>NC_068930.1:4362261-6818511 GCF_023091745.1 Budorcas taxicolor | reverse complement strand
TCAACATTCAGAAAACGAAGATCATGGCATCTGGTCCCATCACTCCATGGCAAATAGATGGGGAAATAATGGAAACAGAGACTTTATTTTGGGGGGCTCCAAAATCACTGCAGATGATGACTGCAGCTATGAAATTAAAAGACACTTGCTCCTTGTAAGAAAAGCTATGACCAAGCTGGACAGCATATTAAAAAGCAGAGACATTACTTTGTCAACAAAGGTCCATCATGTCAAAGCTACGGTTTTTCCAGTATTCGTGTATGGATGTGAGATTTGGAGTACAAAGAAAGCTAAGCACCAAAGAACTGATGCTTTTGAACTGTGGTGTTAGAAAAGACTCTTGAGAGTCCCTTGGACAGCAAGGAGATCCAACCAGTCCATCCTAAAGGAGATCATTCCTGCATGTTCATTGGAAGGACTGATGTTGAAGCTGAAACTCCAATACTTTGGCCACCTGATGCGAAGACTGACTCATTTGAAAAGACCCTGATGCTGGGAAAGACTGAAGTCAGCAGGAGGAGAAGGGGACGACAGAGGATGAGATGGTTGGATGGCATCACCGACTCTATTAACATGAGTTTGAGTAAGCTCCAGGAGTTGGTGATGGATAGGGAAGGCTGGCGTGCTGCAGTTCATGGGGTTACAAAGAGTTGGACATGACTGAGACTGACGTGAACTGAAGGTAGATTGAAAGGTGTCCATTGATTGAAACATGGAGATCAAAGGGATGGAAATAAAACCATAAGCATAAGGGACAAATGGGACTTGGGAGAAATCCTTAATAGTCATAGGACTGGAGGCCTAGAACATGAAAAGAGAGAAATAGAAGGTTACTGAAGCAATATTTAAAGAAATGGAGAGTAGTGATGAACAGAGGATTTTCAGGGCAGTGAAAATACTCTACACTATTGTATTCAGTTATGGTGAGTACATTACACATCTCATCATACATTTGTGAAACTCCATAGAAGGAACACCACCAAAGGTGAACCCTCATGTAAACTATGAGCTTCACCTAATAATGTGACAGCATCCATTCATCACTCATAACAAAATGCACCACAATAATGGCAAGATGTTAATAATATGAGGAACAGTGTGTGTGTGCATGTAGAAGTATATGCAAACTCTCTGTGATTCCCACTAGGTGTTTAGTAAATTTAAAATTCAGTTCAGTTCAGTTCAGTAGCTCAGCCGTGTCCGACTCTGTGACCCCACGAACCGCAGCACGCCAGGCCTCCCTGTCCATCACCAACTCCCAGAGTCCACCCAAACCCATGTCCCTTGAGTTGGTGATGTCATCCAACCATCTCATTTAAAATTATGCTACATGAAATAAGTCAGAGTAAGACAAATACTCTATGATCATACTTATATGTAGAATCTTATAAACCAGAAATCATAAGAACAGAGCAGATCCATTGTTTCCAGGGATGGCAGAGGGTACTTGTGGGTAAATGTTGGTTGAAGTGTACAAATTTCCAGTATTAAGATAAGTAAGTCCCAGGGATAGAATATATAGCACAGTGACTACAGTTAACAATATGGTTATTATATACTTGATAGTGTCTAAATGAGTAGATCTTAAAATTTTTATCACCCACACCAAAAACAATGATCATGTGTGGCACGGAAAGTACGAACTAATGTTACTGTTTAAATTATTCTGCAATACATATATATATATACAATCACCTTAAACTTATATAATGCAATACATATATATACATACAATCACCTTAAACTTATATAATGCAATACATATATATATATACATAATCACCTTAAACTTATATAATGCAATACATATATATATATACAATCACCTTAAACTTATATAATGTTATACATCAACTATATCTCAATGAGTTGGGAAAAATTTTAAACTGCTCTATAAACAAATCTATTAGTATTTTTAATAACAGGAAAATTATCCCAACATCAGACTCGCCCTCGAGCCCTTTCCATCTCAAGTTTCAAGCCCGAGCTGTAGCTCTATAGGTGTTGCTGCTGCACGTTCTGATAACCACAGACACAGCGGGCTGGAGACAGAAACACTGCTCCAGGGTCTCCATCCGATCAGCTCCATCCAGCTCCTCCTCACAAATACGTGTGAAAGGCAGTATCTTCTCTACCGTGAACTCATAGAAGATCATACAAGACAGGCTGATAGTACGGAGGAGGCATCAAAACATCAGTTTACATTGTTCCATTCCAGTAAGGTCTCTTATGGTAAATATTCTCAAAAAAACTCTCAAGCTCCCTTATATGCTGCTTCCATACAAGGCTTAAAACAAATTATGGGTAATTCTATGAGGAACTGTGCACATTTAGATATGTTAAAACTCCCACAATGACAAAGACAGAGGATGTGATTGAAGCTTACAGAAAAATAGAAAAAGGTTCTCTTCAACCCATCTGAATCGTTTCTAATCTCTCTGTAACTAGAAAAAGCATAAACAACTCCAGGAGAGACAAGACAATGGAAAACACTCTGTTAAGGAAGTAACTGAATGCAACTTCATTTTATTTAGCAGGGAGGAAAATGTCTGAGACTGAAACTCCAGTATGAATAATATCAATAATAGAAGCAGAAAAGCAGGAAGGAAAAGAGGAAGAAGAGGAAGACATCGTTTTCTCTCTTTCCTTGTTAAATGAATAGTTAGAGGAAGTCATAAATTTATCAGGCTTTAGCTACGGTCAAAACTGCAATTAAAATTTACATCATTAAATCCTGTACACATCTCTAAATTATGCCTTTCTCCCACAATGTGTTTTTTAATTTGTTTTGGTCTCTCTCATATTCTTTTTTATATTATTATTGCTGACTCCCCAATTCCCACTTCAATAGTCAGTTCTCTACTTTTAAATTGCTTTCCTTTTTCATGAGGTCCACATTAAAGCACTTTACAATACTTTTTGAAAGTGTATCATTTGCTTTCATGGATACAGTGGGTAAATGTAATGTACCTGGCAATGTGAGAAGAAGCCCTCTATCATTCTGACTTCTAAGCAAACAGCTAGGAACACAAAGACTGGAAGTACTCATCCTTCAGGAAGCAGATGCAGAGAGAATGTTTAGGGCAGTGGGACTACTCTGCATGATACTATGATGGTTGAAACATGTCGTTACAGATTGGTCCAAACTCACAGATGTACAACATCAGGAGGGACTCCTAATGTAAACCATGGGCTCTGGGTGATGATGACCTGTCAGCATGGGTTTACTGATTGTAACAAATGTTTTCACAGTTGGGGAGGCCATGCATGAGTGGAGGCAGGGAGGAATATAGGGAATCTCTGCACCTTCTTCTCAACTTTGATGTGAACCTAAAAATGTTTTTTCACAACTAAAAATTTAAATTTAAAAAAAAGGAAGCCCTTGCCTCCCGAGGCCTCTGAAACCTCCCTCAGGGGTTTTGCACATTCCCTCCTTCAGGAAAGTGAATCTGTCTTTGCTCTGACCCCCTCAGCATTAGGATGGCTTGTTCACGAATCTGGATTTGAGCTAATCTCTCGTGAAGTCAGACTTGCACTTACTCAGACGGGAGTGTCCACACGCTCCCCAGTGCAGGGTCTGTCCAGGGCAGAGCTGAGGGAAAGCCAAACTCTCAGCACATGCGGCCTCCGAGTCTCAGTCCCCCCAGTTCCCCAGGCCACGCACCCCATGGCTTCAAACATCAAGTCAGTTGGTCCCCAGTTGTGTCACGTATCTGTCGTCCTGCTTTTTCCTGCCGACTTCCCACTTGTCCCACCTGTCCGAGCCCTGCCTAGCAGCCTCACCTCAGGCTGAAAAGACCTCATCAGAGAAATCTATCCTAACTGCCGTGGGCCTTCCAAGGGGGTGCTGGCTGTTAGCAGAGCCCTTATCACCCTGTGGGGATTGTCGCTTATTTTTAGCCTCCTCTGCAGCCTATGATTTTCACACAGAAAAGTCTATCAATTCCAGTAGCAAAGACTGATTCTGGGCACAAAGTAGATCTCAAGGTCACAGGAGTTCATGAACATCCCTAGATATGCAAATACAAGCAACTGTTCCTAAAACAGTTTTATGACTATGTATCTTTGGAGGCACTTCTGTTTTCGTGTTACACATAAAGCAGTGTCCGAATAAAGCATTACAGAACTAATACAAGTAAATAAAATTCCAGAACAGGAAACACTGAGAAACTGATTACTGAATCAGAGAAAAGCACAGTTTACAGTCACAGTTTGCCTTTCACGATCTGCAGCCAATAGTCTGTGTAGAGCGAATCTTCTTTTATTCATGACCCCTCTTTGCTAGTGGTCCATCTCCACTGCATGGATGACACGGGATTTTTTTTAAAGTGAGTGACCCATAAATAGAATTTCAGCCCCACATGGAACCTTTCTATCATCAGAGAAAAGATGAGCACTTTTAATACCAGGCAATGAAAAGAAATAATTTTGCTATTACTTTTGGAAGGATTATTTCCATCCACAGAACTCTGCAATGAAAGGAAGGCTTCTTAAGCTGGCATTGTGCAATCCCCCTTCAGCCTCATGCATCTGCTGAATCCAGGAGCCACTGTGCAGCAGGGAAGCACAAGGACGAGCCCAGTGTTAGGTCCCTGGCCCACAGGCAAGGGCCTGCTCCTAGAATCTGCACACTCTGGTCAGGGAGGCCCACTCTGGCCTACAGTGCCTATGAGGGGACCCTGACACTAGTGGATTCCAACATCCCAGCACCTTCCTAAGAGCCAAGCGCTCATACAGGAAAGGACATCTACACTGGAAACAGCTACTTCTGGAGACTTTTTGCTTCTAAGTATGTGAAAATATACTAAGTTTTTATTCAGAGAAATCACACACGTACTTGACCCCATATTTTCTTTTAAAACCAGGCAGTAGTATATTTACCCCCAGGAAAACAGAAGCATAAGCTGAGTATTCTCAGATTCTTTCCTGAGAAACACTGAAAGGCAGGCCTTTTGGACCTTGAAAAAATGAACTAAAATTTAAAAAACGTCATTTATATTCATCCCTAGTTTTAATGAGGTCAGACACAGCCAATGACTACACAACTGCACATAACGTCACATGGAAATCTACATACAGTAAACAACGCATGGACAAGATGGGGATGGACACTACGGTTCTAGTACAAAAATGGAAACACATATCAATGGAATAGGATAGAAAACCCTAAACTAACACCATGCACTAACAGTCAATTAACCTATGACAAAGGAGGCAAGACTACACAATGGTGAAAAGACAGTCTCTTTAACAAATGGTGCTGGGAAAACTGGACAGCCACACGTGAAAAAAAATGAAAATAGATCATTTTTTAACTCCATACACAAAAATAAGCTCCAGTGGATTAAAGACCCAAATGTGAGACTGGACTCCATACAACTGTTAGAGGAGAACACAGGCAGAACACTCCGTGACATAAATCACAGCAACATATTTTTTTGATCCATCTCCCAGAATAATGGAAATACAAACAGAAATTTTAAATGGGACCTACTTAAACTCAAAAGATTTGCACAGCAAAGGAAACAATAAACAAAACCAAAAGACAACCCACAAATTGGGAGAAAATATTTGCGAATGATGTTACTAATAAGGGATCAGTTTCCAAAATTTACAAACAGCTCATGACACTTAACAGCATCAAAACAAACAACCCACTCAAAAAATGGGCAGAAGATCTAAATAGACATTTCTCCAGAGAAGACATACAGATGGCCAACAGGCACATGAAAAGATGTTCAACATCATTAATTATTAGAGAAATGCAAATCAAAACCACAATGAGGTATGACCTCATACCAGCCAGAATGGCCATCATTAGAAAATCCACAAACAGTAAATGCTGGAGAGGGTGTGGAGAGAAGAGACTCGTCCTCCACTGTTGATGAGAGTGTAAACTGGTACAGCCGTTATGGAGAACAGTATTGAAGTTCCTTAAAAAACTAAACATAGAGCTATCATAAGACCCTGCAGTTCCATTCCTGGGCATATATCCAGAGAAAAACATGGGATGAGATACTTTTTAATCACCATCTCTATTCCTTGAGTTTTACCACTTTCAGTGTTTAAACTTTCAATAAATGCTACATATTTAAGAAGCTAATTGTGAGCTTAAACTTGCATGATAAATCTTGAACAGAAATCCACAATAAGAAGGTAAGCAAGAACTGATACAAAGACCATCAGATCAGAAAAGAAGCTTCTTACCATGTTTATTGATGACACAGGACCAATGCTGTTAACATAGATGTCAACATCAATTACAGTGGGTTTTACTGTGGAGAAAACACATGTATATTAGTTAATACAATGTGCCAGAAAGCGCTCCTCAACTTCCTCTGAGTCACACATTGACAGCTCAACAGCATACGGAAAAGTGGTGGATTTTTCTCTGGGACCTGCATGGCAGTTACAATTCTTAAATGATGAAGGATTCTTATAGTTAGTAAATTTAATTGTAAAAAAACAGGATATTTATACACTGCAAGTTGCCAGTGATAGATGACTGTGATACTCTTTAGTCTTTGTTTAGCTGATTATATGACAGAGAAAACATAAAAAGGTTAAATATAAGACATCACATAAGAAATATCAAAGTTATGCTATGAAATCAAACCTAAGTAATGAGTAATATTGGAGGAGGAAATGGGAACTGACTCCAATATTCTTGCCTGGAGAATTCCATGGACAGAGAAGCCTGGTGGGCTACAGTCCATGGAGTCACAAAGAGTCAGACACGACTGAGCGACTAACACACACCCACCCGATGAGTAATATCAGGGATAATTCAAGTTATTTACCCATTACTTTGGTGCAACTCAAAGCAAAGATCTGGACAATACATATACCAAAGGAGATTAAGAAACATTCATTGTTATCATTATTATGTAAAGACACACACGCATATCACAGATTTCAAATTCTGCAACTCAGAAAAGAATAACACTTCAGTCAGTTAAGGACTGACTTCCAACTATGAGGGAGTAAAATTCATACAACAAAAAACTATAATATCTAACTGTGCATCAGAGGTAAAATTAGCTCATTTAACCTTAAAGAAAATCAGTTACCCTCTCCTTGGCAGAAATGGAACTTGAAAGACCAATAATGAGATTCCCAAAACAAACTCCAAGTCAGGCGTCTGTGCCACTGGAAAGGAGGTGGCTTCCTTTCCCCGGCACTCAGCAACTGATTGGTACAGGGGAGAAGAACAGCAGTTTCAGAGTATTTCTGCCCTGTTGCTGCTGCTGCTATGAAGTCGCTTCAGTTGGGTCCGACTCTGTGCGACCCCAGAGATGGCAGACCACCAGGCTCCCCCATCCCTGGGATTCTCCAGGCAAGAACACTGGAGTGGGTTGCCATTTCCTTCTCCAATGCACGAAAGTGAAAAGTGAAAGTGAAGACGCTCAGTCATGTCTGACTCTTCACAACTCCATGGACTGCAGCCTACCAGGCTCCTCCGTCCATGGGATTTTCCAGGCAAGAGTACTGGAGTGGGTTGCCATTGCCTTCTCCATTTCTGGCCTGGAGGAACATAAATAAGACTCCTGAACCTCTGCATATAAACAAGGTATTTCTATGGAAACAAGAGTTTTTGTATCAGCAATTATTACAACAAGCTTCCTCCAGTTTTGCTAAATAAGTAATCATTGATGAGTGGCACCTGTAAGCTCAAGTCTGTTGTTCAATTGCATACCCAGCAGTCTGCAGCCATGTTGTCCAGATCTTCATGAAAATAAAAATGATGATAATGACCTTGAGTTAACTATTCTGTCAGCACAACCTAGTCATGTTAGCTTCAGAGCTGTTGGCATTTTGGAAAACACCCCAATATGATTCCATGAACTATGTACATAGTGTTTAAATTTTATTAAAGAACTATTCAGCATTTTAAACTGAGCTTTGCTAAATACTTTGAACAGCAAGTAGCATCTTTCTTCAACTTAACTGGATTCAGCAAATAGTCTGTCTCCAAATGCTGCATAACCTTATTAATGTTATACAAAGGCTATGTTAAGTCAGTCAGTTGAGGACCCACTTTTTGCAAGAGATTTTTTTCTGGTTGTTTCATGGTATTTACCAGACTTTAGGTGTCTAGAGCTTTTAATCTTATTAACTAAAAAGGATCTACAGATGTAAAGCCTTAACAACTTGAAGCGGGAAGTATCAAATAAGTATTAAGTGCAATAGTATAATAAAGGTTTTAAGAGAAGAGTTTGGAAAACACACACACACACACACACACACACACACAACCTGGGAGAGAAGCTGTTTTAAGCAACTTCTCCTTTAAGCAGTGTCATGCTAAAGTAAAAAGAATCTTTAGGAAAGTGGCCCTGACAGTGGTACTCAGGAAACAGTGTGGCCACAGGAGGCTCAAGATTTACAACTCAAGGACCAGAGATTAAGCCATAACAAATGATTTTCAACAGCATGTCAAGACCATTCAGTGGGGGAAAAGTATTTACAACAAATGGTGTTATGTAAACTGGATATCCACAAGCAAAAAAATGAAGTTGAACCTTTACACAATATAGAAAAATTAACTCAAAATGGATGAGAAACCAAAAGGACGGTTTGAAACTACAAAACTCTTTGAAGAAAACACAGGAGAAAAGCTTAATGACATTGAATTTGGTAATGATTTCTTATATATGACACCAAAAGCACAGGCAATAAAAGAAAAAAATAAACTGGACTACATCAAGATTAAAAAGTCCAGTTTATATTTTTGTTGCATCAAAGGACACAATTAACATAGTGGATTGTTGTTGTTGTTGTTGTTGTTGTTGTTGTTGTTTGGTTGCTAAGTCATGTCTGACTGTTCTATGATCCATGGATTATAGTCTGCCAAGCTCCTTTATTCACGAGATTTCCCAGGCAAGAATACTAGAGTGGTTTGCCATTTCCCTCTCCAGGAGACCTTCCCGACCCAGGGATCAAAACCTCATTTCCTGCATTGGCAGGCAGATTCTTTACCACTGAGCCACCTAGGAAGCCCAACACGGTGGATAGGCAACCCGTATAATGGGAGAAAACATCTGCAAATCATGTATGTTGTAAGTTTGATATCAAAAAAATAAAAAGAACTCCAAAAACTCAACAACAAATATGCAAAAGAACCTGATTTAAAAATGGGTAAAGGACTTAAGGCAAAAGAGACAAACAATGACCAATAGGCACATGAAAAGATACTTAACATTATTAGTCACTAGGGAAAGGCAAATGAAAACAGCTTCATATCCATTATGACGACTGCTATTTAAATTTTAAAAAAAGCATAAACAAATGCTGGCAACAACATGGAGAAAACGAAAACCTTGTGCACTGCTGGTGGGAATACAAAATGATGCAGGCACTATGGAAAACAGTATGGTGGCTCCTCAAAAATACTAAAAACAGAACTACCCTGTGACCCAGCAATTCCACTTCTGGTTATATACCCAAAGGAATTAAAATCAGAGACTCAAACATATGAGCACATCTATGTTCACAGCAGCCAAAAGGTGGGATCAAGTCATTTGTCCTCAGAGGGATAAATGGGTAAACCAAATGCAGCATACACACTTGGAATATCACTTAGCCTTTCTGTGCTTGTTCACATGATGGTCAGTCAGGTACACCTCAGGACAGGCTCAGGAAAACAAAGTTAATTCACTCCCAGGTCCTAGAGATGGGTGGTACGGCATGCTTTGCAGGACTACATGGGAAAGACATAAGGGTGGTCGGGAGGCAGAAGACAGGGCAAAGGAGGGGATGCTGAGGTCATGATCTGAAAAGAGGTCTCTGGGGGGGAAAGGCAGGATAAACAACTCAGATCAGCTAGTTTGGCTAGCTTGAATAACTCCTGTGGGCTTGCAGCTATACACGTGGTCTCCAGCGGCCTGGTACCAGGTCTTGGGATAATTAAAACACCAGAGTATTGTCTCCTGTGATGTAAAAGCCATCACATAGAGGAGATATGACTCTGGATTGGACAGACTGTATGCTCAAAGACCTGCTCCAAGCTGGCCCCTTGCCATCACGAAGAACTGGCTAACCCTGGAAGGGGCAGTAGCTGCCCAATCAGGAAGCATTTTTAAGATATCAAAACATAATAATACACAGAAAGATTTAAATATATATATGTATATGTATGTATATACAATACATTGACACATGTTACAACATGGATGAAGCTTGGGCACATTACACTGAGCGAAATTAGACAATCACAGACACACTGTGCTTCCACTTATATGAAGCACCCAGAGTAGTCAAACTTGCAGAGATAGAACGTAGAACGGTGGCTGCTAAGAGGCAGAAGGCAGAGACAATGCAAAGTTAGTGCTTAAAGGCTACAGGTTCAGTTACACAAAATGAAGAGCTCTGGGGATGGATGGTGGTCATGGTTGCACAATAATCTGAATGTACTAAATACCACTGAGCTGCATACTTGAAAGTGGTTAAAATAGCAAGTTTTATGTTATGTGAATTTTACCAGAAATTTTTAAAAAGGATTAAGCTCTGGGTAGTTGGGAGAAGGATGAAGGGTTACACAGATGCAAGAAAGTCAGGAATGAGGGGAGAAGGGATGGCAATTTTCTGAGTGAAAAAGAACAGATTTTATTGAAGAAGAGCATAAAATAGGACTGATGGAATTGAGTCCTCTGCATTTAGTTCAAAAAGGAATTCACTTCCAAGTTTTCATTTCATTCTATCTTGGAAATCTATTTGGAAATTCTATCAAGCAATTCTATTTGGAAATCACCATTTCCTAAAGATTCAGAATTGGTATATTTGAGAAGAATCATATTCATAAACTGTGCAATATAAATGAACACTGCAAAGCTGCCTGGGTAAGTTTTACTAAGAGTCAACCACATTTGTTTCCTCAAAAGACTGACGGCACCCAAAGAGGAATTACATGGACTATACTTTCTACTTGCCTCTGACACAATACCAAAGCAAATTTTTGTTTGGTTGCTGTTCTTTGCCCCATCCTGAACCTTCTCATCCTAAAATTATCAATCATGAGCTGAGAAAATGACCCAGACACCAAGACAGGAAATGGCTTCTGTCACAGTGCCCCTTGTCACAGTGGCAGGACTGTCTGCTGACGAGTCCAGAGACACAAGACTGACCTCTTTCTCCAGATTGCCACTTAGAGCCTGGAGGCGAACAGACTCTTTGTCTTACTTATTGCGGACACACACACACACACACACACACACACACACACAAACTCATCATGCTAAAATGTCAATAAATTATATTTTAATGAAAAACATTATTGACATTATATTTTAGTGAAAAAAATCTTGATGTCAATCTTTTTGGGGCTACGCAATCAAAACCACATATAACATAGCGTTGTTCAACTGCAAAGTTGTTTCCAATTCTTTGTGATACCACAGACTGCAGCATGCCAGGCTCCCTAGTCCTTGCCTATCTTCTGGAGTTTGCTCAAATTCATGTCCATCGAGTTGGTGATAATATCTAATCATCTCGTCCTCTGCCACTCCCTTCTCCTTTTGCCTTCAATCTTTCCCAGCATCAGGTTCTTGTCACTGAGTTAGCTCTTTGCACCAGGTGGCCAAAGTACTGGAGCTTCAACTTCAGCATCAGTCTTTCCAGTAAATATTCAGGGTTGATATCTTTAGGATTGACTGGTTGGATTTCCTTGCTGTCCAAGGGACTCTCAAGAGTCTTCACATTCAAGACTAGAGCACCACATTCAAAAGCATCAATTCTTCAGTGCTCAACTCTCACATCAGTACATGGCTAAAAGAAAAACCATAGCTAACAGAAAAAGAACTTTTGTCTGCAAAGTGATGCCTCTGCTGTCTAGGTTTGTTTTATATAGCTTTCCTTCCAAGGAGCAAGCGTCTTAATTTCATGGCTGCAGTCACCACCTGCAGTGACTTTGGAGCCCAAGAAAACAAAATCTGTCACTACTTCCAATTTTTCCATTTCTATTTGCCATGAAACAATGGGACCAGATGCTATGATATTTGTTTATTGAATGTTTAGTTTTAAGCCACCTTTTTCACGCTTCTCTTTCACCTTCATCAAGAGGCTCTTCAGTTCCTTTTCACTTTCTGCCATTAGAGTGGTATCATCTGCATATCTGAGATTACTGATATTTCCCCAGGAATCTTGATTCCAGCTTGTGCTTCACCCAACCCAGCATTTCATATGATGTACGCTGCTGTTGCTGCTGCTGGTAAATCACTTCAGTCGTGTCTGACTCTGTTCAACCCCACAGATGGCAGCCCATCAGGCTCCGCCTGTCTGGGATTCTCTAGGCAAGAACACTGGAGTGGGTTGCCATTTCCTTCTCTAATGCATGAAAATGAAGTGAAAGTGAAGTCGCTCAGCTGTGTCCAACTCTTGGCAACCCCATGGACTGCAGACTGCATATAAGTTAAATAAACAGGTTGACAATATACAGGCTTGTTGTACTCCTTTCCCAATTTGGAACCAGTCAGTTGTTCTATGTAAGGTTCTAACTGTTGCTTCTTAACCTTCATACAAGTTTCTCAGGAGACAGGTAAGGTGGTCTAGTATTCCCGTCTCTTTAAAAAAGTTTTCCACAGTTTGTTGTGATCCACAGTCAAAGACTTTTGCCTAGTCAATGAAGCAGAAGTAGATGCTTTTGTGGAAGTCCCTTGTTTTCAGTATGATTCAGAGAAAGTTGGCAATTTGATCTCTGGTTCCTCTGCCTTTTCTAAATCCAGTTTCTATACCTGAAGTTCTTGGTTCACGTACTGTTGAAGCCTACCTTGAAGGATTTTGAACATAATCTTACAAGCATGTAAAATGAGTACAATTGTCTGGTATTTCAAACATTCTTTGACCCTGCCTTTCTTCGGGATTGGAATGAAAACTGACCATTTCCAGTCCTGTGGCCACTGCAGAGTTTTCCAAATTTCCTGACATATTGACATGATATGAGTCAGTGAACTAAAATGGACAGGAATGGATGAATTTAACTCAGATGACCATTATATCTACTACTGTGGGCAAGAATCCCTTAAAAGAAATGCAGTAGCCCTCATAGTTAACAAGAGTTCAAATACAGTACTTAGATGCAGTCTCAAAAACAACAGAATGATCTGTTTGTTTCCAAGGCAAAACATTCAACATCACAGTAATCCACGTATATTCCCAAAGCACTGATGCCAAAGAAGATGAAGTTGAATGGTTCTATGAAAACTTTCTAGACTAACACTAAAAAAGATGTCCTTTTCATCACAGGGGACTGGAATGCAAAAGTAGGAAGTCAGGAGATACCTGGAGTAACAGGCAAGTTTGGCCTCAGAGTACACAAAGGCTAACAGAAATTTTCCCAAGAAAATGCATTGGTGATAGCAAACACCCTTCTCCAGCAACACAAGAAACAACTCTACACATGGACATTAACAGATGATCAATATCAAAATCAGACTGAGCATATTCTTTGCAGGCAAAGATGGAATAGCTCTACACAGTCAGCAAAAAAAAAAAAAAAAAAAAAAAAAAACTGGAGCTGACTGTGGCTCATATCATCAGCTTAAGCTCAATCATCACACTAAGTCTTCTATCCCAAGATAATGAAATATCTTTCCATTTCCTTGACGCAGATTTCATCAACGTTCTATAGCTCACCAACCCCTTCATGGATCACTGCCTCATCATGGAAAAGGAGCTTGCATAACTGAATGAAGCCATAAGCCATGCCATCCACGGTCGTCTAAGATGGATGGGTCCTAGTAGAGACTTCTGCAAAACATGGTCCACAGGAGGGAGAGTGGCAAACCAACCCCACATGCTTGCCATGTGAAACTGGCTTTAGAAAAGGCAGAGGAGCCAGAGATCAAATTGTCAACATTCGTCGCATCATAGAGAAAGCAGGAAAATTCCAGAAAAACATCTACCTCTGCTTCATTGACTGCATTAACACCTTTGACTGTGTTCAGTTCAGTTTCAGTTTAGTCGCTCAGTCATGTCCAACTCTTTGTGACCCTGTGGACTACAGCAAACCAGGCTTCGCTGTCCATCGCCAACTCCTGGGGCTTACTCAAATTCAAGTTCATCAAGTCAGTGATGTCATCCAGCCATCTTATCCTCTGTCATCCCCTTCTACTTCTGCCTTCAATCTTTCCCAGCAACAGGGTCTTTTCCAGTGAGTCAGTTCTTCACATCAGGTTGCCAAAGTATTGCAGTTTCAGCTTCAGCATCAGTCCTTCCAATGAATATTCAGGGACTGATCTGCTTTAGGATTGAATGGTTGGATCTCCTTGCAGTCTAAGAGACTCTCAAGAGTCTTCTCCAACACCACAGTTCAAAAGCATCGATTCTTCAGCACTCACCTTTCTTTATACTCCAGCTCTCACAACCATACATGACTACTAGAAAAACCACATCTTTGACTAGATGGACCGTTGTCAGTAAAGTAATGTCTCTGCTTTTTAATATACTGTCTATGTGTGTCATACTTTTCTTCCAAGCAGCAAGTGTCTTTTCATTTCATGGCTGCAGCCACCATCTGCAGTGATTTTGAAGCCCAAAAAAATAAAGTCTCTCACTGTTTCCATTGTTTCCCCATCTATTTCCCATGGAGTGATGGAACCAGATGCCTTAGATTTTTGAATGTTGAGTTTTAAGCCAGATTTTTCACTCTCCTTTTTCACTTTTATCAAGAGGCTCTTCAGTTCCTCTTCACTTTATGCCATAAGGGTGTTGTCATCTGCATATCTGAGGTTACTGATATTTCTCCTGGCAAGCATGATTCCAGCTTGTGCTTCATCCAGCCTGGCATTCCCCATGATGTACACTGCATATAGGTTAAATAAGCAGAGTGATAATATACAGCCTTGATGTACACTTTCCCCATTTGGAACCAGTGTATTGTTCCACATCCAGTTCTAACTGTTGCTTCCTGACCGGTATATAGGTTTCTCAGGAGGCAGGTAAGGTGGTCTGGTATTCCCATGTCTTCAAGAATTTTCAACAGTTTATTTTGATCCACACAGTCAAAGACTTTGGCATAGTCAATAAAGCAGAAATAGATGTTTTTCTAGAATTCTCTTCCTTTTTTGATGATTCAGTGGAAGTTGGCAACTTGATCTGTGCTTCTCTGTCTTTTCTAAGTCCAACTTGAACACCTGGAAGTTCATGGTTCACATACTGTTGAAGCCTGGCTTGGAGGATTTTGACCATTACTTTGCTAGCATGTGAGATGAGTGCAATTGTGTGGTACTTTTAACATTCTTTGGCATTGCCTTTGGGTTTGGAATGAAAACTGACCTTTTCCAGTCCTGTGGTTACTGCTGAGTTTTCCAAATTTGCTGGCATATTGAGTGTAGCACTTTCAAAGCATCATTTTTAGGATTTGAAATAGCTTAACTGGAATTCCATCTCCTCCACTAGCTTTGTTTGTAGTGATGCTTCCTAAGGCCCACTTGACTCTGCGTTCCAGGATGTCCGGCTCTAGGTGAGTGATCACACCATCCTGGCTATCTAGGTCATGAAGATCTATTTTGTATAGTTCTTTGTGTATTCTTGCCACCTCTTCTGTATATCTTCTGCTTCTGTTAGGTCCATACCATTTCTGTCCTTTATTGTGCCCATCTCTGCATGTTCCCTTGGTATCTCTAATTTTCTTGAAGAGATCTCTGGTCTTTCCCATTCTATTGTTTTCCTCTATTTCTTTGCATTGGTCACTGAGGAAGGCTTTCTTACCTCTCCTTGCTATTCTTTGGAGCTCTGCATTCAGATGGGTACATCTTTCCTTTTCTCCCTTGTCTTTAGCTTCTCTTCTTTTCTGATATTTTTAAGGCCTCCTCAGACAACCATTTTGCCTTTCTGTATTTCTTTTTCTTGAAGACAGTCTTGATCATTGCCTCCTGCACAATGTCATGAACCTCCATCCATAGTTCTTCAGGCACTCTATCATATCTAATCCCTTGAATCTATTGGTCCCTTCCACTGTGTAATTGTAAAGGATTTTATTCAGGTCATAGCTGAATGGTCTAGTGGTTTTCTCTACTTTCTTCTATTTAAGTCTGAACTTGGTGATAAGGAGTTCATGATCTGAGCCACAGTCAGCTCCTGGTCTTGTTTTTGCTGACTGTATAGAGCTTCTCCATCTTTGGCTGCAAAAATATGATCAACCTGATTTCAGCATTCGAGTGTCGATCATAACAAACTGTGGAAAACTCTTAAAGAGATGGGAATACCAGATCATCTACCTGTCTCCTGAGAAATCTGTATGTGGGTCAAGAAGCAACAATTAGAATCTTGTATGGAACAACTCACAGATCAGGATTGGGAAAGGAGTACAACAAGGCTGTTTGTTGTTACCCTGTTTATTTTACTCATATACTGAGCACATCACGAGAAATGCCGGGCTGGATGAGTTACAAACTGGAATCTAGATTGGTGGGAGAAACATCAACAACCTCAGATATGTGGATGATACAATTCTAATGGCAGAAACCAAAGAGGAACTAAAGAGCCTCTTGATTAGGGTGAAGGAGGAGAGTGAAAAAGCCAGCTTATAACTAAATATTTAAAAAACTAAGATGATGGCATCCGCCCTTCATGACAAGTAGAAGGGGAAAAGGTGGAAGCAGTGACAGTATTCCTCTCCTCTTCTCGGGCTCTAAAATCACTTTGATGTTGACTGCAGGCATGAAATCAGAAGGTGATTGCTTCTTGGAAGGAAAGCTATGACAAACCTGGACAGTGTGTTAAAAATCAGAGATATCACTTTGTGGACAAACGTCCATATAGTCAAGGCTATGGTCTTTCCAGAGGTCACATGGGGTTGTGAGAGCTGGACCATAAAGAAGGCAGACAGCCAAAGAATCAAAGCCTTCAAACTGTGGTGCTAGAGAAGACTCTTGAGAGTTTCTTGGACAGTAAAGAAATCGAACCAGTCAATCTTAGAGGAAATCAACCTTGAATACTCATTGGAATGACTAATACTGAAGCTGAAGCTCCAATATTTTGGTCATCTGATGCAAACAGCCAACTCATTGGAAAAGACCCTGATGCTGGGAAAGACTGAGGGCAGAAGGAGAAGATGGCATCAGAGGATGAGATGGCTGGATGTTATCACTGATACAATGGACATGAACTTGGGCAAATGCCAGGAGATGGTGGGGGACAGGGAGGCCTGGCATGCTGCAGTCCATGGAGTTGACTGGGCGACTGAACAACGACAGTTTATCATATAAGTCTTTAATCTCCTTGGTTAGGTTTATACACAGGTATTTTATCTTTTTTGATGTCATTTTATTTTTTATTTTTAATTGGAGGATAATTGCTTTACAGTACTGTGCTAGTTTCTGCTATACATCAACATGAATCAATCATGGGTATACGTATGTCCTCTCCCTCCCACCTCCCACCACATCTCATTCCTCTAGGTCATCACAGGCACCAGGTTTGAGCTCCCTGTATCATACCACAAGTTCCCACTGGCTGTTTATTTTCCATATGGTAATACATATCTTTCAATGTTACTCTTTCAATACGTCCTTCCCTCTCCTTCCACCATTGGGTCCACAAGTCTGTTCTCTATGTCTGCATCTCCAATGCTATCCTGCAAATACATTCATCAGTATCATCTTTCTAGATTCCCATACACATGTTAATATACAATATTTGTTTTTCCATTTCTGACTTATTTCACACTGTATAACAGGCTCTAGGTTCATCTACCTCATTAGAACTGATTCAAATGCATTCCCTTTTATAGCTGAGCAATATTCTATTGTATATATGTAACACAATTTTTTATCCATTCATCTGTTGATGAACATCTAAGTTGCTTCTGTGTCCTAGCTATTGTAAGTCATGCTGCAATGAACACTGAGGTACGTGTGTCTCTTTCAAGATGTGGTCTATCCTGGAGAATGTTCCACGTGCACTTGAGAAAAAAGGCAAACCTACTATTTTTGGATGAAATATCCTGTAGATATTAATTAGGTCCAATTGGTCCAACAAATCATTTAAAGCTTGTATTTCCTTATTAATTTTCTGTTTGGATGATCTATTATTTTGAGTGGGGAGTTAAAGTCTCCCACTAATACTGTGTTACCATGGATATCCCCTTTGTATTTGTATTTGTCTAATGTATTGAGATGTTCCTATGTTGGGTGCACTATATTTATAACTCTTGTATCTTCTTCTTGGATTGATCCCTTGATCATTATGTAGTGTCCTTCCTTGTCTACTATAACGGTCTTACTTTTAAAGTCTATTTTATCTGACGTGGGAATAGTTACTCCTGCTTTCTCTTGATTTCAGCTTGCATAGAATATCTTTTTCCAGCCTCTCATTTTCAGTCTGTATGTGGCCTTAGGTCTGAGGTGGGTCTCATGCAGACAGCATATACAAGGAGTACATCAGCCAATACGTGTCTTTCGGCTAGAGCATTTAGTCCATTTACATTTAAGGTAACTATTGACATGTATGATCCTATTACCATTAACTTAATTGTTCTGGGTTTGTTTTCATAGACCTTTTCTCTCTATTTTGTTTCCCGTCTAGAGAAGTTCCTTTAGCATTTGTTTTAAAGCTGGTTTGGTGGTCCTGGAGTCTCTCTTTTTTTTTTTTTCTTTTTTACTTTATTTTACTTTACAATACTGTATTGGTTTTGCCATACATTGACATGAATCCACCATGGGTGTATACCAGCTCCCAATCCTGAATCCCCCTCCCACCTCCCACCCCATATCATCACTCTGGATCATCCCCATGCACCAGCCCCAAGCATCCTGTATCCTGTATCAAACATAGACTGGCACTTCGTTTCTTACATGATAGTATAGATGTTTCAATGGAGTCTCTTAACTTTTGCTTCTCAGTAAAGCTTTTGATTTCTCCTTTGAATCTGAATGAGATCCTTTCTGGATAGAATAATTTTGGTTGTAGGGTTCCCCCCCCCGCCCGCCCCTTTCATAACTTTAGGTATATCCTGCCACTCCCTTTTGGCCTGAAGAATTTCTGTTGAAGTCTAAGCTATCAGACTTATGAGATCCACTTGTATGAAACTTGCTGCTTTTAAAATTTGTTCTTTGTATTTAGTTGTTGTTAGTTAGATTAATATATGTCTTGGCATGTTTCTCCCCAGGTTTATCCTGTATGAGACTCTCTTGGTTTTCTTGAACTGGGTGGCCAATTCCTTTCCCATTTTAGGGAAGTTTTTGACTATAATCTCTTCAAATATCTTCTCATACCCTTTGCTTTTGTCTTCTTCTTCTCAGACCCCTATGATTCAAATGCTGTATTTAATGTTGTCCCAGAGGTCTCTGAGACTGTTCTCATTTCTTTTGATTCTTTTTTTTCTGCTCTGCTTCATTTATTTCCACCATTCTATATTCCAGCTCACTTGCCTGCTCTTCTGCCTCAGTTATTCTGCTAGTGGTTCCCTCTAGTGTATTTTTAATCTCAATTATTGTGTTGTTCATTGCAGATTGCCTATTCTTTAGTTCTTCTAGGTCCTTGTTAAAGATTTCTTATATATCTTGATCCATGCCTCCAGTCTATTTAATCTGCACCTCCAGTCTATTTATCTGTGCCTCCATTTTGTTTTCAAGATTTTGGATCACCTTTACTATCTCTGAATCATTTTTCAGGTAGACTGTCTATTTCCTCTTCATTTGTTTAATCTTGTGGGTTTTTACCAAGTTCCTTCATCTGCTGCATATTTCTCTGTCTTTTCCTTTATTTAATTCACTGTGTTTGGAGTCTCCTTTCTGCAGTCTGGAGGGCCACAGTTCCTCCTAATTGTGGAATCTGCCCGCCATGGGCGGGCTGGACCAGTGCCTTGTGAAGGTTTCCTGGCTGGGGGGACTTGTGCCTGTGTTCTGGTGGATAGAACTGGATTTTGTGTCTCTGAGGGGCAGTCCTATATCCCCTGGTGTGTTTGGGGGTGTCTATGGGTTTGGCATGTCTTTAGGCAAGCTGTCTTCTAATGTTCAGAGCTGTGCTCCTATTTTGCTGAAAGATGGGTGTGTGGAACCCATCACTGGAACTTGCTGCCCTTTCAGTGGGGTTTGGTCTTAGTGTTGAGATGGAGGCCTTTGGGAGAGCTCCCATCAACTAATGATCCATGGGGTTGGGATTTCTCTGGTGGTTCAATGTCCTGGATCAGGTTTCCCATCTCATGGGTTCAGGCCTGATCCCTTACTGTAGCACCAAAACTTCACAGGTCACAAAGCACAGAAGACAAAACCCTAAGACAATTGGTGAAAACAATGCTCAACATCCCAGAACACTCAAAGAAACTCACACCAAAGTCCTCTGATATTTCTGGAAAGTTCTCTGAGCCTGTTGTGGGCAGTGTGGAGTCAGCTCAATCTCAGATCTGGCCTTACTCCACCCAGTACTTGGAGTATTAGGTGCACTCCCAAAGTCCACAGCTGTCCCCAAAGTCCACAGTCTCAGGCTAACTGTGGGAGTTAAATCTGCTGCACCTGCAGCTTCAGGAGCTAATTCTCCTTCTCTTCTTCCATCACACAGCTCCTTTGGTTTAGAGCCTGCCTCTTCCTATAGGCCAGCCTTGGATTTCTGTTACCTTCCCAGACATGAGGGGCAAACACCAAGGCTTATTAGAGCTCATGTGCACACTCAGGTGGGGGAGACAGGGGCATGGCATCCACAGGTGGGGTGTACCAGGGCATGCTCATGGCAGTAGAGGCTTCACAGATGTTGTTACAGACTGCGGCAAGTCGTGCACTCTTCCAGAGGAAATGGCCCCAGGTCGTGCATCTCTAGGAAGACCAAGCTGGTTAGGCTTCCATCAAGGCGTGGGCGGTAACCTGTACCTGTTCACAGCCTGGTGGCAACTGCCACCTCTGGGGTCAGGACCACAGTGGTGGCATTTTGTCTGCTACCTCAGGCACTCTCCTCGGCTTTGGCAGTGGCTAGTGGCTTATGCTTACCTCTCTGGATAGTAAACTACAGTCGAGTCTAATTCCACCACTGAGGCTCCTATTGGTTTTGCAGGTTTGGGCAGTTTCTGGGGCACACAGCCACTATCTTTGAGAGAGTAGGCACTTTGGTGAGAGCAGGCACTCTTGTCTTGTTCCTGATCATAGAGGGAATGATTTCAGGTTCTCACCACTGAGACTAATGTTTGCTGTTGGTTTGCTGTATATGGCCTCTGTTATGTTAAGGTAGGTTCCTTCTATGCCCATTGTGCACAGAATCTTGTCAAAAGCTTTTTCTGCATCTATTGAAATTATCATGTTTTTTATCTTTCAGTTTCATAATATGATGTAGCACATTGATTGATTTGCATATATTGAAGAATACTTGCATCTCTGGGATAAAACCACGTTGATCATGGTATATGATCTTTTTAATGTGTTGTTGAATACTGTTTGCTAAAATTTTGTTGAGGATTTTTGGATCTTTGCTCATCAGTGATATTGACCTATAATTTTCTTTTTTTGTGATGCCTTTGGTTTTAGTATCAGGGTGATGGTGGCCTCACAGAATGAGTTTGGAAGGGTTCCTTTCTCTGCAATTTTTTGGAAGAGTTTCAGTCTTGGAAGGTTGAACTTTTCTAACAATCTTTCCATTTTCAATGCCATTCTTTAGACAACTAAAACAAGAAATTTCACGATTCATATGGAAACACAAAAGACCCAAAATAACCAAAGCAATCATGAGAAAGAAGAATGGAGTTGGAGGAATCAACTTACCTAATTTAAGACTATATTACAGAACTACATACAGTCATCAAGGAAGTTTGGGACTGACATAAAACAGTAATAAAGACCAATGGAACAAGAAAGAAAGCCCAGAGATAAACCCATGTACCTATAATGACTTTATTTTTGACAAAGGAGGCAAGAATATACAATGGGAAAAAGATAGTCTCTTCAATAATTGCTGCTGGAAAATCTGGACAACTACATGTAAAAGAATGAAATTAGAACACTTCCTAACACCATACACAAAAATAAACTCAAAATTGATAAAAGATCTAAACATAAGACCCGAAACTATAAAACTCTTAGAAGAAAACATAGGCAGAACACTGTACGACATAAATTTCAGCAAGATCCTCTATAACCCACCTCCTAGAATAATGGAAATAAAATAAACAAGTGGGACCTAATTAAGCTTAAAAGTTTTTTCACAGCAAAGGAAACTATAAACAAGGTGAAAAGACAACCCTCAGAATGGGAGAAAATAATAGCAAAATAAACAACTGACAAAGGATTATCTCCAAAATATACAAGCAGCTCATACAATTCAATACAAGAAAAACAAACAACCCAATCAAAAAGTGGCCAAAGACCTAAACAGACATATCTCATGACTCACAAGAAGTGAGGATGCTCGGTCGTATGCGACTCCTTGTGATCCCATGAATTGTAAGTCTACCAGGCTCCTCTGTCCATGGAATCTTCCAGGCAAGAGTACTGGAGTGGGTTGCTATTTCCTTCTCCAGGGGATCTTCCCAACCTGGGGATGAAACCCAGGTCTCCCACATTGCGGGCAGATGCTTTACCCTCTAAGCCACCAGGAAAGCCCAAAGAAGACATAGAAATGGCTAAGAAACACATCACTCATTATTAGAGAAATGCAAATGGCTAAGAAAATGCAAATGGCTAAGAAACAACATCACTCATTATTAGAGAAATGCAAATCAAAACCACAATGAGACATCACACCAGTAAGAATGGCCATCATCAAAAAAATCCACAAACAACAAGTGCTGCAGAGGATGGGGAGAAAAGAACCCTCTTGCACTTCTGGTGGGAATGTAAACTGATACAACACTATGGAAGACAGTATACATAGACTCCTTAAAAACTAGAAATAAAACCACCATACGACCCAGCAATACCATTTCTAAGCATATGCCCTGAGGAAACCAGAAGTGGAAAAGATACATGTACTTCAATGTTCATGGCAACACCATGTACAATAGCTAAAACATGGAAGCAACCTAGATTTCCATCAACAGATGAATGGATAAAGAAGCTGTGGTACATATATACAATGGCATACTACTCAGCCACAGAGAGGAACATATTTAAGTCAGTTCTAATGAGGTAGATGAACCTAGAGCCTATTATACAGAGTGAAGTCAGAAAAACAGTATCACATATTAACAGATATATATGCAATCTGGAAAGATGGTCTGATGAACCTATTTGCAAGGCAGCAATGGAGATGGAGACATAGATAACAGACTTATGGACAGGGCAGGGGGCAGGAGGAAGGAGAGGGTGAGATGAATGGAGAGAGTACCATGGAAGCATATACACTACAATATGTAAAATAGATAAGCAACAAAAACTTGCTGTATGATTGAGGGAACTCAAACTTGGGCTTTGTAACAACCTGCAGGGGTGGGTAAGAGTGGGAGAGAGGTTCAAAAGGGAGGGGACATATGTATACCTATGGCTAATTCATGTTGATGTATAGTGGAAATCAAACAAATATTGTAAAGCAACCATCCTTCAATTAAATATATATATTATAATATATGTGTATGTATATGTATGTGTGTATATATATATATATATATATATATATATATATATATATATATATATATATAAAAGCCTAGGGAGATTCGAGTAAGATGGGGAGATTGCCAGCCTCCCCACATATACATTAAAAACTTATCAAGATATGGAACAACTCCTACAGACCAACCTCTAGGCTACAGCAGCAGTCCCCAGGCCTCCAAGAGGACAGGCTAAGCTCCATGAAATGAGGTAGGAGAGAGTATGGAGACATAAAAAGAGAAAAGAGAACTGGGCAGGAGCTTGTACCCCAAGGGAGGGAGGGGGTTCTGAAAAAACAGGAGATCCCAAGCACAGGGAAGCTCCCTCACAGGCAGGCCCAAGGGGGAGCTGTAAAATCTCAGAAAACCAGGCAAAGCAGAGACTTGGCAGAAAACAGAGAAAGCTACACTCCTCAGCCTGTTAAGAGCTCATGGACTGTGGGCCCAATCAGACGGTAGGCTGGGGTAACTGAGAGTGAGGAGGCATACGAACCTAGCCAGCGCACACAACCCTTGCAGCACAGCTGAAAGAAGTGTGGAACACATAAGCTCCACAAGAAAAGAGGGCAGGCGGTGAGAGGAAACAAATGCACACAAACCTCACGATGCAGAGGGCGGGCAGAGGGAGCCCAAACAAGTCCACCCTAGACGCAGGACACAGAGGCCAGGCCTGGGGAGCTGAAACAAGTGCACACAAGCCCCAAGACGCAGAGGGCAGGCCCCAGAAGCCCCGTGACACAGAGAGGAGCTCAGGGGTGGAGGGGAGCCGACACAAGTCTCCGCCATGCAGAGGGCAGGAAGAGATCCACACACGCCCCCACCCAGCAAGCTTCAGCCAGCGGCGCAGGGCGGAGAAGCACGGGCCAGGATCCCAGGCACAAGTCGGGGGCTGGCGGCAGTGAAGATAGGAGGAGAGGGCCACTTTGAGGCGGCTGCAGAGATAGACGTGTTTAACACTGCCAAAGCCAGATGGCATACTGAACCCATGGACATTCAAAAACTTACTACTGGACACTGCACTGCCCTTCAGAGAGACGAGATTCAGCTCCATCGACCAGAACACAGGCACGAGCTCCCCCAACCAGGATACATCACAGGACACTAACCGAACCCCAGGCATGGGGCCAGACCCCACAATCAAGAAGAAATATGACCTTGAGAACCATTTTTTTTCTTTTTTTCTTATAAATCACAATGTTTATTCCTCCTACATATTTCCACCTTCACATTAGCCCTTTTCAGTGCTGTGGAGTTTTCCTCTTGGACTTAACTGATTTTTTTTTAAATTCATTTTAAGATTTTTTTTCTTTTTTTCTTATAAATCACACTGTCCATTGCCCCTACGTATTTCTACAGTCACATTAACCTTTTGTGATACTGTGAGTTTTCCACCTTGTGTTTCTTGTCAAAAAAAAAAATTCATTTTAAGATGTTTTTTCTTTTTTCTCTTTTGTACCCTTTTTAAAAATGAGTTTTGTTTGTTTTTTTATATATTCCACTGGTTTTCCTATAGTTCTTTACCAGCTGTGGCTATCCCTGAATATATGTAAATCTTTTCCATATATATCTATTCATCTTTGCTTTTCTAGTTTTACTGTTCTCTCTTTTTTAACCCTCTCCTCTTTTCCTATCTCTTTTTCCTTCTCCCTTTTCCCCTTCACTCTTTCTTTTATTCCCTAAGGAAGCTGAACTGCTGGGCTCTCTTTACTATGTTCCCCAGTTGGCCCTCTGCTGTTTTCCAGATTGAGCTTTAGTTAGCTCTTGGTTGAAGATCACTTTTGGTTTACCATCTTCACCAAGTCAATCTCCTGTACTCTTTTCTTTGTAACACTTTGGTTATAATTGTATGTGTGGAAGTGTGTGTATATGTCCCATTATCTCTGCAATTACCTGCCTGATCTGCTTGATCTCCTCCCATTAGAACACAGGCACAAGTCACCCTCCAGCAAGAAATCAACACAAATCATCCAACCAAATTTCCTCCCAAAGTAAAAAACCAAAAGGAAGAAGGAACACAACCCTAAAGCCTGGGAAAATGAGACCTCAAGTGGAGAAAGTTAGAGAAAAAATGATGAAAACTCTCAGGATGAAATAAAGAGGAAATAAACAATCTTCCTGCAAAATAGTTCAGAATAATG
Source organism: Budorcas taxicolor (assembly GCF_023091745.1). NCBI lineage: Eukaryota > Metazoa > Chordata > Mammalia > Artiodactyla > Bovidae > Budorcas > Budorcas taxicolor. The sequence goes on along the minus strand of NC_068930.1, from coordinate 6,792,867 downwards.
ATAGTAAAGACTATCATTGCTCCAAAGACTTGAAATCAGAATGGAGAAAATCCAAGAAACATTTAACACAGTTAATACAATTACCAAGGATATAGCAGAAATAAAAAATAAGTAAACAGATGAATAACATAATTACTGAAATTAGAAATACTCTAGAAGGAACCAAAACCAGAATAACTGAGGAGAGGAACAGATAAGTGAACTGGCAGATAGAATGGTGGAAATAACTACTGAAGAGCAAAATAAGGGAAAAGGAATGAAAAGAATTGAGGATATGCTCAGAGACCTTTGGGACAATATTGAATGCACCAACATTCATGTTATAGGGGGTCCCAGGTGAAAAAAAAAAAAAATAAGAAAGGCACTGAGAAAATTTCTGAAGCAATTATAGTTGCAAACTTCCTCAACATGGGGAAGGAAAGAGTCAGTCAAGTCCAAGAAGCACAGAGAGTCCCTTACAGGATAAACCCAAGGAGAAACACATAGGGACATATATTAATTAAGCTAACAGATTAACTATAAATGAAGAATATTAAAAGCAGCAAGGGAAAAGCAAAAAGTAACATACAAGGGAAAACCCATACAATTACCAGCAGATCTTCCAACAGAAACTGCAGGCCAGAAGGGAATGGCAGGATATCTTTAAAGTACTCAAAGACAAAAATCTACAACCAAGATTACTATATCTGGCAAAGATCTCATTCAATTTATGGAAAATCAAATGCTTTACAGACAAGCAGAAGTTGAGAGAATTCGGCACCACCAAACCAGCCTTGCAACAAATACTGAAGGGGCTTACATAGCCAGTAAACACAAGAGAAAGCAAAGACCCACAAAAGCAAACCCAAAACAATCAAGAGAATGCCAATAGGAACAATTGGCATTAAGTATGTATTGAACAATTATGTATCAATAATTACCTTAAATGTAAACAGATTAAATGCACCAACCAAAAGATACAGACTGACTGAATGGATACAAAACCAAGACCCATATATATGCTGCCTACAGGAGACCCACTTCAGACCTAGAAACACATGCAGACTGAAAGCAAAAGGATGGGAAAAGATATTCCATGTGAATGGAAACTAAAAAATAAAGCCAGAGTGGCAATCCTTATTTCAGACAAAATAGACTTTAAAATAAAGAATATTCTAAGAGACAAAGAAGGACACTACATAATGATCAATGGATTAATTGAAGAAGAAGACATAAAAATTGCCAATATTTATGGAGCCAACATATTAGCACCTCAATACATAAAGCAAATACTAACAGGCGTAAGAGGGGTAATAGAAACACAGTAATAGTAAGGGACTTTAACACCCCACTTACACCAATGGGCAGGTAATCAAAAGAGAGAATCAATAAGGAAACACAAACCTTAGATGAAACAATAGACCAAATGAACCTAATTGATATCTTCAGGACTTTCCATCCAAATGCAGAATATATTTTCCTCCCAAGTGCACATGGACCATTCTCCAGGATAGAACACATTTTGGGCCACAAACCAAACCTCAGTAAATTTAAGAAAATTGAACTTGCATAAATGTATCAAGTATCTTTTCTGACCACAATGCTATGAGACTAGATATCAAATAAAGGGGGAAAAAAACTGCAAATAAAGCAAATTCATGGAGATTAAACAGTGCAGTACTAAATAATGAAGAGGTTACTAAATAAATAAGAAAGGAAATCAAAAGATTCCTAGAAACAAATGACAATGAAAACACAATGACCCCAAACCTATAAGATTCAGCAAAAGCAGCTCTAAGGGGGAAGATTATAGCAATACAATCATATCTCAAGAAATAAGAAAAGCATCGAATAGACAACCTAACTCTACATCTAAATCAGCTGGAAAAAGAACCAAAAATCCCCAAAGTCAGCAGAAGGAAAGAAATCATAAAGATCAGAGCAGAAATAAATGAAAAAGAAATGAAGGAGACACTATGAAAGTGCAGGTTGCTCAGTCGTGTCCTACTTCTTGCGACCCCATGGACTATACAGTCCGAGGAATTCTCCAGGCCAGAATGCTGGAGTGGGCAGCCTTTTCCTTCTCCAGGGGATCTTCCCAACACAGAGATCAAACCTAGGGCTCCCGCATTGCAGGTGGATTCTTTACCAGCTGAGCCACAAGGGAAGCCTGAAGGAAACAACAGCAAAGATTAATAAAATGAAAAGCTAGTACTTTGAGAAGATAAACAAAATTGACAAACCACTAGCCAGACTCATCAACAAATAGGGAGAAAAAATGAAATCAACAAAATTAGAAATGAAAAAGGAGAGTTTACAACAGACAAAACAGAAATACAAAGGATTATAACAGAATATTGTGAGCAACTATATGCTAAAAAAATGGACAGCCTAGAGGAAATGGACAGATTCTTAGGAAAGGTCCACCTCCCAAGACTGAACCAGGAAGAAATAGAAATTATGAACAACCCAATTACAAACACTGAAATCAGTGATCAAAAATCCCCAAAAATGAAAATGCAGGTCCACATGGCTTCACAGGGGAATTCTATTAAACATTTACGGAAGAGCTAATGCCTATTTTTCTGAAAACCTTCCCAAAAACTGCAGAGGAAGGGATGCTTCCAAACTCATTTTACAAGGCCACAATCACCCTGATACCGAAGCCAAGCAAAGACAACATGAAAAAAGAAAATTGCAGGCCAATATCACTGATAAACATAGATGCAAAAATCCTCAACAAAATTCTAGCAAACAGAATTCAACAACACATGAAAAAGCTCATATGCCATGAACAAGTTGGATTTACCCAGGACATGCAAGCATTCATCAATATATGCAAATCAATCAATGTGATACACCATACTTACAAATTGAAAGATAAAAAACATATGATCATCTCAATAGATGCAGACAAAGCTTTTGACTAAATTCAGCTTCCATTTATGATTTAAAAAAAAAAAAAGCTTCAAAAAGTGGGCATAGAGGGAACCTACCTCAACATAGTTAAGGCCATATATGCAAAGCCCACACCAAACATTATTCTCAATGGTCAAAAACTAAAAGAATTCCCTCTAAAATCAGGACAAGGGTGTACACTCTCACCCTATTATTCAACAAAGTTTTGGAAGTCCTAGCTACAGCAATCAGAGATGAAAAATAAAAGTAATCCAGATTGGCAAGGAAGAAGCAAAACTCTCACTGTTTGCAGATGACATAATACTATACATAGAAAACCCGAAAGAAACTATCAGAAAATTTCTAGAACTTAACAGTGAATTCAGCAAAGCTGTGGCATACAAGGTCAGTACACAGAAATCGCTTGCATACCTATATAAAAACAATGAAAAGTCAGAAAGAGAAATTAAGGAATCAATCCTATATACCACTGCAACAAAAAGAATAAAATATCTAGGAATAATCCTACCTAAGGAGACAAAGAAACTTATACATGGAAAAGTATAAAACACTGATGAAAGAAATAAAAGACAACATAAACATGGGGAGATATTCCATGTTTGTGGGTAGGAAAAATCAACATTGTGAAAATGACTATACTACCAAATGCAATCTACAGATTCAATGCGATCCCTATCAAATTACCAATGGCATTTTTCACAGGACTAAAAAAAATTTCACAATTCACATGGAAACACAAATGACCCCAAATAGCCAAAGCAGTCTTGAGAAAGAAGAATGGAGCTGGAGAAATCAACCTTCGTGACTTAAAACTATACTACAAACCTACAGTCATCAAGACAGTATGGTACTGGCACAAAAACAGAAATATAGACCAATGGGAAAAGATAGAGAATCAGAGATAAACCCACACACCTACGGATACCTTATTTTTGACAAAGGAGGTAAGAATATACAATGGGGCAAAGACAGCCTCTTCAGTTAGTAGCGCTGGGAAAACTGGAAAGCTAAATGCAAAAGAATGAAATTAGAACACTACCTAATACCACACACAAAGATAAACTCAAAATGGATTAAAGACGTAAATGTAAGACCAGAAACTATAAAACTCTTAGAGGAACTCATAGGTACAACACTCAATGACATAAATCAAAGCAAGATCTTCTACAACCCACCTCCTACAGCAATGGAAATAAAAACAAAAACAAATAAGCGGGACCTAATTAACCTTAAAAGCTTTTGTATAGCAAAGGAAGCTACAAACGCTGTGAAAAGACAACCAACCCTCAGAATGGGAGAATATAAAAGCAAAGGAAACAACTGAGAAAGAATTAATTTCCAACATATACAAGCAGCTCATACAACTCAATACCAGAAAAGCAAACAACCCAATCAAAAAGTGGGAAAGGGACCAGAAGAGATATTTCTCCAAAGAATATATACATATGGCCAACAAGCACATGAAAAGATGCTCAACACCATCCATTATTCAGTTCAGTTCAGTCGCTCAGTTGTGTCCAACTATTTGCGACCCCATGAGCTGTACAACACCAACTCCCGGAGCTTACCCAAACTCATGTCCATTGAGTCGGTGAAGCCATCCAACCGTCTCATCCTCTGTCATCCCCTTCTCCTCCTGCCCTCAATCTTTTCCAGTATCAGGGTCTTTTCAAATGAGTCAGCTCTTTGCATCAGGTGGCCAAAGTATTGGAGTTTCAGCTTCAACATCAGTCCTTCCAATGAACACGCAGGACTGATCTCCTTTAGGATGGATTGGTTGGATCTCCTTGAAGTCCAAGGACTCTCAAGAGTCTTCTCCAACACAACAGTTCAAAAGTACCAATTCTTTGGTGCTCAGCTTTCTTTATAGTCCAACTCTCACATCCATACATGACCGCTGGAAAAACCATAGCCTTGACTAGATGGACCTTAGTTGCAAAGTAATGTCTCTGCTTTTGAATATGCTCTCTAGGTTGGTCATAACTTTCCTTCCAAGGAGCAAGCATCTTTTAATTTCATGTCTTCAGTCACCATCTGCAGTGATTCTGGAGCCCAGAAAAATAAAGTCTGACACTGTTTCCACTGTTTCCCCATCTATTTCCCATGAAGTGATGGGACTGGATGCCATGATCTTCGTTCTATGAATGTTGAGCTTTAAGCCAACTTTTTCACTCTCCTCTTTCACTTTCATCAAGAGGCTCTTTAGTTCTTCTTCACTTTCTGCCATAAGGGTGGTGTCACCTGCATATCTGAGGTTATTGAGATTTCTCCCGGCAATCTTGATTACAGCTTGTGTTTCTTCCAGTCCAGTGTTTCTCATGATGTACTCTGCATAGAAGTTAAATAAGCAGGATGACAATATACAGCCTTGATGTACTCCTTTTCCTATTTGGAACCAGTCTGTTGTTCCATGTCCAGTTCTAATTGTTGCTTCCTGACCTGCATATAGGTTTCTCAAGAGGCAGGTCAGGTGGTCTGGTATTCCCATCTCTTGAAGAATTTTCCACAGTTTATTGTGATCCACACAGTCAAAGGCTTTGGTATAGTCAATAAAGCAGAAATAGATGTTTTTCTGGAATTCTCTTGCTTTTTCCATGATCCAGCAGATGTTAGCAATTTGATCTCTGGTTCCTCTGCCTTTTCTAAAACCAGCTTGAACATCTGGAAGTTCATGGTTCACATATTGCTGAAGCCTGGCTTGGAAAATCTTGAGCATTACTTTACTAGTGTCTGAGATGAGAGCAACTGTGTGGTAGTTTGATCATTCTTTGGCATTGCCTTTCTTTGGGACTGGAATGAAAACTGACCATTTCCAGTTCTGTGGCCACTGCTGAGTTCTCCAAATTTGCTGACATATAGAGTGCAGCACTTTCACAGAATCACCTTTTAGGATTTGAAATAGCTCCACTGGAATGCCATCACCTCCACTAGCTTTATTTGTAGTGATGCTTCCTAAGGCCCACTTGACTTCACTTTCCAGGATGTCTAGCTGTAGATGAGTGATCACACCATCATGATTAACTGGGTCATGAAGATCTTTTTTGTACAGTTCTTCAGTGTATTCTTGCCACCTCTTCTTAATATCTTCTGCTTCTGTTAGGTCCATATCATTTCTGTCCTTTATTGAGCCCATCTTTGCATGAAATGTTCCCTTGGTATCTCTAATTTTCTTGAAGAGATTTCTAGTCTTTCCCATTCTATTGTTTTCCTCCATCCATTATTAGAGAAATGCAAATCAAAACTACAGTGAGATACTACCTCACTCCAGTCCAAATGGCCATCATCAAAAAGTCTACAAACAATAAATGCTGGAGAGGGTGTGGAGTAAAGGGAACCCTCTTGCATTGCTGGTGGAAATGTAAAGTGATACAGCCACTATGGAAAAGTTATGGAGAATCCTTAAAAAGCTAGGAATAAAACTACCATATTACCCTCCTAGTCATGTACTGTGAGGACACCAAAATTGAAAAAGACACATGTACCCCAAAGTTCATTGGAGCATTATTTACAATAGCTAGTACATGGAAGCATCCTAGATGTCCACTGACAGATGAATGGATAAAGAAGCTGTGGTACATACATACAATGGAACATTACTCAGCCATTAAAAAGAATGAAATAATGCCATTTACAGCTACATGGATGGATCAAGAGACTTTCAAACTGAGTGAACTACGACAGACAGAGGGAGAATGCATGAATGTGTATGGCTGAATCCCTTCACTATGCACCTGAAAATATCACAACATTGTTAATCAACTGTACTTCAATTAAAAAAAAAAACAAGAGTTGATTCTTTAATATTTTCAACAAAATTGAAATTTTGTTGAAAAAAAATTTCTCCTAGTTGTACTGGAGAAAAATATATAAGATTCAAAAATATTGTAAATGAAACAGGGATATTAAAACTGATATCAAAAACAACAAAATTCTGTAAAGCAATTATTCTTCAATTAAAAAGTAAATAAATTTTTTAAAATTTCTAAACTCATTCTATAAGGTGAGCATCATGATTCTCATACTAACACTAGGCAAAAACATGACAAGCAAAGTACAGACCCAATATCTCTGATGAATTCTCATGAAAAATCCTCAACAAAATGGAAGTAAACAGAATTCAACAGCAAATTAAAAGTATTATACATCATGACCAAAAAGGATTTACTCTTGAAAAAGCAAGATGGTTCTATATATTAAAAACAATTAATACAATAATAACAGTAACAGAATTAAGAAAAAGCCATGATTATCTCAATTGATTCAAAAAAGAAACATGATAGAATTTCAATTTCATAAGGAAAAACATTCAACAAACCAGCAACAGAGGGAAACTACCTCATTATATTAAAGTCCATAAAAGAAGAGCTCATAGCTAACCTGAAAAGAAATAAAAAGCATCTATATTGTAAATTATCAGTTTACAGGAAAATGCATTATTTACAGAAACATTATCTTATAAACTGAAAATTCTAAAGATTCTACACACACACACACACACACACATACACACACACACAGTGTTATATCACTAGTTTTAAAATTTGTCAAAATTTTGGGATATGTGCTAAGTCACTTCAGTTGTGTCTGACTCTGTGCGACCCCATAGATGGCAGACCACCAAGCTCCCCCATCCCTGAGATTCTCCAGGCAAGAACACTGGAGTGGGTTGCCATTTCCTTCTCCAATGCATGAAAGTGAAAAGTGAAAGGGAAGTCGCTCAGTCATGTCCGACTCTTAGCAACCCCATGGACTGCAGCCTACCAGGCTCCTCCATCCATGGGATTTTCCAGGCAAGAGTACTGGAGTGGGGTGTAGAATCAATAAAAATTTGCTGTGTCTCCATATATTAACAATGAACAATTTGCAAAAGAAATTAAATAAAAAGTTTCATTTATGAGAGCAGAGAAAAAATAAGATACTTATTGAATTATTCAGCTAAGGGGGGGCAAATGACTTGCAGGCTGAAAATACTACAAACTATTGCTGACTGAAATTAAAGAAGACACCAATAAATGAAAAGACATCTTGGGTTGATGGAGGGAAAGACCTAATATTTTAAAGATGTCATTATTACCCAAAGTGTTCTAAGATTCAATCTAATCTCTATCAAAATACTAATGACATTTTTGGTAGAAACATTAAAACCCCTCCTGAAGTTTATATGGCAACTTGAGGAACTCTGAGGAGTAATTATATTTTCTGGAAAAAAAAAAAAAAGAGGTAGCTGTCTCACACTTCTCAACTTGAAACAACTACAAAGCAACAATAACCAAGACAGCATGGTACCAGCATAAAGATAGATATTAAAACAATGGAACAGAATAAAGAACTCAGAAATAAGCCCTGGTGTACATGGCTAGATAATTTTTGACAACAGTGTCAAGACTACCATCAGTATCATTCCAATGGGGAAGGACAGTCTCTTCAACAAATAATTTGAGGAAAAATAGATATCTACATGCAAAAGAATGAAGGTAGACTCTTACCTAACCTCATTTAGAGAAATTAACTCAAAATGCATCAAAGATCTTTTTTTAATATATTTTTTTAATTGGAGGTTAATTACTTTACAATATTATATTGGTTTTGCCATACATCAACATGAATCCGCCACAGGTATACACATGCTCCCCATCCTGAACCCCCCTCCCTCCTCCCTCCCCGTACCATCCCTCTGGGTCATCTTAATGAAAGACAAAACTTTAAGATGGCTAGATTTAAAACAATGTGGGAAAAGATTCATGACACTGGATTTGGCAATAATTTCTTGGATGAGATAGCAACAAAGATAGATAAATGGGATTACATCAAACTTAAAAAAAAAAAAAACCACAATAATCAAGTTACCTAAACATCCATCAACTTATTGACATTAGATATGCATTAGATCTTTATTTACGTACCAAGACTGAATAAAGTAAGTATGGTATATACAAACAATGGAGTATTTTTCAGTCTTAGAAGAGAAGGAAATTTTGTCATATGCTATAGCATGGATGAACCTTGATGACATTATGTTAAATGAAATGAGCCAGACACACAACTCAAAACCTATGTGATGGAGTAAGGCAGTGCTAAGAGGGAAGTTTACAGCAATGCAAGCCTACCTCTTGCAGAAACAAGAGAAACATCAAATAACCTAACATTACACCCAACTAGAAAAACAATAACAAAAAAAATCCCAAGTTAGGAGAAAGAAATCACAAAGCTCAGAGCACAAAAAGATAAAAAAGAAATGAAGGATATAATAGCAAAGATCAATAAAACTAAAAGCTGGTTCTTTGACATGATATACAAAATTGACAAGCCATTAGCCAGACTTATCAAGAAAAAAAGAATATTCAAATCAATAAAATTAGAAATGAAAAAGAAGTTACAACAGACAATGTAGATATACAAAGGATCATAAGAGACTACTATGAGCAACTGTATGCCAAAAAAAAGGAACAACCTGGAAGAAACGGACAAACTCTTAGAAAGGTACACTCTTCCAACACTGAACCAGGAAGAAGTAGAAAACAAGAACAGAACAGCGACAAGCACTAAAAATTGAAACTGTGATTAAAAAAACCTTCTAACAAACAAAAGCCCATGGTCAGATGGCTTCATGTGCAAAGTCTATCAAAAGTTCAGAGAAGAGCTAATAGCTATCCTGCTCAAACTGTTAAAAAAAAACTGCAGAGGAGGGAGTACTCCCAAACTCATTTTATGAGGCCATCATCACCCTGATACCAAAAAGAGACAAAGATACTACAATCAATGTGCTACAGTACATTAACAAATTGAATGACAAAAACCATGTGATCATCTCAATAGATGCAGAGAAGGCTTTCAACAAAATTCAATGCCCATTTATGATAAAAACCTCTCCAGAAAATTGGCACAGAAGCAACCAACCTCAACATAATAAGGGCCATATACAACAAGCCCATAGCAAACATTATTCTCAGTGGTGAAGAACTGAAAGCATTTCCTCTAAGATTAGGAACAAGACAAGGGTGCCTTGTTCCTTTACTGCAAACAGTAAAACTCTCACTGTTTGCAGATGACATGATACTACACATAGAAAACCCTAAAAGAAGCTACCAACAACTACTAGAGCTAATTAATGAATGTAGTAAAGTTGTAGGATATAAAATTAATGCACAGAAATCTCTTGTATTCCTATACACTGACAATGAAAAAATTAGGAAGAAACTCAGTCGTGTCCAACTTTCTGTGACCCCATGGACTGTAGTCCACCAGGCTTCTCTGTCCGTGGGATTCTCCAGGCCAGAATACTGGAGTGGGTAGCCCTTTCCTTCTCCAGGGATCTTCCCAACCCAGGGATCAAACCCAGGTCTCCCACATTGCAGGCAGATTCTTTACCAGCTGAGCCACCAGGGAAGCCCACACATAGAAAACCCTAAAAGAAGCTACCAACAACTACTAGAACTAATTAATGAGTAGTAATGTTGTAGGATATAAAATTAATGCACAGAAATCTCTTGTATTCCTATACACTGACAATGAAAACATCAGAAAGAAATGAAAGAAACAACCTCATTCACCACTGCAACAAAAAGAACAAAATATCTAGGAATAAGCCTACCTAAGGAGACAAAAGATCTATGTGCAGAAAACTATAAGACACTAAAGAGAGAAATCACAGATGGCGCAAACAGATGGGGAGATATACCCTGTCCTTGGATTGGAAAAATCAATATTGTTGAAATGACTATACTATCCAAAACAATCTAAAGATTCAATGCAATCTGTATCAAATTACCAATGGCATTTTTCACAGAACTAGAACAAAAAATTTCAGTTTGTATGGAACACAAAAGACCCTGAATAGCCAAAGTATTACTGAGAGAGAAAAAATAAAGAAAAACGGAGCTGGAGGAATCAACCTCCCTAACTTCAAATTTTACCATGAAGCTACAGTCATGAAGGAAGTATGGGACTGGCACAAAAACAGAAATATAGACTAATAGAAACAGATGTAAAACCCAGAGATAAACCCCCACACCTATGAGCACCTTATCTTTGAGAAAGGAGGCAAGAATATACAATGCAGAAAAGACCACCAGCCTCTCCAATAAATGGTGCTGGGAGAACTGGACAGCTACATGTACATGGACGAAACTGGAACACTTCCTAACACCATACACCGAAATAAACCCAAAATGGATTAAAGCCTTACATGTAAGGCCAGAAACTATAAAACTCTTAGAGGAAAACAGAGAAGTACATTCTTTGACATAAATTGCAGGCAAGATAATCTCTGACCCACCTCTTAAATTAATGAAAATGAAAACAAAAATAAATAAACAGGACCTAATAAAACTTTAAAGCTTTTGTACAGCAAAGGAAACTATAAACAAGATGAAAATACAAGCCTCAGAACAGGAGAAAATAACTGCAAATGAAGCAACTGACAAAGGGTTAATCTTCAAAATATATAAGCAGCTCATGCAACTAAATATCAGAAAAACTGATATAAGAACTCACTTATAAAAATGGACAGAAAACTTAAACAGACATTCTCCAAAGAAGATACACAGATGGCTAATAAACACATTAAAAGATGCTCAACATTGCTCATTATTAGAGAAATGCAAATCACAACTACAATGACATGTCTCCTCACACCAGTCAGAATGGCCATTGTTAAAATCTACAAACAATAAATGCTGGAGAAGATGTGGTAAAATGGAACCCTCCTGCACTGTTGGTGGGAATAAAAACTGACAGAGCCATTATGGAAGACAGTATGGAGATTCCTTTAAAAATTAGGACTAAATCTACCATATGACCCAGCAATCCGACTACTGGGCATATACCTCGAGAAAACCAAACTCTAAAAAAGACACATGTACCCCAGTGTTCATTGTAGCAATATTTACAACAGGAACAGGTGGCACAGTAAGGAATCTGCCTGCAATGCAGGAGATGCAAGAGAGAAGGGTTTGATCCCTGGGTTGGGAAGATCCTCTAGAGTAGGAAATGACAACCCCCTCCAGTATTTTTACCTGGAAAATTCCATGGACAGAGGAGCAAAGAGTCAGACACGACTGACCGCACGCACACAAACACAAACACACATGGAAGTGTGTAGATGTCCATCTACAGATGAATGGATAAAGAAGCTGTGGTACACTCATACAAACATTAACTCAGCCATAAAAGGAACGAATTTCAGTCAGCTGTAGTGAGGTAGGTGAACCTAGAGCCTCTTATAGAAAGTGAAATAAGTCAGAAGGAGAAAAACAAGTATCATATATTAACACATATATATGGAATTTAGAAAAATGGTACTGATAAACCTAGTAGAGAACAGACTTGTGAGCACAGCAGCTGAAGGTGAGGGTGGGCTAAATTGAGAAAGCAGTATTGCCATATACACACTATCCTAGGGATAAGCCCACCTTAGTTGCAGTGGCTCACTCCCCCAGATTCACTACACCCTACACAGGGCCACACACCCTTGGCTGGAATTGGTTTCAGATAAGCATACAACCCAATTACATCCAATGAGTTATAAACATTTAGAGTTCCAGAAAGAGAGACTGGGAAGATATTTTAGTCACAAAATTTCCAAAACTGAAGAAAGACTTCATAGCATAGATTTAAGTAATTCATCAAAACCCAGGAATCTTAAATATAAAGAAAACTATTACCTAAACATGTCAGTAGCAAACTGCTGAGTAGGCATTAAAGAAAAAAAAAAAAACCTTAAGAGCAGCCAATGAAAGGTAAATTATATACAGAAGGAAAAGTATGGCTGTTACATCTTAAGAAATAATGGAGGACAGAAAACAATGGTATACGATTTTTAAAGCATTAAAAGAAAAAAAATGTTAACCTATAATTCTATATACAAAAAATGTTCTTCCAAAATAAAGGGGAACTAAAGTATCAGATGTGTGTATGTATGTACTTATTTACTGGCACCTAATAGTCCTTTCATCTAACTATATTACTCAATAAAACTCAAATATGGTGGTAGGATTAGCACCTTCTAATTTTCACAACCAGCTTGGTATTTCACAGGACAAAACTGAGAAGAAAAGTAACTAGATTCCAAAGACCAACCCACTCAATTTCAATACTGATGGATTGTTCTTTATGGACTGCTATCAATACCCAAGCTGTATAACTGGGATTCTTTTATGTGCCTAGAAGAGGCCACATCAACCCAGTGTGTGTCTGAGGAGCTTCTGTAGATGCCCAAAGCAGCTGTAGCAGAAGCTGAGGACAAAGCCAGGGTCAGAGTCCAACAGACTTTTGCTCAGAGGATGTTTCAAACTGTCAACATCCATTGGATCATAGAAAAAGCAAGAGAATTTCAGAAAAACATCTACTTCTGTATATTGACTATGCCAAAGCCTTTGACTGTGTGGATCACAGTAAACTGTGGAAACTTCTTAAAGAGATGAGAATACAACACCACCTTACCGGCCTCCTGAGAAATCTGTATGCAGGTCAAGAAGCAACAGCTAGAATCGGACATGGAACAATGGACTGGTTCCAAACTGGGACAGGATTACGTCCAGACTGTATACCGTCACCCTGCTTATTAAACTTATACGCAGAGTACATCATGCAAACGCTGGAAGAACTCCAGGCTGCAAGAACGCAGGCTGGAAGAACTACAAGCTGGAAGCAAGATTGCCGGGAGAAATATCAATAACCTCAGATATGCAGAGACACCACTCTTATGGTAGTAAGCGAAGAAGAACTGAAGAGCCTCTTGATGAAAGTGAAAGAGGAGAGTGAAAAACCTGGCTTAAAACTCAGCACTCAAAAAATGAAGATCATGGCATCTGGTCCCAATCACTTTGTGGCAAATAGATGGTAAAAATGGAAATAGTGGCAGACATTTATTTTCTTGGACTCCAAAATCACTGCAGATGGTGACTGCAGCCATGAAATTAAAAGGCACTTGCTCCTTAGAAGAAAAGCTATGACAAACCCAGACAGCATATTAAAAAGCAGAGACAGTACTTTACCAACAATGGTGCATCTAGTCAAAGGTATGGTTTTTCCAACAGTCATGTATGGGTGTGAAAGTTGGACCATAAAGAAAGTTGAGTGCCAAAGAATTGGTGCTTTTGAACTATGGTGCTGGAGAAGACTCCTGAGTCCCTTGGACTGCAAGAAGATCAAACCAACAATCCTAAAGGAAGTCAGTACTGAATATTCATTGGAAGATAGACGCTGAAGCTGAAGCTCCAATACTTTGGCCACCTGATGTGAAGAACCGACTCATTAGAAAAGACACTGATGTTGGGAAAGATTGAAGGCAGGAAGAGAAGGGGATGACAGAGCATGAGATGGTTGGATGGCATCACAGATTCGATGGACATGACTGTGAACAAACTCTGGGAGTTGGGTGATGGACAGGGAAGCTGGCATGTTGCAGTCCATGGGGTCGCAAAGAGTGGGACACAACTGAGTAACTGAACCAAACTCAACTGAAATATATCTTCAGCCAGACAAAACCTGGGATAATTTATTCACTGTAGATCTGCACTATAAAAAAATTAGAAGAAATTCCTCATAAAATTAATTAAATTTTAACATCAGAAAGAAGGAATGAGGGACACCAGAACAAAACTGGTAAAGTCATTACTAGACAATTTAGTTCAATCCAAACCTACTATGGTCTGACTATGACAAAATGTTATATCAGGGGGAGGGGGAGCATAAGGACAAGTTAGATGAAGTGCCTTTGAAACTCTTACAATGAAGTAAAGAAAATAAGATATATAGGTCTGAGAAGAGAACAAAGTTGAAAGTAATATATTCTATTAACATTACATGTGTATTGTAGATTTATACTGTGGTCTGCAGAGAAAGCTCAATGTACAGCATGATCTTTTGAAGTGAGGCTGCACTAACAGAAACAAGTATCCCAGGCAGACAAATAGCAGGAACAGCGGTAGAGAAATCACTAAATACGTAGTGGGGCCATTAGCATGGTCCTTATCCTTAACTGGTAGAATATTACACACATGAAAGAAAGAAGGGCAAATATGTTGGAAGAAAGGTTTACTATAAAAATTATTATAAATGTTTCTCTGAATAAGAAGTTAAACTTTCACGTTTAAGAATTTTTAACAAAGGAAACAAGGAAAGGCTCTGCATCACTATGGATTTTCTCCAGATGGTTCTGGCTATAATGGAAATGCTATAAGGGTCAGATATGTAATTAGCAGGCCAGTTGGAACTGATTTTAAAAGCTGTCCATGTGAACTTAGAGTCTGACAGTGGAGCACCTCAAATATAGATGGGGAAATAGTGGAAACAGTGTCAGACTTTATTTTGGGGGGCTCCAAAATTACTGCAGATGGTGACTGCAGCCATGAAATTAAAAGACGCTTACTCCTTGGAAGAAAAGTTATGACCAACCTAGATAGTATTATTCAAAAGCAGAGACATTACTTTGCCGACTAAGGTCCATCTAGTCAAGGCTATGGTTTTTCCAGTAGTCACGTATGGATGTGAGAGTTGGACCGTGAAGAAGGCTGAGTGCCGAAGAATTGATGCTTTTGAACTGCGGTGTTGGAGAAGACTCTTGAGAGTCCCTTGGACTGCAAGGAGATCCAACCAGTCCTTTTTATTTTTTATTTTTTTTTATTTTTTGTATCCTTTCCATTATGGTTTACCCCAGGTTATTTTTTTTTTAATTTTTATTTTTACTTTATTTTACTTTACAATACTGTATTGGTTTTGCCATACACTGACATGAATCCACCACAGGTGTACCTGCGATCCCAAACATGAACCCCCCTCCCACCTCCCTCCCCACAACATCCCTCTGGGTCATCCCCATGCACCAGCCCCAAGCATGCTATATCCTGCATCGGACATACACTGGCGATTCAATTCTTACATGATAGTATACATGTTTCAATGCCATTCTCCCAAATTATCCCACCCTTTCCCTCTCCCTCTGAGTCCAAAAGTCCGCTACACACATCTGTGTCTTTTTTGCTGTCTTGCATACAGGGTCATCATTGCCATCTTTCTAAATTCCATATATATGTGTTAGTATACTGTATTGGTGTTTTTCTTTCTGGCTTACTTCACTCTGTATATTTAAAGGAGATCAACCCTGGGATTTCTTTGGAAGGAATGATGCTAAAGCTGAAACTCCAGTACTTTGGCCACCTCATGTGAAGAGTTGACTCATTGGAGAAGACTTTGATGCTGGGAGGGATTGGGGGCAGGAGGAAAAGGGGACGACAGAGGATGAGATGGCTGGATGGCATCACTGACTCGATGGACGTGACTCTGAGTGAACTCTGGGAGTTGATGATGGACAGGGAGGCCTGGCGTGCTGCGATTCATGGGGTCGCAAAGAGTCAGACACGACTGAGCGACTGAACTGAACTGAACTGAACTGAAACTGCAAATATATATCTAAGTAGTGGTCTGGGTCAAAGTAATAGGTTTTGGAAAAGAAATGTTAATACATAGGGATGATGGCTGAAACCACAAATATCAATGTTACTATCAAATTAAAGATAATTTAAAAGAGAAAGAGAAGGAAATGAAAGAAGTTACAGAGAATTCAACATATACTCGAGGACTTCAAGTCTCTTCATTCAACAAGAGTACTACACAGAAGATCTATAGGGAAACAGAACACTTGAATAACACTATAAAGTCACAAGATGTAGCAGACTTCTGTAGAACAGCAGCAGAATACATATTTTTAAGTGCATAAAGAGCATTCTAAATGATAGTGTATGAGCTAGACCATAAAACAAACCTTGACAAATGTAGAAGAACTGAAGTTATTCAAGGATGCTCGCTCCAATCATAATGGAAAGAGATCAGAAATAACAAAAAAATCTTGATAAATATTCACTACTAAATAAACAATGGCAATTCCAATCCTGTATGTACATTTGTGAGAAATCAAAATATTTGTCCACACAAAATACACAAATATTCATATCAACATTATTCAGACTAGCCAAAAGTGAAAATAATCAAAATTCTTTACTAAACTTTATTATTATAAATTAATGAAGGGATGAACAAAATATAGCATAGCCATACAATAGAATATTACTCAGCAATACAAAATGAAATGCTGATATAGTCTATCATAAATAGATTTTAGCATAAGTTTTTTATCATGCTAAGTAAGAGAAGTCAGAAACAAAAGTCCACATATTTTATGAGTTTCATGCAAGTTCCAGAAAGGACAAATCCAAACAGATATAATCCATACAGATATACAGGCTGATGGTTGCCCAGGCTCAAGAAGGGGAGGTGGGAACAATGGGGAGTGACTGCTGATAGGTACTTGTTTCCCTTTAGGGGTGATTACAATGTTCTAAAAAAATCATGGCTACATATCTCTGTGAACATCTAAAAACCAGTGAATTATATATACACTTTAATTGGATGGATTTTGTGCTGTAAGGATTATATACCAGTAAGAACAAAGACTAAAACATTTTCAGACAAACAAATACCGAAAGAAATCATTACCACATTCATATTGACAGAATAGCTAAAGAAAGTCCCTTAAGTAGAAGGAAAATTATAAAAGACAAAAATATTTATTTACACACAAAAAGGAAAGCACTAAAAATAAGTATGATATGAGTGTGTAATTAATATATAATTGAATCTATTTATTGGAGAAGGAAATGGCAACCTATGCCAGGATTCTTGCTTGGAGAATTCCATGGACAGAGGAGCCTGGCAAGCTACAGTCCATAGGGTCTCAGAGTCAGACACAATTGAGCAACTATCACTCACTCACTTAATCTAATTAAGAGATAAATGTCTGTTTATGTAAAAATAACAACAATATATTGTAGCATTCATTACATATAAGTGAAATAATGACCACAACTCCATAAAGTCTATTAGGAAAGAGACAGAAATATATAACTGTAATATTTTTATACTATGTGTGAAATAGTTTAATATTACCTGAAGGTAGACTATGATTAAGTTAAAGATGTATACTAGAAATCTTTAACACAAGCACTAAAAAAGTAAAATAAAAGTTTATAGCTAATAACAAAGCAAATAAGATGGAAACATAAAAAGAGGGGAAAAGCAACAAGGGACAGGATCTACAGCAAATCAATAAAAATATGACAGACAAATCTAACCACATCAATAATCACATTAAATGCAAATGGTCTAAAGACTCCAATTAAAATGCAAATATTGGAATGGATTGGTTCAAGATGGCAAAATAGAAGGACATGCGTTCACCTTTTCTTGTGAAGAGCGCTGAAATCACAGCTAATTGCTGAACTACAGGAAGACTCTGTAATGCACCGAAAATGAATCCCCACATCCAGAGAATAAGAAGAATCCACAATGAGACAGTAAAAGGGACACAATCATAATAAAATCAAATCCTGTAACTGCCAGGTGGACAAACCACAAAAATGGAGAATAATTATACCACAGAAGTTCTCCCACTGGAGCAAAGTTTCTGAGACCCATGTCAGGCTTCCCATCCTAAGGATCCAGCAATGGAAGCAGGAATCCCCAGAGAACCTGACTTTGAAGGCCAGTGGCTTTGATCACAGGACTTTCACAGAACTGGGGAAAACAAAGACTCCACTCTTGGAGGCTACGCACAAAATCTTGTGCTCGCCAGCAGTAGTGATGCCACAGGAACCTGAACCACACCTGTCTGCTAGACCACTGTAGGGTGTCCTGCAGGGGACGGGGGCTGCTGTGGTTCATCCAGAGGACAAGGGTTAAGGCAGAAACAGTTCTGGGAAACATTAATTGGTGTGAGTCCTCTCAGAGGCCTCTATTAGCCCCACCATACAGCCTGTATACTCCAGTCCTGGCTCACCTCAGGCAAAACAGTGAACAAGGAGGGAACACAGCTCTAATGATCAGCAGAAAAGTGGATTAAACTTTTACTAAACACAGCCCTAGTCACCAGAGTGAGGTCCAGTTCCACCCACCACAAGTCCCTCCCATCAGAAAGCTTGCACAACCCTCTTAGCCTCATGCACCAGAGGCAGAGAGCAGAATCAAGAAGAACTACAGTCCTGTAGTCTGCAGAATGAAAAGCATAATCACAGAAAGTGAGACAAAATGAATAGGCCGAGGATTATGTTCCAGATAAATGAACAAGATAAAATCTGAGTAAAACAACTAAACGAAGTGGATACTGGCAACCTTCCAGAAAAATAATTCAGAATAATGATAGAGAAGATAATCCAGGATTTTGGGTGGTGGGAAAATGGAGGTAAAGATTGAGAAGATGCAAGAAATGTTTAACAAAGACCTTCAAAAAACTAAGATCATGCATGGCATCTGGTCCCATCACTTCATGGCAAATAGATGGGGAAACACTAGAAATAATAACAGACTTTATTTTTTTGAGCTTCAAAATCATTGCAGATGGTGATTGCAGCCATGAAATTAAAAGACACTTGCTCCTTGGAAGAAAAGCTATGACCAACTTAGCATATTAAAAAGCAGAGGTATTGGCGACAAAGGTCCATCTAGTCAAAGCTCTGGTTTTTCCAGTAGTCACGTATGGATATGAGAGTTGGACCATAAAGAAAGCTGAGCACTGAAGAACTGATGCTTTTGAACTGTGGTGTTGGAGAAGACTCTTGAGAGTCCCTTGGACTGCAAGGAGATCCAACCAGTCCATCCTAAAGGAAATCAGCTGTGAATATTCATTGGAAGGACTGATGTTGAAGCTGAAACACCAATATTCTGGTCACCTGATGTGAAGAACCAACTCATTGGAAAAGACCCTGATGCTGTGAAAGATTGAAGGCACGAGGAGAAGGGGACAAGAGAGGATGAGATGGTTGGATGGCATCACCAACTCGATGGAAATGAGTTTGAGTAAACTTCGGGAGTTGGCAATGGACAGGGAAGCCTGGCGTGCTGCAATCCATGGGGTCACAAAGAGTCAGACATGACTGAGCGACTGAACTGAACTGAGAAGAACTAAAGAACGAGCAAACAGAAATGAACAATAAAATAACTGAAATGAAAAATACAAAAGAAGAAATCAATGGCAGAATAACTAAGCCAGAAGAACAAATAAGTGACCTAGAAGGCAGAATGGTGGAAATCACTAACATGGAACAGAATAAAGAAGAAAAGAGAAATGTAAACAGCCTAAGAGACCTCTGGGACAACACTAAATGCATCAACATTCACAATATCACGGTGCCAGAAAAAGAAGAGAGAACCTGAGAAAATAATTTAAGAAATAATAACTGAAAACTTCCCTAACACAGGAAACAGTCAATCAAATTCAGGAAGCACAGAGTGTTTCAGGCAGGATAAACCCAAGGAGGAACATACCTAGATACATAGTTATTAACTAGACAAAAATTTAAAAACATTAAAAGCAACAAGGAGAAAATGACAAATAACATACAAGGGAACTGCCATAAGCTTATGAGCAAATCTCTCAGCAGAAAATTCACAAAGAAAGTGAAAGTGAAAGTCACTCAGTCGTGTCCAACTCTTTGCCACCCATGGACTGTCAGTTCAGTTCACTTGCTCAGTCATGTCCAACTCTTTGCAATCCCAGTGACTGCAGCACACCACGCCTCCCTGTCCCTCACCAACTCCCAGGGTTTACTCAAACTCATGTCCATTGAGTCGGTGATGCCACCCAACCATTTCATCCTCTGACGTCCCCTTCTCCTCCCACTTTTAATCTTTCCCAGCATCAGAGTCTTTTCTAGTGAGTCAGTTCTTTGCATCAGATGGCCAAAATATTGGAGTTTCAGCTTCAACATCAGTCCTTCCAATGAACATTCAGGACTGATTTCCTTTAGGATGGACTAGTTGGATCTCCTTGCAGAGATCCATGGAATTCTGTAGTCCATGGAATTTTCCAGACCAGGATATTGGAGTGGGTAGCTTTTCCCTTCTCCAGGGGATCTTCCCAACCCCAGGATCAAACCCAGGTCTCCCACATTGCAGGGGGATTACCAGCTGAGCCACATTCACAAAGGAGTGGCACAATATATTTAAAGTGATGAAAGGTTCAGTTCAGTTCAGTCACTCAGTCGTAAGGACATACAACCAAAAATATTCTACCCAGCAAGGCTCTCATTCAGATTTTACAGAGAAAACCTTATAGACAAGCAAAGATTAAGAGAATTCAGCAACACCAGACCAGCTTTGCAAGAAATGCTAAAGAACTCCTCTAGGCTGGAAAGAGACTAGTAACTTTAAAAATATCTTTAATATATATAGACTACTATATCAAAACCTCATGAAAATAGCAAACCTCAAAACTACAATACATACACACACAAAAGAAAAGGGAAACCAAAGACACACTAAAGACGGTCATCAAAACACAAGAGAGAAGAACAAAAGAGTAAGAGGAATAAAAGACATACAAAAACAAACCCAAATCAATTTTTTAAATAGCAAAGGGAATACACATATTGGGATATATTGATAAATACCTTAAATGTAAATGGATTAAACAGGCCAACCAAAAAAGACTGGTTGAGTGGATACAAAAAGAAGATGCATATACATGCTGTCTTTAAGAAACCCATCTTCGACTTAATGGACACGAACAGACTTAAAGTGAAGGGATGGAAGAAGGTATTCCACATAAATGGAAATAAAAGGAAAGCCGAAGTAGAAATACTCATGTCAGGAAAAAAAAATAGACTTTAAAACAGACTTTTACGAGAGACAAAAAAGAACAGTACATAACGCTCAAGGGATCAATCCAAGAAGATATAACAACTGTAATTACATATGCAACTAACACAGAAGCACCTCAATATATAAACAAATATTAAAAGCCATAAAGGAAGGAGGAATCAGCTTGTGTTACTACACAATAACAGTGAGGGACTTTAATGCCCTGATTCATCAATGGACAGATCATCCAGGGAGAAAAAATCAATAAGGAAACAGGCTTTAAATGACCCATTAGACCAGATGGACTTGACATTATAGAACATTCCATCCAAAAGCAGCAACATACACATTCTTCTAAAGTGCACACAGAACATTCTTCAGAATTGTCAACATTCTGGGCATCAGAATGAGCCTTGGTAAATTTAAGAAAGCTGAAATCATATCAAGCCCATTTTCTAATCACAATGCTATAAGATTAGGAATAAACTACAAGGAAAAAAAAACCTATATGAAAACACAAACCCATGCAGGCTAAATAATAAACTATAATTCATTTCAATCCTTTTCAAATTACCAATGGCATTTTTCACAGAACTAGAGCGAAAACACTTAAAATTTTTATGGAGACTCCAAAATTTTTATGGAGACACCAAAGACTCAAATAGCCAGAGTAATCTTGAGAAAGAAACATGGAGCTGGAGGAATCAGGTTCTGTGAATCCAGACTATACTACAAAGTACAATCATCAAAATAAGATAGCCCTGGCACAAACACGGAAATACAGATCAATGGAACAGGTTAGAAAGCACAGAAATAAATCCACGTTCAGTTCAGTTCAGTTGCTCAGTCGTGTCTGACTCTTTGCGACCCCATGAATTGCAGGACACCAGGCCTCCCTGTCCATCACCATCTCCCGGAGTTCACTCAGACTCACATCCATCGAGTCACTGATGCCATCCAGTTATCTCATCCTCGGTCATCCCCTTCTCCTTCTGCCCCTAATGCCTCCCAGCATCAGAGTCTTTTCCAATGAGTCAACTCTTCGTGAGGTGGCCAAAGTACTGGAGTTTCAGCTTCAGCATCATTCCCTCCAAAGAAATCCCAGGGTTGATCTCCTTCAGAATGGACTGGTTCGATCTCCTTGCAGTCCAAGGGACTCTCAAGAGTCTTCTCCAACACCACAGTTCAAAAGCATCAATTCTTCGGCGCTGAGCCTTCTTCACAGTCCAACTCTCACATCCATACATGACCACAGGAAAAACCATAGCCTTGACTAGACGGACCTTAGTCGGCAAAGTAATATCTCTGCTTTTCAATATACTGTCTAGGTTGGTCATAACTTTTCTTCCAAGGAGTAAGTGTCTTTTAATTTCATGGCTGCAATCACCATTTGCCGTGATTTTCGAGCCCCCAAAAATGAAATCTGACACTGTTTCCACTGTTTCCTCATCTACTTGCCATGAAGTGATGGGACCAGATGCCATGATCTTAGTTTTCTGAATGTTGAGCTTTAAGCCAACTTTTTCACTCTCCATGCTTTCATCAAGAGGCTTTTTAGTTCCTCTTCACTTTTTGCCATGAGGGTGGTGTCATCTGCATATCTCAGGTTATTGATATTGCCATACATCAACATGAATCTGCCACAGGTATACACGTGTTCCCCATCCTGGACCTCCTCCCTCCTCCCTCCCCGTACCATCCCTCTGGGTCGTCCCAGTGCACCAGCCCCAAGCATCCAGTATCATGCATCAAACCTAGACTGGCAATTCGTTTCATATAAGGTATTATACATGTTTCAATGCCGTTCTCCCAAATCATCCCACCCTCTCCCTCTCCCACAGAATCCAAAAGACTGTTCTATACATCTGTGTCTCTTTTGCTGTCTCACATACAGGGTTATTGTTACCGTCTTTCTAAATTCCATATATATGTGTTAGTATACTGTATTGGTGTTTTTCTTTCTGGCTTACTTCACTCTGTATAATAGGCTCCAGTTTCATCCACCTCATTAGAACTGATTCAAATGTATTCTTTTTAATGGCTGAGTAATACTCCATCATGTATATGTACCACAGCTTTCTTATCCATTCGTCTGCTGATGGACATCTAGGCTGCTTCCATGTCCTGGCTATTACAAACAGTGCTGCAATGAACATTGGGATACATGTGTCTCTTTCAATTCTGGTTTCCTCGGTGTGTATGCCCAGCAGTGGGATTGCTGGGTCATAAGGCAGTTCTAGTTCCAGTTTTTTAAGGAATCTCCACACTGTTCTCCATAGTGGCTGTACTAGTAGTTTGCATTCCCACCAACAGTGTAAGAGGGTTCCCTTTTCTCCACACCCTCTCCAGCATTTATTGCTTGTAGACTTTTGGATTGCAGCCATTCTGACTGGCGTGAAATGGTACCTAATTGTGGTTGTGATTTGCATTTCTCTGATAATGAGTGTTGTTGAGCATCTTTTCATGTGTTTGTTAGCCATCCGTATGTCTTCTTTGGAGAAGTGTCTGTTTAGTTCTTTGGCCCATTTTTTGATTGGGTCGTTTATTTTTCTGGAATTGAGCTGCAGGAGTTGCTTGTATATTTTTGAGATTAGTTGTTTGTCAGTTGCTTCATTTGCTATTATTTTCTCCCGTTCTGAAGGCTGTCTTTTCACCTTGCTTATAGTTTCCTTTGTTGTGCAGAAGCTTTTAAGTTTAATTAGGTCCCATTTGTTTATTTTTGCTTTTATTTCCAATATTCTGGAAGTTCTTTAAAAAATTAAAAAGAGAGCTACCATTTGATCCTGCAATCCCACTCCTGGGCATGTATACAGAGAAAAATATGGTGGTCTGAAAGAATACATGCACCCCAGTGTTCACTGTAACACTGTTTACAATAGCCAAAACATGGAAGTAAGGTAAATGTCCATTGACAGAAGAATGGATAAAGAAGATATGGTACACACATATAATGGAATATTACTCAGTCATAAAAGAATGAAATAATGCCATTTGCAGCAACATGGATGGACCTAGAGATTGTCATCAGAGAAGGCAATGGCACCCCACTCCAGTACTCTTGCCTGGAAAACCGCATGGACGGAGGAGCCTGGTGGACTGCCATCCATGGGGTCGCACAGAGTCAGACACAACTGAAACGACTTAGCAGCAGCAGCAGAGATTGTCGTACTGAGTGAAGTCAGAGAAAGAAAAATATCATATGATATTCCTTACATGGGGAATCTAAAATGAAATAGCGCTTCCCTCATAGCTCAGTTGGTAAAGAATCCACCAGCAATGCAGGAAACCCCAGTTCAATTCCTGCGTCAGGAAGATCCACTGGAGAAGGAATAGGCTACCCACTCCAGTATTCTTGGGCTTCCCTGATGGCTCAGCTGGTAAAGAATCCACCTGCAATGCAGGAGACCTGGGTTCAATCCCTGAGTTTGGAAGATCTCCTGGAGAAGGGAAAGACTACCCAGTATTCTGGCCTGGAAAATTTCATGGGCTATAAAGTCCATGGGGTCGCAAAGAGTTGGACACAACTGAGAGACTTTCATTTTCACTTTCAAAAGGAAATAATACAAATGAACTTATTTACAAAACAGAAATAAACATAGAGCATGAACTTTTGGTTACCAAGGGAGAAGAGATAGATACGGAGTTTGCAATTGACATGTATACATTACTCTATTTAAAACAGATTATCAACAAGGGCCTACTGCATAGCACAGGCAACTGTGCTCATTGTTATGTGACACTGGATGTCAGGGGAGTTTGGAGGAGAAAGGATACATTTAAACGGTGGCTGAGTGGCTCTGAAATTATCACAGCATTGTTAATCAGCCCTAATCAGCTATCAGTTCAGTTCAGTTCAGTCGCTCACTAGTGTCCGACTCTCTGCGACCCTATGAATCGCAGCACACCAGGCCTCCCTGTCCATTTACTCCCAGAGTTCACTCAGACTAACGCCATCAAGTCAGTGATGCCATTCAGCCATCTCATCCTCTGTTATCCCCTTCTCCTCCTGCCCCCAATCCCTCCCAGCATCAGAGTCTTTTCCAATGTGTCAACTCTTCTCATGAGGTGGCCAAAGTACTGGAGTTCAGCTTCAGCATCATTCCCTCAAAGAAATCCCAGGCTGATCTCCTTCAGAATGGACTGGTTGGATCTCCTTGCAGTCCGAGGGACTCTCAAGAGTCCTTCTCCAACACCATAGCATCAATTCTTCAGTGCTCAGCTTTCTTCACAGTCCCAACTCTCACATCCATAGATGACCACAGGAAAAACCATAGCCTTGACTAGACTGACCTTTGTTGGCAAAGTAATGTCTCTGCTTTTCAATGTGCTATCTAGGTTGGTCATAACTTTCCCTTCCAAGGAGTAAGTGTCTTTTAATTTCATGGCTGCAATTATCATCTGCAGTGATTTTGGAGTCCAAAAAAATAAAGTCTGACAGTGTTTCCCCATCTATTTCCAAGAAGTGATGGGACCAGATGCCATGATCTTCGTTCTCTGAATGTTGAGCTTTAAGTCAAAATTTTCACTCTCCTTTTTCACTTTCACCAAGAGGCTTTTTAGTTCCTCTTCACTTTCTGTTATACTCCAATGTCAAATTAGAAGTTTAATAAAAAGGAAATATTATTAGATTGGATTAAAAAAGCAAGACCCACCTACATGGTGCCTACAAGAAGCACACTTTTAACCCAAAGACAAATATAGGTTAAAAGTAAAATGACAGAAAGACATATGCCATGCTAACACTGCTCAAAAGAAAGCTGAATGTCTACTTTAACATCAAAGTAGATTTCACAGCAAACAATATTGCTAAGTATAAGATTATTCATCTTCAAAATCATATAGTAATTACACCCCAATTTAATAAATAAATTTAAAAAATTTTTTAAGATAAATTGTTATTTTATCAAGAAGACATAAATATCCTAAATGCTCTTACCCCCTAATACCAGTATTTCAAAATGAATGATTCAGACACTTCCAGACTAAAAAACAAAATCAACAAATCCACAGTACTTCCAGAGACTTTGATCACCTACTCTCAGTATTGATAAAAATAGTTTTGAAAAATCAGCAAGCAGGATTTTACAAAAGTCTCAACCAACTTCATTCACTTAACTGAATTAAAGAACACTCCATCTGACAACAGCAGAATATACATTCTTTCCAAGTGTACATCAATATAGATCATACTCTGAGCTGTAAAACAAGTCTCAAATATAAATGAATTCAAGTTATACAAAATATGTTCAGTGACCACAGTGATAATAAATTATAAATCAATATCTTAAAGGTATCTGGAATAATCTAAAGTGTTTGAAAAATGAATACCACACATCTAAATGAACACCACATATGGGTCAAAGGAAAACGTTGTTGTTGTTCAGTCACTCAGTCATGTCCAACTCTTTGCAACGCCATGGACTGCAGCATGCCAGGCTTCCTTTTCTTCACCATTTTCCACAGGAAAAATCAAATGGGAATTAATAGGTTGTTTTTTTTTTACAAATGAAATAAAAATACTGAAATCCCTGAGATGCTGCTATAGTAGTAATTAGGAGGAAATTTATAGCACTAAACACTAAAATTTGGAAAGAGGATATTAAAGCAATGATGTCAACTTCTGTTTGAAGAAACTAAAGATAGAGCAAATTGGGAGTTACATCAGCATCATGGTATATGTAATGAGATGTCCTCTTTGTCTCTCTTCTTCAATCTACAACCAGAAAGACACTCACAATTCAATAAAGGTACTTCTGCAAACACACCAGGCCACACCAGTGCAATGGGGGCACCCATAAACCTGACAACACCAGACATGGCAGAGGCAAGCTAGACCCAGCTCCTCCCATCCCCCATCTCCCACCCCAACAAGCCTGTGACTTAGGAGACCCCTTATCCAGCAGGTTAAAAATAAAGGCATGTAAAAATGATACTCCAAGTAAATTGCAGCCAAAAGCAAGCAGGGCAGCCATACTCAAATTAGACAAAATAGACTTTAAGCCAAAAAAAGCTAACAAGAGACAAAGATGTACGGTATATAATTATAAAGAGGACAATTCATCAAGAAGACTTAATACCTATTAATATAAATGCAACTAACATAAGAGCACCAAAATATATAAAGCACTTACTAACAGACACAAAGGGGGAAAGCTGACTGCAACACAACTTTAACACCCCCACCAATGGGTAGATCATCCAGACAGAAAATCAACAAGGAAGCAGTGGCCTGACAAGAAACATTAGGCCAGATGAATTTGACAGATTTGCACAAAACATTCCATCCAAAAGCAAAAGAGTACACATTCTTCTCAAGTTCACATGGAACTTCCTCAAAAATAGATATGTTAAGACATCAAACAAGTCTCAATAAATGTAAGGAGAATAAAATCATTTCATACATCTTTCTAATTGCAATGGTATAAAACTAGAAATCAAATATAAGAAGAAAGCTGGAAAAGTCACAAATATGTGGAGAATGAACAACATACTACTGAACAACTACTGGATCAATGAAAAAATCAAAGGAGAAATTTAAAATACTTGAAGACAAATGATGCAACACTTGATGCAACAAAAGAGTGTTAAGAATCAGGTTTATAGCAGTCAGACCTATCTCAAGTAGCAAGAAAAACCTCAAATAAACAATTTACCCTTTCACCTAAAGGAGCAAGAAAAATAAGAATGAATGGAAGCCCAGAGTGAGCAGAAGGAAGAAAATTAATAAAGATCAGAGCAGAAATAAATGAAACACAATCTAAAAAGACAACAGACAAGATCTATGAAACTAAAAGCTAGTTAATTCTATGAAATGGTAAACAAAACTGACAAACCTTTAGCTAGACTCAGTGACAAAAAAGGAGGCAAGGCTCTAATAAAACCAGAAATGAAAGAAAAGAAACAATAGATATCACAGAAATACAGAAAAATATAAAAGAATATTATGAACAGCTATATGCCAATAAATTAAACAACCTAGGAGAAATGGACAAATTCTTAGAATGGCACAACCTTCTAAGACAGAATCATGAAGAAATAGAAAATCTGAATAGTCTGATCACTAGCAAAGACTCTGAAATAGTTATCAAAAACCTCCTCCAAAAACAAAAGTTCAGGACCATAAGATCCACAGGTGAATTCTGAAAAACATTCAAGGAAGATTCAGTTCAGTTCAGTTGCTCAGTCGTGTCTGACTCTTTGTGACCCCATGAATTGCAGGACGCCAGGCCTCCCTGTCCATCACCATCTCCCGGAGTTCACTCAGACTCACATCCATCGAGTCACTGATGCCATCCAGTCATCTCATCCTCGGTCGTCCCCTTCTCCTTCTGCCCCTAATGCCTCCCAGCATCAGAGTCTTTTCCAATGAGTCAACTCTTCGTGAGGTGGCCAAAGTACTGGAGTTTCAGCTTTAGCATCATTCCCTCCAAAGAAATCCCAGGGTTGATCTCCTTCAGAATGGACTGGTTGGATCTCCTTGCAGTCCAAGGGACTCTCATGAGTCTTCTCCAACACCACAGTTCAAAAGCATCAATTCTTCGGCGCTGAGCCTTCTTCACAGTCCAACGCTCACATCCACACATGACCACAGGAAAAACCATAGCCTTGACTAGACGGACCTTAGTTGGCAAAGTAATATCTCTGCTTTTGAATATGCTATCTAGGTTGGTCATAACTTTTCTTCCAAGGAGTAAGCGTCTTTTAATTTCATGGCTGCAGTCACCATCTGCAGTGATGGAGCCCCCCAAAATGAAATCTGACACTGTTTCCACTGTTTCCCCATCTATTTCCCATGAAGTGATGGGACCAGATGCCATGATCTTTGTTTTCTGAATGTTGAGCTTTAAGCCAACTTTTTCACTCTCCTCTTTCACTTTCATCAAGAGGCTTTTTAGCTCCTCTTCACTTTCTGCCATAAGGGTGGTGTCATCTGCATATATGAGGTTATTGATATTTCTCCCGGCAATCTTCATTCCAGCTTGTGCTTCTTCCAGTCCAGCGTTTCTCATGATGTACTCTGCATAGAAGTTAAATAAGCAGGGTGACAATATACAGCCTTGACATACTCCTTTTCCTATTTGGAACCAGTCTATTGTTCCATGTCCAGTTCTAACTGTTGCTTCCTGACCTGCATACAGATTTCTCAAGAGGCAGGTCAGGTGGTCTGGTATTCCCATCTCTTGAAGAATTTTCCACTGTTTATTGTGATCCACACAGTCAAAGGCTTTGGCAGAGTCAAAAAAGCAGAAATAGATGTTTTTCTGGAACTCTCTTGCTTTTTCCATGATCCAGAGGATGTTGGCAATTTGATCTCTGGTTCCTCTGCCTTTTCTAAAACCAGCTTGAACATCAGGAAGTTCATGGTTCACGTATTGCTGAAGCCTGGCTTGGAGAATTTTGAGCATTACTTTACTAGCATGTGAGATGAGTGCAATTGTGTGGTAGTTTGAGCATTGTTTTGCATTGCCTTTCTTTGGAATTGGAATGAAAACTGACCTTTTCCAGTCCTGTGGCCACTGCTGAGTTTTCCAAACCTGCTGGCATATTGAGTGCAGCACTTTCCAGGCTTCTCCACCCATGGGATTCTCCAGGCAAGGATACTGGAGTGGGTTGCCATTTCCTTCTCCAGGGGATCTTCCCAACCCAAAGATCGAACCCAGGTCTCCCGCATTGCAGGCAGATGCTTTAACCTCTGAGCCACCAGGATATCAAGGAAGATTAGATACCTATGGTTCTCCAATTCTTCCCCAAAATTGAAGAACAGGGAATACATGCTAACTCATTTTACAAAGCCAATATTACCCTGATACCAAAACCAGACACAGACAACAACTAAAAAAGGAAATTACAAGCCAGTATCTCTGATGAACACAGATGCAAAAATCCTCAATAGAATATTAACAGATAAAATACAACAATGCAGTAAAATCATCATACACTATAATGAGGTGAAATTTACTCAGGAATGCAAAGATGGTTCAATATCCATATACTAGTGTGATACACTATACGAAAAAAAATGAAGGCTAAAAACGTGATGATCATCTCAGTAGATACAGGAAAAGTGTCTGGCAAAATTCAACATCCATTTATGATAAAAATCCTCAATAACATGGGTATAAAATGAATGAGCTTCAAGATAGTAAAAGCCATACAATGACAAACCACAGCTAACATCACCCTCAATGGTGAAAAACTGAGAGCTATCCCTTTAAAATCAGAAAAAGGACAAGGATGTCCACTCTTGCCACTCTTACTCAATGTAATGTAGTAACTCAGTCAGAGAAATTAGGCAAGAAAAAGAAAAAAAGGCATCCAAATTCTAAAGGAAGAGCAAAACTCACTATTTGTAGATGACATGATTTTATGTATAGGAAATCTCAAAGACTCCACCAAAAAAACTGAGATAACAAATACAGTAAAGTTGCAGGGCACAAGATCAATATATAAAAATCTGTCTTATTTCTATATGCTAACAATGAGAAGGAGAAATTAAGAAAACAATACCATTTACAATCATGACAGAATAAAATACAAAGAAATTTAACAAAAAAAATGGAAAGACCTACACACTGAAAACTAAGACACTGTTTAATGAAACTGAAACATCACAAATAAATGGAGAGATTTTTCATGCCCATGGATTTGAAGAATTAACATAACTAAAATGTCTATACGTCTAAAGTAATCTGCAGACCTAATGCAAGTCCTATCAAAATATCAATGGCATTTTTCACAAAGTTAGAATAAATAATTCTAAAATTGCATGGAAATACAAGAAATTCTGAAGAAACAAAGAAATTCTGAGAAAAAAGAATATAGCTGGAGCTATCACACTCCCTGCTTTCCAACTATATTACAAAGTTATCATAATCTAAATAGCATGGTATTGGCAGGAAAACAGATAAACAATCTATAGGACAGAACTGAGAGCCCAGAAATAACCCAGGCATATAGGGATAACTAATTTACAACAAAGTAGCAAACAACATACAATGGAAAAAGATAATCTCTTCAATAAATAGTGTTGGGAAAACTAGAGCGCTACATGCAAAAAAAAAAAAAAAAAAAGGACTGAGACCACTATCTCACACCACACACAGAGATCAACTCAAAATGAATTAAAGAATTGAAAGGAAGACCTGAAATAATAAAACTAGAAGAAAGCACAGGCAGTATGTTCTTTGACATCATTCTCAGTAATATATTTCAAGATATCCCTCCTCAGGCAAGGGAAACAAAAGCAAAAATAAACAAATGGAACTACATCAAACTAAACAAGCACAGCACAGGGAATAATCAACAAAACAAAAAGACAAGGGAATAGGAAGATATTTCCAAATCATATATCGAATAAGGTGTTAATATCTAAAATATATAAAGAACTCGTACAATTCAAAAACAGCTTGATTAAAATATGAGCAGAGGAACTGAAAAAACATTTTCTCCAAAGAAGACATACAGGTGGCCAACATGATTTTCAACATCATGAATTAATAGGGAAATACAAATCAAAACCACAAGAAGACATCACCTCATGCAGGTTAGATGGTTAGACTGACCATTATCATTAGGCAAGAAATAACAAATGTTTGCAAGGATATGGAGAAAAGTGGTGGGGATGTAAACTGGTGTAGCCACTATGGAAAACAGTATGGAAATTCCTCAAAAAATCTAAAAATAGAACTACCATATGATCAAGATATCCCATTCTTAAGTATGTATCCAAAGAATAGAAAAAGCACTCATTCAAAAATGTATGTACTATGTTCACTGCAGCATTATTTACAGTAGACAAGATATGGAAACAAGTGTTCATCAACAGACAGGTGGATAAAGAAGATATAGCATGTGCCTACAGGTGGATACATACATATATACATATACACAATGGAGTACTATTCAGCCTTAAAAAATGATGAAACCTGGGAATTCTCTGGCAGCCCAGTGGTTAGGACAATGAGCTCTCACTGCTGCAGACCCAAGTTCAATCCCTGGTCAGATAACTGAAATCCCACAAGCTGCAGGGTATAGCCAAAATAACAGATGAAATCTTTCCATGTGTGATACCATGGATGGGCCTTGAGGGTATTCTGCATAGTGAAATAAGTCAGACAGAAAGACAAATGCTGTATGATTTCACTCATTATTGTAATTTTTAAAACAAACGCCAGAAATAAATTCACACCTACAGTCAATCTTCAACAAAGAAGGCAAGAATATACAATGGAGAAAAGACAGTCTCTTCAGTAAGTGGTGTCAGGAAAGCTTGAAAGCCACATATAAATCAGCGAAGTTAGAACACTTCATACATATGCAAAAATAAACTCAAAATGGCTCAAAAGTTTATATAAATATAAGATTTGACATCATTAAACTTCTAGAAGAGAACACACACAGAACATTCTCTAAGTTGCAGCAATGCTTTCTTAGATCAGCTTCTCAGGCAATTTTAAAAAAAGCAAAAATAAGCAAATGAGATCTGATAAAACTTTTAATCTTTTGCACAGCAAAGGAAACTATAAAAAAAAAAAAATTAGGTAACCAGAATGGGAAAAAAATATTTGCAAACACTGTGACCAACAAAGGATTAATTTCTAAAATATACAAACAGTTCACACAATAAATAACATAAAAAAAAAAACAATGAAAAAATGGGCAGAACACCTAAATAGATATTTCTCCAAAGAAGATACAAAGATGACCAACAGGCCCATGAAAAGATGCTCAACATGGCTACTTATTAGAGAAATCCAAATCAAAATTAGAATGAGGTATCCCCTTATATCTATCAGAATGGCCATCAACATAAAGTCTACAAATAATAAATCCTGGAGAGTGTGGAGAAAAGAGAATCCTCTTACACCATTGGTTAGAATGTAAATTGGTGCAACCACTATGAAAAACAATATGCAGATACCTTAAAAAACTAGAGTTGCTATAAAATCCAGAAATCCTAACTCTGGGCATATATCTGAAGAAAACTCTAATTCAAAAAGACACATGCAGCCTAGTGCTCACAGCAGCACTATTTACAAACAGCCAAGGCACTGAAACAACCTAAATGTCCACTGCCAGATGAATGGACAAATATGTGGCACACATACACTAAAGAATATTACTCAACCACAAAAATCATGCAATGATGCCATCTGCAACAACACCGATGGGCCTGGATGTTATCATACCAAGTGAAGCAAGTCAGACAGAAAGGCAACTGTCACAGGATACCACATACACATGCAATCTAAAATACAACACAAACGAACTTATTGATAAAACATGAACAGACTCACAGACACAGAAAACAAAACTTACTGTCACCAAAGGCAAAAGGGGGTGGAAGAGGAGTAAACCTGGAGTTCGAGATTCGCAGATAAATAGTACTGTATATAAAATAAACAAGAAGCTCCTACTGTATAGAATAGGGAACTATATTCAACATCCAGTAATAAACCATAATAAAAAAGAAAAAATAAATTCTCAGACAAAACAACACAAATACACACACATGGAGACAGAGAACAGAGCAGTGGTTGCCAGAGTGAAAGGGGCAGGGCAAGCAGAGAGTGAGATGGGCAAAGGGGATCAACCTGAAAACTGTGACTACTACACCTGCATCTGCTCTCAAATGTGAATTAGTAGGTTAATGACCTCATTGGCATTGCTCAATAATACATTATAAGCGTGTCTGTGAAATCTTTGGGATCGGGATACTAGTTACAGAATGAGGCAATGCTGATACTCAACAGAAGTCTCAGTCTAAGATAGACTGTCACGACAGTGGAGCTCACAAACCAAGCTGAAACTGCAGTCGTGACAGCATGTGGGTTTAGGGACACAAGGCACCAGTTACTTTCTATTCTCTCTACTGGCCAGGACTTACAGGCTACAACTCTTACAACAGGACTCGGATGTCATTTTAATTATTCCATTTAGAGATGGAAAGCTCTATCAGTGAGGTTAGGGAAGCTGCTGGTAACTGGTAGAAGAACCCATTGAATTCAGATTTTTTCTCACTCAAATACTCTCTAATCTACCGGAAGCTAATCTGCTCAACTCCTGCAGTAGTAACGAATAAACATAAGAAATAAATAATTTGTTAGTCTATAAGCTGAACTGCATATTCAAATCAAGTGCAATCACTAGATTATTCCTAGGGACACGTGACCTGAGTTATTTACCAAATTACACATGAGAAAAAATGAAATACTTATACATTGAAACCTCATTATATGTTCTCTATAAGAAAAAAAAAAAACAGCCTAGTTAAAGCATTTTTACCAAACGGCATGCATACAGTCTTGTCTTACATAGAATGAAGCCTTAGGTAACCGTGCCACGGGGGTGAGTTATGCGTGTGAAGGCGGGGGAATACACAGGGAAGGGTCGCCTACCAGAATGCATTGGGCTGAGGTAATGGCCCTTCACTCAGCATCCTCCTGATGCCTAAACAGTCTCTCAAGGTGATGACAGGTATAATTTCTCCAGAAACCTTGTTCTCCACCTCCCTTGTGCATTTGAATTAACTCTGTGAGCGAGAGTTGGCTAAGGCTACAGTAATAGCTCTTGCTTCAAGCACAGCAATTAAGAGTGCCTGCTTCCTCTCCTCCCACATCTGTGCTGAGAGGGAAGTGAATACACTCGAATTATTTTCTGGATATACAGTAATTGCTCGGAAATGACAACTCGCCAGTCTGTAGAGTATGCTGTGCTTTTTTAGGTGAGGAATACCCAGGCTAACCTAAACGTTCAGTTGAGACAGTCATCTGCTGTGCCGCAAGAAAGGAAAAAGACAGTTTGGCTTGAGTTAGTCAGAGCAGTCATCCAAAAATCAGTGCCCTGGCGAGGCAGTTAGACAGTGACCTACCAGTGTGCTACGCTTCAGGGACCTCAAAGTATTCCCCACCCCACCTCCAACTCCCTCTGCCTCTACAAGCACCTGCCCATCAACCTTCATACTTCATTCCTCTGAATTTCTTAAAATATAAAACCCATCAGGATGAGGGACAATTCTATAGAAACAATATAAATCATAACTGCTAAATATTTAATTTTGTATGGCCCTTCACACATTTTCTTCACACATTTGACTATGTCAAAGCCTTTGACTGTGTGGATCACAATAAACTGTGGAAAATTCTTCAAGAGCCGGGAATACCAGACCACCAGACCTGCCTCTTGAGAAATCTGTATGCAGGTCAGGAAGCAATACTTAGAACTGGACATGGAACAACAGACTGGTTCCAAATAGGAAAAGGAGTACGTCAAGGCTGTATATTGTCACCCTACTTATTTAACTTATATGCAGAATACATCATGAGAAATGCTGGACTGGAAGAAGCACAAGCTGGAATCAAGATTGCCCGGAAAAATATCAGTAACCTCAGATATGCAGATGACACCACCCTTATGGCAGAAAGTGAAGAAGAACTAAAGAGCCTCTTGATGAAAGTGAAAGAGGAGAGTGAAAAAGTTGGCTTAAAGCTCAACATTCAGAAAACGAAGATCATGGCATCTGGTCTCATTCAGTTCAGTTCAGTTCAGTCGCTCAGTCATGTCTGACTCTATGTGACCCCCATGAATCGCAGCACGCCAGGCCTCCCTGTCCATCACCAACTCCTGGAGTTCACTCAGACTCACGTCCATTGAGTCAGTGATGCCATCCAGCCATCTCATCCTCTGTCGTCCCCTTCTCCTCCTGCCCCCAATCCCTCCCAGCATCAGAGTCTTTTCCAATGAGTCAACTCTTCGCATGAGGTGGCAAAAGTACTGGAGTTTCAGCTTTAGCATTATTCCTTCCAAAGAAATCCCAGGGTTGATCTCCTTCAGAATAGACTGGTTGGATCTCCTTGCAGTCCAAGGGACTCTCAAGAGTCTTCTCCAACACCACAGTTCAAAAGCATCAATTCTTCGGCGCTCAGCTTTCTTCATAGTCCAACTCTCACATCCATACATGACCGCTTGAAAAGCCATAGCCTTGACTAGATGGACCTTTGTTGGCAAAGCAATGTCTCTGCTTTTCAATATGCTATCTAGGTTGATCATAACTTTTCTTCCAAGGAGTAAGCGTCTTTTAATTTCATGGCTGCAACCACCATCTGCGGTGATTTTGGAGTCCAAAAAAATAAAGTCTGACACTGTTTCCACTGTTTCCCCATCTATTTCCCATGAAGTGATGGGACCATTACTTCATGGCAAATAGATGGGCAAAGGGGAAACAGCAGAAACAGTGGCTGAATTTATCACTTCATGGGAAACAGATGGGGAAGCAGTGGAAACAGTGTCAGACTTTATTTTGGGGGGCTCCAAAATCATTGCAGATGGTGATTGCAGCCATGAAATTAAAAGACACTTACTCCTTGGAAGGAAAGTTATGACCAATCTAGACACCATAATAAAAAGCAAGAGACATTATTTTGCCGACAAAGGTCTGTCTAGTCAAGGCTATGGTTTTTCCAGTGGTCAGGTATGGATGTGAGAGTTGGCCTGTAAAGAAAGCTGAGTGCCGAAGAATTGATGCTTTTGAACTGTGGTGGTGCTGGAGAAGACTCTTGAGGGTCCCTTGGATTGCAAGGAGATCCAACCAGTGCATCCTAAAGGAAATCAGTCCTGAATATTCATTGGAAGGACTGATGTTGAAGCTGAAATTCCAATACTTTGGCCACCTGATGCGAAGAGCTGACTCATTGGAAAAGACCCTAATGCTGGGAAGGATTGAGGGCAGGAGCAGAAGGGGATGACAGAGGATGAGATGGTTGAATGGCATCACTGACACAATGGGCATGGGTTTGGGCAGACTCCAGGAGTTGGTGATGGACAGGGAGGCCTGGCGTGCTGCAGTCCATGGGGTCGCAAACAGTCGGACACAACTGAGCAACTGAACCGAACTCACACATTTAAAAATTCTCTGAAATTCAGTGATCAATCTCAAATCCTTGGCAGGGCTTGGCAGGAGTTGTCGCATTTATACAACCCAGGAACCAGGGGAGGAAGAGATGGGAACTTCCTCTGGCTTTCCGTGGGCTGAGCCAGGCCTGTCTCAGAGAT
Source organism: Budorcas taxicolor (assembly GCF_023091745.1). Lineage (NCBI taxonomy): Eukaryota > Metazoa > Chordata > Mammalia > Artiodactyla > Bovidae > Budorcas > Budorcas taxicolor. The sequence goes on along the minus strand of NC_068930.1, from coordinate 6,755,289 downwards.
ATCACACACGTGTGTGACCAATGGTCTCTAAGTATTCAATTCATATTTCTACGGTAACACAGTTATGCTCATAATTTTTCACTGAAAGATGATTAAAGAACACCATTATAAGGTTTGCTTTAAAAATTATACTTTAAAGTCCACTTATGATTTATTTTTGTTTTTTAACACAGATACTCTGCAATAGAACCAACAGCTGTCCCATGGGGGATCATATCCCCATCATTTAGTAATTTCCCTTCTTCCTACATTACTGAGTACATGACCCCAGCGAGGGTAGCAGCTCCTCGTACAGGGCTCCACGCAGTCTGCCTGGGTCATGGCAGTGCCTGAGTCAGTGCCAGGCTGCCACACCCACTCCACAAGCCTGAAGGAAAGAAAGGCCAGTGGTATCTGCTCTCTGGCTCTGACTCCACTGGGGCTCATGGGCACCCCTGACCAGGAGCAGCTGGGGGCCTGTCTTCCCCCAGGGAGGCATGTCCTCACCCATGTCATCAGCTTCCTCTCACACTAGATGCTCCTCAATCCACATTTAGAAGAAGTTCTCATTAAACTCAGAAAATAAGCTTTAGGAAAGCCTGAAAAAGAAATCCAGATGTGCAAACACCTGAAGAAGAGGGACAAAAATAAATCCCTCTGGCTATAGACACAGCTAAGAGGAGAATTTTCAAATGTTCTGCCTGAATGAAATGAGCCTTCATTGTGTTCATTCACCTTTCAAAGGCAATTCTATTTTTCCCAACACTGACTGCATTTTGCATAGACTGACAGATTATGGACAGGGAGGGAATTTGTATTCTATATGTGGAGAAATTAACTGACAACACTGCCTCAGTCAGGCTCTCCTGCCCCACTCTGTCACGCCCTCATACCTTACGTCTTGTAAACAATGACACTGCTGACCTTAGTAGCACTGTGCCTGTGTGCCCACTTGGCCATGGGCCACTTTCGTCCACCTTATTATTTAAGTAGTCTTTGGAGACTCCTGGCTGCTGCTGCCCAGAGAGAATGAACATGTCTGCAGTCCCTACAGCTCCTTGAGTCTTCTTCCAGCTTCCTCGGTTGCACCTTATCCACCCTGGGTTCAGCGACCAGTGTGAGCAGCAAGACACTATAATAATCTATTTTCAGGAGAGTGCCTCAAATTTCTTGAAACCCTGAAGGGGGAAAGTTTTACTCAGATCGTTAAACCTTCTTTTTCACAACTGTCTTATTAAAAGGTTTATCTTCCTCCAGCCTTATTGAGCCCACACGACAAGATTTGTTGCCAAGATAAATGACACCCTGCATAGCCCTGAACTAGCAAAGGACACAGCTGAAGTATTACTTAGAGTGATGGATAGTTAAAGATGTGGAACTAAAACAGATACATCCATAATTTAAAGAAGTGAGGAAAGACAATAGTTGGGAAAACAGTATTTTTAAAACACAAGGATCACAATTTGTATTATGAAAACTATTGTATTTGCATTATGAAAACTAATTACAGTAACATGGACATGTTACTTCGATGTAACATAAATGAGCCTCTGTGATTCTATTTACTGTTGAGCCATTTATTTTTCCTGATGTTATATCTTTGCTGATGCAGTTGGACTATGTATGATGGGAGATGGCAAGATAAACCAACGCATCTAAAGTTAGGAATTAGGAACTGTGTCCTAGGGAACAGTTCTCAGCTGCAGACTTGTGAAAAGCACACAAAAATGTTACAGAAAGTGTTTCACAGTTATACCACATTATGCCATTCTCAGGACAGTCCTTCAAAATTTAATAATCCATGTAAAAGATGAAAAATTGATGCTAAAAGAAATCAAAGGAGAAACACTTGGTCCAGCCTGGCAGGGAGGTGAGGGGGTGCAGGCCATGGATGAAAACATGAAGGCTGGAAGGGAGGCGGGAATGTGCCCCACACAGGAAACAGGAGAGCAGGTAAGGGGATCACAGGCTGGAGCGAGAACGCAGATGAAGAAGACGGGAGGCTAGGTATGACACATCAAAGTGGAGGCAAGGGCCAGAGAGAGGCTTACCTCTGTCATCTGAAGGTGCTTAGACTTTATTCTACAAACAAGTGGTGTTTTCAAGGAGCTTAAGCCAGGGAGAGCCTTAACAGGCCTGCTTTACTCCAAAGTGGGAACAACATTACCAATCCTAGATGCTACCTGAGAACCCGTCTTCTCCCCCTCCCACTCAGAAGAACCTGAGTGAAGGCAGTGTCAGGGCAGTTCCCCAGCTGTCCACAAGCCAGGGCTATGTGCAGAGTGGATGCCCAGAAAATGTAGGCTGGCTGGCTGAGGGCGACAGGACTGATAAGGAAGGGGAGCAAATAAACTGGTAATTACAACAAACAACTGATAAATCCATGCACAAAACTGCACAGATTAAACTGACTACACCTTGATAAGGAGACACAATGGCTACAACAAATAAAATATTCTACATGTGAATAAAAATCATATGAAAAGAAAAGAAATTCATATATTTGCAGTAAATTATCCCTTAAAGCCCTTCTAAACCATGAATTAAAATGGTGTCTAATTTGGTTTCTTTTAGATACTGAAGAGTTACAGGGGAATTGTGTCCCTGGGCAGTTACTGAGTATCAGCAAGTTGCTGGATTCTGCCATTCAGAGGTTATCTAGCATTTATTTACGTGAGACAGGAAGAGGAGTCCTAAGGAACCCAGAGATCCTCAGGTCACTCTGCTGCCCCAGGGCCATGACAGCGTGCATGGTGAACTTCCAAGCCATGAAACCAAAGAAGAGCATCTGCTACATAGTTTTATATTTAGTTGTTTTTTAAACCTTTTTCATGCAAAAACCACAGAGCTCTTCCCATATATGAAGATGACTTCCAAGGACCAAGTGACATGAGGCTTTAGAAGAGCTGCCTTCTAAAAAAGAAATATCCGTTCTTTTCATTATGCTGTTTCATTTGGAAAATTCATGATTCCTTATGTAATAAAGGAAAAATGAAATCTTTTAATTGAGATTTCTGCTTGCTTGCTGCACATGACAGAGTCTTAGTATATTCCCTTCAAAGTATTGTCATATGAGTGTGTAATGGGGAATCCAATTTTGAATGGGCTTGCCTTGCATTTTCTATAAATACAGCAGTGATATAACTACAGTCAGAGAGATCTGGGTTGGATGCCAAACTCACCCACTTTCTACCCGTGTCCAACTTTCCCTCTCAGATGATGAATGTGGTAATGAATAACACCATGTATGGAAGGCCCTTTGCTAAGTTCTAGCACAAGATAAGCAAAGGACCAATTGGACTAAACTGACCCGGAAGGGCAAATGGTGAGTCTTATTTATCTTTGTGCTAAGGTCAAGCACAGTTTGAAAATTAATGAGGAAATGAGTAACATTTTCTCAGTCTTCCCTTTCCATATAAATGCATAATTGCTGCACACTTTCCATACTGGGTAGGCCTTTTATGTAATTATGATGGGAAAATTGTGGTCACAACTGAATTTATGAACCCATGCAATAGTAATCTGATGTACTGCTCACTAAATAAATACCTTAAAACAAGAAGCAAGTTTAAGAGAATTTCGTTCCCCTGCTTCATCATATGGAAAAGGCAACTGAGACACAGGAAGGTAGTATCACAGCTCCCGGACTGCACAGGACATGCATCTCCAAGACCCCTGCACATTACAACATCAGGATTTTGAAATTCTATGCTTACTGAGTGGGACTGGTATAATTCTACGTCCTGATACAGATAAACTGGAGAGGAAGCCTCAAATCTGGAAAAACACAGGGACAGCAGCTAGGGTAGTATGAGGGCTGGCAAGCTGCAGGGCTCTAAGTAAAACTGAGCTCCAAGGAGAAGAGGGAAACAGGCCATAGTCCAGCTGCACTCTACGAAAAACGTGTTCACAACAACCTCAGCGTTCTGACCATCACCATTAACAGGCATGCATCTCTCTCCTGGCCAAGAACACTGTTCTTGTCTTGGTCTTTTTTAATCTATCAATTGTTAAATCAAAAAAAAAAATGATAGAAAAACTAGACAGAAAATTGGCAAAGATATAAAACTCAACAAAACCATTAAACAACAAGATTCAATTCCTCCAGTAACAGAAGAATACAAATTCTTTACAAGCACCCATGGAACAGTCACAAAAAAAAAAAAAAACATATCCCAGGTCATAAATTAAATAGCAACAAACTGTAAAAATTTTTGAACTTATAAAGAGCATGTTCTGTAACCACAATGGAATTAAGCTAAAAATTAGTGATAGATAACAGAAAAACTTCTAGACATTTGGAAATAAAAAATATACTTCTAAATAGTACATGAACTAAAGGGGAAAAAAATCTCAGGGGTAGTCAAAAATACATTGAACTGAATGAAAATGAAAACACAAACATCAAAATCTGTGAGATACAGCTAAAATAGTACAGAGCAGGCAACTTAGAGCACTAAATGCTTACATCAGAAGTCTCAAGTTGAGACTCTAAATGCTACCTCAAAGAAGAGCAAAATAAATCCAAGAAAGAAGAAGAAAGTAAAAATAATAAAGAGTAAAAGCAAAATGTAATAAAACTGAAAATAGAAAAATAATGAAACAAAAGTTGGTTCTTCAAAAAGGTCAGTGGAACCAACCTCCAGCAAGATGACAAAGAAAAAACTGACAACACAAATTACCAGTACCAGGAATGAAGCAAGGAACATTATTGTTGGCCCCACTGATATTAAAAGGATTATAAAGGACTAGCAAATAGAACACAGCAACATATAAAAAGAGTTTTTTAAAAATATTTATTCTTAAACATGATAACTAGGTGGGGTTTATCCTAGGGATGCAAGGCTGGTTCAATATGTGAAAACCAACCAATGTAATTCACCATACAGCAGGTCTCCTACATATAAACCTTCAAATTGCAAACTTTCAAAAATGCAAGTGTGTGTTCCATCAACATTAGGCATATGTGAAGTTGCAGCTTGCCCTCTGTCTTCTGTTGCTACGATCTTTCAGTTCTACGGTCTCCCCACTTCTCACACTCCTCCAGTCAGTAATGTTTTCTTGCCTGTTCACTCAATGTCACACCCTGTATGCCACCTGTTGTACTGAACTATTGTGCTTTTCAAGGTACTGTACTGTAAGATTAAAATTGTTTTATTTGTGTGTGTGTTTGTTTTTTATGTATTATTTGTGTGAAAAGTATTATAAATCTATTGCAGTACAGCACTATATAGCCAATTGTGTTAGTTGGGAACCTAGACTAACACTGCTGTACTTATGAACAAACTGGGCTTACGAACACACTCTCAGAATGAAACTTGTTCATAGGTACGGGACTTGCTGTATTAGCTGCCTTAAAAAAAAAAAAGCACACTGAATATCAATTAATGCAGAAAATGTATTTGGCAAAGTTCAACACCCATTCCTGATTAAAAAAAAATTATTTCAGAAAATTAGAAATAGAAGGAACTTTCTCAACTTAGTGAAGAATATACATAAAATATATCTAGCTAACATCACACTTAATAGTGAAGACTGAATACTTTTCCTCTAATATCTGGAACAAAGCAAGATGTCCACTTACACTATCACTATTCCTGTAGTATTGGAAGTGCTAGCCAGTGAAATAAGGCAAGAAGACCAGTAATAAGAGGCATGCAGATTGGAAAGCAAGAAATAGGTCTCATTTGCAGATGATATGATGATGTACACAGAAATTCTGAAGGAACCTATCAAAAAAAATTTCCTAACATTAGTAAGTGAGTTCGGCAAGTCAGAGGACACAACATTAACTTATATAAGGTAACCATATTTCTGTATACTAGCAATGAACACAGGGAAAAATAAATATTAAAATATAGTATTATTTACAAGCACTCCAACACTGTGAAACAGCTAGGTGAAAATCTAACAAAATATTTTTAGAATTTGTAAACTAAAAACTGCAAAACATTGAATGTAAGAAAATAAACAAGATCTAAATAAACGGAAAGATATACCATGTTTATGGATTAAAATACTCAACACAATAAAGATGTCAATTCTTCCCAAACTGATATAAAGGCTTAACATGAGATATTTTTTTTTGCACTTATAGATAAGATAGCTCTAAAATTAATATAGAAAATATGTACTAAAATAATTTTTAAAAATAAAGTGACTGAATTAATTCCACCCAATTCCAAGACTTATCATACATAGCTGCAATAATCAAGACTGCAGGTTGACACAATGATAGACACACAGATAAATGGAAGAAATTAGAGAAATCAGAAACAGCCCACAGAAGTTGAGCCAACTGACTTCTGATAAATGTGCAAACATAAGTCAAAGAGGAAGGATAGGATATTATCACTTTTTCAACAAGTGATAATAAAGTAACTAAAGATTCATAAGCAAAAGGAAAAGAAACAAACTTAGCTATAAACCTCACACATTGATTTTCTATAACAATTAATTCAAAGCTGAAAATGAATTAAATGTAAAACACATATTAAAACTTTTAGAAGAAAATAGGAAAAAATCTTTAGGAGCTAGGGATTTATGAAGAGCTCTTAGACATTACTCTAAAAGTATACATTCCCACTGTTGGCAGGAATGTAAACTGATGTAGCTACTATGGAGAACAGTATGGAAATTCTTTCAAAAACTAGGATTAAAATTACCATATGACCCAAAATCCCACTACATGGTATGTACCCTGAGAAACCCATAACTGAAAAAGATATATATATCCCCATGTTCATTGCAGCACTATTTGTGACAGCCTAGAGTATGGGATGGGGTGGGTGGTGGGAGGAGGCTTCAAGGGGGAGAGCACATATGTACACCTATGGCTGATTCATGCTGATGTACGGCAGAGACCAACACAATATGGTAAAGCAATTACCCTCCAATTAAAAGTAAACCAAAAAATGCTTGCCACACACACAAAAAAGTATATTCCATAAAAAGTAAAAAGAAAATCAATAAATTGGACTTCCTCAATATTAAAAACTTTTCTTCTTTGAAAGACCCTACTAAAAGGATGGGGGGAAAAAAGCCATACAAAGAGGGAAAAAAATCTGAACACTTCATCTGGCAAAGGAATCATATCTAGACTATAGGAAGAACACTTAACAAGGCAGGAGAAAAAAATAAATACAGCAAAATACTCCAACTTTTAATGCAGCAACTAATATGAGGAAACATTTTGATGAAGAAGATATACTATTGGTAAATAAGTGCATAAAGAGAATTCAATAGCACTAACAATCAGGAAAATGTAAATCAAGACAACAAGGCAGTATCAAACTATTGAACATACACACAGTACAGTAGCTAAAAGAAAAACCTGTGACAGTATCACCTGCTGGTGAAGATATAGAGAAACTAGATCTCTTACACCTTGACAGTGGGATAGAAAATGGTACATAAACTTTGGAAAAGAGTTTGACAGCTTCTCCCTGGTGGCTCAGATGGTAGAGTCTGCCTGCAGTGCGGGAGACCCGGGTTCAATTCCTGAGTCAGGAAGATCCCCTGGAGAAGGAAATGGCAATCCACTCCAGTAATCTTGCCTGCAAAATCCCATGGACAGAGAAGCCTGACAGGCTACAGTCCATGGGGTTGCATAGAGTCGGACACGACTGAGCGACTTCACTCATTTACTCACTCACTTAAAAAATAAACCAATATTTATCACACGACCTGGCAATCACATTCCTGGGCATTTATCCCAGAGAATAAAACCTTACATCCACACAGATACCAGGAATAGAAGCAACATACCTCAACATAATAAAAGCTATACGTGACAAATCCACAGCAAATATCCTCAATGGTGAAAAACTGAAAGTATTTCCCCTAAAGTCAGGAACAAGACAAGAGTGCCCACTCTCACCACTACTATTCAACATAGTTTTGGAAGTCTTGGAAACAGCAATCAGAGCAGAAAAAGAAGTAAAAGGAGTCCAGATTGGAAAAGAAGAAATAAAACTCTGTTTGCAGATGACTAGATCCTCTACATACAAAATCCTAAACACTCCACCAGAAAATTACTAGAGCTAATCAATGAATATAGTAAAGTTGCAGGATATAAACTTAACGCACAGAAATCCCTTGCATTCCTATACACTAACAATGAGAAAACAGAAAGAGAAATTAAGGAAACAATTCCATTCACCATTGCAATGAAAAGAATAAAATACTTAGGAATATATCTACCTAGAGAAATAAAAGACCTATATATAGAAAACTATAAAATACTGATGAAAGAAATCAGAGAGGATACAAATAGATGGAGAAATACATCATGTTCAGAGATTGGAAAAAATCAATACAGTGAAAATGAGTATACTACCCAGAGCAATCTATAGATTCAATGCAATCCCTATCAACCTACCAATGGTATTTTTTACTGAACTAGAACAAATAATTTCACAATTTGTATGGAAATACAAAAAAACTAGAATAGCCAAAGCAATCTTGAGAAAAAAGAATGGAACTGGAGGAATCAACCTGCCTGACTTCAGGCTATACTACAAAGCTACAGTCATCAAGACAGTATGGTACTGGGAGAAAGACAGATATATATATCAATAGAACAAAATAGAAAGCCCAGAGATAATTCCACACACTTATGGACACCTTATCTTTGACAAAGGAGGCAAGAATATACAATGGAGAAAAGACAATCTCTTTAACAACTGGTACTGGGAAAATTGGTCAATGACTTGTAAAAGAATGAAATGAGAACACTTTCTAACACCATCAGTTCAGTTCAGTTCAGTCACTCAGTCATGTCCGACTCTTTACGACCCTATTAACTGCAGCACGGCAGGCCTCCCTGTCTATCACAAACTCCTGGAGTCTACCCAGACTCATGTCCATTCAGTAGGTGATGCCATCGACCATCTCATCCTCTGTTGTCCCCTTCTCCTCCTGCCCTCAATCTTTCCCAGCATGAGGGTCTTTTCAAATGAGTCACATCTTCACATCAGGTGGCCACAGTATTGGAGTTTCAGCTTTAACATCAGTCCTACCAATGAACACCCAGGACTGATCTCCTTTAGGATGAACTGGTTGGATCTCCTTGCAGTCCAAGGGACTCTCAAGAGTCTTCTCCAACACCACAGTTCAAAAGCATCAATTCTTTGGTGCTCAGCTTTCTTCACAGTCCCAACTCTCACATCCATACATGACTACAGGAAAAACCATAGCCTTGACTAGACGGGCCTTAGTCGGCATAGTAATGTCTCTGCTTTTGAATATGGTATCTAGGTTGATCATAACTTTCCTTGCAAGGAGTAACGTCTTTTAATTTCATGGCTGCAATCACCATCTACAGTGATTTGGGAGCCCAGAAAAATAAAGTCTGACACTGTTTCTACTGTTTCCCCATCTATTTGCCATGAAGTGATGGGACCAGATGTCATGATCTTTGTTTTCTGAATGTTGAGCTTTAAGCCTACTTTTTCACTCTCCTCTTTCACTTTCATCAAGAAGTTCTTTAGTTCTTCTTCACTTTCTGCCATAAGAGTGGTATCATCTGCATATCTGTGGTTATTGATATTTCTCCCAGCAATCTTGATTCCAGCTTGTGCTTCCTCCAGCCCAGTGTTTCTCATGATGTACTCTGCATAGAAGTTAAATAAGTAGGGTAACAATATACAGCCTTGATGTATTCCTTTTCCTATTTGGAACCAGTCTGTTGTTCCATGTCCAGTTCTAACTGTTGCTTCCTGACCTGCATACAAATTTCTCAAGAGGCAGGTCTGGTGGTCTGGTATTCCCATTTCTTGAAGAATTTTCCACAGTTTATTGTGATCCACACAGTCAAAGGCTTTGGCATAGTCAATAAAGCAGAAATAGAAACTCAAAATGGATTAAACATCTAAACGTAAGACCAGAAACTATTAAACTCCTAGAGGAAAACATAGGCAAATCACTCTGTGACATAAATCACAGCAGGATGTGTGACCTACCTCCCAGAGTAATGGAAATAAAAGCAAACATAAACAAATGGTACGTAATTAAACTTAAAAGCTTTTGCACAACAAAGGAAATTATAAGCAAGGTGAAAAGACTGCCTTCAGAATGGAAGAAAATAATAGCAAATGAAGCAACTGACAAAGAATTAATCTCAAAATATACAAGCAACTCCTGCAGCTCAATTCCAGAAAAATAAACAACCCAATCAAAAAATGGGCCAAAGAACTAAACAGACATTTCTCCAAAGAAGACATACAGATGGCTAACAAACACATGAAAAGATGCTCAACAGCACTCATTATCAGAGAAATGCAAATCACAACCACAATTAGGTATCATTTCACGCCAGTCAGAATGGCTGCGATCCAAAAGTCTACAAGCAGTAAATGCTGGAGAGGGTGTGGAGAAAAGGGAACCCTCTTACACTGTTGGTGGGAATGCAAACTACTAGTACAGCCACTATGGAGAACAGTGTGGAGATTCCTTAAAAAACTGGAACTAGAACTGCCTTATGACCCAGCAATCCCACTGCTGGGCATACACACCGAGGAAACCAGAATCGAAAGAGACACATGTACCCCAATGTTCATCGCAGCACTGTTTATAATAGCCAGGACATGGAAGCAACCTAGATGTCCATCAGCAGAAGAGCGGATAAGAAAGCTGTGGTACATATACACAATGGAATATTACTCAGCTATTAAAAAGAATGCATTTGGATCAGTTCTAATGAGGTGGATGAAACTGGAGACTATTATACAGAGCGAAGTAAGTCAGAAAGAAAAACACCAATACAGTATACTAACGCATATATATGGAATTTAGAAAGATGGTAACGATAACCCTGTATGCGAGACAGTAAAAGAGACACAGATGTATAGCACAGTCTTTTGGACTCTGTGGGAGAAGGTGAGGGTGGGATGATTTGAGAGAATAGCATTGAAACATGCATATTATCATATGTGAAATAGATCACCAGTCCAGTTTCAATGCATGAGACAGGGTGCTCAGGGCTGGTGCACTGGGATGACCCTGAGGGATTGGATGGGGAGGGAGGTGGGAGGGGGGTTCAGGATGAGGAACACATGTACACTCATGGCTGATTAGTGTAATGTATGGCAAAACCACTACAATATTGTAAAGTAATTAGCCTCCAAATAAAATAAATAAAAAATAAACAGTAAAGCTTCTGAATCATAAGAAAATATTTTCATGTTATCAGTACAGATAATATTTTAAAGAAATGATCATTATGTTCAACTATATTAAAATTTATAGAGTTTATACTTCAAAATATACATTAGAAGTGAAAAAGTAATATATAGATTGGGATAAAAAAACCTGTATGCTTACTAATGCACACAGTCATTTTATTTGTAATAGACAAAAACTGGGACTAACCAATATGTTCCTCAATAAACATTAAACAAACTATGGTCCATCCATAGCATGGAAGATTACTTAGCAATAAGTAAAACAAACTATTGATACATGCAACAACTTGAATGGATCCCAAAATCACTTTGCTGAGGAAAGAAAAGCCAACCTCAAAAAGTCATGTACTAAATGACTGCACATAGGCTCCGTTCTCAAAATGACAAAATCATAGAAATAAGACTAAATTACTGGTTAACAGGTTGGAAATTTTGGAGGAGCGAAACAGATGAGACTCTAAAGCAATAGCAGGAAGGGAAACTTCATGGTGATGAAACCGTTCTGCATCTCAATTATAGTATCATTACACAGACCCACATGTGACAAGACAATGTGGAGCCATGTACACACACTCTGCCAATGTCAACTCTTAGTTCAACACCCCTGAATTGCGTGACTCTGTACTACCTTTGCAACTCCCTGAAAATTCATAATTATTTAAAATTAAAACTTTAAAAATATATCACACTATGTTTCCTACTAAAATAGCAAACATCACTCACTTCCAATATCTGGCCTCAGCTTCTTATCATATTCTCTTAGCAACTTGTTGAGAATAAGAGTCACATCTGTGTCTTGGGATTTCGGAGCCAAGACCCACTTTTGGTTTGATGATGAATCTTCATATTCATCTTCTTCCACCTTCCTGGTCCTGTAATTTCAGCACAAAGTGTGACATGTAAGTTGTAGCAATGATTCCAGTAATTGTCTTAAGCTGTGGCCCACCCAAGCACCACTGAAATAGGTAGAAAATCCCCAGTACATTCAGTCCATTCAAAAAATTACCTCTAAAATCTTAAAAGTAAAACAAAACACACAAAAAGGAATCCAATAAGAAGAATGCCAGTGCTATTAACATAACATGATCCTTTCATTAAATGTCATAAAAAATTCCAAGTCCATGTTAAATCATAGACATCATAATAAGTAATCCAATACATGAAGGCCAACAAGCAGAGAGTCAGCCTTCCTTATATCAACCCTGAGATCTTCTGAAGGTCAAGGCAAAAACAACTGGCAGCTTCCACTTCTCATTGCCAAGACCTCATTTTAGCTTAAGGTGAACAGCTTCTGCAGAATGCACTCATTGAGTCTGACTCTGTGCTTCTCATGGAGCACCTTTGGTCTAGGCAGACACAGGGACATAAGGAGGTGATATCCTCAGCCAGCACCCATGTGGGGTGCCAAGGAAGAGATATTGGTTGGTAAATACTCTCTGGTGATTTCACATACCTCCTACCACACAAACTGATTCACCTCGTACAGAGTAGGCTTGTTGTTACTGTTTAGTCACGCAGTTGTGTCTGACTCTTTGCGACCCTGTGGACTGCAGCCCACCAGGCTTCCCTGTCCTTCACCATCTCCCAAAGCTTACTGAAACTCATGCCATCCAACCATCTCATCCTCTGTCATCCTCTTCTCCTCCTGCCTTCAATCTTTCCCAGCATCAGGGTCTTTTCTAATGAGTCAGCTCTTCACATCAGGTGGCCAAAGTACTGGAGCTTCAACTTCAGCATCATATTCAGGATTGATTTCCTTTAGGATGGATTGGTTGGATCTCCTTGCAGTCCAAAGGAATCTCAAGAGTCTTCTCTAACACTACAGTTCAAAAGCATCAATTCATTGGCACTCAGCCTTCTTCATGGTCCAATTCTCACACCTATACATGACTACTGGGAAAACCATGGCTTTGACTATACGGACCTTTGTTGGCAAAGTAATGTCTCTGCTTTTTAATATGCTGTCTAGGTTGGTCACAGCTTTTCTTCCAAGGAGCAAGTCTCTTTCAATTTCATGGCTGCAGTCATCACCTGCGGTGACTTCAGGGCCCAGGAAAATAAAGTCTCTCACTGTTTCCATTCTCTCCTCATCTATTTGCCATGGAGTGATGCCATGATCTTCGTCTTTTTGAATGTTGAGTTTTAAGCCAGCTTTTTCACTCTCCTCTTTAGTCTTCATCAAGAGCTCTTTAGTTCCTTTTCTCTTTCTGCCATAAGGATGGTGTCATCTGCACATCTGAGGCTATTGATATTTCTCCTGGCAATCTTGATTCCAGATTATGCTTCATCCAGCCCAGCGTTTCTCATGATGTACTCTGCATAGAAATTAAATAAGTAGGTTGACAATATACAGCCTTGATGTATTCCTTTCTCAATTTTCAACCAGTCCAGAGTTCCATGCCCTTTTCTTACTGTTGCTTCTTGACCTACATACAGGTTTCTCAGAAGGCAGGTAAGGTGGTCTGGTATTACAAAAATTAAAATCTTTCTAACATGTCTTTAGCATTTGGCCCTTTAATATATGAATCCAAATGAATGCTGAGCATCAGAATCTGTCCCAAGAAGGGCTGAGCCTGACAGCCACCTCTCCCGGGTGTACTTGAATGGAAAGGCTTCAAAATGACAAGGTAGTTTCTTTAGTGAATGAGGCCATCTCAGCAGCACAGCAATTTGGGCCTGAAAAGAGGAGAGTCTCCTCTGCAAAGCAGCACTTCCAGGAGGCCTGCCATTTACCAATGCAAAAAAGCCTGTCACACACACAAAAAAAAAACAAGCAAACTTCTTCCTTCATGGCTTGTCAGTATGTGCACCATAATGACATATCTTCCTTCATAAAAGATAACAAAATAGAAAACAGAAAATTGCATTGAGGTTTATTTGTCCTGATTAAGTATAAGCTCGTTTCTGTTTAGCTTTCCAGATGGGACCCAAAAAGGCAACAACCTCACAAGGCAGTTGTCTTCTGGGACATATATTTTTATGTTAATTTTTGTCATTGTTCACTCACTCAGTCGTGTCCAACTCTCTGTGATCCCATGGACTACACCATACCAGGCTTCCCTGTCCTTCACTGTCTCCTGGAGTTTGTTCAAGCTCATGTCCATTGAGTTGATGATTCCATCCAACTACCTCATCCACTGTTGCCCCCTTCTCCTGCCCACAATCTTTCCCAACATTGGGGTCTTCTCCAAAGAATTGGCTCTTCTCATCAGATGGCCAAAGTCTCCAATGAACATTCGGGGTTGATTTCCTTTAGGATTGACTGGTTTGAGCTCCTTGCTGGCCATGGGACTCTCAACAGTCTTATCCACCACAATTCAAAAGCATCAATTCTTCAGCTCTCAGCCTTCTTTATAGTTCAGCTCTCCAATCCATACATGACTACTTGAGAAACCATATTTTTGACTATACAAACCTTCATCAGTAAAGTGACATCTCTGGTTTTTAATATGCTGTATAGGTTGTTCATAGCTTTTATTCCAAGAAGCAAGCATCTTTTAATTTCATGGCTGCAGTCACTGTCTGCAGTGATTCTGAAGCCCAAGAAAATAAAATTTGTCATTGTTTCCTTTTCTCCCCATCTATCTGCCATGAAGTGATGGGACTGGATTCCATGATCCTTGTTTTTTGCACATTGATTTTTAAGCCAGGTTTTACATTCTCTGCTTTCACCTTCATCAAAAGGCTCTTTAGTTCCTTTTCACTTTCTGCCATTTGGGTGGTATCATCTACATATCTGAATTTACTGATATTTCTCCCAGCAATCTTGATACCAGCTTGAGATTCATCCAGCTTGGCATTTCACATGATGAAATCTGCTTATTGGAGGAGGAAATGGCAACGCACTCCAGTATTCTTGCCTGGAGAATTCTATGGGCAGAGGAGCCTGATGGGCTGCAGTCCAAGGGGTCACAAAGAGTCGGACACGACTGAGCAACTAACACACACACTCTGTATATAAGTTAAATAAGCAGGGTGACAATGTACAGCCTTGAGTGTACTCCGTTCCCAGTTTTGACCAGTCTGTTTTTCCATATCCGGTTCTGACTATTGCTTCTTGACCTGCATACAGGTTTCTCAGGGGACAAGTAAGGTGGTATGGTATTCCCATCACTTTAAGAATTTTCCATAGTTTGTTGTGATCCACAGTCAGAAGGCTTTAGCATAGTCAATGAAGCAGATGTTTTTCTGGAATTCTCTTGCTTTTTTTATGATCCAACAGATGTTCACAATGTGATCTCTGCTTCCTCTGCCTTTTCTAAATTCAGCTTGTGTATCTGTTCTTGGTTCTTGTACTGTTGAAGCCTAGCTTGAAGGATTTTGAACATTACCTTACTAGCATGTGAAATGAGGACAATTGCGCAGTAGTTTGAACATCATTTGGTATTGCCCTTCTTTGGGATTGGAATGAAAACTGACCTTTTCCAGTCCTGTGGCCACTGTTAAGTTTTCCAAATTTGTTGGCATATTGAGCAGCACTTTAACAGTATCACCTTTTAGGATTTGAAATAGTTTAGCTGGAATTCCATCACCTCCACTAGCTTTGTTCATAGTAATGTTTCCTAAGGCCCTCTTGACTTTACATTCCAGGATGTCTGGATGTAAATTTTTAGTATAGTCTAAATTATCTGTAGGTTTCCCTGGTAGCTTAGTGGTAAAGAACCTTCCTTCTAATGCAGAAGACACGGGTTGGATCCCTGGGTTGAGAAGATCCCCTGGAGATGGAAATGGCAACTCATTCCAGTATTCTTGCCTGGGGAATCCCATGCACAGAACAGCCTGGCGGACTACAGTCCATGGGGTTGCAAAAGGTAAGGTAAGGTAAGGTGAAGTCGCTCAGTCGTGTCCGACTCTTTGCGACACCATGGACTGTAACCTACTAGGCTTCTCCATTCATGGGATTCTCCAGGCAAGAATACTGGAGTGGATTGCCATTTCCTTCTCCAGGGGATCTTCCCGACCCAGGGACTGAACCCGGGTCTCCCGCATTGGAGGCAGATGCTTTAACCTCTGAGCCACGAGGGAAGCCCAAGTTGGACACAACTTAGCAACTAAACAACAACAACATAACATAATATTATAACAGAACTATAATATATAACATCTGTAAAATCTTATGTATATGTCATATGGTATGTACATGAGTCTTTTAATGAGTGTTAACTAGCTTTAACATAGATCAGAACAATATCAGCCTAGTTCTGTATGAATATATACACATACATGAAGTTTTGATAATAGTACATGGCATGTATCTTGAAGATTGAATTCATTTAACTTTTCCCTTGGCTAAGATCCCCTGGAGAAGGAAATGACAACCCATGCCAGTACTGTTGCCTGGAAAAATCCCACAGAGGAGCCTGGTAGGTTAAAGTTCATGTGGTCACAAAGAGTTGGACACAACTCAGTGACTAAATGCTAACAACAATATTAAACTATAATCCTATTCCTTGACAGAAAGCTTAGAATATATATATATTCCACAGGAACTATAAATTGCCATGGATTTTTTGCCCTGAATATTCACCAGCAATAGGAACTTAAAAAACTTGGGACTGATATTCAAGAAGTGATATGCTTCATTTAATTACTGGTAAGACTTTTTACTTTTACAAATAACATTATCAAATCTAAAATGTTACAGAATAATATTTTATTTATCAAGAATATTAATTTTATCATCTTTAAAAGAAGTGGGTTGAAGAAGGACATGGATTGCTGGGAGCCAACCACCGCCCACAGGCCCGGCAGCTCAGTCCACAGCAAAGGCACTCGGGACACTGTGGGCAGAGAGACGGCTCACCTGGGCAGGATCACGTGCAGCACCCTCAGGACTCCTTCCAACTCACCCACAGTGCAGCCCTCTGCCCCTCTGGAGTCTCTCTGTCTTTCCCCTCCTGCCCTCCCTCAGAGACAGCTTACTAGTACAGACCGGACCATGCTTTCCATGCTCTGTACCTTCTCTTGCCCCAACACTCATATGTACACAGAAGCACACTAACTCTTCATCAGTTCTCTGTATACACAGCATTAGTTTCTGAAAAATACTTTGAGCTACTTCAATAACAGGTATTATAATGTGACTAATTCTCCCTCTAGCGGTGAAGTGGTGATGGGTGTTTTCCTGAAATTGCGTAAGATTTCTGGTTCAGGGTAGGTGAAGGGGAAGACAAAGAAAAGGACAACAGCAACATCTTCTTCAGCACCTTCCCCTTCAGAAGGTGGAATGGGGCACCTGCAGTTCTGTGGCTGGGTTGTGGGGAGAGCAGGTAGGCACAGGCTGAGATGCTCTGGGCCATCACTGGACTCCTCCCAACCCTGAAGCCTCAGCAGTTTGTGCAGGACTTCAGAAAAGGAAATCAAAGATTCTCAGCACTAGGGCCAGACCACCAGCCCTACAGAAAAGCTTCCCTTTGTAGAGAACCCAGTCTCATCTCAAGGACTCATCAGAATATGAATAAAACAAAAATGTTCTGTTTTTCTAAATTCCAAGTCAGTTATATATAATATTAATGAATGTTCTGTTATCAGGATTGTTGGATCCTAAATGCCATCATTAGCTTTTTCTTAAAAACAAATTGGCGATAAACTTACAGATCAGCCCTCAGATGGTATTTTCATGTCTTACACCTTCTCTTCAACTGCAAGGGCAGAGACAAAGCTGGATGTATCCGTAAACATAAAAAGGAGCTCCTAAACTTCATACACTTAGGGATTCACTTAAGGTGTCACTAAGCCCCAGGTGTGACTTAGTGTTTTTAATGTAGAATAAGCTCTCCTAAGGGTGTCAGAATGGGGTGCATTGCTCTCCACAGAGCTGCCAACCTATCACCACACAGCACAACTATCAGAACCTTCTCTGGGGCTTTTAAACACCAGGAAGGCAGGCCAGAGCACAAAT
Organism: Budorcas taxicolor; assembly: GCF_023091745.1. NCBI lineage: Eukaryota > Metazoa > Chordata > Mammalia > Artiodactyla > Bovidae > Budorcas > Budorcas taxicolor. The sequence goes on along the minus strand of NC_068930.1, from coordinate 6,737,226 downwards.
GAGAACTCTCAGAATTAATAACAGTTTTGAACAGTGAGGACTTCCCTGGTGGCTCAGATGGTAAAGAATCTGCCTGCAATGCGGGAGACACATGTTCGATCTGTGGGTCAGAGAGATCCCCTGGAGAAGGGAATGGCAACCCACTCCAGTATTCTTGCCTAGAGAATTCCATAGAGAAGAGGAGCCTGGTGGGCTTCAGTCCAAGGGGTCACAAAGAGTCAGACACGACTGAGTGACTAACACTTGAAAGGTGATGCTGATCACTGGATTACTTCACATGTCTGTAACCCATTCAAAGAGCAAAGATACTTTCAAAGAAGAGGCATATAGCAATAACATTAGTTTAAAACTTGGAGTATTTTCAACTGATATGCAACTTCTATTACCAAGGCCATGGAATCAACCCAGACAAAGAATATATTAAAGTTGTCACATCTGCTTTGGCAAAATGGAAGAATGAGAATACCCAGAGACTGTATGTGTCTTTAGGAACCCCTAGACACCTGAGTGCTTCATGTCATACACCCAGGTACCGTCCTACTAAGCACATAAGGTAATGAGAACAATAAGCAGATTTCCTTCTAACATGTTAACTATCTATAGATCCAAACAGTTGATTTTCTAACCCTCAACTGCAGGTCACTTCATCCAGTCAGTAGCAGTAGGAAATTCAATTAGACATAACCTCAGACTGAGATATGACCTGGGACATCTACATTATGCCTGGTGTTGTTTATTTCTAAACAGAGATACATCCAAGCAGGGTCAGCCTCAGAGAGCACACTTCCATTTCCTTCCCAGCTCATTCCTTAGACAGGAAGCAACTTCAGTTGAAGGACCAAGGAGTGTGCTGCCTGGCTGGGGGAGTTTCCAGTGAGTCTGCCTTCCCCAGCACATACAATCCACCTTTCTTACTTTCAACTCTTTGCAAAGACCAGCGGTTTGTGGCAGGCAGGAACAGGACTCTCTTCCTCACAGTCTGTCAAAGGGAGGAAGGGAGAACTATGACCCTTCCAAATTCACATCTTGTAGGATTTGTTAATGTGCCTTCCTAGTTCCTCAGGGGGCTTCCCTCAGTGGCTCAGTGGTGACGAACCCGCCTGCCAATGAAAGAGATGCAGGTTCAATCCTTGGTTCTGGGAGATCCCGTGGAGAAGGAAATGGCAACCCACTTTAATATACCTGCCTAGGAAACCCCATGGACAGACAGAGCCCAGTGGGCTACAGTCCATGGAGTCATAAAAGTCAGGCACGACTGAACAAGTTCCTCAGTACTCCACCAATTTGAATGAACACGCAAGACCTCCCAGCACTGCACGCTGACACCTGCAGAGCTTATGACCCACCGGAAGGCTCTCAAGCTCCCCGACCTAGGAAACGAAGAGGGTATCAAGTGTTTGGGGAGTCAAGGTGCTTGGAGATTCTTGGGGTCCTGAGGGGAGCAGAAGGAAGGGAGCTGCTCTAATTTTTAAAGCACAGGGCAGTCTCTAGGCTCTTAACCAGAGATCAAATCCGAGACAGAATTAAAGGAACCAAACCCAGAATATCCATTTATATTTACAGCAACAGGGTTTAACCCTTCTGGTCCCATTGTCCTTACATCCTCATGAGCCATCTTCATCTCCTCCTGAATTACTTTTAAGCTCCCATCAGCTGCTTGGTGTGCTGGGAGGAAGGGTAAGGGTGTCTATGGTAAGGTAATTTCCCACAGGTATTAGGTAGAAACCTCATTATCAACTTCAGTATGCTTGCTTCACACGGGGAGGTTTATGCATGCTGATGCATGTGAAAACGGCTCATACGGAAGGGGTGCTTACGTGTAGCGTGCATGTGTTCACAGAACCTGGGAGGGGAATCCTTTCCGAGAAGCAGAGCTCCTGGCTGCCCAGCATGCCCCATCCTCCTCCGTCTGTCTCCAGCCCTGCTACTCCTCATAAACACCGGTTTAAACTGGGCCGCTCGGAAACCTGACGCCAGGGTCCCGGGAGATTTCAAGCAGGGAAACGATACAGAACGTTGATGTGTGTGTGTGTGTGACATACAAAATGTTGGCATGTATCTGTGTGTGTGTATTCGCGCGCCCGGGGGCGCGCGCGGAACCCTGAAACACTTGGGGGAGGGGGAGGAGCGAGATGAAGAGGTACACCGGCTTCCCCCAGCGATGCTGGGCCTCGAAATCCCTTAAACCCACCAGACCTTACAAGGTTCAGGAGGAGAGCCCGTTAGTCTCGGAGTCCCCGCGCTTCAGGCTGCAGAGAAGGCTGCGGTCGCCTAGCCCGGAGAGGCAGACGGCCGTGGCCGAGGGAGACGGGACAGGTAAAGCGCCTGCGACTCCCCGTCTCCTGCGCGCTCGGCCCCGGCGGGAGACGCCGCAGCCCAGACGACGATGCCCGGGCGCGCCTGGCACTGGGGACCGACGGAGAGCGCGCCGCCGCCCGCCCGCCAGGCTCCGCACCCCGGGCGCCACTCACCGCGCGTGCAAGCCGGAGAGCACGCAGAGGAGCAGCAGCAGCTTCGGGGCCATGCCGCCGCGGAAGGGGGCGCGGGGTCGGCGGCCCCAGGCCGAGCGACGCTCCCTGCGGGGCGCGGGCCTCCGCTCCGCGGCTTCTCCTGGCCCTCGCTGCCTCCGACGGCGCCGGGCCTCTGCGGCGGGACAAGTGCGGACTCGGGCAGCGGCCGCGCCCCCGACGGCCGGCGGGTCTGCGCGCGCCTCCGCGGGGCCCACGCGGGACGCCGGCCCCGCCCGCGCCCCGGCGCCGGGTCTGCGCAGCGGGCTGGCGGGTGCGGGCGGTTCGCGGCCCGGATACCCGCGGCCCCGCGCCGCCCACCGCGCCAGAAGCGAGAGCCGCGCCGCGCGCAGATGCCGGGCGGTGGGCTCTACGCCCGCCGCGCGGCCGCCGCGCCCGGGGGTGGGGCGGGGAGGCGGCCGCTCCTCCGGCGGGCAGCGCCTCCGAGGCGGCCTGGGAGGGGAGGAGTTCCCCCAATTACACGGTCGACAATGCGCGAGGCCAAGAGAGGTTTCAATGGACCCGGAGCGTGAGGCCGGGAAAGGGGCGGGGAGGCTCTGGGTTCCCGCCGGGAGCCTAAGAGAGGGTCGTAGAATTGGCACCCCTTGGTCTAGAAAGACCCCTTGGTTTAGAAGTCCCGAAAGGATGCGCTCTTCCAGGCTTTCAACACCGCATTGTGGTTCTCTGCGCTCCCAGACCTCCGAGAACGTCCCCACCTAGGCGCCCTGGCGAAGGCGCGAGATGGTCTGCTGAGCAGCCAGTCCTTCGCACACGTCGTGCTAAATCGACTGAACCCCTTCAGGGCACTGCTGAGATTGTGCATGCAAAAGTGGCTTGCTGGGCAGTACTTTGAAAAAAGCAACCCCGGAGTGTACCTTTCACACAGAGAAAGACTAATACATACCAATGGGCAGCAGTAGTGAAAGAGAATGTTGAAGGTTGGAGACCAAGACCTCTACCTAGGTAAAAGCAAAAGACATGTGGTTGAAGTATGACACGCAGCTCAGTGAACACATTTTCAGACTCAGACTGAAAATTACATTTGTTTTCATTAGTAATAACCATTCAGAATGTTATTCTTTCGCTTATAATCATTACAAATCAGCATACCTTAGACTACATTCAGTAAGAAGTGGGCTTTTATATTGGGGGAAAAAATAGGTCTTAGAAAGTATTTTTTTTTTTTAATTCTGAACTACTGTTCATAGAATTATAAGGATGTGATGTTTCTTTAGTATATTGTCAAACAGCTGTGTTCTCAGGATATATGCAAGGGTAAGTAGGAAATTGTCTGTTTTTTTCCTCTTTATTTCTGGGTTCACCAGCATGAACGTGGTTACAGAGTAAAGTTGTTGATGATAAGGATATATAGATATATAATAAATAGATAGGGACTTCCTGGGTGGTGATAGTAATAAAGAACCCACCTACCAGTGCAGGAAACCTAACATTCAATTCAATTCAATTCCCAGGTTCAATTCCTGGGTCAGGAAGATCCCCTGGAAGAGGGCATGGCAACCCACTCCAGGATTTTTGCCTGGAGAATCTGGACAGAGGAGCCTAGTGGGCTACAGTCCATGGGGTAGCAAAGAGCTGGACATGACTGAAGCAACTTACCACACACACATAGATAGATAGACAGACAGATAGATGTATGTATATATAGGGGGTTTCTCAAGTGGAGCTAGAATCCCAGGGACGGGCGAGCCTGGTGGCCTGCCGTCTATGGGGTCGCATAGAGTCGGACACGACTGAAGCGACTTAGCAGCAGCAGTGGTAAAGAACCCACCTGCCAATGAAGGAGATGCAAGAGACCGTTCACTCCCTGGGCATAAAGTGTGTATACAGATACACTTTACCAGTCAAGCCCTTGGCCTTCTTTGCTTTGTCATCTTCCTATCTCTGTCTCTGTCTCTGTGCCTTGAGCTTGCTCCAGCTCATCCTTTCCTGGGGTCCTTACGACATTCCCCACTGCCTTCCACATCTTTCTCACTCAGGTCATGACGCTAAGAAGACTCCCAATCTTCCTACATTCTGCCACTTTCAACAGCGTCAACACTTCTTCCAGGTTCAAGGGAATATGAACATTTATCATACTGTACTCTAATATTTATAGAGAAGGCAATGGCAGCCCACTCCAGTACTCTTGCCTGGAAAACCCCATGGAGGGAGGAGCGTGGTGGGCTACAGTCTATGGGGTTGCTAGGAGTCGGACACAACTGAGCGACTTCACTTTCACTTTTCACTTTTATGCATTGGAGAAGGAAATGGCAACCCACTCCAGTGTTCTTGCCTGGAGAATCCCAGGGATGGGGGACCCTGGTGGGCTGCCCTATATGGGGTCGCGCAGAGTCAGATATGACTGAAGTGACTTAGCAGCAGCAGCAGCAGCTCTAATATTTCATTTTCTCTATCCAACAATGAAGTTGAGTGTTTCAGAAATCAGTTAGATGATCATCTATTTGTTAATTGCTTTTGAAATATGTTGTCTCCAAATACTTATGTGTGCTATGAGAAAACTGCATGCAAAAAGAAACAGTTCATCTATGCCTCAGTTTTAAACACAGTGATAGGAACTTGAGTAAAATAACTATCAGACATTGATAAATGAACTAATTTTAACTCTCACAACACTATACCCATTCAAAGAAGGATGAAACACACAGAGAAATTGCCATTCCACAGCTAAGAAGTTGAGGACTGGGAGTTAACACCCCGGCAGCAGGTGCCAACATTTCTTAATCACTATGCCATACTGCTTCTCAGATGAATAGGAGCTCAGTAAACATTTGTTGCTTGGTTCTTCGACCAATGTTTCAGACTCCTTGCTGTATTCTTTATAATTTGAACATGACTACAGATGCTTTCAAGTTGTTTGTAATAGAAACAGACGGATACTTGAATGTATTTGCAAAATTTCAGTATAATGGCAAGTGTCCAGGGAAGTTTTTACAATACAAACAGTGGAAAAGAAAATGTGATCTCTTTATTGTTTATTCTTTTCCTTTCTGCATATTTTCAATCTGTTATCATAATCTCTTCCAGCTCTTGACTCCATTTATTACACTTAGCCGGTCAGCTTGTCAGGTTTGAATATTTTACCATAGAAAACACTCCCTTCCGTGGTGCTGTCTGAAAAAAAGATTTTTTTTTTTTAAGCTAAATGAGTTGAAGAAAGGCAAATTCAAAGCAAGCTTCCTGGGCAGAAGTGTGAAAGCAAAATTCAAGGTCAAGCGTCTACACCCTTCAAAGGAAAATCTTTCTGGCTTTGATTTTCCTGCTTTGCCCAGCTTAACCAGCGTGGAGACGGGGGACGGTGTGGCGGGGCAGGCGGGGAAGGGAGGGGCAGATAGTGAGAGAAGGAGGAAGGTGTGGGGGGGCGGGGGCGCGGGGTGGTGGGGGAGGCGAAGATGCTTTACGGAGCATGCGCAGTGCTCACTCTCCGGTTTTTTGTGGAGATTTTATTGCCTCAGCCCTCTCCGTCCTCAGCTCTAAAGAAGCTGATCATTCGGTTCCACTTGGGCGAGCGGCATTTGCATTCCATTCCCCTAGTTAGCAGGAAAGGGGAAATGAAAAGTAACCTGAGAGGTGAGGATTGGAGCACCTGCACTTCTGAGAGTATGGAACACTCTCCAGTGATGCGTGCAGTTTGTTTCAAGTGTTGGCATCTGATCCAGATTCAAGGCTTCTGCGGAAGACCTGGGCTGGCCGCTGCGTCTGGCTGGAGCCTGGAAAGAAGAGCCCTAGATGGCGGCGAAACTGGATTACCTGTACTTGAGACCCTCTTGTAGCTTCTCCAACAAATACTTCAGAATCCCTCCTACAAGTGCGAAGAAGGTGGCCAGCTATGGTGCGGAATATAATTGAACTGCTGCCTCAGCTGGTCTTATTCTTTATGCTTCTGGGTTTTCTCTTTGAATAAAATCTCTCGCACTCTCCGAAGTATACTTCTGAATTGTATTACGATGTTTCATGGTTTAAAAAAAAAAAAAAACAACTTTCTTGCTCAACTTTTAAATAATTTTGTTAATTTATTTTTAATTGAAGGATAATTGCTTTACAGTAGTGTGTTGGTTTCTGCCAAACATCGGCCTGAATCAGCCATAGGAATACCTATGTCCCCTACCTCCCACCTCCCTCCCCACCCCACCCCTCTAGGTTGGTTTTATTGAAGAGGGCAACCAGGATGAGACAGTTGGGTAGCATCACTGACTCATGAATTTGAGCAAATTCTGGGAGATAGTGAAGGACAGGGAAGACTGGCATGCTGCAGTCCGTGAGGTCTCAAGGAGTCGTACATGATTGAGTGAATGAAAAACAGCAACAATTCACATACAACAAAATGCACTCACCTTAAATGTATGAGTCAATGTATTTTTACACATGTATATACCATATGTATAAGAATAGCATGTGTTTATCACCCAGATTAAGATAAAAAACATTTTCCCAAAGCCCTCTCCTGGGTGCTGAGCTAGCTTTGGGGCCAACACCAACTCTGGCAATCACTATTCCATGTTCCATCGCAATGGACTGGTTTTGCCTGCTCTTGAATCTCACATGGAATTGTGTAGTGTGTCCTAAATTACCTCTGGCTTTCTCGTCCAACATAATGTGTTCTAGATGTATCCACAACGTCACAGGTAGCAAGCACCCATTACTTCTTATTCTGCATGTGGTATTTCACTGTGGTATTCAGTATGGCACACAGTATTTAGCTGACATGAACATACTCGTGCCTGTCTTTTGGTTTGGCATATGTGCTGATTTCTCTTGGCTATCTGACTGAAAATGGACTTTTTAGATCATAGGGAGGGCGTTCTTGTTTAGTCATAATAAACATTACTAGAGATTTCCAAAGTAGTGGTATCCATTACCACCCATTGTCTGTGTATGAGCTCCATCAGATCAGATCAGTTCAGTCGCTCAGTCATGTCCAACTCTTTGCAACCCCATGAACTGCAGCACGCCAGGACTCCCTGTCCATCACCAACTCCCAGAGTTTACTTAAACTCATGTCCATTGAGACGGTGATGCCATTCAACCATCTCATCTTCTGTCATCCCCTTCTCCTCCAGCCTTCAATCCTTCCCAGCATCAAGCTCTTTGCATCAGGGGGCCAAAGTATTGGAGTTTCAGCTTCAGCATCATTCCTTCCAATAACACTCAGGACTGATCTCCTTTAGGGTGGACTGGTTGGATCTCCTTGCTGTCCAAGGGACTCTCAAGAGTCTTCTCCAACACCATAGTTCAAAAGCATCAACTGAAACATCAATTCAAATACCACAGTTGAAAAGCATCAATGAGCTTTGTATGTAGCTGTAAAATGTGACCTCCTCATTCTGAGGTAGGAGATAGATGTGCGCCTGAGCTGGGCACCTGGTGTTTGTTCGAGTGGAGTAAAACCGAGCCTTTGTTCTCACCCAGGCACTTCAAGGACAAAGCTAGTGGCAAAAGTTGAGTCCTGCTAAAGTAAAGAGATAAGGTGCCGACTCCTGAGGTCCAGGAAGACTTCCCTATCTGCACATGTGCAGGAAAGCTTCTTGAGGGTCAAAAAGGGAGAGGGCCCACCCTGTAATAAGTGTGTACATGTACCCACAGGTCTCTACATTGAAATCCATCTTAGAAAAAAGTTGTGCAAGCATCTTGGGGAGGGTCCTAGGACTAGTGAGATGTGAAGAAAAAAACAAGATAATCGGCCAAAGGTAAACAAGACCCAGAAGGACTGTCCAATATGAGTTATTTAAATCGAGTTTTTAGTGCCTTCCTCATTGAGGACACCCACACTCCTCTCTGGTTATCTTCCTCCCCATTCAGGATGCCTGCATTCCTCAGTGGGTGTGTATTTCTGCCTTGCTTGTGTCTTAAATAGTTTCTCTGTGTACTCTCCCATACATTGCACTGTGCCTCTAATCATAAACTTTGTACCTGTTTTTATATTTTTACCCCCTTGAGACATTCTTGCTTTCAGATGGAGGAAAGAGCCAGGGAAATTTGCTTCTACCTTCTGACTGCTGGTGGTCTTGTGGCTAAAATACCTGGTTTTTATCCAGGTTACCCAGGTTCAATTCCTGGGCAGGAAACTAAGGCCTCCCTTCAGGAATGCTCACTGCTGTCTCTCTGAGATCAGTTTTGTTTGGTTATAGCCATTCTGATATTTCATTCTGGTTTTAATTTCATTGAGCTCCTTTCAAAGTCGTGAAAGTTGCTCAGTTGTGTCCGACTCTTTGTGATCCCATGGACTATACAGTCCATGGAATTCTCCAGGCCAGAATACTGGAGTGGATAGCCTTTCCGTTCTCCAGGGGATCTTCCCAACCTAGGGATCGAACCCAGGTCTCCCACATTGCAGGCGGATTCTTTACCAGCTGAGCCACGAGGGAAGCCCAAGAACCCTGGAATGTGTAGCCTATCCCTTCTGCAATGGACCTTCCTGACCCAGGAATCAAACCAGGGTCTCCTGAATTGCAGGTGGATTCTTTAATATCTTCTTTTAGAAAGTATCATCCAAGTCTCTTCCCCATTTTTAAGCTAGGCTGTTTGTCTTCTTTTTGTTTGTAGAAGATTCTGGCATTTTTGATATGAGTCTTTTAATGTGTGTGATGAATATCTTCTCTCGGTTGATGGTTTGCCTTTACTCTCTGCAAATAGAGTCTTTTAATAACCGTATTGCCTTGCATGCTGGTTAGCAAATCATTGCCTATCCAGAGGTTATAAAGATAGTCTGCTGTGTTTTCTTCTAGAAGCTTTAGAAGAAAGTTCCTTTTAGGTCTAGGCTTCATTTCAAATCAATTTTAATATATGGTTTAATTTATGAGTCAATATTTTATTTACTTCCATACTGATAACCAATTGATTTAACGTGACTTATTTAAAATGCTATCTTTTTACCACTCAGTTTGTATAAATCATGTGACCATACATGAATGTATTTTTATGAGCTGTTCTCTTGATCTATTTGTCTATACGTGCATCACTGCCACTTTTTTATTAGTATAACTTTATTTTTTTAATAGTTTTTTATTTTTTTAATTTTAAAATCTTTAATTCTTACATGTGTTCCCAAACATGAACCCCCCTCCCACCTCCCTCCCCATAACATCTCTGTGGGTCATCCCCATGCAACAGCCCCAAGCATGCTGTATCCTGCGTCAGACATAGACTAGCGATTCAATTCTTACATGATAGTATACATGAGTATAACTTTAAAAATTGATCTTAATATCTACTTTTTAGTACTCGAATTTATCCTTTTGGCTCTTCTTGGTTCTGCATTTCTGAATGTCAGCTTGTAAAGTTTCCCAAAATCTTAAAAGACTACTTAATATGAAATATTCACAAGTTTAAAAAGAAATGTGTAAGAATCATATGAAAATTTCCATATATTATAATCTACAGTCCACAGTCTAATTTTGTTAATTGTTCCAGTTATATCTTCAATATCATTTTCCCCCAACTGGTCCAAAATCCTATACAGGATAACATAATTATTGTCAGTTATCATGCCTTTTAGTCTGCTTTTAATCTAGGGCAATTGCTTGGCCTTTTGTAGCATCATGACAGTTTCCATAGAGACAAGTGATTTTATAGAATGCATCTCAGTTTGAGTCTGTCTGCTGTTTCCTCATGATCAGATTCAGGTTATGTATTTTGGGCAGAGATACGATATAAGTAATGTTGCTTTTCTCAGAGCACCATAACATGGGCAAGTAACGCTGGTTTGTCCTACTGCGGGTCATGTTAATCCCTTGGTTAAATTAGTATCTGCCAGCCTTCTCCTCTGTGAAGTTGCTTTTTCCTTCTTATATTGTTAAATATTCTTTGGAAGGGATTCTTTAAAAATATTTAAGCATTTTAGTTTTAGCTTTCATTGATGATTCTTATCTGCTAGCTGTAAAATGGAGAACTACTAACTCAATTGTTTCTTCTGCATTTATGAATTGGTATTTTGTGGTGAGGAAGCACTTCCCTGCTTCCTCTATTACTAGTTTTGATATGAGCTCATGACTTGTGTTACTCAATGCATTTTACTCTGTCACTGTTTTTATTTATTGTTATTCTCAAGGTATCCAAGGTTGAAAAAGCAGGGGCCTCTTTAACCTGACACCTGGCTGCTTTTAGCATGTCTCCAGCGTATTTGTTTTAATTTATTTATTTTTTAGTTGAAGATAATTGCTTTCCAGAATTTTGTTGGTTTCTGCCAAACATCAGCACGAATCAGTCATAGGTATACATATGTCCCCTCCCCCTTGAACTCCCTCCCATCTCCCTTCCCATCCCACCATTCTAGGTTGTTACAGACTTCCTGTTTGAGTTCCCTGAGTCATATAGAAAATTCCCATTCACTATCTATTTTACACATGGTAATGTAAGTTTCCATGTTACTCTCTCCATACAGCTTACCAACTCCTTTCGCAACATCCATAAGTTTGTTCTCTATGTCTGTGACTGCATTGCTGCCTTGCAGAAAATTTCATCAGTACTACCCTTCTAGATTCCATATACATGCATTAGTATACGATACTTATCTTTCTCTTTCTAACTTACTTCACTCTAGGCTCATCCACCTCATTGGAACTGACTCAAATGTGTTCCTTTGCATGACTGAGTAATATTCCATTGTATATATGTACCACAGCTTCTTTATCCATTTATCTGTCAATGGACTCTATGCTGGTTACTTTCAAGTTCTAACTACTGTAAATAGTGCTCTAATGGGATACATGTGTCTTTTTCAATTTTGGTTTCCTAGAAGGCAATGGCACCCCACTCCAGTACTCCTGCCTGGAAAATCCCATGGACAGAGGAGCCTGGAAGGCTGCAGTCCATGGGGTCGCTGAGGGTCGGACACGATTGAGCGACTTCCCTTTCACTTTTCACTTTCATGCATTGGAGAAGAAAATGGCAACCCACTCCAGTGTTCTTGCCTGGAGAATCCCAGAGACGGGGGAGCCTGGTGGGCTGCCGTCTATGGGGTCACACAGAGTCGGACACGACTGAAGTGACTTAGCAGCAGCAGCAGCAGAGGGTCATATGGTGGGTGGTTTTATTCCTAGTTAATTAAAGGACTCTCCATACTGTTCTCTATAAGGCTGTATCAATTTACATTCCCACCAATACTGCAAGATGGTTCCCTTTTAACCACAACCTCTCCAGCATTTATCATTTGTAGACTTTTTGAAGATGGCCATTCTGACTGGTGTAAGGTGATGTTTCATCATAGTTTTGATCAGCATTTCTTTAATAATGAGTGACATCGAGCACTTTTTCATGTGCTTATTGGTCATCTGTATGTCTTCTTTGAAGAAATGTCTGTTTAGGACTTTTCCCCAGTTTTTTATTGTGTTGATTGTTTTTCTGGTATTGAGTTATATGAGCTCCTTGTATATTTTGGAAATTAATCCATTATCAGTTGTTTCATTTGTTTTTATTTTCTCCCATTGTGAGGGTTGTCTTTTCACCTTGTTTATAGTATCTTTGCTGTGCAAAAGCTTTCAAGTTTAATTAGGTCTCATTTGTTTATTTTTGTTTTTATTTCCATTATTCTAGAACATGGGTCATAGAGGATCTTCCTTTGATTTATGTCATCGAGTGTTCTGCCTATGTTTTCTTCTAAGAGTTTTATAGTTCCTGATCTTACGTTCAGGTCTTTAATCCATTTTGAGTTTATCATTGTGTATGGTGTTATCAGTTCAGTTGCTCAGTCATGTCTGACTCTTTGTGACCTTATGGACTGCAACACACCAGCCTTCCAGGTCCATCACCCACTCCCACAGCCTTCGCAAACTCATATCTGCTGTGTCAGTGATGCCATCCAAACATCTCATTCTCTGTCATCCCGTTCTCCTCCTGCCTTCAATCTTTCCCAGCATCAGGGTTTTTTCCAGTGAGTCAGTTCTTTTGCATCAGGTGGCCAAAGTTTTGGAGTTTCAGCTTCAGCATCAGTCCTTCCAATGAATATTAAGGATTCATTTCCTTTAGGATGGACTGGTTGGGTATTCTTGCAGTCCAAGGGACCCTCAAGAGTCTTCTCCAACACCACAGTTCAAAAGCATCAATCCTTCAGGGCTCAGCTTTCTTTATAGTCCAACTCTCACATACATGACTACTGGAAAAACCATAGCTTTAACTAGACGGACCTTTGTCTAGGTAACGTAATGTCTCTTTTTAAAATGCTTTCTAGGTTGGTCATAGCCTTTTTCCCAAGGATCCAGAGTCTTTTTTAAAATTTCATAAAAACTGACCTTTTCCAGTCCTGTGGCCACTGCTGGGTTTTCCAAATTTGCTGGCATGTTGAGTGCAGCACTTTGACAGCATCATCTTTTAGTATTTGAAATAGCTCAACTGGAATTCCCATCACTTCCACTAGCTTTGTTTGTAGTGATGCTTCCTAAGGCCCACTTGACTTTGCATTCCAGGATGTCTGGCTCTGGATGAGTGATCACACCATCATGATTATCTGGGTCGTGAAGATCTTTGTCATACAGTTCCTCTGTGTATTATGGCCACCTTTTTTTTTTAATATCTTGTGCTTGTTAGGTCCATACCATTTCTGTCCTTTATTGTGCTCATCTTTGCATGAAATATTCCCTTGGTATCTCTGATTTTCTTGAAGAGATCTCTAATCTTTCCCATTCTGTTGTTTTCCTCCATTTCTTTTCATTGTTCACTGAAGAAGGCTTTCTTATTTCTCCTTGCTATTCTTTAGAACTCTGCATTCAAATGGGTACATCTTTTCTTTTCTCTTTGCCTTTAGCTTGTCTTCTTTTCTCAGCTATTTGTAAGGCCTTGTCAGACAGCCATTTTGCCTTTTTGTATTTCTTTGTCTTGGGGATGGTGTATGGCGTTAGGAAGTGTTTTCATTTCATTCTTTCATATGTGACTCTTCAGTTTTCCCAGCACCTCTTATTGATTAGTCTGTCTTTTCTCCATTGTATGTTCTTGCCTTCAAGTTCCTCTTAAGTGTGTGGGTTTATCTCTGGGCTTTCTCATTTATTCCATTGGTCTATGTTTCAGTTTTTGTGCCAGTACCATACTGTCTTGATGACTGCAACTTTGTAGTATAGTCTGAAGTCAGGATGGTTGATTTCTCTAGCTCCATTCCTCCTTCTCAAGATCGCTTTGGCTATTCAGGACCTTTTGTGTTTCCATATGAATTGTGAAAATTTTTGTTCTAGTTCTGTGAAAAATGCCATTGGTAATTTGATAGGGATCACATTGAATCTATAGATTGCATTTGGTAGAATAATCATTTTCTTAATATTGATTTTTCCTACCCAGGAACATGAAATATCTCTCCATCTGTTTATATTGTCTTTGGTTTCTTTCATCAGTGTCTTATAATTTTCTGTATATGGTTCTTTTGTCTCCTTCAGTTCAAATCAGTTGCTCAGTCATGTCTGATTCTTTGCGACCCCATGGACTACAGCACACCAGTCCTCCCTGTCCATCAGCAACTCCCAGAGCTTGCTCAAACTCATGTCCACAGAGTCAGTGTTGTCATCCAACCATCTCATCCTCTGTCACCCCCTTCTCCTCCTGCCTTCAGTCTTTCCCAGCATCAGGGTCTTTTCCAATGAGTCAGTTCTTCACATTAGGTGGCCAAACTATTGGAGCTTCAGCTTCAGCATCAGTCCTTCCAATGAATATTCAGGACTGATTTCCTTTAGGAGGGACTGTCTGGATCTCGTTGCAATCCAAGGGACTCTCAAGAGTCTTCTCCAACACCACAGTTCAAAAGCATCAATTCTTCAGCCCTTAGCTTCCTTTATAGTCCAACTCTCACATCCATACATGACTACTGGAAAAATCATAGCTTTGACTAGACGGACCTTTGTTGGCAAAGTAATGTCTCTGCTTTTTAATATGCTGTCTAGGTTGGTCATAGCTTTTCTTCCAGGGAGCAAGCATCTTTTAATTTCACAGCTGCAGTCACCATCTGCAGTGATTTTGGAGCCAAAGAAAACAAAGTCTGTCACTGTTTCCATTGTTTCCCCATCTATTTGTATTGAACTGATGGGACCAGATGCCATGATGTTAGTTTTTTGAATGTTGAGTTTTAAGCCAGCTTTTTCACTCTCCTCTTTTGCCTTCATCAAGAGACTCTTTAGTTCCTCTTCTCTTTCTGCCAGAAGGGTGGTGTCATTTGCATATCTGAGGTTATTGATATTTCTCCTGGCAATCTTGATTCCAGCTTATGCTTCATCCAGCCCAGCATTTTGCATGATGTACTTTACATATAAGATAAATAAGCAGAATGACTATATACAGCCTTGACATACTCCTTTCCCATGATGGAACCAGTCTGTTGTTCCATGTCCTTTTCTAACTGTTGCTTCTTGACCTGCATACAGATTTTTCAGGAGGCAGGTAAGGTGGTGTGGTATTCCCATCTCTTGAAGAATTTGTTTCCTTAGGTAGGTTTATTCCTAGATATTTTATACTTTATTTTTTTTACAATTGTGAATAGGATTGCTTCCTTTATTCTCTTTTTTGATTTTTCATTGATAGTATATAGGAATGCAAGTGATTTCTATTCATTGATTTTGTATCCTGAAATTTTGCTAAATTCACTGATTAGCTCCAGTAATTTTCTGATGGTATCTATTTTTGAGCATATCCTTACTTTCTTGTACAAGGGGTTTTTCCAGGCTGACTCATAATTTCCTTTTCTCAGCCCTTAAGTCACACTTTCTCCCTGGTTTCTTTTAATTAAAAACAATATTTATAAAATTTTAGGCAAAAGAAGAGTGTGGCAGTGGATAAGATGGTTAGATAGCATCATTGACTCAATAGACATGAACTTCAGCAAACTACAGGAGATAGTGGAGGACAGGGAAGCTGGAATGCTGCAGTACATAAGATCACAAAAAGAGTTGGACAAGACTTAACAACTGAACAACAACAACAACAATATTTAGAAAACAAGAAGAAAACAAGATCTAATTGTTTTAAAATATCATTGTTTTGAACTTAGAGGTGAGAAATAGCTCAACATAGTTCTAATTTTCATTTTTCTTGTTATGAGTAGTTTTGAACATTTTAAAATATTTGTGGCTAATTTCCATTTTAGGAAATTATCTTTTCATGCCCTTGCACTTTTTTGTGTAAGATTTCTTCATATGTTGTCCTCAAATTTTGAGCTTTTCTGATTTCTGTAGTACATGTTGAAAGTAATTTCTTCCCATTTGTCGTTTTTCATTTGATTTGTTTGTATTTTTCTCATCCTGCAATTTTAAAATATTCTCCTGTAGTCAAATTTATCAGTATTTTATTGCATCTCTATTTAAATACATAAATAAATAATAGATGGAAACCTTCCCCACACACTCAAGTTATAAAAACATTCACTCATGATTTACTCTGATCACTTATATAGTTATATCTCCAATCCATTTGGAGCACATTCTGATGTATTATGTGAGGTGTGTTGCTATTTTGACATTTTCCAGCTGGTTATCCAGATCTCCACACACTACTTATTCAAAAGTTTAACTTTGTGCTCAGTTGCTCAGTCATGCCCCACTCTTAGCAACCCGATGGACTCTAGCCCGCCAGGCTCGATTGTCCGTGGAATTTCCTGGGCAAGAATACTGGAGTGGGTTGCCATTTCCTCCTCCAGGGGATCTTCCTGACCCAGGGACTGACCTCAAGTCTCCTGCATATCCTGCATTGGCAGATGGATTCTTTACCACTGAGCCACCTGGGAAGTCAAAATTTCAACTTCACCCTACTATTTTTAAATACTTCATCATATACTAACTGTCTATATATATTATAGAAATTAGTTATTATTCATGCATATAAATGTTTCTGTTATTTTATATTACTTTTATAGCCTACTTGCCTCTGAATTCTCCTGATGTCTGAGTTAATTGATCACTGATTCTCTAGTGTTCTCCAGTTTTTTATCACAGTATCTACAAATAGATGTAGATTTACTTCAATGTCATCCAATTTTATGCTTTCAGTATTTCATTTTTGTCTAATTCCAGGAGCTAATAATTTAAGTTTGATGATAAAGAATAGAGGAAGTAGTGGATGAAATTTCTTATTTCAAATCACAGTGAAAAAGTCTCTACGGTCTCTTAATAAGACAGAGAGAGAGACAAACAGATAGAAGGAGAAAGAAGACATGCCTGTAAATAATTATTATTGAGTGTTTTTTTAAACAAATCAGAAATTAATATTGAAATTTGTCATATATGTAGCATCAGTGGAGTTAATCAAATGATGTTTCCCATAGATGATTAATAATGGAATTAAATTGTTAAATTTCCTAATATTGAATAATTCTTCCACAATTGAAAATAAACTGAGAAGTTGTTCTTCATTTTCCATGTTCTTAAACAATTTATTTAAATTGAAGTTCAAAGGTCTCCAAAAGGTTAGTGAAATTCCCCTATGAAGACATCTGGGCCCTTTGTGTGTACGTGTGTGTGTGTGTGTGTGTGTGTGTGTGTGAAGTTCCTTTGATAAAGTTCTCTTTTTTTCTTCCATGGCAATTTGACCTCCTTAACTTTATATCTGTGATGGGGTCAATTTCAGTAAACTGTATTTCCTCCAAGAAACTGTCCATTTCATCTGTGTTTCGACGTTACTGAACAAAGGTGTGCTAAGTAGTCTTTTATGACAGCTGCTTGCTTTTCTCGGTTTTATGTGATTTGTTTCTTATATTGTGTGTGTCACCCCCTTTTTTCTTCAGTGGCTTATAAATTTCATTTTGTTAATCCCCAGACTTTTGATTCATTAGTTGTTTCCACTGTTTTTATATGTGCTATACAATTAAATTTAGCCTTTTATCTTTATTTTACTTACCTTGCATTTTCTTTTGGTTTGTTTCATTGTTCTACTTCTAGATTTGTGAGCGGGAATTTAATTCTTTTTAAATTTTCATTTGTATTGATAGAAATGTTTAAGAATATGAATTTTCTTTTGGTGTACCTTAAATGTACACCATAGATTTTTCTGTGTAATTTTACATATTAATTTTGAGTTTTAGAAATTTTGACAATTTTTGCATCTCCCTTCAACCTTGTGTTATTTAATAGAAAAAATTTTTAATTTCCTGTTGGAAGAGATTTTTAAAATTTTATTTTTATTTTCTAGTTTTATCATCAGAGAGTTATCATCAAATATTTATTTATGAAATATCTACTTTATAAATATACTGATATTTGTTAATATTACTAAATAAACTAATATGAGATTAATTTTGTGACTGGTCCTTGTGAATTTGAAAAGGAAGTCTATTCTTAATTATGAGATGTAATGTCAAAATAATCATAAGGCTGGTATCATTATGTTGTTTAATTTTTTTGTATCTTTACTTACTTTTTCTTCTCTTGCCTTATTTTATCCTAATATTAAAGTCTTTATACATATATATGCATGTATATATATTGTATATATGTATGTATATATATTGGTCTCCTTTCATCTTCTATTATTTCTACTTTGTATGGGCGATGGCCATACTTTTTGGTGTATTTCTAGGTGTTCTAACTGTTGTATCTTTGCTTTTAAATGTGTTTTGTTGTGTTAAATCTCTTTATAACTGAATGTCACCATGTCTGATGTTAGGATTTCAAGCTCTGCTTTCTTCTAGTTTTCATTTGGCCGGTATATCTTTGCTGATGATAGTCTCTTTAGCCTTTTTTGATCACTGGGTTCTGTGTGTGTTTTTCTGTATCGCAGAGTTGAGTTCTGCTTTATGAACCTATTTAAAAATATTTTCCTTTCGATAGAAGAATAAGTTCTTCACTTTTATGATAAAACTTCATTTGGTACCAGGTCTCATCTTTCTCTATATATCTTCTTTGCTGTTTTTGGATTTCAGTTTGGGAACACAGCAAGTTTTGTGGTTTTGTTCTGGTGCTTGTAATCCTTTTTCTTGTCTAACCTTTCAGCAGTTTGTCTGTTTTGAATGCCCTACGCTGACTTTTACCTGCTGTCTCTACAGCAGTCAATGGACTAGCTTCATTTCCCCCTTTCTCCACTTCTTCCCTATTTTCCCCTTTCCCTTCATTTTCTCCTTCCTCTGCTCACCAGCATAATTCTTTGTGCTCCGTCACAGCATTCAAGATTGTGCCCTATACTTCTGTCCTCGTTCCGGCCTTTTCATTTTGGATGCACAATTAAACATTAAAGGTTCCCAGAGGCTTGCCAGGATTAAGTTACAAATGCTTTACTCCATCAAAAATAAGTATTATATAACATACGATTTTATATTACATGTATAACATAACACACAAGAATATGTTAACTCTAATCAGGCAGCTGCTTTCTGGTATATGCAGGAATTCATGTTTATCTTTTATTTTCTTCATGCACACTAGGCGATTTTTAATTGCTTTGTGTGTTCAGTGTGAGTTTGGGTTTATCAGCATGTTTGCAACATTTTTGCTCACATTTCTTTCTTTTGTATCAAAGATTCTTTCTAGGATCTCCTTCCACTGCCTAGAATTTCTTTTAATGAGGATCATTTGGCATCCTCAGATTTTTTAAACCTAAAAAGGTCACCACTGTGTTTTCCTTCTTAAAATATAGTTATTCTGGGTATAAAATTCAATTTGAAAGTTATTTTCTCTTAGCTGTCATTGTTCTCTGGTCTTTCATATGCTATGGAGAAGGTATCAGTTTAACTTTATTTTGGTCTTTCTTCCCTCTGCATTTCTTTGAAAATCACTGTAACTTTTAATTAAACTTTTTTTAAAAATTAAAGAATTGTAGATTCAACACGAACTTGTAAAAATGATGCAGAAAAATCCCACATAACTTTTCCTAAATTTCCTCCAAAAGTAACAACTTAAAAAACTGTGGTACAATATCATAAGCAAGATATTGGCACTGATATATCAAGACACTGTACAGTTCTATCACCACTAAGGTCTGTCATGTTGCCCTTTTATAGCCACACCCACGTGCTCCCACCACCCCCCCGCCCCTCCCCCCCGCCCTGGGATATCCACTCTTCAGTCTTGTGTCATGATTTACACCGCAGAAACCTTGATCACCTTTCCCTTCCAGAAGAGGGGGTGACTCAAATGCCATGGGTCTGCTCTTACATTTTGCCTCTCTGCCACAGCTGTGGCCTCCTGGGCGATTCCTGCAAACTGTTGGGTGAAGGAAAATGACCCCAGCCTGGTTTCCAGGTGATTCTGCACACTATGCAGGCAGCACCTGAAAGCAGAGAGAAGCACTATAACCACTCTCTGGGACACCCGTGAAGCACAAGGAGAAGGGGCATCCTTTGACTCGACAGAACTTCAAACAATATGTCTCGTCCATTTCGCCTAGAAGGAAAGAGGTCTAGAAGTATGAGTCTATTCTTTGTCATGGGCTTTGGCCAGTGGTGTGGCTGGATGGTCAAAGGTTTGAAGAGAGCACAGTTGGAATGATGGTGAAAGGGCAGCCTGAGGAAGGAATATGTGGAGAGGCCTTTCTGTGTGCACAGAAGGAAGATGTGTCCTTTATGAATGCTCCCCAACAAATGACTTCAGCAGAGAGGAGGTTTAATAGTTAACTAGACAGTTTGGCCCATGCTAGTCAGCCTCTTTATCCACCCTGTCATAGCCCAGTGGGCCTCATGAGCAAAGTGCCATTGGAGCAGGGACTGAGTTTTTGCCTCGGCCTAGCAATGCTGACTTCCCTAAGGTTGGCTGGCCTGGCTACGGCCCCTGCTGAGGGCCCAGTCTGCCAGCTGCAGAGAGCAGTGCTGAGGCCCCAGAATGGCATGGTTCCTCATGGTGAGCAGCCAGCTACCTGGTGGGCAGACGGTTAAACTTGAGTGCTTCCATCACGAAAGGGGTGCGACTTCACTCTTACTGGAAGAGATGCTTACTCTGGATATGCAGTTACTCTTTTGCCAAAACCACTTCCTATGGACTTAGAGAATTTCTTTTCCACCCCAGTGTTATTCCATACACCACACACCACTGCTCTGATCAAGGAACTCATTTTATAACAAATAAAGTGTGACAATGGGCCCAACTCATGGACTTCATTGGTCTTACTATGTTTTCCCTTATCCTGCAGCTGGCTTCTTGATAGAACAGAGGACTAGTGTTCTCAGCTGAATATCTGTGTTTCTCCCAAAGGTATATGTTGACATGCCAAGGTCCCCCTGTGATGGTATTGGGAAACCGGGCTTTTGTGCCATGAGTGTGACACATGAATGTGAAATGAGTCATGAGTGTGGAGCCCTCACGATAGGGTTAGTGCCCTCAGGAAGAGACTCCTGAGAGCTTGCTTTCTCTGTCTCTGCTCTCTCCCGTGTGAGGATAAAACAGGAAGACCACCATTTGAAGACTGGAAACCGGGCCCTTGTCAGACACGGGGTCTACCTTGACCTTGGACCTGCCATCCTCCAGAATTTTGTGAAAGGAATGTTTGTTGTTTCAACCACCCACTCTATGGTAATTAGTTACAGCATCGTTTGAAAACTCAACTATGACACCAGCCAAGGGGCAATGCCTAGAAAAATTCTGGTTCCTATCTCCTTGATCTTATACTCTGCTGGTCTAGAGGTCTCAGTTCCAAAGAGGGGAGTGCTTCCACCTGGGGGCATGACAAGGATTCCACTGAAAACAGAATAAGACTGGCCATCCATTTGGAGCTCAGGCCTCTGAATCTACAGGCCAAACAAGAAATCGACTCTGCTGGCTTGGTGATTAACCCTGACAACCACAGGGAAATTGGAGTGCTGCTCCACAACAGAGGTTAGGAAGAGTATGTCTGCAATGTAGGAGATCTCTTAAGGAGGCTTTTAGTATTTTCATGTTCTGTGATAAAGAACTTCAACAATTCAGCAGAAACTCACCAGAATGCATCTGGGTCAGCCTGTCAGGCAAAACACCATCACCAACGGAAATGTTTGCTGAGGGTAAAGTGAATATGAAATGATTAGTGGAAGGTGGCATTTGTAAATACTAGTTATAATGTGACCAGTTTAAAAAAATTGGCCTAACAGTTATGAATATTTCTTCTTTATTTTGGTATAAATATGCTTCTGTGTATATAAAAAATATTGTTGTTTTCTTCCCTCTATTACCCCCTTATCTAATATAAACAATGTCAATAATAGTTAATTTTATGTCTCATTATTTAGGTTATAAGATACCAAAGGATAAGTGAACAGTACTCAAAAGACTTCATGTTCTCTTCTGGAGAAAGTGTTAGCATGTTTTGGGTTGTAGGTATGTTACATACGTGTGTCCTCAGTCGTGTCTGTCTCTTTGTGACCCCATGGACTGAAGCCTGCCAGGCTCCTCTGTTCATGAGATTCTCTAGGCAAGAATTCCAGAGTGGGTTGTCCTTTCCTCCTCCAGGGGATCTTCCTGATGCAGGGACCGAACCTGAGCCTCTTGCATTGCAGGTGGATGCTTTACTCCTGTGCCACCTGGGAAGCCTCTGTAGGTAGGTTAGTTGTATCATACACATCTCTTTAAACCATACTTACTTAATCTCCAAATAAAGACAGTAACAAAGTTACTAAAATGTAGGTAGGTTAGTTGCATCATTTTAGGCAGAAATACAACTTTGTTACTGTCTTTATTTGGAGATTAAATATGGTATAAGAGATGTACATGGGTGCCAAGTTGATGAGGGGAAGACTGTAAGTGGCATTTTGATTTGTCAGCTTGGTTAGGCTACTGCCCCCGATTATTTAATCAGACAGGCATAAATCAAGGTGCTGTTGTAAAGGAATTTGTAGGTATAATTAAAATCCCTAATCAACTGACTTCAAGTTAAGGACATTTTCCTCAGTGGGCCTTACACCTAATCAGGTGTAAAGCCTTGAAAACTGGATTAAGACTTTCTGGAGAGAGAGAGAGAAACCGAGAAAGAGAAAAGATTCCCACCTGTGGGCAACATCCTCCCTGGAGTCCCAGCCTGCTCCTGACGGTCGCTTCCTAACGGCCTGCTCTGCAGACTTTGAACTTGCCTAGCCAGGTCCTGCAGTGTGTGAGCAATACTGATGTATGTCAGTCACATATATCTATATATTTATAAATCTATGTCTGTATCTCTTATAGTTTTTCTCCTCTAGTTTATTGCTGAAGAATATAAAATCCTGTCAAAGGGGTCACAAAAATATTCAAACTACTTCCTCTAACAGACGGTGCTCAGGAGTTCAGAAGAGTGGTTTCCAATGACCAGAATTCGCCTTACCTTTGCCTCTTTCATGCCCAGATACTTCAGTTAGAATACTTTGCTAAGAAAACCCCTCCATACAATCAGGATCTACTGACTCACTCCTGTAAGCAAAAACAACAGGTGGGAAAAGTGGGAACTATTTCCTTTCCCTTCTCTTTTTTTACCATGTGAAAATTTTAGGATGTTGAAGATTTGGTATAGTTTCTAGTAAAGCATGGAACTTCCAGGAAGAAATTAAAATTAGAAATTAACCATTTTAAATGTGAGGTATTCTCAAGGCCAAGACACGGTCAGTAGCTATATGCAACAAAAGAAAATAGCCAAGCTTTTCTTAAAGAGTTCCCATAGCCCACCCTCTCACCTTCTGTCATGTGGAGTCAAGAAAAAAAATAAAAAATTCTGATTCAAACTAGGTTTTTTAAATGGCTTAAAATAGCAATGGGGCATAGTGGAATTTAAAATTAACTCATTTGAAAGTAAGGTGCATGTTTTCTGAAATGCCCCAGTTCAAACTCGTCTAAAAAAGGTGCTGCAGACAAAGTCTGTAGGGTTAGGGTTAGCAGAGGAATTGGGAACTGTAGGAACTCAATAGTGGATTCCCAGCCCAAGGGAGAATGAACACAAGTCGAATTTGCTTCGGTCAGTTGTGATTTATGCCTGTTTTCATAGTGTAATTATCAGTTTTGAGTCCTCTTATAAGTGTCCTAGTTTGAACAATGAATTCCTAATTTACTCTCGTTATGTTTTGAGAATGTACTTGATATGATTTTAATCTTTTAAAGTGTATTTAGATTTCTTTCATGGCTCAAAAAGTGCTCTATCCTGGAGAATAGCACAGGCGCACTTGTAAAGAAGGTGTGTATGTTCTGCTGTTGCTGGGTGGAATGTTCTATTAATAGCAGGGAAGTCAGATTGGTCAGTAGTACTCTTCTTGTCTCCTGGCTCCATGCTGAATTTCTGTCCAATTGCCCTATCAGTTATTGAGAGTGGAGGAGCATTAATGTTTTCAACTATTATTGTTGAAATGCCTATTTCTCCTTTCAGTTCTGTCATTTTTTGCTTCATATATTTTGGGACTGTGTCCTTAGGTGTGGATCTGCTTTGAATTTTTAGATGTTCCTGATGAACTGATGGTTTTATTGCTATAAAATGTCCTTTTTGTCTCTAGTCACTTATATTAAAGTTGTGTGTTTTTTGATATCAGTATAATCATTCCAGCAGTCTTGGTTTCTGTATGCATGCATGGTGTATCTTTTTCATCTTTTTACTTTCAACCTATTTGTGCCTTTAAATCTGAAATCTGTCTCTTATTGACAGCCTATAGGGGAATCATTTTGTAAAATTTAGTCTGACTCTCTCTACCTTTTGATTGGACTACCAACTGCAATTTTAACATAGTCATTGATATGATTGAATTACATCTCCTGTTTTGCTTTTTGTTTTCTTATGTCTTCTTTGTTCCTGTGTTATTCCTTTTCTGCTATCTTCTAGGGCACCACTTAAATTTCTTTGTTGGATTCTTTACTCTTTTTTTGATTTTACTTGTTTTCTTATAGCATGGGAATTAAACATGCATCCTACCTAAAAACAACATAGTTCAGATTATTATTAATTTAGTTTCAAAAGTATACATAAATTTTGTTCCAATATAGGGCTCTGTCCTTCACCCATCATGATATTATTACCTTACAAATTTTTGCTTATAAGCTCAACAATACAGTTTTATAATTATTATTTCAAATAACTACCTTTTAAAATGAGCTGAGAAGAACTATTTAGAAATATATTCATATTTTCTATTATATTTTCTTATGTAATTACTTTTACTGGTTTTCTTTCTTTGTATAGATTCAAGTACCATCGATCATTTATTTTCCTCCTGAAATACTTCCTGTCATATTTCTTGTTGAGTAGGTCTGTTGTAGATTAATTACTCCATTTTTATTTACCCAGGAATGCCTTTACTTCAGTTGCCTTTTGGAAGGATAATTTTGCTTGATATAGACATTTTTAAATATTTGTTTATTTTTGACTGTGTCAGGCCTTAGTTGTGGTGTGAGGGCTCTTCCTTGGCATTCAAACTCCAGAGCACGTGGGCCCTGTAGTTGCTGCATGCAGGCAGTCGTGGAAGGCTCTCGAGTTGTGGTGTGCGGGCTCAGTAGCTGCAGGGAACGGGCTTAGTTGCTCTATGGCATGTGGGATCTTTGTTCCCATCAGGGATGGAACCTGTGTCCCCTGCTTGTTTCTTACTCACTGGACCACCGGGGAAGTCGCTAGAAGCTTTGGCTATTATTCTTCAGTATTTTTCTTCATCTCTTTTCTCCTGCTGCTGCTGCCGCTAAGTCACTTCAGTCGTGTTCGACTCTGTGTGACCCCATAGACAGTAGCCTACCAGGCTCCTCTGTCCCTGGGATTCTCCAGGCAAGAACACTGGAGTGGGGTTGCCGTTTCCATCTCCAATGCATGAAAGTGAAAGTGAAAGTGAAGTCGCTCAGTCGTGTCTGACTCTTTGCGACCCCATGGACTGCAGCCCACAGGCTCCTCGGTCCATGGGATTTTCCAGGCAACAATACTGGAGTGGGGTGCCAGTGCCTTCTCCTTTCTCCTTCTAGGACTCATTAATATTTCACACACATTGATCTATTTGATAATGTTTTACACATATCTTGCAAATCCCCAGGTGCACAGTGGTAAAGAATCTGCCTGCCAATGCAGGAGACACAAGAGATGTGGGTTTGATCCCTGGGTCGGGAAGATCCCCTGGAGAAGGAAATGGCAGCCCTCTTCAGTATTCTTGCCTGGGGAATCCCATGGACAGAGGAGCCTGGTGGGCTACGGTCCATGGGGTTGCAAAGAGTTTTACACGACTTAGCAGCTAAACCAAAACACTGAATATTTCAGTTACTGTACTTTTAAACTACAGAGTTTCTAGTTGGTTCTTTTTAAAAGTTATTTCTCTTTATTGCTGTTATCTATTTTGTGAGACGTTGTTGTCCTACTTTTCTTTAGAGTTTTTATTTTATTTTATTTTTAATTTTAACACCAAAAACATTTTGTGTTGGGATATAGCCAATTAACAATGTTGTGATAGTTTCAGGTTAACAGTGAAGGGACTCAGCCATACATATTCATGTATCCATTCTTCCCCAAACCCTGCTCCCATCCAGGCTGGCACATAACATTGAGCAGAGTTCCATGTGCTATACAATAGGTTTTTGTTGGTTTTCCATTTTTAAGTGTAACAGTGCATACATGACCTTGGTGTCCTTTAGTTCTTTGAACATACATATAAAAGCTGATTTAAAGGCTGCCTACTATGCTGAACATCTGAGTATCCCAAGGTTAGTTTCTTTAGATTGTTTTGTTTCCTATACATAGGCTATACTTCCCTGCTTCTTTGTATATCTCATAGTATTTGCTGAAAACTGGGCATACTAAATTATTTTAGTAACTTTGAAATCCAGTCATCCCTCCCTTCTGCTCTGCTGGTTGTTGTTGTATTTTTTATTATTGAAAATTAGATTTTTTTTTTTTTTGCTCTTGTGTAGTAATTTTCCTTGACCAGTGTTTGTAGTTCCTGTAATATGAACTTTAATTTTGTTTAATTTTTAGTTTTGGCTTTGTAGGTGTCATTCCTGGATAAGCATAGCTCTCTGTGCTCTTTCTTTACTGTTCACACAGCCCTGAACATGCACTTGGATTTCCAGATCTAGCAATATGTAAGAGGTTTTCAGTCATTGGAAAAGACTCTGAAGCTGGGAGGGACTGGGGGCGGGAGGAGAAAGGGATGACAGAGGATGAGATGGCTGGATGGCATCACTGAGTCGATGGACATGAGTCTGAGTAAACTCTGGGAGTTGGTGATGGACAGGGAGGCCTGGCGTGCTGCAATTCATGGGGTAGCAAAGAGTCAGACACGACTGAGCGACTGAACTGAACTGATGGACATGTGAATCCCTACATTATCTTTTTAAATTTTTGGCTGGATTCTTTTTAGCCCCAGCTTACATCACAGCCCTTGGAACGTGCACAATTTACTTTCCCTAACTGCTACTGATTTTTATTGTTGTCAGCACCACCCTGGGAATAAAGCTTCTCTGTGGAGCTGCAAGTCAGGTCAAAATTGGCTGCTGGTCTCCACAGGACCACACAAGTAGCTGGCAAGGAGAGGGGAGTATCCCCGAGTTGAAGTGTCATAGACTCCACTGCTCTCATTGAGGGTCAGTAGGTTTCTTCAACAAACACTTTTAATTTGTTGTGTGCCTTTAGCTAAATATCCAGAGTTCTGAAATGGTTGCTTTAATAATCTTGCCAGGGTTGTCACTGCGTTTTGAGGAGAGATGATTTACTGAGGTGCTTGCTTCACCATCTGGAAGTTTCACCTCTGCATAGTAAATTATATGGTTATTTACCTAAATGGTCTTCCTGCTACTCAGGCCAAGCCAATTGTTGCTGTTTGGGGCGGGGGTGGAGGGGTTGGGGGGTGGTGTTCCCAGTGTTGTTATGTGGAATATGAATAGGTTATGGACGGAGGAGCCTGGTAGGCTATAGTCCATGGGGTCGCTAAGAGTCGGACACGACTGTGCGACTTCACTTTCACTTTTCACTTTCATGCATTGGAGAAGGAAATGGCAACCCACTCCAGTGTTCTTGCCTGGAGAATCCCAGGGACAGGGGAGCCTGTTGGGCTGCCATCTATGGGGTCGCACAGAGTCGGACACGACTGACGTGACTTAGCAGCAGCAGCGGCAGCAGCAGCAGCAAAAATCTCAAAAGTCTTATTTTATAAACTCTTACAGACATATTTTCCTTAGGTGGGATACAAAACCCTTACCCAAAGAGGTTTCATCACATCCAGTCCACCCACTTTCCAGTATTCTCTCCTTTCATCAATTTACTGTCACTGAGCACCTGTCACTGGCCTGGAATAGTGTTCACTGCTAGGGAGACAACACAAAGAATATAGAATAAATTAGACTTAAATTACTATATTGAGTCAATTAAAACTAATTTCAAATTTTCCTTTTTTAAAAATTTTATTTTCAATTGGAGGATAACTGCTTTACAATATTGTGATGGTTTCTGCCATACATCAACATGAATCAGCCATAGCTATACATGTGTCCCCTCCCTCCTGAACCTCCTTCCCATCTTCCTTCCCATCCCATCTAGGTTGTCACAGAGCACAGATTTTCCTTTTAAGGCTGTTCACTGTAAAATGTGGTATCTGATATTTGGCTTTTTGTTGTTGTGCAGAAGCTTAGTCATGTCCAACTCTGTGACCCCACGGACTGCAGCATGCCAGTCTTCTCTGACCTTCACCATCTCCCAGAGCTTGCTCAGACTCATGTCCATTGAGTCAGTGATGCCATCCAACCATCTCTTTCTCCTTCACTTGTCTTTCAACTTGACTTCAGAAAAATTAAGGAAAACCATTTCTTCAGACTTTTATATTAGGGAAATTCTAAGCAGTAAATATTTTTCAATCATGAGTTTCCATAAAGAACCCACACTCATTTTAAATAAGCTACAGAGCCACTGAGATTGGAGTTGAGATATCTATTGAAAATGGCATCAACAGATAATCATGTAAATCTTTGATGAAATGAACCTTTTTGCATACTTCAAAAGCATTACCTTACATCACTGCAAACCTGGCAAGTAATTGCAATGATCAGAGTAATTCATATTCAAATTCACCATGTTTGTTTATAGTGTTGATAGTCCCAGATGTGCTAGTATTGTAGAAGAGACATTAGGAATAATTTTTTAATATTTAAAATACTGTTTTCACTGAGAGACCTATAGCATTTCCAATTAAAAAAAATAAAGTTCTTTTGTGATTTGAAGCTAGTTCTTACAGCAGAGCTGTATTGCCTGGAGGCTGTGTGTCATCATAGTTCTGCTTTCTCCTTGAGTAGACCCTGCCCCCTACTCCAGTCACCTTAATCATTTGCACGGGTGCTCAGCAAGGAGCAATCACATCCAGACACTGGGTTCTAGTCAGTCAGTGCTTCTCTCTTTGCTCCCTGCAGCCTTGCTCCTTCCTCTCTCTCTCTGTCAGGTGAGGAGAGTGCTACAGGCCTATTCTGTCAAGAGGAGTTTCTAAGATCACAGAAGCACAGAAATCTTATATAAGAAGGAACAGACGTAAAGGTCACATTTTCAGCATAAAAAAATATTCTCCAGAGCATTCTTAATAGATAATCAGATAATCATTCAACCAGTGCTTAAAGCAAGATTTTCCAATTTAGGTTACATTTTTGTTCTAAATCAGCTTCCATCTGGAAGCAATTGCATGGTGTTGTGAAGTCAAATTTAGAAACTATGAGAATTGAAATACATTTTCTCCTAATATGTGATAAGATTTGAGCCAGTGGATTAGCCTCTTTGGGTTCCAATATCCTTAGTGACTTGATGGACATGAGTTTGAGCAAGCTTCAGGAGTTGGTGATGGACAGGGAAGCCTGGAGTGCTGCAGTTCACGGGGTTGCAAAGAGTCGGACATGGCTGAGAGACTTAACTGAACTGATCCTTATTTGTAAAATAGAGATTTCTCGTTTACCTTACCTATTTCCCCTAACTTATCCCAAAGGAGACACAGAGCCTTATTCCTAAAGCATCAACATAACAAATATATTAGATTTACATAATCCTTGCCAATATTCAATGCAAGGTGTTGCTGTACCACTTTAATTTGGATAGTTACTCTAGAAATATCTGAACCAAATTGTTGTATATAAGCATTTAGGTCAACTTTCACCACAGCCTGCCCTAAATGGACCCATCTCTTCCTGAGAAACAGAGAATACTGCTGCTGCTGCTGCTAAATCACTTCAGTCGTATCCGACTCTGTGCGACCCCATAGACGGCAGCCCACCAGGCTCGCCGGTACCTGGGATTCTCCAGGCAAGAATACTAGAGTGGGTTGCCATTTCCTTCTCCAATTCATGAAAATGAAAAGTGAAAGTAAAGTCGCTCAGTCGTGTCTGACTCTTAGCGACCCCATGGACTGCAGCCTACCAGGCTCCTCTGTCCGTCCATGGGGTTTTCCAGGCAAGAGTACTGGAGTGGGTTGCCATTGCCTTCTCCGGAAGTAATACTGATTGCTGACTTATTAGGCTATTCTTCCTATTTGTGGTGATGTCAAAAGAGATATGTTAAATACTCTGGTTCTAAAAGTAGGGCAGTGAAATTTATAATTATTTTCAAAATTTTTATCCCCTACCTTATCATTTTTCCCAAGGTTATTCTTCATTATATCCTCATTAAAAATAACAAACACTGAAATATCTATAATACAAAATTAACAGAAGACTAATGTGATCGTTTTCACTAAATTTTGCTCAGATTTAAGGCTGAGCAGCATATAAATGCAGCAGTATCCCCAAACTGGAATTCCACTAGCAGGGCTCTGAGGGTTTCCTGTAACAAAGGCTCGAATTTGTCAAGAAAATTATGCAACCTCGTATGGAAGATAACATTTCCCATTAGGATTGAGATGTTTAAAGTGAGTGAGTGTGTGTAGCCTTTTAGATCCAACCTATATGTTTCTCCAAACTACAAGGCAAAGCTAAAATGTGAAGACTACATAAACAAATATAAACAAACAGTAAATAAAAACAGAAGCTGCACAGTCGGCATCAGATTTGCCTTTGGTTTTGGCTGATGTTATGCTGTGGTATAATGGAAAGTGAAAATGAAAGTCTCTCAGTCGTGTCTGATTCTTTGTGACCCCATGGACTATATAGTCCATGGAATTCTCTAGGCCAGAATACTGAAGGGGGTAGCCTTTCCCTTCTCCAGGAGATCTTCCCAACCCAGAGATCAAACCCCGGTCTCCTGCACTGCACTCAGATTCTTTATTAGCTGAGCCCCAAGGGAAGCCCAAGGATACTGCAGTGGGTAGACTGTCCCTTCTCCAGTGGATCTTCTCAACCCAGGAATCGAACCAGGTCTTCTGCATTGCAGGCGGATTCTTTAGCAACTGAGCTATCAGGGTATAAAGGAAAGCACACATAATTCTACAAATATACCACCATTTGCAAAACAGAACTGCTTCTTGCGTGAAGTTTTAAGAGCATCCTTTTTGTTGACCTTTACTTTTCTATTATGATATCCTGAAACAAGGCAGAGAAGGGGCAATGGAACCTCTATATATTTAATGAACCAGGGATGCCATAAATGGGCACCAGTCTTTTTGAAGAATGTAGTAGTTCTGTGCATCTCTCACACTACTGTGATAAAATATAATCAGTTCAGTTCAGTCTCTCAGTCATGTCTGACTCTTTGCGACCCCATGAACTGCAGCATGCCAGGCCTCCATGTCCATCACCAACACCCAGAGCTTGCTCAAACTCATGTCCATTGAGTCGGTGATGCCATTCAACCATCTTATCCTCTGTTGTCCCCGTCTCTTCCTGCCTTGAATCTTTCCCAGCATCAGGGTCTTTTCCAATGAGTCAGTTCTTTGCATCAGGTGGCCAAAGCTGGAGTTTCAGCTTTAGCATCAGTCCCTCCAATGGATGTTCAGGACTGATCTTCTTTAGGATGGACTGGTTTTATCTCCTTGCAGTCCAAGGGACTCTCAAGAGTCTTCTCCAACACCACAGTTCAAAAGAATCAATTCTTCGGTGCTCAGCTTTATGGTCCAACTTTCACATCTATACAGGAAAATATAATACTTGATATTGAATCCTGTGGAAAGATTTCTCAGAATAAGTACTTGGGAGTTTTCAGTGAGTAGATGCTATAGGCATTTATATAGTTATTCAAGATAAAAGACTTCTGAATATGTGCTTATACGTGTGTCCATGGCCATGACCATATCTGTGTCCATCAAACATGCTGAGGTATATGAGTTTTTAAGAATTAAGTTCCATGAAGTAGTCAGTTTAGGCGGGGATAACTTTGATATGTGAACCGTGAAATTCTAGATGTTCAAGCTGGTTTCAGAAAATGCAGAGGAACCAGAGATCAAATTGCCAACATCCGCTGGATCATCAAAAAAGCAAGAGTTCCAGAAAAACATCTATTTCTGCTTTTTTGACTATGCCAAAGCCTTTGACTGTGTGGATCACAATAAACTGTGGAAAATTCTGAAAGAGATGGGAATACCAGATCACCTGACCTACTTCTTGAGAAACCTGTATGCAGGTCAGGAAGCAACAGTTAGAACTGGACGTGGAACAACAGACTGGTTCCAAATAGGAAAAAGAGTACGTCAAGGCTGTATATTGTCACCCTGCTTATTTAATTTCTATGCAGAGTACAATATGAGAAATGCTGGGCTGGAAGAAGCACAAGCTGTAATCAAGATTGCCAGAAGAAATATCAATAACCTCAGACATGCAGATGACATCACCCTTATGGCAGAAAGTGAAGAAGAACTAAAGAGCTTCTTGAAGAAAGTGCAAGAGGAGAGTGAAAAAGTTGGCTTAAAGCTCAACATTCAGAAAACGAAGATCATGGCATCCCAATCCCACCACTTCATGGCAGATTGATGGGGAAACAATGGAAACAGTGGCTGACTATTTTTTCGGGCTCCAAAATCACTGCAAATGGTGATTGCAGCCATGAAATTAAAAGACGCTTACTCCTTGGAAGGAAAGTTAAGACCAACCTAGACAGCATATTAAAAAGCAGAGACATAACTTTGTAAACAAATGTCCGTCTGGTCTAGGCTATGGTTTTTTCAGTAGTCATGTATGGATGTGAGAGTTGGACTAGAAAGAAAGCTGAGTGCCAAAGAATTGATGCTTTTGAACTGTGGTGCTGGAGAAGACTCTTGAGAGTCCCTTGGACTGCAAGGAGATCCAACCAGTCCATCCTAAAGGAGATCAGTCCTGGGTGTTCATTGGAAGGATGTTGAAGCTGAAACCCCAATACTTTGACCACCTGATGCAAAGAGCTGACTCAATTGAAAAGACCCTGATGCTGGGAAAGATTGAGGGCAGGGGGAGAAGGAGACAACAGAGGATGAGATGGTTGGATGGCATCACTGACTCAATGGACATGAGTTTGGGCAAACTCTGGGAGTTGGTGATGGACAAGGATACCTGGTGTGCTGCAGTCCATGGGGTCGCAAAGAGTTGGACACAACTGAACTGAACTTTGATACCATTTGCTAATAGTCATAAAATCCCTTTTATGAGAGGAAAAAGAAACTGTTCCTTTCATACATGTTATCCCTCTAACAGTAAGTAGATGGTCTGCATGCAGTTCTTTTTATCACTCTTCACAAACAGCAAAAGGAAAGGTGTGGCGACTGAACAGTAAGCTTACCTTCAGGGAGGACTCTATTGAGCAGAGACCGGTGGAGAACTGTATCATGGATATGTATGTGATGGAAAGAACTTCTGGTTCTACCTATTCACCCCATTGTGGTTGAAGTCAGCTTTCTCTTTACATGCTACCCAGAAGAATCAGACTGGAACAGAGATGAACAGCTAAGTAAGAGGCTTTTTCCCCAAGCACCTTCATGATGGGTTTCCTTTATATCATCTTTAGAAAATGAATCAGTACACCCACCAAAATTTGAAATATTTTCAGAAAATGACATATTTTCCACAAGATCAGTCTCCTTTTTATTTTTTAATGAACATTTAGGGTTCATATACAAAAGCTAACAGAGCAATAAGTCAATCATGAAATAACATACAGGGAAATAAAACGGAAAATAACTCATTTACAATTTCTCACCACTGAAGCACTATACTGTGGCTGCAGTGAATTGTGGTCAGTGTTTCAGACAGTGTATGCTCAGGTCAGATGCCAAGACTGTCATCACACTACTTTTTGTTTTAAGATCTTTTCTTTCTTGGTCATTGTTCAGTTAGTCGGTAGGGGGGTAGGTGGTCAGAGGGATAGAAGTAAGTTTCACTCCCACTCCACCAAAAAAAATTTTTTAAGCAGTTAAATTTTTCCTTGGGGAAATATGTTATCTGTTAATCTAACATACTATATACTTCTATTATTAAATGTCTGCATAAGTATTTATTTTATTTAACATAAGATCATGCAGTAGTTTTAATTTCAGAGCAATTAAATTCTTTAATTTCAAAGAATTATCAAAGGCAATTAGTTTTGTACATAAATGCCCATAGTTGAATTTTCAATGCAAAATGTGCTCTTTGTGATATCTGTTTCTTGTGAGAGTTGGTCAAGTAATAATCATGGAGCATTTCCTAAAATATTTATTTGCTGGGAAAATTTGTATGAAATGACATCTGAAGTATAAAAAACAGTGTTAGGTAACACTTGGAACAGTTAAAAATATGCTTGTTTGTAAACTATCAGTGTAAGGTGCTGAGCATCTGAGTGTCAGTGCCATGTCTCCTGTTTTTCTAGAAAGTGGCTTGATTTATTTATCAATGTGTCATCTCTGAAACATCTGACATTATATTTAGAAACATCAAGGCAATATTATTTGTACATATAATTAAACATGCAAAAATTTCCTGAAAGATAGTGCCCAAATAAGGAAGGCCCCCCAAGTTCAACCTCTCCTTGGTGCCCATCACTGACATATGGCTCTCTTGCAGTTTGGGAGCACAAAAGGTCATTTTGGAGAGGTAGCCCCTTTAATCACTGGCTCCCTATTCAAATATGTTGCCCAGTAGACTAGGTTGAAAGTGCCAAACAGAAGTGGGAATATAATTCGGGACATTTTGTCAATCTTGCTGATGCTGTTGTAAGTCTTTTTGTTTTCAGAAGTCTTATCTTCAGGTTTTGCTGAGGCTGAAGAGGCATTTGTGGTCCCTGCGGGGGTCTGCTCCTTTGGGATGTTTGGGGGGTGGGTCATCTTCCCAGTAGTATAAGCATTAGTTGACTTATTTATTGTAAGCTCTCGCTCCTTTTTCTGCAAAATACAAGAAGAATGTAAGGGCATGATGTTTGCAAGCAACTATCAGTTCTCACGGAGAAGGCAATGGCACCCCACTCCAGTACTCTTGCCTGGAAAATCCCATGGACGGAGGAGCCTGGTAGGCTCTAGTCCATGGGGTCGCTAAGAGTTGGACACGACTGAGCGACTTCACTTTCACTTTTCACCGTCATGCACTGGAGAAAGAAATGGCAACCCACTCTAACGTTCTTGCCTGGAGAATCCCAGGGACGGGGGACCTGGTAGGCTGCCGTCTCTGGGGTCGCACAGAGTTGGACACGACTGAAGTGACTTAGCAGCATCAATTCTCAAAAGAGATAGAGACAGACAGGGGGATCAGCTTATCTCTGGCGGAGGACAGCCTTCCACAGACTTCTAGGCTTAGAACCCCGTGTGGCCAGTCTTGAACGTGAAATTCTAGAACAGGCAGAATAGTTTACGGTAGAAAAGTTAGGAAATGGTTCCCTTTGGTTCGGCGAGGACAGGAATGGACTGGGAAGGGGGACAGTGGCCTTCTGGAGTGTGACAACATGCTCTGTCATCATAGGGATTTGGGTTATACAGTTGACCATGTTCGTCAAACCTTCTCAAGAGTACACTTAGTGTTTGTGCACGTCATACTATAAGTTTTTGCTTCAAAAGAATCAAACAGTAAATGAATATTGAACTCTAATTAGTGATATGCTTGCTGAATTATTTAGTGGGAAATGCATTATTTACTTTGAATCCATCAAGAGTTAAGAAGCATTGATGGATTGAGGATGGCTGGATGGGTGAATGGATAGATAGATGCTAGGTTACATAAATGACAGATAGGTGGCGATGACAGAAGCATAGTAAAACGTTAACAGTACAGGTTTTCATTGTGTAATTTTTCAACATTTCCACATGTTTGCAAATTCGCATGATAGAATGTTGGGGAAAATTCTGTTCTTTTACCAAGTTAACATAGACTCATTGAATTAAGTTTAGAAAAACACAGGAATACGTTAAAGATAATATATCACCATCTCGGTGACCAAGACAGAACACCATCAGCACTCCAGAAGATCACCATGCCCCTTCCCAGCCCATTTCCATCCTCATCCCAGCAAAAGGAACCACTATTCTCAGTTTTTATGCCATAAACGATTTTGCCTGTTCTAGAATTTCACATCCAAGACAGTATTACTCACAATAGCAAAGACTGGTAACAACAAGTATTCATCAATAGATGAACAGTTAAACAAAATGCACATATATGTATATATATATGCATATACACACAGCTGAAGCGACTGACCATGAATATACATACATATTTATATATATATGAATGCTGTTTGGTTGCTAAGTTGTGTCCCACTCTTTTGCGGCCCCATGGACTGTAGCCCACCAGGCTCCCCTGTCCATGGGATTTCCCAGGCAGGAATACTGGAGTGGGTTGCCATTTCCTCCTCCAGGGGATCTTCCCAACCAAGGGATCGATCCTGTGTCTCCTGCATTGTAGGTGGATTCTTTACTGCTGAGCCACCAGGGAAGCCTCATACTATATACTATACACATATACACACACACAATGGAAAATACTATTCAGCCAAATGAAGAAAATCCTGTCATTTACAGCAGGGATGGACCTTGAAAGCACTGTGCTAAGTGAAATAAATCAGACAAAGACAAATACCATATGACTTCACTTATATGTAGGACCCAAATAAACAAAAAGCTGAACTCATAGATACAGAGAGCAGATTAGGGGTCAGCAGAGGTCAGGGTGGGGTGGGGAGCAAAGTGGATGAAGGTGGTCAAAAGGTGCAAACTTCCAGTTTTAAAATAAATAAGATTGGGAAATGTAGTGCACAGCCTGGTGACTATAGTTTTAAAAAAGAAAAGAAAATATATTAACTATTAAACATATGTGAAAGGTAAAAAGCAGAGAGGAAGGGCATGGAGAGGGAGCAGGAAGCAGCGGTGGAAAGCGAGGTTGAGTACATGTGCGCACAGACCCAGGGAGCATGAGAACCCGGGCCCGTGGCGAGGACGACTGTGAGCCTCAGAGCAGAGCAGGCCTGTGAGCAACTGTGCAGGAGGGCTCTCTGCAGACCCTGTGGCTCGGCGCGCACCCGTGCGGGGCTGCCTCCAGCCTGACACACCAGCTCCGTCAGCGTCTTGTGCAGCCTTCACGTCCTGGGGTAAGCAGGGCAGGGCACACACTGGAGGACAGCAGAGTGGTCTCAGACGCGGGTGTCCTGCTCGAGGGAGGTGGCGCACAAGCCTGAGGACCACCACGGCGGTCGGAGAGGGGCCCTGGTGCTCCTTCCGGGAAGACTTGCTGCCCAGCGCAGGGCGCAGAGGCCAGCAGACCGCTCCCTTCACGGTCAACCTGAACTTTTTCCTCTACCCTTTCACAGGTGTTCACCCCTAAAAACTGCCTGGCACCCCCAACTCTGAACATCCCAACAGGTAATGATGGTAAGCAGTTTGGTGTTCAAGTTTTCTCCGCCTGTACGTAAAAGCCAGTTCACGCAAAAAGAGTAACGATACACTTCCTTATTCGTGCTCACCGCCATGTCTAAAGCAGGGCTTGCTGGCAGGGATGCCTGCAGATACCCTGATGCCTCCACTGGCCGAGGGCATGAGGCCCCCCACTCCACAACCTTTGGGGGCAACACGCGGTCTTCCAGGAGATCAGTGCTAGTCTGGAGTGAGACAAGCTACTTTACCTGCAAGCCCTCCTCTCCCTTCTGGTCTGTGTTCAGACCTGTGATGAGTGGGAAGGACAGGGAGGCCGCGTGCAGGAAAATGAGGTGGCTGACGATGATGATGGCTCACTCGGTTAACATTCAGGGCCATTGCGCCTTCCTCCTAGGCTCACAGACACAAGCCTGACGGCCTCAGTTCCTGCCGCACCTCCCAGCTGGCTGCCCCACTCAAGAGGGCCACCTCCAGTCCACCGTCACCAGCCCCATAGCAAATGTTTACTTCCCTGCAACACGGTGCTGGGAAGCCCCTCTCCCCAGACTTCATGTTTGTTGGGGTACAAACACCCCTGTGGCTCTGCCTGTTGGGACCCTTCAGTCAAGAGCCCCCAGTCCGACAGTCCTCTGCCTCTGCAGTGTTCTCCCAGCTCTCTGCCAACCACCTCCTCTGCTCAGCTGGCTCCTGCCCCCGTCACCTCCCCCAGACACACCTGTCTGGGAGAGTCATGCCTGTCAAGCCCCCCCCGCCCCGACACCCCGGCACCTCTCCTCACCCCTCCTGCCCTCAGGGGCCTGATATGGCCCCACTAGGCCTTCCTCCATCTCCATACAGGTGAACTGGGCCTGGAAGCAGGTCTTTCTTGCATGACTAAAACCTCAGTGTGGGAGTGGACTCACAGTGCTTGGAAGTAGGAAGAATCTGATGGGCCAGGTCAAGTCAGAACTTTGGACTTTTCGTAAGAAAAGTTGAATGAAAAAACAGCTGTGCAGCTGTGGGTGTGCACCCCTGAGTGCCCTCAGCAGCAGCAGAGTATCCAGGCGCCATCGTGGGTCTGGGGTCCAGTCTCCAGGAAGGCCCCAGGACTGCTCTTGTGATGATTTCCAAAGGACAGGTGGAGTTTCACGTTCAAGCCTGTTCTGGCAACTCTGGCCTGCTCATCTCTCATCTCTCACTTGCTCGTTTGTTTTATGTATGGTATAATGAGCACTTTACCATGTGCTATTTCTTTTCTCTTCCATGTATGTTATTTTCTTTTCCCCAAGGACCTGGTTCAAGTTGGAATGTTGCACAACCTTTTTCTTCAAATATTTTTTAGACTCAGGCACCAATCTCTTTCTATATACTCAGCACTTAATTGCTCTGTACAGAAAAATGCTTCCCATGATAACTCTTGCCTCGTTTAAGCAAGCCAGATCATCTCATGAGTAGAATCAGGTGTGTTTGCTGTTGTGTTGCTTTCAACAATTCAAATGCTCCCTTCATGACCTTCAGCCACCTTGCAGAAGACACTGCATGGTGAAGTAGCAAAAGAATGAGCAGAACCATTGACTGTACAATTCAAAACTGGGTAAGTAGTCCCTGAACAGACAGAAGGTACTTCATCAAAAGTAATAGGCCTGAGGATAAACAAGCCCAAACCATCACCATGAAATCAGATCTTTCCCTTGAATGAAGCTGGTGATTGAAAATAAAGTTAAAACAGGATCTGTTATAAGACTTTGTAAGGCCCGTGAATATAAGGGAAAGAATCATTTTTCAGGGGGAGGGGCGTAGGGAAGAGAAACACTTGGCCTTAGAGTTGGACATAAAATCAGGCCTGTTTCCTCTGGAGTAAGGAGGGAAATGAAGTCAGTACCTTGATCTTGGCTGCTTCCAAGGCTTTTTTCCCATCCCAGGCCCAGCCTCTCTTTGTGAAATAGTTGACGGTGGCAAACTCGATCAGCGCAGAGAACACAAAAGCGTAACACACGGCTATGAACCAGTCCATGGCTGTTGCGTAGGCCACTTTGGGCAGCGAGTTCCGGGCGCTGATGCTGAGGGTCGTCATGGTCAGCACCGTGGTCACCCCTGGTCAAGATAAGGGGAGGACAGTGGAACAAGGGTCAGCTCTAGCACCGGACCCCAGCATAACACCCCTGCATGAGACACAGACAGAAAGAACCTGTCTCAGCCCAGGTCTCTCTACGAGTCTCATAGCACAACACGCTCCTTTAAACACTGCCAGTGTCCTTATCTCGTCCGTTGTCTCCTTTGCCGGAACATGGATCGAGGCGGGCAGGGATTGGGTCTGATTTGTACACACACCCTAACTGCGTCCCTGTTGTCCTGACCTGAGCCCTGCAGAGAGCGGATGCCCAACACGGATAAGTTAGAAGACCGGGGCATCTTTGTGTTCCTCAGAAAAGTAGAGCTGAGATGGGCAGGGATGTCCCCACGGCTCTGGGGAAGCGCTTCACAAAGACTCACTGTGCTCCTGACAAACTGTGGGATCCAGAAAACTCGTAAAGCAGACTCGCTTTCACATGGACCTACTGGAGCCTGCAGACTCCGAGGACCCAAGTGCAACAGAAGTACCACATCTGAATCTGGGTCTTGGCACTCCCTTTAAGAAAGAACTGGGTCACCTTGAGGCTGCTGTGTAACATGCCTGTAGCCATCTGCTTGTCTTCTAGGGAAATCTGCAGTGAGCATACAGAAAGTCTAGATCCTCAGAGGGAGCTGTTGAGCCTCTACTGGGCGTCTGCTAGGGGCCAGCCCCTGATCTAAGCTACATTCTGGATGGGTGTCAATATTCACATTTGGCAGGTGAAGAGCTGAAAGAGTTAAAAATAGTAATGCACTCAAATTCACCAGCGGGCCAATGAGAGCCAATACTAGACCCAGGTCTGCGGAACACTTACAGCCCGTGTAGTTTCCACAAGCTCTCTTTCCTTGTAGCCCAGGTTTCCCTGCATAAGCGTACACGTCTATGCACGGGGTGTGAGTGCAGTGCAGCTGTTCCAGTGGAACCGTGCGCCATCCTCCCCAAATGCAGAGGCTGGAGTCCTAGTCTCTGGAACTCAGAATTACTTTCCAGCTCTTACTTAGAAACATGGTGTTTACAGAAGTAATGAAGTTACAATGAGGTTATTAGGGTAGGCCTTAATCCAATATGACTGGTATCTTTCTCTCTCTCTCTCTCTCTCTCTCTCTCACACACACACACACACACACACAGGGAAAACCCCATGTGAAACCCAGAATTATGCTGCCACATGCCAAGAAACTACCAGAAACTAGGAGAGAGGCCAGACACAGAGCCTTCATTCAGAGAAAACCAACTCTGCTGATTTGGGACTTGTAGCTTCCAGAACAGTTAACTCCAGGCAGTTAACTTCTATTGCCTAAGCCCTCAGTGGGAGGAACTGCACTAGGGCAGCCCCAGAAAACAGCATCAAAAGAGTGTAATGTTGCTGGTGGTCATAGCAGCTTAGTGTTCATTCAGTGTCATCCTTCAGAGATATTTACATACCCTCAGCGAACACAGCACTGTGCATGGAATTGACGCTTAATGAGAAATCAGTGGTCACCTTTGATTTTTCTTAGAAATCCAGCTCATCATTGTGCCAGATAGCAGTGCTCTGTGTGTGACCTTAAACAGGCTTCTTGTGTCTCCTTGAGTCTTTTAACATCCTAACACTAGTTGAAAATCTCTATGAGGAAGCAGACTGGAACATAAGGCATCCTCCAAACTAAAATTTTTTCCTTGCCCATCTACTAATGTTCTCCTAAAGAGCAGGGGGAACACTGTCTAGCCACAAGCCAACCCCCACACCTTCCTGATGCTAAATCAGAGGGGGCAGATGAAGCACGTGCTTGGAGGCAGAGAGCTGGTTGCACAGAAGCAGTCCTGAGCCCTTCCTGGAAATCTCCAGGATCTCCGGCTTCTTCCACCTACAGGAGTTTTGGCAGGAAATGCAGGGCACCTTTGCTTCTTTGGAAGAAAAAGTAAAATAGGAAGAGCTGAGGTGGGAACAGTACTTTACAGTTTAGAAAGATATAAATATCCATTACAGCTGACCCATAAAATTACTTTTAATGTTGAATTTGATGAAATGAGCTCCCAAGTAAGAGCTAAACATTGGATCACGTCTGCTGTGTCAAGGTGCTAGCTAGCTAGACGTGGCTAAATTTGATTTATGTCTCAGGGATGTCAGATAATATTCTAGATTCTTTTTTTTTTTTAAGGTTTAAAATATTTATTTATTCTAGATTCTTATACTTATGTATACATATATACACATATCATACATGCATATATCTCATATATGTGTTTATTTATACATTTGTTATTCTTGTTCAGTTGCTCAGTTGTTTCCGAATTTCCGTGGTCCCATGGACTTTAGCCTGCCAGGCTCTTTTGTCCATTGAATTTTCCAGGCAAGAATACTGGAGTGGGTTGTCACTTCATTCTCCAGGGGATCTTCAGGACCCAGGGATCGAACCCACATTTCTTACATTTCCTGCATTGGCAGATGGATTCTTCATTACTAGCACCACCTGGGAAGCTCATATTTATACATATATATATGGTAATATGTAGCGTTTCTCTGGTGGTTTAGCGGTAAAGAACCTGGTTCGGGAAGGTCCCCTGGTCGCAAAGAGTTGGACACGACTGATCAACTAACACAAACACACGGTAATATGTATTATATTATATATATATATGATCTATTACTATCATATTCTATTTTATATATATAACCTATTACTATCATATCACATGCAACATATTGAGTGCAGCTTGGGAGTTAATTTTGAAGTGGCATGCACATTTCAAAGAAAACTGCCTGATAACATAGAAAATAGTACTTCATGAGACTTGTGAAAATACTGTAGCAAAATCTCATCTAAGACAGATTGCTGGAGATTTGAAACACACTGTCCTGCCCCCGCCGCCAACCCTGCCTCAAAAAAAAAAAAACAGAAAAAAACAACCAGGCTACTGGTGAAAGGCTTTTCAGGAGGGAAAGGATGATCAAATTGCTCTGAACCCTGGTTCAGAAAGCAGCCCTAAATCTAGTCTTTTAAGACTGAATTTGTTTTCAAGGTCACAGAATAGACAGGCAGCTCTAGGCTGTTGTTTTCTGGGATGTTAGACTAGGCAGAACACAGCCTGCAGGCCTGGGTTAGGCACACTCACCAAACACTGTCCTGGCGGGAACTGATTCTCGGTTCAGCCAAAAGGACACTTGTGACAAGATCACGGTCATGATGCAGGGGAGGTAGGTCTGGATG
Source organism: Budorcas taxicolor (assembly GCF_023091745.1). Classification (NCBI taxonomy): domain Eukaryota; kingdom Metazoa; phylum Chordata; class Mammalia; order Artiodactyla; family Bovidae; genus Budorcas; species Budorcas taxicolor. The sequence goes on along the minus strand of NC_068930.1, from coordinate 6,694,941 downwards.
ACAAAGTAGCCAATCTTCCTCTTCAGATGGAAATGAGCTGTCATGATTGTGTATTCACCTGCAAATAAGCAAATCAGTGCAGTCAGCCACCTAAAGGAAGCCCTGCAGTCCCGCCCTGTGCTTCCTGCCCCTGGTCACAGTCTCCTCGGGAGCTCCCTTCTCCCCACCTTCCCTCTGCACAAATCGTCTTGTTTGGGTGAAGGAGAGGCTGGTTGTTTTGTAAGTCTCCTGACCCCCGGCCTCTGAAGAGCCTCTGCGAGGGGATGCTTTTCTGGGGAAAATCAGATTTGTGTGTTTTCCTAATCCCTGGTTACAATCTGTGCCACCCTCCACCTGCCCCCCTCACTGCTACTGCCCTCAGGATTTCAGGATTTAGCCTCTCTACATATAACTCAGGACATCACAGAGCGCTGTCGCGGGTGGAGGGTTTTTCCTCATTTCCCAGCCACAGAGGGCTGGCAGGGGTGGTGGGCTTCCAGGGCCCCACAGGCTCAGTGCCCCGCCCCTCGCTAGGGGGGTGAGAAGCAGCAGACCCAGGAGGTGGCGGGTTCTGACCGTGCCTCCCAGGGACAGCGGGGGCATCTCCTTGGCGATGCCCCAGTGCCTTCTCTGGATCTGGCTGGTGGTGTGGGAGGTGAGCGCCGACCTCCCCCTCATTGCGGAGAATGACGCTGCACTGACGGTGAACTGGTAAGCAGCCAAGGCGGCTACAGGGGAGCGGGGTGAGACGGGCTCCTTTGCTGCGTGAGTCTGCCTCTCCCTGCGGAGACGGGAAGGATGCCTCCAGATGTGAAGGCAGAGCTGAGTTGATCTGAGGACAAGAGTCCATTGACTGATTGGAGAATCAGACGGTGTGGCCAGTGAGTCTGGCAGAACTGTGGATGCAGGTGGAGGGTCGGGGGGCCTCTGCTGAGGCGGACCCCAGATGGGGCCATCTGTTTGAGGGTGGTCAGACTGCAGCATGGGCTCAGTGTTGAGGCGTTTGAGACTGGTTGAAGTGTGGACGCTTGCTGTTGGAATCAAAGCCCAGCGCTCAGTAAGGTCAGCTGTGGATGTGTCCCTAGGTGCCTTTCCTCACAGCATGAATTAAGATCGCGTGTGGCAAAACCTGCTCCCTACAGAGGAGACCAGAATTCCCGCAGGGCCGAGAGCCACCACACCCTCCCCACAGCCCCAGGCAGGAGAGAGGAGGGACTGGGCTCCGTCCCACAGAAGGAGACAGGGACACAGAGAAGGGGGGAGGTATGCTTTGCCATGATCTGATTTTGCCTCTCAATGCTTGAGAAGAGGGAAAACGCCATTCTGTTTCTTTGCATTCAGATTTGAAGTTACTTTCCAACTTATAAATTCTTTTGCTGTTACGGTTCTTTTCATTCTGTTTTATTTTTGAGTCGAGGATAGCAGTATAAGATAACAATCAAAAAAGGTCATTTTTTAAATGCAAATAGGGGCAGAATCTCATTTTAAAATGTTTACAGAATGACATGAAGCAGTAGCACTCTTCATTAGCGTTGCACTCCTTAACCCCAAGTATCTGCCATGCCACCTTCCCACGTCCCATAAAACCCGGCCTGCTGCCTCTTCCTTCCCCTTGAATGCAGCAACAGTATGTTGCAGCAGCCTCTTCCCAGGCCTGCCAGGCTCTTTCCGAGGACACCAGCCCTCTCCAGTGGACGGGCACTGAGTGGAAGGCTGCAATGTGCGTTCCTTGCTTCTGGCCAGTTCCCAGGGGTGGTGATGCTGACCGGGGGACCATCTGGGGCTTAGAACTCATGCTGCGAGCAGGACTCACTCCACCCTTCTCCCACATTTCTCCTGCCATCTGGTGCCCTGGAGGACCCTCCCCTGCTCACAGCCAAGCTGGTGATCATGACCACTGGGGCTGGGGTCTGAGAACAGCCCGTGTTGCTGTAGGCCAGGAATGCACTGTGTTCCTTTGGAGACCTTGCTCACTTGGCATCAGGTGACGCCAGGCCTGTGCTGCCAGAGGGCTCAAGCCAGCCCTGTGCCTGACAGAGTTAACTGCACCCTCGAAGGCTGTGGCGATTTCTACGTGGCTCGCTGTGCTTGCCAAAATTCAACCGCAGGGGAATCCCTGAAATGGTAAAACGGAAACAGCAGAGCAGGTAAATGGGAAAATGTGCAGGAAGCTCTCTGCCTTTGCTGCAGAGGCTGCTGCTGGCATCTCGGTGTTTGGCAGGACTGTTACATAAGCAGGGCCCGTGGTCACTGATGCTCACATGGGGGCAAACGCACCTCGGATTAACGTCCCTCGTGACCCTTAATGCCGGGACGCCACAGCTGCACCTCCGTACGCGGCCGGAGGTGGGGCTGGACGTGGCAGCTTCTTGTGGCTCAGGAGAGCTGGGGCTCCCCCCGGGTGTGTGCCCGTGGTGGGTGTGGGAGAGGAGGGCTACCTGTGCTGGTGCTGATGTTCTCCGTGCCCACGGTCTGCCCCATGAGGTGGTACTGGTTCAGCCTGGAGCCATCTTCTGCCACCACCACTGACTTGGCGGTGCCGTTGGTCCAGACATAGACAACTTCAGAATTAGGATATGCGTCTGCATGGCAAGGGACAGAAAGCAGTGTAAGCCTGGGACCGTTTGCAGCCTGGTACCACCACACATGTTTATAAGAGTAGTGAGAGGGATGACTGAAGAGTCAAACGACCTATAGAAAGCACAGGCAGTCAGACCAGGGCAGATAGCTCCACAGTCGAAGCCCTTCTCATTTCCACAGGGCAGAGCGCTCAGAAGTCAGGCCCAGTGCTTCCCACGGACTGTCTTCTCTTCTGGGTGCACCGTTGCACGGGCTAAGACCACAAGGCCTGGGGCTCTGCCAGCTCCATGCTCTGGGGCAAGGCTCCTGTTCTGTGCTCAGTGCTTCTATCTGAGAATGGGACTGTGACAATGTCTGCCGGCCACTGTTACAATGGAGCTGATGAGAGCTCCATCAGGGTGTCAACGGTTCATTAAGAGTCAAAGTAAACACAATGAATCACTCAAGAAGCAATGAGTAAGTTCACTGTGCACACACCAAAAAGAGAGTTTGCAAACCGAGAGCTCTCAAACCAAAGCACGGATTGAGGCTCAGGGGTACACTGTTATAAGGCAGCTTGTATAGCAGGAAAGAGTTGATGGTTTATTATTCAAAGTGGTTGGTTACAATATTAGAATTTTCTTAAGTGATACGGAATTGGTCAGTAGTTACCTCATATCAACCCCGGGAAACAGTTTAAGTTTTATTTCTAATTCTTAGAGGCAAATGACCCAGGTCAAGTTAGCCTTAGAAAATAAGCTAAATTAAGCTTCATTTGTAGGACGAACCTGGTTGTCTGCTCAGTGAGTTTTCATGTCTGGTCTCCATTTCTTTGTGATTCTAACAACTTGCAGCAGCATCTGACTACATCAGCTCCTATAAAGGTTTCGCTTTGCAGAAGGCACTTGTCCGGTTGTCTGCACTGTCCTGGCAGGCAGGTGATGCAGGCAGCAGGAACTTTAACCCCAGCGTCACGTCTGTGACTGTTACCTTACACGGCAAAAGGCACCGTGCAAATGGAATGAAAGCTATGGGCCTTAAAATCAGGGGATTTCCTAGATGATCCCAGTGGACCCAATATAACCACGTTAGTCCTTAAAAACAGAGAACTTCCTCGAGCTGAGGCCAGTCAGAGAGACCCAGCTCAGACAGAATCGAAGCAGAAAGAAAGGACTCAACTTCCATTGCTGGTTTTAGAGGTGTAGGAAGGGGCCATGACCCAAGGTATGGAGTCAGCCCTTCTATGGGCAAGAATGACTCCTGGTGACAGCCAGCAAGAAACAGAGACTTCAACCTGCAGATCGTGGAATTGAATCCTGCCCGCAGCCTGAGGGGCTGGATGTGGACTCGCCCCCAGAGCTTCCAGAAGGGAGGGCAGCCCTGCTGACACCACGATTCTGGCCATGGGAAACCCAGAGCTGGGACACCAGGCAAATTCACTGTCTGACCTGTAGAACTAGAAGATAATACAAGTGTTGTTCTATTTTTTAATGTTTTAACTATTGAGATACAATGGACACATATCATTGTATAAGTTTAAGGTGTACAATGTCATGATTTTATATATGTATATATGTGAAGAGTTGACTCATTGGAAAAGACTCTGATGCTGGGAGGGATTGGGGGCAGGAGGAGAAGGGGACGACAGAGGATGAGATGGCTGGATGGCATCACTGACTCAATGGACATGAATCTGAGTGAACTCTGGGAGTTGGTGATGGACAGGGAGGCCTGGCGTGCTGTGATTCATGGGGTCGGAAAGAGTCGGACACGACTGAGCGACTGAACTGAACTGAACTGGTATTATAAAATGATGACTACAATAAGGCTACTTAATAAATACATTGTTTCAATTAAATTGCCAAGTTTGTGATAACATGTCATGGCAGCAGAACACTAGAACAGGTGGATGGAAAATAAACAGAAGACCGTCTCCCAGGGGAGGGAGACAAATATACATGAACATGTTATATGTGAGGTGGTAGTTGAGTGCTACAGGGAGACACACGCTCTGCCGAGGGGAGACGTGCAGCTTTCAGTGGAGTAGTCTGGGGAGGTGAGATTGCGGGGCGTCAGCACACAGACGTCATGGGAAGCAGCGGCTGGGGTGTGTGTCGGTGGAGGGGAGGGGCCTGCAGGGCCCAGATGCTGAGAGCTGAGGAGGCAGCAGAGGCACTGGCGCAGCGGCCGCTGCACTGGGAGGGCGAGGAGCACACTTCCGGGGGCCTGGGTCACAGGCTTGGGGGGACAGCTGGGGTCGCCTCTGCAAGAGTGGCTCCAGGGAGCGGCTGGAGTGAAGGAACCCGCATGCTCGAGCGCTCCTCGTGTCTCTCAAGGCCCCCGACAGTGAACCCACACACCTAGAGCATCTGCACGGCTGCCACACCCAGACCCCAGCGCCTTCTGCACAAGCTTGTACGCTGGGCTCCCCGCCTGACATCAACCCCCAATGCAAAGAGCTGTGTGCCCTCACAGGGAGGCCTCTGCAGGTGTCTCAGGAGACAGGCGGGCTGGCAGGGAAGGCGTCCCTGGGCAGGGTGGCAGGTTCCGGGACTCCACCAGGCAGGGCCTGGTGCACGGCTCATGGGCCCGGTGCAGCCACTTTTGGGCAGATGGGCAGGAGTGCATGTGTGGCCACAGGCCTCCACAGAAGGAGCCAGGAGAAGGGTCATGCCAGTGATGAGTACTCCTTCCTAATAAGTGTGTGAGTTTCTCTGCTAGCGCACATCACTACCCTTATTCTTAATTTACGTGCAAAAGAGCATTCCTAATATTTGAAAAATAATAAAACAAACAAGTATGGAGCAAACACTGAGTTAACACAGAGGAAACTTCCAGGCCCTCTGTGAACTCACTTTCCCCCCAACAGGTTCTATTCCAAACTTGACAATAATCACATAATCACTGCATCGTTTGCTCTGTAGTTTTACAGACATCACTAAACAAAGGTTTTATTTATTTTTTGCTATGTTTTCTTCATAAAATCTGATTGTGTTTTTTACCCATTTGAATCATGTTTTCTTTATATATTCTGATATACATAATTTTTTTGATCCATGTGTTGTAAACATCTTCTTCAAGTTGTGCCTATATCACTTTGCTCACTTAGAAAATATTTTTTTATAAATGGTAGCCTAAGTGAGTTAAATTTATCAACCTTTGAATCTCTGCCTCTTATTTCGGAGGCCCTCCTGATCAAAGCTGGAATGCTCCATCTTTAAGCATTAGGGCCTTGACAACGCTGACTTCTGTACATATTTTCCTATATAAGTATCCAACTGCACCCTCTCCATGAGATTTTCTGTGCTGCCACCGGAATCATTAAGCCGTTCCTCCCTCCCACATCCTTGCAGGGCCTGTTCTGACAAGTAAGGTCTCCTTCGGCCACAGGCTCTCTCTGTGGAATTGTCTGTTCTGCTTCCTTTTTCTATTGCGATTTCAAGCCCCTTGTCTTAACCACACAGAGTGCAGAACTCTAGACACCAGCAGCTGGAAGAACAAGGTGTCCCCTTTTCATCTTCACCCACACACATGTTAGAATCAGGCTTTCCCCGAAATACTCTGATGAGATTTATCTTGGACCTGAATCCGATCTACAGATTTAGATTGGGTGACATTACATCTTAGGTATCGAATCTTTTTACCAGGGACATGATGTGAATGTAGGTCTCTGGAGTGCAAGTGACTGATAATAAACTTTTTAAAATTGTAGTGTTAAGTGCCTGGCATCAAGCTTTCAATTGCTGATTGCCAAGGCACCTGTTTAAAAGGCATTCACCTCATATGAGCATGTTCCCAGAGACTCCACTAGATAAAGGACCAACCCACCCACGCAGTTCTTCTTCAAGAAAACCCAAGGTGACCTAGATAACTGATAATTCTCGCTAGGTAGAACACCTAATTTCCGTTCTTATGTTTTGAATTTGCCAATAAAAATTGACTGGTGAAACCCAACGCACCCCACCCTGGACCCCAATGAAGGCAGGGCCCCACATCTATGTTCTTCCTCTTTCCCTCACCCATGACTGTGCTGCGTGGCCCTGGGTGTGCTGTGTGCCCGCTGAGATCTCTGAGTGATAAACCTGGTTTTTTCAAAGCTCCCTTTTCCGGGCGGTTGCTGCTGAGTATGTCACGAGGTCCTAACAGGAACCACAGAGGCCCGCCCAGCCTCAGCACTGGCTCCCGTCAGAGAATGTGAGCGGGCTGCCATGGCTCATATGGGCCCCGGTGGGCACCCCAAGCATTCCTAGTCAGTGTGTGTCTGACGGCTAATGATGACCTGAGGGCAACACAGTGCTCTAGGTGGACACATCTCTCAGTGAGGTTGTATCACTTTCCTCTTTCACTGGGTGTTCCCCCCTCAGTGCGTCCTGTCTCTGAGCAAAGCCACAGCTCCCAGAGTTGGGAACCCTACTTCTCAGGAGGCTCCTTGGTGAGGGGGTCATTAGAACCCTGAGAATTAGTGACACGATTCCAGTGCCATCTGTGTATGAGTAAGATATCAAACAGAATGATGTAAATAGAGCAGACGTGCTCACCAGTTAATGGGATACTATGGATGCTACACTTGAATTACACCACAAGTGGAGGCTGAGTGTTCTTGTCATGTGTTTTTAAATTAGCATGACCTTCCAAGTCTCAGGTAATGCAGAAGCGTCTTTTCACATGGGCTGCATTGGAGCCCTCCAGCGCAAGTGCGTTCTGCCGTAAGTTCCCTTCTCTGTTGTGGGAGACGTGGCCGGGGTGGCGTGGGGGGCTGACGACGCGCTCGACTGGCAAGCTGCTTTCCAAGTGTCTGGTCACAGACACAGTCAGGCTTGTGCTGACAGCTCCCTGAGTTCCCCATAAACAAGGTGAGATTTCCTTCTTTCTATCATTCACACGGCACAGCATCCTGAAGGCTGCAGGGCCGTGGTGCTGAGACATGGACTGGAGCAGAGTAGCACGCTGGGTTCTGGCCAGGGCTGAGTGTGGAGTGGGTGGTGGACGGTGATGAGGCTCCCCGCTGTCCCCAGACTGGCGCAGGCATCTCGCTTCCTGCTCTATTGTGCCCCTGTCCTTTCCCCAGCTGCTGTGCCCCAGGGCAGGCCAGGCTGCTGCTCTGTGAGGCTGGCCCCAGCCCGGCCATGTTCACAGGGACAAGGGCTGCCCACGTCCCACCAGCACCCCCTCATTCCTGTCCCAATCCACACACTCTGGGCTGTGAGTCTGTCCCCTGCCCCAAAGAAGTACGGAAGCCCCCACAACCCCTGGAAGATGTGAGCCGGCCAAGAACTGTGAATCGCAAAGCTTAGAAAGGAGCACAAACCTTGGGGCAATAGGTCTCAGTGCCCCAGGCGGTTCTGAGAGCCAAGGATGACTGGGTGCAGAGACATGCGGGAGAGCAGAGAGCACCTTCCCTCCTCCCCCAACTGCGGAGCGACCCACTCAATGCCAGTGTCCTCAAGGAAGATGGGAAGAGGGCGAAGAGCAGGGGACCCAGGGAAGAGGGGGGCCTTTGGGACAAATGAAGCTTTCAGGAGGGCGTGGGAGCCCGCCTAGGTGGCCTGGAGAGAAGCCATCCAGGACGTGGGCATGCAGGTGGGAGCTCTGGGGTGGTGGGGGTGCAGACGTGGCAGGGTATAGACTGGACCGCTGGGCACACGGTCCTGACTCTCCCCATGGGTCTGTGTGTGGCTGAGCATGTGGTCCTGACTCTCCCCGTGGGACTGGGTGTGGCTGGGCACGTGGTCCTGACTCTCCCCGTGGGACTGGGTGTGGCTGGGCACGTGGTCCTGACTCTTCCCGTGGGACTGGGTATGGCTGGGCATGTGGTCCTGACTCTCCCCGCGGGACTGGGTATGGCTGGGTACATGGTCCTGACTCTCTCTATGGGACTGGGTGTGGCTGGGCACGTGGTCCTGACTCTTCCCGTGGGACTGGGTGTGGCTGGGCACGTGGTCCTGACTCTCCCCGCGGGACTGGGTATGGCTGGGTACATGGTCCTGACTCTCTCTATGGGACTGGGTGTGGCTGGGCACGTGGTCCTGACTCTCCCTATGGGACTGGGTGTGGCTGGGCATGTGGTCCTGACTCTTTCTATGGGACTGGGTGTGGCTTTCCTTGAGCTTTGTGGCCAAGGGGCATGCAGACCAGGAAAGCCTGTCTGTGCTTCAAGGATCAGAGGCTGAGGAGAGGCTGCCTCTGTTACCTGCAGGCTCACCGGCCCCCAAGCCTCTTTCTCCACTGCTGATGGGGATGGGGTGGGGTAGATTATGGACCACCATAATCCAACAATAAGGACCTCAGAAAATCAGAATTGTAACTAGATAAAAATTAATTGAAATCACAGAGAAATGTATGAATGTCAACTACAATGCACACTAATAACTCATATCGTCTTGTTTTTCAAATTGCTAGTATTAAATGGCCTATTGATATCAATGACATTTAGCAGCACTAAATTCTGCTCTGTGTGAGATGCGTGGCAAACAATCTCTTAGCTGGGACAACCATAAATGAGGCCATTAAGTTTGCCATGCCACCGTCCTCTGTCATGATTTAGAGCTCCAAAAACATAACGCTTGCCTTCCTCCAACTATACATCAGTGGAGCTAGGCAAGAAGGTTCGAAACATTTTCACCCACAGCCAACTTGGCAATTCATCACTGCTTTCCGAGCAGCTCTGTCCCCGGGTTGACACTTCCTATCTGTCCTCTTCTGGCACTGCAAATCCTGAATGAATGGCCACAATGGCACATCAACCCCTTGTTTACAAGGCCTTTTAGAAGCTGCGAGTTTTTGTCTAACGATGAAAGATTTTGGCATGATCCCGACCGTCACTGTTCTGCTCTAAGCTCCGCTTTGTCATCTGCAGATTGAGGGGAACAGCCTGGAGGTGCTCAGGGCAACATGAACCCATGACAACCAAGTATTCACCATGTGCCTGATACGCAGTAGACCCACAGTAAACAGCGACCGAGGAACAGCCATAGGCTGGACAGAAGTTTTGTTTGGTGTCAAATCCAGTCTCATGAGAAGATCTTTGTACATGAACTCATTTTCTAATTGTCAAAAGCAAACCGAGTGTGTGGGAACCACCGTCTTACGACAGCGAGGAAGCCTCTTCTACTCTGTGCATTCACTGCCTATGTTAGAAGCAATGCAGGTTAGGAGGTGATCAGAATTCTGATGATTGGCAAACTGTATAGGATTTTAGTTCTCTGATGCCCATGTCCTCAGTCTTCCTCCTTCTTCTAAAACTGAGGTAGGAATCGGCAGAGTACCTGTCCCAGGTGACCTCACCAACCATCACCTGTGTGACCCACCTGCCTTCAACTGCCCCGTCAGTCTCCTGAACTGAAAACCAAGTCAACACCCGACCCATCAATTCCATAATCTAAACTAGAAACTTTGTAAAATATAAATGTCTACACTCCACATCCCTGCTTTCAATCAAGCAGGTACCAATGAGATCACTGGGGCTTTGCCTGTCCAGAATCAGCTGAGAAGTGAGTGCAGCTCTCTGCAGATGGAGATGAACAGATAACATTGCTGCTCTGTTACCGAGAAAGCAATAGTAGAAGACTGAGATTTGCTAGTCAGATGGCCCATCACCACCCCCACAGTTGGGTCTCTGTAAAATTACATGGGGTCACTGACTACCCGCTGGTCTGAGGCAGAGTTGAGAGACCATGCTCTCTGTGTCTACAGACTTAAGTGGAATGAAATCAGGGAAGAAGACAAACAACTGTCACCCTCCCAGTAGAAGGGCTGCTTCCTTTGTGAAGAAGAATGAGAAGCAAGTCAAAGGCCAGGAATAGGAGGATCAAACCCCTCCATATACTTTCCTGTCCCTTTCATAATCCAATTAGCTTTTTACACATTCACACCAGTAGCTCCTTCCAATCACTTCCCAATTTCTCATAGACAATAGCATTTTGCAAGTCACCTGGTCTTAAATCACGATGCCGTCTTTGACTCATACATGGGCCCAGAGCCCATCTCATAATCTACTTGTCACACTGGCCACCACCCTGCTCTCAGCTCTCATCACCTCCACTGCTTCGTGACATTCCAAGCACTTGTTTTCACTTCCAAAACAATGACTTCAGCACACCCTCCCCTTATTCCACATCACTTTTCTGTCTGTCTCTACATTTTGGAATTTAAGGCCCTTCCTATCTGGGAGCAGAGAATTAGATGTTAGATAGCATCACTGACTCAATGAACACGAATTTCAGCAAACCCTGGGCCACAGTGGAGGACAAAGGAGCCTAGCGTGCTGCAGTCCATGGAGACTGACTTAGTGACTAAACAACAGCAACATATAACAACAACAGCAGCAGCACGAGGTCACAGGGAGACATGACTGAGCGACTGAACAATACCAACATCTGAATTGTGACACTGCCCTTCTCTTCCCCAAAGGGGGAAGTCAGTGCCTCCACAAACTCATCACCTGCCAAATGTATTTTATCCTTTATCCATTATGCCTTCTTCCATCCAAATCCTCCAGGCTCAGTTCAGAATATGACCCCCATGAGCTTCCCCAAACAGCCCTCAGTTTCACAAGGGTTTTCACTGAATTATTTCATCTGCTCAGCATTCGCTCCTGGAACCCTGGCCATGCCTGTTTCCCACTATACCTCGCAGGGTGCTAAGAGCAGAGCACCCCTGACACAGCTGCCAGACAGTAATCAAGGTCAACCAACGCACAACACAGATAAAGCTCCAGCGTGTCTCCACGACCTCACACCAGGCTCTCTGAAACCTGCACTCTAGACACCCATAGACCAGCAGAGTTGCTCCATACTGGCATGACCAAAGCAGTGGCAGAGCTGTTTTCTCACATGTTTGAACACTCTAACAGCTCAACCACATGACACTTATGGCCTGAAACTGTGTCTACTGGAGAGCCACCAAAATAGTGTCCACGTCGAATTTAGAGTATGTTCTCATCAATTCAGATGATTTCTCATGAAACTTGGTCTACTACTTAAGGCATAACTTCACAAATAAAATGAACAACAAGAAAAGGACTATTTCCTTCTCTAAATAGTCTTGATTTGTTTAAGCACTCACTTCCAAATTTAAGCCATGCCATTAGACCCTGATGCTGGGAAAGACTGAAGGCAGGAGGAGCAGGGGATGACAGAAGATGAGATGGCTGGATGGTATCACCGACTCAATGAACATGAGTTTGAGTAAATTCCGGGAGTTGGTGATGGACAGGGAGGCCTGGCATGCTGCAGTCCATGGGGTTGCAAAGAGTCGGACATGACTGAGTGACTGAACTGAACTGAATTATTTTTAAGGAATTTCCTTACAGACTGGAAAACACAGCTCTAGAAGCCAGGGCTAATTTCAATAACTGTTTGAATTCTTGAGAGTAGATATAACAGTAAGAGAAATGTATGTTAATTCAGTTCTGCGTTAGAGAAGCCAGAGCACGTGGCTCATCAGAATAATGACGACAATCTGCATTGCTTTGTCTCCTAGCAACAGAGAGTTGTTGGACTGGGTAATTTGAAACTCATCATATTATCACATTTAGCCTCTGTAGCCTTGGATGCCAAGGGTAGAAGTGAGCTATTTGACCAAGCAGCTATTTTTAGTAAATCCAAAAGATAAAACACAAGTAAGAAAAACACTTCACTGAATAGTATTTCTCCTCCTAAAGCTATTTAGTTCTGAGTTGAAACCATAGGAGTTGAGGAAAAGTGAAGTCTATGAAGTTTTCTAGCTTTTGGTCAATTCAAACATGATATATGAGGAAAATCTTCTAAGCTGCCTTGCATATCATAATAATGATAGTAACAGCAAATATAAATAAGTGATCACATCAATTTCAAACCAATCTTAAAATATCAGGCAGATAAAAATAAATTTGGTATGAGTTAAGAAATGTTTATATTGGTTTTGTCTCTCTAGGAAGTTCAAGAAATGCGTACATTTGTGTATACACAAATTTTTATATTATATATATATATAAATTGATGTTGTTTGGTTGAATGTAGAAATGAAGAGGTCCTATTAGATACATATTTTAGCTTTGAATATTATAAATTATATAACCATAGTTGGGGCGTCACTGAATATGAGATGATATAAAGAATGTTTAAAAGCTCACATACTTTATTTCCCCCAAAATCGCTTTGTGCTGCCTGCCCTGCACACCACTGCCATTAAATCTGAACATCACATTGACTTGAATTTATTTAGATAATGATGAAAAATAACAATCTTTGACTTTTAGTGTCCTACCTTTGATCAAATGAAGAGCATAGTTATCAGGTGCAAAGAGTGGCATAATTTTAAGTGCCATAATGACTCAGAGTTTCGTAAATGAGGTGCCCCAGGGACCTTTTGAAGGGTTTGTCCCAACTACTGATGTGCTCAGCCACCAACGGCAGTAGGAGTTTAAATAAATTTTAGTGAGAGTCCCTTTCTATTATACTACTTTCCCCAAGTAAATGTATGTGTTATCTCTACATGGCATTTGAAGATCATAATTTGAAAAAAATTTATTTATTCCCATAAATTAACTTAATTTTGGTTCATCACACATACTTCTAATCCCCCAAATCCCTTTGGAATTAAAGAAGGAAATTAATTTTAAAGGAAACCCTCAGAATTAAGGAAGTTCCCTGCCAGTAATGGCAGAGTGGCTATTAGTAGGTAATAACTATTAACTTTGGACACCATATGAAAAATAACTCCTTGAAGGAAATGGAGAGTGAACAAGGGCAGGTGGGCCCCAGAGAGGAGCTGGCACTTGGATGCAGGGAGTGGCTTCTCTTTAAAAGAGATAAAGAAAAAGACAGAAAATAATCACTTGACTCCAGTCACATACCACAGAAAAGATGCTCCCTTGTCCCAGCCAAGGCCCACAAAGAGAGTGCGGAGCTAGGCCTTCCCCTCAGCAGCTATGAGGAGAGGTCTAGCCTGAGGGCAGGGCCTTCTGTCGGTGGGCAGCACTGACACCCACTCTCTGCAGGGGTGAGAGGGCGAGGGGAGCCTGGACCCCCACTGACGAGCAGGAGTAGTCCTCCTGACATTTGCTGGGGCTGTGTCACAGGAGGCCCAGTGGAAGCTCAGACTCCTACCACCCCGAGGCTAGCCGACCCACACGGTGTCAGGGGACACTGGTATGGAGCTCGAGGTCCTGTATCTACCAGCAGCAGCCAGAACCCAGGCCCCCCTCTGTCAACGGAAGCTGGGGGGAAGCCTCAGTTCAGTTTAGTCACTCAGTCGTGTCCAACTCCTCGTGACTCCATGAACCACAGCACGCCAGGCCTCCCTGTCCATCACCAACTCCTGGAGTCTACTCAGACTCCTGTCCATCGAGTTGGTGATGCCATCCAGCCATCTCATCCTCTGTCGTCCCCTTCTCCTCCTGCCTTCAGTCTTTCCCAGCATCAGAGGGGAAGCCTACCCGGCAGTAAGAAGGCTGTGCTACACCTTTCCCTGCAGAGCAGTGATTTTAAGTCTAGCTAAAACAGAAACTTTCAGTAAATCTAGTGTTATAATATAATACATGAAATGTCCAGGTTCCAATAAAAACACATGTGTCCTGATCATAACCAGGAAGATCAAACTGGATCTTTTGAAAAATCAATAGATGTCAAGGAAGATATGACAGAGATGTTAGAATTACTTGACAAAGTTTTTTAAGCAGCCACTGTAAAATGCCACAATGATCAATTACAAACATGCTTAAAACAAATAAAAAAAAAGAAAGTCTCAGCAACGAAATAAAAGAGAGAAACAAAACTCAAGCGTAAGTTTTAGTATTTGTGTTTGTCTGCTTGGGCTACCATAACAAAGTACTATAGACTGGTTGACTTAATCAAAATTTATTTTCTCACAGTTCTGGAGGCTGGCAAATCCAAGATGAAAGTGTTAGCAGATTCTGGTGAGGACTTGTCCTGATTTACAGAGGGCTGCCTTCTCCCTGTGTACTCACATGCCCTCTCCTTGTTGCATGCATGTGGAGACAGAGAGATCTCTCTCTTCCTTTGCTTATAAAGGCACTGATCCTATCAGATGAGGGTTGTACGTTTATGACCTCCATTAACTTTAGTTACAAAGGCTCTATGCTCAAATGTAGTAACACTGAGGATTAGGGTTTCAAAATATGAATTTGGGAGGCATAATTCAGTTCATATCATTCTACCACAGGACCCAACACAATTCATGTCCTTCTCACATGCAAACTATATTCATTCCATCCTAGTAAGCCCCAAAGTCTTAAATCTTTCCAAGCATCAATTCTAATGTCTGAAGTCCAAAGTCTCATCTAAACAGTATCTAAATTAGATATCGGTTAGATTCAATTCATCCGGAGGCAAAATTTGTCTCTAGCTGTGAACTTGTGAAACAAGTTATTCTGTTCTAAAATATAATGGTGGGATGGGTATAGGATAGACATTCCCCTTTCAAAAGGAGAAGAAGGGCTGATAAGTCTCAAACAAGTCCAAAACCTAGCAAGGCAAGTTTCACTAGATCTTAAAGCTCGAACATAACCCTCTCTGGTTCAGCGTTCAGGGAGCAGCCTCACACCCACTGCCTTGCAGGGAGCATCACTCAGGGTTCTGCTGGTGGCAGAGGAGAGGCGGCCTCACCCCCTGGCCCGTGCATGCTGCACCTTGGCCAGGACTGGCACCTCTGAATCACTGTGGGGCTCATTCTTCCTGCTTCAGCTGAGATGGCTTATAACACCATGGTAAACTTTTTTGTTTTTTTGGTGTTCCATCATCAACAAACTTCCTCATTTTTGCAATATGAGTATAAGAATTTCCCAAATCTTTAAGTTCTGGAATTTGTTTTCATTTCTTTGTTTTGGCTCAACAATTCCTTCTGTAATTCATCTGTTGCCTCTCAAGAGGAACCAAACAACTCCTCCAGCACTTTAGAAATTTCCTCAACTAAATACCCAATTTCATTACTCACAAGGTTTACCTTCTACAAACCACTAGAATACAAGTCAGTCAAGTGCTTTGCTGATTCATAACAAGGAGCATCTTTCCACCATTTTCCAAAAACATGTTTCACATTTCTTTCTGAGACCTCACCAGAAAACCTTTAACATCCAAGTTTCAAGCAGCATTCTACCATGATTATTTGGGTATTCTCTAAGAATATGAAAATTTTCTCTCTAGTGCTTTTTTTTTTCCTTTTGGAAAAAAAGTATCTTCAACATCCTCATTTCAGCCAACAACAGTCCTTTCATAGCAACCTCAGCTTTTTTAAACATTCACTACAAAACTCTCCAGCCTCTATCCTTTACCCAGTTCTAAAGCCACATTGACATTTTCAGGCATTTGCCAGAGTAGCACCTACTTCTCATAACCAAAATCTGTATTAGTCAGGGTTCTCCAGAGAAACAATAGGATATGTATGTGTATATCATCTCTATATAGACATATATATACATACATATATATGACTAATTATAAGATACACACATTTATGTATATGATTTATTATAAGGTGTTGCCTCATGAAGTAATAGTAGCTTGAAGTCCCAAGATCTGCAGTCAGTAAGCTGAAGACCCAGGAGAGCTGATGGTGCAGTTCCAGTTTGAGAACTGTCAGGCTGGAGACCTAAAAAGAGCTGTTTCAGTTTTCATCCAAAGGCAGGAGAAGACCAACATTTCTGCACAGGGCAGTCAGGTAGGAGGGGTTTCTTACCCATGGGAAAGTCAGCCCTTCTGTTCTATTTCAGGTCTTCAACTGATTGAACAAGGTCTACCCACATTAGGGAGGGCAATCTGCTTTATTCAGTCAACCAATCTAAATGTTAATCTTATTAAAAAATATCCTCACATGCACACCCAGAATAATGTTTAATAAGTATCTAGGCATCCAGCGGCCCAGTCAAATGGACACATAAAATTAAAGAAAATAATAACTAATAACCATAATAAGAAGCTCACTAAATGGGTTTATCAGCAAGATGGAGGGAACAAAAGAAAGTATCAGTAAAATTAAATATACAACAATAAAAATTAAGTTTATCTGAAAAATAGAGCATTGGACTGCACCTCTTAGGCCTAGGAGGCCATCCTCTGGACTGAAGAAACAGGCAGTGACAGAGGTGTCAGTGGTTTAAAGGATGAGGGAGCTCACACGTCTGAAGCAAGGTCCTGGGGCAGCACACCACCATGTGTACTGGGTGGCTGGCAGGACATGGTAACCCCCTTTGCTCAGAGGGAAGGGGAGATTGCCAGTTACACGGGGAAATGGTACCAAGTTGGCTCATCAGTTTCTAGGGAGACCACCAGTCCTCACCAACCGTTTGATAAGAGGAGAGGAGAGTTAAGTTCTGACCTAAAGCTAGAACAGTCGTTAGCTGGGGCCTGGGACATGTATCTAAGTCAGTCGTGTGAGTAGGGTGTAGGTGTATATCCACTGGTCAGGCAGGGGATATACAGAGAACAAGAGAACAGCCATCTTGAGGAGCCTGACCATACACAGATGCAATAGGAAAAAACGCAAAGAGCCTCAGAACCTGGGGGAATACAACAAAAGATTTAATATTCACGTCATTGGAATCAGGAAAGAAGAGAAAGAGGATGGGGCAGAAAAAGTATTCAAAGTAATAACTGCTCAAACTTCCTAAATTCGACCAAAGCCTATAGATTCAAGAAGTAGAGCAAATCTCAAATCAGATAAACCCAAAGAAATCCACACTAAAACACATCACAGTCAAACTTCTCTAAAGACAAAAAAAAGAAGCTTGAAAGCAACAAAGAGAAAAGATATCTCACCTATGTGGAAAATATGATTTGAATTACAGCAGATTTCTCATCAGAAACCATGGAGGCAAGAATAAAGTAGCCTTTTTCAAATGCCACAGAACGGTCCGAACAGAATCTTATATTCATTACAAATGTTCTTCAGGTGTGAAGAGAGGAATCAAGACATTTTCAGATGAAGAAAAACTAAGAGAATTTATTGCCAGAAGTCTATCCTAAAGAATGGTTAAAGGAAGTATGCTAAGCAGTTATAAAGGAGGCCGCAGCCCTCCAGGCTGCTCTGTCCACGGGGATTCTCCAGGCAAAAACAATGGAGTGGGTTGCTAAGCCCGCCTCCAGGGGATCTTCCCAACCCAGGGATAGAACTCAGGTCTCCCGCATCAAAGGCAGATTCTTAACCATCTGAGCCACCAGGGAAGCCCAGTTTTAATATAACATTTATTTCAAAATGTTTTATTTTTATGGTAAAATAATTTTTAATTATAAAAGAAGAAATCTTGGGACACTGGGAGTACAATAAAAGAACACCATAAGTAAAAATAGAGAAAAAAATATCCTTTTTATCTTGAGATTTCAAAATTAAGTTTGATGGTTCAAATAAACACCACAATACTCTCTGACGTGATTCTAGATGAATACAGACAAAATGTTTAAGAGAACTATATTTTCACCATCTTAGGATAAAGGAACATAGCTTTCATATGAACTGGTAAAATAAGAACAACAGTAAACTGTAATAAGTCATGTATGTATAAAGTAATATCTACAGCAATAACTAAAAAGGCGTATAAGAAGATAGAAACTAAACAGTATAAAAAAAAAAAAACAGAACCATAATAAATGTTTAGCTAACCCACGTGGAGTTAGGAAAAGGAAAATAAAGAAACAGAAAACACAGAGACCAGAAAACCAAAAAAATCAAATAAAGTGGCAGACAAGCCTTCCAGAAAGTGTAAATTATGAGAATACACCAATTAAAAGATAAAGACTGGCAAAGTGAATTTAAAACTATGACCCAAACATACACCGACTTAATCATCATGTTAAAAGAAATTCATTTTAACGTGATGATTAAGCAAATGGAAATATATATATATATATATATATATATAATTCAAATATAATCAAAAGAAAGAAGGAGCGGCCATATAGATTTCAGGTAAAGTAGACTTTAAAACAAAGAAAATTACCACAGACAGGGAGGAATATTATGCAATCACAAAGGGCTGATTCACCCAGAAGAAACTATAATCCTGAATGTGTGTGCACCAAAGAAAAAGTGAGAAATACATGGAACAAAAAAGTACTGAATTGAAAGCAGGAATAGTTAACTGCACAGTTAGTTGGAGACTTCAACACCTCTTGCTCAACAACTGATGTAGACAGAAAATCAGCAAACAGTATAGAACTCAAAACAGCATAGTCAACAGGATCTAATTAATATTTGTAGAGCATTCCAAGTAACTGCAAAATATATATGATTTTCAAGTGTTCAAAGAACAAATATCAAGATGAATCCTCTGGGTCATGAAATAAACTCCCATAAATGTAAGAAAGGTGAAATCATGTAGAAGGTATCCTCTGATTATAATGGAGTTAAATTAGAAATCAATAGCAGAACGATAACAGGAAAATCCCAAACTGTTTGAAAATTAAATAACCACATATAAATAATAAAATGTTCATATGGAACATCTGAGAAGAAGTGACTCAACATAGCAATGACTAACATGCAATAAGGAGTTCTGAGGTGGGTAATGGAAATTGGGTCATTAAGGGCCCCTGGAGAAGGTGACCTGGAATCTGAGAAGTGAAAACAAGAAAGAACTGCCTGGTGCAGGTCTGCAGGGCAGTTCAGGTCTGCGGCTGCTAAGTCGCTTCAGTTGTGTCCGACTCTGTGCGACCCCATAGACGGCAGCCCACCAGGCTCCCCCATCCCTGGGATTCTCCAGGCAAGAACACTGGAGTGGCTTGCCATTTCCTTCTCCAATGCATGAAAGTGAAAAGTGAAAGTGAAGTCGCTCAGTTGTGTTCGACTCTTAGCGACCCCATGGACTGCAGCACACCAGGCTCTTCCATCGATGGGATTTTCCAGGCAAGAGTACTGGAGTGGGGTGCCATTGCCTTCTCCAAGCAGGTCTGGGGTAAGGAATTGTTTCCCCAGGAGCATATCCTACAGGGCAAAAGCCTCCACTTGCATTCTCTCAGTTACAGGCAGGGAAATCATTCTGAGAGGACCAGTGTGTGTGCCTTACTGACTCTCCAGCTTTCCCAAGCAGACTGAAGCTCATCTTGAGTTTATTTACATATAGTATCTAAATGCTTCTAAATGAATGTGGAAATAACCCCAAAGTATATCCATGGTTCTTACTTGTGAAAATAACTTACAGCTGCCAAATTTCAGAGGGCAGGCATGGGCATCCATTGGAAAGTCTTCAAGTTGCATTGGGCACTCTGCAGAGATGGTCAAGCTGAAAAACAAGAGATGGGGACCTTTCAATGACTCGTCAGCCCCATTTATTGGACACCATGTTCCAGAAAGGCATATTAAGTACTCCACTCATTATTTTAATTAAAGTCTTCTATGAAATTTTCTAAAATGTTGCATTAAATTACATAGGATTACATTGTAGGTGAATATCATTTAGAAATAAGGTTTAAATCAAATCTACTCAGGAGTTCTGTGGCTTGATGTGTCTGTACATACATTACCACTTGTAAAGCAATTTGAGATGCCTTTAAAAATAATTTATTCTTTTATTTCTCATATCACTTACCAAGAGTAATCTAAAAAACTTCCCTTGACCAGGCTGAAAATATTTTTTTTTCTGAAATAATTTATAAGCTCAAAAATATAAATGTGGAATAAATGCACAGTCCATATTTTGACCCCTGAATATTCATTGGAAGGATTGATGCTGAAGCTGAAGCTCCAATACTTTGGCCACCTGATGAGAAGAGTCAACTCATTGGAAAAAACTCTGATGCTGGGAAAGATTGAGTGCATGAGGAGGAGCAGGTGGCAGAGGATGAGATGGTTGGATGGCATCATCGACTCAATGAATATGAGTTTGAGCAAACTTCAAGAAATAGTGAGACAGGGAAGTCTAGCGTGCTGCAGTCCATGGGGTTGCAAAGAGTCGGACCCACTGAGTGACTGAACAACAGCAACCTGCTGTAACCAGAAGCTGGCTATGATTATCAGGTACAGGGCTGCTACCATGAAACTTCAGAGTAAGTGAAACAGCAACTTTCTTACTGTTTTTAATCCAAGTCCGGTCTTCCAGATAATAATACCATGCACTACCACTGTCACTAATGACTAAAACAGCACTGGTCATAAGAGCTGCTGGTCTGTGCCAGGCACTGTGTTAAGTGCTTCACCTATATTAACACATCTAATTAGAACAGCATGATTTATTGCTGTTTTCATCCCAGTCTCAAGGTAAGAAAGTCAGACACAGATATTAAGGGATCCAGACAAGAACGCACAGACTTAACGACAAGTCCTCCCACAGGCTCTGTGACCTGAGGCTGGCTGTATTTGCAGAGCTGTCCCTGTGGTGCGTGTGCATGTGTGTGTGTGTGTGCGTGTGCGTGTGCGTGTGGGTGTGTGATGAGGACTCTCATTTTTTTTGTTGTTTGTTTTTGTTTTTTTATGGATTTTTTTACTTTACAATATTGTATTGGTTTTGCCATACATTAACATGAATCCACCATGGGTGTACACGTGTTCCCAGCCCTGAACCCCCCTCCCACACCATCCCTCCAGGTCATCCCAGTGCACTGGCCCCAAGTATCCTGCACCCTGCATCGAACCTAGATGGCGATTCATTTCTTATATGATATTATACATGTTTCAATGCCATTCTCCCAAATCATCCCACCCTTGCCCTCTCCCAGAGTCCAAAAGACTGTTCTACACCTCTGTGTCTCTTTTGCTGTCTCACATAGAGGGTTATCATTACCATCTTTCTAAATTCCATATATATGCGTTAGTATACTGTATTGGTGTTTTTCTTTCTGGCTTACTTCACTCTGTATAATCGGCTCCAGTTTCATCCACCTCATTAGAACTGATTCAAATGTATTCTTTTTGATGGCTGAGTAATACTCCATCATGTATATGTACCACAGCTTTCTTATCCATTCTTTTGCTGATGGACATCTAGGTTGCTTCCATGTCCTGGCTATTATAAACAGTGCTGCAATGAACACTGGGATACACGTGTCTCTTTCAATTCTGGTTTCCTTGGTGTGTATGCCCAGCAGTGGGACTGCTGGGTCATAAGGCAGTTCTAGTTCCAGTTTTTTAAGGAATCTCCACACTGTTCTCCATAGTGGCTGTACTAGTTTGCATTCCCGCCAACAGTGTAAGAGGGTTCCCTTTTCTCCACACCCTCTCCAGCATTTACTGCTTGTAGACTTTTGGATCGCAGCCATTCTGACTGGCATGAAATGGAACCTCACTGTGGTTTTGATTTGCATTTCTCTGATAATGAGTGAGGTTGAGCATCTTTTCATGTGTTTGTTAGCCATCCATGTGTCTTCTTTAGAGAAATGTCTATTTAGTTCTTTGGTCCATTTTTTGATTGGGTTGTTTATTTTTCTGGAATTGAGCTGCAGGAATTGCTTGTATATTTTTGAGATTAGTTGTTTGTAGGTTGCTTCATTTTCTATTATTTTCTCCCATTCCAAAGGCTGTCTTTTCACCTTGCTTATAGTTTCCTTTGTTGTGCAGAAGCTTTTAATTTTAATTAGGTCCCATTTGTTTATTTTTGCTTTTATTTACAGTATTCTGGGAGGTGGGTCATAGAGGATCCTGCTGTGATTTATGTCAGAGAGTGATTTGCCTATGTTCTCCTCTAGGAATTTTATAGTTTCTGGTCTTATGTTTAGATCTTTAATCCATTTTGAGTTTATTTTTGTGTATGGTGTTAGAAAAGTGATCTGTGGTGCTTTTATTTCTTTATAGAGCTGCTAATTAGGTAGTAAATCTAAATTTCTTTAGGAGTTAATCTTCTGTTTCTCAATGTTTAATTCTATTATTTAAAATGAAAAATAATCATATAAAATGAAATCAAGTTACACAATTTTCAACTTTAAAATGGATGTTACAATTCTGTTATATTAAGTCTGGATCTTGCCTATGTGCCTGGGATGAGAATCAAAATATACAATCATTTTTGTCTTTACTGCTTCCTTCTTTCAAGAGATTAACCTTTTGCTCTTTAATTGGGCACATAATTCATGTTTGACAATTCCAGATGGAGTGGTCAATGCATGTATTCTCTGAATGGAGCTAAAACATGTGTCAGTGGAAGGAAGGTGTGTGTCCATCACAGAGAAGAAATTTTCCGGTGGTCTGGGGGGACCACTCTCCCCAAAATGGGGTCAGTTCTAAGGATGTGAGTGCACGTGGATGAGAATATACTAAAAGTTTCACATTCAGGCAGGGAGATGATATTTAAAATTATATGCCACCTATGTTCATAGAAAAATATGGACAATACAGATAAATTATAAGTAAGAAAGTTACAAATATATATCATTTCACTTATAATTTCACCTCATACATTTTGTCCAGATTTTTTCACAGATACACACGTTCTCATTTCATTCTTCTTGGTTTCTAAAATTCAGTCTTTTGGTTACCCAACATTAGAGTAGAGGTATTCCCCAAATCATTAAAATCTCTACAGAATCCTAACTTTTAAAGGTGCAATATTTAATCGTAGCATGCAAATATGTAAGCATGTGTAGGATATGGATATATCTGTACATGTGTGGACATCTTCAAGCATAAACTATATAAAACAGATTATTATTAGAGACTATGAAATAAGTAAGGTAAAGGAATATTTATTTAGTATAACTAAGAAAACAGGACTTAAAAACCACGGCCTGAGGAAGACACTCAGCCAACATAAAAGAAAATAGTGTTACTCTATTCGGTTGTTAGTAAACTTTAGCCATTTGTTAAAAGCTATAGTGGGACAGGAAAACTTAAGTATGTCAAATATGTTCTAGAGAATAAAATCACAATGACCCAGTAAATCTAGAATTTTCTTGAGAAATAAATTTACAGTAGGGAAATAGAAAGCATATACAAAGCTACAGTGCCATGTGCAAAGCAATAACTGAAAATAAGCACATGAAGGAATGGTGATATGGAAGCACAGAGAATGCTAATGATTAGGAAAGTCTGTCTCACATGCAGCCTCCACTCCAACAGCTGATGGCCCTGGTGTAAGGAAGATGCTGGGCTCAGCCCGTGCAAATGCTGCGGGGCAGTGAGAGGGGTGCTTCAGGTGGAATCGACTGGCCTAGCTCTGCCTGCAGGGCACACAGACCCCAACCAGCAAACCCAGTGCTGCAGACGTCAAGTTGCCCCCACCCAGCTCAACAACTACTGGCTGCACTCCTACCACAGAGTAATATAGAGAGGGTCCTTCCATGGCGGAATCTCCTCTTGAGACACAGGCATGGCTGGAGCTCACACAACTGGGCTTCTGTCCCTTGGAAAACACCCCTTGGCCCACTGGGTCTGGAGGCTGCCCTGGAGCCAGATCTGTTGGCCGGTTTCTTGACAATGTGGTGAGTCATGGTTAACTCCTCTGCCCCTTGCTTGGAGCTGGTTCTCTGCTTCAGTATCCATGGCCACAGGGGGCACCTACATTCCTGCTGTTTGCCCTTATTTGTCAGAGAAGACCCCCGCAGGGAGACTTGGCCTCCCACCTTTGTCACTCTGCCCACTCCTGAATTTTTCTCCATTTCTTCACATACTCCTTTTTCTTGGCTAACACTGTGTGTCTATAAGAGAGGTGAGGAGCCATCCTTTCTGTAACTGTGGGCTTAGCATCACATGTCTTGCTTTATCCTGGCCGTTTGGCCCTGAGATCTAGGCCAAGGCTACTGCACTGACATTTTACAATGGCAAGGAATGTATGCCAAGGAGTCTGCTTTTAGCATACAGCAGGAGAGAGGCTGGGTAGAGACAGGTAGAAAGAATTTAAGTGGACCTAAAAAGAAAACTCATTTGAAGAAAAAACATAAAACATAGTAAAACATTAAAAAAAAGTAAAAGCATAAAAAAGATTCTACAATTACCATCTTGATGAACGCTATCATTCAGTTCAGTTCAGTTCAGTCGCTCACTCGTGTCCGACTCTCTGCGACCCCATGAATTGCAGGACGCCAGGCCTTCCTGTCCATCACCAACTCCCGGAGTTCACTCAGACTCACGTCCATCGAGTCAGTGATGCCATCCAGCCATCTCACCCTCTGTCGTCCTCTTCTCCTACTGCCCCCAATCCCTCCCAGCATCAGAGTCTTTTCCAATGAGTCAACTCTTCACATGAGGTGCCCAAAGTATTGGAGTTTCAGCTTTAGCATCATTCCTCCAAAGAAATCCCAGGGCTGATCTCCTTCAGAATGGACTGATTGGATCTCCTTGCAGTCCAAGGGGCTCTCAAGAGTCTTCTCCAACACCACAGTTCAAAAGCATCAATTTCTTTGCGCTCAGCTTTCTTCACAGTCCAACTCTCACATCCATACATGACCACTGGAAAAGCCATAGCCTTGACTAGATGGACCTTAGTTGGCAAAGTAATGTCTCTGCTTTTGAATATACTATCTAGGTTGCTGATAGCTTTTCTTCCAAGGAGTAAGCGTCTTTTAATTTCATGGCTGCAGTCACCATCTGCAGTGATTTTGGAGCCCCCCAAAATAAACTCTTACACTGTTTCCACTGTTTCCCCATCTATTTCCCATGAAGTGATGGGACCGGATGCCGTGATCTTCGTTTTCTGAATGTTGAGTTTTAAGCCAAATTTTTCACTCTCCTCTTTCACTTTCATCAAGAGGCTCTTTAGTTCTTCTTCACTTTCTGCCATAAGGGTGGTGTCATCTGCATATCTGAGGTGATTGAGATTTCTCCCGGCAATCTTGATTCCAGCTCGTGCTTCTTCCAGCCCAGTGTTTCTCATGATGTACTCTGCATAGAAGTTAAATAAGCAGGGTGACAATATACAGCCTTGACGTACTCCTTTTCCTATTTGGAACCAGTCTGTTGTTCCATGTCCAGTTGTAACTGTTGCTTCCTGACCTGCATATAGGTTTCTCAAGAGGCAGGTCAGGTGGTCTGGTATTCCCATCTCTTTCACAATTTTCTGCAGTTTATTGTGATCCACACAGTCAAAGGCTTTGGCATAGTCAATAAAGCAGAAAGAGATGTTTTATTGGAACTCTTTTGCTTTTTCGATGATCCAGTGGATGTTGGCAATTTGATCTCTGGTTCCTCTGCCTTTTCTAAAACCAGCTTGAACATCTGGATGTTCACAGTTCACGTATTGCTGAAGCCTGGCTTGGAGAATTTTGAGCATTACTTTACTAGTGTCTGAGATGAGTGCAATTGTGCGGTTGTTTGAGCGTTCTTTGGCATTGCCTTTCTTTGGGATTGGAATGAAAACTGACCTTTTCCAGTCCTGTGGCCACTGCTGAGTTCTCCAAATTAGCTGGCATATTGAGTGCAGCACTTTCACAGCATCATCTTTGAGGATTTGAATAGCTCAAGTGGAATTCCATCACCTCCACTAGCTTTGTTCATAGTGATGCTTTCTAAGGCCCACTTGACTTCACATTCCACGATGTCTGGCTCTAGATGAGTAATCACACCATCGTGATTATCTTGGTCGTGAAGATTTTTTTTTTGTACATTAGTGCCTCATAGATTGTTTCCCCAATTTAATAGACTTCCTTAGAATTAGAATTCCAAACATCAAAAAAATATACTTCATTTATGGTAGCATCTCTCCTCTAAGGAATCAATGTATTATTCAGATAAATTTCCCAATAGCAAATGTTTCAACCTTCAACCTTAGTAAGAGAACATTTAAAGTTTTGATGCCTTTGAACATTTTTTTTAAAGGCTTTTATATTATTCAAACAATGTCTGTAGATAAGAGAGACCGTTCCATTCACAGGATCCTTAAAATGTAGTGTCCCTTAACGTATAATCAACCTCCTTCACACAAAATTGAGATCAAAGCACTCCATGGAATATAGACTGTCATAGCAAAGGAGCCAGCCAGGGCACCTCATAGAAACACTTTTCTCAAAAGGCTAATGAATGTGTTTATGGAAAAACTTCAGTGAATTACTGGTAGATCCAAGCATACGGTTTTCTTCCCCAAAGGTTATATTTCTGTTTTACTTCCAATTTCTAAAGACAGTCAAGCATTAACTTATTGGAACATAAGGTCCATTTTTAATATCTTAATTTTAGAGCTGGGAAAAGGGCATTTTGTGACTTAAGCTGTTTGCTTCAACTTGGATGTAAACTTCCTAGAGAGCCCTTTGTTTGCGCAGGGGCAGTCCACAGTGCAGCATGCTTTAAGATGTTAAAACAGCCAAACTCTAGAGTAGCTTTGCCATTGAGGAACTGTGAGACCTTTGTAAACTGCCTAACCTCTCTGATCCAGCTTATCCAAATGGAAAAGAAAATAGTAACAGCTGCTTTATTCTCTGGGGAAAAAAAAGAAAAGTTAATAGGCGTGCATAGAGATTTCTACCCAATATGCTCTTCAGAGCCAAGCCTTCATTTACATGAAAATACTACATGGATACAATAGGTGTAATGGCAGACAGAATAATGGTCCTCCAAAAATGTCCACGTGCTAATCTCGCAAACCTCATGACTTGTAAACATGTTACCTTAAATAGCAGAAGGGCTTTGAGAATGTGATTAAGTGAAGGCCTCTGGGAGATGGGAGATTATCTTGGATTATCCAGATGGGCCCAGCAGAATCACACAGGCAGGAGTGTCAGTCAGAAGCCATGCGGCGGGAGACTGGTTCAAGCCAGCAGAGGAGAAGGGTGCGTGCTCACCTCCTCCCGTGAGAGCACTGAAATCACCACTAACCACTGAACACTCATTGATAGGGGGTGCTGGAACCCGCCGAAAGAGATACCCCATGTCCAAAGACAAAGCCGCAACAAGAGAGTAGGAGGTGCGTAACCATAACAAAATCCAATTCCATAATCGCTGGGTGGGCGGCCCACAGACTGGAGGACAATTATACCACAGAGGTTCTCCCCCTGTTGTGAAGGTACTGAGCCTCAGGTCTGACTCCCAGCTTGGGGATCTGGCAAAAGGATTAGGAATCCCCAGGGAATCTGACTTTAAAGGCCAGCAGGATTTGCTTGCAGATTTCCACAGGGCTGGGGGAAACATATTCCACTCTTGGAGGACACACACAAAACCTTGTGTGTACCAGGACCCAGGGGATAGGAGCAGTGAGCCCACAGGAGATGGAACCAAACCTGCCTGCTAGTGCTGGAGCATCCCTTGAAGAGGCACAGTTGGCAGAGCCCCCCTAAGGGACAAGGGCACTGGCAGCAGCAGGTCCAGATGTACCTGTAGGCATGAGCCCTCGTGGAAGTTGTTGCCATTGCCCCTACAGTAAAGCCTGTTGAGTCCAGCGCTGGGTTGCCTCAGATCAATTCAAACCCATCCATCAGCAAACAACTAAAATAAATTTTACTAAGCAAAGTCCTGCCCCCCAGAACTAGAACCAGTGCTATCCATGGTCAGTCTGTCCCATCAAGAGCTTCATTCACCAGAGGGCAGACAGCAGAATCAAGGCCAAATTACTAGAACCTCCAGAATGAAAACCACAATCACAGAAAGTTAATCAAAATGACAAGGCAGAGGATTATGGCCCAGATGAAGGAACAAGAGAACACTTCAACTAAATGAACTAAATGAAGCAGAGGTAGGCAACTTTCCAGAAAAAGAATTCAGAATAAGAATAGTGCAAATAATCCAGGATCTCAGAAAAAGAATGGAGGCAATGGAGGCAAAGATCAAAAAGATGCAAGAAATGTTTACCAAAGACCTGGAAGAACTAAGGAATAAACAGAGATGAAAAATACAATATAATACCTGAAATGAAAAACGCACAAGAAGGAATCAAAAGCAGAATAACTGAGGCAGAAGAATGGATAGGTGACCGGGAAGACAGAGTGGTGGAAATCACTGCCACAGAAGAGAATGAACAAAGAAGAATGAAAAGAAATGAAGACAGCCTAACAGGCCTCTGGAAGAATATGAAATAAACCAACATTTGCATTACAGGGAGTCCCAGAAGGAGAAGAGAAAAAGGACATGATAAAATATTTGATGAGATAATAGCTGAAACCTTGTTTAAAATGGAAAAGGCAACAGCCAGCCAGGTCCAGGAAGTACAGAATCCCAGGCAGGATAAACCCAGGGGGGACATGCTGAGACACACAATAACCAAACTGACAAAAATTAAAGACAAAGATAAAAATATTAAAAAACTGCAGAGGAAGGAATATTCCCAAACTCATTCCCACCAAAAACAAAGACACCTAAAACATTATAGGCCAATATCACTGATGAACATAGATGCAAAAATCGTCAATAAAATACTAGCAATACAAATCTAACAATACATTAAAAGAACATAAAGGGAACATACCTCAACACACAAAGGCCATACAAACCTACAGCTAACATCATACTCACTGGTGAAAAGCTGAAAGCATTCCCTCTAAGATTAGGAACAAGACAAGGAAGTCCATTCTCGCCACTTTTATTCAACATAGTTTTGGAAGTCCTAGCACCGGAATCAGAGAAGAAAAAGAAGTAAAGGGAGTCCAAATTGGAAAAGAAGTTAAACTGTCATTGTCTGCAGATGATATGATACTATACAAGCTTCCCAGGTGGCGCCAGTGGTAAAGAACCCACCTGCCAATGCAGAAAACATAATGAGACATGGGTTCAATCCCTGCATTGGCAGGAGGAAATGGCAACCCACTCCAGTATTCTTGCCTAGAGAATCCTATGGACAGAGGAGCCTGGCAGGCTATAGTCCATGGGGTCTCAAAAAGACATGACAGGAGCAACATAGCACACATGACACCATACACAGAAGATCCTAAAGATGCTCTGAGAAAACTACCAGAGCTCATCAATGCATATGGTAAATTCCAAGTTACAGAATTAACACACAGAAATCTGTTGCATTTCTACACACTAACAAGAAAAGACCAGAAAGAGAAATTCAAGAAACAATTACATTTACCATCACATAGGAAAGAATAAAATAGTAGGAATAAACCTACCTAAGGAGACAAAAGACCTGTCCTCTGAAAACTGTAAGAAATTGAGGAAGACTCAAACGGATGGAAAGATATACTGTGTACTTGGAATGGAAGAATCAATATTGTCAAAATGACTATACTACCCTAAGCAATCTACATATTCAATGCAATCCTTATCAAATTACCAATGGCAATTTTTTTCAACAGAATTAGAAAAAAAAGAAAATTGTATGGAGAGACAATAGACCTGAGTATCCAAAGCAATCTTGAAAAAGAAAAACAGAAGTGGCAGAATCAGAATGGCTCTCTGACTTCAGATTATACCACAAAGATACAGTTATCCAAACAGTATAGTACTGGTGCAGAAATAGAAATATACATCAAGAGAACAGGGTGGAAAGCCCAGAAATAAAGCCATGCATTATGGTCAATTAATCTCTGAAAAGGAGGCAAGACTACACAATGTTGGAATGACTGTCTCTTCATCAAATGGTGCTGTGAAAACTGGACAGCTGTCTGTAAAACACAAAATCATATCCTTCTCTAAAACCACACACAAAAGTAAGCTCAAAATGTTTAAAGACCGAAAAGACCTAAATGTAAAACCAGACACTCTAAAACTCCTAGAGGGAAACATAGGAAGAAATCACAGCAATATCTTTATAAATGTCTCCCATAATAACAGAAATTAAAACAAACATAAATGGGACCGACTTAACCTCAAAAGCTTTTGCACAACAAAGAAAACAACAACCAAAACAAAAAGACAACCACAGACTGAGTAAAAAGATTTACAGATAATGTGACTGACAAGGGATTAGTCTCCAAAATCTACAAACAGCTCATGAAGCAAGCCAATCAAAAAATGGTCAGAAGATCTAAAAAGATCTTTTTCCAAAGAAGACATACAGATGGCCAAGAGGCACATGAAAAAGTGTTCAACATTACTAACAATTAGAGAAATGCAAATCAAAACTACAATGAGATATCAACTCACACCAGTCAAAAGGGCTATCATCAAAAAATCCACAGCCAATAAATGCTGGAGAGGGTGTGGAGGGAAGGGAACCCTCCTACATTGTTAGTGGGAATGCAAGCTGGTACAGACACTATGGAGAATATGGAAGTTCTTTAAAAAACTAAAAGTAGAGCTATCATATGACCCTGAAGTCTCACTCTTGGGCATATATCCAGAGGAAAAACACTGGTCTGAAAGGATACATGCACCACAGTATTTACTGCAGCACTGTTTACAATAGCCAAGACCTAAAAGGGACCTAAACATCCATCATCAGAGGAACGGATAAAGAAGACATGATACATATATACAATGTAATATTACTTAACATTACTCAGCCATCAGAAAAGAATGAAATAATGTCATTTGCAGCAACATGGATGGACGCAGAGATTGCATACTTGGTGAAAGAAGACAAAGGAGAAACATCATATGACATCCCTTGGATGTGGAATCTAAAAAGACATGATAGAAATTAACTTATTTATAAAACAGACTCACACATTTAGAGAACGAACTTATGGTTGCCAGGGAGAAAGGCTGGGGGGAAGGGAAAGTTGGGGAGTTTGGATGCACAGGTACACTCTGCTGCATTTAAAATGAATAATCAACAAGGACCTACTTACTGTACAGCAGAGTGTACTTACTGTACTCTGTTCAATGTTATGTGGCATCCTGGAAGGGTGAGGAATTTGGGGGAGAATGGACACATTTATATGGATGGTTGAATCCCTTTGGTGTTCATCTGAAACTGTAACAACATCGTTAATCTGTTACACTCCAATACAAAATAAAAAGATTTTTTTTTTGTTTTAAGAAGAAAACAGTAGCAGAAGGGAAAGTCAGAGCGATTCGAAACATAAGACAACGTCATCATTGCTGGTTCAAAGATAAAGGGAAACACGATGAGGAATGTAAGTGACCTGAAGGAGCTAAGAGAGGAATCCAGCTGACAGCAAGAACACATCCTGAGCACTGCGACCACAAGAAGCTGAATTCTGCCAACAACCTCACACTGCTGATCCTGTTCGTGATGCCCACTGTCTTGCTGTTTACACTGTTCGCTGAAGGCAGGTAGACAAGGCGCCATCTAAGAGGCTGGAAGGAAACTCGAGGAGCCATAGGAACTGCAGAGGCATTTATTCTCACCTGGCTGGCGCAGCAGCCACAGCAGTAGACACGCTATAGTCGTTCTTCTCGTGACTGATGCCACAGACACGGCGTGTTGCAGCAGTAATGCCGCTGTTTTCTAGGTGGAGCTCACATGTGCCAACCGCAAAAAGTAGCTCGTGAGCAAGAGAGTACCTCGTGACGTGCATGCGTGGTGCTACAAATGATCTCACTGTTAACTAGTCATCATTTACAAAACGTGGTGTGAGAAAGCTGAACACGGCATCCTGGCCAATTTGCTCTCTCCCCACAAACCCAAGTGAGTCTGGGAACAGATCCTCCCCCACAGTCTCTGGCTAACAGGCCCGATCATCAAGCATCTTGATTTCAGCTCTGGGAGACCCAAAACAGAGGAACTAGATGTCTGACCTACAGAACCATGAGACAGTAAAGTTGTGCTGTTTGAGGCCACTAAGCGCGTGGTCATTTGTTATTATATTACAGCAAAAGAAAAGTATTGCACCAGATAACCAATC
Organism: Budorcas taxicolor; assembly: GCF_023091745.1. Classification (NCBI taxonomy): domain Eukaryota; kingdom Metazoa; phylum Chordata; class Mammalia; order Artiodactyla; family Bovidae; genus Budorcas; species Budorcas taxicolor. The sequence goes on along the minus strand of NC_068930.1, from coordinate 6,662,869 downwards.
CAAACTTTCCTTCTACTCCAAGACTCATCAGAATCCAGGCCTACTCGACTAAGCCCAGCTAGTTTCCCTCTGCTCACAAACACTGGCTTTTGATTTCTGCTAGGTCAGGCTCAGCTCTGTACACAGAACTTTTATTTTTTGAAGTAGAAAAAAACAAAACAAAACAGTAGATGATGACTGTATAGTATGAACTCAGAGACTGTGTGGTGTGTGCAGATCTGTGTTGTCCAGATCCCTCTCAAGGAAGGCCTTCTGCCCCACTGCAGGGGTACAGTCAGCAGACAGCCCCCGCTGTCAGCTCTTGGAGGACGCCCTTGAGCTGCAGGGAGCCAACTTCCTCAAGGCCATACTCTTCCCAAGGAAGTCTGTGTCTGTGACGAAGCAGCGGAGTGGACAGAGAGAGGCCAGGCCATCTGGGCTTAACGTGGGCCACTCTGAATGTTCATGAGGCTGGCTGACTCCCTATCAGGCCCACGTTGCAGTTTGACTTCTTGTGCTCAAACCTGCTCCTCGCTTTCTTCAAAGGTTAATTCCTAACAAACAACTCGAAACTTGCTCCCCTCCAAAAGCAGTGATGAATGACAAAAGCAGAATTTAATGGGACTGCCGTCAGGAACCCTAGGGATGCAGGTGGTTTCTTGAAGCTGGAAGAGGCAAGGAAAGGCTTCTCCCCTAGAGAATCCAGAAGGAACACAGTCTTGCTGCCTGCAACTTGATTTCAGCCTCATAAGACCTTTTTTAGCCTCTTTTTGGACTTTTGATCGAAAGAACTGTAAGATAAATTGTGTTTTAGCCAATAAATTTGTGATAATTTGTTACAACATCAATAGGAAAATAATACAAAATCTGCTACCTGGAAGTGGGATGCTACTGTAACAAATACCTAAAAAATGTGGAAACGATTTGGAACCGGACAATGGGAAGAAGCTGTAAGCATTCTGAGCGTCATCACAGAAAACACCTAGGCTACACTGAACAGACTAGTACTTGAAATATGAATGTTGATGATTGTGTAATGAGAACTTGTAGTGAGAAGCAAGGTAGCTAAGACCTACATTAATAAACACACTGTTTCCTAGCAATATGGACATTAAAGGCTAATGATGAGGGCTCAGAAAGAAATTAGGAAACTGGAACCTGGAGGACAGGAGACTCTTGCTGTACAGTGACAGAAGGCTTATGTGGGAAGCAGAACTTATAAAAGGTTATAGCAAGCTAAACAATGCCCCTTAAAGATATCAGGTCCTAATTCTGGGAAGTTGCAAACATTACCTTATATGGGAAAAGGGTCTTTGCAGATGTGATTAAGGTAAGGGTCTTGAGATGGGGAGCCTGACAAGACGGGCACTAAATGCATCATAGAGACACTTATAAGGGAAAGGCAAAGGAGACCATACGTAGACAAAAGAAATGTGATGGGATGAAAGCATGGCTATTTGAAGATGCTGTGCTGCTGGCTTTGAAGATGCAGGAAGGTGTCCTGAGGCAAGGAATGCAGGTATGCAGCTCTGGAGACTGGAAAAGGCAAGTAAACAGACTCTGGCCTAGAGCATCTGGGGCCCTGCTAAAACCTTGACTTTGTCCCAGTGCCACAGATTTCAGACTCATGGTCTCCAGAAATCTAACAGAATAAATGTGTGTTAAGTCGTCAAGTGTGTGGTAAATTTTTTTATAGTAGCTATAAGAAACTGATACAATAATGAAATTAGACCCTTATATGAGGAGAGTGCAAGCAAAGTGTTAAAGTTGTGGCCTCTTCTTATTGCTTATAGCAAAATGCGAGAAGAAATAGATTAAGGTAAGAACTGTCAATGAAAAAGGGACCAGGACTTGATTTGGGAAAACTGTCAGTTTATCCAGGTTACAAAAGACGCTATACTTGGGCGATTCATTGTGAGGAAAACAAATGCTTAAGAGGAAGCCAAGGGTGTGGTTGGACAACCTTCTGCTACTGCTTCAGACTCTTTGAGGAAATTAGGTGTGTGATTCATGGATTGTCTCAGCCGTGTTACCAAAAGCCAGGAATAAGGAATGAATTATTCATGAAAGACGTATGGAGGAGGTCTAGTGGTGTAAATTCTTGAGACATATGCAGGAGACCTACGTGATTCTTCAAAACACAGTTTAGACTGAAAAGGACAGACAGAAGCCAAAATGAAAGAAGGTTGTCAGAACCCCAACATTCTACATGCAGGAAATAGGTAGGAAAAAAACTACTCAACTGGAAACATGCGATATCCTTCATGAAAAAGAAAGGATGACACCACGGGTAGAGCTTTAGTCACGGGTGATTAGGCCCAGGCCTTGAAATCTACTGCTGTTTGCCTAACTGGATTTAGAAATTTGGGTGGAACACTGCTTCCTTTTGTCCTATTAGTTTCTTTGCTTTCAAATGGCAATATCTTTAACTGTTATCCTATGCTTGTCCCACCATTGTATTCTGTCGGTAATACTTGCGGGCTGAAGCTGAAGCTCCAATACTTTGTCCACCTGATGCGGTAGAGTCAACTCATTGGAAAAGACCCTGATGCTCGGAACGGTTGAAGGCAGGAGAAGGGGGTGACAGAGCATGAGATGGTTAGATATTAGATAGCATCACCAACTCAGTGGACATGAACCTGAGCAAACTCTGGGAGATAATGAAGGACAGGGGAGCCTGGCGTACTGCAGCCCATGTGGTCACAAAGAATCAGACATGATTTAGCAACTGAGGACAATGAACAACAACACATTTGTTTCCTGAGCTCCATAAATTCACAGATAAGAAGAACTGTGCCTCGGGGAAGATTATATAGCTGATTTAGATGATTCAGACTTGGAACTTTGGAGCTGATAAGATTTAGTTGAGATTATGGACTTTAATTTGCTTCTGTAATAATTTAAGACTTTGGGGGATACTGGAAGGAGATTAATATTTTTTCCATGTGTGACAGACATGAATTTGGGTGCAGAACATAGACTGAGGTAGGCAAAACAATGATTTTGCCAAAGATGTTCATGTCCTAATCCTTCCTCTTCCTACTTATGAACATAAAACCTACCATGGCCAAAGGGACTTTTCAGATGAGATTAAATTAACGATTTGGGGGTGGGGAGATTACCCTGATTATCTGGGTGGGCCCAATGTAGGCACAAAAGCTACTTATAAGGAGACAGGAGTGTCTGGGTTGGAGGGGGAAATGTGATGCTGGAAGCACTGATGGTGGAAGGAGTGATGAAGGACCATGAATCAAGGGATGCAGGCAGCCTCCAGAAGTTGGGGAAGGTAAGGAAATAACTTTCCTCTAGAGAATCTGGAAGAGACACAAACCTCCCAATGTGAGACATGTTTCAGACTTCTGGTCTCCAAAACAGTGAGATAATAAATTTGTACAGTTTTAAGCCACTAAGTTTGTGGTAATTTGTTACAACAGCAACAGGAAACTAACAGATTAGTTTTAATAAAATAAAATAATAATAATATTACTAATCCAATAACCAGTCGTCAAAGAATCTTCACAAAGTTGAACAAGAAATTTGATTTTGTCAGCTTATAAATAGTTCACAAAGTGTTCAGTTCAGTTCAGTCACTCAGTCGTGTCTGACTCTGTGTGACCCCATGGACTGCAACACACCAGGCTTCCCCGTCCATCACCAACTCCCAGAGCTCGCTCACACTCATGTCCATCGAGTCGGTGATACCATCGGACCATCTCACCCTCTGTTGACCCCTTTCTCCTCCTACCATCAATCTTACCCAGCATCAGGGTCTTTTCCAATAAGTCATTTCTTCGCATCATGTGGTCCAAGTATCAGAGATTCAGCTTCAGCATCAGTCATTCCAATGACTATTCAGGACTGATTTCCTTTAGGATGGACTGGTTTGATCTCCTTGCATCCAAGGGACTCTCAATAGTCTTCTCCAGCACCACAATTCAAAAGCATCAACTGTTCGTCAGTCAGCTTTCTTTATGGCCCAACTCTCACATTCAGACACGACTACTGAAAAAACCATTGCTTTGACTAGATGGACCTTTGTTGCAAAGTAACGTCTCTGCTTTTTAATGCTATCTAGGTTGGTCATAGCTGTTCTTCCAGGAAGCAAGCATCTTTTAATTTCATGGCTGCAGTCATCATCTGCAGTGATTTTGGAACAGAAGAAAATAAATCTCGCACTGTTTCCCCATCTATTTGTCCTGAGTGATGAGATTGGATGCCATGATCTTAGTTTTCTAAATGTTGAGTTTTAAGCCCGCTTTTTCACTCTCTTCTTTGACTTTCATCAAGAGGCTCTTCAGTTCCTCTTCGCTTTCTGCCATAAAGGTGGTGTCATCTGCATATCTGAGGTTATTGATATTTCTCCTGGCAATCTTGATTCCAGCTTGTGCTTCATCCAGCCCAGAATTTTGCATGATATACTCTGCATATAAGTTAAGTAAGCAGAGTGACAATATACAGCCTTGACATACTCCTTTCCCAGTTTGGAACCAGTCCCTTCTCCATGTCAGGTTCTAACTGTATTTCTTGACTTGCATACAGATTTCTCTGGAGGCAAGTAAGGTAGTCTAGAATTCCCATCCCTTTAAGAATTTTCCACAGTTTGTTGTGATCCACATAGTCAAAGGCTTTAGTGTAGTCAAAGAAGCAGAAGGAGATGTTTTTCTGGAATTCTCTTGCTTTTTTATGACCCAACAGATGTAGGCAATTTGATCTCTGGTTCCTCTGCCTTTTCTAAATCCAGCTTGAACATCCACAAGTTCTTGGTCCATGCTCTTTTGAAGCCTAGCTTGGAGAATTTTGAGCATTACTTTGCTAGCGTGTGAGATGAGTATAATTGTGTGGTAGTTTGAACATTCTTTAGGTTTGGAATGAAAATGACATTTTCCAGTCCTGTGGCCACTGCTGAGTTTTCCAAATTTGTTGGCATATTGAGTGTAGTACTTTCATAGCATCATCTTTTAGGATTTGAAATACCTCAGGTGGAATTTCATCACTTCCACTAGCTTTGTTAATAGCGATGTTTCCTAAGGCCCGCTTGACTTCACACTCCAGGATATCTGGCTCTAGGTGAGTGGTCACACCATTGTGGTTATCTGGGTCATGAATATCTATTTTGTATAGTTCTTCTCTATACTCTTGCTACCACTACTTAATATCTTCTGCTTCTGTTAAGTCCATACCGTTTCTGTCCTTTAATGAGCCCATCTTTGCATGAAATGTTCCCTTGGCACAAAGTGTTCACTACCAAGAAAATCACAGCCCGGCTAATGAAATGGACTGGATGCCTCATGCAAAGTACCCTGGCTTGATCCGTGACTAAGCTCCAGGCTGCACCTCCACCATTTTTACCCCTTCCCTCCTCCTCCTCCTTGGCAGCCACAAGTCTGGTCTCTAAATCACTAAGTGTATTTTGTTCATTAGATATAATTTGTGCCATATTTTAGATTTCACACTTAAGTGGTGTCGTATGTATCTGTCTTTCTCTGACTTACTTCACTCGGTATGACAATCTCTAGGTCCATCCGTGTTCCTGCAAATAATATTATTTAATTCTTTTTTACAGGTGAGTAATATGCCTCCACTGGTCACTAAGCCTATCACGAGGCTGCAGTGACTCTCAGGCAATATATGGGATTTATTTGAGGACTCTTGAAATTCAGTACTCACACAGTACTTACTGATTGGCATTATGGGGAAGAGGCGAGGCTTAATCTGCCTGTGATAGGTTTCCAAGTGAGCTTTCGGAAGGGACATACATGTGTGTGTTAAGTCACTTCATTTCTGTTCAACTCTGCGACCCCATGGACTTTAGCCCACCAGGCTCCTCAGTCCATAAGATACTCCAGGCAAAAATACTGGAGTGGGCTGCCATGCCCTCCTCCAGGGGATCTTCCCAACCCAGGGATCAAATCCCCATCTCTGTACTAGCAGGCGGACTCTTTACCACTAGTGCCAACTGAGAAGCCCCTTGGAAGGAAGACAGAAATGCTTAATGTACACAACTTTCTATGGACTGTGGCTGCACCCATCTGAAGCACTGCTGGGTCTGGAGGTGGCGGAGGTCTGGCACTGCCAACTGGCTTTACTGCATGCAGCACCATCATTGTTCCATGGCCTCCCTGTGCTGCTCTGGTTATTCCTGTCTTGGTGGGGCTGTGCAGGGCCCCTTCAACACTCCGGAGACTCTTCCGTGCTCTGCACCTCATTCTCATCCTCAGACAGAAAGCTGCAGATTCATATCTGCATGAGGGACACATTTTGTGCTGGGCAGAGACGGGGGAGGTTTCTGAAAGAAGCCTAGCTCTGAGGATTATATGCTTCTTTTCCTTATATTTGACTTACCTCTAGATTGGCAAATAACAGAGGTTTACTCAGGTATTATAAACAGTTCATCTTTTTATTAGTATAATATGTGCTTATTTACATGTCCACACGTTATGTATTTATTAAGTCACTGGTGCTAGGTACAGATAGCCCTACTTCTCCTTCAGAAATTTCCCCATGAACCCTGCTTAAAGTCAAAATCTTATTTATTGGAGCTTTCTCCCTTATACTCCTATGCTTAGAAGAACTGCAAGCTTCTTCAGTAAATAAAAGAATACATGAATGCATTTCTCTTCTGATAAACAATCACTGTTCTAGGTGATAAATAGTGTGTGTCGTGATAAATAGTGATATACCATTTTCCCTATCTGTCACTTAGGCATTGCTGGTTTTCCCAAAAACTAACTATGATTCATAATAATGTTTTGAGGAAAACACACTCTGAAGCTCATATATATATAACAGAAGCTCAGTTCTATAAAAACAGAACTTTTAAAATCTAAACACTGACACATTGGGAGCAATGTATGTTGGAACCCAAAGGTCACTGCCAGGTGCAGCCGTCCCCACCCTGTCCTTTTACTAACTAACCTGTGCAAACTGGTCCCTTCGGTGACCGTTGTAGACCTACTGAAATTGTGTTTGATCCAAATCAGAAGTGCAAGCCTAGTTTTATTCAGAGTCTGGCCATGCTGCCTGTCCTGGTTAGTTGCCCTCTTGAGGAATCTTGGCCTTAGCACTTACCCTGGCCTAACCAAATCTAAAGAAGGGGTTTGGTCTGTGATAAAGATGAGAAGAGATACCAAGTTTAGCAGATACAGTCCAGGAAGAGGTGGGGAGCGGTCAGTGAACAAAGGGTGCAATGGCTTGTTTAAAGGTAATAGAATTTAAATTCAGTGAAGGACAGCCTTGTAGAAAGCAAAACTCAGGGCATTATCTGAAAGTTCCAATAATACTATACTAAAATGATCCGTGTTTTTTTTCCTACAACTGTAATGTTCCACACTTCAAAAATACCTGTTATTGAAATAACATAATGAAACTCTTCCTTTTAGCAATGAAATCAAATTCTACAACTTACTTCCAGTTTGAGTTACACATTTCATGTCATCCTAAAGCTAACTGATTCATTTCGTACTCTTCAATGTAATAGGAATGTACAAGGGACCAACCATCAAAATTATTCTGCTAAAAATCCTCTCTGAACTTGCACTGTTATTAGGACTATGATTCCCCTTCAGCTGTTGGAAGGAAGATGCCAGAAATTCTTCTATCTTTTGGGAAAACTAGTAGATAAGTGACAATTTTACAAATAGTCATACTGCTTAGCAAAAAGGGATATAAGCTTTATTGATCTATTTTGATTAACACAGCTCTTTCTTTTTTAATGCTTGTGTTTCTCAGGAAGACACTATGACTGATGTGAGAATGGAAAATTTTGGTTAATTTTGTATGTGTATCCACACACCCAGCAATAAACCATCTTAATAAATCAAATGTAGGAAAATAAACACAAGCCTGAGCAATAAAAAGAATGCTGCAAAAAAGAAACAGCACAAATATGCAAAGACATTCCTTTCTCAAAGTGAAATTCAAGTACATCTCTAATCATGCGGCATAATGCAATCAACAGTGTCATGGGGGAGAGAGTAGATAGTAAAATGAAACAGACCCAACTCCAAAGCTCAGCTCAGCTCAGTCTCCATGTACCATTTCCCTATAAAGGGGATTATATTGATATAAAGCTTATCGTATAGTGTTAAGTCCCAACATACCAAATACCAATACAGATGTGTTGTACAAAGCCTGACACACAGTAAATGCTTTGAAAATTCTGGAGAAGTAAAGGTAACATCAGTAGAAGTGAGGGACTAGGGAACAAACACAGTGAATAAGCTGCAAAAATGGTCAGGATCAACTTTTTACGGAACTCTGGCATTTATAAAATAAAAAATAGCCAGAGAATATTTTGTAAAGAAAAAAAAACAAAGCCTGAAAACCAGTAAGCAAGTTCTGTAGCATTTTAATTTACCCTGGTACCAGCCCCCACTCTCCAGCTTTGCAGTGGTCTTGAAAATAGGAACTCATATTCCTGGTGCAGGTTGCTGGAATGATATGGACCTTATTCTCACAGAATGTTAGTTGCTTGTTTTGATCTGTCTTGTGGGTCCTGAAGGACTGGCTCAAAGGCTTGCATTTGTTTCAACTGACTCAGAGATGTCTTCCTAGGGTATTTGGGTTGAAAACATCTGCAGGTAAATGTATTCAGCATGGTCAAAGGGCAATGGATATAGATGGGGCAAGCAAGAAACAGACTGAAAGCCTAGGAAGGAGAAGCTGAGGAAGGAGATACTTGGGGAAAGAGGGGGTGAAAAGTGCCCACATATTCCAGAGAATCTAGAAGGCCATGTGCATGCTCAGGAGTGAATACACGCTCAGAAGAGACCCAAGAAGACCCTGAGTTCTCATCTCCAGCTGACCCTCAGGCTCTGAACATGCAGGAAGTGAAAACTAAGGCAAAGTTTTAAAAGGCTAAGTGTGAAAAAGCACTCCAACATACACATGAGGCGATCCACAAAGACTGAGTTTTTCTGTTTTTTGCTCCAGGTTATTAAGGAATCTATCAAACCACTTGCTGGCCATTAATCTAATGAGTTACCACACATGACAAAGAATACAGACTTTAAAAGTTATTGAGAAAACTCACTAAACAATACCACAGAAAGCAAAACAGGAAACTCTATTGATGGAGCAGGATCTGATTTCCTGAGTCACTATATTAAGATAATCAAAACACCCAATTTCAACAAAAAATTAAGAGGCATAAAAACAGATCCCACAAAAATTGATATCCCATTCACAAGGGAAAGAAGAAAAGAACAGATGCAGTCCCTGAGGAAGCAAAGATACTGTATTTACCAAAAATCCCTTTAAATCAATTGCCTTAAATGTCAAGGAGCTAAAGAAAATAATGGACAGAGAAATTAAGCAAACCTAGAGAACAACAGCTCAACAAAGAGAAAATATCAATATATACAGAGAAGATATAATAAGAATCAAACAGAAATTCTTCAGGTCAAAAAATATCAATAATTGAAAGGAAAAATTCACAAGAGGGTTTCAATAGCAGATCTGAGATGGAAGAATCGGCAAATTCGAAGATAAGTCAAGTAAAATTATCCAGTTCAAGAAAAGAGAGAAAAAGATTGAATGAAAATGATAAAGCCCAAGAGACCTCTGAGAAACCATCAAAAATATCAAAATGGGGACTTCCCTGCTGGTCCAGAGGCTAGGTCTCTGCACTCCCAGTGCAGGAGGTCTGGGTGCAATCCCTGGTCTGAGAATTAAACCGCACACACCACAACTAAGAGTCCTCACGCTGCAGCTAAGGTCCTGTATACCACAGTGGAGATCAAAGACCCCACTAACACGACCAAGACTTGGCACTCAAACAAATAAACTGATTACATTTTTAAAAAGAATACCAAAGGGTACACAATAAGAGTCCCAGAACAAGTGCAAAATGAGAAAGGGGCAGAAAGAGTATCTGAAGAAATAATGGCCAAAAATGTCTTCATTTAATCAGAAATATCAACATCAAAGTTAAAAAAACTCCATATAGGATAAACTTAAAGAGATCCACACTAAGACACCTTATAATCTAACTGCTGAAAGCCAAAGGTGAAGAGAGAATTTTGAAAGCAGCAAAGTCGAAGTAACTCATCTTGCTCCGGATATCCTAAATAAGGTTAAAAATTGATTTCCATCAGAAACTATGGAAGTCAGAGGCAGTGAAGGGGCATGTTCAAAGTGCTGTAAGAAACTAAGTTTCCTTCAAAACTGAAGGAGATATTAAGATATCCCAGATAAACAGAAGTTGAGGGCATTCATTGTTGATAGATCTGTTCTATTGTAAACACTAAAGGTAGTCCTTCAAGTGACAACAAAAGCACTAGGAGAAACTGTGAGTCACGTGAAGAAATGAGGGACACCAGTGCTAATACAGACACAGGTAAACAAAACATAAAAGCCAGGATTATTTTTATTTTTGCTTCATAGACCTCCCTGTTTTATGATTTTAAAGGCAATGCATAAAATGGTAATTATAGATCCATGTTACTGGGTACTCTCTATTTAAAGATGCAACTTGTGATGATAACAACATAAGAGGAGGACAGAACTATAGGATCAAACTTTTATATACTGTTGAAACTAAGTCAGTATCAATTTGAACTAGATTGTGATAGATGTAGAAGCTAATGTAAATCCCCAGAGTAAACTTTAAGAAAATAACTAAAAAATAAACAGTAAGAGAAGTGAGATAGAATTGAAATAGTGCATTATAGAAAAATAACTAAATACCAAAGGAAGCAATAATGGAAGAGCTGAGGAACTAAACAAAAATTAAGGCATAAAGAAAGCAAATAAACTTAATCACTTCTTTAAAGACCCTATCTCCAAATACAGTCACATGCTGAGGTACTGAAGATTTAGGATTTCAACATATGAATTTGGAAGGACACAGTTCAGCCTGTGACAACATCCCTTACTACATTACTTTGAGTCCTTCCTTGTCAGTAATTATATTAAATCTAAATGGAAACAAACACTTCAATTAAAAGCAAGAGATGAGTAGAATCAATAAAGAAATATGAACTAACTATATACTGTCCACAAGGGATTCACTTTAGTTCCCAAAATGTTAACACTAGTTAAAAGTGAATGGATGGGGGGGAAAAAAAAACAGCCAAAAGAGAGCTCAACATAAAAATTTTTACAAGAGACAAAGAAGGACCCTATATAATGACAAAAAAAAACTCAATCAGTTAAGAATATATAGAAATTATAAGCAAAAATGAATCTCAAAAATACATAAGGCACAAATTGACAAAATTCAGGAAAAATAGACAGTTTTACAATAATACTTGGAGATCTCAATATCCCACTTTCAGTAATGTTAGAAAAAACAGAGAGAATGATGACAGAAGTAGAAGGTTTAAACTATACTATAACCCTAGCAGACCTACCAAATGTATACAGAGAACTTCATCCACAATAGCCATCTTTTCAAAGGCACATAGACCACACGAACAGCCACAAAACAAGTCTCAAAAAATTCCAAACTACTGAAATCATACAGAGCCTTTCCCCTGACAGCAATGGAATGAAACTAGGAATCAGTAACTGAAGAAAAATGGAAAATTTCTCAAACATGTGAAAATTAAATAATACAGTCCTAAATGACAAATGGATCAAAGAACAAATCACAAGAGAAATGAGATAAAACTTTGAGATGAATGGAAACAAAAACACAGCACTTGAAAACTTATGGGATGCATTAAAAAGAGTGCTCAGAGTGAAATTCAGATCTGCAAATAGTCTGCATTTAAAAAAGAGAAAGATTTCAAATCAATAACCCGATTTTACATATTAAAGAACTAGAAAAAGAAGACCTAACTAGACCCAAAGCTAACTGAAGAAAGGAAATAATAAAAACTGGCTAAGTGAAATAGAAAATACAAAAGTCTCAGCTTTTCTCACAGAGAAGCCAAAGGGTGCTCTGCGCAGTTGACTCAGGCCCACAGCGCCAGTCTTCCCCACCACAGATGCTGTAGTTTTCCATGCCTGAATCTCTTCTTCCAGAATTCTAAATTCTGTGAATAATGGACATTAGAGCAGGATTTATTATGTTATCTAACATATTTTAACAACCCAGAATCTTTCAGATGATGACCACATCCTTCTTTGGGGAGCTGACAGAAAGGGTGGTGTTGGAGCACGTGGGTAAGGAGAGACATGTGCTAAACCAGGAGGTGCTTGACAGCTGAGTGCCATCTGAGTGGTGGCTGCAGCCTCCTTAAAGTGAGGATTGGGTTAGATTTTCTGTTTGCCTCACTGAACAGTGGGGATTTCTTTGTCCAGACTTAGAGACTCAGTGATTTTCTTCCTAGATTGTTCATGGAAAGAGACTCTGGAGACCCTTCTTCCTGGGGACTTTGTTTTTCGCTTAGAACACAAAGAAGAATCTAAGGCCTTTACCTGATGCAGGAAAGCTTATTAACAAAAAGGAAAGAAAGAGCAGGTCACAGAGTCCAACACAACTGAGTGACTAAGCACACACAGAGAAAGAAGAGGGAAAACACCTCAAGAGTGAACTGCGCCAGGCCAAGGGGGGCAAATGGCCCTGCAGAGCTGGGGTGCAGAGCTGTTAACGCAGGGTTATTTGCATAGTCCACGGGGGTCCCTGATTGACAGCTGCATGTTATACAACAGGATGCTCTCCTGTACATGCACTTCCAATAATTCAGTCTGTTATAATTAGATGCATTTATTCATGGCATATTTATGAGCAGTTAATAACTCCAACGGCTGCCAAAGGTTACTTTAGTCAGGACAGTGTGAGGCCTGCACATGTGCTAGAGTAGGAAAAGTCCTGCCAGTTGGCCACAGGGATTCTTCCAGCCCCTTGACTATCTTTGGAGTACTGCATTGGGGGTGGGGCTGGTAAATTACTTGGTGGGATTAGGCGGCGACGGACGGTTAGCTGAAGGGGCCGCCTCTCCTTGCTCTCTGCTAACTTCCTGCCTATCAGGACTGCCCATCAGTATCATTCCTCTCAATTTCCATGACTGTGGTTTGGCCATCACGCTCTTCTTTTCACTTCACATTTCAGAATGCTCTACTGTCTATTCTGGCAACTCATTTTGTGACACTCTATCATTTCCAGTAAGTGGCCAGACAAATATTTTGAAACTGCGTGGAGTTTCTGTGAATCAGGAAGAGTTTCAGGTTTTTCTATCATTTAAATTTCTGAGCTCAAGCCTACCTTAGGGAAAGTGCATTACTTTTAGAAAACAGTGTGATAAAATGTGCCCAGAAAGTCCCTTTCTGGATTAGCTTTTATCCCTAGCACACAGCGAATAGCCTATAAGTAATGCTGACTGGTCTTCATGATGCAAGTTTGTAAAGCAGAGAATGAGATACTTGTAGCACAAAAGCTGAGCATAAAATAGGAAAAGTGACAAGAGGTTCTGCCTATCATTAGCAGACTTATCATAAAAGATGTATGCATTCTGAAACTCTAGATTTTACCAGTGAGGAACTTGCACTTTTCTAGGTCTGTAAGGAATTGAGAATGTGGTGAGGAAGCCGTGCACAGTGGGTTGGGATGGTTTGTATGGCGCTGTAGCTTTTCATTGATGTCTGGGTGTGTTTGCTAAGAGAGCCAAAGCAAAGTGTCACAGATTCAAGGGCAAAAACCACAGTAATAAATTTTCTCATAGATCTGGAGGCTGGAAGTGTGAGACCAAAGCTGGCCTGGTGTCTACTGAGGTCTCTCCTCGGCTCACAGATGCCTTCTTCCCCCGTGTCCTCACAGCCTCTGCGCCTACCTGTGTCCCCGTCTCGTCTTATAAAGACACCAGTCACAGTGGGCCAGGATCCATTCCAAAGACCTCTGTTTAACTTAGTTACCTCTTTAAAGGACTTATCTCCAAACCCAACCACATTCTGACGAATCGGGGCTTACGGCTTTAACACATAAACTTGGTGGGAAGGACACAATTTGTCCCACAACAATAATGAAATCACTTGCTTCTTACCTGCAACACTCTCCCCCACCTTTCTGACTTAACAAAAATTATGGCATACAGACTAAAACAATAAGGAAATCTACCTGAATCTGTGAATTTGGATAGTTGAAAAGTGACTTTACAAAGGGGGTGAAGATTTGGAACTTGTGAGACATTATGTTTCATTTCACATGCCTTTTATGAGATCTTCTGAACAGTTGTTTTACGGCTGCTTTGCAGAGACACCAAGAAATTTTTGGTTCATTTGGGGCCAACATTAATGCACATACCCAGAGACACCTCAGAGCCCTTATATATATATATATATATATATATATATATATAAAGGCAATCTATTCCAAATAGCCTTTCTACTCTTGTGTGACTCAAGGGAAGGAGACCCCAGAAGTGCTGGGTTCTGAGCAAATTCAAGATTGAGGAATGGCCAAGGGTGGGAAGGATGTAAATGGATAACTCTGGAGGAAAAACGTGTAATGAAAGGGAGGTGGTTGGGGGCCCCTCCATCCCTTCATAGGAATGCCTGAGCAGGGTTTGCTTGGCTTTCACGGAGACCCTGACCAGCCTGGCTGACAACTAAATGAGTTTCTCCTCTGGCCAGTAAAAAAAAAGCTTTTGAAATGCTGTGAAAAAGCTTTTTTCACTTGTGTTTACAAAAACCCTAGAACACGGGTACTATTTTTATACCCATCTTACAAATGAAAAAGTTACAAAATCTCTCCCATGTCGCACAATTAGTGGCACAGTTAGGATTCCAACCCAAGTGGAATAGTTCCAGAGTCTGCACACAAGTTGGCGTCAGGTCAGGAATTTGCAAGTTAGTTAACAAGCTCTGTATCCCTAACAAGAGACACTCAGTGCTTCAAATTGTCTTGGCTTCTGTATTCAGAAGGACTCCCTGAGAGCCAGGAGCCAACCAAGTGCCAAGGCAGCTTTCCAGTGGAGGTGACAGGCCCACGTGGCCGAGCAGGCAGGGCAGGGCAGGAAGAATAGGCAGGCCCTGGTAGCCAGGGCTGAAAAAAAAACCCAAAAAAACACTAGGGAGGCACTTGCTATTAGCGAAGAATTCTAGGCCACATTTCAGACCTTGACAGATGAGCCTGAGGGGGTGTCCTACAGATCATCATTGTGTGGTCAACGTGGGACCACACAAGATGAAATCAATGCTTGCGTTTTACAGAACATCAGCAAACAGACAGGCTGGGCCATGGAAACAGAAGAATTTTCAGCAAGGAAACCTGGGAATAAGAAGACGAAGTACCCAAGGGCCTGATGCTCTGCTGGCCAGGCTGTCTCTGGGTCTGTGTGGCTTTAAAAGGTACCAAGTCTCAGTTGAGCTCTACAGAAAAGGGGAGAATATACACCTAACATCTCTAAAGGAGAGCATACGTACCTCGAATGGCTAAAATAACAGGTATTAGCATCTTCTAAGTGTGGGAGGAAAGGAAGAGTCTGGTGAGCACAGAGCCCAGGGAAGCACAGGTTTATACAGGGTATGATAGTGAATGCCTGCAGAGGGGATCACACCCCAGCGTCCAGAGGGCAAGGGATTAAGATGAAGGCCAATGAGGGGAAGCAGGTCTCACTGGGTTCATCCTCAATAATCAGGGACCGGCTTTTATAAACACGTGACAGACAGAGGGCAACAGCCTAGAGCCGCGCTCTTGGCATGCTGCTGATCTGCTGCAGAGAGCAGCGGTCCCTACTCTAAGGCATCTGAGAAGGGAGGAGAAGGCTGGCCAGTCGAGGGGCCAGGAGAGTTCTGCTCCTTGCCCCAGAATTCCCGGGGGCCCAGAGCAGAAGGAACCTGCCTTGTATACAGAGAATCGGTCCTTCAGTTCAGTTCAGTTCAGTTGCTCAGTCACGTCCGATTCTTTGCGACCCCGTGAATCGCAGCACAGCAGGCCTCCCTGTCCATCACCAACTCCCAGAGTTCACTCAAACTCACATCCATCAAGTCGGTGATGCCATCCAGCCATCTCATCCTCTGTTGTCCCCTTTTCCTCCTGCCCTCAATCCCTCCCAGCATCAGAGTCTTTTCCAATGAGTCAACTCTTCGCATGAGGTGGCCAAAGTACTGGAGTTTCAGCTTTAGCATCATTCCTTCCAAAGAACACTCAGGGCTGATCTCCTTTAGAATGGACCAGTTGGATCCAGTCCATATGCAGGTCAGGAAGCAACAGTTAGAACTGGACATGGAACGACAGACTGGTTCCAAACAGGAAAAGGAGTACGTTAAGGCTGTATATTGTCGCTCTGCTTATTTAACTTATATGCAGAGTACATCATGAGAAACACTGGGCTGGAAGAAGCACAAGCTGGAATCAAGATTGCCGGGAGAAATCTCAATCACCTCAGATACGCAGATGACACCACCCTTATGGCAGAAAGTGAAGAAGAACTAAAGAGCCTCTTGATGAAAGTGAAAGAGGAGAGTGAAAAAGTTGGCTTAAAGCTCAACACTCAGAAAACGAAGATCACAGCATCCAGCCCCATCACTTCATGGGAAATAGATGGGGAAACAGTGGAAACAGTGTCAGACTTTATTTTTGGGGGCTCCAAAATCACTGCAGATGGTGACTGCAGCCATGAAATTAAAAGACGCTTACTCCTTGGAAGGAAAGTTATGACCAACCTAGATAGCGTATTGAAAAGCAGAGACATTACTTTGCCAACAAAGGTCCATCTAGTCAAGGCTATGGTTTTTCCTGTAGTCATGTATGGATGTGAGAGTTGGTCTGTGAAGAAAGCTGAGCACCAAAGAATTGATGCTTTTGAACTGTGGTGTTGGAGCAGACTCTTGAGAGCCCCTTGGCCTGCAAGGAGATCCAACCAGTCCTTGTCTGCCTTTTATTCTTCTGAGATATCATCACGCATTTTTAATACTATTTCACTTTGACTCCTAGTTCCATATTTTCGCACATTTTTTTGTCCCTATGTCTAGAGCACACTTGCAAATCTCCCCCTCAACCCACACAGCCATGTGCCCCCACAACTCAGCTCAGTCTTCCATCACTCCCTCTGTTAACCCTGCCTCCTGCCCACCAGCCCAAAGCAGGTCCCCATGGACCTGTTCCCAAATATGCCTGCCTCCATCTCCATGACATCCAGGGTCTACGGATGGTATTTATGCACCATCTAAACTGGAGCTGGCCTGTCTGTTAGTCTGTCTCCTGACCTCCACCCTGTGAGCTCTTCTCTGAACCATCTTTTTTTCTCCTCTTGCTCCATCCCTTCATCAGCTAAGAGAAAAAGAGGAGAAAAGGATGGTTCAGTGAAGAGCTCACAGGGTGAAGGGCAGGAGACAGACTGGCGTACAGGTCAGCTCCAGTGATCGCTGCTTATTTAAATTAATACACAGGGAGATGAGTGAAACCGACCTTCATCTCGCCTCCTCCTCCTGTTTAATAGTTTAATAATACACTTTCAGCTGGAAGATTAAGGCTCATCCCCTCGCCGCCTTCCACACACCCACACAAGCTCACACGCTGCTCTGACTCTGGCACTGACAGCCTCTATAACGTCCTTCCACAAGCTCAGGCTCACACCAGGAAAACAGAGAGCAGGGGAGGAGAAGGGGAATGACCTCCAGATGTCTGTACAACTGTCCATTTTCCAGCCGGGGTGTGAGTACAGCTTGTGCGCTTGGCAGGGAGGGATCACTCTACTTGCAGGGGTGGGGAGGCTAGCAGAACCCCGCTGGGACAGCTCTGTCGTCTGCTGGCCCTTCAGACCTGCTGCTCAGGGCGTGGCCTCTGCTGATCAGCGCCCAGGGAAAGGGTTTAACAACCTGTTGAAAGTCAAACCAAAATGTCGAGCGATAGCATCTTTGTGTGCAGCCTCAGAGCCACATGGTCTGAGTGTAATGAAAATGGAAGTCAGCCTTCCTCTGACCTTTTCAGGAAATCCTGGTGCCCTTCAGCTGTCCTCATGCACACATTCCTTCAAACTGTGAGCTTGGAACAGTGCTGCTTTGCAAGACAAATCTGGGAATCATTGTCGACACTTGTCATGCACATATCTCTCCGTTTCAATTCCACCAGCAAGTCCTGTCAGTTCTCCTCTAAAATGACTGTTTCACCTCATTTCTTTGGTTTTGTCTCCCAAAGATCTGTCCTCATCTCATGCCTGATGTGGCAAACCCCCTAAGAGCACTGTGTGATTCCACTCGGAAGTCTGATTCCTCCAAGCCCTGTTGTGTTTGCAAGACAGCAGATACCTAAGCTTAAACCTCTGCACTTCACTCCCTGCCTCAGCCTTTCCTCCGCTCCTTAAAATGCTGGTTCAGGACACCAAGACAGTGCCACCTTGTCCTTCTGGCCACAATTGCAAAGTGACTTAGAGAAGCCTTTCCTGGGCCCACCCCCGATATAAAGGGCCTTTCCTGTTATTCTCTCCCATGTTCTTTTTCTTCTCTGTTTTAATACTGACAGAAAATAACATTTTCTAGGTTTATATTTAAAGGTGTGAGCTTCCTGGGTGGCTCAGTGGTCAAGAATCCACCTGCGTTGCAGGAGACACAGGACACACGGGTCAAGTCCCTTGGTCTGGGAAGATGCCCTGGAGGAGGGCATGGCAATCCATTCCAGTATTCTTGCCTGGAGAATCCCATGGACAGGGCAACCTGGCAGGCTACAGTCCATGGGGTCACAAAGAGTCAGACACAACTAAGCATATACACATTACTGACCTTATTAGTACTGTCTGAAGCACTGTGGGGAAGAAATTGGATTCAGCTGAAAAAAATAGGTTCAAAAATAAAAACCAGATTTGCAATGTTTATTATTTTTTGTTGGATGCCTTTAAAAATATTTAGAATCTATTTGATTTTTCATATGTTTAAATGCTTTTTTAAAGTTAGTTAGTGGATTCATGTCAATGTATGGCAAAACCAATACAGTATTGTAAAGTAAAAAAAATAAAAGAGAAAAGAAAAAGAACAACAAAAAAAACCTTGATCTTCTCTGTAAAAAAAAAAATAAATAAAAATAAAGTTAGTTTATTAAAAGAGGAGTGACATCATCACATTGAAGGCCCAGTCCCTTTCCCTCCCAATGGTCAAAAACTGCATTGCTCTTCATGAACAAAAACAGCTCTGAGAGATCTGGAGCCCACTCTCCACTTCTTAGGAGATGAAGATCTGGGTGAGCGATCAGGTTCTACAGGTATTTTCAACACTTTGCAAAGGTCCTATTTCACTTACACACAACGAAGACTGGCCAAACCGATGTACGACATGGCTAGAAACAGGAAGAAAAGCAGGGGCTACTAGGAGCAGCCACATAGCAGAATGACCGTGTCTCACAGTGACCCACTCTGTAGACAAAATCGGCAGTCGCCAGTGAGGAAAGCAAAGGCAGCGCAGCCACCGTCAAAACCCTGCAGACCTCTCCAGCTTTCACCTCAGAGGCATCTCACTGACACCAGCCATCTGAGTCTTTCCCCAGTCCCTCTCCTGTGTCCCCGCCAGAGCCTGGGCACCACACCAGCAGCCAGCCCAGGCCTCTGCGTCTGCATGAGTTCCCGCCGAGACATCGCCACTGAAGGCCACCACCATGTGCACACTGAGGCCAGCACACCCAGCAGGCCTATAAACGCTGTGAGCCTCCACTACAGGGAGGGCACAGGGGAGCACACCAGAGCCAGGGGCCCCACCACAGCTGGTGGGCCCAGAGTGGGTCCTGTCTTCTGCCGCTGACCTATGCCACTGCACTCCCCTGCAGCTGGCCCCTTCTTTCCCGCTGTGTGCCACCATCATGCCACACCCATGGCATGATCCAGCAATCACTAGTGCACACGGACATTCAGGACCCCCGTGGTTGGCCTTGCCCCTCCATCATTACATACGTGTCTGCAGCTGGCCCCTGCAGGTGAGTGTGTGCATACCACCAGCTCTGGCAACCACCATAACTGTTAAGTCCTTATCCAACAACAATCACTTGATGTAAATGTAAACAGATTGAATTTTCCAATCAAAAGGTACAAAATACGTGGATGGACAGAGAAACGTGACCCATTGATAAGTGGCCTATAAGAGACATTAACTTTAAGGACACAAACTGGCTCAACGTGAAGGCACAGAAAAAGATATTCCATGAAAATGGAAGCTGAAAGGAAGCAGAGATAACTGTACTTATACGAGAAAAAACAGACTTTAAACCAAAACTGTAAGAAGAAACAAACAAGGTCATTATATAACGATAACAGTTCAATCCATCAACATGATATACCAATCCTGAAAATATATGCACCCAATATCAGAATACCTAAATATACTGACCAAATACTCATAGATCTGAAGGGAGAAACAGACAGTACAATAATAGTAAGGAACTTCAATACCCCACTTGGAACAACCCCATTGCTTCAACTTTCGCTATCCAGACGGGAAATGAATAACGAAAGCTGGACTAGAATATACTTTAGACCAAGGGACCTGACAGCCACATACAGAACATAGTGCCCAAGAGCAGCAGGACACACTCTCTCCATGATGCACATGGAACACTCTCCAGGACAGGACACGGAAAGTCTTAGCACACTTGAGAAGACTGAAATCATGCCCAGTGTCTTTCTGATCATGATGGTATGAAACTAGAGATCAACAACAGGAAGAAAACTGGGAGACTCATGAGTATATAGAAATTAAATAACATTCTCTTCAATGACCAAAAGGTCAAAAAAGATATCAAAAGGAGGGTCAAAAATACCTTGAAGCAAATGAAAATGGAAATATAACACACAAAATCCTATAGGCTTTCTAACTGGTTTCATTGGTTTGTATTTCTGTTTTTGTGCCAGTACCATACTGTCTGGATGACTATAGCTTTGTAGTATAGTCTGAAGGCAGGAAAGCTGATACATCCACCTCCATTCTTCTTTTACAAAATTGCTTTGGATGTTAGGGGTCTTTTGTGTTTCCACACAAGTTGCGAAATCGTTTGTTCTAGTTCTGTGAAAAATACCCTTAGTAGTTTGACAGGTATTGCATTGAATTTATACACTCCTTTAGGTAGTAGAGTCATTTTCACAATATTGATTTTTTCAACACAAGAACATGTTATATCTCTCCATCTGTGTGTGTTGTCTTTGATTTCTTTCATCAGTATTTTATAGTATTTTTTTTTTTTTTTTGCATACAGGTCTTTTGTCTCTTTAAATAGGTTTTAAAGTGAAAGTGTTAGTTGCTCATTCGTGTCTGATTCTTTGTGACCCCCATGGACTGAGTATGCCAGTTTCCTCTATCCATGGGATTCTCCAAGCAAGAATACTGGAGTCAGTAGCCATTCCCTTCTCCAGGGGATCTTCTCAAGCCAAGGATCAAACCCAGGTCTCCTGTATTTCATGCAGATTCTTTACCAGCTCCTCCTAGGTACTTTAATCTTTTTGTTGCAATGGTGAATGGGATTGTTTCTGGAACTTCTCTTCCTTCCTGATTTTTTAGTGTTAGTGTATAAGAATGCAATGGACTTCTGTGTATTACTATCAAATCCTAAGACCTTACTATATGGAAAAGCTCAGAGATAAACCCATGCACCTATAGGCAAATGATATTTGACAAACGAGGCAAGACTATACAATGGCCAAAAGACAGTCTCTTCAATAAGTGGTACTGGGAAAACTGGACAGCTACTTGTAAAGGACTGAAATTAGAACACTTCCTAATACCATATATAAAAATAAACTCAAAATGGATTAAAGACCTATAAAACTATATTAAACTATATTTATATTAAAACTATAAAACTCTTAGAGGAAAATATAGTCAAAACACCCTTTGAAATAAAGCACAGATGATCTCTGACCCACCTCCTAGAGTAACAGAAATAAAACAAAAAATAAACAAATGGGACCTAATTAAACTTAAAAGCTTTTGCACAGTGAAGCAAATTATAAACAGGGTGAAAAAGACAACCCTTGGAATGGGAGAAAATAATAGCAAATGGAACAACTGACAAAGGATTAATCTCCAAAATATGTAAGCAGCAAATGCAACTCAACACCAGGAAAAAAAAAAAGGCAACAACAATCAAAACGTGGGCAGAAGACCTAAACAGACATTTCTCCAAAGAAGACATGCAGATCACTAATAAACACATGAAAAGATGTTCAATATTGCTAATTATTAGAGAAATGCAAACCAAAAGTACAATGAGGTATCATACCTCACACTGGTCAGAATGGCCACCATCAAAAAATCCACAAATAATAAATGCTGGAGAGGGTTTGGAGAAAAGGGAACTCTCATACTACTGGTGGTAATATAAACTGATACTGCCACTGACTGGAGAGAACAGTAAGGAGATTTCTTAGAAAACTAGGAATAAAACTACCAGACGACCCAAAAATCTCATGAATGAGCATATGCCTTGAGGAAACCATAACTGAAAAAGACACATATACCCCAATGTTCATCACGGCACTATTTATAATAGCTAGGACATGGAAGCAACCTAGATATCCACTGACATATGAATGGATAAAGAAGGTGTGGATTGCCTGCATACAATGGATTATTACTGAGCTATAAAAAGGAACACATTTGACTCAGTTCTAATGAAGCGGATAAACCTAGATCCTATTTTACAGAGTGAAGTAAGCCAGAAAGAAACACGTACCATACGTTAATGCATATATATATATGGAATCTATATAATCTATGCATATATATATATATATACACACACACACACACACACACATGGAATCTATATCTAATCTATGTATAATCTATACGGAATCTATAAAGATGGTACGGATGAGCCTGTGTGCAGAGCAGCAGAGGAGACACAGGCATAGAGCAGACCTGTGCACACAGCAGGGGAAGGAGAGGGCGGGACCGACAGAGAGTAGCGCTGAAACACACACATTCAGTTCAGTTCAGTTCAGTCGCTCAGTCGTGTCCAACTCTTTGCGACCCCATGAATCACAGCACGCCAGGCCTCCCTGTCCATCATCAACTCCCAGAGTTCACTCAGACTCACGTCCATCGAGTTAGTGATGCCATCCAGCCATCGCATCCTCTGTCGTCCCCTTCTCCTCCTGCCCCCAATCCCTCCCAGCATCAGAGTCTTTTCCAATGAGACAACTCTTCACATGAGGTGGCCAAAGGACTGGAGTTTCAGCTTTGGCATCATTCCTTCCAAAGAAATCCCAGGGCTGATCTCCTTCAGAATGGACTGGTTGGATCTCCTTGCAGTCCAAGGGACTCTCAAGAGTCTTCTCCAACATCACAGTTCAAATGCATCAATTCTTCGGCGGTCAGCCTTCTTCACAGTCCAACTCTCACATCCATACATGACTACTGGAAAAACCAGAGCCTTGACTAGACGGACCTTAGTTGGCAAAGTAATGTTTCTGCTTTTGAATATACTATCTAGGTTGGTCATAACTTTTCTTCCAAGGAGTAAGCATCTTTTAATTTCATGGCTGCAGTCACCATCTGCAGTGATTTTGGAGCCCGGAAAAATAAAGTCTGACACTGTTTTCCACTGTTTCCCCATCTATTTCCCATGAAGTGATGGGACTGGATGCCATGATCTTCATTTTCTGCATGTTGAGCTTTAGGCCAACTTTTTCACTCTCCACTTTCACTTTCATCAAGAGGCTTTTTAGTTCCTCTTCACTTTCTGCCATAAGGGAGGTGTCATCTGCATATCTGAGGTGACTGATATTTCTCCCGGCAATTTTGATTCCAGCTTGTGTTTCTTCCAGTCCAGCGTTTCTCATGATGTACTCTGCATATAAGTTAAATAAGCAGGGTGACAATATACAGCCTTGACGTACTCCTTTTCCTACTTCCATAGGGAAAAAAGACGGTCCACAAGCTTTGCTATATGACACAGAGAGCTCAAGCTGCTGCTCTGTGATGACTGAGAGGTGGGGTGGGGCGGGAGGTGGAAGGGAGGTTCAAGAGGAGAGGCACATATGTATATCTATCACTGATTCATGCTGATGTATGGCAGAGACCATCATCGGAGAAGGCAATGGCACCCCACTCCAGTACTCTTGCCTGGAAAATCCCATGGATGGAGGAGCCTGGTACGCTGCAGTCCATGGGGTCACTAACAGTAGGATACGAATGAGCTACTTCACTTTCACTTTTCACTTACATGCATTGGAGAAGGAAATGACAACCCACTCCAGTGTTCTTGCCTGGAGAATCTCAGGGACGGGGAAGCCTGGTAGGCTGCCGTCTATGGGGTCACAGAGTCGGACCCAACTGAAGTGACTTAGCATGGCAGAGACCAACACAATTTTGTAAAGCAGTTATCCTCCAATTAAAAATAAATTTTTAAAAATCCTCTGGGATGCTGCAAAAGCAATGCGAAGAGGAAAGCATACAAATGCCTCAACTAGAAAAAAGAAAGAAAGATCTCAAATAAATACTCTAACTCTATACCTCAAGGAACTAGATAAAGAACAAACTAGGCCCAAAGTTTGCAGAAGAATGAAATAACAAAGATCAGAGCAAAAATATTAAAAAGACAGACCAGGAAATAACAAAGATTAACAAACCTAATGGGTTTTATTTTTAAATGGGAGCAAAATTGACAAAACTTCAGCTAGTCTAAGAATAAAATAGAAAAGACTCAAATAAATAAAACCAGAGATGAAAGAGAAAATTTTACAACTAATATCACAAAATACAAAGAAGCATAAAACTACTATAAACAAATATATGCCAAAATTTGAATAACTTAGAAGAGCTGTATAAATTCTCAGAAACATACAACCCTCCTAGACTGTTATAGGAAAAGAAAAAAGTATGAACAGATGAAAAATTAGCAAGAAAATTTAATCATTATCGAAAATCTTCCAACAAAGAAAAGTGTTAAGACCAGACGGTTTCACTGATGGATGCTACCAAACAGTAAAAGAACAATGAAAACAATCTTTCTCAAAGTCTTCCAAAATTGAAGAGGAAAGAACACTCCCAAATTCATTTCACAAGGTCAGCATCACCTTGATACCAAAGCCAGACAAGGATACTATTGTGAAAACTACAGACAATGTCCTGGATTAATCTAGATGCAAAAATTCATAACAAAATATTAGCAAACCAAATTCAACAGCATATTAAAAGGAGCATACATTATAATCAAGTGGGATTTACTCCAGAGATGCAAGGAATTAATAAATACGATACATCACATAAACACTTTAACCACCTGATGCAAAGAGCCAACTCATTGGAAAAGACACTGATTCTGGGAAAGACTGAGGGCAGGAGGAGGAGAAGAGGATGACAGAGGATGAGACAGTTGGATGGCATCACTGATTCAATGGACATGAGTTTGAGAAACTCTGGGAGATACTGAAGGACAAGGAAGCCTGGTGTGCTGAAATCCACAGGGTTGCAAAGAGTTGGACATGACTGAGTGACTGAACAACAACAACAATCACATAAACAGAATAAAAGATAAGGATCTTGCAATTAACTCAATAGAAGGATTCACTGAAAATGAATTCATCCTTTCATGATAAAAATAAGATTCTACCACAATAAAAACATTTAACAATTTCAGTATACAGTACATCTCAATGTAATAAAGGGAATATATGACAAGACTGGGGCTTGGCAGATGGCGCTAATGGTAAAGAACCTGCTTGCCAGCACTTGAGACATAAGAGGCGTGGGTTTGATCCCTGGGTCAGAAAGATCCCCCGGATGAGGGCATGGCAGCCCACTCCAGTATCCTTGCCTGGAGAATCCCATAGACAGAGGACCATAGGGTTGCAAAGAATCAGACACAACTGAAGTGACTTAGCACACATATGTGACAAGACCACTGCTAGCCTCATACTCAACAGAGAGAGACTAAAAGGCTTTTCCTCTAATATTAGAGATAAGACAAGAGTACTCTCTCTCACCACTGTAATTTGACATAGTTACTGCACATCCTATACAGAACAATCTGGCAAGAAAAAGAAATAAAAGGCACCACATTGGAAAGAATGAAAATTGTGTTTGTGTGCAGATGATATGATCTTATATATAGAGACTTAAAAACTCCCATCAAAAACTTATTGGAACTAATCAATGAATTCAATAAAGTTGCAAGACACAAAAATCACAAGCAAAAATTAACTCAAAACAGATCAATGACTTGAACACAAAACTTGAAAAGAAAAAACTGCTAGAAAAAAGCGTAGGGGAAAAATGCCTTGACATTGGCCTTGGCAACCATTTTTTGGATATAACAACAAAAGCAAACAAAGAAACAGACAAACAAATTAAAATGCTTCTGCACATTCAAAGAAATAATCATCAAAGTGAAAGCACAGCCTACAAAATGGGAGAACATATTTGCAAATCATATATCTGGTAAGAGTTTACTTTCCAAAAAACATAAAGAACTCATACAACTCAATAGCCAAAAAAAAAAAAAAAAAAAAATCCAACTTTTAAAATGAGCAGAGGAACTGAAAAGACATTCTCCCAAAGAAGACAAACAGATGGCAACAGGTACAGGAAAAGACGCTCAACAACTAGTTGCCACAGAAACGCAAATCAAAACAACGAGACACCACCTTACATCTGTCAAAATGGATATCATGAAAAAGATAAGAGATAAAAAGTTTGGAGAAGGCATGGAAAAAAGGGAGTCCTCCTATACTGATAGCAGGTATGTAACGTGGTGTAGCCACTACAGAAAAAGAATATAAGTTCCTCAGAAAATTAAAAATTGAACTACCATATGATCCAGCAATCTAACTTTGGGGAATATTTCCAATGGAAACTAACTACAAGAGATACTTGCACTACCTGTAATCCTTATTGCAGGATTTTTCACAAATCCTGTTATTAAAAAAAAGATAAGTTATAAAAACAACCTAAGTATTCATCTCTGGATGAGAGAAGGTGATATATACTCATATTTGCACATCCAAGAGAATATTATTCAGTCATGAGAAGGAAGACAATTCTCCTATTTGCAACAACTTGGATGAACCTTGAAGGCATTATGTCAGACAGAAAAAGGCAAATGTTGTATAAATTTAAAACTCCAAACGTCCAGAAATGAGAGTAGACTGGTGGTGACCAGGGCTGGAGGGTGGATGAATTGGGGAGATACTTGTATAACGGTACAAACTTCTAGTTAAGAGTGAATCAGTTCTAGGTATCCAGAGTGGAAGGATGGTTATTATAGTTGTAATGAAAGTGAAGTCACTCAGTCATGTCCGACTCTTTGCAACCCATGCACTGTAGCCCACCAAGCTCCTCCATCCATGGGATTCTCCAGGCAAGAATACTGGAGTGGGTTGCCATTTCCTTCTCCATAGTTGTAATACTGCATGACATATTTGAAAGTTGCCAGGAGAGCAGACCTAAAATGTTCTCACCACAAAAAAAAGATATGGTAATTATGTGATACAACAGAGGTGTTACTAACATGGTGGTAGTCATCATGTTGCAATGCACAAGGCATCAAGTCAACATGCTGTATGCCTTAACCTTACACAGCATTATATGTCAATTATTCTGTTAAAACTAGAAAATATATATATATTTGTCTATATAAAAACACAGTTATAAAAATATTGTATCATAAATGCTTAAACTTTTTCAAAGCTATTCTAAATTTTTACTTAAGTCCGAGGATTCTCGGCGTCCTCTGTCATCCCTTCTTTGTATGTGTTATAGCAGAAAGTTGGCTACTGCTGGCCACAGTGCTGTGTGCAATTGTCAGGGCCAATGGCAAAATACAACCCCTGGGAAACATTTCAGCTCTGTTGGATTAGGCTGGGTTTCCACCTGAACTTTCTGTGATGATATGAATGGCCTATATTTGTGCTGTCTGATACTGAAGCCCTCTTTCACGCTAGCTATTGACCACTTAAAATATGGTCAGTACGACGTAGAAGCTGAATTTTCCATTTTATTTAACCTTAAAATTAACAACAAGATGCAGTGGCTACTGTATGAGAAAGTACAATTACAGGAAAAACAAAACCCAAAACTCATGATCCCACGCCCCTTGGGAAACATTTTCAGCAGCGAGGACTCCACATCTTCATTTTCCTCCATAAACATCAGACACGTGCATAATCTTTTTCAGGGTTAACACAGAAACCCTCAGGGCATTATCAGCATACCTAAAAGACCTCTCTGATTTATGTGATTCACAAGGTACTTGTCTGACATTTATGAAGTGAAAAGTGGCAGTGTTAGTCGCTAGGTTGTGTCTGACTCTGTGACCCCATGGACTGTAGCCCGCCAGGCTCCTCTGTCCATGGGATTCTCCAGGTAAGAATACCAGAGTGAGTTGCCATTTCCTTCTCCAGGGGATCTTCTCGACCCAGGGATCCAACCCTGGTCTCCTGCATTGCAGGCGGATTCTTTGCCATCTGACAGGTTATGCGTGAGATGAGATTATGCACAGGTTACGTCTGAGATGAGACCACCAATTTCAGCGTCCTAGAAGGACCCTTCATGTTTCCCCAGGTGAGGAGACGGAAGCACTTTTTCAGGAGCCCTTCAGCTCTAGAGTCAGCACCCTGGCGTCCCAATGGCATGGCAGGAGGTACAGGCCAGTTGTGTGCCAGTGAGGGTGTGGTGCTAGGACGGGCTTCCTGACTCTGAGAAACCTCAGGCCAGTCGCAGACACACCAAGCGCCTCTCACAGCAACACTGCTCAGAGATGCAGCAGTTTACTCTCCCTGAATGAGTTTCAGGGAGACCAGAGCTTCCCTTGGGTCTCACACAAGGCACTCCTGAGCCCATTCCCCTGAAATGCAAGTGGATAGGGCGCCACCTGGTGGAGACTTTTCATGCAGGTTGGCAGAATAGCGTGCATACCCTACTGCTGTGTGTTTCTTAGACACCGTGTTAAAGTAGGTATAGGTAGGTGAGTTGGGCATTTGGACTCTATCAGTTCAGTTCAGTTCAGTCGCTCAGTCGTGTCTGACTCTTCGCGACCCCATGAATCACAGCACGCCAGGCCTCCCTGTCCATCACCAACTCCCGGAGTTCACTCAAACTCATGTCCATCGAGTCCGTGATGCCATCCAGCCATCTCATCCTCAGTCGTCCCCTTCTCCTCCTGCCCCCAATCCCTCCCAGCATCAAAGTCTTTTCCAATGAGTCGACTCTTTGCATGAGGTGGCCAAAGTACTGGCGTTTCAGCTTTAGCATCAGTCCTTCCAAAGAAATCCCAGGGCTGATCTCCTTCAGAATGGACTGGTTGGATCTCCTTGCAGTCCAAGGGACTCTCAAGAGTCTTCTCCAACACCACAGTTCAAAAGCATCAATTCTTCGGCACTCAGCCTTCTTCACAGTCCAACTCTCACATCCATACATGACCACTGGAAAAACCATAGCCTTGACTAGATGGACCTTAGTCGGCAAAGTAATGTCTCTGCTTTTGAATATGCTATCTAGGTTGGTCATAACTTTTCTTCCAAGGAGTAAGTGTCTTTTAATTTCATGGCTGCAATCACCATCTGCAGTGATTCTGGAGCCCAAAAAAATAAAGTCGGACACTGTTTCCCCATCTATTTCCCATGAAGTGATGGGACTGGATGCCATGATCTTCGTTTTCTGAATGTTGAGCTTTAGGCCAACTTTTTCACTCTCCTCTTTCACTTTCATCAAGAGGCTCTTTAGTTGCTCTTCACTTTCTGCCATAAGGGTGGTGTCATCTGTGTATCTGGGGATTTTGATGTTTCTCCTGGCAATCTTGATTCCAGCTTGTGTTTCTTCCAGGCCAGCGTTTCTCATGATGTACTCTGCATATAAGTTAAATAAGCAGGGTGACAATATACAGCCTTGACTATTTCCTGTGTATTCATTTTCATCTGCTTCATTTGCCTCATCTATGAACAGGGATAATGATGGTACCAAGCTGTTAGGGTGATTTGAGGATTAGATGAATTTATATTTCTAAAGTATCTGGCACATAAAAAAGGCTACATACTTTTTTTGAAAAGCAATTAGCAGCCCAGGTCAAGAGGTGTTCTCCATTCAACATTACTTAGGGCCTGGGCCTTACCTTTGTGAGGCTGGGGATGGGGTCTAGGACCAAGTCACTAACCAGCAGCTGCCTGGGACTTGCCGCACACCGCCTCCCACCCACTGCCTCCAAAGAGAGGCCATAGAGATTCCTCAAGACTGTGGGAGCTGCGGCCCTGAGCTTAAAGACCCTGCCTGGACAGGGAAGCTCGAGACTCCAGCCCACAAGACCACAGTGGAAGGAGCCTAGAAGTGAGTGTCTGACAGCCTTTGTTGGTTCAGAACCTAAGAAGACAAAAATGTGCTGGAGTTGTCCATCTGCAAAGGATGAAGTAATCCAATCTAATGGTTTAAAAATCGACACTAACTGCAGTGAACTGACCCAGGATAATTCCAGACACATTTTCAAACCAAGTAGCCAAGGAACCTGTAGTAAGATGGCCTCATGTGGCCCCAAAGTACAATTTGTTAGCCAAACATAAACTTGAATCTGTATAAAACTGGCAGACACCCAAGCACTGAGCACGTCTGTGGAAATTTTCTAGGTCTCCCTTCTAAATCTGTCAAACTAAGGGCTGAGCAGTGGTGTAGGCGAGATTAAGGAAGGTGTTTTGTTCATTATGGTTTGTGTGTGTGTGTGTCAGTCACTCAGTCGTGTCCGATTCTTTGTGATCTCATGGACTGTGGCCCATCAGGCTCCTCTGTCTATGGGATTCTCCAGGGAAAAATACTGGAGTGGGTTGCCATTTCCTTCTCCAGTCATTATGGTTTACTCTTCACAAACATAAACTCCTCTTGAGGGCCAGGAGCCAGGCTTCTAGACTGTAAGAAATCACAGAGAATCATGCATGATCAAGACATAGGCCCTTCCCCAAAGATGCTCTGAAGTTCAGCAGGGATGTCAGATGCAGGTGGCAAATGCTCCAGGCAAGATTACTCAGGGGCTGTGAGCGGGGGACTCTGAGAAAGCCGAGGCCAGTGAGCTGGAGAGTAGGAGGCTCCGGGGTGTCATCTGGGGAAGTCTGGGGCCCAGTGCTGGAGGAAAACAAGGGAGGTTGAAGGTGCACACTGACAGGAAGATGGAGGTGGGCATGGAACTGTACAGCCAGGTGCCCAGGCCCTCATTCAGGGGGAAAGGCCATCTTCGGTCAAGTCAGTTCACAAGCTGCTCTGCGAGACGCGTTTCCCAAAGGGAAAGAAGGCTGGTGTGAGTATAAATCTCAGACTCACCGGGACACATGGACCTTTCTATTGCTGGTTGCATCTCAGGTAGCACAATGGGCTGCTGCTCTGTTTTCAGTTCCACGGGTAAAATGTCAGCGAGGAAGTAACAGGGACCACCCCTCCTCCCCTGCTGGAGGGAGGGAGTTTGGTAGAGTTTTTAGAGTAAAATGGAAATATGTACTGAAAGGCTTATCTTTTGACCAATACCTGGAATTTATGCAATGGATAGAATTATGTGCTTGCAGCAAGGAGATCCAACCAGTCCATCCTAAAGGAGATCAGTTCTGGGTGTTCATTGGAAGGACTGGAGTTGAAGCTGAAAGTCCAATACTTTGGCCACCTGATGCGAAGAGCTGACTCATTTGAAAAGACCCTGATGCTAGGAAAGATTGAAGGCAGGAAGAGAAGGGGATGACAGAGGATGAGATGGTTGGATGGCATCACCTACTCAATGGACATGGGTTTGGGTGGACTCCGGGAGTTGGTGATGGACAAGGAGGCCTGGCGTGCTGTAGTTCATGAGGTCACAAAGAGTCGGACACAACTGAGCCACTGAACTGAACTGAACTGATTACAATGTTTATCATAAAGTAAAAAAAAAAAATTAAAATGACATGCATTTCTTTAGAGAAATATGACAGGATACTGACCTGATGGATGTAATGGATCACAAACTTGAGAACAATGTTTAATGAGGGGAAAAGGTGCTCAATATACTTTAGATCATAAAGCTATTTACCAAACAATTTTCAGAGAATGAGACCACTCGAAATCTATAGGAGAGGATGTGTGGACACACGCACATATACACACGTGCGCCCACACAGGCAGACACGTATATGCCATACAGACCAAACCGTTAACACTGATTGTCTTTGGTCTCGGCGTCATAACTGTATTCCATATTTGGTGATTTTCCTTGTTTCACAAATATTTAAATAATACATTGATTCTAATCGTTAAAATCAATATTAGCTTAAAAATGTCAAGATCTGGCCAATACATCTACTGGTGTCATGAAGGACACTGGTTTACATGTAGGGATGTAGACACTCTTAAACACACACCAGTGCT
Source organism: Budorcas taxicolor (assembly GCF_023091745.1). Lineage (NCBI taxonomy): Eukaryota > Metazoa > Chordata > Mammalia > Artiodactyla > Bovidae > Budorcas > Budorcas taxicolor. The sequence continues at coordinate 6,630,724 of NC_068930.1, read as the reverse complement.
TAGTTACAAACCTATAATTATATATGTATGATCTCCTTCAAATGTATTACCCACAAATCAAACATATGTAACGTGTATATAATCTCCTTCAAGTAAGTTGCTTAGACTAAATGGTGGCTGCCAATCACTATGCAAAAATGTGACTGTGTTGCCTCCCAGTGGCCATTTAAGGAATAGCTGTATATGTTCTCAAACTGACATTCTCAGAGCCTGCAGGTACACCATACTGAAAGAAAGAAATAAACAATAACAAACAATGGTTCTAAGAGATTAAAGTAAAACGGCCAAGTATTCATGACCACTAAATGATAAGGTCAAGATCTGAACTTAAGTGAGCCTAACTCCAAAATCCATGCTCCTTTCAAAGCAGTGATGTCTACTAATAATGAAAATCCAAACGGGGTGTAAACAATCATAAAAATATGCCTTTCTCAAAATAAAAATAGCACAGAGAAATACATAGTGTGCCAGAGTGATTCCGGTCTGCCCAGGGCTCTTTTCCCCAGTGCAGGGCATTCCATGACCAGGACGGCAGTCACTGGCACTCTCGGATACCTGCCCACGGGCTGGACACAGTGACCCGAGGTGCAGCAGCAGCCAGGTTCTCTGACACCATGTGATACTACCAGAGCCCGCTTCCCTGTCAGCACTTTCTTGCTTGTTGCAGTTTCCTACACCACAGACTAGAGAGACTGGCTCTTCCGTCAGGGACCCAAAGACCAGGACACTAAGCCCTGTGTGGTCCTCACAAGTCTGCACCTTCAGAAGGCATGCAGGAAACAGAGGTAAGAGCTGGTGGTCACTATCTCCCAGCTCACCTGTTACAAAGAACATGTGTCATGAGGTTTGGCACATGCCCTCCGGTGGTCATGTCTGAGCTTGCAGGGGAGGGAAATAAAAACTCACTACTATTCAATGATGACCTAAAGCTCCACCCAGGGAAAAACCTCAGGCAATTAGTGAGGCCAGCCAGAAGGGCAGTAATTCAGTCCTTGGGTGGACAGAAGTCGTGCTCTGGATTCTGTGCCTCTTCTCTCCCCAGCTCTGGCAACGACAACCCAGGGAAACTGCTGCGCTGGGGCTCCCCTTAAAGATGCCGGGCCACTGGTCTGGTGTCCACAGTACACCTCTGGGTATGGCTCTGTAAAACTTATCACTTTTATTTGCTACAAGGTCGTTCTGAAGGTAACTGCAGAGCATTTTAAGGGTCCTCTCTTTGATGGTCTAACAGGAAATGTCTATGGCTCTCTTTGGACTTACCTTTTTATCATCAGATTCTATAAATAGATTATGCACAGGTGGTAGAAAGTTCTTCGGAACTGAAATTGTAGATCAGCTCTAGGCAAGCACCAAAGGCTTTTTAGAAGACATTTTGGGAGCAAATGGCATCAATAGCTTATGTTCCCTTAGCTTCTTTGAAATCACCTAAGGAATTTCATCCATCTGAATTGTGTGTGTCTTTTAGTATTACCTTAAATGATTTCTGGAGCATGGTGGGGATGTTATATAAATGAATCCCTCCCATAGAGTTACTTTTCAGAAGTTGGTAACAGTACTTTTCAAATATTTCTCAGTATGTATCTCAGATTAAAAGTGTAGGATGTGAACCCTAATTTCTTCTTCATGTTTCATCTTTTGTATTAGATCCAAAGTCTGAATAAAAATTTTTAAATACAATTTTAGTTGAAAAAATGTGCAGAATTTTTATATTTTTCCCTTTGTTTGCTGTCATAAGTAACATGATAGTAGAAACCTTTGTGCATAAAGCTTAGTCCTTACTCCTAGTTATTTCCTTAAGACAGACATTACATAGAAATTACTGGGTCAAAGTATATCACTGCTTTTATAAGATTTGGTGGGAGTGACCAAAGAGCTAGATAGAAAGGCTGTACTTCTAAAGGCCCAGTGACAGGGTGAGGCCTGGATGGGGCTCTGTGCCCTGTCCAGTTAATTATGATTGCCATCTCACCATCTCTGCTAAATCTGTAGACTAAAATGCTATCAAATTATAGCTATAGGTCCAATCATACTATAATTCCTAATGCTTTCAACTGTAGCTAGTTCTCCTTTCCACATGTTGAATAAGACTGGAAAAGAAAACTGGTTATCAACTTTGCAACTCATTAGCAGCAGGCTTCCTCTGCACAAATAAGGACAAATCCCTGCTAAGTTTCTCTGGTTTCTCACCACTTCCTTCTGGGCATGACATTTTCCCAAAGGTAAGAAGGCCATTGCATGTCTAATAATGCTGCATCCCTCCAATTTCCAAATGTGGTAGATTAAACAAGGAAATTGCTCATACCAGAACTCAGATTCCTGCTGCCACCACCCCCTTCATAGTTGTGACCTTGGGCTGATTACCAAACATTTCTGGCCTCTGCCTATTTGTTGGTTAGTGGAAATGCTGTCCCCTGGCTGGGCGGTCTGAGGGCTGAAGGGCTGTGTGTATTGGGGACTTTTTTGATATACAGACACTTGGTAAGAGGCCCCTCTGCTGCCTCCTCCCCTTCTGGACAAGAGGCTTATCTTATATCCTGTCCATGCAACTCTGCCCAGGACAAAGGCATCCCATCGTATTAGGCAATGGACCAAACTGACCCCTGCAGGACGGGAGCCAGGTGTGAATCAAGGACAAGAATCTATGCAGACTGGGAACAGAGCACAGGTGCACAGCAGGCCTACCCAGGGCCTCCTCTGCAGGGGACCCCAGCACTGGCCAGGATGCAGGGCTCGTCTCCACACTACTTCCTGCTCACAGGCTGAGCGCAGTGCCCTGTCTCACTGCCCAGCCTTCCTTCCCACAGCACGATGACAGAGGACCCCAGCACCGGCCAGGATGCGGGGCTCGTCTCCACACTACTCCCTGCTCACAGGCTGAGCGCAGTGCCCTGTCTCACTGCCCAGCCTTCCTTCCCACAGCACGATGACCGAAGACTGAACGTCAGCCCTCGAGATATTCCTCAGCTTTCCTTCCCACAGCATGACGACCGAGGGCCGAACGTCAGCCCTCGAGATATTCCCCAGCCTTCCTTCCCACAGCACGATGACAGAGGACCAAACGTCAGCCCTCGAGATATTCCTCAGCTTTCCACATGCGTTCTGCATGGGTAAGGCATTGATGTGATGCTCACAACTCCTATCTCCATCTACGGGTGAAACACCTTCCAGATCAATGTAGGGAAAAGGAAGAGTAAAGACTGGAACAAAACATCAAGGTGTGTGTGCAGATCACTGATCAGAATCCTTACTGGGCTGGTATAAGACAAATCATGGCCAGCTGTCAAGCAGGTTTGGGACACAATAGGCCAACGCATTCCTCAGAATTACATTAGGACATGCAGTCTTTGAAGATGACTGTATTCACATTATTTTCCACTACAATTACCCTTTTAAATATAAAGTTTATTGTGAATAATTATAACTAAGATAGAAAATATCTATAACAGCTACCTAAATAATGTACCTTTTAAACAACTTGGCTTTCGTGCTTTTTTCTTTCCTTTTCTCTTTTTCATTAATTTAAAAATATCTTCTAAAGTCTACTTAGACCCACCATGGAAGCTGAAAAGCTATAAAGAAGTCTTTCTCACTGGTCAGTGTATTGATTTACTCAGATGCAATGCATAATTCAGAATCTTCAAAAAATGACTAATGATCATTTTAAATGACAAGTGCTAAAATTTAACCTCAGTGCTGGAAATGTTATCAAACCACACAACAAACAGACTTTTAAAACTTCAAAATACTGCACAATCGCAACAAAAAAGGAGTCTGCTTAGACTTTTTAAAATAAAATCTGTTAAATTTTCCCTAGCTTACACTACCACTCTTCTAAAGATGCCCTTGATCTTGAATCAAATAAACAAGTATAGATAAATACTATGAACTCATAGTAGCCCAAAGAAATAATCTACATGGACATCAGTATGGGCAAGTCAGAAGGGGAAAAGCACCCATCTCACACAGACACACACACACAGACACACAGACACAGACACACAGACACACACACACACACACACAGATATGACAACCCCGCAAGTCAGAAGGTGAAAAGCACCCATCTCACACAGACACACACAGACACACACACAGACACACACACACAGACACACACACACACACACACAGACACACAGACACAGACACACACACACACACACACACACACACACACACACACACACACACAGATATGACAACCCCGCAAACTAGCCAGCTTCGGCACGGCAGCGCCAGCCGGCGGCACCCACCGCATGGTGTAGAGCAGCGTGCCGTCGTCCTCCAGACGCAGCAGCTTGTTGGGCGTGGTCATGTTGTGGGCGATGGACTTCTTCCCGTTGTGGAAGAATGTATCTGGAGTCCAGATTTTGCTGGCGAGGAGATTGTTGAGAGGAAGGCGCTGCATGGGCCCTTTAAATCGAAGCCTTTCGTCTTTCCAGCTTTGTCGGAAAAACACGTCGATGGTGTATTCCTAACACAAAACGGAGGCAACCAAGTGACGGCTCGGCAGGGCAGCCCTGGGCCGGTGCCGTCAGGGCTTAGAGTGGTCCGGGCGGGGCCGCAAGCACACTCACCATCTCCGTGTCGGACACGGGGCCGAAGCTGGTGACGTAGATGTCCGTTCTCACCTGCGTGATACGCTCTGAAACACAGACACAGGTTCCTCGCCAGGGCCTCTGCTCACAGTTCAGAGGGACATAACTCAGGGAGGGCACAGTAAAACGGGGTCAGGGAGCCTACGCGGACTGTTCTTGTCAAAGAGGCAGAGAGGGTCAACCCATGGTTTAAGCAAATACCCCTGATAAAAAATGCAAATAATGAAGGACTAAACATTTTCCTCTGGGGATGGATTTGCTAGGGGGTCCCTCCTCACCTAACGGAGCAGATTCAAATGTACACATGCAAACCTGGCGGAGCCAAGGGCCCCCCACATGCCTGAAACGCAGGGGACTCCCAGCACAAAATCAAGCCAGCTGTACCCTGAAAGCATATTTTACTACTCATTTAGTTTCATCAGCTTTATAGGGTCAAAGTAAAAACTAATTATGGCTCTAGTGAAAAGTTAAACCTGTAATAGGCAACGTGTAAAGAACACTTGCACTAAATAGCGGATTTCTGAAAAGGACTTGCAGAGACAGGAGGGTATGAGGTTGATGATAAAGTATTTCCTAACACAAGGTAACTTCAGCTTCAGTATCACCTAAGAAGCGGTTTCTCCTTAAGTGGACCAGAATGGATGTTACCATTATCTGGAGAGAAAAAGGAGTTTTCAGGGAGATCACTTCCCCTGGCTTCTTGCATCTGGACAATGACAACATGCAGCAGCCTTGCAACACCACCAAGTCACACTCCTAGCAGGGAAGCCCTTTGAGGAACTGTTTGAATCACAGCAAACGTGAGCTCGAGACTGGGTGTAAGCAGAAACGTGCCTTGGGCCCGAGGGCCTGAGCCGGGGCCCACACCCACCTCCGAGCCCGGGCCTCAGTCTGTTGTCGTAACCATCCAGCAGCCCATCCAGAATCCTGGTGAATATCGTGATGTTGTCATCGGTCTCAGCTTTTACAGAGCTGGTTGGCATTTGTGAAAAGCTTTTTAACAGAGAAACAAAAGAAGGAGTTCAGACTTTCTTAATTGTTTCTTACTATTTTTTTCTCAAAGTATAGAAACAGGGAATGATATGTTGACTTGTCTTAGAGGCAGGATATCTAAGAATGATCTCCTGTACTATCCAAGCTGTTTTGCTTACATAATCCTTATTCTTGAATATTTAAATAGCCCTAATTCTTGAACAGCCAGTCTGAGAATGCTGGCTCTGGGCTGGTCACCCATCAAATCAAACTCCATGTCTCCCGGACTCTGAAGAACTATTTGTGTTGATAGTGTAGCCATTTTTAAGACATGTTAGTCACTGCACATGGACTGGCAGAGCCTCACCCACTTGTGGGGCATTTCAGCAGTTTGGTTCAAATACGGAGACTGAGCCTTCATTTCGTTAGTTACTCCACTGCAATGGACTCTGGGGTCCCAGGGGACATTAGAGCTTCTATCTAATTTGAAAGTAAGATTGGTGTGCCCACATTTTCCTGCATTCTTGACTGGGAGCACTTGTGCTGTGAGCATTATGCCAGGACGGATCGCTGGTGAGGGATGGCAGTGGGCTTCCGCACCGTCAGCTCTGCCGGCACGCTCCCCTCAGTCAGAGCACAGGCCGGCTGAGCAGGAGTTGTGAAGCCCAGACTGAAAACCTCAACTTTATGTGCTGCCCCAGAGCAGAGACTCGGGGAACAGAGTGTTCTGTGACCAACATGTCAACTTACAATAAAGCGCTGAGTAGAGCAGGTGGACCCTTGCAGGAGGTTCACAGGAAGAATGGTCTAATTTGTACAATCCAGCAACAAACTGAGGCCTCAAAAGTCTATGTCAAAAAAAAGTGCATGCCAATGGAGTGGGTGGAAATGAGAATCGGCCCTGAGCAGATCTGGGAAAAGCTGAAGTTATCAGCAGGGAAAGAAAGCCACAGTCTAGATGACTGACACAGCTGAACATCATGGGCTCCACCTCAGATGTCCATCCATTGCTACCTGTTCAGACGTGCAAATAGCAAGATGTGTGTTATTACCAAGAACCTGACCTGCCATCTGGCTCGGCTTCAAGGGGAACTCATCCAGCTGAGAGTTGGCTGTGGTCCCAACAAGTCAGCACCCCTGGTACTTGGGAGGAGAAAGGGGGCTCCTGGAGCTCCTCTGAAGTGTCACTGTGGGCCCCGCTCTGCTCACAGAGTAGCTGGAGTGAAAACTGAACCTTGCCATCAGCAGGCAGTTCTCGGGGCAGCACAGATGTATGCCTGCCCTACCCGCTTCTTGAAAATTGGTCATTTTCACCAACTGCATCTAAACAGATCAATCCTCTAATGGCCTAAAGTGTCTCCCTTTTGAATGAACGACTATAATGTTCTTTGGATCTAATTTTCTCATCACCATTAAAATGCATATAGTTGAAGCTCTAACAACCTAAAATTCAGTCCTGTTAAAGACTGAATTATGTACCTTTGGAGCCCACAGACACTTTTTTTTTTTCTTTACTCTGTGACTTAGTATTTAAAAATACTGAATTCCCTTTTCTCTGACATCCATTGTAGTTTCACACAGGAAGACAAAGCATTCAGCCTTGAAAACCTAATGTCAGGATGAAGGGCCTTAACACTGTCCTCCAAATTTATGAAAGAAAGTCTGTGCACGGGCCCAGCTGAGCAACAACAGAGCAACTATTGCTCAGACTAAGTCTGGCCTCAACATCCACTTCACGTGAAGCTCACAATGATCACCACTTTGGTTACTCAATTCTAGGTTTTGTCCAAGTGTCCAATTTTTGGAAGGTCCCGGTTGGCTCTTTAACAGAAGAGAGATGAGAGCAGGCAAACTAGGAGAAAAAAGCCATCACCTGTATGTGAAATCTAAAATAGCCAACTGATAGAAACAGAGAGCATCCAGGGGCTGGGGTGATGGAATTTGGGAGATGTTGTTTAAGGTTACAAACCTATAACTAGAAAAAAAATAATTTGGGGGAATCTGATGCACAATGAAGTAATTCTAGTTAACAATACTATGTTATAAACTTCAAAGTTAATAACAGGCAAGATCTTGTTTCCATCACAAAAGCGAAATGACTTAATAATTAGGTGACATGACAGAGGTGTCAGCTAATGCTAAGGTGGTAATCACATTGCAATATATAAATGTATCAAATCAACATTCTACATACCCCAAATTTACACAATGTTACATATTAATTCTATCTTAATAAAAAATATAAAAGTCACAATCAAAAAGAAAAAAGAAAAGAAAAAGCATACCTTAATGTTTCAAGTACATTTTAAAAACTATTACATTATCTGTTGTGAAAATATTCTTAACTTATATTTGCTCTGAATAGCCTTGACTGTCAGGAGATAGAGACCATGGAGATGTTCACAGACCACTTAGTCCCATCATGTCTCCGGGAGTACTGCCTCCTAGACACCCTTGCAGGAATTTCAGCATTTGTCCTCTTTTGCTATAACTGTTTCTTGCATTTATCTGTGGTCTTAAAAAAAAAATAGATGCCAGGCTGGGGATTTGCCATGATTTCTTCTCTGTATTTACTGAAGGTAGGCCCTAGGGCATCGCAAATAGTTTCTTTAGAAGTCCTGAAAAATGCCTGTCAGGGCAGGTGAGGTTCCTCTCGTGAACAACTGGAAAGTCCTCCTCAGTCCATAGATCCTTCTCAGAAACCATTCCTTTGTAAGTGGTGGTTACAAAATGCACTGTCTTCACAGCTATGGAGAGGAAGGCCTCTCCTTACTACTGAAAGCAAATGGTGTGCCAGTTTACAGGAGATTCTCAGCATGGCCTGGTGAACTTTCTTATGCATATCAAGTTGTATAACTTTTACAGACTGCTTCTAACATACAGAGTGACTTCAGCTTGCTTTGTTCCATTTGGGCTAGGAAAACAAAACAACACACAAATACGAGCTGTGCCTTCAGTGAGCAATTCCATGCAGTAAGCAAATCCACAAGGCCTCCAGGTGGAAACACAAGATACCCTCAGCCCTCTGGGGTACAAGGAGCAGGCTTCAGCTTGCGTCTTCTGAGTAAAACCAAAGAGCTCTGCCGGCTCTCAGGTCAGCTGTGAGTACACGGCCACTTCTAAGGCAAGCTGAAGGCTCTGTTCTTGAGGGGAACAGATTCTGTGAACCAAGACTAGATGCATTATTTTTGAGAACAATTTTATATAAAATAGAAATCCTTGAAAAATGTGGCAATTTTCCCTTCAGTATCAGGATTAATAAACTAGGTTGTCTGAAAATTTGAACCATTTTCTTATAGTTAGTACATGTTTTCTATAAATAATGTCCATGAAACAGCTGCAACATATTCATATTACTGATGTTCCAGAAAAGGGACAATAAAGGAAATATAGATCCAACCACTCATGTTAAAACATCCTCATTTTTTACATCTTCTATACAAAAGGCACAAGGACTCGATCCCTAAGCTTGGACACTGAGCCCCATGTTCCAGGCTGAGGAGGGAAGGTGATGGCTGGGACATGGGCAGGGACACAAATGGGACTCGATGCTCAGGTGGTGGAAGGACTTCCTCAGATGCCGTGAATGGCCCCCGCCAGGTCTAAAGGTCTGGGTCTTTCAGGGACTTCTGACGAGGTGGAGTAGGGAATAGGCAGCCATAAAATGTGGTGCACTAATGGGTTTATTTCACACAGAGTTCTCAGAACAAAAAATATGCATGACTTTAGAAAGCCTCAACTCTAGTAACTGTGCAAATTTCCCACCTGTCCCTGTGGTCTTACCTCTGGTGTCTTCAGGGCATTTGAATCTGTGACTTTTGCATTAGCTTCTTCTGATTTCTAGACCCTAGAGACTCGGCCTTAGGAGGAATGGGCACTGGTATTTTTTAAGGTCCCCAAGTGATCTTCATGTGAAGTCAGAGGGGCGAGGGACTGTTTTAAGACTAGAGAGCTAAGTCGGAAACAGGCTGCTTTGTGAACCAGCTGCCAGAGTGACTCCAAATGACCCCAGAGAGCAGCTCTCTCATCACGTCTTCACAGACGTTCACTATCCCAGCAGCTCAGCCCAGCAAAGGCACTGTGGGTGTCTGCCATGTGCCTGGCATTGTGGTGGGAACTGTGATGATGACAAAGGTGGCACCCCTAACCTTTGGATCTAAAAGAATGGGCCATGCTCCCAGAGGATTCCTGAAGAACATGACTGCTTCAGGAGTCTTAAATGCAGGGTGTCCTAGGACCTGGAAGTAGAGGGATCAAGCTATGTATGAGGCCAGAAGAAAGGAGAGCAGACCTGAGCCTTCGAGCATGAAGATCAGGCCTCAAGCCAAAGGAAGGGGTCTGCGAGTAGAGGCACTAAGAAAAAACGCTGGTAGATTGGGATTGATGTATACACATTATTATGTATAAAACAGATAACTAATAAGGACCGACTGTAAAGCAAGGGAAACGCTGTTCGATATTCTGTGATGACCCATATGAGAGAAGAAATCTATAAAAGAGCAGATATATGTAGGATTGACTCACTTTGCTGTACAGCAGAAACTGACACAAGATTGTAAGTCGGCTACCAGTTTAGCTCAGTTCAGTGCAGTTCAGTCGCTCAGTCGTGTCCGACTCTTGGCGACCCCATGAATCGCAGCACGCCAGGCTTCCCTGTCCATCACCAACTCCCGGAGTTCACTCAGACTCACGTCCATCGAGTCCGTGATGCCATCCAGCCATCTCATCCTCTGTCATCCCCTTCTCCTCCTGCCCCCAATCCCTCCCAGCATCAGAGTCTTTTCCAATGAGTCAACTCTTCGCATGCGGTGGCCAAAGGACTGGAGTTTCAGCTTTAGCATCATTCCTTCCAAAGAAACCCCAGGGCTGATCTCCTTCAGAATGGACTGGTTGGATCTCCTTGCAGTCCAAGGGACTCTCAAGAGTCTTCTCCAACACCACAGTTCAAAAGCATCAATTCTTCGGCACTCAGCCTTCTTCACAGTCCAACTCTCACATCCATACATGATCACAGGAAAAACCATAGCCTTGACTAGATGGACCTTAGTCGGCAAAGTAATGTCTCTGCTTTTGAATATGCTATCTAGGTTGGTCATAACTTTTCTTCCAAGGAGTAAGCGTCTTTTAATTTCATGGCTGCAGTCACCATCTGCAGGGATTTTGGAGCCCCAAAAAATAAAGTCTGACACCAATCGACTATACTCCAATAAAAATTTTAAAAAAAAGAAAAATATTGACATTTGCAGTGGGCATGTAAGAACCCTAGTGAGAAGAGCCCTGTATGGGGGTTCATATTCATGTGACAAGCTCCACCTGCAGGATCTGGTCTGAAAGTGGTGGGAAAGGCAAAGCACCTCAACAGGCTCATTGTCTTTCCGTGTGGCCCCAGGCACCTGGGGGATGATGAGCTTATCAGAGGTAAGACTGGAGGTGGAGAGGGCCAGTGCCCAGGCCACGCAGGGCTGTACAGGCGGGATGGACAGGCCATTAGCAGGGTTTCTGACGCGAGCTGGGGAGGAATGCGGAGGGAGCAATCTGAATGCAACAGGACAAGGATCCCAAGAAAGCTTTCTCCAAAACTAGGTATCAGGGTGGGTGAAACCTGCAGTAGAATCCATGCATTACTCTGAAAGAGGAGAGTTGTATTAGTCGTCAAATCTAAGAGTCTTTTTGTTTCTGAGGAAACTTTACTCCAACGTAACTTTTCTGTCAGTATGAATGTCTCTACCAGTAATAATAACACTACGCAGTAGAGTCCATCTTTAAAGGTGTTTCACTTTACCAAGTGATGCTTGATGATGCCTCCTTATTTCAGGATTTTAAATGGTTCAAGGTGAACAGTTACGTCATCACTTCTGGGGAAGAAAAATCTTTTGAGTCTCGTACCACAAATGGTGCTATTGATGGCAATATGTGATGCATTTCTTGTGATCTCTGCTTATGCTGACAGTCATTTTCGATTGCCATAAAATGGTATAGATAATTGCATCTGCAGACCAGCTTTAATGTGAACTTACTTTGGGACTTGAACAGAATTGCTTTTAAGCAGCAACTTATCTGTCTTCTTGAACTGCATTTCTTTCTGCATTCTTTCTCCAGTATATAGTTACTTCTGAGAAAAGTATCTTCAGTTTATTCGTTCATTACTTTAAGCTCACTAAATAAGTACCTCTAAATGGCACTGTTTTATGATGTTTTCCTCAAATTTCCATTACACATCACTTTAGTTAACCATGCTAAAATATGTAAAATTTTTAAAATATCATGGTGGATATAACCAGACATGAAAATAAAACTCGAGTTTCCAATTAAATTGTTTCCTCTTATGATGGAAAATATGGACTGATAGGCACGTGTGCTTTATGTGGATAAAGTTGTGCCCATAAAGCTTTATGCCAGAACTCTTAGGTGGCTTCCATGTCAAAAGTGCCCCTGGTCCTGCCCATCACCTCTCTAGACAGAGCTCAAGTCCACCCCACCCTTGGACACCACCTTCATGTAGATGTTCCACTCTTGTCCCCACGACTGCAGCCTGGTTCAGAATCCTACAACCTGCAAGGTAGGACCCAGGTGCCTGCCTTACAGGCAACACCCCCGTCATCTGACCCCAGACTTCCGGAGTCTCATCCCCTTCCTTTCCCCCAGCCACACTGGCTGCTCCACAAATGTGGTTATAAAGCACATGAATCATCCCAGTGCTTATTACACATGGGTCTCCCTTCCTCCCTAACCATTCCTATCAGTAATTACATCAGGTCTTTGAAAAGTCTCTCACTCACCCTATATTCCATTTCAGGTATTGCTCCATCCTCAGCCTCTCGTCTGAAGAGAGGCCCTTTCACTGAAGATCTATCTCCTCAAAGGCCTCTGCTGTCACTCTGCCCTGCTCTTGCCCCCGCCTCACCCAGGATCCCAGTGAAATCCTCTGCGGCTGCTCCTCCCAGTGCCAAAACTGTGGGTCCAGTCTCAGCCCTCAGCTGAGCCCATCCCCTTCTTACAGTGCAAGACACAGCTGCTTCTTATCTTCCCCCGCCTCTTCTCCTTAAACCTGGCATTTCCCAGGGCTGTCTAGAGACACTCCTTCAGTCTAAATTCAATCTCTAATTGATCCCATTCAATCTAATGGCTTTAAATCTCTCTCAAGTTCATGTCTCCAGTCCCAAACTCTCTCTCTCTCTCTGAGTCCAGACCTGTATGCCCAATGGCCTGCCTGGCCACTTGGATATCTAACAAAGCTCGCACAGGTCCAGAACTGCACTGATAATTCTCAGCGGCCTCCTCCCCTCTGTCTCTTCCAGCTCAACAACAGCCTATTGAACCCACCACCTTTTCAGGTGTTCGTTCATGTCCATGGCAGCCCATCAACCGATCCCGCTGCCCAAAACACCCCTCCCCTGGGGCACTGCCTTTGCCTCTTGACTGCCTTTCCTGGCCCCTCCTTTACTAAGCCTCCCCACCCAGACTCTGAGTTTACTCTCCACTTACAGCCAGAGTCAGCTTTACTGTTTGTCATTCTACTGTCAAGTCTCAGTGGGATCAGATTTCACTCTTCAACGGCCAACTGCTTATCCCAATGCTACCCCGCATGGCCTACAGACGATCTGACTATCCCCCACCCACGCTGCCTCTGGCCCTGCCTCCCACCAACCTTCTCCGTCCTCAAGCTGGCCTCTTCAGTCACCCTGCCTCTGCTGCTCCTCTCAACTGTCCGATCATTGCTACAAAGACAGGCTCATTCTTCAGACATCTGCGTGAGTTCATCTCCCAGCACACTGACTACCTCCTACTCTGAATTACTCTTCACTGCAATCCTTGTGACCCAACTGATAAGTACATGTTTACTAACTGCACCAGAAGGAGCCCTCCTGGAAGGTAGGCTTTGCTCTGCCCATCACAGGATCTCAGCACCTAGGACAGTGCCTGGCATGTAGGAAGGACTCAAGAGACCCTGACGTAGCTGCAGGGCACCATCCTGCAGAATGCCCAAACCCCGATCCAGAACCTATAACTGTGAATGTGCACCCTTATACAGAAGGGAGACTCTGCCAGTGGGACTAAGCTTGTGGACTTTGCTGTGCCCAGCCCATGAGTCTAGCAAACCTTGGCGCTTCTTGGTCACAATACCCAGAAAGACAGTGCTAGCCTGGACTTAGCACTCCCTTCTTACCTGGCCGTGTTTCAGCATTTAGCACACATGCATTTACCCTTCACATCAACCCTGTGGCATAGGATCTGTTATTACTTTCACTTGGAGATTAGGAAACTTGAGTTGCAGGCAGGCTTAGTAACTGCTGCCACAAAGAACAGCTTCACTGTCCTCTGTCAAAATGATACCTACATCCCTGAAGTAGGAACTAAATTGATTATGGAGTGATGGCCCAATTTCTTCCTGTGGTTAAAAGTGAAAATGAACTGCTCCTGGGTTTCATTTATTTTTAGGTTTGCCTTTTGATCTTGAGATAAATTGTTAAATAAATACAAATAAAACAGAATTTTCAATGAACTGCTAAAGTCTGTTTCATTGTATATCTTAATTTTCCTATAACATGGTTCCCTCTCTATTACATCATATTTCATAGTATATATTTTGCATTTGATTTTATTCAGGCTATGAAAGACTATCTTTAGAGCAGTGCTATTTGAGTTCTAGGTTAGAAGATTCCAATGTACAGATTTTCCCCCATTCTATCCCTTTTTGTTGCAGCTTAAATATCCAGACATTCTGGAGAAGGTCCTGCATTGATGGTGCAGGCTCAGGCCCTGGAGATGGACTCTGACTTTCCCACTTTTCAATGATGAAACTTAGACATGTTTCTCTATATTCTATCACCTTCACTCTTTTCACCTACAGAGAGAGGATTCTGTGAAAATTAAACAGTACATTTCTCTTGAAAATGCATTCTGGAAATGAAGATGTACTCATGTAAGCACTTATAAGCATTGTTGCTGCCACTAGAATTCTACTTTTGATTCTAATATTTTCCTTTGAAATTTCACACCAATTAAAATATGCATGTTATGCAATTGAACCTTTGTGAAAAAAAAAAAAAAAATCCAAACACCTACATTCTCCTTCGCCCCTTGAACCAAGCCAGTTACTCATCTTGGAGCTGATGGCCAGAGCAGGGCTGGCTGGGTCGACTTTGGCTGACTGTCCATCTAAGCTTTGCTTAGCAGTTTAAAGTTTCTAAGCAGGTAATCTGGAAGTATTTTGTTTTGGTGCCTTAAGAAAATGTTGGCCTTACTCTGTAGCAGGGTCTTAGTCAGGCTTTCCTGGAATGGACTCTGACTGGTAGAAGACCCCAGTTCAATTCTGGGTCAGGAAGATCCGCTGGAGAAGGGATAGGCTACCCTTTCCACTATTCTTGGGCTTCCCTGGTGGCTCAGATGGTAAAGAATCCACCTGCAATGCGGGACACTTGGGTTTGACCCCTGGGTCGAAGGGAAGATCCCCTGGAGGAGGAAATGGCCACCCACTCCAATATTCTTGCTTGGAAAATCCCTATGGACAGAGGAGCCTGGTGGGTTACAGTCCATGCGGTCGCAAAGAGCTGGACACAACTGAGTGACTAAGCATAGCACAGCACAGGGTCTTAGTCACCCGAAAGGTTTACTATATGCAAGGTCTCTGGCTATCCCTGCAGCCTCCACATAAGTGCCTCCTCACCTGTGAGTGTCCTATCTGCTTCACAGCACTTCTCTGTGGTTTTATAATTGTCATGATGACCATCAGTCCTGGTCTTGTGACTCTACAGTAACAAGCAGGAAGAACTTTCCATATGGGAATTTCCCTCTTGCCATTTAAAAAGACATTGTGAGTACGTGAGTGACTCAGAGAGAGTGCACTCTCTGCTCTAGTTAAGAGAAGAGAACTGTCCTTGAGAACGTGTATGAACAGGCGCTCTTCATGAAACCAACAGTCCCAGTTAGCATGCTTGTGTAGACAGATAAAGAACCTTATCTGTTCCTTTTCTTAAGCTACTTCTACAAGAACCTGCCTATAATTGCCAATTATAGAACAGTGTTTTCCAAAGGCTATTTGAATTATAGCTCCCATGTGATAAAATTCTAATGCATTTTTTACTTTCTAATAGATAAACCTCTAAACAGTGTTTAATATTACTAAATGAATGGAATCAGATTTAACCATATTATTGAGTTGATAATCCTCAAATTTATCTTGCAATTATCACTGATCTGATCAAGTCTGAAAAGTATGATTTTTCAGATGATGATAAAGTAACTTCAGATTAAATTATGTTTTGACCTTACATTGATGCAAACATCGTTTCTGTGCTGGCGTCTTTATACCATGTATGTGTGATTACTGGTTAAAATAACTATAACGCCTCCAATTATGCCATGCCTCTGAATGTGACATCACACAAGGCCGACAGTCAGATATGTCTCTGCTCTGTTATACACTTGACTCATGCTCTGTTATATAACTTAAAACTAACAGAAGAATTACAAAGGCTACTGAAAATGAGCTACTGGTGGCTCTGATCAAATTTAGAAAATAAAAGGGAGAAGACATGAGACTCATATTTTCAAAGCAATTTCACCCCATCTTATGTAATCACCAAATACATTTTACTCATCACATATAAATTTCCTGATTGCCAGATCCACATGTTTTTTGCAAACAGTGTATGATTTTGTATTGCACAGAAGCACAAGCGTCCTGCCTCTTTCCTCTGCTCTCTGACTGAAAGCAGTTTCCTATCACTCTCTTTACCCTTCACCAATTGTCTGATTTTCTTTATGTATTTACAGGTATCCACATTTCTTCTGTCCCACAATGTGCAAATTACAGCCTTTCATGCTTCCCTGTTCACCTTTCTTTAGAACAAAATCACATAAACTCTTCCTTTGGAGGAAGATAACAGAGCTTACCAAGCTCTTTTTTTCTGTAATCTCAGAACGGAAAATTCTCTCTACCCTGATGCAGAGAATTCCTTTCAAAATTATGTCCCCTTCCTCTATAGGTCAGTCTGACTATGACCTTCCATGCAAACCATGTGAAGTCAAGACGAGAACCCCAGGACCACCCAGCAGGTTCCCTCTGAGGAGGGCTGAGGATAGAACCCCAGCACAATCAGCATGGTAAACCCACCAGTAGCCATCTTTTCCTCCCATCTCCCTGACTGTAAGCCAGGGCTAACGATGTTCAGCTCCTAAGTGTCCTCTAAAACAGACAACGTAACAATAGTCACTTCATATTGCAATAGATATTATTTTGTCAAGATTTTAAATCAAATAAGTGTTCTGAAACTTTCTTTGCAATCTGACAAAATTATTAAGCTCATTTACAGTAATAACCAAGTGAGAAGAGCCTTGTATAGAAAGGGAAATCGATAGGGCCTTGTGCCCCTAGACGTCAAGATGCCTTCTGCTGAAAACCATACCCTACTTGACTTCCCACTTTGCTACAGATCTTAGTCCCCAGAAGCAAC
Organism: Budorcas taxicolor; assembly: GCF_023091745.1. Lineage (NCBI taxonomy): Eukaryota > Metazoa > Chordata > Mammalia > Artiodactyla > Bovidae > Budorcas > Budorcas taxicolor. The sequence goes on along the minus strand of NC_068930.1, from coordinate 6,613,698 downwards.
TGGATGCCCAAAACCAAGAGCTAAAAGCACTCAGGGGAGCTGAGTAAAATTCCACTTACAGACACATCTTCTAATAGAAATGAACTCAAATACTTAAAGCAACTGTAGGACGGATATGTTCACAGATATGTAGGAAAACAACACAATCTGAAACAATGCAAACGCCCCTAATTAGGGAAGTAGCCCATGACAAAGCATTTATGCACTGCAATACACTTGCCCATTTTACATCATACATTTTAAGACTTTGTGGTAACAAAGTATTGGTGTGAAGAAAGCACAAAAATTACAGAACTGAAAACACAGTATGATCCCAACTGTATAAAGCTAGGCATAGAAGCAAGGGGAAGAAACACACCAGAATGGGAAGGATGATTGTATCTGTGTGGTGGAATTAAGGATATTTTTCTTTTTCACATACTATTCTGGGTCTCATTAATTTCTGCAGTTAGTAGGTGTCATTTTAGGATGGACTATTAAACTTATATCTGACAGGATCAAAACTTCTCCAACAAACTAACTGTCTAAGGAGATTAAGGAGTATTCCACTACTTGTTCTGTATTAGCTTCTAGAAACTAACAGTTCTCTCTCTATTTTGAAGATGACCTCAGAAAGTCATCAAATTGAGTAAGAAATCAAGTACAGTTGCTTCTAATGGCCAAACTCCATATACAAATTTTTTCATACTTCAGACTTTCATCCACCAGGTAAGCATAATACCTTCTTGACTATAGAATATGCAGATTCACAGAATTATATTCGACTAAAATCTTAGGGAAAAAATACATGTTTCCTTCTTACATCTGAACTATTGATAAATGTATGCAATATATCAGTAAGCAAACTACTTACCTAATGTATTAACTTGGAAATTTAAAATATTGTGTCTGATTTCACTTCTAAACACACTTCTCATGCAGGAGGGATGTATGCAGGATGTATGCAGGATGTATGTGGGAACACTGTGGTTAAATCCTAGAAGATTTAACAGCAGGGAGAGCCCTTGGAAGGGAAGATATTCACTGAACAGATGAGGAAACCAAAGGCACAAGTAGGGAAGTACCCCTTCAAGACAAGCAGCAAGGTAAGAATAACAACCGACACTCTGTCCCAAGGGAACGCCCTGACTGGCTAGGAGGCTAGGGCATGGGTTGCACGCACACTCTGTCCCCTTCACGGTGCTGAGGGCCAGACCAAGTCTCTGATGGAGCTGGAACACAGCCCCATGCCGTCATGTACCAGCCACACACCTGAGGATGGTCACAGACCTCTCTCTCTCTGCTTTCTCGTCTGTACAGACCTGGGAATGTCAGAAGTACAGAAAATGTCCTGAGAACAAAGAGAGAGGGTCATGGACTTTGGAGGGGCCTCCTTCCTGCTGACTCGTGGGGATGTACTGCAGAGCCACTGTGCCCTGTAGATGCCTCCATGATTCACACAAGGGCAACCGTCACCACCGATTTTCACATAAGGGGTGTTTGGCGACTTTTGTCCTAAAATTTAACTTCTTAATTACACTCCACCAACTTTAAGTTGGGGTCTCCCTGCTGGCTCAGGGGTAACAAGCCCGCCTGCCAAGACAGGAGACACAGGTTCAATCCCTGGGTGGGAAAGATCCACTGGAGAAGGAAATTGCAACCCACTCCAGTATTCTTGCCTGGAGAATCCCATGGACAGAGGAGCCTCACGGGCTATAGTCCAAGGGGTTGCAAAGAGTCGGATATGACTTAGCGAATAAACACACCACCAACTTCAAGTTACAGTCCTTGGGATTAGCCAGAGCAATTTTGGGAAGAAGAGGACAGAGTCAGCACCTCATAAGAAGTTTGTCAGGACCCTGGGTTATCACTAGTTTGATGAAAAACTATTAGAATCAGTACACTGATACTAAAGGCCAAGATGAAAGAGCTTAAAGGCACTGGTAACACCAAACGCCCTGGGGTCCTGCAGATCATCAGACACCTGCAGTTTCTGGTATCTGCGTTTGCATTCCGATGGCCACAGTTCCAGGCCTTTGGCTCAAGTCAGGACCATGGCAAGTCCTTGTCAGAACTAAGGACGACAATCCTTAGTTTGCTTGGAACTAAAGACGACAAAGAATGTTGCTCACTGCTTTGTCCAACAAGCAATAAATGTCCTTCATGCAGGTCAGCTTTTGAGTCCTGCTTTAACTTGAGTGGGAGGGAACACAGCTTACTCTGAAACCATCTTCGGCTTCCACTTCTGAAAACATAATCTGCCTCTTTTCTTTGACTGACTTCAGAGACCTTACACTTGGAGCAGCCTTGCTCGGAATTAAGCGTAGGGGAAGGCAAGGACTCTGATAAGTCTGTGGGACTGCAAAGGTGGCCAATGAGGGTTTGCTGATATACTGCTCAGCAAAGTTTCTAAAAGGTACATGCGCCCTGAAAATTGTAAAATCAAAGCATAGATGATAACTTACCCAAAGTGACTGGCTAAGTTCATGGAAATACAAAAGAGAAGGAGGTTTTTGATCATGATAAAGCTAGAGAACATTCCATTGTCCATTCCCAGTAAGAATAACAGCTGAAGCAGATGAATTTGGAAGAATAGCTATTCCTTTCTCCACCTTGATCTTGAAGCTGAAAGGGGAAAAAACATAAACATGAATGTTGTCATGAAACAGTTCCTAGAATCAAATCACAATGCCAACACACACAATTCATAAAGAAAGGAGCTGGGCTGTCCTTGTCCATCACAGCTCCATATCAGGAATATCTGTGTTCACTAGCCAGTAAGTTGGAGTGTAAAAAGAAATTACAGTAGGCTTGATTTTCACCTTTACTCAGGGTGCGGAATCATTCTCCTAATTTATCTTTCCCATGTCGCAAATTCTTTGTTTTACTTTTTCCATGTGATCAAATGACCCTCTAGTCCTATTATTAGAATCAATGCCTGAAGTTATCTAACTGTATTTTACATCTGTCAAATCCACAAGTGGAATAATTTTACCTTTCTGAAATATTTGCCACACGTCAAAGCCAGCAAGCTACTCCTTGTTCTGCAAGGTGCTATGAGAAAGTATGTGGAAAGAGGGGGAAAAAGGCACATTTAAACAGGTCTTCTGCAAGATCACGACAATATAAGAACTGCTTATAAAAGAAGGCTGCCACTTTCTCAGCAATCTGTCCCCATGACTAAAGAACTTAGTAATCACTGCATTTTGGAAAGTCTCTCGGCTCTGGGTTATATGGTGGGCCCTAATTAATGCATTTGAAATCCAAGCAGGCACAATCCCTGGGCTTTGCAACTAACCCGAGAAGGGATATATTTCTCAATATGCGCATAACGCAAATGGATAGACATCATAAAGGAGCACAGCGTGTTCAAAAGCAACATTTTCCCAAGGAGACCCCAGGCCAACTCCGGAAGAGAGAAACACACAACAGGTACTTCCACCTCCGAAACCAAGGCCCTCGAGTCGAGAAAGGCAGGGCGGGGATTGCCTGGGTGCGTCCAGGGGCTGCTCCCCTAACCCGGGCCGGAGTCCCGGCGGCAAGCACGCGGCGCTGCATGCGGGAAACCCGGGCGGCACCTCCTGCCGCCCTCAGCCTGGTGACAGTCTGGACCAGGCTTTGGGGGACTCGGGACCCCTAAAGACAGCCTGGCTCCCACGGTCCCGGGACCGCCGCGGGGGCTCGCGGGCGCGGGGGTGGCACTGCAGAGCTGCAGCCTCCGCGCCCGGGCGCCCGCGGCCGGGTAGTGTCGGCCGCCCGCCCGGTCCGCAGCGGCGCTCCCAGAGCCAACCGTTTGCCCACCCTCCCCGGCTCGCTTCTGGCCCCGGCAGACCTGCCCTGCTGCCGCCCCGGGTCCGAGCGGAGCGTCCTGCCGCGCGGCGCTTTCCTCCTCGGCCCGGAGCGCGCGGTGCAGCGTCGGCTCCGTGTCTCCCGGCCTCGAGCCGCCAGAGCGACCCGCTCGCGCCCCCGCCTCCAGTCTCGAGCCTGAGCCCGCGCCCACCCTGCAGGAAGCGCCCAGCCCGCCGCGCCTCGGAGCCCGGCGGCTGGCGGGGCCCCCGGGGGGCGTTTTCGGCCCTCGGCTCCGATGACCGCGGCGGGAGCGTCGTGCCCCAGTTCCTACCGGCAGGTCCGTGGGTCCTGCGCCCCGGCGCCCCGTCCGGCGGCGCCGCGCTGCTCTGGACGCCCCTGCCCTCCCGCGGGTGGTTGCGCCTCCGCAGTCGCCGGGGGAAAGTTTGCGCTCCCGGCAGCCCGCGGCGCCCCGCCTGCCTCCACCGCCCTCCCCGAGCCAGGCAGCCTCGAGGAGAGGCAAGCGGGCCGAGCCGGGGCCGCTTGCCCTCCCGCCGCCGCCTGCAGCTCCTGACCCCACGGCCCCGGTCCAGCGCGCCCGGGCTTACCCCGCGCCCCGGCCCGGGAAGGCGAGCCGTCGGCGAGGGCGCATCCTCCTCCCCCGTCTGCTCTCCCCGGCTGGCAGGCGCGGAGGCCGGTGCGGCGTCACCGCCCCATGCCCCCAGCGCGAACTTCCCCGGTGCTCCCGGGCCGAGCGCCTCGGGCACCCCCGCGCTCCCGCCGCCGCCCTGCGGCTCAGCTCCGCGCCCGAGGCCGCGCGCCGCCCCGCTGCAGAGCCCCCGGCGCCCCCGGCGCGCCGGCGCGCGCTCTCACCTCGCCCGAGCGCTACATGTCGGCTCCGGCTCTGAGAAACGCTCCTCTGCCGAGGCGCTCCGGTAGAGGCCGCCAGACTCTCACCAAACGCGCCCTGGCCCCGGGCCGGTTGCGAGGAAGGGCGTGGGGGGCGCGTTCGGGGTCCCCGGCTTGGCCAGCTCTGGGACAGGCCACGATTCTGATGAAGTTTCTTGGTAGCCTGCGGGAGTGTATCGGTGCCTCGTGTCCCTCTTCTTAGGGCTGAGATGGAAAGGGGGTGTCCAGGCAGGCGCCGAAGGCCGGGCCGGCGAGAGCTTTCCAGTCTCAGGACCAGCCCTGAGCGCCTTTCTGGCCGGGCCTAAGTCCTGCCTCAGTCCTCCACGCAGGCCCCTGTGTCTGCAGCTCCTACTCTCCATAGGAAGAAACTGGCCTCTGAGGCTACTTTTTAAAAAATTGTAATTCATTGCTATGGGAAGGAAAGTCAGTAAAATGGATTAATGAGAATTAAACGCTTACCTAATTGCTCTGTACATTTGGGGAGGCTGGGAAGTTTCCTTTCTGGACAAGAAGCCTTCTTGTCAGTGACAAGAGGACTTAGGGTCTGCAGACTTGTGAGAGGATATCGGACGTGAATTTTGCTGTAGGGCGTTACCTCCCGCACCCACGAACACGTGAAATTTCATTATTGCGGTCATGTTCGTCTCTGCCTCTGCGTGCCTACCTTGAGTGCTGAGGCTGGCTGGCACAAAAGACGCTTGGGCAGGATAGGGAAGCAAAGCAAGCACAGTTCTGGTTTTAAGATGGCAGCGTGTTTTTCTCCGGACCGGATGCCTCTTGGCTATGAGAACACCCAGGGGGAGATGTTCAATATTTAAATAAACCCAGCAAGAACCTGATGGGCAGTGTATTATCATTTCTGTGTCTTTTGTCGTACTCTGACAAAAGACAAAGGAAGACTTTGAGAGTCAGAGTCAAAAGACTGACTGAATTGTTTACAGTCACTCTTAACAAGAATAATTGTGAGAAGGGCAAATTTCTAACTCTCCTCCAGAAAAGATCTTTAATCATTCAATGTGTGAAGTCACACTATCCTTAGTTATGTTTAATACAACGCAGTCCAAATCTAAGCTAACTGCTGGCACTTTTGCACGTGCCAAAAATTCTAAGATTTTCTAAAAATAGCAGTTTCTAGATATATTTCAGAAATAGGACATAAAAATACATAAATGTTCCAAATATAAAGAAGTGTTATTCTGAGTATACACTTAGTCATAGTATTAAATAGCTCTGATTCCAGTGATTCTGCATGAAATATAAATTAGATAAGATGCTTATTTGAAAGGCTTTTCTGATTCTAAAATGAATAAATTGAACACAGACATTTCTTCATTTTCTAATTACTCAAAAATCATATCACTAAGATAAAGCTCATTGACAATCAAAATCATTAAATTAAAAGCAATAAAAATCAATATAATTGTAACCTATTAAGTGTTAGAATTCTAAGCTTAGAGATACCAGTGATAATTACTATTTTCCCAATATTAAACAACATAAGGCAAATCAAAGGGTTCAAATAACTAGTGAATTTAAAGCCTTAGAGATTACCAAAGGAAATCATTTAGTAATTTTTGCAAATAAATGTAGATAAACCAGGGATTATTTTGTATTAGTGAGAGTTACAGATACTGATTTTTAATAATAATACTTTACTGAATTTATGTTCTTTTCATGAATTATTTTTAAAATTTGCATCTTTTCCCTATCAGTCTAATGTCAATGCATATTATTGAACACATGGAAATTATGTTTATTGAGAGCTAATCTTTAAATTGTATTTAACCATGTGGCTTAAATACTTAATTTCTCCATGTGATGAAATGATAGTCCCGTCTCTTCTCTTAATATTTATGAACATATAAAGAGCCTTACATTGGACCTGAAAGGATAGTAAAATAATAAGGCATACCTTATGGAAATTCACGTTAGAAGAATATATATTAGCATTTCATAATATTTGTTTTAATACGAAATTCAGTGTTTGCCCTGGGAAATGATGGTCTATCCTCTTAATTCCCATTTGTTCTATTAGCATTTTCCCTTGTGTTGAATGACAGAAAGCAAAGTAGTCATGGTTCTGGAAAGCAGAAGAGGGCACCACAGTTCCACATAACCTTAACTTGGACCAGTCTCCATAAAAGCTTCCAAGTGAGAGACTAAAATAGCTGAACCTGGGGAAGCTGGGCAATGGGTGGACACCCTCTATCCCACCCAGAACAGAGGCAGCACAGCTAGGCTGTTTGTGGCAGTAGGTGGAGTAGAGACGGCTAAACACACAAACAAACAAAAAAACAGTATTGCCATGAGGAAGCAGAGCTTAGTGAGAAGTTGAATGGAGAGTCTTTTAAGCTGAGAGCTGAGAGTCAATTCATTGAATTGTGTGATTTAGTATTTAGGAAAATTCAAGTGCAGGGTAAAGATAGCAAGAGATAAGATGAGTCGGGTACTGGAAGACAAAAACTGTGGAGCCAAGGAATCAACTTCTTGCAGGGAAGGAGTCATTGAATAGCTTCCTTGGTCAGGAAAGTACATGTTTCAGAACAGATTCCCCATAGCAGCTGTATACAGAAAAAGTGTTGGGAAGAGACAAATTTAGGCTAAAAGCATGAATGAACATTGCAGGTCCAGTCTATGGGGGAAATTTAATAAATGTTTTGAGTTTTTTCATTAATGGAATCATAACCACATTGATTCACATGTACTCCAAGTGGATTTATTAGTGCTTTGCCCAAGCAAGAGGGTCTTGATTGTTAAGGAAACAGAAATATCAGTTCTGACTAGAAGAAGAAACAAAATTCCTAGGAAAAGATGGCAGTTGATTTGGATTTTGAAAAAGAAATTGGACAGAAAATATCAGAAAAAGGTAAAAGTAAGAGCAGTAGCCAAAGTAGGAAGGTATGGGGCACATTAACTGATAAATGTTCCATTCACGGAAATCACACTGTATATTTTTAGTCCATCATTGATTCCTTTTATTGTTCACTTTATTTAAATTAGAGTTATCATATTAGTTATCTGAAGGCTATATGTAGACTACAGATGTGTTTAATTAGTCGGCGCTATTTTAAAATAAAGACAACTTAAAAACCAGAAGATTTCACATGAATCAATGAATCATAGATGAATTATTCTATTCATAGATTAATTGCATCTAGATGAATAGATGAATTATATCTATTCAATGCATAAATAGATAGATTTTTGGCTTTTCTTAAAAGAAAAATAGCTAAGATCAAATTTAGCAATAGTGGACATACATTACCACCTTCTCCCCCAGCTGTCACCCACTTATACTAGGCACAGGATCCTCAGACCAACATGGTCTCTTCTGTTTTTACACCTAGGCTGGCCCCTTCACTTACATTACTTGGCAAATAGAAGCACATAAGTCTTTGTTTTGGATTCCATTTTATCTTCTTTACTGGCTTGTTAGTTACATCTATTTATTTTGTTTTTATTAGTTTCGCCAAGGTTGAAAATAGAAATCTCTAAATTAATATGCATGCATGCTAAGTCACTTCAGTCGTGTCAGACTCTACAACCCTATGGACCATGGTATTCTCTTCATGGTATTCTCCAGGCTAGAATACTGGAGTGGGTTGTCATACCCTCCTCCAGGGGATCATCCTGATCCACGGATCAAACCCATGTCTCGTATGTCTCCTGCATTGGCAGGCACATTCTCTACCACTAACAGCATCTATACCTACCTGTAAGTGACATATGCCGTTTCACGTGTAGCATGTGAATCTTACAACCTTATACTTGTATATTGTTCGTTGCCCTATTTTCTGGTGTTGTCACACTTTACTTCTACATAGTTAACTTTTACTTTAACAGTCAGAAACCTACTTTTTAAATTGTGATAAAATGTACATAATATAAAATTTACATTTCAGTTCAGTCGCTTAGTCATGTCTGACTTTGCAACCCCGTGGCATCACACCAGGCCTCCCTGTCCATCACCAACTCCCGGAGCCTGCTCAGACTCATGGCCATCAAGTCAGTGATGCCATCCAAACATCTCATCCTCTCATCCCCTTCTCCTTCCGCCTTCAATCTTCCCCAGCATCAGGGTCTTTTCCAATGAGTCAGTTCTTCGCATCAGGTGGCCAAAGTATTGGAGCTTCAGCATCAGTCCTTCCAATGAACACCCAGGACTGATCTCCTTTAGGATGGACTGGTTGGATCTCCTTGTAGTCCAAGGGACTCTCAAGAGTCTTCTCCAATACCATAGTCCAAAAGCATCAGTTCTTCAGTGCTCAGCTTTCTTTATAGTCCAACTCTCACATCCATACATGACTACTGGAAAAATTTGTCAGCAAAGTGATGTCTCTGCTTTTTAACGTGCAGTTTAAGTTTGTCACAGCTTTTCTTTCAAGGAACAAGTGTCTTTTAATTTCATGGCTGCAGTCACCATCTGCAGTGATTTTGCAGCCCAAGAAAATAAAATCTCTCACTGTTTCCATTGTTTCCCCGTCTATTTGCCATGAAGTGATGGGACCAGATGCCATGATCTTTGTTTTTTGAATGTTGAGCTTTAAACCAGCTTCTTCACTCTATTCTTCCACTTTCATCAAGAAGCACTGCAGTTCCTCTTCGCTTTCTGCCATAAAGGTGGTGTCATCTCCATATTTGAGATTATTGATATTTCTCATGGCAATCTTGATTCCAGCTGTGCTTCATCCAACCCAGAATTTTGTGTGATATATTTTGCATATAAGATAAATAAGCAGGGTGAAAATATACAGCCTTGATTGTAATCCTTTCCCAATTTGGAACCAGTTCATTTTTCCATGTCTGCTTCTAACTGTTTCTTCTTGAACTGCATATAAGTTTCTCAGGAGGCAGATAAGGTGGTCTGGTATACCCATACCTTCAAGAAATTTCCAGTTTGTTGTGATCCACACAGTCAAAGGCTTTGGCATAGTCAGTAAAGCAGAAGTAGATGTTTTCCTGGAACTCTCTTGTTTTTTCTATGATCCAACAGAAGTTGACAATTTGATCTCTGGCCCCTTTGCCTTTTCTAAATCCAGCTTGAACATCTGGAAGATCTCAGTTCATGTACTGTTGAAGCTCTTCTGGAGAATCTTGAGCGTTAATTTCCTAGCGTGTGAGATGAGTGCAACTGTGCCATAGTTTGAGCATTGTTTGGCACTGCCTTTCTTTGGGATTGGAATCAAAACTGACCTTTTCCAGACCTGCAGCCACTGCTGAGTTTTCCAAATGTGCTGTCAATATTTAGTGCAGCACTTTAACAGCATCATCTTTTAGGACCTGAAACAGCTCAGCTGGAATTCTATCACCTCCACTAGCTTTGTTCATACTGATGCTTTCTAAAGCCCACCTGACTTCACACTCCAGGATGTGTGGCTCTAAGTGAGTGATCACACCATCATGGTTATCTGGGTCATTAAGATCTTTTTTGTATAGTTCTTCTGAGTATTCTTGCCACCTCTTCTTAATATCTTCTGCTTCTGTTAGGTACATACCATTTCTGTCCTTTATTTTACCCATCTCTGCATGAAATGTTCCCTTGGTATCTCTAATTTTCTTTGAGATATCTCTAAACTTTCCCATTCTATTGTTTTACTCTATTTCTTTGCATTGATCACTGAGGATGGTTTTCTTATCTCTCCTTGCTATTCTTTGGAACTCTGCATTCAAATGGGAACATCTTTCCTTTTCTCCTTGTTTTTCGCTTCTCTTCTTTTCTCAGCTATTTGTAAGGCCTCTTCAGACAATCATTTTGTCTTTTTGCGTTACTTTTTCTTGGTGATGGTCTTGATCCCTGCCTCCTGTACAGTGTCATGAAGCTCCATCCATAATTCTTCAGGGACTGTATCAGATCTATCCCTTGAATCAGTTAGTCTCTTCCACTGTGTAATTGTAAGGGATTTTGATTTAGATCACACCTGAATGGTCTAGTGGTTTTCCCTACTTTTTTCAGTTTAAGTCTGGATTTTGTAGTAACGCTTTCATAATCTGAGCCACAGTCACCTCCCAGTCTTGTTTTTGCTGACAGTACGGAGCTTCTCCATCTTTGGCTGCAAAGAATATAATCAGTCTGATTTCAGTGTTGACCATCTGGTGATGTCCATGTGTAGAGTCATCTCTTGTGTTGTTGGAAGATGTGCTCTATGACCAGTGTGTTCTCTTGGCAAAACTCTGTTATCCTTTGCCCTGCTTCATTCTGTACTCCAAGGCCAAACTTGCCTGTTACTCCAGGTATCTCTTGACTTCCTACTTTTGCATTCCAGTCCCTTATGATGATAGGGCATCTTTTTTGCATGTTAGTTCTAGAAGGTCTTGTAGGTCATCATAGAAGCGTTCAACTTCAGCTTCTTCAGCATTAATGGTTGGATCATAGACTTGGATTACTGTGATATTGAATGGTTTGCCTTGGAAACGAACAGAGATCATTCTGTCATGTTTGAGATTCCAACCAAGTACTGCATTTCAGACTCTCTTGTTGGCTATGATGGTTACTCGATTTCTTCTAAGGGAATCTTGGCCACAGTAATAGATATAGTGGTCCTCTGAATTAAATTCGTCCATTCCAGTCCATTCTAGTTCGCTGATTCCTAAAATATTGAAGTTCACTCTTGCCATCTCCTGTTTGAACTTCCAATCTACCGTGATTCATGGGCCTAACATTCCAGGTTCCTATGCAATATTGCTCTTTACAGCATCAGACTTTACTTCCATCACCAATCACACCCACAACTGGATGTTGTTTTAGCTTTGGCTCCATGTCTTCATTCTTTCTGGAGTTATTTTTCCACTCTTCTTCAGTAGCATATTGGGCACCTACCAATCTGGGGAGTTCATCTTTCAGTGTGATATCTTTTTGCCTTTTCATCCTGTCCATGGGGTTCTCAAGGCAAGAATACTGAAGTGGTTTGCCATTCCCTTCTCCACTGGAGCACGTTTTGTTTCCCCATAATAATCAACAATGTTTGTTTCTGTTTTCATTTTGTTTTTACTTAATAGGCACCTGTGAGGAGAGAGCAAATTAGTTAAGATGGTGTGTTTAGGCTCCCTCACACCAGGTTTTGTAAATATTGACTCTGTAACAGCTGAGATCATTTATAGCATGGAGCATGCACGTCATGAGGTACTCGCTTGGTCACAGATTGCATGCATGACCTCCAGGTGAGCTCCACCTGGAAAGCTGTGGCATATTACTGCTGCATCAAGGCTGTGACCACTGTGCCAGCCATGAGATGAGAGAATATAGCGTGTCTGCTGCTGCATCTGCTGTATCAACCAGGACAGCATAAACATGTCTGCAGTTCCTAGGGCTCCTCAAGTCTCCTTCCAGCCTCTTAGACCACACCTTGCCTCCCCTGGGTTCAGTGAACAGTGTGGACAGTGAGATACAGAGAGACAGCACCCTAATAGGTTTGCAGAGTGTTACCTTATTGTTGCTTTGCTTTGCCGTTCCTTAATAGTGATACTGAGTATCTATATATGCTGGTTGCACATTTGTATATCTTCTTTCAAATGTCTTCTTAATAGCTTTGCCCCTTTTTGAAATGGGTTGTTTGACTTTATGGTGTTGGATTATATACTGGTATTAATCCCTTAGCAGATATATAATTTGAAAATATTTTTTTACTCTGTTGATACTGTCCTTTGATGTACAAAATTTTCATTGTGATGAAGTTGTTTGCCTGTTTTTTTTTTTTTTGTTGCCTGTGCTTTTGATGTGCAAGTAATCATTGGCAAATTCAAAGTCGTGAACTTTTACCTTACGTTTTCTTCTGATAGTTTTATAGTTTTAACTCTATGTTTACATCTTTGACCCGTGCTGAGTTCATTTTTGTAAATGTTGTTTGGTTGTAATTCAACTTCATTGTTTTGCATATGAATGTTCAGTTTTCCCAGCACCTCAGAGAATGGTCTTGGCATCCTTTGGTAAGTCATGTGACCATACATGCAAGGATTTTTCTCTAGGTTCTTTACCCTGCCTTTAATCTAGTACTATGCTATTTTGATTATGGTAGCCTTGTAATAAGTTTACAAATCAGTAGGTGTGAGTCCTCAAATTTCATTTTTCTTTGTTTTTCTTTTTGAAGATTGTTTAGTTATTCATATTTCCTTGAGATTCATCTGAAACTAAGAAAATGTTTCTGTAATTCTGCAAAAAAATATCATCAAGATTTTGATAGGAACAGCTTTAAATCTGCAGATTCTTTTGGATAGAATGGACATCCTAGAAATATTGAGTATTCCAATCACTGAAAGTGGAATGTTTTCCCACTTATTTAAGTCTTTACTTTCTTTCAGTAATATTATGTAGTTTGCTTGTACATGTGTGTGTTCTCAGTTGTACAGTCATGTCTGACTCTTTGAGACCCTATGAACTGTAACCTGCCAGGCTCTTCAGTCCATGAAATTTTCCAGGCAAGAATCCTGAAGTTGGTTGCCATTTCCTACTCCAGGGGATCTTCCTGACCAGGAGATCGAACCCGCATCTCTTGCATCTCCTGCATTGGCAGGTGGATTCTTTACCACTGCACATGCTGGAGATTTATGATTGCTAGAAATAAATGAAAATGAAAACACAATATTCTTAAAACTTATAGGATGTAATGAAAGCAGTGCTAAGAAGGAAACTGATAGCTGTAAATACCTACTTTAAAAAACAATAAATATCTTAAATCAATAGACTAACTTACAATTTAACCAACTTAAGAAGAAGAGCAAATTATACATAAAGCAAGCAGAGGAAGAAAATAATAAAGATTAGAGCAGACACAAATGAAATTGAGGGGAGAAAAACAACAGAGAGAAGCAGCACAAGCAAGAGCTGGTCCTTTGAAAAGATAAAATTTGACGGACTTTTAGGTAGTTAGAAAAAAGAGAGAGAAGACTTAAATTACTAAACTCAGGGATGAAATTGGGACTTTGCTAGTGGTGCTCTGGAAATAAAAATGATTAGAAGAGGGCACTGTAGGCTATTTTAGGTCAACAAATTGGTATAACTGAAATGAAATAAACCAATTCCTAGAAACAAAATGCTACCAGGACTGACTCATAAGGAAATAGAAAATCTGAATAGATTTTTGACTAGTAAGGAGATTGAATCAGTAATAAAAAGACTTCTCAAGAGTCTGTCAGAATGAAGTAAGTCAGAAAGAGAAAAACAAATATCATGTATTGATTCAAATATCTGGAATCTAGAGAAATGTGCAGATGAACCTATTTGCAGGGCAGCAGTAGATGCAGATACAGAGAGTGGATGTGTAGACACAGTGGGGGTGGGGTGGATTGGGAGACTGGGACTGACATATTCACTAACATGGGTATGACGGATGGCGAGTAGGAACCCGCTGTATAACACAGGGAGCTAAACTTGGTGCTTTGTGGTGACCTAGATGGGTGGGATGGTGGGGATGGGAGGGAGATCCAAGAGGGAGGGCTTTATGTATACAAATAGTTGATTCACCTTGCTGTACAGCAGAAGCTAACACAACGTCAAAAAGCAACTATACCTCAATAAATAAAAGGAAAAAGAAGAATAGAAGAGCTCAGGATCACATGACTACGTTGGTGAATTCCTAACATACACTTAAATAAAAATTAACAGCAATCATTTTCAAAATGTTCAAAAAAATTGAAGAGGAGGAAACACCTCCTAACTCCTTCTTTAAGGCCAGCTTCAGCTTTATCTTTACACCAAAGCCAGATAAAATTTTCTAAAGGAAAATAAACTACAGACCAATATGCCTTATGAAGACTCATGGAAATATCCTCAGCAACATACTAACAAGCCAAATTTAGCTGTGTATCAAAATGTTTATACATGACCCATGTGTAAATGACCAATAAGCATGTGGGATGTGTTCCTAGAAGGCACCCTAACCCTATGTGTGAAAATCGAATAAAGCAGTACACCAAATTACCAGATTGAATAAAACAAAAACAAAGAGAGAAATGTATTGATCACCTCAATAGAAGTAAAAACGCTTTTGAAAAAATTCAACAACTTTTCCTGATAAAAACACTCAAACAAGAAATAGAAGGAAACTATCTCAAAATAATAAATTACCATATATTAAATACCCACAGTTAATATCATACTCAATGATAAAGGACTAGAACATTTTCTCTAAGTTTAGAACAAGATATCACTTTGCCACCTCTATTCAATATAGCACTGAAAGTTATAGTCAGAGAAATTAAGAAAGAAAAATAAACAGAAAAGGAAAAAGTAAATTGGAAAGGAAAAGAAAGGTTATCTCTGTTCACACACAATATGGTCTTGTACATCACTGTTGGGTATTCAGTATATTGATGTTAGATCTAGTTGACATATTGTGTCATTTAAGTCCTCTATTTCTTTACTTATCTTTTGTCTATCTGTTTTGTCTCTTATTGAGCAGGTACTGAAATCTCTGGTTACTACTGAAGAGCTATATCTTTCTCCCGATGGTGCTCTCATTTTTTTTCATATATTTTGAGGATCTGTTATGATGTCAATAAATGCTGATAATTATTGTATTTAACTTTTCTTTTTAATTGATTCTAATTTTTAAGTTGGAGGCAATTATACTGTTGTGCTAGTTTCTGCTGTACAACAACATGAATCAGCTATAAGTATACACCCTCCAGTTCTACTCTTCTAGGTCATCACAGAGCATCCAGCTGAGCTCCTGCGTTATACAGCGGCTTCTCAATAGTTATCTGTTTTATACATGGTACTGCTGCTGCTGCTAAGTCGATTCAGTCGTGTCCAACTCTGTGCGATCCCATAGACAGCAGCCCACTGGGCTCCGCCGTCCCTGGGATTCTCTAGGCAAGAACGCTGGAGTGGGTTGCCATTTCCTTCTCCAATGCATGAAAGTGAAAAGTCAAAGTGAAGTCGTTCAGTCATGTCCGACTCTTAGCGACCCCATGGACTGCAGCCCACCAGGCTCCTCCGTCCATGGGATTTTCCAGGAAAGAGTACTGGAGTGGGGTGCCAGTACTATACATGAATAAATTCTACTTTCTCAGTTCATCCCATACTCTCCTTCCCCTGCTGGGTCCAAAAGTTAATTCCCTTCATCTCTTTTCCTGGCAAATAGACTCATCAGTAACATGTTTCTAGATTCCATTATATATGCATTAATATATGATATTTATTTTTCTTTTCTTTCTGACATAATTCACTCATGACAGAGTGCATGACAAGTTCTAGTTTCATCCACCTCAGTTGAACTGACTCATTCATTCCTTTTTATGAAATGAACTCCACTGTGTATATATACCACAACTTCTTTATCCATTCATCTGTCAATGGCCATCTAGGTTGCTTCCATGTCCTCACTATTGTAAATAGTGCTGCAACGAATATTGGGATGCATGTGTCGTTTTGAATTATGGCTTTATCAGGGTATATGCCCAGAAGTGGGACTCCTGGGTCACATGGTAGGTTTACCCCTAGTCTCTTAATGAATCTCCATACTGTTCTCCACAGTGGCTGTATCAACTTACATCCCCATCAACATTGCAAGAGGGTTCCCTTTTCTCCACATCCTTTCCAGCACGTTTTGTTTGTATACATTTTAATGGTGGCCATTCTGACTGGTATGAGGCGACCCCTCATTGGAGTTTTGATTTGCATTTCTCTAAAATGAGCATTTGTAGCATCTTTTCATGTATTTGTTGGCCATTTATGTGTCTTCTTTGGAGAAATGTATATTTAGGTCTTCTGCCATTGTTTGATTCGGTTGTTTTTTAATATTGAGCTGCATAATCTCCTTGCATATTTTGGAGATTAATACTTTGTCACTTGCTTTGTTCACAAATATTTTCTCCCATTCTGAAGGTTGTCTTTTCATCTTGCTTATAGTTTCCTTTGCTGTGCGAAAGCTTTTAATTAGGTCCCTTTTGTTTATTGTTGTTTTTATTTCCATTGCTCTAGGAGAGGAGTCAAAGAGGATCTTGCTGCAATTTATGTCAGGGAGTGTGCTGCCTATGTTTTCCTATAAGAGTTTTATGGTTTCTGGCCTTACATTTAGGTATTTAATCCATCATTAGTTTACTTCCATGTATGGTTTCATGAGTGAAGGAGAATATTCTAAATATTCTAATTTTATTCTTTTACATGTATTTGTCCAGTTTTCTCAGCACAAGTTATTGAAGAGTCTATGTTTCTCCATTGTATATTCTTGCCTCCTTTGTCAAAGATAAGGTGCCCATATGGTGTGTGGGTTGATATCTTGGCTTTCTATCTTGTTCCATTGATCTAGGTTTCTATTTTTGTGCCAGTTACCATAATGCTTTGATTAGTGTAGCTTTGTAGTATAGTGTGAAGTAAGGAAGGCTGATTCCTCCAGCTCCATTTTTCTTTCTCAAGATTGCTTTGCCTACTCAGAGTCTTTAGTGTTTTCACACAGAATTGTGAACATTTTTGTTCTAGTTCTATGAAAAATGCCATTGCTGATTTGATAGGGATTGCACTCTGTGGATCTCTTTGGATAGTGTAGTCATTTTCATAATATTGATTCTTCCAATTCAGGAACATGATGTATTTCTCCATCTGTTTGTGTCACCTTTAATTTCTTTGATCAGCTGTATAGTTTTGTTTTGTTTTGTTTTTGTATACAGGTCTTTTGTCTTCGGTTAGTTTATTCCTAGATAATTTACTCTTCTTGTTGCAATGAGGAATGAGATTGTTCCCTTAATTTCTCTTTCTGATTTTTTGCTGTTAGTATACAGGAATGCAAGGGATTTCTGTATATTGATTTTGTGTCCTGTGGCTTTACTAAATTCATTGATTAGCTCTAGTAATTTTCTGATAGTATCTTTATGATGTTCTATATATAGTATCATCAGAGAAGGCAATGGCACCTCACTCCAGTGTTCTTGCCTGGAGAATCCCAGGGACGGGAGAGCCTGGTGGGCTGCCGCCTATGGGGTCGCACAGAGTCGGACACGACTGAAGTGACTTAGCAGCATGTAGTATCATGTTATCTTCAAGCAGTGAGAGTGTTACTTCTTCTTTTCCTATCTAGATTCCTTTTCTTTTTATTCTGATTGGCATGGCTAGGACTTTCAAAACTATGTAGAATAACAGTGGTGAGAGTGGGCACCCTTGTCTTGTTCCTGATCTTTGAGGAAATGTTTCAGGTTTTCACCATTGAGAATAATGTTTGCTGTAGGTTTGTTGTATATAGCCTACATTATGTTCCTTCTATGCCCATTTTCTGGAATCTTTTTTAAAAATCATAAATGGGTGTCGAATTTTGTCAAAAGTTTATTTTAATCTACTGAGATTATTTTATAGTTTATTATTGTTATTGTCATTAAAATTTTTTAAAATTGTTTGTTTATTGTTGGCTGCACTGGGTCTTCATTGCTGTGCACAGGCTTTCTCTAGCTGTGTAGTACTCAGACTTCTCATTGCGCTGGCTTCTCTTCTTCCAGAGCACGGGCTCTAGGGCACATGGACTTCGTAGTTTGGGCATGTTGGCTCAGTAGTTGTGGCTCGTAGGATTACTTGCTCCTTGGCATATGGAATCTTCCCAGATCAGGGATCAAACCTGCTCCCCTGCACTGGCAAGCAGATTCTTAACCACTGCACCACCAGGGAAATCTTGTCATACGCTTTTTAATTTTCAATTTGTTAATATGGTGTATCAGATTGATTGGTTTGCATATATTGAAGAATGCTTGCATCCCTAGGATAAATCCCTCTTGGTCATTGCGTATGATCCTTTTAATTTGTCATTGGTTCTGTTTGTTAGCATTTTGTTGAGAATTTTTGCATCTATGTTCATCAGTGATATCGGCCTGTAATTTTCCTTTTTGTGATACCTTTGTCTGGTTTTAGTATCAGATGACAGTGGCCTTGTAGAATAAATTTGGGAGTGCTTTTCCCTTGCAATTTTATGGAAGAGTTTGAGAAGGATAGGTGTTAGCTTTTCTCTAAACATTTGATAGACTTCACCTGTGAAGCCATCTGGCCTGAGGCTTTTGTTGCTTGGAAGACTTTTTATCACAGTTTTTATTCTGATGCTTTTGATTGGTTTGTTCATATTTTTTATTTCTTCCTGGTTCAGTCTCGAAAGGTTGATCTTTTCTAAGAATGTATCCATTTCTTCCAGATTGTCTGTTTTATTGGGATAGACTTGCTCACAGTAGTGCTTTATGGTCCTTAGTATTTATGTGATGTCAATTATAACTTCTTTTTCATTGCTTTATTTTTGCCACTTTATTTTTTAATCGAAGGATAATTGCTTTACAGGATTTTGTTGTTTTCTGTCAAACATCAACAAGAATCAGCCATAGGTACACCCATTTCCCCCCTTCCCCAACCTCCCTCCCATCTCTCTCTCCATCCCACCCTTCTAGATTGTCACAGAGCCCATGTTTGAGTTCCCTGATTCAAACAGCAAATTCCGTGGTGGATTCATGTTGATGTATGGCAAAACCAATACAATATTGTAAATAATTAGCCTCCAATTAAAATAAATAAATTTTAAAAAATAGGAAAAACAAACAAACAAACAGCAAATTCCCATTGGCTATCTATTTTATATTTTACATAAGGTGTTGTACATTTCCATGTTACTCTCTCCATACATCTCACCCTTTCCTTCCTCTCCTCCCCCCATTTCCATAGGTCTGTTCTCTGTTTCTCCACTGCTCCCCTGCAAATAAATTCATCAGTATCATCTTTATAGATTCAATATATATGCCTCAGTATAAGATATATATATTTCTCTTTCTAATTTACCTTGCTCTGTATAATAGGCTCTTGGTATGTCCACCTCATATGACTCATTTGCCTTCCTTTTTATTGCTGAGTAATATTCCATTGTACATATGTACCGCAGCTTCTTTATCCATTCATCTGTTGATGGACATCTAGGTTGCTTCCATGTTCTAGCTATTGTAAAGAGTGCTGAAATGAACTGTGGGGTATGTATGTCTTATTCAGTTTTTGTTTCCCCAGTGTGTATGCTGAGGAGTGGGATTGCTGAGTCATAAGGTGATTTTATTCCTAGGTTTTAAGAAATCTCCATACCATATTCCATAGTGGCTGTATCAGTTTATATTCCCAATAGCAAAGTATAAGGGTTCCCTTTTCTCCACACAACTCTCCAGCATTTATTGTTTTTAGATTTTCTGATGATGGCTCTTCTGACTGGTGTGAGATGGAATATCATTGTAGTTTTGATTTGCATTTATCTAATAATGAGCATATTTTCATGTGTTTATTAGTCATCTGTATGTCTTCTTTGGAGAAATATCTGTTTAGGTCTTTTTCCTACTTTTTGATTGGGTTGTTTATTTTTCTGATATTGAGTTGTATGAGCTACTTGTATATTTTATAAATTAATTCTTTGTCAGTTGTTTCATTTGCTATTGTTTTCTCCCATTTTGAGGGTTTTCAATGTGTTTGTAGTTTCCTTTGCTGTGCAAAAGCTTTTAAGTTTAATTAGGTCTCACTTCTTTATTTTTGTTTTTATTTCCATTACTCTAGGAGGTGGATCATAGAAGATCTTTCTTTGATTTATTTCATTGAGTGTTCTGCCTATTATTTCCTCTAACAGTTTTATAGTTTCTGGTCTTACATTTAGGTCTTTTATACATTTTGAATTTGTGTTTATGTATGGCATTAGGAAATACTCTAATGTCCTCCTTTTGCACGTAACTGTCTAGTTTTCCCAGCATCTCTTACTGAAGAGGCTATCTTTGCCCCACTGTATATTCTTGCCTCCTTAGTCACAACTAAGGTACCCATGGAGAGCATGGAGTCTCTATCTTGTTCTATTGGTCTGTATTTCTGTGCGTTTTTTTTTTTTTTTGCTAGTACTGTACTGTCTTGATGATTATAGCTTTATAGTATAGTCTGAACTCAGGAAAGTTGATTCCTCCAGCTCCTTTTTGATTTCTCAGCATGGATTGGCTATTCAGAGACTTTTGTGTATCCATATGAATTGTGAAATTTTTTGTTTTAGTTCTTTAAAAAATGAATATTGATTCATTCTACACAGGAACATGGAATATCCTTCCATCTGTTTATGTCATCTTTGATTTCTTTCATTAATGTCTTATTTTCTGTGTACAGTTCTTTCATCTCCTTAGGTCAGTTTATCTCCAGATATTTAATTCTTTTTGTTGCAATGGTGAATGGGATTGATTCTTTAATTTCTTTTTCTGATTTTTCATTGTTAGTATATGGAAATGCAAGTGATTTCTGTGTTTTGATTTTGTACCCCTTTGTTAAATTCACTGATTAGCTCTAGTAATTTTCTGATACTATCTTTAGGGTTTTCTATGTACAGTATCATGTCATCTGCAAACAGTGAGAGCTTTACTTCTTTTCTAATCTCGATTCCTTTATTTCTTTTTCTTCTCTGATTGCTGTAGCTAGGGCTTCCAGAACTATGTGAATAATACTGGTGAAAGTGGACACCCATATCTTATTCCTGATCTTAGGGGGAACGCTTTCAGTTTTTCACCATTGAGAATAATGTTTGCTGTAGATTTATCATATATAGCCTTTACTATGTTGAGGTAGGTTCCTTTTATGCCCATTTGTTTGAAGAGTTTTAGTCATAAATGAGTGCTGAATTTTGGCAAAGGCTTTTTGTGAACCTATTGAGATGATCATATGGCTTTTATCTTTTAATTTGTTAATATGGTGTACCACATTGATTGATTTTCATATATTGAATCTTTGCATCCCTGGAATAAACCCAACTTGATCATGGTGTATGAGCTTTTTGATGTGTTGCTGAATTCTGTTTGCTAAAATTGTGTTGAGGATTTTTGTATCTGTTCATCAGTGATATTACCTGTAGTTTTCTTTTTTGTGTGTTGTCTTTGTCTGGTTTTGGTATCAGGGTGATGGTGGCCTCGTAGAATGAGTTTGGAAGTGTTCCTTCCTCTGCAATTTTTTGAAAGAGTTTTAGAAGGATAGGCATGAACTCTTCTCTAAATGTTTGATGGAATTCTCCTGTGAAGCCATCTGGTCCTGGGGTTTTGTTTTTTGGGAGATTTTTTTTATCACAGCTTCAATTTCAGTGCTTGTAATTGGGTTGTTCACAATTTCCATTTCTTCCAGGTTCAGTCTTGGAAGATTGAACTTTTCTAAGAATTTGTCCATTTCTTCCTTGTTATCTATTTTATGGCCATTATAGTTGTTCATAACAGTCTCTTATAATTCTTTGTATTTCTGCATTGTCTGTTGTAACCTCTCCTTTTTTCATTTCTAATTTTGTTGATTTGATTCTTCTCTCTTTTTTTCCTGATGAGTCTGGCTGAGGGTTTGTCAGTATTGTTTATCTTCTCAAAGAACCAGCTTTTAGTTTCATTAATCTTTACTATTGTTTTTTTCCTTTCTTTTTCATTTATTTCTGCTTGGTTCTTTATGATTTTTTTCCTTCTACTAATATTGGGGTTTTTTTTGTTCTTCTTTTTCCAGTTGCCTTAGGTGTAAAGTTAAGTTGTCTATTCAATGTTTTTCTTGTTTTTTGAAGTAGGATTTTGTTGCAATAAACTTCCCTCTTAGAACCACTTTTGCTGTATCCTGTAGGTTTTGAGTTGTCATGCTCTCATTGTCATTTGTTTCTAGAAATTTTTTGATTTCCCTTTTTATTTCTTCAGTAACCTGTTAGTTATTTAGAAACATGTTTAATCTCCTTGTGTTTGCGTTTCTTACAGTTTTTTTCTTGTAATTGATATCTAGTCTCCTAGTGTTGTGGTCAGAGAAGATGCTTGATATGATTTCAATCTTCTTAAATTTCCTGAGGTTTGATTTGTGACTCAAGATGTGATCTATCCTGGAGAATGTTCCATGTGCACTTGAAAAGAAGGTGTATTCTTCTGCATTTGGATGGAATGTCCTGAAGATATCAATGAGATCCGTCTCATCTAATGTATCATTTAAGACTTGTGTTTCCTTATTAATTTTCCATTTTGATGATCTGTTCATTGGTGTGAATGCAGTGTTAGTCTCCTACTATTATTGTGTTACTGTCAATTTCTCCTTTTATGTCTGTTAGTGTTTGTCTTATGTACCGAGGTGCTCCTATGTTGGGTGCATCAGTTCTGCATTGTCTGTGCATCAGTTCTGCATTATCCAATGTTGGGTACATAGATATTTACAATTGTTATGTCTTCCTCTTGGAGTGATCCCTTGATCATTATGAAGTGTCCTTCTTTATCTCTTGTAATCTTCTTTATTTAAAGGTCTATTTTATCTGATATGAGGATTGCTATTCCAGCTTTCTTCTTACCATTTGCATGGAACATATTTTTCCATCCTGTCACTTTCAGTCCATATGTGTCTTGAGGCCTGAAGTGGGCTCCTTGTAGACAGCATATATGCGGGTCTTCTTTTTGTATCCATTCAGCCAGTCTGTGTCTTTTGGTTGGAGCATTTAATCCAACATTAATCCACCATTTTTTAAAAAGCAGTTATTGATGTATATTTTCCTATTGCCATTTTCTTAATTATTTGGGGTTGATTTTGTAGATCTTTTTTCTTCTCTTGCATTTCTTGACTATATGAGTCCATTTAACATTTGTTGTAAAGCTAGTTTGGTGGTGCTACATTCTCTTAACTTTTGCTTGTCTCTAAAGCTTTTGATTTCTCCATCAATTTTGAATGAGATCTTTGCGGGTTAGTCTTGGTTGTAGTTTTATTTATTTATTTATTTATTTTTGTCTTTCAGTACTTTAAATATATCCGACTATTCCTTTCTGGCCTGCATAGTTTCTGCTGAAAGATCAGCTGTTAATTCTATGAGTTTTCCATTGTGGTTTTCTGTTTTACTTTTAATATTCTCGCCTCATCTTTAATTTCTGTTAGCTTGATTAGTATGTGTCTTGATGTGTTTCTCCATGGATTTGCTCTATATTGGACCCTCTGTGCTTCTTGAATGTGACTGGTTATTTCCTTTCCCATGCTGGGGGAGTTTTCAACTGTGATCTCTTCAAAAATGTCCTCAGTGCCTTTCTCTTTCTCTTCTTCCTCTGGGACCCCTATAACTCGAATGTTGGTGTGTTTAATATTGTCCTAGAGGTCTCTGAGGCTACCCTCAATTCTTTTTATTCTTTCTTCTCTATTCTACTATTTAGCAGTTATTGCCACCATTCTGCCTCCCAGCTACTTACCCATCCTCCTGTTTCAGCTAACCTATTACTCATTGTTTCTAGAGTATTTTTTATTTCAGTGGTTGTGTTCTTCATCTCTGTTTGTTTATTCTTTATTTCTTCTGTGTTCTTGTTAATTGTAGTCATTGCTTCTTGCACTTTCTCCATTCTATTTTAGAGGGTTTGGAGCATCTTAACTGTCATCACTCTGAATGCTTTTTCAGGTACTTTGCCTATTTCCTCTTTGTTCATTTGGTTTTGTGTGTTTTTAGTTTGTTCCTTCATTTGCGCAATATTTCTCTGACTTTTACTTTTTTAATGCTGTTTTTTAATTAATTAATTTTTTATTGAAGGATAATTACTTTACAGAATTTTGCAACAAATTGAAAGATAAAAACCATACGATCATCTCAATAGATGCAGAAAAAGCCTGTGACAAAAATTCAGCACCTATTTAAAACTTTTTTTAACTTATTGTGTTTGAGGTTTCCTTTCTCAGGTTTTGAGGTAGAATTCCTTCTTCCTTTTGGTCTCTGCCCTTAGTGGCTAAGGTTGTTCTGGTGGTTTATGTAGGCTTCTGTTGGGTGTGACTTGTGCTTGTGCACTGATGGGAGGAGGTAAGTTTTTTTTTTTTTTTTTTCCTCTGATGGACAAGGATGTATGAGGCAGTAATCCTGTTTGCTGATGATTGGAATTGTGTTTTTGTATTGTTTGTTATTTGGATGAGGCATCCTGCATTTGGTACTGCTGGCAGTTGGATGATGCTAGGTCTTATATACAGCTCAAGGCCTTTGCGGGAGTTCTTACTAATTAATACTCCCTGGGGTTAGGACTTTTCTGGCAGTCTGGAGTCATGTTGTCAGTGCTCCCACTCTAAAGGCTCAGGACTTGATCTATCACCAGTGAACTGAGATTCAACAGGTGGTTTGTTATGACATTAAAGGAGAGAAAAGCAGACACACTAAAACAAAAAACAAAAGGCAAATCCCAGATAAATGCCAAATACAAAATCAGGCAGATACTAACAAAGATAATAGCATATATACACATACATACACACACATAAACAAAACCAATACAATTCAAAAAAATAGAAAGAAAGTAGAAGAGTTTGACCTGGAGAGCAAAGGATAGCAAAATTATATCAACCAGTAAAAGCAAAACTAACTAAAGCATAAACTGGAAAACAAAACCAAAGAATCCAGGCTAATGAACATCGTGAGAAAAGGAAGGAATAGAACAGCAAAGTTAAATAGAGGTAGATGAAGAATATTTATATATTTTAAAGAATAATTGCAAGAGGAAAAGAATAAAAAGCCTCACAAAGAATATTTGTATAAAAATAATTTTTTTTAATTAAAAAAAGGATAAACCCCACAAAACTACAAAAGCCCAAAGCAGAGGCAGAAGTATTTAAAGGAAATAAAAAGTATGATTTAAAAAGTTCACAAAAGCATAAATAGATGTATTAGTACTAATAAAATCAACAACTCTAGCAACAGAGGGGGGAAAAATGAAAAAAAAGAAAAAAATTTAGAAGCAATGTTGAACAAGTTAAACTGTAAGAATAATAAATGTTTTCCTTGGATCTCAGCTGTCAGCATCCTCACTGTGAGTCACAGGCCACCTCGCCTTCCTAGGATGCCCTCTAATACTGAGCTCATCTTTGGACCTGCTGCGGGGGCAGCTCAGCCTCTAATCTTGTCCTACTCCTGCGTGTTCTTGACCCCAGTGTCCACATTTGCCTGTGCTAGTGCATTTTCTTTTGTGGAAACTCTCATCGTCCTTTTACATATTCCATAGACACAAAGTCTGCCTAGTTGATTGCATGGATTTAATTTGCAGCTTGTACAGCTGGTGGGCTTCCCTGGTGGCTCAGAGGTTAAAGAGTCTGCCTCCAATGCGGGAAACCCAGGTTCGATCCCTGGGTCGGGAAGATCCCCTGGAGAAGGAAATGGCAACCCACTCCAGTATTCTTGCCTGGAGAATCCCATGGACAGAGGAGCCTGGTGGGCTACAGTCCACGGGGTCACAAAGAGTCGGACACGACTGAGTGACTTCACTTTCACTTTCACAGCTGGTGGGAAGGTTTTGTGTTCTCTTCCTTCGCCACACCACCCTAGGGTTTCGATTGTGGTTTTATCTCCACCTCTGTGTGTGAGTTGTCCACAGGGGCTTGCCCCTGAGGCTGCCCTGGAGGACTCGAGTCTGCCCCACAGAGGGCCTGCTCTGGAGGTGGTGCACCTGCTTAGGTCACAGGGGCCCTGGCAGCACCAGGTACTCAGGGGAGCCAGTGGCGGGGACAGCAGGAAACATGGTGCTCTTATGGTTTTTTCTAGCCTCTGGCTTCTCTGCCCCAGTGTAGATCACGCATAGAGTTGGCATGGGAGCTTGGATCACGGAGACCCTGTTAATGCTGGATATGCAGGGGTTCTGGCAGCTGTTGTTACAGGAAGTGTGGTGCTATTAGGGTTTTTCTAGCTTCTGACAACTCTAACCCAGTAAGGACTGAGTGTGGAGGTGGTGCAGCTGCTTGGATTATGTGAACACTGGTGTACCAAAGGTGCAGGGACTTTAACTGCCTCAGCCACAGGTGCCATGGACCTGTTTGAGTCCTTCTAGCCTCTGGCAGCTGGCAATCAGAGGGCCTCTTTGGCTGGTCTTTCTCTGTTGCTTGGCCTGTGCAGGCATGTACAGGGCCCCCTAGCTGGGGTCCTTCTCTTTTGTTCAGCACATCAAACACTTTAAGGTCCACCCTGGCTGGAGTTCTTCTCTACTGCTTGGCCTTTCAGGTGCTTAAAGGACCTCCCTCTCTGGGGTCTTTCAGCTACCAGGTGCTGACCTGTGGGGAGAGAGAGACTAGAGTGCTGGCCCGCCCCACAGTGTGTGACTCAGCAGAATCGCCCTGCCTCCCCTCTGCTTGGCTTTCCTTCACAAGCATTCCCCACTGTTGTCACCTCCCTCAGGTCCGCTAGGGCCATCTCCCCACAGTCAACAGCAGAGCTTGCCTGGGATTGCTCTCTAATCTCTATGCTCCAGCTCCCAGCCACTGAGCTTTCTAGGGGACTCATGTACCTGTCCGGCTGTGGCTAGGATTGTCTGTGTGATTCCATTCAGACTGTCACAGATAAGTTGCTTCACTCTCCATCAGCCTCAAACGCTTCATCTCTGTCCCAGACAGATGCCCCAGTGTGGGGATCTGACCCCTGCTTCACCTCCCCCCCACCGCCAGGTGCAGATCCAGTCCTCCTCACTCTCCTCTTTTCTGCCCTCCTTCCTTTCTCCTACTGAATTTTGTGTGGTTCTATATTTTCTGTTCCAGTGGTCAGGTACTCGTGCCTGCTCGCAAGTGATGTTCTACAAGATCTTCTGTGTCTGGAGGTGTATCCCTGATGTATCCATGGAGAGAGGTGTGCTCCATGCCCTCTACTCCTCCACCATCTTCATTGTCTTCCTCCCATTTTTTAATGAAAAAAATTTAATTGTAGTAAAATACATATAACAAAAGAATTTTCATTTGGTTTTTATATCAAGATTATACTGGCCTCATGAAATGATTTGCGAGATTTCTCCTTTTTTGGCAAAAATAAAATATTTTTTGCAAGGATTTGCACATGTTTAGAAACACATGTTCCTTCAAAGTTTGATAGAGTTTATGTGTAAAACTGTCTTGTCCTGTGTAGTTGTTGTTTTTCTTTTTCCTGAAAAATTGGAAAGTGGCACTGATTCAGCTATAGGGTTTGTACATGGCACTTATCAAATTTTCTGTTTCTTCTTAAATCAACTTACTGATTTATATTCTACTGTATTTTTCCATTTCATATAAAATTTCAAACTTATCTAGCATACATTTATTCCTGGTATCTCCTTATTTGTAGCAATGCCCTTTCACTCCAAATGCAGAGTTTTTCCTCTCTTTTTTTGTAGAAATCATTTAGATATTAAATTTATTAAACTTCTCAAAGAACCAGCTTTTGGCTTTGTTGATACTGTTTTCTCTTTCATCCTTTTCTGGTCTGACAGTTCCCCCACCCTCCAGGTGCAGATCCAGTCATACTCACACTCCTCTTTTTTGTCCTCCTTTGTCCTTTTGTCCTACTGAATTTTGTGTGGTTCTATATTTTCTTTGCCAGTGGTCAGGTACTCCTGCCCACTCTCATCTGATGTTATAATTTGTTACTTTTGTTATCAAATTGTTTGCAGTTTTCCAAACTGTAAAATTACATTTCTCCACTCCTTTCCAACTGTACTGATAGGAAAAAGTCACTATGTTTAGTCCACATGTAAGTAATAGAGAACTATAGTCCACATCCTTAAGGGCAGAGTAGTACATAAATTATTTGGAATTCTGAAGAAGAGGATTCTCTTGCTTCCCCCTTTATTTATTCAATCAATTACTTTCTATATCACTGTGTACTCAAGTACATTTATTTTAATATATATATATTTTATAAATTCAGTAGTACTTTATTTATTTGATCAAATTGTTCCACCTTTGGATACTGGGAGCTCTTTCAGTTGGCTTCTGCATCCTGTTAACAACTTCCCATCAGTGTGGTGTGTATTTTTTCTTTTGACTACATATTTACTTTCTGGAAATACAAGATGTTCTGGGTTCATCTTGTACAGTTTCTGAACTATTGTTAACATTAGCCATTTCTCCCAGAAGCCCTTGTTCTTTTTACTGGAAAATGGCATTAGAAACCAAGACCTAGGTATTAAATGTAGTCATTGCTATGGGATGTCAAGCTTCTAGGACATCTAAATTGAATAGTCAAGGAAATATATATGTTTATACTAACCTGTGTATATGCAGGTATGTATAGTCCTGTTCTTCCAAGGAACAAGTGTCTTTTGATTTCGTGGCTGCAGTCACCATCGGCAGTGATTTTTGGAGCCCAAGAAAATAAAGTCTATCACTGTTTCCATTGTTTCCCATCTATTTGCCATGAAGTGATGGGACCTGATGCCATTACAGTCTCCCACTGTAATGGATTGAATATTCATATCATATTCATATCAGCCCCCTCCTTTATATGGGGAAGCTCTAATCCTTAATGTGGCTGTATTTGAAATAGTACGTCTAAGGAAGTATTTAAAGTTATATGAAGTCATAAGGATGGGGCTGTGATCTGACAGGATCAATATCCTGAAAAAAGAAAAACTGGAGATCTCACTTGCTCTTACTGTTCATATGTACACACTGAGGAAAGAACTTCTGAGGTCATAGCAAGAAGGCAGCTACCCTCACCAAAAATCAAACCAGGGAGACTCTTCATCTTATACTTCTAGCTTCTGGAATGGTATTAGAACAATTTTGTTGTTTTTTTTTTTTTTCAAGGCAATCTCATCTATGGTACATTGTTACAATGACTTAAGCTTACTTACTAATAGATCAACTTTAAACCATTGCCACATGGTAGCTTCCTCCAGCTTGCTTATCTGTAAACTTATACTCTCAACAGTGAGAACATCCTGGAGTGCAAAGTCAAGTGGGCCTTAGAAAGCATCACTATGAACAAAGCTACTGGAAATGATGGAACTCCAGCTGAGCTACTTCAAATCCTAGAAGATGAGGCTGTGAAAGTGCTGCACTCAATATGTAAGAAAATTTGGAAAACTCAGCAGTGGTCACAGGACTGGAAAGGTCAGTTTTCATTCCAGTCCCAAAGAAAGGCAATGCCAAAGAATGTTCAAACTACTGCACAATTGCACTCATCTTGCATGTTAGCAAAGTAATGCTGAAAATTCTCCAAGCTAAGCTTCAACAGTATGTGAACCGAGAACTTCCAGATGTTCAAGCTGGATTTAGAAAAGGCAGAGGAAGCAGAGAACAAATTTCCAACATCCACTGGATCATCGAAAAAGCAAGAGAGGTCCAGGAAAACATTGACTTCTGCTTTGACTACACTAGAGTCTTTGTGTGGATCAAAACAAACTGTGGAGAATTTGTAAAGGGATGGGAATATTAGGGAGTGCAGGTCAAGAAGTAACAATTAGAACTGGATATGGAAAAACAGACTGGTTCCAAGTTGGGAAAGGAGTATGTCAAGGCTGTATTGTCAGCCTGCTTATTTAACGTCTATGCAGAATAAATCATGTGAAATGCAGGGCTGGATGAAGCACAAGCTGGAATCAAGATTGCTGGGAGAAATATCAATAACCTTAGATATGCAATGACACCACCCTTATGGGAGAAAGCAAAGAGAAACTAAAGAGCCCCTTGATGAATGTGAAAGAAGAGTGTGAAAAAGCTGTCTTAAAACTCAACATTTAGAAAACTAAGATAATGGCATCAGGTCCCATCGCTTCATGGCAAATAGATGGGGAAACAATGGAAACAGTGATAGATTTTGTTTTCTTGGGCTCCAAAAATCACTACAAATAGTGACTTTAGTCACAAAACCAAAAGACACTTTTTCCTTGGAAGAACAGCAATGACAAATTTGACAGCATATTAAAAAGCAGAGACATTACTTTGCTGACAAGGTCCATCTAGTCAAAGCTATGGTTTTCCAGTAGTCACGTATGGATGTGAGAGTTGGACCAAAAAGAAGGCTGAGTGCTGAAGAATTGCTGCTTTTGAACTGTGGTGTTGGAGAAGACTCTTGAGAGTTCCTTGGACTGCAAGGAGATCCACCCAGTCAATCCTAAAAGAAATCAGTCCTGAATATTCATTGGAAGGACTGATGCTGAAGCTGAAGCTCCAGTACTTTGGTCACCTGATGTGTAGGACTGACTCTTTAGGTATCCCCTGATGCTGGGAAATATTGAAGGCAGGAGGAGAAACGATGACAGAGAATGAGATGGTTGGATGGCATCACTCACTTGATGGATTTGAGTTTGAGCAAGCTCCAGGAGTTGGTGATGGACAGGGAAGCCTGGCACGTTGCAGTCCATGTAAGGACTGTAGGAGTTGGACACGACTGAATGACTGAACTGAACTGAACTGAACCAGACAGTGAGGAACCTGGCTCCCACCATTTTCTATTCACGTGATCAATTGTTCAATTCCAGTATAAATATGTAGCAACATCAAAATTATTAAGCTAGATCCCTGTGGTATAATACATAACCAACTAGATACAGTACTTATGTGCAGCTTCTTTTGCCTTTAGTATTACATATTCTACTTAATTTTAAAGTAGCTTAAGTTAGCATCTTCCCTTCTTTCCATTTCTATGGTTGTTTCATACCATTTCTATTCTTGTTTCAAATCACACTACAGTTAGAATTTTGGTGTCACATTCTGGACTCCATCTTGGGTCCCCTCAGCTTCCTAAATGATTACTAAAATATTTGCATGTATTAAAGTTAATTTCTTATACTATAAAGTTCTATGAAAGTTAATACATCCCTTGTGAAAGTAACAGGGTTAGTCACACAGTCGTGTTGGTGGTGTGTTTAGTCAGTAAGTTGTATCCGACTCTTTGCAAATGCATGCACTGTAGCCTGTCATGCTTCTCTTTCCATGGCATTCTCTAGGCAAGAATACTGCAGTGGGTTGCCATGCCCTCCTTCAGGGCATCTTCCTGACCCAGTTATTGAACCCAGATCTCCCACATTGCAGGCAGATTCTTAACATCTGAGCTACCCAGGAAGTCCCTAAAGTTCTATAGGTTTGGACAAATACGTAATGTCATGTATCTACCACTACAGTGTCATACAGAATAAGTTGATTGCCTAAAGAATCTGATTGATAGCCATAGAACTTATTTTGTCTATCCAAACCTCCTCCTCAGTCTAAACAATTAGTAACCATTGATCTTTCTATCATCTCTGTAGTTTGCCTTTTTCAGAATGTCTTATAACTGGAATAACTGAGTATGTAGTCTTTTCATACTGGCTTTTAAATTTATCAATGTAGGTAAATATTAAATATTTTTTAGGATGTGATGATTTATTTCTTTTCTCCTTCTTTTAGTATTGGAGGAGAGTTCCTATTGTTCCACATTATTGCCAGTAATCTTGATCTTGTCAGTTTTTAGGATTTTAGAAGGTGTATTTGTTTCTCAACTCTTTAAAGATGGATTAAATTGAGCATCTTTTTATATACTCTACTATCTGAATATCTTCTTGGGTGAGATATCTTTTCAGTTCTTTAACCTGCTTCTTTAATTGAATTGTTTTCTTATTTTTGAGTTTTTAACAGTTCTTTGCATAACTGCAATACAAATTCCTTTCAAGATAGACATTTTGCAAATATTTTCTTCCAGCCTGTGCTTTGTCTTTTAATCTCTTAAAAGTGTCTTTAATCTAATAGACGTCTTTACTTTTAATCAAATCTAATATCATTTTTTCCTTTCATGGATCTTGCTCTTAGTTTTATATATAAAACCTCACTTCCAAACTCAAAGTCATGGAGGTTTTCTCCTGTTGCCTTCTAGAAACTTTAGGCTCTTACAATTGACATTTAGTACTATGAATCATTTTATGCAATTTTTTGGAAACAAAGGTAAAGTGTGTCTAGATTTTTTTCATGTCGCTGTCCAATTGTTCAGCACCATTAGTTGAAAAATCAGACTTTTTCCATTGAGTTGATTTTTCTCTTAAAAAGTCTATTGACTACTTTGTGTGAGTCTGTTTCTGGACCCCTGTATCTGTTACAGTCATCTGTTTCTGTTGTCTTGCCATGCCATGCTGTGTTAATTTCTGTGACTTTACAGTAACTATTGAAATTGGATAATGCCAGTCTTCCAATTTTGTT
This sequence comes from Budorcas taxicolor, assembly GCF_023091745.1. Classification (NCBI taxonomy): domain Eukaryota; kingdom Metazoa; phylum Chordata; class Mammalia; order Artiodactyla; family Bovidae; genus Budorcas; species Budorcas taxicolor. The sequence goes on along the minus strand of NC_068930.1, from coordinate 6,581,213 downwards.
CTTCCATAGTGTTGTGTTGACCATTTTTGGACCTTTGCCATTTTATATAAATTTTAGAATCAGTTTGTCAATATCTACAAAGTATAGTATCTACAAAATATCTTTGTGGGGGGTTTTAATTGGGATTACATTGAATCTATACATCAAGTTGGGAAAAATGGATGTTTTAACAATATTGAGAGCTTCAGTAATCAAGTACACAATATCATTCTGTTTGTAGACATTTTGATTTCTTCATAATTTTCTGCTTTTAGTGAGTCAATCTGGAAAGCTTTCATAACAAGAAAAATATCTTCTGTGAGTGTGTGGTGACAGAACTGAACTACACATATTTTGGTGATCATTTCACTGTATATACAACTATCAAATTATTGTGTTGTACATCTGAAACTAACATAGTGTTGTATACTAATTATACTTCAAAAAAAGAAAAAAGAAAATAAAGGGACGTTTAAAAAATTCATCACTATCTTGATTGTAAATCGGGAGTTTGCACAAAACCTGCTTTGTTTTATGAGCTCCAACTGTTTAATACTGTGAAAAGTTGGTGAAATTTTATGTTTTAGTGATGAAAAGGTAAGTATGATAATATTATAGCTCAACAGAAAGTTTATAGAAGCAGAGTCATGATCACTCTCTAAATACAAATCTGAAGGTCCATACAAAAAGGCTACCCTTTTATAAATTGAAAGGGAGAAATGGGGACTAGGGCCACATTTTAGGGCCACAGCAATTGTTTTGGGAAAACTGAGGCTCAGGCTACAAATTTATCAACATTTCTGGAAGGCAGGAAACTACAACTATGATCATATCAGATCAGATCAGTTGCTCAGTTGTGTCCGACTCTTTGCAACCCCATGAATTGCAGCATGCCAGGCTTCCCTGTCCATCACCATCTCCTGGAGGTCACTCAAACTCACATCCATCGAGTCCAGTAATGCCATTCATCCATCCATCCTCTGTCGTCCCCTTTTCCTCCTGCCCCCGATCCTTCCCAGCATCAGAGCCTTTTCCAATGAGTCAACTCTTCGCATGAGGTGGCCAAAGTACTGGAGTTTCAGCTTTAGCATCATTCCTTCCAAAGAACACCCAGGGCTGATCTCCTTTAGAATGGATTGGTTGGATCTCCTTGCAGTCCAAGGGACTCTCAAGAGTCTTCTCCAACACCACAGTTCAAAAGCATCAATTCTTCGGTGCTCAGCGTTCTTCACAGTCCAACTCTCGCATCCATACATGACCACTGTAAAAACCATAGCCTTGACTAGACAATGTATTGAAAAGCAGAGACATTGTTTTTCTGAACAAAGGTCTGTATAGTCAAAGCTATGGTTTTTTCAGTAATCATATGTGAATGTGAGAGAGCATAAAGGTTAAGCATGAAAGAATGGATACTTTCAGACTGTGATGCTGGAGAAGACTTTTGAGAGTCCCTTGGACTGTAAGATCCAACCAGTCAATCCTAAAGGAAATCAATCCTGAACATTCGTTGGGAGGACTGATGCTGAAGCTCAAATACTTTGGCCCCCTGATGTGAAGAGCTGACTCATTAGAAAAGACGCTTATGCTGGAAAGCTTGAAAACAGAAGGAGAAGGGAGTGATAGGGGATGAGATGGTTCGATAGCATCAATGGCTAATGAACATGAGTTTGAGTAAATTCTGGGAGATAGTGGGGGACAGAGGAGCCTGGCCTGCTACAGTATATGAGGTTGCAAAGAGTCAGACACAAGAAAGCAACCGAAAAACAACAGCAAAAGTAATTTAGCTTAGATTTTGGTATGTCAGGATACAACTCAAAGACACTAAAGACAAATGTCATATCTACTGCTAAAAGAAATACACATATAAAAACAAGGATATAGAAAAATTGAAATTAAAGAGTATAAAATGCTAAACTCTAAATACCAACCAAAGAAAATCAGTGTAGTTATTTTAACATCAGATAAAATTAAACTTTAAGGCAAAAATTTTGCTAGTGATTAAGATAGGTATCTTATAAATCACTAAGGAGATATAACAATTTTAACTTGTTTAGCATATTAAAAATCAGAGTCAAATATATGTAAATCGTCCAAACTAAAGACGAAGCAGAAAAATAGTCATCAATCATTGAGAGAAATTTTCACCCAGTTTTTTCAGCAACTGGAAAAAAGCATCAGGAAAGAATCAATAATTGTATAGAAGATCCAATAACTCAAATTTTAAAACTGGTTAAATTACACAAACACACAAATATTCAACATCTCTTCATAGAAAGCCATAAAACATTACTAAGTGTTATTGATAAATACCAACTTAAATGAAGGACTGCATCATGGCCATTGATTGAAAGAGTATTAGTTCTCCATCAATAAGATCAAACGGAATTTTAACATCCTCACAATAAATTCGGGAGATTTTCTAAAAGTGAAATTTGATATGGTGGTTCTAAAATGTGTATGTAAATGCTAAAATATACAATTACATATGAATAAATGATACTTGTTACTGTCAAAATTAGCCAAAATAATTTTTAAGGAGCACTGACTTTGCTGGATACTAAGATTTATGTTAAACCTGTAGTAATTTTACAAAAATCTAATGAAATGTTAATTTTCCACAGGTGATTTATGCTATCATTGACAGGTCTTTTCAGATTTGCTATAATATTTGTGATTATTTTATATATATATATTTTAACATTGAAGAAAATTGAAATATTATATTAGTTTCAAGTGTACAACAATAATTTGATATTTGTATATATGATGAAACGATCAATCACAATAAGTTGAATTAATATCTATCACCACATATAGTTACATAATTTTAATTGCTGTTGAGTTATGTGAATTCTGTATGTTTTTTGGGTATTAATCATTTTTCAGATGTATGATTTGCACACATTTTTTCCATTCAGTAGCTGGGTTTTCATTTTGTTGATTTTTGTTTTTGGTTTGCTTGTTTGTTTGGTATGCAGAAGATTTTTAATTTAATGTATCCCCACTTTATTTTTGCATTTGATATCAAACACAAAAATCATTACCAAGGTCGATGTGAAGGAATTTATTGCCTAAGTTTTCTTCTAAGAATTTTATGATTTCAAGTCTCACACTCAAGTATTTAATCAATTTTTAGTTAGTTTTTGTGTTTCATTCTTTTTCATGAGATTGTTGAGTTAAAGAGATTGGTTTTCCCTGTTGTATATTGGCTGCATCTTATTTCTAGGCTTTCTGTTCTGTTCCATTACTACGTGTGTCTGTTTTAAATGCCAATATCATACTTTTAAAAATTACAATGTTTTTGTAAATATAGTGTAAAATCAGGGCATGTGATACCTCCACCTTTGTTTCTCAAGATTGTTCTGGTTATTCGAGGTCTTTTGTGATTCCACACAAGTATTATGATTATTTGTCCTAATTCTCTGAAAAGGGCCATGAGTATTTTGATAGAGATTGTATTGAGTTTGTGGATTACTTTGGACAGTATGGAAATTTTGTCATTAATTCTTCCAGTTCATAAGCATAGAATATCTTTCAATTTAGTTGTGTCTTTGGTTACTTTTATTAACATACTATAGTTTTCAGCATATAAAGCATATAGTTTTCAGCATATAATGTACTATAGCTTTCACCTCTTTGGCTTTGGAGTGCACCATGAAGCAGTGCAAAGGCTAACAGTTCTGCCAAGACAACACATTGGTCATAGCAAACACCCTCTTCCAACAACACAAGAGACAACTCTACACATGAACGTCACCAGATGGGCAGTACTGAAATAAGACTTACTGTAGTCTTTCAGCCAAAGAAGGAGAAGCTCATACAGTCAGCAAAAACAATTCCTGAGGCTGACTTAGTATCAGATCATGAGCTCTTTATTGCAAGATTCAGGCTTAAATTGAATAAAGTAGGAAAACCCACTAGACCATTCAGGTATGACCTAAAACAAATCCCTTACGATTATACAGTGGAAGTGACAAATAGATTTAAGGGACTAGATCTGGTAGACAGAGTGCCTGAAGAAAACTATGAACGGAGGTTCATAATATTGTACAGGAAGTGGTAACCAAAACTATTGCCCTCCAAAAAATTCAAGAAGGTAAAATGGTTGTCTAAGGAGGCTTACAAATAGCTGAGAAAAGAAGATAAGTGAAAGGCAAAGGAAAAAGGGACAGATATACCCAGCTGAATGCAGAGTTTCAGAGAATAGCAAGGAGAGACACGAAAACCTTCTCAAGTGAACAGTGCAAAGAAAAAGAGGAAGACAATAGAATCAGAAAGACTAGAGATGCTTCAAGAAAATTGGAGATACGGAGGGAATATTTCATGCAAAGATGGGCACAATAAAGCACAGAAATGGCAAGGACTTAATAGAAGCAGCAGAGATTAAGAAGAGGTGTCAATACTACACAGAAAAACTATACAAAAAAGATTTTAATGACCCAGAAAACCATGATGGTTGGTCACTCTCCTAGAGCCAGACATTCTGGAGTATGAAGTCAAGTGGGCCTTAGGAAGCATTACTATTAACAAAGCTAGTGGAGGTGATGGAATTCCAGTGAAGCTATTTCAAATTCTAAAAGATGATGCTGTTAAACTGATGCACTCAATATGCCAGCAAATTTGGAAAACTCAGCAGTGGCCACAGGACTGGAAAAGGTCAGTTTTTATTCCCAAAGAAAGGCAATACCAAAGAATGTTCAAGCTATTGTACATTTGCACTCATTTCACATGCTAGTAAGGTAATACTCAAAGTAGTTTGAGCTAATGTTTAGCAGTACATGAACAGAGAACTTCCAGATGTTCAAGCAGGATTTAGAAAAAGCAGAGGAACCAGAGATCAAATTACTAAGCAAGGAAATCAAACCAGTCAATCCTAAAAGAAATCAACCCTGAATATTCATTGAAAGAATTGCTGCTAAAGCTGAAGTGCCAATACTTTGGCCACTTAATGTGATGAGATAACTCACTGGAAAAGACCCTGATGCTGGGAAAGACTAAGGTAGGAGGAGAAGGGGAATACAGAGGATGAGCTGTTTGAATGCTGTTACCGACTCAATGGACATGAATTTGAGCACACTCTGCGAGGCAGTGAAGCCTGGTGTGCTACATTCGTTGGGGTCACAAAGAGTTGGACGTGACTTAGTAACTGAACAACAAAAACACATGGTTGTAAATAGGATTTTTTTTACATTTTTCTGATAGTTTATTATTAGTGTGTAGAAATGGTACAGATAGTTTTATATTGATTTTGTATCCTGGAACTTTATTGAATTCATCTGTTAGTTCAGTACATTTATGGAGTCTTTAAGATTTTTAATATGTCATGTCATCTGCAAATAGTGACAGCTTTACTTCTTTACAGTTTCAATGTGTTTCATTTCTTTTTCTTGCCTAATTGCTCTATCTAGGTCTACTAATACTACATTGAATAAAAGTGGGAAGAGTGGGCATCCTTGTCTTGCTCCTGATCTTAGGAGGAAAAGCTTTCATGTTTTCACCATTGAGTATCACTACCTGTGAGTTTGTCATATATGGCTTTCATTATGTTAAGGTGCATTACTTCTATACCCATTTTGTTGAGAGTTTTTATAATATCTGAATGTTAAAATTTTTCAAATACTTTTCCTGCATCCACTGAGATGATCAATGACTTTATCCTTCTTGCTGTTAATGTGGAGTATCACATTGATTGATTTGGGAATGTTGACCTACTTTTGAGACTCTTGAATAAATCTCCCTTGATCATTATGTATGAGCCTTTTAATGTACTAATTTGCTTTGCTAATATTTTGTTTAGGATTTCTGCATATGTATTCATCATCTATCAGTTCACTCGCTCAGTCGTGTCTGACTCTTTGCGACCCCAGGAACTGCAGCACGCCAGGCCTTCCTGTCCATCACCAACTCCTGGAGTTCACTCAAACTCACATCCATTGAGTTGATGATGCCATTCAGCCATCTCATCCTCTGTCGTCCACTTCTCCTCCTGCCCACAATCCCTCCCAGCATCAGAGTCTTTTCCAATGAGTCAACTCTTCCCATGAGGTGGCCAAAGTACTGGAGTTTCAGCTTTAGCATCATTCCTTCCAAAGAAATCCCAGGGCTGATATCCTTTAGGATGGACTGGTTGGATCTCCTTGCAGTCCAAGGGACTCTCAAGAGTCTTCTCCAACACCACAGTTCAAAAGCATCAATTCTTCGGCGCTCAGCTTTCTTCACAGTCCAACTCTCACATCCATACATGACCACAGGAAAACCCATAGCCTTGACTAGACGGACCTTTGTTGGCAAAGCAATGCCTCTGCTTTTGAATATGCTGTCTAGGTTGGTCATAACTTTCCTTCCAAGGAGTAAGCATCTTTTAATTTCATGGCTGCAGTCACCATCTGCAGTGATTTTGGAGCCCCCCAAAAAAGTCTGACACTTTTCCCACTGTTTCCCGATTATTTCCCATGAATACTGGACTGTAATTTTCCTTTCTTGCGGTTTCTTTGTCTGGTTTTGGCATCAGTGTAAAGCTGTCATCCTGAAATAAATTGCAAGTGTTTCCACCTTTTGTGTGTGTGTGTCATTTGAGAGAGTATAGAGGGACTGGTATCAATTCTTCCTTAAATGATTGGTACAAATCAGTAGTGAAACCATTGGTCCTGGACTTTTTCTTGTGGGAAGTTTTGAAATTACTCATGCAATATCTTTCCTAGCAATTCAGATTTTCTGTTTCTATATGATTAACTCATGGTAGGCTGCATATTTCTAGGAATTTATTAGTTTCTTCCAGGTCGTATGATTTGTTGATGGACAATTTTTTATACTAGTCTCTTGGAAAGTGAAAGTGTTAGCTGCTCACTCTTGTCTGACTCTTTGTAGCCCCGTGGACTGTAGCACACCAGGCTCCTCTGCCATGGAATTTTCAAGGCAAGAATACTGGAGTGGATAGCCATTCCCTTCAACAGGGAGTCTTATTGACCCAGCGGTCAAATTTAGGTCTCTTGCACTGCAAGCAGATTCTTTCCTGTCTGAGCCACCAGGGAAACCCACCCTTTATATTTCTGTGGTGCCAGTTGTAATATCTTCTCCTTCACGTATGACTTTATCTGAGTCCTCTTTTTTTTCTTGGTAATTCTAGCAAAACCCTTGTCAACTTTCTTTACCTTTTTAAAGAATCAGCTCTTAGTTTCATCAATCTTTTCTGCAGTCTATTTAGCCTTTATTTCATTTACTTCTGTTCTGATGTTGTTATTTCCTTTTTTCAACTAACATTGGATTGTGTTTGTTCATTTTCTAGTTCCTTGACATGTAAAGTTATGTTGTGCATTTGCGGTTTTTCTAGTGTCTTGTGGTAGGTATTTATTTCATGAAATTTCCCCTTAGAACTGCTTTTGCTGCATGTTTTTATATACTGTATCTTCATTTGTCTCAAGATATTTCTTGATTTCTCCTTTGATTTCTTCATAAACTTATTGGTATTTCATTAACATGTTGCTTAGTTTATACATATTTGTAAAATTTCCTGTTTTCTTGTCTTAATTGTTTTGCAGTTTCACACCAATGTGGTCAGAAAATATACTTGATGAGATTTTAATGTTTTAAAAATTTTAAGTCTTGTTTAGTGTCCTAACAAGTATCTATCCTGGAGAATGTTCCATGTGATCTTGACAAGAATGTTTATTTTCTTGCTTTTGAATGAAATGTTCTGTAAATATTTTTAAGTTCATCTGGTCTAGCATTTTATTTAAGGTGAATCTTTCATTATTGGTTTCCTGTCTGGATGTTGTATCAGTTGTAAGTGGGATATTAAAGTTCCCTACTATTTTTGAATTACTGTCTATTTCTCCTTCTAGATCTGTTAATATTTACTTTATATACTTAGTTACACCTATTTTGGGTGCACAGATATTTCCATATGTTATATCATCATATGGATTGGCCTTTGCATCATTATGCAATGTCCTTCTTTGTCTTAATAAGACTGTAATAAGTTACAGTCTTTGTTTTAAAGACTATTGTCTTATGTAAGTACAGTTTTCTTTTGGTTTCCATTTGCATTAAATATCTTATCTTTTCCATCACTATATAAACTGTGTATGTCCTTATATCTGAAGTGAGTCTCTTGTAGGCAGCATATTGATAGGTCTTAAAAAAAATTCATTAAACTACCATATCCCCTTTGATTAGAGAATTTGGTTCATCTACTTTTAAAGTAATTATTGATAGGTATATACTTATGGCCATTTTGTTAATTATTTTCTAGCTGTTCTATAGTTCCCTGTACCTTTATTCTCTTGCTCTATTTCTTTGCACTTTTATGACCTTCTGTAGTGGTACACAAATTCTTTTCTTATTATTTATAATGTGTCTATTATAGGTTCTTGCTTGAAGGTTCCCAAGAGGCTTACATGTAAAAATTACATTTATACCAATCTATTTAAAGTGGATAATAATATAAATTTGAATGTATTCTAAAGCCCTAAATTGTTACTCTCCCCCCCAACATTTTATGTGTGTTTTGTTTTTTTTTAATTTTTAACACCAAAAGCATTTTTCACTGGGGTATAGTGATTAACAATGTTGTAATAGTTTCAAGTGAACAGTGAAGGGACTCAGTCATACATGTATCCACTCTTCACCAAGACCCGTCCCATCCAGGCTGCCACATAACATTGGGCAGTGTTCCATGAGCTATACAATAGGTTTTTGTTGGTTATCCATTTTAAATATAGCAGTATATACATGACCTTCTCAAAGTCCTTAACTATCTCTTTCCCCCAGAAACCATGAGTTCATTTTCTAAGTCTATATGTCTCTTTCTGTTTTGTAAGTATGTTCATTTGTATCACTTCCTTTTAAATTCCACATATAAGGGATGTCATATGATATTTCTCTTTCTGTGTCTTACTACACTCAGTATGACAGTCTCTAGGTCCATCCACGTTGCTGCAAATGGCCTTGTTTGATTCCTTTTAATGGCTGAGTGATATATATATCATGTTTTCTTTATCCATTCCTCTGTCAATGGATATTTAACTTGTTTCCATGTCTTTGCTATTGTAAATAGTGCTGTAATGAACATTGGGGTGCATGTATCTTTTCAGGCCACATTTTTCTCTGGATATATGCTCAGGGATGGGATTGCGGTTTCATATGGTAGCTCTAATTTTAGTTTTTTAAGGAACCTCCATATTATTCTCCATACTGGCTGTACAAATTTACATTCCCACCAACAGTAAAGGAGGGTTCTCTTCTCTCCACAGCTTCTCCAGTATTTGTTGTTGTGGATTTTTTTAAGATAGCCATTCTGACCAGTGTGAGGTGATATCTCACTGTAGTTTTGATTTACATTTCTCTAATAACTAGTGATTTTGAACATCTTTCATGTGCCTATAGGCCATCTGTATGTCCTCTTTAGAGAAATGTCTATTTAGGTCTTCTGCATATCTGGTGCTATTGTATCATAAGCTGTTTGTAAATTTTGGAGACTAAACCCTTATCAGTCATATGATTTGCAAGTATTTTCTCACAATCTGTGGCTTGTCTTTTCATTTCATTTGTTGTGTCCTCTGCTAGACAAAAGCTTTTGAGTTAAAGTGGGTCCCATTTGTTTATTTTTGCTTTTACTTGCATTATTCTGGGAGATAGATTTAAAAAGATGTTGCCTTGATTTATATATCAGAGAGTGTTCTGCCTATGTTTTCCTCTAAGAGTTTTGAGCGTTCAGTTTAGCATTTAGGTCTTTAGCCTATTTTGAACTTATTTTTGTGTATGGAGTTAAGGAATGCTTGAATTTCATTTTTTACATGTGGCTGTCCAGTTTCCCCAGCATGATTTGTTAAAGAGACTGTCTTTCCAACCTTATGTATTCTTGCCTCCTTTGTCATAGATTGACTATAGGTGCGTGGGTTTATTTCTGGGTTTTCTACCCTGTTACATTGATATTTATATTTGGTATACCAGTGTCATACTATTTTGATGACTGTAGCTTTGTAGTATAGTCTTAAACTAGGGCGCCTGAATCGTCCATTTCTTGTTTTCAAGGTTATTTGGCTATTTGGGATTTTTGTGTCTCCACACAAATTTTTGAGGTGTTTTTTCTTTCTTTTTCTTTTCTAGCTCTGTGAAAAATGCCATTGCTAGTTTGATAAAGAGAGAGAAGGCAATGGCAACCCACTCCAATATTCATGCCTGGAAAATCTCATGGATGGAGGAGCCTGGTAGGCTGCAGTCCATGGGGTTGCAAAAAGTCAGACATGACTGAGCGACTTCACTTTCACTTTTTACTTTCATGTATTGGAGAAGGAAATGGCAACCCACTCCAGTGTTCTTGCCTGGAGAATCCCAGGGATGGAGGAGCCTCGTGGGCTGCTGTCTATGGGGTCGCACAGAGTTGGACACTGAAGCAACTTAGCAGCAGCAGCAGCAGCAGTTTGATAAAGATTGCATTGATTCTGTAGATTGCTTGGGTAGCATAGTCATTTTGACAATATTGATTCTGCCAGTCCATGAACATGGTATATCTTTCCATCTGTTTGTCTCTTCAATTGTTTTCATCAGTATCTTACAGTTTTCAGAGTATAGGTCTTTTGTCTCCTCAGGTTTATTCTTAGGTATTTTATTACTTTTGATGCAAAGGTAAACAGAATTACTTCATGAATTTCTCTTTCTCATCTTTTGTTGTTCAGCTCAGTTCAGTTCAGACACTCAATCGTCTTTGACTCTTTGCGATCCCATGGACCACAGCATGACAAGTCTCCCTGTCCATCACCAACTCCCAGAGTCCACCTAAACCCATGTCCATTGAGTTGGTGATGCCATCCAACCATCTCATCCTCTGTCGTCCCCTTTTCCTCCTGCCCTCAATCTTTTCAAATGAGTCAGCTCTTCGCATCAGGTGGCCAAAGTATTGGAGTTTCAGCTTCAGCATCAGTCCTTCCAATGAACACCTAGGACTGATCTCCTTTAGGATGGACTGGGTGGATCTCTTTGTAGTCCAAGGGACTCTCAAGAGTCTTCTCCAACACCACAGCTCAAAAGCATCAATTCTTCGGTGCTCAGCTTTCTTTGTAGTCCAACTCTCACATCCATACATGACCACTGGAAAAACCATAGCCTTGACTAGACAGACCTTTGGTGACAAAGTAATGTCTCTGCTTTTTAATATGCTGTCTAGGTTGGTCATAACTTTCCTTCCAAGGAGTAAGCGTCTTTTAATTTCATGGCTGCAATCACCATCTGCAGCGACTTTGGAGCCCAGAAAAATAAAGTCAGCCACTGTTTCCCCATCTATTTCCCATGAAGTGATGGCACTGGATGCCTTGATCTTAGTTTTCTGAATGTTGACCTTTAAGCCAACTTTTTCAATTTCATCAAGAGGCTCTTTAGTTCTTCTTCACCTTCTGCTGTAAGGGTGGTGTCATCTGCATATCTGAGGTTATTGATATTTCTCCCGGCAATCTTGATTCCAGCTTGTGCTTCCTCCAGCTCAGGGTTTCCCATGATGTACTCTGCATATAAGTTAAAAAAGCAGGGTGACAATATACATCCTTGACATACTCCTTTTCCTATTTGGAACCAGTCTGTTGTTCCATGTCCAGTTCTAAATGTTGCTTCCTGACCTGCATACAGGTTTCTCAAGAGGCAGGTCAGGTGGTCTGGTATTCCCATCTCTTTCAGAATTTTCCACAGTTTATTGTGATCCACACAGTCAAAGGCTTTGGCATAGTCAATAAAGCAGAAATAGATGTTTTTTCTGGAACGCTCTTGCTTTTTCAATGATCTAGCAGATGATCGCAATTTGATATCTAGTTCCTCTGCCTTTTCTAAACCAACTTGTACCAGTGACATTTATATATTTTCTTGTTACTAATTAGTGCCCTTTCTTTTCAGTTTAACGTTTCTTGTAAGGCAAGTTTAGTGATTATGATCCTTTTTAGCTTTTATTTGTCTGGAAAACTCTTTATTGTTCAGTGATTAAGCTGTGTCCAATTCTTTGTGACCCCATGAACTGAAGCACACTAGGCTTCCCTGTCCTTCCCTGACCTTCCTTCACTGGAAAATTCTACCTCTCCTTCAATGCTGAATGATTACTTTGCTGGGTAGAATATTTTTGGTTATAATCTTTTTCATTCGCCTTGAATATATCATACTACTCCTTTCTCTTCTGCAAAGTTTCAGCTGAAATGTCTATTAATTTTCTTATAGTGGTTTCCTTTTATATAGCAAGTTATTTTTATTTTGCTGCCTTTAAGATTCTCTCCTTATCTTTAACTTGTGATTATTTAATTATACTGTGTTTTGGTGTGGGTCTTTTGATACATCTTATTTGGAGTACTCTGGGCTTCCTGGATCTGAATTTTTATTTCTTTCTTCAGGCTACAGAAGTTTTTAGCCATTATAGCTTCAAATAAGTTTTTTGCCAATCTCGCTCTCTTCTCTTTCTGGAACTTATTTAATGCACATGTCAGTCTGCTTGTTGCTGTCCCATAAGTCTCTTAAGTTATCTTTAAGCTTATTTTTATCCCTTTCCTGCTCTGATTGGGTGAGTTCTTGTGCCCTGTGTTTGAGTACATTGGCTTTTTCTTTGCTGCATCTATTCTGCTTTTGCTTTACTCTACTGTATTTTTTAATTCAGTTATTTTATTCTTCAGTTCTGTGGCTTCTATTTGGAACTTTTAAAATATTTGCTACCTGCTTGTTGAAGTTTTCACTATGTTCATTTATCCTTCTCCCAAATTTGGTGAGCATTTTTATTATTGTTAATTTGAAAAAATTTTAAGAACTTATTTTTAATTGGAAAATGGTTGCTTTACAATTTTTTTTTTGGCTTCTGCTTCATAGCAGTGTGAATCAGCAATTAGTGTACCTATATCCCCTCCCTCTTGAATTTTCTTCCCTCTCCCCCTACTTTGAACTCTTTATCAAGCTAATTACTTACCTCCATTTCATTAAGTATTTTTTTCCCCCTGAGCTTTTATCTTGTTATTATTTTTGGAACATAGTCCTCTGTTTCTTTATTTAACCTGAATTTCTGTGTTGGTATCTATACACTAGATGAAATAACCATTTCTCCCCATCTTTAAAGAGTGGACTTTGTGTCAGAGATGAACTTTACTAATCAACCCTGACTTAGCTCTTGGTTTTGGCTCTCAAAACTTTGTGTTTGTTCAAACAGTCTATTTTTATTGTTAATAACAGTTTAGCTTTTAACTATTAATACATTTCCCAGTAATTGAAAGAATGTCAAGGCCAATCAGTGTCCAAAGGAGCAGATATTTCAGTACCTAGATTCAGACTATTAGAATCTAGACCCTCAGGCAGCAAGTTTTAAAGAACAAACATATACACAAGTCCTGTGAAATTTCATGGGGCTTCCCATGTGGCACTAGTGCTAAGGAACCTGCTTACCAATGCAGGAGATGCAAGTTTGATCCCTGTTTTGGGAAAATTCCTTGGAGAATGAAATGGCAACCTCACTCTTCTTGCATGGAAAACCCCATGGACAGAGAAGCCTGGCATGTTAGAGTCCATAGGGTTGTAGAGTCAGACACAACTGAAGTGACTTAGCATATGTGAACATGAGACTGCAAATGTAAGTCCTACTGGCCACCAGAGCCAGGAAATTTGGACAGTAGTCACAAAATTGGAGCTCCAGGTGAGTGCATAGGCTTGTTTCTAGGAGATACCAGTGAGCTATAGTGGAACAGAAGGAGAGTGTAAAGATGGTGTCCCTTGGCCTAGATTCTCTAAGAGCACTGCTGAAACTTCTAGATGTATGTCAAATCTGATGTGTACTCTTAAGGCCAAAACTTCAGGACTAGGACTCTTGCACAGAAAGCTATGCATGTTTCTCAGTCTGCTGTGTATGCAGTGCCCTACACACTGGTAACCTAGAAAGAACTGTCTCCAATGGTTACAGTATCATGAGACCCTGAATGCAAGACACCGTGTCCACTACAGCCAGGTGATCAAAGCATATCCCCTAGGCCACTGCCATAAAACCATAAGAAAGAAAACAGTGTACGAGGTGTGTATGAGAACTCCACTCTAAGAGATATTGGAGAAGGCAATGGCACCCCACTCCAGCACTCTTGCCTGGAAAATCCCATGGATGGAGGAGCTTGGTAGGCTGCAGTCCATGGGGTCGCTCAGAGTCAGACATGACTGAGCAACTTCTCTTTCACTTTTCACTTTCATGCATTGGAGAAGGAAATGGCAACACACTCCAGTGTTCTTGCCTGGAGAATCCCAGGGACAGGGGAGCCTGGTAGGCTGCTGTCTATGGGGTCACACAGAGTCAGACACAACTGAAGTGACCTAGCAGCAGCTAAGAGATATTGGTGCCCTGGACCAAGAAAGGGAGAGCAAAAAGATAGTGCCCATCCTCCAAGGTCTTAGAAAAGGTTTACATTCAGCCCTTAGATGTATGATTAATTAGAAACCTGCATCTCGGCCTGCAGCTATGATGATAAACTTCATTCACAGAAAGACAGATTATCTGATTCTGTTGCCTCTTGCTGTGCCCTGGGGGTAGTAGCTGTTTATGATCTCTCTCTCCATTAGTTGAAGTCCTGTGGGACCCACAAGGGTAAAGCCTGTTAGTCAACAGAGCCAGGTAATGTAGAAGTGTTCACTGGCAACAACTGTAAAAATCGGGGCACCAGACTAGGATATAAGGCCCTTTCTGGAAGATACCAGTGAGTTAGAATAGGTCAGAATGTCTATGTAGTGACTGTGACCACTAATCTCTATTCCCTGAAAGCATTTCTATACATTCTGTAAGTGTGTCAAACCAGAAATCTTCCCCTAAGATGAAAGTTCTGAGACAAGCAGATATTGCTTGAGAAAGAAATACTTCTTTCTGAGGAAGTCTATAGTTAATGTTTTATTCTGTTATTTGTGCAATACCCTGAGAGTGGTAATATGCCATGATTTGTCTCTCCAATTTTAACAGTCCTGGGTAACTCAGGAACATAAACCAGCTTGTCCCATAGAGCCAGGTAGGTAATCAAGGGTAATTCCCTGGGTGACATGTAAAAAGTGGGTCACCAGACATAAAAACTGGGGCACCAGGCATTTGATCCAAGATAGTGGGGTAGTAAGACACCAAATTCACCTACTCTTATGGGCACAATGAAATAACAGCTATTTACAGAAGAACTATTGATAAGAAAGACCAGAAAATCTTTTACAACTAAAAATATAAAGAAGGAATCAAAATGAGACAAGTGAGGGGGTGCAATGATGGCATAGTCAAGAACTATATGCCTGAGTGGACAACCTACAAATGGAAGGATAATCATAATTGCAGATTCTCTCCAAGGTGTTAGAGGTTTGAGCCCCACATTGAAATCCCCAGGCCAGGGGTCTTACACCAGGAAGATGAAATGAGACCTCAGAACATTTGACTCTAAAGGTCAGTAGGGTTAATTTCAGGAGATCCAGAGAGCTGCAGGAAATAGAGACTCCACTCTAAAGTGCACACACAAAATCTCACATACTCTAGGACACAGGATACAAGCAGTAATTTGAAGGATTACTGAGTCAGAACCACCTGTTAACTTGGGAGTGAACTGAAACAAACCACAATGGGTGAATTTAATTCAGATGACCATTATAGTTATTACTGTGGGAAAGAATCCCTTAGGAGAAATGGAGTAGCCATCATAGTCAACAGAGGAGTCCAAAGTGCAGTACTTGGATGCAGTCTCAAAAACGACAGAACGATCTCTATTCACTTCCTAGGCAAACCATTCAATATTGCAGTAATCCAAATGTGTACCCCAACCACTAATGTTGAAGAAGCTGAAGTTGAATGGTTCTACAAGAACCTACAAGACTTTCTAGAACTTAACACCAAAAAAAGATGTCCTTTTCATCATAGAGGACTGGACTGCAAAAGTAGGAAGTCAAGAAATACGTGGAGTCAACAGGCAAGTTTGGCCTTGGAGTACAAACTGAAGAAGGGAAAAGTCTAACAGAGCTTTGCCAAGAGAGCTCACTGGTCATAGCAAACACTATCTTCCGAGATGACTCTACACATGGACATCACCAGATGGTTAATACTGAACTCAGACTGATGATATTCTTTGCAGCAGAGATAAAGAAGCTCTATATAGTCAGCAAAAACAAAATCAGGAGTTGACTATAGCTCAGAACATGAACTCCTTATTTCAAAATTCAGACATAAATTGAAGGAAGTAGGGAAAGCCATTAGGCAATTCATGTATGACCTAAACATTTATGATTTTACAGTGGAAGTGACAAATAGATTCAAGGGATTAGATCTGATAGACTGAGTGCCTGAAGAACTATGGACAGAAGTTTATAACATTGTACAGGAGGCAGTGATCAAGACCATCTCCCCCAAAAAAGAAATGCAAAAAGGCAAAACTGTTGTCTGAAGAGACCTTACAAATAGCTGAGAAGAGAAGAGAAGCTAAAGGCAAGGGAGAAAGGGAAAAATATACCCATCTGAATGCAGAGTTCCAAAGAATAGCAAGGAGAGATAAGAAAGCATTCCTCACTGATCAGTGCAAAGAAATCAAGGAAAAAAATAGAATGGGAAAGGCTAGAGATCTCTGCAAGAATATTAGAAATACCAAGGGAGCATTTCTTGCAAAGATGAGCACAAAAAAGACAGAAATGTAATGGACCTAACAGAAGCAGAAAATATTAACAAGAGGTGGCCTCTTTTTGTACAGAAGAACTATACAAAAATGATCTTAATGACCCAGATAGCCACAATGGTGTGATCACTCACCTAGAGCCAGACATCCTGGAGTGCAAAGTCAAGTTGGCCTTAGGAAGCATCACTGAGAACAAAGCTAGCAGAGGTGATAGAATTACAGCTGAGCTGTTTCAAATCCTAAGATGATGATGTTAAAGTGCTGCACTCAGTATGCCAAAAAATTTGGAAAGCTCAGCAGTAGCCACAAGGCTAGAAAAGGTGAGTTTTTTTTTTTTTTTCCAATCTCAAAGAAAGACAATGCCAAACAATGTTCAGACTACCACACAATTGTATTCATCTTCCATGCTAGCAAAGTAATGCTCAAAATTCTGCAACCTAGTCTTCAACAGTAAGTGAACCGAGAATATTCAGATGTTTAAGATGGGTTTAGAAAAGGCAGAGAACTAGAGATCAAATTGCCAATATCCACTGGATCACAGAAAAAGCAAGAAAATTGCAGAAAATCATCTATTTCTGCTTCATTGACTATGCTACAGCCTTTCACTGTGTGCATCACAACAAACTGAGCAAAATCCTTCAAGAGATGGGAATATCAGAACACCTTACTTGCCTCTTGAGAAACCTGAATGCAGATTAAAAAGCAACAGTTAGAACAGGATATGGAACAATGGACTGGTTCTAAACTGGGAAAGAAGTACATCAAGGCTGTATATTGTCAACCTGTTTATTTAACTTGTATGCAGAGTACATCATGCAAAATGCCAGGCTGGATAAAGCACAAGCTGGAATCAAGATTTCTGGGAGAAATATCAATAACCTCAGATATGCAGATGACACCACCCTTATGGTAGAAAGCAAAGAAGAACTAAAGAACCTCTTGATAATGTGAAAGAGGAGAGTGAAAAACCTGGCTTAAAACTCAACATTCAAAACTCTAAGATTGTGGCATCTGGTCCCAGTCACTTCATGGCAAATAGATGGAGAAACAATGGAAACAATGACACATTTATTTCCTTGGGCTTGAAAATCACTGCAGATGGTAACTGCAGCCATGAAATTGAAAGAAAGACACTTGCTCCTTAGAAGAAAAGCTATCACCAACCTAGACAGCATATTAAAAAACAGAGACTTTTTTTTTTTTTGCCAACAAAGGTCCATCTAGTCAGAGCTATGGTTTTTCCAGTAGTCATGTATGGATGTCAGAGTTGGAACATAAAGAAGGCTGAGCACCAAAAGACTGATGTTTTTGAACTTTAATGTTGGAAAATACTCTTGAGAGTCCCTTGAAGGGCATGGAAATCAAATCAGTCAATCATAAAGGAAATTCAATACTGAATATTCTGAAGCTGAAACTGAAGCTCCAATATTTCCAGCACCTTTGCAAAGAACTGAGTTATTGGAAAAGACCCTAACACTGGGAAAGACTGAAGGCCAAGGAGAAGGGGACGATAGAGGATGAGATGGTTGGATGGTATCACTGACTCAGTGGACAAGAGTTTGAGCAAGCTCTCAGAGATGGTGAAGTACAGGGAAGCCTGGCATGGTTCAGTCTATGGGGTCACAAAGACCTGGACATGACTGAGTGACTGAACAGCAGCAAGAGAAGCAGGAATGATTAAAGCTGAAGCTCCAGCATTTTGGTCGTCTGTTGCAAACAGACCACTCATTGGAAAATCCATGATCTGAGAGAGATCAAGGGCAAAAGTAGAAGAGGGCACCAGAGTATGAGATGGCAATTAGTATGAACTTGAGCAAACTCCAGGAAATAACATTTTCTCCAGGGAGTCCTGGCATGCTGCAGTCCATAAGGTCGCAGAGTTGGGCATGACTGGGCAATTGAACAAGAGAGGCAGGAGGAAACTATAGCTCACTCTGGGGACATGTGTGCAGGTGGCAGCTATTTTGGGGAACTTGTTCTACCATGCTGACACTGGTGTGGGTAAGTGCCACTTTGGAAGACTTGCTCTTGTTTCACCCTTCCCTGGCCTGGCCCATCTGCCTGAAGTCACTACTATTGGTATACTTCAAATCCAGCAACTACCTTGGTGCGGGTACAGTCCTACCCACCAAGTACAGATTGCCTTAACATCCCCTAAGCCTCCAGTGGTTCCTGTACATGTCCCTACCCACCAGAAAGAACAGGACAGTGTCCCAGATACCAGTGTGCAGGCCCCAGACCTGGGGCCCCACGTCTATAATATCAGAGACCATGGGACTCAGCTTCCCGTACCAGTGCACAAGAACTAGCCACAGAAGAACTAAGTGAAGTGGACATATGCGATCTACCCAATGAATTTTTCAAGGTTATGACTGTAATGATGATCAAAGACTTTAGGGGAAAATGGATGAATAGAGTGAGGAGTTAGAAAATATTATAAAGAGAAAATATAAAGAGTAATGAAACAACTGAAGAATACAATAACTGAAGTGAAAAATGCTTTGGAAAGAATCAACCGTATATTAAATGATACAAAATGGGTCAGCAATCTGGAAGAACAAGTAGTGTGAATCACTTACTGCTACTGCTGCTGCTAAGTCGCTTCAGTCGTGTCTGAGTCTGTGCAACCCCATAGATGGCAGCCCACCAGGTTCCCCTGTCCCTGGGATTCTCCAGGCAAGAACACTGGAGTGGGTTGCCATTTCCTTCTCCAATGCATGAAAGTGAAAAGTGAAAGTGAAGTCACTCAGTCGTGTCTGACTCTTCGCAACCCCATGGACTGCAGCCGACCAGGCTCCTCCATCCATGGGGTTTTCCAGGCAAGAATACTGGAGTGGATTGCCATTGCCCTCTCTGGCAAATCACTTAAACTGAACAGAATAAAGAAGAAAAAAAAAAGAAATGGGGACAGTTTAAGAAGCTTGTGAGAAAACATCAGGTGTACTAATATTCACAGTATGGGGATTCCAGGAGAAGAGAGAGCAAAAACAAGAGAACATATAGGTAGACATAGCAGTTGCAAGCTTCCCTAGCACTGGAAAAGAAATTGACACCCAAGTACAGGAAATATGGAGTCCCAGACGGTATCAACCCAAAGAGGCACACACAAGGACAAATTGTAATTCAAATGGCAAAAGTTAAAGAGAGATTATTAAAAGTAGCAAGAGAAAAGCAACAAGTTAGCTACAAGGGAATTCCCATAAGGCCATCAGCTCTGGCCTTTCAGTAGAAACTCTGTAGACCAGAAGAAGTAGCATGACTTATTTAAAATGATTAAAGGGGAAGACCTACACCCAAGAATACACCACCTGGGAAATCTTTCATTCAGATTGATGGAAAGATCAACAGTTATATAAACAAGTAAAAGCTGAAAGAATTAAACACCATCAATCCATCTTTACAGGAAATGTTAAAGGGACTTCTCTAAGCAAAAAAAAAAAAAAAAAAAAAAAAGTCACAACTAGAAACATAAAAGTTACAAAAGTGAACAGTTCATTGGTAAAGGGAAACATACAGTAAAGTTAATAAATCAGGCAATAAGAAGGTTAAAGACAGAAGTAGTAAAATCAATTATATCTGCCTAAATACAAAAAATCAAAGGTGCAAGATATGATGTCAAAACAGTAGTTGTTTGTGACTAGGAAGTTAAAAAGCAGGGTTGTTAAAATACATTTGAAATTCAGTGATTGGCAACTTTAAATTGTCATATATATATATATCCATAACCCCAAACACATAATAGTTAAACAAGAAAAAACAGAAAGGATTCCAAACACAACACTAAAGATAACCACCAAATTACAGGAGAAGAGAACAATACAAATAAGAAAAGAATTTAAAGAAAAAAAAACTAAAAAAAAAACCCCAACTCCCAAACAATTAGCAAAATGGTAATAAATGCATGCTTATCAAAAATTACTTTAAATGTAAATGGATTAAATACTCCAATCAAAGGGCATAAGGTGACTGAATGGATTAAAAAAAAAAAAGAACTTTGTATCAGCTGCCTACAAGAAATTCACTTCAGATCTAAAGACACAGATTGAAAGTGAGGGGATGGAAAAGGATATTTCATACAAATGGAAATCAAAAGAAAGGTAGAGTAACAATACTTCTGTCAGACAAAATAAATCTTAAAACAAAGACTATAACAGGAGAGAAGTAGGATGTTACATAATGATCAAAGGATCAAATCAAGAAGAAGATAT
The DNA here is from genome assembly GCF_023091745.1 of Budorcas taxicolor. Classification (NCBI taxonomy): domain Eukaryota; kingdom Metazoa; phylum Chordata; class Mammalia; order Artiodactyla; family Bovidae; genus Budorcas; species Budorcas taxicolor. The sequence goes on along the minus strand of NC_068930.1, from coordinate 6,560,407 downwards.
AACAATTGTTATTATTGTTGTTGCTGTTCAGTTGCTAAGACATGTCTGACTCTTTGTGACCCCATGAACTGCACCCACATAGGAGCACCTAAATACAGACAGCAAATATTAACAGTATTAAGGGAAAAATGGACAGTAACACAATAATACTAGGGGACATTTACACACCACTAGTGCTAGTGCTAAGGAACCTGCCTGTCATTGCAGTAGACATAAGAGATGCAGGTTCATTCCCTGAGTCAGGAAGATACCTTGGAGGAGAGTATGGCAATCCCTCCAGTATTATTGTCTGGAGAATCCCGTGATCAGAGAAAACTGATGGGCTACAGTCCATAGGGTTGCAAAGAGCCAGAAATTACTGAATCAATTTAGTATGCATGCACACACATCAATGAATACATCATCCAGACATAAAGTTGGTAAGAAAGCATTGGCTTTGAAAGACACATCAGAGCCAGTGGACTTAATAGATGCAGGAACATTCTATCCCCAAAGAGCAGATTACACATTCCTTCAAGTGCATATGGAACATTCTCCAGGATAGATTACATACTAGGCCACGTAACAATGCTTGGTAAATTCTTAAAAATTAAAATCATGTCAAGCATCTTTTCTAATCACAATAATATGAAACTAGAAACCACAAGAAAATACTGCAAAAAATCACAAATATATGGGGGCTGAAAAATATGCTACTAAACAACCAATAGATCAAAGAAGAAATTTAAATATACCTGGAGAACAAAGATGACAATCCAACAATTATGGACACAGCAAAAGTAGTTCTAAGAGGGAAAGTTATAGTGATACAAGCCTACCTCAGAAACAAGAAAAACCTCAAACAACCTAGCCTAACACCTAAAGGAATTAGAAAAAAAACAACAAAACCCACATTTGGTAGAAGGAAATAAGTCATAAAGATCACAGCAGAAATATATGACATAAAGACTTAAAAAATAAAAAGACCAGTGAAGCTAAGACCTGGTTCTTTTAATAAATAAATAAAATTGATAGATCCTTAGACATACTGATCAACTAAAAAAAGAGAGATTACTCAAATCAGTTCATTCAGAAATAAGAAAAGACAACACCAAAGAAATAAAAGAATCATAAGAGATTACCACAAACAACTCTACACCGTAAAATTGACAACCGAAAGGGAATTGGCAAATACTTGACTAAAGACTGAATCAGGAAGAAATAGAAAGTATGAACAGACCAATCACTGGCCGTGAAATTGAATCAGTAACTATAACTCCTAGCAAATATAAGTCCAGGACCAGATGGCTTAACAGCTGAATTCTGCCAAACATTTAGATAAGAATTAACACCTATCCTTCTCAAATTATTCCAAAAAATTGCAGATGAAGGACCAATTCCTAACACATTCTATGAAGCCAATATCACCCTGATATCAAAACCAGAAAACAAGATCACAAAAAAGAGAATTACATGCCTCCAGCACTGATGAACATAGATGCAAAATCCTCAACAAAATATTAGCAATTCAAATCCAGCAATATATTAAAAGGATTACACACCTTGATGAAGTGGGGTTTATCTTTGACATGTAAGGTATTTTCAGTATTTGAAAATCAATATTATCACTCACCACACTAACAATTTAAAGAATAAAAATAATATGACCACCTCAATGCTACTGCTGCTGCTGCTAAGTCACGTCAGTCATGTCCGCCTCTGTGCGACCCCACAGATAGCAGCCCACCTGGCTCCTCTGTCCCTGGGATTCTCCAGGCAAGAATACTAGAGTGGGTTGCCATTTCCTTCTCCAATGCATGCATGCAAGCAAAGTTGCTTCAGTCGTGTCCGACTCTGTGTAACCCTATGGACAGCAGCTCACCAGGCTCCTCTGTCCACACGATTCTCTAGGCAAGAATACTGGAGTGGGTTGCCATTTCCTTCTCTGGCCAACTCAATAGATGCAGAAAAAGCTTTGATAAGATTCAACATCCATTTATGTATTTATCATTTTTTATTAATTTATTTTAATTGGAGAATTATTACTTTACAATTTTGTGGTGATTTTTGCCATACATCAACATGAATCAGCCACGGGTGCATGTGTCCCCCATATCTTGAACCCCTCCCCCCGACACCTCCCTTCCCACCCCATCTCTCTGGGTTGTCCCAGAGCACTGGTTTTGAGTGTCCTGCTTTATGCATGAAACATGCAGTGCTCTTCTAGTTTTATATGTTTCAATGCTATTGGTAATATACATGATTCAACACTATTCTCTCAAGTCATCCCACCCTCACCTTCTCCCACATAATTTAAAAGTCTGGTTCTTTACATCTGAGTCTCTTAGCTGCCTTGCATATAGGACTCAAATGTTCCTTTTTTTTAAAAATACACCTGAGTAGTATTTCATTGTGTGTATGTACCACAACTTCCTTATCCATTCATCTGCCTATGGACATCTAGATTGCTTCCACATCCTAGCTATTGTAAGCAGGGCCACAATGAACATTGGGGTACATGTGTCTCTTTCAATTCCGGTTTTCTTGGTGTGTATGCCCAGGAGAGGAATTGCTGGGTTGTATGGTAGTTCTATTTTGAGTTTTTAATGAAGTCTCCACATAGTTCTCCATAGTGGCTGTGCCAGTTTGCATTGCCACCCATAGTGTAAGAGAGATTCTCCATACCCTCTCCAGCATTTTGTTTGCAGAATTTTTGATGGTGGCCATTCTGACCATCAGGAAATGGCATCTCATTGTAGTTTTGACTTCCATTTTTCTAATAATAATTTATATCAAGCATCTTTTCATGTTTATTAGCCATCTGTATGTCTTCTTTGGAGAAATGTCTGTTTAGTACATTGGCCCACTTTTTGACTGGGTTGTCATTTTTCTGGTATTGAGCTGGATGACCTGCTTGTATATTTGGAGGTTAATTCTTTGTCAGTTGTTTCATTTGCTATTATCTTCTCCCAATCTGAAGTCTGCCTTTTCACCTTGCTTACACATTCCTTCGTTGTGAAAAAGCTTTTAAGTTTAATTAGGTCCCATTTGTCTATTTTTGTTTTTATTTCCATTATTCTGGGAGGTGTGTCATAGAGAATCTTGCTGCAGTTTATGCTAGAGAGTGTTCTGTATATGTTTTCCTCTTGGAGTTTTATAGTTTCTGTTCTTATATTTGGATCCTTAATCCATTTTGAGTTTATTTTTGTGTATGGTGTTAGAAAGTGTTCTAGTTTCATTCTTTTACAGGTGGTTGACCAGTTTTCTCAGCACAGCTTGTTAAAGAGATTGTCTTTTCTCCACTGTATATTTTTGCCTCTTTTGTCAAAGATAAGGTGTCCATAGGTGCTTTATGCCCAGGACTGTAGCTTTGTAGTATAGTCTGAAGTCAGGCAGGTTGATTCCTCCAGTTCCATTCTTCTTTCTCAAGATTACTTTGGCTATTCGAGGTTTTTTGTTTCTATACTAATTGTGAATTTTTTGTTCCAGTTCTGTGAAAAATACCATTGGCAGCTTGATAGGGATTGCCTTGAATCTATAGATTGCTTTGGGTAGTATACTCATTTTCACTATATTTATTCTTCCAATCCATGAAGATGGTATATTTCTCCATCTATTTGGGTCATCTTTGATTTCTTTCATGAGTGTTTTATAGTTTTCTTTATACGGGTCTTTTCTTTATGTAGATCTTTTGTTTCTTTAGGTAAATTTATTCCTAAGTATTTTATTCTTTTCTTTGCAATGGTAAATGGGATTAATTTCTCTTTCTGTGTTTTTCATGGTTAGTCTATAGAAATGCAAGAGATTTATGTGTATTAATTTTATATCCTGCAACTTTACTATATTCAATGATTAGCTCTAATAATTTTATGATGGTATCTTTAGAATTTTCTATGTAGAGGATCAAGTCATCTGTGAATAGTGAGAGTTTCACTTCTTCTTTTCCAATCTGGATTCCTTTTATTTTATTTTCCTTATCTGATTACTGTGGCTAGGACTTCCAAAACTATGTTGAATAGTAGTGGTAAGAGTGGGCACCCTTGTCTTGTTCCTGATTTTAAAGGAAATGCTTTCAATTTTTTTCCATTGAAGATAATGTTTGCTGTGAGTTTGTCATATATGGCTTTTATTATGTTGAGTATGTTCCTTCTATGCCTGCTTTCTAGAGAGTTTTTAATCATAAATCGGTGTTGAATTTTGTCAAAAACTTTCTCTGCATCTGTTGAGATAATCATATGTTTTTTATCTTTCAATTTGTTATTATGGTGTATCACATTGATTAATTTGTGAATAATGAAGAATCCTTGCATCCAGGGAATGAAGTCCACTTGGTCATAATTTATATTTTTAATATGTTGTTGGATTTTTTTGCTAAAATTTTGTTCAGGATTTTTCATTTATGTTCATCAGTGTTATTGGACTCTAGTTTTCTTTTCTTGTGACATCTTTGTCTGGTTTTCTATTAGGGTGATGGTGGCCTCATAGAATGAGTTTGGGAATTTACCTTCCTCTGCAATTTTCTGAAAGAAGTTGAGTAGGATTGATCTTAGCTCTTTCCTAAATTTTTGGTAGAATTCACTTGTGAAGCCACCTGGTCCTGGGCTTTTGTTTTTTGGAAGATTTTTTAATTACAGTTTCGATTTCTGTGCTTGTGATTGGTCTGTTCAGTTTTTCTATTTCTTTCTGGTTCAGTTTTGGTATGTTATACTTTTCTAAGAATTTGTCCATTTCTTCCAAGTTGTCCATTTTATTGGCATATAGTTGCTGACAGTAGTCTCTTATGATCCTTTGTATTTCTGTGTTGTCTGTTATGATTTTTCCATTTTCATTTCTAATTTTATTGATTTGATTCTTCTTCCTTTTCTTTCTGATGAGTATGGCTAAAGGTTTGTCTATTCTATTTATCTTCTCAAAAAACAAACTTTTAGTTTGTTGATATTTGCTATAGTCCCCTCTGTTTCTTTTTCAATTGTTTTTGCTCTGATTTTTATGATTACCTTCCTTCTACTAACTTTGTTTTTTTTTTTTTTCCTAGTTGATTTAGGTGTAAATTTAGATTGTTTTTTGATGTTTCTCTTGCTTCTTAAATTAGGTTTATATTGCTTGTAACTTCCCTCTTAGCACTGTCTTTGCTGAATCCATAGGTTTTGGGTTGTCATGTCTCCATTTTCATTTGTTTCTATGCATATTTTGAATTCCATTTTGATTTCTTCTTGGATCTGTTTGTTATTCAGAAGAGTGTGGTTTAACCTCCATATTTTTGTGTTTTTTATAGTTTTTTTTTTTTTCCTGTTCAGTTCAATTGTTCAGTTGTGTCTGACTCTTTGTGATCCCATGGACTGCAGCATGCCTGGCTTCCCTGTTCATCAACAACACCCAGAGCTTACTCATGTCCACTGAGTCAGTGATGCCAGCTCCATCTCATCCTCTGTCATCCCCTTTTCCTCCCACCTTCAATCATTCCCAGCATCAGGATCTTTTCCAGTGAGTCACTTATTTGCATCAGTGGCCTGATAATAGGAGTTTCAGTTTCAGCATCAGTCCTTCCAATGAATATTCAGGACTGATTTCTTTTAGGATTGACTGGTTGGATCTTCTTGCAGTCCAAGGAACTCTCAAGAATCTTCTCCAACAACACAGTTCAAAAGCATCAATTCTTAAGTGCTCAGCTTTCCTTACAGTCCTGTAAGGAGATCCAACCAGTCCATTCTAAAGGAGATCCGTCCTGGGTGTTCTTTGGAAGGACTGATGTTGAAGCTGAAACTCCAATACTTTGGCCACCTCATGTGAAGAGTTGACTCACTGGAAAAGACCCTGATTCTAGGAGGGATTGGGGGCAGGAGGAGAAGGGGACGACAGAAGATGAGATAGCTGGATGGAATCACTGACTCAATGGACATGAGTTTGTGTAAACTCCGGGAGTTGGTGATGGACAGGGAGGCCTGGCGTGCTGCGATTCATGGGGTCGCAAAGAGTCGGACATGACTGAGCAACTGAACTGAACTATACTGATGATCCTGTTACCATTTACTTTGCTGTTTTGAGTTCACTTTTATAAATCTTTTCTCTCTTTCCTGTCTAGAGAAGATCCTTTAGCATTTGTTGAAAGCTGGTTTGGTAGTGCTGAATTCTCTCAGCTTTTGCTTGTCTGAGCTTTTGATTTCTCGTACATATCTGAATGAGATCCTTGCTGGGTAGAATAATATTTGTTATAGGTATTTCTATTTCATCACTTTACCTATGTTCTGCCATTCCCTTCTGGCCTGAAGAGTTTCTATGGAAAGATTACTTTTATCCTTACAGGGATCTGCTTGTGTGTTATTTGTTGCTTTTCCCTTGCTGCTTTTAATATTTTCTCTTTGTGCTTAGTTTTTGTTAGTTTGATTAATATGTATCTTGGATTGTTTTGTTTCGGGTTTATTATGTTTGGTACTCTCTGGGTTTCTTGGAATTGGGTAGCTATTTTCTTCCCCATTTTTGGGAAGTGAAGTAAAACTCACTCAGTCATCTCCAATGTTTTTCAACCCTATGGACTATACAGTCCATGGAATTCTTCAGGCATGATTACTGGAGTGGGTAGCCTTTCCCTTCTCCAGGGCATCTTCCCAACCCATGGATTGAAACCAGGTCTCTTGCATTGCAGGCGGATTTGCTACCAGCTGAGCTACAAGGTAAGGCCCCATTTTAGGGAAGTTTTTGACTATTATCTCCTCAAGTATTTTCTCATACCCTTTCTTTTTGTCTTCTAGAACACTTATGGTTCAAATGTGGGTTATTTAGCATTGTCCCAGAGGTCTCTGAGGTTGCCCTCATTTCTTTTTTCTTTTATTGTCTCTGTTTCATTTATTTCCACCATTCTATCTTCCACCTCACCCATCCTCTTTTCTGCCTCAGTTATTCTACCGTTGGTTTCCTCCACAGAGTGTTTTTAATCTCAATGACTGCATTGTTTATTATTGATTGGGTTTTCTTTATTTTTTCTAGGTCCTTGTTGAACATTTCTTGCACCTTCTCAATCCTTGTCTCTAATCTATTTATCTGTAACTCCATTTTGTTTTCAAGATTTGGATCATCTTTACTATCATTATTCTGAATTCTTTTCCAGGTAGACTGCCTATCTCCTCCTCTTCTGTTTCATTTAGTGGGTTTTTATCATGTTCCTTCACCTGGTGAATATTTTTCCGCCTTTTCATTCTGTTTAGATTGCTGTGTGTTTGGAGTGCCCTTTCTGCAAACTGGAAGGTCGTTGTTCTTCTTATAGTGGAGACTGATCCCCATGGGTGAAGTTTTACCAGTGGCTTGTCAAGGATTCCTGGTTGGGGGAACTTCTGTCTGTGTTCTGGTGGGTGGAGCTGGATCTCTTCTCTCTAGAGGGCAGGAAGTGTCCTGTAGTGACTTTCAGGGTGTCTATGGGTTTCTTGTAGCTTTAGGAAGCATGCTTTTTAATATTCAAGATTGTATTCTTATTTTGCTGGAGAATTAACATGGTTTGTGTTGCACTGGAACTTACAGGCTCATTAGTAGATCTTCGTTTCACTGTAGGTATGTATGGAGAATTTTGAGTGGTCTACTAATATTCCCTAGAGTCAGGAGTTCTCTGATGTTCTAAAGTTCTGAATTTGAGCCTCCTTCTCTGGGTTTCAATTCTCCTTTTACAGTAGACACAAGAGTCCTTCATCCATACAGCACAGAATATAAAAGTCCTACAGTAATGGTGAAACAGCTCTCCACTTCCAGGGACACCCAGGAGATTCGCAGAATTATATAGAGAAGAGAAGAGGAGAGGAGGGACATAAAAGTGACTAAGAGGAGAAAGTTCAGTTCAGTTAAGTTCAGGCACCCAGTCGTGTCCAAATCTTTGCAGCCCCATGAACTGTAATGTGCCAGGGTTCCCTGTACATCACCGAAACCTGGAACTTTCTCAAACTTATGTCCAACGACTTGCTTATGTGATCCAACCATCTCATCCTCTGTTGTTCTGTTCTCTTACTGCCTTAAATCTTTCCAGCATCAAGGTTTTTTCCCAATGAATCAGTTCTTTGCATCAAGTGGCCAATGTACTAGAGTTTCACCTTCTGCATTAGTGCTTCCAATGAATATTCAGTACTGGTGTCCTTTAGGATTGACTTTTTTGATCTCCTTGCAGTCCAAGGAGATCTCATTGAGTCCATAGACTCAAGAGTCTTATTCAACACCAAAGGTAAAAAGCGGCAGTTCTTCAGCACTCAGCTTTCACATCCATACATGACTACTGGAAAAACCATAGCTTTGACTAGACAGATATTTGTTGGCAATGTAGTGTCTCTGCTTTTAAAAATGTTATCTAGGTCGGTCATAACTTTTCTTCCAAACAGCAAGTGCCTTTTAATTTCATGGCTGCAGTCACCTACTGCAGTGATTCGGGAGCCCTCCAAAAAATAAAGACTGTCACTGTTTCCATTGTTTCCCCATCTATTTCCCATGAAGTGATGGGACCAGATGCCATGATCTAGTTTGTGGAATGTTGAGTTTTAAGCCAACTTTTCCACTCTCAACTTTCACTTTCATCAACAGGCTCTTTAGTTATTCCTCTCTTTCTGCCGTAAGGGTGGTGTCATCTGTGTATTTGAGGTTACTGATATTTCTCCTAGCAATCTTGATTCCAGCTTGTGGTTCATTTAGCCTGGCATTTTGCAAGATGTGCTTTGCATATAAGTTAAATAAGCAGGGTGACAATATACAGCCTTGAAGAGCTCCTTTCCCAATTTGGAGCCAGTCCATGTTTCCATGTCTGGTTCTAAATGTTGCTTCTTGACCTACACACAGATTTCTCAGGAGGAAGGTAAGGTGGTCTGGTATTACCATATCTTTAAGAATTTTAAACAATTTGTTGTGATCCACACAGTCAAAGTGCTTGGCATAGTCAATAAAGCAGAAGTAGATGTATTTCTGGAACTCTCTTGCTTTTCCTATGATCTAATGGATGTTGGCAATTTGATCTCTGGTTCCTCCACCTTTTCTAAATCCAGGTTGAACATCTGGAAGTTCATGGCTCACATACTGTTGAAGCCTGGGATTGGAATGAAAACTGTTGAGTATTCCAAATTTGCTGGCATATTGAGAGCAGCACATTAACAGCATGACATTTTAGGATTTGAAATAGCTCATCTGGAATTCCATCATCTCCACTAGCTTTGTTTCTAGTGATGCTTCCTAAGGCGCACTTGAATTCACATTCCAGGATATCTGGCTCTAGGTTATTGATCACACCATCATAGTTATCCAGGTCACGAAGATCTTTTTTGTTTAGTCCTTCTGTGTATTCTTGCCACCCCTTCTTAATATCTTCTGCTTCTGTTAGGTTCATGCCATTTCTGTCCGTTATTATGCCCACTGTTGTGTGAAATGTTCCCTTGGTATCTCTAATTTTCTTGGGGAGCTCTCTAGCCTTTCCCATTATTATGTTTTCCTCTATTTCTCTGCATTGATCACTGAGGAAGGCTTTCTTTTATATCCTTCCTAGTCTTTGGATCTCTGCATTCAGATGGGTATGTCTTCCTTTTCCTTTAGCTTCTCTTCTTTTCTTAGCTATCTGTAAGGCCTTGTCAGACAACCATTTTGCCTTTTTGCATTTGGGGATGTTCTTGATTATTGCCTCCTGTACAATGTCGTGAACCTCCATCCATAGTTTTTCAGGAACTTTGTTTATCAGTATAATGTCTTAAATCTGTTTGTCATTCCCACTATATAATCGTGAGGAATTTGATTTAGTTCATACGTGAATGATCTAGTGGTTTCCCTACTTTCTTCAATTTAAGTATGAATTTTGCAATAAGAAGTTCATGATCTGAGCCACAGTCAGCTCCCAGTCTTGTTTTTTCTGATTGTATAGAGCTTCTCCATATTTGGCTGCAAAGAATATCATCAGTCTGATTTCGGTTTTGACCATTTGCTTATGTCCATGCATAGAGCCTTTTCTTGTGTTGTTGGAAAAGGGCATTTGCTATGACCAGTGCGTTCTCTTGGCAAAACTCTGTTAGCCTTTGCCCTGCTTCGTTTTGTACTCCAAGGCCAAATTTGCCTGTTACTCTAGGTATGTCTTGAGTTTATGCTTTTGCATTCCAGTCATCTATGATGACAAGGACATCTTTTTGGGGTGTTAGTGCTACAAGGTCTTGTAGGTCTTCATTTAACTGTTCAACTTCAGCTTCTTCAGCATTACTGGTTGGTGCATAGCCTTAGACTACTGTGACATTGAATTGTTTGCTTTGGAAATGAACAGAGATCACTCTGTCATTTTTGAGATTGTACCCAAGTACTGTATTTTGGACTCTTTTGTTAACTACGAGGGCTACTCCATTTCTTCTAAGGGATTCTTTCCCACAGTAGTAGATGCTATGGTCATTTGAATTAAGTTCGCCCATTCCACTCTGTTTTAGTTGACAGATTCCTAAAATGTTGATGTTCACTCTTGCCATCTCCTATTTGACCGCTTCCAGTTTACCTTGATTCATGGACCTAACATTCCAGGTTCCTATGAAATATTGTTCTTTCCATCACCAGTTGCATCCACAGCTGGGCATTGTTTTCCCTTTGGCTCTGCCTCTTCATTCTTTTTGGAGTTATTTCTCCACTCTCCTCCAGTAGCATATTGGGCACTTTCTTACCTGGGGAGTTCATATTTAGTGTCATATCTTTTTGTCTATTCGTACTGTGCATGGGGTTCTCAAGGCAAAGTACTGAAGTGGTTTGCCATTCCCTCCTCCTGTGGACCACGTTTTCTCAGAACTCTCCACCATGACCTGTCTGTCTTGGGTGGCCCTGTATGTCATGGCTTATAGTTTCATTGAGTTAGAGAAAGCTGTGATCCATGTGATCAGTTTGATTAGTTTTCTGTGATTGTGGTTTTCAATATGTCTGCCCTCTGATGGATAAGGATAAGAGATTTATGGAAGTTTCCTGATGGAAGAGACTGACTGTGGGGAAGACTGGGTTTTGTTCTGATGGGTGAGGCCATGCTCAGTAAATCTTTAATCCAATTTTCTGTTGATGGGCGGGGCTAGGTTTCCACCCTGTTGTTTGACCTGAGACAAAACATTGTGGTGGAGGTAATGAAGACAAGGGCGACCTCCTTCAAATGGTCCCATACACGCAAGGCCACAGTCAGTGCCCCTGATCCTGCAGCAGGCTACCACTGACCCACAGCTTCACCAGAGACTCCTGGACACTCACAGTTAATTCTGGGTCATTCTCTTGTGGGGTCACTGCTCTTTTCTCCTGGGTCCTGGTATGCACAAGGTTTTCTTTCTGTCCTCTAAGAGTCTGTTCTCCCAGTCCTGTGTAAGTTCTATAATCAAATTCCACTTGCCTCCAAAGTCAAATTCCCTGGTGGTTCTCAGTCCTTTTGCCAGATCCTTTGCTGGGAAATCTGTTCTGGGTCCTAGAACTTTCTTAACAGTGCAAGACTTTATTTGATATAATTGTTTTGCAGTTTGTGGGTCATCTGCTCAATGGCTCTATGGTGGGGTTAGTGGCGACCTCCTCCATGAGGGCTTATGCCACACACTGTGTGACCCAGGTCTGTTGCACCCAGAGTCCCTGCTCCTGTGGCAGGCCACTGCTGACCCGTACTTCTGCAAGAGACACTCAAACACTCAAAGGCAAGTCTCGCTCAATCTCTGTGGTGTCTAAGTGTCCTGGTGCACACAAGGTTTTGCTTGAGTCCTCTGAACGTCTCTGGCAGGTATGGAGTTTGATTCTAAATGCGATTTTGCCCTTCCTATCATCTTATGGTTTTTCCAGTGGCCATGTATGGATGCGAGAGTTGGACTGTGAAGAAAGCTGAGCACTGAAGAATTGATGCTTTTGAACTGTGGTGTTGGGGAAGACTCTTGAGAGTCCCTTGGACAGCAAGGAGATCCAACCAGTCTATCCTAAAGGAGGTCAGCCCTGGGTGTTCTTTGGAAGGAATGATGCTAAAGCTGAAACTCCAGTACTTTGGCCACCTCATGCGAAGAGTTGACTCATTGGAAAAGACTCTTATGCTAGGAGGGATTGGGGGCAGGAGGAAAAGGGGACAGAGGATGAGATGGCTGGATGGCACCACCAACTCGATGGATGTGAGTTTGAGTGAACTCTAGGAGTTGTTGATGGACAGGGAGGCCTGGCGTGCTACAGTTCATGGGGTCGCAAAGAGTCGGACACAACTGAGCAACTGAACTGAAATGAACTGAACTGAACTGAACCATCTTGATGGGGCTTCTCCTTTGCCCTTGGACAAGGGGTATCCTTTTTTGGTGAGATCCAACATTCTCCTGTTGGTGGTTATTCAGCAGTTAGTTGTAATTTTGGAGTTCTCTCAGGAGAAGATGAGCACACATTCTTCTACTCCGCCTTCTTGTGTGTAAGAAGGAGAAAAAGAGAGTCAACAGGGGACAGAGCAATCAAGCCAGTAATCAAATCCCTAAGTGCTCACCAGAGCTAGGCACACCCAGAGAGATTCACAGAATTATACAGAGAAAAGAGGGAGGAAGAACATAGAGGTGACCTGGAGGAGAAGAGGGAGAGTCAAGAAGAGAGAGAGTGATGAAGCAAGTAATCAAACCCATAAGTGAAAATAGATAGTGAAGATTAGATTCTTAAAGGTACAATATTGATAACCAATATCAAAAAGCAAAGATTAAACACCTAGAATAGAGATTAGACTCTCAAAAACACAATTTAAAAAATACAAAACAAAATCGATCACAACAATTTAAAAATATATATATGGAATAAATATAAAATAGTTTTATAAAATAGTTGTTTCTTAGAAAGGTAATAGTAGTCTATAAAAATGAAAATTAATGGAATAATAAAGAACTTATGGAAGTAAGAAATATATTTAGGGGACTAGATCTGATAGACAGAGTACCTGATGAACTATGGACAGAGGTTCATGATATTGTACAGGAGACAGGGATCAAGACCATTCCCATGGAAAAGAAATGCAAAAAAGGAAAATGGCTGTCTGAGGAGGCCTTACAAATAGCTGTGAAAAGAAGAGAAGTGAAAAGCAAAGGAGAAAAGGAAAGATATAAGCATCTGAATGCAGAGTTCCAAAGAATAGCAAGGAGAGATAAGAAAGCCTTCCTCAGTGATCAATGCAAAGAAATAGAGGAAAAGAACAGAATGGGAAAGACTAGAGATCTCTTCAAGAAAATTGGAGATACCAAGAGAACATGTCATGCAAAGATGGGCTCAACAAAGGACAGATATGGTAGGGACCTAACAGAAGCAGAAGATATTAAGAAGAGGTGCCAAGAATACACAGAAGAACTGTACAAAAAAGATCTTCACCACCCAGATAATCATGATGGTGTGATCACTCACCTAGAGCCAGACATCCTGGAATGTGAAGTCAAGTGGGCCTTAGAAAGCATCACTATGAACAAAGCTAGTGGAGGTGATGGAATTCCAGTGGAGCTATTTCAAATCCTGAAAGATGATGCTGTGAAAGTGCTGCACTCAATATGCCAGAAAATTTGGAAAACTCAGCAGTGGCCTCAGGACTGGAAAAGGTCAGTTTTCATTCCAATCCCAAAGAAAGGCAATGCCAAAGAATGCTCAAACTACCGCACAATTGCACTGATCTCACACACTAATAAAGTAATGCTCAAAATTCTCCAAGCCAGCCTTCAGCAATACGTGAACTGTGAGATTCCAGATGTTCAAGCTGGTTTTAGAAAAGGCAGAGGAACCAGAGATCAAATTGCCAACATCTGCTGGATCATCGCAAAAGCAAGAGAATTCCAGAAAAACATCTATTTCTGCTTTATTGACTATGCCAAAGCCTTTGACTGTGTGGATCACAATAAACGTGGAACATTCTGAAAGAGATCTGACCTGCCTCTTGAGAAACCTATATGCAGGCGCGGAAGCAACAGTTAGAACTGAACATGGAACAACAGACTGGTTCCAAATAGGGAAATGAGTCCGTCAAGGCTGTATATTGTCACCCTGCTTATTTAACTTATATGCAGAGTACATCATGAAAAATGCTGGACTGGAAGAAGCACAAGCTGGAATCAAGATTGCCGGGAGAAATATCAATAACCTCAGATATGCAGATGACACCACCCTCATGGCAGAAAGTGAAGAGGAACTAAAGAGCCTCTTGATGAAAGTGAAAGCGGAGAGTGAAAAAGTTGGCTTAAAGCTCAACATTCATAGAACTAAGATCATGGCATCTGGTTCCAAAGGTTCATGGCAAATAGATGGGGAAACAGTGGAAACAGTGTCAGATTTTATATTTTGGGGGCTCCAAAATTACTGCAGATGGTGATTGCAGCCATGAAATTAAAACACACTTATTCCTTGGAAGGAAAGATATGACCAAACTAGATAGCGTATTATAAAGCAGAGATGTTATGTTGTCAACAAAGATCTGTCTAGTCAAGGCTATGGTTTTTCCAGTGGTCATGTGTGGATGTGAGAGTGGAACTGCGAAGAAAGCTGAGTGCTGACAAATTGATGCTTTTGAACTGTGGTGCTGGAGAAGACTCTTGCGAGTTCCTTGGACTGCAAGGATCTCCAACCAGTCCATCCTAAAGGAGATCATTCCTGGGTGTTCACTGGAACTACTGATGCTAAGGCTGAAACTCCAATACTTTGGCCACTTCATGTGAAGAGCTAACTCATTGGAAAAGACCCTGATGCTAGGATGGATTGGGGCCAGGAAGAGAAGGGGATGACAGAGGATGAGATGGCTGGATGACATCACTGCCTCAATGCACATGAGTTTGAGTGAACTCCAGGAGTTGGCGGTGGACAGGGAGGCCTGGCATGCTGCGATTCATGGGATTGCAAAAAGTCAGACACGACTGAGCGACTGAACTTAACTAAACTGGACTGAAATAACTTAAATTTTTAAATTCTTAAATTTTTAAAAGAACTCAAGATTAAAAAGTGATAATAGTAAAAATATACCTAGGAATTTCTCTGGAGCTGTTGTGGGCAGTGTGGGGTCAGTGCAGTGTCAGTCCCTTGTTTCAGCTTTTATTTTTCTTAAGGTGTATAGTTGCTCCTCAAATGTACAGTCTCAGCATTAACTGCAGGTGTTTAACTGTTGCACTTCTCACTTCTGGTGTGGTTTCCCCTTCTTTTTTTATTTTGCATTCCTCTGTTTGCAGTCTCTTCAGTGCCTAATTTCTGCCCTGCCACGAGTGGGCAATGGTGGCCACTTGTTTAGGTTCACTTGTTCAGTTGTCCTGTGTAGAGGGAGGAACACTACAAACAAATACTGCTGGCATGTGTGAGGAGCTCACAGTGGATGGATGACACAGGGTTTACCACAGCCCAATGTGGCATGTACTTCCTGGGTCCACACTGCTCAAGCTCCAGGGTGCCCTGCAGGGGCACTGTTTCAAGTGGACCCTGCATTTCGTGCACTTCCCAGGTCTAAGCTTCCAAAGTTCCTGGTTGTGCTGCAAGAGCACAGACCCAGGTGATATGGGCTGTGTGTTTTGTGCCTTTCCCAGGTCCAAGCCATTCAGGTGACCGGGTGCTTGGCAAGTGCACTGTCCCAGGTGGGCCTTACATCTTATGCACGTCCCTGGTCCCGGCCTCTTGTTTTCCCGGGTGTACCCCAAGGGCACAATCCCAGGTCTGCTGTGTGTCTCCTCTGTGGAACTGATCTCAGGCTGTGACATTCCTGGCAGATGTGAACCATCAGGATCCCAGGAAGATGTGGTTAGCAACCAGCAGCCTGCTCATAGTTTGGTGGAAGATGCAGTCTCTGGGTCGAGACTGCAGCAGCCCCTTGCTTTCTGGCTCCGGCTGTTGCACACCCGCCTCTCTGCCTCTGGGGAGGGCCGACCCTAAACAGCAGCTGGCTTGCTGTCCTTTGGTGTTTGCTAGGGCACAATACTTTGTTCTGAGAGCATGTCAGGGGTCACCATGAGGCTTTAGAGCTTTTCCCAGGAGAGGTCCCCCCCCCCTTTTTTTTTTGTCTCACAAGTGATCCCGTGGTTTGGGTTGCTGTGTCACCTTAGCCCCTTCAGATTGTCCTAAGGGCATTCAAGCCTGGTCCTTATCCTAAGAATCAATGATGCAGCCCGTACCTCCCTGTCCAGTTCCCACTCGCTGCTGGTGGACTTGAGTGTCTGTGCTGTTTCTCTACCGGTAGTTGTGGTTAGGCACATATCCTGTATTTTGGTTTTTTTTTTTTTCCCAGTTATGTTGCCCTCTGAGATTCCAAAGCTCCCCACTGACACACCTATGTAGAGTTTCCTATTGTGTGGAAATTTCTCCTTCTTCACAACTCCCTCCCCAGAATGGATCTCCATCCCTAAATACTTTTTCTGTTTCCATCTTTTATATTTTGTCCTACCTCCTTTCAAAGAGATTGGGCTGTCTTTCTGGGTGCCTGACGTCCTCCGCCAGCATTCAGAAGTTGTTTTGTGGAAGTTGCTCAACATTCACATGATCTTTTGATGAATCTGTGGGGTAGATAATGGTCTCCCCATCCTATTCCTCTTACATCTTGAGACAGCTTTATTTATTTTTTAAAAATTATTTATTTTTTATTAAAGTATAGTTGACTTGCAATATTGTATTAATTTCTGATGTACAGCAAAGTGATTCAGTTATACATATATATATATTCTTTTTATATTATTTTCTACTATGGTTTATCACAGGATATTGAATATCATGTGCTATAAGTAGGACACTATCCATTCTATATATAATAGTTTGTATCAGCTAACTCAAGTTCCCAATCCATCCCTTCCCCACTTCCTATCCCCCTGGCAACCACAAGTCAGTTCTCTATGTCTATAAGCCTATTTCTGTTTCATAGTTAGGTTCATTTGTATCATAATTTAGATTCCAGGTATGTGATATCATATGGCTTTTGTCTTCCTCTTAATCCATCCATGTTGCTGCAAATGGCATGATTTCATATACGTATTATATAGCATCTTCTTTATCTGTCAATGGATAGGCCAGGTCATTGAATAGGCCAAGTCATTGCTATGTCTTGGCTATTGTGATGAAAATAGGGTTGCTTGTATCTTTTTGAATTATAGTTTTTTCTGGATATACACTCAGGAATGGGATGGCTGAATCATATCGCAACTCTATTTTTAGTTTTCTGAGGAAACTCCATATCATTTTCCACAGTAGGTGCACCAACTTGCGTTCCTAACATAGTGTAGGAAGATGCCCTTCTTACCACACCTTCTCCAGTATTTGTTATTTGTAGACTTTTAAATGATGGTCATTTTGACCAGTGTGAGGTGATACCTCATTGAAGTTTTGATTTGCATTTCTCTAATAATTAACAATGTTGAGCATCTTTTCATGTGCCTGTTGGGCATCTGTATTGAAATCTATTTATGATAGAAACTCTCAAAAAAATGGGTATAGAAGGAACATACCTGAGCAAAATAAGGCCATACAATGTAAGCCCACAGCTAGCATGATACTCAACAGTGAAAAGTTGAAAGCATTTCCTCTAGGATCAGGAACAGGACAGGGAAGTCTTGCTCACTCTCACCACTTTTATTCAACAGAGTATTGGAAATCCTAGGCACAGCAATCATATAAGAAAAATGAATAAAAGGAATCCAAATTGGAAAGGAAGAAAGAAAACTCACTATTTGCACACGGCATGATGCTATGCATAGAACAATGAAATGGGTTAAGTTGCAGGATATGAAATTAATGCAGACTATATTACAAAGCTACTGTCAAGACAATACGGTACTGACATAGAAATGGAAATACAGATCAATGGAACAAGATGGAACTCCCAGAGATAAAGCCGCATCTAAAGTCACCTAATCTATGACAAGGGAGGCAAGAATATACAAGGGAGAAAAGACAGTCTCTTCAGCAAGTGGTGCTGAGAAAACTGGACAACCACAAGAAAAGAAGGAAATTAGAGCTCTCCCTAACACCATATACAAAAATAAACTGAAAATGGATTAAAGACCTGAATGTAAAATCAGACACTATAAAACTCTTAGAGAGAACATAGGCAGAACAATTTTTGACATAAATGCAGCAAGGTCTTTTTTGACCCACCACCGAGATTTTTGGAAATAAAAACAAAAATAAACAAATGGGGACTAAATAAACTTAAAATCTTTTGCACAGCAAAGGAAACCATACACAAGATGAAAACACAACCTCCAGAATGGGAGATAATAATTCCAAATGAAGCAACTGACAAGGATTAATCTTAATCTCCACAATATGCAAGCAGCTCATGGAGCGCAATATCAAACAAAACAAAACAAAAAAACCACCCAATCAAAAAATGAAGACTTAGAATGACATTTCTCCAAAGAAGGCATACAGATGGCCAAAAAAAAAAAGAAAGAAAGAAAGAAAGAAAAGATGCTCAACACTGCTCATTACTAGAGAAATGCAAATCAAAACTACAATGAGGTATATCATCAAAATATCTACAAACAATAAATGCTGAAGGGGTGTGGGAAAAGGGGACCCCCTCATGTGCTACTGGTTGGAGTACAAATTGATAAAGCCACTACAGAAAACAGTATGGAGGTTTCTTAAGAAACTAAAAGTAGACCTACCATATGACTCAGTAATCCCATTACTGGGCATATATCAGAGAAAAGCATAAATTCAGAAAGATACATGCACTCCAGTATTCATAGCAGTACTATTAATAATAGCCAGGACATGATAGCAACCTAAAGGCCAATCGATGGAAGAATGGGTAAAAATGTGGTACATATATACAATGGAGTATTGCTCAGCCATAAAAAAAGAACAAATTTGAGTCAGTTTCTAGTGAGGTGGATGAGCTTAGAGCCTGTTATCACAGAATGAAGTAAGTCAGAAAGAGAAAAATATCGTATGTTAAAGCATATATATAGAATCTACAAAAATGGTACTCATGGACCTATTTCTAGGGAAGGAATAGAGATGAAGATATAAAGAATGGACTTTTGTACCCAGTGAGGGAAGGAGAGAGTGGGAAGAATGGAGAAAGTAGCATCAGTATATACACACTATTGTGTTAAAATAGATAGCTTGTGAGAAGTTGCTGAATAACATAGGGTTAGGGCCCAGCCTGGCCCTCTGTGATGACCTAGGCAAGGTGGGTTGGGGGAGGGGAGGGAGGTTTGAGAGGAAGGGGATATATGTATAATTATGGCTGATTTGTGTTGTTATAAGGCAGAAACCAACATTGTAAAGCAATTTTTCTCCAATTAAAAAATAAATTGGTCTTCCCACATGTCGCTAGTAGTAAAGAACCCACCTGTCAATGCAGATAGATATAAGAGACGTGGGTTCTGTCTCTGGATTGGGAAACTCCCCTAGAGGAGGACACAGCAGTCGAATCCAGTATTCTTGCCTGAAGAATCCCATGGACAGAGGAGCCGGGTGGGCTATGGTCCATAGGGTCGCAAAGAGTCAGACATGACTAAAGCACCTTAGCAAGCTCACATGCACAAAAAGTAAATTTAAAAAATATATATGGCCCACAGAAAAAGGACAAAATAATGCCATTTGCAGAGACATGGGGGGACCTAGAGACTGTTCTATTGAGTGAAGTAAGTCAGAAAGAGAAAAACAAATATAGTATATTAATGCATATATGTGGAATCTAGTAAAATGGTATCAGTTCAGTTCAGTTGGTTCAGTCGCTCAGTCATGTCCGACTCTTTGCGACCCCATGAATCGCAGCACGCCAGGCCTCCCTGTCCATCACCATCTCCCAGAGTTCACTCAGACTCATGTCCATCGAGTTGGTGATGCCATCCCGCCATCTCATCCTCTGTCGTCCCCTTTTCCTCCTGCCCCCAATCCCTCCCAGCATCAGAGTCTTTTCCAGTGAGTCAACTCTTCGAATGAGGTGGCCAAAGTACTGGAGTTTCAGCTTTAGCATCATTCCTTCCAAAGAACATCCAGGGCTAATCTTTAGAATAGACTGGTTGGATCTCCTTGCAGTCCAAGGGACTCTCAAGAGTCTTCTCGAACACCACAGTTAAGCATCAATTCTTCGGCGCTCAGCTTTCTTCACAGTCCAACTCTCACATCCATACATGACCACTGGAAAAACTATAGCCTTGACTAGATGGACTTTTGTTGGCAAAGTAATGTCTCTGCTTTTGAATATGCTGTCTAGGTTGGTCATAACTTTTCCCCCAAGGAGTAATTGTCTTTTAATTTCATGGCTGCAATCACCATCTGCAGTGATTTTGGAGCCCCCCAAAATAAAGTCTGACACTGTTTCCACTGTTTCCCCATCTATTTCCCATGAAGTGATGGGACCTCATGCCATGATCTTCGTTTTCTGAATGTTGAGCTTTAAGCAAACTTTTTCACTCTCCTCTTTCACTTTCATCAAGAGGCTTTTCAGTTCCTCTTCATTTTCTACCATAAGGGTGGTGTCATCTGCATATCTGAGGTGATTGATATTTCTCCCGGCAATCTTTATTCCAGCTTGTGCTTCTTCCAGTCCAGCGTTTCTCACGATGTACATTGCATATAAATTACATAAGCAGGGTGACAATATACAGCCTTGACATACTCCTTTTCCTATTTGGAACCAGTCTGTTGTTCCATGTCATTCTAACTGTTGCTTCCCGGCCTGCATACAGATTTCTCAAGAGGCAGGTCAGGTGGTCTGGTATTCCCATCTCTCTCAGAATTTTCCACAGTTTATTGTGATCCACACAGTCAAAGGTTTTGGCATAGTCAATAAAAGCAGAAATAGATGTTTTTCGGGAACTCTCTTGCTTTTTCGACAATCCAGCGGATGTTGGCAATTTGATCTCTGGTTCCTCTGCCTTTTCTAAAACCAGCTTGAACATCTGGAAGTTCACAGTTCACGTATTGCTGAAGGCTGGCTTGGAGAATTTTGAGCATTACTTTACTAGCGTGTGAGATGAGTGCAATTGTGCGATAGTTTGAGCGTTCTTTGGCATTTCCTTTCTTTGGGATTGGAAGGAAAGCTGACCTTTTCCAGTCCTGTGGCCACTGCTGAGTTTTGCAAATTTGCTGGCATATTGAGTGCAGCATTTTCACAGTGTCATCTTTCAGGATTTGAAATAGCTCAACTGGAATTCCATCACCTCCACTAGCTTTGTTTATAATGATGCTTTCTAAGGCCCACTTGACTTCACATTCCAGGATGTCTGGCTCTAGGTGAATGATCATGCCATCGTGATTATAGATGATTTTATTTGCAAAGCAGAAATAGACATAAAGGTAGAAAACAATTATGTGGATACCAAAGAGGAAAGATGGGGGATGGAAGGAACTGGAAAATTGGGACTGACGTATATACTATTGATACTACATATAAGATAGATAACTAATGAGAACATACTGCATAGCACAGGAAACACTACTTAATGCACTGTGGTCACCCGAGTGGGTAGAAAGTTCAAAAGGAAGAGGATATATGTATGTGTATGGCTGTGTAGTATAATGATATATGTCTATTCATTTTGCTGTAGAGTAGAAACTAACACAACATTGTAAAGCAACTATACTCCAATAAAAATTTATTTAAAAATATTCACAGTGTTCATAGCAGCATTATTTACAATAGCCAAGATATAGAAGCAAGCTAAATACCCATCAATAGATGAATGGATGTGAATTATATGTGAAAAAGATGTGAATTATATGTACAAGTGTATACCATGTGCATGAGTGCTAAGTTGCTTCAGTTGTGTCTGACTCTGTGCGACCCTGTGGACTATAACCCACCAGGCTCCTCTGTCCATAGAATTCTCCAGGCAAGAATACTGAAGTGGATTGCTGTGCCCTCCTCGCAATAGAATATTACTCAGACATGAAAAAGAGTGGGATTTTGCCATTTACAACAACATAGATGGACTTAGAGGGTATTATGCTTAGTGACAATAATCAGACAGAGAAAGTCAAATACTGCATGTTCTCTCTTATATGTAGAACCTGAAAAGTAAAACAAAAGAATGAATGTAACAAAACAGAAACAGATCTAGAGAATGAACTAATGATTACCAGTGGGGGGGAAGTGGGGGCCTGGTAAGGGGATTAAGAGGTACAAACCACTATGTATAAAATAGATAAGCTACAAGAATTTATCTTGTAGAGCAGAGGGAATATAGAGAATATTTTATGATAACTTTTAATGGAATAATACTTTAGAAAAATTTTGATCCACTATACTGTATACGGAGAAGGCAATGGTATCCCACTCCAGTACTCTTGCCTGGAAAATCCCATGGACGGAGGAGCCTGGTAGGCTGCAGTCCATGGGGTCGCTAAGAGTCGGACACGACTAAGCGACTTCACTTTCACTTTTCGCTTTCATGCATTGGAGAAGGAAATGGCAACCCACTCTAATGTTCTTGCCTGGAGAATCCCAGGAATGGGGGAGCCTGGTGAGCTGCCGTCTATGGGGTCACACGGTGTCGGACACGACTGAAGTGACTTAGCAGCAGCAGCAGCAGCAGCATGCTGTATACCTGAAAGTAAAATAATATTGTAAATAAACTATACCTCAATTATCACACAGCACTGGATGTGTAGAGAAGCTCTCTTCGGGGACATACAGGTGCTCTGGAGCACTGCAGAGGGAGAGAGTGAAGATAGTTCTCATTCCCTAAAGTAAGGCAGAGGAGGGGTGCAAAGATGGTAGTACCTACTGAATAAAGGTAAAAATAGAAATTTAAAAAAGGAAAAAGGGGAATAAAATGAAAACCAAAATGGTTCCAGCTGACTAGCAGAGAGAGAGCAGGAAAATGGCACATGCTAGCTTTTGACCCTGGGGACTGTCCTAGCAGGTCCCTGCAATTTAGACCAGTGCTTTAAAGTTAGGAAATGAGTCTCTTTCACATAAAGTCTCAGAGCTTTTCAAGGGCTCAATTTACCACAGCCTGCAGATTTCTTGGGCTTGAGCCCTGTTAGTCTTCACATACAGGTGTTTTAGGGGCTTGTATCTCAGGTGTCTGACTCAAGAGTTGGGGTGTCTGTTGGGGTACAAGCCCTTCTCTCCTCAGGAAGAAGTGTCAGGTTTGGGGTTCGCTCCTGATTATGGTTCTATTGCTGTGGATGGGGGTTATGGTTAGACTGTGTCTCAGCCTTTTCCACTTACTTTAATGTGAGTTCCCTCTCATTTGTCTGATGTGAAGAGGTAGCTCTGACAGTTTTAGTTTAGTTGTTGTTGTTTTTTTTTTCAGAAGAAGTTGTTCCATAGATAGCTATAGGATCTGTGTGTCCACGGGAGAAGATGAGCTCAGGATATTCTCATATAACTCTCTTGAACCAGACCCTCAATGGTAGTATAAATAGTAGAGTATCAACACAAGCACAGAAACAAATGAGAACAGAGATATACAATCACTTGTATGACAAAGGGGGGCTGCAGTGTAGTGAAGAAAGGATGGTCTTTCAAGAAGCTTTGCCAAGGAGATGAAAGCCTTGAAGGTGAGGAGTGTAGTGGCTTACCATCAGCAGTTGACAATGCCCTATTGAGAGCCATCATTGAAGCTGATCCTCAAACAACTACACAGGAATTTGCCAAAGAACTCAACATTGACCATTCTACATACTCAACATTGACCATTCAAATTTGGCATTTGGAGCAAATTGAAAAGATGAAGAAGCTTGATAAGTGGGTGCCTCATGAGCTGGCCACAAAATAAAAAAATATCGTTGTTCTGAAGCGTCATTTTCTCTTATTCTATGCAAAAACAATGAACCATTTCTCTATCAGACTGTGAGGTGCAATAAATGGATTTTATACTGCAGTCAGTGATAACCAGATCAGTGATTGGCCTGAGAAAAAGCTCCAAAACACTTCCTAAAACCAAACTTGCACCCCTCCCGAAAAAAATGGTCATGTCACTGTTTGGTGGTCTCCTGCTGGTCTGATCCACTACAGCTTTCTGAATTTTGGCAAGACCATTACATCTGAGAAGTATGCTCACCAAACCAATGAGAGGCACGAAAACTGCATGACCTGCAGCCAGCACTGGTAAACAGAGTAGGCCCAGTTCTTCTCCACAATGACTCCCAACCACATGTTGAACAACCTCTTCAAAAGTTGAGCAAAGTAGGTTATGAAGTTTTGCCTCATCCACCATATTCACCTGACCTCTTGCCAACAAACTATCACTTCTTCAAGCATCTTGACAACTTGTTGCAGGGAAAATGCTTCCACAACCTGCAGGATGTAGAAAATGCTTTCTAAGAGTTCCTCGAACCTTGAAGCACAGATTTTTATGCTATAGGAATAAATAAACTTATATTTTTATTGGAAAAAATGCATTGATTGTAATGGTTCCTATTTTGATTAATAAAGATGCATTTGAGCCTAGTTATAATGATTTAAAATTCAGGATCCAAAACCACAATTACTTTTGCACCAACCTAATATAATGTGCAAATAAAGATAAAACACTGGGAGAAAGCAGACTGTGACCAGTATTCCCATAGCCTACTCCTGCCCTGGGTCAAAGCAATGGCCTGAGATCAGTAAACAAGTCTTTCCTGCTCTGCCTCTGTTCATAAGCACCAGTGCCCATACCTGGGGACACTTTCATTGGTCCTCACCAGTGAAAGCTTCTTAGCATTTTACACTTCTTCCTGGCTTCCCCAGTGCCCTCCAATGATACCATCTTGTGTCACTACCAGTGCTGATTGCTGTACAGAACAACCTGCCTTATTTTCAGTTCAAATTCTATTAAAACATGGCTCTGCATGTTTATGCTTTCTTTGACATGCTTTGCATGTTTACATTCAATGTACTTAGCCTTGTGACCATAGAGGTCAGGTCCAAGGGTACTCCTTGAGACCATGCTCTGTGATTGGCATCTTCTCTCGCCTCAAAATTTTGTTTCTGAGACCTCACCTCTCTTTGCATTACAATGACATACTTCACTGAATCCCTGTTCTCCAGATTAAATAAGTTTTCAGCAGACCCTCCCTGGCCAGGGCTTTAACTATGCCCAGATTTGTAGCCTAGAGAAATCAAGAATTAGATTTCATTTAATACTTCTTTGTATAAATATTCCTGTGATATTACAAGCAATAAGGCAATTACTAGTTACAGATTTTACAGAAAAATAAAACTCCAAGTAAATATTTTTGAGTCAAAAATTGAAAAAGTGAACATAAATAAACAGAATTCTGTGGTCCAGTTAGTCTTCAGACAAAGGAAAAAATTGTCATTCTTTTATGCATAATTAGAAGTGAATTGAAAACAAAACCCAAGAATTCCCTGTTGGGCCCATGGTGAGGACTCCATGCTTTCACTGCTGAGGGCCTGGGTTCAATCCCTGGTAGGGTAACTAAGATCCTGAAACAGCAACAACAACAACAAGAACAAGAGAGAAAATGAACAAAATATGCAGTAAGAAAATTCATTCTGTATGAAACCTACAGGGTAAAAATGGTCTTTTTTTTGCTCTTCTAAGCATTATACTTTTTTGAAATTTTAATTGTTATTGAATTATTATTGAATAATGGCCAAATTGAAATAGTACACACTTTGAAGTGTCCTGCTATGGCCTCAGCTGGCATGATCAGTAAGATTCATTTTTCAGCCAAGAATTTTTACATTTCTAAGACCATCTGCCTCCTCAGATCCTTTGTTTTGGAGGGTGAAGGAGGAGAAGCAGCAACTAAGTCATGCTGGAAGAGGCAGTGGAGGCCTGACGGGCTTTCTTCACCTTATTTCATTAGAAAATGCTTGCTGTGACAAAGCCCTGTCTTGATGTTGCTCACCTAAGATTCACATTGCCCCATCTACAGCAGAGTTCAGATCTTTGCTTCCTGAGAATAGTTCTGTACCTTATTTTTAATTTAATTCCATTTTGGAAGTAAATCTTTTTAGTTGTATTTATAGCCTTATTTTTCTGTTGAAAATTGTGTTCAAAACTTTTTCAGACTAGTCCTACCCCATCAAAATGAAAAAATTCCTGAAAGATTTCCATAAGCAAACAATTTTACAATTCCAAGATATTTTTCTCAGTTAAGGAGACAAATACTTAGTTTTCTAAATCGTTTTTATCAATAAGCAATATGGGAGTAACAAATCATTATCTCAGTTACCAAGAAGATAATGTATTTGGAAGGTTCTGAGAAGTAAGTTTCTAAGAAGGAATTGAACAACTGGCACCTATCGTTAATAATGCCATGTTCATTACTAAAAAACAATGGGCCTTATTCACCCACATGCATGCCTAAGTAAGAGGCTTTGTGCACAACGTAATTACCTAATTGCTGATCAGAAAATTACAATCACAATCACAGGATAAAATAGTATGAAACAAGGTACCAATAAGGCAGTAGTAACAGCAAAGCTAAAGGAGATAAACAAAAGAAGGATTGAGGTTGATACAGTGGCCAGCTAGACTGCATGAGAGCATTTTAGATTGCTTTAGTTAACAATGCTATAGAAACTATGGAGAATCTAAGAAAGGCATAGCTGTTGGCCCCAGTGACTAAAACTTCAGGGCCGTAACAAGAAAGAAGAGTGTTTTTGCCTGAGGGTAACATGCTGTTAATAATCACACAGACCACACAAGCATTATGTTTGTCCATTGAACTAAATATTTAATTAAAGAAATTGTATTTCTTTAATTGTGATTACATCACAATTTTTAAAGACATCATCATCACTGAAAATTCAGGAAAAGGAATATAATAAAATCATCAAGTATTTTATTTAAAGTATTGAAGGATTTTGAATATTTTGAAGCAAATATTGGTAATGGAATCCTTTTCGTAGCCTAAAGTAAATGTCATTTAAATATTTAAATATTAAATATTGTCCCTCAGAACTTTAGTAAAGGTCAAGATTTTGTTTTTCACTCTGATTTTTCAGTTAAAAAATTACCTAACTCAAGAATCCTCTATGATGTCTTAATATATTTGAATAAACAGGTTTAAGGACTTGAAAGCCTCAATGGAGTAAGAAAGACTGAAAAGTGACTTAGCAAGCAGATGGGCATACATTCTTCGAGCAGCTTGCAGACAGTTTGCCTGGATGGACAAATAGGACTTTGTCCTCCAAATATTGAATATATGAGCTCTGATCATTGATAGCTGAAATGGCAACCCACTCCAGTATTCTTGCCTGGAGAATCCCATGGACAGAGGAGCCTGGCAGGCTGAAGTCCATGGAGTCTCAAAGAATCTGACACAACTGAGCAACTAACACTTTCACTTTGTTGATCACAGAGCTGCAGAAAAAGAGGTAGAGACCAGTGTTTTGGCACTGTCCCCCACCCCCCACTGTTGCAAGCCCCTCCTCCCTTGGATGAAGTGATTCCCATGGGACTGAAGAGATCAGCGACCTTTTTGCACCTTGGATTTTGTCTTTATTATTATTATTTTTTTCCTTCTGGGAACCAGGCACTGACAGTAGGACATTCAAAATAACCACATATACTGAAAAAATTATAAAGCAACTGCACATGACTAAGGAGAGGCACAGATTAAGAAAAACCTGAGAAGGTGTTATATTTATACTTCAGGCTGAAATATGGCACAGGGATATCCCAAAACAATACAAAATAAAAACAAAGAAATCAAGCCTTGGGGGAGCGAGAGGGTCTTATTTTGCAGAAGTTGTTATTCAGTCACTCAGTCGGGTCCGACTCTTTGTAATCCCATGGACTGGAGCACACCAGGCTTCCCTGCTCTTCACCATCTCCCAAAGCTTGCTCAAACTCATGTCCATCTCATTGGTGATGCCATCCAACCATCTCATTCTCTGTCATCCTCTTCTCCTCCCATCTTCAATCTTTCCCAGCATCAGGGTCTTTTCCAATGAGTTGGCTTTTCCCATCAGGTGGCCAAAGTATTGGAACTTCAGAATCAGTCCTACCAGTGAATATTCAGGACTGATTTCCTTTAGGATTGACTGGCTTGATCTCCTGGTAGTCCAAGGGACTCTCAAGAGTCTTCTGCAACACCACAGTCCAAAAGCATCAGTTCTTCGGTGCTCAGCCTTTTTTATGGTCCAACTGTCACATACATAACTACTGGAAAAACCATAGCTTTGACTAGATGGACCTTTGTGGGCAAAGTAATGTCTCTGCTTTTTAACATGCTATCTAGTTTGGTCATAGATTTTCTTCCAAGGAGCAAGCATCTTTTGACTTCATGGCTGCAGTGACAGTCTGCAGTGATTTTGGAGCCCCAAAAACAAAGTCAGCCACTGTTTCCACTGTTTCCCCGTGAAGTGATGGGACCAGATGCCATGATCTTCATTTTTGAATGCTGAGCTTTAAGACACCTTTTTCACTCTCTTGCATTCATGAAGAGGCTCTTTAGTTCCTCTTTGCGTTCTGCCCTGGCGGCTCAGAGGTTAAAGCGTCTGCCTCCAATGTGGAAGACCCGGGTTCTATCCCTGGGTCGGGAAGATCCCCTGGAGAAGGAAATGGTAATCCACTCCAGTACTATTGCCTGGAGAATCCAATGGACAGAGGAGCCTGGCAGGCTACAGTCTATGGGGTCGGAAATAGTCGGACATGACTGAGCTACTTCAGTTCAGTTCAGTTCGCGTTCTGCCATAAGGGTGGCATATATAAGGTCATTGATATTTCTCCTGGCAATCTTGATTCCAGCTTGTGCTTCATCTGGTCCACCATTTCTCATGAAGTACTCTGCATGTAAGTTAAATAAGCAGGCTGACAATATACAGCCTTGACTTACTCCTTTCCCAATTTGGAGCCAGTCTCTTGTTCCATTTCAGGTTCTAACTGTTACTTCTTGACCTGCATACAGATTTCTCAGGAGGGAGATAAGGCGGTCTGTTATTCCTATCTCTTTAAGAATTTTCTACAGTTTGTTGTGATCCACTTAGTCAAAGGCTTTAGGGTGGTCAATGAAGCAGAAGTAGATATTTTTCTGGAACTCTCTTTCTTTTTCAGTGTTTGAATGGATATTGTCAATTTGAACTCTGGTTCCTCTCCCTTTTCTAAATCCATCTTGAACATCTGGTTCTTGGTTCATGTACTATTGAAGCCTGATTTGGAAAATTTTGAGCATTGTTTTCTAGCATGTGAAATGATTGTAATTATGTGGTAATTTGAACATTCTTTGGTGTTGCTTTCTTTAGGATTGGAATGAAAACTGACCTTTCTTTAGGACTGGAATGAAAACTGACCTTTTCCAGTCCTGTGGTGAATGCTGTATTTTCCAAATTTTCTGGCATATTGAGTGCAGCACATTAACAGCACCATCTTTGAGGATTTGATATAGGTCAACTGGAATTCATCACCTCCACTAGCTTTCTTTGTAGTGATGCTTCCTAAGACCCACTTGACTTCACATTCCAGGATATCTGGCTATAGGTGAGTAATCACACTATCATAGTTATCTGGGTCATTAAGTGCTACACAATGGAATGTTGAAACTGAATGCCACCTCTGAACCCTAGTTCAGTTCAGTTCAGTTCAGTTGCTCAGTTGTGTCCGACTCTTTGCAACCCCACAGATTGCAGCACACCAGGCCTCCCTGTCCATCACCAACTCCTGGAGTTTTCTCAAACTCATCTCCAATGAGTTGGTGATGCCTTCCAACCATCTTGTCCTCTGTCGTCCCCTTCTATGCCTGCCTTCAATCTTCCCCAGCATCAGGGTCTTTTCCAATGAGTCAGTTCTTCGCATCAGGTGGCCAAAGTATTGGAGTTTCAGCTTCACCATCAGTCCTTCCAATGAATATTCAGGACTGATTTCCTTTAGGATTAACTGGTTGGATCTCCTTGTGGTCCAAGGGACCCTCAAGAGTCTTCTCCAACACCATAGTTCAAAAGCACCAATTATTCAATGCTCAACTTTTTTACCATCCAACTCTTACATCCATATATGACTACTGGAAAAACCATACTTTTGATTAGAAGGACCTTTGCTGGCAAAGTAATGTCTTTGCTTTTTAATAAGCTGTCTAGGTTGGTCATAACTTTTCTTCCAAGGAGCAAGCATCTTTTAATTTCATGGCTGCAGTCACCATCTGCCATAATTTTGGAGCCCCAAAATATAAACTCTGTCATTGTTTCCACTGTTTCCCCATCTATTTGACATGAAGTGATGGAACCAGATGCTATGATCTTAGTATTCTGAATGTTGACTTTTAGGACAACTTTTTCTCTCTCCTCTTTCACTTTCTTCAAGAGGCTCTTTAGTTTTCCTTTGCTTTCTGCCATAAGGGTCATGCCATCTGCATATCTGAGTTTATTGATATTTCTCCCAGCAATCTTGCTTCCAGCTTGTGTTTCATCCAGTCTAGTTTTTCTCATGATGTACTCTGCATATAAGTTAAATAAGCAGGGTAACAATATACAGCCTTCACATACTCCTTTCTGGATTTGGAACCACTCTGTTGTTCCATGTCCAGTTCTAACTGTTGCTTCTTTACCTGCATGCAGATTTCTCAAGAGGCAGGTCAGGTGGCCTAGTATTCCAATCTCTTGAAGAATTTTTCATAGTTTGTTGTGATCCACACAGTCAAAGGCTTTGTCACAGTGATAAAGCAGAATTAGATGTTTTTCTGAAACTCTCTTGCTTTTTTGATTATATAACGAATGTTTGCAATTCGATCTCTGGTTCCTCTGCCTTTTCTAAAACCAGTTTGAACATCTGGAAGTTCACGGTTCACCTACTGCTGAAGCCTGGCTTGGAGAATTTTGAGCATTACTTTGCTAGCATGTGAGATGAGTGCAATTTTGTGGTAGTTTGAGCATTCTTTGGCATTGCCTTTCTTTGGGTCTGGAATGAAAATTGACCTTTGCCAGTCCTGTGGCTGTGGCTGAATATTCCAAATTTGCTGGCATATTGAGAGCAGCATTTTTACAGCATCATCTTTTAGGATTTGAAATAGCTCATCTGGAATTCCATCACCTCCACTAGCTTTGTTCGTAGTGATGCTTCCTAAGGCCCACTTGACTTCACATTCTACGATATCTGGCTCTAGGTGAGTTATTACACCATCTTGATTATCTGGGTCATGAATATCTTTTTTCTCTAGTTCTGTGTATTTTTGCCACCTCTTCTTAATGTCTTCTGCTTCTGTTAGGTCCATACCATTTCTGTACTTTATCGTGCCCATTGTTGCATTAAAAGTTTCCTTGGTATCTCTAATTTCCTTGAAGAGATCTCTAGTCTTTCCCATTCTGTTGTTTTCTACTATAACTTTGCATTGATCACTGAGGAAGGGTTTCTTATCTCTTTGCTGTTCTTTGGAACTTCGCATTCAAATTGATATATCTTTCCTTTTCTCCTCTGCCTTTCACTTCTCTTCTTTTCATAACTGTTTGTAAGGCCTCCTCAGACAACCATTTTGCCTTTTTGCATTTGTTCCTCTTGGAAATGGTCTTGATCACTGCCTCCTGTACAATGTCATGAAACTCTGTCCATAGTTCTTCAGGCACTTTGTCTATCAGATTTAATCCCTTGAATCTATTTGTCACTTCCACTGTATAGTCGTAAAAGGTTTGATTTATACTTGGATGGTCTAGTGGTTTTCTCTATCTTCTTCAATTTAAGCCTGAATTTGGCAATAAGGGGTTCATGATCTGAACCATAGTCAGCTCCTGGTCTTGTTTTTGCTGATGTATAGAGCTTCTCCATCTTTGGCTGCAAATAATA
The DNA here is from genome assembly GCF_023091745.1 of Budorcas taxicolor. NCBI lineage: Eukaryota > Metazoa > Chordata > Mammalia > Artiodactyla > Bovidae > Budorcas > Budorcas taxicolor. Next base: position 6,528,836 of record NC_068930.1, on the reverse strand, counting down.
TAATCAATCTGATTTCAGTGTCAACCATCTGGTGATGTCCATGTGTAGAGTCTTCTCTTGTGTTGGAAGAGGGTGTTTTTTATGACCAGTGCATTCTCTTGGCAAAACTCTATTAGCCTTTGCCCTGCTTCATTCTGTACTCCACGGCCAAATTTGACCATTACTCCAGGTATTTCTTGACTTCCTACTTTTGCATTCCAGTCCCCTATAATGAAAAGGACATCCTTTTTGGGTGTTAGTTCTAAAGGGTCTTGTAGGTCATCATAGAACCATTCAACTTCAGCTTTTTCAGCATTACTGGTCCAGCCATAGGCTTGGATTACTGTGATATTGAATGGTTTGCCTTAGAAATGAACAGAGCTCATTCTGTCATTTTTGAGATTGCATCCAAGTACTGCATTTCAGACTCTTTTGTTGACTATTATGGCTACTCCATTTCTTCTAAGGGATTCTTGCCCACAGTAGTAGATGTGATGGTCATCTGAGTTAAATTCACCCATTCCAACCCATTTTAGTTCGCTGATTCCTAAAATGTCAGTGTTCACTCTTGCCATCTCCTGTTTGACCACTTTCAGCTTTCCTTGATTCACGGACCTAACATTTCAGGTTCCTATGCAACATTGCTCTTTACAGCATCGGAGTTTACTTCCATCATCAGTCACATCCACAGCTGGGTGTTGCTTTTGCTTTGGCTCCGTCTTTTCATCTGGAGTTAGTTCTCTGCTGATCTCCAGTAGCACATTGGGCACCTACTGAACTGGGGAATTCATCTATCAGTGTCCTATCTTTTTGCCTTTCACACTGTTCATGGGGTTCTCAAGGCAAGAATACTGAAGTGGTTTGCCATTCCCTTCTCCAATGGACTATGTTTTGTCTGTACCCCAACATTGAACTAAATCTTGAAGACAGTGTTTTGGGTTAAGTAGAAAATAACAGCTTTATTGCTTTGCTGACAGAGAGTGCCACAGCTGGCTAATACTGTTAAAACTGAGTGTCCCAACCTGAGAGAGGGAAAGAGTTGTGAAAAGTCTCATTGTCTAGGGCAGGATTGCTGATAACGATCATGGTTCTTGCTTGGCCCACATTCATTCAAACCAGAGATCATCTGGTGTCAGGTGGTAATCTGAAAACTGTGACCCTCTCAGGAATGAGGAGAGCTTCATCAAGTAGATAACATCTTCCACTTATTGGGGGGTTTTAGTTCAACAAGAGTCAAAGACATTGTAAGGTATATCCCTTGAGGGAGAACCAAGACTGTGCCCTCAAAGCTGTACAATTGTTTCTTGAATTTTCCTCTTTTGTTTCTGCATCCCCTTCCTTTCCTGATTAGCAACTGTTTGAATCTGCTCTTTGGAACTCAAAGAAGTGGAAACAGAAAGGCTTTTGTGCCCAGGACCCCCACTGGGTCCTACTTGGTTTCAATATTTCTTCTCATCCTTAAAAATAGTGAAATCATCCCATTTGCAACACTGTGGATGAATCTAGGGAGTATTTTGCTAAGTGAAATATGTCAGACAAAGACCAATACTGAACAATCCCCTTTATATGTGGAATATGAATAACAAAACAAATCAAACCAACCAAAACCAGACTTATAGATGTAGAGAACAAAAGGGTATTTGCTAGAAGGAAGTGGGGTGGGGGATGGGTGAAATACATTAAAAATAAAAATTAAAAAAAATGTTTTGTGCATCAAAATATACTCCCAAGACAATGAAAATGCAACTCATTGAATGGGAGAAAATATCTGTATATAAAATAACTGGTTAGGATCTAGCATCCAATATATATAAAGAACAATTAAGATTCAACAATAAAAAGATGAATAACTTAGTTTTTTAAATGGGTTAAGGATTTGAATAGGCATTTCTTCAAAGCATTTATACAAATGCCAACAAACACAGAAAGCCTCTCAACATTATTAGTCTTTAGGGAAATACGGCCCAGCAACAGATATATATTTTGTAAATCTTAGCGTATCACTTCCATATATTTATGCTAGTAGAAAGAAAACTTATATTCACACAAAACCCTGCACAGGAATGTTTATAGCAGTTTTATTCTTGCTTGCCTAGGATGAAAATGACCCAGATATCCTTCAGCAGATGAATGGATAAACAGTCTGTAGTACGTCCACAAAATGTAATATCACTGTGTTACAAACAGCAATTTTTTTTTTTAACATATACTGCGTCTTTTAAAAAATAATTTATTTTCTTTTTGGCAGTGATGGATACTCATTGCTGCATGGACTTTGGTTGTGTCGAGCAGGGGCTGTCCTCTGGTTATGGGGTGCTGGCTTCTCCCTGCAGCGGTTTCTCTTGTTGTGGAGCACGGGCTCTCGGGCATGTAGACTTCAGTAGCTGTGGCTCCTGGGCTCTAGAGCACAGTCTTAGTAGTTGTGGAACACAGGCTTAGTTCTTCTGTGGCATTTGGAACCAAACTTGTGTCTCCTGCATTGGCAGGTGGATTCTTTATCACTGAGCCACCAGAAAATCCCCTGAGCAGGGATGTTATATTTCATACAATGTGGATGAATCCTTAATGAATTTTGCTAAGTGAAAGAAACCAAATCTAAAAGAATATATTTTGCTTCTTTCAGTTTAAATGACAGTTTGGAAGAGGCAGTGCTATGGCATCAGAAAACAGATCTGTGGTTGCCTGGGGTTGGAGGTGTGGAAGGGGTTGACAATAACAAATTTTAGGGGCAATTTAATTGTTCTATATGATACTTTGTTGGCAGATATTATGCATTTATTAAAAACCATACAACTGTACACCATAAAGAATGAATTTTATTCCAAAATTTAAAAATCAACCAGGATTTTGATGAAAGCATGGATTGAATGTAGACCATAACAAATGAATCTGCTGCTGCTGCTAAGTCGCTTCAGTCGTGTCCGACTCTGCGACCCATGGACTGCAGGCTACCAGGCTCCTCCGTCCATGGGATTTTCCAGGCAAGAACACTGGAGTGGGTTGTCATTGCCTTCTCCTGTAACAAATGAATCTACCTCCATTATAAATAAATGACATGTTTACACTTAAAGAGGCGGGAAAGCAAGGAGCATATTCCTTTACTGGCTGCACTGATTGACTCAGGTGTGAGGACTGTCTGAGTGGATGAGACTTTCTTAAGTCTCCTTCAGGATGGAAAAACGCACATATGTGAAGCCTGGAGTGCCTCATTCACATTTCCCCAGGAGGAGAGTTAGCCTGAGAAGAGATACATTTGAATGGGGATGGACTTGAGGGTCCCACACTCCCTGTTCCACGGTCCTGATCAAACGTGTCTTCCACCTACGCTACTTACACTCTCTTTAGGTAAATGATTGTTTAATTCTCCTTTTTTCTTCAAACATATTTTACTAATAGTAATCCAAAATCATCTTATCAGAAATACTTTCCTATGCCATTTTGAGGAATTTAGTTAAGCATGTGCTTCTGTAAAACTGGTGAGTAAAACAAGAAAAAAAAAAAAAAAAGAAGCTTGAGGGCTTCCCTGGTGGCTCAGACAGTAAAGTGTCTGCCTGCGATGCAGGAGACCCATGTTTGATCCCTGGGTTGGGAAGATCCCTTGGAGAAGGAAATGGCAACCCACTCCAGTATTCTTGCCTGGAAAACCCCATGGACAGAGGAGCCTGGTAGGCTACAGTCCATGGGGTTGCAAAGAGTTGGACACGACTGAGTGACTTCACTTTCACTTTGAGGTTCAGAGAAGTGTGTAGCCCAAGAATGCGTGACAGCAAGTCCTGTGGTCACAGCTTTGTAGCAGGCATGGAAATCAGCCAGTCTAGGAGCAAGAGGGAGCCATCCAGGCAAAGCAGAATGTCATGGATTAGATATACCTTAGGGTTTCAGAATGGTTAAAACATATAAACACAGGATTATATTTATTAGGAGACAAACATTTTGCAGAATATACCTAAAAACTTCATGGGTTTGCATTGGCAAAGACCTGCACCTAATCCAGTCCCAAGCAAGGGGATATACTTTCTAAACAGAAGTCTACCTCCTTTGAATTTATGGGCACTTGAAGACCCTGAAACACCTAGCTTCACCCCTCAAGTGGAAGAAGCACTGTTTTGTCATCAGTCAACATCTGGCTGCAGCCCATGAGAAAACACTGTCATCCTGGGCCCAAGGTCTCATCCTTCCCCAATGACAGGAACTTACACCCCCAGATCTCAGGCTGCTCCAGGACCCAGGAGAAAGAGAAAGGAGCTTACTCACAACCAAGCATGTTCACATCCTGAACTGGAAGTTATGAGATGACTGAGGGGGTTACAGGGATGCTATGGATTGTCTGCATTGGGCAGTTTGGGCCTTGGGATAGAAAGTTAATTTGAATTAAATAGATAAAACTACAGGTTTGCACACCAGGATTTTCTGTGACTGTAAGATTCATGTGGACTACATCTGTAATAGAGGCAAACTAAGTTTCTAAAAAGAAAAGCAAAAAGGATCATTAAAAGAAGGTGGCTTGGAGGGTGCAGATGAGCTAGAGCTGGAAACCAGGGGTGACCGCCTTTCACAGATGAAGATGGAGAGCAACACATGCTTTTGAAAAATGTGTGGTGAAAAGCACTACATGCACTCGATCAGTCACAGAAATGTCCTTGGCCGTAAGCTGTAACTTTGATTTTACAACTCATATTTCCATAGCAAAGTTAATTTTGTAGCTTCCTCTGTGGTGTGAGGATTACTTGCTGTGCTAGACTTTTGTCAAATGGCAGTCTCCACTCATATTGGAATTGATGGCATTAGGAGCTTTGTTTTGCAGAGAAATTCAATTTGCAAGCCATTTACTCCAAAGATATTTTTCTTAGCTAAAGAAAGAAAAGTTTCTTACACCTGAGAATATTAAGAAAGTTTCAAGGTCAGGAAAAATGTCAAATGAGGCAGGACAGAACTGTACTATTAAAGAGAATTCTGGACCATCCTCTGAGGCTATTGTTTGACATTGCTAAGGGCCTTCCCAGGTGACACAGTGGTAAAGAACCTGCCTGCCAATGGAGGAGACGCAAGAGACTCGGGTCCCATCCCTGAGTCAGAAGATCCCCTGGAGGAGGAAAGGGCAACCCACTCCAGTGTTCTCGCTTGGAGAACCCCATGGAGAACCCCATGGAGAACCCCAAGGAGAACCTTTTAGACTACATTTATTTTTTATATAATTGTTATATAACTGATATCCTCCTAATTGTTTGAATTTTGTTTAAAAGAGGAGAGTATTCAAAATTTCTGAAAGACATTTTCTAGTAATAGATTTGTTTTTTTCAGTTTATCTATACTTTATAGTTGTGTGTGTGTGTTAGTCACGCAGTTGTGTCTGACTCTTTGCGACCCCATGGACTGTAGCTCTCCAGGCTCCTCCGTCCATGGGATTTTTCAGGCAAGAGTACTGGAGTGGTTGCCATTTCCTTCTCCAGGGAGTCTTCCCAACTCAGGGATTAAACCCAGGTCTCACACATTGTAGGCAAACTCTTTGCTGCCTGAGCCACTTCCTTATTATTAAATAGTATATGCTTTTGGAAGCGACAGAGAACTGAAAAATTAGTTCACTATTGCAGCACTCAGAATTATTTATTATTTAAGTTTTGGTCTATTTACAAAAGCCAACACATGTAAGATTTTGTATTACGGTGTCCCTTACTGTCATGTGGGGAATTTTCTTTTGTCATTAAAGGTTATTCAAGTAGGTGTTATGCCTGTTTACTATTCTTTTCTTTGTAGGGCTGTTACCGTATTTTATTTAACAATTTCTGTACTGTTAGATACTTGGACTATTTGTGGTATTTTGCTCGTTAAAGTATTTAGATCAATACACTTAGTAAGCTAGTCTTTATTGTAACCAGAAGTCAGCTGAGGCTCTTTCCTAAGGACAGATTCCCATATCTGTAATTACTGATTCAGAGTGCATGAAATTTCTTGAGAGTCAAGTACACATATGAAAATTACTAACATTTAACACTGAAATGCATTAGAAGACTTGTTTTACACAATGCTTGACAATATTAATTAATTTTGTTTTTCAGATTGGTTCCAAAATATCTCATTATTTTAATTCATATTTGCATCAAAATGTACTTATAAAATTCTTTGTCATGTTCAGTTTTTAAAACTTTTTGATACATTTATTACTCATTTAGTCTGTAATTTCTATTGTTTTTTTTTTTTTCTCAAAAGATTTTTTCCACTTCAAAACTCAAGTAATAATTCACAATTTTTCTTCTAAAATGTTTATAGCTTAACTTTTTAAAATAAACTTTTGGTTTGAGATAAATTTGCATTCACATGTGGCTGTAAGAATGCAGAGAAATCTCATGTACCATTTACCCACTTGCCATCATAGGTAATACGCTGAAAAAGTATATTAAAGAATCACAAACAGGATGGTGATACCTGACATGGTCAAGACACAACATTTATTGAAGGGCACATGTACCACTCCATAGAGGCTCCCATGAACAAAGCTGCTACATACTATTGTGCACAGACCCTTGTGTGAACATAAATTTTGATTTCTGTGAAATAAATTCCAGGAATACAAGTGGCATGTTGGAGCTTCCCAGGTGGCTCAGTGGTAAAGAATCTGCCTGCCAATGCAGGAGACACAGGAGATTCGGGTTCAGTCCTTGGATTGGTGCGATCACCTGGAGTAAGAAATAGCAACTTGCTCCAGTACTCTTGCTTGGAAGATTCCATGGATAGAGGAGCCTGGTGAGCTATAGTCCATGGGGTCACAAAGAGTTAGACACGACTGAGCACAGCTCATAGTACTTGCATGCTTAGATTTTCTCATAACTGTTTCCTAGAGTGACCACATTTTGATCAGAAATTGGTAAGTGATCGAGTTTCTCTGCATCCATGCCAGTGTTTGATATTATTAGATTTTTAAACTTCTACTTCATAAGAGCCTCCACGGCCCTTACTGTGGAAGCGTTGATTGAGTCTTTACCACTGGACTGCCAGGGAAGTTCCACCTGTTTTGGTCTTTTTATTTTAATTTTAGAGTTTCTAATTGTTGTTCACCATCATCATTACATGGTTTTGATTTGCATTTCTCTAATGGTTCCCTTTGTTGCACACCTCTTCCTATAGTTCTGTATCCTATCTGTCTGTATACCCTATTCACTGAAGTGACCATCTTTTGCTCAGTTTTAATTGAGTTGTTTGGTTCCTTAATTTTGAGAGTTAAGAATTTTGTGAAGAGTTAAGAATTTTGAGAGTTCTCTATATATTCTGGATTTAAGTCCTTTCTGTCTGTGTCACTGACAAATAATTTGCAAATATGTAATTGTCACTTCATTTTTTAAAGCATTCTATTTCTTAAAATAATGCTTACATTTTTATTAAGTACAATTTGTCATTTTATAATATACTGTGCTTTTGGTCCCATGTCTAGAAAGTCTCTGCCTAGCCTCAGGTAATGAAGATTATTTCCTATATTTTTTCTTTTTTTTCCCTATATTTTTTCCTAAGCTTCTAAAAGGGACAATTATATATATATGAGAATCTAGGTATATGAAACATTTTGAGATAGTGTTTGGTTTTTTTGGTTAGGTATGAAGTTAAGATTGAAGTTTAATTAGTTTATAATAATCCTAGAAATGCATTGAAACATCTCTTATTTAATCTAAAATATTTCTCATTTAATTCTTGGAAATTTCTTCTCATTTTATCAAATAATTTATTTCTTGATCTTATTTTTTTCTCTACTTCTGATACCTCGTCTTATCCAGAGGTTGGCACCTGTATCTATGTATTCCATGTATCCTTGCTATACTCCTTATCTTTAAGCTCTGCCTTTGAGAGTCCTCCAGTACTATCTTCTAGCTCATTAACTTTTTTCTTTAGCCATAAACATTTTATTCATTCCTTTAAACATGTTCTTTCTTAAAACAGTTATATGTTTCAAAATTAACATTTTACCAAATTCTTTTTTTATCTTGTTCCTTTCCATGATACTAGTGTTCTCTTGCCTCTTTGAGATTTTAATTTTTCTAATGTTATTTTCTCACTCCTTTTTTTTTATTCTTTGCTGTGAAATTTTCCATCTTTTTCAATAATCTCACTTCATGTGGAAATGCTGTCTGATTTTTCCTCCTTAATCCTGTACTGCTGAGCTAAGTAAGAGACACTGGGAAAGGCTTGTCCTTCCACGTCACTGACATGTACTTTTTACTATCAGGTATTGTATTGTTGTACTGCCTTACATTATAGTTTTATCTCCATTGTTTACTTAATTTATTTTTATTTTCAGTGACCCTTTCAGCATGTGGATTACAGTGCTTCTTTCATAGCAATCAATATATAATTTATTATTTTATATTGCTTTCTGTTGCTGCTGCTGCTGCTAAGTTGCTTCAGTCGTGTCTGACTCTGTGCGACCCCATAGATGGCAGCCCACCAGGCTCTTCTATCCCTGGGATTCTCCAGGCAAGAATACTGGAGTGAGTTGCCATTGCCTTCTCCAATGCATGAAAGTGAAAAGTGAAAGTGAAATCACTCAGTCGTGTCTGACTCATCGTGACCCCATGGACTGCAGCCTACCAGGCTCCTCCGTACATGGGGTTTTCCAGGCAAGAGCACTGGAGTGGGTTGCCATTGCCTTCTCCTATATTGTTTTCATTTTCCTAAAAATTTCATGGTAAAATTCCACCATGACTCAGATTTCAATGAACAGTCATTTCCTCAAAGAAGCTTTTCTTGCCATCCTTTGTAATATGGCTTCTCTCAAGTCATTTTCTGTTGTATTTTTATCACTGCACATACCACTATTAGAATTTGTTATTTTTTATTGTTTGTTTTCTGTCTCTAATAAAATTTAAGCAGTGGTTTGATATGTGTATTGTTTTTAAAATGTGTTCATATTTCTTTAAGTGTTATTTCTTGAAATTTACCAAAAAGGTAGTGGAGGTATTTCATCATCAAATAGATAAATTTAAGAACAGACTTAATGAAGGAATTTCAGGTCTTAGCAATAAGTTCAAAGCTTATATTTTATCCTTCTTTTTTTTAGGAATGCTGTCAAAGAACACAGAAAACTTTACACCATTTACGAAACCAGGTGAGTCCATGATGTCTTCAGTTTATTTATTAAATGCTTCTACATTTCACCAATGATATAAGGATTAATAATAACTGCAATTTATGCTATGATTTATCTTGCTCTATGTATTTTGTGTTTGAAACCCAAAATTATTATAAAGCATGAACTAAAACTAAATAATAACAACAACAATAATGAAATAATGTCACTGTAATTCATCTTATGTAATTGTGCTATAATTTTAAATAAAATTTTCTTTGAATTCTAATAAGGTTTCTAGCCTTCTAGGGATTTTAGCACTAAGCAGCATCCAAGTTTAAAATAGAGTGTTTAAACACTGGAAGGAACTTCAAACATCATCATTTTGCATATTTTGAAAGGTGGCCCCAGTAGATTAGAGTTGCCTAAGATCACACAGTGATTCAGAAGCACAGTTAGGAAAATAAAACATATTGCTTACTTTCATCATCATGCTTTTAGATTGCTCGACATTGCCTGGGGAAAATAATCCCTAACATTTTTATGAATATAAAAGCGTGCTCATCAGGCTGATACTCTCTTGGAAAGAAATGACCTCTAACAACAGAATTTTCCAGCAAATCTTTTGAAAACAGATATTTAATGGTACCTAATAAGAAAGCCTTCCTCAGTGATCAATGCAAAAAAATAAAGGAAAACAATAGAATGAGAAAGACTAGAGATCTTGTCAAGAAAATTAAACATACCAAGGGAACATTTCATGCAAAGATGGGCACAATAAAGGACAGAAACAGTATGGACCTACCAAGCAGAAGATATTAAGAAGAGGTAGCAAGAATACACAGAAGAACTAAACAAAAAAGATCTTAATGACCTAGATAACCGCAATGCTGTGATCACTCACCTAGAGCCAGACATCCTGTAGTCCAAAGTCAAGTGGGCCTTAGGAAGCATCACTACAAACAAAGCTAGTGGAGGTTATGAAATTACAGCTGAGCTATTTCAAATCCTAAAAGATGGTGCTGTTAAAGTGCTGCACTCAATATGCCAGCAAATTTGGAAAACTCAGCAGTGGCCACAGGGCTGGAAAAAGTCAGTTTAATTCCAATCCCAAAGAAAGCCAATGTCAAAGAATGTTCAAAGTACCACACAAATGTACTCATCTCACATACTACCAAAATAAGCTCAAAATTCTTCAAGCCAGGCTTCAAAAGTACATGAACCAAGAAATTCCATATGTTCAAGCTAGATTTAGAAAAGGCAGAGGAACCAGAGATCAAATGGCAAACATCTGTTGGATCATCAAAAAAACAAGAGAGTTCCAGAAAAAACATCTACTTCTGCTTTATTGACTACACCGAAGCCTTTGACTGTGTCGATCATAACAAACTGTGGAAAATTCTTCAAGAGATGGTAATACCAGACCACCTGACCTGCCTCCTGAGAAATCTATATTCAGATCAAGAAGCTCAGAACTGGACATGGAAGAACAGACCAGTGCCAAACTGGGAAAGAGTTCATCAAGGCTGTATACTGTCACCCTGCCTACTTAACTTAAATTCAGAGTACATCATGGAAAATGCCTAGCTGGATGAAGCACAAGTTGGAATCAAGACTGCTGGGAGAAATATCAAGAAGTTCAGATATGGAGATCACAACACCCTTATGGCAGAAAGCAAAGAGGAACTAAAGAGCCTCTTAATGAAGGTGAAAGAGGACAGTGAAACAGCTGACTTAAAGCTCAACATTCAAAAAACAAAGATCATTGCATCTGGTCCTATCACTTCATGGCAAATAGATGAAGAAACAATGGAAACAGGGAGAGAATTTATTTTCTTGGGCTCCAAAATCACTGCAGATGGTAACTGCAGCCACAAAATCAAAAGACATTTGTTCCTTGGAAGAACAGCTATGACAAATTAGACAACATATTAAAAAGCAGAGACATTACTTTGCAAACAAAGGCTCATCCAGTCAAAGCTATGTTTTTTCCAGTAGTCATATATGGATGTGAAAGCTGGACCATAAAGACAACTGAGCACCGATGAATTGATGCTTTTGGACTGTGGTGTTGGAGAAGACTCTTGAGAGTCCCTTGGACTGACAGGAGATCCAAGAAGTCCATCCTAAAGGAAATCAGTCCTGAATATTCACTGGAAGGACTGATTCTGAAGCTGAAACTCCAATATTTTGGCTACCTGATGTGAAGAACTGACTCATTAGAAAAGACCCTGATGCTAGGAAAGATTGAAGGCAGGACGAGAAGGGGAGAGGACAACAGAGGATGAGATGGTTGGGTTGCATCACTGTCTCAGTGGATATGAGTTTGAGCAAACTCTGGGAATTGATGATGGATAGGGAAGCCTGGGGTGCTGGAGTCCATGGAGTCGCAAAGTCGGACATGACAGCCATTGAACTGAACTGAACTGAATCATCTGATGAATTCTTGCTTATCTTTAAAAATTCAGCTATAACATAACTTCACAGTTAAAACTTCTTTTTTTATCAACCACTTCCAACTTCCAAACTCAGTCAGCAATCCAGGCAATGTTCTTCCTCTGGGCCTACTGTTTATAGGTGGGTAAAGCTTTTCTGGGCTTCCCAGGGGGTACTAGTGGTAAAGAACCTGCCTGGCAATGAAGGACACATAAGACATGTGGATTTGATCACTGAGTTGGGAAGATCCCCTGGAGGAGGGCATGGCCACCCACTTCAGTATTCTTGCCTGGAGAATCCCATGGACAGAGGAGTCTGGCAGGCTACAGTTCACAGGGTCACAAAAAATAGGACAAGACTGAAGCGACTTAGCACACACACAAAACTCTTCTGAATAAGAGACTAATTAATCCACCCTTCCTTCCTTCCTTCCTTCCTTCCTTCCTTCTTTCCTTCCTGCAGGTGTCCTTGGCCTGCAGCAGCTTAAAGCAGAGTTTCTGGTCCCAGCCAGAGACTGAGCTTGGGCTGCAGAAGTTGAGAGTCCTGAATCCTGGCTACTAAACTAGTGGCCGGTGACAAGGCCCTGGTCTTTTTGCTTTGCAGAAAAGAATTCCCACAAAGATGGGAAAGTATTGAAACAAATAAAGTGTTCATTAAAAGGGAAAAGAGTATGTGTGGATAGATACACAGGCAGACTCTGAGATTTGTGCCCAAGTAGTGGTTTAAATTGTTTACATGGGGAATTTCTTCTGGGTTTCCTTTGGCCAATCATTTTGATTTGCCTGGTTCTGAGTCTGTGCATCTAAGGAGTGGTGGCTGCGTGGGCACAGGAGGGCCTAGAGGAGCTATCCCACATTGAAGGTCAGGAAGGGGGGCGGTGAGGAGATACCCCTCATCCAAGGTAAGAAGCAGCGGCTGTGCTTTGCTGGAGCAGCCGTGGAGAGATACCCCACACCCAAGTTAAGAGAAACCCAAGTAAGATGGTAGGTGTTGCAAGAGGGCATCAGAGGGCAGACACATTGAAACCATACTCACAGAAAATTAGTCAATCTAATCACACTAGGACCACAGCCTTGTCTAACTCAATGAAACTAAGCCATGCCCATGGGCAGCCCAAGACGGGCGCGTCATGGTGGAGAGGTCTGACAGGATGTGGTCCACTGCACAAGGGAATGGCAAAGCACTTCAGTATTCTTGCCTTGAGAACCCCATGAACAGTATGAAAAGGCAAAATGATAGGATACTGAACAAGGAACTCCCCAGGTCAGTAGGTGCCCAACATGCTACTGGAGATCAGAGGAGAAAAAACTCCAGAAAGAATGAAGGGATGGAGCCAAAGCAAAAACAATACCCAGTTGTGGATGTGACTGGTGATAGAAGCAAGGTCCGATGCTGTAAAGAGCAATATTGCATAGGAACCTGGAATGTCAGGTCCATGAATCAAGGCAAATTGGAAGTGGTCAAACAAGAGATGGCAAGAGTGAACGTTGACATTCTAGGAATCAGCAAACTAAAATGGACTGGAATGGGTGAATTTAACTCAGATGACCATTATATCTACTACTGCAGGCAGGATTCCCTCAGAAGAAATGGAGTAGCCATCATGGTCAACAAAAAAGTCCGAAATGCAGTACTTGGATGCAGTCTCAAAAATGACAGAATGATCTCTGTTCGTTTCCAAGGCAAACCATTCAATATCACGGTAATCAAAGTCTATGCCCTAACCAGTAACGCTGAAGAAGCTGAAGTTGAACGGTTCTATGAAGACCTACAAGACCTTTTAGAACTAACACCCAAAAAGGATGTCCTTTTCATTATAGGGGACTGAAATGCAAAAGTAGGAAGTCAAGAAACACCTGGAGTAACAGGCAAATTTGGCCTTGGAATGTGGAATGAAGCAGGGCAAAGACTAATAGAGTTTTGCCAAGGAAACGCACTGGTCATAGCAAACACCCTCTTCCAACAACACAAGAGAAGACTCTACACATGGACATCATCAGATGGTCACCACCGAAATCAGATTGATTCTATTCTTTGCAGCCAAAGATGGAGAAGCTCTATACAGCCAGGAGCTCACTGTGGCTCAGATCATGAACTCCTTATTACCAAATTCAGACTCAAATTGAAGAAAGTAGGAAAAACCGCTAGACCATTCAGGTATGACCTAAATCAAATCCCTTATGATTATACAGTGGATGTGAGAAATAGATTTAAGGGCCTAGATGGTGGCTCAGACAGTTAAGCGTCTGTCTACAATGTGGGTGACCTGGGTTTGATCCCTGGGTCGGGAAGATCCCCTGGAGAAGGAAATGGCAATCCACTCCAGTACTATTGCCTGGAAAATCCCATGGACAGAGGAGCCTGGTAGGCTACAGCCCATGGGGTCGCAAAGAGTTGGACATGACTGAGTGACTTTACCTATCTGATGGATAGAGTGCCTGATGAACTATGGAATGAGGTTCGCGACATTGTACAGGAGACAGGGATCAAGACCATCCCCATGGAAAAGAAATGCAAAAAAGCAAAATGGCTGTCTGGGGAGGCCTTACAAATAGCTGTGAAAAGAAGAGAAGCGAAAAGCAAAGGAGAAAATGAAAGATATAAGCATCTGAATGCAGAGTTCCAAAGAATAGCAAGAAGAGAAAAGAAAGCCTTCTTCAGCAATCAGTGCAAAGAAATAGAGGAAAACAACAGAATGGGAAAGACTAGAGATCTCTTCAAGAAAATTAGAGATACCAAGGGAATATTTCATGCAAAGATGGGCTCAACAAAGGACAGAAATGATATGGACCTAGCAGAAGCAGAAGATATTAAGAAGAGGCGGCAAGAATACACAGAAGAACTGTACAAAAAAGATCTTCATGACCCAGATAATCACAATGGTGTGATCACTCATCTAGAGCCAGACATCCTGGAATGTGAAGTAAAGTGGGCCTTAGAAAGCATCACTACGAACAAAGCTAGTGGAGGAGTTGGAATTCCAGTTGGGCTATTTCAAATCCTGAAAGATGATGCTGTGAAAGTGCTGCACTCAATATGCCAGCCAATTTGTAAAACTCAGCAGTGGCCACAGGACTGGAAAAGGTCAGTTTTCATTCCAATCCCAAAGAAAGAAAATGCCAAAGAATGCTCAAAGTACTGCACAATTGCACTCATCTCACACAATTGCACTCATCTCACACACTAGTAACACTCTAAATTCTCCAAGCCAGGCTTCAGCGATACGTGAACTGTGAAATTCCAGATGTTCAAGCTGGTTTTAGAAAAGGCAGAGGAACCAGAGATCAAATTGCCAACATCCGCTGGATCATCACAAAAGCAAGAGAATTCCAGAAAAACATCTATTTCTGCTTTATTGATTGTGCCAAAGCCTTTGACTGTGTGGATCACAATAAACTGTGGAAAATTTTGAAAGAGATCTGACCTACCTCTTGAGAAACCTATATGCAGGTGAGGAAGCAACAGTTAGAACTGGACATGGAACAACAGACTGGTTCCAAATAGGAAAAGAAGTATGTCAAGGCTGTATATTGTCACCCTGCTTATTTAACTTATATGCAGAGTACATCATGAGAAATGCTGGACTAGAAGAAACACAAGCTGGAATCAAGATTGCTGGGAGAAATATCAATAACCTCAGATATGCAGATGACACCACCCTCATGGCAGAAAGTGAAGAGGAACTAAAGAGCCTCATGATGAAAGTGAAAGAGGAGAGTGAAAAAGTTGCTTAAATCTCAACATTCATAAAATGAAGATCATGGCATCCGGTCCCATTGCTTCATGGCAAATAGATGGGGAGACAGTGGAAACAGCGTCAGACTTTATTTTTTGGGGCTCCAAAATCACTGCAGATGGTGACTGCAGCCATGAAATTAAAAGATGCTTACTCCTTGGAAGAAAAGTTATGATCAACCTAGACAGCATATTCAAAAGCAGAGACATTACTTTGCCGACTAAGGTCCATCTAGTCAAAGCTATGGTTTTTCCAGTAGTCATGTATGGACGTGAGAGTTGGACTGTTTAGAAGGCTGAGCACCGAAGAATTGGTACTTTTGAACTGTGGTGTTGGAGAAGACTCTTGAGAGTCCCTTGGACTGCAAGGAGATCCAACCAGTCCATTCTGAAGGAGATCAGCCCTGGGATTTCTTTGGATGGAATGATGCTAAAGCTGGAATTCCAGTGCTTTGGCCACCTCATGCGAAGAGTTGACTCATTGGAAAAGACTCTGATACTGGGAGGGATTGGGGGCAGGAGGAGAAGGGGATGACAGAACATGAGATGGCTGGATGGCATCACTGACTCGATGGACGTGAGTCTGAGTGAACTCCGGGTGTTGGTATTGGACAGAGAGGCCTGGCGTGCTGCGATTCATGGGGTCACAGAGTCGGACACGACTGAGCGACTGAACTGAACTGAGTCTGTATTTGGTTTATATCAGGGTCCTCCTGTTGGTGCATGTGTATCTCTTAGCCAAGATGGAGTTCAGTGAAGAATCCTATGGTTTGCTAGACATCACTCCCCTTTTGACCTCCGAGGAACTTTTTAGCTGAGAAGGTCTCTTTGACTTTGAAACTGATACATATATGATCTCTTATCTTTTTATCTGGGCAGGGCTCAGCCTCTCCTATCCTGGAGTATTGGGCCACAGGGAATGAACTTGCTTCTTGGTCTTGGATCCAGCTATCTCCTGCCTCACCTTCGTATACCCGTATTCTAAGTACTGTAATTTTAACTACAATAGTTGTTCAAGAATTTTGGTGTGTGTGTGTGTGTGTGTGTGTGTGTGTGTTAGTCGCTCAGTCGTGTTTGACTCATTGTAACCCCTCGTACTGTAGCCCGCCAGGCTTCTCTGTCCATGGAATTCTCTAGGCAAGAATACTGGAGTGGATTGCCATTCCCTTCTCCAGAGGATCTTCCTGACCCAGAGATCAAACCCTGGTCTCCTGCATTGTTCAGTTCAGTTCAGTTCAGTCGCTCAGTCGTGTCCGACTCTGCAACCCCATGAATCGCAGCACGCCAGGCCTCCCTGTCCATCACCAACTCCCGGAGTTTACTCAGACTCACATACATCGAGTCAGTGATGCCATCCAGCCATGTCATCCTCTGTCGTCCCCTTCTCCTCCTGCCCCCAATCCCTCCCAGCATCAGAGTCTTTTCCAATGAGTCAACTCTTCACATGAGGTGGCCAAAGTACTGGAGTTTCAGCTTTAGCATAATTCCTTCCAAAGAAATCCCAGGACTGATCTCCTTCAGAATGGATTGGTTGGATCTCCTTACAGTCCAAGGGACTCTCAAGAGTCTTCTCCAACACCACAGTTCAAAAGCATCAGTTCTTCGGCGCTCCTGCATTGTAGGCAGATTCTTTACCATTTGAGCTACAATTGGTAGAAGTAGTAATTTAGTATTAAACATCATTTCAGTTTATTATTTATCATGTATATATAATTTTTTTATTCATTCAAATGTTTTCTTAGGACAAATTTCAAAAAGCAGAATTGCATGATAAAAGAGTAGGTACGTTTAAAACTTTAATTTTTTGTATAAGACTGTACAGAAGTTTGATAAATTATAAGTATAGAGCATAAGTAAACACATTCACAAGTAAAGTGATCAGATTGGGAAACAGAAGATCAGAGTCATTAAGCTGTACACTTGAAGCTAACATATCTGTATTCTTCCTCTTTATAGTATGGGTTAATTGCTGTGCCAATATGATGGCTTCATTTTTAGGCAGTTAATTTGCTGGCAGGGCAGTACCAAAGTGACTAGGCAACAACCACAGCTTTATGTTTAGTGAAGTTTTTACTATGTCCACTTGTCAAAGTGTCTCTGGAAATCAGGACATGCAGTCGCACAGTGCTGGTCCATTTTTGTATTAAACTATTAACAAAAGTCTGTAGCTTATATTATAGTTTACTGTTAGTGCTCTAAAGTCTATGGGTTTTGAAAAATCTATAATGACATGTATCCATCATTACAGTTTCATACGGAGGTTTCAATGCCCTAAAAATCCCTTTTCCACCTGTTTATTTCTCCCTACCATCTGTATCCTTTGGTAAGAGTATGTTTAAATTTATAAGAAACCATCAAACTGTCTTCCAAAGTAGCTGTACTGTTTTTCATTTCAACCTGCAAAGAATGAGAATTTCTGTTGCTCCACATTCTTTCTAGCATTCATTGTGTTCAGTGCTTTAGATTAAGCCATTCTAATAGTTACACAGTAGTGCCGCCTTGTTTTAATTAATTTCACACATCCCCTGATGACATATGATTTTGAATATCTTTCCATATACTTATTTGTCATCTGTACAACCTCTATTAATTAAACATCTTTTTGGATCCCTTGCTTAATTTTTAATTGGGTTGTTTGTTTCCTTATTGTTGAGTTTTAAGTGTTCTTTGTATAGCTGGATACCAGTACTCTCTCAAATATGTGCCTTGCCAGTTTGTGAATAATCTTTTCATTTTCTTAACAGTGTTTTTTTTTTTTTTTTGCAAGGGCAAACGTTTTTAATTAATCAAGTCTAACATGAATTTTTTCTTTCATGAGTTATGATTTTTGTATTGTGTTTAATATCTAAATATGTCAAGACTAAACTCAAAGGTGCCTAGTTTCCCTCCTATTCTGTCTTCTAGAAGTTCTAAGACTTTATATTTCACATTTAACTCTATGATCCATTGAAAGTTTATTTTTGTGAAAGGTATAAAATCTTTGTATTTTTTAGCATACAGATGTTGAATTGTTTCAGTGTTGTTTGTTGAAAAGGCCATCCTTTTTTCACTGAATTGCCTGTGCTCTTTTCTCCCAGAGGATTGATTATATGTGTGTATTTCTGCATTATATATTCTGTTCCATAGATCTGCATGTCTATTCTTCTGCCATATCCACGTGGTCTTCATTACTGTAGACTTATAGTTACACTTGAAGTCAGGTCACATTTGTCCTCTCATTTTGTTCTTCAATATTGTGTTGGCTATCCTGGGATTTTTGCCCTATGTACAAGCTTTGAAATAAGTTATTCAATATCTACAAAATGATTTTCTGAGATTATGATTGTGGGTGAATTGAATCCATAGATCAAGCTGGGAAGAACTGACATCTTGACAATATTGAGTTTTCCTATTCATGCACATAGACTTTTTTTTAATTTAAACTTTTGATTTCCTGCATCAGAATTGTAGTTTTATAGTTTTCCTCATACAGATCTTGTATATATTTTGTTAAGTTTATCTTTAAGTATCTCAAATTTTATGCTAATAACCTAACCGTCTTTTACCTATGCTAAATTTTGGTTATCATATAAATTAGAATAGGCATTCTTTCATTAGTATATAATAAGAATTATTTTTAATATCCAATACAATTATTGTTATCATCAATTTAAACCTTGCATACACTTAACCCCACAAAATATAATAGTATAAGAATAAGTATAATAGTATAAGTACTAGTAATATTACTTTACTAATAGTATAATCAGTGATCAAGACCATCCTCAAAAATGAAATGGAAAAAGGCAGTATGGTTGTCTGAGGAGTCCTTACAAATAGCTGAGAAAAGAAGTGAAGCTAAAGGCAAAGGAAAAAAGGAAAGATATACCCATCCGAAAGGAGAATTCCAAAGAATAGCAAGGAGAGATAGGGAAGCCTTCCTCAGCGATCAATGCAAAGAAAGAGGAAAACAATAGAATGAGAAATTTGGAAAACTTCCCAGATTTTGAGTAGTCTCTGGGAGTTGGTGATGGACAGGGAAGTCTGGCATGCTGCAGTCCATGGGGTCACAGAGAGTCGGACACGACTGAGCGACTGAACTGAACTGATGTTTCTTGCTCTCTTCTTTGCCTTTCCTATACTTGTGCTTTGTTCTGTTTATTTCCAAGTTAACATCTTCCAGGTAATGATTCCTCTCTTCCACTGTATCTCCTCTGTTGTTATATTTTCCATTTCTGGAAATTCCATTTAATTGTCTTATATTGATTTCAATTATCTGAAGTGTTAATATTTCACTATCTTGTCATTTATTTCTTAAGCATCTAGTAACTCCAATGTCTGGATCACTATGTTTATGTTTTTATTGTTTGTTTTCTGTTGGTTCTAGATCTTGATATGCCTTTTAAATTTGATTAAATGCCAGATGTATTTTAAAATATAAAAGCTATGCATCAGCACTGTTCAATAGAAGTTTATGTGAATAAAAAAATATTCTATATGTGTGCTGTGCAGGATGGTCGCTGCTAGCCAGATGCAGTTTTTGAGCACTTGAAATTGATGTGGCTGATGAAGTAATATTTCATTTACTTTTAATAAATGTAAATAGCCACATGTGGCTTGTGACCAACGTAATGAACAGCAAAGTTCTGGATAAAGATTTTTGCCTGGCATTGTGTATTCAAAGTTGCAAAGTTCTCTATTTTGATATTTCTTCCACTAGAAAGGATATTCTTCAGCTCCTTGTGAGTAGCTAGAGTAGAAGCAGGTCACTCTAATGAAATCAGGCATAGGTGTGTCTCACTAAGTTGTTGCTCTATTTCTGGTTCACCCTTTGTTTTAGTTTGCAGTTCTCAGGGGTCCAAAATGAAAGTCTATGTGTATTTTTTTTTTTTAATGTGTTTTACCTCAACCTCTCCATTCTGGCTGGCTCTGAGCTCCAATTTTTATCTTTTCAGACCAAGGAAAGTGCTGGTAGTTCTACTTAGCTTTTTAACCTGCTATTATCTACTTATACTCAGCTCCTCTGCCTCTTGCTTCTCCTGTGCAGCTGAGGAATTGTTCTATGCCTTAGGACAATAACTGGTCAAACTACTGGAATCACTTTTCTGTGTTTCTCTTTTTTTCTGGGGACCTCTCATGTCTTGATACTTTGGTAACTCTGAACCTTAATTTTTAACCTCATTAGTCTTGTGAGATGTCTGAAATCTCTTTTCAGCTTCTCTGCCTCATAGCAGCTGCCTTCTGTTCAACTTCACAGCCTCAGCCCCCACGTGGCTTATG
The DNA here is from genome assembly GCF_023091745.1 of Budorcas taxicolor. NCBI lineage: Eukaryota > Metazoa > Chordata > Mammalia > Artiodactyla > Bovidae > Budorcas > Budorcas taxicolor. Next base: position 6,508,375 of record NC_068930.1, on the reverse strand, counting down.
AATCATTAATTGCGCTGCCTTAGAAGCAGACCCTGGATAAGTGTTAAAGTAAAAGTGATTTATTTGGGAAGTCCAGGACACTGGTGGTGCCATGGGGAAGTGATATAGAGAAGGGAAAGCATTAAAGTCATTAAGCCAGTTACCATAGTGGACACCTGAGGCTGAATGCTTCAGGGAAAGCCTCAAAAATGGTGCAAAACACTTATCTCAGATATACAGTACCCAACAGCTGAGAGAGCTGAAATGTTTTTCTACCAACTCCCAAGGGCTGTTTATGGGAGGAAGGTGGAGTTTGTAACATGTTCTCCCCACAGTATATAGCTTAATACCATTTGGGGCAATATTCTGAGCTTCCAGAAAAAACAGGTCATCAGACTTGGAAACACAAACCCTGGCAATTGGACGTCTGCTGTAGGAAACTGAATGGCTGATGAATGGAGCAATAAACATGGTGTAGAAAGTCATGCTCACTTCAGTGAATTTGTTTTCTTTCCAGGATATCGGTCCCTCAGAATTCTGGCTACCTTAGTAGCTCTTAAATACCCTCTCATATATATTTTTTATCTATTTTTCCTGATTGTTTTAAGTAGGGGGATTGGTGTCCCAAAAGCTAGTCAGTCATAGCTGACAGTGAAAGTCTAGGCTATTATGTTCTGGACACACTAAAAAGTATTTTACTGAATGATTTATGAGTCTGGTCACTAAAATATCTTTTTATTGATTTGGAAGGTGGATCACTGTTATTCAGTTTGTACCCTTGCAATGGCACTCTTTTAGTCCCTGTATCTTCAGTTTTCCTGATACCTGGCTTTCTTCTTGTCCATATTAATGGTGTTATGGGAAGTCAACAAGATGATCCAGTACAGGGAGGGAATTAGAGGGCTTCTTTGACATTAAAAAAAAACAACCCAAAACTCACCTGCTTTAATGCATTTTATAAAAAAACAATGTATATGCGGGCTATACTGAATTATTTTTACTTTTGTATGTTTGATCAGAAATGGGTAGTGACAACTCCATCCTTAATCCACAGTCCTTGAATTTGCTGCTTATCTGACTCATGCTAGCCCTTAACAATCCACAGAAACTGTTTTGAGTCTCTGATTGGCATCCTATTGCTGGTCATGCACTGTGCTGGTAGCATTGTGTCAGATGGTGAGCAGCCTTCTTGGGGAACAGGGTACTGCTGGGTGGCAAGGGTTAGTGACAAGTGAAGACGCACATCGACACTTGTCACTCACTGGCAAAACTCAGCTATGATGAGGAAATGCTTCATGGAGCGTAAGAACTGACACCAAAAACAGTACCAGAAAGAGAAAGTGAATTCTCAGCAAGTTAGAGACCAGGATCCTTCAACAGCAGGGCACTACTGTGGTCTGAAATCAAGCCTGGGAATATTGGATTCTGCAAACAGAAACAATACAGATGAGGGAGAAACCTTCCTCTTACTTAGCATTTTCCATTTTGTTTTCAAAGTAATTCTATCAATGAATTGTGTGGAAAGATGATATTAAAGAAGCTTACTCTCTTTAATCTTTCATGTGTAATCACTTATGTAAAATGACAAGCAAATATAGAGCAAAACCATTTTAACTGGAAATAACATACATTCAATGTATCACTCAAATAAGGAAATGAGTTACCACTGGATCCATGTTTGTTGAAAATTGTTGGACTTTTTTTCAAAAAGAAGCCTCAAATAAACTGGTACAAACTGAATGACAGTTATCCACCTTCCAAATCAATAAAAAGATATTTTAGTGACCAGACTCATAAATCATTCAGTAAAATACTTTTTAGTGTGTCCAGAACATAATAGCCTAGACTTTCACTGTCAGCTATGTCAGCTAGGACTGACTAGCTTTTGGGATACCAATCCCCCTACTTAGAACGATTAGGAAAAATAGACTAAAATAGAAAAAAAAGTATGAGAGGGTATTTAAAAGCTATTAAAATAGCCAGAATTCGAGGGGCCAATATCCTGGAAAGAAAACAAATTCACTGAGGTGAGTGTGACTTTCTACAAACCCAAATAAATCTGAACACGTTTGTTGCTCCATTCATCAGCCATTTGGTTTCCTACAGCAGACGTCCAATTGCCAGGGTTTGTGTTTGGCACCCACTGGTCCCTCTGCCTGTTGTCACTTTTACCCAGGACAGAGAGACCACTGGGTGCCAAATTCCATAGGATGTGATCTTTAAACCAGCTTCTCCCTGGACAGAAGCCAATTTCAGAGGAACTGAACTAAGACCTGTAAGCAGAATACTTAATGAGCAGCTTTGAACTGAAATGGAATATTTAGAGAATTAGTATAGTTTTCAGTGAGCAAATCCAAATAAATTTTGAACTTGTACTGAGTTTCCTTACATGCAATGCAATCTATCTTTGCCTCTGCAGAAGTATCTGCATGCGTTGTAGAACTCCTATCAACATACAGGTGAATTTTCTATGTGCTATGACACAATTCAATCCAATTTTACTTAGAGCAGAAATGAGGTATAATCTGACTTCAGAACACATTGTTCAGATTGAATGAGTCAAAATCTAACATAGACTTTTGTAGTTAATGTTACTTTGGAAAAAAAATAAAACGATGGATGTTGTTCAGTCGCTAAGCCATATCCGATTCTTTGCAACCCCATGGACTGCAGCATGCTGGACTTCCCTATCCTGCACTATCTCCCAGAGTTTGCTCAAACTCAAGTCCTCATTATTTCCAGAATCAGGGTCTTTTCCGATGGGTCTGCTGTTTTAATCAGGTGGCCAGTATATTTGAGGTTCAGTTTCAGCATCAGTCCTTCCAGTGAATATTCAGGGTTAATTTCCTTTAGGACTGACTGGTTTGATCTTGCTGTTCAAGGGACTATCAAGAGTCTTATCTAGCATCACAATTCAGAGACATCAGTTCTTCAGTGCTCAGCCTTCTTTATGGTCCACCTCTCACATCTATACATGATTACTGGAAAAACCATAGTTTTGAGTATATGGACCTTTGTAGACAGAGTGATGTCTCCACTTTTTAATATGTTTTATAGGTTTGTCATAGTTTTCCTTCCATGAAGCAAGCATCTTTTAATTCCAAGACTGCAGTGACTTTTGGAGGCCAAGAAAATGAAATCTGTCACTGTTTCTACTTTGTCCCCTTCAATTTGCTATGAAGTGATGGGATTGAATGCCATGATTTAAATTTCTTTTATGTTGATTTTAGTCTAGTCAAGGCTATGGTTTTTCCTGTGGTCATGTATGGATGTGAGAGTTGGACTGTGAAGAAAGCTGAGCACCGAGGAATTGATGCTTTTGAACTGTGGTGTTGGAGAAGACTCTTGAGAGTCCCTTGGACTGCAAGGAGATCCAACCAGTCCATTCTGAAGGAGATCAGCCCTGGGATTTCATTGGAGGGAGTGATGCTGAAGCTGAAACTCCAGTACTTTGGCCACCTTATGTGAAGAGTTGACTCATTGGAAAAGACCCTGATGCTGGGAGGGATTGGGGGCAGGAAGAGAAGGGGACGACAGAGGATGAGATGGCTGGATGGCATCACTGACTCAATGGATGTGAGTCTGAGTGAACTCCGGGAGTTGGTGATGGACAGGGAGGCCTGGCGGGCTGCAATTCATGGGGTCGCAGAGTCAGATATGACTGAGCGACTGAGCTGAACTGATGTTGAGTTTTAAGCCAACTTTTTCACTCTCCTCTTTCACCTGCATCAAGAAGCTCTTTAGTTCTTAACTTTTTACCATTAGAGTGGTATCACCTGCATATCTAAGGTTGTTGATATTTCCCCTGGTAGTCTTCACTCCAGCTTGTGATTCATACAGCCTAACATTTTGCATGATGTACTCTAAATATAAGTTAAACAAGCAAGGTGACAATATGCAGCCTTATCATACTCCTTTCCCAGTTTTGAACCAGTCCATTGTTCCATGTCTGGTACTAACTGTTGTTTTTTGGCCTGCATACAGATTTCTCAGGAGACAGGCAAGGTGGTCTGGTACTCCCATCTCTTTAAGAATTTTCCAGTTTTTGTAATCCATACGGAGGTATTAGTATAGTCAGTGAAGCAGAAGTAGACACTTTTCTCAACTCCCTTGCTTTCTCTATGATCCAACAATCATTGTCAACTTGATCTCTGGTTCCTCTGCCTTTTCTAAACCCAGCTTGCACATCTAGAAGCTTTCAGTTCATGTACTGCTGAAGCCTAGGTTGAAGGATTTTAAGCATAACCTTACTATCATGAGAAATGAGTGCAATTATATGGCAGTTTGAACATTCTTTGGCATTGCCTGTATTTGGGATTGGAATGAAAACTGACCATCTCCAGTCCTGTGGCCACTACTGTTTTCCAAATTTGTTTACATGTTGAGTGCAGTACTTTAGCAGTATCATCTTTTAGAATTTTAAACAGCTGAGCTGGTGGTAGTTATAAATACTAGCTTAGACTTCCAAAGGAAGTTTGTTTTAAAGCTCCTACTATATAGTTCTCATAAAGGAGTACGTCAAAGCTATATATTATCACCCTGCTTATTTAACTTATATGCAGAGTACATAATGCGAAATGCTAGGCTGGATGAAGCACAAATTGGAATCAATATTCCCGGGAGAAATATCAATAACCTCAGATATGCAGATGACACCACGCTTATGGCAGAAAGTGAAGAAGAACTAAAGAGCCTCTTGATGAAAATGAGAGAGGAGAGTGAAAAAGCTGACTTAAAGCTCAACATTCAGAAAAAGAAGATCATGGCATCTGGTCCCATCACTTCATGGCAAATAGATGGGGAAACAATGAAAACAGTGACAGACTTTATTTTTTGGGGCTCCAAAATCACTGCACATGGTGACTGCAGCCATGAAATTAAAAAACACTTGCTCTTTGGAAGAAAAGCTCTGATAAACCTAGACAGCATATTAAAAAGCAGAGACATTACTTTGTTGACAAAGGTCTGTCTAGTCAAAGCTATGGTTTTTCTAGCGGTCATGTATGAATATGAGGACTTGTCTATAAAGACAGCTGAGCACTGAAGAACTGATGCCTTTGAACTGTGGTGTTGGAGAAGACTCTTGAGAGTCTCTTGGACTGCCAGGAGATCAAATCCATCAATCCTAAAGGAAATCAGTCCTGAATATTCATTGAACGGACTGATGTTGAAGCTGAAGCTCCAATATTTTGGCCTTCTGATGTGAAGAACTGACTCACTGGAAATCTTTTCCTTGATCCTGGGGAAGATTGAAGATAAGAGGAGAAGGGGACGACAGAGGATGAAATGGTTGGATCGTATCACCGACTCGATGGATGTGAATTTGAGCAAGCTCTGAGAGTTGGTGATGGACAGGGAAGCCCGATGTGCTGCAGTCATGGGGTTGCAAAGAGTTGGACGTAACTGAGTCACTGAACTGAACTGATATAGTTCTCATATGATTCATGTCAACAATAATGGTAACAATAGGACTAATACTGTGAAGGAGCCACCAATATTTGTGGTCCTTTTGACCTCAGGCAGAATCCAATGAAGATGCCCTGTATTTATCAAGGCTCCTTGTAAATACCTATGAAGATGGGCAGCACAGTGGTACACTCTTTTCTCATTACGTGAATGAAAGCACCAGGTAACTTCTGACTCACTTATTTTTGGTGCTTATCTATTAATGCCATACTTTTGATAATTTGATATTACCAAGATCCTAGAATGAAAACACTTGGAGTTATTCTCAAACAAGAATGCTGGGGCACTGAGAAAGTAGCCTCAGCTCCATTCACGTCTTTTGTGTGTTTAAAAAACCATGACAAGATTCAGATGAATGTTTGGTCTCAATCTTAAAGGTGTACATTTTATGCAAAATGTTTGCCTAACTTAAAAGTTTGTAGGAAAACGTTCAGATTAAGCAAAAATTTTGAAATTATCTTCATTTTTTAACTTGGCTTTTCCCTATTATCTGTCCAACTATAAATTTTGCACTAAAAAGTTTGAAAAGTTCTTTCTATGTCATATATTAAAAGCACTAGTCACAAAGATGTAACTTGTTTTGTAGTCTCACTGGCAGTCTCTCCACATCTCTTGGTCTGTATCATCTCAGGAATATAGGGGAACATTGCAGGGAGATGGTCCCACACAATGACATCTGTACATTCCACCCAAGGCTTTAATAGGCTTAGAGGTGAAATCCCTGAGAGGTGAAACAAACGAGGCACCTATCTTCATCCAAGTTTCTGCTTGCAGGTGATTTCCAGATTTCCAGACCTTGGTACAGGAAAGAGAGCTTGATAGCCTTGCTGAGTTGAGCAACAGGGATGCGAGTTCTGAGAGGCTAAGGTGACTATAACTTGGAGACAAGAGTCTCAAAGCAGAGGCTCACACACATACACACACACACACACACACACACATATGAAGAGATTTAGCAATGTGGATAGGGATCCATATGAGTCTTTGGTTGAACATCATTCTACATATCCATAGGATAAAACTCCTTATGGTGGACAGAGAAAAATTTGCAGAAATTACTACTACCTCAAAGCAATCCTCAGCGATCACACAGAGCCAAGAATCATTTGACTACCCAATATCCAGAGTGGAGAAAACTCCTTCAATACACAAGATATTCTGTAGACTCCAGAAAGACAATGTCTTAGTAATTGAGCTAAATTGAATCTAGGAGAAAATCTACCCTAGTGCTTCTAAGTCACTTCAGTTGTGTCCAACTCTGTGTGACTCCATAGACGGCAGCCCACCAGGCTCCCCCGTCCCTGGGATTCTCCAGGCAAGAACACTGGAGTGGGTTGCCATTTCCTTCTCCAATGCATGAAAGTGAAACGTGAAAGTGAAGTCTCTCAGTCTTGTCCAACCCTCAGAGACTCCTTGGATGGCAGCCCACCAGGCTTCTCCATCCATGGGATTTTCCAGGCAAGGGTACTGGAGTGGTGTGCCATTGCCTTCTCCGAAGTATTTCATTGAGCCCCCTTTTTTTTGGGGGGGGGAGGCAAGAATACTGGAGTGGGTTGCCTTTCCTTCTCCAGGATATCTTCCCGACCCAGCGATTAAACCCAGATCTCCCGCATTGTAAGCAGTACCCTCTGAGCCACCCTAGATCCATCATTTAATCATAACAAAGCTAGAACTCAAAAAGGAAAAATTCGCAGTGTAGTATTTGCTATGTGTGAATTATACCTCAATAGAAATTGACTTTATAGAAAAAAGTAAAGTATTTCTTTATATTTTTTCTCAACAGATAAAAAGTTGTTATAATTTAATACTAGCTGAGTTTAAATATTAGCAATCTGGTAATAGGAGATAGATATGTTCCTAAACTTGATAGTTGATCATATATTTCTATGAACATGACAGTTAATAATGAAGCATTAGACACATTCCCATTAAGTAATTAATACCTCCTATCAGCATTCATATTTAATAGAATACTAGAATTCCTAACCAGCACAGTAACATAATAGAATGAAAGAAAGCTCACAAGACATAAAACAAGAAATTAAAGATCTCATTTTTCACACATAATCACTGTGTACATACAAAGTCACATATTAATAATAGCAAAGCAGGGATTCAAACTGAAGAACCTAACTCCAGAGTATTTAAATTCCTCAGCAACAATTTATTAGGAAATATTTAGCAACAATTCATTAGCAAAAATTTATTAGGAAATATAATCTTTTTGAAGCTACAAAACCCTACCAAGTTTGTGTTGAGGAACTATTAAGGAATATATTTTATTAAGCAAGCATGAAAATCTTGAGTAAAAGATTATAATTTTATTAAAAGGCTTACAGTAAGACATAAAAAAATCATAATATATATTCATAGGTGGCAATATGAAAGCTGTTTTTCTCCTCAAAATGAACTATAAAGTCAACACAATTCTAGATAGTTAATAGGGACCTTTGTGAAATCTGACCTAGCAACAGTAAAGTTCATATGCAGAGCCTCAGAATCAGGAAAAGATAATGGAAGAAGAGGAGTTCCATCCTACCCCAAGTCAGGTGTGGTCTATAGAAATGTGACGCAGGGAAGGTGAATCAGCCACTGGACCAGGCTGGAAATACTGAAAATGAAGGAGCAAGAATATATGAACCAGAAAGCAGTGGTATTACAAATCAGAGTTTGGACTTAGTAACACATGATGCTAGTGACATGCATATGGAAAACAATAAAACTAGATCTATATCTCACAACATATTCAAAATTAATAGCGGATGAGCTAAAGACAGAAAAATGAGGAAAAAATTCACTTAAATCTTAAATAGAACAAAATACAGGAGAATATCTTGATAGTGGTCAAAGATATGAATTTGTTAAACTAGACACACATGAAAAGCACAAATTATGAAACAAAAGATGGATTAATTTGAATTTAATATTTATTTAAATTAAATAAAAATTTATGATAAATTTAAAGTAGATAAAACACTTAAACATTTTATATGAAAACATTATAAAAAACACAAAAAGCAAGCCCTACAAGGAAAGAAAAAATGTGCCACTTTTACTAACAAATAAATAATAGTGTCCAGTATACATTAAAAAAAATTATTTTATCCATTGCCCTAAAGGGCAATAGATATGCATGATGAGTTCAGAATTTAAGAAAACATCCTAATAGCTAAAAAGTATATAAGATAATTAAAATTTGATAATAATATAGTAAGTGCAAATTGAGCAGTAATGTATTATATGTTCATAAACATATTTTAGAAATTAATAATTCTTATGTACCTAGAGTGATATTGATATGGGGAAACAAAAAATCTTATGTAGAGCTGGTGAGAATATAAATATATAAATGTGAAGATACCCAAAGTGATTCCATTTCTAAACAAATTTGTATGTAGGATGTTTATTTCAGTTCAGTTGCTCAGTTGTGTACAACTCCTTGCGACCCCATGAACTGCAGGACACCAGGCTTCCCTATCCATCACCAACTCCTGGGGCTCGCTCAGATTCATGTCCATCAAGTCAGCAATGCCATCCAACCATCTCATCCCCTTCATCCTCTTCTCCTCTTTCCAGGCATCAGAGTATTTTTCAATGAGTCAGTTCTTCACATCAGGTGGCCAAAGTATTGGAGCTTCAGCTTCAGCATCAGTACTTCCAATGAACATTGAGGTCTGATTTCCTTTAAGATGGACTGGTTGGATCTCCTTGCAGTCCAAGAGACTCTCAAGAGTCTTCTCCAACACCGCAGTTCAAAAGCATCAATTCTTTGGTGCTCAGCTTTCTTTATAGTCCAACTCTCACATCCATACATGACTACTGGAAAAAACATAGCTTTGACTAGATGGACTTTTGTCAGCAAAGTAATGTCTCTGCTTTTTAATATTCTGTCTATGTTGGTCATAGCTTTTCTTCCAAGGGGCAAGTGTTTTTTAATTTCATAGCAGCAGTCACCATCTGCAGTAATTTTTGAGCCCCCCAAAATAAAGTCCATCTCTGTTTCCATTGTTTCCCCGTCTATTGCCATGAAGTGATGGGGCTGGATGCCATGATTTTAGTTTTCTGAATGTTGAGTTTTAAGCCAGCTTTTACACTCTCCTCTTTCACTTTCATCCAGTGGCTCTTCAGTTCCTCTTTGCTTTCTGCCATAAGAGTGGTGTTATCTGCATATCTGAGGTTATTGATATGAGAAATATCTCTCCCGGCAATCTTGATTCCAGCTTGTGCTCCATCCAACCTGGCCTTTCATGTGATGTACTCTGCATATAAGTTAAATAAGCAAGGTGACAATACACAACCTTGATCTCCTTTCTTGATTTGGAACCTGTCCATTCTTCCATGTCTGGCTCTAACTATTGCTTCCTGACCTGCATACAGATTTCTCCAGAGGCAGGTAAGGTGGTCAGGTATTCCCATCTCTTTAACAATTTCCCACAGTTTGTTGTGATCCATATAGTCAAAAGCGTTGGCATAGTCAATAAAGCAGACATAGATGTCTTTCTGGAACTCTCTTGCTTTTCAATGATCCAGTGTATGTTGGCAATCTGATCTTGATTTCCTCTGCCCTTTCTAAATCCAGTTTGAACATCTGAAAGTTCACGGTTCACGTACTGTTGAAGCCTGGCTTGGAGAATCTTGAGCATTACTTTGCTAGCATGTGAGATGAGTGCAACTGTGCAGTAGCTTGAACATTCTTTGGCATTGTCTTTTTTGTGATTGGGATGAAAACTGACCTTTTCCAGTCTGTGGCCACTGCTGAGCTTTCCAAATTTGCTGGCATATTGAGTGCAGCACTTTAACAGCATCATCATTTAAGATTTGAAATAGATCAACTGGAATCCCATCACCTCCACTAGCTTTGTTCATAGTGATGCTTCCTAAGGCCCACTTGACTTTGGACTACAGGATGTCTGGCTCTATGTTAGTGATCACACCATCATAGTTATCTGGGTCATGAAGATCTTTTTTGTATAGTTCTTCTGTGTACTCTTGCCACGTTTTCTTAATGTCTTCTGCTTCTCTTAGGTCCATACCATTTCTGTCCTTTAATTGTGCCCGTCTTTAAATGAAATGTTCCCTTAGTATCTCTAACTTTCTTGGGGAGATCTCTAGTCTTTCCCATTCTATTGTTTTTCTCTATTTCTTTGCATTGATCACTTATGAAGGCTTTCTTATCTCTCCTTGCTATTCTTTGGAACTCTGCATTCAGATGGGTATGTCTCTCCTTTCTTCTTTACCTTTAGCTTCAGCAGTATTTAATAGTGAAAATAGTGCATGAATTTCATTTTAAAAAGTTAAATTTTCTTCTGTAAGTAAATGATAAATAAAATATGGGGAAACATTAACACTTCCTAGACAGAAATGTTACATGCCATTTTATTTCCTTTCTCGTAGTTTTTTCCTCATAAAATTTAAAAATTGCAGTTAGCTTTATTACAAGTGGTTTTATAGTTTTCATAGTTATAGTTAGTCACATGGTTCTTCCAAATAAAAAAAATACAAATATATCAAAGAATAATGGGTAAATAAAAGACAATTCCCAAATGACAGACGAATAGGGTATGAACATAAGGAGAAATGTGTATGTAAACTGAAACTGTCAGTCCCTCATTTGTGTCTGACGCTTTGCGACCCCATGGACTATAGCTCGCCACGCTCCTCTGTCCATCCGATTCTCCAGGCCAGAATACTGGAGTGGGAAGCTGTTCCCTTCTCCAGGGAATCTTCCTAACCCAGGGATCGAACCCAGGTCTCTCACATTGCAGGCAGATTCTTTACCACCTGAGCCACCATGGAAGCCCAAGTATGTAATAAACATGTAATAACAAATAAATAAGTGAATAAATAAAAACGTAAATAATGTTACAATAAAAAATTTAAACTACAATTAAAGTCTTAGTGAACTCAATCTGCGTGGCATTTTAGTTCAGGGTAAGTGAATCTTGGTTCTTATTTTATCCTCTGAAAGTTACAAATCTTGCCTTCTTGGCAGAATTTTATATTGGGATGGTATAATTATATTAAATAATCATAAACTAAACTAGAAGGAATGATGCTAAAGCTGAAACTCCAGTACTTTGGCCACCTCATGTGAAGAGTTGACTCATTGGAAAAGACTCTGATGCTGGGAGGGATTGAGGGCAGGAGGAGAAGGGGATGACAGAGGATGAGATGGCTGGATGGCATCACTGACTCAATGGATGTGAGTCTGAATGAACTCGGGGAGTTGGTGATGGACAGGGAGGCCTGGCGTGCTGCGATTCATGGGGTCACGAAGAGTCAGACACGACTGAGTGACTGAACTGAACTGAACTGAAACTAGAAGGAAAAGTAGTTTATATACTTTTTACTTCAATGGCAACTCTAATCAATATTAAGTGGCACACATTTATTAAGTCCTACTTTCAGTCCCTTGGTGGTAAGATACCTTCTAATATATTCTTTGACAAGAAACTTGGGGCTTATTGGCTTCTAAACGCACGTGAAAATGGAAAACATGCACTTTTCCTCCTTTTTATGTATTGTATTATAAATAATTCAAGAAGATGTTTGAGAATACTTGGGCAACAACAAGAGTCTACAAAAGTAAAGCTTTATTCTTCATACACATGCTTCCTTCCTCTCCTGTGACTCTATATTCTCACCATCTCTGCAAACACAGACTTTCCCAGGTAAGAAATGGGCCACAGGAAGTGTCTGGAGCCTCTTGTTGGGTTCAGATATGTGGTGGCCAGAATTCACATGGATGGCAAAAATGGGAGACAGGTTAAAATTTCTCCCCTACAGTCATATTTATCATTTGTATAATTTTTAAATTATACAAAGGCTAAATAAGGAAAGGAGATCCAACCAGTCCATCCTAAAGGAGATCAGTCCTGGGTGTTCATTGGAAGGACTGATTTTGAAGCTGAAACTCCAATACTTTGGCCACCTGATGTGAAGAGCTAAGTCATTTGAAAAGACCCTAATGCTGGGAAAGATTGAAGGCAGGAGGAGAAGGGGACGACAGAGAATGAGATGGTTGGATGGCATCATCGACTCAATAGACGTGGATTTGGGTAGACTCCGGGAGTTGGTGATGGACAGGGAGGGCTGGTGTGCTGTGGTTCATGGTGTCGCAAAGTGTCAGACACGACTGAGTGACTGAACTGAACTGAACTGAAATAAGGAAAAGATTGTATAAAAGGATAGAGGATCTATATACATTGTTAATTATTGGTTTCAGTATACAATATTTGCATTTCATTTCTTCTCTTTCAATCACCAGCAAAATGATATATGTTTTTTTTTAAATTTTTATCATGCTGAAATCACTGACAAAAAATGCATGATGACTGCTACAGTAACACCAAATAGTCATATGGTTGCAAAAATCTTTGGATTGTTCATGTTTGATTGTCATTCCCTAAAACAAAATGATCAATGTCAGTGCATTAATAACACATGATTTAAGGATCTCACTTGGAATTATACTACTGTATAAACTTGTGGGATGAGAATTCCCTACAGATTCAATCTCTAGTCCTATAACGAAGATCCTGAAAACCACACAGTGTGGTCAAGAAAAAAAATGTTGCTATCTTTAGATTTATAAACAAATTTAAAGATTGGTTTTAAATTTAAAAAATGTGACTTCTGATCTCAGCCCTGACATGCAAAGGAGCTGGAAAGCAGTCACTGCCATACTTGCAAGAGGAAAAATCTGAACAAAGTGAAAAGTAACAGCTTCTTTTGGACACATCAGAGAACTGAGGTAACACAGCAAGCCACTTCAGACTGGAAATACAGGAGAATATGGAGAGAAACAGCTGAGGTATACTTTCAACAGCAGAAGCCGTTGTCCAGGCAGGAATGCTGCAGTGGGTTGCCATTTCCTTCTCTGGGGGAATCTTCCCAACCCAGGGATCGAACCTCCTGTGGCTCCTGCATTGCAGGTGGAGTTTTTACCACTGAGCTACCTGGGAAGCCCTTGAGCTGTATGTAGGGGATCTCTAATATTCTATTCTAAGTGCCTCGTAATAGCTCTGGTACATAGTAAACACTCAGTAAATATTTACGGACCGATTGAGTTTGATTTCTATTCCCAACTATGAGCCTTGCAATTTCTGTAACCCTGGACCTTCTTGAACCTTCTAAACTTCCATTTCCTCTTATGGAAGAAAAAAAAAAGGTATCAATATTTACTTCCCAGGATTATTGTAATAGTTAAGTGTTCATGCATTAAAATAGCCAGCCCGGAACATGGTGTGTTCCCCAGAGCCCTCACTTCATTCTTTAGTAATATTCTTTTCAAGCACTCTTTCTCTTTCTCTTTTCCTAAACTTTAGTTGTGTTCAGGAGACAATATGAATGCTTATTAAACTGAAATTATATTCCTTTGTAGACCATACTTAGAATGTTTTAGCAAAAAGTGATTGTATGTCTGTTGGACTTTGGTTTGAATCTTGTCTTTAGTGTTGTGACTTTAAGGAAGTTATTTAGCCTTTCTGTAAGGTATTGTGAGCCTAAAATGAGACAGCCTCGTCTAATTCAATGAAACTATGAGCCAATGCCATGTGCTGCTGCTGCTGCTAAGTCGCCTCAGTAGTGTCCGACTCTGTGACCCCATAGACAGCAGCCTACCAGGCTCCCCTGCCCCTGGGATTCTCCAGGCAAGAATACTGAAGTGGGTTGCCATTTCCTTCTCCAATGCCTGCATGCATGCTAAGTTGCTTCAGTCGTGTTCGACTGTGCGACCCTATGGACAGCAGCCAACCAGGCTCCTCTGTCCACACGATTCTCTAGGCAAGAATACTGGAGTGGGTTGCCATTTTTTAGGGCCACAAAAAGCGAACAGGTCATGGTGGAGAGTTCTGACAAAATGTGGTCCACTGTAGAAGGGAATGGCAAACCATTTCAGTATTCTTGCCTTGAGAATCCCATGTACAGTACAAAAAGGCAAAGATATGACACTGAAAGATGAACTCCCCAGGTTAGGAGGTGCCCAATATGTTACTGGAGAAGAGTGGAGAAATAACTCTAGAAAGAATGAAGAGACGGAGCCAAAGCGAAAATAATGCCCAGTTGTGGATGTGACTGGTGATGGAGTAAAGTCTGATGCTGTGAAGAACAATATTGCATAGACCTGGAATGTTAGGTCCAAGAATCAAGGTAAATTAAAAGTGGTCAAATAGGAGATGGCAAGAGTGAATAGCGACATTTTAGAAATCAGTGAACTAAAATGCACTGGAATGGGAAAATTTAATTCAGATGACCATGATATCTACTACTGTGGATAAGAATCCCCTAGAAGAAGTTGAGTAGCCCTCATAGTCAACAAAGGGTCCAAAATGCAGTATTGGGTCAATCTCAAAAATGATGGAATGATCTCTGTTCACTTCCAAGGCAAGCCATTCAGTATCACAGTAATCCAAGTCTATGCCCCAAGCAGTAATGGTGAAGAAGCTGAATTTGAATGGTTCTATGAAGATCTACAAGAACTTCTAGAAATAATACCAAAAAAAGATGTCCTTTTCAACATAGGCGACTGGAATGCAAAAGTAGGATGTCAAGAGATACCTGGAG
The DNA here is from genome assembly GCF_023091745.1 of Budorcas taxicolor. NCBI lineage: Eukaryota > Metazoa > Chordata > Mammalia > Artiodactyla > Bovidae > Budorcas > Budorcas taxicolor. The sequence goes on along the minus strand of NC_068930.1, from coordinate 6,493,366 downwards.
TAACCGGCAAGTTTGGCCTTGGAGTACAAAACGAAGCAGGGCAAAGGCTAACAGAGTTTTGCCAAGAGAATGCACTGGTCATAGCAAACACCTTTTTCCACCAACACAAGAGAAGACTGTACACATGGACATTGCCAGAGGGTCAATACTGAAGGCAGATTGGTTATATTGTTTGCAGTCAAAGATGGAGAAGCTCTATACAGTTAGCAAGAACAAGACTGGGAGCTGACTGTGGCTCAGATCATGAACTCCTTCCTTATTGCCAAATTCAGACATTTTGAAGAAAGAAGGGAAAACTACTAGAACATTCAGGTATGATCTAAATCAAATCCCTTAGGATTATACAGTGGAAGTGACAAATAGATTCAAGGGATTAGATCTGATAGAATGAGTGCCTGAAGAACTACAGATGGAGGTTTGCGACACTGTACAGGAGGCAATGATCAACACCACCCCCCAAAAAAAGAAATGCAAAAAGGCAGAATGTTTGTTTGAGGAGGCCTTACAAATAGCTGGAAAAAGAAGGGAAGCTAAAGGCAAAGGGAAAAGGAAAGATATACCCATTTGAATGCGGAGTTCCAAAGAATAGCAAGGAGAGATAAGAAAGCCTTTGTCAGGGATCAGTGCAAAGAAATAGAGGAAAACATTAGAATCGGAAAGGCTAGAGATCTCTTCAAGAAAAGTAGAGATACCAACAGAACATTTCATGCAAAGATGGGCACAATAAAGGACAGAAATGGTATGGACCTAACAGAAGCAGAAGGATTTAAGAAGAGGAGGTAAGAATACACAGAGTTCAGTTCAGTCTCTCAGTCATGTCTGACTCTTTGCGACCCCATGAATTGCAGCACACCAGGCCTCCCTGTCCATCACCAGCTCCGGAGTTCACTCAAACTCATGTCCATTGAGTCGGTGATGCCATCCAGCCATCTCATCCTCGGTCGTCTCCTTCTCCTCCTGCCCCCAATCCCTCCCAGCATCAGACTCTTTTCCAATGAGTCAACTCTTCACATGAGCTGGCCAGAGTATTGGAGGTTCAGCTTTAGCATCAGTCCTTTCAATGAACATCCAGGACTGATCTTCTTTAGGATGGACTGAGTGGACCTCCTTGCAGTCCAAGAGACTCTCAAGAGTCTTCTCCAAAACCACAGTTCAAAAGCATCAATTCTTTGGCACTCAGCCTTCTTTATGGTCCAACTCTCACATCCATACATGATTAATGAAAAAATCATAGCTTTGACTATATGGACTTTTGTTGGCAAAGTGATGTCTTTACTTTTTAATACACTGCCTAAGTTTGTCATAGCTTCTTACCTTAAGGATCCTTAAAAGTTATCCTAGTCTGTTTAAAACCACCTTATTATGAACAAAATGACATTCATCTCCATTTTATTCTGACATGAAAATTTATCCATTGTATGACTCCTAAAACCTGAAACCTTTTTCTCTTTCTATAGAAAATAAATGAAAGCAAGAATTACATCAAATTTTTCCTTCCAATTTGGCTAATATGTTAGCACCATCTAGTAAAAGTATAAAAGTATTCTTGGTTTCAGGAATCCTGACAAGAGAATAGAAGGATGGAGTTACCTGGGATTTTGTTTTCATTCAACCCTATAGAAGGCTGTTGGGGAAGCTGAGACAAGAAGGCAGCCAGGGGTTGCTTGCCCAACTTTTGTATCTTGACTATACCAGTGTGTGCCTGTCACAATATTTATCTTAGATTTTTGTCTCCACATTAGAAAAAGACTGCCTTTTCTTCTTCTTTTTATTGGAATATACCTGTTTTACAATGCTGTGCTGGTTTCTTTTGTACAAAAAGTGGATCAACCATATGTACATAAATATCCCTTCCCTCCTGAGCTTCCCTCCTAGCCCACTGCCCATCCCAACCCTCTAAGTCATCAGAGAGGAGGCAGCTGGTTCCCTGTGCTGTGTAGGAGCTTCCTGCCAGCTTACATGTGGTGGTGTTTATATGTCAGTCTGACTCTCAATTTGTCCTGCCCTTTCTGTCTCCCTCTGTGTCCACAAGCCTGTTCTCTACTTCTACGTCTGTGTTCCTGCCCTGTAAATAGGCTCATCAGGACCATTTTTTTTTTCTATATTCCATGTATATACGTTGATATACAATATTTGTTTTTCATTTTCTGACTTACTTCACTCTGCATGATAGGCTCTAGGTTCATCCACATCACTATACACGACTCAATTTTGTTCCTTTCTATGGCTGGGTAATATTCCAGTGGGTTTCCCAAATGGCTCAGTGGTAAAGAATCAGCCTGCCAATGCAGGAGACATATGAGTTGCAGGTTCAATCCCTGGTTTGGAAAGATCCCCTGGAGGAGGAAATATATTCCACTCCAGTATTCTTGCCCAGATAACGCCATGGAAAGAGGAGCCTGGTGGGCTACAGTCCATGGGATTGCAGGAGTTGAAAATGACTGTATGACTGAGCGCGCGCACACACACACACACACACACACCCACACCCACACACACACACAGACACACACCCCACCTGGCTTTCCAGGTGGTATAATGGTAAAGAATCTATATACCACATCTTGTTTATCCATTCATCTGTCGATGGATATCTAGGTTGCTTCCATGTCCTAGCTATTGTATATAGTGCTACAATGAACATTGGGGTACACATGTCTTTTTCTTGACTTGTGATTTCTCTCAGTGTATGTGCCCAGTAGTGGGATTGCTGTGTCATACGTAGGTCTATGTTTAGTGTTTTAAGAAACCTCCATATTGTTCTCTGCAGTAGCTGTATCAATTTACAGTCCCTCCAATAGTGTAAGAGCTTCTCTGGTGGCTCAGTAGTGAAGAATCCATCTGCTACAGTCCATGGGGTTGCAAAAGAGTTGGACGTGACTTAGGGACTAAACAACAACAACGACAGTTACACTGTTTCCTTTTCTCCCCATCCTGTCCAGCATCTATTGTTTGTAGATGTTTTTGATGATAGACATTCTGATCAGTGTGAGGTGATACCTCACTGTAGTTTTGAATTGCATTTCTCTACTAATGAGGGATGTTGAGCATCTTTTCATGTGTTTATTGACCATATGCATGACTTCTTTGAAGAGATGTCCATTTTATGATTGGATTATTTATTTTTTTGGTTATTGAGCTCCATGAGTTGTTCATATATTTTGGAGATTAATCCTTTGTCTGTTGCTTCATCTGCAAATATTTTCTCCCATTCTGAGGGTTGTCTTTTCACCTTGTTTATAGCTTCTTTTGCTGTGCAAAAGCTTTTAAGTTTAATTAGGCCTCATTTATTTCTTTTTGTTTTTGTTTTCATTACTCTAGGAGGTGAGTCAAAAAAGATCTTGCTGTGGTTTTTATCAAAGGGTGTTTTCCCAATGTTTTCCTCTAAGAGTTTTATACTGCCTGGTTTTACATTCAGGTCTTTAATCTAACTGAGTTTATTTTTGTGCATGGTGTTAGGGAGTGTTCTAATTTCATTCTTTCACATATGGCTGCCCAGATTTCCCAGCCAACTTATTGAAGAGGTTTTCTTTTCTCCACTTTATATTTTTGCTTTCTTTGTCATGGATTAAGTGACTATAGGTTTGTAGGTTTATCTCTAGACTTTCTATCCTGTACCACTGGTCTGTATTTCTGTTTTTATGCCCATACCATACTGGAAAAAGACTGCATTTTAGGCGACAATTTTAATAATTTGCTAGTGGGTTTATGATGTACCCTGTGTTCACCAGAAAATATATCCTAAGGCAAAATGAAGTGCTACTGCTTTTCTAGGGTGGGTAATACTGCTGAAAAAAGGGGTGAAGGTAAAGGAGATCCAGGCATGCAAGGAGAGGGAAAGAAAGGAGTTGCTATGTTATCTCAGGACATTTCACAGGAGAAACAGAGGGTGAGTCATTTATTCCCCTGGTTCCCATCTTCCATTCCTCTAAGGTCCCCCACATGGATGGTTAACTCTACCGCCATTTCAGATTGCACATTTGCACGTACTGAGTAGGTCCTGTTACACTTGGACCTCTTTGCTGTGAAGCCTGAAGGTGCAAGGTAAGAGAAAAGCAATGTGGACAGGTGGTGAGGGATGTGAACATGTTCCCATGTACAGCTGATTGCGGCTCTTGTAGTACTGCATGGTGACGCAGCAGCTGGGATGATAAATACGGTCAAGAGGCTCAGAGACTGGTTGAAGCCAAGATCTGAGGTGGTGCGTGGTTGGATGATAATAACACTTGCAATGTGGTTTTCAAGTTTTAGAACATGTAAAATAATATTAATAGAAAGGGGGATCACTCTTGCTGTGTTGTTGGCTTTTCTCAAGCACCCTATCCTCACTGTTTATTTTCTATGGCTGTAATCCCCAGTGGGGCATTCCTCTAAAAGAGGTACATGTAAACAGGAAAAACAGACTGAAATACGAATATGGAGGGATCCAGATCCAGATCTAATCTAATATTCCTGATCATTCCATTGTACATGAACAGGACACAGAATACAAAGTATTTTGTATCTATTTTGTATCTATTCTGAAAACTAGATTTTTTTTTCAGAACATAATTAGGAGGCTAAGTTTATCTCTTGTGTATGTTAGTCGCTCAGTTGTGTCCAACTCTTTGTAGCCTGCCAGGCTCCTCTGTCCATGGAATTTACCAGCTAAGAATACTGGAGTGGGTAGCCAGTTCCTTCTCCAGGGGATTATCCCAACTCAGGGATGGAACCCAGGTCTCCGATATTGCAGGTGGATTCTAATACCATCTAAGCCACCAGAAAAGCCCAAGTTTATCTCTTAACCTATCTCAATACCAACCTTTCAGGAAATTGCTGATTTTTATAAAAGGCAATATATTTAAAATTAATTCCAGAAACATGCCAACTTGAGATCCAAGGTCTAGATTTAGATATTTACCTATATAATGTCTTGACAATAGAAAAGAAAATCGTAAGCTTTGTAGAAAAAAAAAAAATACAGAAAAGCAGCATTTAGGTCTTGGAATGGCCCGAGGAAGTCTATCAAGCAACGAATGGACTTGATTTGCAGGTTTTGCTGCACAAAGTATTCCACAAGTAGGAATGTGGAATCATCTTCCTCAATATTAGATGTCTGAAGCACACAGTTTTTCAAGAAAAATCTACAATCTATGAGCCTGGGGGAGCAAACATTACTCAGGAACACAGCAGTGATACACAGGGCAGGGTGGACCGTGGTGTTTATCTGTTTCTTGGCCAAGGTGCTGGAGGTCTATTAAAATGAGAACCAGAGGGTTTGATCTGGTCTTGGAGAACACGAGGTTCATAGTCTGATATTAAGAACCACGGACAGCTCCGGGCTGCACCAGAAAAGGCATCTTATTTTTCCATTCCTCGGAATGATAGTCCAGGGTCTCCATGTCTGATGCGGACTCTAGCTTCTGATAATAAAGCAAGCCTGCTTATTTGGCCTTCTCTTTAACACTCATTTAAGTGTATTTATGTGAGTAGGTAGGGAGTGCTCACATGGAATGTTCAGGGGGTGAGAGTGAGAGAAATAGTTGAAGGAACCAATTTAAGAAAATGGTTTTATATTGCATAAATAATTAATCCGGCCGCCTTGCAAGCGGCTGGATGGGTCAGGCGGGAAAGCCCGTGGGTGGGGGCGGGGGCGGGGATCCCCGTATCGCCGTTAGATGTTCAGTGACTGCGGGGGAGAGCGGATCCCACCCGTGTCGGGTCAGAGGCGCCGCGCCATGTGCTCTGGGCTCCCGGCCATCCTGCTGCCCATCTGGCTCTCCTGGACCCTGGGGACGCGAGGCTCGGAGCCCCGCAGGTGAGGCAGGGGGCTTCCCTCGGGCCCGGCGTCCTGCCTCCCGCGCTGCAGCGCAGGTCTGCGGGCAGAGGCGTTCCGCAGCCGCCGCGGGCTCAGCCTGCACCGCCGCCGGACGGGGGTCGAGGCCAAAGGGCCAGGCCGGGGAGCAGGCTGAGGGCGGACGTCTCGGGAGGAGTGGAGAGCGTCTCCTTCGCCGTTGCTGCCCGCGTCGCCGTCGCCGACCGTCCCCTCCTTCGCGGGTGGCTGGAGGCCCAGCGGAGCTTGGCGGCGCGGCCCACCGCTGGCGCTGCCCGGCGCCGCGCGGTCGCGGCTGCAGCCCGCGCGCGGGGCCGGCAGAGGCCCGGGTCACGCTCCGCAGCCAGCGAGGCGGCGGGGACGCTGGGCGCCGGGGGCCCGCGGGAGCTGGAGCCCGGGCCCGGCGGGGCGCGCTGCGCGGCGGCCCGCGCGCCCCGCCCCGGCCCTCGCCGCGCGCCCGCGCCCGCGCTCCTCCCTGCGCGCGCGCCTCCCCAGCCCTCCCCCTGCGCCCTCCTCCGCTCGGGGCCAGCGCGGCGGCGGCGGCGGCGGCGGCGGCAGCAGGAGCAGCCCCGGCTGCGGGTCGCGACGGCGGCGGGGCGCCCCCTCCCCCGTGCCGGGGCGCGGCGGAGGGATGTGGGGCTTTGCGGGAGGAAGGTTTTTCGGCATCTTCTCGGCCCCGGTGTTGGTGGCGGTGGTGTGCTGCGCGCAGAGGTAGGGTCGTGGCTTGCTTGCCGGGAAGCGGGCCGGGCGGCTGGCACGGTGCGCGGGTGTGCGCGCCGGGCACGGGCGGGCGAGCCGCCGCCTGACCCGGTTCTCTCTCCCCCCCCCCACCCCTCCCGCAGCGTGAACGATCCTGGGAACATGTCCTTTGTGAAGGAAACGGTGGACAAGCTGCTGAAAGGCTACGACATTCGCCTGAGACCGGACTTCGGGGGTAAGTAGGCTGTGCGCCGCCTCTACGGGCTGCGCGACCCCCCGCGCTGGGGGCCTGGGCGGAGGAGGGAGGCGGGGGCCGCTGCCGCCGAGCTGCTGCCGCCCGGGGAGGGCTCGGCCTGCGCCCCCTCCCCGGCGGCTCCCGGGCCCCGGGGCCGCCGCAGCCCGTGCCCGAGCCTGGCTCACGGCAGTGTCGTGTGCACTTTCCGCAGGTCCCCCGGTCTGCGTGGGGATGAACATCGACATCGCCAGCATAGACATGGTTTCCGAAGTCAACATGGTGAGTGCCTGCCTTCCCCGGGCGCAAGCCCCTGCCCCGCCGCGTGGGCACGCCGGCGGCCTCGGGACCAGGCTGGAGGCCTTCGCTGCCGGGCCGAGCTGACCGGGCGGGTGACCCGAGCGGTCCTCGCCGCGCCGGCCTCCGCCTGCCCGCGCGCCTGTGCGCACTGGGCAGTCGTCGGCTCGGAGCCGCGCGGAGGGCGCGCCTTCCTGCGGTGGGAAGGGGTCCGGGCTCACCGGAGCGGGCGCCCTCGCCGCCCGCGAGCTCCCGGCCGGTCCCGCGGTCGGCCCGCCGGTGCCCGGGCGGCTCGGGGTCGTCTCGCCTCGTTAGCAACAGGCGCCGGGGGGCGGGGGAGGAGAGCGCAGTTGCGCGGGAGCGTGTATCCTGGGTGAGGGGGACTCAAGGGTTGCTTCCTGGTGGAGGAGGTGCTGGCCGCTGGAGAGCGCGGAGGGCCGTGGTCGGCGTGTCCTGCGCTGTCTCGGGTCCGTTTCCTCAGAGTCCAGTGGCTTTTCCGAGGGCGGGCTCGCGACACGGAACCCGGACCCAATCCGCCGGGCTCTGTCGGAGGTGCTGACGGTGCTGGAGGGTCTGGCGGGCCGTCTCTGCAGGGAGAGTGGAAAGCTAGAGAAGCAAGTGTCACTTAGGGCTGTGTTAATGCGAGGAGATTCTGTGTTCTGACCTGTGGCAAGTGGAGGTCCCTGTCTGTCCAGAGGTGTGAAGTGGGTGTCACAGGCTTCCTCAGGAACCGTTAAGACAACACGGAATAAGGAGAAAAACGACCCCTTTCATTTTTTGATTGAACTGGAATACCAGGGGTTTTTGAAAGCAGGTTTCAGTTTCTGAGTGACACTTTAGAAATTGTGAGGATGAGAATTTGGAAAAAAAAAATATTTTTTTGGAAAAAATCATTTGGCAACTTTTCTTTCTAAAATATAGCACCAAGAATATAATGAGCCATGAGGTAGACTCCATGGATTTCTCCTCTGGTGGACATGCTTACTCGCAGGCTGTGATTCTGATTCAGTGGTCTGAAGTGCAGTCTTGGGGGTCACTATTTAAAACTAGTGCTTCAGATTTTTTTTTTCAAGCGGATGTTTTATGGACAGTTTTTTGAGAAACATTCTAATAACATAGAAATGTGGATGTTTACCAATAAACTAAAATCATAATTTTAAATAGATGTTTAGCAAGATATATTTAAAGGCATACACTAGTATGGATTTTGTAGGAAGAAATCTTTGACTACATGAAACTACGGTTAATTTTTTACTCTTAACCTAAAGGTTTAAAATTATGATGTGTGATTTAAAAAGTACTTTTCTTTCAATGTATATCACTAAGGACATTTATATTCAAGTATGAATAATAAATAGATAAATAAATAAGTTGTTAATAAAAACAGGATGAAACAGACTTTACATATATTACACTAAAAACATCACATTTATTTTACTTTTTCAAATTTTTGAAAAATCATTCTGTCAAAAGTATGTCTTATGACCTTAAGGAAACAAGTTAATATATTCAAGATATACTCTGTAATCTGTGATTTCCTTAACTGGGAACTTCATGTTCTATAGAGAAGAAAGTTTTGTATAGAAGTTAATAGACTATTCAGTGGATTTTTATGTCAAAAATTATTATATTGGTTGTCAAATAATGAAGAAAACATACTGATGTGATGCTTTAAGAACTCTGTACAGTGTTTAAACAGCCAGGGAATAGAGAATGTCTCGTTGCAAATCGTTACACATTTCCTGTGAATGAATTTTTAAACTTAGCTATCCAGTTGTTTAGACATCATGCTGATATTTAGCACCTTTAAAAACTTCATGCGCTATGAACTGAAATGTCCCAGTTTTCTCTGAACCCAACACTAGGAAGACAAATTGAGGATACTAGCCATTATATTGAATAATCTTTAAGTGCCTATACCAAAGCCAGTAATTATGCATAATGTACCATAGCATTCTTGTATACCTTTGTTTTGCATTTTTATGATGTTAATTTTTGTGGTTCTCTCTGTATAAGTTTATGGTTAAGAAAAATTGGGAATTGATGAACTTGGAAATTGAAGGCCGTTGGACAGATGGACTAACTGGCATCTGAAATATCTTCCACAAGTGGATTGGTAACAACATCCACTAGAAAAACCTGATTTCCTATAACTCATGATCAGGATCATAGCTCATAGTCATAGCTGCTATATTTGACTTATTTTTAACTGAAGGAACTTCCAAATATATAGCAATATTAAGTATCATTTTGGAGCTGACATTTTATAGGGAAAAAACTGGGTATGTGGTCATAAGATTAAACCCATATTTTTAATCACGTTGCTTAAAAGCAATGCATTATATTTGTGAACTTCCTTAATTAATTGCCTTACTAGTTACGCAAAACTTAAGTGTTGTTAGGTTACGAAAAAGAAAGGGGCATGCCCTAAGAGAGAGAGGGAAGGAAAGGCAGAGGGAAGGAGGCAGAAAGAGGAAGGGGAGAGACTAAGAGGACTTCTGACAGGGAAAGCCTTCTGCAAGAAGTTATGAAGTGATACTTAAGTTGGGTGGGTGAGTAGGGGGAATAGAACTGTGACTGGCATAGACAGAAGAGGATGTTTTGGGTTAGAGAAGAAATTGGCAAAGCTATGGATGGATAGATCAGCAGGACTGGAAATGTGGAGAGACTCAAAAGATGAAACTGGAAAAGTAGGACAAACCCGTTCACCTAGGCCCTTCTCTGCCTTGCCAAAGATTTCAGATGCTAATTAATTTTCAAGAATTAAGGAGCCTGTAAAGATTATTAAGCAGATGATTGACATGATTTAAGTTGTGGTTTAAAATGAATATTGTGACAAAGATGTTAATTTAGATGGAGTGAGAAGAGCGAAGTTAGCAAGAAAATTCAGGGTAAATGATCATGGAAGGTTCTTTGAAACTGTTCTCAAATTTTCATAGATATGCTTTTGAAAACATATTTAGTGAAATAAAGATCCATTAATATCTGAAATAAGGATATGAAAAGGGTGTATATCTCAAGGTAGGACAGATGTGCTCTTGTTAGTGGACACTTTGAGGGTGAACATGAAGCAAATAGTTACTTTTCTCTTTAAACAGTTGCAAAACAGTATCTACTGATGGTCATATAGGTAATGCCTCCAAAGAATGCCTCTGACCTCAAAAAATTAAATAAATAGATACATTGTACATATACATGTGTATATCGTTATGCATTTTGGTTTTATATTAACAATCAAAATGGATTTTAGTATTTTAATATTTAACATTATTTTGCTATAACATGTTTCAGTGATAATGGAGATATTTTGTATTTTCATTTTTCCTAAGCTTCTAAGTTTTCTTTTTGTGTACTTTATTTAAAATTGACATATCGTTAATTTGCAATCTTGTTAGTTTCTAGTGTACAGCAAAGTGACTCAGTTATAAACATACACATATATATACACATATATATTCTTTTTCAGATTCTTTTCCATTGTAGGTTATTACAAGATATTGAATTTAGTTGCATGTGCTATATAATAGATCCTTATTGTTTACCTCTTTTATATATAGTAGTATGTGTGTTAATCCCAAACTCCTAATTTTCCACTTCTTTTTTTAATTAGCTTACTTGACAGCAGTCAAACAAAAAACCATTTTCTTTTACGTAACTTCCCTTGTTCTCTTAGCTCTTGTTTTAAATGTTCAGATAATCTTTTAAAACTAAGCATGGTTAACTAATTGTTGAGATTTGGTTTACATATTTCTTTAGGTGAGATTGTGCATATGAAAGTATTCTGTACTGAAAATTTTTATATGCATGTGTTATAATTCTGGTGTTAAAATTTTAGCCCTGGTCCAAGTGTGAAGTAAAGCTGTTGAATAGATAGGTGGAGGGATAAGTGGACACAATTATTGAAAATACAGGAAATGTAAGGGAATATTAAAATATAAAACTAGAAAAGTTTAATTTTAAAATATACTTTTTTTACTGAAAGAGGCTGAAGTAGTTCTGGAACTCTTTAAAAATCAGATAACAAGAACAGTATTTTAAAGTAGTCATATGAGTTCTTTTTGAATTTGAATTACTAGAATAAGCCATTGTTTGATTTGTTAATTCAGAAAGAAACTATACATTCTCAATTTCTACTTAATTAAAGTATTAGGATTTGGGGCTGCCTTGGTGGCTCAGTGGTTAAGAATTCGCCTGCTAAGGCGGGAGATGTGGGTTCCATCCCTGGGTTGGGAAGATCCCCCTGAGAAGGAAATAGCAACCCACTTCAGTATTCTTGCCTAGGAAATCCCACGGACAGAAGAGCCTGGTGTGTCCATGGAGTCAAAAAAGAATCAGACATGACTTAGCTACTAATCCACAAATATTAAGGATATAAAACTAGATTCAAACTCTAGTAATAAAAAGGCTAATGTTCTATGATTTAACTTGTACTTTAGTATTTTATGCACTTAATTCATCTGTTAAAATTGAAGTGAAAGTTGACTAGTTGTGTCCGACTCTTTACAACCCCACGGACTATATAGTTCATGAAAATGTAACTATAGAATTGTTTTTTCTGATTTCATGCATATAAATAATAAACTGTTATCTTTTTTTAGTTGTGAGTTCCTTTTAGGAGACATATCTGCTGTGTTCAGTTATTATGAGAGGTATATTTGTCCCTTATGCTTGTTGTAGCGTATTCCTTCCTCATTGATTGCATTTTACTCTTCAGAATCAACGTATTTTTTGGTGTCTCAGTGTAAAATGAATATGGTACATAAGAGCATGGTTTTGGAACGTCCCAGCAAGCAGCTTTGGTGCTGCCTCACTGTAAAATAGGTGCAGCTGACTTTCGTGCACAACACAGAAGCATTTGCTCTCACTTTGTCTTTCCTGTTTTCAGAAGAGTGGGAAAAGAAGAAGGTCACCGTGGTTTGAGTGAGCTGGGATTAGCTGGAGAATTCAGCTTCTAGGCAGTTTTGATCAAATTTATGTTAATCAACTCTCCTCCCTGCGCTGGAGTCTAGAGTTGCTCCATCCGCGGCGCACCGAGTGTCCAGCACCTGGCCAGGTCCTCAGGCGGAGGAGCTGAGTCCCAGGAGTTCAGCTGTTGTGCTGCAAAGAGCCTAATGGGATTGGGAGTTTCAGGTTCTGTTTCTAAATTTATGGGAACATCTAGCCTTAGGCAAGTCCCTTAATACTCAGTAATTCAGTCTCTGGCTTCTCAGATGCCCGTGGCACAAAAATACCTGGGTGATAGCACAAAGGGCTTAGCTCTACATAGAAAATTGCGGTAAAGATACCCACACAATCACAGCCCAACACACACATATTAGAAAACTGTCCTTTTCTGATTTCTTCTAGAGAGGCTCTGGCTTAGTTCAGAGTCAGCATATGAATTGTTAATCGCATTTGAATTGTTACTAGCATTTTAAATGTTGGAAATGTGCTAATGCTCTTGTTACCACTTAAGCTGAGGGATGACTCAGCAGAAAGGAAGAAGTGTGTCTCTGACCCAACTGGGTTTGAAAAACCACTTACAGGAAAGGCACTCCAGGGGTAAGGTCCAGTGAGCATGTTGGCATTTGGTTCCAGGTTGCTGCATTTAGGAGGTAAGACTGTTTACTGAGGACATTACTACTCCCTGGAAGTATGTTTCGTGCCTAAGTTATGATTAAACATCAATGCTGGGGCACTGACAAGGAAGCATATAATAAACTTAAGAGATGGATGAGAATAGCACTTATATAATATGCTCTTTATGAAAGGAGGTTTTTGTTTAACATTAGAAAGAATGATATGGGAGGCAAAAAGAGGGTGCTTTTTGTCTTTCCCCTCAGGGAGGCTGCAAAGCTTATGTTGCTACAGCTCTTAGAAAAGGAATCTTCCACACATTGCCTTGTCCTGAGCAGCCTCTTCCTGGAGCCTTTGCCAGGCTCAGTAGATCCTATGTTGTGTTGCACATAGAAGTAAGTACTTGGTTTGAATTAATGGCACAAATCTGCTTATTTATATATTAAAAACTTTATAATTTTTGCCAATGAAGCAATATGAATTCAAACATCTGATTTTGTAAATACTGTCATCTGTAAGAGCTCTTCTTTCCTTCCATTGGTAGCAGAATCTTTCTTTCTCCTGTGGGTTCTGTGTCATAACACTCTTGTTTAGTTGCTGAGTCGTGACTGACTCTTTTTGATCTCATGGACTGCAGCACGCCGGGTTCTCTGTCCTTCACTATCTCCTGAAGTATCATATCATATATACTCTCATCATGCTTGAAGCCTACTGAACATTTGGTTGAAATAAATCAAGCCTATTGACCATTGGGAATCTGTAAAATTTTCTTGTGATGCATATTGAGGTATAACTTAGGGAGATGACAGCTAACAACAGCTTAATGTCATTTTGCAGTTGATGAAATGTTTCAAATATTTTGCATATTTGATCATCAAACCTGATGATCGGCTTAGTGAAGTATATCTAATAGGTAGATATTACTCTCATCTCCATTGTTCAGGTGAGAAAATAGCCTTAGGAACAGCGCTGATGTACCATTGATACAAAGCTGGGACTTGATCCTGTTTCTTTCTACCTCGTTATGTTACAGAGCAATTAAAAAATGCTTTCTTAGGGCCTTGTAAGATTTAACCTTTTCCCATGACCATCATTGCCATCTAAAGTGGATCTTCCAGTTTACTTCTCCGTGCTCTCTTAGTCTTTCCTTTTATCACTATCAAGTGATGATTACTATCCAGTGATCGCTATCAAGTGAGTATGATTCTGGTGTGCTTGTTTATTTAGAGGCTTTCTTCCCCTTTTTTCTCCCCCTTGAGACTGTAAATCTCATGAGGCAGATCTGTGTGTCTAAGAACACCCTTTCATAGTGCAAAACCAAAATCTAAATAGTTGCTATATAAATAGATACTAGTGTCTATTAGATACTGGTTGAAAGAAAAATCTATGAATGAAAGAAAAGATATAAAAGTACATGAATAAATAGGTAGGTGGCTTTCCAATGAAATATTTTTATAACCCAGAATTTGGGCTTATGACCAAGAAGAACCTTTTACAGGCTAAATGTGATAAACGTAGTTTTAATTTTAGGGGACTTAATTTACTCAGAATTTGCATAATTGTATACAGTGTAGTGGTAGTACTAGTGGTAAAGAGCCCACCTGCCAGTGCAGGAGATGTAAGAGGTGTGGGTTGGCTCCCTGGATCAGGAGGAGCCCCTGGAGGAGGGCATAGCAACCCACTGCAGTGTTCTTGCCTGAAAAATCCCGTGGACAGAGGAGCCTGGTGGGCTGCAGTCCATGGGTCTCAAAGAGTCAGACACAACTGAAGAGGCTTAGCATGCAGGCACAGTACCTTCAGCTGTCACGTATTTTATAGCATTTAGCCCCTTCACTGGAGAGCTTTTACACTGATCTCAGTGTGGAGAGGAGGGAACTAATTGCGGTGGCCCTGTGATGTACAGCCTGTGTAAGGATTAATGGGGGTATTTCAAACATTGGTCACTGGTACCTTTGTTACACTCAGTTTTGTGTCTAACTGGAAGTATATGCGACTTGAGCTTTCCTATATGATAGGGAAGTTTTGGTGGTTCTTCTTAATACAGAGGTTCATTAAGCTCTGCATTGCCTTTCTGATGGCTGTTCAGCAGTGCAGTGTAGCTGCAGTGGTTTTCATTTGTTTGCTGGCTTTTCAGCACAGTTTACTTCTGGGCCATTTATGCCAGCCATTAAGAAGACTCTCTAGCGGCAAAATTTGGGAGACTAGGACTGAAATAGGTTTCATCTCTTGGCAATTTGTTCAGTCCTGTCAATTCAAGAGGGCTCACGATAGAGACCTTGCCTCCAATCTCTGTGTTGGGAGATGTAGAATTCTCTTATTCCGTGGTTACCAGGAGACTATATTGAGAAATAGAAGCCATTTGTAAGTGTTAACTCATGTATCCCTTTTTGCATTTTTCTGCAGAAGCATTGATATAATTAACAAAAACCTTAGCATGTGTGGAACTAACATTTCAGTTGAATAGGAGTAAGATTAAGTTATGAGAATGTCACAGCTCTTTAAAAGTTCTAATTTGTGCTTTTCCAATCAGTCTGAGAGAGGGTATGGATTCTATTGATTACATCATCATATTTTACTTAAGTTCTACAATGAAAGAATTCCTTTTATCTAAAATATTTACTAAGTCATGCTATGATTCATGACATGAAATACATTTGATTTATTTTGAGTTGACTTTAAAGGATAGCAAAATCTACTGTTTTAAAGCTACATGACTCTGATTGTGTTTGATACATATGTATAAAGTGTTAGCTATTTAGTTCAATATCACATCACTCTTCTTTTAAAATTTAATTTTTTTGAATTAGACTTTGCAACTGTTAACTTTAATGAGTAGAAGGAACAAGTTTTCTGGGTCACCCATCATTACAAGTTGTTTGTGTATATGAATCTGTGAATCTTTGTGAATCTGTGAATTTTTGTGCAAACCAAAAATTGTTTTAAAAGAGACAACAATTTGAATAATTCATTGTAATATTGTTGAATTTTTTTTCCCAATCATGATGACTCTAAAAATCCATCTGAGAGATGTCTGTATATCAGCTTGAAAGACTAATCACCAGGGACAGTGCCTGTTATGTAGAATACGCTTGGTGAATACTTGTTAAATGCATTTGTGTAACACATGACTCTTGTGGTAAAACTATATCTTCTGTTTGTTTTATTGGAGAGATTCCCTTATTTGGGTGTTTGTCAAACACATAGAGGGCTTCCCAGGTAGCGCAGTGGTAACCCTGTATGCGAGACAGCAAAAGAGACACAGACGTATAGAACGGACTTTTGGACTCTGAGGGAGAGGGAGAGGGTGGGATGATTTGGGAGAATGGCATTGAAACATGTATACTATCATGTAGGAAACGAATCGCCAGTCTATGTTCGATATAGGATACAGGATGCTTGGAGCTGGTGCACGGGGATGGTCCAGAGAGATGATATGGGGTGGGAGGTGGGAGGGGGGTTCAGGATTGGGAACTCATGTACACCCGTGGCGGATTCATGTCAATGTATGGCAAAACCAATACAGTATTGTAAAGCAAAATAAAGTAAAAATAAAAATTTAAAAAAGAAAAAGAGTCTGCCTGCCAATGCAGAGGACTCAAGACACATTAGTTCGATCCTTGGGTCAGGAAGATCCCCTGGAGAAGGAAATGACAACCCACTCAAGTATTCTTGTCTGGAAAAATCCAAGGACAGAGGAGCCTGGTGGGCTTGGGGTTGCAAAGATTTGGACACAACTGAGTGTGCACAGAACTGTGCACAAGCACATGAAATTAACCATAGCTTTACACATATGAATTCCTGTGAACTTGTCGCAGAAAAGACATCCAGATCACGGAAAGCAGTGCCATTCCTATGGTCTAGAATAGTGGTTCCAAAGGTGTAGACCAAGAAGCCTTCTGTGGTGTTGGAGGGATTGCAGGAGCTGACCCAAATTCATGCCTGCAGAATTTCTCACCATTGTTGTATACCATCTTTTGCCTTTCCAAAGCAGTGTGCTTATTTGAAAGAGGTTGGGAATAACTGAATATATGAAGAGCAGGATTGATTGTGCTATATTCCTTTTTATGCTGTTAAACATTCTGCAGATAATTCTCACCCTCTGTTTGAGGATGTAGCTGATTGTGCTATTGAATGAGTTTTCATGTCTGAATTTTCCTTTGTTTTGGCCCTGGGCACCAAAATTCCCTATGAGAATGTAATTCCTTGTGGTATGGGCTAAAATAATGGTTGCTTAAGAGAACACATGTGTACCCATGACTGATTCATGTTGATGTATGGCAAAAACCATCACAATATTGTTAAGTAATTATCCTCCAATTAAATAATTAATTAAAAAAGAACATTGTTATATAGAATGTGCATATGTGCCCCATAATCAGTGTTTCTGCTCGAATAATATTGGAAATTATGTTGGAGACGTAAAACAGGTTTCTTTACTGCAGAAATTGTCAAGCCCTTTAATATGTCAATGATTTTGTAAATCTTCATGAGAGGAGTGAAGAGTTTGGTATTTAAAATACATGTTTAGGAATTTTTTTCTTTGTGAGGGGATGGTGGACCTTATTAATAGTTCATGAAGTTTTCTGTAGAACATAGTTTAGGAAATGTGGGCCTAACCCATGGAATTAGAATGATTTTTAATACAGCCAGTCCCCAGGAATGTTAACTGAGAAAATTACTGCATTAATAAAGCCTCTTTTTGTGACCTTGTCCAAACTGCAGAGAAGATACAATTTTGATTAAAAAATTCTACAAGTGCATATAAGAATGGGTAATATTTTATGAAAATGAACATTAAACATCTCTTACAATTAGATTGATAAAAAACAGATTTTCTTCTATAATAATATTGTCTGTCATACTGAAGGAAGATCTGTTTCAAACCTCCTTGTTTTCTCGTATTATAAGAGTAAATGATACAGAAACAGACGTAGTTGTGTTGAGCAAGTATATTAGTGACCCAGTTGTGTCCGACTCTTTGTGACCCCGTGGACTGTAGCCCACCAGACTACTCTGTCCATGGAATTCTCCAGGCAAGAATACTGGAGTGGACAGCCTATCCCTCCTGCAGGGGATCTTCATGACCCAGAGATCGAACCCAGGTCTCCTGCATTGCAGGCGGATTCTTTACCATCTGCAAAAAAGACTCTGGGCCAACAACAGTAGGTTAATTTTGAGAACAAAATATGTCTCCTTGAGGCTGATGGGCTTGACAGGTGCCTTCTTGGAATTCTAGAGATTCTTTCTTAGAGCTGTGGCAGGAAGAACAGGCAGGGCTGTGATTCTCAGACTAGGGATGGTTGACATGTATCTTTGAATATATCATGTTGCATAAACATTTATTATTATAATCTGTAGTATATATTATATATAATGAAATTATATAGTATACTGTATATATTATATAATTTATGTTATTCATTTATATGAAAAGTAAGATTTTCTTTGGTTGAAAGGTTCTGGTGATATATTTAACATCCCCTTGAGTAAGACATGTTTAAAATTCCCTGTATGACTAATTCTCTATACTTCTATGAAGAATTTGTCCATTTTCATGAATAGTCAGTGGCAATAGCCCAGAAGGCAAATGCATCTTCTGGACTGTTCCAGAACCACAGGAATAAAAGAAGGCAGTATTGCTTTGCAGGTCTGTGGAGGCCCCACTGGGGATCTGGGCTTGGCTGGTGGTAATGGGTGTGGAAACCAAAGTAGATTCAGAAAGGTAAGGAGATGCAAAAGTGTTCATTGATTGTAAGTGTCATGGGTTTCATTTGTTTGCTTGTTTGTTTCTGGCATTTAGAATCACGGGGAGCTGGTTTAAAAAATTATTTTGGAAATATTATATATCTATAGATTCTTTTCTCCTAAGCCATGCTTTATCGTTATACTCTATTGCCCCAAAGCTTGTGTTTATGATTGAAAAACTAGTCTCAAAGCTTGAGATTTTACTTTATTATTGTGAACTCTTTGGGATTTTAATTATCTAGGTAATTTCCTCAATACTCCTGGCTATTTTACCTATAGAGGCTGTGGGGGTCTAATTTGCAAAATTGCCCTCGGCAGTGGAAAAGAGTTAGTTAGAATTCCCAGATTCTAGAAGGGTTTCTCTTAACTTTGCTAAGTCATTAGACTCAATTGTTTCAAGCTGATCATTTTTTTTAAGCAAGTATGTTAAAATAGATTCTCTAAGTTGCCTTCTAGCCCTGATTTCTGAGTCTGTGAACAGTTGACAACGTGAGACTCTGATCTGCCTTACAGAGACCACTGCTTCTTGTCATTCGATACTGCACGTGGTTTAACTGGGTGTCCAAGTGGTGGTCACTTGGCAGCTTGCAGCCATACAGTCAAAGTGTGGCCCATTTTCCTCAAGTCATCTGTGCTGTGCACTGTGAGCCTGGGACGTGTCGTCCATAAACAATAGGATTTATAGTCCGCACTCAGGCTCCTTGATTTTTGGGTTTCAAACGTGCTTATGTTCACTATTCGGGTTGAATTTATAGTTAATTATTTATAAGTGAAAACTGTAGCTGGCTGTTAAGATGTTTTTTGCATGCATGCCCAGTTACTGAGGGGCTTCCCTTGTAGTTCAGCTGGTAAAGCATCCATCTGCAGGAGACCTGGGTTCGATCCCTAGGTTGGGAAGATCCCCTGGAGAAGGGAAAGGCTACTCGCTCTGGTATTCTGGCCTAGAGAATTCCATGGACTATATAGTCCATGGGGTCACAATGAGTCTGACACAACTGAGTGACTTTCACTTTTACTTCAGCTGCTGGGTCCTGTCTGACCTCTTTGACTGTCAGGATCCTCTGCCCGTGGGATTTTCCAGGCAAGACATACTGGAGTGGGTAGCCATTCCCTTTCTCAGGGGATCTTCCTACCCAGGGCTCAACCCATGTCTCCTGCTTGGCAGGCAGATTCTTTTACTACCGAGCCACCTGGGAAGCCCCTTAAAATGCTTCAGTTGTATCCAAAGAATGACCTTTCCATTGTCACCTAAGAAAAAAAACTCAATATGGAAAACTCAATACTTAATGCTAAAGTAAAGTAAAATAAGTTTCTTCACTCATGTCCAACTCTTCGTGACCCTGTGAACCTGTCGCCAGCCAGGCTCCTGTGTCCATGAAATTCTCCAGGCAAGAATACTGGAGTGGGTTCCAGTTCCCTTCTCCAGGGGATCTTCCTGACCCAGGGATTGAACCTGCATCTCCTGCTTTGGCAGGCAGATTCTTTACCGCTGAGCCACCAGGGAAGCCTCTTGATTTCTTGCCTCACGTCAAACAAAATTATCTATACATAAAATCCAAGCAAGAAAACCTGTGTGGATATAGGGACAAAGACTTGGGCTTGCCTGAACTACAGATTGCAAAATGAAAAGTGTAAAACTGTTTAATTTTATTATGAAAGAGTAAAAATGTGGACGTGCCAAATATTATGTAACTAGGAAATTACCTATTTAGATTATATAAATCAAAATGTATAATGTGACTCACACTTGGATATAATCAATAACCGAAAAAAATAGTAATTTTCAAAGTTTACTTCATATTTGATTACCATAGGTGAAATCCTGCTGATAATGGATTGTAGGATCTGGTTGGTAGGTAGTTTAGTCTCTAAGGCGTGTCTGACTCTCGCAACCCCATGGCCTGTGGCCTGCCAGGCTCCTCTGTTCATGGGATTCTCCAGGCAAGAATATTGGAGTGGGTTACCATTTCCTTCTCCAAGTATCTGGTTAGAAGAAGTTATAGCACAGTAAAGATAGTAAGTAACTGATTTTATAACTTAGCACTTTGAAAAAGTTTATCTAAGTGGTAGCCCTACACATAGATGTTCCTCGAAGTTTTTGTTTTTCTTCTCTTTCTCTCCCAGAATGAGGGGTATGGCAGTTAGTTTGGACTAGCAAAGGTCAGGCATTGAAAGGGGGGGGCACTGTTCTAACTGTAACTGCACCTTGGGTTGCACCAGCTCTGAGGACCAGCAGGGGGCGCAGGTCCTGGGCACCAGCTGGTTTACTGAGATTAGGGAGGGAGTGAGTGAGTGAAAGTCGTTCAGTTGTGTCCCACTCTCTGCGCCCCTGTAGACTATACAGTCCATAGAATTCTCCAGGCCAGAATACTGGAGCGGGTAGCCTTTCCCTTCTCCAGGGGATCTTCCCAACCCAGGGATCGAACTCAGGTCTCCCGCATTGCAGGCAGACTCTCTACCAGCTGAGCTATCAGGGAGGAAAGGTCAAATAAGGAGGCTGACACTCTTCCTTGTCTCTTGGCTGCCAACCTGCATGGTATCTTCCCTGATGAGGTCAGAAATGGGGATCTTACCTCCTATTTTTCTCTCCATTTATCTTTTTGGAATTTTGAGTGAAATTTTTCTATACTCCAAGCATCAAATGAGCTCAGTAATTTCTCTCCTTTTATCTTTCTGTTTTTTAAACCATTAATGACAATCCTCTTTATTTCCTCCAGCTTAATTCAGAGAAAAGTGGAATGAAATTTGTTAAACAAAGGTTGACAGGAAAGCAAGCACCTACTAATTGCCATCCAATTTCCTGATATTCCAGTCTTTGCCCAAGATTATGCAATAATGTGCAAATAGAAAATCAGAATTTGCTCATGCTACAGTATTAATAGGTACTGTCAGTTATCCAGAGGAAGGACTCATGCATCAGTTTCACATGTTACTGAACTATATTCTGTGTGAGATAAGTGTGAGTACTTCTAGATCACACTTCTGTAGAGATTTGTGAGACTGTCTACATTATAATGGAACTGGTGAGAACAGTAATCATGACAAAACCCTAAAATATAAGAGAAATGTGCTAGAATTCTAGCACACTGCCTATTGAGCCTGTTACGATGGTAGAAAAGGGAAGCGTCAGGGACCCATTTTTGTATGTATGACAGAACAATATTTTTGATGCTTCAGAGAGAAGTGCTATATCTAATTGACACTTACTCTAACAGGTTAGTCCAGAATTCAGTTCAGTTCAGTCGCTCAGTCATGTCCAGCTCCTTGCGACCCCACAGCTCTTTGCAACGCCATGGGCTGCAGTACGCCAGGACTCCCTGTCCATCACCAACTGCTGGAGCTTACTCAAACTCATGTGCCTGGAATCGGTGATGGCATCCAACCATCTCATCCTCTGTCATCCCCTTCTCCTCCTGCCCTCAGTCTTTCCCAGCATCAGGGTCTTTTCCAGTGAGTCAGTTCTTTACATCAGGTGGCCAAAGTATTGGAGCTTCAGCTTCAGCATCAGTCCTTCCAGTGAATGTTCAGGACTGATTTCCTCTAGGATGGACTGGTTGGATCTCCTTGCAGTCCAAGGGACTCTCAGGAGTCTTCTCTAACACCACAGTTCAAAATCAATTCTTCGGCGCTCAGCTTTCTTTATAGTCCAACTCTCACATCCATACAAGACTACTGGAAAAACCAGTCCAGAATTAGCTGTATATATAGATTTTGAAAATTCCAGGCTTATCAAAGCATCTTGCATTTGTAAGTTAACTATGGAACTAACTGGGGAGAGGCAATGCAGTGAATGTTTCCTTTTTTAATTCTCAAAATAATTGATATTACTTAATAATTCCTCTTGTATCGTCTTTCATGACTTTGGTCCACCTGCGCTGTGCTGATGAGCACATTCTTGTGTGGTCGCCTTCACTCTAAATACTTCAGGTTTAAGAGTACAACTACCCTCATCCACCAAAGAAACCCTCAGCAGCACGGATCCAAATGACAGTAGTTTGGGCTTTTCCACGTGTCTGCAGTTTAGCATGCCTGTTCACATGTTGCCTTTGTCATTTCAGACTTGAAGCTCTGGCAAGCTGTCATTGCCAGTGAAATTGTGCAGAAACTCAGGAAGAGAGGGTGCTTGCCTGGAGTCCAGGAGTGAGTCAGACAGTACTCGTCAGCCTGTGCCAGATATGGGGGTCGGTGACGGTGAAGGTGGGGATGAGAAAAGAGGAGACGCTGAGAGTGTTCTGAAAAGCAGTTTGGAGGAGAGTGAATAGGACTAGATGGCACGGAAAAGACATAAGGGAGCTACAGATGGGATTGAATGGTAAAAGTGTGACAAGAAACTGGATGCTGTTTTTTTCTCTTGAAATACTCAAGATACTGGGACATGTAGCCATATGTAATTAAAAAGCAGATACATGCCAGTTTATACTGTCCAAAATTGAATTGTTTATTTCTGTACTTCTTATATTTTCCTTTGAAAAAGTGGAACCACTGGGAGTGTTTGCATCCCTCAAGTGGAGCCCATCATCCTCCTGGGGGCAGCCACCTATGGTACAGAGTCACTAAGAAGTTTTACAGCCTGATCAGAACAAGTGCTGAAACCCAAGGTGTTAGCAGAGCTGCAGGCCTTAGCAGATACTTTGATGAATGTTCTTTTTAGGTGTGACAGGAGGCAAGTAGGAAGGAGAATCTTTAAGTGAGAAGGAAGGCAGAAATTCTCCTTTATCCAGCTGTGAACTTTGTAAATGATCACAACACCCAGGGAGTTTTCTATATAACATGTGACTTTGTGTTAGTGTGCCATGTTCTTAACATTGGGTGCAGGAATGTTCTCTGACTTTATATTGTGAAAAGAAGGCTGGGGACGGCAGTGTGCCTGCCTGTTGAGAATTTAGGTACTCACTGCACCTTTTCTGCCTTCACAAAATAGTGTCCATTGTTTACCAAAATTAAAAAAAAATTGCCCACTATGAAAATTTAGAACAGATAGAAAAATACATATGGATGTATTTTTTTCTTTTTTTTCATGCACATGTAATATAGATGTGTATTTTACATACTGTATGGATACATTTTTATTATTCTTTTGCATGTAACTTTATGTTACAGACACTTCCACCCTACTGAACATATTTTACAGACACTTTAAGAACTATATGCTATTTTCTTGCATGAAAGTGAAAGTGAAGTCACTCAGTCATGTCCGACTTTTAGCGACCCCATGGACTATAGCCTACCAGGGTCCTCCGGCCATGGGATTCTCCAGGCAAGAGTACTAGAGTGGGTTGCCAGTGTATAATTAATATTATCCTATTATATGTTTAGCTAGTTGTTCTGATACACTAAATGGTGTTTTGATGAATATCCTTGTGTGTAAATTATTATGCATATTTTCCTTGAGAAATATTTCACTAGGAGGATTACTGAGTCAAATAGTATGAATATATTTAGGTGTTTGATATACGTAACCAAGTAGCCTTAAAGAAACGATCTGGTGGTTTGGGATCCACTGATTTGCCTAAAAACTGTTTTAATTTTAATATTCTAGAATAAGTGTATCTTTTGGTTAATGGAAAGAGAACAATAGCTCACGAAATTGAGTTAAAGCCCAAAACTATTCTTAACTTTACCATGACTCCAGCACAGTCTCATCTAACAAGAAAAATATATCAGTAATTTGGCTTTATATAAAAACTGACTTTATCTTAATTTTATACTTTGTATTCTAATAAATATATAAGGAACATAACTTCAGGTCATTGTTTTGAATGAAATAGAATAAATTGTAGTTCCCCAAATAACTTTTATATTTGAGTACTAGAATTTTATCAGAAATCAATCCTAAGACACTGTAAAAAAATTATTTCAGGGGCTTTGAGGTCACAGTTGACCATTTTTATATCAGTTGTCTCTCAGTCATGTCTGACCCTTTGTGATCCCATGGACTGCAGCACACCAGGCTTCCCTGTCCATCACCAACTCCCAGAGCTTACTCAAACTTGTGTCCATTGAGTCAATGATGCCATCCAAGCATCTCCTGCCTTCAATCTTCCCCAGCATCAGGGTCTTTTCCTATGAGTCAGTTCTTCACATCAGGTGGCCAAAGTATTGGAGTTTCAACATCAGCATCAATCCTTCCAATGAATATTCAGGACTCATTTCCTTTAGGATTGACTGGTTGGATCTCCTTGCAGTCCAAGGGACTCTCAAGAGTCTTCTCCAACACCACAGTCCGAAAGCATCAATTCTTTGGTGCTCAGCTTTCTTTATAGTCCAACTCTCACATCCATACATGACTACTGGAAAAACCAAAACTTTGACTAGGCTACTTTGTTGGCAAAGTAATGTTTCTGCTTTTTATTATGCTGTCTAGGTTTGTCATAGCTTTTCTTCCAAGGAGCAAGTGTTTTTTAATTTCATGGCTGCAGTCACCATCTGCAGTGATTTTGGAGCCCCCAAAATAAAGTCAGCCACTGTTTCCATTGTTTCCCCACCTATTTGCCATGAAGTGATATGGGACCAGGTGCCATGATCTTAGTTTTCTGAATGTTGACATCTAAGCCAACATTTTCACTCTCCTCTTTACATTCATCAAGAGGCTCTTTAATTCTTCTTTGCTTTCTGACCTAAGAGTGGTGTCATCTGAGTATCCAAGGTTGTTGATACTTCTCCTGGCAATCTTGATTCGAGCTTGTGCTTCATCCAGCCCAGCGTTTCTCATAATGTACTCTGCATATAGGTTAAATAAGCAGGGTGACAATATACAGCCTTGACGTACTCCTTTCCCAATTTGGAACCAGTCTGTTGTTCCATGTCCATTTCTAATTGCTGCCTCTTGACCCACATACAGGTTTCTCAAGCGGCAGGTCAGGTGGTCTGGTATTCCCATCTCTTGAAGAATTTTCCACAGTTTGTTGTGATCCACACAGTCAAAGGCTTTGACACAGTCAATAAAGCAGAAGTAGATATTTTTCTGGAACTCTCTTGCTTCTTGATGAGTCAATGGACGTTGGCAATTTGATCTATGGTTCCCCTGTCTTTTCTAAATCCAGCTTGAATTTCTGGAAGTTCATAATTTACGTACTGTTGAAGCCTGGTTTAGAGAATTTTGAGCATTAATTTGCTAGCATGTGAGATGAGTGCAATTGTGTGGTAGTTTGAGCATTCTTTGGCATTGCTTTTCTTTGGCATTGGAATGAAAACTGACTTTTTCCAGTCTGTGGCCATTGCTGAGTTTTCCAAATTTGCTGGCATATTGAGTGCAACACTTTAACAGCATTATCTTTGAGGATTTGAAGTAGCTCAACTGGAGTTCCATCACCTCCACAAACTTTATTAGTAGTGATCCTTCCTAAGGCCCAGTTGACTTTGGACTCCAGGATGTTTGGTTCTAGGTGAGTGTTCACACCATCGTGGTTATCTGGGTCGTGAAGATCTTTTTTTAATAGTTCTTCTGTGTATTCTTGCCACCTCTTAATATCTTCTGCTTCTGTTAGGTCCATACCATTTCTGTCCATTTTTATGCCCATCTTTGCATGAAATATTCCTTTGGTATATCTGATTTTCTTGAAGTGATCTCTAGTCTTTCCTATTCTATTGTTTTCCTCTGTTTCTTTGCACTGATCACTGAGGAAGGCTTTCTTATCTCTCCTTGCTGTTCTTTGGAACTCTGTATTCGCATGGGTATATCTTTCCTTTTCTCCTTTGCCTTTCACTTCTCCTCTTTTCTCAGCTATTTGTAAGGCCTCCTCAGACAACCATTTTGCCTTTTTGCATTTCTTTTTCTTGGGGATGGTCTTGATCCCTGGCTCCTGTACAATATCATGAACCTCTGTCCATAGTTCTTCAGGTACTCTGTATATCAGATCTAATTCCTTGAATCTATTTGTCACTTCCACTGTATAATCATAAGGGATTTAATTAGGTCATACCTGAATGGTCTAGTGGTTTTCCCTACTTTTTTCAATTTAAGTCCGAATTTTGCAGTAAAGAGTTCATGATCTGAGCCAGTCAACTCCTGGTCTTGTTTTTGCTGACTGTATAAAGCTTCTCTCTTTGACTGCAAAGAATATAATCAATCTGATTTCAGTATTGACCATCTGGTGATGTCCATGTGTAGAGCTGTCTCTCGTGTTGCTGGAAGAGGGTGTTTGCTATGACCAGTGAGTTCTTTTGGCAAAACTCTGTTAGTCTTTGACTGCTTCATTTTGTATTCCAAGGCCAAATTTGCCTGTTACTCCAGGTGTTTCTTGACTTCCCACTTTTGCATGCCAGTCCGCTATAATGAAAAGGACATCTTTTTAATGTGTTACTTCTAGAAGTTCTTGTAGGTCTTTATAGAACCATTCAACTTCAGCTTTTGCAGCATTACTGGTTGGAGCATAGACTTGGATTACTGTGATATTGAATGGTTTGCCTTGGAAACTAACAGAGATTATTCTTTTGTTTTGAGATTTCACCGAAGTACTGCATTTTGGACTCTTTTGTTGACTATGATGACTACTCCATTCCTTCTAAGGGATTGCTGCCCACAGTAGTAAATATAATGGTCATCTGAATTAAATTTGCCCGTTCCGTTGGATTTTAGTTCACTGATTCCTAAAATGTCACTGTTCACTGTTGCCATCTCCTGTTTGACCACTGCCAATTTACCTTGATTCATCAACCTAACATTCCAAGTTCTTATACTATATTGTTCTTTACAGCATCAGACTTTACTTTTGTACGTTGGACTTTACCTCCATTTTTATATGCATGCCCAGATTTTACCAATACATTTCAAATACAATGTAGCCCCATATTTAATCTCTGTAAGAGAGCTTTGATCCTTTTGATGTTTGAGTGTGTGGGGCCACTGGCTGTGTACGTGTAGGGAAGTCTTGGGTCCTGGCGTGGGTGGGCCTTGTGTGTCAGGAGTGCAGTGAGGCTGACATGAATGGTGCATCTGGTAACCTTGAGGTTTTGTTTAATGAAGTATTAACTTACTTTGCCTACTTGAGTAACATTTCAGGTGACTATTTTCTGTAGTTAATGAGGAAAAAATCAGATTATTATTTCATTTGATCCAAAGTTTGGTCTGCTGATGCAGAGAAAAAAATTAAGTGATGGTTAACATTTAATTGGAAGGTAGTTTAAATCTAAATTTATTTTGGATTTTTCCATATTGTTTATGAGATGAATGGGTAACCATTTTCCTCACTACCCTATTTTGCATCCTGCTGTCATGCTCGGAAATAGCATCTCAGTGAAAACCATTTAGGAACACTATCGTATTTTATGAAAATTTTCACCTACTGCTGAGCTTTATTTTTTTTAACTTCTCTTTTTTTTAAAAAACTTCAAGATCACGCTTCTGCCATCTGCTTTTGAGAAGATCGTTTCACTGTCACCTGCCGTTCCCAGTCTCCTGCCTGTCAACAGTTTCAGTTTCATTCATCTGTCCTTAAGCACTGGTTCTGCCTGGCCTTCTAGATGCCAAAGAAACCTATTTGAAGTTTCTCCAGCCCTTTAACATCATGGTTGTGTTTAGTTCTTGCCCAAGTTTCAAAATGATGTTAGTCACCCAACTAGGAGAAATGGTCTCTGACTACAAGGAGTCTCCCAATAATTTTATGATTTAACATTCATTGTCTTCACCATGCAGAGCATTCTGTCTTTCCTTAAGGCCTCCCCTCTCACTTCCCATCTTTCCTTGCAGCTGAGCTCAAATGAGAAGATTATAGTGTGGGTTTACTTCCTCCTGTTTGGCAGGATGCATGGGCTCTGCCCGCGTGTCTTTCTCAGAGGAAGGTGTCTCTCCTCCTATCAGAAGTTATTCTTGCTCTTTGTGCTCTGCATTTCAGCTTTTCCTGTGCCCAGATTCACTGTTTGCTTTGCAATATATCTTCCTCTCCATTAGGTCTTTCCTGTAGTCTTTATATGGGAAAAAGAAAGAATCTGTATTTAAAAGAGACACTCTAAGTTTCCCACAACTGTGCGGCCCCCAACTGCTGAAATCTGTTTTACAGTCATTTTCCTTGACTGTATGTCTCTGGGATGAGTATCAACCTGTAGCCCTTGTCTGTATCCTTGCTGGTGAGTACTGGGGACTGTGTGTAAAAGGGGTAATTAAAAATCACTCTATGGCATGTCAAATCTTGGTTGCCAGCCTCCTGAATTGTGATTTTCCACCTTGTCACTCAATCCTGAAGATAATTTTCATCTCTTTCCTTTTTCTCTAGTGTCTAATTATTCATGGTCTTGCACAGTAATTTTGATAATGTATTCAAGACTCCCTTTTTCACATGACACTAGTTTGGAGCCCTCAAATGTAGGGATCTATGATCTGTCTTAAATCTATGATTATCCTCTGTTCTTGTTCCACTTGTACTGTATGCCCACCTGGTCCTTCCTGTCCTTTTTTAGGATGGGAGCCCTCAATAACTCCAGAGTGCCTGCTGGGTGTGGTAGAGTGGGGTAACTGGAGTTAATGCCCATTGTGGCTGGGATGCTAAGATTAAGAACTAGCTCCAGAATCTAGGGAAAAGAGCCTGTGGGCTGTGTCAGTGGACATCTTCTGAGCTCCAAGAAAAGAGATTGGAGCAAATTTGAGATTCTCAGTACATATCAGAGCCTTCACCATTTGGTTTGTACAAGGGGCGACATTTAGGGTTCTTTCTGAGAAAGTGCAAGAACAAAAGAAGGGATAACGCTGGATGACAGCGATGAGTTGACTTGACACCGGTGCCTCCCAGAATCTAAGAGCAAAGCTCTTAATGTGATAAGGTCAATCAGCCCTATGTTTGCCCAACTTCAGTTTATTTTAATCCTTAGTACAGTGTTAACATATTTCTTTTTCTGTTGCTTTTCTGTTGGTCTCAAGTTTTTTCACTTGTAGACATCCTTCCTTGACCAGATTATGTATCCTTTTACTTCCATATATTCCATACTACCAGCCATAAATAGATGTGTTAAAGAGGAGTATTGATAGTGATCCTGTTCTATTCATAGAGATGGCCAGAGGAAGACAAAGATATTCTCTCCAAGGAGACCATCATCCTAAAGAAAACTGTGGGGCAAATATGGAACCATTTAAAACACTCTTAACAGAGAGCACACAATGGGTGGGTGGGAGTAATTGTGAAATTGTGAGAGATGGCAGGACACAGTCCATGGATTCGTATCCCCTAAAGTCATTGTTTTTACCCTGGATAACTACATGACTATAAAGGAGAATCTCAGAAAGAAAGAGTAGGTATTAAGAGTTTCTTGGTCTGCTGGTAAAGTAATAAGACGCTGTTTTGTTTAAATTATGGAAAATATTTCAAAGCATGCTTTTTATACAGAAAATTATATTTCTTAGGGGGAGCAGGGGTGCTGTCTTGGCTAAAAGCCGTTATTTAATATGTACTTTTTCTTTTTGCCAAGTACCAATTAGAAGTCAGGTTACATAGCCTATCAGTTAATTAGAGATGGAGATAAGACTTTCTGAGTGTGGTTCAAAAGCATAGTTTTTATTCATAAAATAATAAAAATATGAAATTAGCTAGAAAAGGAACAAATTTGACAATTTAAAACCTAGGGAAGTGGTTGTGAAATTAGTGCAATAACCAAATTTCGTTTGCTGGGATGCTGAATCAACAGCGGCACAGACACTTTTAAGATAGGCAGTAAAATTAGATATATTGTGTGATTTTTTTTTTCCAGAGAGCTTGGATAATATTGGGATATGGTGAAAATTCAGAGCCAAACATCAGATTCCAAATTAAGAGAAGAAGGTGGATAGGTGGTTAGTTTAAGATCCTTTATCTCATGACCTTCTATGTCTAGAGAGCTCTTTTACTCTGAAGGGAATCTGATCACTGCTCTGTTATTACTTTTGGGCCTTGTTCCAGGAATTGGAAATCATAGACTCTGAAACACAATGCACCTTTCCATCTGCAATTGTTCTAGATAAATTCCAGTGCATTTCTGTCTTGAATTTCCACATTGTTGCCAATGTTGTCAGTTGATATTTAAAAGGTTATTGTTGTTGCTGTTGCTGTTTAGTTGTTCAGTTGTGTCCCACTCTTTGGGACCTCATGGACTATAGCCCACCAGGCTATGTGGGATATTCTGGGCAGGAATACTGGAGTGGGTTGCCGTTTCCTTCTCTCGGGAATATTCCAGACCCAGAGAACGAACCTGCATCTCCTGCTTGGCAGGTGGATTCTTTACCACTGAGTCACCTGGGAAGCCCGAAAGGTTATGCTATTTTAAATATTTGATTAATGTGAATTGTAAGCTATGGTTTGTTAAGGAAAGGAAGGAATCCCATGAATTCTGGATAGCTTTATCATCAAAAAAAAATTTTTTTTTAAAATTTGCTAAAATGAAAAATACAAATGCTCAGATTTTGGAAAACTCTTACAGAAATGCATCATATAACTGTCAACATTAGTAGTTCATGACTTTTCCATAGTCTAGACAGATTTTGAAAAACTAGAGATTTTCCCTATTCCCAGATGCTAATTGCATTTTATAAAACATAATTTTAGAGGAAAAAAAAAGAACAAAATGCTTCATTATTATCAGTAGAACTTAAGAAAAAAGTTGATCTGTCATAATGAAATCTGAAATAAACAAACTTTGGGAAACTTTATTGTTCTCTGAGCAATTTCATATAGAAAACATTTGAAAGGCAGTATCTAGGCAATGAATGTGATCTAAGCCCTTAGTGTTCTTCTATTGTTAATTGAGGTCTTGGGTTTGAATGAATAATCTACATCCATAGATTACAGAAAATTTCATGGTAGGAAGTAGTTTCAAGTTCTTTTTTCACTGGACCTCTTCCAGAGTTACTGATGAGTAGCAAATGGAAGATTTTGAATTCTAGCTCCTATTTCCTTGCCTTCCTTCTGGTGGAAGTGCTAATAAGCAAGAATGCAACTAAAAGGTGTGAAAACAGAAAGGAAGAATTAAATGAAGCTTTTCTTAAAACCCTCTGAACAGATTTCTAATTCTAGCCAAGATGGGGTAATCTTCCCTCATTCCTCCTGGTCTTCCCACTTAGAAATAAAAAGTCCTGTTGTAACACAAAAAGCAAACATGGGAAGATTCTGAAGGTTGAAAGAAGTCAGTTGCCTGTGGATCTCGGGACGTGGCAACGACTTGGTGTTGTTATCCCTAGGTCTTCTTTTTGCCTTTCATGTGTTCCAGAGAGTGTATTGGAAAGCCTACTGCCTAAAACTACCAACAAACATAGAGAAAAGTAACTCCAAGAAAAGCTTCTTAGCCAGATGATCAGGAAAAAGATTGCCTGCCAGAAACGGAAACTTTTTGATAATACATGCTCCATTTCAGTCAAACACTAGTCAAACACTACATGCCTCCCTCCCCATGGTTTCAGCAGGGTCAAACAGGGAGCTAATTTTCTACCCACTACCAAGGAAAATGGGTGGATGAGCTCCTAGGATACAGAAGAACTGAACATCACCTCAGTCTACAGGATCCGATTGACATTTGTTGTTGTTGTTCACTGACTAAGTCGTGTCCCGTTCTTTGCAAGCCCATGGACTGTAGCACACCAGGCTTCCCGGTTCTTCAGTATCTCCCAAAGTTTGCTCAGGTTAATGTCCGTTGAGTCAAGGATGCTTTCTAACTATCTCATCCTCTGCTGCCCTCTTCTCCTCCTGCTTTTAACCTTTCCTAGCATCAGGGTCTTTTCCAATGAGTCATCTCTTTGCATCATGTGGCCAAAGTGTTGGAGCTTCAGCTTCAGAATCAGTCCTTCCAGTGAATATTCAAGACTGATTTCCTTTAGGATTGACTGGTTGGATCTCCTTGCAGTCCAAGGGACTCTCAGGAGTCTTCTCAGGTCCCATCAGTTCATGGCAAATAGAAGGAGGAAAAGTGGAAGCAGTGAAATTTTATTTTCCTGAGCTCCAGAATCACTGCAGATGGTGACTGCAGCCATGAAATTGAGGCAGTTGCTCCTTGGAAGGAAAGCTATGACAAACCTAGAAAACATATTAAAAACCAAAGAAATCACTTTGCTGACAAAGGCCCATATAGTCAAAGCTATGTTTTTTCCAGTAGCCATGTATGGATAAGAGAGTTGGACCATAAAGAAGGCTGAGAACCAAAGAATTGATAGGCATTTAAGGAACACTTTACCCAACCACAGCAGAATACACATTCTTTTCAAGTGCCCACCGAGCATTCCACAGTATAAATCATATTCTGAGTCATAAGGCAAACCTCAACATACTTAAAAGCATTCATATCATGTAGTTTTCTAACCACAATGGAATCAAACTAGGAATGAGTGCAGAAAAACAACAGGAAAAAATCCAAATACTTGGAAGTTAAACAGTAAACTGTTAAATAGTCCACAAGTCCAAGAAGATGTCTCAAAGGAAATAAAAACATACATAATACTGAATGACAGTAAGAATGCAACCTATCAGAAGTTTTTTTGTTTTCTTTTTTTAAAAATAAATTTATTTATTTTAATTGGAGGTTAATTACTTTACAATATTTATTGGTTTTGCCACACATCAGCATGAATCCGCCACAGGTATACACATGTTCCCCATCCTGAACCCCTCTCCCTTCTGCCTCCCTGTACTTGGGAGAATGGCACTGAAACAGCCTATCAAAATTTGTGCGACACAGTTAAAGCACTGCTGAGATGAAAAGTTACAGCTCTAAATGCTTACTTTAAAGAAGGGAGAGCTCTCAAACCTAAGTCCTTAAACACAAGAAGAGACATATCAAAGCAAACCCAAACCAAGCAGATGGACAAGCAGATGTAAAAATAAGAGTAGAAATAAATGAAATGGAAAATAAGAAAATAGCAGAGAAAAACTGATCACATATGAAGTTGAATTTTTCAAAAACTGAGTAAATTGCTAAATCGTGGATAGGAATAACAGGAAAAGACAAATCAGCGATGTCAAGAATGAAATGGGAATTATTCCATATCTTGCACTCATTTAAAGGAAGATGAGGGAATAGTACAAATGAACAACTTTACACAATTAAGTTCAACAACCTAACAAAAAAAGACCAATTTCTTAAAAATCATAAATTACTGAAACATACCCGAGTGAATTAGATAAGTTGAATATTTCATTAGTGACTAAAGAAATTGAATTTGTAATTAGAAGTTTTCAAACAAGAAATCTCTGGGCCCAAATAATTTTGCTGCAGAATTGTAGAGTACATTTAAAGAAGAATTATATACTAGTAGTACACAGTCTCCTCTAGAAAACAGAAGAGGCAGGAACAGGTCCTGACTCATTTTATAAAGCTGTTATTGCCCTGATATCAACCCAGAGAAAGACAGCACACAAGGAGAACCCAAAAAAGAAAATCTCTCAAGAACACTGTCAGAGAAATTCTGAGCAAGATATTTATATTCCAAATCCAGCAATGTATGAAAGGAATTCTACACCATGACCTTTTTTTTTTCACAGTGTCGCTCAGTGGACTGTAGCCCACCAGGCTCCTCTGTCCATGGGATTCTCCAGGCAAGAATACTGGAGTGAGTTGCCATTTCCTTCTCCAGGGGATCTTCCCGACCCAGGGATTGAACCCAGGTGTCCTGCATTGCAGGCAGACGCTTTTATCCTCTGAGCCACCAGGGAAGCCATGACCAGGTGTCATTTATTCTAGGTAAATAAATGGCTGGCTCAGTGATCACAAATCAATCAGTAATTCCATGTCAAAAGGCTAAATAAGAAAAAAAAATCACATGCTATATCAATAGAGACAGAAGAGGCATTTGAAAAATATAACATTCACTCATGATAAAAATTTTCAGCAAACTAAGAATAGAAAAATTCGTTAATCTGTAAAGAGAATATACGAAAAACTATAGCTGTCATTATGCTTACTGGTGAAGGACTTCTCCCCCCACTGAAATCAGGAATGAAGCAAAGACACTCTCACCTTTCTTCTGCTGCTCAATTCAGCAAAGCAAGAAAGAAAAGGACAGGGCATACAGACTGAAAAGGAAGAGTCGGTGTAGACGGTGCCTTGGTAGATGGTCAGTGACACCATTGTCTGTGTAGACAATCCCAGGGAATCTACATAGAAAGTCCTAGACCAAATAAGTTCTAGGTCTTAGGATACAAGATCAGCATGAAAATCAGTCAGATAACTATATAGTAATAGCAGACATGGAAACAGAGATTAAAATAAAAGCATTCAAACTCACTTCCAAGAAAATGAAATACTTTGGTATAAACTTCATAAAACAGTCATAGAAGCTGTATGAGGAAAATTATAAAGTATTGAAAAGAAATAGAAGTGAAAGTGAAAGTTGCTCAGTCGTGTCTGACTCTGCGACCCCATGGACTGGAATTCTTCAGGCCAGAATACCGGAGTGGGTGGACTTTCCCATCTCTAGGGGATCTTCCCAACCCAGGGATCAAACCCTGGTCTCCTGCATTGCAGGCGGATTCTTTACCAGCTGAGCCACAAGGGAAGCCCAAAAAAAATAAAAGACCTGAAAAAATGGATAAATCTGTTTGATAAATTGGAAGACTCATCATAGTAAGACATTAATTCAAATTGATGTGTAGGTTTTATGCAATTTCTATCAAAATCCCAGTACGATATTTGTTGACTTAGATAAATTTATTTTAAACCATACATGGAAAAGCACAGGAGTAAGGAGAGCTAATAAAATTACCTTCAAAAAGAAGAAAACAGTGAGAGAGCAACACCCTCTACAATATTTGTGATTATTATATAACCATAACTCAGTGGGTTTTGGTGGAAGGATAGACATATTGATCATTGAAATAGAATAGTGAATATGAAAATAGACCCACACACATATGCCAAAGTGATATTTAACAAAGGTTCAAAAGCAACTTTGTAGAAGAAGGTTGTCCTTTCCAACAATGGTGATGGAGCAGTTGAACTTTGACCTAAACCTCAGACATATATAAAAATTCACACAAAATGGACTTTAGAAGAAGACATAGAACATCTTTAGGACCTAGGTTTAGGGAAAGAGTTTTTAGACTTGACATCAAAGGCATGATTCACGAAAGGAAAAGTTGGTAAGTTGGACCTCACCAAAATTAAAACATTTGCTCTGCAAAAGATTCTGTGAAGAAGAAAGGACAGGTTGTATACTCAAGGAAAATTTCTGCAAACTATATTTGACGAAAGACTTGGATCTAGACTATATAAATTAGAAAATAGGCAAAAGAGATAACACACAGGCCATAAAATATGCACGTGAATAGATGTTCAATATGTAAACATCTATCAGGGTGACTATAATGAAAGTGAGAGCATCCAATACTGGCTGGAAAGTGTGAAGAAGCTAGAGCACTCATATATTGCTGGTGGGACTGCAAAGTAGTATAGTCACTACAGAAAATAAGTTCTTGGTTTATGGTAAATTGAATATGCAGTTATGACACAACCCAGCAATTGCATTCTTTGGCATTTGTCCAAGAGGAAAGAAAACCTGTCACTCAAAAAGCTGTTAATGAATATCCATTGCAGCTTAATATGTGATAGCCCCAAATTGGAAACATAACCAAATACTTGAGTGGGCGAGTAGTTCAACAAATGTGGTCCATCCACACCTTGGAATATTACTCAGCAATAAAAAGGAATGAATCGTTTATACACACAACTTGGATGAATCTCATGGAGTTTTGCATCTGGATAAAGCCTAATCTCAAAAGGTTATGTGCTATCTGGTTCTATTTATCTAACGGTTTTAAAACAAACAGTAGAGAAAGAGGACAGATTAGTGCTTGTTAGTGGTTAGAGAGGGAGATGGAAGGGTGGTGGTGGGTGCAGTTATAAATGGGGACGGGAGGGTGGTGTGTGATGGAACACATTGGCATCTTGTCTCCATGTGTGCTGCAATTTCAGATAACTATAACCACCACACCCTGCCCCCACAATACACGCAGACACAAATGAGTGCATGTGAGCATGGTGAAATCTCAGTGAGCTCTGTGGATTGTACTGATGTCAATTTCCTTGTTTTGATATTACACCACAATTATGCTAGAGGTAACCATTGGAGAAGGCAATGGCACCCCACCCCAGTACCCTTGCCTGGAAAATCCCATGGATGGAGGAGCCTGGTGGGCTGCAGTCTATGGGGTTGCTAAGAGTCCGACATGATTGAGCACTTTCACTTTCACTTTTCACTTTCATGCATTGGAGAAGGAAATGGCAACCCACTCCAGTGTTCTTGCCTGGAGCATCCCAGGGATGGGGGAGCCTGGTGGGCTGCTGTCTATGGGGTTGCACAGAGTCGGACACGACTAAAGCAACTTAACAGCAGCAGCAGCAGCCATTGGAAGAAACTGGGTGAAGGGTACCTTGTGCTTCCTTGTTCATTTTTTTTTCAATATCCTATAAATTTATAATTATTTCAAATAAAATTCAATTCTGAAGACTGTGTGTGTATATATATATATATATATGTAGACATGTAAATATATATTTTGTTATTGTTGTTGTTCAGTCACTAAGTCACACCTGACTCTTTGCGACCCCATGGACTGCAGCATGCCAGGCTTCCCTATCCTTTACTACTTACCAGAGTTTGCTCAGATTCACATTCCTTGAGTCATTGATGTTGTCCAACCATCTCATCCTCTGCTTCCCCCTCCTCCTTTTGCCTTCAGTCTTTCCCAGCATCAGGGTCTTTTCCAATAAGTCAGCTCTTTGCATCAGGTGGCCAGATTATTGCAGGTTCAGCTTCAGCATCAGTCCTTCCAGTGAATATTCAGAGTTGATTTCCTTTAGGATTGACTGGTTTCATCTCCTTGCTGTCCAAGGGACTCTCAAGAGTCTTCTCCAGCACCATGATTCAAAAGCATCAGGACTCAGCCTTCTTTATGGTCCAACTCTCACATCCATATTTGACTACCAGAAAAACGATAGCTTTGACTATACAGACCTTCATCAGCAAAGTGATGTCTCTGCTTTTTAATATGCTGTCTAGGTTTGTCATAGCTTTCCTTACAAGGAGCAAGCATCTAACTTAACGACTGCAGTCACCATCCACAGTGATTTTGGAGCCCAGGAAAATAAAATCTATCGCTGATTCCATTTTTTCCCCTTTCAGTTCAGTTCAGTCACTCAGTCATGTCTGACCCCATGAATCGCAGCATGCCAGGCCTCCCTGTCCATCACCAACTCCCAGAGTTCACCCAAACTCACGTGCATCAAGTCAGTGATGCCATCCAGCCATCTCATCCTCTGTCGTCCCCTTCTCCTCCTGACCCCAATCCCTCCCAGCATCAAAGTCTTTTCCAGTGAGTCAACCCTTCGCATGAGATGGCCAAAGTATTGGAGTTTCAGCCTCAGCATCAGTCCTTCCAGTGATCACCCAGGACTGGTCTCCTTTAGGATGGACTGGTTGGACCCTTTATGCAAGTATAAACAATAAGTGAAATGTTTTTTGAGAATATAACTTGAGAATTGAAAATATGTGTTTCAATTATGTGTTGATACTAGTTATTCAGGTTTTAATCAACATTTCTGTTATTACTGAGTTGGAAATAATTTCCACTGTAGCTGATAATTGTATTTATTTCAGTAAGGAAGCATAGTTTAAAGTTAAAAAGAAGGAGAAAGAAATGGGAGTTACAAAAGTAGTCAACTGTCCATACAGCTTATCTAATTTTCCTCGTCAAATATCTGAGAATTTTCATGCTTAAATGCACTTTCTAGGCAAGGTCCTGATCTGCAGTACATTAAATGGAGAAGAGCAGGCGGAGTGTGCTATTATTATGTGCCTCATTTAGAAAAACTCACCTGTGTAGAATCCTTTTTCTTTAGATTGTGCTAAGCTTTGCTGGTTGTTTCAGTGGGAGACAATCTCAGGCACATGGGAAGGGGGATTAAGCACTTTGGGCTTCACTTATGGTGACTAGCGCCTGTTCTTTCCCCCCAGTTGCCCAGTTTGTAAATGTAACCCCCCTCCTCCTTAGTGGGAAGGGTTGAGAAGAGACTTTGTTTCACAGGCGCCTGAGATGTGTTCAGAGAGGAGTGCTCAGTGTGTCCGTATTCCTTGTTGGTGTCAGTGTGCTTGGGCGTTCATCTCCGCTGACGATCCGCTCACTTGTTAATAGTGGCAGTGGACATGTTTCAAGGTAGAAGTTCACGGGAGGACTGAGTTGACAAAGAGTCACTGTCTTGCCAGAATATGGCCTTTTCCTATTAAGACTGTCTTGCTGCATTTTGCTTAGTAATGAAACATAGAAAAATCAATATAATCTTCACTTTTCCTACAATTTTTAACTTTTTTCTTCTAGTTTGGAATATTCATGGAGCTAATACAATCTTACAGGAACACCAAGTTACACACCAACAGGCATCTTTCTGTAATAATCCCAGTAATCAAGCACTTGCAGTTATAACAGGAAAGATTACACAGATAAACTTTAACAGCCATCTTCCATGGAAGGAAGCTGAGAGTGTAATTTCTCCAAGTCGCATACCTTGCATGAAGCCAGGTGTCAACCCCCAAACCTGAGATCTTTCTACTATGAAACAGAAAGGCTTTCAGGGTACAAAGCCTTGGGTTAAGGGTTGTGGGGGGATGGAAATGGAGAGGGGAGGGAAGAGAAAAGGGTATCCATTCCATGCGTACCATCTATTTTTGAGGAAAATAAAGTTCAATGACAATGTAATGGTGCGATGGAAAGGCTTAATAGTTTATAAATGTTAGTCCTGCTCAAATTAGTATGTAATGAAAATGGAATCTCAGTTATGATCTGAGTTTTAGGTAAGAATGTGATAAACTGATAAATTTCATGTAGCAGAATAAATGGGTGATAATAACAAAAAGAAATAACAAATTGGGAGAAAAGATTAATTATTAGAACTTTCCTTACCAGCTAGTTAAAAAGGTAAATTGCAGCAAGGATGATGTAGTAAATTAATGGAAGAGGAAGTCCAGTAGAAGACACATTCATATATGGGAAAATGATGTTTCAAACCAGAGCCAAAAGTTTTGCTATGGAAAATGTTAGATACTTGGTTTTCAGCCTCGTGCCATTTATAAAATATCTGTGTTATAAAGGCTTGCACATGTTTAAAAACTTGGGTAAATATAGGGATATATTTGGACTGTATTTGTGAATTTAAGTTATAAGTCCAGGGTAGAGAAGTTTCTCGATTTTAGTTTTTAAGTAGTACCTCAAGATAGATCAGACACTTAAGAGGAAAGAGTTAAAACAAAACAGTGGGTAAAGTATGGCCAGTACACATGGTGCATGGTAAATATTCATTGTAATTAAAGCACTCCCAGAGTTAGAAGACATCAGAGAGCTAGTTTTGGTAAATGACTCAACAGACAAGCTATAGAAGGAACGTGGTAGAGAGGCAGACAGTTCGGGCAACATGCTTAGGGAATCACCAGGAAGTGGGAGGGACATATCATTAATCCAACATTACTAAGGCTGTAGGGAAGAGCACTTCTGAGGGAGGTCTAGGTCATGGCCATCTGACATGAAAGAGTGCATTTTAAAACTTGCATACTTTAAGCTAAGAAGTTGCATCTGAGAGTTTTCCTCTGGAAGCGTTAGTGTACTTGTTACAATGATATTTGCACCATTCTTTATAACAGTGAGAAACTGAGAAGGAACTAAATGCCTCAGTAAAGGAGGCTGGTTAAATAAGGGTAGATACTTTCAGACGGTTGAGGGTTGTGAGACCTCTCAAAGAGTGAGGTGAATATATACACATGATGTGGTCCACAAATACTTGCAAAACAGTGTGTGGTCTGAACATAAATTCATACCATAGAGGAGCTATGTCTATATTTGGATGTGGTCTCGAAGGATATTCATCAGTTATACTGTGTTTTATTGAACTTTTTTGGAGAATGTCAGGGAGATTGGATTATAGGATACTTTATACATATATATATATGTTAGTTTTATGGCTAAATGATGTATGTTTTCTATGTAGAGATTAGAATTACTGGACAGCAGACTGCTGGATCTTCTGTCTCAGTATTGGGTAACAGGACTTGTGCCCAGTGGAATGGCTGTAATATTTATTCTTCTTCCTCCTCTGATAAGAATACATGGAAATCACTGAAAGCAAGTATTCACGTGTTACACGGAATTCAGGTCAGTTCACCCAAGGCTTATGTAACTTTCATTCTGACCTTAAGCTTGGGACTATAAGGAATAAAAGACAAATAAAGCAGCAAGAGGTCTTCCCTGGTGGCCCAGTGGTTAAGAATCTGCCGTGCAATGCGAGGGACAAAGGTTCGATGCTTGGTCTGGGAAGGTCCCACATGCTGTGGGGCGAGCTCTGGAGCCACAGCTCCTGAACACCCTAGAGCCTTGCCCTGAAGCAGACGAAGCCATTGCACTGCAGCTGGAGAGTGGCCCCAGCTCTCTGCAGCTAGAGAAAGCCGCACGCAGAATGGGATGCCCAGCACAGCCCCCCCGCCCCCGCCCCTGCCAAAAAAAACCTTTAACAAAACTGGGCCAGGAACTCATAGAAGTGCTGGTGTCCACACACCCACCCAGACTTCAGCCCTGTGAAGTAAGTACTGTCATCATGCCATTTCACAGGTGAAGACACTGAGGTATCCGTGAGATTTTTATTGCTGCAGGCCCATAACCAGCTGGGATTCAAATGGGAGTCAGTGCTCCTGACCTTGACTGCTTCTTGCACTACTTCCACCTTCCAGGAACGCACATGTGCATGTCCAGGAGCCTGGGTATGTTTCTAATAGCTTCTCATCCAACTGGGAGGCTTTGAGAGGGGAGAAGGGCATTGCTAGGAGCCATTCTGGGACCAACAGAAGTGAGCCAGGGCTGCCTTGGAAAAGTGGGCCTGCCGACCGCTGTCATCAAATGAGGTGTGTCTCAGGGCTCAGATCAGAAAGTGCCCTCCTCCCAGAGATTCAGAGGAGGAAGAGCAGAGCCTGGTTGCAGGTAGAGGAGGGACTTTGTGGGGTGCCCCAAGGTACCAGGAGGTTGTCCTGGCACAGGGCACACTGAGTGGGAGGGGTGGCCTGGGTGCCGCAGAGAAGAGGGAATCAGACCTTGTGAAGGGACAGCAGACCCAGGGGCCCCCCTTACTCTCTTCCTACTGCCAGAACACTGCTCTGCCCCAATAATCTGCTTGTGGATCTTTTGGTCTTTGTAAGGCCAGGGTGCCTTCCATGTTTGTGGTAACTTACTCAGAGTTGGTGATGGACAGGGAGGCCTGGCGTGCTGCGGTTCGTGGGGTTGCAAAGAGTCAGACACGACTGAGCGACTGAACTGAACTGACTCACCAGCTTACTCAGCCAGGGTGTACTGGTCACAGCTACGCTTGCTGGGGCCTGAGCCCAGTGTGCACGGTCCATGCTCGTGGTTCACTCGATTTGTGTCTGCTGCTGGGGAGCAAAGGCCTCAGTGAAGAATCTTCGGCTGGCACCTTGAGCCCAGAGCCTGGCATTGCTGAGGTGGTGAGTGCAGGGAGAGAGAGTCACTTGGTCAGTCCCAGGAAACTACCGAATGCTATCTGAGCGAGGAAGTTTATCTCAGTATCTGACCCGCAGCAAGTTTATTTTGTTGGCACGGTGATTCAAAACAGGAAATTCCTGGAGACAGAGACAGGTGAGCCTCCTGTGCAGGTATGGAAGCAAGAAGCAGAGGGGTCTATATTCAGATGAAGAGCTGGAAGATTGTTCTTGTGGGCGTCCCCTTCTATTTTCTGAAGACATAAAGAATAGACCTTATTTTAACCTCGGTTTCCCCTTATCTATTTTATAAATTTCTCTTAATCTTTTCCTAATGAACTCCCATATTTCACCGTTATCAACTTGTGGTCTACACACATCCAGCATGTATCAATATTATTGAGAAGGATGTGTCTATGAGAAAAGGAGGCTCCATCTTGCCTGTTGCTCCCGTAGAAAGTGAATGAATTAATGCATTAATTTGCTCAACAGATACTGACTGAACACCTGCTGCACACTTGAGAGATTTCTGATTCTCCAGCAAAATGTTGGAACAACCAAATACTGTAAACAAGGAATTTCTGTCAATAAGGATAAAACTATCTTGATTTTTAGAAAAGGCAGCCCTTCCTTCTGCTTGCTGTTTCTTATACAGACACACACAAGAGAACACTGTGCACAGAATCACACTTGGTCGTGTGCCCTGGTTGATTTCAGGACCAGCCTGTAGGGCTTTCTGTAGGCACCGTTCTTACTGGGTGTGACCCACCTGGGAAAATGGCCCAGGGGAGCCCTCTTCCGCCCAGGGTCAGCATGGGGCACAGAGGCTGGGCCACCCCAGGCCACTTTGTCACTGTCGTGACCCCACATTTGAGCTCCTGTCTTTGACAAGACCTTTCATGGTTGTTGTTAGAATTAAATGTCACACAAAGAATCTTGTGCTCAGTACATCTTGGATCCTTCCA
This sequence comes from Budorcas taxicolor, assembly GCF_023091745.1. Taxonomy (NCBI): domain Eukaryota; kingdom Metazoa; phylum Chordata; class Mammalia; order Artiodactyla; family Bovidae; genus Budorcas; species Budorcas taxicolor. The sequence goes on along the minus strand of NC_068930.1, from coordinate 6,450,647 downwards.
CCCCCATTGTTCCTCTCCCTTCATTGTCACATGAGAAACAATTCTCTCTCTTACTCTGTCATTGAATTTTTTGTGTATTATTAGTATGTGACTCAGGTAAAACTGTCTAATCCTCTGCAGGCAGTAGCCCGGGAAGCTTCAGAGGCAGAGCCCTAGCCCCTTCTGAGGCAGCCCCTCTCTTGATTGTGTCTGCTCAGTTGCACATGTCTGGGAGGAAGTTCCAAGGTGGGGAAGGGGGCAGAGTGTGGGCCGTGTCCTGGGGTGAAGGCAGCCGTGCTGAGAGGTGCTGGTGGGCACCAGGGTGCCAGCCATCCAGCACTCCCTGAACTGGGTGCACTGCAAGCTTGGAGTCACCTCTCTACTAACGTTGTGCATACTGTTTACTGAGTATGAAGTTTATTGAGTATGAAATTACAGCCTAAAAGGGAATATAATCTCACTGAGAACAAGGGGGCAGAGACAAGAGCATAGTTGGCGAAATAGTTACAGATTTGTACAATATGTGAGAAGACCCTTTGAAAAGCTGATATCTTTGTCTGGTTATTTCTCTTTTAACAGTCTACCACAAAGAAGAAATATTCAGAAATGTAGACAAAGACTCATGCCACATCTTAGTTTTAATAGCACAGAAAGCAAAAATGAACTCTGTTCAATGATCAATGTGTAAATAAAATTGAAAATTGAAATTGAAGTCACTCAGTTGTGTCCGACACTTTTCGACCCAGTGGGCTGTAGCCTACCAGACTCCTCCATCCATGGGATTTTCCAGGCAAGAGTACTGCAGTAGGTTGCCATTTCCTTCTCCAGGGGATCTTCCCAACCCAGAGATCTAACCCAGGTCTCCTGCATTGCAGGCAGATGCTTTACTGTTTGAGCCACTAGGAAAGCTGTGTAAAAATGTTGGTACAAATTGAAATAGTAGAACATTCAGTTTAGTCACTCAGTTGTGTCCAGCTCTTTGCGACCCCATGAACTGCAGCATGCCAGGCTTCCCTGTCCATTACCAACTCCTGGAGCTTGCTCAAACTCATGTCCATCAAGTCAGTGATGCCATCCAACCATCTCATCCTCTGTCGTCCCCTTCTCCTCCTGCCCTCAATCTTTCCCAGCATCAGCGTCTTTTCCAGTGAGTCAGTTCTTTGCATCAGGTAGTCAAAGTATTGGAGGTTCAGCTTCAGCATCAGTCCTCCCAATGAACATTCAGGACTGATTTCCTTTAGGTTTGACTGGTTTGGTCTCCCTGTGATCGAAGGGACTCTCAAAAGTCTCTCTAATACCATAGTTCAAAAGCGTCAATTCTTTTGAGGCTCAGCTTTCTTTATGGTTCAACTCTCACATCTGTGTTGTTGTAGTTTAGTCACTCAGTCGTGTTTGACTCTTTGCGACCCCATGGGATTCTCTAGGCAAGAATACTGGCCTGGGTTGTCGTTTCTTTGTCTCTCACATCCATACATGACTACTGAAAAAAAACCTATAGCTTTGACTAGATGATCTTTGTTGGCAAAGTAATGTCTCTGCTTTTTAATATGCTGTCTGGATTGGTCATAGCTTTTCTTCCAAGGAGCAAGCATCTTTTAATGTCATCTCTGCAGCTACCATCTGCAGTAATTTTGAAGCCCAAGAAAATAAAGTCTCTCCCTGTTTCCATTGTTTCCCCATCTATTTGCCATGAAGTGATGGGACCAGATGCCATGATCTTAGTATTTGAATGTTGAGCTTTAAACCAGCTTTTTCACTCTCCTCTTTCACTTTCATCAAGAGGCTCTTCAGTTCCTCTTCATTTTCAGCTATGAGGGTGGTGTCATCTGCATATCTAAGGTTATTTCTATTTCTCCTAGTAATCTTGATTCCCGCTTGTGATTCAGCCAGCACAGCATTTTGCATGATATACTCTGCATATAAGTTAAATAACCAGGGCAACAGTATACACCTTTGATGTACTCCTTTCCTAGTTTGGAACCAGCCCATTTTTTCCATGTCAGGTTCTAACTGTTGCTTCTTGACCTGCGTACAGATTTCTCAGGAAGCAGGTAAGGTGGTCTAGGTTTGCCATCTCTTGAAGAATTTTCCACAGTTCGTTGTGATCCACACAGTCAAAGGCTTTAGTGTAGTCAATGAAGCAGATGTTTTTCTGGAAGTCTCTTGCTTTTTGATTCAATGGATGTTGGCAATTTGATCTCTGGTTCCTCTGCCCTTTCTAAATCCAGCTTGAACATCTGGAAGTTCTTGGTTTATGTACTGTTGAAGCCTCACTTGGAGAATTTTGAGCATTACTTTGCTAGCATGTGAGATGAGTGCAATTGTGCAGTAATTTGAACATTCTTTAGCATTACCTTTCTTTGAGATTGGAATGAAAACTGACCTTTTCTAGTCCTGTGGCCACTTGTAAGTTTTCCATATTTGAGTGCAGTACTTTAATAGCATCATCTTTGAGGATTTGAAATAGCTCAGCTGGAATTCATCAGCTCCACTAGCTTTGTTCATAGTGATGCTTCTTAAGGCCCACTTGACTTTGCATTCCAGGATGTCTGGCTCTAGGTGAGTGATCACACCATTGTGGTTATCTGGGTCATTAAGATCTTCTTTGTATAGTTCTTCTTTGTATTCTTGGCTCCTCTTCTTAATATCTTCTGCTTCTGTTGGGTGCATACTGTTTCAGTACTTTATTGAGCCCATCTTTGCATGCAATATTCCTTTGTTATCTCTAATTTTTTTTTTTTTACAAGATCTCTAATCTCTCCCATTCTATTGTTTTCCTCTATTTCTTTTCATTGAACACTGAGGAAGGCTATCTTACCTCTCCTTATTAGTCTTTGGAATGCTGCGTTCAGGTGGATATATCTTTCCTTTTCTCCTTTGCCTTTCACTTCTCTTTTCTCAGCTATTCATAAGGCCTCCTCAGACAACCATTTTGCCTTTTTGCATTTCTTCTTCTTGTGGATGGTTTTAATCACCATCTCCTTATGATTTACGAACCTCTGTTCATAGTTCTTCAGGCATTCTGCTATCAGATCTAATCCTTTGAATCTATCTGTCACTTCTACTGTATAATAAAAATTGTTTTTGTTAAGTTACTAAGTTGTGTCTAACTCTTTTGTGACCCCAGGGACTGTAACCCAAAGTCCATTGAATTTTCCAGACAAAATACTGGAGTGGGTTGCTATTTGTTTTTCCAGGAGTCCTTCCCATCCCAGGGATCAAACCTGTGTCTCCTGCATTCACACGTGGATTCTTTACCCCTGAGCCACCAGGGAAGCCCAGTAATAAAAATGAATGTTTTCAAAAACCATGTCCTCATGGGATAGGGTTCATATAATATCAAGTAAAAACTGGAATATGATATTGTTTGAACAGAATAATACCACTTTTAGGAGACTATCTATCTACATTCTGAAGTAAATCAAAGTATTGATGTTAGCGAGTACATGAGAAATGACCAAAAGAATCTATTCCTGTTGGCTTACAGAATTCATCTGTTTTCAATTTCTATCTTGATGGAAATATTTACATTGACCTAGCCAAAGAAATATAAAGCCAAAAAAACTATAAAGAAAGCTAAGCGACAAAGAATTGATGCTTTTGAAGTGTGGTGTTGGAGAAGACTCTTGAGAGTCCCATGGACTGCAAGGAGATCCAACCAGTCCATCCTAAAGGAAATCAGTTCTGAATATTCATTGGAAGGACTGATGCTGCAGCTGAAATTACAATACTTTGGGCACCTGATGTGAAGAGCTGACTCATTGGAGAAGACCCTGATGATGGGAAAGACTGAAGGTGGGAGGAGAAGGGGACGACAGAAGTTGAAATGGTTGGATGGCATCACTGACTCAATGGACATGAGTTTGAGTAAACTCCAGGAGTTGGTGATGGACAGGGAAGCCTGGTGTGCTGCAGTCCATGGGGTCGCAAAGAGTCAGACATGACTGAAAAACTGAACTGAACTGAACTGAGCCAAAGAAATGAAATTTATTTCTATTTGAAAATATTAAATGACCAATCTTGCTCTGCTCTTATTTTCTGTATCCACTCCTGTCTTGCATGGTGCCTTCTTCCCCTAGACTGTTGTGTCGTCACTGCATTAGAGGCCCGGTGTTTTGAAGCGGACAGTGGAAATCACACAGACATGGATTATTTTTATAGTCAAGCATTCTACAAGGAAGTGAGTGCCCATGGCCTCAGCCGTGTTAATGGAGATAAACGTTCAGGGTTTCTCTGCCGCTCCGGGAGTCAGCACATGAGCGTGACCCGGCACATCAGAAGGCAGTGACAGCTTCTGCAGGCCTGATGGTCACACAGGAGGCTAAGTGAGGAAATCAAGAGGGCCAGACCCGAAAGGGAACGGGGGCATGTTGCTGGTTGGTTTCCTTCCTGGAAGATGCACTCTCTCCAGACCTGAGCTAGCGAACATTGGTGACCGTGTCTGTGCGTGGGGGTGTCCCAGGCACTCAGCGTCTTCAGGCCCTTCGTCCCTGCAGGCTGAGGCCTGTTGTCATCGTGTTGTCTGGTCCTTTGGTCAGTATTTGCTGAGTACCTGCTACCTCCCAGTCCTTGCAGGAGTGCCTGTTGTGTGATGTCTGACTGGAAGCACATGCTAACTGGTTAATTCCTTCACTTTTGGTCTCAAAGCTACGCTGTGCTCCTAACCCACCACCCTCAGCTGAAGGCCTTTCCCTGGAGGAATCGGCCTGCCTCCTGGAGGCAGAGTGAAAGTGGCAGGACGCTTTCATCACGCTCTTGGTGAACGATGCCAGGTAGAAATGTGCAGCTAACAATTTCAGAGGGAATAGTCCTCCAGATAACAGTTCCTGTCATGTTTTATTATTTTCCTTCCCAATAAACTGTTGGTAAAGGAAATTCCATTATACCTTACTTTAAAACAAAGTACAAGAGTTGCCTTACAATTTTATCATGTGGTTGGATAGTGTATTTCCCTGATGTTTTATACTCTGGAAGAAATAGTTTTCTGTGATTCCACTAACGATACTGACTTATGTAAGTAGCTTCTATTTTGAAGGGTTTTCAAATATGATGGAAGTCTTTGTGTTAATGAATAATTATATCTGACTATCTACTGATCAATCTATCAGAAGTTAATATTTCCTTCAGTTCATTCAGTTCAGTTGTGTCCAACTCTTTGCAACCCCATAGACTGCAGCACGCCAAGCCTCCTGGTCCATCACCAACTCCCAGAGTTTACTCAAATTCATGTCTGCTGAGTCTGTGATGCCATTTAACCATCTCATCCTCTGTCATCCCCTTCTTCTCGTGCCTTCAGTGTTTCCCAGCATCAGGGTCTTTTCAGATGAATTGGTTCTTCAGATCAGGTGGCCAAAGTATTGGAGTTTCAGCTTCAGCATCAGTCCTTCCAATGAACACCCAGGACTGATCTCCTTTCGGATGGACTGGTTGGATCTCCTTGTAGTCCAAGGGACTCTCAAGAGTCTTCTCCAACACCACAGTTTAAAAGCATCATTTCTTTGGCGCTCAGCTTTCTTTATTGTCCAACTTTCACAAGTGACTACTATTGACCTCCTTCCCTACACATGAACGTTGTTAATTACCCATTCTAGCCCCTTAGTGCATCTCTGTAAGAACAGCCCTAAATGGTATACTGACTTATTCCCCTGCTCACAGCACTCCTGCTCATGTCTTCTATGTTTGTTTGTTTTCTGAATTTTCACATCAAGTCTTTGGAGTTTGTATTATTGTATGCAACATTTCATGCAGGTATTGAAATACAGAGTGTCAAGAATATCAATATGGGGAGAAAAATGATGTGATATTATTACGAGCTCTGTTCTCCTCTTTTAGTTGTTTCATAGGTAGGTGTAGAAACAGTCCTCATGCTGGCCTGGCCTGCATGTTCTTTGAATGCACATGTGGCTTTTGTCTACCCTGTTTCCCATGTGTGTCCCCAGAAGGAACCAATGAGTTTAAAATATACCCCTGTCTAAACTCCAGACGGAAGTGTAGGGAGTTAGCAAAGCTCAAAGGGGTTTTATTCAAGTTGAGAATTCAACAATGGTATTGTTCTGGTGAGAGTTGTATACAGTGAAAAATCATTCTTTAACTGGTGGGAAGAAGTCTTGAAAACTTGAGTTGAAATGAAAGGCTTGCTGTAGTAAGTAGTGCTTATTTGTATGTGTCTACTGGTTTGTTTTCTGTTATTTACTTTTGATTTATTATTGTTTGATGATTGCCTTCATGTTTTATTTAATAGGTCACATATTTCCTGCAAACAACTACATTTTTAAAACAAGCAGAATTATGAAATCAGTGTTGATCACAAACACAACTTATGGATGAAAATAATATTATTGACTGGTTGAAAAGTTTGAAAAGAGAGGTTTCATCATTCATATTAGTGTGGTTGAAATTAAAGTAATAGCTAAAAGGATGATGCCAGTATGACTAAATGTTGAACCCAAGTTTTACGTATGATTGTTTTGACAAAAGTTATTTGCCACTTTCTTTTTTAAGAGGGGTACATGTGTGAATTCATTTGTTGCTTACAAAGGTCCTTTGAGGAAAATATATTAATATTAACCCTTTAAGACTTTTATTTTATTCAAATATAGTTGATTTACAATGTTGTTAATTTCTGCTGTATTGCAGAGTGGTTCAGCCACACATACATTCTTCTCATCCTCTTTTCCATTATGTTTAATCACGGGGTGGTGAATGCAGTACCCTGTGCTGTACAGTAGGACCTTGTTGTTTATCTCTTCTCTGTATGATAGTTTGCATCTGCTACCCCAGACTCCCAACCCTCCCTTCTCTGCCATCCCCAGCCCCGGCAACCACAAGTCTGTTCTCTTAAGTCTGTCAGACTGTTTCATAGTTAAGTTTCGTTGTGTCATATTTTAGATTCCACATATAAATGGTATCATATGGTATTTGTCTTTCTCTACCTGACTTACTTCACTTGGTATGTTAGTTTCTAGGTCAATCCATGTTGCTTCAAATGGCATTATTTCACTCCTTTTCATGGCCGAGTAGTATTCCATTGCACATATATACCGCATCTTTATCTGTCCGTGAACACTTAGGTTGCTTCCATGTCTTGGCTATTGTGAATAGTGCTGCTATGAACATAGGTATACTTGTATCTTTTTGAATTACAGACTTTTTCTGGATATGTGCCCAGGAGTGGAATTGCTGGATCATATCGTAGTTCTGTTTTTAGTTTTTTGAGGAAATTCCATACTGTTTTTCATAGTGGTTACACCAATTTACATTCCCACCAATAATGTAAGAAGGTTTCTTTCTCTCCATACCCTCTCCAGTATTTGCAGACATCTTAGTAATGGCCATTCTGACCAGTGTGTGGTGGTGAATCATTGTAGTTTTGACTTGTGTTTCTCTAATATTTACAGATGTTGAGCATCTTTTCAAGTGCCAGTTGGAGAAATGTCTATTTAGGTCCTCTGCCCATTTTTCACTTTGGTTTTTTTTTGGTATTAACACTTTTTTTAATTGATGAGGAGACAGAGGTGCAATTGGGCTGAGTAATTTTTGCCATGCCATACAGCCAGGAAAATGTAAATGAAAGATTCAAGTTCAGACATTCTGAGCTCTGAATATTTCTTCTTACCTTCTGAATCATACTTCTCATTAGGTCAGTCATTAATATTTGTGTAAAATCCAGACAAAAATCACACAAAAAATTAAAATGGCCTTAAAATGTAAGGGGAGAGTAATGGCCATGACTGTTCTGTTGACTGTGAGCGAGATGAAAGTGGGCTCAGTTCCCCCTTTGCCCTCTGTGGCCCTGGGCCAGACTCTCCAGCCTTTCCGCATGGTGTCCTACTCGGTACAGTGGGAGCTGTGTGTGTGTGTGTGTGCCTTTCCGCATGGTGTCCTACTCGGTACAGTGGGAGCTGTGTGTGTGTGTGTGTGTGTGTGCACGTGCACACTGGGAAACTGTAGCTTTCATTCTGTAAATCTTACTGTTCCTCATGTTCCTTATCACTGAATCAGTGAGTTTTAGTGTTTCAGGAAATGGGATATCACCAACAGAAGGAAAATATATTTTCTCAGTTTGGACCATCAAAGCAAAGCAGGCATTTCTTAGGCTTCTCCAGAGTTTAATAGATTTGAAAACTGTTTTTTTTTTTTTTTCCTTTTGTTTGTTTGTTCTACATTTCCTTTTGGGTATCTTGGTGTTCCTTCCATAATGGCAGAGAAAATACTCCTTTTGCTTGATATGGGTGGGCCATTTATGTGTTCAGTTTATATATCCATTTTACAATATTTAGTGAATGCCTTTATGGGCTTCCCTGGTGACTCAAACCAAAAAGAATCCACCTGCAATACAGGAGACCTGGATTCAGTCCGTGGGTCTGGAAGATCCCCTGGAGAAGGTAATGGCTATCCACTCCAGTATTCTTACCTGGAGAATTCCACAGAGGAGCCTGGTGGGCTGCCGACCACGGGGTCACAAAGAGTTGAACACAACTGAGTAACTTTCACTTTATGCTCCAGGCCTTGTTCTAGGTTTACATCTAGGGTTATGTCAGGGAAGAGAGTCAAGCCCCTGCCATTCTGGAATTGACAGCCTGTGGAAAGACAAACAGCAGCAACATGTGAGTATAGCCCTGTGTATCCTGCAGGGACGTCTGCTTTGGAGCTTGAGATGCTGAGCAGAGCAGGAGTGTGGGCCAGGGGCAGCAGTCAGGGAGGCCCCCGTTTGAGGCGGGGATCTGGGTGTACACCTGGAGGAGGTGAGGCAGCAGGTCACGCCAGAAGGAAAGACACTTTGAGTAGAGGGGATGGAGAGGGTAAAACTTTTGCTTGAGGAAAAAAAGCAGAAACAGATCTGTTTTTGGCACAAGGGGTTGGGGGGAGAAAGGAGATATTGAGAAAGGGCGGAAAACCCCTCTTACGCACAGGGTGCTTTGGGGCATGTCACTGAAGGCTTTAGAAACCCCCTTCTTCTGCCCTGATGCTTTTTCTGCAGGAGTCATGCACAACGGCTTCAGGCCTTTAAGAGCCCTGGACATTAGCTTGGTGACTGTCCGGTGGGGCTTGGGAGGATGGGGCAAGGTGATGGTCGAGGTGTGCTGTCCTGTTCCCTGGTCTCCCCAGGTCTATGTGCCCTCAGGATGGCAGTGTGGAGGAGGGCCCTCTCGACAAGGGTGGTGGGCAGGACTGTGAGACTGGGAGCTCCAGACTTGTTGTCTGCTTGTCACTTCTGAAGGCCAGTTGTAGGAAATTATGCTCTGCAGTCTGTAGACTGAGGAGTAGAGCGTTCTGAACACCTTGCAGCTGGGACCATAGAGAAGACAGAGACCCAATACTGTCCCATGGCTGCCCTCCACACTGAGAAGGCAGGAACTTCCGATGCTTTCCCAACACTATCCGCCCACCCCACTGGGAAGACAGGATGCTGTCCCATGACTGCCTCCCACTCCACTGGGAAGGCAGGGACCCCATGCTGTCCCATCACTGGCCTTAGTCCCCTACTGCTAAGCCAACAGATGCCATCTTGGAGAGGATCTGGAAAAGCAGGTGAGATCCAAGACTAGAATAGATTAAAAAAAAAGAGAGTATAAAAGTATGTATTTTAGAGGTAAATTATTGAATCAGATTTGTTTTACTCCTGTATTCTCAGTGTTAGCTATACCCAAAGTGTGAACCTTCTTGAGGCTAATCACACAGAAAGCTACATTTTCACTGTACATTTCAGTGTCATATGAGCAAATTTATACAAATAGATGTGTTTAAATTGCTTGACACAAAACCTGGTCTATATAAGGGGCTAAAATAAAAAGTCACCTGCTGGTGTGATATGGGCTAATATATCTAGGAAGGGTCAGAGATATTCTGAAAAGTGGCACACAGATGGAAACATGAGAGTTCTTTAAGTTTGAAAGATCAGGAACAGTCCTAAAGCACTGGTGTGGTCAGATCTGAAATTAATCAATGGTGACTCTTCTAGAGTCCCTTGGACTGCAAGAAAATTCAACCAGTCCATCGTAAAGGAGATCAGTCCTGGGTGTTCATTGGAAGGACTGATGAAGTTGAAACTCCAGTACTTTGGCCACCTGATGCGAAGAGCTGACTCATTTGAAAAGACCCTGATGCTGGGGAAGATTGAAGGCAGGAGGAGAAGGGGATGACAGAGGATGAGATGATTGGATGGCATCACTGACTCAATGAACATGGGTTTGGGTGGACTCTGGGGGTTGGTGATGCACAGGGAGGCCTGGCGTGCTGCGATTCATGGGGTCGCAAAGAGTTGGACACATCTGAGAGACTGAACTGAACTGAACTTCTAGATTACTATGTTGTTGTTGTTATTGTTGTTTAGTCAGTAAGTTGTGTCCGACTGTTTGCACCCCCATGGGCTGTAGCCCTGCCAGGCTTTTCTGTCCATGGGATTTCCTAGGCAAGCAAACTGGAGTGGTTTGCCATTCCCTCCTCCAGGGGATCTTCCTAACCCAGGGATTGAACACATGTCTCCTGCATTGGCAGGCTAATTCTTTATTCCTGAACCACTGGGAAAGCCCTTTTTGGGAATTTTTGGTTATATAAACTAGTCTCCCCCTTACGCGTATCTTGCATTGCCAATATGTGCACTGTGGCCAAGGCGGTTACCTGGTCACAAAATCCATGGTCTCTTTTCTCCCTGACTTGCAGTAAACTGCATTCCCCAGCCTCTCGTGGAGCCAGATGTGATTTTGTGCTTGAGTCCCCTGGAAGTGAGCCCCTTTTAGCTGTGGCTGTTACACACCCTGTGAACATGCTGGGTGAAGACTGCCCAGACTAACCTTGGAAGCTGTGTGTTGAAGGAGATAGAGTCTGCATATGCTTGGAGACCCACATGAGTGGAAAGGACCACTTGCATAGTGCTATCACATATGAAGAATTAAGTTTTGATGGTGTTTGGGTCTGGGATCTTATTGATACAGCTACTCTAACTAATCAGTCTAATCTGATATAAGCAAGATATGGTAAACCATTTGACAGAGCACCCGTCAGCTTTTCCCTCATAAGAGTGTCTCTCTTTTCTATTTAAGTCTTATCTTTAGGTATGTGATTGAGGAGGGTAAGAATTAATCTGGGTAACTCTGAAAAAATATTTTAACAATAGACTCTAAGGCAGTAAGAACGCTACTCAGATTATATTTTAGTTAGTACAAATACTGTACTTTAGTGTTTCGCAGGTATATGGTTTAGAATTTCTGACATGATGTATATTATAATTTTGAACAAATAAGTAAGTATATTGTAGATAATGAAAGCCAGATTTCTCATTGTCAGAGAGTAGAATGACAAATAAGGATGTGGACGACTAGAATGAACCCTGCCATCTGTGAACACTTGGGTTTTTAAATATATGTATACAAAGAGAGATATATAGGAATAGATACAGATGAGTGGGAAGTGGTTAAGTACACATAGACTTGGATGTCCCAGGCCTGTCTACTGGTGCCCAGGACACAGTGATACCTCAGTAGCAATGACCACACCTAACTTCAAAAAATCTTGTTTTTTAAATATTCTCCAGTAAAAACCAGTACTCCTTGAACTGATTGCAGAACTGGTGCAGGGAAAGAATGAGGCGAGCCTAGACTATCTTTCTGTATTGGAGAGTAAGGAAGTGTTGAAAAGTGATGGGACATGATTGAAAAAATATAGGAACCAAGTTGAAGGGTCTTCCAGTGACCATGTCTGGGACAATTTGAGCAAGAAAGAAGGATAAGAATGGATATGACTTGGAGAATAAAAGTAGCCCACAGAATGAGGAATCTGTGAATAAAAATGTAAATAAGCAAATAAGGAAGGAAGGCCAGCACTCCACCATGGTACAGATGGATTTGGAGAATCACCATTTAGTAGGGATCATAGCAACAACTGGTTCAGGCAAGAGTGACCTCTGTGTGCTAAAATTAGTGGGTGAAGTTTTGATGGGAAAGAGTATTTGCCTAGTTTCAAAGTATCTCCCTATAAGATATGTATTAATTACAAGAGGAAGTGATAGTGAGTTTCCCATGTAGAAAACTCTGCAGACATCAGCTTAACCAAGTGATGGAAGTCACCTTTCCAGCTTTGGCACAAATAGACATCCCACATCTGATACAAGGCACTGAGAGGAACAGCTTGTTGCTTCTGTGATGTTCTTACCCCAGACACAGAGCCTAAACCGAATCATGAGGACACATCAGACAAATCCAAACTGTAGATAGTCTGCAAGATACCTTGCCAGTCCTCCTCAAAATACTCAAGGAGTACGAGCAACCAAAGATTGACAGAGGGTTTAAGATTCCAGAGACTGAGGGGCTAAGCCAACAAAATACAACATGTGATCCTGATTTGGATCTTGTCCCAGAAAGGGATTTTAGTGGATCTGTAGGTGAAATGTGAGTAAGTTCTGTAAGTGAGACTCCCATTGTTGCTTTCCTGGTTTTGACCATTTTACTCTGGTTTTGTATGATATTAACAGAGGAAGCAGGGAAGATGTTATATGGGAAAATGTTTGCACTACTTTTGCAATGTTATCTGTCCGAAATTATTTCAAATGAAGAATTCACAACATAAAGAAATTACAAATAATTCATATGTAAGTGTCATTACCCATTGCTTGCTATGAAGTGAAGGCTCTCTTTATCACTTTGGAGGTGTAAACTTATTTGAACGTCTTGCATGGTAACTGGGAAGACAGCTGAAGTTACAGCCACTTAACCTTTCCCAGGAAAATATATAATCCATTGGAACATTTTCCTACAAGAATCTAGACTTACTTACAAGAATCTAGAGGTACTAGGTACCTCTCCCTAAGAACCAGTTCATTGTACAGAAACATTCTGTCGAATTTTTGCACCAGACACAGCTCTGTAAGGAACGAGTGAATAAGGAATAGCATTTGTCCTCAAGGATGTTACGTGTTACTAGTGGCATTTGGCAGGTTACAGCCAACTTAATTGCATGTGTTTTATGCTACCTGTGCTGAGATAACCCAGAAGGGAGTAGAGGGAACCACTGATGCTACCAGATTCATTTTGCAAGCAGAAAAGAAAACATCGAAGAACAAGTGACAGTTCAGAAAGATGGGCAGACTGTTCCCTAGGAGAAGATTATTCTCAGTCAAGAGCTCTGCATAAGTAAAGGAAAACAAATATGAAAGCTTGGCTTGTTGGAGAACACCTAGAACAGAGTGGTGAACATTTGGACCGTGGCTGCAGAAAACATGTGAAGGAAACAAAAACACAGAAGAGGTGTCTCCAGATTGCAGATGTGCTCCCAAGGGATCTGCTCGTTCCTTGTGGATAAAGAGTTTGTTTCTGACAAGAAATGCAGGGAGGAACACTGGTACAGTTGTTTGATACCAGTTTCTTTTCTCTTTGGAAATAGCCAATTGAGCTTTGGGAGTTGTGGGTGCTGGTTTGCCTAATGGGCAGGAAGAGAGAGAGGGAGGCAGTGATAACCTTGGTTCCCAAAGTCACCAGGACAGCAACCATGGCTGGAGGCCAGGTGTGTGTCCATATCGGCTGACTCCGTGCCCCAGGGGTGTTTAGCTCTGTGTCTGCATGCACAGGCACTGTCTCCATGTGAGCAGAGACAATCACTTGCTTAAATTAAACCTGAGAAACTCATTCTTTGCAAAATTATAGCTGATGAAGGCCAGAGCTCGATATTTTTTAGTGTAGATCGCAGTCGACTGTGGCCCCTTTTGCCTGGCAAAGCAATAAAGCTATCCTTGTCTCCTTCACCCAAAATTCTGTCTCTGAGATTCAGTTCGGCACCAGTGTACAGATAAGCTGAGCTTTCTGCATCATTATCAGGATGTAGAATGATAAAAAATGCCTGTAGCAAAGAAGGATACAACATTCCAAAGACTCAAATTATTTTATCATGGAAAAGGTACATGATATATATAGGCCTATTCAAAGCACACATAATTTTATATTGTGACCTTGATAATATTAGTGTCACAGATTTCTTCTGCAAACTGAGTAGGGTTTTCCTATGAGTTTTCTCTGATTTGTGTGACCCCTTCCTCTTCTTATTAATGTGCTTATCCTGGGCAGAACTTGAAATATTCTCAATGGAAATACTAAGGCCCTTTTGGGTGACATTTTGGAAGCTACTCTGAAAGTCTCAGGGTTGAGAGTTTTATTAAAATGAAGTCACTTTCCTGGGAGATGAATGCTAAAATCTAAAATAATACAAAGCTATGATAATATGAGGCAAAGCAGTGGGCAGAGAAAGGAGTGGAAGGAGACTCTAGGAGGTGGGGGTCCAGTGAGGCCAGGCCAGTTCTGACACACACAGGCAGAGAATCAAAGGCAAGCCTTTTAGAACCAAGGACTGCATTTGAATGGGTAGCAGCAGAAATCCCCAGTTCTCTAGTTAGTCATTGTATTTCTAAAGGAATAACTTTGCATTGGGCTTCAGTTTCCTCCCACATAAGATTAAAAGGGTTACCAAGATGATGGGTAAAGATGCTGCCAGCCTTGAAATTCAGATATAAGGGCTGAATGTTAAAGTTCAGTGAACAAATTCCCTTCGTTTTCCTCTTCAACCCAGATCACATGTAAGAAGTGAAAGTGAGAAGCCAGTTTCAATTTTGAGCCACATCTCATCTTGTGGTTTATTTTCTACCCGAGAGCCTCTTTCACAAAATCTATACATGATCCCGGAGGATAACCAACTGGAAGTCTCAGAGTTCCTGATCTTTGTGTCTCCATGAGACAGGAAAGGGCAGAGCGCAACCTTTAAAAGAATGATATAGCCATTAAGGACACTACATAAACTGGCTAGAACCAACGAGGTCCAGGTTGGCAGACGAGTCAGCTTCCACTAGACCTTGGGCCTCATTATACACACATTGTTAATACATCGGCTGAACGACACACTCACAGGTGCCACAACAGTTCTGAGGCTGACCATGAAAGGGCCCAAAGTAGGTGGTGGCCCAGTTCCTGGAACTCCCTGCCCCTTTCCCAGAAGAGCTGGAATAATTGTCACACTCATGAGCCTATGGCATTACCCAGCCCATAAAAACTAACCACTCATACCTTTTGCCTTCTGAGATGGCCCACACTCCATCTGTGGAATGTGTTTCTCTTTCACTTTCTGAGACAGACCAAATTCTGTCTATAGAATGTGTATCTCTCTAAATAAACCTGCTTTCACTTTATTCTGGCTAGTTCTTGAATTCCTTCCTGCTTGAAGTCAAGGACCCTCACTTGGCACCCCATCCCAGGGTCTCACCGGAGACCTGGGATGTGACTGTCCTCTAACACCCCATCTTTTTCTGCAACACCATGTTCTCAAATTGTCTCTTATAGATGGGTAATTCAAATAGTCACCCAGAAATTTCAGTAAAGTAGCTCTTAACTCTCTGTTTTGTGGGCTAGTTCTGCACTTCTACTAACTGTCTTAGAACTGAACCCCAGCAGGCCCATTTATCCCCTCTGACAACCCAGTATGAAAAGGCAGAAAGATCTGACACTGAAAGATGAACCCTCCAGGTCAGTAGGTGTCCAGTATGCAACTGGAAAAGAGCAGAGAAGTACCTTCAGAAGGAATGAAGAGGCTGAGCCTAAGCAGAAACATTGCCCAGTAGTGGATATGTCTAGTGGTGGAAGTAAAGTCCGATGCTATAAAGAACAATATTGCACAGGAACCTGGAACAGTAGTCAAACAGGAGATGGCAAGAGTGAACATCAGCATTCTAGGAATCAGTGAACTAAAATGAACAGGAATGGGTGAATTTAATTCAGATGACCATTATATCTACTACTGTGGGTAAGAATCCTTGGAAGAAATGGAGTAGCCCTCATAGTCAACAAAGGGTCTGGGTGCAATCTCAAAAACGACAGAATGATCTCTGCTCATTTCCAAGGCAAACCATCCAGTATCACAGTAAGCCAAATCTACGCCCCAAACACTAATGCTGAAGAGGCTGAAATTGAACGGTGCTATGAAGACCTACAAGACCTTCTAGAACCAACACCAAAAAAAGATGTCCCTTTCATCATAGAGGACTGGAATGTAAAAGTAGGAAGTCAAGAGATACCTGGAATAACAGGCAAGTTTGGCCTTAGAGTACAGAATGAAGCAGGGCAAAGGCTAATAGAGTTTTGCCAAGAGAACACACTGGTCATAGCCAAAGCCTCTTCTAACGACACAAGAGATGGCTCCACACGTGGACATTACCAGATGGTCAATACTGAAATCAGTTTGATTATATTCTTTACAGCCAAAGTTGGAGAAGCTCTATGCAGTCAGCAAAAACTAGACCTCCTTGGAGCTGCTCAGATCATGAACTCCTTATTGCAGAATTCAGGATTAAAGTGAAGAAAGTAGGGAAGATTACTAAGCCTTTCAGCTATGACCTAAATCAAATCCCTTATCATTATACAGTAGAAGTGACAGATAGATTCAGGGGATTAGATCTGATAGATAGAATGCCTGAAGAGCTATGAACAGAGGCTCATGATGTTGTATAGGCGGTGGTGATCAAAATCACCCCTGAGAAAAACAAATGCAACAAGGCAAAGTGGTTGTCTGAGGAGGCCTTACAAATAGCTGAGCAAAGACGAGAAGCAACAGGTAAAGGGGAAAAGGAAGGATATATATGTCTGAATGCAGAGTTCCAAAGAATAGCAAGGAGAGATAAGAAAGCCTTCTTAAGTGAACAATGCAGAAAAATCTAGAAACACAATAGAATGGGAAAGACTAGAGATCTCTTCAAAAAATTGGAAATACCAAGGGAATATTTCATGCAAAGATGGGCACGATAAAGGGCAGAAATGGTATGGACATAAGAAAAGCAGAAAATATTAAGAAGAGGTGGCAAGGATACACAGAACTGTACAAAAGAGATCTTAATAACTCGGATAGTCACAATGGTGTGATCACTCACCTAGAACAAGACATCCTGGAATGCGAAGTCAAGTGGACCTTAGGAAACATTCAGTTCAGTTCAGTTCAGTTCAGTCGCTTAGTCGTGTCCGACTCTTTGCAACCCCATGAATCGCAGCACACCAGGCCTCTCTGTCCATCACCAGCTCCTGGAGTTTACCCAAACCCATGTCCATCAAGTCTGTGATGCCATCCAGCCATCTCATCTTCTGTTGTCCCCTTCTCCTCCTGCCCCCAAATCCCTCCCAGCATCAGAATCAACTCCAATGACTCAACTTCCAGTGAGTCAACTCTTTGCATGAGGCGGCCAAAGTATTGGAGTTTCAGCCTCAGCATCAGTCTTTCCAGTGAACACCCAGGACTGATCTCCTTTAGGATGGACAGGTTGGATCTCCTTGCAGTCCAAGGGACTCTCAAGAGTCTTCTCCAACACCACAGTTCAAAAGCATCAATTCTTCGGCCCTCAGCTTCCTTCACAGTCCAACTCTCATATCCATACATGACCACTGGAAAAACCATAGCCTTGACTAGACAGATCTTTGTTGGCAAAGTAATGTCTCTATTTTTGAATATGCTGTCTAGGTTGGTCATAACTTTCCTTCCAAGGAGTAAGCGTCTTTTAATTTCATGGCTGCAGTCACCATCTGCAGTTTCTTTGGAGCCCAAAGAAATAAAGTCTGACACTGTTTCCACTGTTTCCCCATCTATTTCCCAAGAAGTGGTGGGACCAGATGCCATGATCTTTGTTTTCTGGATGTTAAGTTTTAAGCATTACTACAAACAAAACTAGTAGAGGTAATGGAATTCCAGTTGAGCTATTTCAGATCCTAAAAGATGATGCTGTTAAAGTGCTGAATTAAGTATGTCCGTGAATTTGGAAGACTCCACAGTGGCCATAGGACTGGAAAAGGTCAGTTATCATTCCAATCCCAAAGAAGAGCAATGCCAAAGAATGTTCCGACTATTGCACCTCCTGAGAAACATGTATGTAGGTCAAGAAGAAGCAATTAGAAATGGACATGTAACAGTGGACTGGTCCAGAATTGGGAAAGGAGTACATCAAGGCTGCATTCATTGCCCTGGTTATTTAACTCCTATGCAGAGTCCATCTGGAGAAGGCAATGGCAACCCACTCCAGTACTCTTGCCTGGCAAATCCCATGGACGGAGGAGCCTGGTAGGCTGCAGTCCATCGGGTCGCTAGGAGTCGGATACGACTCAGCAACTTCAATTTCATGCATTGGAGAAGGAAATGACAACCCAGTCCAGTGTTCTTGCCTGGAGAATCCTGGGCATGGAGGAGCCTGGTGGGCTGCCGTCTATGGGGTCACACAGAGTCGGACACAACTGAAGTGACTTAGCAGCAGCAGCAGCAGCAGCAGCAGCAGCAGAGTCCATCATGTGAAATGCAAGGCTGCATGAAGCTCAAGCTGGAATCAAGATTGCTGGGAGACATATAAATAATCTCAGATATGCAGATGACCTCACCACCCTAATGGCAGAAAGCGAAGAGGAACTAAAGAGCCTCTTGTTGAAGATGAAAGAGGTGAATTAAAAAGCAGGCTTAAATCTCAGCATCCGAAAAACTAAGATCATAGCATTTGGTTCCATCACTTCATGGCAGATAGATGGGGGAAAAATGAAAACATTGACAGACCCTATTTTCTTGGCTCCAAAATCACTGCAGACTGTGACTGCAGCCATTAAATTAAAAGAGGCTTACTCCTTGGAAGAAAAGCTATGACAAACCTAGACAGCATATGAAAAGCAGAAGCATCACTTTGTTGACAAAGGACCATGTCGTCAAAGCTATAGTGTTTTCAGTAATCATGTACAGATATGAGAGGTGGACCATAAAGAGGACTGAGCGCTGAAGAACTGATACTTTTAAATTGTGGTGATGTAGAAGACTCTTGAGAGTCCCTGAGACTGAGGTGCTTCTATAAAATCTTCCAGGTCATGGATGGTGCAGCCAGAATCTGTCAGGTTGTCTCTTTCTTGGTGTCTCATTGGACTCATGAGGATCCCTGACTAGTCAGGCTGAGGAGCAGGGTTGCTGCGAACGTGGGGGTGGGGACCCTCAAGCACCTTTCAAGAGGGTTAGGTTTTCTGATCTCACTGCTGAATCCAGCATCTCCAGGCATCCATTTGCTGAAAAGCCACAGGTGTCCACCAGGCCTCCAGAAAGCTGGTGGAGACTTCTTGGCGGAAGGAGAATGAAGGCCTTGCAAAACGAGGTGTTTGATCTTTGTTCAACATTTCAAATGTTGGTATGTTTTAAAAATTTTTCCTGGTGAGGTCTGATTTGAAGCCCACTTTTGAGTCTTTATTTGACTCAATGACGAAATTGAAATTCTGTGAATGCTTTGAGATAAGAGAAAGCAAATAGTATCTTTGAAATATCAGGAGGACTTGACTCACTGGATTTATAGTTTTCATGTTTCAGTCTTAGATTTCATCTCCATTTCCCAGCTTCTATTTCAGTTTCCAATTTGAGGAATCTTTCTTCCTTTTGAAATAACTAGAAAATTTTAAGGGACTGCATACTTAGCTATGTCTGTGTAAAATGGTTTGGAAAAAATGTAAGAAATTCATGAATCAGAGAACTCTTATTCTTGGGAAAAAATATTTGTGGTTTAAGGGAGACCTGATACTTTTGGGGGAAGGAGAGGAAAGAAGATTGAACAGTTATTGTTTTCTAGAAATATTTCTCTGTGGGTCTCTCAATACTCTGAACTCAATGTCAGCTACCTTCTGGTCTCTGAGTCACAGTACCCTGCATCTCTGTCATACAGTTCTTTAAGATCCCACGTTACACAATGCATGTGAGTGAAGGTGATCTGATAGCCAGGAGATGGGTAATTAGTGATGGCAGCTGGTACTGGGTGCAGGCAGCGTGGAGTCTGATGATTTATCAGGTTTGGGGATTGTTGATTTGGGTTATGGTATTAGCTATCAGGTTAGATTTTGCTTTTAATCCTTACCCTTCTCGTTCTAACCATCCTCATTTCTTGAACTGGTTTGTGAGATCAATAGTAAGGACTTGCCTTTCTGCAAATAGCCATGTTCAGACTGGTAACCTGATGTATCTCGTGACTGAAACAGTTGTTATTTGAGGGCAATAAGATGCAGTATGTTTACCCCATCAGGCGATTTAAAATATGGTGTTTTGAAAGATATTAAATATTCTTTACCTAATGTTGTCACTCTTTAAAGACTGGAATATTTTAAATTTAGATTTTACATACCAGTTTTTCAAAATGGAACCTATTAAAGTGTGAATAAAATTTATATGAACAATTTTAATAATTATAGACAGTTGCTTGAATCACTGTGCCATGGGTTTTCATAGAATGATTTCATCCCTGATTAGAAGCATGAAATTGGAAGAAAGCACGTTCAGTTTGTGGGGGTTGCCCACCTGACTTCCTGGAAAGGGCCCGGTACTCGTCTGTGGGTGCGGCTGTCCTAGAGTAGTCCACCCCGAGCCGCTTGTTCCTCAGCCCTGTCTGTGGTTCAGCCTGCTCCTCACCCATTGCTGTGCCGCTGCCACGTAACCAAAGCAAAGACCGTGGGCTGCTGTGCCGGCGGCGAGAATAATTACAGTCCAGAGCCAGTGGCATGTGCGGGGAGGACGCAGGAAGGACCACACGCCAGGTATAGGAGGGGTCCCCAGTGACGGAAGGAGGGCCCTGGGTGTGCTCTGGAACAGACGCTGGGTTAGAGGCGCTCTCTCTTAATAGCATCGTACCCTTGCTGCATCAGGATCATCGTCCCACCTGCTTTTCATTCCTGGAGGCTTCCACCTCCACTGTAACCTGCACTGCACATGCCTGCACATTCAGGGGGAGAAGGTCAGCCTGGGGCATTTAGCTGCCAAAAGCCATTCTGCAGTCTTATCCTCCGGGGCTCTGGGAGGAAAATCAATCACAGTCTTAGTTTTGAAGATGAGACTTTTCTGTTTCCTTCTGACAGTAAGGGTATTGATCAGCTCCTGTGTAGCTAGAGTTGGATGGATTTCTGTGGGGAAATTCCTGTAAAGGTGTGGGGAATTCCTGTAAAGCTGTTTTTCATTCTATTTGAAAACCAGCCTCTGTTTTCACAGTGGCTGTGAAAGAACACAGTTTGTGTTCTTACCATGGTACCCCCCCACCCCCCAGGTATTTTGCTTTTAGCATCTGGAAGAGGACACAACTCTAGACATTTATAAATAGCAATCTCTGGAATGTCAGGGTCACATTCTATAGATTATAAATGATTGGTAATAGAGCACAACTGTATGCCATGAACCTTTCTAATAGTTTACAGACAAAGGACCCGTTTTGCACACAAGGCAACAGATGATATTTATGCAGTGTAGACATCAGAGTAATCTACTTGCTGTTAGTATTAATATATTTCATATTATCACAGTACCAGTGCACCAACCCAAGTACATTAACAATATTTTCCAACATTTCACTGTCAAGAACATATGCTGTATGCTCGGGACGGGTAAGAGAATTGAGCTTATAATAGTGATTGTTTCACCATTTGGTCAACATAACCATTAGTGGGAAATCATGTCATCCTCGTTCCTGACTTGGCACTTAATGATTTATTTCCCGCATGTGGCTTCTTTGTGAGAGTCTTATTACATCGTGTGGGTTTTCTTGCCGTTGCCTTCTGGGATGTAGCTCATCCCACACTTGGCTGCCGGAAAATCCTCTCTCACCATCACATCTGCTGTCCTGTTCTCTGCTCGGTTCTTAGCGTAGCTTCTGAGGACCTTCCATGCTCAAAGCTGACTTTGCAGTGTAGGGGATGAAAACTTTTCCCTTCTTATCTTCTGAGCTCTGTGGCTGGCCTAATAATTAAATTGACATGAGACAGGTTAATGGGAGAAAGACAAATATAATTTCATATGTACACAATTCCCACAAAGAAATGAGACTTAAAACCAGCCAGATGATCGAGGCTTATGTACCATCTGAGCTAAGAGAAGCGGTAGGGCTCTGAGGCTTCAAAGAGAAAGAGGGCTTTCACTGGGAGAGGAAAAGAGCAAGGTTTGGTAAACACAGTTGCCCTGCATGCAGATAAGTCTCACAGAGGAAAAGTTATCTCTGGCGGTAGCTGTCTTCTTGTTACTGGCCCCCTTCTAATTTCTTCTAGGTGGTTAAAGGGGAGGCAAAACCCTTTTCCTAAGGCTTCTGGGTTTTGACTGCCTTCAGTTCAAAATAATCCACAGGCCAAAGTAGCATATTCTGGGTTGGTTTTTTCTGAATCCTCGCAGCAGCTCAGAGGTGGTGGCTTCAAATACTTGTTTTTTCTACCCTTCCTCAGACCTTGCTGACCTCCTGTCTCCCTGTTGGTCAGTCCAAGTCCCCCACGTTCTGCCCTGCCTGTGTCCATCAGCAACAGGCCCTGGGGTGTGGTGGCTTCTTCCTCAGCTCCGTGCGCCTCATCCTTCAGGTCTCTGACACTTGGCCTCATCCACCCGCTTTCTGCTCTCTCATCTGTACACTTTTAGCTCATCTAAATTTAACCAGGACTCTCTACTTATACCTAACTGCTGTGTTCAGTTCAGTCACTCAGTCATGTTCAACTCTTTGCAATCCCATAGACTGCAGCACGCAGGCCCTGTCCATCACCAACTTCCAGAGCTTACTCAAACTCACGTCCATAGAGTCGGTGAGGCCTTCCAACAATCTCATCCTCCGTTGTCCCCTTTTCCTCTTGCCTTCAATCTTTTCCAGCATCAGGGTCTTTTCCAATGAGTCAGTTCTTTGCATCAGATGGCCAAAGTATTGGAGTTTCAGCTTCAGCATCAGTTCTTCCAGTGAATATTCAGGACTGATTTCCTTTAGGATGGACTGGTTGGATCTCCTTGCAGTCCAAGGAACTCTCAACAGTCTTCTCCAACACCACAGTTCAAAAGCATCAATTCTTCAGCACTCAGCTTTCTTAATAGTCCAATTCTCACATCCATACATGACTACTGGAAAACACAGCTTTGACTAGATGGAACTTGGTCGGCAAAGTGATGTCTCTGCTTTTTAATACTGCTGTATGGTTTTGTACTTTTTCACATGCTGCTTTTGGGAGATGTGTTTTATGTCACCTGAGGCAGGTATGTTCTCAGTCTTGTCCTTTCTCTGTTCTTGGTGTGTTCTCTAAGATCTTTCTTTTCTACATGGTTTCAGATTTGTCTTTGTTGTAATGGACTCAGTATCCTGGATACTTAAGTCCCTATCCTCTTTTTTATCCTGCCACTGTTTTAATTCAACATCTTACCATTTGTTACTTGAATTTTTGTAGTCATTTCCTAACTGGCTTCCTTGATTCTGATCTTACCATCAATCCTCTATCCTGACAAAATGATATTCCTTTAATGCAAATCTTATAACTTGCTTAAAAATATTTGCTAGAAGCATGCCTGTCTTGCTTTTCTAATAAGAGCCTCATCCACAATATTCAGTGCAAATATTTTCTCTACAGAGCCCCTCTGGCTTTCACAGATACTTTCTTTCATGGTCTCATAGCCTCTGCTCCATTTTTGTTAAAATATTTATCATATGTATGCTCTCATGCATTTCCATGCTTCTTTCTCCTTGACATCAAAAGTGCCTCTTGGATGGAAACCACATCCGCATCTTTCTTGGCATTTCTAACACCTGGCACATCTCCCAGTGTAGAGCTGTTGCGTAAGCGCTGATTCTGAAATGTGAATCCTCTTTCCCCTCTGAACTTGCGTCTCCACCTTCTCTCCTCACAGACTCACTGAAGGAAGGATGGGTGGCAGTCTGAGGATCCTTTTTATTCTCATGCAGAGATCTGGCCTCAACAGTTTTGATGAACGGTGAACCTATTATCTCATCCTTCCAGACAACCATTGCTGATGACTCCACCTCTCTTGGTCTCTTTGTGCTTGGTATTTATATTCTGTCTTAATGCCTTTGTTCTTATTTTCCACTTGTTTTAACTTGGTATAAAACACAGATGTCACCAGAAAGGGGGCGAAACTTTTTTCTTCCCAAATGCAGTTGGAACATTTCTTTGGGCACAGGACATGCTAAATGGATGCTTGCTGAAGCAGTGAATGTGTTAACAAACCATCCTGTGCTGTAAAATAAAAAGGAGCAAGGAAAAAAGCTGTAAATGATTATTATCTGGCTTTGTGAAAAACAAAAACTAAGTATGAACTTCCAAGGAAAGTTTTCAAGGCATTTTTTTTTAACACTTCCCTATGAAGAACTCTGATGGGGAGATCTAATGAATAATTAAGCTCTATGTTTCTGAGTGGCTTCTTACCACACAGTGGGTGTTTCTTCAGGGGCAGTGCCTGGCTCTCTTTTTGAGCTGAGACCCCATGGGGTATGAAGGTGGTTAGAGCCTAAGTGACATCTGAAGCATTTAAATTTTTTAAATTATTTTTATATATATTTTTTGGCCATGCTGGTTCTTCATTGCTGTGTGGGCTTTCTCTCTAGTTGTGGCGAGTGGGGTCAGCTCCGAAGTTGTGGTGTGCAGGCTTCCCATTGCAGCGGCTGCTTCTTACAGAGCATGGGCTCTCGGGTCTGTGGGCTTCAGTAGATGTGGGTCCCGGGTTCTAGAGCACAGGCTCAGTAGTTGTGGTGCACAGGATTAGTTGCTCTGCGGCATGTGGGATCCTTCAGAATCAGGGATTGAACTCATGGTTCCTGCGTTGGCAGGAGGATTATTTATCATTGAGCTTTCAGGGAAGCCGTGAAGCATTTTTTTGATTGAAATACACTAACATTGAGTATAGTAGGGTGGTTTTTAAAACATTTTCTTTTTTTTAAAAAAAAAAAAAACATTTTCTTGTTGTGTTTTATATCTCATTTTCTCATCCTTTTTTTGGTGTGTTTTTAATAAC
Source organism: Budorcas taxicolor (assembly GCF_023091745.1). NCBI lineage: Eukaryota > Metazoa > Chordata > Mammalia > Artiodactyla > Bovidae > Budorcas > Budorcas taxicolor. The sequence continues at coordinate 6,425,897 of NC_068930.1, read as the reverse complement.
TCCATTGAGAATATAATTGACCTAATAATGGCATTTATTTAAATTATGCCTCGTGATGAGTTCTGACTTGTATATACTTGAGGAACTATGACCAAAATTAAGGAAATGAAGATGTCCATCACCCTGCAAAGTTTCTTTGGGCATCTTGGTAATGGGCTCCTTCCACGTCTGCATTCCCATGCCCTGTCTGCACTGATGGGTACTTTCTCGAGTGTTATATACATAAATCATATAGTGTGTACTCTAATTTGTCTGCATTTTATTCTTTATTTTAGTTTTTGAGATTTATTCATAGTAAAGTGTGTGTCAATAGTTTCTTCTGTTTATTAGTGAATAGTATTGGTATATCCAATACAGTTTGGATAGTAAAACTGTGAATTGTGAATTCAATTGGTATATCCAATTGAATTGAATACACCAGAGTGTTTTTGTTCATTCATCTGTTGATGGCTATTTTGGCTCTTTGCCCATTTGAGTATTACACAAAGAAGTCTGCTCTGCACATTCACACACAAGTCTTTGTGTGCACATAAGCTTTCACTCCTCGTGGGTAAATACATGGGGACATATTTTCTGGCACTTATGGCAGGTGTACATTTAACTTCTTCTGAAATAACTAGAATATTTCTCAACAGTGATAGTGCTGATATATTCCCGCTGGCAACATGAGTGTTTTCGTTCCTGTTACCTATGGCAGTACTCTGTATGGTCGGTCATTGTAATGTTAGCCATTCTACTCGATGTGCAGTGCATTTTTGTTTGCATGTCTGAACTGAACTGAATGACAAATGATGGTGGGCATGTGTTTATGTGATAATTTTCTAGATGGGCATCATCCTGGTGAGGCATCTGTTCAGATGTCTTGCCTATTATCTTGTTGGGATGTTTATTTTCTTATTAGAGTTTAGAGAATTCCCTGTATTATACGGTTTTAAGTTCTTTATTAGATGTATGCTTTCAAATGTTTTGTCTTGATTTGTGTATCTTTCAGTGTATCTTTTTCATCCTCTTATCAGTGATGATGATGGCATCAACTCAATGGACATGAGTTTTAGCAAACTCCAGGAGATACTAAGGGACAGGAAACCGGGTGTGCTGCATCCTGGGTCGCAAATTTTCAGACACAGTTTAGAAACTGAACTACAGTTCATTTGCTCAGTCGTGTCCTACTCTTTGTGACCCCATGGACTGCAGCACACCAGGCTTCCCTGTCCATCTCCACCTCCTGGAACTTGCTCAAATACAAGTCCATCGAGTCAGTGATGCCATCCAACTATCTCATCCTCTGTTGTCCCCTTCTACTCCTGCCTTCGATCTTTCCCAGCATCAGGGTCTTTTCCAATGAGTCACATCAGGTGGCCAAAGTATTGGAGTTTCAGCTTCAACATCAGTCCTTCCAATGAACATTCAGGGATGATTTCCTTTAGGATGTACTGGTTGGATCTCCTTGCAGTCCAAGGGACTCTCAAGAGTCTTCAACAACAACACAGTTCAAAAGCATCAGTTCCTCAGTGCTCAACTTTCTCTATAGTCCAACTCTCACATCCATTCATGACTACTGGAAAAACCATAGCTTTGATTGGATGAACCTTTGTTGGCAAAGTAATGTCTCTGCTTTTTATTTTTTTTTTAATTTTTATTTTTACTTTATTTTACTTTACAATACTGTATGGTTTTGCCATACATTGACATGAATCCACCACGGGTGTACATGCGTTCCCAAACATGAACCCCCCTCCCACCTCCCTCCCCATAACATCTCTCTGGGTCATCCCCGTGCACCAGCCCCAAGCATGCTGTATCCTGCATCGGACATAGACTGGCGATTCGATTCTTGCATGATAGTATACATGTTTCAGTGCCGTTCTCCCAAATCATCCCACCCTCTCCCTCTCCCTCTGAGTCCAAAAGTCCGCTATACACATGTATCTTTTTTGCTGTCTTGCATACAGGGTCATCATTACCATCTTTCTAAATTCCATATATATGTGTTAGTACACTGTATTGGTGTTTTTCTTTCTGGCTTACTTCACTCTGTATAATCGGCTCCAGTTTCATCCATCTCATCAGAACTGATTCAAATGTATTCTTCTTAATGGCTGAGTGATACTCCATTGTGTATATGTACCACAGCTTTCTTATCCATTCATCTGCTGATGGACATCTAGGTTGTTTCCATGTCCTGGCTATTATAAACAGTGCTGCGATGAACATTGGGGTACATGTGTCTCTTTCAATTCTGGTTTCCTCGGTGTGTATGCCCAGCAGTGGGATTGCTGGGTCATAAGGCAGTTCTATTTGCAATTTTTTAAGGAATCTCCACACTGTTCTCCATAGTGGCTGTACTAGTTTGCATTCCCACCAACAGTGTAGGAGGGTTCCCTTTTCTCCACACCCTCTCCAGCATTTATTGCTTGCAGACTTTTGGATCGCAGACATTCTGACTGGTGTGAAGTGGTACCTCATTGTGGTTTTGATTTGCATTTCTCCAATAATGAGTGATGTTGAGCATCTTTTCATGTGTTTGTTAGCCATCCGTATGTCTTCTTTGGAGAAATGTCTATTTAGTTCTTTGGCCCATTTTTTGATTGGGTCGTTTATTTTTCTGGAATTGAGCTGCATAAGTTGCTTGTATATTTTTGAGATTAGTTGTTTGTCAGTTGTTTCATTTGCTATTATTTTCTCCCATTCAGAAGGCTGTCTTTTCACCTTGCTGATATTTTCCTTTGTTGTGCAGAAGCTTTTAATTTTAATTAGATCCCATTTGTTTATTTTTGCTTTTATTTCCAGAATTCTGGGAGGTGGATCATAGAGGATCCTGCTGTGATTTATATCTATGCTGTCTAGGATGGTGATAGCTTTTCTTCCACAGAAGAAGCATCTTTTAACTTCATGGCTGCAGTCACCATCTGCAGTGATTTTGGAGACCCCAAAATAAACTCTGTCACTGTTTCCATTGTTTCCCCATCTATTTGCCATGAAGTGATGGGACTGGATGCCATGATCTTAGTTTTCTGAATGTTGAGCTTTAAGCCAGCTTTTCACTCCTCTTTCTCTTTCATCAAGAGGGTCTTTAGTTCTTTACTTTCTGCCTTAAAGGTGGTGCCATCTGCATATCTGAGGTTATTGATATTTCTCCTGGCAATCTTGATTCCAACTTGTGCTTCATCCTGCCTGGCATTTCTCAATATGTATTCTGCACATAAGTTAAATAAGCAGGGTGACAATACACAGCCTTGACATACTTTCCTGATTTGGAACCAGTCTGTTGTTCCATGTCTAGTTCTAACTGTTACTTCTTGACCTGCATATAGATTTCACAGGAGGCAGATCAGGTGGTCTGATATTTCCATCTCTTTAAGAAATTTCCACAGTTTGTTGTAATCCACATAGTCAGAGGCTTTGGTGAAATCAATAAAGCAGAAGTACGTGATTTTCTGAACTTTCTTGCTTTTTCAATGATCCAGTGGATGTTGGCAATTGGATCTCTGGTTCCTCTGCCTTTTCTAAATCGAACTTGAACATCTGGAATTTCTCAGGTCACATACTGTTGAAGCCTGGCTTGGAGAATTTTGAGCGTTACTTTGCTAGTGTGTGAAATAAGTCCAGTTGTTTGGTAGTTTGAACTTTCTTTGGAATTGCCTTTCTTTGAGATTGATATGAAAATTGACCTTTTCCAGTCTTGTGGCCACTGCTGAGTTTTCCAAATGTGCTGACCTATTGAGTGCAGCACTTTTACAGCACTTTTTGGGATTTGAAGTAGCTCAACTGGAATTCCATCACTTCCACTAGCTTTGTTCTTGGTGAAGCTTCCTAAGGCCCACTTGACTTCACATTCCAGGATGTCTGGCTCTAGGTGAGTGATCACATCATTGTGGTTATCTTGGTCATGAAGATCTTTTTTGTATAGTTCTTCTGTATATTCTTGCCACTTCTTCTTATCATCTTCTGCTTGAACTATAACAACAATCCAATTGTTCTAATCCCATATTTTTGACAAGTTTTTTCTCTACTGAGTTACCTTTTTACCTTTGTCAAAATCAGGTGTATTTGAGTTCCCTGAGTCATACTGCAGATTCCCATTGGCTATGTATTTTGTATATGGTAATGTGTATGTTTCCATATTACTCTCTCCTTACATTCCACCCCCTCCTCGCTCCCATGCCATATCCAAGAATCTATTTTCATTGTGTCTCCATTGCTGCCCTGCAAATGGGTTCCTAAGTAGTGTCTTTCTAAATTCCATGTATTTGTGTTAGTATACGATACTTGTTTTTCTCTTTTTGACTTACTTCACTCTGTATAATAGGCTCTAGGTTCATCTACCTCATTAGAACTTAGTCAAATGCATTCCTTTTTTTTTTTTATTTTTTTATTATTTTTTTATTTTTTATTTATTTATTTATTTTTTAATTTAAAAATCTTTAATTCTTACATGTGTTCCCAAACATGAACCCCCCTCCCACCTCCCTCCCCATAACATCTCTGTGGGTCATCCCCATGCACCAGCCCCAAGCATGCTGTATCCTGCGTCAGACATAGACTAGCGATTCAATTCTTACATGATAGTATACATGATAGAATGCCATTCTCCCATATCATCCCACCCTCTCCCTCTCCCTCTGAGTCCAAAAGTCCATTATAGACAGCTGCGTCTTTTTTCCTGTCTTGCATACAGGGTCGTCATTGCCATCTTTCTAAATTCCATATATATGTGTTAGTATACTGTATTGGTGTTTTTCTTTCTGGCTTACTTCACTCTGTATAATCGGCTCCAGTTTCATCCATCTCATCAGAACTGATTCAAATGAATTCTTTTTAACGGCTGAGTAATACTCCATTGTGTATATGTACCACAGCTTTCTTATCCATTCATCTGCTGATGGACATCGAGGTTGTTTCCATGTCCTGGCTATTATAAACAGTGCTGCGATGAACATTGGGGTACATGTGTCTCTTTCAGTTCTGGTTTCCTCGGTGTGTATGCCCAGCAGTGGGATTGCTGGGTCAAAAGCAAAAATAAACAAATGGGATCTAATTAAAATTAAAAGCTTCTGCACAACAAAGGAAAATGCATTCCTTTTTATATCTAAGTAATATTCTATTGTATAAATGTACCACAGCTTATTTATCCATTCATCTGTCAGTGGGCATCTCAGTTGTTTCCTTGTCGTGAAAGTGAAAGTTGCTCAATAGTGTCCAACTCTTTGCGACCCCATGGACTAAACAGTCCATGGAATTCTCCAGGCCGGAATCCTGGAGTTGGTAGCCTTTCCCTTCTTTAAGGGATCTTCCCAATCCAGGGATCGAACCCAGGTCTCCTGCATTGCAGGCTGATTCTTTACCATGTGAACCACCAGGGAAGCCCAAGAATACTGGAGTGGGTAGCCTATCCCTTCACCAGCAGATCTTCCTGACCCAGGAATCGAACTGGGGTCTCCTGCATTGCAGGCAGATTCTTTATCAACTGAGATATCAGGGAAGCCCTAGCTATTGTAAATAGTTCTGCAATAAACACTGGAGTACATGTGTCTTTTTCAATTTTGGTTTCACAGGGGATATGCCTAGAAGTGGTATTTCTGGGTTATATGGTGGTTTTATTGCTAGGTTTTTAAAACTTAATTTATTTTTAATTGAAGGATAATTGCTTTATAAAATATTTTGGTTTCTGCCAGTTATCAACATGAATTAGCCATAAGTGTACATATAGTCCCTCCCTCTTAACCTCTCTCCCATCACCTTCCACATCCCACCCCTTTAAGTTGTTACAGAGCCCCTGTTTGAGTTCCTTGAGTCATACAGCAAATTCCTGTTGGCTATCCATTTTACATATGGTAATGTAAGTTTCCATGTAACTCTCTCCATACATCTCACTGTCTCCTTCCTCCCCACCACCCCGTGTACGTAAGTTTGTTCTCTATATCTCTGTCTCCATTGCTGCCCTGCAAATAATTTCATCAGTACCGTCTTTCTAGATTCCATATATATGTGTTAGTATACACTATTTATCTTTCTCTTTCTGACTTGCCTCACTCTGTGTAACTCATTAGAACTGACTCAAATACATTTCTTTTTATGACTGAATATTATTCATTGTATATACGTACCACAGGTTCTTTATCCATTCATCTGTTGATGGACGTCTAGGTTGCTTCCATGTTCTAGCTATTGTAAATAGTGCTGCAGTGAACATTGGGGTACATGTATCTTTTTCAATTTTGGCTTCCTCAGGGCATATGCCTAATAGTCAGATTGCTGGGTCATGTGGTAGTTTTATTCTCAGATTTTTAAGGAATCTCCAAACTGTCTTCCATAGTGGCTGTGTCAATTTACATTCCCATCAGCAGTGCAATAAGGTTCCCTTTTCTCCATACCCTCTCTGGCATTTAATTTTTGTAGATTTTTTGATAATGGCCGTTCTGACTGGTGTGAGGTGATCTCATTGTAGTTTTAATTTGCACTTTTCCAATAATGAGTGTTGTTGAGCATTTTTTCATGTATTTATTAACCATCTGTATGGCTTCCTTGGATAAATGTCTGTTTAGGTCTTTTTCCTATTTTTTGATTGGGTTGTTTGTTTTTCTGGTATTGCGTTGTGTGAGCTGCTTGTGATTTTGGAAATTAATCCTTTGTCTATTGTTTCATTTACTGTTACTTTTTTCCATTCTGATGGTTGTCTGTTCACCCTCTTTATAGTTTCCTTTGCTGTGCAAAAGCTTTTAAATATAATTATGTCCTGCTTGTTTAGTTTTGCTTTTATTTCCATTACTCTAGGAAGTGGGTCGTGGAGAATCCTGCTGTGATTTATGTCATTGAGTGTTCTTCCTGTGTTTTCCTCTAAGAGTTTTATAGTTTCTGGTTTTACATTTAGGTCTTTAATCCATTTTGAGTTTATCTTTGTGTATGGTGTAAGGAAGTGTTCTAATTTCATTCTTTTACATGTAGCTGTCCAGTTTTCACAGCAGCACTAATTGAAGAGACTATTTTTGATCCCTTGTATATTTTTGTGTCCTTTGTCAAAAGTAATATACCTGTGGGTGCATTGGTTTATCTCTGGGCTTTCTATCTTTTTCTTTGATTTATATTGCTGTTTTTTGCCAGTACCATGCTACCTTGGGAAACAGCCTAGAGGAGTGGAATGAGGAGGGAGGGAGAAGAGATTCAAGAGGGAGGTGACATAGTTATACCCATGGGTGATTCATGTTGATGTTTGGCAGAAACCAACACAAGAGTGTAAAGCAATTATCCTTCAATTAAAAATAAATAAATTTAATTATAAAAAAGAAGTTGTACATATATACACTGGAATATTACTTAGCCATAAAAAGGATGAAATAATGCCATTTACAACAACATGGATGGGCCTAGACATTGTCATACTGAATGAAGTAAGTCAGACAGAGAAAGAGAAATATTTTATGATATCCCTTATAAGCAGAATCTTTACATATTGTATAAATGCACTTATTTACAAAACAGAAATAAAGCCACAGATGTAGAAAACCATCTTATGGTTACCAGGGGAAAGGAGGTAGAATAAGTTGGGAGATTGGGATTGACATATACATACTACTGTATATCAAACAGATAACTAATAAGGACCTACTCTATAGCATATAGCAGAGGAAACTCTCCTCGACACTCTGTAATGATGTATATGAGAAAAGGGTCTAAAAACGTGTGGATATGTACAACTGAATCACTTTCTTGTACAGCAGAAATTAACACAATATTGTAAATCGAGTATATTCCAGTAAAAATTAAAATAGATAAGTAGGCAAATAGATAAAAAGAATTTGAAGAAAAAACAGTTGTGTTTGGGTCTGTTTCTGGATAGTCTATTCTGTTTCACTGCTGTTTTGCCTATCTTTATGACAATTCCACATTATCACAATTACTGTGATTGTTGTAACAGTTTTTGAAATGAGGTAGTATTAGTCCTATGACTTTGTTCTTTTTCAAATGTTCTTTTGGCTTGGCTAGACCTTTTGTATTTCTGTATGAATTTTACAATGTATTTGTTAGTTTCTACAGAGATGCTGAGATTTTGACTGCAATAGCTTTGAGTGTGCAGATTCTTTGGAGAAAGACTAATGGATAAGGGCTAATATTAGCCATGTTCAGTTTTCCAACCAATGAACATTGCATATAGAACCATTTATTTAGGTTTTAAAACTTCTCTTTCACCAGTGTTTAATAGCTTCCATTGTTCAGAGCTTTCACATCTTTTATCATATTCATCTCTTGTTTCTTATTTTTGGATGCTATCATTGATGTAGATATTTTAGCTGTAATTTCCAATTGATTGTTGCTAAATGTAAATAAAACTGGTTTCTGTGTATTGGTCTTGTATCCTGCAGTTTTTTTTTGAACTTATTTGTTAGTTCTAATAGCTCTTTTGTAGAGCTTGGATTTTTCTATAGAGTGAATCATGTTATCTGCAAATAAAGACAGTGTTACCTTATCCTTTCCAATCTAAATACTTTTTATTTCTTTTTCTTGACTTATTACACTGACTAGGATCTCTTGTTCAGTGTTGGGAAGTGGTGAGAATACTATCTTTGTCTTATTCCTGACTTTAGAAGGATAGAGTTGGTCTTTTTACCATTAGTCATGATGTTTATATTAGGTATTCATAAATGCTATTTATTAGATTGAAGTTCTTCTCTATTGATAGTTTGTGGAGTTTTTTCAATGAAGAATGGATGTTGAAATTTGTTAACATTGTTTCCTCTTTATCTATTGGGATGATAATATGATTTTTCTTTTGTAAATATGTTGGATTACATTGATCAATTTAAAAATATTAAACTTATCTTGGATTGCTGAGGTAAGCTCAACTTGGTCAAGGTGTATTATATTTTATAATTGAATATTATTTGTATTATATTTTAGTAATTGAATTTTATTTGTTAAAAATTTGGTTGAAAATTTCACATGAAATTTCAGCATGGATATTGATCTTCAGTTTTCTATTCTTATGATTTCTGTGTCAGATTTGGGTATCAGGGTAATTTTGACCTCAGAAATAAGCTGGGAATCATGCTATACTTGTTAATTTTCTGGAAGAGTTTGCATAGAATTCATATCAATCCTTCCTTTTATGTTTGGTAGAATTCAGAATTGAAACAATAATCTTTGTGGGGAAGTTTTTTAACTAAAATTTTGATTTCCTCAGTAGGTGTAGGGTTTTTCATGTTATCTATTGTTTCTTGAGTAAGTGTTGATAGTTGTGTCTTTGAAAAATTTGACCATTTCATCTGAGTTGTGGAATGTATCAGCATGAATTTGTTGATGAAATTCCCTTATTTTTTAAAACATATGTAGACCCTGAAATGATGTCAGATACTTACTTTACTTCTTAAGGAGTCAGTTTTTGGTTTCATTGTTCTATTTTATTTTTGTTTCCTATTTCATTGATTTCTAGTTTAATCTTTATTATTCTCTTTCTTCTACTTACTTTGGCCTTCACTTGATCTTTCTTTTGCCCAGTTTTTTAAGGTAAGAGCAAAGGAAATTGATTTGAAAACTTATTTTCTAAAAAAAGACCTTCAGTGATATGGTTTTTAAAGGCTTCTTTAATAGCCTGCAGAATTCTAATATGGTATGTTTTCATTTTCATTCAGTTCAAAAAGCTTTATTATACTTTTTATTTTTACTTTTTTTTCCTCTATAATTTCTATTGCTATGTCTTCTATCTCACTAGTTTTCTTCTGCATTGTCTAGGCTTCAGTTATTCCCATCTACATATTTTTAACCTCAGATATAGTTATTTTCATTTCTGAAAGTTCAGTCCTTTTTATGTCCTGATGGTGATTTAGTCACTGAGTTGGGTCTGACTCTTGTGACCCCATGGACTGTAGTCTTCCAGGCTCCTCTGTCCATGGGATTCTCCAGGCAAGAATACTGGAGTGGATTGCCATATCCTTCTCCAGGGGATCTTCCCAACCCATGCATCGAACCCAGGTCTCTTCCACTGCAGGCAGATTCCGTACTGACTGAGCTATGAGGGAAGCCATTTTATGTCCTACATGTCTCTTAAGTTTTTGTGTTATACAGTAGTTATGATAACTTTTTAAATGTCTTTTTCATATAATCCTGTTTTTTTTTTTTTTTTTTTTTTTTTTTAAAGTTCTGAGTCTGTCCCCTTTCGATTCATTGACATGTCCTGATTATCGGTTGTAAATATCTTCATGCCCAGTAATCACTGTTTGGAATCAAGACATTATGAATTTTAACTTGCTTGAGTGCTTGATATTTTTGTCTTTCTGTAACTATTCTTGGGCTTTGTTCTGGGACACTGTTAAATTCTTTGGAAATTGCTTTATCCTTCAGAGTCTTGCTTTTACTATTGATTAGGCAGAAGTGGAGCATTGTTCAGTCTAAATTTAGTTATTCCCCATTATTGAGGAAAGGCCTTGTGAATGGACCATTGAATCTGGTTCTGATGGAGTAGCCGCTGCGCATCCCTAACTCTGGAATTTAAAAAGAAACTCATTCCTAGTTTGTTTTTGTGTGCATGGTAAGTGTCTGACTCTTTATGACCCCATGGACTGTAGCCTGCCAGGTTTCTCTGTTCATTGGTTTCTCCATGGAAGAATACTGGACTGGGTTGCCATGCCCTCCTCCAAGGGATCTTCCCTACCCAGGGATTAAACCAGTGTTTCTTAAGTCTTTTGCATTGGCAGGTGTGTCCTAGTGGTAACACTAGGACCACCTGGGAAGTCCCAAGTTCATTTTTAAACCATCAGTCAATCCTAAAGGAGATCAGTCCTGGATGTTCATTGGAAGGACTGATGCTAAAGCTGAAACTCCAATATTTTGGCCACCTCATGGGAAGAGTTGACCATTGGAAAAGACTCTGATGTTGGGAGGGATTGGGGGCAGGAGGAGAAGGGGACGACAGAGGATGAGATGGCTGGATGGCATCACCGACTCGATGGACATGAGTTTGAGTGAACTCCGGGAGTTGGTGATGGACAGGGAGGCCTGGCGTGCTATGATTCACGGGGTCGCAAAGAGTCAGACACAAACGAGCGACTGAACTGAACTGAATGTTCACCTGAATATTTGTATTTCTGCTTCACAATTGGCTTTTGAATCTGTTTTTCCTAATTCTATTATTTAGATATATTCAGTTCAGTTCAGTTGCTCAGTCATGTCTGACTCTTTGTGACCCCATGAATTGCAGCATGCCAGGCTCCCCTGTCCATCACCAACTCCTGGAGTTCACCCCAACTCAAGTCCATCGAGTCCATGACGCCATCCAGCCATCTCACCCTCTGTCGTCCCCTTCTCCTCCTGCCCCCAATCCCTCCCAGCATCAGAGACTTTTCCAATGAGTCAACTCTTCCCATGAGGTGGCCAAAGTACTGGAGTTTCAGCTTTAGCATCATTCCTTCCAAAGAACATCCAGGACTGATCTCCTTTAGAATGGACTGGTTGGATCTCTTTGCAGTCCAAGGGACTCTCAAGAGTCTTCTCTAACACCAGAGTTCAAAAGCATCAATTCTTCAGCGCTCAGTTTTCTTCACAGTCCAACTCTCACATCTGTACATGACTACTGGAAAAACCATAGCCTTGAATACATGGAACTTTGTTGGCAAAGTAATGTCTTTGCTTTTGAATATGCTGTCTAGGTTGGTCATAACTTTCCTTCCAAGGAGTAAGCATCTTTTAATTTCATGGCTGCAGTCACCATCTGCAGTGATTTTGGAGCCCCCCAAAATAAAGTCAGCCACTGTTTCCATTGTTTCCCCATCTATTTCCCATGAAGTGATGAGACCAGATGCCATGATCTTCATTTTCTGAATGTTGAACTTTAAGCCAACTTTTTTACTCTTCTCTTTCACTTTCATCAAGAGGCTTTTTAGTTCCTCTTCACTTTCTGCCATAAGGGTGGTGTCATCTGCATATCTGAGGTTATTGATATTTCTCCCGGTAATCTTGATTCGAGCTTGTGCTTCATCCAGCCCAGCGTTTCTCATGATGTACTCTACATAGAAGTTAAATAAGTAGGGTGACAATATATAGCCTTGACGTACTCCTTTTCCTATTTGGAACCGGTCTGTTGTTCGTTGTCCAGTTCTAACTATTGCTTCCTGACCTGTGTATAGGCTTCTCAAGAGGCAGATTAGGTAGTCTGGTATTCCCATCTCTCAGAATTTTCCACAGTTTATTCTGATCCACCCAGTCCAAGACATAGCCAATAAAGCAGAAATAGATGTTTTTCTGGAACTCTCTTGCTTTTTCCATGATCCAGTGGATGTTGGCACTTTGACCTCTGGTTCCTCTGCCTTTTCTAAAACCAGCTTGAACATCAGGAAGTTCACGGTTCACGTATTGCTGAAGCCTGGCTTGGAGAATTTTGAGCATTACTTTACTAGCGTGTGAGATGAGTGCAATTGTGCAGTAGTTTGAGCATTCTTTGGCATTGGCTTTCTTTGGCATTGGAATGAAAACTTTTCATATTAATTTAATTTAAACTCAGAAACTCATCACACTGTATGAAGAAGGACATTCTTGTTTTTCTGTCGTTTTATTAAAATCTTGGTTGTTTAATCTAAATTTGGCAGTTATGTTACTATTGTAGAGGTTCAATACAGCTCATTCAAAGGTAAATGTTATGTTTTTTGTTATGGTCGTGTGGTTGTTGAATCAGATTTACTATTTCAGCTGTTTTTTTTCATATTTCTCAAAACTAATGTTTTGACAGATGAAGTGTCTGATGGCTGAGTGGTGGGAGAATAAGCGTGCATCTGTTGAACACAAATGAAGTGGGAGTTTTAGGGGAGATTGGAGAAAGGCAATAATGAGCTTTAAAGAGGGAAAAGTAGCCCCATAAATATATTTTCCCCCTCCCATTAGGCTATTTATTCACCTTTCTCTTCCCTTTTCTTTCGTTCTTCTTCTATTTTACCTTTTAACTATATATATTTTTCATCGGTTAAAATTTTTTGGTGTGTTCTGTTTGTATATTTTTGGAAAAGACTTTTAAGCCTTTTTCTTACTGTGAATTGCTTCTCACTATGCTTTTATATGCAAAGAACAGTCTCCCATAAATGTGTTCTGATTGTGAATTGAATTCTAATAGATTTCACTCTGACATTCACAGCCAGGTTGCAAAAGAAATGAAAAAAAAATGTAATAGTAAATACTTTTTTAAACCAAGAAACAAGCTGAAATATTCCCTGTGCTTTTACCTTTGTGAAGTGTATGGGTACCTACTCTAGAGTTTTCTCCCTGTTTCTAATTCCAAGAGGCAAATAGGCTAATGACATTAGTCATGTCAATCTGTCTGCCCCTTTTACCTTGTGAGGTATAATCAGTTGGCATTTCTTTGGCAGTCCGGGAGGCTAACCTGGCAGCCTCCTTTACATCTGTCTTTTCTGCAGATTGCATGGGCGCTGTTTCATCCTCTTTGCTGGGCATGATTCACAGAAATTTGCTTAGCGATGAGCTAGGACTCTTTGTTGGTGCTAAGGTAACGAGGGAGGTGGGGTGAAGGAAATGCCAATGATTTCTAAGTCCTATCCTAAGTCTGTCATTCAAAGAAAAATGAAAGCATTTGACAGCACCTACCTTGATCAGGGTATGGAGATAGAAATGTGAGGAGAGCATTGCTACTTGGTTCTCAAGATACTTGTGTTTCCAACCAGTTTTCTTTAGCTAATGTTTGTGTGGTTTACTGTCAGTCACTTGAAAAGTGCTTGCTATGGAAATGGAGTGAGATAGTCCAGTCTCTGTTTGCAGCCCAGGGGAGTAGAAGGAACTTTCTTTTATGCCCTCTCCGAAACTCTAGTTAAGGGGAGTGGAGAGTAATGGAATGAAAGTGAAAGGTGGTATGTTTGCTCCCTGTTTCCTGCTTTGTTGGCGGTCCCACTTCTCTGTAGGATTTGAGAGGTGCATGGGAAATTGTGCTAGACAACCAGATCTGGGTGGACATACAGAGGGGAGCGATGCTACTTTTACACTCAGGCATTGAAAAGTTAGTTGATTACTGAGCAGATCATACTCTATAGACTTTGCATCTTTCCCAAGACTTTCATTCTTAGGCAGAAGTCTAATAGTGTGATTTTTAAAAAGAAGCATATGTAACTAATGTTTCTTTCCAGGGATCTCAAAGGAGAATTATATTATTTTAATAATAATAAATGCTTACACTTTTAGAATGACCATTACTTATCCTATTTAAATAGGATAACATAGTTCTTTAGAAGATTTTTCCCAACCTTGTGCTTACAAGTAATTAAATTTTTAGAATTAAGCTTCCTATCTAGTTAGCACTCTGAAGAATCTATGGGGATCTGAAAACTGCAAGGCCATCTTCTTCCAGAAACTCCTTATATGTTACAAGGAGTTTTAAAAATGTATGTGAGTTTGCATAGGAATGTGTTTTAAGCATATGTTTTGTTGTGCTATCTGTTTTTCCATCCCCCAAATTTGGTTTTATTATTTATGTCAAAATTTCCTCAAATTCATTGCATGCTGGCCAGTTTCTGGGCTGCAATGTTGCATTGTCAGAGACAGTTCAATAGAACTTCAGCAGATACTCCATGCGCAGGCTTTTTAAGAAAATGTTTTGACTTCTAAGACCTTCGCCATCAGTGGTGGTGAGGTCCTCTTGATTTACTGTGAACTCTGGCTGGACCCTCTGTAGTGGTCTGACTTGCTCCCGAGCAGTGTGGGTCTGCAGGTTGCTGGAGAGGTGAGAGTTGGATTGCCTAGAGTCTTGCAAAGACAAGTCCCAGGTCAATCCAGGTAATGGCTGACCCAGGGCCAGGATGAGAGTCCATTCTGACTCAGTACGTGTGATGTCCGTAGTGTAATAGACATGATTGAACCCACAACAGAGTCCAAAGAAGGCACCATTTACTTTACCAGGGTGTATTAGCCTGTGGACAGGAGTTTGGACAGTGAGAGAAGATGGGATGTACATAACTTAGACTCCTAAAGATTTGCTGTGGGAAGAAACTTTAAATAGTATAACATTTCCACTTCAGGGAGAAATAATATAAGCTCATACACCATTGCATTTCATTTTTGTTTTTGTTTTGTGGTTCTTTACATAGAATTTACTTCTTACTTTCTTACTTAAAATACCATGAAAGCAAAGATTATCAACATTTTTAATAAGTACCATGAAAAGAAAAATTGCCTTTCAGTGCCTGAAATGGGTTCCTTGTATTTTCTGTCTCAGAATCAAACTCTGCTGTTAGCTTCTAGTACACATGATGGTTTATGTATTTCTCTTATCTATAAGCTATAATCCCCAATTCTGTTGCTTTGAACAAAATATTATCTGTTAGATCCATTAAGAATAAGAAAATTAGGAATTTTATTCACTTATTCTTTCTTCCTTTATTTGTGTAGATCCAAGTTTCTGACCTATATCAATTTTTCTTCTCTGAAGAACTTCTGATACTTTTTGCAAATCAGTTCTGTTGGCAACAAATTCCCTCCATTTATGTTTGTCTGAGAAAGTCTGTATCTCTTTCCTTTTAAAGGATAATTCTCACTAGTTGGAGAATTCTAGGCTAGTGGTTTGTTTCTTTTACCAATTTAAATATTTCACTCCATTTTAGTCTTGTTTTCGTGGTCTCTTAAGTAGTCTGATGTTATTCTTATCCTTGTTCTTCTATAGGTAAGGTGTCTTTCGTCTGACTTTTTTCTTTATCTTCCCATAGTCTGGATTTTAATAGGGCATGCCTAAGTGTAAATATATGCCTGTATTTTTTTTTTTCCTATTTTTTCTGCTTTGTGTTCTCTGAGCTTTTTATATTTGTGGTTTGGTGTCTGTTACTAACTTTGGAAAATTCTCCGCTACTATTTAATATTTTATTTCTTTCCCACTACATATATTTTATACATTTTGTAATTATCTCAGAGTTCTTAGGGCTTCCCTTGTAGCTCAGCTGGTAAAGAAGCCACCTGTATTACGAGAGACCTGGGTTCGATCTCTGGGTTCGGAAGATTCCCCTGGAGAAAGGAAAGGCTACCCACTCCAGTATTCTGGCCTGGAGAATTCCATGGACTATATCCATGGAGTCCCAAGGCGTCAGGCACAACTGAACAACTTTCACTTTCATTTTCACAGTTGTTAAATAGTCTGTTTTGTTTCTTTCATTCATCTCAGTTTGAGATGTCTCTGTTGACATTTTTGAGCTCAGTGATTCTTTCCTCAACTCTGTCTAGCCTACTAATGAACCCATCAAAAGCATTCTTTCTTTCTGTTGCTTTTAGTTTCTAATATTTAAGCTTATGTTACCCATCTTTTCTTGCATATTTCCGTTTGGAATTTGCACTTTTCCCTTGGGAATCCTTAGCATATTAGTCATAGTTATTTAAAACTTCCAGTGAGGTAATTCTCAAATCTCTGAGTTTGATTCTAAGGCTTGCTTTGTCTCTTCACACTGTAGTTTTGGCCTTTAACATATCTTGTAATTTCTTGTTGCAAGCTAGATGTGATGTGTTAGATAAAGGGAGCTCAGGTAAACTGGCTTGTAGTGTGAGGTATTATGTTTATCTGGTTAAGGATTAAGCTATGTTTAGTCTTTGCTTTTACCACCATTTTGGCAGAAAGCAAAGAGAACTAAAGAGCCTATTGATGAAAGTGAAAGCGGAGAGGGTAAAAGCTGGCTTAAAACTCAACATTCAAAATAACTAAGATCATGGCATCCAGGCCCATCACTTCATGGCAGATAGATGGGGATAACATGGCAGATAGATGGGGATAAATGTAAACAGTGACAGACTTTATTTTCTTGGGCTCCAAAATCACTGCAGGTGGTGACTGCAGCCATGAAATAAAAAGACGCTTGCTCCTTGGAAGAAAAGCTGTGACAAACCTAGATACCATATTAAAAAACAGAGACATTACTTCACTGACAAAGATCCGAATAGTCAAAGCTATGTTTTGTTCCAGCAGTCATGTATGGATGTGAGAGTTAGATCATAAAGAAAGCTGAGTGCTGAAGAATGGATGCCTTTGAACTGTGGTGTTGGAGAAGACTCTTGAGACTCCCTGGGACTGCAAGGAGATCCAACCAGTCCATCCTAAAGGAGATCAGTCCTGGGTGTTCATTGGAAAGACTGATGTTGAAGCTGAAACTCCAATACTTTGGCCACCTGATGCGAACTGTTGACTTATTGGAAAAGACCTTGATGCTGGGATAGATTGGGGGCAGGAGGAGAAGGGGACAACAGAGAATGAGATGGTTGGATGGCGTCACTGATTCAATGGACTTGAGTTTTCCCAAGCTCTGGGAGATACTGAAGGACAAGGAAGCCTGGCATGCTGCAGTCCTTGGGATCTCAAAGAGTTGGACATGACTGAGCAACTGAACAACAACAGCTCTTTGCTATAGCTTTTGGAGGCTAAAATTTCACTGGTATCCGTGTTTTTGTCTGTATGGCTTTCCTTAGAGACTCCTTAGATTCAGTTTCAGCCTTTTAGTTCTTTGAGTTGTCTTTTGTTCTTTAGTTCTTTTTGTCTGTCATTGATATGTAAGTCCTGCTGGTGTGGTGATGAGGTGTGGAACGAAAGAATATGTCCACAATCCTGTGATCATGTGTTAGTCTTTTAGTGGCCTGTTCCTTTGGGCTGTGACTTTCTTAAGTACTTCTCAGCCTTTTTCTCCACCTTATGTGAGACAGGAAGGCTGAAGGGGCTAGAATTGAGTATTTTGCCTCCCCTGACTTTGGCTGCTGCTGCTAAGTCGCTTCAGTCATGTCCGACTCTGTGTGACCCCATAGACGGCAGCCCACCGGGCTCCCCCATCCCTGGGACTCTCCAGGCAAGAACACTGGAGTGAGTTGCCATTTCCTTCTCCAATGCATGAAAGTGAAGTCGCTCAGTCGTGTCCGACTCTTCGCGACCCCACAGACTGCAGCCTACCAGGCTCCTCTGTCCATGGGATTCTCCAGGCAAGAATACTGAAGTTGGGTGCCATTGCCTTCTCCGACTTTGGCTAGGCTCTGGTAAAACAGTTTTCCTTGAGGACAAGCCTTTGTTAAGGGGGACGGGAGAACTCTGCATGTTTCTTTTCTTTTTTTTTTATTTATTTATTATTTTTTTTAATTTTAAAATCTTTAATTCTTACATGTTTCAAAATGGTTTGTATTCCCCTCACCTTACTAAAAGCATAAGGGAATTTTTCTATAGTCTTCATTCTGAGGGTGTGATGGGGTATTTGTTGGTAAAAACTCACAAAGTGTGGGAGCCCTCCTCAGAGTGGGTCTCCAGAAGTTTTTAATGCTCAGGGTAGTCTGTGCCAAAGCTCTAGCAATTACTCCATTACCTTGTTGCTGGCTTCAGTAGTAGCTTCTACTTCCGAGAGCTATGCTTCTCTGTCTCTATCTTTCTGTCTCTTCAGTTATCAAGCAGTAGTTCTGTGGCCTCAATTCTCACATGAATCTATGAAGAATTTTTGAATTTCAGTGTGGTCACCTTTTTTTTTTCCCATTGTGGGAACAGGAAGGCCAACTTCTAACCTCTTTAATGTTGGAGTGGATACCAAAACCTCTCTGTAGGTTCTAGAGACTTCTCCTGCAGGAGTGCAAAGCACAAAACTTGTGTTGTAGGCATGTGATTCTTGTGGACCTCCCCTTTCCTCACCAACAAGGGCACTAGAAACACATGTGTATTTAGCATGATCCAAACAAAAGAAGAAGCACAATCTGGAATCAAGATTGCAGGGATAAATATCAGTCACCGCAGATATGCAGATGACACCACCCTCATGGCAGAAAGTGAAGAACTAAAGAGCCTCTTGATGAAAGTGAAAGAGGAGAATGAAAATGTTGGCTTAAAGCTCAACATTCAGAAAACTAAGATCATGGCATCTGGTCCCATCACTTCATGGGAAATAGATGGGGAAACAGTGGAAACAGTGTCAAGACTTTATTTTGGGGGGCTCCAAAATCACTGCAGATGGTGAATGCAGCCATGAAATTAAAAGACGCTTACTCCTTGGAAGAAAAGTTATGACCAACCTAGACAGCATATTCAAAAGCAGAGACATTCCTTTGCCAACAAAGGTCCATCTAGTCAAGGCTATGGTTTTTCCAGTGGTCATGTATGGATGTGAGAGTTGGACTGTGAAGAAGGCTGAGCCCCAAAGAATTGATGCTTTTGAACTGTGGTGTTGGAGAAGACTCTTGAGAGTCTCTTGGACTGCAAGGAGATCCAACCAGTCCATTTTGAAGGAGATCAGCCCTGGGATTTCTTTGGAAGGAATGATGCTAAAGCTGAAACTCCAGTCCTTTGGCCACCTCATGCGAAGAGTTGTCTCATTGGAAAAGACCCTGATGCTGGGAGGGATTGCGGGCAGGAGAAGGGGACGACAGAGGATGAGATGGTTGGATGGCATCATGGAATCAATGGCCATGAGTCTGAGTGAACTCCGGGAGTTGGTGATGGACAGGGAGGCCTGGCGTGCTGTGATTCATGGGGTCGCAAAGAGTTGGACGCGACTGAGCGCCTGAATGAACTGAACTGAAACAAGAGAAATGAACTTTCATTTGCTTTTGTGTTTTCTCTTCCTCTTTCAGTTTTCTTGACAGTGTTTGGAGCACAATGTCAGCTTGGAGTTCTAAGTCTACCTCTGCCACTAATCAGTTGGGGGAACTGAAGCAAGTTAGCAATCAGTGTGGGCTTTTGGTTTCCTTACCTGGCGGGAACGGTTACCAATGCATGTGTTCTCCTGATTGGTATGAGGGTCAAAAGAGAAAAACAACAACAACAACAGTATATTGAGATTTTTTAAAAATGAGAAATCAGGCTATGAATTTCTCTGTGCTGATTTGACTTGGCAGCTGTAACTATCATGGTATTAGCCCTTAAACATTTGAAAGGTACCTGCATGGAAACAAGCAGACTTCCTTGTGCAGTTCTAACCTTCTTAGTCTCCTTTTGTTGTACAAATTCTCCTGTGATCTAATAGTTCGCTTAAGGTTATGGTCTAAATCCTTTGCTCCACAGGGAAGACTTTAACCAAAAAAAAAGGAAAAAAAAAAGGAACATTACTCAAAACTGGCAACATTAGAAATGGGTTAAAAATATATGAGATTCCTTGCTTTGATGATGCATAGTTGTGAGTCGCAAAGCACCTTAGTGTATGTGCATTTATATTTTACTAGTTTGAAAGCAGTGTAGATAATATGGAAAAGATCTTCAAGTATTTTTTCTGTGCCTTCATTGAAAAAGCTGTCATCATTATCACATGAAAACTTGGTGACTACAGTGAACATGCATGTATCCTTACGAGTGTTATCTTCTCATTGGTGTTAAAATGTATTTCATTTGGGTAGCCTTACCCTATATAACCATCCCCCATGTATGATGCAGAACAGAAGCCTTCAGTTGCTTCAGATGCAAAAGTAGGGAATTATCAGTCATAAATTAATGTCCTATTGCTCAGAGCTATTGCTCTGAGCTAAGGCTAAACACTCTTCTGAGTTGACTGTACTCTTGGAGGGATAGAAGACAATGTTTGGATTATAGGGATATTTTTTTTCACCAGATACTTTTCCCTGAATATTTCATAGAAATGTAGAGCAGAGCTCAATGATGTTTAGCGTGGAAACTATTATATTTGAAAAGACGTTTGCTTTTCTGTCACTTGATCCTTTGCTCCACTCCATCACCTTAAAATGTGGATTGTGTGCGGTTGCCACTGTTTTTGATGATGCCATGGGCTTGTGTGGGACAGTGAATAGCCCGGCATGCATAGCATGCGGTCTGGTGAGGGCCCAGTGAAGCATCCTTCTGTCACGCCCCCGTTGAGCAAATGGCAGTGTTCTCTAATAAACTAAAAGTGGAATTTTAAAAATGGAGATAAGTCAGGCAGTATATACTTAATATGATCCATTAATATGACATGTCAATTTTTCATGGAAATAAAATGCTTCCTCAGATAGTAGTGTTCTGTTTCATTTCTGGTGGTAAACTTGTGATAGGAACTGTGAATCCTTAGGTCTTCATGGTCTCTGAGAATATAAATCAATGGTCACGTTAGCCAACAAGGAAAGGTCTTTAATTCACTGTTACAACCTTCCTCCAGCTTACTATCCACTTGGCCTCTTATCTCTCATTAGTGTTAAAATGTACTTCAGTTGGATATTCTCCTACGTGCACTGTGATAAACCAGACAGAGGCTGTCTCTGAAAGGAAGGCGAGGGAACAACTTGGGACTTGAGGTCAGCCACTTGGAACTGAGGAGGATATTCAAGCAGAGGTTGGAGGTTGGAACAGAATGATCTGATTTATTACCAACTCTCATTTTTTATAATTACATTCTCGTTAGCCCAGTTTACTCTGGACTCACTCACAACAAACTACTGGGAAGAATCAGTAAGTTCTTATTGTAGCTGCTTGGACTGACACATAACATTAGGCAGATAAATAACCTTGTTTCTTGTAATTTCTTTTTCCTAGAGTTTCAGTCATTAAACAATCTGCTTGGCTTGCCTCTGTGTAGAGTGATATAGTGCAGGGAAGTGACCCCTGTAGGACCACAGGCACCCTGGGCCCCATTTTGGGGATCCGTCTGTGTGAACCCCACACATCCCTTTCACTTTCTGTGGTTTTGGCTTCTGTCTTCCTTTCCCCATCTTTGCCTTCCTCGTGTGCTCTTTCCTTCCCTGTTAGGAACATGTGTAATTAAATCATCCCTTGCCCTGTGTTGTCATAAAACTCATACCTAAGACAAAGAGAAGAGGGAAAAAGATACCAGTGACAGAGGAACACACAGGCTGTGTGAGAAAATAGAAAAAAAAAAAAAAAAAAGGCAGAGTGAAAAGGCCAAAGTCTTAGGATCTCAGTACTTGAGAAGGTGCTTGTTATCTAACTAATGCTAAAACATTTCTGGAGAAGGAAGGAAGGGAGGGAGAAGGGGTAAAGAGTGGAAGGGGAAGCAAAGATGCTCTGAGAAAAGGCAGAAGGCAAGCAGAAGAGGGGTTGGATGATGCTGGAGACTGAGTGGTCAGAACTCTGGGTTATTTCTGATGTGTGAAAATGAGAGGGCTTGTGTGATGCCCCTCTGCAGAGGTCAAAATGCTCATTCCCCTGTGCTTGTCTCCCAGGAAAGTTTGGTCAACATTGTGTCCCAGGGTTTATGCTGACACCAGCAGGCCAGTGCCAGGCTCAAAGGATGATTTGTACTTGGCCCAAGCAGTAACCTTATTATTCCTCAAGAAATCACTTTCTTTCCTTACTTGCCTAGAATGAAGTGATCAGCTTTTCATCCAGTTGATTGTCCCCAGGGCTTTGTAGCTGCTTTTGTACAAGAATTTCTGTTGTTGCTCTCACTTTCCACAGGAATATTGTGAGAACAAATGGGAGTTAAAATCTCTGTGAACTTTTTCAAAGAAAGAAAAT
Organism: Budorcas taxicolor; assembly: GCF_023091745.1. Lineage (NCBI taxonomy): Eukaryota > Metazoa > Chordata > Mammalia > Artiodactyla > Bovidae > Budorcas > Budorcas taxicolor. The sequence goes on along the minus strand of NC_068930.1, from coordinate 6,403,519 downwards.
TCTAGGAGTGTGATTCCTACTTTAGAATGTGATAAGAAAATGAGGCTTAAATAAACCTGAAAATAAAGAAGCAGCGGAAGTCTTATTACATGCTTGCGCTTTAAAGTCTTTTGTCCACAGTTTAGCTAGATCCTAAAGTAATGGGACTTAGTTCATGATATCTAGACAGTTTAAATTGTTGTGTAAACCTTTTTAGGATTCTTTGAGTATTAAAATGTTCAGCATCAGTGGCCAAACACCCGTGGTTACTTTTACATATCATCAGAATTTTTTAGGTCCTTGAAAATGACAGGTATAATTCCCAATCCATTGAACACACACAATGAACATGGCTCACTACAGATTTTAACCAATTTAACTAAAACCTGGACTGAAATATGAAATAACTTAGAAGCTCAGTCAGGCTTTCCAGATGGTGACTGGTAAATAACCCGCCTGCCAATGTGGAAGAAGTAAGAGACGTGGATTCTATCCCTGGGTTGGAAAGATTCCCTGGAGAAGGAAATGGCAACCCACTTCAGTATTCTTACCTGGAGAATCCCATTGACAGAGGACCCTGGCAGGCTACAGTCTGTGGGGTTGCAAAGAGCCAGACACGACTGAAGTGACTTAGCATGTACACAGAAGCTCAGTCATGGAAACTCTGTAATTGACATCAGTGGCACACCTAGGGCACACACAGTCTGTTAATAACTTCAGAAGTCTCTTCCACTTTTCTGATTGTCTGAAACCCATTTCTCAGAGAAACGTAAAATGAAAACAAAAGCAACAACAAAGTCCAGCATGGGCGTGGAGTCTTAGAAACTTAGTCCGCAAAAGGATATGGGAGGCAGCTGCTCGTGTTGCACCTCCTATCAGACTGAGGTTTGCAGGGGAGTGGCTGGCTTGGAGGCATACAGGGCTTGCATTTCTAGCAATTCAGTGCATGTGACAGGCAGGCATTCATCCTGCCCGGCTCCTTGACCATGCAGATAATATTTGCCCTGTGCCAAGATTTGCAGGGGAAAAATGTATTGGATGCATTTGTCTTTGTCTTTAAACTATGAGCTGTGTTTGTTTTAGTTTATGAGAATTAAATTGCCAATTCTGAGTTTTTCACTCAAATGACCAGTCTTGTGGTTATTAGTAATTACAGATATTTCATTGCCAATTTTAGTTTCTTTTATTTCTTATCTAAAGATGACATATCATAAAGTCTGCATGTCTTCTCAGTAGTGGATTGGAGACAAAAAGAATGTTCTGTAAAGATGAAAGAGATTTTAAGATTCAGCAACTTGTAACCTAATAAATATTAAATAATGTGTTTATTCTAGGTAATTATTTGGTTTGAAGCAGAGCTTCTTTTTAAATATACATTCTCTAATGATGTGAAAAGAATGTTCATCATGGAAATAGTTATTAAAATTCAATGAGCAGATGCAATTAGACAGGACCAGACATCCTATACGGCAGCAGAGGGAAATCTGTATGGAAAATGTGGTATGTGCCACATTTTAGTCTTGTCTGTCAGACTATCGATTAAATGAAAAACAAAAAAGAAATAGGAAGTGATGGTTGTCAATATTTTATGTTGTATAATTTCCCATCATTCTTAGAAAAAAATTGGGAGGGAAGAGAAAAGGGTCATAAGGGAGGTTGGAAAGAGAGAAAATGCAGCGATTAAAGGAGAGTCGATACCATGGTGCTCCAGGGCATGCGTGCCTGGGACATGACACTTGAATTTTTTTCTTTTTCTGGTAGTACCCTTTATTTATTTTTTCTTTTATATATAAGAGTTGCTTCTGTTAGCTGTTAGCCGATTGTATGAGCGAATTCATTTAGTAAAACCCTTTGAAATTTGAAAATCTTCCCTGAATTCTAAACCCCACATACACATATATAATCTTATTCTTTCAAAAGGTGGCATTGATACATTTCTTGTGAAATGTCTTCAAAGAAAATGATGAAAGTTAAGGGCAAGGTGAGTGCCGTGGCACAGCTGGGCAGTCACACACCCAGGAGCCTTCACCTTCAGGCACACAGCTCAGCTGCATGGTCCTGCTGGACCCCATGGGGTGAAACTGCGCAACACCCCAGGAGCAGGAGAGCTGCCTAGTCATCACGCTTATGCCTTTGTTGCTGAGGTCATTGTTTTCTCCTCAGCACTTCCACAGATGCACTACTGTCGAGAAAAGAACTTCCACTCAGTGGAGAAGTATAACACTCTGGGCAGAGCTTTATTAAACTTCCAAAGTAGGCTTTGTGTGACTTCTGATGGACCGCAACTCCTTGGTGGTAGGCACACAAACCATCCTGAATCCAGGAATGTTATGTGTTAGAGCCATAATGACGTGGGGCTTGTGCTGTTTCAGCACTTTTCCTGGGATATTGCCAGGGCATTGCTGATATCTTCAGTTCAGTTCAGTTCAGTCACTCAGTCGTGTCCAACTCTTTGTGACCACATGAATCGCAGCACGCCAGGGCTCCCTGTCCATCACCAACTCCTGGAGTTCACTCAGACTCAACGTCCATCGAGTCAGTGATGCCATCCAGCCATCTCATCCTCTGTCGTCCCCTTCTCCTCCTGCCCCCAATCCCTCCCAGCATCAGAGCCTTTTCCAAGGAATCAACTCTTCACATGAGGTGGACAAAGTACTGGAGTTTCAGCTTTAGCATCATTCCCTCCAAAGAAATCCCAGGGTTGATCTCCTTCAGAATGGACTGGTTGAATGTCCTTGCAGTCCAAGGGACTCTCAAGAGTCTTCTCCAACACCACAGTGCAAAAGCATCAATTCTTCGGCGCTCAGCCTTCTTCACAGTCCAACTCTCACATCCATACATGACCACAGGAACAACCATAGCCTTGACTAGATAGACCTTAGTCGGCAAAGTAATGTCTCTGCTTTTCAATATGCTGTCTAGGTTGATCATAACTTTTCTTCCAAGGAGTAAGAGTCTTTTAATTTCATGGCTGCAATCACCATCTTAACTTTATGAAAATCCTGTCCTTTTTTCCAAAACAGCTGATGGTTCTTTTTTGTAACATTCAACCATATTTTAGGTACATAAGAACGACCATACTTACTGAGAAATGGTGGGTCCAGCCAAATATCCCAGCTGATAGCCAACATTTGTGAATCTTTCATAGCAATGATGTTGACAAGTTAGAAGTCTATTCCTGTTAATCTTGAGCTTCCTTTAATAATGTATTTTGGATAAATTATTTCAGAAAATTATTTTGACTATTCTCAAACCTATTTACTTGTTTCTTTCTGAATTACCTCTTGAGATAACTTTACCTTTTCATTAGCTAATAGAACTTATCATTTTCCCTAAATTATTATGTCTTTTAAACTCCTACTCAGAGGTAACACATAGTCAAGTATTTTCAGAATGTAGAAAACAAACTGAAATTCATATTTCCCTTGCAAATTGTGCGCCTATATACTTGGAGCATAACTGTCTGTCTTCCACCATCCCCTATTCAAAAATCACTCATGTGGCTATTCCTTTATCATTTCCATTATCCCATCAGAAGATCAATTAACTTCTGAGTCTCAAGTTTCTATCATATTAGCTGGCTTCCTTTGGCTTCCCTCGAAGCAGATCCTGAATCTAAGTGTAAGTGCTTTTAAATGGTAAGGGCCTTGAAAGCTGTGAGAGGAGGTGGGCAGTGATTAGGGTGGGAAAGGCAGCCTACAAGTTTTATTAATCCACCAACCACTGAGACTGACTGGAGCTCAGTTCCATGCGAAATGGTGGGAAAATCATAAAACACACACTTTAGCATTACCTCACCCAGGAGAAATGGAAGATGCACGGTGTAAGTGAGGTCCTGACAGTTGTCTATAGTAAGGTTGCTGTAAGGAATAGATGCATTGTCATGTGGGAAATACTTTGAGACAATAGGGCCTGACGTGTGGGAAAGCACTTGATATCTGCTAGTGATTTTGATGATTTTCTCTGAAGCCTTATGACAGCTGTTTCTAAAAGCAGTACTTATTTACTGAATGTCAACTGTAGGCTGATACTCCATTCCATCCCAGGATAACCCAGTGGCTGGCTCCATGGCCTCACTGAGCCTGTGTTTAGGGGAGATAAGAGTGTGAAGAGTGCAGAGTGGGGAGTGTCTACCAGCAGGAGGGGGCCCAGCATTCTGAGAGTGAAGACTCAATGTGGACCCAGGCTCAGAAGAAGGGCCATTCAGGGCTTCCCAGGAAAGGCAGAGTGCTGAGCCTGGCCAGGCCGTGGAAGAGCATGCAAGGGCTGAGAAGACTGCAGAACAAATGTGGAAGTGTAGGGAAAATGGCTGTTGTCACTAGGCAGCAAATTGAGAAGACTGAAGAAAAGGGCTGGCCTCAAGGGCATGCCACCTGTGCTGTAACCGAACCCTGAGCTCACAAGGGCTTCACACTTGGTTTTATTGCTTAGCTCTCACCATCTTGAAATTCTTCATAATTTTTAAACAGTATTCCAATTTTAACTAGGCCCTGTGAGTTGTGTCACCGGTCCTACAGAAGAGTGTTAAGTCTGGGACAGATTATTGAAGGTCTTATAAACTGTGAGTGATGGTTAACTTTGTGTGTCAACATGACTGGGTCGCAGAGCGCCCAAATACATGGTCAGACATTATTCTGGGTGTGTCTGTGAGGGTGTTTCTGGTTGAGATTAACGTTTGAATCTGAAGACTCAGTAAAACAGAGAGCCCTCCCCGGTGTGGGTGGGCCTCATTCTCTGTGTAAGGCCTGACCTCATTTAGGTTGGAGGAGATATCTCCTGCCAGACAGTTGGCTCTTCTTAGTTCTCATCCTGCTGACCATCAGACTGGGACTAACTGTGTCATCAGGTCTCTTACGTTGCCAGCTATATCATCACAGGAACCAATTCTTGACAGTCCCTCTCTGTCTGTTCCTGTCTGCATGTCCATCTGTTGCTTCTGTTTCTCCAGAGAACCCTGACTAAGACACCTGCAAAAGTGCTTGTAGTTTTCCCACTAAAAGTTGAACTACTTCAGTGTTTTTGATACAGGAAAGTGACATGTACCCTAGATAAAAATCCATAGCACAGGGAAGATGGATTAAACCAAGAAGAGGTTAGTGCATTTGCCCAGAAGAGAGATGATGAGGGTCTGCATTTAAATAAAGTGATGGAAAAGGAAAGGAAAGCAGCTGGTACATCATCTGCTGTGCAAACTTAAGACAACTGAATTAACTAAGAAGGTGAAGAATTAAAGACAACTCCACTAAGAAACGGAGAAGACAGTGGCACCCCACTCCAGTACTCTTGCCTGGAAAATCCCATGGGTGGAGGAGCCTGGTAGGCTGCAGTCCATGGGGTCGCTAAGACTCGGGCACGACTGAGCGACTTCACTTTCACTTTTCACTTTCATGCATTGGAGAAGGAAATGGCAACCCACTCCAGTGTTCTTGCCTGGAGCATCCCAGGGACAGAGGAGCCTGGTGGGCTGCTGTCTATGGGGTCGCACAGAGTCGGACACGACTAAAGCTACTTAGCAGCAGCAGCAGCAGCCACTAAGAAAATGTAAGATCCCAGAATCCTAGTGCTTCTGTGTGCCCACACTTGAAAATTTCCTTTATTGCCTCAGTCTTATTTATACTTATCACCTGCGTGGCCTGCAGTGGCATTTTCTTATTCCTACTGCGTGTCCACCCAGCATCCAGATGTGGGTGGCAGTGTGTGGGCATTGTCCCATTTTCCATCTTACTGGGTGGATCAAAACTTCCATGTTGATTTCTGACTGCAGAAAGCATTAAGGTCTTCAGAATTTCTAGCTTCCTTCCTACAATGCAAAATGAAAGCTTGGAATCGTTCTTTAGTAACTACATTAACGTAGACATACAAACACTGAAGTGCCACCCACTGCATCGTTTTCCCCTAAATCTCACTCTCAAAAGTTCTGCTGTGGTTATTCCTACTAATTGGACATTTTACCACCCGTGATAGCTCAGGAGCGCCTGTGAACTTGGAAATGGATTTGTGCCCTCCTCCTCGGTCAGTTATGAAAATGTCAACAGTGATGTCCGTGCCTCCCTAGAGAGTTTTTCGCCTTTACATGTCTGTATTCAGAGACATGCAGCATTGTCTCTAGTCTTCTTTTCCATCAGCCAGTTCGCTACTCATGAGTGCATAATTTTATATGATCTTATCGTGGCTTGCGTTTGTTTTAGTTGGTTGCATTTGATGGAGAGAGCTGTAAAAAATTTTCCCCAAGTCTAAATATGTTGTGTGTTGCATTTCCTCTTTTTTCAGGTGTCCTCTCCCATGATAACCGTTTTACTATACAGAGATCAGCAGATAGTTATCCATCTCACTGATATATTTATTCCACAAAAACTGTAAAGTTTTGACCATATGTCAGGAGCACCTTCATTTCCCCTCCCTACCAGCAAGGAACAAGACCCAAGTGGTAGGGCGGTTCTGAAAGCTGGGTGGGACTTCCTTAGCCCTGATTGAATATTGACATTCAGCTGTCTAGAGGAAATTCTGGCTCACATATGCTCTTCATGTTTTCATTATTTTATGATAGGCGCTGGCATGCTTTCATTACTAAGTCACATCTGACTCTTGCGACCCCGTGAACTGTAGGCCCTCTGTCCACGGGATTCTCCAGGCAAGTGGGTTGCCATTTCCTTCTTTAGTGATCTTTCCAACCCAGGGATCGAACCTGCGTCTCCTGCATTACTGGAAGATTCTTAACTGATTGAGCTATGAGGGATGGCATCTCAACAGAAGAGTCCTTAGAAACTGTCTCCCGGTAGTAGCTGTGTGGATTTGGCAGTATTTCTGAGGTCAGCTGGCACCACACTGACCTGAGAGCCCCTTTTGAAGCTGAGGCAGAAAGTCTGGACCCCTGATACTTGACGTTTTCCTGAAGTTGTTCCCAGCACTCAGGGTCCTGCTGAGTCAGTCGTCTTGGTGTTCAGGCTGCAGTGTGATGTCTCAGGTGGGTTGCTTACCAGGCCTGTGGGCCAGCCTGCCATGTCCCTGGCTTGCGGAGGGCCACGGGTGGCCTGTGGGCTGTCCACAGGTAGTGACGGTCCTGGACTGAAGAGCCCTGGCCACCTCAAATCTAACAGTACCCTCAGGAATGTGATTCTGAGTTGGTACACTTCTGTTGCTGTGTGACATACACTAAAGTACAGGATGGGACCTGCCTTGGGTTTCCGTGCTAGTTAGGGGCAAAGCTGGAACCCAGACCTCAGCCCTGCAGCTTTGTGTTCCTGTGGGCAGTTTTTTGAACGTGGAGTATATGTTTCTTCATTCAGGTGGGAACTGGGAGTCGCCTGGGAGGCAGGCAGTGTCAGGAGGTCGCATCGTGAGTCAGGTTTTGCTGCTTTGGTTCCAGGCCTTGCCCACATTCTGAGGCCCTGCTCCCTTGTAAGAATTTATCTGCGTTCTGACAGCCAGTAATGGGGAGGCTTATGGGAATCCACGTAGACATTTTCCTCAAAATATAGGGAAATGGTCAGTTTCCCTGTGAGTGGGAAGAGGCAAAGGGGTAAGGAAACACTCATTGCAAAATTTAATACAAACCTTCTTGAGAACATTGTTAGCATGAAGGTGGTGGCTGGCTTTCGTATACTGCAGTTGAGTCACCACTGCCTGAGCAATAGGAGAGAAATGTAGAGCCAGAGATTAGACTTTAGCATCAGACGTTATACAGACAAGCCTAAGGGTGCAGTATCTGACTGAGTTAGTGATTTAGTAAGTCTTCCCAAGGCGAGAGCACGAGAACTCAAAGTATTCAGGGAAAACCAAAGTGAGGTTGCAAGTAATTTGGATGGTAGATATTTTTCCACATGCTGTGATGACTTTAAAACAAATGTTCTTTTACTTCACCAGAAATATGTTTTCCAAGTTGCAAGGCCTGGGAGTGTCTGACACTAATTAAAACCAACATAAACTTATGGTTTCTGTTTTGTAATGTGGAACATTACCTGTATCCTGACGCTTGAAAACTCTGAAATGGCTGAGACAAAAGGACTGTCTTAGATGTTCTGACTTCACATATGCTCAGTGTGGATGCAAAAGAAGTGGAATCACGTTGCTGGTGAGATGTAACAACTTAGATCTGAAAATATGCTCACATTCCCCATATGAGGAGTCAGAATATCACTTGGGATATTATTTATATTTTTAACAATCTGATTTTGAGGAGAAATGGGCATTTAAAAGCATATATTGATTTTTTTCCCCTGTAGAAGAGATGGAAGGCAAATATATCCTCCTATCACCTTGATTCATTTAGGGTACATGCATCTTAAAAGTCTAATTTCTGGGCCAAATGATGGATGAATCTAGGATGATTGGATTCAGGTAAGGCTAATATTAGAAATGCTGATGGTTGGCTGGTTGGTGATTTCAATTGCCTCCAAAAGATTTAAGGCAGCTTGCAAAAATACATAATGAACAATGCAGTTTTTAAAGGAGATTTGAAATTAGGTATAAAGCAAAACCAAGGGTAGAAAATGATATGAAGCCAAGAGGAGGCTGATTGTAAACCTACATGCATTCATGGTACCACAGGTACAGGAGGAAGGACAGGCATTTGGCTGTGCTCTTCCTAACCCACAGCACAGAGAAGACGGTCCAGCCATTCAGTAAGAGTGTGGTTTCCTGGAGGCCTGAGGAAACCCTCTGTGGGCCCCATGAAGAGGCCAGCCTGCTGCATTGCCACAGCTCCCGGCCCTGGATTCCGAAGCAGGAAATCCTGTCCTTGTGACATTGATCACTGTGACCACCTCTTGAACATTCCCTGTTTCCAGCTGTAGGGAAGGTTTGCGTCAGTAGCTAACCAGGGTCAGTTGCTAGTACGTGGTTTGTTCTCCACTCCGTTTGACCTCTAAGGCCTTGCTTTTAACCACCATGCTGTAAATGAAGAAAGATGCAGGACATTTTAGTCTGGAAGGGAAGCAGCCTCTCTGCTTGACATATTCAATGGGAAGCTTGGGTTGACCTAGGAGTGACTTTCTGTCTAAAGTAGAATTGGATCATTGCATCTGGCAGGATGGGTCCCATGACAGGGTTGTTTCATGCTGTGTGGCTCTGGGGTGTGTTTTGGGCGGCCCTTGACAGATGGCTCTTCCCAGGGAGGGTTTAGTTCCACTGACGTGCTTGGAAGGTAGCAGGAATGATAAAGTGCCTGAAAGCTATGTCTTAGGACTTTCTCTCGAGAAATAGAACCAATAGGAGGTATACAAACAGAGAAATTTAAGTAACTGGCCTGTGTGATCGCAGAAGTGGCAAGTCTAAAATCTGTGGGTAGGCAGCAGCTGAGACCCACAGAAAGGGTGATGCTGCAGCTTGAGTCCCAAGGCCTTCTGGAGGCAGTTCATCCTCTCTGGGGACTTCTGTATTTTCTTTTAAGGCTTGAAATGATTTCATGAGGCCTGCCCACATTATGGGGGGTCCTCTGCTTTACTCCAGTACTCTTGCTTGGCTAATCCCATGGACGGAGGAGCCTGGTAGGCTGCAGTCCATGCGGTCACTAGGAGTTGGACACGACTGAGCGACTTCACTTTCACTTTTCACTTTCAGGCATTGGAGAAGGAAATGGCAATCCACTCCAGTGTTCTTGCCTGGAGAAGCCCAGGGACGGGGGAGCCTGGTGAGCTGCCGTCTATGGGGTCACACAGAGTCAGACACAACTGAAGCCACTTAGCAGTAGCAGTTGCTTTACTCAAGGTCTACTGATTGAAATATTTATCTCATCTGATAAATACTTTCACTGAAACATCAAGACGTGTTTGACCACAAATCTGGGTAGCTTAGCCTAGTTGAAACAGAATCAGCCATCACACCGTGTTATCAAAGGAATGGAGGGGCAAGGCTAAGGTTACCCCATAGAATGAAGATGGGCTGGCTGCTAAGGCAGGGGCCTGTTTACTGCACTCGTTTCAGTTGCATCTTAGTGACGGGAGCTCTGTTTGTGCCCTGGTGCTCTGGAGTGAATAACCAGGCATGAGGGGAGCTGATGACGGGAGCAGATGTTCTGAGGTCAGAGAGGGCTTTCTGCCTTGGGCCCTGGACAGGGTACTGTCCTCAGTGTAGGAAGCCTTCTGGAAACAGTGAGATTGGCTCTGGGCTCTTGTAGAGGGAACTGTTTGTGGCTCTGGGTGAGAATCCAGGTCCAGTTCTACTGTTTGAGAATGTTCTGTTTGAGGTTTTGTGGTTTTCAAAAATTCAACGATGTCTTTCCAAGTCTTTCCAAAACAAACTGAATCAGTGTACCAAAAACGCAAAGATAAATAGCCACACCTGGATTTGAAAATGGTAAGGGCGTGGTGAGTTGGGGGCAAACAGGGTGAATGTGCAAGAGATGCTACATCATATGGCGGTATGGTTAACCAGATCAGAGTGAGATTCTGATGTGTACCTGTGAATTCTCAAGAGCCAGGGAGTGCGATTCCCACTGTTTTATTCTGAAAGTTCAGAGAGGGTATTTTAGAAATGTGATGTCAGCCAGTGCTTATCCTAATGAGGTCCAAAAATGAGATTGCGGTGGACAGTGACACCACAGTGAGTAAGGGGCTTAGAAGCAGCCACCACAAAGCAGAGAACTTTCCCAGGTGAGAGTTTATGTGTTCATTTTGTTGTTCAGACTGTGTGACAAGGTCAGTAATCACCCCATGTCCTGTGCGGTGGCACTGGTTTCATTGCTGAGGATGCAGAGGTCCTGGCCTCCGTACAGGTCCTCCGTGTGGGCTTCTGCGGCAGTGGAGAAAGCAACCTTAGCAGAACTGCCCTCTGCATCGAGCTGAGGCTTATGCCATTATTCCTGTGAGCTCACGCCAGTATTTCATGGGTTTCCATGGGTTTCCACGTAGGGAAATTCTATAAACCCTGTGCCTTTCTGGTCCTTGCTGTTGGCCTCAGCAAAGTGCAGTTCCATTACAGAGAGAGCCACGACTGCCCAAGTGCCCTGGAGCTGGCCCTGTGCTTCCAGGAACCGGAGCTCTGGCAAAGCCATTTCCCCAGAGTGCCCACCCTCCCACTGCTGCCGGACCCACTGTTCGTTAGTATTTCCCTCTCTTTCTCTCTCCCTTCCCCCAGCTGTCTGTCTCTCTTGTTCTTTCCTTCTCAAATAAAATGAGGGTCTGGAGAAACCTGGGTAAAATGTTGCCACGGCCTCTCCATTCTGCAGTCAGTTCATTGTCAACACCCTGAGATTTTAATGTTGGCTATGATCACATTCCCAAGAACCTGAATGGGGTAACAAACTGTGAGCCAGTTAATTTAAAATAAGAAACTGTCAGTAGACTAAGCCTAGAAGTCCGTTTAGCCAACTGGTTCTCTCCATGTGTTCAGCCTTCCAAGAAGCCAGGTCATAATGAGACCATTGCTTTGGTGGATAAAGCAGTCAAAATAATTGAGTGGATCTTGTGAAAAAGTTTTATGAGACGCTGAATGAATGTTTGTGAGGACTGTCCACTCCATGGATGGTTTTGCCAACCCCTGTTTAACTCTGCTCAGTGTTTCCCAAGTGGCTCACTGGTAAAGAGTCCCCCAGCAATGCAGGAGACATGGGTTTGATCCCTGGGTTAGGAAACTTCCCTGGAGGAGGAAATGCCAACCCACTCCAGTATTCTTGCCTAGAGAATCCCATGGACAATGGAGCATGGCTAGCTGCAGTTTATGGGGTCTCAAAGAGTTGGACTTAACTGACTGAGCCTGCACGTACAACTCTGCTCTCACTTTTGTTTTGGAATGTGCTTTCCTTGGTGCAAGACCTCTTTTGTTATTTATCTTTGGATACGTTAATAGTACCAGCTGATCAAATTGGTAGGATGCTCTGTAAGAGTAAACCCTAGTGCTTAATTAGAATATACATTCTTGACTTACCCATGAACTGATGGTAGTTTAGGTGATAGATACTTTTCCTGATGCCCTAGTAACCCTCCATGTGCTGATGTCTGGATGAAAGTTGAAGTGGTTTTGTGAGTCAATACTTTTAAAATTTTATGTATTTATTTTTGGTTGTGCTGGGTCTTCTCTGCTGTGAGGGCTTGTCTTTCGTGTGGTGACCGGGGGCGACTCTCCCTTTGTGGTGCATGGGCTTCTCACTGCGGTGGCCTCTCTTGTTGTCGAGCTCAGCCTCCAGGGTGCGCGAGCTTCAGTAGTTGCCGGATGTGAGCTCAGCAGGTGCGGCTCCTGGGCTCTCGAGCACGGGATCAGTATTTGTGGCACACAGGCTTAGTTGCTCCGGGGCAAGTGGGACCTTCCCAGACTGGGATCGAACCTGTGTCTCTGGAATTGGCAGATGGATTCTTAAAACCAAGCCACCAGGGAAACCCATGAATCAACTTTAAAGTAAATAAGCAAGATTTACAGCAAAGAGATAGTTAATAAAAACATGATACTCTATATTAATGTGCCATTTCCATTTTGGTTCACTTTAATAGAAATTGTCATTTTCCATCTTTGGAATAAGGAAAGAAAACTGTTTAACCTTCCCTTCCTTCATCCAGATCCCAGGAAATTGGGTGGGTATTTTGACTTACAGTTTGAGCCTTGGGATTCAGGTAAGCGCATAAATGGTATCTCCAAAGTTTGGGGGAGAAACCCCTTTTCCCTGGGCTGTGGAATGATTTGGAAGAGGCCAGAGCCCATGGCTTCATGTTTTGGGGTATTTTCCTCTATCCCAGAAATACATTTTTAGGGAAGGATGTCTATGATAAATGTACTGTTACTAAGATTTCAGTGAATGAGAAGACAAAAGTTATCATTTCTAAATAAATAAGCAGTGTTTGTATTATCCCTTCTATGGATGTTTGAGTTTAAATAGTCCATGTTTGAAATAAGCTAAAACAATGGGATTCTAACTGGGTACTTGGAACATCTTCCAGCTAGGTGGTGTGCATGATGGGGATATTTTGAGGGCAGGATAACGTTTCTGTCCCTGAGATTGCGCTGTTTCCTACTGAGCACTTTGAAGTAAAAGTCTTCACTTTTACAGGTTTTAGATGAGGCTGCAGATAAAGTAATCTAGAGGCCGAAGAAGCAACTAGGCTAAAATGAATGACTATTATTCCTGCATCACTGGTCCAGTTAGGAAAAGTCCTTCCCAGAGCAGGGTGGACATGTAGTACCACTATGTGTGCCCAAGCAGGCAAGCCTAACTGGAATGGGCATAAGCCTGTTATCTAGTTAATATAATTTAGGTACAAAATGTATCTTTAATCAAAGTCACTGTAATTTTAAAAATATTTCTAAGAGAGAAAAAAACATCCATTAGAAGAAAAATGTTTAAATGTAGCGTTTGGTATAATGTGGGGAGCTTCCCTGGTGACTCAGACAGTAATGAATCTGCCTGCAGTGTGGGACACCTGGGTTCGATCCCTGGATTGGGAAGATCCCCTGGAGAAGGGAAAGGCTACCCACTCCATTATTTTTGCCTGGAGAATTCCATAGACAGAGGAGCCTGGTGGGTTACAGTCCAAGGGGTTGCAAAGAGTCAGACACAACTGAGTGCGTAACACTTTCACTTGGTATAATGTGGAAATCTTAAACATCTATTTCATCATTTAAATATTATTTGATTAATGCTAGTTGTGCCTACATCTATTAGTAAGGCATAAATTGAAATGTAAATGATGATATTAGCAAGTTTTATTTATTTTAACTTGTTATAGATGTTCAACCATGGAGAATTGGGAGGGTATGCCTAAGAAGTTGAAATTCAAGATACTAAGATGGAATAGCTCACCAAGAATAAGTTTCTTTTATGTTTATTTTAATTCAGCTTAAAACCCATTTCTGGTAAAGAACGGTAGGGGTGTGTGTGTGCGCACACGTGTATGTGTGTGCATTCAGCCATGGTGCTCTGTGTCTCTGGTCTGTCCAGTAGTTTGAATTCTACTAGGTTCTGTGTGGTTGCAGAGTTGCCTCTGCTAGTTCCAGGCAGGTGACTTTGTGGGAGCCTGGGTACTCTGGTTTCATCAGATGGACAGATAGTGGCATTGAATCAGGTTCCACCATGACAGGCAGACCAGGAGCAGAGGCAGAAATGAGAGGAGAGCAGTGAAACCTGGGAGGAACTTTAGAAAGTGGATTTCATGTAACTCAGTCAACTGCAGTCTCAAAGAGAACCAAAGTTTGTTAAAGCAGAATGGATGGCAGCTGTTGTTAGAGTTCATTACTTAACAATACTGGCAGCTTTGAGAGGTGGGCTCCACGTTCATGTCTCACAGTGACTCTGTAAGTGGTGTAGTTAATTGTCTTGTGTTTTTCTCGAAGATGCTTTCCATACTATCTCTGCTTATGTGGACTTCTTGTGAAACACACATTCACCACCCGCCACCCTGGCCCCCACATACACAGAGGCACAGAGGAGACAGCAGAGGAGGCAGAGGGGTTCAGAGCTGCTTCCTGATGAGCAGCATCTTCCTGGAGGCCCAGGGTGGTGGTGAACTGAAGTAATCTGGGCACAGCTTCTCAGAAACCAACCTGCTGCTCTTGAATAGGGCAGGGCACTGAATCAAATTGAAGCTTTGGTTTTACAAGCTGCAAGGATCTGCAACAGTTTGGTTTTTTTTTTGTTGTTGATGTTGTTCAGAACATTGGGAAAAGAAACTGTGGTGCCATGAGAAAGCAAGTCCTCATCTCAGCTGAACCCAGGGGTCTCCATTGTAATTTAATATTCAGTGCCTCATTAAGAGACCCAGGGACTCCTGAGACTTCTGAAACCACAAGTAATTATTTCATGGGAAGGTTTGATAAATTGGATCCTGCCTATTCCAGTGAGAAGGAAGGCAGAGTTATAAACAGAACACTGTTAACTCTTTGAGGCAACTTGGTTCCTTCTACTATGTTACATCCTTGAAACAGTAAGTGGTCTAAAAGCCAGCCCACCTATTCTTTTATGCAGGAGAGTAGTATTGGTCCTGTAACCCTTGCCTTTCTATCTTCCAGTGAAATCCTTGCCCATAATTTTGCAGCTATGCCCTGGTTCTAATTTCACTATTTTAGGTCCTTAATTGTAAGATACTAAAAGATGAACTCCTCAGGTTGGTAGTTGCCAAATATGCTGCTGAAGAAGAGTAGAGAAATAGCTCCAAAAATAATGAACTGGTGCAGCCAAAACAAAAAAACAACAGCCAGTGGTGTATATGACTGGTGATGGAATTAAAATCCCATGCTGTAAAGAACAGTATTGCATGGGAACTAGGAATGTTAGGTCCATGAATTAAGGTAAATTGGAAGTGGTCAAACAGAAGATGGCAACAGTGAACATTGATATCTTAGGAATCAGTGAACTAAAATGGACTGGAATAGCCGAATTTAAATCAGATGACCATTAATCCCTTAGAAGAAATGGAGTAGCTCTCGAAGTCAAAAGAAGAGTCCAAAATGTAGTACTAGGGTGCAGTCTCAAAAACAGCAGAATGATCTCTGTTCATTTCCAAGCCAAACAATTCATTGTCACAGTAATCGAAGCCTATGCCCCAACTCCTAATGCCTGAGAAGCTGAATTGAATGGTTCTATGAAGACCTACAAGACCTTCTAGAATTAACACCAAAAAAGATGTCCTTTTCATCATAGGGGACTGGAATGCAAAAGTAAGTCAAGAGATACCTGGAGTAACAGGCAAGTTTGTCCTTGGAGTATAAAATGAAGCAGGACAAAGGCTAACAGAGTTTTGTTAAGAGGATGCACTGGCCATAACAAAAACTCTTCTAACAACACAAGTGATGCCTCTACACGTCGGCATCACCAAATGGCCAATGTAGAAACCAGACTGATTATATTCTTTGTAGCTGAAGATGGAGAAGCTCTATACAGTCAGAAAAATCAAGACTGTGAGCTGACTGTGGCTCAGATCATGAACTCCTTATTGCAAAATCTCAGACTTAAATTGTAGAAAGTAGGGAAAACCACTGGAACATTCAGGTATGACCTTAACCAATTCCCTTATGATTATACAGTGGAAGTGACAAATACATTCAAGGGATTAGATCTGATAGACCGAGTGCCTGAAGAACCACGGATGGAGGGTCAAAGCATTCTACAGGAGGCTATAACCAGAACCATCTCCAAGAAAAGAAATGCAAAAGGCAAAATGGTTGTCTGAGTAGGATGCCTTACAAATAAGGAGAAAATAAGATAAACAAAAGGCAAAGGAGAGAAAAAAATATATATATACATCTGCATTCAAATATATATACATCTGAATGCAGAGTTCCAAAGACTAGCAAGGAGAGGTAAGAAAGCCTTCCTAAGTGAACACTGCAGAGAAATAGAGGAAAACAATAGAATGAGAAAGACTAGAGGTCTCTTCAAGAAAATTAGAGATACTGAGGGAATTTTTCATGCAAAGATGGGCACAATAAAGGACAGAAATGGTATGGACCTAATGAAGTAGAAAATACTAAGAAGAGGTGCAAAAATACACAGAAGAACTATACAAAAATGATCTTAATGTCCCAGATAACCATGATTGTGTGATCACTCACCTAGAGCCAGACATCATAAAGTGTGAAATCAAGTGGGCCTTAGGAATCATCACTATGACCAAAGCTAGTGGAGGTGATGGAATTCCAACTGAGCTATTTCAAATCCTAAAAGATGATGCTGTGAAAGTACTGCACTCAGTATTCCAGCAAATTAGGAATACTCAGCTATGGCCACAGGACTGGAAAAGGTCAGTTTTCATTCCAATCCCAAAGAAAGGCAATGTCAAAGAATGTTCAGAATTACCACACAATTGCACTCATCTCACACATTAGCAAAGTAATGCTGAATATTCTCCAAACTAGCCTTCAACAGTCTGTGAACTGAGAACTTCCAGATGTCCAAACTGGATTTAGAAAAGGCAGAGGAATGAGATTAAATTGCCAGCATCCAAAGGATTATAGAAAAAGCAAAGGAATTCCAGAAAAACATCTACTTCTGCCTTATTGACTACGCCAAAGCCTTTCACTGTGTGGATCACAACAAACTGTGGAAAATTCTTAAAGAGATGGGAATATTGAAAGTTTGTTTTTTTTTTTTTTTTTTTTTTTTTTTTTTTTTTTTATTTATTTATTTTTATTGAAGCATGATTTATAGCATTATATTAGTTTCAGGTGTAGATTATGTTCTTTTTTTTTTTTTTTTTTTTTTTTTTTTCTTTTTTTTTTTTTTTTCCTTTTTTTTTTTTTTTTTTTTTTTTTTTTTAATTTTTATTTTTATTTTTTATTTTTTTTAATTTTAAAATCTTTAATTCTTACATGTGTTCCCAAACATGAACCCCCTCCCACCTCCCTCCCCATAAGTTTGCTGCAATGAGCTGTGAACAAACTGGGACTTGTGGCCTCTGGAGTCAGGGAAATTTGATGTGGGGCCAATGACAAGGCTTGATCGCTCAGAGCTTTTTGGGTAATAAAGTTTTATTAAACTATAAAAGAGATAGAAATAACTTTGGACATAGACATTAGAAGGGGATTGAAAGAGTGCCTCCTTGCTAGTTTTAGCAACTAGTTATAAACCTATTAGCAAGCTTCTGATTAGAGAAAGGAGATGCTCAAAACTCAGAGAGTTACACCAGGCCTCTCACTTACAGCATGCATTTTGAGATATCACTGGCACAAGGTGAGTCATCCCTGGCCATAAAACATTTGTCATGAAATCTTAAAGAATGGGACACCAGAGCACCTTACCTTGCCTCCTGACAAATCTGTATGCAGGTCAAGAAGGAATGATTAGAACCAGACATGGAGCAATGGACTGGTTGAAAATTGGGAAACAAGTATGTCACCCTTTTTATATAACTTCTATGCATAGTGCATCATGCTAAATGCTGGGCTGGATGAAGCACAAGCTGGAATCAAGATTGCCAGGAGAAATATCAGTAACCTCAGATATGCAGATGACACCATCCTTATGGCAGAAAGTGAAGAAGAGCTAAAGAGTCTCTTGATGAGGGTGGAAGAAGAGAGTGAAAAAACTGGCTTAAAACTCAACATTCAAAAATAAAGATCATGCCATCCAGTCCCATCCCTTCATGGGCAGTAATGGGGAAACAATGGAAACAGTAACAGACTTTATTTTTGGGGGCTCCAAAATCACTGCAGATGGTGACTCCAGCCATGAAATTAAAGGATGCTTGCTCCTTGGGAGAAAAGCTATGAGAAACCTAGAGAGCATATTAAAAAGCAGAGACATTACTTGGCCAACAAAGTTTCATCTAGTCAAAACTATGGTTTTTCCAGTAGTCATGTATGGATGTATGTGAGAGTTGGACCATAAAGAAGGCTGTGTGCCAAAGAATTGATGCTTTTGAACTGTGGTGTTGGACTCTTGAGAGTCCTTTGGATTGCAAGGATATCAAATCAGTAAATCCTAAAGGAAACCCATCCTGAGTATTCATTGGAAGGATTGATGTTGAAGCTGAAACTCCAAACTTTGGCCACCTGATGTGAAGAACTGACTCATTGGAAAAGACCCTGATGCTGGGTAAGATTGAAGGTTGGAAGAGGAAGGGATGACAGGGGATGAGTTTGTTGGATGGCAAAACTGACATGATGGACATGAGTTTGAGCAAGCTCCAGTTGTGGTTATGGACAGGGAAGTCTGGTGTGCTGCAGTCTATGGGGTTGCAAAGAGTCGGACATGACTGAGTGACTGATCTGAACTGCACTTATTATCTGGTTCTAATTTCACTATTTTAGGTCCTTAATTGAGCACATTTTGTTATTTCTCTGCTCAAAGTCATCTCCCCAAAGAGGCCTTATCACATCCGTGTCCACTTTCTAGGACTCGTTTTCTTCACAACACTTAACAGTCTCCATTACTGCATTATAGGTGTACGGACTTTTAGTTTATTAGTTCACAGTCTCCATCCCAGAAGAGCTGAAAAATACTCCTTTCTGCCATGCTCACAGGATCTGAAACATGTCTTAGGAAATACTATCAAACAAAACTGGTAAACTGAATAAATGATTAGTGGAATTAGTATATTAATGTTCTCATTCCTGAAATCTGATTTGGCTTTTGCCACCAGGTAATGTATTTATAAGTGTGTGTCGTTGGGAGAGGACTTGGAGAAAACTATTGTAATGGCAAAAAATAAAATAGGGAAAGAAATAGGCTTTAATTGGAGTTTTCCCTGAAATGGGTCATCTTGTCACATTCTGTCTTCTGTCCCAAGAAGTAAAGCTCTGGACAGAGTGTGTAACACTTTGGTGCACTTCTAGATTGATTCCTGTGTTCTGGGTGTCTACTAAGAAGAGTGTGTGGCAACACGCCCCCTTCTGCTATGGTCTTGATGTAAGGCACAACGCTGTCTGATTTGCTCTGACCGAGGATACTTCCTGTGACCTTCATAGCCTCTGCTTCTCTCCATACCATCTGAGTAGGGTCTTTGCTGCTGCTTTTCCTGAGAATCAAAGAATAATTCTCTCCTCCAGTGGTGTATAAGGCCTTATGAAATGAAGCAGCATTTTAGGTGAACAGATAAGACTATAATTAATAGAGATAAACCAGAGTTAGCTATAAGAACTCACTTCCCTAAGAGACAATGTGAAGAGAATAAATATACTGAAGCCTGGAAACTGCTGCTCACTCTTCTGATGGTTTAAAAGAACTTTGTCACCAATTTGCTTGCACCCACCCAAGGAAAAAGAAAAAGCACAGTTATAATTTGAACTTTTTTTTCTGGCAATATTATGGATGTTGTGTTTGAGAAGTTAATTGAATGTAAATGTCCTAATCCTGGGCCCACAATTTTTTCAAAATAAGTTAGAATTAATCTCAGGGACAGCTGCCCCAGGAGGGCACCACAGGAGGTCAGTTTTCAGCTTGTTTATGATGTAATCTGATTTTTGCTTAAAATATGAATTCCATAATTTTGTGTATTTTTGATATGCAAATATGACAAGCACTTACAATTTTTTTGTGTGTGAAATGGAGTTTAAGACACCATAAAGTAATTATTGAATTCTAAGAGAAACTCCTTTTTTGTCTCTTTTCTCTTGAGTTTTATTCTCTCTTCTTTCAGAGAGAATTTTATCTTTTCTCCTCCTATTACATGTTTTTCATCTGTCTTCCTAAACATCATTGATCATGATCTAGGGCCAGGGATTCTTCCCACTGTGAAAACTTCGTCTTGTAAAATGGAGGGTTATGCCAAGATAATATTGGTGTTGGACAGCCTATATATAAAGCATCCGAAGAAAAGAAGGAAAGGAAAAAGTACAGAAAAGGGGGAAAAAGGTACAGGAAAAGAGAAAAAGGTTAGTAAAAGGCAAGATGAAAAGTAATTATTCCAAGTTTTCTTGGTGTTATCCATCCTCCCCACAGTGGAAACATTTATCGATGTATATCAAAGTGAATTAAGAAATGTATAGATGTGAAAATGAAAACTAACATTTTCCCTTAGACAAAATTCAAACCTTCTAGAGAGTCATTGTGAAAGCAAAAAAAATCCTGACACAGGATCTGCTCAGAACACGTGCCCCCGTCCCAGTGGCAAGGGGGTTGAGGGGTTGAGGGCTGCAGGGATGGGGAGAACTGAACATCTTCTTCCCAAAACCCATTTCAGTTTTTTAATGGTAAAAAGTAAATTAAAAACATGTCAACCATGAAACTGATGAAACACAATGAATCCATTCTGACATTCTAGCCATAAAATCAGCCCAAATTAATTAAATAAGAAATATATAATTCTTTAATAGGGCTTATTTATAAAGCACCCCCAGCGTTTGTGAAGCACACGTCTCTTTTACACAATCTGCTGATCTCTCAATGAGTGTCTAAAGCACCCTAAAAGCAGCAAAGAAAAGGTGCAGCCCTCACTGAGAGGGTCTTTGCAGCAGTATTGTTTCAGTCTTTAAAGTCATAGGAATGTGTCCATGATTCAGTGTTAATCTGGCACAACCTTGCCTCCCAGGAAAAATACAGAGATGACCTTTGAAGCTTCTTGATATGGCATTTTTCCTTCGACTTATTTGAAAAATGAATCTGGATTTTACTATGAATTTGTGAGATGTTTGTATAGCATACTGAGTTCTATTTATTTCAAACAACGTAGTGATGGAATTTTTTTCTATTCTGTTTTTTAAATTTTATTTATTTTTAATTGAAGGATAATTGATTTATAATATGTTCTTGATTTCTGCCAAATCAACATGAATCAGCTATTGATAGATATACATATGTCTCCTCCCTCTTGAACCTCCCTCCCACCTCTCACCCCATCTACCCCTCTAGGTTGTTACAGAACCCCAGTTTGAGTTCCCTGAGGCAAATTCACAGTAGCTATCTATTTCATATGGTAGTGTATATGTTTCCATGCTTCTCTCTCCATTTGTTTCATACTCTCCTGTCCACACCTGTGTCTGTAAGTCCATTCTCTGTGTCTGTGTCTCTATTGCTGCCCTGTAAATAGGATCATCAGTACCATCTTTCTACATTCCATATATATTAATTAATATACAATATTTTCTCTCTCTTTCTGACTTACTTCACTCTGTGTAATAGGCTCTAGTTTTATTCACCTCATTGGAACTGACTCGAATGTGTTCTTTTTTATGGCCAAGTAAAACAATGCAAATAAATAGAGAAAAACAATAGAATGGGAAAGACTAGAGATCACCTCAAGAAAACTGGAGATACCAAGGGAATGTTTCATGCAAAGACGGGCACAATAAAGGTCAGAAATGGCAAAGACCTAACAGAAGCAGAAGATATTGAGAAGATGTATAAAGAGTACCTAGAAGAACTATACATAAAAGATCTTAATGACCCAGATAACCATCATGGTGTGGTCACTCACCTAGAGCATGACATCCTGGAGTGTGAAGTCAAGTGGGCCTTAGGAAGAATAACTGAACAAAGCTAGTGGAGGTGATGGAATTCCAGTTGAGCTATTTCAAATCCTAAAAGATGATTGTTAAAGTGGTGCACTCAGTATGCCAGCAAATTTAGAAAACTCAGCAATGGCCACAGGACTGGAAGAGATCAGTTTTCATTCTAATACAAAGAATGTTCAAACTACTGCACAATTGAGCTCATCTCACATGCTGGCAAGATAATGCTCAAAATCCTTCAACCTAGGCTTCAATAGTATATGAACCAAGAACTTCCAGATGGATAAGCTGGATTTAGAAAAGGCAGAGGAATCAGAGATAAAACTGTCAACATCCATTGGATTATAGAAACAGCAAGGGAATTCCAGAAAAAACTTCTACTTCTGCGTCATTGACTAAACTAAAGTCTTTGTGTGGATCACAACAAACTGTGGAAAATTCTCAAAGAGTTGGGAATACTGAAAGGTTGCTGCTATGAGCCATGAACAACACCAGAATTCGTGGGCTCTGAAGGAGAGGAATTCAATCTGGAGCCAGTGATGAGGCTTGTTTGCTCAGAGCTTTTTGTGTAACAGTTTTATTAAAGTATAAAAGAGAGAAAGCTTCAGACATAGACATCAGTGTCCCCTTGCTAGTTTTTAGTAAGGAGTTGTATGCCTATTAGCAAGCTACTAATTAGATAAAGGAAATGCCTCAAAACTGAGAGAGTTGCACCAGGCCCCTCACCCACAACATGCATTCTGAGTTAGCATTGACAAGGTGAGCCATTCCTGGCCATAAAACAATTGACCTGAATCTTGAAGAAAGGCAGATTTCTAAGCACATACATAGTTCATCAAAGTAGCTTAAGAAAATCTTTGCATGAGATAAATGCATTGATTAGCTCAAGGTTTGAGAGATAAAGTTAAGCTCAGGCTGAACCTTGACAACACAGGATTAGAAGAGAAAAGAGAAAAAAAATTGTATACCACTTGCAGTTTATTTCCTCCTGCCACTTGGGGACCTGTGGCCTCCCTGCTGAGGCTATTAACACTCTCAATACCAGACCATCTCACCTGCCTCCTGAGAAATCTGTATTCAGGTCAAGAAGCAACAGTTAGAACCGGACTTGGAACAACAGATTGGTTCCAAATTGGGAAAGGAGTACATCAAGGCTATGTATTGCCACTCTGCTTATTTAATTTATATGGAGATAACATCATGGGAAATGCCAGGCTGGATGAATCCCAAGCTGGAATAAAGATTGCTGGGAGAGATATCAGCAACCTCAGACATGCAGGTGATACCAGCCTAATGGCTTCCCCGGTGGCTCAGAGGTTAAGGCATCTGCCTGGAATGCGGGGGACTGGGGTTTGATCCCTGGGTCGGGAAAATCCCCTGGAGAAGGAAATGGCAACCCACTCCAGTAGTTTTACCTGGAGAATCCCATAGAGGGAGGAGCCTGGTAGGCTACAGACCATGGGGTCGCAAAGAGTCAGACATGACTGAGCGACTTCACTTTCACTTTAATGGCAGAAAATGAAGAGGAACTGAAGAGCCTCTTGATGAAGGTGAAAGAGGAGAGTGGAAAAACTGACTTAAAACTCAGCATTCAAAAAACTAAGTTCATGGCGTCTGGTCCCATCACTTCATGGCTAATAGATGGGGGAAAAGTGGAAACAGTAGTAGATTTTATTTTCTTAGTCTCCAAAATCACTGTGGACAGTGACTGCAGCCATGAAATAAACCTAGTTCAGTTCAGTTCAGTCACTCAGTCATGTCCGACTCTTTGCGACCCCATGAATCACAGCACGCCAGGCCTCCCTGTCCATCACCAACTCCCGGAGTTCACTCAGGCTCGCATCCATTGAGTCAGTGATGCCATCCAGCCATCTCATCCTCTGTCGTCCCCTTCTCCTCTTGCCCCCAATCCCTCCCAGCATCAGAGCCTTTTCCAGTGAGTCAACTCTTTGCATGAGGTGGCCAAAGTAGTGGAGTTTCAGCTTTAGCATCATTCCTTCCAAAGAAATCCCAGGGCTGATCTCCTTCAGAATGGACTGGTTGGATCTCCTTGCAGTCCAAGGGACTCTCAAGAGTCTTCTCCAACACCACAGTTCAAAAGCACCAATTCTTCAGCGCTCAGCCTTCTTCACAGTCCAACTCTCACATCCATACATGACTACTGGAAAAACCAGAGCCTTGACTAGACAGACCTTAGTCAGCAAAGTACTGTCTCTGCTTTTGAATATACTATCTAGGTTGGTCATAACTTTTCTTCCAAGGAGTAAGCGTCTTAATTTCATGGCTGCAATCACCATCTGCAGTGATTTTGGAGCCTCCGCCCCAAAAAAGTCTGACACTGTTTCCCCTGTTTCCCCATCTATTTCCCATGAAGTGATTGGACTGGATGCCATGATCTTCGTTTTCTGAATGTTGAGCTTTAAGCCAACTTTTTCACTCTCCTCTTTCACTTTCATCAAGAGGCTTTTTAGTTCCTCTTCACTTTCTGCCATAAGGGTGGTGTCATCTGCATATCTGAGGTTATTGATATTTCTCCCGGCAATCTTGATTCCAGCTTGTGTTTCTTCCAGTCCAGCGTTTCTCATGATGTACTCTGCATAGAAGTTAAATAAGCAGGGTGATAATATACAGCCTTGACATACTCTTTTCCTATTTGGAACCAGCCTGTTATTCCATGTCCGGTTCTAACTGTTGCTTCCTGGCCTGCATGCAGATTTCTCAAGAGGCAGGTCAGGCGGTCTGGTATTCCCATCTCTTGAAGAATTTTCCACAGTTTATTGTGATCCACACAGTCAAAGGCTTTGGCACAGTTAATAAAGCAGAAATAGATGTTTTTCTGGAACTCTCTTGCTTTTTCCATGATCCAGTGGATGTTGGCAATTTGATCTCTGGTTCCTCTGCTTTTTCTAAAACCAGCATGAACATCAGGAAGTTCTCGGTTCACGTATTGCTGAAGCCTGGCTTGGAGAATTTTGAGCATTACTTTACTAGCATGTGAGATGAGTGCAATTGTGTGGTAGTTTGAGCATTCTTTGGCATTGCCTTTCTTTGGAATTGGAATGAAAACTGACCTTTTCCAGTCCTGTGGCCACTGCTGAGTTTTCCAAATTTGCTGGCATATTGAGTGCAGCACTTTCACAGCATCATCTTTCAGGATTTGAAATAGCTCTACTGGCATTCCATCACCTCCACTAGCTTTGTTCGTAGTGATGCTTTCTAAGGCCACTTGACTTCACATTCCAGGATGTCTGACTATAGATGAGTGATCACACCATCGTGATTATCCGGGTCGGGAGGATCTTTTTTGTACAGTTCTTCTGTGTATTCTTGCCATCTCTTCTTAGTATCTTCTGCTTCTGTTAGGTCCATACCATTTCTATCCTTTATCGAGCCCATCTTTGCATGAAATGTTCCCTAGACAGCATTTAAAAAGCAGAGACATTAATTTGCCAACAAAGGTCCATATCGTTAAAGCTATGATTTTTCCAGTAGTCATGTATGGATGTGAGAGTTGGACCATTAAGAAGGCTGAGTGCCAAAGGACTGATGCTTTCCACTTGTGTGCTGGGGAAGACTCTTAAAAGTCCCTTGGACAGCAAAGAGATCAACCCAATCAATCCTAAAGGCAATTAACCCTGAATATTGATTGAAAGGACTGATGAGGAAGCTGCAGCTCTAATACTTTGGCCACTGGATGTGAAGAGCCAACTCATTGGAAAAGACCCTGAAACTGAAAAGAGTGAGGACAGGAGAAGAGGACGATAGAGGATGAGATGGTTGGATGCCATCATTGACTCAGTGGACATGGGTTTGGTCATACTCCGGGAGATATTGAAGGACAGCGAAGCCTGGTATGCTGCAGTCCACGGGATCACAAAAGCTGGATACGACTAAGCAAGTGAACTACAACAACAAAATCACAAAATTGTGTGTTGGAACTCAAAACAAACTTAATCTTTCTGCCCCGCTTAAAATCTTTTAAAAAAGATTAGATATTTAAAAGTGAAGTCACATTAGATTGGAAATTTTAAAATCATATTTTATGATAACTTGCAGAAGTCTGCTTGCTGCTGCTGCTGCTGCTGCTGTTAAGTCGCTTTAGTCATGTCCGACTCTGTGTGACCCCATAGATGGCAGCTCACCAGGCTCCCCCGTCCCTGGGATTCTCCAGGCAAGAACGCTGGAGTGGATTGCCATTTCCTTCTCTAGTGCATAAAAGTGAAAAATGAAAGTGAAGTCACTCAGCTCACCAGGCTCCTCTGTCCATGGGATTTTCTAGGCAAGAGTACTGGAGTGGGGTACCATTGCCTTCTCCAAAGTCTACTTAAGTAGACTCAGTTTGGATGGCATTTTGAAGTATTTCTAAGTAATGCCTGATTCACCTAGGAACTCTCTAATGAGGGGAGTGTTGTGCTACAGGAGAGTCTGAACGTTACCCTGCTTCCAAATGTAGCATAAAACTCCAATAACACCTTGATTTCATACTGAACGTAAAGTCGCTTCAGTCCCGCGTGTGTTCTTCTGGACTCTGGTTAGCCTGAGCTGTGTGGCCTTGGGCATCTGTCCTGCTCTGGGCCCTGTTCCTCTGGCACAGGGTGACGAGATGCAGCAGAGGCTGAGCAGCCGTCTCAGGAAGCACTGAGTTGGGTTTGGACATTTGCGCCGTTGGTGTGTCCTCCGGCTCCAGGACACTCTGGAATGAGTGGCCGCTGAACTGAGGAAAGGAGTCATGGGAAAGAGATTTGACCCGGAGGAGAGAGATCCGGATGAGGGACTGAGGATCTCAGGATGTATCAGAGCTCTTACAGGGACACTGTGTTGGGAGCTGGTGGGAAAGATGACACAGAGGGGATGAAAACAGAAGAGAAGTCTTGGCCCAAGGTTTAAGGAGGTAAGAAAATGTCCAAGTGACAGGAATTTTCAGGTCTCAATAAGAATATGGAGGGGAATACAAGTTTGAAATAAACAGAGTGCTCTGTAAAAGTCTTGGAACAAGGCCATGACCATTGCCTTCTCCAAGGAGAGACAGTGCGTGGTTTCTCAGTAGTTAGGGAGAAAGTGAAAGTGAAGTCGCTCAGTTGTGTCCGACTCTTTGGGACTCCCTGGACTGTAGCCCTCCAGGCTTCTCCTTCCATGGGATTTTCCAGGCAAGAGTACTGGAGTGGGTTGCCGTTTCGTTCTCCAGGGGATGTTCCTGGCTCAGTGATTGAACCCAGGTTTCCTGCATTGTAGGCAGACGCTTTACCATCTGAGCCACCAGGGAAGTCACATGATAATAACCTTTTTTGAGCACTTGCCCATGGCAGACAGTGAAGGAAGTGCTTTGAATGGGTTATATAGTTTAATGCTCACAGTAAATCAGTAAGGAAGATACATCTATGATCCCCAATAAACAAATGAGGAAATTGAAATTTGAGGAAGCCACCTGCTTAGGGAATGTACAGCCAGGACTTGAATCCACTTTGAGAATCACTGTCTTAGACCACTGCACAAAGAATTTAAAAAAGACTGTTTAAATGATTAGTGGAGGTTGCATTTTTAGTACTAAAGACACTATATTGTGGATTTAAAAATTGATAATAAACCTGATGAAATTAATACCTTTTTTTTTTTTTTTTTCTTGAGAGGAATAATGCAGTGTAAAGCAACCAGTGGTGATAACCCTGTCCTGGGGGTTCACACATTTCAGGAGTAGCTGTGATGTGTGTCAGAAATTTACCATCCTGACATGAGCAAGTGGGGCCTTTGTGCTCCATCTGGCCATGGCATGCGGCAGAACACTTAGGACACGAGGAAGCAGGTGAAAGGCCTGGCCTGTGATGTGCTCTGGAGCCTCCCTGGAGCCTCCTCGAGACGGACGGACTGCTGTAAACACTCCCAGTCTCTTAAAACCCTGGGAGCTGGTTCTGCTCAGCGGGTCACTACTTTGGCTCATACCTTACCTCTGTTCTGACCTAGGGTGAAACTTGAAGCTCTGGTCCTCTAGCTTTCTTCCCTTAAAAAGTGGACAGAGTAATACATGATGTTTCAGGAGGCTGACGTAAGGGAACATTCATGAAGCAGAGCAATGTGCCTTCAGTAAAAACTATCCCTTTATTTTCACACTGGAAGCATCTAATATCCACAAATGGTGACCTGCAGAGGGGACAAAAGCTTGTGTTCTTATCCTGCCAAGGTCATTTTCAAAGGAAGTGAGCTACTCTTGACCTCCCAGGGAGAGGGCAGAGATGTGTGTTCTGAACTGGTGGTGGCCGGACTGGAAGTAGTGAGCCCTTGTCCTCTTGTGTGCTGCTTTCTGAGTTACGAAGCAACCAGCCCTGTGTTTCTTATTCCTGACATATCTTCCCTTTGAGGGCAGCCTGGCATCTAAATCTTTTCTAGGACCATGGAATGCTGTCCCTGACAAAACCTCTGCTCCTTCAAGGGAGGGGAGCACCCTCAGCTTAGGGCCCCATGGATGAGTCAACCCCATATGTGACTCTAGTCCCACAGGGATTTCAAGTCTAAGAAATCCCCAGGAAGACACTGGATTGCCTCCTTAGCTTAGTGCTTCCTGGTCCCATCTTTGACATGTAAAATGATCAATGATATAAATACTTTTCAGGCCATCTGTGGCTTGCAGACCATTTTACCTCCTTGCACATTTGCTGGTTGCTTCTGGATAGCTTTCTGTAGAAAAGCAGGCGGCCCATGGCCAGCCTGTTATGTTAGTGCACCCTTCATTCTCCCCCTCCTCTGCGAGCCTGAGCGCCTTCAGCCCTGCACATGTGAGAAGCCCAGTGTGCTGCTGGTGGGTGGAGGACGCATCACCTCCAACAACCTGACTTTTCAAAAAGAATCCCAGTAAAAATATTCAGTTCTTGCTTCCTATCTGCCAAGTAATAGAAATAAACTGCTCAGCTGGTGCCTTAAAAATGGCTTGACCATAGGAAATGTGGTACTTGGGTGGCATGGAGGAGTCATCCTTCTTTCTGAATGATTCGTTTTCCCCTGAAACCTAAAAATAGCATCAGGCTTGGAGAGAGGATTGAGGAGCCACACAGAGGCCGTTTCCCAGCGCTGTCGTCCTTATGTAAGCACGTTTTCTGTTAAGCTGTGGCTTCAGTCTGAAAAGCAACACTGTGTGTGTGTGTGTGTGTGTGTGTGTGTGTGTGTGTGTGTGCATGGGCATGCATGCACTTGATGAAATAACAATCTTGAGGTCAGAGAGTTTCAACTTTGAATTAAGTAGAAGGGTGTTGTATTCATGCACTGCTTGGCACAGTGATTTACTTTGCCTGTGATGGTCTAACGTTTTAACACAAGCACATGTCTGTTATTATTCTCATCCAATGCAAATAAATGTTTTATGTTTTTTAGTGTATACAACTTTGTGATTTATCCTATTGCTGTTCATATAAAGTAGGTCACTGGCACTTTCAAAAAGATATAAATCTTGTGTAGCAGTTAGAGGAAGTTCTGAAGATTAGGAAACTATGGCCCAGAAACACTAAGGGACTTGTTAGAAGTCTCCAGCCTCTTCAGGTGGGTGTTTGCATGAGTGTAAAAAGTCCTCTTTGATCTCACACTATCCCCTTCCAATACTAAACTATTTCCTATTCTTTTTGTTATGTGGGAGAGATGGAAGGTCACTATAGGTGAAATATAGGGAAACTATCAAAATGCTGCAGCTCCTGCTGCTAAGTCGCTTCAGTCATGTCTGACTCTGTTTGACCCCAGAGATGGCAGCCCGCCAGGCTCTCCTGTCCCTGGGATTCTCCAGGCAAGAACACTGGAGTGGGTTGCCATTTCCATCTCCAATGCATGCAAGTGAAAAGCGAAAGTGAAGCCGCTCAGTCGTGTCTGACTCTTAGTGACCCCACGGAGGCTCCACCAGGCTCCTCCATCCATGGGATTTTCCAGGCAAGAGTGCTGGAGTGGGGTGCCATTGCATGAAAGCATTCAATTTACTACTACAAGTACTACTACTTAAAAGATGCCTTTAGTCTTCTGATCTTAGTTAATTTTATATGTACATCCTAACTCTGAGTAGCAGTTTGACTAACCTATTCTACCTTTACAATTTTGTGTTATGCTTCTGTTTCTGAAATGAGAGTACTTAATTCCATGATATGTAAGATTTCTTCCCACACTGAGTGGTACACTACCCCAATTGAACAAATTTATAAATTAAGAATTTTTTCTGGCTAAGATGAAGTAGCCCCTTTCTTCAAGCTCCTGTCTCTTGCAACTAAAGCACCAAACATAACATTGTAAAGCTTGGAAAGACATGAAAGGCAGAGAAAGGAGACAGATGGCCTTTGACCTTAGGGCTGGCTAGCGACATGGTCGTGAGTTCCTTGGCTTTTTCTGTCTCCTGTATGTCCTGGGTATAGCGCTGGAGAAGGCTACAGCCTGGAAGCACCAACAGAGGAATACAACCCAAGTCTGTTCCCTAGGCCGAGGACCAGCTCCCAGATGAAGAGCAAGGTGCCCCTCCACCCCTCACTCGCAGAGCAAATTGAACATTCCTTGCCTGGATTCTGTGGATGGGCTCAGTAAAGCTCTGTCCCACATTTCCCCAGTGGGGTTGTTACCAGCAAACTCAAAGACTGAGAGAGAGTGTGTTAGTCACTCGGTCGCGTCCAACTCTGAGACCCCATGGACTGCACCCCGCCAGGCTCCTCTGTCCATGGAATTCTCCAGGCAGTAAAACTGGAATGGGTAGCCATTCCCTTCTCCAGAGGATCTTCCTGACCCAGGGATCAAATTTGGGTCTCCTGCATTGCAGCCAGATTCTATACCATCTGAGTCAACAGGGAAGCCCCAAACAGGGAATTAAATCTGCTCTCTGACCCAGGAGCAACCAGGGTGAAGGGCTGATACCTGCTGCTTCAGTGGGACCTGAACATTTGTCCCCATGGAGTAGTGGCAGGACTGAACAGGAGCTGTAAGGTGGGACTGACTGATGCTCTGCTTCCTACCCCCAGACAGTAGCTAAGCCTTCATCTCAGCTGAGCAACATTTCTACTGAATCTGTCATAAAAATGCTTCAATGTGAAGTTATATATCAGATATAGAAATACTCAAAGGAAAACTGTAGAACTGAAAAATGCGATAAATGAAATAGAAACATCATACCAGATGGGAGGTTGGAGATGACAGAGAGTGAAATCAATGAACTGAAAGAGAAATAAATAGGTATTACTCAGTCTAATAATAGAGAAAAAATAGAATTAAAAAACAGAATTTACTGATACAAATATTAGATCTCCAGAAAAAACAAGAAAGGATATGGGGCTGAAAAATTTTAAAAAAAAAGTCACTGAAAATTTCACCAAGTTTGGTAAAAAGCATACACCTACAAATTTGGGAAGCTTTGTAAACCATGACCAGATAAACCCAAAGAAATTTTTGCCAAAAACTGTCTTATTCAAACTTCTGGGGGAAAAAGAAGTCTTGAAAGCAGCCAGAGAGAAATGAAACTTTCCCAACAGGAATATAACAATTTGAATGACAATGAATTTTTCATTTGAAACCACTGAAGACAGAAGGACATGGCACAACATTTTTCAAGTGCTAAAGGAAATGTCAACTGCTTTAGTTCTATATACAATAAAAATATCCTTTAGGAATGAAGACGAAGATACTCTAAAGTAAAGAAGATATTCTAAAGTAAAGAAAAATTTTAATAAGAGAATCTGTCCCCAGGAGACCTAACCACAAAAAAATACCTGAAAGAATTTCTCTACACAAAGAAGAAATGGAAGCAGAGGAGCCTGATGCATCAGGAAGATAGAGTAATGGATGGAGTAAATTAATGGCAAATGTAACAGACTTTCTGTCTCGAGGTTTTAAAACTGTGTTTGAAGATTGAAGCAAAGACTATGACATCATCTGATCTGGTGTTCAATGAATGTAGAGAAAATTCTTAAGATATTTCTATTTTAGAAGGTGGAAGAGTAAAAGGACCTGAATAGATGTTTACACTTGCTCAAAAATGCTAAAATACTGATGTATGTTACTGGGTTGGCCAGAAAGGCCATTCAGTGTCATCCACATGATGGCTGTAGCAGCACTTAGTTGTTTTTGACTTCATTCAAAACAATTTTGTTAGGTTGTGTTGTGACAGCTATCATTTCAGTGTGCATTAAAAAAAAGCCATCAAAACTGGTGAAATTTGTGTAGCCATTTTAATATTAAAGATAGAAGAAAAAGCAACATTTTCCATGTATTATGCTTTATTATCTCAAGAAAGGTAAAAATACAACTGAAATGAAAAAAAAAACAAACCAGATTTGTGCAGTGTATGAAGAAGGTGCTGTGACTGGTTGAACATGTCAAAAGTGGTGTGCAAAGTTTTTGCTGGAGAGTTCTTGCTGGATGATGCTCCACAGTTGGGTAGACCAGATGACATTGATGGTGATCAAATAGAGACATTGAAAGTGAAAGTGTTAGTTGCTCAGTGGTGTTTGACTCTTTGGGACCCCATGGACTGTAGCCCACCAGGCTCCTCTGTCCATGGAATTCTCCAGGCAAGAATACTGGAGTGGGTAGCAGTTCCCTTCTCCAGGGAGGGAATTCCATTCTTTCTGACCCTGGTATCAAACCTGGGTCTCCTGCGTTACAGGCAGATTGTTTACCATCTCGACTACCAGAAAAGCCCCAGTAGAGACATTACCTGAGAACAATTCACTGTATACCATGTGGGAGATAGCTGATATACTCAAAATATCCAGATCCAGCCTTGAAAATCATTTGCACCAGCTTGGTTGTGTTAATCTCTTTGATGTTTTGGTTCCACATAAATTAAGCAAAAAATATCTTCTTGACTTTATTTTCCACACACAATTCTCTACAGACATGTAACAAAAATGTTCCATTTTTAAAACAGATTATGCTGGGCGATGAAAACTATATACTGTACAGTAATGTGGAACGGAAGAGATCATGGGGCAAGTGAAATGAACCACCACACCAACCACACCAAAGAGTGATCTTCATGCAAAAAGATGATTTTTGTGTGTGTGGTGGAACTGGAAAGCAGTCCTCTACTATGAACTCCTGGAAAAACCAGTTAATTCCAATATGTACGGCAATAAAAGGCAGCACTCAATGGAACGTGTCTGGAAATAATCAACAGAAAATGCATAATCTTTCATCAGGATAACACAAAACTGCATTTCCTGATGAGCAGGCAGAAACTGTTACAGCTTGGCTGGGAAGTTCTGATTCATCTGGTGTACTCACCAGGCGTTGCACTTTCGGATTTCCATTTCTCTCTATCTTTACAAAATTTTCTTAATGGAAAACAAAATCAATTCCCTGGAAGACTGTAAAAAGTACCTGGAACAGTCCTTTGCTGAAAAAGATAACAAGTTTTGGGAAGATGGAGTTATAAAGTTACTTGAAAATGGCAGAAGGTAGTGGAACAAACAGTGAATATGTTGTTCAATAAAGTTCTTGGTAAAAATGAAAAAAGTGTCTTTTACTGTTTCTTAAAGAACCAAAGGACCTTTCGGCCACCGCAAATACTTACATATATGAAAAATTCTAAAATAAGCACTGAATTGCTAATACTGAGAAAAATCATCAAAACATGATAGATAAATCAAAGTAGACTTCTAAAACATAAGACATAAGATGAAAGAGAAGGAAAATAGGAATAAAGAACAGAACAAGCAAAGAGAAGACAAGAAATAAATTGACAGACTTTGCCTATCAATACTTATCTGAAATATGAAAAGCATAAACATAAGACAAGGATTGTCCAAGTGGATTAAAAACATAATCCAAATATGGTATATAGTTTCTACAGGAAGTTCACATCGGACACAACTGCGTAGGTAGGTTGAAACTAAAATGATAGGAAAAAAGATCATGCAATGGGTGGGGAGAGAGGAATAAATTGGGAATGTGTAATTGAGAAAATTACACTACTATATATTAAATATGTAACTAATAAAGACATACTTTACGGACAGGGAACTCTTCTCAATACTCTGTAATGATCTATATGGCAAAAGAGTCTAAAAAACAGTGTGCATATGTATATGTATAACTGGTACACTTTGCTGTATAGCAGACACTAAAAATATTTAGAATGAGCTATAGTCTAATCAGGAGTATACTCTAGGATCCTCTAGGAGGAGGAGAGGGGGATGACAGAGGACAAGATGGTTGGATGGCATTACCAACTTAATGGACATGAGTTTGAGCAAGCTCCGGGAGATGGTGATGGACAGGGAAGCCTGGTGTGCTGTTCCATGGAGTCGCAAAGAGTCGGACACGACTGAGCAACTGAACTGAGCTGATACTTTAGTAAAAATTTTTAAAATTCACAAAACTGTTATATATATATGTGTGTGTGTGTATATATATATATGCATTAATTTTATTTAATTTTATTAATTTTTAATGATACACGTTTATTTTTATAGGTTTATGTTTTCATTGCTTTACTGACACGTGCAACTTTTGCCACCCCATGGACTGTAGGGTCCTTTGTCCATAGGATTCTCCAGGCAGGAATCCTGGACTGGGGTGCCATTTCCTCCTCCAGGGGATCTTCCCGACCCAGGGATTGAACCTGCATATCCTGCATTAGCAGGCAGATTCTTTGTCACCAGTGCCACCTGGGAAGCCCATAAGCTTATGTTTACCATTGACTTTAAAGTCTATTTTTCTTCCAGTTTTATTGAGATATATTTGACATATAGCTGTGTGTGTGTGTGTGTGTGTGTGGTCTATAACAATGATTTGACTTACATGCAGCATGGGATGATTACCACAGTAAGTTTAGTAAATATTCCATCATGTTATATAGATACAAAATAAAAGAAAAATATTATTTTCCTTCTGATGAGAACTCTTCAGATTTTACTCTCTTGACAACTTCCATTTATAACATAGAGCAGACAAATGGGAGCTAATCAAACTTACAGGGTTTCACACAGCAAAGAAAACCATAAACAAAATAAAAACACAATCTATGGACTGGCCGAAAATGTTTACAAGTGATGCGACTGAGACGAGGTTAGTTTCCAAAATATACAAACAGCTCATATTACTCAATAATAACAACAAAAATAAACAACCCAACTGAAAAATGGGCAGAAGATCTAAATAGACATCTCTTCAAATAAGAAATACAGATGGCTAGTTCACACATGAAAAGTGCTCAGCATTACTAATTTTAGAGAAATGAAAATCAAAACGAAGGTACTACCTCACATTGGTCAGTATGGCCATGATTAAAAAGTCTACAAATAACAAATGCTGGAGAGAGTGTGGAGAAAAGGGCGCCCTCCTAGATTGCTGATGGGATTGTAAGTTGTTTCAGCCACCGTGGAAAACTCTGGAGGTTCCTCAGAAAACTGTTAATAAAAGTAGAATTACCATACTACATTCTTGACTGTAGTCTTTTAATAATAGCCATTCTGATAGATGTGATATGATGTCTCACTGTGGCTTTGATTTCCATTTCCCAAATGATTAATGGTGCTGAGCATCTTTTCATGTGTCTGCTGGCCATCTGTATGTCCGCTTTGAAAATAAGATGTCTGCTTGGGTCCCCTGTCCATTTTATAACTGGTCCGTTTCTCTTTTTGACGGTGAGTCACATGAGTTATTTGTATATTTTGGATATTAACACCTTAGATGTGTCATTTACAAATATCTTTCCTCATTCAGCAGCCTGCCTTTTTGTTTTGTTAATAGTTTCTGTTGCCGTCCAAAAACTTTTTAGTTTGACAGAGTCCCATTTTTAAATTTTTTTTATTTTTTGATTTTGTTTCCCTTCCCTGATGGGAAGAATAACCAAATAATATTTAAAGATTGATATCAGAGCATAATGTCTATGTTTTATTCTAGGAGTTTTATGGTTTCAGATGTTACATTTATGTCTTTAATCCATTTTGAGTTGATTTTCATATATGCTGTGAGAAAATGTTCTAATTTCCTTCTTTATCCAGTTTTCTAAGAACCATTTGTTGAAAAGACAACTTTTGCCCATTGTTTATCATTTCGTTTATTGTAGATTAATTGCGCATGTAAGTTCATCTCTAAGCTGTTTATTCTGTTCCATTGATAATCTGTGTCTGTTTTTGTGCCAGTACCATACTGTTTGATGACTGTAGCTTTGTAGTCATGATACCTCCAGCTTTATTATGTTTTCTCAACTGGAGAAAAAAGCTATTTGAGTATTTGTGTTCTCAATAAAATTTTAGAATTTTATTTTTTGTTCTATATCTCTGAAAAATGTCACTTGTATTTTGATTGCACTGAATCTGTAAATTGCCTTGGGGAGTATGGTCATTTTAACTGTTAATTTTTCTAATCCATGAGCACACTGTAGTTTTCCATTTGTTTGTGTTTTCAGTTTTTCTTATCAGTGTGTTATAGCTTTCTGAGGACAGGTGTTTTGCTTCCTTTAGTTAGATTTATTTGTTTATTTTATTCTTTTTGATAAAATTGTAAAAGGAATTATTTTCTTAATTTCTCTCTCTTATAGTTCCATGTTATTGTATGGAACTACAACCGATTTCTGTATTGTCCATTTTGTATCCTACAACTTTAGTGAATTCATTTTTGGTCAAATTCACTTTTGGTGTCTTTTTTGTTGTTAAGTTGCTCAGTCATGTCCAACTCTTTGCGACCCCGTGGACTGCAGCATGCCAGGCTTCCCTGTCCTTCACATCTCCCAGAGCTTGCTCAAACTCCTGTCTACTGAGTCGGTGATGCCATCCACCCATCTCATCCTCTGTCGTCCCCTTTTCTTCCTGCCTTCAATCTTTCCCAGCATCAGGGTCTTTTCCAGTGAGGCAGTTCTTCCCATGAGGTGGCCAGATATTGGAGTTTCAGCTAGAGCATCAGTCGTTTTATTTCCTTATCTTGTCTGGTGGGTGTGGCTAGGACTTTACCAGACCTGCATGATCTAGGCGTGTCCATGTGCACTCTGTGGGCCCTTCTGTGCTGTGCTGACTCCTGTGGAAGTGCCAAATCCAACCCTGTTGGGAGGCTCTTAGCCACTATTGGGTGGTGCTGGGTCCCAGGGCTGCTTAGCTGTGGAGGCCTGGGATAGGCTGGACATACTGGCAGCCCACTGGTGGGTGAGGCTGGCTTCCCACGAAGCTAGGTTCTTGAGTGGAAGGGTGGGGTTCTGCGGACTTGAGTTGGTCCTGGTCATAATAGTCCAAAAGGAGGACTCCAAAATGGCACTTGCCAGCACCAATGTTCTAGGGGTAGAACAAGCTCCTCAGTGTCTCTGTCCCCAGGGGTAGTCACAGATACTTCCTGCCTCTCTGGGAGGCCAAGATCAGCAAGTAGGTTCGACCCAGGCTTCTTTCA
This sequence comes from Budorcas taxicolor, assembly GCF_023091745.1. Classification (NCBI taxonomy): domain Eukaryota; kingdom Metazoa; phylum Chordata; class Mammalia; order Artiodactyla; family Bovidae; genus Budorcas; species Budorcas taxicolor. The sequence continues at coordinate 6,366,406 of NC_068930.1, read as the reverse complement.
GATTACTGCCTTGGTGCTAGGTGTTGGGGCATTTGAAATTTTGTGTGTATCCTTTAAGATTGTTGTCTCTATTTCCTAAATCTCTCCAGCTCTCCCACTTGCAAGCACCACTGGCCTTTAAACAAGTGGTTCTGTGAACTTTTCTTCCTGGTGCAGGATCCCTGGGCTGGGCAGCCCGATGTGGGACTCAGACCCTTTGATTGTAGGGATAAACCTCTGCTGTCGTGATTAGCACAACCTCCTGGTCGTGAGTTGCCTTTTAAGGAGTGTGGATCTTGGCTACACGGTGTCTCTGTCCCTCCTGCCTGTTTTGTTGTGGTTCCTTTTTTATATCTTTAGTGGGGGAAAATCTCTTCTTCTAGTCTTTAGGTTGTTCTCATTGGTAGTTACTCTGTAAATAGTTGTAATTTTGATGTGCCCATGGGAGAAGATGAAGGCCTCTGTCTAGGCTGCTCCCCTATGCAAGTAATAATTATTTAAAAGGCATAAGACTATATCAGATAAAGTAGATGAAAGAACAAAGAAAATTGAAACATTACATAACAATTAAAAGTTCAGTCTATCAAGAAGATACAGCAATCTCAAATGTGCATGCACTAAAAATGTAGAATCAGTTAGTTCAGTCTCTCAGTCATGTACGACTCTTTGCGACCCCATGGACTGCAGCATGCCAGGCTTCCCTGTCCATCACCAACTCCCAGAGTTTACTCAAACTCATGTCCTTCAAGTTGGTGATGTCATCCAACCATCTCATCCTCTGTCATCCCCTTCTCCTCCTGCCTTCAATCTTTCCCAGCATCAGTGTCTTTTCCAGTGAGTCAGTTCTTCACATCAGGTGGCCAAAGTATTGGAGTTTCAGCTTAGGCATCAGTCCTTCCAGTGAATATTCAGGATGAGTTTCCTTTAGGATAGACTGGTTAGATCTCCTTGCAGTCCAAGGGACTCTCAAGAGTCTTCTCCAACACCACAGTTCAAAAGCATCAATTCTTTGGCACTCAGCTTCCTTTATAGTCCAACTCTCACATCCATACATGACTATTGGAAAAACCATATGGCACCACCCTTATGGCAGAAAGTGAAGAGGAACTAAAAAGCCTCTTGATGAAAGTGAAAGTGGAGAGTGGAAAAGCTGGCTTAAAGCTCAACATTCAGAAAACGAAGATCATGGCATCTGGTCCCATCACTTCATGGGAAATAGATGGGGAAACAGTGGAAACAGTGTCAGACTTTATTTTTGGGGGCTCCACAATTACTGCAGATGGTGATTGCAGCCATGAAATTAAAAGACGCTTACTCCTTGGAAGAAAAGTTATGACCAACCTATATAGCATATTCAAAAGCAGAGACATTACTTGGCTGACTAAGATCCATCTAGTCAAGGCTCTGGTTTTTCCTGTGGTCATGTATGGATGTGAGAGTTGGACTGTGAAGAAGGCTGAGCACTGAAGAATTGATGCTTTTGAACTGTGGTGTTGGAGAAGACTCTTGAGAGTCCCTTGGACTGCAAGGAGATCCAACCAGTCCATTCTGAAGGAGATCAGCCCTGGGATTTCTTTGGAAGGAATGATGCTGAATCTGAAAACTCCAGTACTTTGGCCACCTCATGCGAAGAGTTGACTCATTGGAAAAGACTCTGATGCTGGGAGGGATTGGGGGCAAGAGGAGAAGGGGACGACAGAGGATGAGATGGCTGGATGGCATCACTGACTTGACGGACGTGAGTTTGGGTGAACTCTGGGAGTTGGTGATGGACAGGGAGGCCTGGAGTGCTGCGATTCATGGGTCGCAAAGAGTCAGACATGACTGAGCGACTGAACTGAACTGAACTGAACTGATATTGACCTTTATTGGCAAAGTAATGTCTCTGCTTTTTAATATGCTGTCCAGGTTGGTCATAGCTTTTCTTCCATGGAGCAAGCGTCTTTTAATTTCATGGCTGCAATCACCATCTGCAGTGATTTTGGAGCCCCCCAAAATAAAGTCTGACACTGTTTCCACTGTTTCCTCATCTGTTTGCCATGAAGTGATGAGACTGAATGCCATGATCTTAGTTTTCTGAATGTTGAATTTTCAGCCAACTTTTTCACTTTCCTCTTTCACTTTCATCAAGAGGCTCTTTAGTTCTTCTTCACTTTCTGCCGTAAGGGTGGTGTCATCTGCATATCTGAGGTCATTGATATTTCTCCGTGCAGTCTTGATTCGAGCTTGTGCTTCATCCTGCCCAGCGTTTCTCATGATGTACTCTGCATATAAGTTAAATAAGCAAGGTGACAATATACAGCCTTGATGTATTCCTTTCCCGATCTGGAACCCATCTGCTGTTCCATATCCAGTTCTAACTATTGCTTCTTGACCTGCATACAGATTTCTTAGGAGGCATGAGAAAAACATGGAATATGTGAGTCCAAACTAACACAGCTGGAAGGAAAAATAGACAAATCTATAGTCCATGGAGTCGCAAGAGTCAGACATGACTGACCGTCTAAACTACCACCACCACAGTTAGGATTTGTAACCCTAACACCCCCTCTCAGTAACTTCTAGAACAGTTAGACAGAAAACCATGTAATGTTCCTGAAAATAACAAATTATAAAGTTGGAGAATACATTAGTGGCTGCTGGGGTTATGAATGGAGGGGTAAGGTTGGTATAGCTATAAAGAGTTCTTGACAGAGTTCTGTTTCTGGATTGTGGTGGTTATTGTACAAATCTACATGTATGATAAGATTGCTTGGAAATATACACTCACAAATGCTTGATGTAAAAGTGGTGAAATCTGATTAAAGTATGCATATTTTACCAGGGTCAATTTCCTGTTGTTGATATTGTATTTGAATTATGTAAGATGGTAGCATTTGGCAGAACTGGTTGTAGTGTCTCTGGAACCTCTGTGTATTTTTTCCACCTTCCTGTGAATCTATAATTACTTCAAAATAAGTTTAAAACAAATAAATGAAGAAGAATACTGACACCATTGTATGCCCATGGGTTTGCTGGAATTGCATCTGTACTTGCATTTATCCTTTTGTTGTCTTCACGTAAATGTATTCCTGTTTCTTGACCTGATTTGGATTGGGGTTGTAATCACTCTGCCCCTGAAATATGTTCATCTGTGTTGTGGATTGAAAGTATATGCCCTTCTGTTGTGATTGCAGAGTCCACAGGGCATCTGGGACCTGAGACTGATGCTCTCCCTGCCCATCTGCAGAGAGACACCATGGCAACGGTGCTGCGCATAGTAATTAGGCCTAAGTCTTGTCAGGTTTACTCCTAGCATCAGAAGCTAAAAATAGGGCCATTTATTTCCCAGTGCAGGTGTAGCATCTGGAGCGACTCTGACTCTGAAAGGGGAGCCAAGCCCAGTAAGGAAGACCCTCTGGTTGGATACATCTACTGATGAATCTGACTGTGGATGAGTATATCCACTTGGATAAAAAAAATTTATGTATCCATACGAACAGGAAGTTAACCGTTTATATATAATTAGCCTCTTTTTGCTATGATGGTTGAATTCTCTTGGCAAAACTGTTAGCCTTTGCCTTGCTTCATTTGTACTCCAAGGCCAAACTAACCTGTTACTCCAGGTATCTCTTGACTTCCTACTTTTGCATTCCAGTCCTCTATGATGAAAAAGGCATCTTTTTGGTGTTAGTTCTAGAAGGTTATGTAGGTTATCATAGAACCATTCAATTCCATCTTCTTTGGTATACGTGGTTGGGCATAGACGTGGATTACTGTGATATTGAATGGTTTGCCTTCGAAAAGAACGAGAGCATTCTGTCATTTTTATATTGCACTCAAGTACAACAACTCTTGTTGACTATGAGGGCTACTTCATTGAAGCAAGATAAAGGCTAACAGAGTTTTGCCAAGAGAACACACTGGTCATAACAAACACCCTCTTCCAACAACGCAAGAGATGACTCTACACGTGGACATCACCAGATGATCAATACCAAAATCGGGTTGATTATATACTTTGCAGCCAAAGATGGAGAAGCTCTGTAAAGTCAGCAAAAACAAGACAGGGAGATGCCTGTGGCTCAGGTCATGAACTCTGTATTGCAAAATTAAGACTTAAATTGAAGAATGTAGGGAAGACCGCTAGGCTATTCAGGTATGACCTAAATCAAATCCTTTATGATTATACAATGGAAGTGACAGATAGATTCAAGGGATTAGATGGGATAGATAGAATGCCTGAGGAACTGTGAACAGAGGTTTGTAACATTGTACAGAAGACAGTGAACCAGACCATCCCCAAGAAAAAGAAATGCAAAAAGGCAAAATGGTTGTCTGAGGAGGCCTTACAAATAGCTGAGGAAAGAAGACAAGCTAAAGGCAAAGGAGAAAAGAATTATATTCCCGTCCAAATAAAGAGTTCCAAAGAATAGCAAGGAGCAATAAGAAAGCCTTCTTAAGTGAACAGTGCAGAGAGATGGAGGAATATAATAGAATGGGAAAGACTAGAAATCTCTTCAGGAAAATTAGAGATACCAAGGGAACATTTCATGCAAAGATGGGCTCAATAAAGGACAAAATGGTAGGGACCTAATGGAAGCAGAAGATATTAAGAAGAGGTGTCAAGAATACACAGAAGAACTATACAAAAAAGGTCTTAATGACCCAGATAACCATGATGGTGTAGTCACTCTCCTAGAGCCAGACATCCTGGGGTGTGAAGTCAAGTAGGCCTTAAGAAGCATTACTAAGAACAAATTTAGTGGAGGTGATGAAATTCCAGCTGAGCTATTTCAAGTCCTAAAAGATGATGCTGTTACAGTGCTGTACTCAATATGCCAGCAAATATGTAAAACTCAGCAGTGGCCACAGGACTGGTCAAGATCAGTTTTTATTCCTATCCCAAGAAAGGGTAATGCCAAAGAATGTTTAAACTACTGAAAAATTTCACTGATTTCACATGTTAGCAAGGTAATACTGAAAATCCTTCAAGCTAGTCTTCAACAGTATGTGATACGACAACTTCCAGGTGTACAAGCTGGATTTAGAAAAGGGAAAGGAACCAGAGATCAAATTGCCAACATCCAATGGATCATCGAAAAAGGAAGGGGATTCCAGAAAAGCATCTACTTCTCTGCTTCATTGACTATACTGGAGCCTTTGACTGTGTGGATCACAACAAACTGTGGAAAATTCTTCAAGAGATGGGAATACAAGGTCACCTTCCCTGCCTCCTGAGAAACCTGTATGCAAGTCACAAAGCAACAGTTAGAACCAGATATGGAACAACTGGTTCAAAATTGGGAGAGGAGTATGTCAAGCCTGTGTATTGTCAGCCTGCTCGTATAACTTATATGCAGAATACATCAGGGGAAATGCCATTCTCAGTGAAGCCCAAGCTGGAATCAAGATTGCTGGGAGAAATATTAATAACCTTAGCTATGCAGATGATACCACCCTAATGTCAGAAAGTGAAGAGGAACTAAAGAGCTTCTTGGTGAAAGTGAAAGAGGAGAGTGAAAAAGCTGGCCTAAAACTCAGCGTTCAAAAAATGAAGATCATGGCATATGGTCCCATCACTTCTTGGCAAATAGATAGGGAAGGAGTGGAAACAGTGGCAGATTTTATTTTATTGGGTTCCAAAGTCATAGTTGGTTGTGACTACAGCCATGAAATTAAAAGACTCTTGCTCCTTGGAAGAAAAGCTATGACAAACCCAGAGAGCGTATTAAAATTAGAGACATCACTTTGCCCACAAATGTTGGTAGGGTCAAAGCTATGGTTTTTTTCCAGTAGTCGTGTATGGATATGGTAGTTTGACCATAAAGAAGGCTGAGTGGGAAAGAACTGATGCTTTTGAATGGTAGTATAGGAGAAGAATCTCGAGAGTCCCTTGGACACCAAGGAGACCAAGCCAGTCAATTCTAAAGGAAATCAGTCCTGAATATGCATTGGAAGGACTGATGCTGAAGCTCCAGTACTCTGGCCACCTGATGGGAAGAGCTGACTCACCAGAAAAGACCCTGGTGCTGGTAAAGCTTGAGGGCAGTAGGAGAAGGCTACAACAGAGAATGAGATTTTGGATGACATCATCAGCTCAGTGAACATGAGTTTGTGCAAATTCCAGGAGATAGTGAAGGACAGGTAAGCCTGGCGTACTGCAGTGCCTTGTGTTGCAAAGAGTTGGGCATGACTGAACAACTGACCAAAAACAACAAACTCTTTTTTAGTGCTGTCTTTGATAGCAGATAGTCTTTGAAAATTGTCATATTGGTGCTTTCCTATAGCAGTAAAGTGGGACTTCTCTGGTGGCTCAGTGGCAAACAGTCCACCTGACAGTGCAGGAGCACAGAAGATGTGGGTTCAAGCCCTGGGCTGGAAAGATTCCCCTAGAAAAGGAAATGGCAGCCCACTCCAGTATTCCTGCCCGGGAAGTCCAGTGACAGAGGATTCTACTGGGCTCCAGTCCTTGGGGTTACGAAGAGTCCTGGGGAGATTTAATGACAGAGCATGCATATGGTAATAGAAATGTATATTCCTTTTGTAGAATGTTGATAAAGATTAAAAGATGTAAGTAAATCATCTGGGAGATGTATTTCTACTGAGTACACTTCTTTTTATGTACATCACAAGTTCTGAAGCTTCTGCTCATAAAAATGGGCCATGTTTAGGTAATTATTAAAGATGACTGATTAAAATTAAACAATGGAGATGAATGACTACGTACACTGTTGATTTAAAACATCAATGTTGTCATAAAGGAGACATGGTTTGTGGGTATATAATCATCGGTTTGCTAACTTGGCTGAATTAACTTGAAACTCAACATCTACTATGTAACAAAATGTTTTTCGTGTACTTCGTGGCAGTCACGTTACACGTTAGATGTGACAAGTATATGAAGACATTAGCATCAAAGTTCAGTTCAGTCACTCTGTCCTGTCTGACTCTGTGACCCCATGGACTGCAGCGCATCAGACTTCCCTGTCCATCACAAACTCCCAGAGCTTGTTCAAACTCATGTCCATCGAGTTGGTGATGCCATCCAGCCATCTCATCCTCTGTCGTCCCCTTTTCTTCCTGCCTTCAATCTTTCCCAGAATCAGGGTCTTTTCCAATGAGTCAGTTCTTCGCATCAGGTGGACAAAGTACTGGAGTTGCAGCTTCAGCATCAGTCCTTCCAATGAATATTCAGGACTGACTTCCTCTAAGTTTGACTGGTAGGATTTCCTAGAACCAAAGTAGCTAAGTACCTTCCCCGCCAATACTTTGGCAGAACCTGTGGGGTACATTTCAGGGTGTTCCGTGCAAGTCTGGGCTCACCCCTTGCATCCCTCTCCATCCTGATGACTGAGCAGTGCCTTTCCCTTTGGTACTTGTGTTGTCATCATGGAGTGGCCCTCTTCCATCCCCACCCTCAACTTCTCTGCATCCTGCGTGCATTTTCCTCACATACCTTGGGCATGTGAGCTTTTCTTCTTTATTGCCTTGCTGACTCTCTGAGAATATGTGCGCTGTTTCCATCTGCATTTCCTAAGTGACTTACAGTGTGCCTGGCCCAGAACGCATGCTCAGTAAACATTGCTGACTGACCGTGAGTAGGATGACCTGTGTGGATGTCTAGAGGACTCTTGTGTACAGGTGCTCAGGATGAAAAAGAAACCTTAATTTGGTTTGGATCTCATGTATCATTTTACTCTATGTCTTAGTTAAAATGTATCAGGATGATTCAAACAGTTATGTGTGTATGTGTTTTCTCCTGAGCATCTCACTGCTTGAAGATTCATCTGATGGTCAAGAACTACAAATTTCCTTCATTGTGATCAGCTTAGACTACTCAGTTTACCTGATTTTTACCTGCAATAATTGTCAATAAGGTAATATTCCTCTAAGTGATTTTACAGTTCCTGGCAATTCATGTAGAGTGGTGGTGTTACCAAGAGGTATGTGTGGGGGGTCTGGCTGCTTGCCCCTCAAAAGCCAGCAAACGGGCCAGGTTGGCGGAAAGGAAGGTTTGGTTTATTTCAGATGCTCGCAACTTGGGGGGAGGGTGGTGGACGTCTCTCTAGAAGCCGACTCCCTCCCCACTGACAGGCAGGGAGTGAGAGCATTTATAGAACACGCTTGGGGGGAAGGTTACTTGCAGAAACAGCGCAGTCATCTCTACCAGTCATCTTCAAATTGGTCATCAGTGGTCTGACTAGCATCATCTTCGTTGTTTTAGGTACAGTTAATCTTTAGATCTGGGGTGCATTTGCTGCTTTCTTTGCAGTCAATTCTCGGAATTGTGGCAACTCAAGTCCCGTGTATAGGCTGGTAGTTATGTATGTAGTTAACTTCTCCACCTGGGGTTTTAGTGTCTATAAGACAGCTCACAGGATGTGGCTCAGAATATTATCTGCAGCCCTTGAGAAGGTCCTTGACTATGCTTAATGACTACATTATTCTTATTTAGTCTCCTTAGACTGTTTTCCCTTGTTCCAGCCTTTCTCCCTTCTCTGATTAAACTGACCCTTTGATTACAGTTTTCCACAGGCAGAAGGCAGGCAGAGGACGTGGTCAGGGGGCCAGGCTCATACTCCGCTGCTCCTTTTCAGTGGCACTGGCGTTTCATCTTCACGTCTGGACAGGTGTGCATGGTGGGTGTGACAGGCTTTGGTTCACTTTGCAAGTTATGAAACTGATGCTCACAGGAGTGGTGACTTCTGTGGCTAGAAAAGGCTGAACTAGATGTAGAACTCAGGTGGTCTCAGTACGGGGTGCTTTCCTCCAAATGTGGAATTCGACCGCTGCTTGGAATGTGGCCTGATGTTGAGAATAGTTCTTACTGTCATAGCATTTTGAGTAGTTGCCAGCTGATTTGCATTCTAAATTTGGCAACTATTAACTCTGATATATTTATCCTCTTTATAGAAGTTCAGAAGAGAGAGATGAGAAAATTGACTAGGGATTTCAGAACTCCCTCACCATCTGAGATCAGGTTGCTTTCACTACAATACAGCAAAACTGTTTATTACAAATATTCAGTTGCTATGGACATAATCCTGTGTCTTGCAATCATCTAGATGTTGGGAGGGTCCTAGTTCCGCTCATGTATTCATATGTACATTTTCCCTCCTGAGGGTCAAGTCTCCTGTAAGCTGCCACTCCCTGTAGTGTGCAATTTAAAGGGATTCCCTCATCTTTCCCCACAAAGCTGGCAAAAGACACTTGCTGCCCCTCCTCTCACTCTCCTGAATGCAGGCTGATACTTGTGGCCTTGGCACCTTCCTCCTCGGGGGTACCGAGTTACATACGTGTAAAAACGCATGGTGCTTTCTTTGCTAATGAACCGTTCTCTTGACAAAGAGGATTTATTGCTCTCTCATTCCCAGCTTCCTTTTTCCACTTATTTTTATTCAAACTAGGAGGTGACCACCATGGAAGACGTGACACTTGAATTAGCTTTGTTCACATGAGGTTTGAAGATGATCAGCATTTCACTTCCCCATCATCATGATACTGAAATTGTTGTTATTTTATTTATTTATTTTTTGGCTGTTAAATTTTCTTTTTTTTAATTTTAACTTTATTTTGGCACATAGTTGATTAACAGTGTTGTGTTAGATTCAGGTGTACAGCAAAGTGATTCAGTTTTACATATACATGTCTCCTTTTTCATAGTATTTTCCCATTTAGGTTATTACAGAGTATTGAGCAGAGTTTTCTGTACTGTACAGTAGATCCTTGTTGGTTATTTGTATTGCGGCACTTCATTTTTCAAACAGAAAGTAAGCCTTAAACAAATCAAAGACTAGTGTTTTCTTTTGAAACATGTAACAGTGAACCCTTCAGATCACTCCATCTAGCAGTGCTCCTCCCTGACTCACCTTTCCCCAAATCTCAGGCTTTTTAAAGCATAAGTCCCGCTTCTCAAGTCTTAAGAGTGAAGTCTGATGGAAATTTATTTGGCTAAATGGAAAAGTAAAAATATATTTCAGGGGCAGAAATGGAATTGCTTATAGGAGCAGTTGAATAAGTTTATTTTATTGTCATTATTCTCACCAATGACTTGCTATAAAAGTGGGGATCCTGTGACTTTCTGTATTGTTGAATTCTACTTTTGAGTGTATCATTTCAGTTGGCAACATAGCACTCCTGGGGATGTTTGAGATCAAAACAGCTAATTTCCATTTGACTGCCAATCAGTATGGGGAGAAGAAGCCTTAGCATTAGTTCAGAGATGTGTCAGTACCTATAGAGGCAACATGCTGACATGTAAGGAGTATGGACTTCGGAGTGGCGCAGATGCACACTGGTTTGAGCATTTATTATTGCTGTATTGTAAGTAAGTTAAAAATGCATGCTGATACTCAGGTATCTATGAACTAGAAATGATTACTTTCTGTTCCTCATATGTTTGCTGTGAAAATTTAATGAGATCACCATAAGTAACTTACAGTATCTGGGACATGCCATGTTGTCATTAATATTCCCTTTTCTGACTGATAGCTCACTGTCTTCATCTGGGGTTTTACTCACAGTTGGATCTATGAGTGGCTAGCTTGTTATCTCGGAGAAGGCAATGGTACCCCACTCCAGTACTCTTGCCTGGAAAATCCCATGGGTGGAGGAGCCTGGTAGGCTGCAATCATGGGGTCGCTAAGAGTCAGGCAGGACTGAGCAACTTGACTTTCACTTTTCACTTTCACGCATTGGAGGAGGAAATGGCAACCCACTCCAGTGTTCTTGTCTGGAGAATCCCAGGGACTGGGGAGCCTGGTGGGCTGCCGTCTATGGGGTCACACAGAGTCAGACACAACTGAAGCAACTTAGCAGCAGCAGCAGCAGCAGCTTGTTATCTAACATCCATCTCCAGTTTTTCCCAGACAGGTCTTGATTACTAAACTAAGGCAAGTTATTAAAAGGCTGGATTTCATTGTCAAAATCACTTTGGACTACATTCCACAACTGAATTCAAGTTGGAGAATTCCACACCAATACCAGTTTTCTCTGAAATCTGAAAAGTAGAGAAGAGAGGCCACTCACCATTGGATAATAATACCTCAAAGGGGAGGACTGCTCTGCTAAATAAGGCACTAAGCAAAACATGCCTGTCCACAGAGGACAGAAGGCAAACTACAGATGAGGTCCAGCTGCTGGTCATAAGCCCACTCCTGCCAGCAGCAAACTCAGCACTGCTGGTGTGGGTTCAGATGAAGTCATTGCTTCCCAAAGATCATAGTGGAAAAGCTTAAGAATATACTAAAGGTTATATATGTATGTGTGTACTCAGCTGTATCTGACTCTTTTCAACCCCATGGACTGTAGCCTTCTAGACTCTTCTGTCTATAGGATTATCCTGGCAAGAATTCTGGAATGGGTTGTCATTTCCTCCTCAGGGGATCTTCCTGACCCAGGGATCGAACCCATGTCACTTACGTCTCCTGCTCTGGGAGGCATGTTCTTTACCACCAACACCACCTGGGAAGCCCCACTAAAGGATATATAAATCCCCCAAATAGTGGGTGGTATTTTCCTTCTATCTAAATACAAAAGGGAGGGTGTTGCTTCCTGCTCTGAGACCAGAGCTCTTGGGTACCAGTGTTTGTTATTATCAGTATTTGTCCTAACACATCCAGTCCTGGAACCCAGATCACAAGGATCTCAAAGCCTAGATGATTCTTCTGAAAATCCTGTGGTGGTTCAGTCGGTAAAGAATCTGCCTGCAATGCAGGAGACCTAGGTTGGATCCATGGGTCAGGAAGATCTTTTGGAGAAGGAAATGGCAACCCACCCCAGTATTCTTGCCTGGAGAATCCTATGCATACAGGAACCTGGTGGGCCACAGTCCATGGGGTCACAAGAGTCGGGCACGACTTAGCAACTAAACCAACAACAACATGCTTAAGGTACTTAAAGAAAACATGTTAAGTTTGCAGCAAACATCATCATGCCTCTGAGCTTTTCTAAGGGATCTGCTTTTATGAGTCATTTAATTATTATAGACAATATTTGCTGCTTAAATTTAGGAAGAATGAACTGAGATTTCTTCTTGTACTAAAGCCATGGCGCGATTTATACTTTTGGAGTTGAAAGTGGCAGGAGAGGTAGAAAGCTAGCTCTCTTGTTTTTAGACGAGGAAGCTGCGGCCCAAGTGGGCGAGTCACTTGGTGATGGCAGAGTGGACACTAAGCTCAGGCTCTCCCCTGAACCACACTGCTGCAGAGGAGGCAGACTTCGACAGGCTGCTTGTATTCGATGTCTGCGGAACCATGCATGTCAGAAAGATGGAAGGAAGACACCACGATGGACATCTGCCTTGCCAAGATATGTCAGTTAGAGGTTTAAAAACTGTAATAGACAAAGAGCGTCATGATAAGAATAATCCCAAATCTTAAGAGAAATCTTGGCAAAGGATACATTTTGTCTACTAGCAGAAGAAATACAGGTGATATAACAATTGATAAAATCAAAAGTTGCAAATGAAAACAGTATTGAGCTTTATTTGGCTTCTGTATACGAAACCAACTGTAAATGCAGGTGCCTGTGGTGAGGCCAGGCTTCCCAGCATGGGCGCCACAGGTACATGGGCACCCATGCCTGGTGGGCTTCTCCATGTGAGCATAACTGGACGGTGGACACTTCCAGTGTGTGCCTCACAAAAGAGTCAACAGACTGAACCTTATCTTTGTGTCTATGAAGGTATTCATCACCATATCATTTATAACACTCCAGAATAGGGGAGCAGGTTCAATAAACTATGATACATCCATATAATAGTTTCTGAATGTAATAAAGTAATCTTCAAAGAATGTTGAAAGTTGAAATGTTACTGAATGTCAACTTGTATTTCAAAGCACAATGAGGCCAAACAAACCGAAACATTGGAGTTCGGGGCAGGGCCAAGCAAGGAGTTTCGTGGCTTGTGCTTTAAACACCTCAAACTCTCTGAAGGATTTCAGAAAGCATTTTTGAAAGTGAAATGAAGGGGGGGCATCACAGGGTACACGATCAACTCCTGCACAATTCTGACTGATTAATATTTGAGGTAACAAGGCAGTGTCACAGAGGTTAGCATTATCAATCCTTAGGCACCAGAAGGTCTGGGGATTCGTGATCATCAAGTAGTTAATTTCTTCCATTTAGTTGTGGTTTTAGCATTTGTAAAACAACTGAGGAACTGCACATTGTATACTATTATCTGGGTAGTTCAGAGAGGAGCTATGGCAGAGGAAATGGGGGAGGTATGTCTCAGAAAGGTCCATAGTGTCCTGCTTGGCAGAAAGATGTTCAGAATGCAGCCTGATACAAAATGACACACACAGCACAAAATTCAATACAAACATGATCCCAGTTATATTAAGTTAATCCCACGTGCACAGCACAATCATGGAAGACAGTACACCCAACTGTGGTGATGGGAGGGGCGGGGGGGGGTTGTCTTCTTTATTTTTTCTACTGTTCTACAGCAAATAGAGATTATTTTTATAACTAGAAAGAGGAATACACTTATTTTAAAGTAATTTACAAAGTTAAATTAAAATTAAACACATTTTAATACTATCTTCAAAGTAGGCTTTAGCAGTACATGAACCGATCTACAAGCTGGGTTTAGACAAGGCAGAGGAACCAGAGATGAAATTACCAACATTCACTGGATCATGGAGAAAGCAAAGGAATTCCAGAAAAAACATCTGCTTCGTTGACTACACTAAAGCTTTTGATTGTGTGGATCATAACTGTGGAAAATTCTTAAAGAGATGGGAATGCCAGACCACTTTTCCTGTCTCCTGAAACACCTGTGTGTGTATGTCAAGAATCAATAGTTAGTACAGGACATGGAACAACTGACTGGTTGAAAATTGGGAAAGGAGTATGTCAAGGCTGTATAGTGTCACCATGCTTATTTAACTGAATGCAGAGTACATCTTATGAAATGCTGGGATGGATGAATCCCAAGCTAGAATCAAGATTGACAGGAGAAATATCAACAACCTCAGACATGTGGATGATACCACTCTAATGGCAGAAAGTGAAGAGGAACTAAAGAGCCTCTTGATGAGGTTGAAAGAGAGAGTGAAAAAGCTGGCTTGAAACTCAACATTAAAAAAATAAGATCATCACATGTGTTCCCATTACTTCACAGCAAATAGAAGGGTAAAAAGTGGAAGCAGTGACAGATTTTCTTGGGCTCCACAATCACTGTGGATGGTGACTGCAGCCATAAAATTAAAAGACACTTGCTCCTTGGAAGGACAGCTATCTCACCAGTTTCCTGTGTCCATGGGATTTCCCAGGCAAGAATACTGGAATGAGTTTCCATTCCCTTCTCAAAGGGATCTTCCCGACTCAGGGATCAAACCACAGTCTCCTGCATAGCAGGCAGATTCTTTGCCATCTAAGCCACCAGGGAAGCCCCTATAATAACCCTATACAGCATATTAAAAAGCAGAGACATCACTTTGCCAACAAAGGTCCGTACCATCAAAGCTATGATTTTTCCACTTGTCATGTGAGAGTTGAATCATAAAGAAAGCTGAGCACCGAGGAACTGATACTTTTGAATTGTGCTGGGGAGGACTCTTGAGAGTTCCTTGGACAGCAAGATCAAACCAGCCAATCCTAAAGGAAATAAACCCTGAATATTCATTGGAACAACTGATGCTGAAGCTGAAGCTCCAGTACTTTGGCCACCTGATGTGAAGAGCCAGCTCACTGGAAAAGACCACGATCCTGGGAAAGACTGAAGACAGAAGGAGAAGGGGTGACGGAGGATGAAATGGTTGGATGGCACCACTGACTGAATGGACGTGAATTTGAGCAAAGTCCAGGGGATTGTGGAGGACAGAAGAGTCTGGCACGCTGCAGTCCGTGGAGTCGCGAAGAGTTGGACATGACTTACGACTGAACAACATCAACAATGAACTGATTAGCCATAAAATTTAAAATGTTGGGGATATCAAACCCTGTATGTTCACGGCACATCTGTAAATCACATTAAATGACTCCCTCATACCTCTTAATTTGGAGGTGTTATTTGCATCTGGGATCTATTGCTTGAACATTCAAAGGGTTTATTAGTTCTAATAAATGTTATAGTCATGATCTGCTTGAATATTTTTCCAAGCTGCTTACCAAATTTTCCATAATCCCTGAAAAAGGGAACTTACCTGATTATTCAAATACCACAATTTATTCCTTCTCAATTTCTACTTACTTCTTGTATATAAAATATAGACTGATGACTAACATTTATTTAGTGTACCAAGAACCTTTCATATGGGGTTTTATGTCATCCTGATGTGGTCCTGTTTTTAAAGTTGAAGAAAGGCAGGAACAAGAGGTTTATTCTTCAGGCTGTCTCTCCCTCCCTTTCGTGCTTCATGTCATTCATTTCCAAGTTTCTATATCCAGACCCAGAATAAATCAATATAAAATAATATTTTAATTGTCACTGTGCAGTGATTTGATTTGCCCTTCATTTAGGATCCAATCCAGTGGTCTAGGAAATTGTGAAGCTACATGCCTTGGATTTTCAACTATTGATTGGAGATGCGCTTGCATCTAGGCTAATGTTCACCTTTCCATTGACGATTGCCAAAAAATGTTTATGGCTTCCATTTATAGTTTCATTAATACACTTATATTTAATATATTTAATGTATTTATGTTCAGTTCGGTTCAGTTCAGTTGCTCAGTCGTGTCCGACTCTGTAACCCCACGAATCGCAGCGCGCCAGGCCTCCCTGTCCATCACCAACTCCCGGAGTTCACTCAGACTCGCATCCATCGAGTCAGTGATGCCATCCAGCCATCTCATCCTCGGTCGTCCCCTTCTCCTCCTGCCCCCAATCCCTCCCAGCGTCAGAGTCTTTTCCAGTGAGTCAACTCTTCCCATGAAGTGGCCAAAGTACTGGAGTTTCAGCTTTAGCATCATTCCTTCCAAAGAAATCCCAGGGCTGATCTCCTTCAGAATGGACTGGTTGGATCTCTCCTTGCAGTCCAAGGGACTCTCAAGAGTCTTCTCCAACACCACAGTTCAAAAGCATCAATTCTTCGGCGCTCAACCTTCTTCACAGTCCAACTCTAACATCCATACATGACCTCAGGAAAAACCATAGCCTTGACTAGATAGACCTTAGTCGGCAAAGTAATGTCTCTGCTTTTCAATATGCTGTCTAGGTTGGTCATAACTTTTCTTTCAAGGAGTAAGTGTCTTTTAATTTCATGGCTGCAGTCACCATCTGCAGTGATTTTGGAGTCCCCAAAAATAAAGTCTGACACTGTTTCCACTGTTTCCCCATCTATTTCCCATGAAGTGATTTATTGTAGATATAAATTTATGTTTTTGCAATATTATGCTTGATACCATAAGTGAAAATTCTGGTTACTTTTTCTTTTTTTTTATATGGATCATTTTCTTTGTCTCTGGGAAGGTACCAGTCGAGAGTAGTGACACCATAAGAATTATTTCCATTTATAATCCACTTGCCATTATTTCCCTCAGCAGCTACAAATGGGCTGTAATTACCAACATTTCTTTAGTTGGAAACCACCAATAGAGGGGATTTTTAAATAATCTTTTTGTGTAGTTCTGAATATATTTAAATGATTTCACAAGTCAGTACACCCTCTGATTTTTATCAACAGTAGTAGAATACAGAGGTCTAATATACTCAACCTGATGTTAAAGGAACTATTTTCATTTATTGCTGAAGACAGAGGGATCTTCTAACGGGTCATTTCTTACCTTACATTATCATACAAAAGCAGTATACAGATGTAAGTAAAATTAGATGAAGTGCAAAACCCTATTTGCTGTTTAGGGTTTTTTTTTTTTTTTTTTTCAGTATTTGTTTATTTTTATTTTACTTTACAATACTGTTTTGGTTTTGCCATACATTGACATGAATCCACCACAGGTGTACATGAGTTCCCAATCCTGAACCCCCCTCCCACCTCTCTCCCCATATCATCTCTCTGGGTCATCCCAGTACACCAGCCCCAAGCATCTTGTATCCTGTATCGAACCTAGACTGGCGATTCGTGTTGTACATGATAGCATACATATTTAAATGTCATTCTCCCAAATCATCCCACCCTCTCCCTCTCCCACAGAGTCCAAAAGTCTGTTCTATACATCTGTGTCTCTTTTGCTGTCTTGCATACAGGGTTATCATGAAATGCACTGATTATAGAAAAATACATTCACTTTGTTGCCAGAACTGCTCCAGGTCTTTGCTCAAAACCTGCCTACTCCTACCTTTAGCAGAGGTTAACAGATCTTTGAATGGAACAAACCTTTAAGTTAAAAGGTTCAGAGACAAGAAGGAAAGTTACAACCCCCCAACACTCCCCTAGAAAACCCAAAAAACAGAGAGAACAAGCTGGATCATGACAGCCATGAATCTGGCCTCCAGCAGACCCTGAGTCTCACTATACACTGATCTTTACTCCCCTGGCATGTTAAACAGCACACTTCCTGGTGTCCAGGGCAGGGCAGTAAGGACCACAGAAAGACTCAAAGGGAGTGACCCCCCCACACCCCATTTCCTCAAGCCCCGTATCTTCCCTGGTAGATTAATGTTTACACCTCCTCATCTCAGCCTTACTCGCCCTGCCTTTGTCTTCAGTTTTTAAAATTAAATCCTGATCTGTGAGCTTAGTTCCCATTTCTCCATGCTTTGGCCAGTGCCTGAAGCTTGTGTTATATCCATCTTAGCTTTGGTTTCCTTATTTAGCTGCTCAGACTCCAAAGGAGAAAGAATCTTCCCCTGTTGACATAACTCCCATGGGTTGGGGGGAGCAGTTAAACTGCCAGCTTCTAGTTTTCAGGTTGGAATCCATGTCTTATTTATTCCTTTTTTGTGGCTGCAGCTTCCTCATCACCTGTCCTAAAAATTGACAGTGCCTCCTCACAGAACTGATTTGTGTGTACATGGAGTTGATGTTTGTGATGCTAAGAAAGCTGCTGGATCCTTTCCTTCTGCAGATTAATTTTGTGACCTGGCTCTCCTTTGAAGTTCACTCCTTTGTGATGAGATGTGCTGCAGTCATTTAAAGTGCAAATTATCATAGCTAGGTAACAGAAAAATGCATTTCCAAGGGTCCAGGTAGATGTGGGAAGATTCTCAAGGGCTGGGAGTGGGGAGGGGAAAGTGATTAAGGCCGAGGAAAGAAACAGGCAGTGCCTGAGAAACTGAGCCTCTCGGGGGATGATCCACTGGTGAACTGTGCTGCCTAGGGGTGACTGCAACAGGCTGGGGAAGGGCAGGCCAGGGCCCCCATCTTGCAGGTGGCCTCACTCGAAACCAGACCCTCATCAGCAGCACTAGGAAGAGGGCACCTAGGGAGCACCTGCCTGAAATAGAGCAAGGGAATGGATGCTCCTGGGATGAAACGGTGAGGCAAAGAACAGGCAAATAAAATGGCTCTAGAGAAAACCATGTATAAAGAACAAGTGACAGTTTTCACACTTGGATCTGATTTATCAGATATATATTTGGCTTGTTGCAAGCCCTCTGGCTCTCCCCTGGGTTCTGAAGCTCCTTTGCTGGATATCAAGTTGTAAGCAGATTTGCCAGGCTTTGCTGACAGAGCATGCTCACTGTGATCGCCTGAGACAGGCTTCTCTGGAGTGCCAGCCCTCTGATGGCAAGGTGGAAGGACCCAGGGCTGGAGCCAGAATAGGGGTCTACCCGGCAGGTGTTACTGAGGCCTCAGTTTCCCCAAAATGAGGGCACTGAGCAAGAGACTAAGACTAATTGCAGTTCTGATGCTGTTACTGAGGAATGGTTTAATCATCTGAAATATTCTGATTTTTGTTGCATGAAGAGTTATTTGGAAAATACCAGTGTCTCACTCTGCAGAACAAGGGAAAATGGTTCTCCTGCTCTTTCTTTCTTTTTATCCTCTGCAAAGTCCTTTCAGGATTTTGATGTAGTAGGTGTCAGTACTGGTGAAATATCAGTCAACATGTTTTACAGCAATTTTGCTAAGTTATACTTGTCTGAGGGATGTTAGTTTTCAAGTGGAATGATCGTTATTTGTTTTTAACCTGCAAGTTCTAATCGGGCATACTGAATGTGGTTCCTCTTTGAGAACTCTGACTCTCAAAGGATTTTAAATGACTCAGTAATCTTCCTATAAATTGCTGAAGCAAAGGATCTTTTTGTTCTGAATATCTTCATCATTGATAAATATAAAATGCTTCACTATTAAATAGCTGTTCTGTTGGATAAAACTTTGGGGATAATACAGAAGGGATGAAACAATTCCTTTGTTACAAAAACACATTATAAAATATTGTTTTTATGACAATACCTGTATATTTTCTTGGTAGGTGAATTTCAAAAATGGATTTTCAAAGGTGAGTTTGTTCCCCTCAGCATGGACTTTTCCGTAATATCCCAGGCTTTGGTAAGGAAAATGATATGATTAAATAACAGTTGAACACAAATCTTAAGTGTTTGAGAATTGAGGGTTGCTGGAGGGAGACTGCAGTACCTAGTGTAAGGGAGAAAAAAATTCTTTTTCCTCTATCCAACTTAGAGTCATTGTCTGGGGCTGTGCAATTTAGCCTGGCAAAAGACAGATTAGCAAAAGGAAAACAAGCAATGGTGCTTTAAATCTCAGTGATGTGTAACTCAAAAGGGTGGCTGGAATTGAGGCTGTAGTATCTTAGCAAAAGAACAATTTGTAGAGAATTTTTTTTGCATTTGATTAGATTTTATTTCTCAGAAAGGCAGCATTCATTCTGATTTGTCTAACAGCTTACATAATCATGGAGTTTTTAAAAATGTTAATCAAGAAGTTTCATCTTCATCTACAAAAGTTAGGCTGTGTTGTTGAATACAGTCAAGACTGTAAGTGTACACATTAAGCCCATCAGATGAGATAAAGAAGGGAGTTCTAGGATAGCAAGTTGTAGGCACACTTGAGGGAAACTCATGGCAGATAAGGGCTAGCTAGATGGTTTCTTGGCACCATCTCGCCTCCACGATAAGACTGACTCTGGTTCTGAGTGTGGGGGGTGTGGACGCCTTCGCAAGGGAGCTGTGTGTTCTGTTGTCAGGTGAGTAGGGGAGGGGTTCTTCCTGGGTCTGCTTTTCTTAGTTGCATTCAGCTTACAATAACCCTTGTCCCAGAGGGGCACGCTGTGGAGTGGCCCGCTTGGAACTCCTCCTCGGGCGCGTTGTGAGTCAGCACAGGGGCAGGACTACCCTGGGCCCAGGAAGGTCAGGGGCCACAGGCATGAGTGGGTGTGCCCTGGGCCTAAGACTGGAGTTTCGAGCTCAGTCTTCGTCTCCCTTACTGCCTTGGTTTCCTCCAGGAAGGAGGAATACTAGGACAGTCTGCAGATGGAGAGAGCCTTCCCATGTCCAGAGTTGTGGGAGAACATCCGTGGACAGAAGTGTATGAGTCCCAGGATGCCGACAGCTCCTGGAGTACTGAGGGCACAGCTTTCCGCGGGTTTTATGTCCCTGGGAATTCCCTCTACTTCTGTTTTTTCTTCAGTTTCTGCCAAGCTATTTTCCTTCATCACCTGGAAATCCTCCTCCTCACCTTCACCTTCAAATCCAGACCCGTGAGCCACTTCTCTTAGCCCTCCTTGCCCTCCAGCCTCCTGCCAGCCCTTTCCTCTGGTCTTGGGGCTGGCCAGCTCACTCAGAGTAAGCGCCCCCGGCTTTGCTGTGGCTTCCCAAGCTCACACAATCGGCCTGACCTCCTGAGTCTGCACCGTCCTGCCCTCTCTGCAGATTCACTGGCTGCTGTCTTCTTAGCCGGTCCAGTGCACGCAGCTCTGTGCCTGCTGGGGCCCCTCACCTCGCCTCGCCTCAGCGTTCTGCCTGGACCTTCCCCCGAGTCCCTCCTGAGGGCCCATCGCCTCATCGCCGATCTCTCCTTCACTATCTCCTTTTCAGAGGGTTTCTCTGTCCACTCCATCGCAGTGGCGTTCTTGTGCACCATTGCTCTCTGCTCCTTCAGTCCACTTGGTTTTCCTTGAAGCTCTTGCCTTGTCTCATAGTTCTTAATTTGTCTCCAGTTGTCCGTGTGCCCCCGGTGAGCTCTGCTCGGCCTGTGTGTGCTGCTCTGCGAGCAGCAGCTGATTGACGGCAAGTGTGTCTTCTGCATTACGTGTCATCACTTTTCTTTAAAGGTTGCATTTGTACCTTCTTAACTCATTTCTGTCTGGCTCTCCTGGATGTAAGTAACCAGTTTTTTCCATTTTATTGCCCCTTCTCTGACACTCAGGCTGACCAAATGCCTTGCAGACATTCATGGGTTCAGTGTCCTCTGTTGTCTGGTAGTTTACACTGTCCAGCTGGACCATGTCCCTTTCTTTGTTTCCGCTACCACTGAGCTCCAGGGCACCTTTTTCGGATTTCTCCACTGACGGAAGGCCAATCCTTTGTTGTCAAATTCCCTCCCTTCCTCAGGAGTTTCTCAGTGTGCCTGAAAATGCTGAGATGCACCATGATACCTCTCCGGGGAGAGCCCTGACTTCATCTTTGAGTGGAGGGATCTGAGGATGTTTGCAGCTCGAGGGAAGCAGTCAGCAGAGGGGAGGAGTGGAGGCTACCAGAGGAGGGATCAGGAGCAGAGGGCATGATATTCCTGCCTCCGGATCTTCTTCAGCAGTGCTTGCAGCTCACTTGCACCCTACTTCCATGCTCATTGTGGAGGGGGACAGCTTGTGGACGAGCCAGTGTCCTCTGTTTGTTCAGCCCCTATGCTTTGCTTCCGCTTCTCCTTCAGTCCTCATTCATTCTGCCAAACCACTCTGCTGTTCTTCACGCTCAGTCTGAGGCTCTGGGTGCCTGTCCACAGATGCATGCCCCCCTCAGCCCCCATCTCCTCTGGCCTGCGTCACCCTTTCTCAGAGCACTTTTTCTTTCCTGCCTCATCCTGTATTTATGTGTTTCCTCTCACAAACACACCTTGATGATGGAGCCACTAAATTGTTTACTTCAAAATCCAGCTTGATTTCTGCCTCCTCTCTGGAGCATTCGAAACTTCCCATGCCCACATTGTTGTGTTTGCTGATCTTTCAAAACTTATTAAAATTTTTTTTCATCTTCAGGACATACTTATTTTGTAATTGGGAGTTTTCACCCTTTGATCACCATTGTGCATTTCATCCCCCACCCCCTTAATTTGGCATTCACCATTCTGTTCTCTGTATCTATGAGCTTTTTTGGTTTTGTTTTGTACATTCTACATATATGTGAGATCATATAGTATCTGCCTTTCTGTGTCTGATTTATTTCACTTAGTATAATGCTTTCAAAGTTCATCCATGTTGTCACAAATGGCAAAGTTTCATTCTTTTTAATGGCTGATATATATATATATATATATACACACACACACACACACACACACATACATACATCTTTATATGTTCCGTCTATCAGTGAACACTTAGATTGTTTCCATGTGTTGACTACTGTAAAGACTGTTACAGTACCCATGGAGAAGGGAATGGCAGCCCACTCCAGTATTCTTGCCTGGAGAATCCCGTGGACAGAGGAGGTTGGAGGGCTACAGTCCATGGGGTCGCAAAGATTTGAACATGACTGAGCAACCAACATGAATGGATGCACGGGGCTGTGGATTTCTTTTCCAGTGCGTGGTTTCATTTTCTTTGGATAGTTACCCACAAGCTGATGGAGCTTAATTTCTGCCTCTTCTCTGGAACATTTAGAACTACCCACCCCCACACAGTTTTTGTCTTTTCTTGACCTTTGAAAATTCATTTTAAACAAAATCATGAATGGCTCCCTTCTTCAACACTGCTCCTAGTCTTCTTAAATATTTCCAATATTTAAGACTGTCACCCCATGAACTTGTGAGCTCAAGGATGGATGGTCAGTAAATGGCAGCCCTCAATATGTGGTAATGCAAAGACTGTCTTGCAGGATTAACTTATTCATGAATATAAATAGTTACAGAAAGGATAGTAAGCAACCTCCAGAATTGGGTATTTTAATTCTTAAATATCTTTTCAAGAATCCACTATAAAACCAGAATAGATGGTTAAAATGCAATTGACGATGCTAGAAATCTAGGAAATGTTGAATCTGTGTCTATGTTTATGTATATTTTTGGTGACAATTTTGTTGAAAAGGGAAATGGTATGTAAATTGATTTTATATAAAGTGGTTCTCTGGTACATAAAGGGAGGCGGGGACACGTGAGGAAGTAAAGGTCTGTATGGTTCTGTTCAAATAAGTAATTATCTGTGAGATTTGGTAAGGGAGCTAAGGAGACAAACAGAACCATCCTCCACGAATTACACAGCCTGACAGATGCGGAATTGCTCCTGAATATTATGTGGTTGTGGATCAGAGCAATAAAGATTCTATTTGGGAACATGCTTTGGAACAACCATGGCTTGACTGAGGAGATGTGACCCTTTCTCCTGATTCTATTTTGAAGTGTTTAGATAGGTTGGGTGTATGTTGTAGACGTTTGATTCTATTTTGAAGTGTTTAGATAGGTTGGGTGTATGTTGTAGACGTTTGATTTGTTCACTCAGTCCTGTGTTTTAAGTGACAGAACATTTGACTTTAAATTCATTATTTTGTATACATTAGCAGACCCTTTAATCTCCTCTGAGTTCCCTCTTAGTAACATCTGAATATCTGTTTTAGACTGAAAACAGTGATCTTGAGTCTTCTGAAACACTGCCTTATGGAGGCTATCCACAGAAATATTTTAGTTTATAATGAATAGATGAACAATATTATATGAAAGTCTTTTAAAATATTATGTGCATTGCGACTTAGATATCTTATTTTGTTGAATATAGAAAAGGGGGAACCTGTCCTTAAGTACTAACTTAAAAAAAGAAATGATGTGTTTTCGTTTGTATGGAATCAGAAAAAATGTACATGTATTTATTACTTTATTCACTCTCTCCTCCCAGCGCTGGGGTTTTGCATGGCAGATAAGGTGTTTGGGGCCCTAATAGTCGCTGCCTGTGTCCTAGAAAGCTTGGTATGTGGATCTGACAGCTACAAGCTCAATGGAATGAGTCTGAAGGTTACAGTGAAAAGACATTGCTGCTGTTACACAGATGAACAGTTTTACAGTTGGCAAAAGCTGTGGAAGGAAGTCACATGCAAGGAGCCTTCAGTGAGCCCAGGGAGCCCCTCACGCGGCAGGTGCCTCGTGCAGATCCTGCAGGCCTATTTACCCCAGCCTTGGTTGACATCTGCCTAGGTGTATCATCTTTGTGAAGGAGACTGTGTCTAACTTTTAAATTCATCTTTCATAAAAGCTTCTGCTAATTCTACCCATGGCAGTGGTTGGCGTTCCACCACTGAGGCAGAGGAAGGTGTGGGTTCTGGAGGGGGACTGAGTGCCTGGTGTGTGCACCTCTGAGTGGGATGCCAGCTGAGGGGCACAGAGCAGGGGCAGGAGGCCCAAGAGGGCGTGAGGTGCC
Organism: Budorcas taxicolor; assembly: GCF_023091745.1. Taxonomy (NCBI): domain Eukaryota; kingdom Metazoa; phylum Chordata; class Mammalia; order Artiodactyla; family Bovidae; genus Budorcas; species Budorcas taxicolor. Next base: position 6,342,013 of record NC_068930.1, on the reverse strand, counting down.
TGAGGAAGATCCGAGAGCACTTGGGAGGTGGTGACCTGAGCTGGGGCCGCTCTGCTTCTGGGTGACATCAGTTTCCTTGTGGGACAGCGACCCAGTAGTGGGAGAAGGTCAGTTTGGCACCCCGTGGCCTGCGCCCATGAGGCTCCTGAGGGCCCTGCGGAGCCTGAACTACTGGGACCCGGAGGAGTGAGGCCAGGTGCCCATGTAGGTGTCAGGCCCCCTACTCGCCAGCTCCAGATACACGTACCTGCTGATTCACAAGGAACGCCAGGATGCGGTACAGGTGCTCTGCTGGTTGAGTTTCTGGCTGGCCCCGTGAGGAGGCTGAGCACAAGTCCTTCCATGATGAGCTGTCACTTCTCTCTGGTTCTCAGTGTTTGACTGTGTGACACAAAATGGGCCAATTGTAGGATGACTGATAACAGAATCCCAGAATTCCAAGAGGAATGCATCCCCATCGATGCACTGCCTTCTTGACATGTCCTCCCCTCCTTTTTTGATCATAAAGATTTATTTTGAATATTGAATTTAAAAAATCATACCTATGAGGTGCGATGCAGAAATTTAGATACAACAGCTGATGACTCCAGGGGTCTGCACTCTGCTGTCTCCTTCTCTCCAATGCAGTGAGGGGGAAAAATTGCCCAATTGCATTCTGGCAATTTGAAATTGGGAAAACTGGAAGCACATGAACTTCAGCTCATCCTTGGAATGGGAAAACTGTAAGAATTCCTTCGTAAGTTTGTATGAAAAGAAACTGAAAATGAAAGTTGCTAGGTCATGTCCAGCTCCTTGCGACCACAGAACCCAGCTTCTCTGTCCATGGGATTCTCCAGACCAGAATACTGGAGTGGGTAGCCGTTCCCTTCTCCAAGGGATCTTCCCAACCCAGGTATCGAACCCACCTCAGGGATTGAACCCAGGTCTCCCTCATTGCAGGTGGATTGATTACCATCTGAGCCACAGGGAAGTCCTAAGTTTGTGTAGGAAAATTAAAGAACTAAAAATATATTCCTTAATCCCTGTTTGTTGAGAACAGTTGCAAATATATCCAGGTCTATGGATTGGTTTTATTCATTTCTTTAGGAAGATGTAAGAAAGAATTGCATTGTAAATATTTTTGCATTATTAATTTTTTATGTCAGAACATATAAAAGATTGAAAACAATTATTTCAAGAAGAAAAAAGCAAGTCAGAATGGTTGTGTTTACTCAACATCCAAATAAGTTGAGTAGTGATTTTCAAAGATTATCATATAATTTCAAATTCAAGGGGTAGTGTATATATTTGGTTGAATATAAACTGGCCAGTAATAAATAACTTAAATATGTAAGCCAGGTGATTTCAGATCATTAATACTAACAGAACATTAAATAGTGTGTTTGACTGAAGTAAGATAGATTAATATGGATATTAGCTTAGACAAATCAGCTTGTCTGTTTATGTGGCATATGTGAGAGAATTGGGGAGACCAGACAGTACTCTCCTGACTCTTCTTTCCTAGTGATGCTTAGTTTCTTCTAAAGAGGGTAACTTCTATACTTAGAAATATAAAACGTACCATAGAGAGTGCCTTTTTGTTGTTCATCTATAATATACACTTGAAAGATAAAACAAGTGCAGTGAGTGCTCACATGTGCCTAGCAGGATACATTAATAAGTCACTTACTGGGAAATTTAGAAACTTAAGAGCCAGTCAGAGGATCGAGGAGAAATACAAAAATGTGCCCTTAGTTACTTACATTTCATCCAGAGTAATCGAAGAGTAGAGAGACAGCACTGATGGTGACTGTGGTCTGTGTGGAACGTGAAGCCTGCCGCCTTAGATTGTGAGACTGGAGGCAAAACATGGCATGGTCCATTTGTGAAACACTTGCCTAAACAACCTTAGGCGATAATAAGAATCAGATCAAATGGAAAATAGAGAAGTGTTTGGAGAAAATGCAGAATCTGCTAAAAATAGGAAGAACATAATAAATGATAATGATTCTGGTTATAGAAAAGATGGGATAACAAGGATAGGATTTACCATTTCTTCTGAAACTAGCAAATATTTTTGTATCCTTTGTTACCACAAAAACAAAAAAATTAAGTATGTAAGACGATATTGTAATGTCAAGACACTGGATGTCAGAGAATAAAAGACTGCAATTCCATGGTTGCTCCTGATTGCTGCCTTGAGGACCTGAAGGATGTGATACAGAGATGAGAATCTAGGCAGAGCCTGGAGGCAGAACACGGAGAAGATCATGGTGGCTACAGTTCTGCACTGCACAGTACCAGTGAGGAGAGAGCTGTGCAGAGAGAAGCCCAGAAATCTACAGAGTCTCAAACATTCAACAGAGTGTTTGAAATAGTGTGTGCATGTGAGGAAACTACCTGAGCCTGGAGGAGGAACAGCCTAAAAGGAGCCTTCCAGCTCAGTTAGGGCTGGGAACTGCCTGGTCACAAGCCATACTGGAAATCTTATGGCTTATGGTGTGTCATACTGTTCATGGGGTTCTTGCAGCAAAAATACTGGAATGGTTTGCCATTCCCTCCTCCAGTGGACCAAATTTTGTCAGAATTCTCCACTATGACTCATCTATCTTGGGTGGCCCTGCATGGCATGGTTCATAGCTTCACTGAGTTGTACAAACCCCTTCACCATAACAAGGCTGTGATCCATGAAGGAATCATGGATCCCTTGCTCCTTGGTAGGAAAGTCATGAGGAACCTAGACAGCATATTAAAAAACAGAGATATCACTTTGGCAACAAAGGTCCCAATAGTCAAAGCTGTAGTTTTTCCAGTAGTCATGTATGGATGTGTGAGCTGGACTATAAAGAAGGCTGAGTGCCAAAGAACTGATGCATTTGAATTGTGGTTTTGGAGAAGACTCTCAGACTTGGAGAATCCCTTGGACTGCAAGGAGATCAAACCAATCAATCCTAAAGGAAGTCAGCCATGAATATTCATTGGAAGAACTGGTGCTGTAGCTGAAACTGCAATACTTTGGCCACCTGAAGCGAAGAGCCAACTAATTGGAAAAGACCCTGATGCTGGGAAAGATTGAAGCCAAAAGGAGAGGGGGGTGTCAGAGGATGAGATGATTAGCTGCTGCTGCTGCTGCTGCGAAGTCGCTTCAGTTGTGTCCAACTCTGTGCGACCCCATAGATGGCAGCCCACCAGCTTCCCCTGTCCCTGGGATTCTCCAGGCAAAAACACGACTGGGTTGCCATTTCCTTCTCCAGTGCATGAAAGTGAAAAGTGAAAGTGAAGTCGCTTAGTTGAGTCCAACTCTTAGCGGCCCCATGGACTGCAGCCTACCAGGCTCCTCCATCCATGGGATTCTCCAGGCAAGAGTACTGGAGTGGGCCGCCATTGCCTTCTCCAAGATGATTAGATAGAATCACTGACTCAATGCATATGGATTTGAGCAAACTTTGGAAGATAAAGAACAGGGAAGCTTGGCTTGCTGTAGTTCATGGGGTTGCAAAGAGTCAGACATGACTTAGCAACTGAACATGAACTGACATAGTGTGTCAGGAACAGTACCATCATGTCGTTGAGGGTTTCATTTCAGCATTGTTGACTGGTTAGGCACAGAATGAACCCAACTCTGGTCTCATCTAATAAATAATAAAAGCAAGGTTCAGAAGGCTCAGCCTTTTTCCATATAACTAAACAGCATTCCAGAACAAAGATCAAGGACTTTCATAGGAAAACAAAAATGCCCAGCACCCAGCAAGGTAATATTTTTAATGTCTGGAATGAAATCAGTTTAAAACCTGAAAATAAGAGCCATAACACAGAGGAAAACTAATCTATCAAAATTGAGGTAGATGTTAGAATCAGCAAACTAGTACATTAAAATAGTTCTTGTAAGACTCCAGTTCTGACCAAGATGTAACAGCCCTGTTTCTCTCAGGTTTTCTTCACCACAACAAGTCCCTAGATGATAATACAATAAACACACCCAGGAAGGCTCTGAAAGATAGAAGGAAGAGCCTGGGCTGCTAGAGGTCATCACTGAGACAGAAGATGATGGGAGTAAAGGCTCGTGGCTGCTCTGCTGCTTGTTATTCCCTGTACTGTGCTAGTGGGGCCCCTAAGCCCTTAGAGAACCAAGCTTCCATGCCCACTCTATAGCAATAAAGCAGGGTGAGGAGCCCTCTGCTTTGCTTGTGCTTAGTGTCCTTTGCATCCTTTCAGGACTCTGACCTTATAACCCAACTTATCCATGATGAGGTGGTGTGAGTCCAATTCCTGCTTCCTCCAGGAAGGTTTTAGTGAGACCAAGGAGGGAGCTGAACATCTCCTATGATCCATCCTTGATGAGTCAATGTGACCTTTGTAGGGATGCTATAGGTGGGACCAGTAGGAACCTGAACATTCATACTCACTTGGACCTCAAGCTACGTGTGGACTGGTTGCTTAAAAAAAAAAAAAAAAAAAAAGATGTTATGGGATCCAGACTCTCCCAACATAATAAACTAAATATCTAGGGTATAATGGAAAAATAACTCATCATTCTGATAGGACAATCACAGCTTAAATAAGAGAAGATGATCAACAGATGCCAATACTGAGACAGATGGCATAGTGAGATGAGTTGAAAAGAATTTCAGAGCTGCTATTATAAAAGTGCTTCAGGGAGCAATGGCAAACACTATAACACAACTGAGAAAATAGTCTAACCAAAGAAATACATGATTAAAATGTAGAAATTATATAAAAAGCAAGCATAATAACTGAAATGTTATTATATATAGCTGATGGCTCGGTTGTAGAGTGGGAATGACAAAGATGGAATCAGTGAATCTGATGATAATTCAACAAAATTTGTCTAGTTTTAGCCACTAAGAAAAACTGTATTAGAAAAAAGATTGAGCAGCATCTTAGGGACCTGTGAGACAATGACATGAAGTGATAGTCGTATCATTGGATTTGCAGAAGAGAAGAGGAGGGAAACTGAAATTACTTGAGGGTGTAATTCTGTAGCTGTAACTTCCCAGATTTGGCAAAAGGTATAAATCTCTAACTTCCCAGATTTGGCAAAAGGTATAAATGCACAGATTCAAGAAGCTAGATCAACCCTAGATAGAAGAATCCCAAAGAAATCCATGCACATAATTAAACTCCTGAAAACTAAAGATAATAAATCTTGAAGCAGCTGGAGAGGAATGTCATATTACTTAGAGAGGAATATCAATTTGAATGATAGTGATTTTCTAATATGAAACAGTTTAGGCCAGTAGGAAGTGGTACAATAATTTTCAGGTACTCAAAGAAACACTGTGAATTTTATACCCAGTGAAAATATCCTTTGGTAGTGAAGGAGAAATAAATAACATTCTCAGACAAAGAAAGACAAATAGAATTTGCTGCTAGCAAGCCTATCCCTTGAGAATGATTAAAGGAAGTTCTTGAAATAAAAAGAAAATAATAACAGAAGTCACAAAAATTCAGAAGCAGGAGAACAAAGACTATCCCGTTAGTCATTAGTGTCTTAAATCATATTAGATGGCTGAAGCAAAAAATTGTAAATCATTTGATACGATGTTCAATATATATAGATAAAATACTGAGGAAAATTATGTTTTAAAAGCTGGAGAATAAAGACACTTAGGAAACTAAAGTTTCTACACTGTGCCTGAGGTGGTAAAATGTTGACATCAGTAGACTGTGTGTGATCAGTTACATTAATATGAGAACAACTACTAACAAAATAATACAAAGTGATATTCTCAAAAATGTTACAAATAAATCAATATGGAGTCCTAAAAAATTCAAATAACTCAAAGGAGAATAAAATAGAGAAACAGGAAATATAGAGAAAACAAATAACAAAATGGCAGATTTAAGCTTTAGCATAACAATAATTGCTTTCAATGTAAATTTTCTTGAATAAACCAATTAAAGGACAGAAATTGACTTGATGGATTTAAAAATATATATATATGATACATTAACATGGATGATCTATACAGGAAACTCCCTTCACATACAGTCACATTGCTAGACTGACATATGTAGGATGCAGCTAAAGCAGTGTTAAAAGTGAAATTTATAACACTGAAGCTTACATCACAACAGCATGTTAATTCCTAATTCAGGAAACTTTAAAAAAAGTGTATAAATTAGAAAAAAAAGCAAAACAAGCAGAAGGAAAGGAATAGGAAAAGTAGGGGCAAAAATCAATGAAACAGAGAATAAGAAATAGAGAAAAATCAATAAAATAGAAAGCTATCTTTTTGAAAAAAATCAATTAATTTGTTAATTTGATTGGTCAACAAGATTCTACAAAGCAGAAGGCCCACACCATCAATATCATAAATGAAAAGGAAATATCACTATAGATCCTGCTACTGTTAAAAGGATGATAAGGGAATAATTGTTTCAAGGCAAATAGATGGGGAAACAATGGAAACAGTTATAGACTTTATTTTTGTGGCTCCAAAATCACTGCAGATGGTGATTGCAGCCATGAAATTAAAAGACACTTACTCCTTGGAAGGAAAGTTATGACCAACCTAGACAGCATATTAAAAAGCAGAGACATTACTTTGCCAGCAAAGGTCCATCTAGTCAAGGCTATGGTTTTTCCAGTGGTCATGTATGGATGTGAGAGTTGGACCATAAAGAAAGCTGAGTGCTGAAAATTGATGCTTTTGAACTGTAGTGTTGGAGAAGACTCTTGAGAGTCCCTTGGACTGCAAGGAGATCCAACCAGTCCATCCTAAAGGAGATCAGTCCTGGGTGTTCATTGGAAGGACTGATGTTGAAGCTGAAACTCCAGTACTTGGCCACCTGATCCAAAGAGCTGACTCGTTTGAAAAGACCCTGATGCTGGGAAAGTTTGAGGGCAGGAAGAGAAGGGGACGACAGAGGATGAGATGGTTGGATGGCATCAACGACTCAACGGACATGGGTTTGGGTGGATTCCGGGAGCTGGTGATAGACAGGGAGGCCTGGCATGCTGCAGTCTATGGGGTTGCAAAGAGTCAGACACAACTGAGTGACTGAACTGAACTGAACTGAAGGGAATAATACAAGCAACTTTACATTCCTTAAAAAAAAGAAACTACAAAAACTCAGCTGATGTAAAATATACATTGCATTAACTAATATAACTAATGACAAATTAATGACTAATGAAACTTAATGTGTAGTAAAGAGTGCATGCCCCAGTACTCTTAATAATAATAACTAATAATATAATTAATGAAAAATAAAACTAATGAAAAATTAATAACTAATGAATCTTAATGTGTAGTAATGAGTACATGCCCCAGTTGTCAGGTCCAGATGCTTTCGAGGAGTCTACCAAACTTTAAAGAAAAATTAACATCACTTCTATGCAATCTCTTCCAGAAAACAGAAGGGGAAGGAACATACCTAATTCATTCCCAACTAATTTTATGAGACTAGAATTGTCTTGATACCCAAACCAGAAAAACTGTGTGTATGTGAGACAGAGAGGGAAAGAAATGGAAAATCAGTCACCAATATGTCTCATGAATTTTCATGTGAAATTCTAAGGAAATACTAGCCAATTTAATCTAGCAGTATATATAAAAAATTAGACCCCACAATGAAGTAGGGTTTATGCAAGGCTGATTTAATATTTTAAAATAAATCAGTGTAATCTGCCATATCAACAGGGTTTAGAAGAAAAGTCATAACATCATATAATCTGTGAAAAATAATTTGATAAAATTCTACTCTTATTCACAATAAATCTTTCAGCCAACTAGGTATTAAGGGAAAATTTCTTAACTTGATAAAGAGAATCTACAAAGTACTGAAGATAACATCATATTTACATTCAGTAAAGGATTGAATGCTTTCCTGTTAAATTTCAGGAATAAATAAAAGATACAAAGTCCTACTGTTTTACAACATCATATTGAAAGATCGCCACTGCAATAAAATAATAAAAGGAAAGTTATATAGATTGGAAAAGACAAAATAAAACTGTCCATATTTGAAAATGCCATGATTGTTTACATAGAAGATCCCAAGGAATCTATAAAAATTCTGTTAACAACCAATAAGTAAGTTTGGCAGGTACAAGATACAACATTCAAAGTCAATCTCATTTCTGTACATTTACTAACATATGGAAACTGAAAAGAGAATAAGAATGTCCTTTGGATTTTGTTACTCCATAAAAAGGAAATATTTCAGTTCAGTTCAGTTCAGTTGCTCAGTCGTGTCCGACTCTTTGCGACGCCATGAACCACAGCACGCCAGGCCTCCCTGTCCATCACCAACTCCCGGAGTCCACCCAACCCCATGTCCGTTGAGTCGGTGATGCCATTGAACAATCTCATCCTCTGTCATCCCCTTTCTCCTCCTGCCCTCAATTTTTCCCGGCCTAAGAGTCTTTTCCGATGAGTCAGCTCTTCACATCAGGTGGCCAAAGTTTTGGAGTTTCAGCTTCAACATCAGTCCTTCCAATGAATACCCAGGACTGATCTCCTTTAGGATGGACTGGTTGGATCTCCTTGCAATCCAAGGGACTCTCAAGAGTCTTCTCCAACACCACAGTTCAAAAGCATCAATTTTCAGCACTCAGCTTTCTTTATAGTCCAACTCTCACATCCATACATGACCACTGGAAAACCCATAGCCTTGACTAGACGGACCTTTGTTGGCAAAGTAATGTCTCTGCTTTTCAATATGCTGTCTAGATTGGTCATAAGTTTCCTTCCAAGGAGTAAGTGTCTTTTAATTTCATGGCTGCAATCACCATCTGCAGTGATTTCGGAGCCCCCCAAAATAAAGTCAGCCACTGTTTCCACTGTTTCTGCATCTATTTGCCATGAGGTGACGGGACTGGATGCCATGAGCTTTAAGCCAAATTTTTCACTGTCCACTTTCACTTTCATCAAGAGGCTCTTTAGTTCTTCACTTTCTGCAGTAAGGGTAGTGTCATCTGCATATCTGAGGTTACTGATATTTCTCCCAGCAATCTTAATTCCAGCTTGTGCTTCCTCCATCCCAGCATTTCTCATGATGTACTCTGCATAGAAGTTAAATAAGCAGGGTGACAATATACAGCCTTGACGTACTCCTTTTCCTATTTGGAACCAGTCTGTTGTTCCATGTCCAGTTCTAACTTGCTTCCTGACATGCATACAGGTTTCTCAAGAGGTAGGTCAGGTGGTCTGATATTCCCATCTGTTTCAGAATTTTCACAGTTTATTGTGATCCACACAGTCAAAGGCTTTGGTATAGTGAATAAAGCAGAAATAGATGTTTTTCTGGAACTCCCTTGCTTTTTTGATGATCCAGCAGAAATTGGCAATTTGATCTCTGGTTCCCCTGCCTTTTCTGAAACGAGCTTGAACATCTGGAAGTTCACGGTTCACATATTGCTGAAGCCTGGCTTGGAGAATTTTGAGCATTACTTTACTAATGTGTGAAATTAGTGCAATTGTGTGGTAGTTTGAGCATTCTTTGGCATTGCCTTTCTTTGGAATTGGAATGAAAACTGACCTTTTCCAGTCTTGTGGCCACTGCTAAGTTTGCAAATTTGCTGACATATTGAGTGCAGCACTTGCATAGCATCATCTTTCAGGATTTGAAATAGCTCAACTGGAATTCCATCACCTCCACTAGCTTTGTTCGTAGCGATGCTTTCTAAGGCCCACTTGACTTCACATTCCAGGATGTCTGGCTCTATGTGAGTGCTCACACCATCGTGATTATCTGAGTCATGAAGATCTTTTTTGTACAGTTCTTCTTTGTATTCTTGCCACCTGTTCTTAGTACCTTCTAACAAAACACATACAGGATCTTTGGCTGAAAATTCCAAAATGCTGATGAAAGAAATCAAAGATGATTTAAATAAATGGAAAAAATTCATGAATTAGGTGAATTTGTAAACCCCATCCATGCTATTCTATAGTTTTAAAACAACTCTCATCAAAATCACAGAAAGGTATTTTGTAGACATAGGTAAACATAGTAAAATTTCTAGGAAAGACAAAGGCCTTTCTTGAAAAAGAAAATGATGTGGTAGAATTACTTGACCTGATATTTAGGTCTACCACACAACACAGTAATTGGGACTGCGTGGTACTGGCAGAGGAATCAGCACACAGATCTTTGACAGAGTAGAGAACCCAGAAACAGACCACACAGACGTGTCTAACTTTCTTCACAAAGATAAAAAAGAATTCAGTGGAAGATGGATAGCTTTTTCAACACATGGTGCTGAAGCAGTTGAATATCCATAAACTAAATTAAAAAGTTTACTTAAATATCATGCCTTCTACAAACATTATCTCACATTTCACATTCACAGACTTAAATGTGAAAGTGTAAAACTTTAGAAAGAAGCCAAGGAGAAAGTCTTCAGATACAGAGCTAGACAAAAGTTCTTATATTTGATCTCAAAGTATAGCCCATAAAAGGAAAAGAAAAATATGAATTGGGGCTCATCCAAATTCAAAATTTTGCTCAGTGAAAGATTCTGTAAAGAGGATGATGCTATAAATTGTCGATCTAGAGAAAAACATTGCTATCTAAGTATCTAGAGAAGTATTAGTGTGTGTGCCTAATAAAAAATCTCATTATAGAATGGGGAAAAGACATGAACAGTCATTTCAGTGAAGACCATGTATAGATCACAAATGAGCCTATGATAAAATGTTTACCAGTTAGGGAAAGGCAAATTAAAACCAAAATGAGATATTACTGTACCCATATCAGAATGACTAAAAAGAAAAATGATAACTGCAAATGCTAGCAAGGACAAGGAGAAACTGGATCACATGTACGTTTCTGGTGGGAATGTAAAATGATATAGCCACTCTGTAAAATAATTTTGAAGTTTCTTGTAATAAAAACTAAACATACACTTAACATGTAACCTAGCAATTACATTTTGGGGCATTTATCTCAGAGGAATGAAAAATTACATTCACAAAGAAACCAGTTGATAGCAACTTTATCCATCATAGCTTAAAAAAGTAGGAAAAACTTAAATGTACTTCAGTGAGAATATAATTAAATAAATTCTGATATAACCATACTTTGGAGTGCTCAGTTCAGTTCAGTTGCTCAGTTGTGTCCGACTCTTTGTGACCCTGTGGACTGCAGCACGCCGGGCCTCCCTGTCCATCACCAACTCCTGGAGCTTGCTCAAACTCACGTCCATTAAGTCGGTGAAGCAATCCAACCATCTCATCCTATGTTGTCCCCTTCTTCTCCCGCCTTCAATCTTTCCCTGCAGCAGGGTCTTTTCTAATGAGTCAGTTGTTTGCCTCAGGTGGCCAAAATATTGGAGTTTCAGCTTTAGCATCAGTCCTTCCAGTGAATTTTCAGGACTTATTTCCTTTAGGATGGACTGGTTATATCTCCTTGCTCTCCAAGGGACTCTCAAAAGTCTTCTCTAACACCACAGTTCAAAAGCATCAATTCTTTGGTGCTCAGCTTTCTTTATAGTCCAACTCTCATAGCCATACATGACCGCTGGAAAAACCATATCCTTGATTAGATGGATTCTGTTGGCAAAATAATGTTTCTGCTTTTTAATATGCTGTCTAGGTTGCTCATGACTTTTCTTCCAAAGGGCAAGTATCTTTTAATTTCATGGCTGCACTCACCATCTGCAGTGATTTTGGAGCCCCCGAAAATAAAGTCTGTGACTGTTTCCATTGTTTACCCATCTATTTGCCATGAAGTGATGGGATTGCATGCCATGATGTTAGTTTTCTGAATGTTGAGTTTTAAGCCAACTTTTTCACTCTCCTCTTTTACTTTCATCAAGAGGCTCTTTAGTTCTTCTTCACTTTCTGCCATACGGATGGTGTCATCTGCATATCTGAGGTTATTGATATTTCTCCTGGCATTCTTGATTCCAGCTTGTGCTCCATCCAGCCCAGTGTTTCTCATGATGTACTCTGCATATAACTTAAGTAAGCATGGTGACGATATACAGCCTTGACGTTCTCCTTTCCCAATTTGGAACCCTCCATTGTTTCTTGTCCAGTTCTAACTGTTGCTTCTTGACCTGCATACAGATTTAGCAGTTAAAAGAAGGAAGCAATTGCTATGCACATTTTTGATGGACCTCATTGGAATCAGTCTAAGTGAGAAATATTTATCTCAAAAGATTACATACTGCATGAGTGTACTCTGTTTATGTAATATTGTCTATATAACAAGATTATAGATTTGGAGGACAGATTACTGAATGACAGGGGACAGGGGATTGAAGCAGGGAAAGCTATCAAGAGCTTGATGTGAGACTTCCTTGTGTGATGAAAGTAAGGTATACTAGATATTTACTGGAAGTAAAATAAAGATCCTAAAGTATCTTTACTCTGTAAGTGTTAATATCCCAGTTGTGAAATTATATCATAGTTTTGACTAATGTGACAATCATGGGAGACTGTATACAGGACAGGAGCAAGATCACAAAGGGGAATGATAAAGCACTTGAAGGTTTCAGATAAGGTCATTTGATGGTGAATATATATGTGTGTATATATATATATATATATTTATATCTATATCTGTATGTGCCCAAACTCATCAAACTATAAACATTGTTATTATATGTCGGTTATACCTCAAGTGAAACACTTTATAAAGAGTCTTAATGTCACAGACCTCATTATGGACTCCAAGTCTCAAGAAAGGAGGTGATTCATGAGACATTAGTAGTTATTAAAAGAAGTTTGTTGACATAAACTATAAAAGTTTATTTTGTGGCTACTACTTATTGGGGCTGATTGAGGCTTTCCAGAATTTTGGCAGTGAATCTGTTTGTTGCCTCTTGATTTTGCCATGTTTCTTCATCCATTCCCATGTGTGCCCTTGGCCCAGCAGAGGTCACTTTTACTTGCTGAAAGTGCTCTCTTTCATCACAGAAATATTCATTAAAATTGAATATTTACATTTGTTTCCCTGTCCTCCCTGGAGGAGGGCATGGCAACTTACTCCAGTATTCTTGACCAGAAAATCCCATGGACAGAGGAGCCTGGAGGGCTAGGTACATGACTAAAGCAACTGAGCAGCCTTCTATCCCCAAGTCTTCCTTACCTTGTGAGCAATGTGGGAGGGCATTTGAGTCATTTTTATATCTGTGTTGGTTTTAAGTTACTGTGGCCTGTTGTGCTGTTTATCTGAATATAATTAGGGTGGATTCCTAGCCACATGCTTGCACTTAACTTTGAAATACACTGACCTATTATAGAAAAGACCTATCCCTTTTGCTTTGAGAAAAATTATGGCCAAAATTCCTTCAGCTCTCCACATGGATGCTGCAGCCATTCAGACTTTGTGAATGGGCAACATCTTGGAACAGCAAGAACAGGAGGTTTGAAAAGTGAGGTTCAGTTCTGACACTGGTAGTGACTGACTGGGCCACCCTGAGCAAGTTATGTGACCATCATAGCTGATTTTCTCTTTTGCAAGTAAGAATAATAATAAGGCTCACCTTGCAAACTTATAAAAACTAAAAATAATATATAAAATGGCTCATAAATCAATAAATGTGGTCATTCTGGAAATAGTGCAAAAGGGGAGCTTTAATGAAAAAGGAATCTATACCATTTCTGTTTCAGCTCTCCTCTTCTATTTGCATATCATTTCTGTGACCTCCTATAACCACCCCCACACCATTCTTGGAGCTGCAAGCACCACCTGCTCAACATTAATTCAGATTTATCAGTCCCTGGGACTTCTGACCTTATTGAAGCAATTCTCCCCTGACTTCCAAACCTCGGGTATGTCTCCTCACTGATCCTTATCTGACGTGACCCCTCCTGAAGGGCCTTTATCCTGAAAAGTATGATGTGCCTGCTGCCCTGCCTTCTTTGTCAGGCAAGATGAGTTATTGATATTTTAGCAGAGGTGAAAATTGTTTGTCAGACAAATTGTGTGCCAGACACAAAGATGACATCTTGACTTGCAGGTCTAACTTGGAGCTTTTCTGGGGGCATCTGAGAATGTGGAATTCACCTGGTTCACCTTGTAACCAGTGACATGCCTGGAACACCACCTAAAATATGACATGAAGCTGAGACTGTTGCTCCCATGAGTATCATTTGAATCCAACTCATATTTCTTGACCACTGTGCTAGGTGCTTCCTGAAAAGATAATACATAGTTACTTCCTAGAGGAACTCACAGTTCAGGGACTCCTCAAACAGGTGAGCTCAAAAGGATGTGCCAAATGCAGTAATCACAATGAGCACAGGGTGTTTCCTGGTTCTAGAAAGGGAAGTAAGAAAAGAGGTCCTTGAGTCCAACCTGGATTTTGGGAAAGCTATCCTGGAGTGAAGATGCTGGTTTGCTTCAGGACAGTTGGGAGATGCAGAGGAACAAACTGGGTCTCTGGTAGGGTGGACAGCAAGAGTTGAGGTACATATGTCATTCAAAGTGCCCTGTTCACCACCAGCTGGGCAAGGAGTCCAAAATGCATGGGCTGCCAGAGGTGACAACAGTGTCCTAACCAAAGTGGAGATTTAGGGATGATCTTGAAGAGATGGTAGGGCACACAGGAGAGAGTTAGCCATGGAATGAGTTAAGCCAGGAGCCATTTCTGCAGAAAGCAGAGTACAAGTGAAGGTTTTGAGTAGAAAAGAAGGTAGGTTTTCAGAAACATGCAGCAGGTACAAACGTGGAGCTGGGTCAACAAGGAACTATGAAAGTGTTCTAGGAAAAACTGCTTCAACTTTTGTTTGAGCAAGCTCATGGTGACGTGGTGTGGGGGGTAGATGTGATTTCAGGCAGTGAATTGAAGTGCTCTGGGATTGGTGCATGTGAATAGGCCTGTGGAGATGGAGTACGGGAAGGAAGGAAGGAAGCTACTGGATCAAGTGAAGGAGGAAGACTGGTCATGGGAATTAGCTGTTTGAGATTGTCCTTGAAGCAAGTGCTATCCCACTGATAAAAATAGTTAGCTAACGAAAATAATTAACTCAGGAGGGCAAGCAGTCACTTCATTTTGTTAAAGGCATTCTCAGTTCAGTTCAGTCTCTCAGTCGTGTCCAACTTTTTGTGACCCCATGAGTCGCAGCATGCCAGGCCTCCCTGTCCATCACCAACTCCGGGAGTTCACTCAGACTCAAGTCCATTGAGTCCGTGATGCCATCCAGCCATCTCATCCTCGGTCGTCCCCTTCTCCTCCTGCCCCCAATCCCTCCCAGCATCAGAGCCTTTTCTAATGAGTCAACTCTTCGCATGAGGTGGCCAAAATACTGGAGCTTCAGCTTTAGCATCATTCCTTCCAAAGAAATCCCAGGGCTGATCTCCTTCAGAATGAACTGGCTGGATCTGCTTGCAGTCCAAGGGACTCTCAAGAGTCTTCTCCAACACCACAGTTCAAAAGCATCAATTCTTCGGTGCTCAGCCTTCTTCACAGTCCAACTCTCACATCCATACATGACTATTGGAAAAAGCATAGCCTTGACTTAGATGGACCTTAGTCGGCCAAGTAATGTCTATGCTTTTGAATATACTATCTAGGTTGGTCATCACTTTTCTTCCAAGGAGTAAGTGTCTTTTAATTTCATGGCTGCAGTCACCATCTGCAGTGATTTTGGAGCCCCCAAAAATAAAGTCTGACACTGTTTTTACTGTTTCCCCTTCTTTTTCCCATGAAGTGATGGGACTGGATGCCATGATCTTCATTTTCTGAATGTTGAGCTTTAAGCCAACTTTTTCGCTCTCCTCTTTTTCTTTCATCAAGGGGCTTTTTAGCTCCTCTTCACTTTCTGCCATAAGGGTGGTGTCATCTGCATATCTGAGGTGATTGATATTTCTCCCAGCAATCTCGATTCCAGCTTGTGTTTCTTCCAGTCCAGCATTTCTCTAAGTGTATCTAACTCCTCCAAACATGTATCTTTGAATCTTGTGGATGGGAAGGCCAGCTCTCTGAAGAGGTTGGTGTGGACTTGCTATAAGTATCTGTTAATAGGGGGTGGTGTGGGGCTGTGATTGGGTTACCCAGACAGCCTCAGGGACACAATGTATTTGGGCAGCATCCATCTTTAAAGCACTTGTAGAGATAAGACCTCTGAGAGGAGGTGGAGAGGTGATGCAGAGAGGTCACAGAGACCGATGGAGAGCAGATACCAGGAGTGTGTAGTCAGCCATAAAACACATCCTAGAGGACCAATGAGGAGATGGCAGAAACACACTCTGTGGACTTGGCGCTGTGAAGTCCTTGGTCTCCGGGGAGGAGGTTAGAGGAGGCTAAACTCAAGCTGTACAGGTGTGAGAAATAAGTGAGGAAGACCCACACTGGCACCCTAGAGCGAGAAGCCCAGGCCTTTCCCCCCAGCACTGAAGCATGCTTCAGGAGGCTGTCTTTCTCCCCGGCCATTCTAAGCAGAACACCAGCCCAGTGACAATGCCACAGCAGGATGCACTTCTGAGGATAAGGCCGGATGTGGCCTTTTCTTGGTCACCGTTGGGGTCATTGGCCCTTTGTGCCTCATTCTCATTCTCCCTTTCAGGCGAGGTCACCTAGCCTGGTTGATTTCCACCCAGCCATCCGAAGCCACTTGCCGGGACAGCGGTGCCCATTCACAGCCCAGTATCCTCCCTAATGGCTCTGTGGTTGGAGAGTCTGACTCTGTGGTTGGAGTTCTCTCCACCCACACTGACTCTCTTTCCTCTTGCTTGCGCTCTGGGCTCCTTTCCAGCCCAAGCCTCCCTTTCCTCTGCCCATGTGATGTGATCCTGGGCAACCACCTCCAAGTGCAAAGCTTACTCTGAGGGACTGCGTGGGGTCTGTCCCAGGAGACCAAGGGTGCTTTGATTCAGGGGTTGGCTCAGACACATGGGCTTCTGGACCTCTTGCATGTGGATTGGCTATGCCCTGTAGTTTGTCTGCCCATGTGCTCCGGGTGATGAGATTAATCTTTTCTGCAGAAAGAGGTCCTGGTGAACTGGGAAGAGATCCTACGACAGTTGTTGAAAGGGCCTTAATTCTTTACCAGTATGACAACTGAAGTAGCCACCGATGATATTGATTTCATGTATTAAATTCATGTTTGGATGTTTGAGAACTATCAATAAAGAGCAAAGTTAGCAGCAAATCACCTCTTTAATTACTTCACCTGTGAAATTAAGAAAGCCTTCTAAATCAATCTGTAAGTAGATTTTTAGAAAATATATATTCATAAATCTATATTTATATGTTTACATGTATATATGTGAACAGCATATATGTATGTACTTATATGTGTGAATATATACTTATGTAACATGTATATATAAATAAATATGTATATCAGTTCAGTTCAGTCGCGCAGTGTCCGACTCTTTGCGACCCCATGAATCACAGCATGCCAGGCCTCCCTGTCCATCACCAACTCTCGGAGTTCACCCAAACTCATGTCCATCGAGTCTGTGATGCTATCCAGCCATCTCATCCTCTGTCGTCCTCTTCTCCTCCTGCCCCCAATCCCTCCCAGCATCAGAGTCTTTTCCAATGAGTCAGCTCTTCACATGAGGTGGCCAAATTATTGGAGTTTCAGCTTTGGCATCAGTCCTTCTAAAGAACACCCAGGGTTGATCTCCTTTAGAATGGACTGGTTGGATCTCCTTGCAGTCCAAGGGACTCTCAAGAGTCTTCTCCAACACCACAGTTCAAAAACATCAATTCTTTGGCACTCAGCTTTCTTCACAGTTCAACTCTCACATCTATACATGACCACTGGAAAAGCCATAGCCTTGACTAGACGGACCTTAGTCAGCAAAGTAATGTCTCTGCTTTTGAATATACTATCTAGGTTGCTCATAGCTTTTCTTCCAAGGAGTAAGCGTCTTTTAATTTCATGGCTGCAATCACCATCTGCAGTGATTTTGGAGTCCCCAAAAATAAAGTCTGACACTGTTTCCACTGTTTCCCCATCTATTTCCCATGAAGTGATGGGACCGGATGCCATGATCTTCGTTTTCTGAATGTTGAGCTTTAAGCCAACTTTTTCACTCTCCTCTTTCACTTTCATCAAGAGGCTTTTTAGTTCCTCTTCACTTTCTGCCATAAGGGTGGTGTCATCTGCATATCTGTGGTTATTGATATTTCTCCCGGCAATCCAGATTCCAGCTTGTGCTTCTTCCAGCCCAGCATTTCTCATAATGTACTCTGGATATAAGTTAAATAAGCAGGGTGACAATATACAGCCTTGATGTACTCCTTTTCCTACTTGGAACCAGTCTGTTGTTGCATATCCAGTTCTAGCTGTTGCTTCCTGACCTGCATATAGGTTTCTCAAGAGGCAGGTCAGCTGGTATTCCCATCTCTTTCAGAATTTTCCACAGTTTATTGTGATCCACATAGTCAAAGGCTTTGACATAGTCAACAAAGCAGAAATAGATGTTTTTCTGAAACTCTCTTGCTTTTTTGATGATCCAGCGGATGTTGGCAATTTAACCTCTAGTTCCTCTGCCTTTTCTAAAACCAGCTTGAACATCTGGAAGTTCACAGTTCACATATTCCTGAAGCCTGGCTTGGAGATATTATATGTATTATAAACATAGTGTCATATAGTATATAAAATATAAATCTATATTATATATTAAAATTTCATATAAGCAAATATGCTTCTATATTGTATTGATTGACACAAAATATTTTGTTATATAATTACGTATATTTGTTTATATAGCATACATATTTGTGTATTTTATTATACATTATAATATATATTAATTTTATATCGTATACTTATGTGTACATATAATACCTATTTATGCATATATTCCATTATAAAAGCATGTTACAGGTTTATTTGGAAGGTACTTAATATTTTTATATAAAATGTATATTATATATAAATGTGTTCCATGTGTGTGTACCTCCACACACATACATACATATATGTCAAAAGTTACATGCTTTCTGATGCATATATCCCCTGGTATGTTGTGACCATGTGTCAAATTGGACAGCACAAAATCAAGGACTGCTAAGGCAGCTCATTGTCAAGGCAGTCAGTGTAACTCAAGGGTTACATAAGCTCTTTGCCGATGATAGCTCCCTTTACTATGTGTCTTAATTGCCCTCTTTATCTTATATTTCATTATTGGAATTAACAGAAAGACTAAAGGCTTGCAATATGCACTTCCTGTGTGTAGGCCAGTTTTCTAAGCACTTAGCATGTATTATGCTCAGAGCATCCATGTGAAGGTGTCAGTGTTACTCATAGCCAGCATCATCTCCCTCCCCGTCTAATCTGTTCATGGAATTCCAGTTTTGTTCATCCCTTTCTCTTGGATGAAGAGATTGTCTTCACCTCAAGTGTGAATTCTGAAGTCATGGCCCCTCATTCCTGTCACTGGTGTTTGGCTGGGTGGCCACCCCAGAATCCAGTTCTGACGAAAGGAGTGAGCAGCCCAGAGGGCAGCCTGGGAAGTCTGTCTGTCTTTCTAACGTGAGTCATGAAGCAGACACCATACTCTACAGGCAGCTGTGGTGTGTCCTGTGTGTTGTGAGGGCTGCTCTCCGTGACCAAATCGGCACCCAAGGGATGCTAGCCTGAGGCAACTTAGGGGAAGAAAATGATCCCAGGTCTTTCCATGCTATCCCTGAGCCTTAGTGGCCCACTGAGACTCAGTAATAGCATGAAAAGACGTCTTCTTTGAGCTTTCTTCAAGGCTTCTTATGGAGATATATCACTTAGCTTTTGCCACTATTATGGTGCATAACAATCTGCCTAAAATGCCGTGGCTGCATTGTATAGAATGAAATAATGCCATTTGCAGGAGCATGAATGGACCTAGAGATTATTGTACTAAATGAAATAAGTCAAAGAAAGACAGATATCCTACAGTACCACTTATATGTAAAATCTAAAATAAATATACTGATCAAATTATTAACAAAGAGAAATAGACTCACAGACATTGAAAACAAATTTATGGTTACCAAAAGGGAAAGGTAGGGGTGAGAGATAAATTAGGAATTTGGACTAACATATGCACACTACTGTATATAAAATAGATAATCAACAAGGACCTACTCTATAGTGCAGGGAACTATACTCAATGTCTTGTAATAGCCTATAATGGAAAATAATGTTAAAAAGAATATATATATATTTATAATTGAATCATTTTGCTGTATACTTGAAACTAACACAGCATTGTGAATTAGCTGTACTTTGATTTTTAAAAATGCTGAAATACAGTGGCTCAAAACTACAATAATTTTTTCAACTTTGCATGTCTGTGGGTTCCGGCATGTTGACTGATCTAGACTGTGCCTAGATGGGCTTGGCGCCAAGCAGAAATTGGGTCCAGATTCCTATCAAGTATCTTTCATCCTCTGGGCAAGTATACTTACTGGGACACATGAGGACAGAAGGTCATGGGAGCGGCCCAGCCATTCACACACATCTTTGCTACCCCATGTCCCTGGTGTCACACTGGCCAAAGTGAGCCACAGGCAAGCCCACCATCCATTGGCAGGTGAAGCCTGGTGAAAACCTGCAGAGTCACATGACAGAGGATCCAGAGGTAGGGAGGGGCGGAACAGTGGGAGCAGCCGCACAGTGTACCAAAGGTTGCTGTTTTCCTCATTGTGTAAGCCAGTAGAGGTGGGTTTTAATGTGTCTTGCGGCTGGAGGCATCCAAATAAAGGTAGATTTTTCAAGTTTCCTGACTTATAGGTGAGAAAATCATGACATGTGATCTAAATCCAGAGCCCAGGCTCTTGGAGCTATGCTGAGTAACAACAGGATTTAGCATTTCTAGGAGAGTGGCCAGGAGTTCTTTAGGATTATATATTGAGTCCATTTGCATAGATTGTCTCCCCAAGTTGACTTCTTAAATGTCACTTTGAGCAATAAGGAAAAAGTCATATTTTAAGGAAGAGAGGAAATGAGGAAGAGAAAGTAATAGGATAAAAGAAGCACATACACAAACTGGGAAACACTGTAAGGAAATGTATAGAAGAAAGAAAGTGAAGTCGCTTGGTCCTGTCGGGCTCTTTGCAATCCCATGGACCATAGCCCCCCGGGCTCTTTCATCCATGGGATTTCCCAGGCAAGAATACTGGAGTGGGTTGCAATTTCCTTCTCTAGGGGATCTTTCCGACCCAAGGTTCAAACCTGGGTCTTTCGCACTGCAGGCAGACTCTTTACCATCTGAGGCACCAGGGAAGCCCTAAGGAAATGTATGAGCCATGCTAAATTAGTGGTTCAGAGATTAACAAGTGATTACAAAGTTCAATAAAACAATCCCTTTCCCACTCTTAAAACCAGTTAAGAAAGAGATAAAGTCAACAGGATAGAATCAAAATATCAGGTTTATTACTGCTGAGACCTGGCATGGAGAATATGTCTTTTCAGTTTCAGGAATGTGTCATAGTTTCCTCACGTTCCTCCCAGCCATAGCAGCGCTGGGAAGCTGCAGGCTTAGAAGCTGGCTTCAAAGAAGGGAGGACAAGGGGCTGTGCCCACAGTGCCCATGCTTATTTTTTTCTAATCTACCCATGAATTACTGTGGTGATGAATGATTGCCTAGCATCGGTCTCTTCCCACCATAGTTTTATATGGTGTCTAGTGTGAGTCTGCCTAGTGTGAGTCCCAAGGGAGAAAAGGCTTGTATGGGAATAAATGAAAAACTGAAGACTCAGTTTAAACCTGAATGTGGTGATGGTGCTCAGTTTTGTCTGACTCTTTGTGACCTCATGGACTGTATAGCCCACCAGGCTCCTCTGTGCAGGCAAGAATACTATAGTGGGTTACCATTTCCTCCTCCAGGGGATCTTTCTGACTCAGGGATCGAAACTGCATCTCCTGTGTCTCTGGCATTGTTAGGCTGATTCTTTACCACTGTGCCACCTGGGAAGCCAAACCATGTGTATCTTTTAAGAAATAAATGATTTGGAGTTAATAAACAGTAGGGGTGATTTTAAGAAGTCCTGTAATAATGGCTGGGCTTCCCAGGTGGCTCAGTGGGTAAAGAATTGTCCTGCAATGCAGGAGACACACGGAGACAAGAGTCCGACCCCTGGGTCAGGAAGATCTCATGGAGGAGAGCGTGGCAGTCAACTCTAGTATCGTGGCCTGGAGAATTCCATGGACAGAGGAGCCTGGAGGGCTGCAGCCCATGTGATCACAAAGAGTCGGACATGGCTGAAGTGACTGAGCAGGCGTGCATGTAATAATGACAGTATTTTAAGAACACTAAACATGAATGCAACATGAATATATCACCTAGGCTTCACATAGGTAAAGGCTTTGGATAACTCATTTGGAACCATGAGAATAGTTAGCTGTGCTGGAAACACAGGACACTACTCTGCAGTCTTGGAGCAGGGACTCTGGTGTCTCTTCCTGTTCTCTTTTCTCTTCCACCTTCTCCCTCAATGCCCTGTATCTTCAGGCCTGACCTCTCCCTCCTCCCCGGTTCGGCCCCTCCCTTAACCTCACTCCCTCCAGCCCCTCCTTCCCTTATTGGCTGGTAGGGTCTAAGGGCATGGCTTTGGGGCTGGGACTACTTGGCTCTGCCTTTTAATTGCTTAGAATTAAGCAGATTCATTAACCCACGCCTCAGATTTCTTTGAGAGTTGGCATGACAACAGTGTGAGCTTTGGAAAGTAACTGAAGTGATGAGTGTCCCAGAAATGTGCAGCCTTGGTGGTGTTATTATTCCAAGTTCATCACTGTTAGACTGCTGAGGGTAGCTGAAAAAAGCCACAAAATCCTGCTGACTGGCTCCACGACAAATGTATAGTTTCAGTCTCTGTTGGATCCTCCAAACTGCTCAGCATTTTGTTGTGGTTTTGTGCCCAGTTATCTCTAAACATAGAATTGGGCTATTTCATCTTGCTAATAAAATAGCCCTTTATAGAAAAGTTGGAACTTATAAAACATTATCAAAAGTTTCCAGTATCCCAGCCTCTCAGCAATATCTATATTCCAATATTTCTCCATTTTTGTATATTTTTAGTGTATTAGCTATCTCTATCTACCTACCTATCGATTCCTCTATCTCTGTATGTATGTAAGGTGTACATGTATGTATGTCTCTGACTCTATATCTGTTCATACCTGTTGATTGATCCATCTCTATATCTCTGCATGTACATGTATACATACCTATCTATATATATTTATTGCTATTTGTATGTATCTATATTTTTCATACACATTCACATTGTATCTTTTTCCTTCTGTGGACTAAGGACATTTCCCTTTCTCCTCATCAGCTTTCCTGTCGCAGCTGTTGGGGAATCTCACTCTTCAGTCCACCTGCTTTCATGCTTCTCATCTTGCCAAATGGCCCTGAGAAGATACAGAGAGAGAAGCTGAGGGTTCTGCTGCCTCCCTGCCATCCAGACTCTTGTGTCTTCTCCTGCCTCTTAGCTCTTTTGCTCTGCTCTGTTGCCATGCTTACTTTCTCCAGGACATAACTCCCATCTTTCTCTGGTACCTGCCATCAGTTGTCTTCATTCTGAAGGATCTTCTCTCCTTTCCACACCCCAGTGCTGTCCTTCCCTTTCTGCCTAGAGAGAAACCATGGTCTCTGTCCATCCTTACCTGCCAGGGTACGTTTGGACTTCTTCCTAGCTGTTCTGCAGAAGCTGTTATCATTGGGGTTGTCCGTGTTCTCTGGGTTCCCCACACCCATAGTCTCTTTTCAAACCATGTGGCCGACGCCCTGCCCCAAGTTCCACCTCCTGGCTTTCCTGCTGCTTTCTAAAGCTTTCTTCTTTATACTTTTTAATTGATTGATTATTTGCCCTTTTCTTAGGGATCAGAAAGCTCTCCTGACACACCCTCTCTTTAGTTATTTCATCCACTTCAGAGTCTCTCTCTGCGTTACTGTTTTAAGCTTTAGAATCTTTCATCCATGTCATATTAACTGCGCCTCACCACCTTGCCCCACTGGCACTTCCAAATTTCTGTGACCAAAACAGAATGTCCTTACAGTGGAATATTGTTGTTATTGTTTAGTCACTAAGTCATGTCTGACTCTTATGACCCCATGGATTGCAGCCAGTCAGGCTCCTGTGTCCACAGGATTTCCCAGGCAAGAATACTGGAGTGGGTTGCCATTTCCTTCTCCAGGGGATCTTCTGAACTGAGGGACTGGGTCTGCACTTCCTGCATTGGCAGGTGGATTCTTTATCACTGAGCCACCAGGGAAGTATTATTCTGCCTTAAAAATGGAAAGAGCTCTGACACTTGCTATAACATGGGTGAGCCTGAAGGACATTATACTGAGTGAAATAAGCCAGTCACTAAAGAATACATGTTGTACGCTTCCATTTATAGGAGGTCCCTAGAGGAGTCAGATTCAGAGAGACAGAAAGCAGAATGGTATTTGCCAGAGCCTGGGGGAGGTGGGAATGGGGAGTTGTGTCTGAAGTGTTTTGTGAGATGAAAAGAGTTCTGGAGATGCGGGTGGTGATGGTTGCACAACAGTGTGAATATACTTAATGCTACTGAACTCAAAAATAGATCAGCTGGTAAAATTTTTTCCAAGTTTATTCAGATATAATTGGCATATAACATTCTTTCAGTTTAAGGTATGATATTGTGATAATTTGATACATGTATATATTGTAAAGTTAAGCTGGTAAATTTTGTTCAGTTCAGTTCAGTTTAGTTCAGTCACTCAGTCATGTCCGAATCTTTGCGACCCCATGAATCGCAGCACGCCAGACCTCCCTGTCCATCACCATCTCCCAGAGTTCACTCAGACTCACATCCATCGAGTCCGTGATGCCATCCAGCTATCTCATCCTCGGTCGTCCCCCTCCTCTCCTGCCCCCAATCCCTCCCAGCATCAGAGTCTTTTCCAATGAGTCAACTCTTTGCATGAGGTGGCCAAAGTACTGGAGCTTCAGCTTTAGCATCATTCCTTCCAAAGAAATCCCAGGGCTGATCTCCTTCAGAATGGACTGGCTGGATCTCCTTGCAGTCCAAGGGACTCTCAAGAGTCTTCTCCAACACCACAGTTTAAAAGCATCAATTCTTTGGCGCTCAGCCTTCTTCACAGTCCAACTCTCACATCCATACATGACCACAGGAAAAACCATGGCCTTGACTAGACGGACCTTAGTCGGCAAAGTAATGTCTCTGCTTTTGAATATGCTATCTAGGTTGGTCATAATTTTCCTTCCAAGGAGTAAGCATCTTTTAATTTCATGGCTGCACTTACCATCTGCAGTGATTTTGGAGCCCCAAAAAATAAAATCTGACACTGTTTCCACTGTTTCCCCATCTGTTTGCCATGAAGTGATGGGATCAGACGCCATGATCTTCGTTTTCTGAATGTTGAGCTTTAGGTATAGGTTTTTCCCGTTCGTCACTTTAAATATATCCTGTCACTTCTCATCTGGCCTGTAGAGTTTCTGCTGAAAAATCAGCTGATAACCTTATGGGGATTTTTTTTGTATGTTTTTTGTTGCCTTTCCCTTGTTGCTTTTAAATATTTTTATTTTTGTTTGATTTTTTGTCAGTTTGATTAATATGTATCTTGGCATATTCCTCCTTGGGTTTATCCTGTTTAGGACTCTCTGAGCTTCCTGGACTTGTGTGACTATTTCCTTTCCCATGTTAGGGAAGTTTTCACCTATAATCTCTTCAGATATTTTCTCAGTTTCTTTCTCTTTTTCTTCTTCTTCTGGGACCTGTATAGCTCAAATGTTGTTGCATTTACTGTTGTCCCAGAGATCACTGAGGCTGTCCTTGTTTCTTTTCATTCTGTTTTCTTTATTCTGTTCTGAGGCGGAGTATTCCACCATCCTGTCTTCCAGGTTGCATATCTGTTCTTCTACTGGTTATTCTGCTATTGAGGTTTTTTAATGTATTTTTCATTCTGGTTACTGTCTCGTTCATCTCTGTTGGGTCTTCAGTTCGTCAAGGTCCTCATTAAACTTTTCATATGTGGTCTAGATCTGTGCCTCCATTCTTTCTCCAGGATCTTACTTAGATCATCTTTACTATCATTATTCTGAATTCTTTTTCAGATAAATTGTTTATCTCCTCTTCATTTAGACGTTCTTGTAGGTTTTTATCTTGTTCCCTCATCTGCAACATATTTTTTTGTCACCTCATTTTGTCGAACTTACTGTGTTTGTGTTCTCCTTTCCACAGGCTACAGGATCATAGTTCCTTTTGCTTCTGGTATCTGCTTCCCGGTGGATGAGGTTGGTCCAGAGGCTTGTGCCATTTTCCCCTTGTTAGGGGGTTTGACCTGCATTGTGGTGACCACAGCCTGCCCTGGATGTTGAGTGAGATATCCTTTTGCTTTGTGATTGTCATTGCCCTGGCAGAGGCTCATCTGCAGTCTGGTTGTTGGAATAGTGGCCCCAGAACTGTTTCTTAGCTACAGTTCTGATCTGGGGTGCAACGTAGGCAGGGCTGAAGGATTCCCAGTGGAAGGAAGCTGCTCCGTTTTCCTGCTCTGGAGTCGTTACCTGTGAACGTGCTCTGCTGTGCCCCTGTCACTGTTGTGTGAGCTCACAAAGCATGCTGTTACTGGCACTCCTCTCACTGTCGCGTAACTGTGGGTCTGCTGGCAGTCGGCCCTGGTGACTCTCAGGTGTTTTAACCAGGCCCACTGGCACGGGTCCACTGAGGTCAGGTTCCAGGACTGTAGCAGTCATGTACCTGGACCTGCTGTGGGATCCTCCTCATCTGATTTATCTGACTCCTGAGTGCTGAAGCGTCAGTTATTCTGTGTTGAATAAGCAGCTGCCCGATCTCCCCAGCTTGCACCATGAGAGGCAGCTGTGCTCCTGGGTTCCTTCATCTGGCCCCACTGCTGGCACACCAGCACAGTGTGTCCCGATGTCCCCACAGCCTCGTTGCTCCTTACTGGGTCTTGGACTTCTGTCTGCCCTGTCCCGCCTGTACTGCTGGAGAGTGCCCGGCCTCTACACCTGCACTTCTCTGTACCAGGAGTGAGTGCCCTGTCTCCTTTCTTTGATAAGCAAATTTATACAAATGTAATTTGCATACAAAATAGACTCAAATGAATTCTAAACCTAAATGTAGGAGCTACAAGTATAAAACATTTAGAGAAAAAAGCCCATAGGATTAAATCTTCCTGATCTTGGGTTCAGTAAGGATTTCTTAAATGTGATATAAAAAGTCCAAGTGATAAAAAAGAAAGCATGGATAATTTGTACTTTGTCAAAATGTAAAACTGGTACTCTTTGAAATACTATGACAAGAATGAAAAACAATCCACAGCAAGGTAAAAAGTATTTGCAAGGCATATACCTGACATAGAACTTATACTGGGACTACATAAAGAATTTTTACATCCTAATGAGAAGAAGAAAAACAAATTTTTAAAAATTGGTGAAGATTCTGAACAAATCTCTCTCAATTGTGTTAAGGAATGGCCTATAATCCAAAAAACAAAACAAAACAAAAAGCCAGTCAGCATCATCAGTTTTTCAGTTCAGTTCAGTTGCTCAGTCGTGTCCGACTCTCTATGACCCCATGAATCGCAGCACTCCAGGCCTCCCTGTCCGTCACCAGCTCCCGGAGTTCACTCACACTCACGGCCATCGAGTCTGTGATGCCATCCAGCCATCTCATCCTCGGTCATCCCCTTTTCCTCCTGCTCCCACTCCCTCCCAGCATCAAAGTCTTTTCCAATGAGTCAACTCTTCGCATGAGGTGGCAAAAGTACTGGAGTTTCGGCTTGAGCATCATTCCTTCCAAAGAAATCCCAGGGCTGATCTCCTTCAGAATGGACTGGTTGGATCTCCCTGCAGTCCAAGGGACTCTCAAGAGTCTTCTCCAACACCACAGTTCAAAAGCATCAATTCTTCAGCACTCAGCCTTCTTCACAGTCCAACTCTCACATCCATACATGACCACAGGAAAAACCATAGCCTTGACTAGACGGACCTTAGTTGGCAAAGTAATGTCTCTGCTTTTCAATATGCTGTCTAGGTTGGTCATAACTTTTCTTCCAAGGAGTAAGAGTCTTTTAATTTCACGGCTGCAATCACCATCAGCAGTGATTTTGGAGCCCCAGAAAATAATGTCTGACACTGTTTCCACTGTTTCCCCATCTATTTCCCACGACGAATGGGACCGGATGCCATGATCTTTGTTTTCTGAATGTTGAGCTTTAAGCCAACTTTTTCACTCTCCTCTTTCACTTTCATCAAGAAGCTTTTTAATTCCTCTTTACTTTCTGCCATAGGGAAATGCAAATTCATATCACGATCACATGCTATTCTGTATCTACTAGGATGGCAATAATTTTTAAAAAGAAAATAGCAAATGTTTGCAAGAATGTGGAGAAATTGGTACATTGGTGCCCTCCTGCATTGCCAGGGTGACTGTAAATTGATGTGGCCACTTTAGAGAAACAGTTGGATAGTTTCCCATGTCAGTTACCATATGACCCAACAGTTTTACCACAAGATTTGTACCCAAGAGAAATGAAAATATCTGTCCACAGAAGCCTTGTGCATGAGTGATCATTCCAGCCCTCATCATAATACACCACAAGTGGGAATAACCCAACATTCACTGATAAATGCCTAAACAAACTGACTTATTCATACTTGTAACACATATTTGCACTGAAAAGGAAGGAAGCACTGGTAAGTGCTACACATAGATCCTCCTCAAAAACACCATGAAGAGTAAAAGAAGCCTGGCACAAAATACTGCACATCACATGGCTCCATTTACATAAAATGTCCAGAACAGGCACATCTATAGAGATGTTGGATGAGTGCTTGCTTTGGACTCCAGACTGTAAACAGAGAGCCACTATACATGGGCACATGATTTCTTTTGGGAATGACAGATCTGTTCTGTAATTAGGCTGTGGTGCACTTTGTGGATTTACTTAAAAATGTTTAATTGTACCCAAAAACAAGCACACTTTTGGTAGGTAAATTATATCTCACTTAAAACTATTAAAGTAGATTTCATTATTTGGTTGAGTAATATTGAAATGACTTCCCCGGTGGCTCAGACGGTAAAGCGTCTGCCTACAATGCAGGAGTCTTGGGTTCAATCCCTGGGTCATGAAGATCTCTTGGAAAAGGAAATGGCAACCCACCCCAGTATTCTTGCCTGGAAAATCCCATGGATGGAGAAGCCTGGTAGGCTACAATCCATGAGGTTGCAAAGAGTGTGGAAATAATTTTTAAACAAATTCTTAAAGGTGGTTTAATTTCTGTTATCAAGTAATTATCTTTGGGTACACACCCGCACCTGCGCACACACACACACACACACCAGAACAGAAGGACAGAGAGTCTGTGTCTTAGAAGAGGAACAAGGGTGATTTTTTTTCTTGCTCTCATAAATTTATATTTTAATAGAGAAATAAAGAAATAGAAAAACAAAATGCAATAATTCTCATTATTCACAGTAGTTACCTTCTATAAAATTGCCACACACACTAAATTAGTGAATACTAAATCATTGATCTTAAAGGAAATAGAGGATAGGTACCTACAAACTTCCAGTCATAACACTTTGCTGTGGATTTGAAACTAACACAGCATTATTATCATCTATACCCCAATATAAAATAAAAATTTTAAAAATACAAGCACACATAAAGCAAGGTTATGTAGTCCTTGTTTTATGAGAATATTGTGACCAAGGGTGAGTTTTGATTGCAGATATTAGAGGTGTTCTAATTTTTTCTCTTTTTAGCTCATTTGCTAGCTTTACTATAAATCTGTAGGTTAAAGATGTCTTAGAGACACCATCTGGAGAAGGCAATGGCACCCCACTCCAGTACTCTTGCCTGGAAAATCCATGGATGGAGGAGCCTGGTAGGCTACAGTCCATGGGGTCGCTAAGAGTCAGGCACAACTGAGCAACTTCACTTTCACTTTTTACTTTCATGCATTGGAGAAGGAAATGGCAACCCACTGCAGTGTTCTTGCCTGGAGAATCCCAGGGATGGGAAAGCCTGGTGGGCTGCTGTCTATGGAGTCGCATAGAGTTGGACACGACTGAAGCAACTTAGCAGCAGCAGCAGAGACACCATCAAAGCTGATGAGATAGGATTGCCTGTCATTATTGGCCCGCCTCCTACTTAGTGCGTGCTCCCCACCCACTCTGTATAAACCATCATGAAGATGCTGGTATCTTATCACCTAAATTTCTCCCAAACACATTTTCTTTTCTTTTTTTTTTTTTCGTGTGGGGAGCATTTTATTTAGAAATGTATTTAAAAGAACCAGGGAATATTTACCTTTTTCTCCCTACATAGCACTGTATAAGTTTAAGTTGTACAATGTGACGGTTTGATATACATATATAGGGAAATGTTTACCACAGTTTTGACAAAGTACAATTTATCAATGTTTTTGTTTCACCTCACATAGTTACCATTCTCTTTTTGTGGTGGTGAGACTATTAAAACTCTACTTTCATAACAATTTTCATGTATATAATACAGTGATATTAACTGTTATTTGTTATGATCACCATGCTGTATATTAGGTCCCTGGAACTTATTCGTCTTATAACTGGAAGTTTTTACCCTTGGACCAACATCTCCCCATTTGCTCCATCCCTCAGCCCCTGGCAACCATCAGTCTGCTGTCTGTTTCTGTGAGTTCAGAGATTTTATATTCCACGTGTAACTGAGGCTGTATAGTATTTGTCTTCTTCCATCTTGAATTATTTCACTTAGCAAAGTGCTATCAAGGTCCATGATATTGTTGCAAATGGCAGAATTTTATTCTTTTATGGCTGAGTAATATTCGTGTGTGTGTGTGTGTGTGTGTGTACATGTGTTCATGTGCATGTGTGAGTACCAAATTTTCTTTATCCATTCATCTTGGATACTTAAGTTGTTTCCATATCTTGGCTGTTATAAATAATGGTGCCGTGAACATCAGGGTGTAGATACCTCTTTGAGATAGTGATTTCATCTTCTTCAGGTACATACCCAGAAGTGAGATTGCTTGAATGTATGGTAGCTCTGTTTTTAACTTTTTGAGGTACTTTTATACTGTTCTCAGTTGTGACTGTACCATTTTACATTCCCACAGAGTTCCCTTTTTCCACATCCTTGCCAGCATTTGTTACTTCCTTTTTTTTTAATAGTAGATATTCTAAGAGCATTCACAATTTTCTGTTGCCATCACCACCGCTCTTCATGGACTGTGGCAGTATGTTAGTCCGTTACAAAGTACCACAGGCCAGGTGGCTTAAGAAACAGTAATGTGTTGTCTCTCTTGTCTCATAGTTCCAGAGGCGGGAAGTCCAAGAATAAGGTGTCAGCGGGGTTGTTTCCTTCTGGGGACTGTTAGGGAGACCGTGTTCCCGGCCCCTGCCCCGGCCTCGCCCGGTTTGCTGGCAGTCTGGTGCTCTCTGGCTTGCAGAACCATCCCCAGTCTCTGCCTTCATGGTCCCTGCTGTTCCCCTGTGCCGTGTCTGCATCCCAGTCTCCCCTTTTTATAAGGGCACTGGTCATATTAGACACTGATAGCATCTTGTTTCCTTGTGAATCCCCTCTCCCATGTGTGGGCAGTGGCATACAGGAAAAGTTGTTGGATAAATACATTAAAAAGTAACAAAGGAGTGAGAAAGTTTGTACCTTGGAGTCCATACTGAGTCACCCACAGGGCTCCTTCCAGGTAAGCACTTGCGTTGTGAACTTCCGCAGCACACACACTTCTTGTCAGGCCCAGGGGATGTGTCCTGGTTCCCATGTCGGTTCCAGCATGTCCCCATGCTCCACAGGAGTGTAACAGCAACAGCACTGACCTCGGCGTACTGTGACACACTTAAAAGACACCATGGGAGGAAGATTGTTCCTGCCTTCTTTGGCTGAGTCCTACAGCTGCTATTTTTGGAGTTGGCTCCTGTGATTATTTCTGTGCTTAAGGGTTTAGGGTTGCTTGGTGGATGTGTTCACAATGGTCCAGCCGTCTCTGATTAAAGGGGAGAAACGGAAGGACAGACCTTTGAAAATTTTTGATGAGAGAAAAGATGGAGCTTGAAAACAGACTCTAAATAAAAACGTCTTATAGACTGAATCCACAACAAATATTTAGTTTTAAGAGCTTGCTGAGGCAAATGTAATAAATAAATGAATATAAAACAGTGAATGAATGAATACAGTGACTGAATAAGTCTGTGAACTGATTTAATACATGCCTGTCCACTGACTAACTGATAATCTTTCTTGCAAACAGCCCGCAATATTTGAAAATTACGTATTGGTATAGCTATCTACTGGGTTTCCCAGGTGGCGCTAGTGGAAGAGAACCTGCCTGCCAGTACAGGAGATGTGGAAGATGCAGGTTCGATCCCTGGGTCAGGAAGACCCCCTAGAGGAGGGCACGGCAACCCACTGCAGTACTCTTGCCTGGAGAACCCCCAGAGAGCCTGGAGGAGTACAGTCCACGGGGTCACAAAGAGTCAGACACGGCTGAGTGACAGCACACACAGCGCTCTATTACTGCCTTGGGGATGTATACATATACGTGTAGGTAGACATAGGATAGCAGTGAGGCTGTTTTTAGTGTGAGAGTAATCCAGGGTGACCTTTATGCTTCTCATTCTTTCTGTGCACATCTGGCTGTTGGGTACCCTCCATCAGCCAGGCAGGCCAGGGTCACCTGGCACCAGTGCCACCATAAACTGGAGGACGGGCAGGATGGGAAAATCATTGCTCACTCCTGGGCTCTTCAGGTGGGCTCCCAGGCTGTGCTGATAAATCTCACCAGGACAGATCCAGTGGCTTTGATCATGAGTAGTTGAGGAGCAAAAATGTAATTCCAGAAACCTTAATTCTGACCACCAGTTTGTATTCCATGGAACTTGCTGACCCTGTGCCCTAGTGCCCTTTTCCTTTGGTGGAATCTTTGGAGCTCAGCTCTGCCAGTCAATTTTCT
Source organism: Budorcas taxicolor (assembly GCF_023091745.1). Lineage (NCBI taxonomy): Eukaryota > Metazoa > Chordata > Mammalia > Artiodactyla > Bovidae > Budorcas > Budorcas taxicolor. The sequence continues at coordinate 6,309,195 of NC_068930.1, read as the reverse complement.
TTCTTCCCTCCTCTCTTACTCCCATTTGGCCAGACCCAGAGGGGAGGCACCTCTGAGGAGTGAGGTCTCTGGATGGCTCAGTCAGGCCTGGTCCATGGAACCTCCTGACACCCCCTGCGGTTCTGGGAAGTCATCCATGCAGAGACCAAGTTCAGGTGTTGATTATCTGGCTCCTGTCCTCCGTGGACGGCAATCAGACCATCACAGCAGTCATCTGTAAAGGTACCCTTGATAATGGACTGAGAAGTAAATCTAAGAGTCTTTTACAGATGTCTGGGGCCACAGCACTGTTATGTTTAACTTGGTGCAGATGACTTCTTTAGGTCAAAGGGTTAAACTTTGAGCCACAGCATAGCAGGAGAAAACCAAAAAGAGTGGAGCTTTTGCAACATCACACCCTATACACTTTGTGACAGTTTCACAGCTTTAAAGGTGAATGTAAAGCAAGTGGATCATACTGATTAAATTACCAGCTGTTAATTACATTGCCAGCTATAAATTATAAACTCTAATTCTGATTAACACAGCAGCTAATTGATTGACATCTTTGGCTGTGTTATAACTGAATTTGGCATGCACAGTCCCAAACTCATGGGAAGGAAGCAATGTCTCTATAGGCTGTGTAACATAGTGGATGAATCCTAGCTTTGTGATTCCCAAGAAAGTCCACAAAAGAATGCGAAACATAAAGGATACTTAGAATTATTGTCTCGCACTAAAAATAGTCTAGCTGCTATCCGACAAGAGCAAGGCACATATAGAAAACCTGTATTTTAATAGCCAACATTACTCACAAAATCAGGAAAGTGTATAATTAACTTGACAGTTGATGCTCTAACCAGTGCCTTGGTAAATAGGAACCTTTTGCTACTTTAAATCGCCATCTGGCTGCTACATGAAAGTTTGCTTTCAAGGGCTGGTCCACAGCTCTGTGTTCTGACTCCTTCGGACACATTTGAATATGAATAGTGTCAGATATTCTATTTAAGAAGACCACACTACCAGAGGAGAGAGAACACTTGCTTTTTGCAGGCAGTGTTCTTCCTTAGGAATACTTTAAGAGCTCTTATTTATTTACCAATTTCCAAAGCAAAGCATGGGCATTTTGACAATAAAAATCATCCTTTCGTAATTCCTGTTGGCTCCAGAAACACTTCACCTTTTCTTCATGAATTCTAGCTCTTCCACATGCATGCCTGGAATGCATGAAGGAACATTGAAAGGAAATAATTAGAAACATCTGTTTACATTTACCAGGAGCAAATATTAAAGGAGTTAAGATAAATATAATCATCACAGATTAAAAAACTCGGAATAAGAGAATGTCTGAATGGCGAGAGAGTGCCGCATTGCTGTATAAACACACTGTATGAAAGCACACTGGGTGAAGATACTATATGACATAGAAAGATCTTTCATTAAACGATATAAACAGCAGGCAGAGTTAACATGTACTAAATAAGTGTTTGGTAATATTCTTTTCTATTGTTAATTTACTGAACAGCTCGCCAGTGTGGTGTTTGGAGGAAATGGCACCTGTTGGGTTGGTGGTGCCGTTATTTACGGCATCAGGGCCTGGAACAGTCAGGACATCCACCCTCTCGGGCAGCCCTCAGACACCCACGCTGCAGCCCTGTCCACGACGTGTGGTGCCAGGGCCCTGACCCACATCTCCTTGTTGTCATGCCAGCCGTTGCCATGGCGTTGCTGGGCTTTGTTCAGAGCTTCTTGAAGTGGTTTGCTGAGAGCCCGTCCTGGCACCCACCGGAATCCGAGAGCAAGTGGGAAGATTGTGTTCTTGCAGTTTGCCCAGCACAGACGCTGCTGTTCACGGCAGTGCGGGGCAGGAGCCGTCCACATGCTGGCTTTTGGTACACACGTGCCTACTTTCCAAACACAGCAGTAGACTTTCCTGATTTTAATGGAGTTAAGAAGCTCAGTATAATTTTAAGTCAAAATAATGATCAGAATATGAGCTCCTGGTGTGAAGACTAGTGACATGCAAAAATAAGAATTGCACAAAGGACCTTTTTAAAATGATCAGTGCTGGGTCTTACCTCCTGCAATTCTGATCCAGTGCAGATGGAGGGGGCCCTGGAATTGGATGGGGCACAAGGAAAGAGAAGGAATCAAGATGACAAATTACTACCAGATGCACAGGTAGATACGGAGAAAGCTGAGCTCACCTGGGTGAGTGGAGGCAGGAGAAGGTGGCAGGGAAGAGCCGAGGCAGGTGAGCCTTGAGACCTGAATAGAAGGGGCCTGGCCCAGAGCCCCGAGCCCACAGCCGGTGCCTTGGAACGGCCAGAGAGGGTCTCAGAGGCCAGGCCTAAATAGCCTCCAATAAGGGCAAAATGCTCTCTGCAGGGCCAAAGAGGGTCTCAGAGGCCAGGCCTAAATAGACTCCAATAAGGGCAAAAGAGTGCCCTCTGGAGGTCATGGGGCAGCCTTGCTGGGACCACACTGGAGATGGAAGCAAATCTTAGGTGAAGGAATATGAGGTCTGTGTTCAGCACTGTGGTTGACTAGCAATTCTAAAGAACTATGAGTAAAACCATTAGGAAAGTTTAATAAATCATAATAAATATCCTTTAAATATTCACATAATTCACAGAAAAATGACAAAGCCCCAGGAGCCACAAAAAGGGACAGAGGTTCTATTTGGAGAGAAAGCTGAGGATGAAAGTATTGTAAGGTGCATTTCAAAACCATAGCCTTGGGGTCATTTGTCCTAAGAAAACATCTGCTCTGATAATTTGTATTGTGTAACTTTACTAACCTTGATTTGGGGATTGACTTAAAACTGCAGAGAAATTTTCACTGAAAGTGATCCACAGTTATCAACCAATCTGGAACACTGGGTGAAAGTACTTGCAGATCTTTTATAAAAGGACACACTGGCAACCCAGGTTACGTAGAACTTCTGCTTGTTGTTCAGCAAATGTTTGTGAAATTTCTCTTATGTGCTAGCCACAGCACTGTGTTGGGAATAGATGAGTGAACAAAACAGATGAACTTTCCTCTCCTCATTCAGCCTACATTCTAGCATGGGAGAAAGGAAGCTCAGTTCAATTCAGTCACTCAATTCTGTCTGACTCTTTGCCACCCCATGAACTGCATGCCAGGCCTCCCTGTCCATCATCAACTCCCAGAGCTTGCTCAAACTCATGTCCATTGAGTTGGTGATGCCATCCAACCATCTCATCCTCTGTTGTCCCCTTCTTTTCCTGTATTCAATCTTTCCCAGCATCAGGATCTTTTCTAATGAGTCAGTAGGTCACATCAGGTGGCCAAAGTATTGCAACTTTATCTTCAGCATTAGTCCTTCCAATGAATATTCAGGACTGATTTCTTCTAGGATTGACTGGTTTCATCTCCTTGCTGTCCAAGAGACTCTCAAGAATGTTTCCAGCACCATAGTTCAAAGGCATCAATTCTTTGGTGCTTAGCTTTCTTTATGGTCCAACTCTCACATCCATATATGATCACTGGAAAAACCATAGCTTTGACTAGACAGACCTCTGCCAACAAAGAAATTTCTCTTTTTTTTAATATGTTGTCTAGGTTGGTGATAGATTTTCTTCCAATCAAGTTCAGTTGCTCAGTCGTGTATGACTCTTGGCGACCCCATGAACCACAGCACGCCAGGCCTCCCTGTCCATCACCAACTCCTGGAGTCCACCCAAACCCATGTCTATTGAGTCAGTGATGCCATCCAACCATCTCATCCTCCACCATCCCCTTCTCCTCTGGCCCTCAATCTTACCTAGTATCAGGGTCTTTAAATGAGTCATCTCTTTGCATCAGGTGGCCAAAGTATTGGACTTTCAGCTTCAACATCAGCCCCTCCAATGAACACCCAGGACTGATCTCTTTTAGGATGGACTGGTTGAATCTTCTTGCAGTCCAAGAGACTATGAAGAGTCTTCTCCAACACCACAGTTCAAAAGCATCAATTCTTTGGCACTCAGCTTTCTTTATAATCCAATGCTCACATCAATACATGACTACTGGAAAAAACCATAGCCTTGACTAGATGGGCTTTAGTTGACAAAGTAATGTCTCTACTTTTTAATATACTGTCTAGGTTGGTCATAACTTTCCTTCCAAGGAGTAAGTATCTTTTAATTTCATGGCTGCAGTAACCATCTGCAGTGATTTTGGAACCCAGAAAAATAAAGTCAGCCACTGTTTCCACTGTTTCCCCATCTATTTCCCATGAAGTGATAGGACCAGATGCCATGATCATAGTTTTCTGAATGTTGAGCTTTAAGCCAATTTTTTCACTCTCCTCTTTCACTTTCATCAAGAGGCTCTTTAGTTCTTCACTTTCTGCCATAAGGGTGGTGTCATCTGCATATCTGAGGTTATTGATATTTCTCCTGGCAATCTTGATTCCAGCTTGTGCTTCCTCCAGCCCAGCATTTCTCATGATGTACTCTGCATATGAGTTAAATAAGCAGGGTGACAATATATAGCCTTGGCGTACTCCTTTTCCTACTTGGAACCAGTCAGCTGTTACATGTCCAGTTCTAACTGTTGCTTCCTGACCTGCATACAGATTTCTTGAGAGGCAGATCAGGTGGTCTGGTGTTCCCATCTCTTTCAGAATTTTCCACAGTTTATTGTGATCCACACAGTCAAAGGCTTTGGCATAGTCAATAAAGCAGAAATAGGTGTTTTTCTGGAACTCTTTTGCTTTTTCCATGATCCAGTAGATGTTGCCAATTTGATCTCTGGTTCCTCTGCCTTTTCTAAAACCAGCTTGAATGTCAGGAAGTTCAAGGTTCACATATTGCTGAAGACTGTCTTGAAGAATTTTGAGCATCACTTTACTAGTGTGTGATATGAGTGCTGAAGAAGTAGGCTTTCTTATCTCTTCTTGCTATTCTCTGGAACCCTGCATTCAGATGCTTATATCTTTCCTTTTCTCCTTTGCTTTTTGCCTCTCTCCTTTTCACAGCTATTTGAAAGGCCTCCCCAGACAGCCGCTTTGCTTTTTTGCATTTCTTTTCCATGGGGATGGTCTTGATTCCTGTCTCATGTACAATGTCATGAACCTCATTCCATAGTTCATCAGGCACTCTATCTATCAGATCTAGGCCCTTAAATCTATTTCTCACTGCCGCTGTATAATCATAAGGGATTTGATTTAGGTCATACCTGAATGGTCTAGCGGTTTTCCCTACTTTCTGCAATTTAAGTCTGAATTTGTTAATAAGGAGTTCCTGATCTGAGCCACAGTCAGCTCCTGGTCTTGTTTTTGTTGACTGTGTAGAGCTTCTCCATCTTTGGCTGCAGAGAATAGAATCAATCTGATTTCAGTATTAACCATCTGGTGATGTCCATGTGTAGCATCTTCTCTTGTGTTGTTGGAAGAGGGTGTTTGCTATGACCAGTGCATTTTCTTGGCAAAACTCAATTAGTCTTTGCCCTGCTTCATTCCGCATTCCAAGGCCAAATTTGCCTGTTACTCCAGGTGTTTCTTGACTTCCTACTTTTGCATTCCAGTCCCCTATAATGAAAAGGACATCTTTTTTGGGTGTTAGTTCTAAAAGGTCTTGTAGGTCCTCATAAAACCGTTCAACTTCAGCTTCTTCAGCATTACTGGTGTGGCATAGACTTGGATAACTGTGATATTGAATGGTTTGCCTTGGAGACGAGCAGAGATCATTCTGTCATTTTTGAGATTGCATCCAAGTGCTGCATTTCGGACTCTTTGGTTGACCATGATGGCTACTCCATTTCTTCTGAGGGAGCCCGCAGTAGTAGATATAGTGGTCATCTGAGTTAAATTCACCTATTCCAGTCCATTTTATTTCGCTGATTCCTAGAATGTCGACGTTCACTCTTGCCATCTCTTGTTTGACCACTTCCAATTTGCCTTGATTCATGGACCTGTCATTCCAGGTTCCTATGCAATATTGCTCTTTACAGCATCGGATCTTGCTTCTATCACCAGTCACATCCACAGCTGGGTATTGTTTTTGCTTTGGCTCCATCCCTTCGTTCTTTCTGGAGTTATTTCTCCACTGATCTCCAGGAGCATATTGGGCATCTACTGACCTGGGGAGTTCCTCTTTCAGTATCCTATCATTTTGCCTTTTCATATTGTTCATGGGGTTCTGAAGGCAAGAATACTGAAGTGGTTTGCCTTTCCCTTCTCCAGTGGACCACATTCTGTCTTAAGTGGTTTGCCATTCCCTTCTCTGGTGGACCACATTCTGTTCTCTTTGTGACCCATGGACTGTAACCTATCAGGCTCCTCTGTCCATGCAATTTTTGAGGCAATATCACTGACCTGGATTGCCACTTCCTTCTCCAGGGGATCTTCCCGACCCATGGATCGAACCCAGGTCTCCCAGATTGTAGACAGACACTTTACTGATTAATGCAAGGAAATAGAGGAAAAGAACAGAATGGGAAAGACTAGAGACCTCTTCAAGAAAATTAGAGATACCAAGGGAACATTTCATGCAAAGATGGGCTCGATAAAGGACAAAAATGGTATGGACCTAACAGAAGCAGAAGATATTATGAAGAGGTGGCAAGAATACACAGAAGAACTGTACAAAAAAGATCTTCACAACCCAGATAAGCATGATGGTGTGATCACTCACCTAGAGCCAGACATCCTGGAATACAAAGTCAAGTGGCCTTAGAAAGCATCACTACGAACAAAGCTAGTGCAGGTGATGGAATTCCAGTGGAGCTATTTCAAATCCTGAAAGATGATGCTGTGAAAGTGCTGCACTCAATATGCCAGCAAATTTGGAAAACTCAGCAGTGGCCACAGGACTGGAAAAGGTCAGTTATCATTCCAATTCCAAAGAAAGGCAATGCCAAAGAATGCTCAAACTTCTGCACAATTGCACTCATCTCACCCGCTAGTAAAGTAATGCTCAAAATTCTCTAAGGCAGAATTCAGCAATACGTGAACCATGAACTTCCAGATGTTCAAGCTGGTTTTAGAAAAGGCAGAGGAACCAGAGATCAAATTGCCAACATCCGCTGGATCATGGAAAAAGCAAGAGAGCTCCAGAAAAACATCTATTTCTGTTTTATTGACTATATCAAAGCCTTTGACTGTGTGGGTCACAATAAACTGTGGAAAATTCTTCAAGAGATGGGAATACCAGACCACCTGACCTGCCTCTTGAGAAATCTGTGTGCAGGTCAGGAAGCAACAGTTAGAACTGGACATGGAACAACAGACTGGTTCCAAACAGGAAAAGGAGTACGTCAAGGCTGTATATTATCACCCTGCTTATTTAACTTCTCCGCAGAGTACATCATGAGAAATGCTGGGCTGGAAGAAGCACAAGCTGGAATCAAGATTGCTGGGAGAAATCTCAATCACCTCAGATATGCAGATGACACCACCCTTATGGCAGAAAGTGAAGAGGAACTAAAGAGCCTCTTGATGAAAGTGAAAGAGGATAGCGAAAAAGTTGGCTTAAAGCTCAAAATTCAGAAAACTATGATCATGGCATCTGGTCCCATCACTTCATGGGAAATAGATGGGGAAACAGTGGAAACAGTGTCAGACTTTATTTCTGGGGGCTCCAAAATCACTGCAGATGGTGATTGCAGCCATGAAATTAAAAGACGCTTATTCCTTGGAAGAAAAGTTATGACCAACCTAGATAGCATATTCAAAAGCAGAGATATTACTTTGCTGACTGAGGTCCTTCTAGTGAAGGCTGTGGTTTTTCCTTTGGTCATGTATGGATGTGACAGTTGGACTGTGAAGAAGGCAGAGCTCTGAAGAATTGATGCTTTGAACTGTGGTGTTGGAGAAGACTCTTGAGAGTCCCTTGGACTGCAGGGAGATCCAACCAGTCCATTCTGAAGGAGATCAGCCCTGGGATTTCTTTGGAAGGAATGATGCTAAAGCTGAAGCTCCGGTACTTTGGCCACCTCATGTGAAGAGTTGACTCATTGGAAAAGACTCTGATGCTGGGAAGGATTGGGGGCAGGAGGAGGAGGGGATGACCGAGGATGAGATGGCTGGATGGCATCACGGACTCAATGGACTTGAGTCTGAGTGAATTCCGGGAGTTGGTGATGGACAGGGAGGCCTGGCATGCTGTGATTCATGGGTTTGCAAAGAGTCGGACACGACTGAGTGACTGAACTGAACTGAGATGAGTGCAGTTGTGTGGTAGTGTGAGCATTCTTTGGAATTGTGTTTCTTTGGGATTGAATGAAAACTGACCTTTTCCAGTCCTGTGGTCACTGCTTAATTTTCCAAATGTGCTGGCATATTGAGTGCAGCACTTTCACAGCATCATCTTTTAGCAGTAGGTGCCCAGTATGTTACTGGAGATCAGTGGAGATATAACTCCAAAAGAATGAAGGGATGGAGCCAAAGCAACAACAACATCTGATTGTGGATGGGGCTGGTGATGGAAGCAAGATTTGATGCTGTAAAGAGCAATATTGCATAGGAACCTGGAATGTCAGGTCCATGAATCAAGGCAAATTGGAAGTGTTCAAACAGGAGATGGCAAGTGTGAACACTGACATTCTAGGAATCAGCAAACTAAGATGGACTGGAATGGATGAGTTTAACTCAAATGACCATTTTATCTACTACTGTGGGCAGAAAACCCTTGGAAGAAATGGAGTAGCCATCATGGTCACCAAGAGTCTGAAATGCAGTACTTGGATGCAATCTCAAAAAGACAGAATGATCTCTGTTCGTTTCCAAGGAAACCCATTCAATATCACAGTAATCCAAGTCTATGCCCCAACCAGTAACGCTGACGAAGCTGAAGTTGAACAGTTCTATGAAGACCTACAAGACCTTTTAGAACTAACACTCAGAAAGATGTCCTTTCCATTATAGGGACAGGAATGCCAAAGTAGGAAGTCAAGAAACACCTGGAGTAACAGGCAGATTTGGCCTTGGAGTACAGAATGAAGCAGGGCAAAGGCTAACAGAGTTCTGCCAAGAGAATGCACTGATCATAGCAAACACTCTCCTCCAACAACACAAGAGAAGACTGTACACATGGACATCACCAGATGGTCAACTCTGAAATCAGATTGATTATATCCTTTGCAGCCAAAGATGTAGAAGTTCTTTACAGTCAGCAAAAACAAGACCGGGAGCTGACTGTGGCTCAGATCATGAACTCCTTATTGCCAAATTCAGACTTAAATTGAGGAAAGTGGGGAAAACCACTACCATTCAGGTATGACCTAAGTGAAATCCCTGATGACTATAGAGTGGAAGTGAGAAATAGCTTTAAGGGACTAGAGCTGATAGAATGCCTGATGAACTATGGACAGAGGTTCGTGACATTGTACAGAAGGCAGGGAGCAAGACCATCCCAAAGGAAGAAAAAAAAGAAATGCACACAAAAAGATTTTCTTCCAAGGAGCAAGCATTTTTAAATTTCATGGCTGCAGTCACCATCTGCAGTGATTTTGGAGCCCCAGAAATAAAGTTTGTCACTGTTTCCATTGTTTCCCCATCTGTGTGCTATGAAGTGATGGGACTGGATGACATGATCTTAGTTTTCTGAATGTTGAGTTTTAAGCCAACTTTTTCACTCTCCTCTTTTACTTTCATCAAGAAGCTCTTCAGTTCCTCTTCACTTTTTGCTGTAAGAGTGGTGTCATCTGCACATCTGAGGTTATTGATATTTCTCCTGTTAATGTTGATTCCAGCTTGTGCTTCATCCAGCCCGGCTATTTACATGATGTACTCTGCATATAAATGAAATAAGCAAGGTGACAATGTATAGCCTTGGCGTACTCCTTTTCCTCTTTGGAACCAGTCTCTTGTTCCATGTCTGGTTCTAGCTATTGCTTCTTGCCCTGCATACAGACTTCTCAGGAGGCAGATAAGATCTGGTATCTCTACAACAAATTAGTCAACATATGAAAAAGCAGCAGACTCACAGATATAGAGAACAAACTAGTGGTTGCAAGTGGGGAGAGGGAAGTGGGGAAGGGGCAAGAGAGGGGTAGGAGAATAAGTGGTACAAACTATTATATGTAAAATAAGCATCAAGGACATATTGTACAACACAGGGAATGTAGCCAATATTTTATAACTACAAATGGGGTATAATCTTTCAAATTTGTGAATCACTGTGTTGTGTACTTGAAACATATTATAAATTAACTCTACCTCAAAAAAAAAATTAAAAAGCAGAAACAAAGTGTCATTCCTCTCCTATCTAATTGGAAGCACTTGATTTCTCCCTCTTTGGGCACTATACTTGATTAATTGTATGAAACCCCGCATCATGATTTCTTTCTGGCTACCCAGGCTGTGATTGTAATATCCCAGAGGATGGCTTCATGTAATTCCTTGCAGGGTTCCCCATCCAAATATTTCTGCTGAAATTAATATCAATTCAAAACGCTATCAAGTCAATATTTTCCAGTTATATGAACTATGGTTGTTAGTATTATGATTTGTCTATTAGCAATAACCTAACGAGTTCTGGGTAGAAACCAGAAATAGATGTGATCTCAGAAATGAACAGACGTGCTGTCTAAAATAGCACTTCTTAGAAACTGAAAGTACTATAAAATGTATGGCATCACTAGTCTACCTGTTTTGTCTTTGAGGAGGGAAAATCCAATGTTAAATCCTGCTATACAGATAGATGTGTAAAATCAAAGGACACTTGAATACCCACAGTTTAAGTTTACAGGGGTGAGATTTCTTGGTTTACAATGGAAATATTCATTCTTTACTTTATGATAAATATATGCCCTTCTTGAAGCTTTTTTTTTTTTTTTTTGCCTTGTCTGCTCTCCTGAAGGAATTCAGAGGGACACTCAGTTCTGTAAAGCTGATAATGAGAACTCTATAAGCCATGTAAACCAAGAGATGATTGTGACTACTTCAGGATGTAGAATTGTTAACCTCATGGTCATCTGCAGGCATGGTGCTCAAGCAAGCAAAAAGCACAGGGGCTTGAGAAATGCCACACCGTCAGAACATGGACAGATCCCTCACTTCTCCAGATGTTATATTCTCCCAGTTCGAGTATCCTTCAAACACAGAGGTGTGGAAGGCGCCTTGCACAAGCAGTGTGGCTGTTTCTCACAGCCAGTTCTTGGAGCTCCTTTGGATAGATGAGGAATTTGAGTCATGGCATAGTCTTTATAGTTGGGCTTCCCTGGTGGCTCAGACACTGAAGAATATGCCTGCAGTGCGGGAGTCTTAGGTTCAGTTCTTGGGTTGAGAAGATTCCCTAGAGAAGGAAATGGCAACCCACGCCAGTATTCTTGCCTGGAGAATTCCATGAACAGAGGAACCTGGCAGGCTGCAGGCCAATGGATCGCAAAGAGTTGGACACAAATGAACAACTAACCCTTTCACTTTCATCCTTTTTATAAATCTGTTAATCAAAGATAGTTGCTAGAAAATGAAGCTCTGTATGTGAATATACACATACACATATGTTGCAGACTGTTTGTGTATATATAATGTTCTGAAGAGTTTGGTGTCTTTAATGAGTGTTATTCTAATACTCATTTAAAATAAAGGACAATATGAAACAACTCCTCCTCAGAAGCTCATTCATACAGTGTTTGTGCTGAGTTAGAACATCTGTTCCCATGTGGAGTGTGAGACATCTGGTCATGTCGTATGTTGTTTTGTTTAACCCATAATATATCAGAAGTCTGGTATTGGACTTAGCCTACTCTAGACACCATAGGTAAGCATTCTTCTGGGGTGCAGTTTGGGAGTCCAGATTTCATCCAGAGGTGACTGGTTCATCTTCTAAATATACTTGGCATTTAAGTGGATGAATAAAAATTATAGACTATGAGCCTTTTGGTGGGTGCAGTAGCTATATAAAGACCAGAAAACCTCAGTGCCCTTCCTCTGCATTCACACACCAGCTTCCTCCCAGCTCCAGACTTAGTAGATATCCCTTCAATATATACTTCTTTTGCAATATTGTACACATCTTGGCTCCTTGCGTGTGCCCTTTGTGATGCTAATCACTTCAGAGTGTGTGTCAGGCAGACTTTCCAGATGGGTAAGTGTGCTTAAGACAGTGAAAAGGCAGACTTGAAACTTGGGCATGTTTGAGTTTAAAGTGCCTTCTCTTAGTCACTTTCATTATACTCGATTTGATTTTGTGAATACTGCACCAGATTGTGAGCTACTTTAAGGTACAAATGATGCCCTCCTCATCTCTGGGTCCATAGTACCTAGCAGAGTTCTCGGCCTGTGGTGGATACTGAGTGCAGGGAGGAAGAGAGGGGATCAGGAGGAGGTGTCCTGCTTTATTTTCACAGATCACCGTGTTACCAAACAGGTTCAGATGCTCGCTGCTCAAAAGCCAGTGATTGAGAGGCAAGTGTTGGTATAAAGGAAAGTTGCTTCCATCAGAGAAGCCACTAATCTGGGGAGAAAGTGGACTTATGTTCTGAGACCAATGCCAAAGATTCTGCTCAGCCATGACAATTTTTAAAGAGAAAGAAGGGAAGCAATCTCAGTTAATCTTCATGGTAGGAGGTCAGATTCGTCATCATTTTTCTGCTGTGTGCAGACCTGCTGACTTCTCCGGATCTTCCTTTGGAAGCTTGTCTTGCCCACGCGGTCTGCCTGCAGATTTGCTGAGAGGGAAGCTGGGAATAGAGAGTCCATCATTCTTTAATGACATAGTTCTTCATTCTTACTCCTTTTGAGGAAAGTAATCAACAGGTTAGGCAAGGCATTTTATATATTCAATAGTTAGATTAAATGTCACCAAGTGATCTCATTTTTCTAATTAAGGCCCAAGGAAATCAGAAATGGGCAAACAGGAAAGGGGCCAAAGAGCTGCTTAGACTTGTCAGACATTATTCCATTTCTCTGGGGTTAGGGGCAAAGGTCTGTCTTCTGTAACTTTTTCATGCTGACATAGGGTGGTGTATTCTGAGTGGAAGATACTGAGAAATGTGTCTGTAGCATATCTTTGCTGACAGTTTTAGTTGCCTGCTTATATGTATGAGCTACAGTTATTTTTGATGCCCACAAGGGGATAGATAGATGCTTCCCTTGTAGCTCAGTCAGTAAAGAATCTGCCTGCAGTGTAGGAGACCTGGGTTCAATCCCTGGATCGGGAAGATGCCCTGGAGAAGGAAATAGCAACCCATTCCAGTATTCTTGCCTGGAAAATCCCGTGGACAGAGGAGCCTGGCAGGCTACAGTCCATAGGGTCACAAGATTCGGACATGACTTAGCAACTAAACCACCACCAAGATATAGATTATTATGAGTGCTAACGTTAATACCGTTCTTTGAAGTGCTAGCCATAGACTTAGATTTGCTCAACACGCAGCAGCTTATATCATGGCTAAAGTCTAGTCATCACGCAGTTAGCTTTTCCCTCTGGTGGCAATTATAGTGTCTGTACAGTGACCCAGAAATGTGCCTCAGACACTGAAAGATCCTGTGACTCTATTGTCCTGGTCATGAACTGCTTGAGCCTGCTCTTCTGTTACTCAGGGAGGCCTCGGAGATATCAGTTTTTCCACAGGCCAAAGGCAACGGACATGGAGGGGGCCTTTGTATTATGTTGGTGGGGATGAGGGTGAATGAGGTGGGCTGCAGGGTTTTGCTGGATTGTAACCACATGGATTGAACAAATGGAAACCTAGGTACCAGGAAAGTCTGTTGTGGGAGGGGAGATGGATGCAGTGTTTGATACTCATTTTTTGACCATTGAAAGGAATGGATTAAGATTTTCTAAATAAATTTTGTTTTAAAAAGTGCCAAGATTTCCCCAGCCTAATTTTAGTTGCAGAAATGCCTGCAAAGGAAGCCTCCACCACCGAGGGCTTATGTAAGCTTCTTGAAACAATTTCCTGTCTTCCCTGAGCTAAGAACAACTTACCTGTGAGGTTTTGGTCTCATAAACTTGCTGAACCAGATGCAAATGCAGGTGTCCTGTGGCTTTCACAGCTGCAGTTAAATATTTAAATTTGGCTTGGAGATTGCCTTTCTTTCTCAGGGTTAGTAAATTTTTTCATTTCCTGTGCTGCGGAAATCTAGTCAGTTACCTAATTTCAGAATAATGAGCAATATTTCCACTTTCAAACATGTATTTTTTTCATCTTAATGTGATAAATACCATGAAATTTCCACAAGCAGGAAGAAATGTTGTTTATCTCTTATTACAATTTATTTGAGTGGCTTGAGTTATACACCCAAGGGTTTTATTTTCTTGTTATTTGTTGTTCCTGCTGCTGTTTGTATATTCTCAGGGGATTTTAGAAGGACAGTCACCTATGCACAGATTCTTGGTCCTTGAATGCCTCATATTTAAGAATGCTTGTTCCCAGCCTCCTCAGACTGTATGCCTGCCCCTTTGCCCCTCCCGGCTCCATTCTCTGCTGCCTCAGCACACTGACTCCCAACCATGGGATCATGGGCTGGGCTCGTGTCTTACTCAGAAATTGTGGCTTCTGAGTTTTGTATGAAATGGAATTTTGTAATATGGGGTGAAACCCAGCAACTCTTGTGTCATGTTTTTACAATGAGAAAATATGACACAAATTCTAAACGAATAACTTACTCGTTTATAGAGCCCTACCTAGTAGTATTTGCTGTGAAGAATCCACCTGCAATGCAGGAGACCCTGGTTTGATTCCTGGGTTGGGAGGATCCGCTGGAGAAGGGATAGGCTACCCACTCCAGTATTCTTGAGCTTCCCTTGTGGCTCAGCTGGTAAAGAATCTGCCTGCAATGCAGGAGACCTGGGCTCGAGCCCTGAGTTGGGAAGATCCCCTAGATTAGAGAACAGCTACCTACTCCAATATTCTGGCCTGGAGAATTCCATGGACTGTATAGGCCATGGGGTCACAAAAAGTCGAACATGACTGAACAACTTTGACTTTCACTTCCACTTAGTGAAGGCAGTATAAAGCCTGCAAGGATAGGCCTAGCCTTGGACTTCAGTGTTTCATGCTGTTTGATTTAATACACATATGTAAAAAAAGGAGAGAATGGAGAGGGCCCTGACTTCATTAAGTTATCAAAGGACTTTGTGATCCCTAAGAGAAGCCCTGAGGCATGAATTGCCCTTTAATTGAATGCTTTTGTTTGTAAGATTCTTTATAAGGAGTCTTTGTTTTAAACATAATTCCTCAATATTTTTTCATGCTTATTCCAAGTTCATCATGAGCTTTTTATAACAAAAGGAGAGAAGGGCAGGGGTTGGAGAGAGAGAGATATTGTGGACATTTTATCTTACCTAATTATTTAAAAAATTTTTGTTTGGAAAATTGCTTTACAATTTTGTTTTGGTTTCTGCCATACAACAATATGAATCAGTCATATATATAAATCCCTTCCCTTCTGAACCTCCCTCCTCCCACCATCCCACCCCTCTAGGTCATCACAGAGCACAAGACTGGGCTACATGTGTTATTTAGCAACTTCCCACTAACTATCTATTTTATACATGTATACTATACTATATATGTCAATATATATTTATACTGTATATGTCAATGCTGCTTTCTCAAATCATCCCACCCTCACCTTCCCCTGCTGTGCCCACAAGTCTGTTCTCTACTAGATTCATCAGTACCATTTTTCTAGATTCTATATATATGTGTTAATATGTGATACTTGTGTTTCTCTTTCTGATTTACTTCATTTTGTATAAGAGGTTCTAGGTTCATCTACTTCCCTACAACTGACTCAAATTTGTTCCTTTTTATGGCTAAGTAATATTCTATTCTTAAAATGTACCAAAACTTCCTTATCCATTCATCTGTTGATGGATGTCTAGGCTGCTTTCATGTCCTGGGTATTGTAAATAATGCTGCAGTGAATATTGGGGTACATGTATCTTTTTCAATTATTGTTCCCTCAGGGTATATGCTCAGTAGTGGGATTGCTAGGTCGTATCTTAGATTTATTCCTAGTTTTTTTAAGGAATCTCCATACTGTTCTGTATGGCTGTATCAGTTTACATTCCCACCAACAGTACAGAAGGGTTCCCTATTTTCCACACCCTCTCTAGCACTCATGGTTTGTAGAATTTTGATGAAGGCCTTCTGATTGGGATGATGTGATCTCTTATTACAGTTTTGCATTTGCATTTCTCTAAGGACAAGTGATATTGAGCATCTTTTCATGCTTATTGGCCATCTTTATGTGTTCTTTGGAGAAATGTTTGTTTAGGTCTTCTGCACATTTTTTGACTGGGGTGTTTGTTTTTCTGATATTGAGCTGTATGAGTTGCTTATATATTTTGAAGATTAACCCTTTTTCAGTTGCTTTGTTTGCAGCTATTTTCTCCCATTCTGAGAGTTTTCTTTTCATCTTGTTTATTGTTTCCTTTGCTGTGCAAAAGCTTTTATGTTTTATTAGGTCCTAATTGTTTATTTTTGTTTTTATATCCATTAATCTAGGAGGTAGTTCAGAGAGAATCTTACTGCTATTTATTTACTCAGTGATTTTAATGAGCTGTTGTGTTCGTATGCTCGGTCACTCAATTGTGTCCGACTCTTTGTGGCCCCATGGACTGTAGCCTACCAGGATCCTCTGTCCTGGGAATTTTCCAGGCAAGAATACTGGAGTGAGTGGCCATTCCCTATGCTAGGGTATCTTCCCAACTCAGGGATCAAACCTGAGTCTCTCGTGTCTCCTGCAGTGGCAAGCGGATTCTTTACCACTAGCGCCACCTGGGAAGTCCTGATGAGCTATCATAGTTTGAACCAACTCAAACTGCAAAACTCACATTTATGCATCACACCCTAGAGAGTACCAGTTCTCACTGGCCTGGAGAAATCTGGATGAAGATACACTTGGATTTTCCCCGTCCCCTGTCACTGCCTGTCGTCTCTCCACTAAATCCCATCTCCTAGGAAACCAATGCTTTTAATCAGGGCCTCCCAAGTTCCCAGTGCCAGCCTCAGTCAATGGTTGGACTTGGACCTAAACAGAAAGCTGAGTGCTATCAGGGTGGACTGTACTTGAGTCCACCTCCAGTGCTAAGGTCAAAGACCAAAAGCTTACCTCCCTGCCTCTACCTTATGTTCCCTGAGGAGTCCAGGATGCCCACTTTCCCCCTCGAGCCTGTTGCCATCTAGATCTCCGTGGATTCCTGGAGCTTTTAGTCTCAAGGTCTCTTCTTTTTCTGAGAACAGACTAAAATCCAGTGCTGGCAGACTTGCCAGTCCACACAGATTGCATCTCCTCATGGCTGTGTTCTTTGATCTAGGACAGATTACCCCAAACCCGAAAACCAGCAATTTGCCTGGGACCCCTTGGAGGAAACAGACCTTCACAAGGCCCCTGTCTACAGAGAGCTGTGCTAAGTGTCTGCAGGATGAGGGGCTTTAGTGGTACCATAATTCTTATTATTCCCGTTTGAAAAAAGTTCCCGGAGAAGGAAATGGCCTCCCACTCCAGTGTTCTGGCCTGGAGAATTCCAGACTGTAAAGTCTATGGGGTCACAAAGATTCTGACACGACTGAGCGACTTTCACTCACTTGAAGAAAGCTACTTTACATGGCTGCATCCTCCCCTCTCGGGGACATCTGTGCAGACCTCGCCCACTGGGCTGGTTTCCTTGTGCTGCACGGAACCTCCCCAGAGCTGAGAGGCAGAGCGCCATCCTAGCGGGAGACGGCCTCAACTTCAAATCCCAATTCCCCTGGTTGCTTGTGTAAGTAGGGGTGGGGAGGCAAAGTGTATGAACGCTAAACGTTTCTTTCTTCATAAGGTAATGAGAACAGCAGCAATCCCTGCCTTGTATTTAAATAAGATGATCTCGCATAAGGCCTGGCCCTTGTTGTTGTCAAAACATGTTAGCTGCTGCTGGCAGTGTGAATGGTGTTCCCTAACACCCCTCCCAGGAGTCAGCACCGTGGCCCCACAACCGCGCAAGAGAGCAGAGGGGACTTGTACCTGTGCAGTCACCTCTGCTCTATCCGCCTTTATTCCTTCATCCGCCTCTTCTTTCTCTACAGGTGGATGAGGTAAAGTGCTAACTAGTGTCCCGCTGAAGTCCCAGCCCCCTTGCTTTCCAAGGCACAGCCCATGCTGCAGATTTGCATTGAAGTGCTGCTACTTTTTATCCCTGTGTTTCCTAAGCTCTCCTGTACCTCAGTCCCCTCAAGTCACTCAGCAAACACCCAAGACCAGAGCTGTGCGGTGCTGCTAATGCTGTGGAGAGCAGCAGAGCTCAAAGTTAGACCCTGCTCTGAGCTTGCAGGCTGAATGACAGCTGGGCTCCCAGGGCCAGCTGACACATGGCTGCGCCTCCACCCACATGGCAGCCCACGTGAGCACCAGCTGGAAGGGAGATGGCAGAGCGGTGCTAGACTTCACGACTCGGGCGTGGGATGAGGGCTTAGAAACCAGGGGAGAAACAGATGAAACTCTTCTATTTCAAAAGAAGGCAATTCAGAGAGTTATATTTAAATTGAGAATCCTTTAGCTGCTCCTGCTAATTTACCTCAATCTTGTTATGCCACCAAAACTTTGCATGCTTCACTTAAAATGCATCACCTACATTTACTGATGGGACATGATTGTGAACTTTACAGGTCCATCCGCATCCTGAGGGTCTGC
This sequence comes from Budorcas taxicolor, assembly GCF_023091745.1. Classification (NCBI taxonomy): domain Eukaryota; kingdom Metazoa; phylum Chordata; class Mammalia; order Artiodactyla; family Bovidae; genus Budorcas; species Budorcas taxicolor. Next base: position 6,290,639 of record NC_068930.1, on the reverse strand, counting down.
ATCAAACCTACTGCTTGTGGCTTGCTAACCAACATCCCTTTTCTCTGTCCGCCCTCATCAGCCCCCAACAGGATCTCCCACTCACTGAGGGCTTTGCTCATCATCCCTGTTACCCACTGAACTCACCATTGCAAAACTGATCTTCCTCACCCACAGCTTGAATTTAAAACATAGATTTTATTATTATTCAGTTATAGAAGACCAATGGATAAGAGACAGCTCTCATTGAAAAGAGAGTTTGTCACCAGCAGACACCAAGAGGAGGGTGCATGTTAAAGCATGAAAAATCAAAAACTAAAAGATGTGGTTGATACACGTCATTATGTCACTTGCTGCTTAGAAACCTTCAGTGTTCATTGGCTTTGGAGCCAGTGTTCGAGTTTTTCCACTTTCTGGTCACTGCTGCAGTCCAGCTTTGTCCACCACTCTATACTTTCCCCCTCTTTCACCCGATGTTCCAGCAAAACTGCACTCCTTGGGGTTTCTCATCAGTTCAGTAAAAGCAACAGTCCTTGTGTGACTTTTCATTCCCCTGCCTCGTGTCTAGCTGACCAAGACTTCAGTACCACCTGCTTTCTGAGAAACTTTAATTGGTGGTGGGACTGTGTGTGTGTGTGTGTGTGTGTGTGTGTGTGTGTGTGTGTGTGTGTATGGGGGCTTCACACAATTAATACCAGGCACAGACCTTTGCCATGGAAGTTAGCAGGAAAAAAATGCCTATTTCTTCACATCCACTCAAATGCTAACTTTCTTTCTAGTTGCAGTAAAGCTTCAATAAAGGGCTTCCCTGGTGGCTCAGACAGTAAAGAATCTGCCTTCAATGCAGGAGAGGTCTGGGTTCGTTCCCTGGGTCAGGAAGATCCCTTGGAGAAGGAAATGGCAACCAACTCCAATATTCTTGCCTAGTTCCACGGACAGAGGAGTCTGGTGGGGTACAGTCCATGGGGCTGCAAAGAGTCCGTCATGACTGAGCGAGTATGAATGGAATAAAAAGATATAACAAAAAGGGCTCCTCAGGCCTTTTGCAATTTTTGCTTCTCCATCTCTGATTTTTTATGGGCCCTCTGGCTTAAACTTTCTTTGTTTGTAGTTGTGAAGCATGTGCTGGTTCTGTCACCTCCTTGTGTGTGACGGCACCTGGAGAGGAGTGTAGGTGTGCTTTGTCCTTCTGGAGGCTCCTCTGCTCCAGCACTCCTGTGGCCAGCAACAGACAGTCAGCGACACGGGCAGCTCTGAGAACTGCCCTGTGAGGTGGTGAGAAGAACTGGATGGGATGTCAGGAGACCCGTGTATGGGAAAGACTCTTCAACTGGTTTGCCATCTGCCCCTCACTGCCTGCACAGTGGATGTGCTCTGCCAATGCAGAGCCCACGTGCTCCTGCCTGTAACAACAGTGATTTCTTCTTCCCTGGCTGGAGAGTTTACTGACTCCTTCAGATTTTCAGATTGGATCCTTCCACGATGCGGTTCAGGATGTCCCAAGACCATGACTGGTTTTTAGACTTGATCACTCTGGACTTGAACAGTGATTGCCAAAAAGAATAAAAATTTAAAAACAGAACTTCCATGCTCAGCCTCTTATTTATCTCCCTCCACCCACTTTCTTATTGCACTAACTACTTTGCAAAACAAAAACATGGAGTCACCTGCCTATTTTGCTGTTAATTTTGTGGGGGTTGCACCTAGTCTAGTGCCTCCTCCCACATCCGGCTTTAGACCTGTTTTCTCTAAGTATCTTCCTCTAGAGGTGACGACAGGGCCCGATTAGTGTGTAGTAATGACCTTGGCACTCGAGAAGGAAAGGGAAATACGACACGTGACGCATAGAGACCTCCTGCAGGTCATCCTGTCCCCAACTGGTGGTTTTTTCTAGAGGATTCCATTTACAGCTGTACAGAGGGTGGAAGGAAGGAGAGAAAGAATCTAAACTGCTGAGAGTTTGTAGCCAGGATTGGCCTGTTGTTGGCTGCTCAGGCATAGGTATGTCTGGTGGGAGGAGGAGGACCTAGGCTAATGTCTGGGTTCCCTGCCAGCACTCTAATTTTATGATGACTTTTTTCTTTTTTTGGCTTTTATTTAGGGTGTCTCTTAAATGCCAATTTGTCTAGTCTGCTTCTTACCTAAATAAAAGAGTGCTTATAGACATGATGTACACCTGTTAAAACCAGTGTTTGCATTTACAAGAAAGCAACCACTGCTTCCTAACCCTGTCCGAAAATAACCCATTTCTCATGGATTCCAACCTGAATTGGGCCAGTTGTGGAGGAAACTTGCCTGTGGTTGAACACAAACTCCATTTTTCTTTTCTTTTTTCCCCCCAGGATTACACCTTGACCATGTATTTTCAACAATACTGGAGAGATAAAAGGCTCGCCTATTCTGGGATCCCTCTCAACCTCACGCTGGACAATCGAGTGGCTGACCAGCTCTGGGTGCCTGACACATATTTCTTAAATGACAAAAAGTCATTTGTGCACGGAGTGACGGTGAAGAACCGCATGATCCGCCTCCACCCTGACGGGACGGTGCTGTACGGGCTCAGGTCTGTCTGCCCTGTGGGCTGGGTTCATGGTTGCATGGCACGTTGGCCTTGAGTTTCACTGGAGTTGATTATATTAAGTGAGGCCATGTCCTCCGATTAATTAAGAGACATCCATGAAACATTCTGTACTCTGAAGAAGAAGAATGTTATAAATCTAAGATTCGGAGCATTACTGTTACTATAAAGCAAGGCTGTTTTTCACTTGCTTGAAAAGTGAATCGAGTTGGTGTAATTGGTCTGTAAGAGCAGATTCCCTCAGGATGGATTTCCCATATCATAACCACAAAGGCCTATAATTAATATCACCTTCATACTTTAGAGGCTTTCAGTAAAGTTTCCTAAAGCCATTTGCAGAGTTTAGAAAAAGATCTATGTGTGCTGACATACAGTATGGTCTCCACAGGGCTTTATGAGGGATATTTATGGGGATGAGTAAATATGAGGCTTCCTGGTGAGAATAACCTCTCGCCAGGTCTTATAATGAAGTCCCATGAATTTGGAAACCAGACTGCTTGCTGTCTGGAACCCTGAGGAGTCCCTGGGCTTCCCGAGTTATGCTGGAAGCCACCAAGCCTTCCCGTGATGTTCCACCACTGCTGGTTGTTAGTAATTTTGACTTCCACTGAGTGGTGCCCTTAGCAATCTGTGTCTCATGTGTTGACTTAGCACTGGTTTTTGTTTTGTTTTAGAGTAAGTATGTCTGCCTCACAGTCAGGAATGGGGCACAAGTGGTTATCTCGGAGCAAAGGTTTATCTCCAAATGTTGTGAATCTTCTTTTAACATTTAATTTACTTATGGCTGCATAGGTCTGTGTTGTGGCGCACAAGCTTAGTAGTTGGAGCTTGTAGGCTCTAGAGCATGAGCTCAGTAGTTGTGGTGCATGGGCCTAGTTGCCCAGCAGCATGTGGGAGCTTAGCTCCCAGGCCAGGGGTTGAACCTGGGCCCCTTGCATTGGCAGGCAGATTCTTAACCACTGGACCACCAGGGAAGTCCCTGTTGTAAATCTTTGACTAAGACTCCAGCAGGGCTAAAGAGTAATCATAATAATGTATATTTAAATCCATACCACTGTGAACTTTAGTGCTTTGGGAAGAGTAAAGGGAATTATTTAACACTGGCTTAATTGGAAAACGTTAAGTGACTTCCTCAAAACACCAGTATATAGAATGAGATTTGGAATTTTAGCAAAAATCAGACTTAACTGTAAGAGAAAAAAGTGGCGCAGGTCAACTAAGCCATGGTGTTACTCTAAAAAGAATCTAGATAATATTTCCTTGGGATATTTTCAGCATTTTGTATTTTTGCCTGAAAGTGAGAGATGTGGTTGAAAAGTTTTGAAATTCTGACAAGTAAAAAAAATCGGTTGTTCAAAAGACTATCCAGACGCCATGTAAGCATAAAATGGTGAGTCACATCCTTCATTTACCTGCCCTCCCTCCCCAAAAACATGGGTAGAAATGTGTGTGTGTGTGAGTGTGTGTGTGCGTGAGAGTGTGTGTGTGTGTGTGTGTGTGTGTGTGTGTGTGTGTGTGTGTGTGTGTGTGTAGTGGGGGCAAAGCATAGGAAGCAGATATCAATGAAAACTAGGCTCAGCCTTCTTGTCTTCTTGCTGCTTGGGTTCTCTCCATTTTTATTTTTATGTTGTTTATTTTCTCACCAGGGTTAGAGTACATTTAGTGTATCTAAGAAGAAAGAGGTTTCACTCTGTTAGGACAGTATCTGAGTCCACTCAGATCGCTTTAACAAACGCCCACAGCAGACAAACTTATTTCTCACTCTCTGGAGGCTGGGAGTTCAAGATCAAGGTGCCAGCAGCTAATGTCCAGGGAAGGCCTGCATCTTCATTCATGCCAGGAACTTTCTCACTGTATCTGCACCTGATGGAAGTGCTGTGGGGTCTCCTTTATTAGAACACCAATCCCATTCATGGGGCTCTACCCTCATGAACTAAGCCTTCACGTTCTGGTACCACTTTGGGGTTCAAATATGAATTTGAAGGAACATAAACATTTGGACCATAGCAGACAAGATGATACAATATGAATGAAAGAACTGTAATTAATTTCCAAACTCCATTTGAAAGTGTTGGAATTCACACCATAAAACCGGCAAGAATAAGAAAACCCAAGAGATTAAAATTATGTAACAGCTAATACTCTGACTGTAAGTTTTAATATAGAATTTAAATAATAATGCAATAATAAGCTATGGGATCCTTTTAATAGTAAACTTTTTACAGTTACCTAGAAAAACTCTCTGGTGAAATTTACTCCAGCTGAGCTATTTAAAATCCTAAAAGATGATGCTGTTAAAGTGCTGCACTCAATATGTCAGCAAATTTGGAAAACTCAGCAGTGGCCACAGAAATGGAAAAGGCCAGTTTTCATTCAATCCCAAAGAAGAGCAATGCTAAAGAATGTTCAAACTACTGAACAATTGTACTCATTTCACATGCTAGTCAGGTTATGCTCAAAATCCTTCAAGCTAGGCTTCAGCAGTACATGAAACAAGAACTTCCAGATATACAAGCTGGGTTTAGAAAAGGCAGAGGAACCAGAGGTCAAATTGCAAACATTTGTTGTATCATAGAGAAAGCAAGGGAACTCCAGAGAAACATCTGTTTTCTCTGACTACATGAAAGCCTTTGACCGTATGGATCACAACAAACTGTGGAAAACTCTTAAAGAGATGGGAATACCAGACTACCTTACCTGTCCTCTGAAAAACCTGCATATGTGTCAGGAATCAACAGTTAGAATCTTACATGGAACAACTGACTGGTTCAAAATTGGGAAAGGAGTAAGACAAAGCTGTATATTGTCACCCTTTTTGTTTAATTTATATGCAGAGGCATCCCAGGTGGCACTAGTAAAGAACCTGCCTGCCATTGCAGGAAACATAAGAGACGTGGGTTTGATCCCTGGGTCAGGAAGATCACCTGAGTAGGAAATTGCAACCCACTCCAGTTTTATTGCATGGGGAATCCCATGGACAGAGAAGCCTGGCAGGCTATAGTCCATGGGGTCACAAAGAGTTGGACATGACTGAAGTGACTCAGCATAGAAGCATGCAGAGTACATCATGTGAAATGCCAGGCTGGATGAAGCCAAGCTGGAATCAAGATTGCCAGGAGAAATACCAACAACCTCAGATATGCAGATGACACCACTCTTGTGGCAGAAAGTGAAGAGGAACTAAAGAGCCTCTTGATGAGAGTGAAAGAGGAGAGTGAAAAATCTGGCTTGAAACTCAACGTTCAGAAAACTAAGATCATGGCATCTGTCCCATCACTTCATGGCAAATAGATGGGCAGAAAGTGGAAACTGTGACAGATTTTATTTTCTTGGGCTCCAAAATCACTTCAGATGGTGACTGCAGCCATGAAATTAAAAGACGCTTGCTCCTTGGAAGAAAAGCTATGACCAACCTAGACAGCATATTGAAAAGCAGAGACATCACTTTACCGACAAAGGTCTGTCTAGTCAAAGCTATGGTTTTTCCAATAGTCACGTATGGATGGATGTGAGAGTTGGCCATAAAGAGTGCATTCTTTGCTGAGTGCCAAAAAATTGGTGCTTTTGAACTGTGGTGCTGGAGAATACTCTTGAGAGTTCCTTGGACTGCAAGATCAAACCAGTCAATCCCAATGGATATCAAGCCTGAATATTCATTGGAACGACTCATGCTGAAGTTGAAGTTCCAATATTTTGGCAGCCTGATGCAAAGTGCCAGCTCATTGGGAAAGACTCTGATGCTGGGAAAGATTGAAGGCAAAAGGAGAAGAGGGTAGCAGAGAATGAGATTGTTAGATAGCATCCATCTAACTGACTGACTAACTGACTCAAATGGACAGGAATTTGAGCAAACTCTGGGAGATAGTGAAGGACAAGGAAGCCTGGAGTGCTGCAGAACGTGGGGTATCAAAGAGTTGGACAGGACTTCAGGACTAAACAAGAACAGCGAAAGTGAAATTTATATTCGTTGCACATCTCAAATAGCCTCTTAAATCAGTAAATGGATTTCCAAATCATAGCTGATTTTATGCAAATGGGCTTTACAGGGGGCTCAGTGTTCACGAATCTGCCTGCCGAGCAGGAGATATGGGTTGAATTCCTGAATCTTCCTGAGTCAGGAAGATCCCCTGGAGAAGAAAAGAGCAACCCACACCAGTGTTCTTGTCAGGGAAATCCCATGGACAGAGGAACCTCGTGGGCTACAGTCCATGGGATCACAGAGTCGGACACGACTTAGCAGCTGAAGAACGACAGTAGATGTTAACATGGACTACCCTGCTGGCACAGTGGAATGAATCCGCCTGCAATGCAAGAGATGTGGGCTCTCTTCTTGGGTTGGGAACATCCCCTGGAGAAGGAAATAGCAACCCCCTCCAATATTCTTGCCTGGGAAAACCCATGGACAGAGGAGCCTATTGGTCTTCAGTCCTTGGGGTCACAAAAGAGTCGGACATGACTTCGTGACTCAGTAACAACAGATGTCAATATAGCCCCTAGATATTTATTTAGAATCTCATATTTTTTAAACAGTTCTTACATGTGGAGCTATACAGGCTGTCAGAAAGGAGATTAAATAACAGATCATTTTCCACATGTGTTTATCGGCTATAATGTGCCATCTAAATTCCTTTGAAATTGGCTAATCTAGAAATTTCTGCCTTCAGTTTAAAAAAACTCACATAGCAATATAAGTTAATTTGAATTTGAAATAATTTGAATTTTTGGACAGTAGGTATATTAGTGCTTGAAAATACTGATAATTTTATTAAAGTCATCTAGATATATATTCTGTTATTCTGTGTGAACTGAAGTACAATTTATATATTCCACAAGATATTCTGAGGCACACTATATGTATTGTATATTTTGATAACATAGTATGAGTGTCACCCTCCATCCTCCCCTTGGTAGGGTTTCCTGTCTTTCCTCTCTTCTCTTTTTACTGTTGTACTTTCTGGATCATGTTGGTGATAAGACAAGAAAAAGATGGCCAGTGTTTGTATCCTTTTAGCAAATAGGTCTACCAGTGCCTGGTCCTGGAGGGGGTCTGGTGCAGCTGAGAACTTGAGTAGATTAAACCCACAAGGAGGTTCATGGAGCACTGGGCTTATCAGTCTCCTGCTTGTAAAATACTGCTCATGAAGGCTCAACCCAACAGAGATTACTTTCCTACTGGCTGTGTCCTAAGAAGCTAGTTGACCTGACTGTGTCCCTGGAACCTTAAGGTTGAGTTCTTCTTTCCTTTGGAGACTGGGATTGGCCTTCACCTCGAGTATCCTGCAGTTGCTCAAGCTGGTAGGTTAGTCATCATTTAGCTCCTCTGGGCTCCTTTTCCCAGATGTGTCTGGCCATCACAGCAGAAGATCATCGAGGGCTTTTGCTTTATCCAGAGCAGAAGAGGATCTCTGGCTGGGGATGAGCGCTCCATGATGTGGGTCTGTACGTCATCTCAGACTTATTCTGGGAAGTCATTAATCCATTACCCTAATGACTCTGCAGAAGTAGTCAGTCACAAAGATGCTGGCAGGCAACCACATTCATGTAATGATAAACGCTGTTTTAAATCATGAACTCCTTTTCAATGACTCTTACAACCCCTATGTATGAAACTTGGCCTGATACTACCTTGAGATTACCTGCTTGGCTCAGCTAAATGAGACAGTGAACCAAACCTCTGGTACTTATCACATCACTGGATGGGGTAAGGGAATGCTCTGAATAGGGCATACATGCCATCTTAAAATAAGACTTGGGCTGTTGGAAAATTTCCTTTGAGGAGCCAAACCTTTTTTAGGAACTGGGAAGATCTTGGCTGCTAAGAGGCTCACTAGGCTTGATCCTGTTCTTAAGACAATCTTTCTGTTTCCTTTGGTGCCAGGCTGAAGTTTTCTTGCTGTCTGTCCCTCTCCCATCTTCCCGTCTTCTTTTTCAAATCAACCAATCACCTTATGACACTGAATATCATACCTGCCCCACTGAGAGTACTTTGTAATGTGATCTTTTATTCAGGCCTTGAATTTTGTGTCTTTGGGCCTTTTATCCTGATGCTAGGAGTTGGTAATGATTTCATAAAATAGTACTTGACTTTCTCTGAAAAGATCCTGGGAGTCTGAGGTTGAGTCATCTTCATCAAAACAATGTAGCCATGTTGTGCCTGAGAAGCTTACTGCAAAATTTATTGCAAAATATCTTGTGAAATTCCTACTTGCTGTTGAATATGACTTGAAATTGTTAAAGTTGACATTCCCATACTTAGAAAGTTCATGCAGTGTTAAAATGAACCTAGAACTTATTTCAGGAGATTCAAATTAAGTCATCTAACTGGTTTGACTGCTATCTTTTTCCAAAACTGCATTTTATAGGGTGGTTCTGGCCAAACACCTTTTTCTCCCAGGAAAGCTGTAAGCCCACACAATTAATAACTTCCCTGGTGGCTCATATGGTAATGAATCTGCCTACGATGCAGGAGACCCAGGTTCGATCCCTGGGTTGGGAAGATCGCTTGGAGAAGGGAATGGCAGCCCACTCCAGTCTTCTTGGCTTGGAGAATCACATGGACAGAGGAGCCTGGCTGGCTACAGGCTGTAGTGTTGTAGTGTTAAAGTCAGACAGGACTGAGTGAATCATGCTTTCACTTTCACAGAATTCATAAGGCTCATATGATTGGAGTGCCGGTGTGTTTAACTCCCAAACTCTTATTTAGTCATTGCCTCCAAATTACTTTTAGCTAAGTAAGAAACATATTGATAAATTGCTTTCCAAGAGGGATTATGATAATCTTTACTCCCACCAATAACCAATTACATGCTAGCTTTAGGGTTGTAACACCTGCTTTGAACTTCATCATTTTTTAGGCTACTGTAAATAATCTATCAATATATTTACTTCATCCTTTGAGGATGGAGAAAATCACCTGTCTGTCTTTAAATCTGGGCTCGTAAAATCATCTGTTCTCCCTAATCATGTTAATTCTTTCCCTGTTTTTAAGAATGCTTTCATACCTTCACTTCAGGCATCACTCCTCATTCACATTTGATGATGTTACCTTATACTTTAATTAAAAACACAGAAATGTCTTCATCTTGCCATTTACAAAGGGGCCATCCCACATGCCTGCTACTCATTCTTTGCTTCTCTCAAAGTGGAAAGTGGGTCCCTGAGCATTTCAGGAGTCACCTTCACCTTGGCATCCTCTCCCTACTAGAGGGTTTGGCTCCTGCAGTCCTAACTGCTCTCGTTTTACAACTGTCCTTCTCTCTCATCATGCTTCCAGTGTGCACACTTTCCTTCTACTCTTCAGAAATAGTCAAGGATGTCCCTGTTTTAGGGCCTTGGCACATGCTTTTTTCTTGATGCAATACGCTGTTTCTAGATATTCATGTTTTTAGCATCACAGTGTAAATATATTATTGAAGGCAGTTCACCTGGTCCTGCTCTGGTCACCTATTCGTTTTTTATTACACCCTCTTGTTTTGCTTTATTTTTATCATAGCACTTAGCTATATCTGACTTGAACTTGTCATTTTATTGCATTTCTAATTCATTGACTCTGTTCCTATTCCTGATGGTGGGGAAACCACCATTAGAATATAAATTCTTTGAGAAAAGAACCTATTTCTTATTATTACATCCCAAAATCTAGAGTAGGAAAAAAGGATTAAGTTTAATTCCAATTATTCTTTCTGAGTACTTTATTTTTATATTTTCTATTTAGATTCTTAATCTATCAGAATTTATCTTGGTGTACGATGTGAGGCAGCTGTCTAGTGTTTTTTCTTCTAAAATGGTTGGTTAGCTATCTTTCGCAGTACCTACCATTTTTTTCTTCCACATGAGCTTTAGGATCATTTGCATTCTCAAAATTTATAAAAATACAATGTGAAATGTCAGTTGGAATTATGCTCATAAATATGACTTTGAGAAGACCAAATGCTGAATGGTGGTCAGTCTTTCCTTCATACCTGTGGCACGTCTGTGTTCATGCATGCTTTCAGTCATGGCTTTTGGTAAAATTTTGTCATTTTATTCATAGACAATCACATTTCTTTCTAAGACTTTTCCTGTTTCTGTAAGTGTGGAGCTGTTAGATATGGGACCATTTTTACATTATCTTTGTAACTTTCATTGGTATGTGGGGAAGCTATTCATCTGTTTGTTTATGGCTGTTCTTTGCTGATACATTTGTCCATCGTCATATCTAGCCAGGCTAATCTCTTACTATGTCTAATTATTTAGCAAATATTCTTGAGGATTTTAGGCTTATAATCATATTGCTTATAATGGGCTTTTAATCTTCATTTTTATTGGTTTTATTCATGTTTCTGTTTTATTTCATTGGTTTCAACTTCCAGAAAATGAAAAACAATTGAGGATAACAGTGTGCAGCATTCCCTGGTTCTTTGTTATAGTAGGAGTGCTTCTTGCCAATCATCAGGAAGGATGACTTGCACTCTCAGTATAATGTAACTGTAACTCATTCTTTTACTTCCATTAAATACATACTCTCATTTTCTGGGAACTATGTCATGAATTGAATAACAAATATCACCAATTTATGGAATTTATTTTCAGCAGCTAATTATAAATCAGATGACTGACCCTACATGGTGTTTTTACATATTAGAAATAAGAAGAGACGTGGTTAATTCAATTTCTAGATATATGATCATTTTCCATTTTTTAGCCTATACCTGTGATGTATAATTTCCTACTGTGATCTATCCTTGAATTCCTGAGATAAATCCTATTTTATTATGGTGGGCAATACACTTAAGAAATTATTAAGTTTGCTTGGCTTATGCTTAATTGATAATTTTTTTAAAAATCTGTTGACAGCCGGTTTATTGGTGTAAATATATCTTGTGATCTAGCCAGTATGGTTTTGTTTGTCCCCCACTATCCCCCTAAACACTGTTACGTGAGGTATGAAGTTTTGATTTTTCGGCCACAGGCATGTGGGAATCTAGCCCCCCCCACCCCCCCGCAACCAGGGATGGAGCCCCCACCCTCTGCATTGAAAGGTGGTCTTAACAACTGGAACAGTAGGGAAGTCTTGTGCCACTGTTTTAAGAATAGTCTTTTCCCATCTTTTTGTTATACAGGACTTCTTAGTTTAATATTAAATGCAGACTTAGAATTAATATCTTCCCTTGCATGGCCCAGCCCCATTTTAGGCTGGAAGCCTATCATGGCAAAGGAAGGATGGTTGATTTCTCGGCATCTGTGCCTCTGCTTCTCCTCTGTCCCCTCCCAGCCTGTCTTGATGGCCTATATATTACCTCCTCTGGTTTTGAAGGTTTATTTGGGGGCAGGCGTGTAGGGAAAATAAATAAGAAAAATGTTACTGGAACTGTACTGTTTTCTCTTGGTTTCATGCTCTTTGGACCGAGAGCATATGGGGAATTGGCTCTGTTCAGAGCTTTACTCCAGGAGGCCCCTTGACCAGCACTGGGGGTGGGGAGACTGAGCACAGGATATGTTTCCATTCTATGGAGTCCCTTGGAAAAAATTCCTTAGTTCTAGGGCTCTGTCCTTCATGGACACCTTCCATCTCTCCACCCATCCATGCAGCCCTGGTATATAGGATTCAGGAGCGCTGCAGGTCCTCCCTTTTCCTGTGGAGCCCCTGTGTGAGCCCCAGGAATCTGCCTGCTTTCCTCATATAATATCCAAGCCCTGTTCGGTTTCCACTATCCCACCACCCGCATTCCAGGTGTGCCACATCCACCGTTCCTTCTAGAGATCAGCTGGAAGATACTGATCTCTCTTAGGGAGGGCTGGAAACTCTACCAAGAAATCTATCCCCAACTTAGCTCCCTCTCCTCATTACTCTGATCTCTATTAACAATCATAACTTGAACAAAGATTCCAAGAACCATGAACCAATTCAGTGAAATTCAGTAGTAAATTATCCAATGGTTAGGTGATCATGTTGGGTCTTCTCACACATTTCTCATATATATCATGTAGATTCTATTAAATATATTAATACATTAGATCTCTTTGTGTTTTGACATAATATCAATCAAGAAGATTTCTCTGTATTTATATGTTCTGTAATAAATTGTATCATATTTAAATCTCTGTTCATAAAATGAGTTGATGTTCCTGTAAGTATTTTAAAATTTACCTGTAGACATATACAGTTGACCTTTGAACAATGTGGGGGGTTTGATGCACTGATCTTCCACACAGTTGAAAATCCACATATAACTTTTTAGTCATCCCTCCATATCCTTGGTTAAGCTTCTGCAAAATCAACCAGCTGTGGATTGTTCAGTATGATAGTGTATGTTTATTGAAAAAATTCTGCATCTAAGTGGACCTGTGTATTTCAAATCCATATTGTTCAGGGTCAACTGTACTACACATAAAATGTTTTTATAGATGCGTGGTACTTTGAATAGCCTCTTGAATGTCATTTTCCACCCTGGCACACATGGCTTTAATTTCTGTTATACTTACAGGTATCTGTAGATTCTCTAGATTTTCTTCTTACATCAGTCTTAAAAATTCATGTTTTTTAGAAATATATCCTTTTTATTTAGACATTTAATTCATTAACATGCACATATGCATTACCTTCTAGAATATATTGTTACATTCCCTTCTTCATTTATAATTATGTTCAGTAGCATCAAGAAATATTTATCAATTATATATATGTGTGTATATATATACATTTTAAAGAGCTAGCCTTTAATCTTTCATCATAATTCTGTTCATTAATTTATGCTTTACCTTTGTAAACATCCTCCTCCTCCTATTGCTTTTAAAGCTCTCTTTATTGAGGAGTGATGTCAGCAAAGTGGCAGACTAAGAAACTCCAAGTTTTTATTTCTCCACAGAAACATCAAAAAAACAAGCAGAAGCTATCTGAACCAACTTTGTAGGAGCTCCAGAATATATTCCTGGAATATATTCCAGGGCTTATAGCAACCAGCCAAATGCCAAATTTGCCAAAGGACTGAAGCAAACTCCAAACACAGAGATGAAAAGAGGCAGGTATTATTCATAAAGACTTCAACATGTCTACAAACCCATAGATGTTTAAGGCAAGAGATACGGAGTGGAAATATAGCGTAGACCAGCTGAGGCCCAAAGGAGAAGCAGGGATGAGACACTTTGGAAAATTAGGTCATTCAAAAAGCAGCCATTACAGAGTCAGGATCAAGACGGCAGAAAAGTTCACCTCCCTCCATAGAAACATTGAAAATACACCTGTAAGTGAAACAATTCAAACAAAGTAGCTACTGAGTACCAACAGAAGACCTCAGGCATCTGAAAAGGCAAGAAAACCTCCATGTAACTGGGTAGGACAAAAGGAAAAGGAAAAAGAAGGAATCAGGATGGGGCCTGTGCCCAGGGGAGGGATCTGTGAAGGAGGAAAATTTTCTACATCTTGGGAAGGCGCCTCACCATCGGAGAAAGTGCACTGGATGGAGAGGGAGTTTTGGTGCCTAAAAAGGGGGAGAGCAGCAAAGGGCCTGTGGAAGGCAAAATGCAGAGTAACCTGCACAGAGGATTAGCGCTACCATTCTGCATTCCTCAACCTGAGACACTTTGTTGGTGAGAGTGGGGGCCGGTTGCTGAAGCTCAGACTCCAAAGCTCAGTCACAGCGAGAAGACCAGGGTTAGCTGAGGAAACAGCCTGAAAAGTTCAAGAGTTAGGATGTGGCAGCTGAGGGTGTACTAAGAAGGTACCTGGGCTTCCAGAGAAAAAAGGCACAATTTGGGGAGGCATATGAGGAGAGAGGTGGGATCACCATAAGAACTTCTTTCCCTGTGAGTACTCCTAGACAACAGGAAACCACCACCTACAGGAACTCCAGAGGTGGGCAGGAGTTGCCACCACCACCTTGCACTCCAGAGGTGGCTACACTGGATACACTGGCTGTATCTTCCAGACCCATAGGCAGAGGCCTGGTCCTGACCCTGCTGTTCTGAAAGGGTGCAGACAGCTTCTCCTACTAGGAATCCTGCCAATGGGGCATGGAACCCACCCCTTGCTGACCTGGAAGGGTGCAGACAGCTTCCTCCACTAGGAATCCTGCCAGTGGGTCATGGAACCCACCCCTTGCTGACCTGGGAGGGTGTGGACAGGTACGGCTACTAGGAGCTCCAACAGCAGGTCCCAAGACCTATCCGCACTGTCCTAGGAGGGCAAGGATAGCGTCTGTGACTGGAAAATCCACGAGAAGGTGCCAGGAAACTGTTCCACTGTCCCAAGAGGACACAGATAATTGCTCCAACTAGAAAATCCACCCACAGGTGCCACGACCTGCTCCACTGTCCTTGGGAGCATGCAGAAAGCTCTTGCTACTAGGAGATCCATCAGTAGGACCTGCCTTTCTGTCCTGGGAGGGTGTAGATAACTTCTGCAACTAGGGAATCTGTCAGTGGGTGTCCAGACCCTTCCCTGCTGTTGTAGGAGGGCACAAATCCTCTCTCTATTAAGAAATGAAGGGGACTGTTATGAAGTGAATGCTAGGACCCACTCTGCAGTCCCAGGAGGACACAGGTAGCTACCCTCACTAGGAAATCTGCCCCAAGGAGGGGCTGAAACCACAGCTGAGCCCTCAGGGCTGGTGACTAAGGAAAAAGAGCTGAAATATCTTCCTCAGAGTGCCGTGCACTGTGGAGTTACACCTCCATTGCAGCTTCTTAAATTCATTCAGTTCAGTCTCTCAGTCGTGTCTAACTCTTTGTGACCCCATGAACTGCAGCACGCCAGGCCTCCCTGTACATCACCAACTCCCAGAGTTTACCCAAACTCATGTCCGTTGAGTTGGTGATGCCATCCAACCATCTCATCCTCCACCATCCCCTTCTCCTCCTGCCTTCACTCTTTCCCAACATTAGGGTCTTTTCAAATGAGTCAGTTCTTCGCATCAGGTGGCCAAAGTAATAGAGTTTCAGCTTCAACATCAGTCCTTCCAATGAACACTCAGGACTGATCTCCTTTATGATGGACTGGTTGCATCTCCTTGCAGTCCAAGGGACTCTCAAGAGTCTTCTCCAACACCACAGTTCAAAAGCATCAGTTCTTCAGTGCTCAGCTTTCTTTATAGCCCAACTCTCACATCCATACATGACTACTGGAAAAACCATAGCCTTGACTAGACAGACCTTTGTTGGCAAAGTAATGTCTCTGCTTTTTAATATGCTGTCTAGGTTGGTCATAACTTTCCTTCCAAGGAGTAAGCATCTTTTAATTTCATGGCTGCAATCATGATCTGCAGTGATTTTGGAGCCCCAAAAATAAAGTCTACTACTGTTTCCACTGTTTCCCCATCTAATTGCCATGAAGTCATGGAACTGGATGCCATGATCTTAGTTTTCTGAATGTTGAGCTTTAAGCCAACTTTTTCACTCTCCTTTTTCACTTTCATCAGGAGTCTCTTTAGTTCTTCTTCACTTTCTGCCATAGGGGTACTGTCATCTGCATATCTTAGATTATTGGTATTTCTCCCGGCAATCTTGATTCCAGCTTGTTCTTCCTCCACAGAGAATGTTCTGTGTGCACTTGAGAGGAAAGTGTATTATGATGCTTTCAAATGAAGTATCCTGTAAATATCAGTTAAGTCTATCTGGTCTGAATGTGTCCTTTAAGGTTTGTGTTTCCTTATTAATTTTCTGTCTGGATGACAAGAACATTGGTGTAAGTGGGGTGTTAAAATCCTCCACTATTATAGTGTTACTGTCACTTCCCCCTTTAACATTTGCCTTATATTAAGGTGCACCTATGTTGGGTACATATATATTTATAATTGATATGTCTTCTTCTTAGATTAATCCCTTGATCATTATGTGGTGTCCTTCCCTGTCTCTTTAAATTTTGACAGTCTTTAAATTTTATTTTGTCTGATATGTGTATTGCTACTCCAGCATTCTTTTGATTCCCCTTTGCATGGAATACCTTTTTTCCATCCCTTCACTTTCAGTCTGTATATGCCCCTAGGTCTGAAGTGGGTCTGTTGTAGAAGTAGCAAGCAAAAATGTCCACTCACACCAGTATTATTCAGCATAGTTTTTGAAGTTCTAGCTGCAGCAGAGAAGGAAAAAAATAAAAGGAATCCAAAATGGAAAAGATGTAAAACTAACACTGCATATGACTTGATACTATACAGAGAAAACCCTAAAGATGCGACCAGAAAGCTAGAACTCCTCAAGAAATTTGGTTAAGTCACAGGATGCAAAATTGATACTCAGAAATCTCTTCTATACATTAACAGTGAAAGATCAGAAAGAGATATTAAGAAACCAGTCTCATTTACCATTGCAACAGAAAGAATAAAATACCTAGGAGTAAACCAACCTAAGGAGGCAAAAGACCTATACTCATAAAACTAAGATACTATGGAAGAAATAAAAGACAACATGGACAGATGGAGTGATATATCATGTGTTCAGTTGGAAGAATCAATATCGTGAACATGACTATTCTGCACAAAGCAATATACAGAGTCAATGCTGCTGCTGCTGCTGCTGCTGCTGCTGCTGCTAAGTCACTTCAGTCCTGTCCAACTCTGTGTGACCCCATAGACGGCAGCCCACCAGGCTCTCCTGTCCCTGGGATTCTCCAGGCAAGAACACTGGAGTGGGTTGCCATTTCCTTCTCCAATGCATGAAAGTGAAAAGTGAAAGTGAAGTCACTCAGTCGTGTCCGACCCTCAGTGACCCTATGGACTGCAGCCTTCCAGGCTCCTCCATCCATGGGATTTTTCAGGCAGGAGTACTGGAGTGGGGTGCCATTGCCTTCTCCGAGATTCAATACAATACCTACCAAATTACCTATGGCACTTTTCACAAAATTAGAACAAAAAGTTTTACAATTTATATGGAAACATGAAAGATCTTGAATAGCCAAAGCAATCTTGAGAAAGAAAAGAGGAACTGGAAAAGTCAGGTGCCCTCACTTTAAAGTATACTGCAAAGCTACAGTCATGAAAACAGTATGGTACTGGCATAGTAACATAAACCAGTGGAGCTTGATAGAAAGCCCAGAGATCAGCCAACACACTTATGATTACCTAATCTATGATAACAGAGTTAAGAATATACAATGGAGAGAAGGCAGTCTCTTCAATAAGTGATATTGGAAAATTGGACAGCTGCATGTAAAAGAATGAAACCAGAACACTCTCTGACACCATGCACAAAAATAAACTCAAAACGGATTATAGAACTACATATAAGGCTGAACACCATAAAACTCTTAAAAGAAAAGATCAGGAAAACACTCTTGGACATAAACTACAGCAGAATCTTTTTTGTCCCATCTCTTTGAGCAATGAAAATAAAAACTAACAGTACCTAGTTAAACTGAAAAGCTTTTGCACATTAAAGGAAAAAAAAAAAAATACAATGCTGAGAATAGGGGAAAATGTTTGTCAATAAAGCAACTGATAAGAGATCAATCTCCAAAATATACAAAGCTGATTGAGCTCATTCAGCTCAATATTTAAAAACAAAAAACAAAACAAAACAAAAAAACACCTATTGAAAAATGGACAGAAGATCTAAATAGGCATTTCTCCAAAGAAGACATACAAATGGCCAAAAAGCACATGAAAAGAGTCTCAGTATCACTATCCAAGAAATTCAAATCAAAACTGCAGTGAGGTATCACCACATCAATCAGAATGGCCATTGTCAAAATTGCAAATAATAAATACTGCAGTGGGTGTGGAGAAAAGGGTACCTTCTTCCACTCCTGGTGGGAATGAAATTGGTAGACCCACTATGGCAGACAGTATGGAGGTTCCCTAAAAAATTAAAAATTGAACTACCAAATGACCCAGCAATTCCACTCCTGGGCACATACCTGGAGAGAACCATAATTCAACAAGATACATGCATCCCAGTGTTCATTGTAGCCAGAACATGGAAGCAACCTGAATATTCATCAACAGAGAAATGGATAAAGGCAATATGGTACATATACACAATAGAATATTAGCTATTAAAAAAAAAGAACAAAGTAATGCCATTGGCAGCAACTTAGATGGACCTAGAGATTGTCATACCGACAGTCATACTGTCAGACACAGAAAGACAAATATATATCACTTATATGTGGAATCTAAAAAAAAAGTACAAATCAACTCATTTATAAAGTAGAAGTAGAGTCACAGATGTAGAAAACAAACTTACGGTTACCAGGGAATAAGGGAGTGAGGAATAAATTGGGAAACTGAGATCGACTTATATACATATGTCAATATATATCTATATATAAAATAGATAAATAATAAGAACCTGCTGTATACCACAAGAAACTCTGCTCAATACTCTAATGGCCTATATGAGAAGAATATCTTTTAAAAAGAGTGGATATATGTATATGTATAACTGATAATATCACTTTGCTGTACACCTGAAACTAACACAGCATTGTAAATCAACTATATTCCAATGAAAATGTTTAAAAAGCAGCCATGGATACAGAAGAATTTAGAAAGCCATGCATATTCCCAGGCAAGACAGATGCTTAGAAAACCCTGAGTACACCTTAGGTTTTCGCCTTCAATGATCACTAGGCTCAGAGCCATCATACCTGAGTGGTGAAGTAATGTGCCACTGGAAGGCTGGGAGAGGTAGCTGTTGTGTCTCATTTCTGTTTGTTTTGGGGTTTTTTTTTGTTGGGTTTTTGTTTTGTTTTAGTTTGTAACATTCAAAGAAGTCTTTGTTAAAACAATAGCTGAACATGAACTAATAAAACAGAGACTTTTCTGATTACACTTGACAAGTAATATTCTATTTAAAAAAAAAGTTTAGATGTATCTCAAAGCAAATGGACTACTAAAGTCTTAAGAAAAGAGAGCAAATCCTAGGGAAGGAGAAAATCTGATTTTCAGGTTTAAACATTATAATAAAATGTCCAATTTTCAAGAAAAAAGTCACAAGATATATAGGACAACAAGACCCATTAAAAGGAACAAAATAAGTTGACAGCAATTATTCTTGAGTAGATCCAGACACTTAATTATGCTTAAAAAAGCTAAGGAAAAATTATGCTTAATTTTGCTTAAAAAAGCTAAGGAAAAACACAAAAATTAAGGAAATTGGGACAATGATATATGAATAAGTTAGAAAATAAAGGTAGAAATTATTGAAGCTGAAAAATACAATACTTGAAGTGAAGCATTCTCTAGAAGTATGTATTGGCAGATATGAACAGGCAGAATAAAAATCAGCAAATTTGAAAATATTTAAAAGATAAAAATCAGCAAATTTGTTGTGTCTGATTAACAGAAAAGGAAAAAAAAAAGGCTGAAGAAGAATGACTAGAACCTAAGGGAAGTGAGAAACTGTCAAAGGCATTGGAATGTGTATTATGAGTCTCAAGAGATGAGAGTGAGAAAGAGGCAGAGACTGGATAAATATTGGCCAAATCTTCCCAAAATTGATGAAAAACATGAACCTACAAATCCAAGAAATTCAGTGAACCCCCAAGTGGGATGAACTTAGAGGACCACACTAAGTCACAAATAATCAAAACGGTGAACAACCACAAACAGAATCTTAACCGTTAAGAGTGAAATAGCTTGTTCCAAATATGGGAGCCTCAGAGAAGATTATCAGTCAATTCTTCATATGAAACCTTGGATGCCAGACAGCAGTGGCATGATTAAATATTTAATAAGTAGAGACAAAACTTTTCAAAAGAGAATTCTGTGTTTCTGAATTTTGCCAGAGTTGTCTGGCAAAACTGTCCTTCAAAAATGAGGAGCAGATACAGAGTACAAACTAGTGGTGACCCTAGGGAGAAGGAAGGGTTATGGGCAATACAGGGTAGGGGCGTAAGAGGCACAGGTATAAAGTAAGCTACAAGGCTGTATTGTACAGCTTGGGAAGTATAACCAATATCTTCTAATAGTTATAAATTGAGTATAACCTTTAAAAATTGTGAATTACTACATTGTACACCTGTAACTTATTGTACAGTAACTATACTTAAATTATAAAAATAGGACTAATTCATAGATTTCCAGATACACAAAACTTAAGGGTGTACCTGAAACTACTAGAACATTATAAATCAACTTTACTTTGATAAAAAAAGAGAAAAAACAGAAGGATCAAGGAAGGAATTAAAAACAAACACCAGAGCTGAGGGATTTTATTACCACCAGACCTGCCCCAAGGCTGGAGGGAGACTTTCAGGTTAAAATGAAGGAATACTATACAATAACTTGAAGTTGTATCAAGATATAAAGATATCTAGTAAAGGTAACAGAAGCAGAAGATATTAAGAAGAGGTGGCAAGAATACACAGAAGAATTGTACAAAAAAGATCTTCAAGACCAAGACAATCATGATGGTGTGATCACTCACCTAGAGCCAGACATCCTGGAATGTGAAGTCAAGTGGGCCTTAGAAAGCATCACTATGAACAAAGCTAGTGGAGGTGATGGAATTCCACTTGAGCTATTTCAAATCCTGAAAGATAATGCTGTGAAAGTGTTGCACTCAATATGCCAGCAAATTTGGAAAACTCAGCAGTGGCCACAGGACCAGAAAAGGTCAGTTTTCATTCCAATCCCAAAGAAAGGCAATGCCAAAGAATGCTCAAACTACCACACAGTTGCACTCATCTCACATGCTAGTCGGAGAAGGCAATGGCACCCCACTCCAGTACTCTTGCCTGGAAAATCTCATGGATGGAGGAGCCTGGTGGACTGCAGTCCATGGGGTCGCTAAGAGTCAGACACAACTGAGCGACTTCACTTTCACTTTTCACTTTCATGCATTGGAGAAGGAAATGGCAACCCACTCCAGTATTCTTGCCTGGAGAATCCCAAGGATGGGGGAGCCTGGTGGGCTGCCGTCTATGGGGCCACACAGAGTTGGACATGACTGAAGTGACTTAGCAGCAACAGCAGCACATGCTCGTAAAGTAATGCTCAAAATTCTCCAAGCCAGGCTTCAGCAATATGTGAACCATGAACTTCCAGATGTTCAAGGTGGTTTTAGAAAAGGCAGAGGAACCAGAGATCAAATTGCCAACATCTGCTGGATCATCACAAAAGCAAGAGAGTTCCAGAAAAACATCTATTTCTGCTTTATTGACTATGTCAAAGCCTTTGACTGTGTGGACCACAATAAACTGTAGAAAATTCTTCAAGAGATGAGAATACCAGACCACCCGACCTGCCTCTTGAGAAATCTATATACAGGTCAGGGAGCAACAGTTAGAACTGGACATGGAACAACAGACTGGTTCCAAATAGGAAAAGGAGTATGTCAAGGCTGTATATTGTCACCCTGCTTATTTAACTTATATGCAGAGTACATAATGAGAAACCCTGGGCTGGAAGAATCACAAGCTGGAATCAAGTTTGCCAGGAGAAATACCAATAACCTCAGATATGCAGATGACACCACCCTTATGGCAGAAAGTGAAGAGGAGCTAAAAAGCCTCTTAATGAAAGTGAAAGTGCAGAGTGAAAAGTTGGTTAAAGCTCAACATTCAGAAAACGAAGATCATGGCATCCGGTCCCATCACTTCATGGGAAATAGATGGGGAAACAGTGGAAACAGTGTCAGACTTTATTGTTTTGGGCTCCAAAATCACTGCAGATGGTGATTACAGCCATGAAATTAAAAGACGCTTACTCCTTGGAAGAAAAGTTATGACCAACCTAGATAGCATATTGAAAAGCAGAGACATTACTGTGCCAACAAAGGTCCATCTAGTCAAGGCTATGGTTTTTCCAGGGGTCACGTATGGATGTGAGAGTTGGACTGTGAAGAAAGCTGAGTATCAAAGAATTGATGCTTTTGAACTGTGGTGTTGGAGAAGACTCTTGAGAGTTCCTCGGACTGCAAGGATATCCAACCAGTCCATTCTGAAGATCAGCCCTGGGATTTCTTTGGAAGCAATGATGCTAAAGGTGAAACTCTAGTACTTTGGCCACCTCATGCAAAGAGTTGACTCATTGGAAAAGACTCTGATGCTGGGAGGGATTGGGGGCAGGAGGAGAAGGGGACGACCGTGGATGAGATGGCTGGATGGCATCACTGACTCGATAGATGTGAGTCTGAGTGAACTCTGGGAGTTGGTGATGGACCAGGAGGCCTGGCGTGCTGTGATTCATGGGGTCGCAAAGAGTCGGACAAGACTGAGCGACTGAACTGAATTGAATAAAGGTAAATAAGGCTGGTATTATTTTAGTTTTGTTTGTAACTTTGCTCCTTATTTTCTACATTATTTAAAAGATGAGCATAAAAATAATTATAAATTATGTTAATAGGTGCATAATGTAAAAAGATGCAATTTATAATGTTAATAGCATGAAGGGTGCAAAGCACGTTTGTGGTTAAAGTAAATCTAATGCCAATTAAAATTAGACTATTATCAGTTTAAGATGTTATGTATAATCCTTATGAGAACCATAAAGAAAATTACTAAGATATACACAAAGAAAATGAGAAGGGAATCAAAACAGACAAACAAAAAAAATCAACTAAACAGAAAAGGGAAAAAAAGGTGGAAGAACAAAAGACAGTAGGATCTTCAAAAAACAAGTCGCAAAAGAGGCAGAATTAAGTCTTTGCTTATCAGTAATGACTTTAAGTGCAAATAAATTAAACTCCTCATAGAAGAACTAGAGACTGGCATAATGGATAAAAAATAAAACAGGATCTATCTCTCTGCTATCTATAAGAGACTCACTTTAGATCTAAAAATCTAAAGATTAAGCAAATTTAAAGTGAAGGAGTGAAAAATGTACTCCATACAAATAGGAATCAGAAGAGAGCTGAAATGACTATATTACTATGGAATATGTATGCTTTAAGTCAAAGATGAATAAGAGACAAAGAAGAAAACCATACATTGATGAGTCAATTCTCTAAGAAAATAAGACACATATAAACTTATGTGCACCAAACATTAGAACTCCAAAAGATATGAAAGAAATAGTCACAGAACTGAAAGGAAAAAATGGACAGTTCTGCTGTGATACTAAAACTTTGCACAGGGAAACAGTGCAAAGAAGGAAATTTATACCTGGGTACACATCCAATAAAAAGAATTCAACTTTGCCTTTACGAACTAAAAACAAAAGAGCAATTAAAACCAAAGTTAGCAAGAAGAATAAAATAAGAGTAGAACAAAATAAACAAATAAAATAGAGTAATAGAACTATGTAGAAAGGTCAGAGAAACCAAAATTTGACCCATTGAAAAGATCAACAAAATAGAGAAACCTTTAGTTAAATAGATGAAGAAAAAGAAAACTGAAATAGCTAACAACAGAAATGAAAAGTGGACAATTTCTACCAATTATATAGAAATAAAAAACTTTATAAGAGGATACTATTGAAAATTACATGCCAAAAAAGGAGATAACCTAGATGAAACAAGACAAATTCTTAGAAATATACAACCTACCAAAACTAAATCATGAAGAAGTAGAACATCTGAGCAGAACTATAATGTAGTATTTGAGTCAGTAATCAAAGACCTCCTAACAAATAAGCCCTGGACCAAATGGCTTCACTGATGAATTCTCAGTTCAGTTCAGTAGCTCAGTCCTGTTTGCAATCCCGTGGACTGCATGCAGCATGCCAGGCCGCCCTGTCCATCACCAACTCCCCAAGCTCGCTCAAACTCATGTCCATCAAGTCAGGGATGCCATCCAACCATCTCATCCTCTGTCGTCCACTACTCCTCCTGCCCTCAATCTTTCCCAGCATCAGGGTCTTTTCAAATGAGTCAGTTCTTTATATCAGGTGACTGAAGTATTGGAGCTTCAGCTTCAGCATCAGTCTTTCCAGTGAATATTTGGGGTTGATTTCCTTGAATATTGACTGGTTTGATCTCCTTACAGTCCAAGAGACTCTCAAGAGTCTTCTCCAGCACCATAGTTCAAAAGCATCAGTTCTTCAGCACTCAGCTTTCTTTATGGTCCAACTCTCCATACATGACTACTGGAAAAACCATAGCTTTAACTAGATGGACCTTTGTTGGCAAAGTTATGTCTTTGCTTTTTAATATGCTGTCTAGGTTTGTCATAGCTTTTCTTCCAAGGAGCATGCATCTTTTAATTTTATGGCTGCTGTCACCTTCTGCAGTGATTTTGGAGCCAAAGAAAATAAAGTCTCTCACTGTTTCCATTGTTTCCCCATCTATTTGCCATGAAGTGATGTACCAGATGCCATGATCTTAGTTTTCTGAATGTTGAGTTTTAAGCCAACTTTTTCACTCTCCTATTTCACCTTCATCAAGAGGATCTTCAGTTTCTCTTCACTTTCTGCCATAAGGGTGGCGTCATCTGCATAACTGAGGTTATTGATAGTTCTCCTGGAAATCTTGATTCCAGCTTATGCTTCATCCAGCCCGGCATTTCATATGATGTACTCTGCATATAAGTTTGGTGAATTCTACCAAACATGAAAAGAAGGATTAACCCCTGTTAAGGTAAAGTTGAACTCTTTCACAATACTAAAGAGAAAAGAATGCTTCCTTACACATTCTGTGAGGCTGACGTTACCCTGATACCAAAACCAAAGGTCTTACATGAAAAGAAAACAAACCAATATCTCCTACAGATATTAATTTAAACCCTCAATAAAACATTAGAAAATTCAGCAGCATATCCTATGAGCAAAGTGGATTTTAACCATGGGATGCAAGAATGGTTCAACATGGGAAGAGAGCATTAACAAAATGAAGAGTTAGAAAACACATGGTCATCTTCAACTGAAGCAGAAAAAGCACTTGACATAATTTGTTACCTTTTTGTGATAAAAATGCATGAAGAGCTAGAACTAGAAGGAAACTTCCTCGTGATAATGCCTATTATGAAAAACTCACAATATCTTATTCATTTGTGAATATGTAAAATGTTTCCCCATAAGATGAATAACAAGTCAAGGATTCCTGCTTATTCCATATTTCTTCTTACTGGAAAGTAAGAAGTAAAATTATGTACAAATGATATAGTCTTTGTAGAGAACCTAGAGATTCCATGCAACAACCCCCTGCCCCAAGAACTGTTACATCTAAAAAACAAATTTAGTAAAACTGAAATTTTCAAAATCAACATATGAAAAATCAGTTGCAGAGTATGGGGGAGTAGGGAAGGATCTAAGCGTACAAGTCAGAGTGAGAGGACATGGAGCTCACCTCCTTCCAGGAAAACATCAAAAATATCTCTACATGTGGAACAAGTATCATGCAAAACCAGCTGGAGATTGGAAGAAGACTATAAGAAAGATACACACATAATCAGCTGGGAAGGGAAGAAGAGTAATCAGGTCAGAATTTGTGCCCCTGAGAGGGGACTTAAAGGAAAAAGGACATTACATTGGCAGACACCCACCTTGGAGGGTGAGCAGCTCAAACCACAGTCCTGGGACCCTGTGCTGGGGAGACAAGCTCTCTTGGCTGGTTGGAGGACTGCTAAGACTAACAGGAGGGTGATCAGATGCCGAAATCTCACCTGTGAGGAGCTCATACACTGGCCTGCATCTGAGGCAAAAGAGAGAGGTCAACTTCACTGGCTCCTGTGTTTCCCATGACCAATGTCACATGCCCCAAGTAGTGTGAGCTTTCTTGCTCCACTTTTTCCATATTGCAACATGCACTGTATTTGGGGCAGCCATGACTAGGGAAAGACTCAACCCTCGGATGCAGAAATGACATAGTCCCAGGGCAGAGCCTGGGTGAGGCAGCAGCCAACATTGTTGGCAGTTACTCAGGAAAAGCATCAGAAGCAGCCCAGATCTCTGATGATGGCCACACTACCAGAGCTCACCAGCCCATACACGTAAAGAGTCCACATGGACCTTACCAGCCCTGTGGAGCTATTCTATAAGAGGATGGAGGTGGCTGAGGCTAGGTACAGTGACTGATGGTGAGGGACAAAGGGGGCTTGCACACAAGCTGCATCAGAGTAGAGCACATGCAGTGTGGGCCCTACTTGCTTTAGCACTGACCCCCCCAGGGGCAAAGGTCTTGGTGAAGGAAGAGGTAAAATCATACTCCTAAATAAAAAGAGCCAGGTCAGGTGTGACTCTTGGGGCTTCCACTACAGTGACCCGGAATCTGACCCGGCTTCTCATAGGGCGATGGTGACTGTTGCACAGAGGGGGATCTCCTCCACACACCCAGTGTCAGCTCTAGTCCCTGCACCTCTGACCCCGTCACCTACCAAGGTGAGAGCTACCAGTACACCCCGAGGGAAAACGTGCTCTGCACCCAGCTCAAATCCAGCTCTCCCATCGAAGGCATCGCACATACTCATTCTCTATAGGAATGCTTTCACATAAGAACACCCTTTTAGGACTGCAATAGGTAACTGTTTCAACTAAATTCATAAAAGCAGAGAAAGTTAAGCAAAATGAAAAGGCATAAGAAATAATTGCTGTCAATTGAAAGAGCAAGAGAAAACCCCTGAAAAAAGAATGAAACAGAAATGAACAATTTACCATATAAAAATTCAAAGCATTGATAATAAGATGACTAAGTAATCTAGGGAAAAGAAGAGATAAACACAGTGAAAATTACTCTCAATTAGAAATGAATAGTTCAACAGCTGAAATAAAAAAAAAAAAAGGAATGAATAGCAAACTTTTAAGTGATACAGAAGAAAGCAAAAGTGATCTGAAATATAGAATAATGGAAATCACCCAATTAGAAAAAGAAACACATTAAAAACTGAAAGCATTTAAGAGATTTCTGAGGTAATACGGAGTATAGCAACATTCACATTATGGTAGTCCCAGAAAGAGCAGAAAAAGAGAAGAGATTGAAAATGTATTAGAAGAAATGATGGCTAAAAGTGATCAAATGTGAAGAAGTAAACAGACATTCAGGTACAGGAAGCACAGAGGATCTCAAACAAGATGAAGCCAAACAGACCCAACATAAAGGCATATAGTACTTAAAATGGCAAAAATTAAACATAAAGCAAGAATTCTAAATGCAACTGGAGAAAAAGAGTCACTTATAAGGGAATGCCCATAAAGCGGTCTGCTCATTTCTCTTCAGAAACTTTGTAGGCCAGAAGGAAGTGACATGGTATATTCATGCTAAAAAAGAAATCTTGCAACTTGGGATACTGTAGCCAGCAAGATTATCTTTTAGAACAGAAAGAGAGATAACTTCTCAAGCAGACAGGCAGAAACTAAAAGAGTTTATCAACACTAAACCTACAGTAAAAGTAACGTGAAGGGTCTTCTCTAAGTTGAAAATAAGTTAGAATCTATAGGAAAGGGAAAATCACATTAGGAAAGGCAATTGTACAGTAAGAACTGAGGATCCACCACTTAAGCAGTAGAAACATTAAAAGATGAAAAATTATAAAAGTATAATTGTATAAGTACAATAAACAGTTAAGGGGTAGACATCAAGATGTAAAATATGGCATCAAAAACACAAAATGGGGGGAGAGCAGTAAAAAATGTACATATTTCAGAATATGCTTTAACTTAAGTGACTACCTGTTTAAAATAAGTATAGTTTTATGTCAACATATATGAACCCCTTGGTAACTTCAAATCAAAAACCTGCAGTAGATACACAAAAACCGAAAAGAAAGGTACCCAAACAACTACTAAAGGAACTAATTAAACCACAGGAAATAAAAAGAAGAAATGAATAGAGAATAACTAAAAACAACTAGAAAACAAGCAATAAAATGGCAGTAAATATTATGTTAATGCATTCCTTTTCATAACAACTTTATATGTCAGTGGACTAAAGGCTCCAATCAAAAGACACAGAGTGCGTTATTGGATTTTAAAACAGGTCCCTTTGTATGCTGCCTATAAAAGACTCCCTTCAGAGCTGAAGACACACAGACGGAAGGTGAGGGGATGAAAGAAGATATTTCATTCAAATGCAAAGGCCAAGAAGATAGGGGTAGCAATACTCATATCAAACAAGATAAAAGTAGGAAATTTTATAATGATAAAGGAATCAATATAAGAAGAGACTGTTATTGTACAGTTGTTAACATATATGGATGCAATTCAGTAGCATCTAGATATATAAGGCAAATATTAATAGACATAAAGAGAGAAGTTGACAAAACACAGTAATAACACCCCGCTGATGTCAATGGACAGATCATTCAGAAAGAAATCCGTAAGCCAGCAGGGATCTTAAATGACACTATAGACTAGTAGGACTTAATGATATCTATAGGATGTTACATTCCAAAGAGCAAAATATACACTCTTTTCAAATGCATGTGGAAATTTCTCCAAGATAAATCACATACTAGGTCTCCAAAACAAATTTAAGAGGATAGAGATTATTAATATAGCAAACATTTTCTAACCATAGCCTTATGAAACTAGAAATCAATTTTAGAAAGAAAAATGGGAAAATGACAAACACATGGAGACAAAAAAATGTGCTGCTACAAAGCCAGTGCATCCACGAACAAGTCCAAGAGGAAAATAGAAAGTACTTTGAGACTAATGCAAATGGAAACATAACTTTTCAAAATCTACAGATGAAGCAAAAGCAGTTTTAACAGAAAAGTTTATAGCAACACAAGAAAAATCTCTAAAAAACTACCCTACTGCCTTTAAGAATTAGTAAAAGAAGATCAAACAAAGCTCAAACTGAGTGGAAGGAAAGAAATAAAAACAATCAAAGAGAAAATAAATAAATTAGTGATTAAAAAAATAGAAAATATCAGTGAAACCAAGAACTGTTTGAAACTATCTTTTTTAGAAATAAAGAGAAAAAACTGAAATAAAGAAATAATTGAAAGATGAGAAATATTAATAACAACCAATACCATGGAGATAAAAAATTGTAAGAATATATTAAAGAAAATTTTATGCCAACAAATTGGATAACCTAGAAGAAATAGACAAATGTCTAGAACATATAACCTGCCAAGACTGAATCAGGAAGAAACAGATAACTTGAGCAGACTGATCACTTGAAGTGAAATAGAATTATGGTAATAATTTTTAAAAGCTAGTAAACAAAAGTCCAAGACTGGACAGCATTACAGGGGAATTCTACCAAACATATAAAGAACTAATACCTGTCCTTCTCATACTCTTCATGGGGTTCTCATAGTCAGAGCAATGAGTTCTCATAGTCAGAGCTATGATGTCCATATAGTCAAAGCTTTGGTTTTTCCAGTAGTCATGCGTGGATGTGAGAGTTGGACCTTGAAGAAGAAGGCTGAGTGCCAAAGAATTGATGCTTTTGAACTGTGGTGTTGGAGAAGACTCTTGAGAGTCCCTTGGGCTATGAGGAGATCAAACCAGTCAATCCTAAAGGAAATCAGTCCTGAATATTCATTGGAAGGACTGATGCTGAAGCTGAAGCTCCAATATTTTGGCCACCTGATGCGAAGAGCTAACTCTTTGGAAAAGACCCTGATGCTGGGAAAGATTGAAGACCGGAGGAGAAGGGGACGACAGAGGATGAGATGGTTGGATGGCATCACACACTCTATGGACATGAGGTCAAGCAAGCTCCGGGAGTTGGTGATGGGCAGGGAGGCCTCGTGTGCTGCAGTCCATGGGGCTGCAAAGAGTCAGACAGGACTGAGCGAGTGAACTGACTGATGATAACAAAATAGCATTGCATTTGCATAAGAACAGACATCAGCCAATGAAATAAAGTAGAGAGCCCAGAAGTAAACTCTTGTGTATATATTGAAATGAAATAGTCTTGCATCAGGGGTGCAAGACTATTTAATGAATAAAGGAGTGTGGTTCAACAAATATTGCTGGGGAAACTTGGTATTCATATGTAAAAGAGTAAAGCTGAATGCCTACCTTATACTTTATATCATATACAGAAATAAACTTGAAATGGATCAAAGATGTAAATGTGAGAGCTAAAAGTATAAAATTCTTAGAAGACATAGATAGAGGAAAAGTTTCATGACATGGATTTGGCAATAATTTCTTGGATATGACATGAAAGCACAGGCAATAAAAGAAAAAAATTAGATAAACCGGACTACATCAAAATTAAAGACATATCTGCACCAAAGAACAGAACTGACAGAGAAAAGACAGCTTGTAGAATTAGATAAAGTATTTGCAAATCATATAGAAGGGTAGTTAATATCAAGGGAGGGGATATATGTATACCTATGGCTGATTCATGTTGAGGTTTGACAGAAAACAACAAAATTCTATGAAGCAATTATCCTTCAATAAAAAATAAATTAGTATAAAAAAGAATATATAGAGAACTATAAGTCAACAACAGAAAAGAGATCAGTTCAAAAATCGGTAGAAGACTTGAATAGACGATTTCTCCAAAGAAGATATACAAATGGCCTATTATTATTAGCCACTAAAGATGCTTAGTATTATTAGCCACTAAAGTACTGAAAATCAAAACCATGGTGTGATACCACATCTATTAGGATAGCTATAATCAAAAAGTGGGGGAAAATGTAGTGTTGACAGTTATGGAGTGATTGGAACGTTGTGTGCTGCTGTTGAAATGTAAAATAGTTCAGCCGTTGTGGAAATCAGTATGACTGCTTCTCAAAAACCTGAACACAGAATTATCATACAATCTAGCAATTCCATTTCTAGGTATTTATCAAAAGAAGCAGAAGCAGAGACTCCAACAAGTACTTGTACACTAATGTCAAGCACAGCATTTTTCACAATGGCAAAAAGAGAGAAACAACTGAAATGTGAGAAATAACTCAAATGTACACTGAAAAATGAATGTGTTTTATACATACAGTGGAATATTTTCAACCTTTAAAGAGGTTTGGAAATCTGATACATGCTACACCGTGAAAACATTATGGTAAGTGAACTAAGTAAGAATGAAGTCACCAGGTGACCAGGTCCCCAAGGGAGATTATTGGGGAGTTACTGGGAGTTATTACTGGGGACTTAATCAGGAGTTATTGTTTAGTGGGTATAGCGGGTTTGTTTCTTAGATGAAGAAGTTCTGAATATGGATAGTGCTGATGGTTGCACGGTGATATGAATATAGTTAATGCCACTGATCTGTACACTTACAAAGTGAGAAAAGGTAGATCTTATGTTAGGCATATTTTACTCTAACTAAAAAAGTATGTTTGTTTCATGTTTAATTCTGTCTTGCTTATTTGAATGCTGTTTGGTTTTAGTTTGTTTAATAAAACTCAGTTGCATACCGATTTTCTGTCTTGTGTCTCTCTGTTTTCAAAGGTGTGTCTTCTTCCTCTGCTCTTAGGAAGGTTTTACAGTTGACTCTCTCCTTCCCACTCTGACTGTGGTCCCCAGACCAGCAACAGTAGCATCATCTGGTAGATTCAGAACTACAGACCTACCCAGATCTCTTGCTCAAAATCTGCATTTTAACAAGATCCCTCAGTGATTTGTGTCATTAAATGACTTGCAACTGTGTCAGTTCCGCTGTCTCTGTGTTCAGTATAGATTTCACTTCAGCACTTGCCCGGAGATTCCTTGCATTCTTTTCTTAGTTTTACACTGTCTATCTATCTTTGCCTTCATCTTAGGATGTTCTTTCTTTATGTCTTCCTGTCTTTGTTTTAAAGAGAATTCATTCTTTTTGACAATCAGACATACATCTTCCCAAGTTTTAAACTTTCATTTTGGATGCTTAGATACTCTTCATAGAATATCTCTTTGTTTTATTCATTTCAGTCCTTAGATGGGCCAATCCATGGAGACAAAGTGATTTTTCTAGTGAGACTTAAAATATGGTGACCTTGGCCCCCTTCAGTCTCAGGCTCAGGTTGGGAGCTTTAGTCCTTAGGATATAAATCTGAAGGTCAGGTTAATGCACTCCCTTTGTTATGTCTGGTCGCCATTCTTTTCGAGTAAGTCCTCCCCTAGAAATGCTGGTTAACCCACTCTTTGAAGTCTTATGCAAGGTATGGTACTTTAAATAGTCTTGAATGACACTTCCTGCCCTGGCATGCTTGTTTTCCTGCCCTGTGGATATCTCCCTCTAGCGGCAATGGCTTTTCTTGGAGGTGATGGGTTGTGTGCATTTGACTGTGTCCCTCAACCACTTTCAACTAGAGTGTGCCCTTTAAAGCTGTGGTGGTGAGGGGAGAAGGGAGGAAGCTGGGTTGGGGGTGGAGAGGGAGGGGAGGGAGAGAAGAGAAGCAGAAGGAGAGGGAAGAGGGGAGAGGAGCTGGGAGGCTGCCTTAGCAGGCAGGGCCAGTCTGTCATCCTATCTGACTCATGTTTCTTACCCTTTCCAGTGGAACTTATCGTGGTGATGAAGATGTTCTAGAATCTGTACCATCCCATACAGTAGTCACCAGCCATATGTGACGAGGGCTTCCCAGGTGGCACTAGTGGTAAAGAACCTGCAGGAGACTCAAGGGATATGGGTTTGATCCTGGGTTGGGAAGATCCACTGGAGAAGGAAATGGCAACCTACTCCAGTATTCTTGCCTGGAGAACCCCATGGGCAGAGGAGTTTGGCAGGCTACAGCCCATAGGGTCGCGAAGAGTCAGACATAACCAAAGCAATTTAGCATAAACACATAGGTGACTACTGAACACTTGGAAGCTTGCCAGTGCTTCAGAGGAACTGAATTTTTAATTTGATTTCATTTTACTTAATTTAAAATTTAATTATAAATAGGCAAAGGGGCTTCCCCAGTGGCAAAGTGGTAAAGAATCTGCCTGCCAATGCAGGAGAGGCAAGAGATGCGGGTTTGATCGCTGGGTCAGGAAGATATCCTCGATAGGGAAATGGCAACCCACTCCAGTATTTTTGCCTGGGAAATTCTATGGACAGAGGAGCCTCGTAGGCTACATACAGTCCACTGGATCACAAAAAGTCAGACATGTCTGAGCATGCACGCACACATATGTGGCTAGTGGCTATCTTTCTAGATATAAATGCCACATACACCACCCAGGTGCAATCATTAGATTCAGATGGTTCAGTTCAGTTCAGTTCAGTTCAGTCACTCAGTCATGTCCAACTCTTTGCGACCCCATGGACTCCAGCATGCCAGGCCTCCCTGCCCATCACCAACTCCTGGAGCCTACCCAAACTCATGTCCATTGAGTCAGTGATGCCATCCAACCATCTCATCCTCTGTCGTCCCCTCCTCCTCCTGCCTTCAGTCTTTCCCAGCATCAGGGTCTTTTCAGATGAGTCAGTTCTTTGCATCAGGTGGCCAAAGTATGGAGTTTCAGCTTCAACATCAGTCCTTCCAGTGAGCACCCAGGACTGATCTCCTTTAGGATGGACTGGTTAGATCTCCTTACAGTCCAAGGAACTCTCAAGAGTCTTCTCCAACACCACAGTTAAAAAGCATCAATTCTTTGGTGCTCAGCTTTCTTTATAGTTCAACTCTCACACCTATACATGACCACTGGAAAAACCATAGCATTGACTAGATGGACCTTTGTTGGCAAAGTAATGTCTCTGCTTTTTAATATGCTGTCTAGGTTGGTCATAACTTTCCTTCCAAGGAGTAAGTGTCTTTTAATTTCACGGCTGCAATCACCATCTGCAGTGATTTTGGAGCCCCAAAAAATAAAGTCTGACACTGTTTCCACTGTTTCCCCATCTATTTGCCATGAAGTGATGGGACTGGATGCCAAAAATGATCTTCGTTTTCTGAATGTTGAGCTTTAAGCCAACTTTTTCGCTCTCCTCTTTCACTTTCATCAAGATGGTTTTGGAGACTCAAAGTCTCAAAGTACTTTTTTGATTCTCTCAAAATAGTTTCTCCCTTCCTGTTAGAGAGTTGAACCTTCAGTGTTTTCCTTGAGACTACCTCAGTCATCTATCCTGACATTTCCATTCCTGGCAGGTGCTTGAGGCTCTGACACACACTTTTCTTTTGGTTTTGACTTATAGTATTATTGCCAGTTTTGGCCTTTGAGTTGCTTTATCACCATATTGCTTGAAAATCAGAAGACTGTCCGTGTCATTTGCCTGATAACAATGACTCACTTTACCAGAATTGATGTTCATCCAACAATAGTGGATTTATGCTGAAATCCAGAAGTAAATGGTCTTGTTATAGGAAAATGCTATCTACTAAGGGCTTTATAGTTTTATGGCACCCCTGAGAAATATCAGGTTATGAGGCCTATTTCTTTATAAGATAATTTATGCTTTGCCAATTGTGTAGTTACTTGTGTTGTATCTGTTATCTATGATGGCCACAGTGTTGCTGCATAACAAACAGCTAGAAAGCCTATTTTATAATGATAATAAGTGCACATTGCTTGTGTGTCTGGGTGATTAACCAGCTTCTCTGTGGATTCTGGCTGGTTTCCCCACAGACCCAGGGATGGATGGTCTCTGCTCCCTATGTCAATAGCTCTCCTAGAACCAGCAGACTGATTTGAGCGTGGCTTTTTCACAGCAGAGGCAGAAGCTCAAATGTCTCTTGGAGGCTCAGCTTGGGACTGTCAGTCCACACAGTCTGTCAAACAGAGCAGGGCACAAAATTGGCCCATATTGTTTGAAAATCATAGCGACATTGCCGAACTTCTCAGAGATTTGAGCATCCCCAGTGCAAGTGTTCTTGCTTGGAGAATGAGAATCCCAGGGATGGCGGAGCCTGGTGGGCTGCCATCTATGGAGTCGCACAGAGTCGGACATGACTGAAGTGACTTAGCAGCAGCAGCAGTGCAAGCCAGAAGTCACACAGGAGGTACTGCTAACTTGCTCCTGGTCCTGTTTAATAAGATTTTAATTCAAAGGCCATGACCTCAACAATGGCAGCATTTTGCTGTGATCCTCATGAGCATGGAAGCTGAAAAACTCACAAGCATGAAAATCAGCCTGCTGAGGATTTCTTCTGTAATCGAAGGATTCACAGACACCACCAGGCTATCAGCACATGGAGTATCACCCAACGATCTTGACCAGTGAGCCCAGGGAGCCTCTCAGAGTATCAGTAAAAGTGTAAGGCCAGAGCTCCTACTGGGAATGCTTGCAAGAGGGTGAGTGTCCCCTCTGGCTCTGAGGTTTAGGGGACTGAAACCAGGAAGGGCGAAGCCACCTTTTTCTTTTCATATTTTCCTTGAGTTCTGCTCTGCCTGTTATTCCTGGTTCCCATATTTTCAAAGTCATTTTTGCTCAGTGAACATCTATGGGACACCTGCTGTTTGCCTGTGGCTGATGTTCTAAATACTGATGGCTCCAGGGGACGAAGCTCTTCTCCAGGTCCATCTAAGGATGAGCAAGGGACCTGCAAGTCAACAAATGGAAGGACACTCTAAGTATAAACAGTCCCGAATGTAATGACAACACTAAAATGGGTGGTAAGAGGAGAGACAGCAGAACTGAAATACTTTGGTTCTGCAAGTCCTCTGAGAAAGCTTGTCAAGGACATTTAACCTCTGTTCTATCGGTGTTAACCATGAATGTAAAATATCGTGCAAGTGGGGAGGAGAGTGTGTATATTGCCTTGTGATTCACTGTAGGTGTGGGTCCCAGAGTCCCCCTTTCCCAGCAAGGACAGGGAACACTGTTGTACTTTGGCCAAAGAGCTGGCATTTCAATTAAGTGCTGGTGGCAATAGGAGATGTGTACTTGACCAGCCAAGAGCAGTGTTTACACCACAGCCTCTCCAGTGGTCTGTGGAGAAATCTGTGTTTGTGCAGGTTGACAAACTCTTCATGACATGAAGAGTTTGCATCTGCCCTTATGCTTTTTAATTGTTGGGATTTTAACGATGGAAGTGCTGACACCAAAGTACATCTCATAGGCTTGATATAATTGATAAAGTAAGAACATTTTGACCGGCTAAAAGCCGTTCTTCCCAGAAGTAGTTTCTAGACAGTGTCCAAAGATGGCAGGTGTTCCATTATAGATTTTAAACTTGCTGAGATGATGCTTTCCTTACAAAGTACACAATTATTCCTTGATTTTTCATATGTTTGACTGCTAAACATATCTTTAGGGATATATCAGTTACACAGGACTACCTACTAAACTGTACCATATTCCACAATGGGCAAAATACCACTGCTGTTAGTGCAGGTGTAGCATTAAAATATTTATTTTCTCCCTTTACATATTATATTTCCAACTTGTCACATATATGATATATATTCATGGATACAATTTCTGTGTGTGTATATTTCGGTGATCATATATATCATAAATATATACATATGACATATTTCTATACCATACTTGCCCTTCTTTGAAAAAAAGAAGTAGGCTTTTAAAAGTTGAATATATTTTGTAATTTAAGGCAGGTGAGGTATCAAGAATATAGACGAGTGAATGCAGGTTTCAGGCTGGCTGGATCTCAGTGCCACACATGCCTTCAGGAGCATTGTATGTGACCAGCATCCTTACTATTCCAAGCCTTGGTTTGCTCATCTTCAAAATGGGAAGAAGAAGAATACCTCTACAGTGTGGTCGTTGTGAGATGGAGAGTCCTGAGTACTCAAGTGCTGAGCCCGGACCTGGGCACAAAGCAAACTCTCAGCCAGCCGTATGTAAAGTGCACATGTGACTGCATGCTATGACTGAAAAAAAAAAAAGGATCTACTGGAGAGAAATCTTCACCCAATATTTCTTATTGACTTCACCACTATTTCTTAGAAATAGGAGTGGAATTCTCAGCTTTCAGATGGAAGTGGAACTGGTTAAAGTCACTTTTCAGGACAAATAAAAGTGATTAGAAAAAATATGAAATGTATGTGCCTGTGTGCACGTGCACACATGCTTGCATGTCAGGGATTATGCAACTAGAACTTGAATGCTACTGGGGCTTCCCTGCCTTTGGTCCACCTTCATTAACTAGACTTGAGTTCTCAGTTCTGTAGACTATGACATCCCCTCCTATGGCTTCTGCAAAGTCCCTGGGGTACAAAATTTGGTCATTTCACTCCAAAAGTCCAATCTCCAAACCTGTTCTGAGTTTAGTCAATGTGGTTGATGGTGCGGAGGCTCTGGCCTGCTCTGCCCTTCTTGATCCCTCTTCTCCCCTGTTTCTTTTTTTCTTGCCTTTCTGTCTCAATGGCATAAAGACCTCTTTCTTCCACTGTGTCGTGAATAGGCTCTCATGACTTAACTTTCCACCACAAGAGGGTTTTCTGTGTATTTCTTCCAGAGGAAGAAGAGTAGCGCATAGATGTTTATACCTTATTCCCCAAGTCCGTAGGAACAGGACTCCATATGATAGTCAGTATGACACCAGAGGAAGACAGGACAGCAGCTGTGCTGAGGATACTCACCAATTCTACTAGCTTCATGATTCCCATTTCCAGTGATTCCTGTGAAATACTCTACGAAAGTCACAATACATGTGAGCCCCTACACAGTTTGGATGTGTGTGTGTGCTTGTGTGTGTGTATGTGTTTTAATGATGATAACTGGGAACAAAAAAGGAAAAGAAACAAAAATGGTAATCTCGGTTATTGACTCATGAAGTGAATAGGTACTAAAACATGTAGGAAAGTTTTAAAATTTGAGCATTTCCAATAGAGATCTTTTTCTCCTCTTTATAAAAATTTGTAATTTTAACAGAACTCTATTCTTATTTTGCCTTATAGGCATCTTGCATGGATGTCGGGTTGACAGCCTGCCATGAAACATGTCAGAATTTCAAAGTGTGAGGCTTGTTCTTCAGTTGGCTAGGAAGTCAGATGCTACAGAAAAATATACCAAAGAGCTATTTGTTGACTTTGGATAGAATGTAATCCACTCTTTGGAATGATGATTGGAAGTGTTATGACATTTGGAAAGGACATACTTTCACCATCGGTGTGGATCTTACAGCATATGTCTGCACGGCACTTGCATGCTATTTGTAGAGCAAAAAATAGCATTGACCCATCATTGCCAAATAGATTGGTATTTTCCCTCACTGTACTGCTCAGCCATTGGAAATTAGAATTTTCCTCAACCTGCTGCTTAACCCAGTGCTAATAGAAGGACATGCTTTACTCTGTTCCTTTAGCACCTGCATTTAGGTTCAGTGAGACAACCCTAATATAATTGGCACATGCCTGGTGTCTGACAGGTGTTTTGCAACAGAACTTGCTCATGTTGCCTAAGTGGTAGAAGGTTTATTGTGAATGATGTTCACATGGAAGTCTGTCAAGAGAAAGCTCAATACTAGGCTTTGAGAAAGGTGCACCTTAAAATGTCTGGAAGTTCAGTGTAACTCCAGGGATCTCAGGAGAAGACTTTCTCACTTCTTCCTGCTTAAGATTCACCATTGAATGAGCACAGCCCAGGCTTCCATTTACACAGCTTCCCCATCAGCTCTGAACTACTGTTCCCTGAGATGTGTTGTGCATGTCCCGCAACGCTGTATGCTGTGGCCCAGCCTCAGTGCTGCTGTCTGCTTATCATTGACTCTCTGCACTGTCTCCACCTCTCTTATGCTTTCTATGCCTGACTCTCCAGTTCAAAAATGGCATCACGAACCTCTAATTCATGAACTTGCAAATTCAGCTCTATTCTCATCTTTAATTCATCTCCATGAAAGGGAATTCCTTTAGCTCTGTTTTGCCTTTTGCCAAGCAGCATCCTAGACTCTTGGTCAACTCATTATTGGCTGTCCTTGAATCAGGGACCCAGCCCAGTATGGTAAGCTGGGACAGTGGTGCAGAAGGGCTGGGAATTCTAGAAAGAGAATAAAACATGGTAGCCTAATCATTGCATTTTCAACAGAGGCTTTGAGTAGGTTGGTTTCTCTAAAATGAGGCTTTTGGCAGAGTAGGAAATGAACTTAATGTTTCTGATCTTCATGTACAGTGGATTTACCCATTACCCAGTAGAAGCTTAACTAACCTTAGGTCACAATATAAATCCTTTCTATGGTTGCAGCTGACCTCAAGGGATACTAACCCACTCAATTTTGATTCATAATCAATAATGTGGAAGCCAAATATTCTCTTTGAAAAGATAGATGATCTTGTGGTAAAAAGGCCTGGAGTATTATTAGCCCAACAGACAACGGTAATAAAATAGAACCAAGTAGTTTGGCTCAGAGTTACAACGTGTAGTTTGGCTCAGAGTTCCACCGTGTAGCCTGTGGACTGGGAGCTACATGAATATTTCACACTGAAAGCCAAAGAATTCAGTTTTAATCTAAATCAAGGGTGTTACCATCAGGTATATTTTCTCTGTGCAATAAAAGTTAGCGTGTCACTAGACAAGGAGACAGAATAAAAATTCAAGGTAAGTGCTTCCTAAGAAGCCCCTTTCTCTGCCCCTGATTATCCAAAGTTAACAAGATAAAATTTTATAATTATATATATGTTGCTTTTTTGGATAAAGCTGGCCTGCAGTATAATGAAAAGCTATTCGTTTAGTGTATATCATGAAATATGTTTAATCAGGTATGCTGTGAGGAAAGGGGTCCTACCTCCTGGTTACTCAGTGTTTATCTAGAAGCAGTTTTCTGCTGTATTTCTCTTCCCATCTGCCCTTACTCTGTGTTTCAGAATCACGACGACCGCAGCATGCATGATGGACCTGAGAAGATACCCCTTGGATGAGCAGAACTGCACCCTGGAGATTGAAAGCTGTGTGTATCTGTATTGCTTTTTCATGCACTTTGTGTTTTAGGCCTTCTTATCTTTAATTGGCAAGGCATATATAATTTTTTATAACATAATTTTTAACTGTTTTAAAGATTAGAGGTTTAATCCTTCACTCTGCAAATTTTACTTTCATGATAGAGGGCAAGAGAGAGAGACAGAGACAGAGAGAGGCTCAGTATAAAGAGTTCTCCACTCTAATTTGACTAAGAGTCTGTCGTGCTGAAATAAAATAAGACAAATGCTCTCCATCTCGGTCTCTTCAGTGAGAAGAAAATGAACTCTGAGAGGCGGTGTCTCACAGTGTGCTTCATCCTGCCCAAGTTGCTGTACTCCTGGGACCCTCTGCAGTTGGAGTAAACCTCATTTCGCATTAGGAGCTCAGCTTTACAAGCCAGCTCTTTCTACATCTTGGCAATTTTCTTCCATTTGAAGAGTATTCAGATGCCTTCTTGATAATTCAGTGTTGAGTAGCGCTTCTCTTGTGAGGGGCAAGAGCTGCATCCACATAGTCTAAGAGGCAGGTGTCCTGCTCCCTGACCTGATCCCTGGCATATCCAGATGTGGCTGCTGCCACTGTGTCTTCTCCTGGCCCACTGTAGATCAGTTTATCAGCCTCAGGTGGATTTAGGTTGTCAGCGTTTGTATTGAATTTGGGGGAATGGCAAATGACTAACTTTGCCATGCATTTATTGCATGTATGGTGAGAAGTGCTGGGAGCTGCCCTGGTGGCAGGCTGGTATTTAGACCCCTCAGTAAGCCCTTTGCTTCCACACAACATGACGACCATGATTTCTGAGAGCTGTGCTTTTGGAAGGTGAAGGATGGATGCATAGGATATTTAGCATGCAGACTTCAGGGAAAGATGATGTTGAAGGGCTGATAGTTGAAGGGCCACTTTAGGAAGTTAAGTAGCTTCTGTGTGGTCAGAGGACACAACTCCAAGGAGTTGAAAGTTTCAGGAAGGCAAATTTGGATGTAAGTGAGAGAGCAGCTCTTGTTTCAACTGAGAACCATAATGAGTGGCCTTGGAGACTGTAGATTCTGTTATGACAATCTTTAATTGAAGTGGAGGATGGGCAGGAAGGTCCTTTTTAAAGCAATTGAACAGAAGAGGGATTCTCCCCGTTTTCTGGTGACCTGACTACACATGTGTTATTAAAGTCAAGATGCAAATATATGGAAGAGTGGGCCACTTGAAGATTTGGATGTACCCTCAGAGGGCGTGTAAGCTCTGCACACAGCATGCTGGTCTGAACCACAGCCGGAAGGCTAGAGAGGCTGGACTGTGTGTGCAGGGGAGGGGGCATGCACTTATAAGACACAGCGGGGTCAGCTTTGTGGATTCTTGGGGTCCTTGTAAGGACTTTGGACTTGTTTTGCTGATTGCATTGGGAAACATTTGAGGGCTTTAAGCAGAAAAGTGACTTGGTGAGATCTATGCTTTATTAGTGATCGCCATGGCCACTGGGTGAGAATGGAGTGCCATGCAGTCGGAGGGGAGCGTGGGGACAGAAGGTATGCCCACCATAATCCTGGAGGGAAGACAGTAGATGGACCAGGGAGCTGGCAGGGACTGTGGGAGCAGTCATCCCCACAGCTTTGGTCTGTTTGTATAATGTTAGATATTTAGAGTCGGCCTCATATTATATGTTCAAATAAAAAAGTTATTATACTCATAGGCTATTTTTCTACAGGTGTGATTTTTAGTTGACTTTACCACTAACGTTGACCCGATTCTTCAGAAGACTCCTGAGTGCTACAAATAACATCAGACACTGTTTTCCTATTCAGTCATTCTCAAGAAGCGTTGATTGATTACCGAGTGAGCGTGAGACCATGCCAAGAGCTGGTTTTGAAGCTATAATCTGGCTCATAACCATTCCTCTTTCTGCTGAGAGCACTGCTCAAATCTCTAAGGGCCAAGAGAGTCTCCACAAAAGGCATTTCTAAGGCTGGCCAAACTCATGGCCAGGAACACCTCACGACACCATCCAAAATTGCCCGGCAGTTATGAAACATTGATTGGGCAAGTTCACCCTCGGTGTTCTAACTTTTTCATAG
Organism: Budorcas taxicolor; assembly: GCF_023091745.1. Lineage (NCBI taxonomy): Eukaryota > Metazoa > Chordata > Mammalia > Artiodactyla > Bovidae > Budorcas > Budorcas taxicolor. The sequence continues at coordinate 6,248,555 of NC_068930.1, read as the reverse complement.
TTGTTGAGAGAGCTGCCTTTCCAGAATACTTCAGAGTTTTTACTTTTTCTTTCAACCATCTTATTCAGTGCTGTGAATATGTTTTTACTTCACATTTCTGTGCAAAGTCCAGGTCAGCCCCACAATTAGGCTTTCCAGGCAGAACTTTGGTCAGAGCGCTCAGCCTCTCCAGTCTCTCTGCTTTTCAACACCAGCCTGGTCCAAATCAGACAGCAAAGGTAACACAAGAATATCCAAAAGTTAGTTCTCCTAATGATTATGCATAGACAAGCACATCAACAAATTTCCTTCACACATGGGCAGGCTGTTACTTCCATTTTACTAGTGACAGTTTCTTTAGACAAGATGATGCTTCATTTCTGCTCTGTCCCTGCTTCTGTCTCCTGGCAGATGGCTACACCACAGATGACATCGAGTTTTACTGGCGCGGGGGTGATAAGGCTGTGACCGGCGTGGAGAGGATTGAGCTCCCACAGTTCTCCATTGTGGAGCATCGTCTGGTCTCCAGGAATGTCGTCTTTGCCACAGGTGAGTCTTGTGTCCCCTCGTGCTCTCTGGAGGGATAGTGGCTGCCTGGGCCACATTGCTGTCATTGTGAAATACTCTACTGCTGATTCACAGTGCTTGGTCCTCCAAAAAAGGACCATCATCAGTCACATGTCATCATCTTCTGTACCCCTTTCACTGTATCTAGAGGGAATGGATAAGCTCTGATGGGTAGGAAGGAGCAGCTGACCAGGAGATGCTCTCTGTGCTTGTTGAGAAGGTGAAAGGCTGAGGTTGAATTTAACCAACCATTGTTTGATAACATAAGCAGCTTTCTCTCTGGGCAGACAAGAGGCCACTGATAGCCTTGGAGGCAGGAAGGAAGGGGAGGGAGGAAGACCTGAGGAGGCAAGTGCTGTGCTCGCCAAAGTAAGAGACCTTCTCCCCTCTTCTGGGCTGGCAGTCAGCCCCGCTTCCAGGAACATGAGCCCTTGCCTTTAGTGATGCTTCTTGAGACACAATCATCTGCTCCTGCTGTCATCTGGGAAGCCGTCCCACCCTGGGTTTCATTGTCATCTTTGTTTCAGCTGTCTGAAGACTGAGAAGTCTGTGCTTGCTGAGGTTTTTTTAAAATTTCCATTCGTATCTTATAGTGGGTGGTGCTTTCTCAGTGTTCTTGCTAAAGGCTGGGTTGTAGCTGAGAAGATAAACGGAAGTACTCTGTAAACTAAAGGCCACAAACTCTGGGTGGAGGATTCTCAGTGAGGGCAGAGCTGGGACCTCCCATCTTAGCTTTTTCCTGACCATGCAGCTTAAACCACACCAGGTGGAAAGTGGTTAGCCCTGGTCCTGTACTGGCATTCATGTATCCCATGGCCTGCACTCTGCCTGTGGCCTCTAGCCTGAGTGCCCGGGACTCACAGCAGCCTGTCTCCCTTAACCTGGCCACCTTCTACTCACTCTTCGGCTTAATCAAGATGCTCTCCCTCTGTGAAGGCTTTGGCCTCTGCTCTGCCCACACACTGCCTCCCAGATGGGCTTAGGTGCTCTATACCCTGGCAGTGCTGCGCTAACCCTGTAGGAGGGGCCTGGCCTGGGCACAGCTGACTGCACTCCTTGCCCCCTCCTCGTGGGATGCCACAGACATGCAGCCAGTCCTCATGGGGCCAGCTTCCCTCCTCTCTACCTAGCCTCACAGACCAAGGAGTGTGCAAGTAGACAGATGCCTGAATGTTTAAGATCTGTCTTCATGCACTGCTACCTTCTCCTGTTTCTCAAGGCATCCTGCAAACATGCTTGCAGTCTCTAGAGAAGACACATGGAGGTCCTCACCTTGGATGGGTGGGAAGGCCAAAAGGCATGTGGGCTTATCATGGAGTAGTTTCCACAACCAAGAAAATGGCCCTATGATGTGTTGCAGAAAATGATTTATTGCTTTTAAAACTGGGTTTCAAACTGTTCCATGCTCCAAGTGATGTGAGCAGCAGTCTGCTCAGAACCCAGGGGTAGTCTTGTCTCAGTGTAGGAGTCCTGCCCATGCCTGCCTTTGTCAGAAGGTTGCATATGGGGCTGTTCAGGCACTGCCAAGAGGCCCTTTTATTGCATTTCCATGCAACCTCCTTAAAAGCCTGATGAGGCATCTGTGTAGGGTGGGTGCTTCCACGTGGAAGTGCAACCATGTAGAATGGCCTTCCTGAATCCTTTTGCTTGAAAGCACTTGGGGACACATTTTTCTAGGTGCAATCTGTCTTTCTTTTAAGTAGGTATATGGTGGAAAGTATCCTAAACATATCTGGAGATGATGCCCACTGCAGAAATGGGGGCACACACTTAAACTCGTGATGCTGAGAGTGAGCCTGCCCTCAGAACGTGGTGTTTAGCCCTCTTTTCTGTTCTTGATGACTTTCTGCATTCGCAGGGTGTCGCTGGGGGCTCACCATCAGTTAATCAGTATCAGTTCTCTCATCCTTCAAAATGCCTGCATTTTAAAACTATTCTAATTTGCTTACTTATGTAGAAACATCATAGGCCACATTGTTACAAAACTATTTCAAAATTAAATATTACACCAATTATTTCCTTTCCATAAGTCTTCTGAATTAATGAGATTTCGATTAGTCAACTGGATTGAAGGACTCTCAAGCCTGAAAGAGAATTCTCAGAAAACGGATTAGGAAAGACCCAATGCTCTGGCTTCCCTTGTGGCTCAGATGGTAGAGAATCCACCTGCATTGCAGGAGACTCAGGTTTAATCCTTAGGTCAGGAAGATCCTCTGGAAAAAGGAATGGCAACCCACTCCTGGAGAATCCCATGGACAGAGGAGCGTGGCAGGCTACAGTCCATGGGGTCGCAGACAGTTGGATGCAATAACACTTCCACTTTCACTTTCAATGCCCTGGAGTTTTCTAGAGATGCCCCTTCTCAGGGTCTTGAGGGCAAAATTCCAAGCCTCACCCACCTCTCCCTCCTCCTGTCTCTTTCAGGACCTTGTAGACAGCTCATTGCCATGGTTTCCCAAGGGGTACAGTCCTAATCCATCTCCTGAGTAACATGGGTTGCAGGCTGCAGGGCAGGAAAGACATGAATATTCACTGCAGAGAGTCATGAATAGTCACTCAACAGCTGGCATAGACAAAGCATGGGGCTGAACCCTGGGTCAGAGAGGGAACAGGGCATGACTGGTCCAGTGGGACTGCTTACAGCCAGCAAGCATTTAGCAGCGTGCCCTGGATGACATCAGGTAGCCTCTTACCTAGAGGGGCGTTTAGCGGGAATTAAGCCACAGTAAGAGAGCTCCTGTTCAAGAGACAGTATGTAAAAGGTTTGAAAACTCAGACCCTGGAACCAGAATTGCCAGAGCTTAAGTACAGACTCTGGAACTTTCTAGCAAGGTAGCCTGCAGCAGGTGATCTCTGAAGAAAAAATGAAGAGATATCGATGATATATATTTGGTAGAATTCTAGAGAATTACATGAGTTCGTATAAATAAAAAGCCTAGAATAGTGTCTGATCCATGGTGAACACTGATTGTTCTGTGCTGTGCTTAGTTGCTCAGTCGTGTCCGACTCTTTGCAACCCCACGGACTGCAGCCCTCTAGCCTCCTCTGTCCATGGGGAGTCTCCAGGTAAGAATACTGGAGTGGTTTGCCGTGCCTTCCTCCAGGGGATCTTCCCAACCCAGGGATCAAACCCAGGTCTCCTGTATTGCAGGTAGATTTTTTTACTGACTGATCCACCAGGGAATCCCTGGTTAGCTTTCATCAATTAAATTGTGTGGGTCCAGAAAATAGATACTCTAATGGTTGCCCAGAGCTTTAAATATTAGAAAATGTATGACATTGTTCTCCTGAATTATTGAAAATTATGTAACTGACTCCTAATTGTTATCTGAGGGTTTCTTGAGAATAGCACTTGTTTGGGGTTCATACCTGTACCCCTAATACATATTCCAGCATCTAGCCCACTCAATAGTTTGAAAACTGAATGGTTATAGAATTATGAGAGGACATTTCATGGTCATTACTAACTATGTAGTCATCCCTAATTAAATGAATCATTTCTGCAAAAGAGATACTATATAAATTAATAGCATTATATATTCAAATATTTAATGTATTAAAATATAATTTTAGAAAGAAAAATCCCCATAAAACCTCATTGTACTTGGGGAGGAAATTAAGTATATCTCTGTCCAGAAGGAAGGAGCCTTGTTCCATGAGTGCATTTTTAAAGACAACAAAGAAATAACTGAGTTAGTTCATTTCAACAAATAATTATTCAGTTTCTACCATGATTCAGCATACAGGCTTTGGAAAAATAATATTTTGATCCTCTTATAACTCAAAGAAAATGAAGTAAGACTTTATTACTCATTCTGACGTCTATCTGAGTCTTCAAAGATCTTAATGATCTGGATAAACACGATGGTGTGGGCACTCACCTAGAGCCAGACATTCTTAAGTGTGAAGTCAAGTGGGCCTTAGGAAGCATCACTATGAACAAAGCTACTGAAGGTGATGGAATTCCAGCTGAGCTATTTCAAATCCTAAAAGATGATGCTGTTAAAGTGTGGAACTCAACTTGCCAGCAAATTTGGAAAACTCAACAGTGGCCACAAGATGGAAAAGGTCAGTTTGCATTCCAATCCCAAAGAAGAACAATGTCAAAGAATGTTCAAACCACCACACAATTGCACTCATCTCACATGCTAGCAAAGTAATGCTTAAAATCCTTCAAGCTAGGCTTAAACAGTATGTGAATGTTGATTTCCAGATGTTCAATTGGATTTAGAAAAAGCAGAGATCAAATTGCCAACATACATTGGATCATAGAAAAAGCTAAAGAATTCTAGAAAAACATCTACTTCTGCTCCATTGACTATGCTAAAGCCTTTGACTGTGTGGATCACAACAAACTGTGGAAGATTCTTAAATAAATAGAAATACTAGATCACCTTACCTGCCTCCTGTGAAACTGTTTGCAGGTCAAGAAGCAATAGTTAGAACTGGACATGGAACAACAGACTGGTTCCAAATTGGGAAAGAATACTTCAAGTCACCCTCTATATTGTCAACTTGCTTATTTAACTTCATGTGAAATACAGGGCTGGATGAAGCATAAGCTGGAATCAAGGAGTACTGGGAGAAATATCAATAACCTCAGATTAACACTACCCTTATAGCAGAAAGTGAAGAGGAATTAAAGAGCTTCTTGATGAGGGTGAAAGAAGAGAATGAAAAAGCTGGCTTGAAACTCAACATTCAAAAAAGTAAGATCATGGCATCCAGTCCCATTACTTCATGGCAAATAGATGGGGAAAAATGGAAACAGTGACAGACTTTATTTTCTTGGGCTCGAAAATCACTTTGGATGGTGAATGCCGCCATGAAATTACAAAACACTTGCTCCATGGAATAAAAGCAATGACCAACCTAGACAGCGTATTAAAAAGCAGAGACATTACCTTGCTGACAAAGTCTACCTAATCAAAACTATGGTTTTTCAGTAGTCATGTATGGATGTGAGAGTTGGACTATAAAGAAAGCTGAGTGCCAAAGAATTGATGCTTTTGAACTGTGGTGCTGGAGGAGATTCTTGAGAGTCCCTTGGACTGCAAGGATATCAAACCAGTCAATTTTAAAGGAAAACAGTCCTGAATATTCATGGGAAGGACTGATGTTAAAGTTGAAGCTCCAATCCTTTGGCCACCTGATACGAAGAAGTGACTCATTTGAAAAGACCCTGATGCTGGGAAAGATTGAAGGCAGGAGGAGAAGGGGATGACAGAGGATGAGGTGGTTGGATGGCATCAGCGACTCAATGGGCATGAGTTTGGGCAAGCTCTGGGAGATAGTGAAGGACAGGGAAGCCTGGCGTGCTGCAGTCGATGCAGGTGCAAAGAGTCGGACAGAACTGAGTGACTAAATCACAACAACTGACTTCTAACCATAACAGTGGCATGTCCCAGGGAGACTGGTACATGATAATTACATTAGCCCAAATTAAAGCATAGGAAAACTGATGCTCAAGAATGTTAATGATTTTACCAAATTTTCACAGTAAAGCTAGAAAGGAAAGAAATTAATCCACAGGGTTCCTGACAATTAGGAAATTCTGAATCTTTTTGACAGAGATTTTAAAAGCTAGTATTTTTAAGTGTTATTTACATGATTATTTTCCACACTTTTGTATATTAATGTTATAAGGTTTGTTATACAAGGTGTAGACAGTTGAGATGACAAACGATGTCTGTGGTGCTCATCTACAGCATCTATGTCTTTCCTGCCTTACCTCCCAGTATTAAAGGGCTGTAATTTTTGATGAGCTGTGCTTTTATGCGTGTCTCTAAAAATAGACTTTGGGAATGGAGGCCTCCAAATTCTTAATCCGGGGACCTAGAATTGATTCATCCAATGTCCAGAAATCCTCAGTGGCAAGAAGTGTGTCTCTGCCTTCTATATACCATGCATTTTGCTGGCAGATGAGTGGCCGTGAAACTTTTTTTTTTTTCATTTTTACTGAACTGTAGTGGATTTACAATTGTGTTAGTTTCTGGTGTACATCAAAGTGATTCAGTTTTATATATATATATACACACACATATATACTTTTTCATATTGTTTTCCATTATGGTTCACTGTAGGATATTGAATATCATTCCTTATACAGTAGGACTATATGTATTATTGTGTATCTGTTAATCTCAAACTCAAACCTAATTAATCCTTCTCTTAGCCTCTTCCACTTTAGTAAGCATAAGTTTGTTTTCTATGTCTATAAGTCTACTTCTGTTTGTAAATGAGTTCACTTGTATCATATTTTAGATTCCACATATGAGTGATAACATATGGTATTTATCTTTGTCTGAGTTACTTCACTTGTTGTGATAATCTCTAGATCCATCTACGCTACTGCAAATGGCATTATTTCATTCATCTTTATGACTGACTCATATTTTACATATATATATATGTGTATGTGTATAAAATCTTTATCCATTCGTCTGTCGATGGACATTCCAGTTGCTTCCGTGTCTTGACTGTGGTAAATGGTGCTCAGGACACACTGTTTCCCTGAATCCACTTCCCAGCTCCAGAACCTGTGATACCTTGCCTTTGCCTGCAGCACAGAATCCAGTGTCCTTTACCGTGGACCCAGTCCTAGCTGTAACCTCTTCTCTTTAGTTTAGCTCTTAAGCATTCCCAGCACAGAGCTTTCTTTTAGTTGCTGCGCTCAGCTCTTTTTCTCACCTCCACTCACTCCTGCCTACTGCCTGAAGACTTTTGCCCTTGTTACAGCCCACATTTGATGCTTCTCTTCCTCTTTTTTCTATCCATATCAAGAACATTCACCAATGGACAGTTGAATGAGATAACAGAGTTTAGATTACTCTATGACTACCTTCTTTAACTGAACGTTATGCTTGTGAAGTCCATCTGTATCACTATGGTTCATTTACTTTCATTGCCACATGTGTGTGTGCGCACTAAGTCACTTGAGTTGTGTTGGAGTCTTTGCAACCCTATGGACTGTAGCCCACCAGGCTCCTCTGTCCATGGAGATTCTCCAAACAAGAATATTGGAGTGGGAATGTTTCCTTCTGCCTTAAGAAGAATATTTTTAAAATATTTAGTTTTAAAATTTAAAAATTTTAAAATGTTTTCTTTAGTGTTAAGTCTCCTGGTCAGATATCTTCAAGTTTTTTATTTAAACAATCTGTATATGACTTTATATCATGTTTATTCTTATAGGATGAATTTATTGTTATGGAAAGAGAGATTAGCATTTTTTCCTTTTCCGTTTGAAGATATGACTTCATTTACCCCAGTGTCTATTGTTTCTATTGAGAAGAGAGTTGTTGGTCTAATTGGTGCTGCTTTCAAACTGATCTATTTTTCCTCCCCTGACTAGATAGTTATAATTTTTGTCATTGTTTTTTATTTCATCGCCATTTATGATATGCCAAGGTATAGTTTTCTCTTTAATTATTCTTCTTGGAGTTCGTAGGTCTTCTTGAGGTCTTTCAGCAGCTTTAGAGCACCATCAGCCACCTTTGCTTTTGCTCCATTTTCTCTCTCTGTTTCTCCTTCTAGGATTCCAATTTCAATTCTGACAATTTCAACTTTGGGTCTTATCACTATATCTTCTAAATATCTCATGTTGCTTTCTGAATGTTTTGTTTTATTTTTGCTTCATGCATCACTCTGGAAATTTTCTTCTGGTTTTTCTTTCAGTTCAATAATTCTTTCTTTGTGTCTAATCTGATAATATTATATATGAGGAAAGTGTAGATAAAGTTCAAAATCTATGATGATGTTTTCTTTTTTTCAGAGAGAATTTATGCTTTCCTCTCTCAGGCAGCTAGAGGCATTAGCAGTCCAAACTAGCTTCATTTACTTTCTGGGGCTTGGTAATTCTGAGTTCAGATTCATTCCTTGGGTATTCTTGCTTGAATCCTTCTGATTTATCTTTATATTTTGGACAGAGCTCTTTGGAATCCCTGTCTCCAGTTTTCACTCCTTTTGTTCCATGAGTCTATCAGATGTTCTAACTAGCTTCTCATCTTTCTATAAACTACATCCACCTGAAACATGGAGCTCACCTCTCTCATTTTAACTTCTCTCCCAAACCTTGACTCAGATTTTTACTAGGTTATTATCCCTCCAGTGTCTCTGAGGATAGGGATTTAAGTTTTTCCCATTTTTTCCAGTTGTTGCCAGTGGAAGGGTTACATATCCCACAATATTCAAACACCATAGCTTATGTTTTCGCTCTTCTCTACTGTTGCAGAAGAATTTATGGTTGTTTCAATATTTAATTCTTACTTAGCTATGACTATTAGTTACATGAGAGTAGAAAAGAAGAAAATTTGGGATACATTCTTTACAATCACATTTCAGAAAATATGAATCATTTAATTCTGTATTTTTCTGATAACATTATAGAGAGGAAACACTTAGCCATAATAGTGTACTATGAAAGAAAGCGTTGCTCCTGCTAAGTCACTTCGGTCGTGTTTGACTCTGTGCGATCCCATAGACAGCAGCCCACCAGGCTCTGCGGTCCCTGGGATTCTCCAGGCAAGAATACTGGAGTAGGTTGCCATTTCTTTCTCCAATGCGTGAAAGTGAAAAGAGAAAGTGAAGTCACTTAGTCGCGTCTGACTCTGCGCGACCCCATGGACTGCAGCCTACCAGGCCCCTCCATCCATGGGATTTTTCAGGCAAGAGTACTGGAGTGGGTTGCCATTGCCTTCTCTGAAAGAAAGCATTATAAAGCTCAAAATCAAGAGATCTGAGTCCTTGGTTGTAAGGACTGTGAAGGAACTGTGAAAATGTGAGCAGAGTACTTCAGTAGCAGACAGTAAGGGGATTAGGTTAAAAGAAATACTGGGTAAGTTTATTTCAACAAGTATATACAGCTAATAACCAAAGAGACCTTTAAATATCACTCTTGAAACATGACCACTGCATTGGGACTTCAGCTTTTGTGCAAGTCTTGAATGCACATCCTGCTGATGCACAAAATTTGCTCTCTACAGTTTTTGCCAAATCTGAAATTGACTCCTAACTTTTAGTTTTCTTTGAGCTTGAAAGACTGAAAATTTTGATAAACTCATGGAGAACAGACTACTTAATATGCTTCTTTAATTATGTGATGTTTTTATTTCTCTTCCTTTTTTCTGGGCTGTATCTGGACTGATATATTCTGACTTTATTTCAAGATACTTCTGCCATGATTAGAAGAAAGAGAAAGAAAAGGATCCAAAACTAAGTGATGATGAAAGTTTTCTGTTAAGATACGTGAATTTTCTATTCTTCAAAAATCAGCTTCCTGCATCTATTGACATTATCATATGGTTTTTATCTTTCAATTTGTTAACATAGTGCATCACATTGATTCATTTGCGTGTATTGAAGAATCCTTGCATCCCTGAAATAAACCCAACGTGATCATGGTGTATGAGCTTTTTGATGTGTTGCTGAATTCCATTTGTTAAAATTTTGTTGAGGATTTTTGCATCTATGTTCATCAGTGATATTGGCCTATAGTTTTCTTTTTTTGTGTTTTTTTTCTGGTTTTGGTATCAGGGTGATGGTGGCCTCATAGAATGAGTTTGGAAGTGTTCCTTCCTCTGCAAATTTTGGAAAGAGTTTTAGAAGGATAGGCATTAGCTCTTCTCTAAATGTTTAATAGAATTCTCCTATGAAGCCATCTGGTCCTGGACTTTTGCTTTTTGGGAGATTTTTTATCACAGCTTCAATTTCTGTGCTTGTAATTGGGTTGTTCATAATTTCTATTTCTTCCTGGTTCAGTCTTGAAAGATGGAACTTTTCTAAGAGGTTATCCAGGTTATTTCTTCCGGGTTATCCATTTTATTGCCATATAGTTGTTCATAATAGTCTCTTATAACCCTTTGTATCTCTCCATTGTCTGTTGTAACCTCTCCTTTTTCATTTCTAATTTTGTTGATTTGATTCTTCTCTCTTTTTCTTCCTGATGAGTCTGGCTAAAGGCTTGCCAATTTTGTTTATTTTCTCAAAGAATCAGCTTTTAGTTTTATTAATCTTTACTTTTGTTTCTTTCATTTCTTTTTCATTTATTTCTGCTTGGTTCTTTATGATTTCTTTCCTTTTACTAATTTTGGGGTTTTTTGTTCTTCTTTTTCCAGTTGTTTTAAGTGTAAAGTTAGGTTGTCTATTTGATGTTTTTCTTGTTTCTTGAGGTAGGATTGTATTGCTATAAACTTCCCTCTTAGGACTGCTTTTGCTGCATCCCATAGGTTTTGAGTTGTTGTGTTTTCATTGTCACTTGTTTCTAGAAATTCTTTGATTTCCCTTTTGATTTCTTTAGTAACCTGTTGGTTATTTAGAAGCATATTATTTAATCTCCATGTGTTTTTGTTTCTTACAGTTATTTTCTTGTGATTGATATCTAGTCAACACAACATTGTGGTCAGAGAAGATGCTTGATATGATTTCAACTTTCTTATATTTACTGAGGTTTGATTTGTGACCCAAGATGTGGTCTATTCTGGAGAATATTTCATGTGCACTTAAGAAGTTGTATTCTTCTGCATTTTGATGGAATGTCCTGAAGATGTCAATGAGATCCATCTCATCTAATGTATCATTTAAGACTTGTGTTTCCTTATTAATTTTCTGTTTTGATAATCTGTCCATTGGTGTGAGTGGGGTGTTAAAGTCTCCAACTGTTATTGTGTTACTGTCAATGTACACACAATGTGTGTACTGTCAGTGTTTGTCTTATGTATTGAGGTGCTCCTATTGGGTGCATAGACATTTACAATTGTTATGTCTTCCTCTTGGGTTGATCCCTTGATTATTATGTAGTGTCCTTCCTTATCTCTTATAATCTTCTATATTTTAAGGTTTATTTTGTCTGATATGAGGATTACTACTCCAGCTTTCTTTTGCGTCCCATTTGCATGGAATATATTTTTCCACCCTCTTACTTTCAGTCTATATATGTCTTTTGGTCTGAAGTGGGTTTCTTGTAGACAGCATATATATGGGTCTTGATTTGTATCCATTCAGTCAGTGTCTTTGACAAAATTCAGCACCCATTTATGATTAAAACTCTTCAAAAAATGGGCATAGAAGGAGCCTACCTCAACGTAGTAAAGGCCATTTATGCTAAGCCTATAGCAAACATTATTCTCAATGCTGAAAACTGGAAGCATTCCACCTAAGATCAGGAACAAGACTCGGGTGTCCACTTTTGCCACTATTATTCAACATAGCTCTGGAAGTCCTAGCCACAGCAATCAGAGAAGAAAGGAAATAAAAGGAATCCAGATCAGAAAGGAAGTAAAGCCTTCTCTGCTTGCAGATGACATCAGTTCAGTTCAGTCGCTCAGTCATGTCCGACTCTTTGCGACCCCATGAGTCGCAGCACTCCAGGCCTCCCTGTTCATCACCATCTCCCGGAGTTCACTCAGATTCACATCCATCGAATCCCTGATGCCATCCAGCCATCTCATCCTCGGTCGTCCCCTTCTCCTCCTGCCCCCAATCCCTCCCAGCATCAGTCTTTTCCAATGAGTCAACTCTTCTCATGAGGTGGCCAAAGTACTGGAGTTTCAGCTTCAGCATCATTCCTTCCAAAGAAATCCCAGGGTTGATCTCCTTCAGAATGGACTGGTTGGATCTCCTTGCAGTCCAAGGGACTCTCAAGAGTCTTCTCCAACACCACAGTTCAAAAGCATCAATTCTTTGGCACTCTGCCTTCTTCACAGTCCAACTCTCACATCCATACATGACCAAAGGAAAAACCACAGCCTTGACTAGATGGACCTTAGTTGGCAAAGTAATGTCTCTGCTTTTGAATATACTATCTAGGTTGGTCATAACTTTTCTTCCAAGGAGTAAGCGTCTTTTAATTTCATGGCTGCAGTCACCATCTGCAGTGATTTGGGAGCCCCCCAAAATGAAGTCTGACACTGTTTCCACTGTTTCCCCATCTATTTCCCATGAAGTGATGGGACCGGAAGCCATGATCTTCGTTTTCTGAATGTTGAGCTTTAAGCCAACTTTTTCACTCTCCTCTTTCACTTTCATCAAGAAGCTTTTTAGCTCCTCTTCACTTTCTGCCATAAGGGTGGTGTCATCTGCATATCTGAGGTTATTGATATTTGTCCTGGCAATCTTGATTCCAGCTTGTGTTTCTTCCAGTCCAGCTTTTCTCACGTACTCTGCCTGATACTGTACATAAAAACCCCTAAAGATAGTATCAGAAAATTACTAGAGCTAATCGTGAATTTAGCAAAGTTGCAGGATACAAAATCAATACACAGAAATCACTTGCAGTTCTATATAGTAACAATGAGAAATCAGAAAGATCAGTTAAGGAATCAATCCCATTCACCATTGCAACAAAAAGAATTAAATATCTAGGAATAAACTTACCTAAGGAGACAAAAGAACTGTACACAGAAAATTATAAGACACTGATGAAAGAAATCAAAGACGACATAAACAGATGGAGAGATGTTCCACATCTCTGGGTAGGAAGAATCAATATTGTTAATATGAGTATACTACCAAACGCAATCTACAGATTTAATGTGATCCCTATCAAGTTACCAATGGCATTTTTTACAGAACTAGAACAAAAAATTTCACAATTCATATGGAAATGCAAAGGACCCCAAATAGCCAAAGAAGTCTTGGAAAAGAAAAATGGAGTTAGAGGAATCAATCTTCCTGACTTCAGATTATACTACAAAGCTACAGTCATCAAGACAGTATGGTACTGGCACACAAAAGGAAATATAGACCAATGGAACAAGATAGAAAGCCCCAAAATAAAACCCATGCACCTATGGGTACCTTATTTTTGACAAAGGAGGCAAGAATATACAATGGGGCTAAGACAGCCTCTTCAATAAATGGTGCTGGGAAAACTGGACAGCTACATATTAAAGAATGAAATTAGAACACCTCCTAACACCATACGTAAAGTTAAACTCAAAATGGATTAAAGACCTACATGTAAGACCACAAACTGTAAAACTCTTAGAGGAAAACATAGGCAGAACACTCGAAGACATAAAGCAAGATCCTCTATGACCCACCTCCTACAGTAATGGAAATAAAAACAAAAGTAAACAAGTGGGACCTGGTTAAACTTAAAAGCTTTTGCACAGCAAAGGAAACTTTAAGCAAGGTGAAAAGACACCTATCAGAATAGGAGAAATTGACAGCAAAGGAAACAACTGACAAAGGATTAATTTCCAAAATATACAAGCAGCTCATACAACTCAATACCAGAAAAGCAGACAACCCAATCAAACAGTGGGGAAAAGACCTAAAGAGACATTTCTCCAAAGAAGACATACAGATAGATAGCTAACAAACATGTGAAAAGATGCTCAATATCACTCATTATTAGAGAAATGCAAACCAAAAATATGATGAGATACCACCTCATACCAGTCAGAATGGCCCTCATCAAAAAGTCTACAAACAATAAATGCTGGAGAGGGTGTGAAGAAAAGGGAATGCTCTTGCACTGTTGGTGGGAATGTAAATTGATACAGCCACTATGGAAGACAGTATGGAGATTCCTTAAAAAACTAGGAATAAAACCACTGTATGACCCAGTAATCCCACTCCTAGGCATATACCCTCAGGAAACCGAAATTGAAAAAGACCCATGTATCCCATTGTTCATTGCAGCTCTATTTACAGTAGGTAGAACATGGAAGCAACCTAGATGTCCATCAACAGATGAATGGATAAAGAAGTCATAGTTCATATACACAATGGAATATAACTCAGACATAAAAAGGAATGCATTTGAGTCAGTTCTAATGAGGTGGATGAACCTAGAAACTATTATACAGAGTGAAGTGAGTCGGAAAGAGAAAGATAAATACCATATTCTAATGCATATATATGAAATCTAGAAAAACGGTACTGAAGAATTTATTTACAGGGCCACAATGGAGAAACAGACATAGAGAATAGACTTATGGACATGGGGGGAGGGGAGGAGAGGGTGAGATGTATGGAAAGAGTAATGTGGAAACTTGCATTACCATGTGTAAAATAGATGGCCAACAGGAATTTGCTGTATGGCTTAGGAAACTCAATCAGTGGCTGTGTATCAACCTAGAGGGGTGGGATGGGGAGGAAGATGGGAGGAAGTTTCAAAAGGGAGGGGATATATATATACCTATGGTTGATTCATGTTGAAGTTTGACAGAAAACAGCAAAATTCTGTAAAGCAATTATCCTTCAATAAAAAATAAATTTTAAAAATCAGCCTTCAAAATACTATTTTGCTTCACAGTTATGATTATAAAACAAATGTATGCAAGACAGCAAAAGAGACACGGATATATAGAATAGACTTTGGGACTCTGTGGGAGAGGGAGAGGATGGGATGATTTGGGAGAATGGCATTGAAACATGTATAATATCATGTAAGAAATGAATTGCCTGTCTAGGTTTGGTGCAGGATACAGGATGCTTGGGCTGGTGCACTGGGATGACCCAGAGAGATGGTATGGGGAGGGAGGTGGGAGGGGGGTTCAGGATTGGGAACTCATTTACACCCGTGGCAGATTCATGTTGATGTATGGCAAAACCAATAGAGTATTGTAAAGTAAAATAAATAAATACATGAAGCAAACAAAGCAAATTACAAAATTTTTTTTGAAATCTGCATGTCACACCCTTAAAACATGCACGTAATTTTCTGTAGAGTCCATTTGTGAACTCTGTGCTTTAGTTTTATCCTAAACTAAAGCCCATGATCAAATTATTATGCATGTGGTGTATAAATAACATCTACTGTAAGTCTAGTGCTGATATTATATGAAATGTTAGAAGAAGGAATTATCATCCATATTTTTTGGTCTTTTAAAGCCCAGAGATAAATTCCCATTATTTTTCGCCCATTGACGATTATTAGAAGGATCCTTAGAGACAAGTCACCTGTGCTTACTGGCCAAATACTACTAATCCCTCAGTGCAAAATGGCTGAAGTAGAGAAAATTAACTCTCAGCACCAAAGGGAAGCTTAACTATCTCATCTTGTTACTATGAAATAATTTTCCTTTAAGGCTCCTGACCTACAGAAGCCAGATTTCTTCAGAAATGCCCAACACCTCCTTGCAAAAATAAGTCTTATCTAACTTCATCTTTTGGAATTGCTTTCAAGACTTCCACACAATTTTTAAAAATATGTTCAATAGTAAAAACAGTTGGATTACAGAGTCCTGAGCACAGAAAGCACCATAGAGGAGAGAAAGGAAAGGAACACGTAACTTGCTTTTATTGAGTGGGTATTTGGGGCCATTTAGTATGTTTGGGGGCTTCCCTGATAGCTCAGTTGGTAAAGAATCCTCCTGCAATGCAAGAGACCCTGGTTTGATTCCTGGGTCAGGAAGATCCCCTGCAGAAGGGATAGGCTACCCACTCCAGTGTTCTTGGGCTTCCCTTGTGGCTCAGCTGGTAAAGAATCCACCTGCAATGTAGAAGACCTGGGTTTGATCCCTTGGTTGGGAAGATGCCCTGGAGAAAAGAAAGGCTACACTCCTTATTCTGGCCTAGAGAATTCCATGGACTGTAGTCCGTGGGGTCACAAAGAGTCAGACACAGTTGACAGACTTTCACTTTCAGTATGTTTGGTACCAGTGAAGTACATGTAGTACGTATTCTTTTTCTTATAACAGAGTTCTTAAGGTGCAATTTATATACCATAAAATTAACCATTTAAAGTATGTAATACAATTGTTTTTATTGTATTTACAATTTTGTAATCATGACGTTCTTCAAATCAATTTCCAAATATTTTCATCACCCTCAAAGCTCTGTACTCAGTAGCAGTCATTCTTCATTTCCCCCAACCTGCTTCCCCTAACCCTATGGGTAACCACTAATCTAATTGCTGTTGCAATAGGTTTGCCTCTTGCATTCCACTTCTTGGAATGGAATCATACACCATATGGTCCTTTGTGTCTGGCTTCTTTTACTCAGCATATTTTCAAGGTTCATCCATGTTGTGATGTGTATCAATACTTCACTCCTTTTCGTTGCTTGAACAATACAATGTTGTATTTGTTGCTGGAACAATACAATATTCCATTGTATGAATATATCATGTTTTGTTTAATCGTACATAAAGTTGATGAATGTTGGGCTATTTCCACCCTTTGGCTATCAGGAATAAAGCTGCTATGAACATTCATGCACAGGTTTTTCTGTGCATGTAAGCTTTCATTTGCATTATGTATGTACTTAGAATTGCAATTGTTGGGTCATATGATAACTATAACTTTTTGAGGAACTGCCAAACTGTTTGTCAAAGTAGCCATACCATTTAGGTTCCCTAGGCAATACATGATGGTTCTAATTTATCCACATTTTCACCAATGCATATTATTGTCTGCCTTTATATATATACACACACAGATATATATAATTTTATTAATTTACTTTTGGCTGTCCTGAGTCTTCCTTGCTGAGCAGGATTTTCTCTACTTGTGCCAGGCAGGCAGAGTCTACTTTCTAGGTGTGGTGCACAGGATTCTCACTGCCGTGCCTTCTCTTGTTGCAGAACATGGTCTCTAGGGCGCACAGGCTTCAGTAGCTGCAGCACAAGGGGCTCAGTAGCTGTGGCCTCTGTGGGTCTAAAGCACAGGCTCAGTAGTTGCGGTGCACAGGCTTAGTTGCTTCACAGCTTGTTGAATCTTCCCGAATCAGGGATTGCATCCATGTCACCTGCATTGGAAGGTGGATTTTTTTTTTTTTTTTTTTTACCACCAAGCCACCAGGGAGGCCCTTATCTGTCTTTTTGATTGTAGTCATCCTAATAGTAAGAAATGGTATCTCATTGTGATTCTGAGTTGCATTTCCCTAATGAGTAAGATATTGAGAATCTTTTATTTGCTTACTGGACACTGGTCTTATCCTCTTTGGAGGAATATCTGTTCAAGTCCTTTGCCCATTTTTAAATCGGGTTGTTCATATTCTTTGTAAACCTTTATACAGTCTAAATACAAGTTCCTTATCAGATATATGATTTGCAAATATTTTCTCTCATTCTGTGGATTTTATTTTCATTTTCTCAATAGTTTCCTCTGCAGAATAATAGTTTGTAATCAATGGAGTAAAATTTATCTATATTTTTCCTTTTTCACTCATGATATCATTGCCCTGATTTTACACACAGGGAAACTAAGGATCTGAGGGGATAACCAACTTCCTAAAGGAGTATCCCAAATAAACCCTGAGCCTCTCTCAGGCTTCTCTCAGATGCCCCTGCTCTTTGCTCCAGACTCATAGGACAGAACATTCCAGCTTTGCTGTGGAGATCAGAAAGAGAATTATTGCCTGATTGAGAAAGTCTTTGAAAAAGTTTGTTTTTCCTCTTTCTCTAGTTCCTGTTTCATATATCTACTTTCCTTTATGGAAGTTTTGAAAATATTTTAATTTAGGTGACTGATAAGGGGGGGGGTGAGAAAATTAGGAACACCATTTTGAAATTTAGGTTGTATTATACAGTAAAAAGAAAAAAGGGAGGGGAGATAAATGAATGAGAGAGCATCATAAAGACCCCAAGAGCATCCCTGAGCTCCCAGGCAAAGCATCACGCAGCTTCCTAGGCAGTCCCGGGAGAGCCCCTTTGGTGGCTACCTTGGAAGGGGACAGGAATATGTAGGTAGGCCAACTCTGCCGCAGTTGCCAAAATATCAGCTTGTGACTTTATAGATACATTTGAGTGGCTCTTACACTTGGCAAAGGTGACATGATACTCTGCATCCACATTTTTATGAGTTCTTCAGCAATACTAATGCCTTAGAAAGTTCTGTTAATTTAGGCTGGATGAGAGATCCAGAGCCTTGTTTCTGGCACAGCTTTTAGTGCATCTGGGGAAAAAGGGTTGAGATCAGCATTTCAATAGATAGTCTTGCCAAGGAAGTCCTGAACTGGAACAATGCACTTGTGTTCAGGGACTCTACGTTTGTCGGTTCAGCATCTACTTGGGAACCTAACCACATCTACCTTGCCACACAGGCTTTAGGGCTTCTGTGCCTTTCTGTTGTAATTTGTAAGCTTCTGTTGCTCTTTTGAAGGTGATATTTCAGTGCAACTGGCTCACTACTTTCCCACTTTAAAATGATCAAGCCCCCCTTGTTATGATCATTTGAGGAATTTTCTCCACAGATACAGGCTACATCAGGATATCTGTTGTATCAGTGTCAGGACCTTGTCCAACAGACTCTATGCATTCTTGAAGATGCCTGCCAAATGGCAAAAGCCTTTGCCTAGGGAGGGGGTTTGGGACAGGGGGACACGTGTACACCCATGGCTGATTCATGTCAATGTATGGCAAAAACCACCACAATATTGTAAAGTAATTAGCCTCCAATTAAAATAAATTAATTGATTAAAACAAAAAAAAATAGCCTTTGTCTAGAAGAATAGGTCTTGACATCTCTGAAGATTCTTGTGATTATTAACATTTTGAAGTCTCTATCTCATAGCATCATGAAAGGCTTTTCCTCATTTGACTGGGTTGGACCCTTTACCTTGAAGGTTCTTATCCTCTGCCTATGAAGACTCTTATTCAACCAGGAGTATCTCAGTTTAGATACTGTGAAACCTTTCCTAAATCTTGAGCTCTAGAATATCCAGTGTAGGCCTTACTTCTGGTTTACAGAGGCCAGTTCTGTATGGGTCTTTCTCAGACAGATTGGGAGCTAGGTGAGAGCATAGACCATCTTCTTATTCATCTTTATTGTTTCCTCCACGTAACATTCCCACCTGTGGGATTAGGAGATTGGGACTGCGGGATAGGACAGGTGGTGAATGCCTAAGAATTTTTGTTAATTTGAAAGTGTATTTCATGTTTAAGAAACAGAATGTATTTGCTATACAAATACATAAGAAAATGGTATATTTTCTTAATTCTATGTTCTGTGTTAAAGAGTATCTTGGTGAATACATAATTTTGAGATCTGAGTAGTATTTGCTTCCTCAAGGCCACTAATGACCCTCCAAATATTTGACTATGCTGTTATATCACTGGCCTCCATGTTGCCCAGGGTAAATATTCTCAAAAGCATATCAATTGTACTTCATTGCATGAATCTCAGTATTTGCCTTGTAGGGGACAGTTTCTTTAAAGAAATTGTACTTTGGAAAATGTTAAGAAAGTTGACTCAGAAAATGGAAAATGGGGAATGTGGTAGATTACATTGTCATTCAAAAAATATTTGCTGCAATTCCCTGGGAGAGGGTGAACTTTTCTACCTTGGTGACATGAAGACTGACAATGAGACTTGCTCTGGAGAATGAAATGTGATGGGAAGTATGTGTGGCCCTTCTTCCACAGTGTCCCAGCTGCCTTCCAGATAGAGGAAGCTGAGTGGCTATGGAGCACAAGAAAGAAAAAACAAATAAATCTTTGTTGTAAAGTCACTGAGATTTAAGGGGTCTTTTGCTACTACAGCATAAGCCAGTCTATCCTGATGGAATCAGATAAAGTTCCAAGTAGAGTGGATATAGTGAGAAATATCTGAAGCATAAAATAGCAAATGATTAGTAAAGGCATGAGATCACTACGAAGTTGGAAATTAAGATCTGATATTGAAGGTACTTCAATATAAATGTTGAAGGTGGCCATAGGATTTCAAACCAAGATTTAATAAAATTACTGACTGTTTTGAGTATTAAACTTATTAAATAAATCAAATATGCCTATTTTCATTCTTTTAGCACACTGATGCATTTGTTAATAACCAAAGATGCTTTAGACATTTAGCTAAGCTTGACAGTATATGAAAACTGTCTCACAAACTCTGCCTGGGTGTTTATTCATCTTACTAAGGAAGATCTTATCTTGGTAAATGATTATAATTTTAAAGAGGAAAGAAAATAGCTCAAGACAGTAATTACTTGCATTTGGAGGGAAAAAAGGATTTACGGGAGATGTGGCATTTGACCAAGGCCTTGAAGTATGGTTAGGGAAAGACATTTCTTAAGGGGAGAGCAAGGGGTGAAAATCAGCAGAGGCAAGAAATGTGTACAATTATTTTGAGGCAATAAGGATACTTCTTGGTTAGAAAATGTTATGATTAATACAGAGACATGGTGTAAAATAAAACTAATGTGAACTTGGGAAAACATTTTGGAGAAACTAAAGTTCCCAGGTGACTGTTTTGACCTTTATGGGAAGCAGCATAAGATGTTGAACATGTGATGACTCTGCTTTTGAAACATGTGGAGAGCACTTGGTGCCAGGGCCCAGGCAAGGCTCTGACCTGGCTCATCATATCTGCAGCCACATAGACATGGAATGTATTATAAAACAACAGAATGTATCAGATCTATCAGTGGAAGCTTTATTTCACAAATGGTGTAGAAAACTTGGTTAGTTGTTTGTGGAACAGAAACCAATGTGCATGTTCACTTCATATCAAACCCTGAAATAGTCACCAACCCTCAAAATAGGGTTGTGGTCAGTTGTCTATTGGAAACTTATTTAAACCTAAAAACAGGTTTTAAAAATTACAGGGAAAAAACAAAATGGATAGACTCAACTATGTACAAAAATTTATGTTTTTATATGTCCCTCACCCTACCCTATTACAAGTTTTTTAATAACTGGGAAAATGCTTGTAGAGAATATAAGCAAAGATTAGTATCAAAAGAATTTGAATGAATAGCTAAAACAGAGGAACAAAAAATGGGAAAGGTGAATGAATGGTATAATTAGATTATTTATAAGGTTAAATAGTTAATAGTTATAAGGTAAACTGGAAAAGTTCAGTTTCCATTTCAATCCCAAAGAAAGGCAATTTCAAAGAATGTTCAAACTACCACACAATTGCACTCATCTCACATGCTAGCAAAGTAATGCTCAAAATTCTCCAAGCCAGGCTTCAACAGTATGTGAACCGAGAAATTCCAGATGTTCAAGTTGGATTTAGAAAAGGCAGAGAAACCAGGAGATCAAATTGCCAACATCCACTGGATCTTTGAAAGAGCAAGAGAGTTCCAGAAAACATCTACTTCTGCTTTAATTACCCCAAAGCCTTTGACCATGTGGATCACAACAAACTAGAATTCTTAAAGAGATGGGAATACCAGACCACCTTACCTGCCTCCTGAGAAATCTCTATGCAGGTCAAGAAGCAACAGTTAGAACTGGACATGGAACAATGGACTAGTTCTATACTGGAAAAGGAGTATATCAAGGCTCTATACTGTCACCCTGCTTATTTAACTTCTATGCAGAGTACCTCATGCAAACTGCCAGTCTGGATGAAGCACAAGCTGGAATCAAGATTGTCAGGAGAAATATCAATAACCTCAGATATGCAGATGACACCACTGTTATGGCAGAAAGTGAAGAACTAAAGAGCTTCTTAATGAAAATGAAAGAAGAGAGTGAAAAAGCTGGCTTAAAACTCAACATTCAGAAAACTGAGAACATGGCATCCGGTCCCATTACTTCGTGACAAATAGATGGGGAAACAATGGAAACAGTGAGAGACTTTACTTTTTGGGGCTCCAAAATCACTGCGGAACATGACTGCAAGCCATGATATTAAAAGATGCTTGCTCCTCAGAAGCTTTGACCAACCTAGACAGCATATTAAAAAGCAGACATTACTTTGCCAACAAAGGTACATCTAGTCAAAGCTATGGTTTTTCTAGTAGTCATGCATAGGTGTGAGAGTTGGATCATATAAGAAAGCTGAGCAGCAAAGAATTGATGCTTTTGAACTGTGGTGTTGAAGAAGACTCTTGAGAATCCCTTGGATTGCAAGGAGATACAACCAGTCCATCCTAAAGAAGATCAGTCCTGAATGTTCGTTGGGAGGACTGATGCTGAAGCTGAAGCTCCAATACTTTGGCCACCTGATACAAAGAACTGACTCATTGGAAAAGACTCTGATGCTAGGAAAATTGAAGGCAGGAGGAGATGGGGATTACAGAGGATGAGATGGTTGGATGGCATCACTGATTCAATGAACATGAGTTTGAGCAAGCTCCAGGAGTTGGTAATGGACAGGGAAGCCTGGTGTGCTGCAGCCCATGGGGTCGCAAAGAGTTGAACATGACTGAGTGACTGAACTGATAAGGTTAAAATCTGGTGGGGGAAAGCATTAGGGAGTAATCAATTTAAAAAAGTGATTTGACAAATTTTTCCCAAGGAAATTAGCAAAAGTAATTTTTTAAAAATATTGTATATTGTTAAGGGGCTTCCCTAGTGGCTCACCAGTTAAGAATTCCCCTGTCAATGCAGGAGACATGGTTCAATCCCTGAATTGGGAAGGTCCCCTGGAGAAGAAAATGGCAACCCACTGCAATACTCTTGCTTGGGAAATCCCACAGATAGAAGTGCCTGGTGGTTACCATCCATGGGGTCACAAAGAGTCAGTCATGATTAGTGACTAAACAACATGTAATGCTGTTGTTTACAAAATGAGACAGGCACTTCTAGAAAGTACTCATACTGACATGTTCACTGGTATGGTTCCTTTGCAAAGTAATTTGGGACTATGTATCAAAAGCCTCCAGCATTGGCCTAATAATTCCTTTTTTGACACATTCATTCTAAGAAAATAATTTTAAGCATAATGAAAGGACTCAACTCAAAGGTATTCCTAAGAATATTACTTAAAGTTTTGCAACAATGGAAGTAGCCTAAATTTATCACATTCAGAAAAATGTATTTATAAACTATAGAATATATGTGTATATATTTGATGGAAAATCAGGAAAAATTTAAAATTGTATATGTAAGTAATTTGTAATAAGGATGAAAATGTTTGTTACTGTGACAATACAATATATGCATTTGATCAGAGTTACATAAAAGAAACTATACACATACACAAGAGATTGGAGAAAATTTTCAGATTGTCAGCTTTTAAATGCTGTGTGTATTAGGCTATTTCTTTTCTCTTTTATATAATTTTGGCTGAAAATGTGATTAATGCTAAAGTAGAAGCCTGGAAATTAAAGTCTTTCATTTACTACATAGAAGAAATAGTCATATGAGTGAACCAGACTGGAAAAGGGATAGACTGTAGTGACAAAACCCGAAAGGGATGTGAAGTAAAGTCAGGAAAATGCACATATTTGGAGGCAGGAGGGGCACATGAGCCAGTCAGGCTTGGAGTAGGATGAAGACAAGAAATGTGAGGTCTCCTGAAACTTTGGGTGGATGAATCTCAGGAAGAGAGCACCACCCATCCGTGAAGGCAGGAGGGGAAGAGGCAAGGAATCTGATGAGAAGGCTGGCCTTCCAGCAGCCTCAGTTGAGTCCAGAAAATTAAGAGCTGAGCGATTTGAAACTAGTAAAGTAGATTGTTGAAATGGTCAGGAAAAAATGGAGGCCACACATGCCTGCTCCCCAACGAAAAACCAAAATCAAACAGAAAAGGTAAATAAATATACAGGTGGCATAGCAGTGGGCTGCTTTCTCACTCTGCACTGGCAGTGGTGGTGGGGTTCATGACTGTCTAAGTGGAATGTACACATGAGGAGGTTAACACTGGGATTCAAATGCAGGAAAGCAGACTGGATACTTCTTCTCAGCCCTCTGATGCCTTTCCTGTGGTCAGGGCAGAGCATCTCAGAGCACACTGCTACCTCTGTGCCTCTCACGCTCTTGGGGAGGTGGTCCCTGAGCTGTTCCAGGGGGTCCAGGGTCAGTGCCTCAGACATCTGCACTGTTGCTCTAGATGGGCTGATGGAGGAGGACTGATAGAAACCATTTTGCTCAGTAAAGCCTTGAGCCAAATCTCCCCTATTTACAGTGGAGGAGAAGGAGATTACTAGTTGAAAAATAAATAAGATAGTTGTCACTATTCCAAATTCTAAGCTAAAAACTTTCCCAGAGTTTCCTCAGGGACAGTTTTCAGCTGAGTATATAAGAGAAGAGTAGCCTCATCAAGACCTCATACGCAGACTGAAAACCATTCATCTCCCAAGTTCTCAATGGAACTTAGCTGGTGGAGGCAGGTTGCATGGTTGTGGACCACCCCTCCATTCTGGGCTTTTCAAATGCATGCTGTTGACCTGTGGAAGTCAAAGCAAACTCTTTGTCTTCTGTGTCTGATCTCCAGTGTAATCCCTGTCTGTTTACCGTAGGTGCCTACCCTCGGCTCTCACTGAGCTTTCGGTTGAAGAGAAACATTGGATACTTCATTCTCCAGACCTACATGCCCTCTATCCTAATTACAATTCTCTCATGGGTGTCCTTCTGGATCAATTATGATGCATCTGCGGCTAGAGTTGCCCTTGGTATGTGCTGTTTTTAAATGATACCTAAAATACAAAGTCACCATATCATTAGAATATGAAGGGAGTTCAAAGACAATAGTTCAACTACAATTTTGACACCATGACACCAGTCTTGCCCATATAGTCACTTTTTATCTTGAAATACTAATTTCATGCATGATTCCCTTGATGTGTTAATTTAATTATAAGGCTCAAATGTGAATTTTCATGCCCATGAAAGGGAAAATATGCTTGCCGAATATTTGCATAATAAAACTGTTTTTGACACTAATTTTAAAGCAAGGATTAACATCTCCTGTTCAAAATCAGTCTATGGCCCAGAAAGGAGACTTGATTAATCCTTTTTTTAAGTCAGAAAAATAGCCAAATGTTATACCATTTCATTGGAATTACACAAATTAATGAGTATTAAAATGTAATACTAAATTCTGAGTTGTTCTCAAGAGCTCTAGGAACTCTAGTGATCTCTTCTGGCCACTGGTCTCTTAACAATTGGATTATTAGATGATGTACAGTATATATTATGTGTTCCAGTATGATTTCTAATTTTTTTTTTATTATTAAGGGAAGGCTTATATTTTCAGAAACATTATTTTCTATTGAACTAATTATTGTGAAACTATGTGGACCAAGTATTCATTTAAACACATTTTAGGTAAGAACAAAGCTGAAGAGCAATTTTCCAATTTATCCCTTATATGGGTAGGGTTGAGTTTAATTCCTGGGAGTGAAGTAATTAATAATACCTTTCAAAATTAATAGGAAAGAGTTAAAACAATTCTGCTTGTAAGCCTGCAGAAAAGCATAAGTATTCAGGGATCTGGTTGTCCCTCTTTCTTACCTTTTCTTCTTACTGTCTCTTCCCAGAAATTTAAGTTGCTTAGCACCTTGCTTCCAAGAGAATGTGTGTACATGTGCATAAATGGATATCTGGCTTAGACCCACAGACAAGTGACTCACATTGATTCAAGATTAGATTTTTTTTCTTATGAAATAACATGTAACAGCGGCTTAAGAAACTTAGGTAACTATTTCTAAAGTGTTAGGTGAATGTAAAGACACTTAGAGAAGAATAAATTATCAAAAAATTAAAAGTTTTGTAGTAACTGTTAATCTATTCCTGATGAGTTTGGTATGGATTACCTGGTGGCTCAGCAGTAAAGAATCAGCCTACAATGCAGGAAATGCAGGTTCAGTCCCTGGCTTGGGAAGATCCCCTGGAGAAGGGAATGTCTATCCACTCCAATATTCTTGCCGAGAAAAATCCCACGGACAGAGTAGCCTGGCAGGCTACAGTCCGTGGGGTCACAAAGAATCAGACACGACTGAGCATGCGCACGCACATTGGTCAGGGAAAAATTCTTGAAAATATCTTCAGGATTTTTACTGCTTGCAGAGGTTACCCTGTAACATCAATCCTTTCTGTGAAAGGCAAAGTCACTCGGTCATGTCCTTTCTGTAGCTTTTGCCTTTTTCATTAATGTTACTAGATTGCTCTTCATTAAGCTAATTTATCTTATCACCTAAAGAATTTAAAGTGAATTTGTAGGGGCAGATCCAAATTTGGGGAGCTGTTAGCTTATTAAACTTCAGAAGCACTCTTTAAGAAAAAGAATATAAAATATACAAATACAGAGTTCCCAGAACCCCTCCCAAGGCTGTAGGAAGCCTGTGCTAGAGATCAGAAGCTGCGGCTTCCTGAGCTTCCAGGGAATCTGCCTCAGAAAATCTGTCATTTTTTTGCGAAAATCAGAGCGATATGAGTACCAAAGAACCAGAATTATCAGACATCATCAGAAGTGAGGTGTGCTAAAAATGCAAATTCCTCAATTTTCTACATGTATGTATCTTAGTTGTTGCTATTGTGTCCAACTCTTTGTGACCCCCTGGACTGTAGCCCTGCAGGGTCCTCTGTCCATAAGATTCTCCAGACAAGAATACTGGAATAGGTTGCCATGTTCTAATCCAGAGGATCTTCCCCACCCAGGGATCGAACCTGAGTCTCTTAGGTTTCCTGCATTAGCAGGCGAGTTCTTTACCACTAGTGTCACCTGGGAAGCCCTCTCAATTTTCCAGATGATTCAAATTCTATAGCTCCTAAATGGTAAATATCATCTTCCACAACATTAAAAAAATAGTCTACCTGGAGTGGGTTAGAGTGGACATAGCCTCATTACAGTGTATGAAAGTAGACTCCTTTTTCTTGACAACCAGGATTGTTGCTATAAACCTCAATCATGCTTCTGTGGGTTTGGGGGACAGAGGAGTGGTCTGCCCAGACTTGGTAAGGTGTTACCACTGGAGATGTGCTGGGTCCTGGTGAATATCAGAAGTCCGGGAGCCAGGCATGAAAGGCAGAATTGAAGGCACTTGTTAGTGTCAGGTGGACTTGAGTTTAGAGGTCCCGAAGGCAGCTGTGGTCTCCAGGCTTCAGCGTCTGGCCCAGTAGACATCTGGCAGGTCCAGCTCTGAGCATGGGACTCCTTCTGTCCCATGGCCTCTCCTTCTGTCCCAGCTCCTGCATAAGACACAGTCTTTGAGCCTGGGTCCGCAGGACGTGGACAGTGACAGCACAGCAACTCCATTTGGCTAAGGAAAAGTGTATCATCAGCTTATGAACTCTGAATAACACCAAGAACAGTAATCATGCTGCAACCTACCAAATACTCAGGTGCCAAGTTCTGTGCAAGCCCGTGAAAATGGTTACCTGACCCATGATACACAGTGCAATGGGCAGTGTTCCTGTTTTACAAAGAAAGGCATGAAGTACAGAAAAGCTATACAACTGGTCATATAATATTGAGTGTCCCAAGAAAGATTTTAAACCAGTTGGTCTGACTCCAAAGCTCTTAACCACTACAGGTGATTTCTACAGTGTCAATAGACAGTGTACAGAAGAGTTCTTTGGCCTATTATGTTGTAAAAATAATGGATGTTTTTAAAAGCTCAGCAAGAATTGTTTTTAATCATTCTTATTGAGGGATCTCTCAAAACCTTTAAGATGCTAATATGTTCAGTGCCTCTTGGAGAGGACAGGACCATGGTTTGGGGACTTTTTGGGAACAACACAACCCCGCCCACTCCACATGTCCTGTCATATACTACATCCTTTGAAATGCTCAGAGTGCTGTTTGCCTTCATCCTGAATGGCTGCATGGTGGTGAGTGCTCCCTGCTTCTAGATGAGGTGCAGGTCTGCGTGGAGCGATGCTCAGTGAAGACCTTGACACACCCCTCTGGCTCAGGGCACTATTGAATCTGGAGTCGTCAGGGACTGTCTCTCTACTTGAAGAGAAATGCTGATTCTTCACCCACCTGAGCTGCACAGATGTTCTTGTGCTTTAGGATCTTATGCCTCTGCTGCTGAGTGCTGACACCCACATCTATTAAACTGTTAGTGCTAGAAGCCACCAGACTACAACGTTGGGAGTTGTAATTACATGGTCTTCCTCAAAACTATTGGTCTTTCTGGAAGTGAAAATTTATATTGAAATAATTTAGGCCACATGATTTGGGTCACAAAGGAGAAAAATGACATATCTTTAGATCAAATGATATGAATTACATTTTAATTTCATAATCATCTTTATAAATGCAGTTTTCAAATATGTTTTATTAACATACTGTTAATGAGAAATAGTTTGAGACTAATAATTATCAAGACTTAACATCTTGGTAAATGTATGAAGAACAGAAAAAGCATCACTCAGCCATCTCCCATTCTGCCATTGGACGGAATTCACTTAGAGAGTTTAAGTTCAGGGTGAGGTTGCCAGGAATTGGGTCTCCCACCAAGAAACTGGAGGCTACCACAAAATATATTTTTCTGTGATGCTGATAATGATAACATTTGCTGTTGTGAGTGTTAACAATACCAGTTACTATCACCATGGCGTTTACGTTTCACAGCAGCCTTAGACGACAGTTGTGGACCCATCAGGCTCACTCACGTCCTACCGCTGGGACATGGTAGGGCAGGGCTGATAGCCCAGGACCACGTGGTTCTACTACTCAGGCCGTGAACCACTGTGTCTACCACTGTCCACAGTTATCTTGATGGGAAGGAAAACAGTGCAAGGAATTAAGAGACTGAGTAGCCTTTCAGTCTAAGAGGTCATGTGAGCCCAAAGTGGAAAGCCAAGGAGCACTCACCACGAAGCCTTACTCTTGAGGGGTTCTGGAGCCAGGGCGGAGGGCCTGAGGCTGGCATCCTTGCCCCCTCTCAGCTTTGCCAGGCTGAGTGCTCCTGACATGTGCTGACCCTCTCTGTGCTCTGTCCCTTTAGCCCGTTTTCTAGGGATATCTACTGAGGCCTGTGTTGATACATGTCCTCTCAGAGCAGTCATCTGGAGAGCCAAAGCAATGACTAACCAGAGCACTTTCCAAAGTCCATTTGGACGGAAAAAAACAAGTTATGGCAGCAGCGTTACACAATTTTGGAGAATAGTGAGAACACCTGATTTTGTAGCATCTACATGGGGTTTTGCACTTCTTTGTAAAGTGTAATTATACCATTGCCATTTTCAAATTTTAAAAGTCCCCAGGTGCACATGAATTTTATGTCAGAGAAGTCTTAAAATATTCTGACATCTTTGATTTCCACACATTCATTGACAGACCTGGTTTGTAGTCAGACATGAAAAGATTCTCTGCTCCTTTGTTCCCTTGTCCCCTCCTCCTGGCAGCTCAGCACATGTGAACACAAGTCTGGGCTCACTTCTCCAGGAGGTCCCGAGTGAGGGGAGCCCTGGGCTCTGGTGCTCCTCCAAGGATGGGATGGGAATCTGGAGGGCATCAGATTAAGATACTTAACAAACCTAGCCCCTCACTCCAGAAGTTGAGTGGGGCTCCAGGGGGTTCAGAGACGAGGTCTAGTGAGCCCATATGTCCGGCCTCTCAGGCTTACCCCACCTGCCGGCCTGGGGAACATCACTGGTTTTCTGAGTGACTGCAGCTGAAGAACCATGGCTGAAGTTCTCACCTGGAAGGTTTCCTCCTTGAGAGGAGTCCTCACATAGCCACGACCCTCTCTCGGGTCCCAGAAGACACAGGAGTAGTCACATGCTGTAGAATCAGTCTCATGGATAGAAAAGAGCTGGCTCTTTGGAACTGCCTTGCTTTTTTGAGACTTCTTAATATTTCAAAAGTTACTATCTCATAGAGAGCAAGTCAGCAGCAGTAACAGCTGCCACTGAGAAGTGAGTGGTGCAGTCCCTTCCCTCATATGTGGCCTCACTCAGCTCAGTGAACTCTGGTCTTATCAGGGGCCACTGAGTCTCCTGCTCTCTGTGGCTTCAGGTCATCCTATATGGAATCTTTGTACACCAAGAACATGCCCATTGCGATGGGAGAATTACAAAATATGGTCCTTGCATGTTTTTAGAGACTAAACATAGCTCCCTGAGGGGAAAAATGACATTATTCACCTAACATTGTTCATACTAACTAAAGAATTCAAAACAATGACATTGAAGAAAAAGATCAGATCACTTGCCCCAGAGCATGGTAAGATGCTATACTTTGAATGAAATCAGTAGCCTTTGCCTGAAACCACCATGTCCTGAGGCAGTTTTGTAACCTTGTTCTTAGCTGAGGGGGGAACTTCACTCAAACATTCACTGTCTTTGCACTCAGGGCTGGATCCTGTCCTTAGTAGCTTTAAGTCATTGCCCCCTTCCCCTTGTGGAGAAAGAAACGGCAACCCACTCCAGTACTCTTGCCTGGAGAATCCCATGGATGGAGGGGCGTAGCAAGCTACAGTCCATGGGGTCACAAAGAGTTGGACATGACTGAGCAACTTCACTTTCACTTTCACTTCTTTACCCTTGCTCTAAGGCCTTATGGTAAGAATTGTTTTCTTCACTAGTGGCCACAAATAACTGTCTTAGATTCTCTACAGATTCATTCTTCTTCCTGGAAGCTTCTCATCCAGACACTTAGTGTTTTATGATAAATTCTGGGTTTGTTTTCATTTCTCCCAGCTTTCATGCAGGGCAACCTCCATCCATCTGTGGGTCAGGTGGAATGGGAGGTGCCTCCCAGGTGGGGTAGGGGGGCAGCTGTCAGCTCCCTAGCCTGAGTGACCTGCTGCCCAAACCATGTTTCGTATTTTTTTGCATTTAGATCACCCAATAGTTTTCAATCGCTTGTTTCCAACTACTTCAAGCTGTTTGAGAAAGTAAAGCAGGAAAGTGAGGAGTGAGGAGCTAAGCAGCGGACCAGCAGCCTCTCACGCTTGCGTTTCTCTTTCAGGGATCACCACCGTGCTGACCATGACAACCATCAACACGCACCTTCGGGAGACGTTGCCCAAAATCCCCTACGTCAAAGCCATTGACATGTACCTCATGGGCTGCTTTGTCTTTGTGTTTCTGGCCCTACTGGAGTATGCCTTTGTCAACTACATTTTCTTTGGAAGAGGCCCTCAAAGGCAGAAGAAACTTGCAGAAAAGAACGCCAAGGCGAAGAATGACCGCTCGAAGGGTGACAGCAACCGGGTAGGCCACCCCGCCCCACCCCATCCCCCACAGCCCCTGCCTTTCCCAGACTCCCTGCCCTGCAGCATCCCACCTTTGAGTGGGAGTGATGTGGGCTTGTTGACCATAGCTTAAAATGTGGCCTCTGCAAGTCACTGAGTTTTATTGAAAAGCAAAGTTGGTGCAAAAGTTGGAGAAGCCAAAAACTTACCAGTTTAATATGAAAAGAAAATGAAAGATAACAGACTGAATGAAATTCTGGCATGTGGGGCCCAAATTTGAGAGGCAAAAACATTTTCCAGAATGTTGCAATTTTCCTTCAGTGGTCAAATTACAGATGTGATAGCCAGCATGGCACTGTTCTTCACATGGCATGGACAGCCCTTTCTCTCATCTGCCCTGGTTCAAGGTCTCTAGTGAGGGCAGGAGCTGTGTGCTGTCCCAGGGCTCTCATGGATCTACCCTGGCCAGGCCTTGCTGGCTGTGTTCTGCAAAATGCCAGGCAGGCAGCCATGGGCAGCAGTGGCCAAGCTGGGAGCTGCTCTAGACCCATGGGCTCTGAACCCAGAAGTTCAGTTCAGTCGCTCAGTAATGTCCAACTCTTTGTGACCCCATGGACTATAGGATGACAGACTTCCTGTCCATCACCAACACCCAGAGCTTGCTAAAACTCATGTCCATCGAGTCAGTGATGCCATCCACCATCTCACCCTGTATCATCCTCTTCACCACCTGCCTTCAATCCCTCCCAGCATCAGAGTCTTTTCCAATGAGTCAGTTCGTCGCATCAGGTGGCCAAAGTATTGGAGTTTCAGCTTCAGCATCAATCCTTCTAATGAATATTCAGGACTGATTTCCATTAGGATAGACTGGTTGGATCTCCTTGCAGTCCAAGGGACTCTAAAGAGTCTTCTCCAACACCACAGTTCAAAAGCATCAATTCTTTGGTGCTCAGCCTTCCTTATAGTCCAACTCTCACATCCATACATGACTACTGGAAAAAACATAGCTTTGACTAGATGGACTTTAGTCGCAAAGTAATGTCTCTGCTTTTTAATATTCTGTCTAGGTTGGTCATAGCTTTTCTTACAAGGAGCAAGCATCTTTTAATGTCATGGCTGCAGTCATAATCCAGTGATTTATGAGCCCCCCAAGATAAAATCTCCGTTTCCATTGTTTCCCCATCTATTTGCCATAAAGTGATGGGACCAGATGCCATGACCTTGGTTTTCTGAATGTTGAGTTTTAAGCCAGCTTTTTCACTCTTCTCTCTCACTTTCATCATAAGGCTCTTTAGTTCTTTGCTTTCTGCCATATAAGGGTGGTGTCATCTTCGTATCTAAGGTTATTGATATTTCTCCTAGCAATCTTGATTCCAGCTTGTGCTTTCTCCAGCCTAGGGTTTCTCATGATGTACACTGCATATAAGTTAAATAAGCAGGGTGACAATATACAGCCTTGACATACTCTTTTCCCAATTTTGAATCAGTCTGTTGTTCCATGTCCAGTTCTAACTGTTGCTTCTTGACCTGCCTACAGATTTCTCAGGAGGCAGGTAAGGTGGTCTGATATTCCTCTCTCTTGAAGAATTTTCCACAGTTTGTTGTGATCCACATAGTCAAAGGCTTTAGCATAGTCAATAAAGCAGGAATAGATGGTTTTCTGGAACTCTCTTGCTTTTTCAATGATCCAACAGATGTTGGCATTTTGATCTCTGGTTCCTCTGCCTTTTCTAAGTCCAGCTTGAACATCTGGAAGATCTCCATTCATGTACTGTTGAAGCCTAGCTTGGAGAATTTTGAGCATTACTTTGCTAGCTTGTGAGATGAGTGCAATTGTGAAGTAGTTTGAGCATTCTTTGGCATTGCCTTTCTTTGGGATTGGGATGAAAACTGACCTTTTCCAGTCCTGTGGCCACTGCTGAGTTTTTCAAATTTGCTGGCATATTGAGTGTAGCACTTTCACAGCATTATCTTTTAGGATTTGAAATAGCTCAGCTGGAATTCCATCACCTCCACTAGCTTTGTTCGTAGTGATGCTTCTTCCTAAGGCCCACTTGACTTTGCATTTCATGATGTCTGGCTCTAGATGAGTGATCACACCATCGTGATTATCTGGGTCGTGAAGATCTTTTCTGTATAGCTCTTCTGTGTACTCTTGGCACCTGCTTCTGTTATGTCCATACCGTTTCTGTTCTTTATTGTGCCCATATTTGCATGAAATGTTCCCTTGGTATCTCTAATTTTCATGAAGAGATCTCTAGCCTTTCCCATTCTAACGTTTTCCTCTATTTCTTTGCATTGATCACTGAGGAAGGCTTTCTTATCTCTCCTTGCTGTTCTTTGGAACTCTGCATTCAAATGGGTGTATTTTTCCTTTTCTCCTTTGCCTTTCACATCATTTCTTTTCTCAGCTATTTGTAAGGCCTCCTCAGACAACCATTTTGCCTTTTTGCATTTCTTTCTCTTGGGAATTGTCTTGATCACTGCCTCTTGTACAATGTCAGAAACCTCAATCGATAGTTCTTTAGGCACTCTGTCTGTCAGATCTAATCCTTGAATCTGTTTGTCACTTCCACTGTGTAATCGTAAGGGATATGGTTTAGGTCACAGCTGGATGGTCTAGTGGTCTGTCCACTGTGTGATCGTAAGGGACATGATTTAGGTCACACCTGGACGGTCTAGTGGTCTGAACCCAGAAAGAGGGCACCAAGCTGTTTCTTCCACAAGCTGCCTCATCTCACTCTTATATATTTCCAGTTACAAACTTTGCAATTAGATGTCATTTCCATTTATTTTATTAATGAAAACCATATGTCATTGCAATTATAAATGCTGTTTTAGTGAAAGCACACCGTTGTCTCTATATAAAATTTTTTTCTTATCTTTTACCTGTTGCATCACTTCAAGTCTTCAGAAATGTGCCTCCACCGATGGACATACTGGGCTTGTTCCTATATTTCTTTACTTTTAAATGCTTCTAACTAAATTCACTTATTCTCATGCTCATGAGGTCTCCTTGTTCTTTCTGATGCTCTTAGTGTGTCACTGACCCAAACCTCTCGCAGGGGCGTGGCAGCTCCTTGGAGGAGTGCAGTGCCCGTGGCCTTCCAGTGGTCAGAATAGGTCCCTAGATGTTCATGAATGGGTGAAGGCAGTTAAATGACTGTAAATGTCTCCTGTCCTTTCAGTGGCACATAAAGTTGGTCAGAGAAACCAGGATTTGTGAATAAAATCAGGCTTTCACAGGCAACATGACTTTGAATTTCTTACTGGAATGTATACTTAGCGCCATGCTGGTATGTTTCTAAATTAGTCCACATCCTACTATGCATACACCGTGTGCTCGGGTCACACTGTTTCCAAGGAAACAAGAATTCATCGCTTTATTATTGTTTCCATTACACAGAGACACAGACACATACAATGCTGTTTTTCCAAATCCCCTCATAATTTAAACAGGCTTAGATTTCTTCTAAATGGTGCTCTTTAGAAAGGTTAGATTGTTGTGCTACAGAAATATCTTTTTGAGTGAAGCTTAAATTTTAAAACAGAAACAAAACCCTCGAAATCTCTAAATCCACAGTCAAAATTAAGCAGAATGTAGAATTAATATATTATAAATCAGATGCAGAAGAAAATTCATGAGTCCATTTTTATTGTTTTCCTGAAAATTTGTTTCAATTTCTCAGCAGTTTCCTTAAAGCCTTTATATGTTCATATTTTAAAAAATCTGTAATTATAGATATCAGTTCTTACAGTTTAAAGTCAGCATACAAATGTACGTTTTAAATGCATATTTGATGCTGTTAAAGGTAAACATTAAAAATTTTGCTGACTAGATGGTCATCCTGAAAAGATGCTCAATACTGCTAATTATTAGAGAAACACAAAAAAAATACAATGAGGTATCACCTTATACCAGTCAGGATAGCCATCATAAAAAAAAAAAAATCTACAAACAATAAATGCTGGAGAGGGTGTGAAGAAAAGGGAACCCTGCTACACTGTTGGCGGGAATGTAAATAGCCCCTGTGGCAAACAGTATAAAGATTCCTTAAGAAACCAAAAATAGAGTTGCCATATGATCCTGCAATCCCACACCTGGGCATATATCCAGAATAGCTGAAAACTCTAATTTGAAAAGATACATGCACCCAAGTGTTCATAGCAGCACTATTCACAATAGCCAAGACATGGAAACAACCCAAGTGCCCATTAACAGATTAATGGATAAAGATGTGGTACATTTATACAGTGCAGTATTCCTCAGCCATAAAATGAATGCAATAATACCATTTGCAGCAAAATGGGTGGACCCAGAGAGTATTACACTAAGTGAGGTAAATCACACAGAGAAAGACAAATATCATGGGATACTGCTTAAATGTGGAATCTTTAAAAAATGATAAAATTATCTTATTTCCATAAATAAACTCACAAACATAGAAAATAAACTTATTGGTCCCAAAGGGGAAAGGGAGGGGAGGGATAAACTGGGAATTTGGGATTAACATACATACACTAATATATATATATTATATCATATATTATATATTATATAATTATATATAATATTTAATATATAGTTATATGTAAATATATATTAATATATATATAGATAAACAACCAGGACCCTATATAGCACAGGGAACTACATTCAGTATCTTATAATAATGTATAATGGAAAAGAGTGTATGTATTGAATATATGTGTGTGTGTGTGTAGAGTGACAGAGAACTTAATCACTTTGTTATATACCTGAAACATTATAAATCAACTATACTTCATTATAAAATGTTGCTGACCACACCTAAGAATTTAGTGATAATTTTAAAGTAGAAATGCATCTCCCCAAATTTCATATCACATGATCTGGAGGAATGAAAAGAAAGTGAGTAAAGAATCACAAATTTCATGCAAAACAGAAATGGAGCTACGCACAGGCCCACAGCTTCAAGAGTCCTTTCTAATTGTAGTTATTCATTCACTCATTCATTTTCAGTGATATCTCTTGGGATTGTTTATCAGTCTGACCAGCAGTGTCCTCAGATGGCACTTCTGTCATACCTGGGAACCAAGCGGCTCAGGGGCTGCAACTGTCCTTGGACTGATAGACCCTGGGTGACAGCGAGGACATGCACTGTCATTGTCTTTCCTTGTGTCCTGTAAGAGATTTCAGACAGTGTCTTCAGGGGCTCTGCAGGCCACCAACTTGACCATGGTGCTATTGAACTTAATGTCAGACCATGAGTGTAGATTTCCCTTATGTTAACTTAGTGGTGGTATTCACATAGTCACTTAGTTTCTCCTGAGACCAGTGGTGCAATGAAAATTCTGACCTTAATTTATTTGTGCTTCTCTTTGTTCCTGGTTTGTTTCTATAACCAAAAACCAACCATCTTCAGTTGTAATGCATGTGTTAATTGTTACAAGCCTTGTGATATTTTTCAAGTTGATCAAATGGTATTTGAATTTCATGAAGTGGCAGAAAGTCTTGCCAAGGAATCAGAGCTGCAGGCTTGACACCATTCCTCTTACTTAAGAGCAACATTTTATGCCTCACATGACAAATAGTTCCTCATTTTCCTAAAACTAGAGTATTTTACTTATTTTGAAGCTTTAAGTAGAGAATAAGATATTAACAGTGTGCCAATCTGATGACAGATTCTTGGAAGAAACTGAAAATCCCTCTAGGATACATTCCACAGATGTTTTTCATCTCTGAATGTTTCTGGGTTATAGAGCAGGAAGAAAAAACTACATTGAAATCTAATTATAGTAGATATGAGACAAATTTTCAAAATAAGTGGTATTCATGAAATGCCTTAGAAATTACAAGTCATCACTATCATTCTATACAGAGCATTTTCACAATCCAATCTGTTTTAAGATTTAAATTCTAAATGATAGGAAAAGATTAGCATCTCTTCTGGAAATATTGTTTAAAATGTTTGGTTTCTGAGATTCAATGAATTTTAGAAACCTTTTAATTCTTGCATAAAAAATACCTTCTAGTAGTTTTGATGTAAATTTTCTACACACTGGTTCATGTTTAAATGAAATCTATGCAAAGGTAAAACTATGTCAAAAACAGCCTAATTAATTTACTCTGAGGTCTTATTAACTCCATATCTAGTATATATATATATTCAAGTTCCTTTCAATATAATGAAACAATTATGTAGCTGTTCACTCACTGAAATGGAGTGATGCAGTTATTATTAGCTCTCTCACGGCTTCAAGGCAGCCACAGGTATCAGAGCATCCAGGCACCCCAGCTTTGTAAACATTGATGACCTTGAGTTCAGCTTCTCTCAGGGTGGGTTTACTTCACTGGAATCCAAGGGTGCAGACTTAGACTCACCTTTCTGAAGTTCTTTCCCAAATGCACAAAACTAGCCAAAGGAAGGAGGGAAGACAGAATATTGATTCATACAGATTTGTCATTCAGTTCAGTTCAGTTCAGTTCAGTCGCTCAGTCGTGTCCGACTCTTCGTGACCCCATGAATCGCAGCACGCCAGTCCTCCCTGTCCATCACCATCTCCCGGAGTTCACTCAGACTCACGTCCATTTGTCATTAAGTCTTGAAAAATCAACTCAACATCCAGTTGGCCTTACCTTCTGTGTGTTTTCACTCTCCCTTTGGGCTTCCTGGAATCACCATGTATCTTATTATCTCTCTGCCTTTCTCTTATCCCAGAATCCCTCTTCTTCGCCCACATCTTACCCTCCTTCAAGACTTGAGCCAGATGCTCTTCTCTGTGATGTTACCCTGGGTCTCTCTACCGTTTCTTCCCATCATGCCTCTGTCACTCTCCGCTCCATGCAGGTGGTCTTGTAGCTGCCCTTCCAACCTCCAGGGCATATGCTCTATGCTCAGGAGATGGCAGGCCACATTTCGCTGGGCCTTCTGACCTAGATGCCATCCCATTCATTTCATCTACCAAAGTTTGTGCCAGAGCTGGATGTGATAAGTGCTCAGAAATGTGTGTCCATAAATGAGTGATATTTGTCATCAGTTTGGTACCACTGAACCCACGTGTTTTCTCACTCTCCTAGAGTCAGACGAAGGGAGAACTGTTCATAAGCATACCTGTTTTTAAAAAATTAAAACTACATTTAAAAATTTTTATTGAAGTATAGCTGATTTACAATATTGTATAAGTTTTAGATATACAGTATAGTGATTCAGCTTTACATACATGTATACGTATTTTTTCCCCAAGTTCTTTTCCTTGATAGGTTATTACTTCACACTACTATGTATAAAATAGATGTGTGTTCAGTCACTCAGTTATGTCCAACTCTTTGTGACCCAATAGACTGTGGCCCACCAGGCTCCTTTGTCCATGGGATTCTCCAGGCAAGAATATGGAGTGGGCTGCCATGCCCTCCTCCAATAAAACAGATAAACATATTTTTAAAGCCAGGTGAAAATCTGAGTCATTAGAACCACCAAAGTCCATCCTAATAAATGTATCACAAAATACTTCTTCATTAAGAAAAGACTTTTCTTTAATTGGTATTTTGTTCTACAAAAGCATCATAATCCCCAAATTTTGATAAAAGGAGCTTTGCATATGGCATTATTAGTAACTAGAAAGAAATGGCATTGTGGGCATTATTTTAAAATGTGCTTTAAGGGTAATATATATGCAATGTCTTCTGAAGTGCATTTGCTGATTGTTTGAAGCTCTTCTCCTTGAGGCAAGGACTTTCTCTTACTCCTCTGTGCCTCTGGGTAAAGCCCAGTTCATCTGACACATCACACTCACCTCTGTGTTGCCTTAAGAGCCAACTGCCCACAGCTTCTGAAGCAGGTCCAGATCACCCCCTTCTTAGAGAGGGTGACAACTTCTGGTGGCCCCAGCACACCCACAGCTCCTGGGTGGTCTCTGTGGAGGACGTGCTATTGCCCAGTCCCTTGCTGGCCTTTCCTTTGCTGTCTCCTGTTTCAGCCACATTTTTATTTACCTGCCAGGCTGCCCCTTCCCACATGACTGAGCTCCAAACCACCAGACACTTCATCGATCCTCAAAATGGGAAGATTGACTTTTTTGTTATAAGGATTTTACTGACAATCATTCCAGGAGAAATGACGAAAAGAACAGATATGGAACACAGGTTCTTACAAAGGTCTATTATTCCCAGTACTTTTGAGGTTCAAGCCCCATTAGAATTTTTCCCTCCCCTGAATTAAAACAAAAACAAAAACAAAAGAAAACAGAACTATTACTCTTCTTTCGCCCTGTTCCTTCCCCAGGAACAGGCCTTCATAAAAAGCCTTCTCCCTAGTGTGCATGCTAGTATCTTGGTCTATTTGTGTCTCCAGCATCCCCAGACTGACTGCTTCCACTTCCAGGGGACAGTAGACACTGTGAGATATTGAACCCAACCAGGCTAATGTGAGCCAGCTGCTGTACCCTGAGTCCACGATGTGATTTGTTTCTCCAGGGAGCTTAGGAAGGGCCAGGTGGGAGCAGGGTGATGAGTAACTCCTCCACTCCTTTCCCACCTTCTTAATTGCAGAGATGCAGAAGTTACCAGGCGGTGGTGAGACATCGCTGAGCGTCCAGCGTCACCTAGAGGACATACAGGAATGGGTGGCAGTAGCTGGCGGGGAGCAGTCACTACCTTCTGATGTTTCTCTCCCAGACTGCCCTCAGAAAACAGAGGCCAGTGCAGTGCACACCAGCTAGGGTCTGTCTCTTCACTTTCTCCCTTCAAACCCATCTTCTATTCTTTATTCTGCTGCTTCAGTTGGGTTTCAGAAATATATCACTTTTTCACCTGGAAACCACTTTTATTTCTCATTACCTAAAGGGTAAAGGGGAAATTCTTTTAATAGCTTGACTTTCATCTGCTTCCCATTCATCACCAGGTGTTCTTTCTTGTTATTGATAAGGTGACAAGCAGATGAGGATGACAGGGATGAGAATGATAGTCGCCTCCTCTGTCTCCCCTGAGTGTGGGCCAGGAGTGGAGTGTGGGCATCCATTCTCTCCAGTACTTCAGTCCCACTCAACTGGTTTGCCCTTTTCAAAACATTTCAGCCACTCTTCAAGGCTGTGCCTTGGTGTTTCTCTTTGCCTGAGAAATTTGTACTCATTCTTTAAGGCCCAGTTCAAATTCATCTCCCCTCTGAAATCTTTGCTCTTCTCTCCTGTACTTTTGATTGTTGCCATAACAATTTACCACAAACATAACATTAACACCCAAATATTATCTCATAGTTGGTTTGGTCAGAAGTCTGAGTACCGTGGGGCTCAGTTTATTGGATACCGTGGTTCCTTGTGGTTGTAGGACTGAGGTTGTCTTGCTGGCTGTAGGCCAGGGCCTGTCTTTGCTCCTTGAAGCTGCCCCCTTTCTTTCCAGGCCTTCCCTGTAGTTCTCTCAATCAAGGGTGAATCTACTCTTTATGCTTCCAATTCCTCTGGCTTTCAACTTCTGCCACATCCTGGCTTTCTCTTCTGCTTCAAGCTGGAGAAAATTATCTGCTTTTAAGGTCTCATATGATTAGATTGGACACACCTGGATAATTCAGGCTATATCCTCTCTCTGTTTGCAAAGTCCGTTTTGCATAATTTATTCAAATGGCTGGGGAGAAAGGGGTGACATCCTAATGACTACATCTCTCCTTCCCCAAGCATAATTGGATGGTAGGGCTTCCCTGATAGCTCAGTTAGTAAAGAATCTGCCCACAATGCAGGAGACCTGTGTTCATTCCCTATGTTGGGAAGATTCCCCTGGAGAAAGGAAAGGCTAGCCACTCCAGTATTCCGGCTTGGAGAACTCCATGGATTTATTTATCATTTGGGGCTTCCCTGATAGCTCAGTTGGTAAAGAATCCACCTGCAATGCAGGAGACCCTGGTTCGATTCCTGGGTCGGGAGGATCTGCTGGAGAAGGGATAGGCTACTCACTCCAGTATTCTTGGGCTTCCCATGTGGCTCAGCTGGTAAAGAATCTGCCTGCAATGCAGGAGACCTGGGTTCAATCCTTGGGTCGGGAAGATCCCCTGGAGAAGAGAAAGGCTACCCGCTCCAGTATTCCGGCCTGGAGAATTCCACGAACTCTATAGTCCATGGGGTCGCAAAGAGTCTGACACGACTGAGTGACTTTCACTTTCACCCAAACCATGATGGAGGTATCTCTGAGTCTGTTGGTGCCTCTGTGCCAGAGTCTGATGGCCACTGGATGTTGATCGCCTTTCCTGCGTCTGGGTCACTTTGGGGTTTGGGCCATCGTGCCTGTACTCCTGTACAAGCCCCTACTCTTAGTGTTGGGCTTCTTCTCTCCCCTCCTCACCTCCTGAACCTCTCCCTTAAGGCCTAGCCTCAGACATGATCCATGAAAGTTTTGTGGCAGACCAACAAATAAAATGGACCAGTGGTATCATCATGAAAGGTCTGAAGCTATATTTAGCACAGAATAAAATGTTTTTTTAAAGTTCGGCTCCAATGTGAGAAGGGACTTGAGCCTGTCTTAAGTATAGCAGTTAAAAAGGATGTCTTCTGCCAGGACCAGGATTGAGTGAGGAGATCCATCAAAGTCATCAGGAGTGTCCATTCATCACAGTACTCACTTGTATCCTCATGGTAATTTGGGAATTTTTGTTATCATCAAAAAAAGGGGACAAATTGATTTCTAAAGAAGAATAGGAGAGTATAGTTCCTATCCAAGTGTATAGTTGTGGGAAAAGGTGATAATACTTAAGTTAACATCTTGAAAGACATTAGTATTTTAATTTTGTCCTCAATAAGGACTTGTATCCATAATGTGAAATTTCAGTTTGAAATGGACTGCCTTTTTTAATCTAAATTCTTCTACGAGACTTTTTAAATCAAGGAAATCAAGTTTCTAACTTGCAGTTAAGCCCACAAAATGACACTTGATGCTAAAACAAAATGCTGAGTTTGCTAGATGTGCAGTTTCTCATAGTGTATGTGACCCGACAGAATGGCCCAAGTCTGTCCTGGGTTTGCATGTGGAAGTTAGGTTTATTGGCATGCTACGCTAGCTATCTAAGCATGTGTATTTCCTTCCAACCAGGTGGATGCTCACGGAAATATTCTGTTAACATCGCTGGAGGTTCACAATGAGATGAACGAGGTTGCAGGTGGCGTTGGTGATACCCGGAATTCAGCAAGATCCTTTGACAACTCAGGAATCCAGTACAGGAAACAGAGCATGCCTCGGGAAGGGCATGGGCGACACATGGACAGAAGCGTCCCGCACAAGAAGACCCATCTACGGAGGAGGTCTTCACAGCTCAAAATCAAAATCCCTGATCTAACCGATGTGAATGCCATAGACAGATGGTCCCGGATCGTGTTTCCATTCACTTTTTCTCTTTTCAACTTAGTTTACTGGCTGTACTATGTTAACTGAGTGACTGTACTTGATTTTTCAAAGACTTCATTTAACACTGAGTGAAATATTACTCTGCCTGTCAAGTTTTTATACCTGTACACACACACACAAACACACACACACGCAGATACACACATATATACATACGCAATTGTATATATATGTGAACTTTCTCAGCATATATATAAAATACACGTGTATATGAGGATGTATGTGTATATGTTTATACACACAGGTGTAAGTACCCATGTGTATGTCAGACAAATACACATACATATATACATTTTGCAGCTATGGACAATTCAATCACAGGATGCATATTAAAGAAAGTCATAGTTTTTTTCTTTTTTAATTGAAAGGGACAAGCATTGTCTAAATATTATGCCTTGAGAATGAGGGCGCGAAACACAATATCATCCCAAAATGTGTCTTTTATTATCATAAGTTAGATGTTTTAGTTTAAAATTCAGGAAGAAACTTATTCTTCAAAAACTCATTCAGTGGTATTGCTAGTTTAAAACGAGTCACACTTCATACCCACTCTTTCAGTTGATTAAGCAAAGGCTTTTTGGCTTTCATGGCGATGGGTTTTGATTTCGTGGGGCAGACTTTCTCTGTACTGGTTCTGTGGGTGCAGTGAGCCTCTGGTGTGTGCTCACCTGTTTCTTAAACATAGGCAGAGCCCACGCTGATGTCTGCATGTCCGTCTTTGGAAAGCCCATCGGGGATGGCTGGCATTTCATTGTAAGTGCTCTGCTGCACAGTGTATTTCTTTGCTCACTTGGAGTAGATCCAGCTTACCCATCTTGTGGGACATGGTGGCACATTTTGGCAGCATTGAGTTGACATTTCAATCACTGAACACGTGCTCCACATCTCTTATGGATTGCTAGGCCTGGCATCTAATGGAAAGCTTAGACGTCTCAGGTTATTTGTTACTCTAAGGTAAAACCACCTAGGATGATTTTCCCCCTTGTTTTTAAGTTATCAACCACTCTTATAACATTGTATGTTAATATCAAATATATTTGCATAATATGCATATATATGTATATTTACCAAGATTTTGTTTATGCTTGCTATCATGGCAGCATGCGATGTCCTATTTTTATTTCTGTGATGTAACTACTTTCTGTTCTCTAGAACTAAGATTGAAGTGAAAACACCTCTATTCAGTTTCAGAAACCAAGAAACATCCTCATGCTTTTAGTTCTGTATCTGACATGTTTCACAAGCACATCCAACTACTCCTAGTGTAACTAGGATGCTGCAGGAACACGACCAGTCCACACCATGCATCACCCAGGGACCCATGACCGTTCTCTTGAGGCAAAGGAGAGCAACCTGACAACAAACACAGTCACTTTTGGTTCCTTCCAACCCACAGCCTCATCAGTATTTGGACTTTTTAAAGCTCGTAGAAACAAGACAAGGTGCACCGGTTTCATAGATGCAACCTTAACTTACTATTTAGATGAGATCTTTCTAAAGAAAAAAAAAGAGATGATATATTTTTTGTAAACAATATTTCTATCACAGGCATCCATAAACTGAAATGACTACAGTTGTGCAAACAGATGTCACAGTGAAGTTAAGCATTTGGAGAAACAAAAAAGCAAACTATTCAGGAAAGAACTGCTAAATTGATACTTTATCCCAAAATGCCACATATGCCTCACCCTCTCTGTTCTATCCAAAACCAGTGACCAGAGCCTTGCCTGGTATTTGCAGAGCTGGCCTCAGTTTCCCCACAGACAGGGGCTTCATCCCCCCGTGGGGGTTTGTGCCATAGGCCATCCCCGGGAGCTGACCACTACTTGATTTTCTTTGGCGGCTGATGACCTTTAATCTGTCATGTCTGTAGCAGGTCAAACCCACCACAGAATCTCACGCTAGAAGCAGTGACCAATTTTATACCCTTTCTTCCCTTTCATTCTTATCTTTTTCTTCAGTATCTTCTTCCAACCACTGCTCTCTGGTTTTCCTTTTATCTGGAGACAAGTGTTTTCTTGTTCCTTGGCTTTTTTCTGACAATTTTTTCTTGGATAATAATGGGGGATCCTAAAAGTTAAACAGATTGGGAAAAACCTTGT
Source organism: Budorcas taxicolor (assembly GCF_023091745.1). Taxonomy (NCBI): domain Eukaryota; kingdom Metazoa; phylum Chordata; class Mammalia; order Artiodactyla; family Bovidae; genus Budorcas; species Budorcas taxicolor. Next base: position 6,203,831 of record NC_068930.1, on the reverse strand, counting down.
AAGTGACCTTATCATTGTTAACATGTTAAAGAGAAAAAAAAAAAAAAAGACATTGTGTAGACCTTATCCCTTTCAATACTTCAGGTATCTTTTTCTGTATCAGTGATTCAAGGAGTGAGATCCACATGCAGAAGAGGGAACCTAAAATACGCATGAACATGGACGAAAGTGTCAGCGATTGATTTAAATGTCCAGTTTATATATTCAGAACTGTGACATTAATTCTGTCTGGGAGAAAAGAGATTCAAAACATTTTCGATGCATAGTTGAGGTACCCAACTATCAAAGGCAGAGACTCCATGGGGCTCAGAAGAACAGCAGTCTATGTCCCAAGGTTTTCTGGATATAAATTTGCATGGTATAGTCATAATAGCTTTTGAGCTTTTTATATGCATTTGGCACCAAGACTGGGATCCACAACTTTGTAGACACTGCAATGATGTTAAACATAATAGCTATACTATAAATAGTGTTTGTAACTACACATACACACACACAGACACACACAAGTACATACATATATTCTGTAAAAAAAAAAAAAAAAAACTTTTTGAGATCCTTGGGTATGTGTTTGCTTTACTTCATTTTAGAAGAAAATTACTCTTCTAATAAAATTATTTTATAGCTTCTCCATTTTTAAAAGTTGTGAGAAATATTAAGAAGCAGAACTGTGTGCTGCAGGAGAGTCGAGGTTGGTTCTCTGTTCTGTTAACAGTGTCCTTTCATTACTGCACAGTAGTTCCTGGAGCCAGCGAGTGTGGTGTGTGGATGAACCTGAACCCGGACCCTTGACATAATGTGAGGCGGTTGTTGCCCTCATCCAGACCTCTTGAGTAAGGAGAGAAAAGCTGAAATTGGACTCTAATGATATCTCTTTCTCACAACTGAACATAATAAAAGGTTAATTTTCTAAGTAGTCCTGTCTTTCCAAAAATGCTTCACGGGGCTCAAAGGTTCTAGGAGAATCTCGTAAGAGTTTGTTATTGCCCATATTCAAATATTCTTGAGACAATTCCAGAGCCCTACTACATAAAATTCCTACAGAGAAAGATGGATAAGACCGAGGAAGCTTTACAAGTTTTGTTCTTGTCTGCTGGCCCCAGGACTGTGGAGGGGTTTCATGTCTATATCGTGACCCACTTGTTTCCCTCTAAGTGACCTTGGTGTATGTCATGATAATGTTCTGTGCCATGTATATATGCAGTTCCTAATGCCAGCACTCAGAACTTTGGACACGTTCAGTCATTGACATCACCACTTCTCCCCGCCCAGCTATGGAATTAACTTTTTCACCAGGGAGATCATCCTCTCAGAGGCTTTGGCAGTACGTGGGGACTGGCTTTAAGGGGACAGGCCCACTGCACCTGTAGGTGTTCATTTTCAGCATCTCGTAGAGAATCCCACTGGTGTTTTTCCCACAATGGTGTCTTCTAAAAAAAAACAAAAACAAAACAGGATGTGTCCAACTTTGAATCTCCTGGCTTGAAATCCCATAATTCTTACTTTAGCTCCTGGTCATTTTAATGTAAACAAAACTGATCAGTGAAATATTTTGTTACTTGTGGAATAGAGTCCGGCTCTCACTTTATATGAGCTATGGGTCAGGGGAATTATGGGGCAAAGAACTGCCTAGGTGGATTAAATTTTCCCAGGACACAACTAGTGTGCCTTGGATTGATTATTACCTCTTCTACTGCATTGAAAGGTGCCATGTTTTCCTGAAATTCCCAACACCTGGGTAAACAGTGACCTCCCGGAGAGTGACTCATCTACCATGTCTCTCCCTAGGGTGAGCACCAGAAACAATTTTGTCATTCTTGTCTCTTATTTCCACTTCACGAGTCAGTGAGTGTGTTCAAGGTAAGTACAGGATTATTCTAGTAGGAATAAGCAATTGCTGTCATGATCAATTCCCACGTTCATTTCATTGTAAAGATCACTTAAAATCCAATTTTGCTTAAGCACATTGATGTAATTTGGGGGGTATTATTTGACATAAAAAAACAGCAGAATTGAGTGATAGATACAATATGAAACTTGTTGATGAATGACTTCAAATTTATTAAAAAAGGACTAACTGACTTCAATATGAAGGCTGATTTTTTTTTCTTCCTTGTCTGTCTATTGCTGAAATAATGTCGTTATTTTAATTCTAGGTATTTTCAGTTGACATGCCCATTTCAGTTATGCTTAAAGTAAGAATAAGTTCACAACTATGTATGAGACCAGCTGAACCATGTGACATTTTTTAAAAATCATAATTTATTTTGAATGTCAAAAGAAAACTAGACACACAGAGATCCACGTTGCTCCTGTATTCAAAAAAGTGTTTTCAGAGGATTATTTTTGTGTTAAAGGCCAGGAAACTAACTGCCAATAAACTCTGGCACAGGTGGTATTGATCCCTAATCCTTAGTTTTTCAGAACTAAAGGGCAATTTCCCTTGTTTCCTCTCCAGTAGGAAAGTAATAAGCAATGTCTCTGAGTGAGTGAATGAATGAATGAGTGAATAAAGATCCTCAGACACCTCAAACCAGACAAAACGTTTATTGACAAACACATTTCTAGGCACCTGAAATGCTGCTGGCTCACGTGTACACACTATAAAAGGAAAGTGCACCGCATCCAGTTAGGGTTTAATGGAGGCTTAGCGTCCAGTGTGCCTAAACAAAATAAAACATAATCTTCAATAAGTCTCTACATGTTGTGTTTTCCTTTTTTATCCTATGGACAAGCTTTTTAACTTCCCTCATCTACTCTGGGATCCCAGCATGGCAATATTTCACACTAACTCTGTTGAGATTGGAACTTCACCAGGGTACCTTTCTCACTTCATTAGACTGCAACACTAGTCATTTGAATGCCAAGTTTAAATGACCAATAACGGCATCCACTTTGGATTGACTAAGAAAGCCTCACTGAATGTAGAATCCACTCAGAATCCATTCACTCCTGGTCCCAGTGGATACCACAGGCCATGTACACATTTGACATCACTTCACAGTTATTAACTACCTCCTTTGTGAAAGTGAAGGTCACTCATTCATGTACGACTCTTTGTGACCCCATGGACTATACGGTCCATGGAATTCTCCAGGCTAGAATGCTGGAGTGTGTAGCCTTTCCTTTCTCCAGGGGATCTTCCCAACCCACTGATAGAGCCCAGGTCTCCCACATTGCAGGCAGATTCTTTACCATCTAAGCCACCAGGGAAGCCCAAGAATACTGGAGTGGGTAGCCCATCCCTTCTCCAGTGGATCTTCCTGACCCAGGAATCGAACCAGGGTCTCCTGCATTGCAGGTGGATTCTTTACGAACTGAGCTATGAGAGAAGACCCTGATAAGGAGATAAGGACCTCCTTCTTACCAGCTTCTAAAGGAGAAGGGTTGTTGGCTTTCTGAATGGGAAAACTGTTCTTCAGAGAAGATTGACTCTTTGGAACTTGTGACCTTTAGCCCCTAATTGGTGTAAAGCCACAATGGTTTCTGATTGAGGTACTCCAGGCATTAGAGGCACTCACACTCCATGACCCTTGCCTTTTATGTGACTAGGTTCCACTTCGAATCCACAGGCAAGCAATGCAAAGGAAACCTGTAAGAAATATGCAGCAACAGAAATGGCTTCTTTTAAAGGATGTCTGCTGCGGGTGTGGGTGTATGTTTGTGCATCTTGAAACCAAATAGGAAACCAGTTAGTAACCCTGGTAGCCAGTGATTGCAAGAAAATGTCTTGTAACTTAAATCTCCATTTCTGCTTTCCCCAGGGTCCTGCTTGACTCCACATTCTTGAGGTAAATGTACTCACACAACATATTTCTATGTGTTTCCCATTCCCTTTTCTCATGCCTTATCTTTTGTTTGTTTGGGTTTGGGGGGATTTCTCCTTTGAAAATTAAAGAGTGATTTCTATTACCTATTGCTGTCAGAGCAAGTGAACCTTAATGTTAGCACATCCAGTTCCTTACCTGAAATAGAAGAATCAGCTGTTCCTCTTGCATGTTATACACAATCGTCCACCTTGCTAAGGGGGCTTGAAATGCTATATTTTGGGCAAAGTTGTTCATCTTGGCCCATCTTCTATTAACTGTAACTATATTTTTACATCATCAAGGTCAAAAACATTTACATTCTGTCTACAATCATGAAGTTCTATTTTACTGTTTAATATGTTCATAGAGTGATTCTACAGAGAAGGCAATGGCAACCCACTCCAGTACTCTTGCCTGGAGAATCCTGTGGACAGAAGAGCCTGGTGGGCTACAATCCAGGGGGTCGCGAAGTGTCAGACACAACTGTGAGATTTCACTTTCACTTTTCACTTTCAAGCACTGGAGAAGGAAATGGCAACTCACTCCAGTATTCTTGCCTGGAGAATCCCAGGGACAAAGGAGCCTGGTGGGCTGCCATCTATGGGGTCACAGAGTCAGACACGACTTAACAGCAGCTGCAACAGCAGAGTGATTCTAAATGTTGAAAAGTAATGAACATCCTGCATCATTGAGCCATAATGATGTTAAGGTCAGTTCAAAGTTTAGTGTTTCAATTGAATGTATAAAAATACATACTCAGTTCAGCTCAGTCGCTCAGTCGTGTTCGGCTCTGTGACCCCATGAATCACAGCACGCCAAGCCTCCCTGTCCATCACCAACTCCCGGAGTTCACTCAGATTCACGTCCAACGAGTCAGTGATGCCATCCAGCCATCTCATCCTCTGTTGTCCCCTTCTCCTCCTGCCCCCAATCTCTCCCAGCATCAGAGTCTTTTCAAATGAGTCAGCTCTTCACATGAGGTGGCCAAAGTACTGGAGTTTCAGCTTCAGCATCATTCCTTCCAAAGAAATCCCAGGGCTGATCTCCTTCAGAATGCACTGGTTGGATCTCCTTGCAGTCCAAGGGACTCTCAAGAGTCTTCTCCAACACCACAGACCAAAAGCATCAATTCTTCAGCGCTCAGCCTTCTTCACAGTCCAACTCTCACATCCAAACATGACCACTGGGAAAACCATAGCCTTGACTAGACGGACCTTTGTTGGCAAAGTAATGTCTCTGCTTTCCAATATGCTATCTAGGTTGGTCATAACTTTTCTTCCAAGGAGTAAGCGTCTTTTAATTTCATGGCTGCAGTCACCATCTGCAGTGATTTTGGAGCCCAAAAATAAAGTCTGACACTGTTTCCACTGTCTCCCCATCTATTTCCCATGAAGTGATGGGACCTCAAGCCATGATCCTCATCTTCTGAAAGTTGAGCTTTAAGCCAACTTCTTCACGCTCCACTTTCACTTTCATTAAGAGGCTTTTTAGATCCTCTTCACTTTCTGCCATAAGGGTGGTGTCATCTGCATATCTGAGGTGACTGATATTTCTCCCAGCAATCTTGATTCCAGCTTGTGCTTCTTCCAGCCCAGCGTTTCTCATGGTGTACTCTGCATAGAAGTTAAATAAGCAGGGTGACAATATACAGCCTTGACGTACTCCTTTTCTTATTTGGAACCAGTCTGTTGTTCCATGTCCAGTTCTAAGTGTTGCTTCCTGACCTGCATATAGGTTTCTCAAGAGGCAGGTCAGGTGGTCTGGTATTCTCATCTCTTGAGGAATTTTCCACAGTTTATTGTGATCCACATAGTCAAAGGCTTTGACATAGTCAATAAAGCAGAAATAGATGTTTTTCTGGAACTCTCTTGCTTTTTTGATGATCCAGCGGATGTTGGCACTTTGATCTCTGGTTCCTCTGCCTTTTCTAAAACCAGCTTGAACATCTGGAAGTTCACGGTTCATGTATTGCTGAAGCCTGGCTTGGAGAATTTTGAGCATTACTCTACTAGCGTGTGAGATGAGTGCAATTGTGTGGTAGTTTGAGCATTCTTTGGCATTGCCTTTCTTTGAGATTGGAATGAAAACTGACTTTTTCCAGTCCTGTGGCCACTGCTGAGTTTTCCAAATTTGCTGGCATATTGAGTGCAGCACTTTCACAGAATCATCTTTCAGGATTTGAAATAGCTCAACTGAAACTCCATCACCTCCAGTAGCTTTGTTTGTAGTGATGCTATGAACAAAGCTCTAAAAATACATATTAGAAGAAGGCAAAAACAGACCACCTATAGTGAAGAGTTTTTCTGTATGGGAAGTTTGATCAATTGACGATGTGTGAGAAGAGAGATGTCTTCTCAACTCTTACTGCTTCATGGAGGTTGAAAATTTTACATTTAGCACTGTGACTGTACTTCAGCCTTCAGGATTTTACTGATAAATTATTAAAAAAGTTCAAAACCTTTTGTATTATCAAGAACATAAGTATCATTCAAAGTGGAGCTTAGCAGTCTGCTCAGACTAATTTAGAAGACCAGTGCCTTCCTAGGACTCTTTGAAGTGAATATTCCTAAGGTCCAGATCAAATAAATTACTTTTTCCTGCACTACTTTAGTTGATCCAAACTGGATCAGATGTTTGTTTGTTTTAGGACATTCTTAGATTTAATCCCTTGTCAGTCACCCATAAATACTCATTCTGGGATTTCTAATTTGCTTTTTTTTCTTAAGAAAGAATGATATGCTTTTGACTATGTACATAATATTGACTATAACCTTAGTCATTAAATTTATTGTTTGTTATCCTTCCCAATATTCTTTATGTAAATATTCTTGGCATTGACTGATTTCCCATACAAGTGAGAACTGCTTGGTGTTTGAACCTGCTGCAAAACTCTCATTCTATGATTTCTGAATTAGTTTCAATATTTTTTAATAGCCCATGGCTTCCTCTTTCCTGGTCTTATTCTTTTTGCCAAAGTTTAATAAGAATGGTGGCTTCGTGGTAAATGAAGAATTTGCCTGCAGGAGATCCTGGTTCGATCCCTGGGTCAGGAAGATTCACTGGAGAAGGAAATGGCAACCCACTCCAGAATTCTTGCCTGGGAAATCCCATGGACAGAGGAGCATGGTGGACTACAGTCCATAGGGTTGCAAGAGTCGGACACGACTTACTGACTAAAGACAACAACGATCCTCAGTTAATGCCTGAGGAGCAGGCATGAGACAGAAGGTTTCTGAGGCTTTGATTACCTGAATTCTTCCCTTGTCCTTTATGTTTAATTTGTAGTTAGCTAGGTATTGACGTGGATTGAAAGTATTTCCCTGGAACTTTGAAATCACTTCATCATTGTAATTTATCATTCAGTGATGCTTATAATGAGTTTGATGCCAGCTGATTCTTACTTACTTAAACAGACTCACTCCCAGCTCCTCAATCCCCTACTCAACTGCCCCTGGATTAAGGGAGCTTTAAGTAGAGGACATCCTTTGAGTAGAAGGACATTCTTCTAGTACTTCATAAAGGTTTATTAAGTGTGTCTTTTTTGTATATTATAATAGATTCTGGGAGAAACTCTAAAGATCTATATTTCTGAGCTTTAGACACTTTTCTTATATTTTTTTTAAAGAAGCTCTTCTCTGCCTTTTTTTCATATGCCCCACTAGTCAGATTTTGTATTTAATGGTTCAATCTTTAATATATAATCTTTCTTTCCTCTTCCATTTTTTGTCTGTTTTGGGTGATTGACTTTATTTTCTGATAATTCTATTTCATATTCTAAATATCTCTTTAGAAGTAAAAATGACATAAAAACTGTTCATATATAATATGTGTAATTTGACAAATTTTGATGTATGTGAAACTATCATCATGGTCACTCATAATAGTGAACATATTCATTCCTCCAAAAGTTCACTTGAACTGCTTTGTAAATCCCTATCTTACTTAAGACACTGATTTCTGTCCCCAAGCAACAACTAATGTGCTTTCAACAAATGACACACTAAAGATTAGTTTCTGTTTTATATAAATGAAATCAGAGTACATTCTTTTCCTCTAACTTCTTTCACTCACTATAATTATTTTGATTCACATGTCTTGTTGTACTTCATTGCTGAGTAATATTCCACTGTACAGTACCCACAGTTTTATCCATTCACCTTTTGACAGACATAAGCTTTCATTTTTCTTGGGTAAATATTGAGTGAAATAGCTGTATTTTCTCGTGGTGTAGGTTTAACTTTTTTTATAAAACCGTCAGTTTTCCAAAGTGATTTTATAATTTTACTTTTCACCTGCTGTGTTTGAGGGTTCTGGTTTCTCCACATCTTTTCAACACTTGGTATGGTCAGTCTTTCTAACTTTATCTATTCAATAGTTATATAGTGGTATTTTCTTTGGGTTTTAATTTGCTTTTTGTTGATGTTAAACATCTTTCTATGTGTTATTTGCCATCTCTTTGTCTTCATTAATCAAAGGTCTATTTAAATCTTCTGTTAATTTTAACTGGTTTTCTTATTGTGAATTGAGAGTTCTTTATATAGTTATATATTTTAGATACAAATCTTTCATCAGACATGTTTTGTAACTTTTTTCTCCCTGTCCATGGCTTCTCTTTTAATTCTCTTAACAGCTTTTCAGAAAGCACAGATTTTAAATTTTTATAAAATCAAATTTATCTATTTTTTTCTTCTATGCATCATCTATATGATATTATTTTCGAAAGTCTTCACCTAATTATTGGTCACAAAGATTTTTCCATATGTTTTCTTCTATAAAGTTTATAGATTTAGGTATTAAATTTAGACTTATAATATATTTTGAGTTAATTTTGCTTATGTTGTAAAATAAAAAAGAAAGTTCATTTTCTACATATGCATATTTCCAGTTTTTCTAGCACAATTTGTTAAAAACTTTTCCCCACTAAATTGCCTTGGTATCCTTGTTGAAATCAATTTATAATATATATATCATGCAGGTCCATGTCTAGACTTTCTGTTCTGTTCCATTGATCTATTTGGCTACTTTGAGGTCAATACTACACTGTCTTGACCACTATAATTTTTTAGTGAGGCTCAAAGGCAAATGCTATTAGTTCATCAAATGTGTTATTCTTTTTCAAAGTTGTTGTGGCTTTGTTTTGACAGTACCACATAAATTTTAGAATCAGTTTCCCCCATATATACATATATATGTTCATTCCTTTATTTGTATTCATATATATGAATGTGTCTATTAATTCTCTCTACATATATGTATTCATTCTCTATATATACTCATATATATGTATATTCATTCTGTTAATGAATATGTATATTCATTCTGATAACTTGACTAGGGCTACAATGAATTTATGCAGCAGTTTGTGGAGAATTGGCATCCTAACAGTGTGGGTTTCTCAGCCTTGGCACATTGATACTTTAGATCACATACTTTGTTGTGGAGAAGTGTCCTATGCATTGTAGAATGTTTAGCCACATACCTGAGGCCACTACTCACAAGATTCTGGTGTCAAAATCTGCCTCCTCAGTTGTAGCAACTAAACATGTTTCCAGATATAGCCAGATGTCCCTCAGGATGGAAAATTGGTTGAGATCCACTGCTTTGGATCTTAAATTTCTTGTAGAAATAGTTTTTGGCTTTAAATGTAGAAACTTTGTATATTTTTTAGGTTTATCCTTATTATTTAATATTTCTTTGATGATATTATAGATTTTTAAAAAATTTTCAATTTCTGTCTGTGTATTGATCTTTGTATTAGTGTGGGCTGCTCTGTTTTCTTAAATCTCGCTGAGAGATTTCTTAAATCTTGCTCTATTTCCTTGGATCTCCAAAGTATTATTTTTCATGCTAGTTTTTTGTTTTGTTCATTGTGGTATTCTTTATGCCAGTGATTTTCTTTCTAAGACTGATGGCATTTTGTAAGATGTTTTGTAAGTTAGCTTTATACAGTTTTCTTTGTATCATGTATCTTGTTCAGTTCTCTTTTACAACCAGTTTCTTTCTATAAATATTAAGATTAAATAAGAGGTCTGAGTATGTTTCTGGGGTTTTAGCAAGAATGATTTATTTTAGAGTGAGGAAGCAGATAATAACCTAGATGCTGGGCACCCAGTGACAAAATAAAAAGGGCTTTTCTTTTCTGGGCTATGTCTGCCCTCTCTGGGAGGTGCCTCTTTATTGGTAATTGCTTTCAATGTGTTTATTAAAGATGTCTGTGCTTATTTGCTATTGTTAGTCACTGGTTTTATTCTGGTGATAAGATGCACAGTGCATGGGTTGAAGGGAAGGGGATGGACTGGTGGTGACTGGAGACCTGCTGGGACTGGCTGTTCCAAAGAGAGACTCCCAAGAGAGACCCCTAAGCTTTTTGGACATCTCTTTCTCATTTTTACTATTCTTTATACCCACTGTATGGCCTATAAAATCCAAACTATTTACTTTCTGGCCTTTACGGGAAAAAAACCGTAGACCCCTGCTTTGATGGTTTAGATGAATCTGAAGCAAATGATTTGGAACCCAGCTTTTTACATGCGATCACACTCTAGTCTTTGGTCCCACCCCCCCCCCCAAAAGGCTTTTCTCCTCAAATAATTATTCTTATCTTTATCATATGGACTGAACACAAAAAAATTTTCCAGTACACTACCTTAAGTTAGCAATAGATTTCTTTTCCCATCAAACCTATTTCTGGTCATAACTTTAGCCAACTGTTTCATTTATGCCTTCTTTGCTCATTTTCTTCAGAAGTCTAATAGCAAGATCAGAATAAAAATACAAATTTCATATTTTTAAATAAACCAACTAAAATTATTTAACATTACTGTTTTAGAAATGATATGATCTTACTAACCAAAATGAGCATAAAAAACTGCCAGACTTACCAGACTGATTATTCTTCACTCTCAAAAGAATAAACTTCTTATTAGAAGGGGAAGAAAAGTACTTCTGGAGGATCTACTGTGTTGGATTATTTACAAGCTTTATGTACAGTACTTCAAAGAAAAAAGTATTATCTCTTCAATCATAAATGAATATGAACTAAAGGGAGAAAAGTAAATTTCAGAGACTTGAATCTTTGATAGGTGATATCCTCTTTCCATGCCTTATCTGTTTAGGACAAACATGACTATTATGTCTCGAGATTATGAATAACTTAAATAAACCTGACTATCTCAAATAGTAAGAATTGAGCCCGAAAACAAAAGTCAAGGAGATGAAAATCTTCTTCAAAAGATTAGCAAAATTTGAAAAAAAAAAAAGCTCCAGTCACATTTACTAAGAAAATAAGAAAAACTAGTTAAATTATTAAAATTAGAAATTAAATAGAAGACATTTCTACCAATCTTATAAAAATAGAAGACTATAAAAAAAACATAAACAACTATACACCAAAAAATTAGAAAACTTAGGTGAAAAATTAGATAACTTTCAAACTCTTAGAAAGACATAAACTACTGAAACAGATTCAAGAAGAAATAGACCTTCTACATAGACCTGTAATAAATGAGGAAATTGAATGAGTAACTTTTGAAATGACTCACAAAGAGAGTTCCACACCCAGATGACTTCACTGTCAGTTTTACGTGGGGTTGCTCCTCCCTGCCGCTGCCCCTGGCCTCAAGCGCCGTTGGCTCCTCCGTGCCGCAGCAATGACCTCTGACGCAGGGTAGCTCATCTCGGCCACTGCCCCTGGCCTTGGACGCGGGGTAGCTCTTCTTGGCCACTGCCCTTCGGGCATGGGGTCCTCCCGGCTTCTGCCCCTGACCTTTGCTCTAATTTTCTTGAAGATATCTCTAGTCTTTCCCATTCTGTTCTTTTCCTCTATTTCTTTGCACTGATCTTTGAAGAAGGCGTTCTTATCTCTTCTTGCTATTCTTTGGAACTCTGCATTGAGATGCTTATATCTTTCCTTTTCTCCTTTGTTTTTTGCCTCTCTTCTTTTCACAGCTATTTGTAAGGCCTCCCCAACAGCGACAATAAAATTTTCCACAATAAACTGTGGAAAATTCTTCAAGAGATGGGAATACCAGACCACCTGACCTGCCTCTTGAGAAACCTATATGCAGGTCAGGAAGCAACAGTTAGAACTGGACATGGAACAACAGACTGGTTTCAAATAGGAAAAGGAGTACATCAAGGCTGTATATTGTCACCCTGCTTATTTAACTTCTATGCACAGTACATCATGAGAAACACTGGACTGGAAGAAACACAAGCTGGAATCAAGATTGCCAGGAGAAATATCAATAACCTCAGATATGCAGATGACACCACCCTTATGGCAGAAAGTGAAGAGGAACTCAAAAGCCTCTTGATGAAAGTGAAAGTGGAGAGTGAAAAAGTTGGCTTAAAGCTCAACATTCAGAAAATGAAGATCATGGCATCCAGTCCCATCACTTCATGGGAAATAGATGGGGAAGCAGTGGAAACAGTGTCAGACTTTATTTTGGGGGGCTCCAAAATCACTGCAGATGGTGACTGCAGCCATGAAATTAAAAGATGCTTACTCCTTGGAAGAAAAGTTATGACCAACCTAGATAGCATCTTCAAAAGCAGAGACATTACTTTGCCGACTAAGGTCCATCTAGTCAAGGCTCTGGTTTTTCCTGTGGTCATGTATGGATGTGAGAGTTGGACTGTGAAGAAGGCTGAGTGCCAAAGACTTGATGCTTTTGAACTGTGGTGTTGGAGAAGACTCTTGAGAGTCCCTTGGACTGCAAGGAGATCCAACCAGTCTATTCTGAAGGAGATCAGCCCTGGGATTTCTTTGGAAGGAATGAAGCTAAAGCTGAAACTCCAGTACTTTGGCCACCTCATGTGAAGAGTTGACTCATTTGAAAAGACTCTGATGCTGGGAGGGATTGGGGGCAGGAGGTGAAGGGGACGACCGAGGATGAGATGGCTGGATGGCATCACGGACTCGATGGATGTGAGTCTGAGTGAACTCTGGGAGTTGGTGATGGACAGGGAGGCCTGGTGTGCTGTGATTCATGGGGTCGCAAAGAGTCAGACTTGACTGAGCAACTGAACTGAACTGAAAGAAATAATAGCAAATCTTCACAAATGCTTCCAAAACATAGATGAGAAAACTGTTCAAATCATTGGTCATCAGGAAAATGCAAACCCAAAATCACCACTTCATACCTAATAGTATCAATCAGTCAGTCAGTTCAGTTGCTCAGTCGTGTCCGACTCTGTAACCCCATGCAGCACACCAGCCCTCCCTTTCCATCACCAGCTCCCAGAGTTTACTCAAACTCCTGTCCGTTAAGTCAGTGATGCCATCCAAACATCTCATCCTCTGACATCCCCTTCTCCTCCCAATTTCAATCTTTCCCAGCATCAGGGACTTTTCCAGTGAGTCAGTTCTTTGCATCAGGTGGCCAAAGTATAGGAGCTTCAGCTTCAGCATCAGTCCTTCCAATGAATATTCAGGACTGATTTCCTTTAGGATGGACTGGTTGGATCTCCTTGCAGTCCAAGGGACTCTCAAAAGTTTTCTGCAACACCACAGTTCAAAAGCATCAATTATTCGGCACTCAGCTTTCTTTATAGCCCAACTCTCACATCCATACACGAATACTGTAAAAACCATAGTTTGACTAGATGGACCTTTGTTGGCAATGTCTCTGCATTTTAATATTCTGTCTAAGTTGGTCATAACTTTTCTCCCAAGGAGTAAGCGTCTTTTAATTTCATGGTTCCAATCACCATCTGCAGTGATTTTGGAGCCCAAAAAACTAAAGTCTGACACTGTTTCCACTGTTTCCCCATCTATTTGCCATGAAATGATGGGACCACATGCCATGATCTTCGTTTTCTGAATGTTGAGCTTTAAGCCAACTTTTTCACTCTCCTCTTTCACTTCCATCAAGAGGCTCTTTAGTTCTTCGTTGCTATATGCCATAAGGGGGGTGTCATCTGCATATCTGAGGTGATTGATATTTCTCCTGGCAATCTTGATTCCAGTTTGTGCTTCATCCAGCCTATCATTTCTTATGATGTACTCTGCATATAAGTTAAATAAGCAGGATGTCAATATACAACCTTGACATACTCCTTTTCCTATTTGGAACCAGTCTGTTGTTCCATGTCCAGTTCTAACTGTTGCTTCATGACCTGCATACAGATTTCTCAAGAGGCAGGTCAGGTGGTCTGGTATTCCCATTTCTCTCAGAATTTTCCAGTTTATTGTGATCCACACAGTCAAAGGCTTTGGCATAGTCAATAAAGCAAAAATAGATGTTTTTCTGGAACTCTCTTTTTTTTTTTGTTGTTGGTCTGACTGATGTTGGCAATTTGACCTCCATTTTCTTTGCCTTTTCTAAAACCAGTTTGAACATCAGGAAATTCACAGGTCACGTATTGTTGAAGCCTGACCTGGAGAATTTTGAGTATTACTTTACTGGCATGTGAGATGAGTGCAACTGTGTGGTAGTTTCAGCATTAGTTTGCATTGCCTTTCTTTGGGATTGGAATGAAAACTGACTTTTTCCAGTCCTGTGGCCACTGCTGAGTTTTCTAAATTTGCTGGCATAATGAGTGTAGCACTTTAGCAGCATCATTGAGGATTTGGAATAGCTCAACTGGAATTCCATCGCCTCCACTAGCTTTGTTCATAGTGATGCTTCCTAAGGCCCACTTGACTTCACATTCCAGGGTGTCTGGTGTAGGTGAGTAATCATACCATCGTGATTATCTGGGTTGTTAAGGTCTTTTTTGTATAGTTCTTTTGTGTATTCTTGCCACCTCTTCTTAATATCTTCTGCTTTTGTTGGGTCCATACAATTTCTGTCCTTTATTGGGCCTATTTTTGCATGAACTAATATGAATAAAATTAAAAAGGCAAATAAGAACAACTGTTGGTAAGGACGTGGAGAATTTGAACCCCTCAACCTGTACAGATGAGAATGCAAAATGGTGCATCTACTTTGCTCTGACACTTCCTCAAGTGATTAAACAGAGTTACAATTTGACATAGCAGTTTAACTCACAGATATATGTGCAAAAGAAATGAAAACATATGTTTACGCTGTGCGTACATGAATATTTGTAGTAACCTTCTTCTTAATAGACAAAAGGTGAAATAATCCAAATGTGCACCAACAGATTAATGAATAAACAAAACATTATATATCCATACAATGGAACAATATTTGCCCATGAAAAGGAACTAAGTACTAACACACAATACAACCTGGATAAACAATGAAAACAGTATAGTAAGTCAAAGAAGCCAGTCACAAAAGACAACAACTATATGATTCCATTCATATGAGCTTCTAGGAAAGTGGATTATTCTTTCCTCGGAACTGGTGTGGTGTAGGGTGGGTACATAGCAGGGTAATAGCTAAAGTATTCAGAATTTTAAAATTTGAATTAATTAATTTTGGCTGCATTGGTTCTTCAACACTATATGTGGCCTTTCTCTAGTTGCAGAGAGTGATGGCTTCTCTTGTTGTGGAGCATAGGCTCTAGGTATGCAGGCTTCAGTAACTGCAACATGTGACCTCAGTAGTTGTGGTGCAGAACTTAGTTGCTCTGCAGCATGTGGGATCTTCGTGAACCAGAAAACAAACCCATCTCCTCTGCATCAGCAGACATATTCTAAACCACTGGACCATCAGGGAAGTTCCAGAATGTTTTTTTAAGGTTATAAAAATGTTGTAAGTTTGAACATAGTGACAGTTGCACACATCTGTGAATACCATTGAACTATACACTTTAAATGGGAGAATTACCTTCTCAGCACCAGCCCTCTCCTTTCTCCCTCCCCAGATTTCAGCCCTTTCCCCCTAAACCTGAGTCAGTGAATGTCACTGACTGTGGCTGTGCTCAGTTGCTCAGTGGTGTCCTGCTCTATTGTGACCCCCATGGACTGTAGCCTGCTCATCTCCTCTATCCATTGGATTCCCCAGAAAGAATACTGGAGTGGGCTGCCATTTCCTCTTGTGAAGAGTGGGGCTGGTGGCCTGCCTGCTGTTCAGCGTGCCCTGGAGAGTGGTGAGGGGTACCCCCATCCCCCTACCTCCCTCAACACTCTGTACTTGAACATTCTTTTGCACTGAAGTGTTACACTTGAACAGGGGGAACCTCAGGCCTGGGAGATTATGAGCTTGAGGGGATGTGACCAGCTTGGACTGAGACTGGACAGGTGGGCGCCCAGTTTGGACTGGACCCCTAGCCTCTCTCTTGCTTTAATATGTTGACCTGCTCCACCCTTCATGACCTAAAGTGGGGGTGGGTCTGGAGTGCTAGCCAGTGATGAGGAAGATGCCGCTGCTGCTGCTAAGTCGCTTCTGTCAGTCGTGTCCGACTCTGTATGACCCAATAGATGGCAGCCCACCAGGCTCCTCCATCCCTGGGATTCTCCAGGCAAGAATACTGGAGTGAGTTGCCATTTTCTTCTCCAATGCATGCATTTATGCTAAGTTGCTTCAGTTGTGTCCAACTCTGTGGGACCCCATAGATGGCAACCCACCAGGCTCCTCTGTCCATGGGATTCTCTAGGCAAGAATACTGGAGTGGGTTACCATTTCCTTCTCCATGGAAGATGGGACTCTTCCAGCTTGGCTGTTCCCACTCTGTCGTCTTCATGGAAACTTGAATCCCATTTGCTCAAGCAACTGCGACTCCTGGTTGCCATGAAATTAGCAGCCAATAGACACCTCCCAAATCCAGGGCTAAGACTGGACATGGCTCCTCTCAGTTACCATGGGAACTTAGTCAACAGACTCTTGGCCCTCCCCTGCCCCTTCCTCCCGTGAGGGGGCGTGGTTTGGGAAGTCAGGGGAGGGGGCCAGGGCAGGATCCTGCTTCTCAGCTCAGCTCTCCCTGGGGAGTCAGGTTGTATTACATAGGGGAGAAGGAATGTATCCATATACCTCAGGTAATAGGGAGTTGGAGCTGGTGATGGGAGTGACTAGGGACCAAAGACCAGAGGGGAGGGCCCCCTGGGGATCGCCAAAGGCTTGAAGATGCTGCGGCATGTGGGGCTGGGTGGGGCGGTGGCAGCCCCTGGGCTTCCGGTCTGTACAATATGGTTTGCTATAAAACTCAAAATCTTCTGGTCAGAAAAAAAAATTTTTTTTGTGAGAATATATGGTATGTTAAATATATCTCAATAAAACTACTAAAAATTGAGTTTGGTTGATGGCAAAAAGAAAAAAAATAACAGTGGTTTGAGTAAGATATGCTTAATTTTTATCACATTAAAAAGATTTGGAAGTAGTTAAAATATAACAGTCCAAATCTCAAGGACTCGGGGTCCTTCCAAGGTTGTCTCATCCTCAACTGGCAGCTAGATGCCAGCTCTACTAGCTGAGGTTTAAATAACAGGAAGGCGGACAGATGAGGCATAAGTTCAGGCCCCTCTCCTTTTAATGATTCCTCTCAGACACATATGTACCACTGGTATACTGAATTGCAAGTCCATGTGCCTGGCACACAGTGAGGCTCAGCAATACTAAGCATTAGAGTTTTGGGGGAAAAAATACAATTTAAAGAATTTGTTTTTTAAGAATTAAAAAAAAATTGAGCTTGGAACAGAGAAAAGTTTATTACAGATTCATACATGGAGATGGGTGGCTCATGCCCTAAGAACCCCAAAGTCACTGAAGGCTTTTAGCAAGTCCTTTTAAAAAAGTAAAAGGTGAGAGATAGGTGGTGTTGTTGCAGACTTCTTGGTGTCAGATCCTTTGTTCTTGAGGTCAGGTCATGGTTAAGTAAGGATGTTCCTGTAAATCTCTACCAGATGAATGTTATTCTGTCTTGGTAAGAAGGGCAAGGTCCCAAGTCACAGCTTTCACCCTTCAAGGTCCCAGTCCTGGCTAAGAAGAGGCAGATCCCAGCTGGCATCTCCTTCAGGGCCAGATTCCCACATCCTGTCCAGCCAACTGTCATCCCTGAGAGAGCCAGACACCCAAAGAACTGGCCCTCAGTCTCCTCAGGCAGCCCAAAGGGGGAGACCAGGTCTCACAGACTGTAACCCAGACAGACAGCTACTGCTATTAGGTCACAGAGACAGGGATGGAGAGAGGTTCACCCCTGCCTCAAGGCCTAGAGCAAGACTAGTGGAGGGCCTTTGTGCCAGTGCTGAAGCCCTGTAGGACGTAGTCCCCAGTCTGTTCTTTGGGCCCTCCAGCTCAATCGCTTGCCTGAGGCTAAGTAAGCTGAAGGACCTCCAGAAGAAGACCTGAACCCGCCTCTTACTGCACTCTCCACCTGATGACCACCACAACACCGACCCTTGACTGAAGCACTTCCCCAGGTCCCTCATTGACACTTACCAGTGAGCAGGACCCACTGTGGCACTGACCAATAGCTGAACAGGGCAACTAATGGTCACTCATTGGCAGTTGGTTGCTTGTGGGAAGGGCCCACTGAAGCACCAACCAATGGCTGAGCAAGACCATTGCCTAGGAACAGGGTGCACAGTAAGGAGGCACAGCAATGGCTACCTGTTAAGGGCTGTGCTTATCCTGCTCTATTACACTACCACTGGCTGCAGTCCAGTCACATGGCCTCCCTCTAAGAAGGTGAGCATGGGGAAGAAGAACTCTTGTATGGGGACATAACAACCTCAGTCACGTTAACAAAGTTTGACTCAGGGTGGCCATAAAAAATGTAATATTCTACCATGAAATGACTCTGAGGCATGAGGTGGGGAAGGCAGGAAGGGTGAGAATATTTAATTAAAAATACAAAAATAGCAAAGTTCTATAGCAGAGATTCTGAGTGGCATTTAGTCTGTATAACTGATTATCAAAAATAAAGGTATTATAAGCTACGAAGAACCAAACTTAAGATTCAAGAAAGCTAATATCAAGGCAGCTATGACGTAATAGGAAGATAGATGAGGTTTGGTCTCTCCACAAAAGAGCCAGCATTATTGTCTCAAAAGAAAAAAAAAATCAAGAAAAGAAAGATAATTCAGATCAATTAGAAGTTCGGGAAACATACATTCCTTTTAATATCCTGTATCTGCTATCAAGAAATAGAAATATATACTAAGAAAAACATTTCTTGAGTGAGGACATTTGGAAACAAAATCTTTGTATTTTATTACAAAATCTTGAGAACCAGAACAAATCAAGAGATCAAGAGTTTGCATAGTTAAAAAAGCAATTTGATCCACAATCCTGATTTTAGTCTTATTTCGAATACTGACACCATCAATGGTGTGGCGGGGGGGCGGCGGGGGGGGGCGGAATTCAGTGGCCAGAGATTTTTTTTTTTACCTTGAATTCATAGTTCATATTGTGGGATTGATACTGATATCACTTCTGCCAGCTGACGTAAATAACCCATAAGGAATCACTTAATAACCAGAAGAGGTGTTGGTATTTAATTTATATAATTTTTAGTTACAAACTAAACTAAGTAAAGCAATAGATTTGTATCCTTATGCTTATAAATGTAAAAATAAGTATCATGATGAAAATAAACATTGTAAATGATGGCTGACAGTAATGAAATCCTTAGAAATAGAAGAAAGTCATTTGTGGACCTTATTTGAAAGTGTATGAGAAAAGTATGAATAATGCATGGATATAAAAGGAAAGAACCAAATTTCTCTAACTTTTCTCTTACTCTAGAAAAATGTTACTAGAATTATATGTAAGAACCTTTGATAAATCCAAAAATACAGACTCAAAATGACTTTCTAGGAAACACTGCAACCTTGGAGAACTTATAGCCTTCCCAAACTCAAGCTGTGTCTTGTACAGAATACTAATAATCCTCATCTCACAATGAGAGATTACATTAAAGCACTTGCAATCTAATAGGTACTAACTTTCCCTACCTCACTCTCCCTCTATGCTCCTTTGTGGAGATGTAGCAAGATCACAGTAGAATGAATGTAAGGCACAAACCCAATATGCTAGGTCACAGACATATGTTTTTCCCTTAATTGGTTCCCAAATTGGTATTTGCTCTACAATTTGGTTGAGAATAGCAGTTGATAGAAGATGCCTTGATTGAAGGGGGCTTTTGGCTGATGTTGGTCCTGGGGTCAGCCCCAAATAATGTAGGATATTTTTATTTCACAGCTTTGTGTCCCAGGCATGGGTATATCTATGCCTCCTAATAGACTCCAGGAATCCTGGTAACGAGCAGATTGGTTAGAAGTAGAGAAGCCAGATTTCCTTCCTCGCCTGCCCCCTGACTGGCTGAGCTTCTCAGGGGCCTTACCAGCCTTTCTTTACATGGCAGAACGATGGCTACAGGACTAATAAGCACTTTCAGATGAGTGTCTAATAACTCCTCTACTATCAGCTCTCGTTTATCACAGCCAGATCACTTGACTTTCAAATGATCTCCAAAAGTCTCCCTTTTGAATATTTTTTGACATATAAAAAACTCTTCTTAATTAAGTACTTTATTGGAATGAACAAGGTCTTTGTTTACTCTAGTCCAGCAGAAGCATGAAGAGTCAAAAACAACACCATTCCTCTCTGCAAGAGATGTTGAGATGTGCTTCAGATGGGTTCCTCATTCACCCAGCTGGCACTGAGTAGCATATAGGACCATTGGGTGTGCTCCTGGATTCTAGGCACATGAAAAAATACCTTTGTTGACCTTAGGAATCCAGAATCTCCTAGAGGAGATAGACATGCAAACAGTAACATAAGAAATGTATCTCATGGAAGGCTCAGTGGAGAGCAGGAGGAGAATCTGTATCAGCCTCAATAGAATCAGAGATGGGACAGAGGAGATGGTGCATGAGCTGGGCCTTGAGGCAAGGTTTGAGTGGCTGCAAGACTGGGGGAATGCCTTGTGTTGTGGCACTGCAGTGTGAGAGAGGAAAGATCACTCCTTTGTTTGTAATGTAAGCTTTCTGAATGGCAATGTAGTGTTTTTACTGCAGAGGACAGGTTACAGAAGCTCTCTGTCTATGGTGGTTTCACTCTTGAATGTAACATGTAAATCTTTAGAATATTAGAGGCTCTTGCTTTCATACTTTGACATTAAATAAATCAAAATAATTTAATTATTTCTATGTTTTTTATTTTAAGTATTTTAAGCTGCTAATAGGTTGCCTGCATTCACTGTTGTACCTTATTGGCCTCCATTTGAACTGTTATGTGGTGCAATTCTTATTTCAGTAGCGAAGCATATATGTTTTTACTGTGGTTGTCATCTGAGCAACCATGAAAATGGATTACATTTTTACATACATTGTCTCATGAAATAATATATACTAATGGTTAATTTTAGTTATGATTATTTAAAAATCTCTGTAGTCCCTGTGTCAGCAAAAGAAAAATATTAAAAATTTAGCTATTTTTCTAGAAACAGACTCACATACATAGAGAATAGACTTGTGGTTGCCAAGGAGGAAGGGAGGTTGAGGAGGGAAGAATTGGGAATTTGAGATTATCAGAGGCAAACTATTATATATAGGATGCATAAACAGCAAGCCTCAACTTATAGAATGGGAAGGTATATTCAGTATCTTGTGACAAACCGTAATGGAAAGGAATGTGAAAAGAATATCTATCTATCTATAACTGAATAACTTCACTGTACAACAGAAATTAACAGAACATTGTAAGTCAATTATATAATTTTTTTTAATTTGTGGTTTTTCTTTATGTGAACTTTAGTTTTTTTAAAAAAGATTTCCTTCTGTTGAACCAATAACTCTATTTAGGTTTTGTATGATCTAAAAATATGTCATTAATAAAAAGTTTTCTTAATATTAATCATACTGTGTACCTTATGTGTTCCATGTTTTCAGTGATTAATGAATGAAATTTTTATCTAGAAGATGTTTTTATGAAAATGATTAAAGAATCAATGTATATAAAGAGTAAACCAATTCAGAGGCATAGAAACATTGCATCTCAATACAATATTGGGAGTCTAGTGGTAACAGAATTTAAAGGTCATCTTTCCTGCAAAACCAATACAATATTGTAAAGTAAAAATAAATAAATAAATAAACAAAAGCATAGTGGGAAAAAAAAAAAAAAAAGTCATCTTTCCCCACACCTACCCGGGCAAGTCACTTTTTAAAAAGCTGATTTGAACAAAAGAGTAGAAAAAACCACCTCCCTGGGAGAAAAGGGATTCCCTGATAGCTCAGTTGGTTGGTAAAGAATCCGCCTGCAATGCAGGAGACCCTGGTTCGATTTCTAGGTCTGGAAGACCCCCTAGAGAAGGGATAGACTACCCATGTCAGTATTCTTGGGCTTCCCTTGTGGCTTAGCTGGTAAACAATCTGCCTGCAATGAGGGAGACCTGGGCTCTATCCCTGGGTTGGGAAGATCCCTTGGAGAAGGGAAAGGCTACCCACTCCAGTATTCTGGCCTGGAGAATTCCATGGACTGTATAGTCCATGAGGTCACAAAGAGTTGGACACGACTGCGCGACTTCACTTTCACTTTTCTGGGAGAAGAGATGACAAGGTGGATGTGCTGTAGGGAGTCTGTGACTCAGATGACACCCTCAGTGAGTGGCATGTGGGTGTTTCACTGTACTCATTCTCTCCTCCTTCTGATCACTCTTCCGGGCCTGGTCATGTGGAGGGGAAGGGGTCAACTGTGCACACCAACAAGGCCCGGACACCCAAACAGTTTTGCATCCTCAAGGGCTTCTGGCTGACTGATATCAGATTCCTCTCACTGCTGTTTGCAACTGGAGAATGAGTAAACTACTTAAATTCTTCCTCAGGACAAATGTTAACATTGGATCTTCAATGACAAAAATGAAAACGTTTAAACCAGAAAACAAAGTTCAAAGGCACAATCTCTGATTTTGCTAACAATGAATAGCTCGAGGCAGAATTTTCTCCTGGATTTAAATTTTGTAAATGTTACTGTCTTGTAATTATAGTGTGAACCTAAATTCTATTTTATCTTGCACATAACTAGTGTGGATGATTATTCTTAAAAAGAAACTCATTTTATTAGCTCTAATTTAACAGAAAACTATATTAACTTCTGTTCCCCAGTGAACATTAAGGATTAGGAATATAACTTTTTAAACAATGGTGCAGCTCTGTTGAAAATCACCAACTTTATTTTACAGTTGCCTGAATTTCAGAATTAGTTGACATGAATTGAAAGACAGGTCACAATGTACACTTCTCATGGAAGCAGCCTATATATCCATTGACAGATGAATGTGTACAGAAATTGTGGTATATATATATACAATGGAACATCACTCAGCTATAAAAAAGGAACATAATTGAGTCAACACTGTGAGGTGGATGAACCTAGAGCCTACTATACAGAGTGAAGTAAATCAGAAAGAGAACAACAAATGTATATTAATGCATGCATGTGGAATCTAGAAAGATGGTGCTGATGAACCTATTTGCAGGGCAGCAATCGAGACACAGATATACAGAACAGACTTGTGGACACAGTGGGCAAAGGAGAGGGTGGAATGAATTGAGAGAATAGCATGGAAACAGACATTACAGTATGTAAAATCGATAGCAAGTGGGAACTTGTGTGGCACAGGGAGCTCAACCCAGTGCTCTGTGACAACCTAGAGGGGAAAGATGGGAGGGAAGTTCCAGAGGGCGGGGATGTATGTATACCATAGGTATGATTCATGTTGATGTATGCAGAAAGCAACACAATATTGTAAAGCAATTATCCTCCAATTAAAAATAGAAATAAAGCAAACTAAACTGGTGCAGCCACTGTTAACAACAGTATGGAAGTTTCTGAAAAAACTAGCAATATAATAGAACTAGCATCAGGTCATCAGTTCAGTCGCTCAGTCATGTCCGACTCTTTGCGACCCCATGAATCACGGCACGCCAGGCCTCCCTGTCCATCACCAGCTCCCAGAGTTCACTCAGACTCGCGTCCATCGAGTCCGTGATGCCATCCAGCCATCTCATCCTCGGTCGTCCCCTTCTCCTCCTGCCCCCAATCCCTCCCAGCATCAGAATCTTTTCCAATGAGTCAACTCTTTGCATGAGGTGGCCAAAGTACTGGAGTTTCAGCTTTAGCATCATTCCTTCCAAAGAAATCCCAGGGCTGATCTCTTTCAGAATGGACTGGTTGGATCTTCTTGCAGTCCAAGGGACTCTCAAGAGTCTTCTCCAACACCACACTTCAAAAGCATCAATTCTTTGGTGCTCAGCCTTCTTCACGTCCAACTCTCACATCCATACATGACCACAGGAAAAACCGTAGCCTTGACTAGATGGACCTTAGTCGGCAAAGTAATGTCTCTGTTTTTGAATATGCTATCTAGGTTGGTCATAACTTTTCTTCCAAGGAGTAAGTACCTTTTAATTTCATAACCCAGCAATTCCACACTTGAATACAAATAAAAAATCCAAAAACAGTAATGAGAAAAGATACATGCATCCCAATGTTCATAACAGCACTGTTAACAAAAGTCAAGATATGGAAGCAACCTAAATATCTGTCAATAGAAGGATGCATAATGGAGCTGTTGTATGTATGTATAGTGGGGTACTTTGTTTCTTCAGTCACTCAGTCATGTTCGACTCTTTGCAAACTCATGTCCATCAAGTTGGTGATGCCACCCAGCTATCTCGTCCTGTCATCCCCTTCTCCTCCTGCCTTCAGTCTTTCCCAGAATCAGGGTCTCTTCTAATGACTCAGCTCTTCACATCAGGCCAAAGTATTGGTGTTTCAGCATCAGTCCTTTCAATGAATATTTAAGATTGATTTCCTTTAGGATTGACTGGTTTGATTTTCTTACAGTCCAAGAGACTCTCAAGAATCTTCTCCAATTACACTGTTCAAAAGCATGAATCTTCAATGCTCAGCCTTCTTTATGGTCCAACTCTCACATCCATACATGACTAGTGAAAAAAACCATAGCTTTCACTATATGGACCTTTATGGGCAAAGTGATATCTCTGCTTTTTAACATGCTGTCTAGATTGGTCATAGTTTTTTTTCCAAGAAGCAAGCATCTTTTAATTTCATGGCTGCAGTCACCATCTGCAGTGGTTTTGAAGCCCAAGAAAATAAAGCCTGCCACTGTTTCCATTGTTTCCCCATCTGTTTGCCATGAAGTGATGGGACTGGATGCCATGATCTTAGTTTTCTGAATGTTGAGTTTTAAGCCAGCTTTTTCACTCTCCTCTTTCACCTTCATCAAGAGGCTCTTTAGTTCCTCATCACTTTCTGCCATAAGGGTGGTGTCATCTGCATATCTGAGGTTATTGGTATTTCTCCCAGCAATCTTGATTCCAGCTTGTGCTTCATCCAGCCTAGCATTTCATATGATGTACTCTGCATACAAGTTAAATACAATGGGATGGTTCTCAGCTATAAAAAGAATGGAATTCTGCCATTTGCAGCAACATGGATGGACATGTAGGGTAGCATGTTAACTGAAATAAGTCAGAGAAAGACAGGTACTGTGTGACATCACTTATGTGTGGAATCTGAAAAAACAGAACAAACTAGTGAATGCTACAAAAAAGGAGCAGACTCACAGAGAGAACATACTCGGGGTTACCAGCAGGGAGAGGGAAGGGAAAGGGCAATACAGGGGTCGGAGATATAAGAGGTATAAAATACTATGTATAAAATAAGCTACAAGAATATTTTACAAGACGGGGAATATAACCAATATTTTATAGTTGCATGTAAATGGAGCATACACTTAAGAATTGTGAATCACAATATTGTACACCTGTAACTTCCACAATATTGTACATCAACTATATTTCAATAAAAAAGTTAGTAAATAAAAGGACAACAAAGCAAAATGGAACAAAAATGTGTTATGAGTAACATATCCATATGATATTCCTTAAGATATTTTCTTGATCTTGTCTAAGGCTGGTTGTCCCTACAAGCAGAGCCAGAGTCAGGGGTTCAGGTTTAGCTGATTTATGGGAATGTTTTCAGCTGAAGAGGAGTTCCGAAGCAGACTGGTTTCTGTTCCAGCCTAGCAGGAATGGTATGAAGGACCCCACCAGAGAAGGGGCTGGCTTTTGCACCCCTGTCAGTCAATGGCCCAGGTCTGGTGGGACGTGGCTCCTCTTTGGAATAGGGTGGTTCCCCAGAGAAGAGATGACTGTGAGAGGCAGTGGCCCCAAGTGTGCAAACACATCTGCCTCCAGCAATGGCTCAGGTGCCACCTGGGGGAGGAAAGTGGATTCTCATGAGCTGATCTCCAGTTGGCCCTGTGGCCTCTTTAAGTTGTGCTGTTGACATCTTGGGAAGCAGAGCCCTCCTGGCATGATTTTTCTGTAGAAGCTCTACCTAAAGGGCTGCCATTTGGCAGGCACACCAAGCACGGGGCCAGAAGTTTCCGATGGGAACATTAAGCCTTCAGCTTTCAGTGTGACACAGGTGAGAATAAATTAACACTGCTGAGTTAAAGAACAACAACACAAGGGGACTCTCTGGGTCCCCAGGGTCACAGAAAACTTCTTTGTTTGCTGAGCAAAGGTTTCCTCTCCCCTGTGCTGTGTTGCTGTTGTTGAGTGGCTCAGTTGTGTCTGACTCTTTGTGACCCCATGGACTTCAGCATGCCAAGCTTTCCTGTCCTTCACCATCTCCTGGAGCTTGCCCAAACTCTTGTTCATTGAGTCGGTAATGCCATCCAACCACCTCATCCTCTGTCGTCCCCGTCTCCTCTCACTTTCAATCTTTCCCATCATCAAGGTCTGTTCTATACACCCTAAATAAAGTGCAATCATCCAAGTGGGGGCTGGTGGGTTAGAGTCCATGAGGTCGCAGGAGTCAGATATGACTTAGTGACTATACCACCACCACCACGTCCAAGTGGGGAAGAGGCAGAGGCTTGCTGCCTAAGACCACAAGGTCTGGAAACCTGGGAGGGACAAAGGGGCTCGCGTCAGCACTGACGTGGGCAGTCTCTCTCCTTTCCTGGTAACACTCAGTGTGGAAAGTCAAAAAGCAAATGCTATCAGACACAGTCTCTCCGGGATCTTTTCCAGCCACTTTCTGCCTCCTATTACTTTATAAAGCCACAGTGGATCCAGAGTAAGTTTTGAGGAACAGCTTCCTGTGACTGCTACTTTATTCTCATATTCCAATACAGCAGAGAAGCACTTCTGGGCCTCAGATGCAATGCCCCATTCAGTTGCAAAGAGGTGAAAAACAATGAAAATCATCACTGAAGATTCTTTTTTAAGCTGGTTGCTGTGCCTGGTACCCAAATCCTTAAAATAGGTATAGGACAGCAGCATTTTTAGCTCCACTGATGGATGAGGGAAAATCCTATAGCTTTTTCACTAAAGTGACCTACATCCAAGAGCTGAGAGAATGCTGGTCTGAATTGAATCAGTGAATTAATGAATTTATTTGTTCAGATGTAGTTAGAAAGCAGAGAATAGGCGGACAGAGGCCAGTCTAAATAGGAAAGGGAGATGCCCTTCTTTGTAATTCTTGATGTGTCACTAAGACTGATAGGAAGAATTCTGTCATCTGCTGTGGAACGTCTGAATGAGTGCCCCTACATTACGGTTAAGGGAGTAATCTTGCCTCAAGGCAGTAAGGATTTGGGGGAAATATATTGTGAGGAGAGAGCAAATTAGTCAAGATGGCGTGTTCAGACCCTCTTGCCCCACGTTTTGTAAGTAACGGTTATGTCACAGCTGAGCTCACTTGTAGCACGGCACATGCGTGTCAGGAGGTACTCACTTGGTCACGGGTTTTATGTGTGTACGGATATGTTAGCTCCACCCATAAAGTGGCGGGAATTACTGCTGTGTCATGGCTATGTCCATTGGGTCCGTCAGGAGAGGAGAAAATACAGTGTCCACTGTTGGGGCAGCTGCGTCAGCCAGGAGAGAGACTGTGTTGTGTTAGGTTAAGCTGTGGTTGTTGCCAGAAGAGAATAAATGTGTCTGCAGTTCCTACGGCTCCTCGAGTCTCCCTCCAGCCTCTTAGCTGGCACCTTGCCTACCCTGGGTTCAGTGAACAGAGCAAACAGTGTGAACAGTGAGACCATTGGTGCATTGGATAGGATCAGCAATACAACAGGTGCAGTCGGCAGGGTACCTGGCAGTGAGGGGAGCCTGAGGCTCCACTGGATGGAGGAAGCCAGTGGCCACCACATAGTGTGTGGTAGCCTGTGGTACCGTGTGGCTGTGTTTCTCTTGATGTGGGCTACAGTGGAAGACTGGGAGGTGGTGGAAGGTTCACCAGATAGCATGGAAAGGCATTATGGGCAGAGAGTTCCTGTTTGCCAAACAAGGTGGCACAGACTGCTGCTGGCACTGTGGGGTGGATCTTCCTGACTGCACTGGAGGCGAATATGGATGGTGCCCTTTGTGATGCCAGGCCAGTGCACAATGTACAAAGACACTTGGAAGAACCAGAGCAATGAATACTGGCATTAGAGCAAGGACCCTGTGGCTTTGAAGAACCCAGCATCTCTGACAGCGAGGCGGGAAGTGATGGTGATGATGAACGTTATGAGACTGCAGGTCCCCTCTTGGCAGCGAGGCCTGTTGTACAGCAGAAAGACAAGCATGAGCAGCCTATGACCCAGGGGCGCATCCTCAAGGGGCCCCCACTGTGACTGAGTTCACGACATATCGACCATATCCTCAGGTGGAGTTGGTCGACTCGTGTAAGCAGTTTTGGCAAAAGCAAGGGGAAACTTGGCAGCTTGGCTTTTGTGACTGGCACAGTGGTGGGCCTGGGACCTCTGGGGGTTTACAGGTTTTTATTGAGAGAAGAAGAGGAAGGCATGTGAGACATCGTTTTGAAAGTATGAAGACCTCGAAGGAGGCCCACACTGGCAGGGGTCCCACCTGGGTTACATGGATGCAAATGTAGGCTGATTTCTGCGAAGATATACTATAAAGGCTGTGTCTTATGATGTAGGTTTAGACAGCGTACTGTAAAGGCTGTGACTTCAGATTTAGAAGTATAGTCATGTGGCTGGACTATGAACACTGCAAAAGATCCCTTTCTTGAAGGGGTGGTCCTGGTGCCTGTGGGGGCTTTTGCGGGTCCTTAATAAAACTCCGCCAGAGTGGAGTTGCCCCTGTGGAGGCTTTCCTGCAATCTCACAAGGACAGACAGAGGACTGGACTTGGCCTTGGAAGATAAAGGCACTCCACATGCAGCGGGGGTTCTTCTAGCCCCGTGAGGACAAGGGCTGCAACATGCGTTCCAGGTGATACCTAGCATTGGTTTCTGCTCTGTGTTGGGGATGTAACTGCTTGTGGTTATAGCTATTGCTGTTACAAGATGCAAATCCAAGGGTCAAGGTCACTCTCCGAGGAAATATCACAGAAGATGGACTGCACAGAATGTAAGGCAAGAGACCCTGAAGAGGTGGAGTGTCGGGAGAGCAAGTTAGCCAAGATGGAGTGCTCAGCTCTCTCACCCCACGTTTTGTAAATAACGACTATGTAACAGCTGAGGTCACTTATAGCACTGCACAAACATGTCATGAGGTACTTACCTGGTCATGGGTTTTGTGTGTTTCAAATGCGTGAGTTCCACTGGTAAAGCAGCAGGAATGACTGCTGTGTTGTGGCTGTCGGGTCAGCCGCGAGTTGCAACTGCTGCATCAGCCAGGAGAGAATACTGTTGCGGCTGTTGTGCCAGCCAGGAGAGAGGTTGTGTTCTATTAGGTTATGCTATGGCTGTTGCCAGAAAAGAATAAACATGTCTGTGGTTCCTACAGTTCCTAGAGTCTCCTTCAAGCCTCTTAGCTTATGCTTTGCCTATCCTGGTTTCAACGAATAGTGCAAACAGTATGAAAGTGAAAGTGAAAGTCACTCAGTCATGTCCAACTCTTTGTGACCCCATGGACTATACAGCCCATGGAATTCTCCAGGCCAGAACACTGAAGTGGGAGCCTTTCCCTTCTCGAAGGGATCTTCCCAACCCAGGGATCGAACCCAGGTATCCTGCATTGCAGGAGTATTCTTTACCAGCTGAGCTACAAGGGAAACCCAAGAATTCTGGAGTGGGTAGCCTACCTCTTCTCCAGGGGATCTTCCTGACCCAGGAATTGAACCAGGGTCTCCTGCATTGCAGGTGGATTCTTTACCAACTGAGCTATCAGGCAAACAGTGTAAACAGCAAGACAACTGGCACTGTGGGCAGCATCAGCAATCCATACATGCATATATATATACAAAGAATAAAGATATATATACACACACACTCATGTGTCCACCAGTTCCCCTGAGTCTGGAGGAGTGACACTGGCCTGCCCAGCTTCCCAGGATCTTCCTGCATCTCCCAAGCATCTGTGTCACAGCCAGACAACTTTGAACTTCAGAAATCTCCATTTTATAAACAGCCCAAAGAAACTTACTTCATCTTATTAGCTT
Source organism: Budorcas taxicolor (assembly GCF_023091745.1). Taxonomy (NCBI): domain Eukaryota; kingdom Metazoa; phylum Chordata; class Mammalia; order Artiodactyla; family Bovidae; genus Budorcas; species Budorcas taxicolor. Next base: position 6,173,738 of record NC_068930.1, on the reverse strand, counting down.
GACCAGGAGAAAAATACACCCTCTGCCTTTCAAGGTTGCCACAAGACCCATAGAAACCCCGTGGTGACCTCCCTCCACTAGGCACTATCTGGTGCCTGTTAGACTTGCAAATTTCAGGGCCAACCCTGCCAGCCTCTGCACAGGACTCTGGGGAAGGTGTAACAGGCCCTCTGATGGTCCTCTGAGAAGCTTCACTCTAGCTCAATGTTCCCTTGTTTCTGATTTAAGTACTCCGCTGCTATGTGGGTGACCCAGTGCTTTCAGGCCCAGGAGGTGCTGAGGGAAAGCGGGCCCTGTGCTTCTGCTCGCTGTTGTTTGAATCTGCAGGTGTGCAGGGCAGACTGCACCATGCCATCCATGTACATGAGGATCGCGAGTACAGGCAGGCTTGGGAATCCACAGGAGTGGAGGTGGGGGGCTGTCCTGGGACTAGTCCTCCACAGACCCTGAGGAACACCTGTATCTGCAGATGGGAGGCACCATCCAGCTGACCCACATACACTGGATTGCAAATCTTTTTCTTGACTACGTAGTCCTTGAGATAATTTTATTTTATATCTGTGATCTCATAGATATACAATCTCTCTTTTTCTTTTAATTTTACACAATTATAACATTATACCAATTATAACACTGGAAATGCAGATGACTGTTTTGACATTCACAAAAATGTAGTTTTAATTATATGTTGATTGCTTGATCTGAAAAGCCAGTCACCTAAATATCATGAAAGGTCACATAGGACAAATCTTCAATTTTCACCTTTCAATATTCTAATTTTATTGAATTAGAGATGATTTTATTTTATTGCTTTAAAAGGTGATTTTGTTTAGCTCTCCACCCTAATTTTAAAAATTTATTCTTTAAGATAATTATAGAAATTTAAATTTCATAAAAGGAAGGAAAAAATAAGATTATGCAAGTTCTCCCCATAGCGACTTTCTTTCCTGTTTTTTTTTTTTTCTGTAGCAAACATTTATAATAAAAGCTCAGTGTATAAGAAATTTGTTAACATATCAATTTAAGAAACAGCTCTTCATTTGATGCAAATTATTAGGAAGACAAATTTAGAGTTTCATTTAGAAAGTGATTTTAGCATAACTATCATTCTATCTAACTTTTTCTGTTTTATAGTTCACACAGTTTAGATTTCCAAAGAAGTTAGACCCATCATGTCCAGTTAGGTGAACTTTTCACAATCTAACTTAAAATTAAAATGTTATCCACATTTCCTGAACTTCCAGTCAAGAAGTTTGGCAATAGAATTAAAATGGGGCTTCCCAGGTGGCCCAATGGTAAAGAATAGGCATGCCAATGCAGGAGAGGAGATGCAGGAGATGTGGCTTCAATCCCGGAGTCAGGAAGATCCCCTGGAGTATGAAATGGTAATCCACACAAGTATTCTTGCCTGGAAAATCCAATGGACAGAGGATCCTGGAGGGAAACAGTTCATGGGTCACTAAGAGTTGGACACTAGCTGAGTGACTGAGCACGCACATGCACACACGTTTTCTTGTACAAATACAGTGTGAGCTATACTCAGGATGAGCTCACTAAACATTTCCTCATAGTATATAGCTGTATCACGCTGGAAAAAATAATAGCTAATGGGGAAATTAATGTGAAAATTGATATTCAACTTAGATTCCTACTAGTGTGCATGTACATGCTCAGTCTCTTCAGTCGTGTCTGACTCTCTGCAACCCTAGCAGACTGTAGCCTACCAGGCTCCTTTGTCCATGGGATTCTCTAGGCAAGAATATGGGAGTGGGCTGCCATGCCCTCCTCCAGGGGATCTTCCTGACCCAGGGACTAAACTCCAGTCTCCTTTGTCTCCTACATTGCAGGTGGTTTCCTTACTCACTGAACCAGCTGGGAAGACCCAAGCTCATACTAGAACAATTTCCAATTGTTTTGTGTAAAGTGAATCTGGTTGTACTATTAATTACAGAATATTTCATCACTTTGAATCTCAAGGGTTTCATCATCTTTTAACCTTTTCTTCTTGCTTATAGCTTTCAGTGCTTCAGTAGTAATTGATCTCACTTTTTGCTCCATCTTGAATTAAAAAGTAAATCAGTAAGCTTCTCTGATTGGATCTTATCTCCTTAATACAACAACACTCGTAACTGAAAAGAAATTTGATTTTAGTCAAATTAAAGTGAAGAGATACCCCATGCCCAAGGTAAGAGAAACCCAAGTAAGATGGTAGGTGTTGCAAGAGGGCATCAGAGGGCAGACACACTGAAACCATACTCACAGAAAACTAGTCAATTTAATCACACTAGGACCACAGCCTTATCTAACTCAATGAAACTAAGCCATGCCCGCGGGGCAACCCAAGACAGGCGGGTCATGGTGGAGAGGTATGAAGAATGTGGTCCAGTGGAGAAGGGAATGGCAAACCACTTCAGTATTCTTGCCTTGAGAACCCCATGAACAGTATGAAAAGGCAAAATGATAGGATACTGAAAGAGGAACTCCCCAGGTCAGTAGGTGCCCAATATGCTACTGGAGATCAGTGGAGAAATAACTCCAGAAAGAATGAAGGGATGGAGCCAAAGCAAAAACAATACCCAGCTGTGGATGTAACTGGTGATAGAAGCAAGGTCTGATCCTGTAAAGAGCAATATTGCATAGAAACATGGAATGTCAGGTCCATGAATCAAGGCAAATTGGAAATGGTCAAACAAGAGATGGCAAGAGTGAATGTCGACATTCTAGGAATCAATGAACTAAAATGGACTGGAATGGTTGAATTTAACTCAGATGACCATTATATCTACTACTGAGGGCAGGAATCCCTCAGATGAAATGGAGTAGCCATCATGGTCAACAAAAGAGTCCGAAATGCAGTACTTGGATGCAATCTCAAAAACGACACAATGATCTCTGTTCGTCTCCAAGGCAAACCATTCAATATCACGGTAATCCAAGTCTGTGCCCCAGCGAGTAACACTGAAGAAGCTGAAGTTGAACGGTTCTATGAAGACCTACAAGACCTTTTAGAACTAACACCCAAAAAAGATGTCCTTTTCATTATAGGGGACTGGAATGCAAAAGTAGGAAGTCAAGAAACACCTGGAGTAACAGGCAAATTTGGCCTTGGAATGGGGAATGAAGCAGGGCAAATACTAATAGAGTTTTGCCAAGAAAATGCACTGGTCATAGAAAACACCCTCTTCCAACAACACAAGGGAAGACTCTACACATGGACATCACCAGATGGTCAACATCGAAATCAGATTGATTCTATTCTTTGCAGCCAAAGATGGAGAAGCTCTATACACTCAACAAAAACAAGACCAGGAGCTGACTGTGGCTCAGATCATGAACTCCTCATTACCAAATTCAGACTTAAATTGAAGGAAGTACGGAAAACCGCTAGACCATTCAGGTATGACCTAAATCAAATCCTTTATGATTATACAGTGGAAGTGAGAAATAGATTTAAGGGACTAGATCTGATAGATAGAGTGCCTGATGAACTATGGAGTGAGGTTCGTGACATTGTACCGGAGACAGGGATCAAGACCATCCCCATGGAAAAGAAATGCAAAAAAGCAACATGGCTGTCTGGGGAGGCCTTACAAATAGCTGTGAAAAGAAGAGAAGCAAAGAGCAAAGGAGAAAAGGAAAGATATAAGCATCTGAATGCAGAGTTCCAGAGAATAGCAAGAAGAGATAAGAAAGCCTTCTTCTGCAATCAATGCAAAGAAATAGAGGAAAAGAACAGAATGGGAAAGACTAGAGATTGCTTCAAGAAAATTAGAGATACCAAAGGAAGATTTCATGCAAAGACGGGCTCGATAAAGGACAGAAATGGTATGGACCTAACAGAAGCAGAAGATATTAAGAAGAGGTGGCAAGAATACACAGAATAACTGAACAAAAAAGATCTTCACGACCCAAATAATCCCGATGGTGTGGTCAGTCATCTAGAGCGAGACATCCTGGAATGTGAAGTCAAGTGGGCCTTAGAAAGCATCACTACAAACAAAGCTAGTGGAGGTGATGGAATTCCAGTTGAGCTATTTCAAATCCTGAAAGATGATGCTGTGAAAGTGCTGTACTCAATATGCCAACAAGTTTGGAAAACTCAGCAGTGGCCACAGGACTGGAAAAGGTCAGTTTTCATTGACCTTTCAATCATTGCCTTTCAATCCCAAAGAAAGGCAATGCCAAAGAATGCTCAAAATGCCGCACAATTGCACTCATCTCACATGCTAGTAAAGTAATGCTCAGAATTTTCCAAGCCAGGCTTCAGCCATACATGAACCATGAACTCCCTGATGTTCAAGCTGGTTTTAGGAAAGGCAGAGGAACCAGATATAAATTTGTCAACATCTGCTGGATCATGAAAAAAGCAAGAGAGTTCCAGAAAAGCACCTATTTCTGCTTTATTGACTATGCCAAAGCCTTTGACTGTGTGGATCACAATAAACTGTGGAAAATTCTGAAAGAGATGGGAATACCAGACCACCTGACCTGCCTCTTGAGAAATCTGTATGCAGGTCAGGAAGCAACAGTTAGAACTGGACATGGAACAACAGACTGGTTCCAAATAGGAAAAGGAGTACGTCAAGGCTGTATGTTGTCACCCTTCTTATTTAATTTCTATGCAGGGTACATCATGAGAAATGCTGGGCTGGATGAAGCACAAGCTGGAGTCAAGATTGCTGGGAGAAATATCAGTCACCTCAGATATGCAGATGACACCACCCTTATGGCAGAAAGTGAAGAGGAACTCAAAAGCCTCTTGATGAAAGTGAAAGAGGAGAGTGAAAAAGTTTGCTTAAAGCTCAACATTCAGAAAATGAAAATCATGGCATCCGGTCCCATCACTTGATGGGAAACAGATGGGGAAACAGTGGAAATAGTGTCAGACTTGCTTTTGGGGGGCTCCAAAATCACTGCAGATGGTGACTGCAGCCATGAAATTAAAAGACACTTACTCCTTGGAAGAAAAGTTATGACCAACCTAGATAGCATCTTCAAAAGCAGAGACATTACTTTGCCGACTAAGGTCCGTCTAGTCAAGGCTCTGGTTTTTCCTGTGGTCATGTATGGATGTGAGAGTTGGACTGTGAAGAAGGCTGAGTGCCGAAGAATTGATGCTTTTGAACTGTGGTGTTGGATAAGACTCTTGAGAGTCCCTTGGACTGCAAGGAGATCCAACCAGTCTATTCTAAAGGAGATCAGTCCTGGGTGTTCTTTGGAAGGACTGATGCTAAAGCTGAAACTCCAGTACTTTGGCCACCTCATGTGAAGAGTTGACTCATTGGAAAAGACTCTGATGTTGGGAGGGATTGGGGGCAGGAGGAAAAGGGGACAGCGGAGGATGAGATGGCTGGATGGTATCACTGACTCGTTGGATGTGAATCTGAGTGAACTCTGGGAGTTGTTGATGGACAGGGAGGCCTGGCATGCTTCGATTCATGGGTTCACAAAGAGTTGGACATGACTGAGTGACTGAACTGAACTGAACTGTATATGAAATGTTCTCTTGGTATCTCTGATTTTCTTGGGGAGATCTCTAGTCTTTCCCATTCTATTGTTTTCCTCTATCTTTCCATTGTTCACTTAAGAAGGTTATCTTATCTCTCCTTGCTATTCTCTGGAAGTCTGCATTCAGTAGGTTATTTCTTTCCCTTTCTTGTTTGTCTTTTGCCTCTGGTCTTTTCTGGCTATTTTAAGGTCTCCACAGACAACCACCTTCTTGCATTTCTTTTTCTTGGGGGTGTTTTTGGTCACTACCTCCTGTACAATGTTATGAACCTCCGTCCATAGTTCTTCAGCACTCTGTCTCCTAGATCTAATCCCTTGATTAGATCCCTTGATTCATCAAGTCCACTGTATAATCATATGGTACCGGGGTCCAGCCTCCACAGGATCTAGGGGAACCCTCATGAGAAACAGCATTGGCGAAGAGAATGGTTTAGAGAGAGATAAAGAAAGAATGTTGTAGATAAAAAAATAGAGGAGAGATAGAAAGAAAAAAGAAAGACAGGGATGATCAAGCTTCGGTGAGCGAGGCCCCTAAGTTTATTTTCAAAAGGGACTTTTATACCTTGACTTGTACATAGAGGGAAATGAAAGATGCAAAGTCATACAGAGTCAGCCCAAATATTACATCTGTTTTGTCTTCATCGAAACTAGGATTTTTTCCTGCCTGCCTTTCCCATAAACAATGTTGTGTACATCATCTCCTGGCCTTGGAGGCCTGTGAACATTTTATGACCCCTTTTGATAAAGGCTGCTCAAGCAGAAAACTTATTTTCCCTTGAAATTTTTTTTTAAAAAATATTTTTAATCTATGTCAGCCTCAGAAAATGCTAAACAGAGTTACATTTCTCACGGAGCAAAGGTGCAGTGAGTTACAAGAAAGAACCAATTAGCTCAAAAGTCTGATGCGGTTAGTTTCAAGGCTACACTTGTTTTTTTTATGTTTCAACTATGTTAACTAATGCACTTCCAGGTGCACAGTGGATAAGAGATATGGGAGCTTAGCAGCAAGCATTGGCTCAACAGTGAAATCCTACACCAGCATTACTCTAATAGTTTTTAACTCTTTGAAAGGCTCTATATTTTTAGGCTTCCCATGCCTCTCACAGTTGGGAGTCTGTGAACAATCATATGTGTAGCTGCAAGAGTCTGGATAAACCTGCCAAGCAAGCTAGAATGCTAACAGAGGGGGTTTGATTTGAAATATTCCTCTCTTGTTCAGGAGACTTATTAGCTAGAGCCCTAACTTGATTTTTCCAGAGAAAGGTGGTCGGGGATAGCCCCCTGTTACTGTCAGGAGAGCTGGTGAAAGGCACAAAATAGTAAGACAGACAGATTCTGGATTTGGGGTAGATGCTGGAGAAGGGGGCCCCCCGAGGCCTGATCTCGCCTTTGCCCATCAGGCCTCTTCCTCATGACCTTTGCCATGGGCGGGATCTCCCATGGTGGCTCCTGGCAATAAGGGATTTGATTTAAGTCATACCTGAATGACCTAGTGGTTTTCCCTCCTTTCTTCGATTTAAGTCTGAATTTTGTTATAAGGAACTGATGATCTGTGCCACAGTTGGCTCCAGGTCTTATCTTTGCTGACTGTATACAGCTTCTCCATTTTTGGCTGCAAAGAATCTAATCAATCTGATTTTGGTATTGACCACCTCGTGATATCCATGTGTAGAGTCATTTCTTGTGTTGTTGGAAGAGGATGTTTGCTATTCCCAGTGTGTTCTCTTGGCAAAACTCTGATAGCCTGTTTCCTTCATTCTGTATTCCAAGGCCAAATTTGCCTGTTACTCCAGGTATTTCGTGACTTCCTACCTTTGCATTCCAGCCCCCTATGGTGAAAAGGACATCTTTTTTGGTGTTAGTTCTATGAGGTCTTGTAGGTCTTCATAGAACTGTCTAGATCCTTCAGCATTAGTGGTTGGGGCATAGACTTGGATTACTGTGATGCTGATAATCTAATAATCTACTGATATTAATAGTTGTGTGTTGACCACATGTTCTCAGAATTTGTGGCTTTTCATTTTTTTCAGTGTCTTTTTATAAACAAGAACTCTTCTTTTTAAAATAGTCAAATGTGTTAATCTTACAGAGACTTTTTCTATTTGCATGTTAGGAGTTCTTGCTCCAAGATCAGAAAGATGCTTTCTTTTAGTTTCTTTGGAAATTTTAAAGTTTTGCATTTGATATTCATGGTCTTTTTAGAAGGTTTCCATGTGTTTTCATTGTTCCTTCTTATCTGATCATTTTGTGCTTTATCCTCTAAGCGTGTGTCATACAGGAACCTCATCACTGTAATTTGAGGAATGGCCCACCCAAGGTGTATTCACAAGTGTCAGATAAGAAGTCGTGTTTGATGTTATGGAATGGATTTGGTTTGTTTCCTCTTCATCCTCAATACTTAGTACCAAGCTAGTCTAGATTCTGCTGCCTGCATGCAAGCTTGCATTGCAGCCACCTGGACAGAGAGCAGACCAGCAAGCCCAGCCCCTCTAGAGCCCACTTCTCTTAGTGCTACTGAACATGCATTTCAAAAGCAGAAGGCAGGACAAGAGTACACACTCTGTGAGCCCTGACCTCAACTTGTGATCATGTGACCCACCATGACACATGATGCACAACACATGGCCCAGTCACTCTCAGGTTCTAACCAAACAAATCAGTTCCTCCTCCTGTGTAGCAATGTTTTATACAGGGTAGAAAGAAGGGCTGGGGTTGTTTCCTCCACTGATTTCCCATTATAGGAGAAGCTTGGTTAGAATTACATGTTGTTTTTAGAAGAAGCATGATAACTAAGGGACCACAGCTCCCTCTCCCTTGACATCCTACTCTTCTGGGTAGCAATTAAGGGATAAAAGGGTCAGCCTTGTCCAAGTTACCTCACTTCACACAAGTTCTGATTTTTCATCTATAAAATAAGCATGCTAATAGTGCTTTCTCCTTGGAAGAAAAGCTATAACCAACCTAGACAGCATATTAAAAAGCAGAGACATTATTTTGCCAACAAAGGTCAAGGCTATAGTTTTTCCAGTAGTCATGTATGGATGTAAGAGTTGGACTATAAAGAAAGCTGAGTGCCAAAGAATTGATTCTTTTGAACTGTGATGTTGGAGAAGACTCTTGAGAGTCCCTTGGACTGCAAGGAGATCCAATCAGTCCATCCTAAAGGAAATCAGTCCTGAATGTTCATTAGAAGGACTGATGTTGAAGCTGAAACTCCAATAATATGGCCACCTGATGTGAAGAGCTGACTCATTGGAAAAGACCCTGATGCTGGGAAAGAGTGAAGGCGGGAGGAGAAGGGGACGACAGAGGATAAGGTGGTTGGATGGCATCACTGATTCAATGAACATGGGTTTGAGTAAACTCTGGGAGTTGAGGATGAACAGGGAGGCCTGGCATGCTGCAGTTCATGGGGTCGCAAAGAGTCGGACACGACTGAGCGACTCACCTGAACTGAATAGTGCTAAGTGACATCACTTCAGTTCAGTTCAGTCGCTCAGTCGTGTCCGACTCTTTGCGACCCCATGAATCGCAGCATGCCAGGCCTCCCTGTTCATCATGATCTCCCGGAGTGGACTCAGACTGACGTCCATTGAGTCCATGATGCCATCCAGCCATCTCATCCTCGGTCGTCCCCTTCTCCTCATGCCCCAAATCTCTCCCAGCATCAGAGGTTTTTCCAGTGAGTCAACTCTTCTCATGAGGTGGCCAAAGTACTGGAGTTCAGCTTTAGAATCATTCCTTCCAACGAAATCCCAGGGTTGATCTCCTTCAGAATGGACTGGTTGGATCTCCTTGCAGTCCAAGGGACTCTCAACAGTCTTCTCCAACACCACAGGTCAAAAGCATCAATTCTTCGGCGCTCAGCTTTCTTCACAGTCCAACTCTCACATCCATACATGACCACAGGAAAAACCATAGCCTTGACTAGGCAGACCTTAGTCGGCAAAGTAATATCTCTGCTTTTGAATATGCTATCTAGGTTGGTCATAACTTTTCTTCCAAGGAGTAAGTGTCTTTTAATTTCATGGCTGCAATCACCATCTGCAGTGATTTTGGAGCCGAAAAAAATAAAGTCTGACACTGTTTCCACTGTTTCCCCATCTATTTCCCATCAAATGATGGGACTGGATGCCATGATCTTCGTTTTCTGAATGTTGAGCTTTAAGCCAACATTTTCACTCTCCTCTTTCACTTTCAGCAAGAGGCTTTTTAGTTCTTCTTCACTTTCTGCCATAAGGGTGGTGTCATCTGCATTTCTGAGGTCATTGATATTTCTCCTGGCAATCTTGATTCCAGCTTGTGCTTCTTCCAGCCCAGCATTTCTCATGATGTACTCTGCGGAGAAGTTAAATAAGCAGGGTGACAATATACAGCCTTGACGTACTCCTTTTCCTATTTGGAATCAGTCTTTTGTTCCATGTCCAGTTCCAGCTGCTGCTTCCTGACCTGCATACAGGTTTCTCAAGAGGCAGGTCAGGTGGTCTGGTATTCCCATCTCTTTCAGAATTTTCCACAGTTTATTGTGATCCACACAGTCAAAGGCTTTGGCATAGTCAATAAAGCAGAAATAGATGTTTTCCTGGAACTCTCTTGCTTTTTCCATGATCCAGTGGATGTTGGCAATTTGATCTCTGGTTCCTCTGCCTTTTCTAAAACCAGCTTGAACATCAGGGAGTTCACGGTTCACATATTGCTTAAGCCTGGCTTGGAGAATTTTAAGCATTACTTTACTAGCATGTGATATGAGTGCAATTGTGCGGTAGTTTGATCATTCTTTGGCATTGCCTTTCTTCAGGACTGGAATGAAAACTGACCTTTTCCAGTCCTGTGGCCACTGCTGAGTTTTGCAAACTTGCTGGCATATTGAATGCAGCACTTTCACAGCATCATCTTTCAGAATGCATGTCTTATATGACATGCAGTGTTAAAGTAATTAAAGAGCTCAATATTATGTTAACAATTTGCTACTACATGATTGTTTGTGTAAGTCTATTACTGTATATCAGTGTTTATGTATTCAACAGATTGTATGTCTTTGTTTCTTCTAACCATAAAATAACTTGGATAGATACATACAGAGCGTTAAATTATTCAATTTTTTCACAAGGTGTGTGGAAGTGTTTTAACATTATGTCCAAAAGATGCCTTATGGTAACCAAAGATAGAATACTAAAAATCAACAATACTAAAAATCAGCCTTTTGTTGTTGATTTTTAGTACTTACAGTCAAAAACATTTTATCAGGTATTCAGCATGGGACCTGTTCTATGAAGTATTGCTGTAGAATAACCATCATATCAATCTGCTACTGACAAATGCTTTTAACTTGATTAACCCTTACTATACCATACAAAAAGAATCACTGGCATTTACCATCTGGGTCCAATGAAATCTTTCTATTTTTCATTTCAATGAAAGTTTTATGTCATTATTTGAATTATTTACACAAAGTTACAGTGATAGTACAAAAAAAGCTTTGTTAAAATTTTTAATATAATTTTATATTTTGCAAAATGAAATTTTTGATTTATTTTTCTTGGTCTTGGAGATTGTATATACACCAAATGTACAGTGTTGTCTGCTTGTTTGTTTGTTTGTTTTCCAGGTTTTAAAACTTTTTATTTGCATATTAAAAATTGTGCCTTCCAGTAATTAAAATCATTTGAACAACAACGGAAAAATGGAACTCTGATTAAACTGCATTTTACAGCTCACAGAACACCTTGGACCAGCTTGTTTTTCACTCTAGATTTCACTGTCGTCCCACCCAGCTTCCTTCTTCACCAACATGCAAATTCTTTTCCTTCCTTGTCAGCCAGACAGGCAGATAAATGGGAAAGGTAGGAGAGGCTTATGTTGTCAGTAGTCCTCCATTCATTTAAACTTGATCCAACCTCTTTGCAGCTTACAAAGCTAAACAGCTAAAAGAAGTAAAATAAGGCAATGCTTGCGGAATCTACAGTGCATACTGGCGGCGCAAGCGTCAGTACGACTCGCCTGCTTGTCTTTCCTGTTCAGTTGTTTCTTTTGAAGGCAGTGGATTTTTCTCTTGCGTTTCTGTTTTCTTCAGTTTCAATTTTTCGAACTTCTCAATCTCAGCCATACGGAGTTTGTCAGACATGGTTGCGCGGGAACGGAGCAAGCTACGCGCTAGTGAGGTCCGGTCCGTGCAGTGACCGCTGCCGAGTCTGTACAGGGTTTTTGAATGCAACCAACTCCTCACCAACTGTCACGCATAAACCTGAAAATACTGATTACAGATTTTAGATACATCTCTAATAGGTTCTAGGTTATCATTACTTATGATTTTCTTGTGCTTGTATTATCAAAATGAAATGCTTTTGAAACTGGTTCATAATTTAAGAAAGAATAATCATCTTTCCACAATAGTTGCAAACATTTTCACTTTTAGATTAATAACGCCAACTTCAGTGATCAATACAAAATCTCTTCATTACTTCTATATTATTTATTTCATCCCTGTTACCTTTGCATAGATACCTGACTTCAGAATTTTTCCACTAAAGAATTGTATCAATAGATCATGATGCACAAACATTATAAAAATTGAAAGAATACTGTCATATAATCTTTAGCAAAATAGGATTGTCCAGATTCTTGTAAAAAAATATTGTGAAATTCTTACAGTTAAATGACTAGCTGTATGAAAATGCTGTATTTTCTTTTTGTCCTTATAAATGTATTGATAATCTATTTGAGAAAATTCATCTAGGATTCTGTCATCTAGAGATATATGATTTAAGATTTTCTTAATATGATGAATTTCATCATTATTGGGACAATTTAGAGTGTTGCTATATATAGCTTTGAGTTCATCTTCTGATCCAACCAATATGAAATATTTTTCCCTAATTTCAATAAAGATCTTTAAAAAAAAAGTGATTACATTAAAATGTTTCCAGACTTGTTTTATGCTTTCTTTAAAAATGATATGACACTCTGGGAAATAAAATAAGAAAATTGCAAGATTACATAACAGATAATTTCCTCATGGCATCATTCTTGCAGACAATGCCATCTGTATTATTTTTCTACAGAGTTAACATTTTAAAGAAATAGTTGAGGGTAATGGGATCAAGATGGTGGAGAAATAGGATGTGAAGCTTACCTTCTTCCATTCATATATCAGAAATATATCTATACATGGAACTCTCACAGAACATCTACTGAATGCTGCAGAAGACCTCAGACTTCCAAAAGGTCAAGGAAGACTCTGCATAATGAGGTAGGGCAAAAGACAAAAAAAAAAAAAAAAAAAAAAAGGGAGAGAGAAAGTAATCAGAACAGGACCAGTGCCTCTGGGAGGAAGCCGTGGAGAAGGAAATGCTTCTACACATTGAGAAGTCCCCTCACTGGTGGGGACAAAAGGGGCACTTTGGAGCCTCAGAGAGGAATGCAGCAACAGGTATGTGGAGGGCAAAGTAGAGAGAGATCTGCATAAAGGGTTGGTGGTAGCCAGCACTTCCCAGCCTAGGACACTTTTCTGTCTACCTGCTGGGACAAGTTGGGGCTGGGTACTGAGGCTCGGGCTCCAGAGGTCACAGAGAGGACTGGGATTGGCTGCCTGAAGACAGCTTGAGGGGATGAGGATATACTACGGCACAACTGGGGGAATGTAGGAAGAAGCTTGGTCCCACCAGAGGGGCAAGGAACCATTGTTGGGGCGTGCCCAAGGAGAGGCTCAGGCTCGCCATTAGAACTTCTTTCTCTGTGTGCTCACAGGCAGCAGGGCACTGCCTGCATGAGCTCCAGCAGTGGGTGCAAGTCATGGCTGCCGCATCAGACTCCAGCAGTGGGCATGGACTGCTGCTGCTTCTGTCACCACTGCTGCTGAGGGCCTTGCAATCTAGTGCCAACCACTCCCCCCTCCTCCTGGATGTGTGCATCTTGCTGCAGCTGCTGTGGAAGGACCTGTGACCAGGAGCCAACTGCTGCCCCCGCATCCTGGGAGCCTATACGAGCTGTGCACCTGCACACTCTCTACCAAGGGGTATCAGCCAGAGCACGCTGAGGAAAGAGATGACACACAGCCACACCGAAAACAGCCTTCACACCAAAAACCGTATTAAACCCACATCAGCTACACAGGCACACTCTTGCTTATAAATAGCCCTTGAAAACTATAGTAGATAATCGTTTCTCCTAAACTCACAGACTAAGAGAAATATAGGCAAAATGAAAAAGCAGGGGAATCATTCTCAGTTAAAGAAAATTCCCCTGAAGGACCAAATAACGAAACAGGTCTCTTCTGTCTAATAAACACCAAGTTCAACAAGGAGATAAAATGCTGAAGGAATTAAAAAAGCTACTATGGAAATGCAGATTATTATAAAAAGGAGCTAGAAACTATGAGGAGCCAAGGAAAATTAGAGATTTAATTTGCTGAGACTACAGTTGAACTGTAAACAATGAACAGCAGAGTGAATAATGCAGAAGAAAAAATAAATGACCTGGAAGATAGGCTAATGGAAGTTACCCAATCAAAAAAGCAGACGGAAATGAAAGCAATATAAGACTTACAGGATAATATAAAGCAGTCTAATCTATACATTATAGGGATTCCAGAAGAAGAAAGAGAAAAGGAGATTGAAAATGTATTTGAAGAAATCGTGGCTGAAAATTTCCCATACCTAAAGAAGGAAACCTAAAGGTGTCCAGATATAGGAATCACATGTATGTTAAACTGCTTCAATCATGTCCAACTCTTCGTGCTACTACGGACTGTAACCCACCGGGTTCCTCTGTCCAAGGGATTCTCCAGGCAAGAATACTGGAGTGGGTGGAAACCCATGCCCTTCTCCAGGGCATCTTCCTGACCCAGGGATCGAACCCAGGTCTCTTTCGTCTCCTGCATTGGATGCAGATTCTTTACCACTAGTGCCACCTGTTTGCTTCGTTGTACTTCTCTCTGAGGTTCCTAAGCTCCCCACAAACCCACCTGTGAGGGGATTTCCTATTGTGTGGAAAATTCTCCTTCAGAACTCACTCCCTGGGACAGGTCCCTGTCCTGTAATCCTTTGTCTCCCTTTTTGTCTTTATCTTTTGTCCTACCTCATTCCAAGGAGATTGGCTTGCCTTTCTGGATGTCTGGAATCCTCTGCTAGAAGATGACCTTTTGATGTATTTGTGAGGGAGAAGGTGGCCTCCCTGTCCTATTCCTCTGCCATCTTGAAGCGACACTGTTTGGGTGGATGATCAAAAGGTCATCTACATGTTGAACAGTTCCCTCAGAATATCTTCTGAAGCTGACAGAGGACCCCAGACATCCAGAAAGGCAAAGCAATCTCCTTGGAATGAGATAGGACAAAACATAAAGACAAAAAGGTAGACAAAGGATTTCAGGATGGCGACCTGTCTCTGGGAGGGAGCTCTGAAGGAGGAGAATTTTCCACACAGTAGGAAACCCCCTCACTGGTGGGTTCAGGGGAAGCCTAGAAACCTCAGAGGGAAGCACAACAAGGTAAAATGGAGAAGATTCATCACAGAGATCATGCAGAATGGCAATTTCCAGCTGAGAATTGGCTCACCCACTTGTGTCCACATGCAGTGAGTGTAGGCTGGGTGTTGAGGCTTAAGCTGTGGGGGTTGGTCCTCAGGCATAGGACCAGGGTTGAATGCTGTGAAGATACTCTGAGGGGACTAATGTGACATAGCACAGGCCAGACAGGAATCACCAGAGAAACAAAAGGTCATTCCTGCAGGAAGGCTCTAATGCCGCACTCTGACTCCAAGCTTGCTCAGAGAACAATCGACCACACCCTAGTGAATAGTGAAGCAGGGCAAGTCAGCTGCGGTCTAAGGTCCCAGAGGTAGAGAAGCAGGCATGCAACTGCTGGAGGTAGAAGGCAAGGGGCCAGTACAATCTTAGCCCCAGAGATCACATCTACCCATCCATCATCAAGCTGTGAATAGCTGTGGGCCATTACCCATGTCTTCCTGGGATACTGAGTGGCTTAGATCTGCCAAACGTGTCACAACCTGAGACCAACTTCCCCAGGGAAGCTCACAATCTGCCTAACACTGTGGCGACCCTTGGGTGGCCCAGCTGGAAGCCCAAGTGGCTTGGCTCTGCCAAGGATCCCACAAACCAGACCTAACTCCACCGGCAAATGCACAACTCACCTCAGGCTGTGGGGACCTCATGTGGCTCAGCCATGGCGAGCACTCCCCACACATCACAGTGGCATCTGCAGGGCCCTTGCTCCCCATAGCACAGCTGAGCAAGTGAGTCTGGGTGGGCAGCCACTCTTGCCCCCTTGAGATCAGACCTTGGAGAGGGACTGGTAAGCAGATGTGGGCCAAAGATCAGAGTGGAAGTATGAGCAGAGCAAAGAACGGGGACTCCCCAAGAAGTGGCAGATGCAGCAAATTAAAATCTCACAATTAACCTGAGGCTGTGTGCTTTGGTGGCAACTGTGAACTTTGAGAGTAAAAAGCCTCAATGTGGAGCAAGGGAATATCTGTGTCGAACTCACTCCACACTGCCCACAGCAGGTCCACAGATCTTTCTAGATATATTGGAGGACCTTCTGAGCAGGCTAATCAACTGAAGCAGGAAAATAGAGGAATCACATGGACATTCCCCTCACTATGACCCTATATATATTTTCCACCTCCTATTTTTTAATTATTATTTTTCTCCCCATTTTTTTATTTCTCATATTGTCTTAATACGGCTCTTTATTATTCCTTTAATTTTTATTTTTTATTATTTATTTATTTAAATTTTTATTTTTACTTTACAATACTGTATTGGTTTTGCCATACATTGACATGAATTCACCACGGGTGTACATGCGTTCCCAAACATGAACCCCCCTCCCACCTCCCTCCGCATATCATCTCTCTGGGTCATCCCCGTGCACCAGCCCCAAGCATCCTACATCCTGCATCGGACATAGACTGGCGATTCGTTTCTTACATGATACTATACATGTTTCAATGCCATTCTCCCAAATCATCCCACCCTCTCCCTCTCCCTCAGAGTCCAAAAGTCCACTCTACACATCTGTGTCTCTTTTGCTGTCTTGCATACAGGGTCATCATTGCCATCTTTCTAAATTCCATATATATGTGTTAGAATACTGTATTGGTGTTTTTCTTTCTGGCTTACTTCACTCTGTATAATCGGCTCCAGTTTCATCCATCTCATTAGAACTGATTCAAATGTATTCTTTTTAATGGCTGAGTAATACTCCATTGTGTATATGTACCACAGCTTTCTTATCCATTCATCTGCTGATGTACATCTAGGTTGTTTCCCTGTCCTGGCTATTATAAACAGTGCTGTGATGAACATTGGGGTACATGTGTCTCTTTCAATAATTTTTATTTTTTTAGCCTCCTTTTACATTAAAAAAATAAAAACCACCAAATTTTAAAAATAAATTCTATATTTTTAAATATTTTGTTTGATATTTTGGTTTTGATATGGTACTTTTGAGAATCCAATTTTTATTCTAGGTTTTTAATTTTTGCTTTTTGATCTTTTATAATTAATTTTGTATATCTGAGAGTCTAATTTTTAGTTCCCATTTTCACTTAGGGTTTGATTATTGGCTTGATTGCTCTTTTCTCTTTTGCCACTCTCTTTTCACCTTTTCCTTCTTTCTCCCTCTGCTCCTTTCTTCTCCTTTCCTTCTTCTCCCTCTTCTAGTTTCTCCCTCAGTATAAGTCTGTAAATCCTTTGAGTGTTCCTGACTATTGAGAATATTTCACCATTAACCTAAGGGTTTTTTCTTCTGTGCTGTGTGGCCTGGAAGTATTGAAGCTACTGTAAGTGATCAGACCTGAACCCCAGAGGCAGTAGATTCAATTCCAGACTTTGGACCATCAGAGAACTTCTGACTGCTTAGAGCATTAATAAACAAGAGTCTGCCCAAAGGCCTCCATGCTGACCCTGAGACCAAGTTCCACCCAAAAGCCAGCAAATTCCAGTGCAGAATACCCCACACATATCCTTCAACAAAACAGGAACACAACCTTGCACATTAACGAACAGGCTGCCCAAAGCCATACCAACCAATAGACACACAAAAACTCTACAAGATATGAACTGCCCTTCAGAGAGGTAAGATCCAGCTCCATCCTCCAAAACACAGGCACAAGTCCCCCAACTAGGAAACCTTCACAAGGCATCAGTCTAAATCAACCCATAGTGGGCAGATTCCACAATTAAGAGTAACTATGACCTTCCAACCTGCAGAAAGGAGACCTCAAACATAGCAAACTAAACAAAATGAAAAGACAGAGAAATATGCAGCTGGTGAAGGAATGTGGTAAAAACCAACCAGGTCAAACCCAGGAGGAGGAGATAGGGAATCTACCTGAAAGAGAATTCAGAATAATGATAGTAAAAATGATCCAAAATCTTGAAAACAAAATGGAAGCACAGGTTAATAGACTGGAGGAATAGATCAAGAAGATGCAACAAATGTTTAACAAGGATCTAGAAGAATTAAAGATTAATGAACAATGCAAAAACAGATTAAAAATACACTACAGGGAACCAACAGTATAGTAATTGAGGCAAAAAAAAAAAATAAGCAAGTTAGAAGATATAATGGAAATAACAGAAGCAGAGCAGAATAAAGAAGAAAAGAGGACAGCCTCAGAGACCTCTGGGACAACATTAAGTGCCCCAACATTTGAATCATAGACTACTAATTTTGTATGTTGTGACTTTGCTAAATTCATTTATTAGCTGTTATAATTTTCTGGTGGTATCTTTAGGGTTTCTATGTATATTATAATGCTGTCTGCAAGTAGTGAGAGTTTTACTTCTTGTTTTCCAATCTGGTTTCCTTTTATTTCTCTTTCTTCTCTGCCAGTGGTGGCTGAGGACTTCCAAAACTGTGTTGAATAATAGTTTCTCTGTTTCCTTAGAGTATATTTTGAGAGGAAGATTGACGTTTTTGTGTTAAAACTACTGAGATTGTGGGATAGTGTTAAAGGACTGTGAGTTTAACCCATCCCAACTGACAAAAATAGTAAGCCATCATAGAAGGTGGTTGCTTTATGTCCAGCTCAACACTTTTGATGAAGTCATGATATATGATTATGCTGTCTAAATACTCCTCAATAAATTTAAATAAAAACCAATAAGGTGATGTATAGGAAGAAGGCAAATCTTGGGAGATATGATAATTGAGGCCATCCCAATTTTTTGAGGGGTAAGGATAGTACAAAAAATTTGTTTTTTACTATTTGTTTGTGACTATTATCACTTCTTTAGCCATGGAGTGGGTAGGAGTTAGGATTTAGGATAGTGTGAAATGTAGGAGGAAAGCTCTCAAATCTCTTACCTGGACACCAGGTGAACAGCTTATGGGAAAAGTAACTTCATCTTTATGTTGGACACCTGTGTTAGCTTTTCTTTCATCAATGTATGTATCCATATAGTTTAAAAGAAATATTTTTACAAGGTTTATTATTTTAACAATACTGTCTACTACATCCTCAATATCCTATTCTACAGAGCCCTTACCTTTTTAAATGTTTCTTTTGGTTTTATTTTCATAACTGTGTATAACATGGCTATATTGTCACTTCTTAATTTTTCAGTTTTTGACCTTATCTATGAGAAGATGGGCTTCCCTGGTAGCACAGCTAGTGAATCCCCGCAATGCAGAAGACCCCAGTTTGATTCCTGGGTCAGGAAGATCCCCTGGAGAAAGGATAGGCTACCCACTCCAGTACCCACAGGCTTCCCTGGTGGTTCAGATGGTAAAGAATCTGCCTGCAATACATAAGGCCTGGGTTTTATCCCTAGCTTGGGAAATTCCCCTGGAGGAGGCTCCCACTCCAGTACTCTTGCCTGGCGAATCCCATGGACAGAGGAGCCTGGTGGGCTACAGTCGATGGGGACACAAAGAGTTGGACAGCACTGAGTGACTAAGCCCACTACAGCACAGCATGAGAAGATAGGGCTTCCCTGATGGCTAAGCATTAAAGAATCCCCCTGTGGTGCAGGAGATGCAGGAGATGTGGGTCCAATCCATGGGTAGGGAAGATCCCCTGGAAGAAGAAATTGGAACGCACTCCAACATTCTTGCCTGGAGAATCCCATGGACAGAAGAGCCCGGAGGGCTACAGTCCATAAGGTCACATAGAGTTGGACATGACTGAGCCCACATAAGTGAACAGATGCGTGATGAGAAGATAAAGTTTTAACTCACTCCTGCTGTTGCCAACACACACACACACACACACACACACACACACACACTCCATTTCCTCAACTCCAATGATCTTAATATAATTTTAACATATTTCAGTTTAAATTAGTATTTATTGTTTACCTCATTATTGTTAGGTAAATTGTATACATAGGTGAGCCAACTGGCAGGCAGTTGCTTTTGTTTGCATAAAATTTGTCCCTAAAGTTAACTGTCTTCTTTTTAGTTGCTTAGTTTCTTATGAATTTACCTTTTATTCCAGACCTAAACCTTCCCCAATGTCTAAATCTCGTTAAAATACAATTCCATGATCCTATAGAAAGATTTCCAAGAGATTTCAGGTCCACTTTTGTATCTTGTGGGTGTCCCAGCTGTGCCTGCCCTTCCCTCTCAGGATCCTGAGAATGACCTGGGCCCTGTACTCAAGGGACTTCACTACATCTTAGAGGCCTGGGCATCATTACTGAATCTTCTCTTGTGTTGGTACAGGTTTTTTTCTAGTTGCTTCCTGAGAAAAGGGAAAGGTTGCTACCTTTATTCAAGTCTCATGCTTAATAGATCATTTTCTTTTTTTTAAAAAAAAGAATTTTTTAAATTTGGAAGTAATTTTCCTTCTGAACTTCAAAAGTTTTGCTGTGTTGTTTTCAACTTTCAGATTTGTATTGTGAATTAAAAAGCCCTTTTCATTTTTAATCCTTTTATCTGACATATTTTTTTTTTCCTCTTAGAATCGTAGGTTGCTTACCAGAATTGTGATATTTTTCAAGGTGTGTTGCTGATCCTGCTTACAGTGCCAATTATCTCGCTGTATCTCACAGTGTGCACTGTTCGCTGAACCCACTGTAGACAAGACACAACCTAAGAGGCTGGAAGAAAATGCAAGGAGCCACAGGAACTGCAGATGTGTTTATTCTCTCCTGGCTGGTGCAGCAGCTGTAGCAGCAGACATAACATAATACAACATAACCACACAACCCTTCAGGGCTTTTCCAGGTGAAGCTTATATATACTTACAGAACAAAAGTAGCCCGTGGCCAAGCGAGTACCTCCTGACACGCATGTGCAGTGCCATAAGCGATCTCAGCTGCAACACAAGTGCAAGCTCATTGTTTACAGAACGTGGGGTGAGGACATGAGAGCATGGGGCAAGCACATGGTGCCATCTTGTCAATTTCCCCATGCGAGGTCAGGCTTGACTTAAAAAAAAATCTATTGTATTAGGTTTTTTACCAACCTTTTGAGTTTAAATTCATGTCCTTTAATTCTGAGAAATTTCTGAGATCTGAAAAATCATCTTCTACTCTCTTTTAGTGCTTGTTGCTTTCTTTTTCTTAAAAAAAGAACTTATTTTGTTCTTATTAGAGGATAATTACTTTGCAATGTTGTGGTTTTTTTGGTCATACATTAACATGAATCATCCATAGGTGCACATGTGTCCCCCTAGACTGAACCCCCACTCACCTCCCTCCCTACCTCATTCTTCTGGGTTGTCCCAGAACACTGACTTTGAGTGCCCAGCTTCATGCATTGAACTTGCCCTGGTCATCTATTTTACATATGGCAATATATATGTTTCAATGATATCTTTCAAATCATCCCACCCTCACCTACTCCCAAGAGTCCAAAAGTCTATTCTTTATATCTGTCTCTCTTTTGCTGCCTTGCATATAGGAATGCCAATACCATCTTTCTAAATCCCATATGCTGCTGCTGCTGCTGTTGCTAAGTCACTTCAGTTGTGTCCAACACTGTGCGACCCCACAGACAGCAGCCCACCAGACTCTGCTGTCCCTGGGATTCTCCAGGCAAGAGTACTGGAGAGGGTTGCCATTTCCTTCTTCAATGCATGACAGTGAAAAGTGAAAGTGAAGTCGCTCAGTCGTGTCCAACTCTCTGTGACCCCATGGACTGCAGCCTACCAGGCTCCTCCATCCATGGGGTTTTCCAGGCAAGAGTACTGGCGTGGCTTGCCATTTCCTTCTCCAAAATCCCATATATATGCATTAATATACAGTATTGGTGTTTCTCTTTCTGACTTACTACACTCTGTATAACAGTCTCCAGGTTCATCCACTTCATTAGAACTGACTCAAATGTGTTCCTTTTTATAGCTGAGTAATATTCCATTGTATATATGTAGCAAAACTTCCTTATCCAGTCATCTGCCGATGGACATCTAGGTTACTTCTATGTCCTAGCTACTGTAAACAGTGCTGCAATGAACATTGGGGTAATGTATCTCTTTCAATTCTGATTTCCTCAGTGTGTATGCCCATAAGTGGGATTGCTGGGTTGTATGGCAGTTTTATTTCCACTTTTTAAAGGAGTCTCCACTCTTTTCTCCATAGTGGCTGTACTAGTTTACACTCTAACCAACAGTGTAAGAGGTTCAATTTCTCTACACCCCCTCCACTCCTTATTGTTTGTAGACTTTTTGATGGCAGTCATTCTGACCAGCATGAGATGATACCTCATTGTGGTTTAGATTTGTATTTCTCTAGTAATAAGTGATGCTTAGCATCTTTTCATGTGTTTATTAGCCATCTATATGTCTTCTTAGGAGAAATATCTGTTTAGTTCTTTTTTCCCCTTTTAGATTGGGTTATTCATTGAGCCATATGTGCTGCTTGTATATTTTGAAGATTAATTCTTTTTTGGTTGTTTCATTTGCTATTATTTCTCCCATTCTCGAGGCTACTTTTCACCTTGCTTATAGTTTCCTTCATTGTAAAACAGCTTTTATTAGTTAGGTCCCATTTGTTTATTTTTGTTTTTATTTCCATTATTTGGGAGGTGGGTCATAGAGGCTCTTGCTGTGATTTATGTCAGTGTTCTACCTATGTTTTCCTGTAAGACTTTTATAGCTTCTGGTATTACATTTAGCTCTTTAATCCATTTTGAGCTTATTTTTGTGTATGGTGTTAGAAAGTGTTCTAGTTTCATTACTTTACACATGGTTGACCTGTTTTCCCAGTATCACTTGTTAAATAGATTGTCTTTTCTCTATTGTATGTTCTTGCCTCCTTTGTCAAAGATAAGATGTCCATAGGTGTGTGGATTTATCTCTGGGCTTTCTATTTTGTTCCATTGATCTATATTTCTGTCTTTGTGCCAGTATCATACTCTCTTGATGACTGTAGCTTTGTAGTATAGTCTGAAGTCAGGAAGGTTGATTCCGCAAGTTCCATTCTTCTTTCTCAAGATTGCTTGGGCTATTCGAGGTTTATTGTGTTTCCATACAAATTGTGATTTTTTTTGTTCTAGTTCTGTGAAAAATACCATCGGTAGCTTGATAGGGATTGCATTGACTCTATAGATTGCTTTGGGTAGTATACTCATTTTCACTATATTCATTCTTGCAATCCATGAACATGGTATTTCTCCGTCTACTTGTGTCACTCCAATTTCTTTCAACAGTGTTTTATACTTTTCTATATGACTGGTCATGGAACAACAGACTGGTTCCAAATAGGAAAAGGAGTAGGTCAAGGCTGTATATTGTCACCCTGCTTATTTAACTTCTATGCAGAGTACATCATGAGAAACGCTGGGCTGGAAGAAACACAAGCTGGAATCAAGATTGCCAGGAGAAATATCAATCACCTCAGATATGCAGATGACACCACTTTTATGGCAGAAAGTGAAGAGGAACTAAAAAGCCACTTGATGAAAGTGAAAGAGGAGAGTGAAAAAGTTGGCTTAAAGCTCAACATTCAGAAAATGAAGATCATGGCATCCAGTCCCATCAGTTCATGGGAAATAGATGGGGAAACAGTGGAAACAGTGTCAGATTTTATTTTCTTCGGCTCCAAAATCACTGCAGATGGTGACTGCAGCCATGAAATTAAAAGACGCTTACTCCTTGGAAGAAAAGTTATGACCAACCTAGATAGCATATTGAAAAGCAGAGACATTACTTTGCCATCAAAGGTCCATCTAGTCAAGGCTATGGTTTTTCCTGTGGTCATGTATGGATGTGAGAGTTGGACTGTGAAGAAAGCTGAGCGCTGAAGAATTGGTGCTTTTGAACTGTGGTGTCAGAGAAGACTCTTGAGAGTCCCTTGGACTGCAAGGAGATCCAACCAGTCCATTCTGAAAGAGATCAGCCCTGGGATTTCTTTGGAAGGAATGATGCTGAAGCTGAAAGTCCAGTACTTTGGCCACCTCATGCAAAGAATTGACTCATTGGAAAAGACTCTGATGCTGGGAGGGATTGAGGGCATGAGGAGAAGGGGACGACAGAGGATGAGATGCCTGAATGCATAACTGACTCGATGGACATGAGTCTGAGTGAACTCCGGGAGTTGGTGATGGACAGGGAGGCCCGGCGTGCTGCGATTCATGGGGTCACAAACAGTCGGACATGACTGAGTGACTGAACTGAACTGATATATAAGTCTTTTGTTTCTTTAGGTAGATTTATTCCTAAGTGTTTTATAATTTCTGTTGCAATGGTGAATGATATTGTTTCCTTAATTTCTCTTTCTATTTTTCCTATGTTAGTGTATAGAAATGCAATGTATTTGTGTGTATTAATTTTATATCCTGAAACTTTACTATATTTATTGATTAGTTCTAGTAATTTTATGGTGGTGTTATTAGGGTTTTCTGTGTAGAGGATCATGTCATTTGAAAGCAGTGAGAGTTTTCGTTCTTCTTTTCCAATCTGAATTCCTTTTCTTTCTTTTTATTCTCTGATTGCTGTGGCTAGGACTTCCAAAATTATGTTGAATAGTAGTGGTGAGAGTGGGCACCCTTGTCTTATTCTTGATTTAAAGAAAATGTTTTCAATTTTTTGCCATTGAAGATAATGTTTTCTGTGGGTTTGTCATATATGGCTTTTATTATGTTGAGGTACATTCCTTCTATGCCTGCTTTCTGAGTGTTTTTTTTTTTTTTTATCATAAACAGGTTCTGAGTTTTGTCAAAGGTTTTCTCTGCACCTATTGGGATAATCACATGGCTTTTATCTTTCAATTTGTTGTATGTTTTATCTTTTCAATTTGTAATATGGTATATCACATTGATTGATTTGAGAGTATTGAAGAATTCTTGCATCCCTGAAATAAAGTCCACTTGATCATGATGTATGATCTTTTAAAATATATTGTTGGATTCCGTTTGGGAGAATTTTGTTGAGGATTTTTATGTCTATGTTCATCAGTGATACCGGCCTGTAGTTTGTGTGTGTGTGTGTGGCATCTTTGTCTGGTTTTGGTATTAGGGTGATGGTAATCTCATAGAATGAATTTGGGAGTTTACCCTCCTCTGGAATTTTCTGGAAGAGTTTGAGTAGGATAGATGTTAGCTCTTCTCTAAATTTTTATTAGAATTCACTTGTGAAATCATCTGATAATGGGCTTTTGTTTGTTGAAAGATTTTTGAATTCAGTTTCAATTTCTGTGCTTGTGATTGAACTTGTCAGATTTTGTATTTCTCCCTGATTCAGTTTTGTAAGGTTATACTTTTCTAAGAATTTGTCTGTTTTGTCCAAGTTGTCCATTTTATTGGCCTATAGTTGCTCATAGGCCACTCTCTTATGATCATTTGCATTTCTGTGCTGTCGTAATTTCTCCATTTTCACTTCAAATTTTATTGATTTGATTCTTCCTCTGTTTTTTCCTGATAAGTCTGGCTAATGGCTTGTCTATTTTGTTTATCTTCTTGAAGAATCAGTTTTTAGTTTTGTTGATTTTTGCCATAGTCTCCTTCATTTCTTTTTCATTTATTTCTGCTTTGATTTCTGTGATTTCTTGCCTTCTACTAACTTTGGTTTTTTTCTAGTTGGTTTAGGTATAAAGTTAGGTTTATCTGATGTTTCTCTTGTTTCTTGAGGTAGGATTGTATTCCCAGGAACCTCTCTCTTATCTTAGTACTGCTTTTACTGAATTTATAGGTATTGTGTTGTCGTGTTTTATTATCATTTGCTTCTATGCATTTTTTGACTTCTGTGGTCTGCTGGTTATTCAGAAGTGTGTTGTTTAGCTTCCATGTTTCTTGTTTTTTTATAGTATTTTTTCCCCCTGTAGTTGATATGTAATCTTACCACATTGTGATCAGAAAAGATGCTTGAAAATATTTCAATTTTAAAAAATTTACCCTAGCTCAGTCAGTTATCAGTTCATTCTCTCAGTTGTGTACAACTCTTTGAGACCCCATGGACTACAGCACGCCAGGCTCCCCTGTCCATCACCAACTCCTAGAGCTTGTTCAGACTCATGTCCATTGAATCAGTGATTCCATCCAACAATCTCATCCTCTGTTGTCCCCTTTTCCTCCTGCCTTCAATCTTTCCCAGCATCAGGATCTTTTCCAAAGTGTCATTTCTTTGCATCACGTAGCCAAAGTATTGGAGCTTCAGCTTCAGCATCAGTCCTTCCAATGAATATTCAGGGTTGATTTCCTTTAGGATTGACGGGTTTGATCTCCTTGCAGTCCAAGGGACTCTCAAGAGTCTTCTCCAGCATCACAGTTCAAAAGCATCAATTCTTTGGCATACAGCTTTCTTTATAGTCCAACTGTCACATCCATACATGACTACTGGGAAAACCATAGCATTGACTAGATGGACCAAGGCTAGATGTGGCGTAATAAGTAATGCATTCTGGAGAATGTTCCTTGTGCACTTGAGGAAAAGGTGAAATCCATTGTTTTGTGGTGAAATGCCCTGTAGATATCGGTTAGGTCTAACTAGTCCATTGTATAATTTAAAGCTTGAGCTTCTTTGCTAATTTTCTGTTTACTTATTCTATCCACAGTTGTGAGTGGGGGTATTGAATTCCCCCACTATTATTATGTTACTGTTAATTTCCCCTTTCGTACTTGTTAGAATTTGCCTTAAGTATTGAGATGCTCCTATGTTGGGTGCATATATATTTATAATTGTTATATCTGCTTCTTGTATTGATCCCTTGATCATTATATAGTGGCCTTCTTTGTCTCTTATCATGTTCTTTATTTCAAAGTTTATTTTGTCTGATATGAGTATTGTTACTCCTGCTTTCTTTTGGTCTCCATTTGCATCAAATATTTTGTTCCCAGCCCCTCACTTTCAGCTTGTATATGTCCATAGGTTTGAGGTGAATTTCTTGTAGACAGCATATATAGGGGTTTTGTTTTTGTATCCATTCAGCCAGTCTTTGTCTTTTGGTTGCAGCATTCAACCCTTTTAAGTTTAAGGTAATTATTAATAAGTGTGAACATGTTACCATTTCCTTTGTTCTTTTGGGTTCATTTTTGCAAAGTTTTTCTGTGTTTCCTGTCTAAAGAAAATCCTTTTGCATTTGTTGAAGAGCAGTTGGGGGTGCTGAATTCTCTCAGCTTTTGTCTGTAAAGCTTTTGATTTCTCTTTCATATCTGAATGAGATCCTTGCTGGGTAGAGTAATCTTGGTTGTAGGTTTTTCTCTTTCATCACTCTTTGTATGTCCTCCCATTCCCTTCTGGCCTGAAGAGTTTCTACTGAATGATCAGTTGTTATTCTTATAGGGATCCCCTTGTGCATTATTTGTTGCTTTTCCCTTGCTGCTTTTAAAGTTTGCTCTTTTTATTTAGGTTTTGTTAGCTTGATTATTATGTGCCTGGTGGTGTTTCACCTTAGATTTACCCTGTTTGGGACTCTGGGATTCTTGGACTTGGGTGACTGTTTCCTTCCCCATTTTAGGGATGTCTTCGACTATTTTCTTTTCAAGTATTTTCTCATGCCCTTTCTTTTTGTCTTCTTCTTCTGGGACACCTATGATTAGAATGTTGGAGCATATAATGTTGTCCTGGAGTTCTCTGAGGTTGTCCTCATTTGTTTTTATTTTTTTTTCCCTCTCTGCTTCATTTATTTCCACCATTCTGTCTTCCACTTCACTTATCCTCTTTTCTGTCTCAGTTATTCTAATGTTGGTTCCCTCCAGAATGTGTTTAATCTCAGTTATTGCATTGTTCATTATCGATTGACTCTTCTTTATTTCTTGTAGGTCTTTGTTGAACATTTCTTGCATCTTCTCAGTCCTTGTCTCTAGTCTATTTATCTGTAACTCCATTTTGTTTTCAAGGATTTGGATCATCTTTACTATCATTATTCTGAATTCTTTTTCAGGTAGATTCCCTATTTCCTCTTCTTTTGTTTGGTTTGCTGGATTTTTATCATGTTCCTTCACCTGCTGGCTATTTCTCTGTCTTTTACTTTTGTTTAGCTTGTTGCAAGGTTGTGATTCCTCTTAATTGTGGTGTCTGCTCCACGTGGGTGGGGTTGGACCAGTGGCTTTTCAAGGTTTACTGGTTGGGGAAACTTGTGTCTATGTTCTGGAGGTTGGAGCTGGATCTCTTCTCTCTGGAGTGCAATGAAGTGTCCAGTAGTGAGTTTTTGGGTGTCTATGGGTTTGGTATGGCTTTGGGCAGCCTTTCTTTTAGTGTTCAGAGTTGTGTTTCTGTTTTGCTGGAGAATTAGCATGGTATGTCTTGCACTAGGACTTGATGGCTCTTGGATGGAGCTTGGTTTCATTGTAGGTAAGAAGACTTTTGAGTGGGCTCTTGTCTGTTAATATTCCCTACAGTCAGGAGTTCTCCGAAGTTCTAGGGTTCTGGACTTGTGCCTCCTGCCTCTGGGTTTTGGTACTCCTCTTACAGTAGCCTCAAGACTTCTCCATCTATACAGAGCAGAAGATAAAACCCCTAGGTTAGTGGGGAAACAACTCTCCACAGTCAGGAACACAGAGAAATTCACAGAGTTATATAGAGAACAGAAGAAGGAGGAGAGAGAGAGAGAGGTGACAGGAGGAGAAAAGGTAGAGTCAAAAAGGAAGAAAGCAATCAAGCCATTAATCAAATCCCAAAGTGAAAATGGATTGTGAAGATTCAGTTCTTAAAGGTCAAAAGGTGATAGCAAATATCGAAAAGCAATAAGAAAACACCTAGAATAGAGTTTAGACTCTCAAAAACACAGTATAAAAAAATACAACACAGTATAAAAAAATACAACACAAAGTAAATCACAAAAATTAAAAGAAATATATATGGAATTTGGTTTTAAAAAATGGTTTTTTAAAGAAAAGTAATCGATATAAAAATGAAAGTTAAGGGAGTTAGAAGTAAATTTGTTTAAAAAATTAAAAAAGTGATAATAGTAAAAATATATCTAGAAATTTCTCTGGAGCTGCTGTGGGCATGTGGGGTCACTTCAGTGTCAGATAGTCCCTTGTTCAGGCTTGTGCTTGTTCTCAAGGTCTATAGTTGCCTCTCAAATATGCAGTCTCAGGATTAACTGCAGCGTTTTAATCTGTTTCACCTGTCACTCTGAGGGCAGTTGCCCCTACTTTGTTTATTTTGATTTCCTCTGTTTGCAAGTCTCCAGTGTCTAATCTCCACCCTGACATGAGGGGGCGAAGGTGGCCACTTATTCAGGCTCACTTGTTCAGGCTTACTTGTTCTGTTGTGCTCTGGAAAAGGAGGGACACTGCAAGCAAATACTGCTGTCACATGTGGTGAATGCTCACAGTGGATGGACCACACTGGGTTTGCCTCAGCCCAAGGCAGCTTGTACTTCCTAGGTCCACACTGCTCCAGGGTGTTTTCCAAGTACACTGTCCCAAGTGGACCCTGTGTCTCATGCACTTCCAAGGTCTCTCAGCCACTCAGGTTCTCGAATACTCTGCAAAGGCATAGAGCCCGGTGGGCTGTGTGTTTTGTGCCCTTCCTGGGTTCAACATGCTCAGGTGACCAGGTACTTGGCAAGAACAATGTCCCAGGTGGGCCGTGTGTCTTATGCACCTCCCCAGTCCTGGCTACTCTGTTTCCTGGATGCACCACAAGGGCACAGTCCCAGGTGTGCTGTGTGTCTCCTCTGGGGAGCTGATCTCAAGCTGTGACACTCCTGGTGGATGTGAGCCATCCAGGATCCCAGGAAGATGTGGTTAGCAACTGGCAGCCTGATCACAGTTTGGTGGAAAATGTGGTCTTTGGGGCCAAGATTGCAGCGACCCCTTGCTTTCAGACTGATTGTTGCACACCTGCCTCTGCCTCCAGGGAAGGAGGGCCCTAAATGGCAGTGGGCTTGCTCTCCTTTGGTATTCACTAAGGCACAATCCTTTGATCTGTGAGCACTCCAGGGGTCACCATGTAGCATTAGAGCCTTTCAAGGGAAAGGTCCTTTTTTCTTTTTTCTTTTTTTTGGTCCTTCTGGTGATACCACAGTTTGGCTATGACACATTTGGCCCCCTCATATTGTTCTCAGGGCATTCAAGCCTGGTCTTTACTCTAAGGACCGATGATGCAGCCCATGCCTCCCTGCCCAGCTCCCGCTTGCTTCTGGCCATTGCAAGCATCTGAGCTGCTCCTCCACTAGCAGTTGCAGTTAGATGCATATTCTGTGGGTTTTTTTTTTTTTCCTAGTTATGGTGCCCTCTGAGATTTCAAAGCTCCCCACTGACACATCTGTGAGAGGGTTTCCTATTGTGTGGCAGCTTCTCCTTCATGACTCCTTTCCTAGGACGAGTTTCCTTCCCTAAATCCTTTCTCTATTTTCATCTTTTATATTTTGTCCTACCTCCTTTTGAAGAGATTGCATTTCCTTTCTTGGTGTCTGGTGTCCTCTGCTAGCGTTAAGAAGTTTTTTTGTGGAAGTTGCTCCATATTCAAATGATCTTTTGATAAATTTGTGGGTGATAAACTAGTCTCCCTCCAATTCTTCTGCCATCTTGGGGCCGCCCCCACCCTTGTTGCTTTCTGAAACTCCTTTTACTTGATCATTGGTCCTCCTGAATTGATCCTATAATTTTCTTATTTTTTCTCTCCTATTATCCATATATATGGCTTTTTGTTCTACATTCAGGGATATTTCCTTATCTTATTTTCTAACACATTTTTTGAGTTTTCTGAATTTTTAATTTTAATTTACAAGAATTACAAGGATTTGTGCCTTTAAAAAAATCAGCATCTTGTTCTTGTTTCGTGGATGCAGCATCTTCCCTTTTATTTCTAATAGTCCAATGATTCTAGTAATACTAGTTTTTTGTTATTACTGGTGTTTTATTCCCCTGTGTGGTTTCTCTTTTCTTCAAGTAGGATTTTTCCCTATTGGAAGGTTTGCACGTTTATCTTTGATGTAAGAAGTCATATATTTACAGATATAGGTAGTCAGATACCTATTCATTCTTGCTGTCTGCTCATATTTAAGATGTAACACCAAGATAATGTTTGGGATATTCATGCATGGATTGTGGGCTTTACTTAGTGTGAATAAGATGGACAGCTTCACTGGGGAGCCCCAAATCTCATTGTTTGTAGGTTTTCAGAATCCCTGCAGAAGTTTTCTGTCTCCTGCCTGGAATTATTAAGCCGTCCTACAGATTTCTGTAGAGAACAGGCTGAAAATCTCAAAATTCAGTGTATAAACAGTCACTTAATGTCCCTATCTTTAGAAGTGTGCTCCATTCACCTGCTCAACTGTTTCAGGAGTTCTTAGTCAAGTGACACCCAATATTCTTCTTCTGAGAAGATAAGCTGGTGGGCTTCTGCTGAGCTTATCTTGTTGTGTGAATTGTATGTATATACACAGGGAGAAGGGATAGCTGGTAAATAACAGTTTCTTAAACAGTTTTTTTTTTTTTAAGCCAATTCTTTTTATTATGTCCTTTCCTTTCCAAAGAAATTTTCAAAGCAAATTGCTAGCTGTGTAGTTCTGAGAATACTTCAAGCCTAAGATTCTTCTCTGATAAAATGAGAATAATATTTCCAGTCGTGTATAAAGCCATCTCGCACAGAGTAAACACATAGGAAATAACCAAAAATTGTTGGCTATTTGGATGTTAGCTTAATACCAATTGGTATTCAATGATATTGTATCCCAATAATCACAACAACCTGTACAAGAAAATATGTATTTAAATTGTGTTTATATCTTGCTGGAAGCTGGAAGTCAATAGAGTCTCCTTGGATTTGTAGAATACAGCAAAGTATTCATTCTAGGCACAAGTGTCTGGGACCTTTCCAGTGTGTCCACATTTGAGAAGCAATCCAAATATGCACTGAGAGTTGCTAATGAAACCCCACACAAGTGTCATCAGCACCTGTAAGGTGAACCATTGTAAACCTGCTGTTTGCTTTTCTTCAAGTCAAATTTATAAAGGTCTTTTGGATTAGTTATTGCAACTAGTGCTTAAATGTACCTAAGCTAGGAATATTCACTCTACTAATGCCAGTAAAATGACTGTGCAAAATTATGCATAGTTGAAGGATTTCTCCTTAGAGTCACTAGGATAAATATTGTGTATGACAAGCAGTGACTTCAGTTCAGTTCACTCACTAAGTCGTGTACGAGTGTTTGTGACCCCATGGACTGCAGTATGCCAGGTCTCCCTGTCCATCCCAGAGCTTGCTCAAACTCATGTGCATCGAGTCAGTTATGCCATCCAACCATCTCATCCTCTGTTGTTCCTTTCTCCTCCTGCCTTCAATCTTTCCCAACATCAGGGTCTTTTCTAATGAGTCAGGTCTTCTCATCAGGTAGCCAAAGTATTGGAGCTTCAGCATCAGTCCTTCCAATGAATATTCAGTACTGATTTCCTTTAGGATGGGCTTCTTGGATATTCTTGCAGTCCAAGGGACTCTCTAGAGTCTTCTCCAACACCACAGTTCTAAAGCATCAATTTTTTGGCCCTCAGCTTTCTTTATGGTCCAACTCGCACATCCATATATGACTACTGGAAAAGCCATAGCTTTAACTAGATAGACCTTTGTCATCAAAGTAATGGCTTTGCTTTTTAATATGCTGTCTAGGTTGGTGATAGCTTTTCTTCTAAGGAGCAAGTGTCTTTTAATTTCATGGCTACAGTCACCATCTACAGTGATTTTGGAGCCTCCCAAAATGAACTCTCTCACTGTTACCATTTGTTTCCCCATCTATTTGCCATGAAGTGATGGGACCAGATGCCATGATCTTGGTTTTTTGAAAGCTGAGTTTTAAGCCAGCTTATTCACTCTCCTCTTTCACTTTTATCAAGAGGCTTTTCAGTTCTTTGCCTTCTGCCAAAGGGTGGTGTCATCTGAATATTCGAGGTTACTATATTTCTCCTGGAAATCTTGATTCTAGCTGTGCTTCATCCAGCCCAGCATTTTGCATGATGTACTCTGCATGTAAGTTAAGTAGGCAGGGTGACAATATACAGCCTTGACATACTCCTTTCCCAATTTGGAACCAGTTTGTTGTTCCATGTCTGGTTCTAACTGTTGCTTCCTGACCTGCATACAGATTTCTCAAGAGATTGGTGAGGTGGTCTGGTATTCCCATTGCTTTAAGAATTTTCCACAGTTTGTTGTGATCCACAAAAAGGCTGTGGCATAGTCAATAAAGCAGAAGTCGATGTTTTTCTGGAACTCTCTTGCTTTTTCTATGATCCAGTGGATGTTGGCAATTTGATCTCTGGTTCCTTTGCCTTTTCTAAAACCAGCTTGAACATCAGGAAGTTCACAGTTCATGTACTGTTGAAGACTGGCTTGGAGAATTTTGAGCATTACTTTGCCAGTGTGTGAGATGAGTGCATTTGTGTAGTAGATTGAACATTCTTTGGCATTGCCTTTCTTTGAGATTGGAATGAAAACTGACCTTTTCCAGTCCTGTAGCCACAGCTGAGTTTTCCAAATTTGCTGGCATGTTGAGTGCAGCACTTTCACAGCATCATCTTTGAGGATTTGAAATAACTGAACTGGAATTCCATCACTTCCACTCTTTTTGTTCATAATGATGCTTTCTAAGGCCCACTTGACTTTGCATTCCAAGATGTCTGACTCTAGGGGAGTGAACACACCATTGTGGTTATCTGGGTCATTAAGATCTTTTTTGTATAGCTCTTCCATGTATTCTTGCTACCTTTTCTTAATACCTTCTCCTTCTATTAGGTTTATACCATTTCTGACCTTTATTGTGCCCATCTTTGCATGAAATGTTCCCTTGGTATCTCTAGCAAGCAGTGACTAGACACCAACAATGAACTTTGGGGAAAATTGAGGTAAAGACATTCTCAGGGGTGAGTAGAAAATGCCAGCCTAGTACGTCTCAGGTTAACCCCACTGAAAAGTCTCCAAACTTTAGTCCTCAGATTCATTTAAAGGCATTACAATAAACCTACATTGTTTGCCTTCCGTGGGGTTGTTTGCTGATTTCAAGCAGAAGGTTGGACAAGGATTGGCCTTAAATGCATTCTGGGCTTCCCTGGTAGCTCAGCTGTTACAGAATCTGCTGCAATGCAGAAAACCCCAGTTTGATTCCTGGGTTGGCAAGATCCCCTGGAGGAGGGATAGGCTGCCCACTCCAGTTCCTGGGCTTCCCTCGAGGCTCATATGGTAAAGAATCCGCCCACAATGAGGGAGACCTGGGTTCAATCCCTGGGTTAGGAAGATCCCCTGGAGCAGAGCATGGCAATTCACTCCAGTATTCTTGCCTGGAAAACCCCCGTGGACAGAGGAACCTGGTAGGCTGCAGTCCTTGGGGTTGCAAAGAGTTGGACATGACTGAGTGACTAAGCACAGCACTAAGTGCATTCTAGGCTGTTCAGCTTCCCACCATGGCTTGTTCACAGCAGTTCCTAGGGAAGATAAGCAAATGTACGAAACCACACCACACAATCCACCACACTGACAAGTTCCTTTAAAACTCGTTACTAGAAATTGTATAAACCTGAATTTTAAAAGACTGTTTAGTCTTTTCTGAAGTATTATCTGAGTCAAGTTGTTCCATTCATTGTCTTGGGAACCTGATAGGTGGGATAAAATCCCCACATGCCAAAGTCCCAAGACAGGGCTCAGGCAACTTCCCCTTCTTGATTTCCACCCATTTTTCTAGACTATCATGCCCTTCTGGGATGGCATGCTCCTGTTCACTTGCTTCAGTCAAACCTCCTCCATAAACACTATATATTCCAGGCTCTTCCACTCCCGAATTTCTGAAAGATTTGGCAATTTGAACTGCTGAAAATGTAGCATCTGCACCTCACTAATTTGACTGGCTTGTGGTCCAGCAAGAGGACTAGGAGGGAATGAATTTTGTGAGGTTTTACAAGTGCAGGGATTTATCTGTGTTAATTCTTTCCTATTACCTGGCACAGAATGTACTCCAATGATTTTTGCCAATAATGCCCATGATCATTGGTGTTAACTTGACCTGAGCTCTAGAGAGATGATTTTACAAGGATTTAAGAGGAAGAAAGCTTCTCTTCTAAAAATTAGAATGGAGTAAAAGCTCTTTTATTTGGGAAGAAATTGTTCTATTCTTTTAATGTCAAATTCTTTATTTAATGTCAAATTACTTTATTTTAGCTTGTAACTTATCTAAACATAAGACTAAAAATATTTGTGCTACCCAAAGTATTTAAAAATAGAGACTAAGCTATGAGAATAGAACTAATTATAGGTTTGTATGCACTGCTTTGGTTTTCCAGGTGGCTCAATGTAAAGAATCCACCTGTCATGCAAGGAGACACAGGACATGCTGGTTCAATCCCTGGGTTGGGAAGATCTCCTGGAGAAGGGAATGGAAACCCACTCCAGTACTCTTGCCTGGAAAATCTCATGGATGTAGGAGCTGGGTGGACTACAGTCCATGGGGTTGCAAAGAGTTGGATACGACCGATTGACTTCACTTTCTTTCTTTCTTTCCAGTATTTTTGCCTGGAGAATCTCATGGAATCTGATGGGCTACAGTCCTTAGGGTCTTTATGGGCTACTAAGCATTCACACACATGGACTGCCTTTCCTTTCTCCTAAGACCTGAGGCCTGCAGGGTCTTCTAATTCTCTCTGAGTCTGATTTATACGTTTATTAACTGGAACCACAGGCTTCACCTGCATTGTGCACATGTACTTCTTTTTACTTTAGTGATTCAAATAAGCACCACTATCATTAGCACAGATCAGTGAAGAAGTGATTCTCCTTTTTGTCCTAAAACATGTTTCTCATATTGTTTTAGTCCTTAATCTTAGATGAAATTACAAACCAAACAAACCAAGATATGCAACCTTCTATGCCATAGCTGCCTTGATGTAAAAATCTGAGTGCAGATTTGAGAAATCAATGATGGAAAAATTTTAGGACTTTAAAAAATGCAAAATTTCACATATTATTTGAAAATTATTTTAACATGGTTATATTTATTACATATGATTAATTCAGGGTCACCTTTTCTGCTTTGGTGATTTCCAAAATTTATGGAAATCAAAGAAAAATTGATTTCTCAAATATTTCAAAAATTTATGAAAATCAAAGAAAAACACATAAACATCACCAGATGGCCAAGACCGAAATCAGATTATATTTTTTGCAACCAAAGATGGAGAAGCTCTATACAGTGAGCAAAAACAAGACTGGGACCTGACTGTGGCTCAGTTCATGAACTCCTTATTGCCAAATTCAGACTTAAATTGAAGAAACTGGGGAAAACCACTAGACCATTCGGTTCAGTTCAGTTCAGTCACTCAGTCCTGTCCGACTCTTTGCGACCCCATGAATCACAGCAAGCCAGGCCTCCCTGTCCATCACCACCTCCTGGAGTTCACTCAGATTCACGTCCATCGAGTCAGTGGTGCCATCCAGCCATCTCATCCTCTGTTGTCCCCTTCTCCTCCTGCCCCCAATCACTCCTAGCATCAGAGTCTTCAAATGAGTCAACTCTTTGCATGAGGTGGCCAAAGTACTGGAGATTGCTTTAGCATCATTCCTTCCAAAGAAATCCCAGGGCTGATCTCCTTCAGAATGGACTGGTTGGATCTCCTTGCAGTCCAAGGGACTCTCAAGAGTCTTCTCTAACACCACAGTTTTCTTCACAGTTCAACTCTCACATCCATACACGACCACTGGAAAAACCATAGCCTTGACTAGACGGACCTTTGTTGGCAAAGTAATGTCTCTGCTTTTGAATATGCTGTCTAGGTTGGTCATAACTTTCCTTCTAAGGAGTAAGCGTCTTTTAATTTCATGGCTGCAGTCACCATCTGCAGTGATTTTGGAGCCCCCCAAATAAAATCTGACACTGTTTCCACTGTTTCCCCATCTATTTCCCATGAAGTGATGAGACTGGATGCCATGATCTTAGTTTTCTGAATGTTGAGCTGTAAGCCAACTTTTTCACTCTCCTCTTTCACTTTCATCAAGAGGCTTTTTAGTTAATCTTTCTGCCATAAGGGTGGTATCATCTGCATATCTGAGGTGACTGATATTTCTCCCGGCAATCTTGATTCCAGTTTGTGCTTCATCCAATCCAGCATTTCTTAAGATGTACTCTGCATAGAACTTAAATAAGCAGGATGACAACATACAGCCTTGATGTACTCCTTTCCCAATTTGGAACAGGGCTGTTGTTCCATGTCCACTTCTAACTGTTGCTTCTTTATCTGCATACTGATTTCTCAGAAGGCAGGTCAGGTGGTCTGGTATTCCCATCTCTTGAAGAATTTTCCACAGTTTATTGTGATCCACACAGTCAAAAGCTTTGACGTAGTCAGTGAAGCAGAAATAGATATTTTTGTAGAACTCTCTTGCTTTTTTGATGATCCAGCAGATGTTGGCAATTTGACCTCTGGTTCCTCTGCCTTTTCTAAAACCACCTTGAACATCTGGAAGTTCACGGTTCATGTATTGCTGAAGCCTGGCTTGGAGAATTTTGAGCATTACTTCACTAACAAGTGAGATGAGTGCAGTTGTGCAGTAGTTTGACCATTCTTTGGCATTGCCTTTCTTTGGGATTGGAATGAAAACTGACTTTTTCCAGTCCTGCAGCCACTGCTGAGTTTTCCAAATTTGCTGGCATATTGAGTGCAGCACTTTCACAGCATCATCTTTGAGGATTTGTATAGCTCAACTGGAATTCCATCACCTCCACTAGCTTTGTTCGTAGTGATGCTTTCTAAGGCCCACTTGACTTCACATTCCAGGATCCGGCTCTAGGTGAGCGATCACACCATCGTGATTATCTTGGTTATGAAGATCTTTTTTGTACAGTTCTTCTGTGTATTCCTGCCACCTCTTCTTAATATCTTCTGCTTCTGTGAGATCCATACCATTTCTGTCCTTTATTGAGCCCATCTTTGCATGAAATGTTCCCTTGGTATCTCTAATTTTCTTGAAGAGGTCTCTAGTCTTTCCCATTCTGTTGTTTTCCTCTATTTCTTTGCATTGATCGCTGAGGAAGGCTTTCTTATCTCTTGTTGCTATTCTTTGGAATTCTGCATTCAGATGCTTATATCTTTCCTTTTCTTCTTTGCTTTTTACTTCTCTTCTTTTCACAGCTATTTGTAAGGCCTCCTCAGACAGCATGTCGCTTTTTTGCATTTTTTTTTCATGGGGATGGTCTTGATTCCTATCTCCTGTACAATGTCACGAATCTCATTCCATAGTTCATCAGGCACTCTATCTATCAAATCTAGTCCCTTAAATCTATTTCTCACTTCCACTGTATAATCATAAGGGATTTGATTGAGGTCATTGCTGAATGGTCTAGTGGTTTTTTCTACTTTCTTCAATTTAAGTCTGAATTTGGCAATAAGGAGTTCATGATCTGAGCCACAGTCAGCTCCTGGTCTTGTTTTGTTGACTGTATAGAACTTCTCCATCTTTGGCTGCAAAGAATCTAATCAATCTGATTTCAGTGTTGACCATCTGGTATGACCTAAATCAAATCCCTTATGATTCTAAAGTGGAAGTGAGAAATAGATTTAAGGTATTAGATCTGATAGACAGAGTGCCTGATGAACTATGGACAGAGGCTCATGACATTGTACAGGAGTAGGTATCAAAACCATCACCAAGAAAAAGAAATACAGAAAAGCAAAATGGCTGTCTCAGGACGCCTTAAAAATACCTGTGAAAAGAAGAGAAGCAAAAGCAAAGGAGAAAAGGAAAGATATATCCATTTGAATGCAAAGTTCTGAAGAATAGCAAGGAAAGATAAGAGAGCCTTCTTCAGTGATCAGTGCAAAGAAATAGAGGAAAACAATAGAATGGGAAAGACTAGAGATCTTTTCAAGAAAATTACAGATATCAAGGGAATATTTCATGCAAAGATGGGCTCAATAAGGGACAGAAATGGTATGGACCTAACAGAAGCAGAAGATATTAAGAAGAGGTGGCTAGAATACACAGAAGAACTGTACAAAAAAGATCTTCATGACCCAGATAATCATGATGGTGTGATCACTCACCTAGAGCCATACATCCTGGAATGTGAAGTCAAGTGGGCCTTAGGAAGCATCACTACGAACAAAGCCAGTGGAGGTGATGGAATTCCAGCTGAGCTATTTCAAAACATAAAATATGATGCTGTGAAAGTACTGCACTCAATATGCCAGCAAATTTGGAAAACTCAGCAGTGGTCACAGGACTGGAAAAAGTAAGTTTTCATTCCAATCCCAAAGAAAGGCAACACCAAAGAATGCTCAAACCATCACACAATTGCACTCATCTCACACTGGTAAATTAATGCTCAAAATTCTCCAAGCCAGGCCTCAGCAATATGTGAACTGTGAACTTCCATATGCTTAATCTGGTTTTAGCAAAGGCAGAAGAACCAGAGATCAAATTGTCAACATCTGCTGGATCATCAAAAAAGGAAGAGAATTCCAGAAAAATATCTATTTCTGCTTTATTGACTATGCCAAAGCTTTTGACTGTCTGGATCACAATAAACTGTGGAAAATTAAAGAGATGGGAATACAAGGCCACCTGACCTGCCTCTTGAGAAACCTATATGCAGGTCAGGAAGCAACAGTCAGAACAGGACATGAAACAACAGACGGTTCCAAATAGGAAAAGGAGTACGTCAAGGCTGTCTATTGTCACCTTGCTTATTTATTTTATATGCAGAGTACATCATGAGAAATGCTGGGCTGGATGAAGCACAAGCTGGTGTCAAGATTGCCAGGAGAAATATCAATAACCTCAGATATGCAGATGACACCACCCTTATGAGAGAAAGTGAAGAGGAATTAAAGAGCCTCTTGATGAAAGTGAAAGGAGAGAGTAAGAAAGTTGGCTTAAAGCTCAACATTCAGCAAACTAAGACCATGGCATCCGGTCCCATCACTCCATGGCAAATGGATGGGGAAACAGTAGAAACAGTGGCTGTCTTTATTTTTCTGGGCTCCAAAATCACTGCAGATGTCAACCGCAGCCATGAAATTAAAAGACGCTTACTCCTTGGAAGGAAAGTTATGACCAACCTAGACAGCATATTAAAAAGCAGAGATGTTACTTTGCGAACAAAGGTCCATCTAGTCAAGGCTATGGTTTTTCCAGTGGTCATGTATGGATGTGAAAATTGGACTGTGAAGAAAGCTGAGTACTGAAGAATTGATACTCTTGAACTGTGGTTTTAGAGAAGACTCTTGAGAGTCCCTTGGACTGCCAGGAGGTCCAACCAGTCCATCCTAAATGAGATCAGTCCTGGGTGTTCATTCGAAGGACTGATGTTGAAGCTGAAACTCCAACCTTGGCCACTTGATGTGGAGAGCTGACTCATTTGAGAAGACCCTGATGCTGGGAAAGGTAGAGGGCAGGAGGAGAAGGGGACAACAGAGAATGAGATGGTTGGATGTCATCACTGACTCAATGGACATGAGTTTGGGTGGACTCTGGGAGTTGGTGATGGACAGGGAGGCCTGGCTTGCTGCGGTTCATTGGGTTGCAAAGAGTTGGACATGGCCGAGCGACCGAACTGAACTGAAAGCAAAATGCATTATTTACGTAAATGAAAACAGTTAAAGCCAAGCTGCTGGTTGAGTGGTTATGTTTATGCTGAACAGTGAGTAATCCTTGTCAGCCAGGAATCTCACTGGGCACAGGGGCAGGAGGAGTTTACAAAATGTGCCTTTTATCTTCTTCCCCAACCTTTCTCTAATTTGCCAAATTAAGAAAACAAATTGTTTAATTTGTTTTTCTTCAGGATCTCCCTAGTATCATTACCTCATTCATTTTTACTCTGTTTCTCTTAATGAACAGATTCCTCACTGCTTCTTCATGGAGGATAAATTTATCTTCTTGTGAGAAGTACGGAAGTCTTGAGCTAGAATTACAAAGGAAGATGTCCTTGTAATTCTCTCAAGAGCTGAGAAATCAGGCATGTGCACTCAAGGCAGGATAGCAGACCAGTGAGTGAAAAGAGAACTCAATTGTAGGCGGCAAAAAGGTTCCCTTTTTAGTCAAATAGCTTCCAGCTCCACAAAGTGTGGGTTAGGGTGGGGGTGGCCCTGGAATGTGGTACTTGCCAATGCAAACACTGCAGATTGAGAGAAACTTCCACTACAGACTTGTGCTACCAAGTGGTGAGAAGGGATGGTTTGGGAGTTTAGGATTAGCAAATGCCAACTATTATATATAGGATGGATAAACAAAAATCTCCTACAGGGAAGTATATTCAAAGTCCTGTGATAAGCCATAGTGGAAAAGAACATGAAAAAGAATGTGTGTGTGTGTGTGTGTGTGTGTGTGTGTGTGTGTGTGTATATATATATATATGTATAGCTCAGTCACTTTACTGTATAGCAAAATTTAACACACCATTGTATTCAACTATACTTCAATAAAATTAAGAAAACAGAAGCATCAAAAAAGAGAAACTTCCACAGATTTGGGGATTTTTCTCAACATCTATCTGAAATGCAGTTGTTAACATATTTTTTCCATAAGATCATGAATAAAGACATGTGTACAAATTAGATCAAGAGATCAGCAGCAGGAGCTGATTCTATATTTCACTTGGGCTGAGCAGCTGGTTCTTCATTCAGCATCTGTCAAGTCTGGTTACCACCAATTTCAAGAAGCGTCTCTAATTCACTGTCTATTTTCACATAAGAGCAAGAGGTTAGGTAACATAGCTAATTGGAATGAGATAAAAAACATACGTAAAATACCAAGCAGTGAGTGGGGTTACACTTCAGTGCAAATTTGGTTTTTCTTATTCACACAATAAAAATAGTACCTAGTAAATCTCTCTTCCTTGCGCTTACAAGGGCTTGCAGTTTGGCAAGCCTTGGTGTTTGTATTACCCTTTCAATTTAAAAGCATCCTAGTGTGATTTAGCGTGTTGTAACACAAATGCATACTCTCTCTCTCTCTCTTTTTTTTTTTTAACATTTTCCCTTCTTTTTTCCTGCCTCAAAAAAAGGCTTCATTGAAGGAATTTTGGCCTTATCAGTACCAGGAAATGGAACTCAGAAGCCTAAAGATTTACCTCACATTAGTCTTACAAAGAAACTTATTGAAAATCACATCATGTCCTTAGCTGTAAGTGCCCAGGCCCAGAAAAATCTTCAAATATTGAAGCCCACTTCAGAACATCTTTAGGGAGGATCTGCCCAGCAGATGAGGATAATCTCCCAGCTCATTTATGAAAAGGGAAGGACAGTGTGCGGGAGAATGGGGAAAGGGGATGGGGGAGGGTTAACGAGAAACCAGCAGTAGGGTGAACCTGGCCCCTGCTCATACACTCTGGGCAGCACAGGCTCTTTGCACATGAGTGATTCCTTCCTGTTAGCACAAAAGGGGAGAGAACGACATAGATACTCCTGTGCCAGTCCTGTGCCAGTCTCAACTATATAATGTTACTGGCCAGAAATGGCTGGGGACACTCACGTGGGCTCTGGTTATTCAGGACCAGTGTTGTGTTTGGGCTGATCTTTGTGGTTCTTATGATTGCAAGACATAAGCAAAAACCATCAGGAAACTCTGATGGAAACCTGGTTTATTACTCACATGTCCTGGAGGGTCCGTTGCATACCTGAGGCCACACAGGGAAGTCTTGGGTGTGTGCTGGTATAATGTTCTGTCTTACTAGGATCAAGGTCAGACCTAGGGTTTCAGGGTTCACCCTTTATTGTTGAATTTAAAACATAAGGGTAGGAATTAAAGTGTAAGGAAGAAAAGAAAACAGTGGGCAAAATATCAGTTTTCTGGTGGCTCAGATGGTAAAACATCTGTCTGCAATGTTGGAGACCTGAGTTTGATCCTGGGGTTGGGAAGATCCCCAGAAAAGGAAATGGAAACCCACTCCGGTACTCTTGCCTGGAGAATCCTATGGATGAAGGAGCCTGGTAGGCTACAGTCCTTGGGGTTGCAAAGAGTCAGACGTGACTAAGCAACTTCACTTTAATCTTTTAAACAACCAAAGATGTCTAAACAAAGGGACCTGGTGAGCAGGTGAGGGTGGAAGGGGAAGCCTGGATCTCTATTTCTGGGGCTGGCAATGTATTTATTTAGATAGCTATCTTTGAAATGGATGTCAGACATTATGGAAAGAGAAGAAAATAAAAGAGAAACCAATTGCCAGAGCTTTTCCTACTTGGAGGAGCATTTCATAAGTGTTAGCTACCAACACTGATTTGCTTGTGCCCCTAAGAATTCATGGGTTGACATCTACTCCCTGGCGTAACAGTGTTAAGAGATGGGGTCTTTTGGTGTTGATTACGTAACAAGGGTAGAGCCCTTGTGAATGGAATTTGTGCCTTTGTAGGAGAGATAGACCCCTTCCATCAGGTGAGGATGTAATAAGAGCTGTCTGCAACCTAGAAGAAAGACTTCACCAGAACCCAGCTGTTCTGACTCCAGTCTCCAGAACTGTGAAAAGTAAGTTGTCATTGAAGCACAAACAGACTAAGATAAGAATCCAACGGGAACGTAACTTTCCAGGTAGAATATATTATGCTATTTTCCAAACTTCCTTATACAACCTGGACTTCCAATTCATAGGTTGGCAGATGTTCCATCTGGGAAGGAAGAAAAAAAATATTCCATAAAATGAAAATTGTCTCTAGGGAAAAGTTACCTTGATATGAAACATTTTCGAAGAGGGAGAACCAGTCTAGAAATACTGGCAAGTGGAAACCACAGGGATGGAGAAAAGCCTTCTCCACCAGCCTGACCTTTCTTGACCATCTGACTGGTCCAAGGGTGTCCCCAGGGTCTCAGGTACTCTGCAGGTCCCCTTGGCCTTCTGTTTGTTTCTTCTTTTTTTCTAAACCTCTCTGGGCCAGCACTGAGGTTAGCCAATGAAAAACAGATTTTTGAATGACTTAGGCCTCACTTCCAGTCCCTCTGGTAGCCTTTAAAATCCAGTCTTGGAATTTAATGAAACCAATTCTTCTTTGTGGGTTTGAGTAAGTGAGGGAATGTTATGCATCATTGAAAGAAGGACAGTCCTTTTAGCCTTACTCCAGGAGCATGTAGGTCAACATACAACTCCAGCATGGCCTAAGGAAATTTGCAAAATTCTAAGGCTGCTGAAGAGATTTCTGAATACAAAAAAAGCTAAATTAGGCC
Source organism: Budorcas taxicolor (assembly GCF_023091745.1). Classification (NCBI taxonomy): domain Eukaryota; kingdom Metazoa; phylum Chordata; class Mammalia; order Artiodactyla; family Bovidae; genus Budorcas; species Budorcas taxicolor. The sequence goes on along the minus strand of NC_068930.1, from coordinate 6,129,746 downwards.
CTAAAACACATGACCAGACATTTTTGTAGTTTACTTCTTACCACGTCTTTACATGAAGGACATGTTTACCAGCTTGTGTTACAATGTGCCTGTCATGCTTTGAGTCTTCTCTGTCCCATATATAAATAAACATCACACCTGATGCTCCCAACACCAGGCCTGGGGCATTGAAAATGAGCAGAAGCCAGGTCTTCTTCTGACCTGTCTGTAAGAATTAGGTTTCACTGCAGAGAACAAAAAAAACTCCAAAGATTTTACTCAGTAAATGCCTTAATACCCAGGAGTACATACTTACGCAATAGGTGGAAGGAATGGGGTACAGGCTAGGCTTCCATGAAAGATTCCCTGAACATTACAGAGCTCACCCACAAGGAAGTTACTTCCTCTGAAGCCACTAAACCTGCTTCTGCCTTGCCTGACAATTGCAGACTGGGCATCACAACGCTGCATCAGTGCCGCTGCCACTCCCTTCACTCAGGAGTTGGACAAAGTGCACTGTAAACCAGCTCCTGCTGGAAGCCCCACCCCTAGCCCTAAGACCTTGCTCATCAATTGGATAGGGCTCGGCCTGTGCTTTAGTCTCCCTTTCAAATCTTACTCAAGTTCATCTAATTGGCTGAGTCTAATTAATACTCTGAATCCTAGTTGCAAGGGTGTCTAGGAAACAGTTTTAAAATACCCAACTTCTACAAATAGAAGTTAGGTGTACTGCAAACTAGTCCATAGTCTCCTCTATTTCTCTTCTGTTTGAGAAATGAAGAAGCAGCAGTAGAAAGAAGTGATACCTGTGAGGTGCTCACAGCCAATCACATGGCTCAGGACAAGCAGAGAATTAGTCAAAGAACAGCAATAACCACAAAGACAAATGGCAGTTCTGGGCATCTTAACCTAGCATGCCCTGAGGTCAGGAAGGTGGAGACAGGGAACCTTTGCGCAGACCCTACCAAGATTCAAATTTTTGCCCACTGATGAGCCTTAACTCTGGGCCAGGACCCATCCCTGTTTTTTGTTTTTTTTTTTTTTTTTTTTTATAATCTATAATAAAGATTGTAGACAAAAAGAACTTCCTGGTGTTTAATTGCTGCTATAAAATCTCAAAGACTGATGGACTAAGGAGTAACTTCACATTTTCTAATAAAGACAATAGCAATGCTATCAAATATCTAAAATAACTGAAAGACAATGTTTTTTTAAAAATATATATACATTTAAATTCACATTTTCAATGCAATATTTGATATTAAATCGTTTGCTCATATCAATGCATTTCTTATGACTAAATATTTTCTTTCATATGGCATATTTTAATTGATGGATGATATGAGAGAAGTTAGTTCTGTGACATGAGTTACCCCAAAACAGAGAGACAATGTGTGAGTAATTAAAATGACATTTCAACATCTTTGACTTCTAAGCTACTGCCTTGCAACTTTTCTTTAATGATACTGTTTTCAAAAGAGAAACAAATACTCAGAAAATTATTTTCCAAACAACTTAATTAAGTAGGAGCCTTTAAATTTCTATCCAGTTGTCTTATAACTATAAAATTGTTTCATCTCTATTCCTCCAAAGAATCCAGGATATTGCCTAAACAGCCAATAAGCAAATATGAGCCTGTTTGATGAGGATCCTCAGTTCCAGAAGAGGAACTATATCTATGGCTTTAGTAAAAGAGCATATACAGCCCTTTTTGAAATGTCTGCTTCAGGTCCTCCAGATTTAGAACTAAATGTTTCCCCAGAACCTCATTTCATTTTGGCAAAACACCATCATTTGTGACCTGTGACCCTGTATGTGGGCTGCCCTGGTGGCTCAGTGGTAAAGGACCTGCCTCCCAATGCAGGATAGGGGTTTGATCCTTGGGTTGGAAAGATCACTGGAGAAGGAAATGGCAATCATCTCAAGTATTCTTGCCTGAGAAATCCCACTGACAGAGGAGTCTGGTCGGCTACAGTGCACAGGGCCACAAAAGAGCCAGACACGACTTAGCAACTGAGCATGCATGGATGACCCTGTATGTATCTGTCTACCTATCAATCCCACTTTATGTGGATTTCTCTCCTTGGGAGATATGGCTTTCTTTGCTGCAGAGGGAATGTAAGTACCTGAGAAAATGAGGTCAGGTATCAAAATGACCTTTATTTTAACTTGGTCTCAGACTGCCAACCAGGAGCATAGAGCCTGGCACCTACATAGGAACCCCTATGTGGTCAGATGAGATGAAGTTCAGCAAACAACTAGCTAACCCTTCACGAAGGTTTTCTGGTGTTTTATTTTTTCTTAAAATCCCAAATCCCTTATCTCCTCCAGCTTCTTCACCCCTCTGATTTCTCTTGCTTTTATCCCCCACCTCTTCTAATATCCTATTATCAAATTTCCTTTATGGAATCAGCCAGTTCACACTGACTGCTTGGCACCTGCACATTTTGCTTATGTGTGGGAAATCCCCTCCTTATGCACTTTGGTGGGAGGCAGAACCTACTCCTACTTCTATTCTACAGAACCTGGTTATACCTGGCGGTATGTTTTGGCACTCTTTGCAGGAAAATATAGGCTCTGGCCATCTCAGACACCTGAATCCTGAATTAGAAACATTGAAGCAGGGAAGCAAGGCCAGCAGAAGCCCTGGTGGCTACCAAAGGATGCAGAGAGATCAAGTGTCTGGGAGTATTATTCTGTTTGGCCTGCCGTAGCAAAATACCATAGCCTGGTGGCCTAAACAATAGACACTCATTTCTGAGGGGGAAGGGAGTCAAGACTGAGGTTCATACTGAGGCCTCTTGGTTTGCAGACAGCTGCTTTCTCTCAGCTGGTCTTCCCCCCCCTCCCCACACACACACATCTCTGGTGTCTCTCCCTCATCTATAAGGCCATAGATTTTTTTGATCAAAGCCACACCCTGTGGCCTCATTTGACTTCAATTACTTCCTTAAAGGCCCATCTCTAAACATAGTCTCATTGGGGGATCAGGGTTTCCACATATGAATTTGGAAATGACACAATTCAGTCTGTAACACTAGGCAACAATGCTGCTGTCCAAATGCAGTGCCCAGGCCAACTGGCTGCAGGCAGCACAGTGGTCACTGCACGGTCAGGGGAGTGGTATCACCACTGAGCTGGCTGTGCCATATGGTTTGGAATGTAATCTTTGCCAAATGGCCCTAAATCTAGCCCTCTGGGCTTCCTTGAGAGAATTCTCTTCAGCAAGTCACAAAAGATGCTGAAGCATAGAGTGACCTCTTAAACCTATCCCACTTCATACTGTACAACTGCAGCTATCACTTTGGAGGCTGTCTTGACTTTCTCAATTCCTGGACTTCAACTTTAGCCATAAATTATCCTCCTCCAACTAAAAATGCTAATGGATTGGAAATCATGATTCTGCTCTGATTGTGGAAATTTATGTAAACCAAATTATACCAGTTAGAAGAGTGATTCTCAAAGTGGGTACCTGGGCAAACAGCATAGCTGTCACTTGCACACTCAGAAGAGCTGTAAGCTTTTGGTCCCACTCGAGACCGTAGAAACTCTGATGGTGGAGCCCAGTAAGTTGTTTCAATATGTCCTCCAGGGGATGCTGATACATAGTCAAATTTGAGAACCACTGGTTATGAGAAATCTTCACTTTTGTATAAAACATTTGGGACAAAAACCATAATACGAAGCGTCACAATCATCACCATGAACCATAGCCTCCCACTCCCTACACATGACATTACAGTGCTGCTTATCTGTCTAAAAATCAGGATTATTATGCATTCATATGATTAGAAATTTCTTCATTTGTTCTTCAAATACTTAGGACTATGCTGTTGATCAAACGTGTGTCTATCTGCAGCACCAACTACTATATAGCTTCATGGAAGTGCTACTCTGAGACCATTCTCTGTACTTACTATGGATTCAAATAAAGCAATTAGACCCCAATGAACCTCTTTTCAAGCATACACAAGATAGAAAGACAAAGTGATATCATAAGGTTATCTCTATGTTGTTGTTGCTGTTCAGACGCACAGTTGTGTCCAAATCTTTGTGACCCCATGGACTGAAGCACACCAGGCCTCTCTGTCCTTCACCATTACTGGATGTTTGCACAGGTTTGTGTCCATTGCATCAGTGATGCCATACAGCCATCTCATCTTCTGATGCCCTCTTCTCCTTTTGCCCTCAATCTTTCCCAGCACTGGGGACTTTTCCAATGACTCAGTTGTTTGAATTAGATGACCAAATTATTGGAGTTTCAGCTTCAGCCTCATTCCTTACAGAGTATTCAGGGTTGATTTCCCTTAAGATTGACTGGTTTAATCTTACTGTCCAAGGGACTCTCAGGAGTCTTCTCTAGCACCACAGTTTGCATGCATCAGTTCTTCAGAGCTCAGCCTTCTTTATGGTATCTCTCACAATCATATATGACCATGGGGAAGACCATAACCTTGACTATATGGACCTTTGTCAACAGAGTAATGTCTCTGCTTTTCAACGTGTGGTCTAGGTTTGTCATGGCTTTCCTTCCAAGAAGCAATCATCTTCTGATTTCATAGCTGCAGTCACCATCCACAGTGGTTTTAGAGCCCAAGAAGTGGAAATCTGTCATTACTTCCACCTTTCCCCTTCTATTTGCCATGAAGTAGTGGGGCCAGATACCATGATCTTAGTTGCTGTAATATTTAGTTTTAGGCTGGTTATTTCACTCTCCTCCTTCACCCTCATCAAAAGGCTCTTTAGTTCCTGTTCGTTTTTGCCAGTAGAGTGGCATCATCTGCATCTCTGAAGTTGTTGATGTTTCTCCTGCCTATCTTGATTCCAGCCTGTAACTCATCCAGTGAGGCATTTCTCATGATGTGCTCAGTGTATAGATTAAACAAACAGGGTGACAGCAGACAACACTGTGGTACTCCTTTCTCAATCTTGAACCAATCAGTTGTTCCATATAGGGTTCCAACTATTGCTTTTTGACCCACATACAAGTTTCTCAGGAGACAGGTAAGATATTCTGGTATTTCCATCTCCATGACATGTTTCTAATTAAAATTTAAAAATCTAAAAATGTCCCTATTGAGTCGCCAAAAGTACCCAAAATGTTTTCTTCTCTATTTTGATTACAGGAAATCTATGTGCTAACTAAAAATATTTTTGCTTGAAAACAAAGCACATGAAGAAATTCTGGGAGGTGATGGATGTGTTCAGAACTGTGACTATAGTGGTGGTTCCACAGATATGTGTATATGTCCAAACTCATCAAGATGCATACATTAAATATATGCAGTTTTCATCTTTTAATATATTATGCTTGCCTCAAAAAAAGCATTAAAAACAAATGTTTATCTCTGCATTAGAGAATGTCTCTACCAGCAAGACTTCTTTGATGGAGCCTTTTTTGTTGTATGTGTGAGAGAAGAAAGTGTAACTATACAATTTCAAATAACACATTAGTATAGAACCTCTTATCCTTACCCTAGAAACGAACAAACAAAAAATTTACCACTTTACATTAGCTGTAACCTTGTCACTTTTTCCATGGAAAGTTTTAATCATTTTATCATATTTAGGTGAATCACTGCTACACCAGCACAGTTATTAATTCTTTCAGTTTGGTTTAATGAAAACCATAGCTCTTCAAAAAGAAGAGATACTTAAATTATCTTCAGTTCAGTCACTCAGTCATGTCCGACTCTTTGAGACCCCATGAATTGCAGCACGCCAGGCCTCCCCGTTCATCACCAACTCCCGGAGTTCACTCAAACTCACATCCATTGAGTTGGTGATGCCATCCAGCCATCTCATCCTCGGTCATCCCCTTTTCCTCCTGCCCCCAATCCCTCCCAGCATCAGAGTCTTTTCCAATGGGTCAACTCTTCGCATGAGGTGGCCAAAGTATTGGAGCTTCAGCTTTAGCATCAGTCCTTCCAAAGAACACCCAGGACAGATCTCCTTCAAACAGGACTGGTTGGATCTCCTTGCAGTCCAAGGGACCCTCAAGAGTCTTCTCCAACACCACAGTTCAAAAGCATCAATTCTTCGGCACTCAGCTTTCTTCACAGTCCAGCTCTCACATCCATACATGGCCACTGGAAAAACCATAGCCTTGACTAGATGGACCATTGTTGGCAAAGTAACGTCTCTGCTTTTTAATATGCTGTCTAGGTTGGTCATAACTTTCCTTCCAAGGAGTAAGCATCTTTTAATTTCATGGCTGCAATCACCATCTGCAGTGATTTTGGAGCCCCCCAAAATAAATCTGACACTTTCCACTGTTTTCCCATCTATTTCCCACGAAGTGATGGGACCAGATGCCATGATCTTCGTTTTCTGAATGTTGAGCTTTAAGCCAACTTTTTCACTCTCCACTTTCACTTTCATCAAGAGGCTTTTTAGTTCCTCTTCACTTTCTGCCATCAGGGTGGTGTCATCTGCATATCTGAGGTGATTGATATTTCTCCCAGCAATCTTGATTCCAGCTTGTGCTTCTTCCAGCCCAGGGTTTCTCATGATATACTCTGCATATAAGTTAAATAAGCAGGGTGACAGTATACAGCCTTGACGTACTCCTTTTCCTATTTGGAACCAGTCTGTTGTTCCATGTCCAGTTCTAAATGTTGCTTCCTGACCTGCATACAGGTTTCTCAAGAGGCAGGTCAGGTGGTCTGGTATTCCCATCTCTTTCAGAATTTTCCACAGTTTATTGTGATCCACACAGTCAAAGGGTTTGACATAGTCTCTAAAGCAGAAATAGATGTTTTTCTGGAACTCTTGCTTTTTCGATGATCCAGTGGATGTTGGCAATTTGATCTCTGGTTCCTCTGCCTTTTCTAAAACCAGCTTGAACATCTGGAAGTTCACGGTTCACTTATTGCTGAAGCCAGGCTTGGAGAATTTTGAGCATTACTTTACTAGCATGTGAGATGAGTGCAATTGTGCAGTAGTTTGAGCATTCTTTGGAACTGCCTTTCTTTGAGATTGGAATGAAAACTGACCTTTTCCAGTCTTGTGGCCACCGCTGAGTTTTCCAAATTTGCTGGCATATTGAGTGCAACACTTTCACAGAATCATCTTTCAGGGTTTGAAATAGCTCAAGTGGAATTCCATCACCGCCACTAGCTTTGTTCATAGTGATGCTTTCTAAGGCCCGCTTGACTTCACATTCCAGGATGTCTGGCTCTAGGTGAGTGATCATACCATCATGATTATCTGGGTCAGGAAGATCTTTTTTGTACATGAATTATTAAATATTTAAAGGTGTTTGGCAAAAGGAAATATTTTCACTATATGAGTTACGATGTATGGTTGATGTTTTATATTTAAGTTAATAGAACATTTTTCGGTCAGATGCTATGACATATCTAAATATCACACCTTTTTTTGGTAATGTGGCTGATCAGTGATAAACTTTTATAGTGCCTCATGTATGGAAACTTTTTATCACACAAAAGGGTATGCGCTGTATGTTGTTATGAAGATAATGCCACAGACTGACAGATGCTATTCTCATAGAAGATAGCTGCTTTTAAAACATGCTTATATTCTCAAAATGAACAACTTTTACTTAGGACACCATCAGCCAGGGTTTTCTAAAGCACTCAGTGCTTTAGAAAGATGCTTACATGGTCAAATAAGGAAATCAGAGTTACAGACAACAGGAAAAAGGCATGCAGTTTCTGCAAGGGCTCTTTAGGATTTTATTTATTTGCTTATGTCACTGGCCAAAGCACAGGAAAGAATCACTTTCCAGCTTTGTTAGGGAAATGGATTAAAAATGTATAATCCCTAAGGAAAGAAATGAGAATGATCTACTTCCTTAGTTAGCAGAGCCTTGAGAAGAGGCAGCCACAGAAACCGCCTTCTGTGCCAGTGTTCATGAGAAGCTCAGACTCCACTCTTATTACCCATTCACTCATGCATTTGCTGAGTCATTCCTTCCACAAACAATGGTTGGGTACCTCCCAGCTCTAGGCTTTGGTCACTGGGAATAAGCTGTGTACAAAAGAGAATCATGGGTTCTCATTCTAGTAACTGAAAATATCGGACAGTGGAAGAATTCCCTCCAGCACTGAGCAAGGTGACTTACTGGAGAAACGACGTGGCTGTCCCAGCTGTGCTGTGGATGATGGTAAGATTACTGTTGCTTGGCCCTGTGATGTTGCCTTGCTGCACATCAGCTCCCTACTCTTGCCCAGAGCTTGGCCACCTGGTGCTGAGGTGCCTCACTCACTTCTGGGGAAGGAGACCAAGACTATGGGGTGGGTGATAAAGGAAAGTGGATACTGCACCTTTTACTAAAAAAAAGAAAAGAAAAGAAAACAGAGCTTGTGGGGACCTTGGAGAGCTAGTTCAAACTCCTCACTTGCACAGATTTTACGGGTCATTCGACATTACTTAAAAGACTATTGGAAAGTAATTAACCTCCAATTAAAATAAATAAACTTTTAAAAAAATAAATTAGAGACAGACATGGGTACTTCACCAAAGAAGATACAGGAATGGCAAACAAGTTCATGAAAAGATGCTCCACATCATGAGTCACTGCAGCTGCTAAGTCACCTCAGTCGTGTTCGACTCTGTGCGACCCCATAGATGGCAGCCCACCAGGCTCCCCCATCCCTGGGATTCTCCAGGCAAGAACACTGGAGTGGGTTGCCATTTTCTTCTCCAATGCATGAAAGTGAAAAGTGAAAGTGAAGTCGCTCAGTCAAGTCTGACTCTTAGCGACCCCATGGACTGCAGCCCACCAGGCTCTGCTGTGCATGGGATTTTCCAGGCAAGAGTACTGGAGTGGGGTGCCATCACTTGACAAATGCAAAATAAAACTACAGTGATACACCACTGCACACCTGTTGGAGTGGGTTAAATGAAAAAGACTGACAATAGTGAGGACATGAAGCCTCTGGACCCCTCATGCTCTGCTGGAGAGGGTGTAAAGTGGCGCACCCACTTTAGAAAACTTGAAAGATAGACACACACCTACCATATGATCCAGCCATACCACTCCTAGGTATCTTCCAAAAAGAAATGAAAGCATGTTTCCATCCAAAGACTTATTTTCACAAGTTCATAGCAGTTTTATTTTTAATAGCCTCAAAGTGAAAACTGCCTAAATGTCCATCAATCAGTTATGGATAAACAAACTGTAGTGTGTCCATTAGTGGAATACTACTCAGCAATAAAAAGGAATGAACTATTGGTATCTGCAACAACACGGAGAAATCTCAGAATAATTACACTGCATGAAAAAACACACAAAAAAGAAAGACTACATACTATGTAGTTCCATCTATAAAATTATAGAAAATACAAACTAATCTATAGTGATAGAGAGCAGAGCAGTGGTGGCCTATGAATGGGCTGGACTGGGGAGGGGAAGATGGGAGGGTTCACAAGGCTGCACCAGGAAACTTTCGAGGGAGTGGGTGTGTTCCCTATCCTGACTGTGATGATGGTTTCATAGGTGTCCCCATACATCAGAACTAACCAAATTATACAGTTTAAATATGTGCAGTTTGTTGTATGTCCATTATACCTCAATAAAGTAGTATTTAAAAGTGAAAAAAAAAAAAAAGACTATTGGAGTCTCAAGCTTACAAAATCCAAATGACAGTTGGGTTATTTTATCCGTGGTGCCTCCTGGGACCTCCTCAACTCTGCTAGTGCAAAGCTTGCCACATTTGGAAGCTCTGTGTGCACACTCTGTTGGCCTTTGAGGATATGTATCCTTGTATCACTGCCCTCGCCTCCTTGGGAATCACCTTCTGCTGGCAATCCAGGGCCTTCCACATAGGCAAGACACTGCTAGCTCTCCTTTCCCTCAGTGAATATGTTTCTTCTCCAGTCTTATCTAGGGTTCAGATGGGATGAGCCCAAAGAACACTGAGCTTCTTAACATTTCTTTGTAAAGACAGCTCTCATTTTTCTGTTTTCCATATTTTAAATGTGCAAAAGCCACCCCAAAGGAAGGAAGGTGTTTGCATGTGATATTTGTGATTGCCCTGTGCTCTCCTTAATGGAACTGAGCCTCCCTCCTCTGCAGAACCGAAGTTCTTGCTGTAACTTTCCTGCGTCCAATACACATTGTGTACAATGTGTACAATGCATCATGTACATTGTGTGCAGTGCAGAAGTGTTCTGCTTAACCTTGCTTCACCCACAGGCTGGCTTCAGGTACAGCTAGACTCAAAAGCAAGAGAGAGGGACACAGTAGGAGTTTTTAGAGTCTTAGGTATAATAGTCAAGAAGATGGGAAAATATCTCAAAATCTAGTAAGGTCAGGTGACAGAATCAGCATATACTTCAAAACCTTCAGTAAATAATTGCTTTAGAATAGAATAATTATTATAACAACATGGTGGAACTTGAGGACATCATGGTAAGTGAAACACATCGGATGGAGAAAGACAAATATTGTCTTATTTCACTTACATAGGAAATCCAAAATAAATATAGAAAAAGACATCAGATTTGTGGTTATCAGAAGTTGGTCTGTGGAGATTGGATGAAGGTGGTCAAAAAGTACCAACTTCCAATTATAAGAAAAATATTAATGTACACAAAGTGCAAACTTCCAGTTGTAATAAAAATGAGTAATATAAATAAATGATATGATATACAATATTATCACTGTAGTTAACACAGTTGTATGGCATATTTGAAAGCTGTTAAGGTCCCAAAATTCTCATCACAAGGAAAAAAAAATGTTTTTCATTTTTGTATCTATGTGAGGTATTGAGTATAAACTAAGCTTATGTGGTAATCATTTCCCAGTATATGGATCAAGTCATTATGCTGTACACCTTATATAGTGCTATAAGTCAATTATATCTCAATAAAGCTGAAAGATAAAAAAGATATCTAAGTAGTTCTGAGACTCATATGTAGCACGTAGACCATAGTTGATAAATACTGTATCACTGAAATTTGTTAAGGGAGTATATCTTAAGTGTTTTCATACATACAAGAAAAGGTAACTATTTAAGGTGATGGGTGTTTTAATTAACTTGATAGTGGGAATTCTTTCTCAAGGCATATATAATCCAACTGGCATATTGGACACTTACTCTATTACAATTTTATTTAACTCAGTAAAGCTGGGACCATAAGGAATCCCCCTGCAATACAGGATATGTGGATTCAATCCCTGGCTTGGAAAGATTCCTGGAGAAGGAAATGGCAAGCCACTCCAGCATTCTTGTCTGGAACAATCCTGTGGACAGAGGAACTTGGTGGGCTACAGCCCGTAGGGTCACAGAGTCAGACACTACTGAGCATACATGCATATGGTTTAAGAAGAAAGAATAAATTAATCATTATGCTTGGATTCATTATTTGATTTCCCATGAAGGTTTATGATTTCCTGGAGGAGATCTGACCTCAGAGCAGCTAGGCTTAGTCATGGATTCTCTCTTCAGACAGAAAGGAGGGAAATGGAGACTTCTTTAATTCTAATCTCAAATTTAGATAGGTGAGAGTGAAAGGTATTACACATATCTTTTAAAATGTGAATTTTGAGACAAGCAGTATTGACACCAGTGTCCCTCAGGATGATCCAAGGAACATCTGAATCAATGTGCTTGGACAATCATTAAAAAGTAGATTGCTAACCCATGTATAGCTGCTGTACCAGAATGTGTCTTGGGAAAGTCCCTATTTTCAAGGATATGGAGTGATTTTTATGCAAACAAAAGTTTGAGAAACCCATCTCAAAACTTATGTAGTGAAACTGAACAAGTCTTTCTGGGATTCCTTGACACAGAAGCCGTTCTGTGTCCCCCATTTCTTGTTTGTGGGGAATAGTCTTCAGCTTCTATGATTTTGAGTGAGTTCCAAAGTGCCAGTCCAAGCAGTTGCTAATCAGGGAAGGGAGGGGATGCAGAGATAAGGCAGGAGCATCAAGAAACAATAGTGCAGCCCTGGGGCAGGGTCCTGGTTCCACCTCAGTTCAGTTCAGTTCAGTTGCCCAGTCGTGTCCGACTCTGCGACCCCATGAATCAAAGCACGCCAGGCCTCCCTGTCCATCACCATCACCCGGAGTTCACTCAGACTCATGTCCATCGAGTCCGTGATGCCATCCAGACATCTCATCCTGGGTCTTCCCCTTCTCCTCCTGCCCCCAGTCTCTCCCAGCATCAGAGTCTTTTCCAATGAGTCAACTCTTTGCATGAGGTGGCCAAAGTATTGGAGCTTCAGCTTTAGCATCATTCCTTCCAAAGAAATCCCAGGGCTGATCTCCTTCGGAATGGACTGGTTAGATCTCCTTGCAGTCCAAGGGACCCTCAAGAGTCTTCTCCAACACCACAGTTCAAACGCATCAATTCTTTGGCGCTCAGCCTTCTTCACAGTCCAACTCTCACATCCATACATGACCACAGGGAAAACCATAGCCTTGATTAGGCGGACCTTAGTCAGCAAAGTAACGTCTCTGCTTTTGAATATACTATCTAGGTTGGTCATAACTTTTCTTCCCAGGAGTAAGTGTCTTTTAATTTCATGGCTGCAATCACCATCTGCAGTGATTTTGGAGCCCCCCAAAATAAAGTCTGACACTGTTTCTACTCTTTCCCCATCTATTTCCCATGAAGTGATTGGGCGGGATGCCATGATCTTCGTTTTCTGAATGTTGAGCTTTAAGCCAACTTTGTCACTCTCCACTTTCACTTTCATCAAGAGGCTTTTTAGTTCCTCTTCACTTTCTGCCATCAGGGTGGTGTCATCTGCATATCTGAGGTGATTGATATTTCTCCCAGCAATCTTGATTCCAGCTTGTGTTTCTTCCAGTTCAGCGTTTCTCATGATGTACTCTGCATAGAAGTTAAATAAGCAGGGTGACAGTATATAGCCTTGACGTACTCCTTTTCCTATTTGGAACCAGTCTGTTGTTCCATGTCCAGTTCTAACTGTTGCTTCCTGATCTGCATACAGATTTCTCAAGAGGCAGGTTAGGTGGTCTGGTATTTTCATCTCTTTCAGAATTTTCCACAGTTTATTGTGAACCACACAGTCAAAGGTTTTGGCATAGTCAATAAAGCAGAAATAGATGTTTTTCTGGAACTCTCTTGCTTTTTCCGTGATCCAGTGGATGTTGGCAATCTGATCTCTGGTTCTGCCTTTTCTAAAACCAGCTTGAACATCAGGGCGTTCACGGTTCACATATTGCTGAAGCCTGGCTTGGAGAATTTTGAGCATTACTTTACTAGCATGTGAGATGAGTGCAATTGTGCAGTAGTTTGAGCATTTTTTTGCATTGTCTTTCTTTGGGATTGTAATGAAAACTGACCTTTTCCAGTCCTGTGGCCACTGCTGAGTTTTCCAAACTTGCTGGCATATTGAGTGCAACACTTTCACAGCATCATCTTTCAGAATTTGAAACAGCTCAACTGGAATTCCATCAGCAATATTGCATAGGAACCTGAAATATCAGGTCCATGAATCAAGGCAAACTGGAAGTGGTCAAACAAGAGATGGCAAGGGTGAACGTCGACATTCTAGGAATCAGTGAACTAAAAGGGACTGGAATGGGTGAACTTAACTCAGATGACCATAACATTTACTACTGGGGCAGGAGTCCTTCAGAAGAAATGGAGTAGCCATCATGGTCAACAAAAGAGTCCCAAATGCAGTACTTGGATGCAATCTCAAAAACGACACAATGAACTCTGTTCGTCTCCAAGGCAAACCATTCAATATCACAGTTATCCAAGTCTATGCCCCAACCAGTAACACTGAAGAAGCTGAAGTTGAATGGTTTTATGAAGACCTACAAGACCTTTTAGAACTAACACCCCCAAAAGATGTCCTTTTCATTATAGGGGACTGGAGTGCAAAAGTAGGAAGTCTAGAAACACCTGGAGTAACAGGCAAATTTGGCCTTGGAATGCGGAATGAAGCAGGGCAAATACTAATAGAGTTTTGCCAAGAAAATGCACTGGTCATAGCAAACACCCTCTTCCAACAACACAAGAGAATACTCTACACATGGAAATCACCAGATGGTTCCACCTCAGGGGAACCTTAATAATATCTTTGAGCTCTTTTGCAGAACCAAAACCTCCGACAAATAGAAGATCAACAACTTGATTAAGCATTTTTCATCCCAGGGAGAAGGTCACTGTTTGATAAGCTTGAGAAGCACAGCTCAGCAGAAAATCTCCTGAGGCCAGATTAAAAGAATGTTGGCCCTGCACACATCTCAGCACTTCTTACCAGCCCCACACTTAACTATTGCTTTAAAACTCAACACCAAATAGTTTTGAGGGGCATGAGCCTTCTGCACCTGCCTTTGTGTGGCAAAGCAATAAAGTTCTTCTTTCCTACTTTACCCAAAAGTCTGTCTCTAAGTTTCAGTTTGGCACTGGTGCACAGAGGCCGAATTTTCAGCATCAGTAGCTGCCATCCAATAAATGGATCAAGAAGGGGAAGACTGGGTTTTCTCCCAGCTATTGGGATTTGAAAAATATCATATCTGTTTGGTGACATTATCATAATGTCACAAAATATCACAACTATACACTAGTCAGCAACCCAGGGATACAAAATGATTCTTCTGATCTAGTCAGAAGATACTTCTTTGACTCTGAAATAATTAATATTTGCAAAACTCTATGTAGCTACTGATACTGTTTTCTGATTTGTCACAGTCTCCAGTATTCCCTGTTGTCTTACATCAGATCTGCTTTTCTGGCTGACTCTTGTCAGCATTTAAAGCTGCAATCTTTAAATGTGGACATTTGATAAAAGCACTGGGGTCTACAGACTGGATAAAACAAGTTCAAAGGAAATTGATGTGTAAATTAGAATGTCAATTTATTCAGTTGTAGAGAGAAATAATTAAAAGATGCATGGAAATTTGCGCGCCTGACTTCTTGCCCTCTAGGTAAATAGTATTATGGAAGACTTCATGGCAAGGAATCAGCATAAGTAGAATAGGTTGTAAAATTTAAATACTGAATGGTTATAGGATAAAACCCTGCTGAATCCCCTTCCACAGTGTCTAACTTACTGATTAGAAAATTGGACTGGCCTGGGCAGCCTTGTATAAATTTTCATTCAGTCGTGGTCTTCTTTGTAAATGTAGATATATTTGCTACAGGTAGATAGGGTGGGGCATCCCATGAGGGAAAGAATTAGAGGTGGCTTCTCTTTCTTTGGTGTACAAGAATTCATTTTTGCCTAAGCCATTTTGTGATCTAAGCCTGGCTTCATTGCTTGCCCTAGTATGTGCTGTGCTGTGCTTAGTTGCTCAGTCATATCCGACTTTTTGTGGCCCCATGGACTATAGCCCACCAGGCTCCTCTGTCTATAGAGATTCTCCAGGCCAGAATACTGGAGTGGGTAGCCTTTCCCTTCTCCAGGGGATCTTCCCAACCCAGAAATCAAACTAGGGTCTCCTGCATTGCAGACAGATTTTTTACCAGCTGAGCTACCAGGGAAGCCCTTGCTCTTGTATGCTGCTGCTGCTGCTAAGTCGCTTCAGTCATGTCCGACTCTGTGCAACCCCATAGATGGCAGCCTACCAGGCTCCCCCGTCCCTGGGATTCTCCAGGCAAGAATACTGGAGTGGGTTGCCATTTCCTTCTCCAATGCATGAAAGTGAAAAGTGAAAGTGAAGTCGCTTAGTCGTGCCCGACCCTCAGCGACCCCATAGACGGCAGCCCACCAGGCTCCCCCGTCCCTGGGATTTCCCAGGCAAGAGTACTGGAGTAGGGTGCCATTGCCTTCTCTGTTGCCCTTGTATAGGTCTCAGTAATTAAGGGTCTTAAGGTAGCAAAGGAATGCAGGAACAGAGAAAAAGCAATCAAATAGTTCAGTGATAAAGCAGTGTCCAGTTCCTTGTCAAAGGAGCAATGTGCATTACAATATATCTTTGAATTCTGCAGGAACTAAGGCCCCCATCCTGGTGGAGGATGAAATGAAGGTGTTGACCCTCCTGACTTCAGTCAACTAAAGCTTAGGCTCTGTTGACCTCTGCCCTAGTTCTATGCTGAGTCTCCTTCACTTAAGCCCTTAATGAATATGTGTGTACACTTAGCTTAAAGGGCTTCCCTCATGGCCATAGTGGTAAAGAATCTGCCTGCCAATACAGAAGCCATAAGAGATGTGAGTTTGATCCCTGGGTTGAGAAGATCCCTTGGATAAGGGCATGGCAATCCACTCCAGTATTCTTGCCTAGAGAATCCCATAGATAGAGGAGTCTGGTAGACTACAGTCCATAAGGTTGCAGTGAGTTGGACACGACTGAAGCAACTTAGTGAGCATGCACTTAGTTTAAAACTTTTCCAATTTTGCTATCAGGGAGAAGTTGTCCAGTGTTTTCCTTACTTTGCTGCAAGTAATAAATCCTTTCTTCCCCTGATCTTTGGCTTGGCTTTGTTTTTTGGCTCAACACTCACCAAGAGGCAAACTGTTTTGGGGCAATACTGCCTTGGTTTATTGTATATTGGTTCCATAGTTTAGCTTACAAAGACAACCCTTACTTCAAATCCAAGTTGACATTTAAAAATCCCTCTTCTATGTCTCCTATAGAAGGAAAAATTACAGAAAAAGCCCTTTCCCATTTAAAGCCCACAGTTGTAGTTCACTAGCTTCAGATTTCTACCTGTAGGACTCAATGTTTTTAAGGAAGCCTCCTAGTGTTCTGGCTGTTAACTCTCACAGAATTTTGGTTTGAATGTAAATACCTCCAATCCTGTCTGTGCCACATTATTTCCAAAAGAAAACAAGTGTTTGCAATTTACTTCCAACCCCTGATCCCAAATGATTTTCTCTTCTCTAAACCTTAAAAATAATTTTAGAGAATAGTTTCAGATTTTGAGATACAGTGGTTATTATACAATAAGAAATGTATGTTGTACACTGTGTTTGTAAAGCTATTTCTGGTTTTGCCTTCTTTGCTTCAGTGGTGCTATTTCCATGTGAACCCATTTTCACTGTGAAAACTCACATAGTAAATTGGCAGAAATGCCGCTTTTGGCTCACAGAGTCCCAGTAAGCAAATGCTTTAAAAAAGAAAAAAAAAAAAAAAAAAGCATATTGGTGGGATTCAGGACACACTCCTCCTATATATGGTATTTGACATATTGAATATTTTAAGGTGACTGAGTTTGAGAATTTCCCTCACCTTTTCTCCTTAAGAAGGTCATAAAATCTCCCTATACCTAGAGGAATGGAGCATCTCCAAGACCAGGACCCCAAAAAGAATCTGGAGGAACCAGCCTCAATAAATCTCCCCTAAGACACCACCTCTCACTCCTACCTTCTGAACCTATCACGTCTTTCCATGACTTCCTACTCTTCATCAAACCTAGCACAGAAACACTCAAGTTTAACCACTTCTTTAGGTCTCCATTTTCTTATGAAGACTCCTCTGAGTTACATAAGTCTCAATAAGTTTGTGTGCTTTTCTGGTCAATTTGTCTTGTTAGAAAACAAAATTCAACTGAGTTAAATTTTAAAGATCTTATTGGCTCCATTTAATGATTCATGAGTTGAGTACCATCCAATTTAGCAAATAGTAAGGAACTCTGAGAAGCTGTACAAAATGAAGACTTTTTATAGACCGAATGGACCAGGAATAAGGAAGATACACTAGGCCAAAAACTGGGTTGGTTATTGCAAGGTTACTTTCCTTTAGGAGATGGGGGAGTCTATCAGGCAGCTGAACTCATTAGGGCTGATCAGGTGACTACTGACTACCTGAAATTAAGATGTAATTTATGGAACAACAGAAATTGTAATTTAGTCATCTCTGTTTGTTGGCATTGAGTTGGTGTAAGCAACTCCATTTGGGGCCTGCTCTTATGTTTTTAACATAGGGTTAATAGTAGGTGGATTTTATTTTTCTCATTTTAAAAGATGCCCAGGGAGTTGAACAGTTCTATGAAGACGTACAAGACCTTTTAGAACTAACACCCCCAAAAGATGTCCTTTTCATTATAGGGGCCTGGAATGCAAAAGTAGGAAGTCAAAAAACACCTGGAGTAACAGGCAAGTTTGGCCTTGGAATGCGGAATGAAGCAGGGCAAAGACTAATAGAGTTTTGCCAAGAAAATGCATTGGTCATAGCAAACACCCTCTTCCAACAACACAAGAGAAGACTCTAACATGGACATCACCAGATGGTCAACACCAAAATCAGATTGATTCTATTCTTTGCAGCCAAAGATGGAGAAGCTCTATACAGTCAACAAAAACAAGACCAGGAGCTGACTGTGGCTCAGATCATGAACTCCTTATTGCCAAATTCAGACTTAAATGGAAGAAAGTAGGGAAAACTGCCAGACCATTCAGGTATGACCTAAATCAAATCCTTTATGATTATACAGTGGAAGTGAGAAATAGATTTAAGGGACTAGATCTGATAGATAGAGTGCCTGATGGACTATGGAATGAGGTTTGTAACATTGTACAGGAGACAGGGATCAAGACCATCCCCATGGAAAAGAAATGCAAAAAAGCAAAATGGCTGTCTGGGGAGGTCTTACAAATAGCTGTGAAAAGAAGGGAAGCAAAAAGCAAAGGAGAAAAGGAAATATATAAGCATCTGAATGCAGAATTCCAAAGAATAGCAACAAGAGATAAGAAAGCCTTCTTTAGCAATCAATGCAAAGAAATAGAGGAAAAGAACAGAATGGGAAGGAAGACTTAAGTATGAACTCATGCACTGTTAAGACATATAATAATAACACAGTACTAAGAAACAGTATAGAATTGATATAGGAACAGATAGACCAACAAAACAGAATAAAGAGACCAAGCAGAATTATATATGAAGGATAACTGCATATAACAGTGATGGCATCACAGATGTGCGTGTGCTAAGTCACTTCAGTCATATGCAACTGTTTGCCACTCTGTGGACTGTGGCCCACCAGACTCCTCTGTCCATGGGATTCTCCAGGCAAGAATACTGGAGTGGGTTGCCATGCCATTCTCCAGGGGTCTTTCCAAGCCAGGGATCGAACCCTCATCTCCTGTGGCTCCTGCAATGCAGGGGGATTCTTTACTGATAAGACATGGGGAAAGCCCAATGGCATCATAGGTAAGAGGCCTAAATGTAAACATAAATTTATCCAGGGTATGCTGCATGACAAGCCAACCTAAAGTCTCACTGGCTTCTGACAATAGACTTTTTATTTCTTACTTGCAAGTTTATGATCAGATAAGAGAAGGTGCATTCAGTCAGCCAAAGGTGTCCAATGGTTGGGCCTGTCAATGGTGTTGTGAAGTCTATTCCTTTGCAGGGACACATGGCAGGAATGGGTTAGTAACAGTGATGTGGAGGAGTGAATGGATAACTGTGAATAACAACCAATCTATCATAATAAAACTATAAACAATATTAATAGAAAAAATGTGGGGAGATATTTTTATGACATTAAAATACCTTGGACTTGGGGATACAAATTATAATGTAAAATACTGATAAGTTCAAATAAATAAAAACTAAGACTGAAGATAGAAAAGTTAGTCTATGTATGATGAATTGGGAAAGGCAGTTAGCATGATGTGGGCATTACTTCCTGGAATACAATAAGAACTCATGCATACATAAAAGAAAGGAAAACACTATATGTTTCAAGAGAACAGAAATTTTTCTCTGCCCTGATCACTGTTGTAACCCCAGAGCTCAGATGAGCGCCTGGCAATACTGACCCCTCCTCCTAGCGTTTAATCTAGCTTTGTATGACTGTGTAAACCTTATTATATTTAAAATCAGTTTCATGTTCTCCTGCAAATTCTACTGAGCTATTGATTATATTGAGATATATATAGATATAGATAGATAGATAGATACTCACACACACTGAGTTTTAGATAAACTTGGGAAACTATCAATAGCTTTAAAAATGTCAACATGCCTTATTTTATTAAGGTCTCATTTGATTAATTTTAGAAATCTTGTATTGGTCTAATTCCTAGGATTTCATATTTTGGGTTGATATTTTAAGTGGGATATTATCTTCTATTTTTAGTTAGTTTTTACTGTTAAAGTGATAGACTCCAATGTAAATTATGTACACTCAATTGAGGAAAAGAAGAAAATATTAGAACATCTGTAAATGTTTATTTTTATTTTATTTTAACATTTTAATTTTTAGATTAATAGTAACTAATGTATTAATATATTAGTTCTAGACTAATAATAGCTGACTTTTATATGACACCAACTTTGTGCTATACAAATGCTTTCCACGTATTAACTCACTTAATCCTCACAATACCCTAAGTGGAAATTTTTTTCTTCTCATTTTATAGGCAAGACAAATGAGGCAGAGTGATTATATAACTTGCTTAAGTTCACACAGGTGTGACCCCAAGGCAGTCTTGCTTTTAGTCTCTACACTATGTTGTTTGTAAAGTACATAACTGTAGTTTATAAATAAATATTGGGGTCATATTAGGCTCATAAAATGAGTTGGTTTGCTTTACAAAGATAAGAATCATATGTTTTTAAAAAGTTTTATTTATCAACTTTTAGAGAACCAATATTTTGACACTAGAAGTATAGAAAAATGCTATTAATCTTTAACGTCAACCTTATACCTGGCAATTTCACTTAACTCTTTTATTAGATACATTAATTTGTTCATTCTGTTGGGTTTTCTATGTAATCTTATCAGTGACAAATAATGACAGTTTTATCTCTTCCTTTCAAATTCTTATCATTGTTAATTATTTTCCTTGTCTTATTGTGTGGGTTAGGGCCTTCAATACTATACTGAATGGTAGTGGTGATAAAAGATATCCTTGCTTTATTGCGTTCAAATTTTTGTCAATAAACACTGTCTAACTGAAAAAAAAAAAAAAAAAAAAAAAAAAAAAAAAAAAAAAAAAAAAAAAAAAAGAACAGAATGGGAAAGACTAGAGATCTCTTCAAGAAAATTAGAGATACCAAGGGAACATTTCATGCAAAGATGGGCTCGATAAAGGACAGAAATGGTATGGACTTAGCAGAAGCAGAAGATATTAAGAACAGGTGGCAAGAATACACAGAAGAACCATACAAAAAAGATCTTCACGACATGGATAGTCACAATGGTGTGATCACGCATCTAGAGCCAGACATCCTGGAATGTGAAGTCAAGTGTGCTTCAGAAAGCATCACTATGAACAAAATTAGTGGAGGCGATGAAATTCCAGTTGAGCTATTTCAAATCCTGAAAGATGATGCTGTGAAAGTACTGCACTCAATATGCCAGCAAATTTGGAAAACTCAGCAGTGGCCACAGGACTGGAAAAGGTCAGTTATCATTCCAATCCCAAAGAAAGGCAATGCCAAAGAATGCCCAGACTACCACACAATTGCACTCGTCTCACATGCTAGTAAAGTAATACTCAAAATTCTCCAAGCCAGGCTTCAGTAATATGTGAACCGTGAACTCCCTGATGTTCAAGCTGGTTTTAGGAAAGGCAGAGGAACCAGAGATCAGATTGCCAACATCCACTGGATCATGGAAGAAGCAAAAGAATTCCAGGAAAACATCTATTTCTGCTTTATTGACTATGCCAAAACCTTTGACTGTGTGGTTCACAATAAACTGTGGAAAACTCTGAGAGTGATGGGAATACCAGACCACTTAACCTGCCTCTTGAGAAATCTGTATGCAGGTCAGGAGGCAACAGTTAGAACTGGACATGAAACAACAGAATAGTTCCAAATAGGAAAAGGAGTACATCAAGGCTGTATATTGTCATCCTGCTTATTTAAGTTCTATGCAGAGTACATCATGAGAAACGCTGAACTGGAAGAAACACAAGCCGGAATCAAGATTGCAGGGAGAAATATCAATCACCTCAGATATGCAAATGACACCACCTTTATGGCAGAAAGTGAAGAGGAACTCAAAAGCCTCTTGATGAAAGTGAAAGAGGAGAGTGAAAAAGTTGGCTTACAGCTCAACATTCAGAAAACGAAGATCATGGCATCCAGTCCCATCACTTCATGGGAAATAGATGGGGAAAGAGTAGAAACAGTGTCAGACTTTATTTTTGGGGACTGCAAAATCACTGCAGATGGTGACTGCAGCCATGAAATTAAAAGACACTTACTCCTGGGAAGAAAAGTTATGACCAACCTAGATAGTATATTCAAAAGCAGATACATTACTTTGCTGACTAAGGTCCGCCTAGTCAAGGCTATGGTTTTTCCTTTGGTCATGTATGGATGTGAGAGTCGGACTGTGAAGAAGGCTGAGTGCTGAAGAATTGATACTTTTGAACTGTGGTGTTGGAGAAGACTCTTGAGGGTCCCTTGGACTGCAAGGAGATCCAACCAGTCCATTCTGAAGGAGACCAGCCCTGGGATTTCTTCGGAAGGAATGATGCTAAAGCTGAAACTCCAGTACTTTGGCCACCTCATGTGAAGAGTTGGCTCACTGGAAAAGACTCTGATGTTGGGAGGGATTGGGGGCAGGAGAGGAGGGGGACAACCGAGGATGAGATGGCTGGATGGCATCATGGACTCGATGGACGTGAGTCTGAGTGAACTCTGGGAGTTGGTGATGGACAGGGAGGCCTGGCGTGCTTGGATTCATGGGGTCACAAAGAGTCAGACATGACTGAGCAATTGAAATGAACTGAACTAAGGGGTGGGCAGTAAGGTAGCCAGGAATGTAGTTCGGTCGTAAGCCAGTGAGGTAGCCAGATGCTTGCTTCCTCCAGCTCCCATCTGTCCACCCTTAGGTGTGCTCTCAGTTTCATGTTTCAAGGTGTCTCTTGGGACCTCAGCAGCTTGTTGGAGGGAGAAACAGAGAAGAGCATTTAGCTTCTCTTTAAGGAGACTTCCTGGAAGAAGAGGTAAGACTTTCACTTACTTACACCTGGATACAAGGTGAACATCAAGTCGTGCTGGGAATGGGAGGCTCTTTCTGGAGGGGGCAAGGTGGCAGGTAAGCCCTACCTTCTTTCTGACTTGGGAGAGGAGAGGTGGATGACAAGCAGCAGTATGTGAAATGCTCTTGGCCAGGGCAGAGATGTGTGCTTCCTTAGGAGGAGGAGACAGTTACTTGCAATGAACACCTGTGGTTCTGACCTGCTGCAGGTTATAAGCATAAGAGATATTGTCAGGCAAACTCATATGAGCACACTTTTTTTTTTTTTTTTTGTAAGCAGACACAGAAAATAAAGGAACTTTCTAAATAGTCACATCATTTATCATATTCATTTACTGAGTAAACAATGAGTCCTATGCTATGCCTGACATTATGCTAGAAAGTGCATACATTAGTTCAGTATGATCTCTGTCATTTCAGAATTCCAACAAAGAAAATACAACTCAAATACAACACAAAAAATCTGGTAAATTTTGTACACTTTTCTCCTGGGTCAGGAAGATCACCTGGAGAAAGAAATGGCAATCCATTCCAGTATTCTTGCCTGGAAAATCCCATGGCCAGAGGAGCCTGGCGGAATACAGTCCATGGGTCACAAAGAGTCGGACACAACTGAGTGACTTCACTTTCCCTTTCTCCTATTACTCTATCTTTATCAGTTGGATTTTGGGATCCAGCCAGGGACCTTGAAAGGGCTGAGAAAGGCTTTCCTTCTTGCCTACAAAGCATCAGCCATGCCAGTGCAGAGAAGAGCTGTGGCTGACATATCTTTGGTCTCCGCAGACACTGAATGCAGTGTCGCTGGATGACTGCTGGCCTTCACCTTCACAAGGCAGAGCCTCCCTGGTCTGTGCCATCTCACAGGCTCTTTGTTTCCTTGCATTGAGCATCTCATTGCTTCTGGTTAGGGAGCTGCTTCTGACACAGCTGTGGCTAGACTGTTCTGGATATGTAACTCAGGTTCAGAAGATATCTTCTTCCAAAATCTCTACTTCCTCTTCACCTGTTCTCTCAATCCTTTTCCCAGCAGATTTAGTCTTCACTAATCCACCAACACTGGTCTCATCAAGGCCAACAGTGACCTCAGTGTCAAACCCAGAAGTCTTCATCCCGCTGGATTTTTTTTGTGTGTATAGTATTGGGATTAAAAACATTATTTATTTAATTGGAGGCTAATTACTTTACAATATTGTAGTGGTTTTTGCCATCATTGACATGAATCAGCCATGTGTGTTGTTCCCACGTGTTCCCCATCCTGAACTCCCCTCCCACCTCCCTTCCCATCCCACCCTCAGGGTCATCCTAGGGCACTGGCCCTGAGCACTCTTTCTCATGCTTTGAACCTGGACTGGCCATCTATTTCACACATGTATATGAAATATAGACGTTTCAATGCTATTCTCTTAAATCATCCCATCCTCGCCTCATCCCACAGAGTCCAAAAGACTGTTCTTTACATCTGTGTCTCTTTTGCTGTCTGGCCTATAGGGTTATCATTACCATCTTTCTAAATTCCATATATATGCATTAATATACTGTATTGTTGTTTTTCTTTCTGACTTACTTCACTCTGTATAACATGCTCCAGTCACATCCATCTCATTAGAACTGATTCAAATGCATTCATTTTAATGGCTGAGTAATATTCCATTGTGTATATGTACCACAGCTTTCTTATCCATTCGTCTGCCGATGGACATGTAGGTTGCTTCCACCGCATCTTATGGCAACACTTGGCCCAGCTGATCCCAGGCTCCCTCTAACACCCACATGGGTGTGGCTCCTGCCTTCATTGCCTTCAGGTCTGTGCTAGAATGCCACCTGATTTCTGTCCCTCTCCTCTGGGCACCCAGCCCCATCCCTCCATTGGCTGCCCTTTGTGGCCAGTATTGTAGGGATATATCATTTGCTTACTGTGTAGGTGAAGAGAGACTTTTGCTAACTGTTATAGGTTCCATGACTGGGTCTCTAAAACAAGCTGTCAATACGGAGATTAATATAAGAAAAATTATACTAATTTTTTAATATTCAGTATTATGTGCTGGGGGGCACCACAGGAATCAAAATCAAATATCCAAAATGGTTTTCAGATTTATGACTTTAGCATCCTCTTTTTAGGGGAACAGGAGAGGAGATGTAGGCCACTAAGGGGAGGGTGAATGATTTGGGGGAAAGATGAATAGGCCCTTAGAAGAACAGATGAGAGCTATGATAGTTTGTGACAAAGTCTGGGTATGATTTTGACTTCTGGTCTCCTCTCCTGTGATGAATCACTTCTTCTCAGTTGGTGAAACTCCAGGAGGAATCTGTGGCAATATAGTTCCTTTTGGAAGGATCTGTATTTAGGGAGAGAGAGAGAGTTTAGAGAAAGCCTCTCCAAATGCCTATAGCTCAAAATAATCAACATACCAAAGCAGCCTATTTTGAGGTGCATGTCCTGAACTCCCACCAGAATGAGAGGCTCGGGAGAACAGAGACTCTGTTCTTCCTTTCCAAAGCATGAATGTGGCAGACACATATGCACTCACCCCATTGAGGCTGCCATCCTCAGTGTTCAAGACTCCTGCTCACAGGTTATTACAGAACTCTGAGTACATTTCATGGAGGAAATACCTGAACTTCTAAGTGACTACTACACTTTTAGAAAGAGGACAATGAGGTTTGGAATTATTTTGTTCAATCTGAATAATTATTTTTCTCTTTTTCCTTTTCTGAATCAAAACAAGATCTGAAAATAAAATACTGAGACAGATCATTTTGTGTGTAATGTCTGCACTGGATCAGAGGCAATCACATAGACAGTATACTGAAAGTGTTATAAATAGAGGCAGCAGCCTCACAACAGGCACAGAAACTACCGGAAGACCAACCATACAGGACTTTCACTTTGTTAATATCTAAAATTAGATTGTGAGCTTAATGGCCACAAAATGTCAATTGCTTCATAGCTGAACCTCGTGTACATTTTACTCTGACCTCCAAATCATGTATGATATGATGTGAGTTATTAGGAGAGAAAGTTTTATCAAGTAGACTAACTTAAAACTGAGGGTGATCATGTCATGAAAAACAAGGTAATATGTATGCTAATATGATCAAAGGGGTTTTGGAAGATAAAAAAATCAACAATTTTTAATAAGACTCATTGTCTTATATACTTTATCTTTCTCTCTTTACTCCATCCTTTCTTTCTACTTTCAGTGTTATTCAGGGTCAACTATAATTTCTTCCAACATTAGGGAAAAAATAAATCCACCTCTTTCTGTAGATACTAGAACTACTCAGCTTCATTTAAAAATACCATATGCAAACTATATTTAAAAAGCAACCTTACTAACAACGAACAAGTCTTCAATTAATCAAGTCAAAATTAGTTTTTAAAAAATGTCTTGATTTAGAATATTGATAAAATGATATTATAGGGAAATCATCACTTGCTCATTATACCTTTAAACAGAAGAATTTAATTTAAAAAATTTTAGTGGAGTTTTCCATTAAAGCAAAATCATCTTTATAAAATGGGAAATCCTGGCTGATTTCCTTTTAGGTAAATCTGTAAACCAGATGATTCCCTCAGTAATCCCTCTTGGGGGTCTCAGACTCTTGTTCTATTTTTTCTTAGAGATTAACTGGAAAGGAATAGCTGTGACATCTTGAATTACTAAAGCATCCTTACCTGTACAAATTTATAGCACATCTGCAGATGGTCCATGAACTATTATCATCAATAGTTTACATTTTGCTACCATTGAAAGTAAATGTAGAAAGCACTCAGCAAGATTTGGTGTCTTTCATTTCTGTTTCAATGGTAAGCTTATTTGTTTTTTTTTAAACAACTATTTCTAAAGTGTACTTGAGTCACTAATATATAATGTCTGTATTTGTAGATAAATGACAATTATATCAAAATATTTCAATAACAGAATATTGTATTTGTTACTGAGCCCAGGTTTGGCTGCTTGCTGCTCCAAAACCAATACTTCAGAAACAAGTGCTGGAAGGAGCAGAGAGTTTGCCTTATTTAGGAGGCTGGCAACCTGG
Organism: Budorcas taxicolor; assembly: GCF_023091745.1. Classification (NCBI taxonomy): domain Eukaryota; kingdom Metazoa; phylum Chordata; class Mammalia; order Artiodactyla; family Bovidae; genus Budorcas; species Budorcas taxicolor. The sequence goes on along the minus strand of NC_068930.1, from coordinate 6,102,891 downwards.
GGAGAAGTTGGACTTGTGTCCAAATAACCAACCCCAAAGATACTGCTTGGTCATGAAAGATTTTAAAGGGACACGTTAGGGGATGAGGTCAGAGTCTTCAAAATCTTCCACTGTGTACAGACTTTCTTCTGAGGTACCAGAGTGGTGTCCAAGAATCTTGGGCTCAGCCTAAAGTTACCATCCTCCACCTGGGTGGGGAACCAAGATATTGTCATGTACATTCCTTGAGGAGAAATCAGGACCCTTCCCCAGAGCTACTCCTCCTTTTTTTTCTGTATTTCTTTCTTTCCCTGATAAGCAACTGATTAAATCTACTCTGTGGAACTCAGAAAATGTCTAGGAGGCTGAATGGAGCCCGTTTCATACAAACAGAAAACAGGGGACACAGAAAGGATTTGTATATTGGAGGGCCCCACAAGGCCTCAAATTAATAAGTGACCTGGAATGTAGTTCAGCAATCATAGAATCTGATGCCCTTATGGACACCAAGACCTGAGGAAGTCATGTGTCAGCTGTACCACATGAATAATTAATGGTAAAACTGAAATTACACTTGATTCTTTTCACATGAATCTCATGTACCAGCTCAGTAGGTAAATAAAACGATACGCTAACTTTCACATTCCTCACATGAGAAAATTTTTTTTTATTTTTTAAATTTCTTAATTTTTTAAAATTTTATTTATTTATTTTTTAAATTTTAAAATCTTTAATTCTTACATGCGTTCCCAAACATGAACCCCCCTCCCACCGCCCTCCCCATAACATCTCTCTGGGTCATCCCCATGCACCAGCCCCAAGCATGCTGTATCCTGCGTCAGACATAGACTGGTGATTCGATTCTTACATGATAGTATACATGTTAGAATGCCATTCTCCCAAATCATCCCACCCTCTCCCTCTCCCTCTGAGTCCAAAAGTCCTTTATACACATCTGTGTCTTTTTTGCTGTCTTGTATACAGGGTCGTCATTGCCATCTTTCTAAATTCCATATATATGTGTTAGTATACTGTATTGGTGTTTTTCTTTCTGGCTTACTTCACCCTGTATAATCGGCTCCAGTTTCATCCATCTCATCAGAACTGATTCAAATGAATTCTTTTTAACGGCTGAGTAATACTCCATTGTGTATATGTACCACAGCTTTCTTATCCATTCATCTGCTGATGGATATCTAGGTTGTTTCCATGTCCTGGCTATTATAAACAGTGCTGCGATGAACATTGGGGTACATGTGTCTCTTTCAATTCTGGTTTCCTCGGTGTGTATGTCCAGCAGTGGGATTGCTGGGTCATAAGGTAGTTCTATTTGCAATTTTTTAAGGAATCTCCACACTGTTCTCCATAGTGGCTGTACTAGTTTGCATTCCCACCAACAGTGTAGGAGGGTTCCCTTTTCTCCACATCCTGTCCAGCATTTATTGCTTGCAGATTTTTGGATCGCAGCCATTCTGACTGGTGTGAAGTGGTACCTCATTGTGGTTTTGATTTGCATTTCTCTAATAATGAGTGATGTTGAGCATCTTTTCATGTGTTTGTTAGCCATCCGTATGTCTTCTTTGGAGAAATGTCTGTTTAGTTCTTTGGCCCATTTTTTGATTGGGTCGTTTTTCTGGAATTGAGCTGCATAAGTTGCTTGCATATTTTTGAGATTAGTTGTTTGTCAGTTGCTTCATTTGCTATTATTTTCTCCCATTCAGAAGGCTGTCTTTTCACCTTGCTTTTATTTTCCTTTGTTGTGCAGAAGCTTTTAATTTTAATTAGATCCCATTTGTTTATTTTTGCTTTTATTTCCAGAATTCTGGGAGGTGGATCATAGAGGATCCTGCTGTGATTTATGTCGGAGAGTGTTTTGCCTATGTTCTCCTCTAGGAGTTTTATAGTTTCTGGTCTTACATTTAGGTCTTTAATCCATTTTGAGTTTATTTTTGTGTGTGGTGTTAGAAAGTGATCTAGTTTCATTCTTTTACAAGTGGTTAACCAGTTTTCCCAGCACCACTTGTTAAAGAGATTGTCTTTACTCCATCGTATATTCCTGCCTCCTTTGTCAAAGATAAGGTGTCCATATGTGTGTGGATTTATTTCTGGGCTTTCTATTTTGTTCCATTGATCTATATGTCTGTCTTTGTGCCTGTACCATACTGTCTTGATGACTGTGGCTTTGTAGTAGAGCCTGAAGTCAGGTAAGTTGATTCCTCCAGTTCCATTCTTATTTCTCAAGATTGCTTTGGCAATTCGAGGTTTTTTGTATTTCCATGCAAATCTTGAAATTATTTGTTCTAGTTCTGTGAAAAATATGGCTGGTAGCTTGATAGGGATTGCATTGAATTTGTAAATTGCTTTGGGTAGTATACTTATTTTCACTATATTGATTCTTCCGATCCATGAACATGGTATATTTCTCCATCTATTAGTGTCCTCTTTGATTTCTTTCATCAGTGTTTTATAGTTTTCTATATATAGGTCTTTAGTTTCTTTAGGTAGATATATTCCTAAGTATTTTATTCTTTTCATTGCAATGGTGAATGGAATTGTTTCCTTAATTTCTTTTTCTACTTTCTCACATGAGAAAATTTTGAAAGTAAAAATGTTTTATTTTAAAAGTGATTAAATTATTTTATATGGGATAATGTGAGTGGTAACTTTTCTCTCTCAAATCATAGCAAATTTTATTATTTCTGCTATAAAAAGGAAAAATTGAGGTTTGTATTTTAAAGCATACCTAGATGATGATATCAGTTGTTACTTTGTGAAAAAGTCTTTCAAATTTATTGTGGCCTGTGCCATCAAGTAAACTTAATTTTGGAAATTTGTAAAAATACTGAAAGTAATTAGTTGGTCTTATTCTCCCCTCCACCCCCAATCTACTTTTGACTGTTTTATCTTTATCAAAGAATTATTTATGTTAAGAGTTTTCGGAAAGAACGTTGAAATATTATTTTCAAATTAAAGTTTTCAAATCCATCTGAAACCATTTACCTCATTTTGGGACCTGAACTCATGTGCTGGGACTCGAACCCAGCCAAAACCCAGTCTTCCAACTGAGATCACAGATCTGTTTTCAGGATCTAATGAAGCTCAGGTTCTTGATGTCTCATCACAGAAAGAATTCAGTGAGAGATAGAGTGATAGGTAGGAAATGGATTTATGCAGAGAGAAACACACTCCACAGACAGAGTGTGGACCATCACAGAGTGTGGTAGTCTTGAAATGTAGTGTGGCTAGCTTTTGTGGGCTGGGTAATCTCATAGGCTAATGAGTGGGAGGGATTATTCTAACTATTTTGGGGGAGGGGTGGCTATTCCCAGGAATTGGGCCACTGCCCCCTTTTGGGTCTTTTGACAGTGCCTTGGAAAGTGCCCATTATGGTGCCTTTGGGTGTGTCACTTAGCTTGTTGATTGAAGATCAAGGTCCAATTGAAGTTGATTTGTCTGCCATCTTGGACCCACTTCATTCTAATGTTTTACTTTTTAAAAATTTATTTTAATTGAAGGATGATTGCTTTATAATGTTGTATTGGTTTCTTGGATACATTAACATGAATCAGCCATAGGTATAGACATGTCCCCTTCCTGTTAAACCTCTCTTCCACCCCATCCCATCCCTTGTCACAGAGCACCAGGCTGAGCTCCCTGAACTATAGTGTAACTTCCCATTAGCTATTTTACACATGGTAATGTATATATTTTAATGCTACTCTCTCAGTTTATCCCAACTTCTCCCTCACTTGCTGCATCCATAAGTTTGTTCTCTATGTCTGAGTCTCTATTCCTGCTCTGCAAATAGGTTCATTAGTATAATTTTTCTAGACTCCATATATATGTATCAATATATGTTATTTCTTGTTCTCTTTGTGGCTTACTTCACTCTGTATAACAGGCTCTAGTTCATCCACCTCACTAGACCTGATTAAATTTGTTCGTTTTTGTGGCCAAGTAATATTCCACTATATGTATGTATTACATTTTCATTATCCATTCATCTGTCAATGAACATCTAGGTTGCTTCCATGTCCTGGTTATTGTAAATAGTGCTGCAGTGAAAATTGGGGTGCATGTTAAGTCACTTTGATTATGCCTGGTTCTTTGTGACCCTGTGAACTGTGGCCTGCCAGGCTCCTCTCTCCATGGGATTCTCACTTGAGTGAGTGGCCTTGTGCTCCTCCAGGGGATTTGCCTTACCCAGGGATTAAACCTGCATCTCCTGCATTGCAGGAAGATTCTTTACCGCTGTGCCACTGGGGAAGCCTGAACATTGGGGTATATGTGTCTTTTTCAATTATGAGTTTCTCAGGGTATATACCCGGTAGTGGGATTTCTGGATTGTATGGTACTTCTATTTCTAGTTTTTAAAGAAATTTCCATTCTATTCTCCATAGTGGCTGTATCAGTTTACATTCCCATCAACAGCACAAGAGTGTTCCCTTTTCTCCACATCCTCTCCAGCATTTATTGTTTGTAGATTTTTTGATGATGGCCATTCTGACTGGTGTGAGGTGATACCCAATTGTAGTTTTGATTTACATTTCAGAGTGAAAAAGTTGGCTTAAACCTCAGCATTCAGAAAATGAAGATCACGGCATCTGGTCCCATCACTTCATGGGAAATAGATGGGGAAACAGTGGAAACAGTGTCATACTATTTTGAGAGGCTCAAAAATCACTGCAGATGGTGACTGAAGCCATGAAATTAATAGACGCTTACTCCTTGGAAGGAAAGTTATGACCAACCTAGACAGCATATTGGAAAGCAGAGACATTACTTTGCCAACAAAGGTCTATCTAGTCAAGGCTATGAATTTTTCAGTGGTCATGTATGGATGTGAGAGTTGGACTGTGAAGAAAGCTGAGCACCGAAGAATTGATGCTTTTGAACTGTGGTGTTGGAGAAGACTCTTGAGAGTCCCTTGGACTGCAAGGAGATCCAATCAGTCTATTCTAAAGGAGATCAGTCCTGGGTGTTCTTTGGAAGGACTGATGCTAAAGCTGAAACTCCAATACTTTGGCCACCTCATGTGAAGAGTTGACTCATTGGAAAAGACTCTGATGCTGGGAGAGATTGGGGGCAGGAGGAGAAGGGGATGACAGAGGATGAAATGGCTGTGTTGCAGGAAGGGGGACCCCTTCCAGGGCCTGAAACTGGGGTCTTGTCTAATACTCGGAAATGAATTGTCTGAGGAGACACATGTGCTGGCAAAGCAAGAGATTTTACTGGGAAAGGGCACCCGGGTGGAGAGCAGTAGGGTAAGGGAACCCAGGAAAACTGCTCTGCCACGTGGCTTGCAGTCTCGGGTTTTATGGTGATGGGATTAGTTTCCGGGTGGTCTTTGACCAATCATTCTAATTCAGAGTCTTTCCTGGTGGCGCACACATTGCTCAGCCAAGATGGATGCTAGCAAGAGGGATTCTGGGAAGTGGATAGACACACAGTGTCTCCTTTAGACCTTTCCCGAACTCTTCCAGTTGGTGGTGGCTTATTAGTTCCATATTCCTTACCAGGATCTCCTGTCATAAAACAACTCATGCAAATGGCTACTATGGTGCCTGGCCAGGGTGAGCGGTTTCAATCACTGTGCTTCCCCTAACAGCTGGATGGCACCACTGACTCGATGGACATGAGTTTGAGTGAACTCTGGGAGTTGGTGATGGACAGGGAGGTCTGGCGTGCTGCAATTCATGGGGTTGCAAAGAGTAGGACATGACTGAGTGACTGAACTGAACTGAACTGAATAATAAGTGATGCTGGGCATTTTTTAACATGCTTATTAGCAATCTATATATAATATCCCAGTTATTGACTTATAAATAATAAAGAATTTACTATAACTTCCTACGAAAGGAATATTATGAAAGAAATTTCCAAGAATGTCTGTGAGATATTTTAGATCACTTTGTATGTACACTTGAGTGAAGAAAATATATAGAGTAATGGATGACAACTAAGCCAGAATTATAAATAACAACTGATAAGTCTCCAGAATGCAATGTCCATGAAATTTGCTGTCATCATTAATAAGCCACAGATTACTATTATTGTCCAATGGAAATAATTTTAAAAATAATTTTTAGAGTTATTGAAATGTGGAGGGTGAAGTTTAATTATGCTGATTTTTTTTTCCTGTGTCTGAGGTGAACTAGGGTTTGGAGTTAACAGACTGCCGCATCTGAGGACCTTAGTCAGCAATAGACTGGAAGCTGAGCCCAGAACTTCTGTGATAAGGAAGGTGGGAAGCAGAAAATATGCCTCTCTGGCACGGGGATTAATTTGAGCTATTTTGAGAAACAACAGATGCTGGAGAAGCTCTGAAAACTGAGAAGTTACTCTTTTGTAAGGGAAATTTACATTTATAAAGGAAACCTCCATTTGTAATAGTGTTTCCCTCTCTGAGAGGGAGGGGAAAGGCTCCTTGGAGCCACCAAGTGGAGGCTTGGGCTTAAATCTGCATAGCAAACCTAACTTTTATCTTGCTTTTCTGTTCACCACCCCTCAAGTGGCCTCCCAACCTTTCTTTCGTCTTTAGCAAAATTGGTGTTTAAATTGGTGGTCTAAGAGGAGGGGTGCTTCCTTTCTGTAGGGAGGAGGTTCTAGCTCCCTACTTGGCTCTGTTGATACATGTGCTCCAAAGACAACAGTGGTGAAAGTTGCAGGTTCCCACTGGACTTCCTCAGACACATATTGGGAGGGAGGGGAAAGGCTCCTTGGAGCCACCAAGTGGAGATGGAAGCCCAGGCTCTCCTCTCAGTATTTCCTAACACAGTCTTGGCAGGAGATGATGGTCACAGGGTTACATATGAGTGAGGAAGGAAATACAGGCTTTCCTCTGAGCTTTTCATTTCGAGGAGGGAGGACAGGCTCCTGTTTTTTCCCATATGTAGTTATTTTTCTGAAACTTTTCTCTTTTCAGGCTGCCTTTTTCTTGATCCTTTGGTTACAGAGAGTGAGTCTTTCCAAAATTTTTCTTGTTTCTGTTTTCTGTGCCTTTTGCCTTCTCCAGACTACCAGTTTCTCTAGCACACCTGTTACCAAACTAAACTTGGGTTCACTTCCCATACTCAATAAAGCCAATCTACTGACATTAGGCTGTGGTGAAAAAAGTACAGCATTTATTGTAAAGGTGGTGCTGACTGAAAAAAAAATACATGCAACCTAAAAGTTGAGAGTTATATTTATTTAGTGGAATTTTGTTAAGACTTCAAGTCTGGGAAAGAGTATCTCAAGTGACCCTAAAAGAACTGTTTCCAGGGAAGTAGAGGCAGGAACTAAAGTTTTCAGCAAGGGACAGGTAGTCTGAATATCAAAAAGATTATTGTTAATTAAGGAAAAACAGATATCTCAAATTGAGGAATTTAGCACTCTTCTGTGTATGGGAAGAAGAAAGTGTCTGGGCTCACTGCAATCATTGCTTTCATATGCATCTCAGCTATCTGGGGCAAGCATCCTGTTTCTTGATTATTTACATCCTTAGTTCCTCATTCAATGGAAGGAGTGGTGCATGTGGTGGATGGCTGTGGCTTATGCTTTCTACATCCCCCCAAAGCCCATCGTGCTTCCTGTGGGGAGTGGCTAATGGCTGCCAGAAAGCTGGCATTTGAGGCTGGAATCCCTGAAGACTGTGACATCCTTACTTATTCATATGGCAGGAGATACTCCATTTCACAGTGGCAAACAAGGAGAGCAAGTTTTCATGTTCTAAAATCCTGAAATTCCTGAAAAGTTTCAGCAAAGCATTTTTAAAGGCCAGGTAAGGGAAGGGCATTCCAGGGTACATGATCAGCAGGGGCACGATTCTCTGATGGGTTGATGGTGAGGTAAGAGAGTGGTGTCACAGGGGTTACCATTATAAGTCCTTAGGCACCAGTAGGTATGTGCTCATGGTGATCAAGTCATCTTCCATTTGGTGGTGGTTTTAGCATCTGAAAATTAACGTGGGAAATGTGCTATTATCTACGTACTTTAGAGAGGAGCTAAAACAGAGGATATGGGGTCTGTCCTGGGAAGGCCCCATAGGGTCCTTCTTGGTTACATACCTTTTGTGATATACCAGGTAAAAAGAAAATACGAATACTAACCACAGTGTAGGTCCTTGGGTCCCCAAAGCTCAGATGGTCTTCCTTCTCTACACTCTTCAGAATTACCTTACCTTATCACATTGTTGTATATAATATCCAGCTATTTTAGGTGTACTGTGTGAACTAGTCCAGTTTTCCTTCTAGCGTTGTTTCTCTTCTGTCTAAAGAATTTCTTTTAGTAACTCTTCTTTTTAGAGCAAGTCTTCTGACAATGAATCTTCTTAGTCTTCCTCCATATGAGTCTCTTTCTTAAAGGATAGTTTCAATGAAAATAGGATCCTGAATTGACAATATTTTTTTCAGCACTTAAAAAATATGGTGCCATTTCCTTTTAATTTTCATCATTTCTGATGAGAGACCCATAATTGTTTGAACTGTTATTCCTCTCTAGATAACACATAATTTTTAATGATGCTCACACAAATATTCCTTCATTTTAAGTTTTCAGCAGCTTGTGTCTGGGTATAAGGTTTCTGGGTTTATCCTTGTTAGGATTCACTGTATCTCTTGAATCTGTTGTTTCACGTATTTTAACAATCTTAGCAAGTTTTCATCATTATTTTTTCAATTCTTTTCCCCAAGTCTGTAGTCTGTCTCCTCTTCTTCAGGGACTCTGACGACATAAATGTTGAATCTTTAATTATTGTCTTACAGGTCTCAAAGACTTTTCATTTCCCCCCCCAGTCTTTCTTCCTCTATTGTTCACATTGAATAATGCCTATTGTTTCCAACATCTATCATCACATTGATTGCCTCTCCTGCTTTCTTCCCATTTGAGTTGAGATTTTCATGACCCTTCATGGGTCATGTGATTTTTGTTTATATCCCTGACGTGTAAACAATGAGACTCTGTTTTTGTTTTTTTTTAATTTTGCTTTCTGTGGGCTTCTTCTAATGTCAGTTCAATTCTCAAAGACTTTGCAGTGATTTTCAGGTCTGTTCTGCATATACTACATCCAGTGGTCAGTCTGGGAACTGTGTGGAGGCTCTCAGGGTCTTTGACAAACCAACTATTATCTGTTTCATGTCTGCATGAGTCTAGGGTGAACCCAAGTGTTCAAAACAATTTATGATCCCATTCTCCTAAACTCTTTTCTCTCCATTGTTACAAAATTATTTTCCCAGTTCCCTAAATTTTCTGTTTCAGGCCTTTGGACAACTACCTACTCCTATGGTTCTGACACACTTAAGACCAAGTGGTGGGAGAACAAAAAGCTACATGACTAACCCTACTCTATTGGCACCACAGTTCTGCTCAGTGAAAGAGTTCCTTTCTGCACAGAACTTCACCAACCTAAAACATGTCTCTTTGCCATATTAAATTGTTTTAAACTGGTTATTTTCTGGGAAACAGCAGACCTAGAAACTGCTCTAAAAACAAAGTAGGAATTTGCCTTTTGTAAGAAACAAACATTTGTAGGGGAAATTTCTATTTGTAAGAGTGTCTATCTTTCTCTACCGGGAAGAAATGCTGTACCTGCAATGGAGAAGACAATGACTTAAATCTGCATCACTACCACCTGGCAGAGGAACCAGAAATCAAATTGCCAACATCCAACAAAGGTTCTTCTAGTCAAGGCTATGGTTTTTCCAGTATGGATGTGAGAGTTGGACTATAAAGAAAGCTGAGAGCTGAAGAATTGATGTTTTTGAACTGTGATGTTGGAGAAGATTCTTGAGAGTCCCTTGGACTGCGAGGAGATCCAACCAATCCATCCTGAAGGCAATCAGTCTTGAATATTCATTGGAAGGACTGATGCTAAGGCTGAAACTCCAATACTTTGGCCACCTGATGTGAAGGATTGACTCACTGGAAAAGACCCTGATGCTAGGAAAAATCGAAGGCAGGAGGAGAAGGGGACGACAGAGTATGAGACGGTTGGATGGCACAGCTGACTCAAAGGACATTGAGTTTGAGTAGAGTTGCTGATGGACAGGGAAGCCTGGCGTGCTGCAATTCATAGGGTCACAAAGAATCAGACATGACTGAGCAACTAATCTCATGTATGGATGTGAGAGTTGGACCATAAAGAAGGCTGAGCACCAAAGAATTGATGATTTTGAACTGTGGTGTTAGAGAAGACTCTGGAGAGTCTCTTGGACTACAAGGAGATCAAACCAGTCCATAAAGGAAATCAGTCCTGAATATTCAGTGGAAGGACTAATGCTGAAGCTGAAGCTCCAATACTTTGGCCATCTGATGCAAAGTACTGACTCACTGAAAATATCCTGATGCTGGGAAAGATTGAAGGCAGGAGGAGAAGGGGACGACAGAGGATGAGATGGTTGAAAGGCATCACAGACTCAATGGATAAGAGTTTGAGCAAGTTCTGGAAGTTGGTGATGGACAAAGAGGCCTGGTGCGCTGCAGTCCATGGGGTCTCAAAGAGTCGGACATGGCTGAGCAACTGAACTGACTGATGGATTACCCTTGTTTACTCTTGTGTTTACTCATCACCTCCCATAACTAACTCTCCCCACCCTTAATATTGTTTTTGGTTTTAGCTGAGGATGTTATTTAAGGTGAGGACCTTGAACATTTTGTCAAATTACTCAAGTTTTCCTGGGTGTTTCTCATGTATACATATTGTTATTAATTTTTTTTAAATAATTTTCTCCTGCTAATCTGTGTCATATCAATTTAATTCTTAGACCAGCCATGGAACCTAGAAGGGGATAGGGAAGTGTCTTTTTCCCTGACACTGTTGTTCCTCTCCACACTTGCCACTCACACTGGCCCATTGGAAACTCACTATGAGACCATTGCAGCACTGGGTATAAGAGAGATTAAAGCAAAGGAGAAGCACTCATCACTCCCAGAGATTCCCCTCATTGTCTCTGAATTTGAAGGGTCCCCTTACTGCTCTATCAGCCAAAATGAAAGAGTTTCTAATGTATCGCACTATGTCTACACCGGAGTGTTCACTTTCAAGTTTTGGGCTGTGTTGAGTTCAGGCTAGAGAGACCAGAACCAAAAACTGTTGAATTTACTGTTTTAGGTAGTTCTCAGATTCTTGTTTTCTCCCCTGATCTACCTGCCTGTGTTTATTTTCCAGACTGTCAAGTAGTTGTCTTTGCATTTTCATCAGGTTTCATATATGATGAGGTGTATTTTCGCTACCTCTACAGTCATATGATCAATTTATCAATGTAAGCTTGCTTGGTGTGTAACCCTGATTGGATTTTCTGAGCTCATTAGACAAAGAGAAGTAGAGACTTGGTAATATTATGTTTACTTAATTAGGTCACAGTCCTTGTGAACTGTGAAAATTCTCCTTACATATGGGCAGTGTTTTCTTTGAGACAAAAGCTAATGACGCCATTGGTAAAACTTTCTCCTTTTAAATTCCCACATCAACACATAGATCTGAAGGAGGTACAAGGATGTACAAAGGCATAGATGAAATGAATTTGATTTCCTTCAATTTTTTCAGAGAGTATCTTGCTATAGGAAAAATTTAGTGTGGTTAACACTTTTTTTCATTACCCTCTATTTCATCACACTTTGCTTCTTCATTGATATTAATGATCTGAAAAATAATATAAACTAGAAAAATGCTCAGTGTTATGGTTTGAATTTTGTCTCTACCTCACCCAAGTTCATATGTTGAAGTTTTGACCAAGAGTGACGCAGATTTTTACCTTATTTGGAAATAGGATTGTTGCAGATATAATTGTGTAAGATGACATCATAAAGAATTAACCTCCAAAATATACAAGCAGGTCATGCAGCTCAATACCAGAAAATGAACAATCTAATCAAAAGGTGTGCAAAAGACCTAAACAGACATTTCTCCAAAGAAGACATACAGATGGCTAATAAACACATGAAAAGATGCTCAACGTTACTCATTAGTACAGAAATGCAAATCTAAACCACAATGAGGTATCATCTCATGCTGGTCAGAATGGGCATGATCAAAAAGTCTATAATAAATGTTGGAGAGGGTATGGAGAAAAGGGAACTCTCTTGCACTGTTGGTGGGAATGTAAACTGGCACAGCCACTATGGAGAATAGTGTGGAGATTCCTTAAAAAACTGGGAATAGAACTGCTGTACGACCCAGAAATCCCACTTCTGGGCATACACACCAAGGAAACCAGAATTGAAAGAGACACGTGCACCCCAATGTTCATCACAGCACTGTTTATAATAGCCAGGACATGGATGCAACCTAGATGTCCATCGGCAGGTGAATGGATAAGGAAGTTGTGGTACATATACACAATGGAATACTAGTCAGCTATAAAAAGAACACATTTGAGTTAGTCCTAATGAGGTGGATGAACCTGGAGCCTGTTATTAATAGTGAAGTAAATCAGAAAGAGAAAGACAATTACTGTATATTAATTCATATGTATGAAATTTAGAAAGACAGTAACCACAATCCTACCTGCAGGGCAGCAAAAGGAGACACAGATGTAAAGAACAGAGTTTTGGTCTCAGTGGGAGAAGGTGAGAGTGGGATACTTTGAGAAAATAGCATTGAAACATGTACATTACCGTATGTACCAGAGATGACAGTGCAAGTTTGATGCATGAAGCAGGGCACCCAAAGCCAGTGCTCTGGGGCAACCCAGATAGATAGGGTGGGGAGGGGGTTGGAGAGGTGTTCAGGATGGGGAGGCACACCTGTGGCCACTTCATGTTGATGTATGGCAAAAACCATTACAATACTGCAGTTATTCTCCAGTTAAAATAAGTTAATAATAATAATTAAAAAAAGATGAAATCACATTGGAGAGAGTGGGCCTCTAATGCAATATGGCTGGTGTCCTTATAAAATAGGGAAATTTAGACATAGCACGAAAGGAAAAAGAAACTTGGAGAAAAAAACAAAAACTAGAGATTGGAGTGATGCTTCTATAAGCCAAGTCATGCCAAAGATTGCCGGGAAACCACTAGAATCTGGGATAGAGATGTGAAACAGATTCCCTCCCATAGCTCTCAGAAGAACCAGTCTTGCTGACACCTTGATCTAGGACTTCTACATGAAACTCTAAGACAATTAATTGCTGTTTTCTAAGCTAGTTTTGGATATTTTGTTATAGCAGTCCTAGCAAACTGAGACACTGAGGAACACAACAACTCAAGAAATACATTTTCAGAAATCTATTCAAACAATTTAGATTTTTTTTGCCAGTGAAAATCTGTATGTTTGGGAAATTGTACTAAACCCTATGGAAAATAATAACAGAATAAAGGTTTAAAAAAAATTGTACATTTGTTATCTTAAAAGTAGATGTGTAAACAAAGTGTAAGAGTAGCTAGCAGAAATATTCTAAGGTCTCAGTGCTGCATTGTGAAAAATAAAATAAAATAATTAGTTTTTCTCACATGATATTCAGTTCATATAAAAGAAATGTTGGCAAGGCGTGATTGGCTTTGCTATTTATTATGATACATCCTAAATGGAGAGAGATTGCAGCTGAAGCTGGAGAAGACTCAAATTACACAGGGAGTAAGGCATGAGAGCTTACAAATTGGGGGAATATGTGTGTGGGGTGGAGGTTAAGTTGGGGAAATCTTAACAATTTAGACAAATAAATGCCAGAAGCAGTGCCCTGATGAATGAGATGAAGATTTTATATAGTAACATTAAAAATGTTCTTGCAAATGCTCCTGGTTTTTTATAAATCTCACTTTTTTAAAAGATACCTTAAGAAAATCACGGTGAAGACAAAATAATGGTGTGAGGGGCACAGGGAGACACATATACTGAATTGGCAAAGTCAGTGAAGACAGTCACTCGAAGTCATTTGTGACTGATCCAAGGGCTTACAACAAATGGAGAACGACTTATGCAATAAAATCCATGGAAACACAGCACCAAAAACAGTGGGAGGCTATTCCAGATGAGCTAGTGATTCTGCCAAGTTTTCTCAGCTGTGCCTTGTTGAACGACGCTTCCTGTGGTTATCAAAACTGAGTGGCAGATCCCATCCTCCCCTACTCCCTGTAGAAAAGCTACAGTAGGTCGTTTTGGGAGCTGTTGAACAGTGGAAAACACCATTTTTCACAGCCCCATGCTAAGGAAGTCCTGTATCAAGTGAGTATCAGCATCCGGGTAGTTACAGATGCCCCATTCTCAGGTTGTGCTATATATTGGGATAATCTGGAAAGGACAGCTGCTGAAAAGTAGAGTCCCCCCTTTCTCTAAGTTCTGTGTTATGTGAGAGCTGCTCCAGTGGACTGGGCAGCTGAGTGGAAGATTCCTCCTCCTCCTTTCCTAGCTTCCTAAGGCTAAAGACTCATTCCAGGTGTTGACTCAGCAGCCAGGGACATTGGCCCATCCCATCCTCTCTGGGCAGGCTGGGAGGTTTGGCAGAAGTTGCATCATAGCCCCAGTCCTCCTGCACTTCACTTCCCACCTCACACAGTTCTAGCTGCATAGAGGGTTATGTGAGGCAGCCAGCAAAGAGCAAAACTCTCCTCCCCTCCCTTCAGGTTTGTATCATATTGCAAAGATCCTCTCCAACAGAGTTGTGCTGAGCTTAGTCGCTCAGTCATGTCTGACTCTTTGTGACACCATGACCTCAAGTCTACCAAGCTCCTCTGTTCATGGGGATTCTCCAGGCAAGAATACTAGAGTGGGTTGCCATTCCCTCCTACAGGGGATCTCCCCAGGGATCAAACCCAGGTCTCCCACATTGTAGGCAGATTCTTTGCAGTCTGAACCACCAGGGAAGCACAAGAATATTGGAGTGGATAGCCTATCCCTTCTCCAGGGGATCTTCCCAGCTCAGGAATCAAACTGGAATCTCCTGCATTGCAGGTGGATTCCTTGCCAGCTGAGCTATCCGGGAAGCCGACATAGTGGGAGCAAACCTCAAGGACTGGGAATTACTGGGAATTCTCTGCTCCTGCCAAGGGGGTGATTGAACTGAATCAGACTGTGGAGCATTTTGTGAAGCAGAAAAATGTTAACAACAATACAGTAATTAATGAGCAATTTGTGAAATCTAGCAGCTAGGTGTGATGACAGTGGATGCAGACAGCCAGAAGCTCTGAGAGGAGAGAGTGTAAGAGACAGTGAAAAGAGCACAGATAAAATTACAGTCCTAGTGGACAGAATTGCATGAATCCCCAAGGCTGCATTCTGTGAAGAGTATTAGCTCAGGCTTCTCATTGCAGGGGAAATAACTGTCACTGAAACAGAGAAAAAATGATAATAATGAGCATGAATCAATAAAAGTTGGTCTTTGTTAAGATCAATGAAACAAACGAAGCTTTAGCTAAACTGACAGTAGAAGGTGAGAAGATGCAAATGACTAAAGTCAGGAATTAAGCGGGGGGGACATCAAAGACTATTTTACAGAAATAACCTGGATTATAAGGAGATACTATGAGCAATTGACGCCAAAATATTAGATAATTTAGAGAAAATGAAAAACTTTTAGAAAGACACAAATTACTGAAATTGAACCAAGAAGAAATATAAAGTCTCAAATGACCAATGATGAGTAAAGAGATAGAATTAATAATTTAAAAGCTTCTTAAAAAGTAAAGACTCAGGACCAGTTAACTTCACTGGTGAATGCTATTAAACATTTAAAGAAGAATGAACACCAATTTTACTGACTCTTTACTGACTCTTCCATAAACTAAAAAGGTGTGAACACTTTCCTCCTCATCCTATGAGGCCAGTATTACTCTGATACCAAAATCAGACAATGATATCACAAGGAAAAAAAAGAACACACACACACACACTACAGACAAGAAGCTCTTAAGCATATAGATGCAAAAACTATTATAAAAATATTATCAAACATAATATAGCAGCATATAAAAATATTATACATCATAATCAGGGAAATTTATCTCAGAAAGACAACCACAGTTTAATATCCAAAAATCAATGCACTATACCATACTAATCAATAAAGGACAAAATACATGAGTATTTAAATAGGTACTGACAAAGGATTTAGCAAAACCCAACACCCTTTCATGATAAAATAACTCAAAAAATAGGAATAAAAGGCCGTTACCTCAAATTCACAGAAGGAATCAGCAAAAAGCTTACACTAACATAATGCTAAATGGTAAAAGACTAAAAAGTCTCACTCCTAATATTGGGAACAAGACACAGATGTCCACTCTTCCTACTTCTATTTAGCATTGCAATGGGGATTCTAATTAGGACAGATAGGCAAGCAAAACAAATAAAAAACATTCACAATAGAAAGGAAAAAGTGAAGGTATCATTTTTCACAGATAACATAATCTTGTATAGAGAAGATTCTAATAAAAGCAAGCTGATCCTGAAGTTCATATAGAAATGCAAAGGATATGGCACAGACAAAATATCTTCATAAGAGAAATAAGGCTGTTATTCAGTAACTCAGTGGTGTCTGACTCATTTCAACCTCAAGCACTGCAGCACGCCAGTCTTCCCTGTCCTTCACCATCTCCTGAAACTTGCTCTAACTCAGGTCCATTGACTTGGTGATGCCATCCAACCATCTCATCCTCTGTCATCCTCTTCTCCTCCTGCTTTCAAACTTCCACAGCATAACGGTCTTTTCCAATGAGTCAGCTCTTTGCATAAGATGGCTGAAGTATTGGAGTTTCAGCTTTAGCATCAGTCCTTCCAATGAATATTCAGGATTGATTTCCTTTAGGATTAACTGGTTTAATCACCTTGCAGTCCAAGGGACTTTCAATGTCTTGCCCAACACCACAGTCCAAAAGCATCAATTCTTCTGAGCTCAGCTTTCTTAATACTCCAACTCTCACATCCATACATGACAACTGGAAAAACTGTAGCCTTAGCTAGATGGACCTTTGTTGGCAAAGTAATGTCTCTGCTTTTCAATATGCTGTCTGGGCTGGTCATAGCTTTCCTTCCAATGAGCAAGTGTCTTTTGATTTCATGGCTGCAGTCACCATCTGCAGTGATTTTGGAGCCCAACAAAATAAAGTCTGTCATTGTTTCCATTGTTTCCCTTTCTATTTGCCACAAACTGATGGGACCAGATGCCATGATCTTAGCTTTTTGATTGACATGAGTTTTAAGACAACTTTTTCACTCTCTTCTTTCACTTTCATCAAAGGCTCTTTAGTTCTTCTTCGCTTTCTGGTGGTATCATCTGCATATGTGAGGTAATTGATATTTCTCCTGGAAATCTTGATTCCAACTTGTGCTTCATCCAGCCTGACATTTTGCATGATGTACTCTGCATATAAGTTAAATAAGCAGGGTGAAAATATACAGCCTTGATGTACTCCTTTTCCAATTTGGAACCAGTCCATTGTTTCATGTCTAGTTCTAACTGTTGCTTCTTGACCTGCATACAGATTTCTCATGAGGTGGGTCAGGTGGTCTGGTATTCCCATCTCTTTAAGAATTTTCCACAGTTTGTTGTGATTGACACAGTCAAAGACTTTGATATAGTCAATAAAGCAGAAGGAGATGTTTTTCTGGAGCTCTCTCGCTTTTTCAATGATCCATTGGATGGCAATTTGATCTCTGGTTCCTCTGCCTTTTCCAAATCCTGCTTGAACATCTGGAAGTTCATGGTTCATGTACTGTTGAAGCCTGTCTTGGAGAATTTTGAACATTACTAGCGTGTGAGATAAGTGCAATTGTGTGGTAGTTTGAACATTCTTTGGAATTGGAATGAAAACCAACATTTTCCAGTCCTGTGGCCATGGGTGAGTTTTCCAAATTTGCTGGCATAATGAGTGCATCACTTTCACAGCATCATCTTTTAGGATTTGAAATAGCTTAACTGGCATCACCTCCACTCGCTTGTTTGTGGTGATGCTTCCTAAGGCCCACTTGACTTCGAATTCCAGGGTGTCTGGTTCTTAGTGAGTATTCACACCATTGTGGTCATCTGGGTCACTGAGATACTTTTTGCATAGTTCTTCTGTGTATTCTTTCCACCTTTTCTTACTATCTTCTACTTCTGTTAGGTCCATACCATTTCTGTAATTTATTGGCATGGGTCATGACTCTACATGGCGTGGCTCATAGTTTCATTGAGATAGACAAGGGTGGGATCCATATGATCAGTTTGGTTAGTTTTCTGTGAAGGTAGATATCATTCTGTTGGCCCTCAGATGAAGGAGGATTAGAAGCTTGTGGCAGCTTCCTGATGGGAAGGACTGGCTGTGGGGAAAACTGGGTCTTGCTCTGGTGGGCTGGGCCATGCTCAAAGCTCATTAAACCTTTCAACCAATCTTCTGCTGATGAGTGAGGCTATGTTCCCTCCTTGTAGTTTGGCTTGAGGCCAAAATATGATAGGGCTAATGGTTCAGTTCAGTTCAGTTCAGTCACTCAGTCATGTCCGACTCTTTGCAACCCCATTGACTACAGCATGGCAGGCCTCCCTATCCATTATGAACTCCCAGAGTTTACTCAAACTCATGTCCACTGTGTTGGTGATGCCATCCGACTATCTCATCCTCTGTCATCCCCTTCTCTTCTCACCTTCAATCTTCCCCAGAATCAGGGTCTTTTCCAATGAGTCAGCTCTTGGCATCAGGTCGCCAAAGTATTGGAGCTTCAGCTTCAACATCAGTCCTTCCAATGAACACTCAGGTCTGATTTCCTATATGATGGATTGGTTGGATCTCCTTGCACTCCAAGGGACTCTCTAGAGTATTCTTCAACACCACAGTTCAAAAGCATCAATTCTTCGGCACTCAGCTTTCTTTGTAGTCCAGCTCTCATATTCATACATGACTACTGGAAAATCTGTAACATTAACTAGATGGCCGTTTGTTGGCAAAGTAATGTCTCTGCTTTTTAATATGCTATCTAGGTTAGCCATAGCTTTTCTCCCAAGGAGCAAGCGTCTTTTAATTTCATGACTGCAGCCACCATCTGCAGTGATTTTGGAGCTCCCAAAAATAAAGTTTCTCACTATATCCATTATATTCCCATCTATTTTCCATGAAGTGATGGGACCGAATGCCATGATCTTAGTTTTCTGAATGTTGAGTTTTAAGCCAACTTTCTTCACTCTCTTCTTTCACTTTCATCGGAAGCTCTTTAGTTCTTCTTTACTTTCTGCCATAAAGGTGGTGTCATCTGCATATCTGAGGTGATTGATATTTCTCCCGGCAATCTTGATTCCAGCTTGTGCTTCTTCCAGACCAACATTTCTCATGATGTACTCTGTATATAAGTTAAATAAAGAGGGTAACAATATAGAGCCTTGACATAATCCTTTCCCTATTTGGAACCAGTCTGTTGTTCCATGTCCAGTTCTAACTGTTGCTTCCTGACCTGCATACAGATTTCTTAGGAGGCAGGTCAGGTGATCTGGTATTCCCATCTCTTTCAGAATTTTCCAGTTTGTGGTGATCCAACAGTCAAAAGCTTTGGCATAGTCAGTAAAGCAGAAATTGATGTTTTCCTGGAACTCTCTAGCCTTTTGGATGATCCAACAGATGTTGGCAATTTGATCTCTGGTTCCCCTGCCTTTTCTAAAACCAGCTTGAACATTTAGAAGTTCACGGTTCATGTATTGTTGAAGCCTGGCTTGGAAAATTTTGAGCATTACTTTACTAACATGTGAGATGAGTGCAATTGTGTGGTAGTTTGAACATTCTTTGGAATTGCCCTTCTTTGGGATTGTAATGAAAACTGACCTTTTCCTGTGGCCACTGCTGAGTTTTCCAAATTTGCTGACATATTGAGTGCAGCACTTTCACAGCATCATCTTTCAGGATTTGAAAGAGCTCAAGTGGATTTCCATCACCTCCACTAGCTTTGTTTGTAGTGATGCTTCCTAAGGCTCACTTAACTTCACATTCCAGGATGTCTGGCTCTAGGTGACTGATCACACCTTCATGATTATCTGGGTCAGGAAGATCTTTTTTGTACAGTTCTTTTGTGTATTCTTGCCACCTCTTCTTAATATATTCTGCTTCTATTAGGTCCATACCATTTTTGTCCTTTATTGACCCCATCTTTGCATGAAATGCTCCCTTGGTATCTCTAATTTTCTTGAAGAGATCTCTAGTCTTTCCCATTCTATTGTCATCTACTATTTCTTTGCATTGATCACTGAGGAAAGCCTTTTAATCTCTCCTTGCTATTTTTTGGAACTCTGTATTCAAGTGGGTATATCTTTGCCTTTCTCCTTTGCCTTTCACTTCTCTTCTTTCCACAGCTATTTGTAAGGCCTCCTCAGACAACCATTTTGCTTTTCTGGATTTCTTTTCCATGGGGATGTTCTTGATCCCTGCCTCCTGTAAAATTTCATGGATTTCCGTGCATAGTTCATCAGGCACTCTGTCTATCAGATCTAGTCCTTTCCATCTATTTCTCACTTCCACTGTATAATCATAAGGGATTTGATTTAGGTCATACCTGAATGGTCTAGTGGTTTTCCCTACTTTCTTCAATTTAAGTCTGAATTTGGCAATAAGAACCTCATGATCTGAGCCACAGTCAGTTCCTGGTCTTGTTTTTGCTGGCTATATAGAGCTTCTCCACCTTTGGCTGCAAACAGTATAATCAATCTGATTTCGGTGTTGACCATTGGTGATGTCCACGTGTAGAGTCTTCTCTTGTGTTGTTCAAAGTGGATGTTTGCTATGACCAGTGTGTTACCTTGGTAAAACTCTATGAGCCCATGTGCTGCTTCATTCTGTACTCCAAGGCCAAATTTGCCTGTTACTCCAGGTGTTTCTTGACTTCCTACTTTGCATTCCAGTCCCCTATAATGAAAAGGACATCTTTTTTGGGTGTTAGTTCTAAAAGGTCTTGCAAGTCTTCATAGAACCATTCAACTTCAGCTTCTTCAGCATTACTGGTTGGGGCATATACTTGGACTACCATGATGTTGAATGGTTTGTCTTGGAAACGAACAGAGATCATTCTGTCGTTTTTGAGATTGCATACAAGTACTACATTTTGGACTCTTTTGTTGACTATGATGGCTGTTCCATTTCTTCTAAAGGATTCTTGCCCACAGTAGTAGATATAATGGTTATCTTAGTTAAATTCACCTGTTCCAGTCCATCTTAGTTCTCTGATTCCTTAAATGTCAACATTCATTTTGCCATCTCTTGTTTGACCACTTCCAATTTGCCTTGATTCATGGACCTAACATTTCTGGTTCCTTTGCAATATCACTCTTTAGAGCACTGGACTTTGCTTCCATCACCAGCCACATCCACAACACAACTGGTGTTGTTTTTCTTTGGCTCCATCCCTTCATTCTTTCCCGAGTTATTTCTCCACTGATCTCCAGTAGCATACTGGATACCTACTGACCTGGTGTGTTTATCTTTTAGTGTTTGCCATGGTCCAGCCCCGGTGGATCCAGGGAATTTGAAGCGGGAACAGCGTTGGTGAGGAAAAACTTATTTATTTATTTAATTAGAAATATAAGATTAGATTAGGAAGAAATAGTGTAGCAGGAAAATTAAGTGGAGAAAAGAGGCTGAATAACTTGGTTTACGTGGAAGGCCAATAAAGTTCCAGACAAGGAGCTTGCACCATCTATGTTAGGCCACCAGTGTCCTCTTGAATATTGGAGGGTGCTCCACCTTGGGCTCCCTCTCTCGTGGATCTTAGAAGCTGGGGCAAGTAAGTAGACATGGCGAGCCTCCACGCCCCAGATGGTAATTCAGCCAGAAAAATAGAGTAAAGAGGAGACACGGGGGAAACCAGTCCAGCGACTGGCCTGGCCTGGCCTCTATTGTCTAGAAAGGCCTTTTATACCTTTTTGATTGTACATAGAGATCAATGGGTAATACAAAATTATGTAGCATCAGCAGCCCTGAGTCTTATCAAAACCAGGCTTTCTCTCTGCATACCTAATTGTATACACAAGACTTAGGTGATTTACATCACCTTCTGGCTGAGGGCCAATTAACATTTTACAGCCTTTTTCTGATAAGGGTTTGTCAACCAGAAGACTTATTTGTGTTGTTCTGCCCAAAGTCTGGTGCCACTCTCAGAAAGCACTAAATAAAGTTACATTTTTACATAGCAAAGATACAGCAATTTATAACAAGTAAAAGGAGTACAGTGATTTATAACAAAAGAAAAGTAATTAACTCAAAATCTAGTGTTGCTAACATCAAAACTACTATATATCTTTTTCCATATCCCATTTTCATTGATTAACATCCTCCCAGGTGCCTAAAAGATAAAGAATATGGAGGCCTGGCGGCAATCATTGAGTCAACAGTGAAAACCCATCACCAATATGATTTTTAGCTCTTTAGAAAAGGTTCTGTATCTTTAAGATGCTTTTAAGCTTTGTGCCTCTCGCGGTTGGGGGGCTGTAAGCAATTCACAAGCTGTAAGAGTTCCGGGGGAACCTGTTAGGCAAGCTAGAGAGTTATCAGAGGGGGTTTAACTGAAACATACCTTTCAAATGCAGAAGACTAAAGCCCTGAGTTGACTTTTTCCAGAGTGTGTCAGAAGAGCGGGAAAGCAGAGTACAAAAAAAAAAAAAGAAAAAAGAAAGAAAGAAAGAAAAGAAAAGCAGAGTACAAAGGCTGGCAGATTTTTGGTTTTGGGGGTACATGCTCAGGAAATACCAGGGGGACACCCTGAGATCTAACTCGCCTTGCCCATCAGATCTCTGCCTCATGACCTTGTCACGGGTGGGATTCCTCATGCTGGCTCCTGGCAAGTGTTGTATCTTTTTGCCTTTTCATACTGTTCATGGGGTTCTCAAGGCAAGAATGCTGAAGTGGTTTGCCATTCCCTTCTCCAGTGGACCACATTTTGTCAGAACTCTCCACCATGACCTGTCCGTCTTAGGTGGCCCTACACGGCATGGCTCATATTTTCATTGAGTTAGACAAGGCTGTGTTCCATGTGATTAGATTGTTTAGTTTTCTGTGATTGTTGTTTTCAGTCTTTCTGTGGTAATGGTGACCTCCTTCAAAAGGACTTATGCCTTCAAAAGGACTTATTCCAGCTCCCAAGACTGTTGTATTCAGTGTCCCTGTCTGTCTTCCCATGCCTCTTCTGGAGACTCCTGGACACTCACATAAAGAAGACTGAGTCTAGTGAAGAATTGATGCTTTTGAACTGTGGTGTTGGAGAAGACTCTTGAGAGTTCCTTGGACTATGAGGATATCAAACCAGTCAATCCTAAAAGAAATCAATCCTGAATATTCTTTGAAAGGACTGATGCTGAAGCTGAAGCTCCTGTACTTTGGCCACCTGATGCAAAGAGCCAACTCATTAGAAAAGACCCTGATGTTGGGAAAGATTGAAGGAAGGAGAAGGGGATGACAGAGGATGAGATGGTTGGATGGGATCACAAACTCAATGGACATGAGTTTGAGCAAGCTCCAGGAGATGGTGAAAGACAGAGAAGATTGTCGTGCTGCAGTCCTTGAGGTTGCAATGAGTCGGACACTACTGAGTGAATGAACAATAACAATAGAGGGAAAGGCCGTTTTCATGTGGTTTGTCACCATCTGCAATAGAACCTGAGCAGGGCACATTAGGGTTTGTCCTCTAGAGAAATGGCACTCGCAGGGAATCCAGGAGTCATAAACCTTGTTGGGTCAAACCTGAGGCAGGAGGTATGACTCTGTGGTTGAGTTAGTCCCAGGCTCTGGAGCTGTGCAGTGTCTAGACGTGTCACACTGATGCTCTCTGTGTAGTCGTGGCCGCACATTCCTTCTATCTTGGTATTATGCTCAGAATGTGAATTGATCTCTCATCCCACCAAGAATAAATTCTGCTTCCATTCACTGGCTTGGCTGTGTGACCTGCTTTATCCAGCAGAATGTGGCAGGAGTGACACTGGAAGACTTCTGAGTCTGGGCCTTAAGGAAACTTGCAGCTTCACCCTCTTGGGACACGGCCCTGACAGCCCTGTGAAACGAAACTGGTCTGGCCTACTGGAGAGGAGAACTGTAGGGCAAGCAGAACCCTCGACCACAGCCATCACCAAGAGCTGGATGTATGAGTCAGACCACTGTGGGCCTTCCAGGCTGCCATCCCTCACTGACTGTGGCTGCACATGTGACTGCCAGTGAGGTCAGTCCACAGAATTTGGAGGAATACAGTGTGGCTATTATTTAAATCCACTGAGTTCTGAGATGGTTGTTAGTGACTGATACAGCTAGATTAAATACCAGCATATTTCTTTCAACACAGGTGAATTTTGTGGGAATTTTCTCGTACGATTCCCTCCACAACTCCCAATCACCCCACTTCAAGAGCAATGCCACAGACTTTAGGTGGGCAAGTCTGTGGAGTCTCAGAAGTAAGACAGAAAAGAAAATAGTACTTCTAACACTTATTATTTCCCATTTATAAATTTGGGTAGGGGTGAGAAGTTGGAGTCAGATTAAATTAATACAACGTTATATTTAGGGAATTGGCACAAGTGTCCAGGCCTCTTTGCAAGGAGTTATCAATAACAAAAACAAACAGGACCTATAAAAAGCTTTAGTTGAGAGGGTAAAATAGACATAAACACAAATGAGCTTGACTTGAGGCAAAATGTGCTGCTTCATAATTTATGTAGCAAGGAACAAAGAGAAGAGATAGCTTGTGACAGAAGTAGAGACACAAACCAGGCTTCAGTGAGGAAGAAGCTGTGGAGCAGTTAGTCCAATTACCTCAATACATGAAGCCTGTTCATTTTTATGCCATTCCACAAGTGCATTTTGTATACAGAGTTGAGTAAATGATGTGCCAAGGCCTGTCATGTCTGCTGCTGCTGCTGCTAAGTCGCTTCAGTCGTGTCCAACTCTGTGTGACCCCATAGACGACAGCCCACCAGGCTCCGCCATCCCTGGGATTCTCCAGGCAAGAACAGTGGAGTGGGTTGCCATTTCCTTCTCCAATGCATGACAGTGAAAAGTGAAAGTGAAGTCGCTCAGTTGTGTCTGACCCTCAGTGACCCCATGGACTGCAGCCTTCCAGGCTCCTCCGTCCATGGGATTTTCCAGGCAAAAGTGTGGGGTGCCATTGCCTTTTCCGGTCATGTCTATAGACCCCTTCATGGTCATACCCTGGAACATCCTTGATCTTGATCATAACAGCATAGTCACAGTTTACAGAAGAAGAGATAGGACTGAACCAGAGTGGCTGTCAGGCAAAGACTTCTTGGGAGACCAACATTTGAGATGGGGTGCAGCCTTGACAGGGCTGGCCAACTCAATACACTGCTGAGCTGGCGGTGGGTGGAGTGTCTCATGTGCTGTTTTCCTGTTAAACTTGAATGTGTGGCTGCTGTGGGAAAATGAAGCCAGATATTGAACACTTATAAAAAGGTGAGACTAAAAAAGAATTGTCAATCTTGTAATAAACTATAATGGAAAATAATCTGAAAATATGTATGTAACTGAGAAAAAAGCATCATCTGTCCCTAGGCTGTGCTTTTGGCTTCTTACATATGCTGATTTGAAGCCGAAGGACAGCAGACTGGTTGACAGGCACAGAGTGATGGCTTATATGGTCAGGCAGTCAGACTACACCCCTGAGTGTGTGGGGAAGGGAGGCTTTCCCTGGAAGGAAATGTTATTACCACATTGCTCATGCAAGGTTAAGGACAAACCTGGGTAAGGAAATAGACTGGAGTCATTTGAAGGTGAGAGTAAGGCAGGAAGCTGATTCAGCCCAGGACACTGAATGCAATAGTGTGAAACAGTTCTATAGGGGACAGTTGTCTTTCATTGTTCCTAACTCTTCACTAATATTTTGTAAAAATGGAAAATGTGTTCCCTGTTGTGTTTTGGGGACCATGGATGGGCTGCCCCATTTAAGGGGAGAACCAGGCCCTCATTTGACTTGTTGACTTATCTCAGGCTGGAGGGACCAGAGATACTGGGTGTACATTATTTCCTCTGTGATGCTACACAGTTCTATTAACTAAAGCAGCTAGAGAGGCTAACAAAGTGGTGACTGTTCTCAAATCACACATGTGTCTCACATAAAGTTTTAAGGGAGATTTGATTTGACTGAATAACCAACTTAAATCTTACTATTGTTTTTATGTGATTTTAAAATTTTAATTTTTAAATTGAGATATAATTCATGTGGAATATTATATGTTTTGGGTGTGCAACATAGTGGTTTGCAACTTTAAAGGTTATGTTCCATTTATAAGATAAAATATTGGCTATATTCCCCATGCGTGGGCCTTCTGTCATAGCTCAATTGGTAAAGAATCTGCCTGCAGTTCAGGAGACCCTGGTTTGGTTCCTGGGTCAGGAAGATCTGCTGGAGAAGGGATAGGCTACCCACTCCAGTATTCTTGGGCTTCCCTTGTGACTCAGCTGGTAAAGAATCCACCTGCAATGAGGGAAACCTGGCTTCAACTCCTAGGTTGGGAAGATCTCCTGAAGAAGGGAAAGGCTACCCACTCCAGTGTTCTGGCCTGGAGAATTTCATGGACTATATAGTCCCTGGGATCACAAAGAGTCAGACAAGATTGAGTGACTTTCACTTTTCATATTCCCTGTGTTATATATTTTAAACCCTGATGGGAAAACTGCTAAGTCAAAATTACAAAACAGGCTTAGTAATATATTTTTCTTGGGATAATTGAGTTTTCATGATTTCTGTGTTACTGGATCTGTCTCTGTCCTCAGTCGAAACCCTTGAGCCTTACCATTCATTCATACACTTAGGATTTCATTCACTCGAACATTTAAGATTTCAAAACTTTTGTTAAACACTTATTATGTGCCAGGTGCTATTTTGTGTTAGAAAATGTAAGCAGCATAGTATTTACCTCTTGGTCCCAGGGTCTTTGCTTCAATATTAAACCATAAATTAAGCTTATTTTTCCTAATTGAAGAAAAGTAAATCACAAGCTTGCATGTATCTTAGATTTTAGGACTGTGTTGTTTTTTTTTTTTTTTTCCAATCAAGATATATCTTTAGTTTTCCTTTCTCAAAGTTATTAATTTATTTTCTTCTGTCATCTGTTGTAACGTGTATTTGTTGTATTTTAATCTTTTTGGAAATTTAATGTTTTGCCAAAGGATTTCACCCACTCAGTAACTATCTGGAGGAAAATGTGTTAGAAGTCATAAATAAATAAAAGCACATGAACTTGAGGTCAGCCTGCATTGGATGTATTTGTATTAAAATATAATATATATTCATACTGACAAATATGAGCATATTATCTCTGAAAATAAATAAGAAACTAGAGGGAAAGTGGGACAAATAGTAGATGGCTGAATCCAAAGGCAGGAAGGAGATTTTTCAAAATCCCTTTATACTTTCCATTTTTAAACCATGTGAACAGTCAATGGCATAAAAATATAATATTAAAAAAAAAAAATCTCCAGTGGATTCTTGAGCTCCACCTAAGCAGAGTCAGAATCATTTTTGTCATGGTCTGCTGGAGATTGCTACACCCACCAAAATTTGAGGCACATTGAAAACAGCCTGGTATAGCCCACTCAGCCCTTGAACTTCACACTGCGGGTAGTGGGGTACCATACCAAACGGTGTAGCATGAGCAGACTGAACCATCATTTGGTGAGCTTGGAGACTGTGTTGACTGTAGGTTCTAGGATCATAGCATGGATGGCAGTGAGGAGTGCGACTAGGTGACTGAGAGTGGCCAAGATGGGAGATTGCGGAGATCTGATCCAGAACATTGACAATGCTTGTCTCCATAGCAATTAGTAATCTAAGGGAGGAACTGGATCACACTGGTAACTGCTCAGCACACTCCTCTCTGTGGCCCTACTGACTGCGTCGCTTGTGGCTCAGTTCAGCAATCAGAGTTTCTACTATTTTGGTTCTTATGACCCTGCTTCTGCTGCCATTGCCAATTCCTTTTCTCTTTTCCTCTCTCTAGTTTTGTGTCTGATGCTTCTACAGCCTCATGGATTCTCTAGAATTTTCTGTGTGCTTAATACTTTCAAAAGGACTTATATTGGGGCATCTGAATGGGTTGACCAGCTCCATTCAAGACTGCACTCTACCTTGAGCTCCTGTTGCCAAAATTCACCTCTGTTAACCAGTGCTGAATAGAAATGCAGAGACAGAATTTGGGTTGAAGTAGAAAAGTGAGTGACTTCACTTTCACTTTTCACTTTCAGGCATTGGAGAAGGAAATGGCAACCCATTCCAGTGTTCTTGCCTGGAGAATTCCAGAGATGTGGGAGCCTGGTGGGCTGCAGTCTATGGGGTCGCAGAGTCGGACACAACTTAAGTGCCTTAGCAGCGGTAGCAGCAGCAGAAAAGAGTAGCTTTTACTGCTTTGCTAGGCAGAGGTGGGGCACAGTGAGCTAATGCCCTAAAACTGTGTGATCTGCCCTGAAAGGGGTAGTGTTCCAGGAGCGGGGCTTAGTCATCATGGACATTTTTCTGACGGTTGATGGTGAGGTAATTGAGAGTCAGCATCATCAACCTGGTTCCAACTAATCTGGGGTCTATGTGCTTGTGGGCAGCATACAGTTAAATTCTCCCATCTGGTGGGGGTTTCAGTATATGCAAAATATGTATCTGCTCAAAGGGCATGGCTCAGAATACTGTCCATAGTCCTTGAGGGGAACTAAAGGTCCTTGACTTTGTTTAAGGGCTAAAGTATTATTTTGACTTGAGTATTTTCCTCTCTTTCTGCATTTTCTCACTTCTCTGATTAAAGAAATTAGTGAAGGAGTCTGTGGACACAATAGACCACAGTAAATATATAACTTGCAACACAAAATAAATTTAAGGAATGGCTCAAAAATGTAGGGGTTTAACATATGAAAACATTTTCGGCAGTGACCTTCAATTTTATTTGTAATAATAGAACCATATTGGACTGAAAAGAAATGAAATCCCCTTCTACTGGGACCATCACAGGACAAAATGAACAAAATGCTTTTTTCTTGGAAAACTCAAGTGCATGGGAGACCCCCTTTTCCCATATTCTTGCCTTGTTTATCCACTCCTATATTAACTATCCCTCAGGCTTGTTCAGACTGTCTCCTGGAGAGAGAATAATTGTATATCTTTAGCATTTAACTCATGTGAATGAAGTGACATTTCCCAAAAGTGCAATGTGGCTCAGCACGTGATATTTAGTCTATAGGGTACTACACATCAAGACAGAAAAATAGCAAATGGCTCCTATCCTGAGATCTAGGCCCAAAAGCACTGTGTTAAGGTAGAGCTCTTTTGCTTAGGATTAAGTTGCTGTCCTTAGGAGGGGCTCATTGGTCTGCTCCAATTTTATTGTTCTTTCATTTTTGGTTGAAATTTTCTTGTGATAATTGCAGACTCACATGTAGCTGTAGAAATAATACTAAGAAATCCTTTGTATATGTTGCCAATTTTCCCTAGCGGTAGAAGTTTTTATGTCTTATAAAAATATAAAAAATTTATATATTTTTACCCATTGTGCAAAATATAACATCACAGCCACCATATTGGCATTGGTATAATCCATCAGTCTTATTCAGATTTCCCCAGTTTTGTTTATATTCACATATCTATGTTTATTAGTTTCCACACAATTTTATCACCTGTGTAGGTTGGTATAGCCACTGCAAGAGTAAAGATACTGAACAGCTGTAACACCACAAAGACTCCTTGTATTTCCCATTTAATAACTTCATCTGCTTCTTTCTCCGAGGACTCTGGCAACCATAATCTGTCCTCCATTTCTATTTTTTTTTAATTAAAAAAAATGTTAAAGAATGAAAAACAGTGCATACCCTTTTGGAATTAGCATTTTTCTCACTAACCATAATTTCCTGGAGATTCATCCAGCTTGTTGCAAGTATCAATATTTCCCTAGTAGAATTCCATGGCATGTGTGTACAACAGTTTGTCCATTTATTTGTTGAAGGACATCTAGGCTGATTCCACTTTGGGCAATTATTAATACCAAAGAGCTTCTGACATTCATGGACATAAGTTTTTTATGTATGAACATAAGTTTTCATTTCTCTGAAATAAGTGTCCAGGCGTGAAATTGCTAGTTCATATGATAATTTCATATTCAGTTTTATAAGAAACTGAAAAACTGTTTTGCAGAATGGCTGTACTATTTTCTATCCTCACTGTCAATGTATGAGAGATCCAGTGTCTTTGCATCCTTGCCAGCAATTGGTGTTGTCAGTATTTTTTTCTTTCAGCTATTCAGATATGTATGCAGAGATATCTCACTGTGGTTTTAATTAACATTTTTCAAATGGTTAATGATGTTGCACAAATTATACTCTTATTTGCTATCTGTATATGCTCTTTGGTGAAAATTTCTTAATGATTTTTGCCCATTTTCCAATTAGGTTGTTTGATTTACTTTTGTATTTTAAGATATCTTATATGTCTTTTGTCAGATATGTGGTTTGCAACTGTTTTTCTTTGAGTGTACAACTTGTCTTCTCAAAGCAAAGTTTTCTATTTCAGTGAGGTCCAATTTCTTAATTTTTCCTTTTATGAATTGTAATTTGGGGATAAGAATGAGAATTTTAACTAGTCCTATATCCTAGTCCTAAAGATTTCCCCCTGTTTTTTTTTTCCCCTAAAACTTTCATAGTTTCACATTTGAAAATTGTTTGTGACCCATTTTGAATTCTTTATTATATAGGGTATGAGCTTAAAATGTGCGTGTTAGCCACTCAGTTGTGTCCAGCTCTTTATGAACCATGGTCTGTAGCCCATCAGGATCCTCTGCTCATGGAATTCTGCAGGGAAGAATACTGGAGTGGATAGCCATTCCCAAAATCAGATTGATTCTATTCTTTGCAGCCAAAGATGGAGAAGCTCTATACAGTCAACAAAAACAAGACCAGGAGCTGACTGTGGCTCAGATCATGAACTCCTTATTGCCAAATTCAGACTTAAATGGAAGAAAGTGGGGAAAACCACTAGACCATTCAGGAATGACCTAAATCAAATCCCTTACAATTATACAGTGGAAGTGAGAAATAGATTTAAGGGACTAAACCTGATAGATAGAGTGCCTGATGAACTACGGACAGAGGTTCATGACATTGTACAGGAGACAGGGATCAAGACCATCCCCATGAAAAAGAAATGCAAAAAGCAAAATGGCTGTCTGAGGAGGCCTTACAAATAGCTGTGAAAAGAAGAGAAGGGAAAAGCAAAGAAGAAAAGGAAAGATATAAGCATCTGCATGCAGAGTTCCAAAGACTAGCAAGAAGAGATAACAAAGCCTTCCTCAGTGATCAATGCAAAGAAATAGAGGAAAACAACAGAATGGAAAAAAGTCTAGAGATCTCTTCAAGAAAATTAGAGACACCAAGGGAACATTTCATGCAAAGATGGGCTTGATAAAGGACAGAAATGGTCTGGACCTAACAGAAGCAGAAGATATTAAGAAGAGGTGGCAAAAATACACAGAACAACTATACAAAAAAGATCTTCACGACCAAGATAACCACGATGGTGTGATCACTCACCTAGAGCCAGACATTCTGGAATGTGAAGTCAAGTGGGCCTTAGAAAGCATCACTACGAACAAAGCTAGTGGAGGTGATGGAATTCCGCTTGAGCTATTTCAAATCCTCAAAGATAATGCTGTGAACGTGTTGCACTCAGTATGCCAGCAAATTTGGAAAACTCAGCAGTGGCCACAGGACTGGAAAAGGTCCGTTTTCATTCCAATCCCAAAGAAAGGCAATGCCAAAGAATGCTCAAACTACCGCACAATTGAACTCATCTCACGTGCTAGTAGAGTAATGCTCAAAATTCTCCAAGCCAGGCTTCAGCAATACGTGAACCATGAACTTCCAGATGTTCAAGCTGGTTTTAGAAAAGGCAGAGGAATCAGAGATCAAATTGCCAACATCCACTGGATCATGGAAAAAGCAAGAGAGTTCCAGAAAAACATCTATTTCTGCTTTATTGACTATGCCAAAGCCTTTGACTGTGTGGTTCACAATAAACTGTGGAGAATTCTGAAAGAGACGGGAATCCCAGACCATCTGACCTGCCTCTTGAGAAACCTATATGCCGGTTAGGAAGCAACAGTTAGAACTGGACATGGAACAACAGACTGGTTCCAAATAGGAAAAGGAGTACATCAAGACTATATTGTCACCCTGCTTATTTAACTTATATGCAGAGTACACCATGAGAAACATTGGGCTGGAAGAAGCACAAGCTGGAATCAAGATTGCCAGGAGAAATATCAATAACCTCAGATATGCAGATGACACCACCCTTATGGCAGAAAGTGAAGAGGAACTAAAAAGCCTCTTGATGAAAGTGAGAGAGGAGAGTGAAAAAGTTGGCTTAAAGCTCAACATTCAGAAAACGAAGATCATGGCATCTGGTCCCATCACTTCGTGGGAAAGAGATGGGGAAACAGTGGAAAGTGTCAGACTTTATTTTTGGGAGCTCCAAAATCACTGCAGATGGTGACTGCAGCCATGAAATTAAAAGACGCTTACTCCTTGGAAGGAAAGTAATGATTAACCTAGATAGCATATTGAAAAGCAGAGACATTACTTTGCCAACAAAGGTCCATCTAGTCAAAGCTATGGTTTTTCCAGTGTTCATGTATGGATGTGAGAGTTGGACTGTGATGAAAGCTGAGCACCAAAGAATTGATGCTTTTGACCTGTGGTGTTGGAGAAGACTCTTGAGAGTCCCTTGGACTGCAAGGAGATCCAACCAGTCCATTCTGAAAGAGATCAGCCCTGGGATTTCTTTGGAAGGAATGATGCTGAAGCTGAAACTCCAATACTTTGGCCACCTCATGTGAAGAGTTGACTCATTGGAAAAGACCCTGATGCTGGGAGGGATTGAGGGCAGGAGGAGAAGGGGACGACAGAGGATGAGATGGCTGGATGGCATCACGGACTCTATGTACATGAGTCTGAGTGAACTCCAGGAGATGGTGATGGACAGGGAGGCCTGGCGTGCTGTGATTCATGGAGTAGCAAAGAGTCGGACACGACTGAGTGACTGACCTGAACTGAACTGAACAAGAATAAATCCAAGAAGATAATGGGAGAATATTTTAAATATGAAAGAAGGGTCTTTAAAAAGTAGAACTATATATTCATGCAAACCATTTAAAAGTAATAGCCAAATGATAACTCTTAGATGATCAAGAAGTCAGAATTTTTACCAAAAACAGACTCTTGAAGATGAGCTGAAATTATATTTCAGCAAGGGAAAATAAATGCAAGAAGAAGAAACAGGATATTAAAAAAATAATGATTAAATATACTAGTGTAAGATACTTTTGCATAAGTGACTTGATTTTCAGTTTTTTACACTATAAATCTAATAGCAAAATGCCAGATAATAACATAGAGGAGGAGAAGGAGGAGTAGAGATATATCAAGACCTTTGTTTTGTTTGGGAGGATACAGATACTGATCATTTATTTTGTTCAAGTATGTTTGTTAATAACTTAAATGCAACAGCAAGAAAGAAAGAGAATGTATAGCTTTCAATTACAAGCTTAAAACTGAACAAAAAGTTATGAAAGATAAAACAAGAAATAACTTGAAGTTATGCCATCAAAATCTAAAATCTACTTCTTTGTGTATATTTGTATTTCTTTCAAGAGATCTAATTATATGAAAATAATAATTATATGAAAACAGTACTTTTCATTGAAAATATATGAGAAGCAGGAGTTTTCATCATTTTCAGTGGAATAGCGAAATTCTTATTTAAGATCAGATTTGTGCTTATTTAAATATCTCCCAAAAGATTGAAAATGGATTGTGAAATATGGTTCCTTTCACAAGTGAAAACACCCCAAAATCAATCCAATATCTATATACTTAGCAATGAACATGTGTAAAATGAATATAGAGAGGAAAGACCCTAGAGTACCTAAGGCGATCAATAAAGAAGAATAAAGTGAGAGGAATTACTCTGCCTGATGTGCAGCATTACTGCATGGTGACAGTAATCATGACCCTGTGGACAGTGTGGAGGGATAGACACATGGAGCAATGGGACAAAATAAGAACCCAGAAGCAGATGTTCAAATAGGCTTGACTGATTTTTTACAATGGTGCAAAACCAACTGAAGTAAAGGAAGAATAGCTTTCCAACCAGTGTCACTGAATAAATTGGTTCATAATCAACAGAATCAATTATAGTAAAAAAAAAATTAACTTCTATTTAATCTCATGGCTTTCCTGGTGGCTCAGATGGTAAAAGAATCTGCCTGCAAAGCAGAAGATGCAGGTTCAATCCCTGGATTGGGAAGGTATCCTCATAGTCATGGAAAGAGTATGAAATGCAGTACTTGGGTGCAATCTCAAAGATGATGGAATGATCTCAGTTCATTTCCAAGGCAAACCATATATCATCACAGTAATCCAAATTTATGCCACAACAACTGCAGTTGAAGTTAACCAGTTCTATGAAGACCTATAAGACCTTCTAAAACTAACACCCAAAATAATATCCTTTTCATCATAGGAGTTGTTGCCATTCAGTTACTTAGTGGTGTCTGACTCTTTGCAACCCCGTGGACTGTAGCACGCCAGGCTTCCCTGTCCCTCACCATCTCCTGGAGCTTGCTCAAACTCATGTCCATTGAGTCAGTGAAGCCATCCAAACATCTCATCCTCTGTTAATCCCTTCTCTTCCTGTCTTCAGTCTTTCCCAGCATAGGATCTTTTCCAATGAATCAGTTCTTTGCATCAGATGGCCAAAGTAATCAGCATATTAAAAAGGAGAGACATCACTTTGCCAACAAAGGTCCATATAATCAAAGCTATGATTTTTCTAGTAGTCATGTATAGATGTGAGAACTGGACATAATGAAGGCTGAATGACAAAGAACTGATGTTTTTGAACTGCGGTATTAGGAGTTCAAAACAGCAAGGAGATCAAACTAGTCAAGCCTAAAGGAAATCAGTCCTGAATATTCAATGGAAAGACTGATGCTGAAACTTAAACTCCAATACTTTGGCCACCTGATGTGGTGTCAACTCATTGGAAAAGACCCTGATGCTGGAAAAGATTGAAAGCAAGAGGTAAAGGGGGTGACAGGATGAGATGGTTAAATAGTTTTACTGACTCAATGGACATGAGTTTGAGCAAACTTCAGAAGATAGTGAAAGACAGGGAAGCCTAGTGTGCTGCAGTCCATGGTGTCTTGAAGAGTCAGAGATGACTTAGTGACTGAACAACAGCACAACTGGTGCCCAAGTGAAGGGTGAAAAACTGCAGAGTAAGCTGAATGGCAGCTATACATATTAATTAATGACCTACAATATTAGCTCACAAAGCGCATATAGCTAGCAATTCATATTAATAGTCAAATTAACAACTTCTAGCTGCAAATGTGAATGTATTATCTTCTGTCTAGAGAAATAAAAGATAAAATGTGATAACACAGGGACTCTTAAAGGAGCTATATTTTCTGTTTATAAATATTGGGAAAAATAAATCAAATTTAAATGTCCGACCAAGTAGATATGTTAAATTTATTTATAAAGATAACCACTTAATAGGATCATTTGGATATAGAATTTTTGAAAAAAAAGTTTTTATAATATATTAAATGATACATATAAAATCAGTATAAGTAGAAATATTATATTTTTTAAAATATATGCTTTAATAAAAATGTATATATATATATTCATATTTATATACAGAGAAGGTACAGGGAACATGAAATGTGAATGTAAGCAGATGCTTTCTGTACTGCATTTTTGATGCTGTGGCTTTTTTGTTTGTTTGTTTTAGTTTCACTTTTAATTGTCCCAATTTTCTAATTGAATTAAAATGTATGGTGGGTGTATGAAAAACAAAAGAAGGAATGTATCCATGAAAAGAATAGCAAAAGAGATCACTTTATGCATGCATGCTCAGCCATGTCTGACTTTGCAACACTATGGACTGTAATCCACCAGGCTCCTCTGCCCATGGGATTATCCCTGCAAAAGTACTGGAGTAGGTTGCCATCTACTCTTTGAGGGGATCTTCTCACCCCAGGGAATGAACCTGTGTCTTCTGCGCCTCCTGCATCAGTTTCTTTGAGCCACCAAAGAGATCACAGCAACTACTTAATCAAAGTGTCTCCACAGTCTTCAAAGAACTCCAAAACCAAAAAAAAGAAAAAAAAAGAAAAGAATCAACAACCATACAAATTAGCAAGAAAAATAAATAAAACCACAGAAAATATCTAACAAAATAACAAAACTGAAAGGTTATGAACACTATAAAAGCATACCTGAAAACCAATAAATCCCCATGCATTCTATTCAGTGGCGTTC
The DNA here is from genome assembly GCF_023091745.1 of Budorcas taxicolor. Taxonomy (NCBI): domain Eukaryota; kingdom Metazoa; phylum Chordata; class Mammalia; order Artiodactyla; family Bovidae; genus Budorcas; species Budorcas taxicolor. The sequence goes on along the minus strand of NC_068930.1, from coordinate 6,066,690 downwards.
AAGCTTCCACTGGAAGTATTTTGGGTGAGTAGAGGAATTTGAATACACTCCATGGAAGAGAGAAGCAACAAACCCTAAGACTGAACAAATACCCCTTGAAGGGGACTCCTAGTATTTTAAAGAACTGATTTCAGGAAAGATATTCAAAAGTACATGGGTCTTGATGTGATAGTCTCCAAAATACACTGCTTCTTGGGTAGAAAGTGGGTAATGATGTTGAAAACAGAGATGATGATGAGTCCTTTGGGTACTGGTTGGTGAAGAGAGGAAGAAGCAAAAAAAGGAAATTTAGCTTTCTTAAAGAAAAAAGAAAAACAAGAATTCAAAGGGCCCACAGCCAATTCCTTCCTATGCAGACAAATGTTAACTTAGCAGACTTGAGTTGCTAAAACCATGCACATTCCTAACAAAAGCCTTTAGCTAGCTTTTGGGAGATAAGCTCTAAGCCTTAGGAATATTCTCTCTGATAGGAGTTTTTTAGGTAGACTTGTTTGATTAGAGTTTATACTAGCAAAACTGATCTATGTTAATGATTGTTTTGCTCAAAAGTGGCTGGAGTCTGGGTAGTAGAGGTAGGTAATGCAGTTGCTGCATGACTGTGTTAATGACACCTAATAAAATCTCTGGACATCAAGACTCAAGTGAGCTCCCCTGGTTGGCACCACTCTACACCTCTTGTCACACATCATTACTGTGTTAGTGTCACCCTGGTGGGATCCACACCTGGAAACTTGTACTTGGCTTCACCTGGATTTTGCCGCATGCATCTTTTATTGTTCATTTTAAGCCCTCGTTTTGCTGTAACCAGGAAGGCAATAGCTTTTGTGAGTCCTATGCGTCCTTGGGGATCCCCAATCCACTCATTAAAAAAGTCATCTATTAAATAAACTACACTATTGCACTTTGCTATACTGAAAAAGAAAAGTGTGATCTAGAACTAGGAATCTTGTAATTCACCCTGAAACACCAAATGTATTCATAAAATGAATGAACAAACTTAATATTGATCTATTTAAAGCTACTATAAGAAGAAAAGAAAAATGAGGATCAATATATATCAATTGAAGAACATTCCTAATCCAGTAAACAACCAAAGATCAGAAAAAAACTTCAACACAGCCCTCTAAACTGAACTAGAGAGACTTCAAAAAATATTAAATATTGAATGACATACACAAAAAGTAAGAATAGAAAAGAAGCACCTCCCAAAAAACAGGAAATAAATGGAAAGAGATTTTTGAATTCTCAGAAGAAAAAATGGAATAAAAAATCAAATAAGCAATGAAAACTAGCTTACAAGTTGCCCAGGGATAACAAATTTGAATAAAATATGAAAATTGGCACTGAAAAAGAAGCAGGAAAGAAAATTTGATTTATGAAAAGAGAAGTCAGAAGGATCCATCAAAACAGTTGATAGAAAGTAGGTATAAGAGATCCAGCATTCTTATAATTGTAATCTCTGACTATGAAAACAAAACAGCAGAATAGAGCAAACATTTAAAACTATGATCCAAGACACATTTTACTAATATAAAGAAGAAAGTAGCCTGGAATTAACATATTGAAAAGTTCTACAACATACATGGAAAATCTAACCCAGAGTGATTAAATCTAAGACAAAACTTTCAGATTCTAAAGATTGAAAAAAAAAAAAAAAGGTAGGGCCTCCAGGGTCAAAAAGACCAAATGACATACAAAGGCAAGAGAAATAGGCTGCCATCAGGCATCCCCAAACTGACAACAACCTCAAGCAACACAGGTGACCCATTTTCAAGACACTCAAGAAAATAAAGTGGGACAAAGAATTTATATCCAGTCAAACTATCCTTTAAATAACAAGTCTACAGAAAACAGGTTTAAACAGATACAATTCAGAGAATACTATATTCATGAGATCTTCCTGAAGAATATGAATTTGAGTCAACAACAGGGTGACTGGAGACACTTTGTTTAAGGGGCTGATAACTATGAGATGCTTAAAGGGTGCTTCACGCTCATGCTTGTTTCTCATGTTCTGAGACCAGGACCTGGTACAGGGCAGTAAGCTCCATCTGTACCATGCAACAGATGCTGTGAAGGAGAAGAAAGAAATGATAAACCCTCCCATGTGTGACACTTGAGTAGGCTTTAGCCATGAGGCATCATGAACCCTCACTATTGGAAGACGATGTAGAAAGGAATGACAGAAACTGATTCAAACAAAGTAACTTTGCTATGAAAGTTGTTCCAGAAGGTTAGCAGTAGTTGGATGCACTATAACCAAAGTGCTTGGGCAAGTCAGTCTGGATCCAAGCCAGTATCCAAGGCTCCTGGGTTACCTGAAATGCTAGCAAAAACATGGAGAGACAGAAGAATCAAATTCAGACAGCAATGATCCCACATTCCTACAGGCAAAATTGAATAGACCTAGGAAACTATTTCCTTCTAAAAATTAACATGGGTTGGTGACACACTCCAGTATTATTGCCTGGAGAATCCCATGGACAGAGGAGCCTCATCCATGGGGTTGCACAGAGTCAGACAAGACTGAGTGATTAACATGTTCACTTTCTCTTACTCTAGTCTGTACTCATTATTGTACCTCCAACCTAAGTCTAAATGCTAAATGTCATTCATCAGCATACTTTCCCAGTTCTCAGACAACTTCTCTAATGTGAGTTAACTATCTGGTACTTGTATACCATTGAGAAGAGCTTTGAAAATCATTATTAAAATGCAGAATTTTCCTTTTCCATAGAGCAAATAACAAACCTTTTCTTACATCAACTTCTGAAATTTCATAGAGCTATAAGGCACTAATATGACGTGTGACTGAAGTAAAGACTCAGCACCTCTTCTCAAAAATTTAAAAGTTTTAAACTTTTAGTCTTACTGTCTTTCTGGAAATTAAAAATCAGTGTAGTCAATAAAGAAAGTGACTAACGCAGAACTCTCGAAGCTCATTCAAAGCTTCTGCCACTTCCAGTTCCTTCCTTAGAAATATATCACCATCATCATTATGCTATGTACACTTTCACATCTTTCTCTGAACAATTGCATACATTTATATGCTCCAACTGGAAATATAGAACATCTGTGGTTATCAGTTTTACAAACTTAATGTTGATCAAAGATGCTGGTGAAAAAAGGGCAAATAAAGTTAAAAACAGTAAAAATTACAGTGTTTAGGGTTGGGGATGCCTGCTTAGGTGCTAAAACTACAAAGGAAAACAAAGACATCATTATCATAAAATTAGGATTTTACATTTTTACAGTTTACATTCAGAAGAAATGGGTGGAGGTAATTGAAAGGAGATACAGTGGTGGTTTCTAGATTGGTGGCAATATTCCCTTTCACGACTGAGGAAGTGTTACATGGGTGTTCCCTTTGTGACAAAACAATAAAATGGATATCTTTATTTTGTACACCTTTCTGTATACCAAATATAAAAAGAAAGAAATTGAATAGTAAAAATGTAAAAGAAACATACTGACTGGGAAAATAGAATAATATAAATATTTTATTAATTTGAATGAAAGTAATAATAAAATGGAGAAAGGAACACAGCATGGAAATCAAATAGAAATAGATAGTAAGCTGAGAGACATGATTTCAAGTATTAATATATCCATGATTGCATTACATGAAAATGTACTGTATACCACAAATAAAACAATGGAATTGTCAGAATTAATTTTAAAATGACATATTATATAATGCTTATAACAAGTGGTCTTTATATATGAAGACACAATGAGATTGAAAGTAAAAGAATGGGAGATTTTCAGAGTTAGCCAAAGTCAAATTATAGGAATAAAGATGAACACTCTGAAAATGAATGACAAGAATGCAAGTTTCAGCAGAGAAAAAGAAACAAATGAAAAATTCAGAAATGAGAGCGACATCTGAAATAAAGTCACTGTATAGGTTCTATATCTCTGTAGACTAGAGGTAACAGAATAGTCATTTGACTTTATATTAGAGTAATGGAAATCAGCTAGTCTGAAGAAGAGACAGAACATTTTGAGAGAAAAAATGAAGATATCAAGATCAATATAAAAATGTCCAGTGCTCATATAATTGGATGCCTGGAAAAAGAGACTGGTACAAACTAAAGCTGGGGTGAGTATACTAATATAACAAGGTAGCCTTCAGAGCTAGGAATATTATCAAGGCTAAGGAGGTAGATTACACAATAATAGAAACATTGATATATAATCAAGTCCTAAGAACAATTATTCACCAAAATGATATAACAATTCAACATCATAGCTCCTAGAGATATGGGGCAAAACATTGACAGACTGAAAGAAGAGACAAAAAAAAAAAAAAAAAAAATCACAGCTATAGTGGAAAACTTTAACATGCCTTTTAAAGTCACTGAAGGAACAAGTAGACAGAGTATCAGCAAAAATATAAAAGACTAAACAACACCATCAACCAATTTGAATTACCAGGCTCTTTATCCCCAAACAACAGAATATACATTCTTTGCAATTACACATGGAATACTCACTAAGAGAGAGCATATCTTGAGTCACAAAAGTTAATTTTTTTAAAGAGTGAAAATTACATGAAATTAAACTATAAATCAGTAACAGAATATGCAGAAACCACTAATAACTGTAAATTAGATAACTCATGCTGAGATAATACATTGGTCAAAGCAGAAGTAGTAAGGGAAATAATAAAGCATGTTAAATTGAATGAAAATGAAAATAGAATATCCCAAAATTTGTGGAATGCAGCCAACGCAATGGCTATAGGGAAATATATAATACTAAATGTTAGAAGTATAATATTAAATTATAAAAAGGAAGGTCTTAAATCTACCTTAAACAACCACAGAAAAAATAGTAAATTAAAGCAAAAATAAGCAAAAGGAAAAAAATCAATAAAATTTAAAATAAGGAAACAGAAAATAAATAAAACTAAAAATTGATTCTTTGAAAAAGTCAATAAAATTGATAAATTCTATCCAAGAAAAAAAGAGAAAGAAGATATAAATTATCAATATGAGAAATAAATGAAGACACATTGCAAAAAGCCCTAGACACATTGAAGGGATAATCAGAGAATCTTGTAAACATCTTTATGCCCATGAGTTCAACAGCTTAGATGAAATGGGCCAGTTATTTGCAAGACACAAGTTACCAATTAATGCTCACTCATATTTAAATTGACAACATGAGTAATCCTATATGTATTTTAAAATTTGTAATTTGCCATTGAAAACCTTCTAACAAAGAAAACTCCACGTTTCCTTGCAAAATTCAAACTTTTAATGAAAAAAATCTACAAGTCTACATGATCTTTTCTGGAAAATATGAAACTTTCCAAAGTTATTTAATGATGCTAGCATTTCCCTGGTACCAAGCCAGAAAGATATTAGTAAGGCTGCTTCAATATTCAAAGAACCAATCAGCATAAATCAGCAAATTAACAAAGCAGAAAAACATAGTATTTCAATATATGCAAACATATATTGTGAAAAAATCAAACATTTATTCATGATTAAGAACTAGGCATCTAAAAACTTGTAGATAAAGTCAACTTAACGGTAAAAAACTGAATATTCAGGAACTCAATCAGGACAAAGTGGTTTAAATACATTTCTCCCTACATCTTCATACTATACACAACTAAACCCTGGAGAAATTCAAGAGGCAGCCAATGGAGAATTCTGAAAGGTGGAAAGAGAAAGGCAAAGCAGTTAGAATTAGAAGAACAACAGGGTGGCAGGGCATCTTACATCCCAACCCAGCAGAAGTCAGGACAGGCCTGCCTCTTCCTTACCACCATCCAGCAAGGGAAAACTGTTTGGACAGACTCATTCCTCTCCCAGGTTGAAGGGAAATCCTGATCACAACACAAAGTGAGCCGCTGGCCAGTGGGGTCAGCGGTCCTGCTAACACTGATCAGCCAGCAGAAGCACATTTGCTCCCTGCTTCACTGGAGACTCCCCGTCCCCACTGGCAGATGCTGGACAGCCAGCTAGGAAGCATTGGGAAGGATGGGCGGCAGGGATCCTGCCACAAGGGTCTGGTCACTAATTCTGTCTGTCCAGGGGTAAACCCGAGACTCCTCTTTCCACAGAGAGGGCCTGGTAGGACAGAAGTACTGGCACAGAGGAAATATCACACCTGGCCTGGGAAAGCTCATCATCTCCATGGGCCTGAGAAGATTGCTCCCCCCGAGACACTGCAGCGAGCAGCATTAGCAGAGGGCATCTGTCCAAAGCAAGTGGCCTAGGAAGCCTGCTCTTCTCCTCAGAACACAGGCACCAGGATGTCCAGCCTGTCCACTCTGTCCCTGAAGGAAGCACCAGCAGGTACCAGTGGTTGCTGCAGCAGTCACATAAACCAGGTCGACTGAAATAACACCAAAAAAGGCTTTGAAAAGAAAATAGACCATGACCTGTGTGCTCACCCTAGTGAGTAGGACTACCTGTGACTAAAGATTAGGATGCGCAGTCTCACAGTATAATTTACAGAATTCTGGGACACAGTTGAAAATCACTTTTATTTCCAAGAAGCAGAAAAATCACAGCTTGGATCAGAAATCAGTCAACTGGTGTCAGTAATGAGATGGCACAGAGCTGGAATTATAGGGTGAAGATTTTCAAGCAGCCATCATAAAATTGCTTCCAAGCACTTACACATTGCCCTGAAACAAATTAAAGAAACAAGATTTTTTCGGCCAAAAAGTAGTTATAAAAAGTACCAAATGAAAATGATAAAACTGAATCTTTTTAATATAAGAAAAATAAAACCCTGGTTGGCTCAGAAGACTGGATGTGACAGAAGGTAAAATCAGTAAACTTGAGGAGAGATCAAGACATTTACCCAATCTGAAAAAAAAAAAAAAAAAAAAAAAGAGAAAATGGACCTCCTCTTCCCTCCTCCCAAACAAACAAATGAAAAACTCCAGAATCTCATGATCTATGGGATAATAATTAAAATCCATATAATTGGAATCACAGAAAGAGAAAGATTAGAGTGGAACTGAAGCAGTATTTGAAGAAATAATAGCTGAAACCTTCTCAAACTTGGTGAAAGACATAAACCTAGAAATTCACAAAGTGAGATAAGTCCAGATAGAATAAGCCTAAAGTTCTCACGAAAATGCAGCATAAAATAGATGCTTCTGAAAACCAGAAATCAAAGGAAAAGTCTTGAAAGAAACCAGCAAGAAATGGAGTAATACGTGTCACAGGGTAATTCAAATGATAGTGTATTTCTCACTCAAAACAATGGATACAGAAAGGAGCGGTCTATCTTTGCAGAGCTGAAAGGAAATTCAACTCTAAGTTTTATGTTTGATGAAACTATGCTATAGGAATCAAGGGGGGAATATTCACTTTTAGACAATAAAAAACTATAAGATTCTTGCTAAACAACCCATCTTTTTTTTTTAACTTTAGATATTTGAACTTTGCTTATTTTGCCCCTAATTGAGTAGCTAAAATCAAGTTCCTGGATTTTTTTTTAGTTTATTTATAGTTTTATTGAAGTATAGTTGATATACAGTATTATATTAGTTTCAGGTATGCAGCTTAGTGACTCGATACTTTTATAGATTTTACTCCATTAAAAGTGATTACAAGATAATGGCTATAATTCCCTAGTGCCGTACAACAGACCACCTAATCTGCCTCTTGAGAAATCTGTATGCAGGTCAGAAAGCAACAGTTAGAACTGGACATGGAACAACAGACTGGTTCCAAATAGGAAAAGGAGTATGTCAAGGCTATATATTGTCACCCTGCTTATTTAATTTCTATGCAGAGTACATCATGAGAAACACTGGACTGGAAGAAACACAAGCTGGAATCAAGATTGCTGGGAGAAATAGCAGTCACCTCAGATATGCAGATGACACCACCCTTATGGCAGAAAGTAAAGCGGAACTAAAAAGCCTCTTGATGAAAGTGAAAGAGGAGAGTGAAAAAGTTGGCTTAAAGCTCAACATTCAGAAAACAAAGATCATGGCATCCGGTCCCATCACTTCATGGGAAATAGATAGGGAAACAGTGGAAACAGTGTCAGACTTTATATTTTTGGGCTCCAAAATCACAGCAGATGGTGACTGCAGCCATGAAATTAAAAGACACTTACTCCTTGGAAGAAAAGTTATGACCAACCTAGACAGTATATTCAAAAGCAGAGACATTACTTTGCCAACTAAGGTCCGCCTAGTCAAGGCTATGGTTTTTCCAGTGGTCATGTATGGATGTGAGAGTTGGACTGTGAAGAAGGTTGAGCGCCAAAGAATTGATGCTTTTGAACTGTGGTGTTGGAGAAGACTCTTGAGAGTCCTTTGGACTGCAAGGAGATCCAACCAGTGCATTCTGAAGGAGATCAGCCCTGGGATTTCTTTGGAAGGACTGATGCTAAAGCTGAAACTCCAGTACTTTGGCCACCTCATGCAAAGAGTTGACTCATTGGAAAAGACTCTGATGCTGGGAGGGATTGGGGGCAGGAGGAAGAGGGGACGACAGAGGATGAGATGGTTGGATGGCATCACGGACTCTATGTATGTGAGTCTGAGTGAACTCCGGAAGTTGGTGATGGACAGGGAGGCCTGGTATGCTGTGATTCATGGGGTCACAAAGAGTCGGATACGACTGAGGGACTGAACTAAACTGAATTGAACTGTACAACATATCTTTGGGAATTCCAGTTGCATTCTTGTCAGCATCTGATATTGTGAGTTTTTGAGTCATAGCCATAGGTGTGTAGTGGTATCTTGTTGCTTAAATTTGCATTTGCATGCTCTGAAGGACAAATAATGTTGAATATCTTTTCATATTTGTATTTGCCATTAGTATTTCTTCTTTGGCTCATGAAAAAAATGTATTGGAGTACAGTGATTTATAATATTGTGCTAGTTTCAGATGTAAATCAAACTGTATCAGCTTTTGATACAGTTATCAAACATATACTTTCTTTTTATTTTAGGCATGGAAGCTGAATTTTTTCATTTTTTAAATATAAATATATTTATTTTAATTGGAGGCTAATTACTTTACAATATTGTATTGGTTTTGCTGTATATCAACATGAATCCTCCACGGGTGTACACGTGTTCCCCATCCTGAACCCCCCTCCCACCTCCTTCCCTATCCCATCCCTAGGAGTTGTCCCAGGGAAACAGCTTTGAGTGCCCTGTTCCACACATCAAACCTGGACTGGTGATCTCTTTCACATATGGTAATATACATGTTTCAATGTTATTTTCTCAAATCATCCCACCCTTGCCTTCTTCCACAGAGTCCAAAAGTCTGTTCTTTACATGTGTGTCTCTGTAAGTGTGTCGTATACAGGGTCATTGTTACCATCTTTCTAAATTCCATATATATGCTTTGATATACTGTATTGGTGCTTTTCTTTCTGACTTACTTCACTCTGTATAATAGGCTCAAGCTTTGCCCACCTCATTAGAACTGGTTCAAATGCATTGTTTGTAATAGCTGAGTAGTATTCCATTGTGTATATGTACCACAGCTTTCTTATCCATTCATCTGCTGATGGACATCTAGGTTGCTTTCAAGACCTGGCTATTGTAAACAGTGCTGTGATGAACATTGGGGTACATGTGTCTCTTTCAATTCTGGTTTCCTCAGTGTGTATGCCCAGCAGTGAGACAGCTGGGTCGTACGGCAGTTCTATTTCCACTTTTTAAAGGAATTTCCACACTGTTCTCCATAGTGGCTGTACTAGTTTGCATTCCCACCAACAGTGTAAAAGAGTTCCCTTTTCTCTGCAACCTCTCCAGCTTTTATTGTTTGTAGACTTTTTGGATAGCAGCCATTCTGACTGGAATGAGATAGTACCTCATTGCGGTTTTGATTTGCATTTCTCTGATAATGAGTGATGTTGAGCATCTTTTCATGTGTTTATTAGCCATCTGTATGTCTTCTTTGGAGAAATGTCTGTTTAGCTCTTTGGCCCATTTTTTGATTGGATTGTTTATTTTTCTGGAATTGAGCTGCAGGAGTTGTTTATATATTTTTGAGATTAATTCTTTGTCAGTTGCTTCATTTGCTATTATTTTCTCCCATTCTGAAGGCTGTCTTTTCACCTTGCTTATTGTTTCCTTCATTGTGCAAAAGGTTTTAAGTTTAATTACATCCCATTTGTTTATGTTTGCTTTTATTTCCATTACTCTGGGAGGTGGGTCATAGAGGATGCTGCTGTGATTTATGTCACAGAGTGTTTTGCCTATGTTTTCCTCTAGGAATTTTGTAGATTCTGGTCTTATTTTTATCTCTAATCCATTTTGAGTTTATTTTTGTGTATGGTGTTAGAAAGTGTTCTAGTTTCATTCTTTTACAAGTGGTTGACCCGTTTCCCCAGCAACACTTGTTAAAGAGATTGGGTTTTCTCCATTGTATATTTTGGCCTCCTTGTCAAAGATAAGATGTCCATAGGTGTGTGGGTTTATCTCTGGGCTTTCTATTTTGTTCCATTGATCTATATTTCTGTCTTTGTTCCAGTACCATACTCTCTAGATGACGGTAGCTTTTTAGTATAGTCTGAAGTCAGGCAGGTTGATTCCTCCAGTTCCATTCTTCTTTCTCAAGATTTCTTTGGCTATTGGAGGTTTTTTGTATTTCCATGCAAATTTTGAAATTATTTGTTCTAGTTCTCTGAAAAATACCATTGGTAGCTTGCTAGGAATTGCATTGAATCTATAGATTACTTTGGGTAGTATACTAATTTTCACTATATTGATTCTTCTGATCCATGATATGGAATATTTCTCCATCTATTTGTGTCATCTTTGACTTCTTTCATCAATGTGTTACAGTTTTCTATATATAGGTGTTTTGTTTCTTTAAGTAGATTTATTCCTAAGTATTTTATTCTTTTTGTTGCAATGGTGAATGGAGTTGTTTAATTCTCTTTCTGTTTTCTCATTGTTAGTGTATAGGAATGCAAGGGATTTATGTGTGTTAATTTTATATCCTGCAACTTTACTATATTCATTGATTAACTCTAGTAATTTTCTGGTGGTGTCTTTATGGTTTTCTATGTAGAGGATCATGTCATCTGCAAACAGGGAGAGTTTTACTTCTTTTCCAATCTGGATTCCTTTAATTTTTTTTTTTTTTCTTCTCTGATTGCTGTGGCTAAAACTTCTAAAACTACGCTGAATAGTAGTGGTGAGAGTGGGCACCCTTTTCTTGTTCCCGACTTTAGGGGAAATGCTTTCAATTTTTCACCTTGAGGATAATGTTTGCTGTGGCTTTATCATGTATGGCTTTTATTATCTGAGGTGTGTTCCTTCTAGGCCTGCTTTCTGAAGGGTTTTTTTTTTTTTTTTTTAAATCATAAATGCATGTTGAATTTTGTCAAAGGCTTTCTCTGCATCTATTGAGATAATAATATGGTTTTTATCTTTCAATTTGTTAATGTGGTGTATCATATTGATTGACTTGTGAATACTGAAAAATTCTTGCATCCCTGGGATAAAGCCCCCTTGATCCTGATGTATGATCTTTTTAATATGTTACTGGATTCTGTTTGCTAGAATTTTGTTGAGGATATTTGCATCTATGTTTATCAGTGATACTGGCCTGTAGTTTTCTTTTTTTGTGGCATCTTTGTCTGGTTTTGGTATTAGAGTGACGGTGACATCATAGAATGAATTTGGCAGTGTACCTTCCTTTACAACTTTCTGGAGGAGTTTGAGTAGGATAGGTGTTAGCTCTTCTCTAAATTTTTGGTAGAATTCACCTGTGAGGCCACCTGGTCCTGGGATTTTGTTTGTTGGAAGATTTTTAATTACAATTTCAATTTCTGTGCTTGTGATGCATCTGTTAAGATTTTCTATTTCTTCCTGGTTCAGTTTTGAAAGCTTATACTTTTCTAAGAATTTGGCCCTTTCTTACAAGTTGTCCATTTTATTGTCATATAGTTGCTGATAGTATTCTCTATAATCCTTTGTATTTATGTGTTGTCTGTTGTGATATCTGCATTTTCACTTCTAATTTTGTTGATTTTATTCTTCTTCTTTTTTTTGTTGATGAGTCTGGCTAATGGTTTGTCTATTTTATTTATCTTCTCAAAGAATCAGCTTTTAATTTTGTTGATATTTGCTATAGTCTCCTTTGTTTCTTTTTCATGTATTTCTGCCCTAATTTTTATGATTTCTTTCCTTCTACTAACCCTGGGGTGCTTCATTTCTTCCCTTTCTAGTTGCTTCAGGAGTAAAGTTACGTTATGTATTTCATTTTTCTCTTATTTCTTGAGATAAGCTTGTTGCTATGAACCTTCCCCTTAGCACTGCTTTTACTGAATCCCATAGGTTTTGGGTTGTCATGTTTTCATTTTCATTTGTTTCTATGCATACTTTGATTTCTTTTTTGTTTTTTTTTTTCTGTGATTTGTTGGTTATTCAGAAGCATGTTGTCTAGCATCCATATTTTTGTATTTTTACTAGATTTTTTTTCTTTCCTGTAGTTGACATCTAATCTTACTGTACTGTGATCAGAAAAGATGCTTGAAATTATTTCCGTTTTTTTTTTTTTTTTTTTTTTTTTTAACTTACCAACACTACCAACACTAGATTTATGGCCCAGGATGTGATCTATCCTGGAGAATGTTCCATGTACACTTGAGAAAAAGGTGAAATTCATTTTTGGGGGGTGAAATGCCCTGTAGATATCAATTAGGTCTAACTGTTCCATTGTATCATTTAAAGTTTGTTTCCTTGCTAGTTTTCTGTTTGGTTGATCTATCCTTAGGTGTGAGTGTGGTATTAAAGTCTCCCACTATTATTATTACTCTTAATTCCCCATTTTATACTTGTTAGTATGAACTTTACATATTGTGCTACTATGTTGAGTGTGTCTATATTTAAAATTGTTATATCTTCTTCTTAGATTGATCCTTTGATCATTATGTAGTGTCCTTCTTTGTCTTTTCTCAGGGCCTTTATTTCAAAGTCTATTTTATCTGATATGAATATTGCTACTCCAGCTTTCTTTTTTTTCTCTCTTTGCATGAAATATCTTTTTCAAGCACTTCACTTTCAGTCTGTGTGTGTCCCTTGTTTTGAGGTTGGTCTCTTGTAGACAGCATATATAGGGGTCTTGTTTTTGTATCCATTCAACCAGTCTTTGTCTTTTGGTTGGGGCATTCAACTCATTTACATTTAAGGTAATTTTTGATAAGTATGATCTTGTTGCCATTTACTTTGTTGTTTTGGGTTTGAGTTTATAAACCTTTTCTGTGTTTCCTGTCTAGAGAAGATCCTTTAGCATTTGTTGAAGAGCTGGTTTGGTGGTGCTGAATTCTCTCAGGTTTTGCTTGTCTTAAAGCTTTTGATTTCTCCTTCATATTTGAATGAGATCCTTGCTGGGTAGGACTTCCCTGGTGGCTCAGAGGGTAAAGTGTCTGCCTACAGTGTGGGAGACCTGGGTTCGATCCCTGGGTCAGGAAGATCCTCTGGAGAGGAAATGGCAACCCACTCCAGTACTCTTGCCTGGAAAATCCCATGGATGGAGGAGCGTAGTAGGCTACAGTCCATGGGGTTGCAAAGAGTTGGACACGACTGAGCGACTTCAGTTCAGTTTCTTGCTGGGTATAGTAATGTTGGTTGTGCATTTTTCTCTTTCATCACTTTAAGTATGTCCTGCCATTCCCTTCTGGCCTGGAGAGTTTCTATTGAAAGATCAGCTGTTATCCTTATGGGGAACCCCTTGTGTGTTATTTGTTGCTTTTCCCTTGCTGCTTTTAATATTTGTTCTTTGTGTTTGATCTTCATTAATTTGATTAATATGTGTCTTGGTGTGTTTCACCTTGGGTTTATCCTGTTTGGGAATCTCTGGATTTCTTGGACTTGAGTGGCTATTTCCTTAACCATTTTAGGGAAGTTTTCAACTATTATCTCCTCAAGTATTTTCTCATGCCTTTTCTTTTTGCCTTCTTCTTCTGGGACTCCTATGACTCAAATGTTGGGGCATTTAACATTGTCCCAGAGGTCTCTGAGGTTGTCTTAATTTCTTTTAATTCTTTTTTCTTTTTTCCTCTCTGCTTAATTGATTTCTACCTTTCTATCTTCCACCTCACTTACCCTATCTTCTGTCTCAGTTATTCTATTGTTGGTTCCCTCCAGAGTGCTTTTGATCTCAGTTATTGCATTATTCATTATTGATTGACTCTTTTTTATTTCTTCTAGGCCCTTGTTAAACATTTCTTGCATCTTCTCAATCCTTGTCTCCAGACTATTTATCTGTACCTCCATTTTGTTTTCAAGATTTTGGATCATTTTTACTATCATTATTCTGAATTCTTTTTCAGGTAGACTCCCTATCTCCTCCTCTTTTGTTTAGTTTGGTGGGCATTTATCATGTTCCTTTACCTGCTGAATATTTCTCTGCCTTTTCATCTTGTTTAGATTGCTGTGTTTGGGGTGGCCTTTCTGTATGCTGGACATTTATGGTTCCTCTTTATTGTGGAAGTTCCTCCCTATGGGTGGGGTTGGACGAGTGGCTTGTCAAGGTTTCCTGGCTAGGGAAACTTGCATCTGTGTTCTGGTGGGTGGAGTGGATCTCTTCTCTATCCTGCAGATCAGCGAGGGGATACAGGTGGATATGTTGAAGGAAGTATTCTCTGGGGAAAATTATGTGACAGATTCTTGGCCACTGCCGCTGGGCAGCTAAAAATAGGCTCACAGTGACTTCAGCTGCTGCCACAGCCACACCATGCTGGCAAGCTGTTCAGCGTGTCCCTATGGCATGGGGTTCTGCTGCTGGATGTCAACCAAGGGCTCCTTGTTTATGAACTCCAGGAACTCTTTGGCCTGCTTAGACACTTGTATTTTGAAGTGTCCCAGTTGTGGACTATGCAGATGAGATTAGGAAGCTATGGTACACGTGGTGGCTGCCTCAGTAATACCATCCACTGTAGTTGCACACCTTGGCTTTCCTGTCAGAAAGGCCTATTGATTGCTGGCATTCTGGTGCACTAAGGACAGATGGCCATAAGAGGGAAAGGAGGCAGCCCAGTTCTTGCTTCCTCCCTCCCACCAGGTTCCATTTTTCTTTCTCAAGATTGCTTTGGCTACTCAGAGTCCTTTGTGTTTACCTACAAACTGTAAAACAACTTTGCTCTAATTCTATGAAAAATGCCATTTGGAATTTGATAGGGACTTCATTAAATCTCTAGATTGCTTTGGGCAGTATAGTCATTTTCCCAATGTTGATTCTTCCAATCCAAAAACATGCTATATCTCTTTGTGTCATTTTTAATTGCTTTCATCAGTATCTTATAGTACAAGTCTTTTGCTCCTTAGACAGTTTATTCTAAGTATTTTCTTTTTAATGAGATGGTAAATGAGATTGTTTCCTTCTCTTTCTGTTCTTTTCTTAGTGTAAATATATGTGATGTTTTGTTGTTAGTGTATAGAAATGCAAGAGAGTTTTGTGTATTAATTTTGAATTCTGCAACTTTACCAAAACTCATTGAGGAGCTCTAGTAATCTTCTGGTAGCACCTTCAGGGTTTTAAATGCCCTAGTACCATAGTATCATGCATTCAAAAAACTAAGATCATGGCATTTGGTAACACCACCTGATGTCAAATGAATGGGGAAAAAATTGAAATAGTGGCAGCTTATATTCTTGGGCTCCATAATCACTGCAGATGGTGACTACAGCCATGAAATTAAAAGACACTTACTCCTTGGAAGAAAAGCTATGACCAACCTAGACAGCATATTAAAAAGCAGAGACATTACTTTGTTAACAAATATCCATCTAGTCAAAACTATGGTTTTTATAGTAGCCATGTATGGATGTGAGTTGGACCATAAAAAAAGCTGAGTGGTGAAGAATTGATGTTTTTGAACTGTGATGTTGGAGAATACTCTTGAAAGTCCCTTGGACTGCAAGGAGATCCAACCAGTCCATCCTAAAAGAAATCAGTTCTGAATATTCATTGGAAGGACTGAAGCTGAAGCTGAAACTCCAATACTTTGGCCATGTGATGGAAAGAATTGATTCATTTGAAAAGATCATGAAGCTGGAAAAGATTGAAGAGAGGAGAATAAGGGAACAACAGCGGATAAGATGGTTGGATGGCATCACTGACTCGATTGACATGAGTTTGAGTAAGCTCCAGGAGTTGGTGATGGACAGGGAAGCTTGGCATGCTGCCGTCCATGGGATCTCAAAGAGTAGGACACGACTGAGCAACTGAACTGTACTGATCATGTAATCTGTAAACAGTGACAGTTTTATTTCTTCTTTTCCAATTTGTATTCATTTCTTACATTTGTATCTCTGTTTCTTCCCTGATTGCCATATCTATGATTTCTAAAACTATGTTGAACAAAAGTGGCTACAGTGAATATTCTTGTTTTGTTCCTGAATTTAAAGAACATACTTTCAGGTTTTCATCACTGCAAAGGATGCTTGCTGTGGGTTTGTCATATATGGCCTATATTTTGTTGAGGTAGGTTCCGTCTATGCCACTTTCTGGACAGTTTTTTTTTTTTTTTTCTTGTCATGAATTGATATTGAATTTTGTCAAAAAATTTTTTTTGCATCTATTGAGATGATTATATGATTTTTCTTCTTTAATTTGTTGATGTGGTATATCACACTGATTGATTTGCGGATGTTGAAAAATCTTTTCATCCCTGGGATAAATCCCACTTGATCATGGTGTATGATCCTTTTAATGTGTTGCTGGATTCTGTTTGCTAGTATTCTGTTGAGGATTTTTCTGTTTATGTTCATCAGTGATATTGGCTTGTAATTTTCTCTTTTTTTGTGACATTTTTGTCTGATTTTAGTATAAGGGTGATAGTGGACTCATAGAATGCATTTGGGAAAGTTCCTTCCTCTGCAATTTTTTGAGAGTTTCAGATTTGGGTGTTAACTCTTCTCTAAATGACAGAATTCACCCATGAAGCCATCTGGCCCTGAGGTTTTGTTTGTTGGAAGATTTTTAATCACAATTTCAATTTCAGTATTTGTGATTGGTCTTTTCATATTTTCTATTTCTCCCTATGGTTCAGACAGTAAAGAATCTGCCTGCAATTCAGGAGACCCGGGTTCAATCCCTGGGTGTGGAAGATCCCATGGAAGAGGAAATGGCAACCCACTCCAGTATTCTTGCCTGAAGAATCCCATGGACAGAGGAGCCTGTCTGGCTACAGTCCATGGAGTCACAGAATCAGACATGACTGAGTGAATAACACACACACACAAACACACAAACACACACCCACACCCACACACAGAGCCTTAGAAGGTTGTGCCTTCCTAAGAATTTGTCTATTCTTTCTAGATTATCCATTTTGTTGGTGTATATTTCCTTGTAGTAGTCTCTTAGGATTTTTTGTATTTCAGTGATATCCATGACAAGTTCCCCCTTTTCGTTTCTAATTTTATTGATTTGAGTCATCTCTCTTTTTTTCTTGATGAGTTTAGCTAAAGGTTTATAAATGTTATCTTCTGAAAGAACCAGCTTTTAGTCTCATTGATCTTTGCTACTATATTTTTCATTTTTTGCTCTTGTATTTCTGTTCTAATCTTTATGATTTCTTTCATTCTGCTAACTTTTAAAATTCAGTGTTTTTTTGTTGTTGTTGTTGGGTTTTGAGGGTGCTTTGCATATTCTGAACAGAAGGCCTTTATAGGCTTAACATATGCATTGTTCCAGTATGTGATTTTCAGTTTTGTTCTATTAATGATGTCTTTACAACCGGGAAAGCTTTAAAATTTGATAAAGTCCAACTGATCAGTGCTTTTCCTTCATGGATTATGCTTTTGTCAGCTATATAAAAACTTGTAGCCAAACACAAGACCATGCAGATTTTTCTCCTATGGTTTCTTGTAGAAGTTTTACAATTTTGTGTTTTCATTTAGGTCTATGCTCCATTTTGAGTTAGCTTTTGTATAAGGTCTCTGCCAAGGCTTATATTTTAGCATATGAACATTGAATTTCTCCAATACCACTTGCTGAAAAAACTAAACCTTATTCATTAAAGTGTTTTTATTTGTCAAAATCAGTTGATTATATTTGTGTGAGTTTATTTGTAAAGGGTCCCTATTTTGTTTTACTGCTAAATATGCCTATTTTTTCACCTATATTCTGATGGTTTGACAGCTTTATAGTAAAAATATAGTAAAAGCTATGTAGAAAAATTGGAATAGAATAAAATGAACCTCCAATGTTTTCTATTTAATAATTTCAATGGCTATAAATTTCATTAATTAATATAGACCTATTTGTGTTTTCTATCTTCTATTTAAGTGAGATTTGGTAGTTTGTATCTTTCAAAAAAATGGTTTATCTAAACTATTGAGTTTATGGGACTGGAGTTGTTAATAGCATTCATTTATTATTGTTTTAATGACTGTGGTATCAATGATGATTGACAATTTCTGCCTTTTTTCTTTTCTAATTAGCCTACCTAGGGGTCCCAACAGTTCATGGCAAACAGATGTAGAAAAAGCAGAAACAGTGACAGATTTTATTTTCTTTGGCTCCATATCACTGCAGATGGTGACTGCAGTTATGATCATGATATGAAAAGACACTTACTCTTTGGAACGAAAACTATGATAAACCAGGATAGTGTATTAAAAAGCAGAGACATCAATTTGCTGACAAAGGTCCATATAGTCAAAGCTATAATTTCTCTAGTGGTCATTTACAGATGTGAGAGTTGGACCATAAAGAAGGCTGAGTGCTGAAGAATCAATGATTTTGAATTGTGGTGCTGGAGAAGACTCTTGAGAGTCCCTTGGACAGCAAGGAGATCAAACCAGAAAATCTTAAAGGAAATCAACCCTGAATATTCTGGAAGGACTGATGTTGAAACTGAAGCTCCAATATTTTGGCCACCTGATGTGACAAGCCAACTCATAGGAAAAGATTCTGATGCTGGGAAAGATTGAGGGCAGGAGGAGAAGGCTCGACAGAAAATGAGGTGTTGGATGGCATCGCCAACACAATGGACATGAGTTTGAGCAAACTCAGAGAGATAGTGAAGGACAGGCAAGTCTGACATGCTGCAGTCCATGGGATCACAAAGAGTCAGACATGACTTAGAACTAAATAATACCAAAAATGTTTATCAGTTTGATTTATGTTTTCAGACAGCCATCTTTGACTTTGTGGATTATCTCTATAGCTTTCCTGTTTGCAGATTCACAGATTTTTTAAACTATCAGTTCAGTCACTTAGTCATGTCCGACTCTTTGTGACCCCATGAACTGCAGAATGCCAGGCCTCCCTGTCCATCACCAACTCTCGGAGTTTACCCAAACCCATGTCCATTGTGTCAGTGATGGCATCCAACCATCTCATCCTCTGTCATCCCCTTCTCCTCCTGCTCTCAATCTTTCCCAGCATCAGGGTCTTTTCAAATGAGTCAACTCTTCGCATGAGGTGGCCAATGTATTGGAGCTTCAGCTTCAGCATCAGTCCTTCCAATGAACATCCAGGACTGAACTCCTTTAAGATGGACTGGTTGGCTCTCCTTGCAGTCCAAGGGATTCTCAAGAGTCTTCTCCAATACCACAGTTCAAAAGCATCTATTCTTCTGTGCTCAGCTTTCTTTATAGTCCAACTCTCACATTCATACATGACTACTGGAAAAACCATAGCCTTGACTAGATGGACCTTAGTGGCAAATTAATGTCTCCACTTTTGAATATGCTATCTAGGTTGGTCATAACTTTCCTTCCAAGGAGTAAGTGTCTTTTAATTTCAAGGCTGCAATCACCATCCGCAGTGATTTTGGAGCCCAGAAAAATAAAGTCAGCCACTGTTTCCACTGTTTCCCTATCTATTTCCCATTAAGTGATGGGACTGGATGCCATGATCTTCATTTTCTGAATGTTGAGCTTCAAGCCAATCTTTTCACTCTCTTCTTTCACTTTCATTAAGAGGCTCTTTAGTTCTTCTTCACTTTCTGCCACAAGGGTGGTGTCATCTGCATATCTGAGGTTATTGATATTTCTCCCAGCAATCTTGATTCCAGCTTGTGCTTCCTCTAGCCCAGCATTTCTCATGATGTAGTCTACATATAAGTTAAATAAGCAGGATGACAATATGCAGTCTTGACGTACTCCTTTTCCTATTTGGAACCAGTCTATTGTTCCATGTCCAGTTCTAACTGTTGTTTCCTGTCCTGGCCAGGCTTCATTAATATGTGAACCGTGAACTTCCAGATGTTCAAGCTGGTTTTAGGAAAGGCAGAGAAACCAGAGATCAAATTGCCAACATCCACTGAATCATCAAAAAAGCAACAGTGTTCCAGAAAAACATCTATTTCTGCTTTATTGTCTATGCCAAAGCCTTTGACTGTGTGGATCACAATTAACTGTGGAAAATTCTCAAAGAGATGGGAATACCAAACCACCTGATCTGCCTCTTGAGAAATCTGTATACAGGTCAGGAAGCAACAGTTAGAACTGGACATGGAACAACAGACTGTAAAACTTATTGTTTCCTTCGTTTTTGTTTCAAGGCTAATTTGAACCTTATTTCTCTCTAAAGTGTCAACATAGGTTAATGATTTTACATCATTATTTTTTCTAATATATGCACTTAATTGCTGTAAACTCCTTTTAATTGTGATTTAGCTGTATTACACCAGCTTTCATTTTTTTTTAACTCAGTTTAAAATATTTAAAATGTTTCTTTTGGCATTTCTTTGATCCATGGATTGTTTAAAAGCATGTTAAATATAAATATTTGAGACTTTCCCAGATATCTATCTCTTGCTGATTTCTAATTTAATTGCATTGTGATTTAAGATTTCTCTTTGTATGATTTTTATTATTTTAATGTATTAAGGTATATTTAAACTCAGAATATGTTCTATCATATTTCATGTGCATTTGGAAATAATATATATCCTACTGAAGCTGGAAAGAGTGCTTTATAAATGTCAATTAGAACAAGTTGATAGATAACAATGCTCACATTACCTACATGTGTGGGTGAGTGTGTGTTCAGTTGCTTCAGTCCTTATTCTATGTGACACTATGGACTCTAGCTTCTAGGCTCCTCTGTTCATGAGATTCTCCAAGGAAGAATACTGGAGTGGGTTGCCCTGCCCTCTTCCGCAGGGATCAAACCAGCATCTCCTGAATTGCAGGCAGATAATTAACTGCTGAGCCACCATGGAAGCCCCACATTACCTATCCTCACTGATTTTCTGCCCTCTTCTTTAACAGTTACCAAGAGAGTTGAACTCTCCAACTATCACTGTCAATTTGTCTATCTTTTTACCTGAATAAGTTTTTGCTTCATGTATTTTATTAGCCAAAAGATTTACTCATATTTTTCCCATAAGATGACTCTTATAGTGCTGTTTTCTTTATCTTCATTTGAAACAATTTTGTTAGGTTGTATTGTAACAAATGTCATATCATCATGCTTTAAAAGAACATTAAAATTGGTGAATTTTTGTGTAGCCATTTAAATATTGAAGATGGAAGAAAAAAAGCAACATATTTGGCATATTATGCTTTATTATTTCAAGAAAGGTAAAAACGTAACTGAAGCACACACACACACAAAATTTGTGCAGTGTATGAAGAAGGTGTTGTGACCGAGCAAATACATCAAAAGTGGTTTGTGAAGTATCATGCTAGAGCTTTCTCACTGGACCCTCTTCTACGGTTGGATAGACCAGTTGAAGTTATTAGCGATGAAATCAAGACATTAACTGAGAATACTCAACATTGTACCATGTGGGAGATAGCCAAGATACTCAAAATATCCAAATCAAGCACTGAAAATCATTTGCACCAGCTTTGCTATGTTAATCATTTTGATGCTTGGGTTCTATATAAGTTAAATGGGGAAAAACCTCCTTGACTATATTTCCTCATGAGATTCTCTACTGAAACATAATAAAAGTGTTCCATTTCCAAAACAAATTGTGATGGGCAATGAAAAGTTGATACTTGCAGTAATGTGAAATGGAAAAGATCATAGGGCAAGTGAAATGAACCATCACCAACCACACCAAAGGCCAGTCTCCAATCAAAGAAAGTGATGTGTGTGTGGTGGAATTAGAAGGGAGTCTTCTATTATGAGCTCCTTTTGTAAAATCAAATGGTTAATTCCAACAAATATTGATCCCAGTCAGGTCAACTGAAGTCACACTCAGTGAAAAGTGTCCAGAATTAGCCAACAGAAAAAAGCATTATCTTTCATTAGGATAACTCAAGACTGCATGCTTTTTGAAGACTAGGCAAAAACTGCTACAGCTTGACCAGGAAGTTCTGATTCATCTACTGTATTCACCAAACATTGCAGTTTTGGATGTCTGTTTACTTCAGTTTATAGAATTATTTTAATGGAAAAAAATCTCTATTCTCTAGAAGACTGTGAAAAGCATTTGAAACAGTTCTTTGCACAAAAAGATAAGTTTTGAGAAGATAGAATTATAAAGTTGCCTGAAAAATGGCAGAATACGGTGGAACAAAATGGTGAATCTGTTGTTCAATAAAATTCTTGGTGAAAATAAAAAAATCTATCTTTTCTATTGCAGTTTTCTTTTAATTAGTATTAGCATGGTGTATGTTCCTCAATTTCAACTTTTAATCTATCCAAGTTTATATTTAATGTGGATTTTCTTAAAAACAGTACAGTTGGACCTTTAATAAAAAATGCAGCTTGATAATATCTGTCTTTTAACTGGTGAATTTTGACCATTAACGTTTAGAATAGTAAGCAGTATACTTGGATTAAAATCTAATACCTTGCTAATTGTCTTCTATTCTTTGCATTTCCTCCCTATATTTCCTTTTCCTGTTTTTTTCCTGCCTTCTGTGATTTAAATTGCATATTTTGTACATTTCCATCTTATATCCTCTCTTTACATGTAATTTTTGTTTACTTTTAAAACATTTTTAGTAATTGTTATAGGTTTTGCAATGCACATTTTAAATAATTTATCTTCAAATAGCGCTATACTGCTTTATGTGTAGTACTAGTACTTTATAAGAGAGCATTTCCAATTCCCCTTCCAATCCCTTATGGCATTGTTTTCATTTATCCATACGCTGTCAACACCAACATATTATAAGTATTATCACTTTAAAAAGAGTGTTATATTTTAGATGAATAAAAATAGGAAAATAAAATAACTTACCTTCATTTATTCTCTTTAAATGTTTTCCCTTTCTTTTTGCTCACACAATTTTCCTTCTGCCTGAAGACTTGTTGTCATTTGTATATTTCAGAGCTACTGGCAGTGAGCCTTGTCAGGCTTTCTTTTCTGAAAAATATTTTCCCTTACCTTTTAATGAAAAATCAGATATGAAATTAATCCAATGCAGAATTCCAGATTGGCAGATGCTTTTTCTTCTAACAATTTGAAGATTTTACTCTACTCATTTCTTGTTTGAATGGTGTCTGGTGAGATCTGTTGTAATTCATATCCTTGTTCCTTTATAAATAAGATGGTTTATTCCCTCTATCTTCTTCAAGATTTTCTCTATTTTTATATCTACATTTTAACTATAATTTGGCCAGTTTTTTTTTTTCTTTTAATTTTTCTATTTTGCTTGTGACTTAGTAGATTTTTAAAATCTGTGGTTGGTATCTGTCATTAGTTTTGGAAAGTTTTCAGTTATTATTTCTTCAAATATTTCTTCTGCCCCATTCTCTTTCTGCTCCTTCTGTTATTCCAATCATCTGTACGTCATGCTTTTTTGATATTGTCCAAAATTCTGGGAAGTTTTGTTCTTACATTTGTGCTTCCATTTGTGAAGTTTCCATTGACCTATCTCCAGGTTCACTGATTTCTCCTTCAGTTAATTTGAATCTACTTTTGAGTCTGTCAAAAGTGTTCTTCATGTCTAATAATGTGCTTTTGATTCCTAGCATTTCATTTTGATTTTTAAATGTTTTCCTATCTCTCTGCTACCATTTCCATCTTTTGGTACATGCTGTCTACTTTTTCTGCTGGTAGCTTTGCATGTTAATCATAGTTATTTTAAATTTCTTGTATGATAATTCCAACAACTGTGTTATGTTTGAGTCTGGTTCTGATAATTTCTTTGTATCATCAGCTATGTTTATTGCTAATTAACATATCTTTTTAATATTTAAAGAAACCCAACCATGTTTTAATGGGTAATTGGAGAAGGAAATGACAACCCACTCCAATATTCTTGCCTGGAGAATCCTATGGACAGAGAAGCCTGGCAGAGGGTTGTAAGTACTGAGATAAACTCCTTTCATATGAGAATTTATACTAATCTAGCAGAAGGGCTGCATTTAATGTCTAATGTAGCCATATATATCAGAGGCTTCAAATTCCTCCGGTGGATTTGTTTTTTTCTCCCCTCCTGTATTTTGGATTTCCCTTTTTACCAGTCCTTAGAGAATGTGTCTTGCAGTTATTTAAACTTTAATCCACTGTTATTAATGGAGGACTGCTTGTTTCATTTTAGGATAAGAGGGAAGAGGACATTTGCTAACCCTCTGATTAAATATCAGTCTTTTAGTGTGCCTATGACTCAGGAATGTGGCTTTCAGAAATGTTTTAGGAATGTCCTTCTTTGAGGTGTCAAACTTCCCTCACAAGCCCCTGTTCATCTTCCTGATTCCAGTTTTCCTGGTCTATTTCTTTAAGCCTTGTCTGATATTCACTGTGGCCTTATTCATTTTCATCATCATCATCATCTTCTTCTTCTTCTTCTTGATAAGATAAGAATGATGGAGCAGCCTGGAGTGGCGCATACAGCCCTTCCTCAAACAGAACTAAAGTTTCAGAATTTCCCATTGTTTGATAGAAGCCTTTGGAAAGGCTTCAAAATGGCTGCTCTTCCCCATCTCCTGTCAGTATCATGTTAGGAACTTTCTTGGATCCCTTTTATGAAAAGCTGGTGAAATTGCTAGACAAAAAACCTGCAGAAATATGAGAGTTCTCATGGTGATTGAAGATTCTCCAGATTTTCTCAGCCTCCAGTAAGTCTTCAAAGTTACTATTTAACTGTTCCTTATGGCTTATGGCATTCAGTGACTTCTGCTTCAGGTAAGCAAATCTTGAGAGCTGTAGCTCTCTGGAAGTGCCAGACTCCCCCTGATTTTGTACTGTTGATTCATCCTACAACTTCAATTCTCCACTGGCTTCAAGAAAATCACCTATATTTTGCTTGTCCAGCTTTTCCCTTAGGTAATGAGGACTTTCAAGGGCTTTGTATGTCTGAGTTGAAATTGGAAGCCTGCTTTGGATGACATTCCATTCTATAGGCTTCTAAGAATTTGAGCAAATATTTTCCCAACCAATCTACTCTTTTGCCTTATCTTTCTGTCCATGAAACTCATCATCATGAGATAAGATCTATTTGACCAAGCATATTCATCTCCATAACTTAATTCATAATATACTGCAGAAAACATCCAAATTTCCTTTTTCAACTCTGATTCACCTTCCTCAACCTCAGACACATTGTTTCAGGTTCATCCCCACATCTTACAAACACTTCAAGCTTATCATATTCCAAGCTGAAATTGTAAAGTTATCTCCTCTCTTATTAGTTTCTTGAATACTTCTTTTTTAACTTATTCCCTCAGTCAGCTCCAATCAACTTTTCCTCAATTACTCAAACCAAATATGAGTCAATCTTCATATTGAACCCACATATCAAGTCAGTCATCATGTCCTGCTTTTCCATTTTCAACCCTCACTATGAATTTACTCTAGCTCATGGCAATAATAGTCTCCTAAAATTTTTTTTCACTCAAGTCTCTATCTCTTCTGTGCAGGTTCTGCAATTATCTAACAATTCTCCAAATTTGGTTGTGTTCTTCACCCTAGTTGTATTCTCTAGATTTTCTTGTTGGCTTCCAAGATAACTTCTTCCATAAGACTCTCCAGGCTTCTGGTTCAAGATGGTGGAGTAGAAGGACATGTGCTCATCTCCTCCTTTAGGAGCACCAAAATCACAACTAGTTGTTGAACAGCCATTGATAAGAAGATGTTGAAACATACCAAAGAAAGATACCCCAAGTCCAAAGACAAAAAAGAAGCTGCAGCGAGATGGTAGGAGGGGCACAATTATGGTAAAATCAAATCCCATACCTTCTGGGTGGGTGACCCACAAAATGGAGAACGATTATACTAAAGAAGTTCTTCCACTGTTGTGAAGGTTCAGAACCCCATTCAGGTTTACCAGCCTGGGGACTTGGGAGTCCCCTGGGAATCTGACCTTGAAGGTCAGTGGGATTTGATTACAAGACTTCCACAGGACTGGGGAAAATAGAGACTTCAGTCTTGGAGGGCACCAACAAAACCTTGAGTGCACCAAGATTCAGAGGAAAAGAGCAGTAACTTCACAGAACCTGAACCAAAACTACCTGCTAGTGTTGGAAGGTCTGTGGAGGCAAGGGTTGGAAAGGGCTCACCACAGGGATGGGGGACTAGCAGCAACTGTCTGGGAAGGTCTCTTGGAGGTTTGGCCTCTTGGAGGTCACTATTAACCTGACCATAGAGCCTGTATACCCTAGAGTTTGGTCCCCTGAAGCCAAAAAACTACCAGGGAGGAAGCACAACTTCACCCATCAGCAGATAATTAGATTAAAGCTTTACAGAGTAAGGCCCTGACCACCAGAACAAAACCCAGTCCCTCCCATCAGAGGGTGTAAGCTTACACAAGCCTCTTAGAGGACAGACAGAAGAAGCAAGAGGAACCACAATCTCACAGTAACTAAAACAAAACCACATTACAGAAAGTTAATCAGCATGAAAAAGCAGAAAGTTGCATCCCAGATAAAGGGACAAGATAAAACCCTAGAAAAACAGCTTAATGAAATGGAGATAGGCAACCTTCCAGAAGAAGAATTCAGAATAATGATAGTGAATATGATTCAGGATCTCAGAAAAAGAATGGAGGCAAAGGTTAAGAAGATGCAAGAAATGTTTACCAAAGACCTACAAGAACTAAAGAGATGAATAATACACTAGAAGTAATCTATAACAGCATATCTGAGGCATAAGAATGGATAAGTGATCTGGAGGACAGAATGGTGGAAATCACTGCCACAGAACAGAATATAGAAAAAAGAACGGAACAAAATGAAGATAGCCTAAGGGATCTCTGGGACAACATTAGATGTGGCAATGTTCATATTATAGCTGTCCCAGAAGGAAAAAAGAGAGAGAAAGGACCTGAGAAAATATTTAAAGAAATAACAGCTGAAAACTTCCTTAACATGGGAAAGGAAATAGTCAAATGAAGTCCAGGAAGCACAGAGTCCCGGGCAGGACAAACCCAAGGAGGAAAGCACTGAGACACATAGTAATCAAACTGACAAAAATTAAAGACAAAGATAAAATATTAAAAGCAGCAGGAGAAAAACGACAAACAACATACAAGGGAATCCCATCAGGCTATCAGCTGATTCCTCAATAGAAATTCTACAAGTCAGAAGGGAATGGTATGAAATATTTAAAGTTGATGAAAGTGAAGAACCTACAACCAAGAATACTCTGCCCAACAAGACCCTCCTTCAGATTTGATGGAGAAATCAAGCTTTCCAGACTAGCAAAAATAAAGAGAATTCAGCACCACAAACCAGCTTTATAACTAGTGCTAAAGGAACTTCTCTAGGCAGAAAACAAGAGAAGGAAAAGCCCCAACTACAGAAAATAAACCCAAAACAATTAATAAAACCACAATAGGAATATCAGTTCAGTTCAGTTCAGTCACTCAGTCATGTCTGACTCTTTGCAGCCTCATGGATTGCAGCACGCCAGGCCTCCCTGTCCATCACCAACTCCCAGAGTTCACTCAAACTCATTCCCATCGAGTCAGTGGTGCCATCATGCCATCTCATCCTTTGTTGTCCCCTTCTCCTCCTGCCCCCAAATCTTCCCAGCATCAGGGTCTTTTCCAATGAGTCAACTCTTCGCATGAGGTGGCCAAAGTAATGGAGCTTCAGCTTTAGCATCAGTCCTTCTAGTGAACAACCAGGACAGATCTCCTTTAGGATGGACTGGTTGGATCTCCTTGCAGTCCAAGGAACTCTCAAGAGTCTTCTCCAACACCACAGTTCAAAAGCATCAATTCTTCAGCACTCAGCTTTCTTCACAGTCCAACTCTCACATCCATATACGACCAATGGAAAAACCATAGCCTTGACTAGAAAGATCTTTGTTGGCAGAGTGATGTCTCTGCTTTTTAATATGTTATCTAGGTTGCCCATAACTTTCCTTCCAAGGAGTAAGCGTCTTTTAATTTCATGGCTGCAATCACCATCTGCAGTGATTTTGGAGTCCCAAAAAATAAAGTCTGACACTGTTTCCACTGTTTCCCCATCTATTTCCAACGAAGTGATGGGACCAGATGCCATGATCTTCGTTTTCTGAATGTTGAGCTTTAAGCCAACGTTTTCATTCTCCTCTTTCACTTTCATCAAGAGAGTTTTTAGCTCCTCTTCACTTTCTGCCATAAGGGTGGTGTCATCTGCATATCTGAGGTGATTGATATTTCTCCAGAAAATCTTGATTTCAGATTGTGCTTCTTCCAGACCAATGTTTTTCATGATGTACTCTGCATATATGTTAAATAGGCAGGGTGACAATATACAGCCTTGACGTACTGTTTTCCCTATTTGGAACCAGTCTGTTGTTCCATGTCCAGTTCTAACTGTTGCTTCCTGACCTGCATATAGGTTTCTCAAGAGGCAGGTCAAGTGGCCTGGTATTCCCATCTCTTTCAGAATTTTCCAATTTATTGTGATCCACACAGTCAAAGGCTTTGGCATAGTCAATAAAGCAGAAATAGATGTTTCTGGAATGCTCTTGATTTTTTGATGATCCAGCGGATGTTGGCAATTTGATCTCTGGTTCCTCTGCCTTTTCTAAAACCAGCATGAACATCGGGAAGTTCACCGTTTACGTATTGCTGAAGCCTGGCTTGGAGAATTTTGAGCATTACTCTACTGTGAGATGAGTGCAATTGTGCAGTAGTTTGAGCATTCTTTGGAATTGCCTTTCTTTGGGATTGGAATGAAAACTGACCTTTTCCAGTCCTGTGGCCACTGCTTAGTTTTCCAAATTTGCTGGCATATTGAGTGCAGCACTTTCACAGCATCATCTTTTAGGATTTGAAATAGCTCAAGTGGAATTCCATCACCTCCACTAGCTTTGTTCATAGTGATGCTTTCTAAGGCCCACTTGACTTCACATTCCAGGATGTCTGGCTCTAGGTGAGTGATCACACCATCATGATTATCTTGGTCATGAAGATCATTTTTGTACAGTTCCTCTGTGTATTCTTGCCACCTCTTAATATCTTCTGTTTTTGTTAGGTCCATACCATTTCTGTCCTTTATCGAGCCCATCTTTGCATTGAATATTCCCTTGGTATCTCTAATTTTCTTGAAGAGATATCTAGTCTTTCCCATTCTGTTCTTTTCCTCTATTTCTTTGCATTGATCGCTGAGGAAGGCTTTCTTATCTCTTCTTGCTACTCTTTGGAAATCTGCATTCAAATGCTTATATCTTTCCTTTTATGGCCATCTAATTACAATGTGTGAGATACAATTTTTTTTTTTACATTTTATTCTATTTTTTTTAATTTTTATTTTTACTTTATTTTACTTTACAATACTGTATTGGTTTTCCCATACATTGACATGAATCCACCACGGGTGTACATGAGTTCCCAATCCTGAACCCCCCTCCCACCTCCCACCCCATATCATCTCTCTGGATCATCCCCGTGCACTAGCCCCAAGCATCCTGTATCCAACATAGACTGGCGATTCTTTTCTTACATGATAGTATACATGTTTCAATGCCATTCTCCCAAATCATCCCACCCTCTCCCTCTCCCTCAGAGTCCAAAAGTCAGCTCTTTACATCTGTGTCTCTTTTGGTGTCTCGCATACAGGGTTATCATTACCATCTTTCTAAATTCCATATATATGTGTTAGTATACTGTATTGGTGTTTTTCTTTCTGGCTTACTTCACTCTGTGTAATCGGCTCCAGTTTCATCCATCTCATTAGAACTGCTTTAAATATATTTGTGTAGGATATGACTAATATAACTTATTAAATATAAACATATCATATTTAAATTATTAATGACATCATTCAAGATGCTACTATTCTTATATTTTTTACACTTGATAAAATATTATCAGAGAAAGGTTAATATGTCAGTAAAATTATACATATTTTTATTTTCCCTTATATTTATTCTGGATTTTGCTTTATGTATCTTTGTTTTCTTGTTGTTAAGGTGTCTAATGGTTTATGATGTCTATCTTCTTTGTAAATCGTACCTTTTATCATTAAAAATATTCATCTTCGTTTCATTTACAGTAAATTAAAAAAAAAAAAGAGTTTCCATTATCTGATCCCTCTGCCCTCTTCTCCTCAAACACTGCCCCACATGGCTCTTATGCCCCCTCCTCCAACTCATCGAGTTTCTTAAGCAGGTTGTTTTCCTAAATTTTTCATCTGCTTTACCCTTTTCTGGACATAACAGCACCCAGGGTAATAGCTATACAACTAGCTCTTTAACACTCAGCTGTTGAGTGGCCTGTTAATGAAAGACTTCAGTGGTATTGGGTAAGGAGTCCCTTTACTGTACCCATAAATCAGTGATTTTTTTCTTATTTGTGTCCTCACTAGGCTATGAGCATGTTGAAGGCAGGGCTTGTCTCCTGAGCCCCATGTTCAATAAATATTTGTAGAATAAATGAAAAGCAGTGTTCTTAAAAGCTCTCTTGATTCCCAACTGAAAGTCCCAGGAAAGCAGCCCCAGAGTGAGGCTATGACGACAATATGCCTACCACTTGCTCTCTTGGGCACCTGGCCTGCTGCCGTGGGTATGATCACTGCTCTGCAGGGGATGGATAATCAGGTTTAGTCTGCTTTTCCTAACTCTGTGACTATGATCACTTCACTTTACTCTCTGTGTCATATCTTTGAATCCTGAAAGATGATAGTGATAACAGGTTTCACAAGCTTTCTTTTGATCTGGGTAAAAATAAGATATTTCTACAGCATTAACCCCATCTCTTCGAATGGAACATATGAAAAATATCACCTTAAATTTGGACAAATAAGCAATACTTTGATCTGTATATGCTTAGTCCTTCCTTGGGTCATGTTAACTAACATTAAGCAGTATACCAGATTCTATTAGCAATAATAGCTTTGCAGTGTAAATACTGCAAGAAGAATATTTGTCAGGAAAAACACTTGATTTCCAGGTACTGGTTGTGTTGCATAATAATATTACACAGAAATCTGTGTGATATAAGGGCAAGCAGAGGAGTATGATCAAGTGTTCTGAGAAAGTGGTACCAGCTGTATAGAAGAGAAAACATGATTTGTTTGGGTACCACCCAAACATGACTACTTTGAGACTCTATATGGAAAGTCTGTCTGTGGAATATTGATGTATTGTGGAAAACAGGGAAGCATATAGATATTTGAAAATATTTTTGTCATATATTTGCATATGGGATTTTGCTATATATGAAAATCAAAAATTAAGGGTTCCCATAGGGGTTTTTTTCCTTTTCATACCATTATGAGCTATATGACCTTGGGCTAGGTATTTAATATCCCTAAGCATAAGCTATTTCTACAAGAGTTGTTTAGTTGCTAAGCCACATCTGACTCTTTGCCACCCCATGCACTATAGCATGCCAGGCTTTCCTGTTCTTCTCTATCTCCCGGAATTTGCTCAAACTCATGTCCATTAAATTGATGATGCTATCTAACCATCTCTTCCTCTGCCACCCTTTTCTCCTTTTGCCTTCAATCTCTCCCAGCATAAGGGTCTTTTTCAATGAGTTTGCACTTTGCATCATGTGGCCAAAGTATTGGAGCTTCAGCTTCATCATCTGTCTTTCCAATAAGTATTTAGGGTCGATTTCTTTTAGGATTGATTGGTTTGATCTCCTTGCTGTTCAAGGGACTCTCAAGAGTCTTCTTCAGCACCATAGTTTGAAAACATCAGTTCTTTGGTGCTCAGTCTTGTTTGTGGTCCAACTCTCACATCCATACATGACTACTGGAAAAACCATAGCTTTGACTTTGTAGACCGTTGACAGCAAAGTGATGTCTCTGCTTTTTAATATGCTGTCTATTTTTGTGATTACTTTCCTTCCAAGGGGCAAGTGTCCTTTAATTTAATGGCTGCAGTTGAAGTCTGCAGTGATTTTCAAGCCCATGAGAATAAAATCTGTCATTGTTTCCACTTCTCCTTCTATTTGCTAGGAAGTGAACTTATATGCAGAGCACATCATGAGAAATGCTGAGCTGGAAGAAGCACAAGCTGGAATCAGGATTGCCGGGAGAAATATCACTCACCTCAGATATGCAGATGACACCACTCTTATGGCAGAAAGTGAAGAGGAACTAAAAATAAAAAGCCTCTTGATGAAAGTGAAAATAGAGAGTGAAAAAGTTGGCTTAAAGCTCAACATTCAGAAAACTAAGATTATGGAATCTGGTCCCATCAATTTATGGGAAATAGATGGGGAAACAGTGGAAACAGTGTCAGACTTTATTTTTTTGGGCTCCAAAATCACTGTAGATGGTGATTGCAGCCATGAAATTAAAAGACGCTTACTCCTTGGAAGGAAAGTTATGGGCAACCTAGATAGCATATTAAAAAGCACATATTACTTTACCAACAAAGGTCCATCTAGTCAAGGCTATGATTTTTCCGGTGGTCATGTATGGACTTGAGAGTTGGACTGTGAAGAAAGCTGAGCACTGAAGAATTGATGCTTTTGAACTGTGGTGTTGGAGAAGACTCTTGAGAGTTCCTTGGACTGCAAAGAGATCCAACTAGTCCATCCTAAACGAGATCAGTTATGAGTGTTCATTGGAAGGACTGATGCAAAAGCTGAAACTCCAATACTTTGGCCACCTCATGCGAAGAGTTGACTCATTGGAAAAGACTCTAATGCTGGGAGGATTTCAGGGCAGGAGGAGAAGGGGACGACAGAGGATGAGATGGCTTGATTGCATAACTGACTCGATGGAGATGAGTTTGCTTGAACTCTGGGAGTTGGTGATGGACAGGGACACCTGGCGTGTTGTGATTCATGGGGTTGCAAAGAGTCTGACATGACTGAGCAACTGAACTGAACTGAACTGACGGGACCAGATCCATGATCTTCGTCTTTTGAATGTTGAGTTTTAAGTCCTCTTTCACTTTCATCAAGAGGCTCTCTAGTTCCTCTTCAATTTCTGACTGGAGAGTGGTATCATCTAATTATTTGAGATTGTTGGTATTTCTACTGGAAAACTTGATTCCAGCTTGGGCTTCATCCAGCCCAGTATTTTGCATGACGTACTCTGCATAGAAGTTAAATAGACATGGTGACAATATACAGCCTTGTCTTACTGCTTTCCCAATTTGGAATCGGTCTATTGTTCCATTTCTAGTTCTAACTGTTGCTTCTTGACCTGTATACAGGTTTCTCAGGAGGCAGGTTAGGTGGTCTGGTATTGCCATTTTTCACAGTTTGTGGTGATGCACTCAAAGGCTTTAGTATAGTCAGTTAAGCAAAAGTAGATGTTTTTCTGGAATCCCTTGTTTTCTCTATGATTCAATTAATGTTGGCAATTTGATCTCTTGTCCCTCTGCCTTTACTATAGCCAGCTTGTACATCTGAAAGTTCTTGGTTCACATACTACTCAAGCTTAGCTTGAAGGATTTTGAGCATTACCTTGCTAGTATGTGAAATGAGTACAATTCTACAGCAGTTTGAACATTCTCTGGCATTGCCCTTCTCTTGAATTGAAATGAAAACTGACCTTTTCCAGTCCTGTGGTCACTGCTGAGGTTTCCAAATTTGCTGACATATTGAGTGCAGCACTTTAACACCATCATCTTCTTTGGATTTTAAGTAGCGCAGCTGAAATTTCATCACCTCCACTAGCTGTGTTCATAGTAATGCTTCTTAAGACTCACTTGACTTCACACTCCAAGATGTCCGGCCCTAGGTGAGTGACAATATCATCGTGGTTTTCTGTGTATTCTTTTTTAAAATACTATTTTTAAAAAATTTAGTTTTTTTTAAAGACTTTTAAAAAATATAGTTCTTCTGTGTATTCTTGCCACCTCTTCATAATCTCTTCTGCTTCTCTTAGGTCCTTACTGTTTCCGCCCTTTATTGTGCCTATCCTTGCATGAAGTGTTCCCTTGATATCTCCAATTTTCTTGAAGAGATTTCTAGTCTTTCCTATTCTGTTTTTCCTCAATTCCTTCACATTACTTGTATAAAAGAGATTATAAGAATACCCACCTCCTACAGTTATTATGAAGATTAAATCAGGTAACACCCTTAAAGTTCTTAGAACAGTGCTTGTACATATCATTTACCTAAGAAACTTTGCTATCCATCCATCGTCATCACCACCACCTTTATTATTTTTACACCACACACTGTTCTGTTGAATTGGGGCATAAAAAGCTCTATCTGGGCTTCTTCCTATAGGTCTGCTCTGAACACTACAAAACATACTGCAGCACACCTGCACATATAATGTCAGCTTTATTCTTATAACCTGCTCTGATTACTAAGTTATACCTTACCCACTAATGCATGATATCTTAAGAAGAAAACTACTTTTTTCTTGCCTGGGTCATCTACCGCCATCCATTTCCTATCATCTATGATATTATCAAAACTTTTTTCTTTTTATACGACTGATTAGGAAAATCTGGCTTTCTAATCCTTGATGGACACATTTTTTATGAAGTGCGCTTGGTACATGTTTGGTCTGCCTACCTTTTGATGGGTTTCCTACATTCCCACTGAAGCTGGAGTGGTCCCACCCATCCCCAGAGCTCTACTGCACAGCAAGGTCTAAGGTCAGTGGAGGGAGTCAAGAATGAAATATTTCTGTTTCATACCTCATGGAAGGTTTTATTCCTCTTTTGAACTTATTGACTAAGGAACAGAGTAAGCTGTGTCTTAAAATCTAGTGAAAATATTTGTTGTGGATTTTAGTATAATGGTGGTCTCCTAATTCAAGTCCAAAATAATTATTTTCAAAATCCTAGTGTTTCTTCTGAGATTGACTCTTGCCTGTCTTAACAAACCTGCTTGACAGTTTCCGGGTAAGCCCTCCTTGGTACTGTTGTTATGGAACAGAGCACAGAGGATACTGCTTGGGCTATATTCTACTTTCTCTATATTGATGCATGCTGGCAATCCTTTAGGTGAAATCCAACCCATCAACCTTTTCAGAGTATATTTTGACAAGCTTGCAATTCACAACACATGAGCCTGATGATGGATGTGAAGCTTCTGTGTGAAAGCTGTCAGTCCCATCTTTTGACAGTTTATACGTGGGAAAAACTGAGTTTTGAGAGTCTCATCTAATCTTACAGTCACTGCATTTACTAATATTTTTGTGGTTACAGTTAAAGATAGTTCCATGGATTTTTAAACTGAAAAGTGTTTTCTATAAAGACAATAAAAGCAAGAGTAATTGCTGCAAATTCCCAGAATACACTCTCTGAAGTCTTAACTTTTTAAAAATAGAATCATATTAAGAAATTCTGATAGAGGAACTAAAATTCCTGATATAAGCAGAATACAATTCTAAATCAAAGTTGATTTATATTTGATGATAGAAACCAATAAATGTACCAGGAAAAGAGACATGCTGAGAAGGCAGTTCAGTCTTTTTTACTTTCCTCTCAAGGAATCTCCTTGGGTTGTGCTATTTTCGGAATGACATTTTGCTTACACCAGAGGAACTCAGATGCACCGGGATGGAGCCTCCCTTGCTGTGGCATGGTCTCCTGCATCTTCACTTCACCACCTTCAGCTATTGGCAACCTTATCTTCTCCACAGAAGGTCATTAATTGTCAGAGGATGCCTGGTTCCTCATCTCTCTCCATATTGATTATGACCGTGGAATTTGCATGAGAACTTTCAAGGGCTTTGGGGTGTTAAAACTTAATTTAATTGCTTGATTCATTTCATTGAAAAGAAGCCAAGAGTACTATCACATGGGTACACAAGAGAGTCATCTGGGGAACTTTTAGGAATTATTCATGGCTTCCTTCCCCACGTGAGACTTTCTGATTCAGTTAGAATCCAGGTATCAGCAGTTTAAGAAATATCACCCAAGAGATTCTACTGTAGTGTTAGGATTGAGAACTCTGCAGGCTGGGAAGAGAAATGTACAACAGAGTTTTTAATGGCCCTTTCCTAATTCCTAGACTTGGTTCTATATACCTCTTGAATCTGAGCATTTATTAAAAGTTTTTAAATTATTAAGTATAGATCCCTTAAAAATACAAGTATAGGAAACTGAAGTCTGTAAGACATGCTACATCTAAATATCCTTAAGGAATTCTCTTAGAAATAATATCCTACAAAAATCAAGACACACTGCCATCATTACAAAACACTAAAAATAAGACTAGGTGATCTGTTTTGTTAGCTACAAGTGTGTGAGATCACTTGTACTGAAAAATGAGGGATGGTATTTTTACTGATTCTCTGAGAACAGATGTAAGCTCACAACAGTCTGAAATTCAGATAGACCTGTACCTCTTGGGCTACAAGAAATACTACCTCAAATGGAGAAATCCATTTCCAGGAATTTGACAAGATAAATGTTCTTTGCCAATCACACCACAGAATAAGTTATATGTCTGCAAGTGATGTGTTTAGTTTACCTATTTTCTTCTGTCAACAGCTGTCTTTGCATGACTTGAACCATCAAGAAAGTAGCAGACTCAGAGATCCCTTGGGACAATGTGGGTTCTGTTTAATATCTCACAATCCATAATTGTGGATTACCCACTTGTCCCTGGAAAAAGAGCAACGGCTTTCTCTCTAGTGCATATAGTCCTGTGCATGGGTGGCTCACACAGCATTAGTGGAATAACATACAACTACCATGAAGAAAATAACACATATGCAGATGGAATTTAAAATAAAGGAATTCCCATCACCTTCTGGGCTCGTGACAGTGAAGTACAAGAGCTTTGTATGATGCCCCAGACTTGACTCTCTAATTGCTCAACAACTAGGCTGCCCAGTATGATGAAAAGAATAGATGCCAAAGGACAATGGAACTGAAATGGAATTGAGTATGATCTTTTAAGGAGCTAGAGAAAACTCAAAAACCCTTGTCCTTCTGCTTTGAGTTATTAGGGAGGAAACCCTCTCCCTGCCCCACTTCCCTTCATTCATGCATCTGATGGTTATGGGTAGCCTCTCATATGCCTGTGCCAGAGTTTTGGGTACACATGTGAGGGGGTTTAGTTCTTCCTGGCAACTTAGCCTTCCTGCCATAATAAACAGAAGCTGCTTTATAAGACTGGCTGCTATTTTTTTAAAGTGACACATCTTCATCGATCACACAGGGATTGCTAAGCTCACTCCTACAACTTTAAATAGAAATATTGTTCTTCTTCTTGGCAAATATTCATTGAAGACTTGCTATATACCACATTGTTCTAAGTACCAAAAACACTTTGATGTGACAGTCGTTCAGCCATGTACGACTCTTTGCAGCCCTATGGACTGTAGCTTGCCAGGCTCCTCTCTCCGTGGAATTCTCCAGGCAAGTATACTGGAGTGGCTAGCCTTGTCCTCCTCCAGGGGATCTTCCCAACCAAGGGATCGAACCCAGGTCTTCTGCATTGCAGGTGGATTCTTTACCATCTGAGTCACCAAGGAAGCCCAAGAATACTGGAGTGGGTAGCCCATCCCTTCTCCAGAGATCTTCGTGACCCAGGAAATGAACCAGGGTCTCCTGCATTGCAGGCTGATTCTTTACCAGCTGAGTTACCAGGGAAGCCACCCCCACCCCCTCACCACACACACACACAAAACATACAAACAAACTTTACCATATAGAAAATTATAGGTCATAAAATGAAAGTTTGAAATTATACAAAATTCACTTCGTGATTTAATGAACTATAAATGATGGCTTTGCTTCGTCTATTTCTTCAATGATTCTAGCTCCCTCCATCCCATCTTATTCCAAGCTATTCACCTATTACAGCATTATACATCAAGAAGTCTAATTCATCCTTCATTTTTACATAGTGATTGATTGCTGTTGCTGTTGTGCAGTCTCTCAGTCATATCCAAATCTGTGACCTCATGGACTGCAGCATGCCAGGCTTCCTGGTTCTTTATTATCTCCCAGAGTTTGCTGCAACTCATGTCCATTGACTTGGTGATGCCATCCAACCATCTCATCCTCTGTTGCTCCCTTCCCCTTCTGCCCTCAGTCTTTCCTAGCATCAGAGACTTTTCCAATAAGTGGGATCTTCCCATCAGATGGCCATACTATTGGAGTATAGCTTCAGCGTCAGTTCTTCCAATAAATATTCAGGGTTGGTTTCCTTTAGGATTGATTGGTTTGATCTTCTTATTGTCCAAGGGACTCTCAAGCATCAATTCTTCAGCGCTCAGTCTTCTTTATGTTCCAACTCTCACATCCAACACATGACTAATGGAAAGAGCAGAGCTTTGACTATATAGACCTTTGACAGAAAAGTGATGTCTCTGCTTTTTAATACACTGTCTAGGCTTGTCAAAGCTTTCCTTTCAAGGAACAAGTGTCCTTTAATTTCATGGCTGCAGTCACTGTTCACAGTGGTTTTGGAGGCCAAGAAATAAAATCTATCACTGTTATCAATTCTTCCCCTTTGATTTGCCATGAAGTGATGGGACCAGATGCCATGATCTTTTTTCTTGTTGTTGAATGTTGAGTTTTAAGCCAAGTTTTTTCACTATCTTCTTTCACCTTCTTCAAGAAGTTCTTAATTCCTCTTAACTTTCTGTTATTAGAGTGGTATCATCTGAATATCTGATATTGTTTTTATTTATCCTGGCAATCTTGATTCCAGTTTGTTATTCATCTAGCTCTGCATTTTACATAATGTACTCTGCATAGAAATTAAATATCAGGCTGACAATATACAGCCATGACAAACTCCTTTCTCAATTTTGAATCAGTCCACTTTTCCATGTCCAGCTCTAATTGTTGCTTCTTGTCCTGCATACAGGTTTCTCAGGAGGCAGGTAGGGTGGACTGGCATTCCCATCTCTTTAAGAATTTTCCGCAGTTTGTTGTGATCCACACAGTTAAAGACTTTGGCATAGTCAATGAAGCAGAAGAAGGTTTCTTTTTTTTCTGGAATTCCCTTGCTTTCACTATAATCCAATGATGTTGGCAATTTGATCTCTTTCCTCTGCCTTTTCTAAATCCAGCTCTTACATCTGAAAGTTCTTGGTTCACATACTACTGAAGTGTAGCTTGAAGGATTTTGAGCATTACCTTGCTAGCATGTGAAATGAGCACAATTGTACAGTGGTTTGAGCATTCTTTGCATTGCCCTTCTTTGGGATTGAAATGAAACTTGAACTTTTCCAGTTTTGTGGCCACTGCTGAGTTTTCTAAATTTGCTGGCATATTGAGTGCAGCACTTTAACACAATCATCTTTTAGGATTTGAAATAGCTCAACTGTAATTCCATCACTTCCCTGGCTTTGTTCATAGTAATTCTTCCTAAGGCCCACTTGCCTTCACACTCCAGGATATCTGGCTCTAGGAGAGTGACCACACCATTGTGGTTATCTGGGTCATTAAGACCTTTTTTGTATAGTTCTTCTGTGTATTCTTGCCACCTCTTCTTAACCTCTTCTGCTTCTCTTAGGTGCTTACCATTTCTGTCCTTTATCAGGCCCATCCTTGCATGAAATGTTCCCTTGATAGCTCCAGTTTTCTTTAAGAGACCTCTAGTCTTTCCCATTGTATTGTTTTCTTCTATTTCTTTGCATTTGTTCACTTAAGAAGGCTTTCTTATCTCTCCTTGCTATTCTCTTGAGCTCTCCATTCAGTTGGGTCTATCTTTCACTTTTTTCTTTGCTTCTCACTTCTTTTCTCAGCCTTTTGTAAGGCCTTCTCAGACCACCATTTTGCCTTCTTGCCCCTCATTTTCTTTGGTATGGCTTTGGTCATCATCTCCAGTACAATGTTATGAACCTCTGTCCATAGTTCTTCAGGCACTCTTGTCTACCAGATCTAATCCCTTGAATCTATCTGTCACCTCCACTGTATAATCATAAGATATTTGATTTAGGTTATGCTTTAATGACCTAGTGGTTTTCCTGACTATCTTCAACTTACCTCTGAATTCTGCAACAAGGAGCCGATGATCTGAGCCACAGTGAGCTCCAAGTCTTGTTTTTGCTGACTGTATAGAGCTTTTCCATCTTATGCTGATTATGTTGCAAATAACACAATCAATCTGAATTTGATATTGACCATTTGGGGACGTCGCCATGCAGAGTCTTCTCTTATGTTGTTAGACAAAGATGTTTGGTCTGACCAGTGTGTTCTCTTGACAAATCTCTGGTAGCCTTCACCCTGCTTCATTTTGTACTATAAGGACAAACTTGCCTGTTACTCCAAGTATCTCTTGACTTCCTATTTTTGCATTCCAATCCTCTATGTGGCTGAGTAATATTCCATTGTGTGTATATATATATATATATCTTCTTTGTCCCTTCATCTATTGATGAACCTTTAGCTTGTTTCCATGTTATGACTATTGTAAATAGTGCTGCAATGAACCCTGGAGTACATGTGTCTTTTTGATTTATGGTTTTCTTGGGGTATATGTCAAGTGGTGGGATTTCTGGGTCATATTGTAGGTCAGTGTTTGGGTATTTAAGGAATCTCCATGCTGTCCTCCACAGTGGCAGTGTCAATTTATACCCCCACCAACAGAGGAAGAGAGTTCCCTTTTCTCCACACTCTCTCCAGCACTTATTATCTGTAGATAAGTTGATGATGGCCGTTCTGACCAGTGTGAAATGGTATATTATTATAGTTTGATTTGCACCTCTCTAATAGCAAGGGATGTTTACAACTTTTCATGTGCTTTTTGCCCATCTATATGTCTTCTTTGGAGAGATGTCTATTTAGGTCTTCTGCCCTTTTTGATTGAGTTGTTTGCTTTTCTGATATTGAGCTCCAGGATCTGTTTGTATATTTTGGAGATTAGTCTTTTGTCATTGTTTCATTTGCAAATATTTTCTCCCAGTCTGAGGGTTGTCTTTTTGTCTTGTTTATGGTTTACTTTGCTTTGCAGAAGCTTCTAAGTTTAATTATGTCCCCATTAAAGTACTTTTTAAAAATTTTTATTACTTTAGGACGTGGGTCAAAAAAATCTTCGTGGTTTAAGTTAAAGAATGTTTTTCTATGTTTTCCTTTAAGCGTTTTATAGTGTTGGGTCTTACACTGAGTTATTTAATCCATTTCAAGTTTATTTTTGTGTATGATTTTAGGGAGTGTTCTCATTTCATTCTTTTTCAAAAATTTCCAGATTTTCCAGCACCACTTATTGAAGAGGCTCTTTTCTTCATTGTATATTCTTACCTCCTTTGTCACAGGTTAAGTGACCATAGGTAGAGGGTTTATCTCTGAGCTTTCTATCCTGTACCATTGGTCTATATTTCTGTTTTTGTGCCAGTATAGTTTGAAGTTAGGGAGCCTGATTTCTCCAACTCCATTTTTCTTTCTCAAGATTACTTTAACTATTTCGGATCCTTTGTGCTTCCATACAAACTGTAAAAATTTTTGTTTTAATTCTGTTAAGAATGCCCTTGGTAATTTGATAGGGATTGCATTGAATCTGTAGATTGTTTTGGGTAATATTTTCATTTTCACTATATTGGTTCTTCCAATCCAAGAACACGGTATATTTCACCATCTGTTTGTGTTCTTGTGGATTTATTTCATCAGTGTTTTATAGTTTTCAGAGTACAAGTCTTGTGCTTCCTTCAGTTCAGTTCAGTTCAGTTCAGTCACTCAGTCGTGTCTGACTCTTTGCAACCCCATGAATCGCAGCATGCCAGGCCCCCCTGTCCATGACCAACTCCTGGAGTTCACTCAGACTCACGTCCATCGAGTCAGTGATGCCATCCAGCCATCTCATCCTCTGTCGTCCCCTTCTTCTCCTGCCCCCAATCCCCCCCAGCATCAGAGTCTTTTCCAATGAGTCAACTCTTCACATGTGCTTCCTTAGGTAGGTTTATTTCTAGGTATTTTATTCCTTTTGTTAAAATGACAGATGGGATCCTTTTCTTAATTTCTCTTTCTGCTCTTTCTTTATTACTGTATAAAATGCAAGAGGTTTCTGTGCATTAATTTTGTTCCTGCAAATTTATCAGATTCATCGATGAGCTCCAGTAGTGTTCTGTTGGCATCTTTAGGATTTTCTAAGTATAGAAACATGTCATTTGCGAGCAGTGACAGTTTTACTTCTTCTTTTCCAATTTGCATTACTTTTATTTATTTTTCTTATCTGATTGCCATTGCTAGGACTTCCAAATCTATGCTGAGTAACTGTTGAGAATGGACATCCTTGTTCCTAATCTTAGGAGAAATGCTGTCCGTGTTTTACCATTGAGAATGATGTTTGCTGTGGGTTTGTTGTATGTGGCTCATATTATGTTGAGGTAGTTTCCCTCCATGGCCACTTTCTGGAGAGTTTTTTTTTTTTTTTTTAATCATAAAAGGCATTTGAATTTTGCCAAAAGCTTTTTCTGCAACTATTGAGATGATCATGTGGTCTGTATACCTTAATTTGTTAATGTGGCATATCACATTGATTGATTTGCAAATATTGAAGAATCCTTGCTTTCCTGGGATAAGCCTTACTTGATCATGGTGTTTGATCCCTTTAATCTGTTGTTGGATTCTATTTGCTAGTATTTTGTTGAGGATTTTTACATCTATGCTCATCAATGACATTGGTCTATAATTTTCTTCTTTGTGTGTGATACCTTTGTCTGGTTTTGGTACCAGAGTGATGGTGGCCTTGTAGAACAAATTTGAGTTCCTCCTTCTGCAACTTTTTATAAGTTTGAGAAAGATAAGTGTTAGCTCATATTTAAATATTCGATAGAAATTGCCTGTGAAGCCATCTGGTCCTGGACTTTTGTTTGTTGGTGAACTTTAATTATAGTTTCAAATTACTTATGATTGTCCTGTTTTATATTTTCTAATTCTTCCGGTTCAACTTTGGAAAGTTGTACCACTCCAAGAATTTGTCCATTTCTGCCAGGTTGTCCACTTTATTGGCATATATTTCCTTATAGTAGTCTCTTATGATCCTTTGCATTTCTAGAGTGTTAATTGTGATTTCTCCTTTTTCATTTTTAATTTTATTAATTTGAATTATCTCTCTGATTTTCTTGAGGATTCTGGCTAAAGGTTTATCAATTTAATCTTCTCAAAGAACTCACTTTTGTTGATCTTTGCTATTGTTTTATTTATTTATTTATTGGTTTTTTTCTATTTCACTTATTTTTGTTCTGGTCTTTATGATTTCTTTCCACTGACTTTGAGTTTCCTTCATTCTTCTTTCTATAGTTCCTTTAGGTGTCAGGTTAGATTGTTCATTTGGGGTTTTTATGACTTCTTGAGGTGAGATTGACTTGGCATAAACTTCCATCTTAGAACTGCTTTTGTTGTGTCCCATAGGTTTTGGGTCATCATGTTTTCATTGCCATTTGTTTCTATGTATTTTTATTTCATCTTTAATTTCTTCAAAGATGTCTTGGCTATTTAGCAGTGTACCACTTAACCTCATGTGTTAGGGATTTTTAGTTTTCTTTTTTCCTATACTTTATTTCTAATCACATGGATCTGTGGTCTGAAAAGATGCTTGATATAATTTCAATTTTCTTAAATTTTAGAGACTTTATTTTTGAGGCAAGATGTTTTCTATCCTGGAGAGCATTCCATGTACACTTGGGATTGAATGTGCCATAAATAGCAATTAAATGTATGTGGTCTATTGTGTCATTTAAAGTTAGTCTTTCCTTATTCAATTTCTGCTAGATGATTCATCCATTGATGTAATTGGGGTGTTAAAGTCCTTCACTATTATTAGGTTTCCATTTTTATGATTACTAGCATTTGCCTTATGTATCATGGTTCTTTTATGTTGGATACATAAATATTTATTATTGCTTTATTTTCTTCCTGGATTGATCCCTTGATCATTATGTAGTATCCTTCCTTATCTCTGTAACATTCTGTATTTTAAAGTGCATTTTTTAGGATATTAGTATTGCTGCTCCAATTTTGTCTTGATTTCCATTTGCCTGGAGTATCTTTTTCCACTTCTGCATTTTCAGTCTGTCTGTGGCCCTAGGTCTGAAGTGGGTCTCTTATAGACAGTGTAAACACAGGCCTTGTTTTTGTGTCCCTTCATCCTATCTGTGTCTTTTGGTTGGGGCATTTAATCCACTTACATTTAAGGTAATTATCCATAAGTATTTTCCTATTATAATTTTCTTAATTGTTTTTGGTTTACTTTTGTGGGTCTT
Source organism: Budorcas taxicolor (assembly GCF_023091745.1). Classification (NCBI taxonomy): domain Eukaryota; kingdom Metazoa; phylum Chordata; class Mammalia; order Artiodactyla; family Bovidae; genus Budorcas; species Budorcas taxicolor. The sequence goes on along the minus strand of NC_068930.1, from coordinate 6,022,348 downwards.
TTTCTTCCCTTGTGTTTCTTGCCTAGAGAATTTCTTTTATCATTTGTTGTAAGGCTGATTTGGTGGTGCTGAATTCTCTTAGTTTTGCTTGTCTGTAAAACCTTTGATTTCTCCCTCAAATCTGAATGAGATCCTTGCTGTGTAGAGAATTGTGGTTGTAGGTTTTTCCCCTTTCAGCGCTTTAAATACATCCTGCCATTCCCTTCTGGCCTGTAGAAAGATCAGCTCACAGTTTTATGGAGATTCCCTTGTATGTTAGTTTTTGCTTTTCCCTTGCTACTTTTAATATATTTTCTTTGTATTTAATTTTTGTTAGTTTGATTAATATGTTTCTCCTAGGGTTTGTCCTGTATGAATCTCTCTGGGCTTCTTGGACTTGGATAACTGTTTCCTTACCCATGTCAGGGAAATTTTCAACTACAATCTCTTCAAATATTTGCTCAGACCTTTTCTTTTTGTCTTCTTCTTCTGGGACATCTATATGTTTGGAATGTTAGTGTGTTTAGCATCATCCCAGAGGTCTCTGAGATTGTCTTCAATTCTCTTCATTGCTTTTTCTTTATTCTGCTCCTTGGCATTAATTCCCACCATTGTATCTTCCAACTCACTAATTCATTCTTCTTCCTCAGTTACTCTGCTCTTGATTCTTTCTTGTGTGTTCTTCATTTCAGTTATTGTGCTGTTCATCTCTGTTTGTTCTTTAGTTCCTCTAGGTCTTTGTTAAACATTTCTTGTATTTTCTTAATCCATGCTTATATTCTATTTTGGAAATTTTGGATTATCTTTACTATTCTTACTCTGAATTCTTTTTCAGGCCGGTTTACCTATTTCTTCTTAATTTATGGTCGTGTTGGTGTTTACCTTGCTCCTTTGTCTGTTATATATATATATATATACAAATATATATATATATTTGTCATTTCACTTTTTTTGATGGGTGGGGACTATGTTCCTATCTTACTGGTTGTTTGGCCTGAGGTGTCCAGCACTGGAGTTTGCAAGTAGTTGAGATGAGCCATGTTCTGGTTTTGATATGTGGAACTCCACATATCAGTGGGGAGACCCCACTCTGATTAATAGTCCCTGAGGTCTCTTTTAGTCCAGCAGTTCAGACACTGTGCTTCCACTGCAGGACTTTAGGACAACCTCTGGCATGAGAATTGAAATCCTACAATTTGTATGGTGTGGAAAAACAAACAAAAAATAAGGAGCAGAACAATAACAAAGAATAAAAAGCAAATTTAGAAAAGTAACAGATATATTAGAAAAAATATATGTGAAACAACTACTATAAGGTAAAATAGGACTCCAATAGTAAAAAATAAAAATAAGCAACCCTCCCCCAAACCTCAAAACACAAAACAAAAACGGAAGGAAAAAGCCTTGGCTGGTGATGGGTGGGGGGGTGGGGTGGGGCTTAGGTGAGATGGAGGTTATACAGGGGCAGCATCTGGGCTTATGGTCCATGCTTGCAAGAACAGGCTTTAGGTGGGAGTAGGGGAAGGCCTAGCCTCAGCACAGTTTGAAGAGGGCCCTGGTATGCAAAGGATTAGGCCATGGACCTCAGCAGGTTCCATGGAACCTCAGCCTGCTCCCCAAAGCTGAGTGGGTGGGGGGAACCCTAGGCTCATTGCCCAATCTGCTGACCCCCAGGGTCCCTCCCTGTCTGGCTGGACTCTTCCTCCTACCCCTCCATCTCACACCCCTGGGAACCACATGGCTGGAGGGAGCCTTGGAGGGTGGAGGACCAGCCCAGGGCTTCTTCAGGCTCCCCAGGATGGAGGGAGTGGGGGAAATGCCAGGCACATTCTCCCAAATCTCTGACCCCTGAGGGTCCCCCCTGGTCCCTGCTGATCCCCTCAAGGTAAGTGTGTCTCTCCAGGAGTGTGAACCCCTCTCCTTCCCCAGCTGCCCCTCAGGAGAACAGGACCCATCCGGCCTCTGCTTCTCTTCCTTCCTTGCCCTCTCCCCATGTCCTATCCAGTTGCTCAGGGGTTCCTACTGCTTGCCTGGGTGTTGAGGTCCCCAACAGCATCTGGTAAGTGCCCTAATTGTGGGGAGTCATGGACTCAGGGTCTTCCTCTCTTCCATATTGTCTCCATTCTCTGATGAAAGCTTTAATGAAATAACTATTCACTATAACATGGACAAAGTCATGGAAAATGATAGACGTGTGAGGCACTCCAGAGCTAGCAATGGCAAGAACCCCAAAGCTCTGATGGGCCTGCAGGGGCCACTGGAGACAGGGGCTACTAAAGTTTGGAAAGGAAACTGCAGCCTTAAGAGAAGGCCACCTTATAGAAGGTGGCTCCAAGAAGAGCTCAGTGTGGAGGGCTCCAGAGGAATGATCATATTCTCTCCCCATACACCCTACAAACCCAGCCAGAAGCCAGAAGGCAGGGATGTCTGTGGAAATGCTCCATAGAGCAACACATCCTGGTCACTGGTGGATGCAGGAAGCGGTGCAGAAGGGCAAATGCAATCAGCCCAGCATAGCCACCCACTTTCCTTTTGTCAACATACAGCTGCTTCTGTGTTTGTGTAAGTGAGAAGCTTCCCAACTGGAAGAAAACACTACGTACATCCCATCAGCTAAACATCATCATGGGGAGATGTCAGTTTACTCATACTCACCTGAAACCTAAATCATGTTGAGCAGCATAGTGAACTTCTTTAACAGCATGTACTTTCAGTGGCATGGGGAGCTCCAAGTGGACAGTCTCAGCCTAATGCCACCAGGACTGTGTTTCCTAGTGGAAACATTTCTCTTTGATAACCACAAACTCCACACCTCTAAACCTAAGAAAGCAGAGACAGAAGCAGGAATTCCTGATGTGTGCTATTTGGGGTGAAGTTGACACCTTCCCCTGCATCCTCTCTGGGTGTGCATCCCATAGACAGGTTAAAAAAAATACCAAAATACACTTTGTACACTGAAATAAAATAAAAATAACCTGTAAAGTTCTATTCTGCAGAATAAATGAAGTGATGAAAATTTCCTATCAGTTGTTGATTCTTTAATAAAAAGAAATTCCACCTTGATCTCTAATCACTGAATATATGTGAAGATGTGTCATGCCTTTGTGTATATAAAAATCATGTGAGAAAATTCCTCCCTCATAAGCATATTAAGTATAAACTCATTAACCTTGACAATTTTGTAGAAGTCTCTCCCAGTTAAATGCTTGCTATGGTTTGACTTACCAAGTCTTCTGAAGTCTGATTCTCTTACACTTATTCAAGGATATGTCTGTTTTTGCCTTTCTAAATGCTTTTATATTTCACTCTTCTTTTCACATGTTCCTGGTCACCTCAGGGATATGTGAGGTTTTTGAACTTTTGCAGGATTTATTTTTAAGTATCAGATATGCCTGGGTCTCACAAGGATTGTTCACTGTATTTTATTTTCAAGATTCATTTGGTATCATGATATCATTATAAATGAGCAGTGTGATGTTCTATGGATCATTAGCATAATAAAGCTATTTCCACACTATATATTAAAATGCAACAGGAGAGTAAATATAGCCTTGGGTTAAGACAAAAAAGGGTGCACGGTTGTTCTTGTCACATAAAGTCAACTGCATAAAACAATTATCTTTGTTGATGAGACTTAGAAAGAAAATATTAGGTCAAGAGCTGCATAGCAGTACCAGGTACTACACTGATATGCTCCAGTTAAAGCATTGTATCCTGAGCAACACCACTGTCTGAATAAGTGTTCTACAGATCCTGACCATTTTCCAGAATCCTTCCAATTTTGCACTGGTAGTAAAAGAGAGTGAAATGAGATACACTAAGAATCACAAACCCTTCATCTTTTGGGATTTGTAGAATGACACTAATCTGAAATTTCCCCAGGAATATGCCATTGCTTTGTTAAATAAATCAGAGAGGGATTAAACCAGGGTCTTCCTTTCAACTGGACTTTCTGATCAAAACAACCGTCATTATAGAAATCAGAAAATCAAGATGGGACCTATGCATTTCACTAAATAAAACTATTCCTAATTTTGTCCTGGGAACTCAGAAATTTAAATCACAAGATGTGTTCATAATACCACCAGTTCCAGTATACGTTGAATTCAAGCCAAGGACATTTCACCTATATATTTCACATGGCACACTTTCTGAATGATGGACAACATATGGGCACATCCCTTTCCAAGCACAAGTATTTCCATTTCCTTACTCTATAATAACTCTGACAAATGGGAGCATTTCCTGCTGGGGAAGCCCTTAGAGGGAGGAGAACTGTTCATACTTGTACCTGTGTGACTGGTCCTTTCTCACAATGATTCAACATATTTCTTAGTCACAGAGCTTCCATGTGAACTATCACAATGTAAGAAAAGATTTTACATTGAAAATCTTTCCTTTAGCATAGCCTCCTTTGGTAATCATATTCTGGATAACTTGCTGTAGCTTTTACATCAGTACTTGCTACATCATCTTGCATCTTTATGCTATGGACAAGGCTTCTTTCCTTTGACCTCATGGACCAAACTCAGGTAGCTTCAAACTTTTCTTCTGCAACTGTCTCACTCCTCTCAGCCTTCATAGAATTGAAGAGAGCTTGGACCTTGTTTTGGATTAATCTATGACTTAAGGGAATGTTGTGGCTGGTTTGATCGTCTATCCAGACCACTAACACTTAATCAGCAATAAGATTGCTTTTCTTTCTTGTCATTTGTGTGTTCACTGGAGTAGCATTTTAAATTTCTCTTCAGAGCTTTTCCTCTGCATTCACAAGTTGGCTAACTGGCACAAGAGGCCTAGTTTTTCATCTGTCTTGGCTTTTAACATGCCTTTCATCCTTAGCTTGATCATTTCTGGCTTTTGATATAAGGTAAGAGATGTGCAACTCTTGCTTTCACTTGAACATGTACAGGCCATTGTAGGTTTATTAACTGACTGAATTTCAATATTGCTGATTTCAGGGAATTGGGAGGCCTGAAGCGAGGGAGAGAGATGAAATGGACTGGTTGGTTGATGGAGAAGTCAAAACACACCGATTCATCCATTAAGTTCACTGTCTTATACAGGGATAGCTTGTGTTGCTCCAAAACAATTACAGTAGTAACATCAAAGATCACTGATCACCAACTATAATAAATATAATAATAAAGAAAGAATTTAGATATAATTATCTTATATGGATAATTGTAAGAATTATCCATCTAAGACAGAGATGGGAGGTGAGCAAATGCTACTGGAAAAATCGTGGCAATAAAATTACTTGATGCATTGTTGCCGCAACTTTCAATTTTTAAAAAATGCAGATGTCATTTTATTATATTTCAATAAAGTGAAATATGATAAAATGAGATTTGTCTGTACTTGAAATATTCATTGATAGTTGGATATAACAGTAGGAAGTCCTATGTTGCAATGAATTCCTTGTTTCCAGTCAGAATAATATGATCCTGGAATGGTTGTTGCTGTTTAGTCACTAAGTCATGTCTGACTCTTTTGCAACCTCATGGACTGTATCCAGCTATGTTCCTCTGTCCATGGAATTTCCCAGGCAAGAATCCTGGAGTGGTTTCCATTTCCTTTTTCAGGGGATCTTCCCGACCCGGGAATCGAACCCAGGGCTCCTGCATTGGTAGGAAGATTCTTTACCACTGAGCGACTTGGGAAGCCCTCCTGGAATGGTAGAGATAGGATAATGGAACTCAAACAGCAGGATTGGCAGAGTGCTTCTAAAAAATGTTTATTTTGGAATAATTTTAAATTTATTGAAGCATTTCAAAGACAGTTTTTGTATACTCTTCACTCAATTTCCCTAATGTTAACGTCTTATATGTCCATTGGTATACTTGCCAAAACTAAGACTCAATTAACATGATATAATGCAATTAACAAATACTTCATTGGAATTTAGCTAGTTTTTCATCTATTGTTCTGTTCTGTTCCCAGATCCAATCCAGGGGCACCACATGGCATAAGTCTTCTCATCTCCTTAGTGTCCTTGTTGGGATTACTTTATTGACAGAGGCTCATATAGTCAAAGCTATGGTTGTTCCTGTAGTCATGTATGGATGTGAGAGTTGTATGGATCATACAAACTGGTTCATAAATGTTTTATGGACCATGTATGGGCCATAAAGAAGCTGAGCACTGAAGAACTGATGTTTTTGAGCTGTGGTGTTGGAGAAGACTCTTGAGGGTCCCTTGGACTGCAAGGAGATCAAATCAGTCAATCCTAAAGGAAATTAACCCTTCATATTCATTGGAAGGACTGATGCTGAGTCTGAGTCTCCAATACTTTGATGCCCTGATGTAAAGAGCCAACTCACTGGAAAAGACCCTGATGCGGGGAATATAAAAGGCAGGAGGAGAAGGGGATGACAGAGGACAAGACGACTGGTTTGGATCACTGACTCAATGGACATGAGTTTGAGCAGGCATGCTACAGTCCATGGGGGCACAAAGAGTTGGACACAAATGAGCAACTGAACAACAACAACAACAACAACAACAAATCCTTAGTCTCTTCTGAACCGTGACAGTGTATTAGTCTTTCTTTTTCATGATCTTAACAGTTTGGGAAAGTATTTGGTATTTGGTCAGGTATTTTGAGTTTGTCTGATGAATGCTAGAGATCAGACTTGGGTTAAAGGTTTTGAGGAAGGATACTACAAATGTGTAGCATCTTATCACATCATTTTAGGGAGTACAAGATAGCAGCTGACTCATTACTGATAGTTACCTTGATAATTTCTTTAACATAAGATTCATCAGGTTTTCCCTCTGCAAATTTGCCATTTTTTTTTTCTTCCTATACATACTCTCTTGTTTGAGAGCTAGTCACAAAGTTTAGCTCAAATGCAAGAGGAGGGGAATTAAGTTTTATCTTTTATAAGGAGAGTATTTATATATATTATTTGAAATTCTACTGTAAGAAAGATTTATGCCTTCTCTCACATTTATTTACTTGCTCAGTCATTTATTTCTATTATTTTGGTCTCATGGATTTTTTTATTCTTTGGATCATAATTCAATACTTTTATTATTTATCATACTCAGAATGCTTCAGCTTTTTCACAATGGCTCCTTTATCCTTTTGACATACAACCATTTTTATTTAAGCACTGTATTCTGGTAGTACAGGATGCTCAAAGCCCATCTTGTGTTTTTCTTTCCCCAGCCTATTTCCATAGGGAGTTCTGGTTCCTTTTAGTAGAGAAAAGTATTAGAAAGCAAGATCTGGATGCTAGGTGTGTTCACTACTATCACTTTTTTACTGTCTCTAGACCTTCTCAGCAGACATAGCTAGAAAATATATATTTATTATCCATATACACATACATATGTACTCCTTTATTTATATACAGATATAAAATAGACAATGGCACCCCACTCCAGTACTCTCGCCTGGAAAATCCCATGGATGGAGGAGCCTGGTGGGCTGCAGTCCATGGGGTCGCTGAGAGTTGAACACGACTCAGTGACTTCACTTCCCCTTTTCACTTTCATGCATTGGAGAAGGACATGGCAGCCCACTCCGGTGTTCTTGCCTGAAGAATCCCAGGGACGGCGGAGCCTGGTGAGCTGCCCTCTCTGGGGTCGCATAGAGTCGGACATGACTGAAGCGACTTAACAGCAGCAGCAGCATACAATAGACACAGGTTTATAACTGAATTATGTGTTTATATAATTGCATCAGTTCAGTTCAGTCGCTCAGTCATGTCCGACTCTTTGCGACCCCATGAATCGCAGCACACCAGGCCTCCTGGTCCATCACCAACTCCCAGAGTTCACTCAGATTCATGCCCATCGAGTCAGTGATGCCATCCAGCCATCTCATCCTCTGTTGTCCCCTTCTTCTCCTGCCCCCAATCCCTCCCAGCATCAGAGTCTTTTCCAACGAGTCAACTCTTCGCATGAGGTGGCCAGAGTACTGGAGTTTCAGCTTTAGCATCAGTCCTTCCAAAGAAATCCCAGGGCTGATCTCCTTCAGAATGGACTGGTTGGATCTCCTTATAGTCCATATGTAAATATAAAGATTGGCATTAGTTCATACTGATATTTCCAGTGTGAACCCAGCACCTAAGATTTTATTCTAGTTCTCCATCCCCTTACACATTACTAGCTTCATTTCTGATCATGGGAAACCTGGTTCCTATTTTTTACAATTTAAATATTTATTTAGCAGTATTATATACATAATTTTAATTCAGAATTGATAACCCATATGTTATTTATATATAATTTTTTTTCTCTTTTCCTGGTGGTTCAGACAGTTAAGAATCTGCCTGCAATGCAGGAAACATGAATTTAATCCCTGGATAGGGAAGATCCTGTGGGGAAGGGAATGGCTACCCACTCCAGTAGTCTTGCCTGGAGAATTCCACGGCCAGAAGAGCCTGGAGGGCTACAGTCCAAGGGGTCACAAAGAGTCAAACAAGACTGAATGACTAACATTTTCACTTTTTGACTTGAACATGACAGTAGTCAGCAAAAAACTGTTTTCTAAAGTTACTTAGGTCAGATCATTTTTGCCTTACTTTCTTTAATGAGATTATTATTTGCCGCCTGCTGCTGCTGCTGCTAAGTCGCTTCAGTCGTGTCCAACTCTGTGCGACCCCATAGACAGCAGCCCACAAGGCTCCCCCGTCCCTGGGATTCTCCAGGCAAGAACACTGGAATGGGTTGCCATTTCCTTCTTCAATGCATGAAAGTGGAAAGTGAAAGTGAAGTCGCTCAGTCGTGTCCGACTCTTTGTGACCCCATGGACTGCAGCCTACTAGGCTCCTCCATCTATGGGATTTTCCAGGCAAGAGTACTGGAGTGGAGTGCCATTGCCTTCTCCAATTATTTGCCTATAATATATATATATATAGATATACATTATAATATATATATAATATATAATATATAATATATTATAGATATATATAGATATACATTAAATAATTTTTTTACTATAGTATGAATCCAATCTTGTGATCTTGGGATCTATACTTGCTCTGGAGATAAATAGTCTCTGTAGCATGCAGTTCTATGGGTTTTAGCATTCACAGATCCATGTGTGTACCATTGTGTTGTGTGTGTGTGTGTGCACTTAGTCGGTCAGTCATGTCCCACTTTTTGCGATCCCATGGACTGTAGCTACCCAGGCTCCTCTGTCCCTGGGATTCTCCAGGGAAGAATACTGGAGTCGGTTGCCATGCCCTCCTCCAGGGGATATTCCCAACTCAGGGATTGAATCCAGTTCTCTCGCATTGCAGGCAGATTCTTTACCATCTGACCATTATGGAAGCCCATCTACCACTGTTGGGCCATGTAAAAGAGCTTCATTACTTTAAACTTTCCATGTGTGGTACCTTTGGCATCAACCCCACCTATGTCAAATTATGGCAATCACTGGTCTGTTATCTGGCCTTATAAACTTACTTTAAAAAAAATAAAATTATAGTCATGGAATTACACTATATGCACCCCTCTGGGTCTTCTTTCTTTCACTTGGAACAACTTATTTAATGTTGATCCATATTCTGCAGGATTCAGTAACTCATGTTTTTGTATTGCTGAGAAATATCCCATTGTATTGTATACTACAGTTTCTTTATATGTTCACCAGGTGAAGAGTATCTTGTCAACTATCTGGATCTGAAAATGTTTTTTGGAAAGCTTTTACTTTACTAGAAATTTAATTTCTTTAATAGGCATATGGCTATTCAGCTTATCTATTTCTTCTTGAGTGAGTTTTGGTAATTTGAGTCTTCTTAGGAATTGGTGTATGTCACATAAGTTTTCAAATTTAGGGCCATAATGATGATGTGGGACTCTGTTGTTATTTTTACCTTTATTACTGTTACTTTTAAATGTCTGTGGAATCTGCTGATGTCACCTGTTTGAGTCATGAATTTGGTAACTGGTGTTTTGTTTTTTTTTTTTCTTTTTTTGTTATGGTCCCCCTAGAGGCATATCAACTGTACTGATCTCTCTTTGGCAGGAAACTATATTCAGTAAGTGAAGTGAAAGTCACTCAGTTGTGTCCAACTGTTTGCAGTCCATGGAATTCTCCAGACCAGAACACTGGAATGGGTAGCCTATCCATTCTTCAGCAGATCTTCCTGACCCAGGAATTGAACCAGGGTATCCTGCATTGCAGGCGGATTATTTACCAGAGGAGCTACCAGGGAAGCTCTACATTCTGTAATAAATTATAATGGGAAAGAATGTTAAAAAGACATTGCTTTCCTAACCAAAATTAAGATAGATTTTGTGCTTTCGTAGTAAGTTTGTCATCTCTCGTCGTCATCTCAACTGCTTATTATAAAAACTTACATAGAGAACACAGTCCTTAGGAAGTTGAGCAATTTTTACAAGAGGTGGTTTAACAGGGCAGGAAATCACAGACCTGAGTCCTAAGGCTTAAATTTTAGTCCTAGTTCAATTTATTATCACCTGGACACCCTCTGACACATCAACTTTCTCATATATGAAACAGAGAAAAATAACTTTCATGCCCTCTGGGTTATTGTGTAATGAAGCATTGTAATTTATATGATGTGTAAATATTATTGCTAACATTTTTGCTTTCAGAAAATTTTTATCCTTAAATTCAAACTCGTGCAAAAGATCAGTGATTGTTTTCTTTTACTTATCTAGCCATCAAGAAAAATCATTATTTTGGCAATGATGAATGTGTGCATGTGTAACTATTTTAAGGGATGATGCATGATAAAGGGAGTGAATTCCTTTGAGTATAGCAAATCAGCTGTCTATATATCTATTAAAAAAGAAAAGAGGCTTAATAAAAGTTATATATATATATAGCGCTTCCCTGGTGGCTCAGAGGTTAAAGCGTCTGCCTCTAATGCGGGAGACCTGGGTTTGATCGCTGGGTCAGGAAGATCCCCTGAAGAAGGAAATGGCAACCCACTCCAGTATTCTTGCCTGGAGAATCCCATGGACAGAGGAGCCTGGTTGGCTACAGTCCATGGGGTCACAGAGAGTCAGACATGACTGAGCGACTTCACCCACTCACATATCTATCTATCTATCTATCTATCTATCTATCTATATCTCACTTTGCTGTACACCTGGAAATAATACATGGTAAAACAAGTATACTTCAATTTAAAAAGTTAAAAAGCAGCTTTGTTGATCTCTGTTTTTGTTTTTCTTCCTGTTATCAGTTGTATTGATTTGCTATAATTTGTACTATTTTATTCTTTCTGTTTGCTTTAGTTTTAGTTTTCTTTTTTTCTAGTTTCCAATTTCTCTAATGGATAAGTTACTGAAGTTAAATATTTCTAATATGAAGATTTAATGTTATAGATTTACTTGTAAGCACTCAGTTCAGTTCAGTTCAGTTCAGTCACTCAGTCGTGTCTAACTCTTTGTGACCCCATGAATTGCAGCACACCAGGCCTCCCTGTCCATCACCATCTCCTGGAGTTCACTCAGACTCACATCCATCCAGTTGGTGATGCCATCCAGCCATCTCATCCTCTGTCATTCCCTTTTCCTCCTGCCCCCAATCCCTCCCAGCATCAGAGTCTTTTCCAATGAGTCAACTCTTCGCATGAGGTGGCCAAAGTAAGCCTAATTAAGCTGTGTTCCTCAAATATTGATGTTTTCATTCTCTTTTCATAATTAAAATTAGTACACTTCAATTTTTAAGAAAGTTAACTTTTATGCAGAGTACATCATGCAAAATGCTGGGCTAGATGAAGCACAAGCTGGAATCAAGACTGCTGGGAGAAATGTCAATAACCTCAGATATGTGGATGACACCACCTTTATGGCAGAAAGTGAAGAACTAAAGAGCCTCTTGATGAAAGTGAAAGAGGAGAGTGAAAAAGTTGGCTTAAAACTCATATCAATCAAAAAGCTAAGATCATGGCATCTGGTCCCATCACTTCATGGCGAATAGATGGGGAAACAATGGAAACCGTAAGAGACTTTATTTTTGGAGGCTCCAAAATCACTGCAGATGGTGACTGCAGCCATGAAATTAAAAGACACTTGCTCCTTGGAAGAAAAGCTATAACAAATCTGGAGAGCACATTAAAAAGCAGAGGCATTACTTTGCCAACAAAGGTCTGTCTGTCATGTATGGATGTGAGAGTTGGACCAATAAGAAGACCGAGCACTAAAGAATTGATGCTGTAGAGCTGTGGTGTTGCAGAAGACTCTTGAGAGTTCCTTGGACTATAAGGAGATCCAACCAGTCCATCCTAAAGGCAGTCAATCCTGAATATTCATTGGAAGGACTGAAGCTGAAGCTGAAACTCCAATACTTTCTTTGGCCACCTGATGCAAAGAACTGACTCATTGGAAAAGACCATTATTCTGGGAAAGACTGAAGGCAGGAGAAGATAAGGATGACAGATGATGAGATGGTTGGATGGCATCACTGACTCGATGGACATGAGTTTGAGCAAGCTCGTGGAGTTGGTGATGGACAGGGAGGCCTGGCGTGCTGCAGTCCACGGGGTCACAAAGAGTTGGACACGACTGCATGACTGAACCAAACTGGCAGAAAATCCCTATACACTCAGCTTACCTCATTGTTAACATGTTGTATTACTGTGATACATTTGTTGCAATTGATGATCCAATATTGATACATTCTTATCTGAAGTCCATAATTTACATGGAAATTCACTGCTTATGTTTACATTCTGTAGATTTTGACAAATGTATAGTGACACGTACCCACCATCACAGAGTCATACAAGATGGCTCCACTGCCTAAAAACACTCTATGTTCTGCCTATTCCTGTCTTTCTCACCCCTAACCACTGGCAACTACTAAATGTCATTGTCTATAGCTTTGTCTTTTCCAGAATGTGGTATAATTTGAATCATTCAGCATGTAGAATATTTTGACTGGCTCCTTTCTTAACAGCATGCACAATGCTATTGGACATTTAATAGTATACAGTGTAAACATAACTTTTAAACATAAATTTTGGAAACCAAGAAGCTCATATGACTTGCTGATTGTGATATTCTCTTTATTGCGGTCTGCAACTGAACTGCAATATATTCAAGATATGCTTGTGTACATACCATCACAGCAATGCATTTCTTTATATCTTGATGAAAAGAGTGTCTTCCAGGCCCTCTGTGGAAGCTGTTTAAAGAGTAGCTGAGCAGTTTGACATTAAAAGATTCACTCCAATATGTCATCTCTTGAGTTCTTGTCCTCCTTACTCTAAAGATTGCTAGATTTCCTGCTCATCCCTCTCATTGGTGGTGGCTTATATGCTAAGTCATGTCTGACTCTTGCGACCCCATGGACTGTAGCCTGCTAGGTTCCTCTGTCCATGGGGTTCTCCAGGCACGAATAATAGAGTGGGTTGCCATTTCCTTCTCAGGAGGATCTTCCCAACCCAGGGAAGGAACCTGGGTCTCCTGCATTGCAGCAGATTCTTTACTGACTTAGATAAGAGGGAAGCCCTATTACTCTCATTAGTTTGGGCACCTTTGCATCCAGGTTTCAGTTACAACTTAGCAGACTGTTAATGCCATTCCAATTGGGTAAGCCAACAATTACATCCATGTAAATATATGTGTATTAACAACTTCAGTCCAGTCTCATCTCAAATTTTGTCCATTTTGGCCAAGTATTATTAAACTTCCTTTCCATGCATATTTTCTTATAGATAAAAATTTGCAGATATTTGTAGCTCCTTTGTCATCTGTGTTATCATCAAAAAGATGATTAATTCTTTGTCTGGGCTCTCAGTTCAGTTCAGTTCAGTTCAGTCACTCATTCGTGTCTGACTATTTGTGACCCCATGAATTGCAGCACACCCAGCCTCCCTGTCCATCACCAACTCCCAGAGTTCACTCAAACTCACGTCCATCGAGTCGGTGGTGCCATCCAGCCATCTCATCCTCTGTCATCCCCTTCTCCTCCTGCCCTCAAACTCTCCAAGAATCAGGGTCTTTTCCAATGAGTCAACTCTTCGCATGAGGTGGCCAAAGTATTGGAGTTTCAGCTTTAGCATCAGTCCTTCCAATGAACACCCAAGACTGATCTCCTTTAGGATGTACTGGTTGGATCTCCTTGAGTTCAAGGGACTCTCAAGAGTCTTCTCCAACACCACAGTTCAAAAGCATCAATTCTTCGGCACTCAGCTTTCTTCACAGTCCAACTCTCACAGCTCTACTGGAATATAATACCATGAAGAGCCTAGCAGAGTGCTGAGAAAAAGTAGCATCGCCTTGTGAGGCAATTTCCTTAGCTGCAGTTACTGAAAGGATTTTTTTTTTTTTTTTTTTTTTTTTTTTGCTGGAGACAGTTGGTCCCTCAGATTTGAGGGTGGGGTCAGGAGGAAGTTTCAAGGGGAACATGGGTTTCAAGATTCTCAGCATTCTCTCTTTCCGTGGCCAACTTCTACCTCTCCATTAGTTATCTACTGCTCTATAACAAGATCACTGCAAACCTAGTAGCTTAAAAAGCCACAAACCTATCATCTCATGGTCTCTGTGAGTCAGGAAGCTGGGCATGGAAGCTCTGCTTCAAGGCCTCACGAGCTGCAAACAAGGTGTCAGCTGTGGCCAAAATCTCACCTGAGGCTAGATTGAGGCAGGATCTGATTCCAAACTCAGGTGGAGGATAGTTGCTTTACAATGTTGTGTTGACTTCTGGTGTACAACGATGTGAATTAGCCATAAGTATACACATACCCCTCCCTCTTGAACTTCCCTCTCCACCCCATCCCACCCCTCTAGGTCATCACAAAGTACTAGGTTGAGCTCTTGTGTTATACAGCAACTTTCCATAAATTATTTATTTTACACATTGTAATATACATATATTTTTAATTTAATTTAATATATTTATTTATTTAATATATATTTAACATATATCTATATATAAGTTAATACATATAATTGTTATTTATATATTTGTATATTATGTATTAATTTTTAATATAATAATATATAATTATATATTAATATGGAGAAAGAAATGGCAACTCACTCCAATATTCTTGGCTGAAAAATCCCATAGACAAAGGAGCCTGGTGGGTTCCAGTCCATGGGCTCACAAAGAGTCAAACATGACTGAGAAACTAACATTATACATTAATATAATATTATATATTAATATAAATTTATATATATAATTAAATAAATGTAATACAATTATATATGTATGTATATTTCAGTGCTACTCTCTCAGTTTGCCCACCCTCTCCTTTCCCTCACTGTGACCAGAAGTCCGTTCTATACATCTGCAGCTCTTTTCCTGCCCTGAAAATAGGTTCATCAGTATCATTCTTCTAGATTCCATATATATGTGTTAATATACGGTATTTGTTTTACTCTTCTAATTTACTTAACTCTGTATAACAAGCTGTAACTGGGCATTACAGGTGAGAAAACAGTGGTCTCAACTTTTAGTGATTCCAGAACTGTATCACTTAACTGACTTCCTCCCAATGATGTCTCTTGAATACATGTGTAACCTTAAGTTAGGTACTTAACTTCTCTGTCCTTCAATTTCCTCATCTTTAAACAGGAGCTACTTCATAGGATTGTGTGACGATTAATATATGCAAAATTCTTGGAATAGTACAATCAGAAAGTAAGCGTACTATATCATTATGCACATGTTTGCTGATGTGTGGTTGTGGCTGATTCAAGTGGCTCTTTCTACATCCAGATTCAAAAGCAAGAACTCTTTAGGCATTTTTCTGAAGACACTATTATCTAGGCAAGTAAAGAGAAGAGGGGCATGTTGGTTATAACACTGCACTTGTCTGGGAGGCAGCATGAGGATTTAGTGGCACAGACCTGGTAGAGAAACTAGGCTTGGGGAGCTGGAAGAATTTGCCTAGAACAGAGGCGGGAGCCCAGAGAGACGCAGGGAAGCCGAGGAAGGAAGCACCAGGAGAAGAGGAGACTGAACTTAAGGCCTCCAACGAGGGGGGAATTCTGGAGAACCAGTGCCTTCATTGAGAGTGATAGCTGGCTTCAACGTCTCTACAAAAGACTGACAAAAGGTGACCATCAAGATACCAGGAGCCTGGCTGAGTACTTCATGACAAGGCTGCCAGCCTTGTAGAACACGAGGTGTTAAAGAGAACAGATGGGAAAGGGCTATTGAGAAATGTGCCACATGGAGGACACACAGGGGCCAGGGCTTATCAACAGCTGCCCAGGCTATCAGGGCAATGACAGGGAGGACACTTCCCCTCTGTGAGATGAGTCTGTGCTCAGTGAGGAGGCAAGTCCTATTTTCTCCCCTCCCAGCCACCCTCACCACGTAGCCCAGAGGCCCATCGCCAACCCTGCCCTCAAGGACCTGCTCACCCCACCCTCTCCACTGCCCTGAGCCCCATCAGATTCATGGCCCATCATGGTGATGCAAGCAAGGAAAATCTTGCTCCTACTTGGGGCTTCATGGTGGGGTCACCATGACCTTCCATAATCCTCTATATCCCCCAGAGCCATCCCCTCATGTCGAGGAGTCAAAGCAAAGCCATGCTGACAGATGATGTTGCAGTGGACTTGGGTTAGGAAGTCAACCCCAGATTGACTTCCCGGGTGAGGGTTGGTGTTTTTTGTTCCAAGTTCAGAGTGAAAACATTTCTTTGAAGATTGGAGAACAGAAGAGAAACAAAATGTAAGTAATATGCACCCTAAATTTCCTCTTTCTCCCTTTACAAATAAATAGTAGGGAGGAGGGCAATTTGGCAGTCCTATTAAAATGTAAAATTTTATAAAATGTGCAAAACATAAGCACCTCATAGTGGGAACTTGATTTTCTTCACAGCTACTACCTGCTACAATCCCCAGAATCTAGAATACTAGGTGAAAAATATTCCACTTTAAACTATTTATGAAATCAACTTAAATTTATTACTCAACCCTTTTACTCCTCAAAATTCTGTTGGATTTTTCAGCTTGTGCTATGTACGGTTTTGAAAAGTGAAAGTGTTAGTCATTCAGTCATGTCCAACTCTTTGTGACCCCATGAGCTGTTGTTCACCAGGCTCCTCTGCCCATGGAATTCTCCAGGCAAGAATATTAGAGTGAGTAGCAATTCCGTTCTCCAGGGGATCCTCCCAACCCAGGGATCAGAACCCAGCTCTCCTGCAATGCAGGCAGATTCTTTACAGTCTCCGCCACTAAGGAGTTCTGAACGGCCCTAACATATAAGCTGAAGAATTGATGTTTTTGAACTGTGGTGTTGGAGAAGACTCTTGACAGTCCCTTGGACTGCAAGGAGATCCAACCAGTCCATTCTAAAGATCAGCCCTGGGTGTTCTTTGGAAGGAATGACGCTAAAGCTGAAACTCCAATACTTTGGCCACCTCATGTGAAGGGTTGACTCATTGGAAAAGACTCTGATGCTGGGAGGTATTGGGGGCAGGAGGAAAAGGGGACAACAGAGGATGAGATGGCTGGATGGCATCACCGACTGGATGGATGTGAGTCTGAGTGAACTCCAGGAGATGGTGATGGACAGGGAGGCCTGGTGTGCTGCAATTCATGGGGTCACAAAGAGTCTGAGCGGCTGAACTGAGCTGAATATATAAACATGGGATAGCAATAAACATCTCTTTCTCTGTTCCCCAATATGGGGGCTGGAGGTCAGCTCTGGTCCTCTGTGCATGTGCTCCCATTCTGGAATTTCAGGTGGAGGAGAAGCAGCCCTCATCTCAGATGAGCTGTTCCCAAGGCTGCATGGAGAGCTGGACTATACTGCCGTGGCCAGAGCATACATTCTGATGTGACAACCACCATGTGTCCAAGGCCAGTGATGGGACAGGGAATGTAGTGTCCTTGCTAGGAGGCATGACAGGGACAGGATAAAAATGATGTGTGAATCGTTAGAACACAACCTACCACACAATCATAAGGACACACAATACAAACAAGCAGGCATGGCCAAGAGTGGCTTTCAGCGTCTTGTTTGTGAAAAGCAAAAATAAAAAATTGGAAACTACTATCAATAATGGAATATAATATACTGTTGCAGTTGTACATGATAAGGTAGAATGAACATCATTCCTCACACAGTAAGGAATGAACAAATCTCAAAACATCCTTTTGAGTGAGAAAAACACATTGCAAAATATCTGAAAAAAAGAAACAACACAAAACACTACCTTTTGGGTACAATTATGTGTCTATGGTTGTTGTTCAGTTGCTCTGTTGTGTCCAACTTTCTGTGACCCCATAAACTTCAGAATGAAAGGCTTCTCTGTCCTCCACCATCTCCCAAAGACTTCTCAAACTCATGTCCACTGAGTCAGTGATGCCATCCAACCATCTCATCCTCTGTCATTCCTTTCTCCTGACCTCAATTTTTCCAGCATCAGGGTCTTTTCCAATAAGTCAGCTCTTTGCATCAGGTGGCCAAAGTATTGGAGCTTCAGCCTCAGAATCAGTCTCTCCAATGAATATTCAGCACTGATTTATTTAGGATTAGCTGGTTTGAGCTCCTTGCAGTCCAAGGGACTCTCAAGAGTCTTCTCCAACACCATAGTTCAAAAGTATCAATTCTTCAATGCTCAGCCTTCTTTATGGTCCAACTCTCACATCTATACATGACTACTGGAAAAACCATAGCTTTGACTATACAGACCTTTGTTGGCAAAGTAGTGTGTCTGCTTTTTCATATGCTGTCTAGGCTTGTCATTATGTGTCTACATGCCTTTAAACAGCACGGTGATATGATAGATCTATTTTTAACTTTTTTGAAGCACTTCCATATTGTTTTTGATAGTGCTTGTACCAGTTTACATTCCCAGCAACAGTGCACAAGGATTTCTTATCCTCTCCAATAACTTATCTGTCAATATATCTTTTTGATGATGGCCATACTAACAGGTGTGAGGTGATATTTCATTGTCATTTCGATTTGCATTTCCCTGATGATTCATACGTTTGAGTTTCTTTTCATGTGCCTATTGATCAAGTGGAATATTACTCAGTCATGAGAAAGAAGGATATCCTGCCATTTGTACCAAAGTGGATGGACCTTGAGAGCATTATGCCAAGTGAAATGAATCAGAGAAAGACAAATATTGTATGATGCCACCAATGTGTGCTCTCTAATAAAAGCCAAACTCATTAAAACAATAAGATGGTGGTCACCAGGGAACGGGGAGTGGAGGGATAGGGCAGATGTTGTTTAAGGGTACAAATTCGCAACAGATAATAAATAAGTCATAGAGATTTAATACATGGCATAGCAAATATAGACAAAAATATAGTGTTATAATCATCAAACTAGCTAAAAGAGTAGAACTTAAAGTATTCCGACCACTAAAAAGAAATGATAATTATGAAACATGATAGAGGTGTTATCACAATGGCAATCATGTTATAATATACACGTGTATCAAATCAACATGTACACTGTAAACTTACACAATATTTTATATAGATCTAATGTATTTTAATTTTAGAAAAAGACAAGGATAGCAGGATATTATCAAAGCAATAGCAGGGTGAAAGGCTGTTAGGGTAGGGTAGGGAAAGGCTTCAACAAACACTGAGATAGAGCTGCTATCTTTTCATGTGGGAGGATTTGAGTAACTGTTCTGGCCAAGAAGATAAGAAAAACTTAACTTTTATGGAGATTATTTCTTCATAGGTTAGACAAAAAAGACCATTGAAAAATGGTCAGATGACTTCGGTTATTGAAGCCAACTCCAATGTTAATGAGTTCCTTTATATGTGAGTCTGAAATTGGGAGGTAAATTTGGGTTAGTGAAATGTTAAGATTTCTGGCAATGCTTTGCTTTTTCATGGGAATAACTCTGATTTGACCCCAAGATGCCACTTGGGTGCTGCTGAGTCACTCCCAAGTTGTTTCCTGGACCCTAGTGGGAGCTCTGAGCCACTGGGCACCCTGACACTAGGTGATTTGTGTTCATTCTGTGCCTCTGATATTAAGAGGGAAAAAGAAAAAGAGAGAGAGAGAGTATGAAATGCTTTCTATCCTCAATGAACTCTGGTTGAACCTGACAGATGCTGGAGCTTTTCATTTTCTCCTCAAGCAAGGCATAATGGAGATTTTGTTACCTGGGTAATCACCACCACTCTGTTTGCTCTATTAATCTAGGCTCTCTGAATGTTGACAGTAGATATATAGATGCAGCCTAAGTATCAGTTTTCCATGGATTTACCAGCTTGGGTTTCCATTTTGCAGTTTTATTCTCTAATATTAGTCCTCTAATTAAAAAGAGAAAAGAAAAATTTTCAACTACCTTGGCTGTAAATCACAAGCTTGGGGAAAGGAACTGTACTTGCTTGTTGGGCTCTTTCATCAGGAGGTTACTGCTCTAACTAAATACTTAAGATGTCTGGGCTTTGGAGTTACACAAAATTCCACCCATTCACTTTCTGACAGGGAAGAACCATCACTGGACTTCTGTGAACCTGTTTCCTCCACCTGTTATCTCCAGTTCAGAGATAATCACTATCTCATACCATGTCATTAGAGGGTCTGAAAAGTACTAGGCTACTGTCTTGAATATAAGACATGCTCCCTGAATGTTAGTTTCCAAGATTCTGTCCCAGATTTTGTGTTAGAAGATGAGTGATATTGACAGGGATTAAATTACTCCAGGTCAATTGCATCAAAGTGAATGTGGGGCATACCCCGAGAGTGGGTAGAGGAAGAGCCCTCTAAGTAATGGGAGGGAAAAGTTCTGGGCAGGAAGTAGACACTTTCAGACCCACACTCCTCCATGTACCTCCTGCGTTCATCACCACAGACTCAGGGCAGCTGTCCTCTGAGTCTGCAAAACCACCAGAGTTGGCAGCCCCTGGACTCCAGGTTGAAAAACTGGTTGAAATACTGATAAAATATTGGGAAAGAGGTGTTACCAAATGCACGTTCCTGTGTCAGATGCAGTGTGAAACCAGACAAACTGAAGCATCACAGATTGAAACAAAGAAAGGTGTACTGTAGGGCCATGGAAGGAGAAGGGTGATTCAAGCCTCTGCTCCAAACCTCAAGCTCCCCAAAGGGTTTCAGTAAAACATTTTTAAAGGCAAGCTGACAGAGGGATGTGGTTAGTTGTTGCAGACTTCTTGGTGTAGGAATTCTTTGTTTTTACAGCTGTCCACTAGGTCAGGTTATGATGTTCTTGTAAACCTCCACCAGGAGAAATGCTATTCTCTGTTCTGCAACTTTTTATCTCTTTGCAAATGGAAAAGTATCATACATTTAAAGGTCAGAGCTTTGAGAATGGGCTATCCTGTATATTTCAGGCTATTGGCAACATTCTTTTAGTGATTAACTTGTAGCAAAAACAGTATGATACAAAGGTTAAAGTAAAAGAAATGGATCTCATATAGTCAGATTTTTTCTCCCCTGTAACAGAGAAATTCTGTTTCATTAACCAACACCACCACCACCACCCCCACCACCCCCAACCCCTGCCCGGCTCAAAACATGTGAACTTAGCTAGACATTTAACCTTTCAGCATCTCAATGTTCTCATCTGAGAAATGAGGGAGGTAAGTTAAATTATATCTGAGATTCCTTCCAGGACAAACACAAATCATGACCCTGAGGCTCTAATCCACTGGCAATACAGAGAACCTTAGCTGGTAGGTGCAGTGTAATTGGACAGCGACTCACCAGCCATTCTTGGCTTCCTGAACCTATTTTTTCTAGGATCCCAGTCTCAGGAAATCAGTTTCTCTACTGATTCCCCAGTTCTCTCCTGCAGAAACTTCTTTTCCTATGCACTCACACACAGAAAAATACATGGTTACACCACTGATTGAGTCTACCTTGTAGAAAGTCCTCTGAGAGACAAACTGACAAGCAATGCTGGATTCACTGTGCTTAACTGTTTTAACAAATGACCTTTGTTTGTGCGTTTGGCTAACTCTAGACAGAGCACTAAAGTTATATGCCTACTTGTCTAAGAGCAGACAGAAAAGAGCACAAATACATTTTCAACAACCAGTGATGTATTGAAAGCTGCTGCTGCTAAGTCGCTTCAGCCGTGTCTGACTTTGTGTGACCCCACAGACGGCAGCCCAACAGGCTCCCCCGTCCCTGGGATTCTCCAGGCAAGAACACTGGAGTGGGTTGCCATTTCCTTCTCCAATCCATGAAAGTGAAAAGTGAAAGTGGAGTTGCTCAGTCGTGTCCGACTCCCAGCGACCCCATGGACTGCAGCCCACCAGGCTCCTCCGTCCATGGGATTTTCCAGGCAAGAGTACTGGAGTGGGGTGCCATTGCCTTCTCTGGTATTGAAAGCTACGTACCCATAATGATACTAGTGTAACAGGGAAGAACAAATCCGGCTCCATTTTGCATCTACTTTAGCTCTAACCCTGTGCTCTCTTGCTTGTGCTTAATCATACTAACTCTGCACCTTTTGTAAAAGTATGCTGCCTATAGCCTAAAATATACAGAATAACATTCTCAGGGTCCTGATATTCAATAGTTCATTCATTTAGAAATACAAATTGCAGAAGCGTTTGTCTTGTTGTAGGTTCACAGGATCATTGTGACCTGACCTATGTGGACAGCTGCAAGAACAAAGGATTCCAGCACTAAGAAGTTTGCAACAACCAACCATGTCCCTCCCTCACCTTGCCTTTTAACATACTTTGCTGAAACCCTTTGGCGGTTCAGCGTTTTGGGGGTGGGCATGAGCCATGCATCTCCTTGCATGACCCTGAAATACACCTTTCTGTGCTCCACACTCCAACATTTAGATTTGTTTGGCTTCACTGCACATCAGGCAGACAAACGTGTGTTCAATACATTGAAAATAAAAACAGAACAAACAAACAAGCGTGCCCTACATTCTAGAGTCCAGTTGGTTTGTGTTTAGATTTTGACTTGTCTACTTGTTAGCTATGTCACCTTGGATAAACTTATCAGCTATTGAGACTCAGATTTCTCATTAGTGAAAAATAAGCCCTTGCCTTACAAGATTTTATGTGGATCAGACACAGTACCTATAAGCCACAGGACACAGTGAGTGTCCCCCCTCCATGGGCAACAGTACCATCCCTGAGCACCACGCGGGGCACTGTGGGATGATGTTTCCTCATCTCTGCTCTCGTCCCTCACGGGATGGTCAGCATGTGGCTCATCTCTCAAAGTCCATTCCCTCATGTTTGAGAAAGGTTGACAATAGTGTTTACCTCCAGGGTTGATATGAAATGCACTTGGCAGAGTGAGTTCTGGCGAATAACTAGTGCTCAACACATAACTGCCACTATATCTTCTGTGTCCACTTTCCCCTACCCCTTTCATTAGATTCAGTAGTGTTTTATTTGGATTTCCCTGGTGGCTCAGACGGTCAAGAATCGGCCTGCAATGTAGGAGACCTGGGTTCGATCCCTGGGTCAGGAAGATTCCCCAGAGAAGGGAATGGATACCCACTCCAGTATTCTTGCCACAGAATTCCACGGACAGAGGAGCCTGGCAGGCTGCAGTCCATGGCGTTGCAAAGAGTTGGACATGACTGAGTGTCTAACACTTTTCAACTTTCAGTGTTATATTTAGCAGAATCTTTTTTTAGCTAATCCATGTCAGTCTCCAAATAATTTTGTTAAATTCAATGACTGAAATAGGCCAAAGGCTGGAAATCAGTCTGTAATGTCAGAGGTCATGCTAGGAGTTACAACACCCTCCCCATCCAGCTGACATATCATGCTCAACAGGGAAAACACTGCACACGTATTTCTCTGCAGAAGAACAGCAGACTTATATTTGCCTCTGTTATCTTCCAGCCTTACACAATAGGTCTCATTTGCCACACACAGGACCAGTTAACAAAGGAAAACATGAAAAGACAGATGTCTGACAAGATGAGCCCTGAATAGGACGTTACATTTCAAAAGTGCCTCTAAGATGGAAGGACTCTTTAAAGAACTGTTTTGGTTTTTCTGTCTTTTCTCCTATTTCGACTATGAGCTTCTCTCCTGAGATGAAAAGGCAGTCAGCTTGCAAGCAGCTTTTCTTTCCATTTTCTGTGCTATTTTTATACTATTTTTCTACTAGTCAGCCCTGCAGTTCTTTCTCCCCCAGTCGTGACACCTTTCTGAGGGCACATTATCATCACTCCGTCTTTGGAACTGATCTCTGGAAGTCCAGATTCTCGCATCTTCATTTCTAGTTCAGGCTATACTTTCTTACCTTTTGACTGTCAGCCTCTGACTTAACTTTTCACTGACATCTACTTGGGACAGTTGGTTCATTCGAAAACAAAAATCACTAGATTTTATTTTTTAGGTCAGTTTAGGTTTACACTTTTAAAAATTCAGTGGATACTGCACAAATTTGCATGCATCCCCTCTCCCAATACAAAGTTCCTCTTATTATTATCATTATTTTAATAGCTTCACTGAGGTATAATTGATATACAAAAAACTGCACATATTTAATGGATACAATTTGGTTAATTTGGATGTATGTATACACTTGTGGAACCATCACCACAGTCAAGGTAATTTCCAAAATGTTCCTTCCCTGCATTTTTTAAATAATGTGCTTAGTGCACTTAACATGAGATTTATCCTTGTTGTAGCAACCTTTAAATGACCGACACAGTATTATCAACTACAGACACTATATTGTATGGCAGATCTCTAAAAATTACTCATTTTGCTTAACTGAGTCTCTTTAATTGAATGCATTTTTTAAAATGTTTCTTTCTAGGCTCCTCTATCAATGGTAAAAATGGAAATACTTCAGCCCCGTTCTACTCAGGTACAGTTTAGATCTTGGTTTCCTTGAGATTTTTCCTACAACAGCTGTTTAAAAATGAGGCAGTGTAAAGAGAGCAGTGAGACACAGAGGGGCAGAAACCATAGATGCTGGGCTTTTTAAAAGGATATTTTGTTTAATCTTTCTTCTCTAGCTTAGCCCTTGGTGTCTCACTTTTACAAATCGATATTTTCTGGGGAAGACATCTTAGCTGGAAAGCAAAGTCAGAGGCAAAAGTTACAGATTACCATTTAAAGAACACAGTTCAAGGAGGGAAGGAAGAAGAACTGGCCGCCTGGGACAAGTAACAGCTGACTGTTCAAACCTGTGGGCCTGTCTGCAGACTGCCTGCATCTCAGGGCCACCCAAACAGGGCAGGAAGGAATAGCAGGTGAACAGATCCTCACCTTGCATCAGCCAGAGGGTCATCCTGATAGTCCTTTGATGTCCTTGAGTTTCACAGAAATGACCTCAGAGCACGTTCTGTGGAATCTTATGCCTCAGCATCAGTAGACAAATCAGTGAAGATATAGAATGAGGTGCCTACATGAAGTCTCTGCCCCTGAGACTGTAAGGCTGGGACCATGCAGGAGAGACCTGGAGGCAGAGGGGCAAGATCTGAAGTAACGCAGTCCAGTGGATGGGTTAGGGGTGTAGCACACCAAAGTATCTCTGGCATTCAGATTTTTCTTAGCTAAAAACAACCAGGGCCCAAAGGACTTAGGAAGAAATTTTGACCTTTCCTCTAACTGCCTGAAAAGAATTTAGATAACAGGGCTCTTAGAAGAATAGAACGATCACCAGAGATGTCTGCAAAGAATATGGCCTATGTGTGGCAGGCAAACTCTTAGAGATCAGAATACACTCTGTGTCCCATTGTCTTAGCTGGGCCAATAAACATTTATTTACGAAATATTTGCTTTTCCATCTCCATGTGAGCTGCCTTCTTCCTCTTTGATGTCTCAGACCTCTCCCCAACCTCCTTCTTTATCTCTAGCTGAAGATGGTTTGTGAGGTGAGGGTTTTGCCCGTTTGGGGAGCTACTTAGTTTTCCTGAGTCTCTCTCATAGACACATGCTATTGAACTTTCATTCAATTTCCTTCTGTCAATCTGTCTCATGTCAATTTAACTATTAGGCCAGCCAGAACAACCTAGAAAGGTTAGGAAACTTTTCTTCCTCCCCAACAGTGATGATGTTTGGCCACTTTTGAAGGAGACTGTAAATCATAGAAAGAAATCATCACACCGACAACCTGGCTGAAGCACAGCCAGAACAAGATTTGATATATTGACCACCACAAGTGAGCTACATAAGTAAGCATGAAATTCAATTAATTCCTGGTTCTAGATTGCAAACTAGGAGACTCTTGAACTCCTCCTTTGGACAACCAGATCAACAGCTACATACAGAACAATTCTCTTGGAAAGAAACCCAGACACTAGCTGAGTGATTCCTACACATCAGGTGAATAAGGAAAAGATCTGTATCAAAAGAGTCAGAGACACAGTCTCTCCAGAACCCCATGCATGTGATCAGAAGCAAAATCACAACTCCCAACTTCTCCCTGAGGAACCAAGAGTCTGGGATCTAGAACCTCAACTTTTAAGACTTCTGCCTAAGGGACAAGACTCCAAAATATGTAGCTCTGAAAACCAATGGAGCTTGTGTCCATGAGACCCACAAGACTATAGCATAAGTAGTTCTTAACAGACTCACTAGGACTCTGTTCTAAGTTAACAAATTCGAGGGACCTGCTTTTGTGGCTGCTGCTGAAAGTGTCAATGAGGGTATTAACAAGTAGTAGCTCACATAATTGCCACTAAGCTGAAGTAGGATTATCTATGAGAAAACACTTTAAAAATTTCAAAGCACTCTACAAATAGGATATAGAAATAATTCTCAGTCCACATCCATGGAATAAGCTACTTCACCAGGCATCAGCCAGATTTAAAAAAATTGTTTTGTTTTATATTGGAGTATAGCCAATTAACAATGTTGTGAAAGTTTCAGGGGACTCAGCCATACATATGCATGTATCCATTCTCCCCCAAACTCCCATCCCATCCAGGCTGCCATGTAACATTGAGCAGAGTCCCTGGCACCAGCCAGATTATACTGAGAGGAATTTGAGTTCTAAACACATACTGCTTTATGAAATTGATAATTAGCAGCAAATCATGTAAAATATATGCCAAAAATCACATAAAATATTCTAAAAAAAAAAAAAAAAAGCCCGGCCACAGATATATGCACAAGATCCTCTGGCGTGATTCTAATGACCTGGAGCAGGGCAGAGACAGCATGCAGACAGTGCCCAGCAGCCTCTTCATCTCCAGGAGGATGGCAGCAGGCTCCTTGAGTTCCCCCAGGGCTCAGCGCAGAGGAAGCAGCAGCAAATGTCCCTCTTCTGGCCTTTCCCTATTTGCATTTCCTAGAAAGAATGCTTCAAACTCACAACCTGGTGCCCTATAATATTGGCGTCCTAACTAAGAGATGGGCCAATTGTAGCTGTGTTAACTGAGTACCCCACAGACTCAGGATGATGAAGTAGAACCACAAACATAACTTCTCTGTGGGTAGGGGTTTCTGTTCTCTTTTGTTTATGACATTATTCTCAGCCTGGCATGCAGCAGTCACTCAATAAATATTTGCTGAGTGATGAGATGACTAAAATGAGTGAATAATATGGACACAGGCAGAGATAAGAAGCTAGATCACCTGTGGGAAGGGCCTGGACTTTGTCTGCTGGATGAAGAGAAAAGAAAAACTTGGTGATAAGAAGCTAAGTAGATCACTAGAAGGACCAGAACAGGCATACTCCTCCCTAGTGGACAGAGAAAGGGAGACATTTAAACCGGGGGTAGGTATCACCTCCCTAAGGAAAGGGCAAGTGAGGGGACTTGAGGCTGGCCCTTCTTTAAGGCTATACAAACACAATCACCAACTAGACTTAACTGCGATTTGAAGAGCACTCCACACATCAACAGTGGAAAACTTCTCAAATGCACACAGATCGCTCACTAAGACAGACAAGATTCTGGGACACAAAATAAACCATGATGAAGTTAAGAGAGCAAAAATCATTCACAGTATATGTCAGATCATAATAGAATTAAACTAGAAATCAATAAGAGAAGAGCAACCAAAAAGCCTTCAAATATTTAAACAACACACTTGCAAATAATTCAAGGATCAAAGAGGACATTGCAAGGGAATTTTTTAAAATTAATTAAAGGAAAATGAAGATACAACATGTCAAATTTAGTGAGCTATACTTAAATCAATGGTTAGAAGGAAATTTATAGCATTGATTCATCACTATAGAAAATAAGAAATTTCTCAAATCAATTATCTAAAATTCCACCTAGAGAAACTACTAGGGAAAAGAGCAAAATTAATACAAATTTAACAGAAGTAACAAATTATAAATATGAGAGCAGAAATTATGAAAGAAGAAAATAAGAAAATACTGGAAATCAATTAAACTAAAAGCTGATTCTTTAAGAAGATTTTACAAGGTTGATAAAGGAAAAATAGAGAAAAAGAAAAAAACAACAACAACACAGACTTCCAATATTAGAAATTTAAAAAAGGGATATTAGAACTGACATTTTATACTTTAAAAAGACAAGCAAGCAATGTTATGAACTACACTGTGTCCACAAATTCAACAAATTAGACAAAATGGACTAATTCCTTAAAAATAAAATTCAATAAAAATTGCTTAAAAAAATAATGTGCATAGTCCTGTATCTATTTTTAAAAGTAGAATTTTCAGTTAAACATGCTTCCTCTGCCTAAATAAAAATAAGGAAAACTCGAGGTCCATATTGATTTCACTAGCAAACTCTTCCAAACATTCAAAAAAAGAAATAATATAATTTCTATGCAGTCTCTTCTAGAAAATAGAAAACAGTTCCCAACCATTTTTATAAAGCTGGGTGCATGCATATTCAGTTGTTTAGTCATGTCCAACTCTGTGATCCCATGGACTGTAGCCAACCAGGTTCCTCAGTCTATGGAATTTTCCAGGTAAGAAGCAGGTTGCAATTTCCTTACAGAAAGGAAGGAGAAAATAAAAAAAATTGGAAATCAATAAAACCAAAAGCTGATTCTTTAGTTAGGGCTGAGTTGCTTTTCCTTCCCTAGGGGATTGTCCCAATCCAGGGATTGAACCCATGTCTCCTACATTTCCTGACAGATTCTTTACCACTATGCCACCTGGAAACACCCAGACTAGACCAAAAAATCATAAGGATAAAGACTAGAAATCAGAATCCTTCACCACCATAAACATGAAAATCTTTAACAGAGTTGTAGGGAAAGAGCAAATTAGCCAAGATGGCGCGTTCAGGCACTCTCACCCCACATTTTGTAAGTAATGGTTATGTAACTGCTGAGATCATTTCTAGCTCTGCACATGTGCATCACGAGGTATTCGTCTGGTCATGGGCTACTTTGTGCTGTACACATATATGAGCTCCACCTAAAAAGTGGCAACGTTACTGCTAGGTCATGGCAGTGTCCGTTAGGTCAGCCAGGAGAGGTGTCTGTTGCTAGGGCTGCTGTGCCAGCCAGGAGAGAATAACCACATCTGCAGTTCCTACAGCTCTTTGAGTCTTCTTCCACCCCCTTAGCTTGCGCCTTGCCTACCCTGGGTTCAGTGAACAGTGTGGACAGTGTGAACAGCAAACTCAATTGGCGTCAGGATCAGGATCAGCAAGACAATTGGGATAGCCGACAGGATACCCAGCAGGTAGAGGGGCCTGAGCCCTCACAGAAGAGGCAGCAGGAAACCCAGCAGGTAGAGGGGCCTGAGCCCTCACAGAAGAGGCAGCAGGATACCCAGCAGGTAGGGAAGTCTGAGGCTGCACTGGATGGAGGAAGCCGGCGGCCACCTCCTGTGGCTGTGATCCTCTTGGCGTGGGCTCTGGTGGACGCTGGGAGGTGGTGGATGGATCACCAGATAGCAATGAAAAGGTGTTAGAGGCGTGAGTTCCTGTTTGCTGAACAAGGCAACATGGACTGCCACTGCACTGCGGAGTGGATCTTCCTGACTGTGCTGGAGGCAAATGTGGATGGTGCCCTGTGCAATGCCAGGCCGGTGCACAATGTGCAGAGACACTTGGAAGAACTAGAGCAACGTACACTGGCATTAGAGCAAGGACCCCGTGGCTTTGAAGAACCCAGCATCTCTGACAGTGGGCTGGTAAGTGACGGTGATGATGAGCATTATGAGACTACACGTCTCCGCTGGGCAGCGAGGCCTGTTGTACAGCAGAAAGAGAAGCATGAGCAGCCTGTGACCCAGGGGCGCATCCTCAAGGGGCCCCCAGTGTGACTGAGTTCACAACAATCGACCATGTATTCAGGCAGGGTTGGTCGACGGTACACAATTTCAGCAAAAGCAAGGGGAATCCTTGACAGCAGGGCTCTTGCAACTTTGGGACACAGGGGTGGACAGTATCACTTATTTGGTGATGAGATAGAATAGTTGGTATCTATAGGCACTTACCCCTTGTTGAGACAAGGATTGTAGAACACTTAGTGACTCACGCAAAGAGCGCCAAACCAAACACGACCTCATGGAATGGATTAACACTGCCATGTGGTCAAAAGCAGGAGAGCTCCCAGACTCTGTGAGTAAATAGTATGCATATGCCAGTTGACCCAAGTGGTGAGACCACTGGGCATGAGGTAGTCAGTGTTTAACCCAGACGCCCAGGGCCCAGATGCCAAGCATTTACTGGTGGCGTTACAGAGGCCGTGCCCTGTCCACCACTTTTGGATCCCTGCCTGCTATCCTCGCCCCCCATGCTGCCTCTATGGGGTGACCCCAATGGTAGTTATCTTGGGAGAACTGCAGAGATGGTGGCAAGCAAAGGAGATTAGAAGTGTGAAGACCCCTAAGTTGGTAAAGGCCCCATCCAAGTGTCAAGAATGGAAATGTAGGCTGCTTGCCGGCAGCGGGAGTTAACAGAAATAAAACTGATAGACAGCCCAACACTCTGCTTCTAGAGCTACGGAGGCAACTGAGACCAGAGCAGCAGTTTATCAAGTTTGGGAAGCACCCACAGCAAGAGATAAAGGCAGTTCAGTTAAAAGATTACATGGCACTCAAGGATGTTCCTTTAGATGATGTCCTTTTCCACTTTGAATAGGGCTCAGATCAAGGTGCCCTCCTGAAAAGCCCAAACAGGGACCAGTAGCCCCATATAGAACTTGCAATTTGCTGTTCGCTAGCTAATGTTCACTAGCTAATGTACAGAGTGTAATGACTCTGGTTGACACTGGTGCTTCATGCACCCTTGTTTACAGCAAGTTAGAAGCTGTGTCCTGGGTTTAGAGCAGTGTACTGTGAAGGCTGTGTCCTGTGATGTGTAACAAGTAACACCAGGGTTAATGGTAAAAGATGCAGCATATCTCCACCTCTCAGAATCTGGGACAAACTTGTCCTGGAAGTCCCAGCCCATGAAATAAGGAAGGAAAAAAAAGCAAACAAACAAGCAAAAAAAGAAATAAAATGGTTTTAATTGCCAGGAAGCATAATTGTATATAAAAATTCAAGACAGTCTACAAAAAAGCTACTAGAACTAATGTCAGTTTAGCGAGTTCATCTTTATACATGGCAAATATACAAGTCATCTGTGTTTTTAATTAGGTAAGTGCCAGCCTGAACAATTGGGATTTGAAATGACAAAAGCATTTCCAGTAGTAACACACACACACACACACACACACACACACACACACACAAGTATCTAGGTACCAGCTGAACAGAATAAGAATAGGATTTGTATGCTGAAAACTGAAAAACAATGATAAAGAAAAAAAATTTAATTCTAAATAAAGATATGTACAATGTTTATAGATCAGAAGAATTTTAAGATGTTCAAGAAATCAATTCTTTGCCAATGATCTACAGATACATCACAGTCTTAAAGAAAATCTCAGTAAACTGTCATAGATACTGACAAGATAAACCTAAAGTTTATATGGAAAGCCAAAGAGAATAGCCCAAATGAATGTGAACAGGAGCAAAGTGGGAAGACCCAGATGATCCACTGAGTTGATGAAGAATGATAGATCAGAAGTTGGCTCACACAAATATAGTCAATTACTTTTTGACAAAGGTGCTAAAGCAATTTAACGAATAAAGGACAGTCATCAGTAAACAAGGCTGGAATATGGGACAGACACATGGGAATAGATGACCTGAAACATACCTCACAGTTTATATAACTGAGTCATAGGTTGAAATGTAATTTTTAAATGTCAAACTTCCAGAAGAAACCATAGAAGAAAATCTGAAATCTGATAACAATAACAAAGGGATGACCTATGCAAGAAAAAGCTGAGAAACTCTACTTTGTTAAAATTAAAATCTTAGCTCTGGGGAATACATTGTTAAACAAATGAAAATACAAGACACAGATGGAGAAACACTTTAAAAGTCACTTTTTAAAAAGGATTCATGTCTGAAACATATGAAGAAATCTTAAAACTGAACTGTAAGAAAATAAAATACACAAGTTTGTATACTGGGCAAACTCTTCACCAAATAAAATATAAGGGTCACAAATAAGTACATGAAAAGATGTTTATTTGGCAAAGTTGACAATATTTGTCCTTAGGGAAATGAAAATTAAGCCCACAACGAGGTAACACTACACACTGATTAGAATGACAAAACAAACAAACAAGTACAACACCAAATATGGGCGATGATACACCAGGAGATCTCACTCCTCACTGGTGTAGATGCAGAGCAAGAGCAGCACTTTGGAGAACAACTTGTTATAAAGTTAACCATTCAATCAAGCGTTCCAGCTCCTAAGTGGTTACTCAATAAGTAAAAATGGACTACTGTCCCACTCAAGAACATGGATGAATCCTAAAGGCATTTCGCTAAGGAAATGAAGCCAGATCCAAAAGGTTACGCCCACAGCCCATTCTGAATCAGTACCTCTGGGAATTTGCACTTTCTAGCCTGTCCCCAGGTGATGTTCATGCCAGAGACTTCAAGCCACATATGAGCAGCTCTCTTCAGGCATTTATTTACCTCAGACCTTATTGGCCAACAGATTTGACTGAGGGAGCTTAAGGAAACAGACTGCTGAAAAGGGCAAAAAACCAAGGACAAAATGCACGCATGTGGAGATGTAACTGCAAAAACTTAAACAAGTTGAGCGCTTCTTTACAATATAGCCTATCTTTTGTTTACGTATGTCTCTCTGAATAGACAGGAGTGTGGGGAAAATGTTTTCTTCAGTTTTACATTCTCATGACTTAATGCAATTATAATTAGTTAGTAGGAACTGCATAGGTTAGCTTGTGTGAATGGAATCACAAAGCTAGGGGCCTCCTTCTGTACTAGTATTATAACCTTGGGAAACTTACATAACTTCTCTGTCAGTTTATCCAGCTATGAAATGTGAGTAATAATGGTAACTGATATTACAGTCCTCTTATGAGAGTACAGGGAATTAATACATGTAAGTCATAAGAAGAGTGCCTGGCACTTAGAAAGTGCTCAGTAAATGTGAGTTGTTATTTCATTCTGCAGAAAAATAGAAATATATATAATAGTATAAATAATACAAATTTTGTCCAGTGCATGCCTAATTGCCTTGGAAAGAAAAGCAGAGGTGCCGTTTTGTTGCTAGGGAAATACAACTTAGGTGCCGTTTTGTTGCTAGGGGAATACAACTTTCCCCAACAGACTGATTGAATAAAACACTTTCAGAGGTCTGGGGACTAGCACTAACTTTTATGTTGCCAGAAGTAATTATGACTGAGTAAGTAACAAGGAGGTACGGAGGAGTAATTTTTCCTCCTCTCAAAGTATCTATTTTTGAAATGCTATAAACACATAACGTTTTCTAAAAACTTTTCTTTCTCTTTATTTTGATGATCAAGTCTTCTTAAGTAAAAGACACAGTAGTGTTTTATTAGCCTCATGTATGGAAAAGGCAGTGTCATTATATCTCTGTTGGAAATTATACCAGCTTAAAATATAGTTTTCAGGTATGGACTACTTCGCTTATCCAAGTACAAGCACAATGTGAAAAACATTAGATTAAACTTGAAAAATGTATCAAGTTTGAGTATACTAATTTTTAAATTAGAAATAACAGAATATCCCCAAAATATATATATGTGGGGTTAGCAAGAGAGTGATTCTTTAGTACTTACATTCAATTCTGTAGCTATTACTTTACTTTACTTTACTGCCATTATCTAAACCATGTTACCTGTGCACTCTGCAATATGATAGCCACTAGCCACACCTGGCTATTTAAATTAAAATTAATTAAAATTAAACAACATTAAAAATCCAGTTCCCCAGTCACACATTTTAAGTGTTCAATAAACACATGTGACTAGAAGCTACCATATTGGGCAGAACAGATAAAGAACATTTATCACCATGGAAAGTTCTGTTGGCGAGTTCAATTATACTAGCCAGATGTCAGTCGGAAGCACTGGATTTATCTCTGTGCTCTTTTGAGGATTGCTTTGGAGTGGTTAGCATTTTTCTCTATCATTATAGAAGTATTTTATCATCTTTATAAATTACACAGTTGATGAACTGACATGGGGTCCATGAGTAGCTCTGAATGTGCAGGAAACAGTTCTTAACAAACAGCTTCAGTTTTGTGCAGACCCATACAGTGGAGCTCAGTTAAAAATGCCTTTCCACCTGCTCATTGGCTCTGCACAGCTGAGAAGGGAAATAGGTTTCTACATTATTCCCTAAGTCCAGTCATCCAGGCAGTCACCCTGTCCCCTTAGCCCACCCATACCCCTAGTTTGCTCTCCTTAATTAGGCACAGAAGACAAATTGTGCCATATTGCCAAAATGCCAAACCTATGAGTTATACTGATACTTTCAAAGTCAGTTTTTCTTTCAAGAAATTAAAATACCCAGTGAGCTTGTTTTCATAAGTGGGCTATCTTGATCAGACCCGAGGTACTGGAGGTGTGTTGAGGACACAGGGCTGGATGGTCATGGGCATTTTACTATTGGAGAGTAGTCTTGGATTTGAAAGGGTGGAGACTGAACTGCCAGAGCATGTGCGCTGTTAGAGGGAAGGAAAAATGGTGAGGTGGTTTGTATAGGGTCATGCAGGACCACCAACGCCAACCTCCCACGGGGTCAGGACAGCTGCACACCTAAGCACTGGGCTTTCCTGGGAGGAATTCCATAAAGAGGGTGTGGATGGGCTCAATGGTGATGATCAGTAGGACAGATGGGCACACCATCTTGTTACAATGGTTTATCTGAGACACAGGCAAACACTGCTAGACACTGCAGCTACTTCTTTGTTCTTCTACAGGGTCTTGAGGTCATTCAGTTTGGCTTCTTGGATACCCTGAGACTGACATGCTACACGTTAATAAGGAATGTGTGGCTAGGTAGGTGGACTCTGCCTGTTCTGTACTCCATAACTTGGGTCTTTTGGAGCTGTAGATAATAATGGGAAAGTTCTCTAAAAAAAAAAAAAAAAAAACTAAAGAAATAGAAAACAAATATGAATTGCTCAGAGAGATGCCCACATAGTAACACTGACCAGGCATGGCCTCACTCCCTCAGGTTCAGCTCCCCAAGCCTAGGGTGTCCTGGGCTTTACCCAGGGCACAGACTCCCTGCTTCACCATGTCCAGTAAAGTCATAGCTGTCATGTGCACAAGATTGTCTCAGGCACAATCTCAGGGGAGGTGAAATTAGAAAGTGAAAGTGTAAAGTGTTAGTCACTCAGTTGTGTCCAACTCTTTGTGACCCCATGGACTTTAGCCTGCCAGTGTCCTCTGTCCATGGGATTTTCCAGGAAAGTACTGTAGTGGGTTGCCATTCCCGTTTCCAAGTTAGAAGCTGCTACCTAAATATGGATTTAGAATAAAGCCAGTTTGTTAAAGGGCTCAAATGCATAATGAAGTTCAGATCTAATAACCTATAGGGCTTTGTTCTTTGAGAGGGAGAATCTGACTTTAGAAATATTTCTTAAATTCCTGTTATAACATTCTTTCCCCCAGAAAGACCCCCTATCTAAAGGAATTTATATTCCATTTCACTTACCCAACTTCCTGTTCACCATGGGAAAGACTCCAAGTCCAGTCTCTAGGGAACTCCCTGCTCAACTATACATTTGAGGACATATTGATGCCTGTCTCCTGATATAACTAAAGCAATGTATTAGTACATCTGGAGTTACTCAGGAGTACTTTGGAGAAATATAACATTTAAAAAATTAAAACATTTTAATTAAAAATTAATTAAAAAGATAAAAGTATTTTCTCAAAGATTAGGAACAAGATGAGGATGTTCACTGTCACCACTTTTATTCAACCTAGTTTTGAAAGTCCTAACCACAGCAATCAGAGAAGAAAAAGAAATAAAAGGAATCCAAGATGAAAAGGAAGAAGTAAAACTATCACAATTATAAGATGGCATGATATTACACATAGAAAATTCTAAAGATGTCACCAGAAAACTACTAGAACTCATCAGTGAATTCAGGAAAACTGCAAGTTAAAAGTTAATATACAGAAACCTGTTGTATTTCTATACACTAACAACAAACTACCAGAAGGAGAAATTAAGGAAACAATTCCACTTACATTGCATCAAAAAGAATAAAATACCTCTGAATAGACCTACTCAAAGAAGTAAAAGATCTATACTCAGAAAATTATAAAACACCGATGAAAGAAACAGATGGAAAGATATACTGTATTCTTGAATTGGAAGAACTAATATTATTAACATGACCATACTCCCCAAGGCAGTGTATAGACACAAAGCAATCAAAATACCAATGACGTTTTCACAGGACTAGAACAAATACTTAATTTGTATGGAAACATGAAAGACACCAAATAGCCAAAAGAATATTGAGAAAGAAGAATAGAGCTGGAGGAATCACAAGTCTTGACATCAGAATATACTATAAAGCTACAGTAATCAAAACAGTATGGTACTAGCACAAAAACAGATACATAGATCAATGGAAAGAATAGAGAGCCCAGAAATAAACCCATGTATTGTGGTCAATTAATTTATGAAAAACAAGGCAAGAATATATAATGGAGGAGAGGCAGCCTCTTCAATAAGTGGTGTTGGAAAAACTGGACAGCTACATGTAAAAGAATGAAATTAGGACATTTTATAGCCCCATATGAAAAAATAAATTCAAAATGGGTTAAAAACCTAAATGTAAGACCAGATACCATAAAACTCCTGGAGGAAAACATCGGCAGAATACTCTTTGACATAAATGTTAGCACTATTTAGTGGGGTAGGGGCAGCAGAAATCTGTCTCCTAAAGCAAAGGAAGCAAAAACAAAAATAAATAAATGGAACCTAAATAAAATTAAAAGCTTTTGCACAGCAAAGGAAACCATAGACAAAACAAAAAGACAACGTACAGAATGGGATAAAATATTTACAAATGAAATGATGGATAAGGGGTTAATTTTCAAAATATTAAAACTCAGCATTCAAGAAGCTAAGATCATGGCATCCAGTCCCATCACTTCATGGCAAATAAATGAAGAAACAATGAAAACAGTGACGGACTTCATTTTCTTGGGTTCTAAAGTTACTGCAGATGGTGACTGCAGCCATGAAATTGGAAGATGCTTGCTTCTTGGCAGGAAAGCTATGAAAAACCTAGACAGTGTGTTGAAACGCAGGGATATTACTCTGCCAACAAAGGTTCATATAGTCAAGGCTATGGTCTTCCCAGTGGTCACATATGGTTGTGAGAGCTGGACTGTAAAGAAGGCAGAGCACCAAAAAATTGATGCCTTCCAACTACGGTGCTGGAGAAGACTCCTGAGAGTCCCCTGGACACCAAGATCAAACAATTGGTCTTAAGGGAAATCAATCATGAATACATGGTGAAGCTGAAACTCCAGTATTCTGGTCATCTGAAGAAAACAGATGATTCATTGGAAAAGTTTCTGATGCTGGGAAAGATTTAGGGCAGAAGAAGGAGAGGGCATCAGAGGATCAGGTTGCTGGATGTCATCACCGATGAGAGGGACAGGATTTAGGCAGACTTCAGAGGATGGTAAGAGACAGGGAGGTCTGGTGTGCAGTCCATGGGATCACAAAGAGTCCAACATGACTGGGGGACTGAACAACGACAACAGCTGATCTTAATAAACATTTCCCAAACAGGTCATGCAAATGGCCAACAGGCACATGAAAAGATGCTCAACAATGCTGATTTTCAGGGACATGCAAATGAAAACTACAATGAGAGTGGCAGTTCTCTGGTGGGCCAGTGACTAAGACTTGTTTTTTTCATCTTAGTGACCTGGGTTCAACCCCTAGTCAGAGAACTAAGATCCCACAAACTGTATGGCATGGCCAAAAAACCCACAATGAGATACCACCTCATTTGTTAGAATGGCTATAATCAGAAAGTGCCCAAATAATAAATGTTGGCAAGGTTGTGGAGGAAAGGGAACCTTCATACACCCTGTGGGTGGGAATGTAAATTGGTGTGGTCCCTGTGGAAATCAGTATGGAGGTTTCTCAAAACACTAAAATTTAGAACTACCATATGATCCAGTTTATATTCCATTCCTAGGTATATACATGAAAGAAACAAGAACATTAATTTGAAAAGATGCACCTCAGTATTCATTGAATTATTTACAATATCCAATATATGGAAGCTACTTGAGTATCCATCAACAGACACATGGATAAAGAAACTGTGGTGTGTGTGTGTGTGTGTGTGTGTATGTGTGTGCACACACACGTGCACATGCACATGCATGCCTGTGTACTGTAATGTCTGACTCTTTGTAACCCCATGGACTGCAGCCTGCCAGGGTCCTCCATTCATGGAATTTTCCAGGTGATAATATTAGAGTGGGTTGCCATTTTCTACCCCTGGGTATCTTGCCAACCCAGGGACTGAATCCATGTCTCTTGAGTCTCTTGCATTGGCAGGCAGATACTTTATCACTAGTGCCACCTGGGAAGCATATATATACACACAATGGGATATTACTCAGCCATGAAACAAATGAAATATTGCTTTGCAGCATCATGAATGGACCTAGACGGTATTAAGCTAAGTGAAGTAAGTCAGATGG
Organism: Budorcas taxicolor; assembly: GCF_023091745.1. NCBI lineage: Eukaryota > Metazoa > Chordata > Mammalia > Artiodactyla > Bovidae > Budorcas > Budorcas taxicolor. The sequence continues at coordinate 5,983,549 of NC_068930.1, read as the reverse complement.
AGAAAGACAAATAATGTATGATATCACTTATATGTGGAATCTAAAATATACAACCAACTAGTGAATAAAACAGAAAAGAAATAGACTCACAGATACAGAGAACAAACTTGTGGTTACCAGCGGGGAAAGGGAAGGATGAGGGTAAAAATAGAGGTAGGAGATTAAGAGGAACAAACAATTAGGCATAAAATAAGATAAAGGGATATATTGTACACCCCAGGAATGTGGTCAATATTTTATGATAACTACAAATGAAGCATAACCTTAAAAGATAGCTAACGCTTCCCCAGTGGCTCAGTGGCAAAGAATCTGCCTGCAGTGCAGGAGCCGCGGGAGATGTGGGTTTGATCCCTGGGTCAGGAAGATCCCTTGGAGGAGGAAATGGCAGCCCTCTCTAGTATTCTTGCCTGGAGAATCCACTGGACAGAGGAGCCTGGCAGGCTACAGTCCATAGGGCCACAAAGAGACACAACTGAAGCAACTGAGCAGTCATTATATTGCCTTCCCAGATGGCTCAAGTGGTAAAGAATCTGCCAGCCAATGCAGTAACTGCAGTAGACATGGGTTCGATCCCTGGGTCAAGATTACCGGGAGGAGGAAATGGCAACCCACTCCAGTATTCTTGCTGGGATAATCCCATGGATAGAGAAGCATGGCAAGTTACAGTGCAGGGGGTCACAAAGAGTCAGACACAGCTGAGCATGAATCACTATATAATACACCCATAACTTGTGTAATATTGTATAACAACTATACATCAATAAAAATTTCTTAAAGAACAAGCAGAATGCCTACATAATGTGAGGACACATTAATGATATTTATCCCCTCAAAAGAGTGGGCTTTTCTTCCTGTCATTGTGATTTGATTGTATATTGACCAGGGAAGTATAAGACAGGTGAAGCCTACTTCCTCTGCAGCTTGAGGCCAGCTAGCATCATTCAGGGATTCTCCCAGCCCACCTGGCCAGAGCTTGTGGCATGTGTGAAACCCAGAAAGCACAGACTGTTTTAACTGTGGCCATCTGATGGTATGGTAATAGATATTCCACTACAAGGATGAAATAATGAGACACGAGAAAAGGAAAAAGAGCTGTCAGTGATAAACAGAAGGCAATGGCAAGGCCTTCCTGTAGCTTCTGAGACGACTACCACAGACCCACCTTCTCCCAGCAGATCCCTCCCATCACCACCCTGCTCCCAGTCATAAGGAAGTTTTTCTTGGTTTACACAAGAGTCCCAGGAGCAAGACACCAGCTAGTCTACACTTGTCCTGTGCGGTCAGATTGCTTATCATCAATTCCCTCTAAACCACACAGGTACTTTAGCTAAAAGAACACCTTTTTCACTCCTCCTGTCTCCTGTGAAGACCTCCCCTGAAACCCCACCCAAAGACTAAGTCAGCTTGGATTAGGAGCTGTGAGCAAGGGGGTGATTTCCACCACATAAGTGTTCTCTGTGCAGATCCATCTGTAAAGGTCTGGGTTACAAATCCAGGTGCTGCTGAAGGACATTAGCACAGCTTCTCCTTTTCCAGATTTCTCTGCTTATTTCCAGATGACCTGTGGTAAGCAAAATAGCAGTTCCCCCAAATGTCTAGGTGTTCATGCCTGGAACCAGTCACTACACATGGAAAAGGGACTTTGCAGATGTGATTAAGTTAAGGATCTTGGAATGGGATGATCCTGGATTAACTAGGTGAAAACGTACTAATTTATAAGGACTTCCATGAATGGAAGAGTTGCCAAAACTCAGCCTGTGTTCACTGGTCCCAAATAGAAATGCAGAAACAGAGTTCTGAGTGAAGTAGAAAAGAATAGTTTTATTGCTTTGCCAGACAAAAGGGCCCACAGTGAGCTAATGCTCTCAAAACTGTGTTCCACCCCGGAGGGAGTAGTGAGAAGCCTTGCAGTGTTCAAGGAGCAGAGCACGGCCAGATCACGAACATTCCTCCTCTGGTTGGTTGTGAGGTGATTGGGAGTCAGCATCATCAACCTTCTGGTTCTAACTGGTCTGGGATCTACATGTTTGTCAGCAACAATTTTCATCTGGTGAGGTCTGCTTCCTGTAAGACAACTTAGGAATGTGTGTCAGGCTTTCATCTTTCAGGGAATCATGAGTTCAGTAATCTTTCCATGTGGTGGTTTTTGTAGTCTAAAATGTTACCAGTTCCCCAGCTCAGCAGCTATTCGTTGTTTCCACATTTTCATGTTTCCCAATTATTAACTCTTGAGTCAGCAATTTAGTTCGAAAGACAAGGACACCAGGGCCCGTACATGGTTTCCAGAATCCTTATAAATTACAGAGGGAAACAGAGGAGTCTGGGTAAAGGAAGAAAATGATAATGGCAGGGTAAGTCTGAGTGATTTAGGGCCGTAAACCAAGGAATGTTGATGGCCTCCAGAAACTGGAAAAGGCAAGGAGTGGATTCTTCCCTAGAGCTTGCAGAAGGCTGGTAGCCCTGCTGACACTTCATTTCGGAGCTATCATCTCCATAACTGTGAGATCATAGGTTCAAGTTGTTCTAAAGCCACTAATTTTGTGATAATTTGTCAGCAGCTAAAGGAAGCCAATATGAGATTAGCAATGTTCGGTTTGGCCACATAGCCATATGATGAATAATCTATAAAAACAATATTAAGTATTTAGTATACAAACCTTGAAAAGTATTTTTTTTTTATTATAATGCTGAGCTTTGCATGGATGAAGACACAAAGCTCCATGATACAGCAAAACTACATGATCGTGAATTAAAAGCCAGGAGATCTGGAGTTCTAGTCCAGCTTGTGACAGGGAGACTTGGGATGTGTTTTGGAGTCTTTTAGCTTAAACAGTTTTTGAGTAAAATGGAATTTTTCATCAAGGCTGAGTAGAGTAAACACTCAAGTTTTTGATGCCTGTGGTTCATAACAAGAGGTAATCTAATGTCAAAATTTTTTAAAACGCCAGATTACAGTTATGGACAGTGGAGAAAATGAAGGTGCAAGGTTGTTTGCTGATGTGCTCTTGGAACCAGTATGTACAGCAGGGGAGACACAAAGGTGCCACCTCATTTTCAGACCTTTCACATCTTGAATGTGCTCTTAAAGTCCCCGCCAAAGACAGTACGAAATATGACAATGTTTTCCTATGTTAAAAAGAGGAAAGAAGAAAGAAAGATTTATTTTGGGTCCTCCCTCCCTTTCTACCTACTGTTGTTTTTGTTCAGTCATGCCTGGCTCTTTGCGACCCATTGGAGCTCTCCAGGCTCCTCTGTACATGAGATTTTTCAGTCAAGATACTGGAGTGATTGCCATTTCCTTCTCTAGGCAATCTTGCCAGCCTAGGGATCAAACCTGAGTCTCTTGCATTGCAGGTGGATTCTTCACTCACTGAGCCATCAGGAAAGCTCTTGCTTTCATCCCAGAGCAGAGGAACAGTGATAGGATTTGTCTGCTCTGGGAAGTGGCTGTGCACAGCAGTGAAGATACTGACCCAGCACTGGCAAGCACTCTGCACAGCACCTGCATGCCCTCCCTGTGGACCTGCTACACACTGACTCTGACGGCAGACCTGAAGCCCTGGACATGGCAGTAAGCATCAAAATCACCCTGAGCCATTATTGCTCTTCGTCTTGATGCAAAGCACCAAGTCAGCCATATTAAAAGTGCCCCTCAGAACTCCTAAATGGAGGCCAGGAGACATGGACCGCCTTCCTTCTTCGGCAGTGACTCATGAGGAAGTGAGTCCAGATATGAGCTCCATGCAGCAGTCTGAGTGGGTGCAGGATTCTTTCAGGAGGCACAGTGTCCACCTTCCTGTTACCACCAGCTAAAAGCCTGCGCTTCTGCCATCCATAGTCAACAAATTCACCTTTGACATGAGCTGAATTGTGTCTTTTCTTTTCCATGGGGATGGTCTTGATCCCTATCTCCTGTACAAAGTCATGAACCTCATTCCATAGTTCATCAGGCACTCTTATCTATCAGATCTAGGCCCTTAAATCTATTTCTCACTTCCACTGTATAATCATAAGGGACTTGATTTAGGTCAAACCTGAATGGTCTAGAGGTTTTCCCTACTTTCTTCAATTTAAGTCTGAATTTGGCAATAAGGAGTTCATGATCTGAGCCACAGTCAGCTCCTGGTCTTGTTTCTGCTGACTGCATAGAGCTTCCCCATCTTTGGCTGCAAAGAATATAATCAATCTGATTTCGTTGTTGACCATCTGGTGATGTCCATGTGTAGAATTTTCTCTTGTGTTGTTGGAAGAGGGTGTTTGCTATGACCAGTGCATTCTCTTGGCAAAACTCTATTAGCCTTTGCCCTGCTTCATTCTGTATTCCAGGGCCAAATTTGCCTGTTACCCCAGGTGTTTCTTGACTTCCTACTTTTGCATTCCAGTCCCCCATAATGAAAAGGACATCTTTTTGGGGTGTTAGTTCTAAAAGATCTTGTAGGTCTTCATAGAACCATTCAACTTCAGCTTCTTCTGTGTTACTGGTTGGTGCATAGACTTGGATTACTGTGATATTGAACGGTTTGCCTTGGAAACGAACAGAGATGGTTTTTCCAGTGGTCATGTATGGATGTGAAAGTTGGACTGTGAAGAAAGCTTAGCACTGAAGAATTGATGCTTTTGAACTGTGGTGTTGGAGAAGACTCTTGAGAGTCCCTTGGACTGCAAGGAGATCCAACCAGTCCATTTTAAAGGAGATCAGCCCTGGGTGTTCTCTGGAAGGACTGATGTTAAAGCTGAAACTCCAATACTTTGGCCACCTCATGTAAAGAGTTGACTCATTGGAAAAGACTCTGATGCTGGGAGGGACTGGGGGCAGGAGGAGAAGGGGATGACAGAGGATGAGACGGCTGGATGGCATCACTGACTCGATGGACATGAGTCTGGCTGAACTGTGGGAGTTGGTGATGGACAGGGAGGCCTGGCATGCTGCGATCATGGGGTCGCAAAGAGTCGGACACGACTGAGCAACTGAACTGAATTGAATTGAGTCTTCTCCACAAGAGCCCAAGGTATGGTGTCTCTTACTGAGCCACAGCCCTGGGAATGCCAGTGCTCAAGGCACACATGACCTCAAGTGTGCTCATCTTCACCTGGTCTCCCTTTATTCGCCTAAGGTGGTGATGAAGTTCTTCACAGCAGCCGCCGGGCAGTCAGCTCTGGGCTACTTGTTTGGACTGAATTTACACACTCATCAGAAGGCTTGAGTGTGGGCCTTCTGATGTCTGTATTTGTAGAACATGTGCTATTTACCCTGCTCTACTGGATGTATTTTCACACATTCACTTTTGCTATTGACAAGGGAGATACAAGTAATTGACCCAGAACAGGATTCAGGTACTGCCAACTTCCTTGGGGAAAAAAAAAATTGTAATAATTGATTATTATCACATTTAATAGCAACTCATTTCATTATGCCCTTCATACAAGTTTGGGAATTATTTTTCCCTCCATAGCCTTCATCTTTCCAGGTCTTTGTTAATACAATAGATAGGTTTGAACAGGAGATACTTAAAAATATTTCCCACAAAGTCTTAATGCTGAATGTATGGGGAAAATCTGCAAACTTAGAGTTACTATTTCAAGAGACAGATTTATGACTGAGGGCATGCCATCTAAAGATACTATAGAGTGGAAAGGCTATCATATATCTTAAATTATTTTAATGTCTTTTTATCTGAGGCACAAAGATAGAACCAGATGCATTGTTGTGGCCTCTGGAGAGGAAACTTATCATGAAGGGAAAAACAGAGTTCACCATCACATAAGACCATCACACAAGACCATCACACAAGCAGACATGAGACTCATCCTTATCCTACTGAGACTGATCGTGGCTCAGCTTTCAGAATGCTTAGTGCCTCCATGTTTGGGAAAGCATCAGATGTACTTCTCTGATAAAGCAATAAGCAAAGTGACTTAAAAGGCTGGAGAACTGGTGTTGACTTAAGGATGATAGACACATGTTTGCACAAATTCAGAGATAGGTCAGGTTGCTCCTTTGAATTTCACCATCCCTCTGCCCTAGCTACTCACATGACTGGGGCCTCCAGGTGGAAGCCGTCCACATACTTCTCTCCCCAGAGACCAGTCAGGCTGGCACAATAGTATGCGCTTAGGGAGTTTCGTGTCTTTCCAGTGAGATTCAGGGCTCTGCCACTGGCCAACTGAAGCCACAGAGAATCTCGGGACCAACAGAGCTGGGTGTACAAGACAGCTTAGTGGAAAAGAGAGGTGGATTTTGTCCTTTCCAGTAAACAGTGTCACACCCCTGATGACAGTGGGCTAGGGATAGGCAGGAGAGAAAATGCCAGGGACAGAAAACCCAGGCAGTTTCAGCAGTTTGGTTCTTTAAGAAATGACTTTTCTTATGATCTGATTTTTAGTTTTCCAGGATTGTGTTCAATTTGAAAGAAAAGGCTCCAAAAGCAGGTGAGAATGTGGCACAAGAAGCCGATAAACACAGCTCAGCTTGTTGTCACGGCAGCTCATCTGCTGAGCGTGTTATGACTCTTCCCACACAAAGTCCTGTGCAGTCCACAACTGTAAAACATGTCATCTACCTTGAGAAGGCAGGAGCTTGAGTCCCATCAAGCTGCAGCCTTGCTTTGAGCCCTTCCAACACGGGGACCACTGGGCCCTCTGGGTTTCCTCTTGTATCTTCCCAACCCCCACTACACACAGAGAAATGGCCCACATCCAATTTCAGGTGACTTACTAGGTTTTTGTAAATGACAGTGATCACTTTTAGAAGAAAAATGTTTATGATGGAGCTTTTCATTCACGATCTTATTTTGCTACTCATGTAAAAAGGAAACATCACGTCACCCATCACTGCATTTGCAGTGACGCCTCAGTAATGTCACCCCACTTCATAAAGGTGCGTGCATAACCATTCAGTCATGTCTGACTCTTTGTGACCCCGTGGACTATAGCTCCACCAAGCTCCTCTGTCCATGGTGATTCTCCAGGCAAAAACACTGGAGCGGGTTCCCTTGCCCTCCTCCAGCGTATCTTCCCAACCCAAGGATCAAACCCAGGTCTCCCTCATTGCAGATGGATTCTTCACCATCTGAGCCACCAGGAAAGTCCAAGAATACTGGAGTGGGTAGCCTATCCCTTCTCCAAGGAATCTTCCCGACCCAGGGGTTTAACTGGGGTCTCCTGCATTGCAGGTGGATTCTTTATCTGCTGAGCTACCAGGGAGGCCCTCATAAAGGTGAGAAACTGATAAAAATTAAAATACTTTTCAATTATTTGTGTTACCAGGAGCTATAAGTAGCCCAAATTAAAATTAAAGTATGACACCTTGGGGCCACAGATATTATGAGGCAGTTGTATTAATGAAAAAAAAAGGTTGGGGGGGGGGATGCTCAGAACACTAGCTCTCCTGAGTAAGAAGCACTGAGAAGCAGCCTCCTGCCAAGGGCAGGAGTTTCAAGATTCTTGGCTGCATTATCACTGGGAAACAAAACCCAACGTGGAAACACTAAAATGTTAAAACTTGGCCCAGTTGTGTGTTCCTGAACCATCTGTGGCTCCTCAGTGTTCTCTCCAATAGGAAAAATGGTCCTTATGTTAGAGTGAGGTTTCCAAATAGCTTGGAATGCATCCACAGTACTGTTTACTTTTGGTCAAGATCAGGGGTTGGGGATATTCTTCTTACCCAGCCTGTAGAAATTGATCAAGGGAGGAGAAGAGTGAGAGCTGAGCTTATAAAGTTGGCTCCAGTAGCCAATCAGTTCTGTTTTGGTACATTTAGAAATAATGTAGAAAGAAGTAAGGCCTTGAACATGAGTCATACCAAGTGAATACTTAAAGGTTTGAAACCTGTGCTAACAAGTTGTTTATGGATTTAAGCTGCCCCTTCTGTTAACAACATGAGATAATTTCAGTTTCTCTAGACCATTTTATCAAATACAGAATAAGTGGATTTCATAGTCTGGTGAACTGATAATCACAGAAAAATACACAGTTCTCTAGCATGTTAAGATTTAATAAGCAAAGTTATTTATGGACTTGAAATTACTGTAAAACATGAGAATAACAATATTTTGGTGTAAATGAGGAAGATATTCATTTCAGACAGCAAGAAAAAACTTTGGGAAAACGTTGTGTATTTCTCGATATATCTTCTGTGTGTGACTGCTTCCATTCAAGTTGGTATCTAGCCTCTGAACTGAGGGGGATTTGATATTTATGGTACAGCCTTAAATGGAATATGCTTTTTTATTAATCCATCAAATTATAATCAGAATATATCATGATCCTTGCTATTTTTATTAGCATCAGAGTAGATACATTGCTGATCTGAGGAAGGAATTAGGGAAAGCAATTTTTCGGTAAGCACTTTCTTTTCAGACCCTTCAATTCAGTCTGTTTTATGTGTCCATATGTGTACTTGGCCAAAGATGACATGAAGAATTAGCAATATTTTTATAAGTAGATAGGTAGTGTCATGAGTGTTTAGACTAGGCATAAAGTGGAAATTATTTCTGATAAAATAGCCAACTGAAAGAGTGGAAAATTAGGTGAGAAATTCACTCAATATAGAGTCAATTTTGTTTATACAAATGTTCTTTCTCTATGCTATAATCTGAATAAGCTGGAAGAGTTCACCAAACTCTTATCATTTGATCACAGAACTAATCAATTTTATTTTAAGAACAATAATATTTGACCTAACTATTCCTCTTACTATGAAAAAATGCCATATTAAAAAAATGGACACAGTAACAGGGAACAGCAACAGGCTTGCAAAAGAGAGAAGCTGTCCATTCAGGCTGCTGTGAAGAAGACCACAGACAGGATAGTGGAAAGAACAGGAGTTCTTTTCTTATAGTTCTAGAGGCTGGGAGTCTGAGATCAAGATGCTAACGAGTTCAGGGTCTGGTAAGGACCTGCTTCCTTCCAGGTTCATAGGCAGTTTTCTTCTGGCTGGGTCTTCACAAGACAGAAACGGCCAGTAGTTCCCTGAGGTCTCCTCTATAATCCCATTTAGAAGGGCTCTGCCTTCATGACTTGGAGACCTCCCAAACAGCCCAATTCTAAATACCAGTATGTTGAGGAGTAGGATTTAACATGAATTTCGGGTGGGCACAAACACCTGGTCTATGGCAAGGTCCCTTGTTCCACTGTGCCCAGAGCCAGGTTCCCCTGGGGAGGCTCAGCTACCTGCAGGGGCCTTGAAGGACAGACACGGGGCATATCTGTGATTCAGTGCTTCCTCTACTGTGTTCCCAAGAAAGCCTATAAACTTTCCCTTTGCTGAACATAACCAAGGATGACTGCGTGATATCGTCTAAGCTAAAACCCTTCCCTGTCATTTTCATCCTCCTTTCATGTGCCCCTTCCCCGGGGTGACCACAATATTTAGTACCTTGAACCTTCTGAGTATCTTCCTTTTATGGAAATAGGAAGGCATCCACTATCAGCTATTTATATTTTTCATTTAAAAATTAGATTAAATTCGATTAGATTAAATACAAACGTTCTGAAACGCATTTGAATGTGGGGGCTTGGTCTCTCTCACATCAAATGGATTTTGTCATCATGGTTAAATGAGCTTCAAATATTTGTTAGGAGAAGAAATATCCTGGGGATCAAGAAAATGATTATGTTGCTCAAGTAGAACTAAAATAAATCTTTTTTTAAAATTGAAGTATAGTTGATTTATGCTGTGTTAGTTTCAGGTGTACAGGACAGTGATTTAGCTATACATATACATACATACATATGAGTTGGACCATAAAGAAGGCTGAATGCTTAAGAATTGATGCTTTTGAACTGTGGTGCTGGAGAAGACTCTTGAGAGTCCCTTGGACAATAAGGAGATTGAACCAGTCCATCCTAAAGAAAATCAACCCTGAATACTTATTTGAAGGACTGATTCTGAAGCTGAAGCTTCAATACTATGGCCACCTGATGCGAAGATCCCACTTATTTGAAAAGACCCTGATGCTGGGAAAGATTGTGGGAAGGAGGAGAAGGGGGTGACAGAGGATGAGATGGTTGGGTGGCATCACTAACTCAATGAACATGAGTTTGAGCAAACTCCAGGAGATGATGAGGGACAGGAAAGCCTGGTGTGCTGCAGTCCATGGGGTCTCAAAGAGACACAATGATTGAACAATGATGTATGTATATATATGTGTGTGTGGGGGGGGCATTTATATATATATATATATATATATATATATATATATATATATATATATAAATATAAAATCTTTCTCAGATTATTTTCCCCCATCAGTTATTACAAAATATTAAATATAGTTCCCTGTACTATACAGGAGGTCCTTGTTGATAATTTATTTTATGTATGAGTGAAGTTGCTCAGTCGTGTCTGACTCTTTGCAGCCCCATGGACTGTAGCAGCCTACCACTCTCCTCTTCTCCATGGGATTTTCCAGGCAAGAGTACTGGAGTGGGGTGCCATTTCCTTCTCCAGAGGATCTTCCTGACTCAGGGATTGAACCCAGATCTTCCACATTGTAGGCAGACATTTTACCATCTGAGCCACCAGAGAAGTATATTTTATATATAGTAGGGTGTATATGTTAATCTCAAACTCCTGATTTATCCCTGCCTCCCTTGGCCCCTTTGGTAAGAATGTGCTTCTCTTCTATGCCTGTGAGTCTATTTCTGTTTTGTGAATAAGTTCATTTTTATCTTTTTTAAGATTCCATATATAAACAGTATCATATATCAATATTTGTTTTGTCTGGCTTACTTCACTTAGTATGATAATCTCTAGGTCCAACCATGTTGCTGAAATGGCCTTATTTCATGCTTTTTTATGGTTGAGTAATTTTCCATTGTATATCTATCTTTTTAACCCATTCATCTGTTGATAGACATTTAGGTTCATTCCATGTCTTGGCTGTTATAAACAGTGCTGCAATGAATGTTGGGGTGCATGCATCTATTCAAATTATAGTCTTCTCCAGATATATACCAGGAATGGGATTGCAAGATCATATGATAACTCATATGGACTTCCTAGGTGGTTCAGTGGTAAAGAATCTGCCAGCCAGTGCAGGAGATATAGGAGAAGTGGGTTGGGAAGATCCCCTGGAGGAGAAAATGGCAACCCATTCCAGTATTCTTGCCTGGATGATACCATGGACAGAGGAACTTGGTGGGCTACAGTCATGGAGTTGCAAGAGTCAGACACAACTGAGTGAGCACACACATGATAACTCTATTTTTAGTTGTTTATTTTTAAAGATCCCCCATTCTGTTCTCCATAGGGGATGCACCAATTTACATTTCCATCAACAGTGTAGAAGAGTTCTTTTTTCTCCACACCCTCTCCAGCATTTATTATTTTTAGATTTTTTTAAATTTTAATTATGGCCATTCTGACAAATGTGAAATGACAGTCCATTTCTGATTTGCATTTCTCTAATAATTATCAATATTGAGCATCTTTTCATGTGCCTATTGGCCTCTGTATGGCTTCTTTGGAGAAATGTCTATTTAGATCTTTTGCCCAATTTTTGATTGGGTCATTCTTTTTCTTAATATTGAGCTGTTTAATAATCCCCTGTTGGTCACATCATTTGCAAATATAATCTCCCATTCTGTACATTGTCTTTTCATTTTTTATGGTTCCCTTTGGTGTGCAAAAACTTAAATATATCTTTTAAAAATAGAGAAAATTCTCTTTTTTATTTGTTTCTTAAGGTCCCTCCACTCTCCCAATGAGAGTGAATTGGAGACTGGTCCCGGATACATAGTGCAAGGAGAAATCGGAGGAAACAAGTCTAGGAACCAGGAGTCTGGCCTGTACAAGAACTTGTCAGTAGCTTTGCAGATACATCCCTACATTCCTGTATTTCAAAATTTCTAAATATGGTGCTGTTGTCTGTATTACATCTTGGAACTTGTCCACTGATCAGTCACCTGATTTTTTTTTTTTTTTTTTTGTCTTTTTAAACTATTACCCTGGATACTGAATCTATAGGAGAGAGGGCTGAACTGACAATGTAATTTCGAGAGTCAGTAGCCCCTATATGGCATTGAACACCTGAATATGGGATAAGATCACAAAGAGAATGAAGAGAGAAAAGAAGAGGACCCAGGAGTGCACCAATTTTAAAAGGTCCAGATGAAGAGGTATCAACAGAAAATACCTGAGAAGGTGCAGCTAGTGTAGTGGGAGGAAAACCAGGCAGGTGTGGTCTCCTTGAAGCCAAGTGAAAATCTTTCCTATGGGGAAGAAACAAGACTCAATATAGATGATCCCATTTCTATCTCAGGTGCATACATTTTTTGCACAAACCCCATAAATGATTACATTTTCTCCTAATGCTTTGAAGTTTGTGTAGCAAATCCATAAATTGTCTAATCTTATGCCCAAACAGTAAGGTATAAATAGTCAGGTATTAATCCACAACTTTGCAGAGATGAAATCCAAGGTGCAAAAAGATCAAGTGATTAGATTCTGAGTCCAGAAAACCATGAGGGAATAAGAGAAAGAGCCATGATTAGAACAAAGTCTCAGAAGTTGAGGCCAGTGTTCTTTCTCCTACCACCTGGTGCTGGGAAATATGACCCCACTGTTTTTCAATCCAGCTAGGATTTGCCTGTGAGTTTGGTATGGACAGAGGTGCATAAAAACTTTCTGATCCTCAGGGCATGGGGCCTAACCTCAATTCATTCATCTGTAAATTCTAAATTCATACCTTGCCATTTTGCTGGCCTTAAGGGCTTCTGCTCTGAATGCTTATAAGGTGTCTGTGGACACATGAACATGTTCAAAATGTTCAGTAAAATTTTTAGGGAGTAAGTACCAAATGAGCCCCTCAGGAATGAGTCTGATCCTGACCCAGAAGTCCAAAGGGCTGGATGAAAGCTCTCCAGCCAGGCTGTTCTTGTTTAAACAGGTTCCACATGTGTCTCTATAATCTCAGTTTGTGGCAAGTTGCTTAAATCTTTCCATACCCCCAAATTTTCATTTTTTAAATAGTATGATGATAACAATAATAAGTGAAAATTCATGGAGTTTGAAACATAAACACCAAGACAATATATGAAAAAATAAATAAACTTAAAAGAATTAAAAAGAAAAAAAAGAAAGTATTTAGAGTGGATCTAGTGCATAATAAGTCCCCAATGAATTTCTGAAAGCCTTCCTTGATTCTGCTCCTTCCCAAGGCCAATTAGAAATCTTCCTCTTTGCTGAACACATTCAGTTAGAACGTTCAAAAATTAGAATGCGTGACTCCATCCAGCTCACATTTTTTTATTTTAAATTTATTTTTTAATTGAAGGTTAATTGCTTTATAGAATTCTTTTGTTTTCTGCCAAATATCAACATGAACCAGCCATCCTCTTGAACATCCCTCCCATCTCCCTCCCCATCTCACTCCTCTAGTTTGTTACAGAGCCCCGGTTTGAGTTACCTGAGTCCTATAGCAAATTCCCATTGACTATCTATTTTACATATGGTGTTTATATTACGTTTACACCAGATGGGAACTCTTTGCAGGCAGGGACTAATCATGCATTTTTCATCTTAATGTTACTAATATGCTTTACACATAACAGGGACACAGTAAATGTTTTTAAAAACAATGAATTACGGAACTTTGCAGGTAATTCCAGGACAAACGACAAATGGAAAGATTAAATGATAACTTCAGAAAGCTGATGAGCTTCCCTGGTATGGGGACTCAGAGTAAAGTGCCATTTGACTTCAGGCTTGCCCATGTTCAAAGGAGGGTCAAAGAATCAGACATGAATGAAATAATCATGCCTCAGATAGGCATCTACAAAACCTATGTTAATTTCAAGATCTCTAAAACTCCAGAGTATATTTTTAATGAAGTCTTTTAGAAATGAAAACAATTAAAACAGAATAATTTTGAGAATTTATTAGATTCAGGAAACACAATCTGTAACAGTATTTATTAGTCATGGCCAACTGCAGAAATAATAAAAAAGAATGCATGCTTCCAAAGGACAATTAGATAGAATGTCTTCAGGGCTTAGTGTAGGTCATTTACAATAATGTTATGATCGTTGATTTTATTTTTATTGCTTCTCCATCATCAAAGGGAATGCCTGCACTTGCTGGGTACATAAATTCAACACTTCCTCAGCAGTTTCACTGCAAGTTAGCATTAAATAATGTACAGAACAAAACATATTAAAATTGTAGTTGTTTTTAATTATTCACGCTAACAGTTTTGGCATGGTTAGTATTCTTTCTCCAGTGAATTACTGTAGGAAAAACAATTTATAATGCAATAAAAGAAAGCACTAGTAAGGGAAACCAGTAGGGTTGAAAATGAAGATTTCTGGTAATATATTGGTAATGTACACCTCAAGAGAAAGAAAAAATGTGTCATAGTCAGAAGGAAAAAGGGTTTGAAACAGAACCTGGTGGGGACACCAAAATATAGGAAAAAAATGGAGGAAAAGAAACAAAGAGGAGAGGTGGGGCAGGTATGGTCAGAAGGTAAGAGGATTCTCTGGACAACATGGTGTCCTGGAAGTCACAGGGGGTGTATATTTTTCTTTCTTTCTTTCTTTCTTTTTTTTAACTTTTTCTGATGATAGAGGCAGCAGCTCTATAAAGAAGATTATTTAGGAGGGTAGTTCAGTTCAGTTCAGTTCAGTCATTCAGTTGTGTCCCACTCTTTGTGACCCCATGGACTGCAACATGCCAGGGTTTCCTGCCCTTCACCAACTCCCGGAGCTTGCTCAAACTCATGTCCACTGAGTTGGTGATGCCATCCAACCATCTCATTTTCTGTAGCATATTGGGTATACTTTCACTTTTCACTTTCACCAATCTGGGGAGTTCATCTTTCAGTGTCATATCTTTTTGCCTTTTCATTCTGTTCATGGGGTTCTCAAGGCAAGAATACTGAAGTGGTGTGCCATTCCCTTCTTCAGCAGACCACATTTTATCAGAAATCTCCACCATGACCCATCCATCTTGGGTGGCCCTACATGGCATAGCTCATAGTTTCGTTGAGTTAGACAAGCCATGTGATCAGTTTGATTAGTTTTATGTGATTGGGGTTTTCATTCTGTCTGCCTTCTGACAGAGGGTAAAATCTAGTTAAATCCAGGACTTCCCTGGGGGTCCAGTGGTTAAGACTGTGCTCCCACTGCAGGGGCTCAGGTTTGATCCTTGGTTGGGGAACTAAGAACCCACAGGCTGTGCAAAAAGCCAGGTGAAGCTTTGTGTGAAATGCTTGGACCATTCCAGAGTTCTCTCATTGTTCTCACAAGGATGACGTCAGACAATACAGTCATTTCTGACACATGAGTATTTGATGATTAGTTTAATTGGCATAATATGTTAAAGTTGCTGGACAGCACACAGTCACATTTCTGTCTGTCTCATCTTTCTTACCTTCTTTCTTATACATGGATTCAAAGTGTTTATCACAGCAGGTGTTCATGTAAGAAATAGGGGTAGGTAAGAAATACAGGTAAGTTTCAGGAATATGTAAGAAACCCTAGTAAATGATTCAATCATGCGTCTTCATGAGGCTATTATACCTTGAGATTTACTTCATATGTTTAATATTTTCCACTGCTTTCTATGGGTTGGAGTCATCATAAATTCACCAAGACCATCTTCATTGTATTTTCCTTCAGAAAAAAGTCATTGAATGGACATCTCCCTAGTGAGGCATAGCTTGCAGAGGTATTTCCCATCCCATCTCCTAGAGCCTAGTAAAAACAAAAATAAAAAGAAAAAGAAAATGTCATTGCAAATATTTTAAACCAAAACCAAGCTGATTTTCTTTCCTTCTCCCTACCTTCCTTCGTTCTGTTTTTCTTTCCTACCTTCATTTCTCTCTCCCTTTCTTTGTTTTGTCTGGTTTTTGAATTATCAAATACAGGTTAAAAAGCAAAAGTGGTATTGGATAGTATAAAATAAGTATTTCAATTTGCTAAATATTCAATTATTCATCATATGATCTCTTGAAAAAAAAGAGTGGGTGATCTTTCTTCTTTCCCATATGCTAAATATCCTGCTGTAAGTACTGTTGTCATGGATACCACTTGCCAAGCTCACACAGACCTTGACTCGCCAGTGTTTACAGGGATTGATAGACTGAAACTAAACATTACACAGCAGCATGTTGTGCTTGCTGCAAGCCTGGCAGGGCAGGTGCCGACAGAACTCTGTGTCCCCTTCTGGGTGTGCTCTGATCAGATTATAAAAAGCCATCATCAGACCATTAACTTTCATTGCCTCTTTGGACAGGAGGGGAGGGGCAAAAAGGAAGCACTTGCAGAGAATAGACAGGTGAAACAGGTCCCTAAGCCTGAATAGAGCAACCTAACTAGGAAGATAATAATCAGAATAGTCTAAGAAGATAAATTTTATGAAATCTTAAATCTGCCAGCTTTAGCAACTGCAGTTCCTAAAGACTGTAAGCACCTTGAATTCAGAGACCAGGTTTCATTCATATTAGTGCTTCCCTATTTACCTGGTAACACGTTGCACCCAGAAGATAAACTGTAATTCTTTGTTGAATTAAATGTATATCTTTTTGCCAATTTCCTTCCATTTCCTTAAGCAATACCCACTGAACCAAGTGCCTACAGAGAAGAGTGATTTTCACAATGGCTAGCCCGCGGGGCTCTGGCTTCACCCGTTGCAGTGAACTTTGATCATGGCACAGGTTAGAGCTTGGATGCCGTCTGCTGTGTGGGGTGCTAACCACCACCTGGGGCCGGTGGGATGGAGCCCAGCTGAGGCAGACGGGAACTAGCGAAGCAGGGGCACAAGGACTGGGAGTGGTTAGCACTTTGCCAGCTGGTGCAAACGTTTTGAAGGTTTTAACAACTGTTGTGGATGCGCTGTCCCAGGTGACTGGAATAGTGACCTGCCCAGCAGTTACTGGGCAGGACTTCCCCTCCCCATGGTGTGTTAACATCATGGACCTTAATGTTTCCAGTAAGAAACTTTGGCTGGATCCTACTATCTTTACAAGTGATCATCAGAATTTCAAATGACTGCCAAGAATCATTAGATGAGCAAGGCATTAACTTTCTCAATGAACTAGATTTCACTGAATACAGACCACCACCCCCAGGTCCCATGTGCAGTAGGGAACACAGCTCCTCTAGGTGAGGAGGGGTGGCTTGGACCGACAGGATCAGGTCAGGGTGCAGACCATGCTATGCTGCAGACAATTTGGGCAAAATGTTTTCATGGGTTGACCAGTCAGATTCAGCTCTGCATCCTCTTAGAAACAGAAGAACTTGCAGTTGTGTCTAGAAAAGCTATTTGGTGTGATGTTTAAGTAAGGCAATGTCTAGAAACTTGGCCAAGTCTGGGCAGTTTTGCAGGGTAGCTAAAAACCCTCTTTTTGCATGTTGGTGTCTGCTTTTCCTGTCATGCAAACAGCCTGGTCATTAGAATGGCATACCACTTCTCCTTTCCCTAGAACATTTTCATGAGGTTTTCTCTATTGCTGCCTATGGGGGTTGGGCAGGCTCAAGAAAGCATGGTGGAATTTGTGGGCTTTCCTGACATTTTATAATTTATTTCTATTTGTTAAGGGCCACCCCCATGTCAAGGTGGAATTGCTGCTCATAATCCATGTGTTGAAACCCTGCTGCTAAGTCGCTTCAGTCATGCCTGACTCTGTGAGACCCCATAGATGGCAGCCCACCAGGCTCCCCCGTCCCTGGGATTCTCCAGGCAAGAATACTGGCATGAGTTGCCATTTCCTCCTCCAATACGTGAAAGTGAAAAGTGAAAGTGAAAAGTAAAATTGAAGTCGTTCAGTCGTATCCGACTTTTAGCAACCCCATGGACTGCAGCCTACCAGGCTCCTCTGTCCGTGGGATTTTCCAGGCAAGAGTACTGGAGTGGGGTGCCATTGCCTTCTCCGGTTGAAACCCTAATCCTTAGTAACTGGGATTGTGACTATACTTGTAGACAGGGTCTTTAAAGAGGTAACTATGCTAGAATGAGGTCATGAGGGTAGGCCTTATCCAATTTGCCTGGTGTCCTACAGGAGGAGGAGATTAAGACACAGACATTCACAGGGGAAAGAACACATGAGGATATGGGAAGATGATCGTATAGAAGCCAAGGACAGAGGCCTCAGGAGAAAGCAACCCTGCTGACACCTTGATCTTGGACTTCCAGCCCCCGGACAGTGAGAAAAAATCTGTTGTTTATGACCCCCAGTCCGTGGTATTTTACTGTGGAAATCACAACAAATACCCCCGGTAAGCTGGTCTGTAAAAGTGCATCAGATGTAACAAAAAGGTGAAAGATCTCACCTCTCAGCCTCAGAAAACGTCACTCTGAGTCTCCCTCCTGTGGTCATTTCCTGGCTCCTCTCTGGCCAGGGCCACTACGTGTGCCCTGCTACCTGTCCGAGCCTCCTGCTCATCTCTGCTGCCCTCCTGGTGGGATCTGACCCTGCCCTGCGGCTGCTTTCCTGTTTCCTTGGTCCGACTTGGGCCCAGGAGCCTGCCCACTCAATACCTGGCTGTCTCACGTGTCCTCACCACTTTCCTTACAAACTCTGCCTCCTCCCCGACACTTCTCTGAGAAATGTGGAGTTATATTTCATAGTGCTTACCTTCTTTAGGTGCACTAGAGCAGGGAAGAGAAGGCTGGAGGAACCTATTAGATTCCTTATCCCAAGAAGCAAGAAGCTAATTGGCTGGGGCCTGGGGAAATAAGTGTACCTTCCAACTCCCTTTTATATTTTCTTTGCTTAAAAGCTATTATTCCCCATAGTTAAACTAGAGTTTGCCCTCGCAAAATTGTGTACAGTTAAGCATTTATCTTATCTGTGTCCAAAAGTATATGTATACAGCATTTAGACTATGTCTTACAGAAGTGCACAGATATCTGTAGAGCAGGTGTACATTTACATGAGTATTAGCAGGATTCCTGTTTCCTTTTATTCTTGCTGCATCTTATTGGGGATCTGGGGAGAAAAATTAATTCAGGAGGAAGAAACCTGAAGATGGGGATAGGAGTTCATTCTGTTGTTAGAATTTCCTCATTGCTAGACTCCTTTAAAAGCCAATATTGCCGTTTTTAAAGACAAAGACATAATTTAGAACCACGAACAGACATGGAAGGTTCTCACTGTGACATTTGGGTTTATTCAGGTGACGGTGGTTTAAACTGGTGATGGACAAGGAGGCCTGGCATACTGCAATCCATGGGGTCACAGAGTTGGACACGACTGAGTGACTGAACTGAACTGAGGTGAGAGTAGTTTACAAACTTGTGAACAATGTGCCAGGCAGAGCAGGTGACCACTGCCTTTAGTGAATCACTATTTATAACAAGTGTCCTTGGGGGAAAACCAAGTTGGGATAGGAGGAAATGGGAAAATAACCTGATTCTGGTCAAGTGCTGAGTTATCTTAAATGCAAAGGCAAAAGGAGAAATCTGGAGTGAAACGTCTATTTGCCATTTGCCAGTTAAATGACTATAGTTAAACAGCTGATCATGAATTCAGTTAAAATTCTCTACCAAACTAGAAGAAATCTAAACCAAAATAACTAAAATATTTAACATTTTATGAAACTTCCAGTTGAACTGGAAAGAATGAAAGAAGATGCCAAAAAGATTGCCATCCAGGTCAAGTCTGCTTTTTAAAAGTAGGAAATAGACCTACTGTTTACATCACCCTGCAAACCAATCTTCAGGAGACTTAATTAGTTCATACGACCAGTATCATTAAAAAAGGAAAAGGAAAAGAGGCATTGTAATGAAAAACTCAAAACAAAATCACATGCTTTTTATAAGCATAAAAATAAATAAATGAATTAATTAAAAATAACGTGTGTTTTCTCATTACTGAGATAAAATTCTGTTAGTCAATCTTGTAACAAATATATGTGAAAATCTCTGAATGTTGACAACTTGTTATATTACATGTGAGTTTAAAATTTTGGAATAGATTCTCATGTTTAAAAAAATTAAAACAATAAAAATCTATAATCATATCCCTCTTATTCAAAAGGCAGATAAACAGATGGAGTCAAGAATAGAGATATAAAACAGATGTGAAAAATTCCTCATGTAAGAGACTCCATTTAGAGCTTTCCTTCTCTTGGAGATGATATATTTAATCTTTATGGAAATGAGAATTTAAAAAGTTGAGTGTTTCTCTTTATGATTTGGTGGCCTGGGAGCTCAGAGCCAAACTTATGATTGAGTTATAAGAGTTGTCATGCATTTCTTCCTGATGGCTAATTCATATTCATATATTTTATCTTTATCCCTGGTGCAGAGTATGAATCTGTTAATTAAAAAAAAGTACACAAGAAATACATTTAGCTCTTGAAGAACATACTATAAATAAATAGGATCACCCATAAACCTATATTCCAACCACCCAGGACAGTCATCCAAATAGCACTGGCCTGCAGGCTTCTGGTTGTGCATGTGTATATGTATGAACAGGTACTTGAAATCATGCTGTATATACTGATGTAGATTCTTTGTTTCATTTAATCATAAGCATGAATCAGTGTCAGTAATCACATAGGGTATATTAATGACCCTTTTAGCATTTGTTATATAGAGATACCATGTTTTATTTAACCTATCAAGTCATTTCCAATTTTTTGATATTATAAGCAATGTTGAAATATATCCTTCTTGCTAAATCTTTGCAGATGTCCTTCTAAATAAGCTTACAATAATTTTCTAGGAATGAAATTGCTGGGTCAAACATAAGCAAATTTTCTTAGACTTTTAATAATGATCACTAATCGCATTATTCAGATGGTGGCATCAGCTGATATTCCTAAACCAGGTGAACATTTTAAAATGTGTTTATCTCTACCCACCAGTACTGGGGTTGTCTTTTTTTCCCATTTGATAGCTTAAAGAATCATATTCTTCACTGAAAATATTTTAGATCACTATGGAGTCAAGCAAAATCAGGTGTTTCTGGCCTCACCGCTCCTCTGTTCAGAAAGCAGCGGGCTGTGTCTCCCCTCCCGGCACACTCTCATTCCCGGTCAGTGTCTCCTGGCCATGTTCTGTCTGCTCATTCTGCAGTATTTACCTCTAGGATTTTGAACTTGACCATGCCTCTTGTGATGTATTGCATTTCCAGTTCATGAGAATTATTGAGCAGCTCGTTTCCAGCCTTTTACCTTTAGCACGCCCCCACACACTAACCCCCCTCTGCCACCCCCCCCCCCCCCACCACACACACACACATTTGCCCAAAGCCATCATCTGAACCACTTCCGGTCACCTTTCAGTATAATAACATGTTTATTTTTCACAATTTGTTAGATCTTAAAGCAAACTAAGCATTCTGGAATAATAAAGAACAATCTGGAATTCTAAGCAGAGAAAAAAGCTCAACCAAATATATGACCTTTTTTTCTTTTTGACTTGTGGATTTGAATAAGCCTTGGAAGGGCCTTCCCTGTTCTAAAGTTGCAATGGATTTCACTATGTTTTCTATTAGCCATTTCATGGTTTTATTTTCTTTACGTTCTTAGGTTCTTATGAAATGTATTCTGGTTTATTATAACCTCCATTTAGTTGTGCAGTTGTCCCAGCATTTCTTTCCCATAGTTACATTTTTTATTGAGGTCAGACATGACCTCAGTAGTGACTAAGACAACAGCATAGTTTATGTACAGTAAATTATACAGACTAAATATTCCATTCTGTGAAGATATAAAATATTTCCAATATGCCAGAACTTGTCTTTGTAAATTCAGTCAGCTCCTCCTATCCACACATACCAGTGAAAATTACTTTCTGATTTTTGTCATCATGGAATATTTTAGGCTCTAAGTTTGGTTCTAGGACCTAATAAAATTGGAGTCATACAGGATATGCTCTTTTGAGCTAGTACAAATGATATAGACACACATACAGAGACAGTGAAGCTCCCAGGCAGGATGGGGACAACTCAGTTTCCTACCAACTCAAGTGGGCTGCAGTGGAGTGAGAACTCTCAGAAAAAAGCCGTGGGTTGTTTCTTGCACCTGAAAGTTGTAGGGTAAATGTATTTCCTCTAAAGGTACTCTCTTACACCCTTCCATTAATTTTGCTTGTATTTATACCAGTTGTTCTCAAGCCTGACTGCATATCGGATACATCTGGTATCCCTTCAAAAATTACTGATATCTGAGTCTCACCTCCCTGCAACCCACTCCCACAGAGATTCTGATTAATCTCTTCAGGTTATGACTTAGATATTTGTAGTTTTAGAATATCCCCTGGTGAATGTAATGTGCAGCCAACATTGAGAAACAGGGATCTGCATGACAGCTTCAAGTGTATTAACGTCTCACAAATTGCAACAGCTTCACATTAAAATCCAGCGTTTGATTCAGAAGGTCTGGGCACTCTGAGTTTGCATTTCAAGCAAGCAATGAAGTGACATTCACTGAAATTTAAGAAGTGAGGGATGTAAATGTTCTTTCTGACAGTTTCCTTAAATTCAAGAACTTCTTTCAAATTCTCCTGCAACCCTGAAATTCACCCCAAAGCTCATCCTGATGGAGATGGCAGTGGTTTTCTTAGTCACGCCTTTTGTGTATCCTGTCCCACGTATTAGAGTTTCTGGGGCCCATGTTCTGAGCCCTTCTTTTTCCCTTGCTTAATAATTTTGCTTAGACTAAGACACCTCCTCAGTGCCCAAAACTCACAAATGTTTCTTTAGCTCAGATCTTCTTCCTGAGTGCCAGACATGCGCAGCCAGCTGCTCCCGTGACACTTCCTCTTGAATGTCTTACAGAATCCTCAGCATAAGGGCCTTCAAAATGAAGCTGTGATTATCTTTCATAACCAAATATGTCTTTCCAAACAAAATCTTTTACAAAAAACATGTATTACACAGATAGACACAGATAGATCATAGATAGAGGATACATAAAAAATAAGTGAAGTCGCTCAGTCATGCCTGACTCTCTGTGACTCCATGGACTGTAGCCCACCAGGTTCCTCTGTCCATGGGATTTTCCAGGCAAGAGTGCTGGGGTGGATTGCCATTTCCTTCTCCAGAGGATCTTCCCGAACCAGGGATCGAACCCGGGTCTCCCGTATTGCAGGCAGACGCTTTACCGTCTGAGCCACCAGGGAAGCCTGTAGGTAGAGGATAGGTAGGTAGACATAGATATAGGTATACATATAGAAAGGTGGATGAAAGAGAGAAATGCCACCCAGGCAGTTATTCATGGAAGAATCAGGATGTCATCCTTCATAATTTATACCTCCCCTCCCTCACATCCAGCCCATTCCTGTTAATCTCCAAAACATATTTTGATTCTTTTGCTTCTTTCTGTGTCCATTACTGCCAACCTCACCTGAGTTCTTGTAATACCTATTTGTGCTGCTGGCCCTTTTACCCCAGCTCTTCTAAAACATGTTTTTTCTAAAGCCAGTGCTATTTTCTTAAAATGTAAACCAAATTATATTCTTTAGAATAAAATTCAAAATCTTATTTAATAATGTTTCTGGTTACTTCCCCAAATGCTGACAATGTCATATAATTTAAATATTGACAAGTGATTTGCTGTATGGTGAGCAAATCATAGGAAGGGCTGTGAATGAGGGTGCGAATATGCCCACTGTTAGCATGACAACCAGAACTGCGTCTGCTTTTGAGAATTAAAGCTGTCTCCATCCTGATGTAGAATTGATCAAAGATAGTGTGTGAATTTGGACAAGGTGATGGCACTCCACTCCAGTACTCTTGCCTGGAAAATCCCATGGACGGAGGAGCCTGGTAGGCTGCAGTCCATGGAGTCACGAAAAGTCGGACAAGACTGAGCAACTTCACTTTCATGCATTGGAGAAGGAAATGGCAACCCACTCCAGTGTTCTTGCTTGGAGAATCCCAGGGACGGCGGAGCCTGGTGGGCTGCCGTCTACGGGGTCGCACAGAGTCGGACCTGACTGAAGTGACTTAGCAGCAGCAGTGTGTGAATTGCATAAGAAGGCCAGTCTTTGGGTAAAAAGGGTTGTATGTTACTTTACATTATTTCTCCAAAGATTAGGACACCATCAAGGTAGACTAGAGTTCTGTGTTCCAGAGCTCAATGACAGAAAGTAAAATAGATGCTCTGAAATTCAGTTACCATAGTGGAATACAGGCGTAGAACAAGCGTAAGAACCTGTTATTTCTTTGAGGCTAAGGACTTAGCTCAGTGTCAGAGGCCTTTAGGCTGAAACCCCAGTGGAACATGTGAATTTCCAAGAGCATTGTTGAAGTTTGTAACTACCAGGTCATAAGCATGGTACCTAATGGAGATCACTTTAGAGGTTCCTGTTGGAATGAAGACAGAAAATGACAGTTCAGAAGCAGTGGACAATTGTTATCTGTCAAACAGCCTTAAAATAGGGTTTAATAATGATAGTGTCAAGTAGTGGGAGGTGAGAGCAGGTGTGATGTGTCTTTTGTGAGGCCAATTCTCTCTCAGCAGGTTTTTGGATGAAGCTAAATTTGTTTGGTTTTCAGAGAGACCTTTAGCTTCTGGTAATGTAGATGGGAAGAAAGGGAGAGCTTTAGAAGGGAAATACTTACCTTCCCAATGATAGAGCTGGTGGATGGCAGAGGATTTGGTAGAAAAATAAGATGAGAAAGAGGAGATGAGAGTGAGATGGCAATAATTATGCCCTAAGCTGGTGGTTTACATTACACCAATAACACCGTGTCACCCTCATTGGAGATCTTTACAGATTCTCAACTAGATTTCACTGAATAAAACTGTATCACTCATGCCACTTTGTTCTCTAAGGCATTTATTTGTTTAAAGAAAATGTTTTGAATTTCTACTGAGAACTAGGTGTGCAGGACAATTCTAGGTGCTGAGGTTGCAGCTGTGAACAATGCATTCCAAAGCTTCTCCACCTTGGTGGCCCCATTCTAGTGGTGGGTCTGATGTGAGCCTGATAGCAAACAGAAAGAAAAGTCAAATGTATAATATGTTAGATATGAAATGAGGGATGAGACAACATGCCAAAGAAAAGGGAGCCAGAGAGCACACACTGGGGATAAATTTTAAGGAGGAGGGTTGGGAAAAGCCTCTTTGAAAAGGTGATATCTGAGGAAAGACTAGAAAATGGTAATGGAGCTGTCCCAGTGCATATTGGGGAAAGATGTTTCCAGCTTATAGGCACAGCAAGTGCGAAGGCTCAGTGGACACTCACCTCCGAGCTCAAGGACAGTGAGGCAGGGAGAGGAGAACAGTGGGGGAGGTAGAGGGGAGGACAGTGGGGGAGGTAGAGGGGAGGACAGTGGGGGAGGTAGAGGGGAGGACAGTGGGGGAGGTAGAGGGGAGGACAGTGGGGGAGGTAGAGGGGAGGACAGTGGGGGAGGTAGAGGGGAGGACAGTGGGGGAGGTAGAGGGGAGGACAGTGGGGGAGGTAGAGGGGAGGACAGTGGGGGAGGTAGAGGGGAGGACAGTGGGGGAGGTAGAGGGGAGGACAGTGGGGGAGGTAGAGGGGAGGACAGTGGGGGAGGTAGAGGGGAGGACAGTGGGGGAGGTAGAGGGGAGGACAGTGGGGGAGGTAGAGGGGAGGACAGTGGGGGAGGTAGAGGGGAGGACAGTGGGGGAGGTAGAGGGGAGGACAGTGGGGGAGGTAGAGGGGAGGACAGTGGGGGAGGTAGAGGGGAGGACAGTGGGGGAGGTAGAGGGGAGGACAGTGGGGGAGGTAGAGGGGAGGACAGTGGGGGAGGTAGAGGGGAGGACAGTGGGGGAGGTAGAGGGGAGGACAGTGGGGGAGGTAGAGGGGAGGACAGTGGGGGAGGTAGAGGGGAGGACAGTGGGGGAGGTAGAGGGGAGGACAGGTCTTCTAAGTCCTTGAAAGCCCGCATGAGAACACTGACCCTGAGTAATAAGGGGAGACAGTTTTGAGCAGAGAGATGGTGTCACTTGTCTTATTTGTTAACAACACGGCACTGGCTCCTGTGTGGAAGATCAACGGCAGGGAGGCAGAAACAAATGGAAAGGCCACATAGGAGGGCACGACGCTGGTGGGGGGTGGAGGGGGGATGGAGCTGGTTTGAGGATGGCCAGGGATGGCGGGGTATGTTTGCAAGGCAGAGGCCACAGGATTGGCCCAAGGTTGTGAGGTGGGGTGTGATGGAAAGTAAAAAGACCAAGACTGATTCTAAGGTTTTCAGCCTAACAGCTTCCGTTAACTGAGGTGAAAAGGTGTGGATAGAGCCAGTTTGTGAAGAAGAACAAGCTGAGGTGTGTATTAGACATTCATGTGTGGCACTTGAAGACATGACTGTGCTTCATGGCCGAGACCCCAGCTGAAGACGCACATCAGAGGGCGAAAGTGGTCAAGGGGTATAGATGCTGTCTAAAGCCGTGAGACCACATGAGATCAGCAGAAAGACACGGTAAGGCCGAGTACCAAGCTTGGAGGCGTTTCAAACTTGAGAGACTGCGGATGTGGGTAGTAACCATTATTGTTGTTCAGTCACTCGGTTGTGCCCAACTCTTTGTGACCTCATAGACTGCAGCATGCCAGGCTTCCCTGTCCTTCACTATCTCCCAGAGTTTGCTCAAACTTATGTTCATTGAGTCAATGGTGCCATCCAACCATCTCATCCTCTGTCGCCACCTTCTCCTGCTGCTTTCAATCTTTCCCAGCATCAGATACTTTTCCAATGAGTTGGCTCTTCCTATCAGTATTGGAGCTTCAGCTTCAGCATCAGTCCTTCCAATATTCAGGGTTGATTTCCTTTAGGATTGACTGGTTTGATCTTCTAGTTCTCCAGATGACTCTCAAGAGTCTTCCCTAACACCTAACTTCTCTAACAGTTTGAAAACATCAATTCTTCATCATTCAGCCTTCTTTTTAGTCCAACTTTCACATCCATATGTGATTATTGGAAAAATCACAATTTTAACTATACACACTTTTGTCCAGCAAAGTTATGTTTCTGCCTTTTAATACACTGTCTAGTTTGTCATAGCATTCCTTCCAAGGAGCAAACATCTTTTAATTTCATGGCTGCAGTCAGCATCCACAGTAATTTTGGAGCCCAAGAAAACAAAGTCTGTCACTGTTTCCATTTTTACTTGGTCTATTTGCCATGAAGTGATGGGACCAGATGCCATGATCTTAGTTTTTTGAAAGTTGAATTTTAAGCCAGCATTTTCACTCTTCTTTTTCACCTTTATCAAGAGGCTCTTTAGTTTTTCTTCACTTTCTGCCATAAGGGTGGTGTCATCTGCATATCTAAGTTTACTGATATTTCTCCCAGCAGTCTTGATTCCAACTTGTGATTCATCCAGTCTAGCATTTCACATGATATACTCTACATAAACATTAAACAAGTAGAGTGACAATATATATCCTTGACATATTCCTTTTCCAATTTTGACCCAGTCTGTTGTTCCATGTAAGGTTGCTTTTTGTCCCGCATGCAGGTTTCTCAGATGACAGGTCAGATGGTCTGGTATTCTCAGCTCTTTAAGAATTTCCCCACAGTTCGTTGTGATCCACACAGTCAAAGGCTTTAGTGTAGCCAATGAAGCAGACATGTTTTTCTGGAATTTCCTTCCTTTTTCTATGATCCAGCAGATGTTGACAATTTGATCTCTGGTTCCTCTGCCTTTTGTAAATCCAGCTTGTACATCTGGAAGTTCTCAGTTCATGGACTGTTGAAGCCTATCTTGCAGGATTTTGAGCATGACCTTGGTAGCATGTGAACTGACCGCAATTGTGTGGTAGTTTGAACATTATCTGGCATTGCCCTTCTTTGGGTTGGAATGAAAATTGATTTTTTCCAGTCCTGCGGCCACTGCTGAGTTTTCCAAATTAACTAACATACTGAGTGCAGCACTGTAACAGCATCATCTTTTAGGGTTTGAAATAGCTCAGCTGAAAGTTCATCACTTCCACTAGCTTTGTTCATAGTAATGCTTCCTGAGACCCACTTGACTTCATACTCCAGGATGTCTAGCTCTAGGTGAGTGACCACACCATTGTGATTTTTGTACAGTTCTTCTGTATATTCTTGCCACCTCTTAATATCACCTGCTTCTATTAGGGCCATAGTTTCTATACTTTATTGTACCCATCTTTGCATGAAATGTTCCCTTAGTATCTCTAATTTTCTTGAAGAGATCTCTAGTCTTTACCATTCTATTGTTTTCCTCTATTTCTTGAATTGTTCACTTAAGAAGGCTTTCTCATCTCTCCTTGTAATCTTAGAAGAAGAAAACTGGGGTCTACCCAGAAAACTGGGTGTCCTGGAAGCCAAGTCAAAGGATACACACTTCTAGAAAAAGTTCCATCACTAGGGAGAATGCTGCTTATCAGCCAAGAGGAAGACTGAGAATTGACACTGGGTTTAGCTATCTAAAGGCTAAATTGATGTTTGAAACAATAACCAAGACCAAGAAGTCTAGTATCAAAGATGAATATAGACCCTTCCTAGATAGAAGCTCGGAGAAGGCAATGGCAACCCACTCTAGTATTCTTGCCTGGAGAATCCCAGGGATGGGGGAGCCTGGTGGACTGCCATTTATGGGGTTGCACAGAGTTGGACACGACTGAAATGATAGCAGCAGCAGCAGCAGCAGCAGCAGTAGATAGAAGCTAACTGAATATTTTTGGCTTGGAGGGTTTTTTGTTGTTGTTCAATTGCTAAGTCCTGTCTGACTCTTTGTAATCCCATGGACTGTAGCCACCAGGCTCCTCTGTCTATAGGATAATCCAGGGAAGAATACTGGAGTGGGTTTCCATCCCTTTCTTCAGGGCATCTTCCCAACCCAGGGATTGAACCCAGGTCTCCTCCATTGCAGGTGGATTCTTTACCACTGTGCCACCAGGGAAGCCCTGGAGGGTTCTTTAAGAAGCTCTGAAACCTGGCTCTTCAAAGTGTGGTCCACAGATCAGCAGAGCTGGGATCACCTGGGAGCCTACTAGAAATGCAGAATCTCAGACACCACCCAGATCTGCTGGATCAGAATTTGCTCTATAATGAGATTTCTGACCCAATCTGTCTGTTTGGCAGAGTTTGAGACACACAGCTCTAAAACACTTGGATCAGGATTCCTGACCCTCACTGTGATGGTGCTGATGGCATGTGAACCCTCCTGACACTGTGCTTCTGCAGCTAGTATCAGAGCCAGGAGTGCCTGTGATTCACATTATGGCTGGGGCTTTGCATTCTTAGCTTTTTAGCAAATAAGGTAAAATGCCCTTTTCTGACTCTCTTTTTCTGGACTGACCATGGACTTATCTGCCTCAGCTAGCAGAATTCACTATGGGTTATCTATTTTCATGGACCCTGCCTGGCAGTTAACCCCTCTCCTTTAGGCCCTGAGATGGCAAGCGTTCTACTGACTTCTGAACCTCATGCCTGCAGTTACCTTGAACTGCCTTGTCACCTGATCCCTCCCTCCTGTAAGGCCCCTGGTCCTCTGCCTTCAGACACTTGTGCCCTAAGAGGGGGTAGATCTAATTTGGTCCATGGATTGTTGCTGCTGCTGCTGCTGCTGCTGCTAAGTCGCTTCAGTCGTGTCCGACTCGGTGGGACCCCAGAGACAGCAGCCCAGCAGGCTCCCCCGTCCCTGGGATTCTCCAGGCAAGAACACTGGAGTGGGTTGCCATTTCCTTCGCCAATGCATGAAAGTGAAAATTGAAAGTGAAGTCGCTCAGTCGTGTCCGACTCTTCGTGACCCCATGGACGGCAGCCTACCAGGCTCCTCCATCCATGGGATTTTCCAGGCAAGAGTACACGGATTCTTAGGCACACACAATGTCCTTATAAAGGGTTCCATAAAGAAATACTTTTTTTTTTTTTTTTTTTTTTTTATTTGAGGAACACGGAGTGCCCACTCTAAAAGAATCAAAACTCACATTGAAAAGCTCTGAGGAGATCTGAACTCAGAATTTAATGAAGCATAGAATCCTTCCCCTCCCCTGTTCAATATCTAGTGCTCATCAGGGCCTTTACATCCTGTGGAGCAAAATGTTCTGGGAAATAATGGAGTAGTAACATGTTTACCTTTAGAAAATTCCCGTCTTCACCTTCTTACTTACTGTTTATAGGACCAGGAAAATCGAGAAAGAGCAGCTAAATAACTCAAACTGAATCTCCACACTGTGGCAACTTATAACATTAACTGTTTCACAGTTTAAATGAAGACTCTGTTTTATTAGAGCTAGTATCACCTAAATAGTGTCTCTGAATCTGCTACTTTAGATGAGTATAAAATACATACAGAGCAAAATCAAGGAAGAGATTTTAGGTTAGAACTAGTTTAAACTATTTAAAAAATGTAAACAAACAGTTTGGGGTACAGCTCTATGTGTAAATAAGCTCACTTTTACTGCAGTAATGACATATCCTTTAGTAAAGTTTCAAGAATGTTATATGAGAATTTAAATCTCTGAATGTGAATATATATTTGCATTAACTAGAATGATTATACATGTTAATCCAAAGTGAAGAATAAAGAACATTTGTTTAGCTAAAATATGTTTATTATATTCAAGCTACCATCCAAAAGACTCCCATTTTTACATATAAATAAATCCAGAATTTAAAGATTATATAAAACAACATTAAAATCTAAGACTTTTTTTTCTTTTTTCTTTCTTTTTTCCATCTTAGTTTTGGTTTGAATTACTCTTTCTCTCAGTGTTATTTATTTTATTTTTTATTTTGGAAAGAACATGTGACATGAGATCTACCTTCTTAAAATGTTAAGTGTATAAGATATTATCGTTGACTCTAGTTACAGGGCTGTACCCAGATCTCTAGAGCTCACTCATCTTCCTTGACTGAAATTTCATGCACTTTGATTAGTGAGTCTGCTTTCCCCCTCTTTTCAGCCTCTGGCAACCACTGTCCACTCTTCGACTCTGTGAATTCCAGTATTTCAGTTCCCCCATATACGTGGAACCATGCCATATCTATCTTTCCATGATGGATTCATCTCACTTAGCATAATGCCCTCAAGGTTCTTCCATGCTGTTGCCTGTTGTATCACCTTATTGTTTTAGGGTGGAATAATATTCCATTTCATGTATATATTACATTTTCTTCATTCACTGATTTTACTGATGGACACTTGGGTTATTTCCATATCTTGGCTATTGTGAATAGTGCTGCAATGAATACACAAGTGCTAGTATCTCTTTGAGATTCTGATTTCCATTCCTTTGGATAAATACCCAGAACTGGGGTTGCTGGATCATATGGCAGTTCTATTTTTAATTTTTAAAGAACTTCCATACTGCTTTTCATAGTGGCTGCCCCAACTTGCATTCCCATAAACAGTATGCTTGCTTTGTAATTTTTTACTGAAGGCCGATGTTTTGTATGTGTGTACATATTATTATAAGAACCACCACAACAGCAAACTTCGAACCCTGCCCAATTCCTAAGACAAACACAAAACCTATAAACTTAGCAGGTCTTGCCTTCTGCAAGGTCTATGGGCTTTGTGTTTGTCTCAGGAAATGGGCGGGGTTAGAAGCTTGCCATGGTTGTGGTTGCTATCAGGACACCACTACACCTCTGTGACCTGACTGTGGATGTGTGTACTTCCCATAAGCTCCTGCCCCATCTCCAGATGAGACACTGTCTTCTCTTCACACATATCCCTGCCCCTTCCAGGGACGGGCTTCTCTTTCACTCTGTCCACTCCTGCAGTGCAGTTTCCAGGGGTGTCCATCAGTGAGTGCCTTTTGTGGTTTTGGTGCCCTTACCTTTCAGATCTTAAGGCTTTTATTCCTCAGGGGAGCTGTATCTCAGTGATTCTATGCCTCTGTCATCTGCAGTGTGATTACACAGGAGATCTTTGGTGCTTACAGTTTGCCCACTCACAGCCATTGCCATCTCTGAACTTCCTAAAGAGATTCAATAAATGCAAGCATTTGCGTATTCCTCTTTCCCCCACGTCTGGTAGTATATGTTGACTTAACAGGAAAACATGTTAGTGTGACTGCTCAAGAATAATGTTTTTAATTAAGAGGAAGCAAATTGCCCAGGCTCATAAGTCCAGTTTGTATGCCTATCAAATTTAATCAAAACTTCCCACTGTACCAGCTCTTATTACAGAATTAGACTGAAATTCTCCTGAGAAAATATTCTTCTTGCAAGGTTGCAATTTTATTTTTGTTTCATTTTCTCTACAGGTCAATCCAGAAATAGTAGATAATGTAATAATAATCTACTCTGCAAAATTTCTGAAATCCACTTTCCAGCCTTAGTCTCCTTGACTCACACTGAATAGTTAGGGACAGTCTTTGTAGATGTAACACAGACATACACTAAAACACACACTTGCTTGCATGCACACCTGTTCATACTTTGAGGAACATGGCCTACTTAAGGCTAGTTAACTCCAGTGAAGTTTAATATCCCAGAACCTTTGTGTAAGCAGCTTCCTCCTCTTTAGCAGAGCTATACTGTAACTAACCTTAAACCAGGCACCCCATGTTCTACTCATCTTCAGCAGAAGCACACTTTTTAAATATTTTGATCACACCATACCTTGCTTAACCTGTTGTATCTTTCCATAGATCAAATAAAAGGAAATGAAGAATAAGTAATTAACAGATGACCAGATCACTCTGTAGCTTCCCCTTCAGTAATCTCACAAACAAACTGTGTCAACAAACTGTGTGAACAAGATAGCATCTAAAGAAAGATCACGAGAAGTCAGCAGGCCTGCACACACTGTGGGATGGTGATGACTCTGATCCCCATTTCAGTGATTAACTGAGATTACTTCCCTTTCCATTTAAAAACTTTCATGGGAGCTTGCGAAAAGATGGCGGAGGAATAGGACGGGAAGACCACTTTCTCCCTCACAAATTCCTCAAAAGAACATTTCAACTCCGAGCAAACTCCACAAAACAACTTCGGTAGGCTGGCAGAGGTCATCAGGCATCCAGAAAAGCAGACCATTGTCTTCAAAAACAGCAAACCAGACTGTGGGATAGCTACCGCACGAAAAGCTCGAACATAAGACACCTCCAGGACCGAGCACAGAACAAAGGACGGAACGGAAAAAGCCGGCTGCAGACCATCCCCCGCCGGGGACAGGCAGCCAGAGCCGTAAGGACTGGAAAGGGGCAATTGCAGACCCGGAGAGACTTTACTTACCTAACTGCAAGCAGGCCTCTTTGCTAAGACTTCTGGGGGTGCTGGACACTCACAATCTGCCTCACGGGGGACGCCAGCGGTCCACCCAGAAAGCTGAGCAGCAGCGGCAGAAAAGGTGACACGCCGCGGCGATCGCGCTCGCCAAACTCCTGAGCTACTCGGACCTGGGAAGGGCACAAAGCGCAGTCCCAGCCGAATCTGTGCCTCTGAGGGCGGCCTGAGCGGCTTGGACCGGGGAAGTGCACGCAGCCTAGGGCCGGCCCCAGACGGTTCCTGGCGGAGCATCGTAGAGCCGGAGCGGTTTGTACGCCTCAAGAAGGGACAAGTCAGGCGGGGCTGAGACACTGTGCACACGACAGTGCTATTTGTTTGCAGCATCCCCCCTCCCCACAGCGCGACTGAACTAGTGAGCCTAAAAAACCAGCAAACAGAAGAAGTTAAACAGAGGGAACCACCTTGGAAGTGATCCCACACGGCCCAAAACATCAGAGAACGGCCAGATATATTTTTAATAATTTTAAAATCATTCCTTTTTTTTTTTTTTTCCTTTTTTTTTCTTCTTTTTTTTCTAACTATTTTTTTAATTGTTAAGTCTTCTATTTATCCTCTAATTTTTATTTCTATAACCTACTATTAATATTTTTAAAAAAAAAGACTTTTTTTTTTTTTTTTTTTTTTTAAGGCAAACACCATATATAGCCTTTGGATGGTTGTTGGTGGTTTTTTGTTTTTTTTTGGTTTGTTTTGTTTTTTTGTTTGTTTGTTTTTTAAATAATTCTTGTGTGTTTTTTTTCTTTCTTCCTTTTTCCTTCTGCTTCTTTTCTTTAATATTGTATTTTTTAAAATCCAACCTCTACTCTAGATTTTTAATCTTTGCTCTTAGGTTTCTGTTGTCAATTTTGTACATCTAAAAACCCAAACTTCACTACCCAAATTTACCTGAGAGCGAGATTACTGGCTTGACCACTCTCTCCTCCTTTGGACTCTCCTTTTTCTCCACCAGGTGGCCTCTGCCTCTTTTCTCCCCCATCTCTTCTCTATCCAACTCTGTGAATCTCTGTGTGTTCCAGCCAGTGGAGAACACCTAAGGAACTGGTTACAGGCAGGATTTGTCTCTCTCCTTCTCATTCCTCTCTCTTATCCCCCTGGTCACCTCTGTCTACTTCCTCCCTCTCCTCTTCCCCGTATAACTCCGTAAATACCTCTGAGCAGTCCAGACTATAGAACACACATAAGGAAGTGACTACTGGCTAGCTTGCTCTCTCCTCTTTTGATCTCACCACATCTAATTCCAGTTACCTCTAACTACCCCCTCCATCTTCTCTTCTCCTTGTAACTCAGTGAACCTCTCTGAGTGTCCCTCAATGTGGAGAAACTTTTCATCTTTAACCTAGATGTTTTATCATCGGTGCTGTATAGTTGGAGAAGTCTAGAGGCTACTGTAAAAATAAAACTGAAAACCAGAAGCAGGAGGCTTATGTCCAAAGCCTGAAAACATTAGAGAACTCTTGAATTCAGGGAACATTAAGCAATAGGAGCTCATCAAATGCCTTCATACCTACACTGAAACCAAGCTCCACCCAAGGGCCAACAAGTTCCAAAACAAGACATGCCACTCAAATTCTCCAGCAACACAGGAACACTCCCCTGAACTTCAATATACAGGCAGCTCAAAATTATTCCAAAACCCTTGATGCCTCATAACCCATTACTGGTCACTCCACTGCACTCCAGAGAGAAGAAACCCAGCTCCACCCACCAGAACTCCAACACAAGCCTCCCTAACCAGGAAACCTTGACAAGCCACTGATAGAACCCCACCCACAGTGAGGAAGCTCCATAATAAAGAAAACTCCACAAACTACCAGAATACAAAAAGGCCACCCCAAACCCAGCAATATAACCAAGATGAAGAGACAGAGGAATACTCAGCAGGTAAAGGAACAGGAGAGTTGCCCACCAAACCAAACAAAAGAGGAAGAAGTAGGGAATCTACCTGAGAAGGAATTCCGAATATTGATAGTGAAAATGATCCAAAATCTTGAAATCAAAATAGAATCACAGATAAATAGTCTAGAGACAAGGATTGAGAAGATGCAAGAAAGGTTTAACAAGGACCTAGATGAAATAAAAAAGAGTCAAAATATAATGAATAACACAATAAATGAGATCAGAAACACTCTGGAGGCAACAAATAGTAGAATAACGGAGGCAGAAGATAGGATTAGTGAAATAGAAGATAGAATGGTAGAAATAAATGAATCAGAGAGGAAACAAGAAAAACGAATTAAAAGAAACGAGGACAATCTCAGAGACCTCCAGGACAATATGAAACGCTCCAACATTCGAATTATAGGAATCCCAGAAGAAGAAGACAGAAAGAAAGACCATGAGAAAATCCTTGAGGAGATAATAGTTGAAAACTTCCCTAAAATGGGGAAGGAAATAATCACCCAAGTCCAAGAAACACAGAGAGTTCCAAATAGGATAAACCCAAGGCGAAACACCCCAAGACACATATTAATCAAATTAACAAAGATCAAACACAAAGAACAAATATTAAAAGCAGCAAGGGAAAAACAACAAATAACACACAAGGGGATTCCCATAAGGATAACAGCTGATCTTTCAATAGAAACTCTTCAGGCCAGGAGGGAATGGCAAGACATACTTAAAGTGATGAAAGACAATAACCTACATCCCAGATTACTGTACCCAGCAAGGATCTCATTCAAATACGAAGGAGAAATCAAAAGCTTTACAGAGAAGCAAAAGCTGAGAGAATTCAGCACCACCAAACCAGCTCTCCAACAAATTCTAAAGGATATTCTCTAGACAGGAAACACGAAAAGGGTGTATAAACCCGAACCCAAAACAATAAAGTAAATGATAACGGGATCATACTTATCAATAATTACCTTAAATGTAAATGGGTTGAACGCCCCAACCAAAAGGCAAAGACTGGCCGAATGGATACAAAAACAAGACCCCTCTATATGCTGCTTACAAGAGACCCACTTCAAAACAAGGGACACATACAGACTGAAAGTGAAGGGCTGGAAAAAGATATACCACGCAAATAGAGACCAAAAGAAAGCAGGAGTGGCAATACTCATATCCGATAAAATAGACTTTAAAACAAAGGCTGTGAAAAGAGACAAAGAAGGCCACTACATAATGATCAAAGGATCAATCCAAGAAGAAGATATAACAATTATAAATATATATGCACCCAACATAGGAGCACCGCAATATGTAAGACAAATGCTAACAAGTATGAAAGGGGAAATCAACAATAACACAATAATAGTGGGAGACTTTAATACCCCACTCACACCTATGGACAGATCAACTAAACAGAAAATTAACAAAGAAACGCAAACTTTAAATGATACATTAGATCAATTAGACCTAATTGATATCTATAGGACATTTCACCCCAAAACAATGAATTTCACCTTTTTCTCAAGTGCTCATGGAAACTTCTCCAGGATAGATCACATCCTGGGCCATAAATCTAAACTTGATAAATTCAAAAAAATCGAAATCATTCCAAGCATCTTTTCTGACCATAATGCATTAAGATTAGATCTCAATTACAGGAGAAAAACTACTAAAAATTCCAACATATGGAGGTTGAACAACACACTTCTGAATAACCAACAAATCATAGAAGAAATCAAAAAAGAAATCAAAATATGCATAGAAACTAATGAAAATGAAAACACAACAACCCAAAACCTGTGGGACACTATAAAAGCAGTGCTAAGAGGAAAGTTCATAGCAATACAGGCATACCTCAAGAAACAAGAAAAAAGTCAAATAAATAACCTAACTCTACAACTAAAGCAACTAGAAAAGGAAGAACTGGAGAACCCCAGAGTTAGTAGAAGGAAAGAAATCTTAAAAATTAGGGCAGAAATAAATGCAAAAGAAACAAAAGAGACCATAGCAAAAATCAACAAAGCCAAAAGCTGGTTCTTTGAAAGGATAAATAAAATTGACAAACCATTAGCCAGACTCATCAAGAAGCAAAGAGAGAAAAATCAAATCAATAAAATTAGAAATGAAAATGGAGAGATCACAACAGACAACACAGAAATACAAAGGATCATAAGAGACTACTATCAGCAGTTGTATACCAATAAAATGGACAACATGGAAGAAATGGACAAATTCTTAGAAAAGTACAATTTTCCAAAACTGAACCAGGAAGAAATAGAAAATCTTAACAGACCCATCACAAGCACGGAAATTGAAACTGTAATCAGAAATCTTCCAGGAAACAAAAGCCCAGGTCCAGACGGCTTCACAGCTGAATTCTACCAAAAATTTCGAGAAGAGCTAACACCTATCCTACTCAAACTCTTCCAGAAAATTGCAGAGGAAGGTAAACTTCCAAACTCATTCTATGAGGCCACCATCACTCTAATACCAAAACCTGACAAAGATGTCACAAAAAAAGAAAACTACAGGCCAATATCACTGATGAACATAGATGCAAAAATCCTCAACAAAATTCTAGCAATCAGAATCCAACAACACATTAAAAAGATCATACACCATGACCAAGTGGGCTTTATCCCAGGGATGCAAGGATTCTTCAATATCCGCAAATCAATCAATGTAATTCACCACATTAACAAACTGAAAAATAAAAACCATATGATTATCTCAATAGATGCAGAGAAGGCCTTTGACAAAATTCAACATCCATTTATGATAAAAACTCTCCAGAAAGCAGGAATAGAAGGAACATACCTCAACATAATAAAAGCTATATATGACAAACCCACAGCAAACATTATCCTCAATGGTGAAAAATTGAAAGCATTTCCCCTAAAGTCAGGAACAAGACAAGGGTGTTCACTTTCACCGCTACTATTCAACATAGTTCTGGAAGTTTTGGCCACAGCAATCAGAGCAGAAAAAGAAATAAAAGGAATCCAAATTGGAAAAAAAGAAGTAAAACTCTCACTGTTTGCAGATGACATGATCCTCTACATAGAAAACCCTAAAGACTCCACCAGAAAATTACTAGAGCTCATCAATGAATATAGTAAAGTTGCAGGATATAAAATCAACACACAGAAATCCCTTGCATTCCTATACACCAATAATGAGAAAGTAGAAAAAGCAATTAAGGAAACAATTCCATTCACCATTGCAACGAAAAGAATAAAATACTTAGGAATATATCTACCTAAAGAAACTAAAGACCCATATATAGAAAACTATAAAACACTGATGAAAGAAATCAAAGAGGACACTAATAGATGGAGAAATATACCATGTTCATGGATCGGAAGAATCAATATAGTGAAAATGAGTATACTACCCAAAGCAATTTACAAATTCAATGCAATCCCTATCAAGCTACCAGCCATATTTTTCACAGAACTAGAACAAATAATTTCAAGATTTGTATGGAAATACAAAAAACCTCGAATTGCCAAAGCAATCTTGAGAAAGAAGAATGGAACTGGAGGAATCAACTTGCCTGACTTCAGGCTCTACTACAAAGCCACAGTCATCAAAACAGTATGGTACTGGCACAAAGACAGACATATAGATCAATGGAACAAAATAGAAAGCCCAGAGATAAATCCACACACATATGGACACCTTATCTTTGACAAAGGAGGCAAGAATATACAATGGAGTAAAGACAATCTCTTTAACAAGTGGTGCTGGGAAAACTGGTCAACCACTTGTAAAAGAATGAAACTAGATCACTTTCTAACACCGCACACAAAAATAAACTCAAAATGGATTAAAGATCTAAATGTAAGACCAGAAACTATAAAACTCCTAGAGGAGAACATAGGCAAAACACTCTCCGACATAAATCACAGCAGGATCCTCTATGATCCACCCCCCAGAATTCTGGAAATAAAAGCAAAAATAAACAAATGGGATCTAATTAAAATTAAAAGCTTCTGCACAACAAAGGAAAATATCAGCAAGGTGAAAAGACAGCCTTCTGAATGGGAGAAAATAATAGCAAATGAAGCAACTGACAAACAACTAATCTCAAAAATATACAAGCAACTTATGCAGCTCAATTCCAGAAAAATAAATGACCCAATCAAAAAATGGGCCAAAGAACTAAATAGACACATCTCCAAAGAAGACATACGGATGGCTAACAAACACATGAAAAGATGCTCAACATCACTCATTATCAGAGAAATGCAAATCAAAACCACAATGAGGTACCACTTCACACCAGTCAGAATGGCTGCGATCCAAAAATCTGCAAGCAATAAATGCTGGAGAGGGTGTGGAGAAAAGGGAACCCTCCTACACTGTTGGTGGGAATGCAAACTAGTACAGCCACTATGGAGAACAGTGTGGAGATTCCTTAAAAAATTGCAAATAGAACTCCCTTATGACCCAGCAATCCCACTGCTGGGCATACACACCGAGGAAACCAGAATTGAAAGAGACACATGTACCCCAATGTTCATCGCAGCACTGTTTATAATAGCCAGGACATGGAAACAACCTAGATGTCCATCAGCAGATGAATGGATAAGAAAGCTGTGGTACATATACACAATGGAGTATTACTCAGCCGTTAAAAAGAATTCATTTGAATCAGTTCTGATGAGATGGACGAAACTGGAGCCGATTATACAGAGTGAAGTAAGCCAGAAAGAAAAACACCAATACAGTATACTAACACATATATATGGAATTTAGAAAGATGGCAATGATGACCCTGTATGCAAGACAGGAAAAAGACGCAGCTGTCTATAACGGACTTTTGGACTCAGAGGGAGAGGGAGAGGGTGGGATGATATGGGAGAATGGCATTCTATCATGTATACTATCACGTAAGAATTGAATCGCTAGTCTATGTCTGACGCAGGATACAGCATGCTTGGGGCTGGTGCATGGGGATGACCCACAGAGATGTTATGGGGAGGGAGGTGGGAGGGGGGTTCATGTTTGGGAACACATGTAAGAATTAAAGATTTTAAAATTAAAAAAAAATAAAAAAAAAAAAAACAAAATTCAAATAGCGAATCCAGAGTTTATTACACAAACTAGCCATTCACCATTGAGTTTGCTATATAAACTAACTATATCTGTTATGTGTAGTTTTGTGATTATGAATTACACTGTAAAATCAAATTATTAAATTTGAACTAGCACAAAGAGACAATTAATAATGTTAACTTTTAAAAATAACAATTATTTTTTAAAATACGTTAAAATAAATGTTATTGAAATAGCTAAAAAAAAAAAATAATAAAAAAAAAATAAAAAAAAAATAAAAACTTTCATGGCTGAGCAGAATCTTCCAAGTTGGTTTTTGGAGACACTGCCTCTGCCTTCTCCGCAGGTTGCAGGCTTTCTTATTAAATGCAACATTATCCATTTTTACCAACACTTGCCTCTCAAGTATTGATTTTTGAGCAGTGAGCAGCTAGAGCTGAGTTTGGTAACATTATGGTCAATGCTTAGACTGATGAGCTCAGTTCTGATATTAGTTCTAATCTTCCTTTGAGGCCCACATCTTAGATTATGTTTTCTTTGACCCGGCTGGGAAGAGCTTACTGGGGACTTCTCTAGGCCTCTATGGTGCCAGAGCAAGTCTCTGGGATGCAGGAACCGCCTGACACTGTGCTTGTTTCCTTAGGTGAAAAGGAGGGACAAGTGCAATACCAAAAAACGTAATTGCTTTAGTGGCCTGTTTACTTTCAGCTGCATCTGAAACTTGGGTTTAGGTTCTTCAGGAGTAAGGAGTGGTCACAGCTTCCCCTGGCTATGAAAGGTACTCCCCCAAATGCCTTCTAAATGTCTTGCTGGCATGATCCTAGATTCCCTGCCTGGCTAGTCTCTCCTCAAGTTATTCAGGACCTTGAACTGCTGCCAAAATTTAAAGCAAATTGCATCCTAGCAAATTACTCAACTTCTCCATGGTCAGTTCTCTCTGTATAATGGGGTTAAGAGTTCCTGACTCATACAGTTGTTATGGGAACTGAACACAGAGCACTTAGCGAGGGGTCTGGCCCATAGCAAGCTCACAGTAACTATAATTTCTGCAGCAGCTACAATAACTGTGGTTACTACTGATGCTTCTCATCACAAAGGCCCTCAACAATTTCTTCTTGTACCCCAAATTGAACACAAACCCCTGGCTAAGACTGTGAAGTCTGTGCCAGCTGCCTCATCTCTCTGCCAGCCTC
Organism: Budorcas taxicolor; assembly: GCF_023091745.1. Taxonomy (NCBI): domain Eukaryota; kingdom Metazoa; phylum Chordata; class Mammalia; order Artiodactyla; family Bovidae; genus Budorcas; species Budorcas taxicolor. Next base: position 5,942,268 of record NC_068930.1, on the reverse strand, counting down.
ATGTCTCTCCTGTCCTCCACGGCAGCCCAGCTCTGTCTGTCCTTCACCCCTGTGCCAGTCCGTGAGCCACTGTCTGCCAGCCCCACACCTGCCCTCCCCATGGCTCTCAGTGCTGAGCTGGGTCCCGGGTCACAGGCCTGCCTCCTTGCTGCTCCCAGATCCTGACTGTCAGGGTGCTGGTTGGAAGGCATGTGGGTTGGGGGACTGCAGCCCCCTGCTTCCTATTCCTGTCAGTGGTGCCTGGAGAAAAGGCCCTTCACTGTGTCTGCAGCAGCTGAGCCAGCATCTAGCCATTCTGGTGCTTCCAGAACCAGCCTCAAGGCATGTGATCAAAGACCCAGTCAGCAGAACGTCTGAGGGCACCATCCTCAGGCCTCTGGACTCACCCCTACCTGCCTTTTCTCTGTGCAGCGGGCGGCCACTTACACTGTGTGGCTTCTACATCCTGGTTACATCCCTTAGGTTACACATTCCCTGTGTTTCCCAGATGAGGCCTTTGTTTATGCCAGCCCCTTGGATCCCCTGGTAGCTCAGACAGTAAAGCGTCTGCCTGCAGTGCGGGAGGCCTGGGTTTGATCCTTGGGTTGGGAAGATCCCCTGGAGAAGGAAATGGCAATCCACTCCAGCACACTTGCCAGGAAAATTTTATGGACTGAGGTCTACAGTCCATGGAGTCACAAAGAGTCGGCCACGACTGAGCAACTTCGCTTCACTTGGCTCCGAGGGTTTACCCCTCTCTCCTACCCTCTCCCTCCTCTGCCCCAGGGCTGGCTGCTGAGTCATCCTTCAGGTATTGGCTCTAAAGCCTTCCCTGGTCTCTTCATCTAAAAGATTCTCACTTCTTTGTACTTAGTGTATCCATCACTAATTTAATTCTTACTATTTCTCCAACTTAATAACTACTATTTGCATTTAGATTAAGGTTTATAAGGGCAGCAAAAATATTTCTTTTTCATCTTTAACTTCACAATCAAACAGTGCCTAGAATACAGCAGGTAATCACTAGACATGTCTCCAAGGAGTAGGTGCATTCCTATCACCTTGTGACTCAGAGCTCTGAAACTCCTTTCCAGGACCTGCTGCTCCTCCTGGTAAACAAAGAACAAACTGAACTGCATTTGCTGTGAATGTTATTTTCTCTGGGCAGTTGAAATGCAAAGCTTTTTGCTCACTAAATATTAAGAATAAAACTTATAAGGTTACATTGCATTGTTAAAATAATCTTTTAAAAGAATCTACAGAGGTAATTTTTTCCTTTTGCACTTTATAAAAAAAGATTAATATCAGTAAAGCAGTTAACCTCCCAGAGTATATCAATCAGTTTTGATAAGCACAGCCACCAGGGTCCCCAGAAAACTGCATTATGCTGAATCATGTTTCTTATCATGGTCCCACTGTGCCCTGGGTGTCTCTCTTAGCAGCATGAAGATAGGGAAAGATATTTTTATTTTTCACTTTATGCTTTTAATCAAAGGATAATTGTTTTACAGAATTTTGTGGGTTTTCTCATACATCAACAAGAATCAGCCATAGGTAAACCAGTGTCCCCTTCCTCCTGAACATCTCCCTCTCCACCCTTCTAGATTGTCACAGAGCCTCTGCTTGGGTTCCCTAAGTCTTCTAGTTGCCACAGAGACTTTGTTTGGGTTCCCTAAGTCTTACAGCAAATAAGGAAGGATATTTTAATCCATGGCTTCAGTGAAGATTAATGTGTCTGTGCTCTTGAACATTTCCTGTTTTTAAATTCAGAGAATTTCCCTTCATAATATTTGCCTTCATTATGAAGTCTGGTCTCACAAACCACCAATATGATTTTCATCTTATAACATTACTTATCTCCTGTTAGGTTATTTTATGTAAACCACATTGTAGCAACCCATTTTGAGAGACAACTAAGTGTGGAAGATGGTGGAGTCAACCAAACATGTGGAATGGCTACCCCAAAACTGTTTCTCACACTAGTGGAGATACTGTGAACAGTCCAAGTTGTCAGTAATGCTCGCCTTTGTCTAGTGGGGTGGAGGGAGACAGCCCAACAATCTATGGTTTCCTTCTCTATAAGAGGCTGGGTACCTACAACTTACCTTAGAGTTTTCTTCTCCCCACACCTCTCCATTTCCCCTTTTTTGATCCTTTCATCCTAGGATATCTCAACAAATGTCATTTGTATGATGGTTCAAATACCCCTCAAATGTTAATTACTCTCAAACATACATCTCTAATCCTGTGATTGCTCTCTTCCTTTCTGGTTCTTCTCTTCTCTGGAGTGCGGCCAGTGCCCTCAGTTTTTTCCTCCGAGGATTCACCTGAGATGCACTCCCTCTGTGTCACTCATGTCTTCTCCCTATGACAAGCACCTCACTTGTCAACCCACATGTTGTTCATTCCACTCTGCCTTATGTGTGATGGGTCATTGAGGCAGGTCCTCACACATTTCCGGGTTTTCTTATCTCTTGACCCAGGACTAGGATTGATTTTTTTGGTTCATTAGAGACTGGGACAGCCAATAAAAGGCTTCATTTATGGTGTGGGACACCCTAAGACTCTGTACAGCACTGAGCTACAGTTCAGATGACGGCTGCACTGTCAAGTGGGAGGTTTGTGAACACCTGAGTTCCCAGTAACCCGGGATGGACAGGAAGCATTTGCAAGGTACAAACTTTGCTGCTTTAATTAACTAGTATTTGAAGGTTGCTTATTACCTTCATGGCTTATCCTGTATTAAACTCATTTATGTAAATAACCTTCACCTGTTCCAAAGTCATATGATACATATATATGCTGCTGCTGCTAAGTCGCTTCAGTCGTGTCCAACCCTGTGCGACCCCATAGACGGCAGCCCACTATATATACATATACAACTAAGACCTGATGAAGTCATATATATATTTATGACTTCATCAGGTCTTAGTTGTGACATGCAGGATATTTTTGAGGCAGTATTTGGCTTTATTTATGCCGTATGAGCTTAACTGCTTCACAGCATGTGGGATCTCGGTTCCCTGACCAAGATCAGGTTCCCCAATCCAACCGATGTCCACTGTATTGCAAGTCAGACTCTCCAGCACTGAACCACCAGGGAAGTCCCAAGTCCATGTAATTTAAGTATAGAGCATACTCTACACTTATTTTTTAAATTAATTAATGTTTTTCGTTAAAGGATAATTGATTTACAGACTTTTTTTGGTTTCTGCCAAATGTCAACATCAGTCATCCATAGATATACATGTGTTCCTACTTCTTGAATCCCCCTCCCATCTCCCTCCCCATCCCACCTCTCTGGGTTGTTACAGAGCCTCTGTTTGAGTTCCCTCAGGCATACAGAAAATTCCCATTGCCTATGTATTTTACATATGGTAATGTAAGTTTCCCGGAGAAGGCAGTGGCACCCCATTCCAGTACTCTTGCCTGGAAAATCCCACGGATGGAAGAGCCTGGTAGGCTGCGGTCCATGGGGTCGTTAAGAGTCGGACACGACTGAGCGACTTCCCTTTCACTTTTCACTTTCATGCATTGGAGAAGGAAATTGCAACCCACTCCAGTGTTCTTGCCTGGAGAATCCCAGGGACAGGGGAGCCTGGTGGGCTGCCGTCTATGGGGTTGCACAGAGTCGGACACGACTGAAGGGACTTAGCAGCAGCAGCAGCAGCAGCAGCAATGTAAGTTTCCATATTACTCTCATCTCACATGCTAGCAAAGTAATGCTCAAAGTTCTCCAAGCCAGGCTTCAATAGCATGTGAACCATGAATTTCCACATGTTCAAGCTGGATTTAGAAAAGGTAGAGGAACCAGAGATCAAATTACCAACATCCACTGGATCATTGAAAAAGCAAGAGAGTTTCAGAAAAACATCTACATCTGCTTTATTGACTACACCAAAGTCTTTGACTGTGTGGATCACAACAAACTGTGGAAAATTCTTCAAGAGATGGGAATACCAGACCATCTGACCTGCCTCCTGAGAAATCGATATGAAGGTCAAGAAGCAACAGTTAGAACTGGACATAGAACAACAGACTGGTTCCAAATCAAGAAAGGAGTACGCTAAGGCTGTATATTATCACCCTGCTAATTTAACTTATATGCAGAGTACATCATGTGAAATGCTGGCCTGGATGAAGCACAAGATTGCAAAGAGAAATATCAATAACCTCAGATATGCAGATGATACCACCCTTATGGCAGAAAGTGAAGATGAACTAAAGAGCCTCTTGATGAAAGTGAAAGAGGAGAGTAAAAAAGTTGGCTTAAAACTCAACAATCAGGAAACTAAGATCATGGCATCTGGTCTCATTAGTTCAGTTCAGTTCAGTTCAGTTCAGTCACTCAGTCGTGTCTGACTCTTTGTGACCCCATGAACCGCAGCACACCAGGCCTCCCTGTCCATAACCAACTCCCGGAGTTCACCCAAATCTATGTCCATCAAGTCGGTGATGCCATCCAGCCATCTCATCCTCTGTTGTCCCCTTCTCCTTTTGCCCTCAATCTTTCCCAGCATCAGGGTCTTTTCAAATGAGTTAGCTCTTTGCATCGGGTGGCCAAAGTATTGGAGTTTCAGCTTCAACATCAGTCCTTCGAATGAACACCCAGGGCTGATCTCCTTTAGGATGGACTGGTTGGATCCCCTTGCAGTCCAAGGCACTCTCAAGAGTCTTCTCCAACACCACAGTTCAAAAGCATCAATTCTTCGGTGCTCAGCTTTCTTCACAGTCCAACTCTCACATCCATACATGACCATTGGAAAAACCATAGCCTTGACTAGATGGACCTTTTTGGCAAGGTAATGTCTCTGCTTTTGAATATGCCATCTAGGATAGTCATAACTTTCCTTCCAAGGAGTAAGTGTCTTTTAATTTCTTGACTGCACTCACCATCTGCAGTGATTTTGGAGCCCAGAAAAATGAAGTCTGACACTGTTTCCACTGTTTCCCCATCTATTTGCCATGAAGTGATGGGACCAGATGCTGTGATCTTTGTTTTCTGAATGTTGAGCTTTAAGCCAACTTTTTCACTCTCCTCTTTCACCTTCATCAAGAGGCTCTTTAGTTCTTCACTTTCTGCCATAAGGGTGGTGTCATCTGCATATCTGAGGTCCCATCACTTCATGGAAAATAGATGGGGAAACAAGGGAAACAGTGACAGACTTTATTTTGAGGGGCTCCTAAATCACTGCAGATGGTGACTGCAGCCATGAAATTAAAAGATGTTTGCTCCTTGGAAGAAAAGCTATGACAAACCTAGACAGCATATTAAAAAGCAGAGACATTAGAGATTTAAATATGGCAGAGGAGTAGATGGACATGGAGTACATCTCTCTCCATGGATACATCAGGAATACACCTTCAGACACAGAAGTGCATGCAGAACACCAGCCGAGAGCAGACAGGAGGACCTGACCAGTGGAAAAGAATATATAGAACCATGCAAAACCTGGTAGGATGAAGGAACTAGGGGGGGAAAAAAAACCAGGAGTGTTAGTAAGACTGGTCCTACCATCAGGTGGTGGGAGAACTGAATCAAGGGTCAGATTCCCACATCAGGGCAATTGTCTGAGTCAGAGGAGAAACATTTAAGGCTGAGAGTGAAACAGCTGATCTGTGGCAGTGTAAATGGAATGAGAATCAGACAACCCTTGCTATAGCCATATATATGCCAGGCAGGAACGTGGGTCTCCTGGAAGGGACAGCGACTGGGAGCTGGAGTTTAGGGATTGTGCTGCAATCCCAGGGTGAGGGCTGCTGTTGACTGTGGAGAGACTGATTGAGGGGATGTGAGGGAGGAGATTGTGGTGGGAAATGCCTGCGGAGGAAAGCCAGGCACCCATGGAAGCAAGACGATACTGGTGAGTCACACGTAGCAGGTGGAGCCATCACCACAGCCTCTCTCTCCCCACACGCCAGCATCTGCAGCTGAACTGTTGAGAGGCTGGCCCATCAAATGCCTGACACACTGAACTATAGATTAGGACCCCACCCAGGATGCCCCTTTAAGTACCTAAAGACTGGGCAAAGAGGCCTTCTGATAATCAGCTACAAGAGGCTCGATAAAGGACTCTGATAGGGCCATGACTCCTGTGGCAGAGGCAGTCCGTATCCCTGCACACTTGGTGCCGCCAGGGTCCCCGCAAGCCAAGCAGCTGTGCCAACTTCACGCTCAACCCTCACTGGGAAGAGCTGCCACAGGGGAAAAAAAAGTCTTGTGTTTATGTGCACAGGGTCAATTCTGTCATGTCTGACTATGCCACCCTGTAGACTGTGGCCTGCCAGACTTCTGTTTCAGGGAAGGGGGTTCTCCAGGCAAGAATTCTGGAGTGTATTGGCCAATACTGGTTGCCATACCCTTCTAGAGCACTATATTTCCTGCTGCCCTAGCCACCAACTCCCCTGGGTACCTGGTGCTGCCAGAACCTCTGCAACCAAGCAACTGCTCCATCTCCATACCTGGCCCTCACAGGGGCAAACCCAAGTCCTCCAGAGCAACCTCAGGACAAACCCAATTGAACAACCCACAGGTGGAGGTGGAAATAAAACTACAGTTGAAACCCAGGAGCAGTGTGACTAAGGAAGAAGACCCCAAACCTCCCATCAGCTGTACAAGCTACAGATTAAATCCACACAATCCACTAGGCAGACTCTGGGTCTGTGGAATATATAAAATGTCATTGAGAGCTCCCACAAAAGAAAACACACTAGTTCTGATAGCTGTGGACCTTGGAGGCAAGAACACACAGGAGTAGGACCAGGTTAGAATCTAAGCTGCTCCACAACAAGTCCAGAGATCAGCACAGTGTTGGATGGTATCCAAGCTAGGTGTTTTACTGTGACTCCCAGTGAAGGATAGGACTCTGACAGCAGTGACTCAAGAAAAACATTTATTATTCCTATGTTTTGACTTGTTCTGTAGATTCTTTGGATTTTTTTCCCTTTCCTTTCCTTTTTTTTTTTTTTAAACCCTTTCTGTTGTAGTTGTCAGTGTTATTGCTGCTATGAAAACGAATTAAACATTTGAGTTTTCTCTTTTTTTTACCTCCCTCAGTCACATTTTTTTATTGTAGTTATAAACCTCTCCCTCTACAATGGGCTTTTGAAGTTCTGTAGAGTTTTCCTTTTTTCTCTCTTTCTTTTTTTAATTTAATTTTTAAAACCTATTATTATTTTTTCTACATTTATTCCTTTGTTTGCCCTTCTTACTGTTCTTTTCCCCATGAAGTTAATCTTTAATGTATAAAAATCTTCTTCATCTACCTCTATTTATCTTTGCATATCTGTTCTTTCTTTCATTTTCTCTCAACATATTTGTTAGTTTTGTTTTCATTGCTTTATTCTGCAACTGGCATCTTGTTTTAGTTTTGTTTTCCAGTTTGTGCTTTAGTTAGTTTTGTTTTTAACTGGTAAATATAATTTTTGATTTCCTTTGTTCACCAGGTCAATCTACTGTACTTTATTTCAGTTGGACTGTTTTGACTTTAATTTTGGGTGTATATGTATATGTGTATATTCCATTATTTTAATTATTATTTCCCTGATTTTGTAACTGCCATATGTCTGGGGTTCACCTTTGGTTTCTTGCTTTTGGGTATCTGTTGTAAGCTCACTTAATGCCATAACAAACCACTTGTGGAATGCTTCGTTCCTGACCAGAGATCAAGCCCTGAGCCTTTGGAGTGAGAGCACTGACTCCAAGACCCTAGACTACCAGGGAACTAACCATAGGGAGTATCAGATACTATGAACTCACACAAAGGAAACCACTTGAATAGAAGACCTGGCATCACCCAACCATCAGTAGCACCCTGTGCAGGACACCTCATCTAAACAACAAACAAAGAAAAATTATAAACTAAATCATCAGCAGACAGGATTACCACCTCATTCAGCCTTGCCCATCAGAGGAAAAACAAAAAAAGAAAAACTCAACATGAGTTTCACCCTATACAAAGCTTACACAAACCACTAGACCAACCTAAGGAACACAGAAACCAAAAGGAAGAAAGAATTCAACCTTGAAGCCTGGGAAAAGGAGATCTCAAGCAGAAGTTAAAAAAATAATAATTATGAAAAGGCAGAGAAATACTACACAAATGAAGGAACAAATTAGAAACACAGAAGTCCAACTAAATGAAGAGGAAATAGGCAAATTACCTGAAAAAGAATTCAGGAAAAATGATAGTTAAAAACCTTGAAAACAGGGAAAATGCAAGAATGAATTATCAAAGACCTAGGAGAATTAAAAAAAATAAATGTGCAGAGGCAAACAACACAATTACTGAAATTAAAAATACTCCAGAAGGAATCAATAGCAGAATATCTGAAGCAGAAGAATGAATCAGTGAGCTGGAAGATAAAATGGTGGAAATAACTTCTGAAGAGCAGAATAAGGTAAAAAGAATGAAAAGAACTAAAGATAGTTTCAGAGACCTCTGGGACAATATCAAACACACCAACATTTGAACTATAGGCATCTCAGAAGAAGAAGAGAAAAAGAAAGGGTGTAAGAAAATTTTTGAAAAGATTATCCTTGAAAATTTCCCCAACATGGAAAAGGAAATAGTCAATCAAACCCAACAAACATAAAGAGTCCTATACAGGATAAATCCAAGGAGAAACACCCCAAGACACATAGTAATCAAGAGACAATCACTAAACACAAGGAAAAAATATTAAAAGTAGCAAGGGAAAAGCAACAAGTAACATACAAGGGAAACCCCATATGTTTCACAACTGATCTTTCAGCAGAAACTGAAACTTTCTGCAGGCCAGAAGGGAATGACAGGATATATTTAAAGTACTGAAAGGGAAAAATCTGCAACCAAGATTACTGTATCCAACAAGGATCTCATTCAAAATCGATGGAGAAATAAAAAGCTTTCCAGACAAGCAAAAGATAAGAGAATTCAGTATCATCAAACGAGCTTTAAAACAAATGTTAAAGGGACTTAAATAGTCAAGAAATACAAGAGAAGAAAAAAGATCTACAAAATCAACCCCAAATAATTAAGAAAATGTCAATAGGAACATATATATCAATAAATACTTCAAATAGAAATGGATTAAATGCTACAACCAAAAGACACATACTGGCTGAATGAATATGAAAACAAGACATATATACACGCTCTCTACAAAAACCCCACTTCAGACATAAAGACACATAGAGACTGTGAGTGAAAGGACAGAAAAATATATTCCATGCAAATGGAAATCAAAAGAAAGCTGGAGTAGCAATCCTCATATCAGATAAAATAGACCTTAAAGTAAAGAATATCACAAGAGACAAGGAAAGGCACTACATAATGATCAAGGGATCAATCCAAGAGGAAGACATCACAATTGTAAATATCTATGCACCAAACATAAGAGCACTTCGATACATAAGACAAACAGTACAGACATAAAAGGAGAAATCAATAGTAACACAATAATAGTAGGAGACTTTAATACCCCACTGACACCAATGGAAAGATAATCAAAACAGAAAACTAATAAGGAAACACTAGTCTTAAATGGTACATTAGGTGAGATGGATCTCATTGATATCTTCATAAGATTCCATCCCAATGCAGAATACACATTCTTCTCAAGTGCACATAGCACATTCTGAAGGATAGATCACATATTGGGTCACAAATCAGACCTCAGTAAGTTTCAAAACATGAAATCATATCAGGCATCTTCTCCAACCACAATACTATGAGACTAGATATCAATTAAAAGAAAAAAAAAAGAGACTGTAGGAAGCACAACACATGGAGAGTAAACAGTATTTTTCTAAATAACCAACATGTTACTGAAGAAATCAAAAGGGGAAAAAAATTTATTTTTATAGAAACAAATGACAGTGAAATCACAACATCCCAAAACCTACCAGTTCAGTTCTGTTCAGTTCAGTCACTCAGCCATGTCTGACTCTTTCTGACCCCAAGAATAGCAGCACGCCCAGCCTCCCTGTCCATCACCATCTCCTGGAGTTCACTCAAACTCACATCCATCAAGAAAGTGATGCCATCCAGCCATCTCATCCTCTGTCATCCCCTTCTCCTCGTGCCTCCAATTCCTCCCAGCACCAGAGTCTTTTCCAATGAGTCAACTCTTCACATGAGGTGCCCAAAGTACTGGAGTTTCAGCTTTAGCATCATTCCTTCCAAAGAACACCCACGGCTGATCTCCTTTAGAATGGACTGGTTGGATCTCCTTGCAGTCCAAGTGACTCTCAAGAGTCTTCTCCAACACCACAGTTCAAAAGCATCAATTCTTTGGTGCTCAGCTTTCTTCACAGTCCAACTCTCATATCCATACATGACCACTGGAAAAACCATAGCCTTGACTAGATGGACCTTAGTCAGCAAAGTATTGTCTCTGCTTTTCAATATGCTGTCTAGGTTGGTCATAAATTTCCTTCCAAGGAGTAAGTGTCTTTTAATTTCATGGCTGCAGTCACCATTCACAGTGATTTTGGAGCCCCCCAAAATAAAGTTTGACACTATTTTCACTGTTTCCCCATCTATTTCCCATGAAGTGATGGGACCAGATGCCACAAAGTAGTTCTAAGAAGGAAGTTTATAGCAATACAATCCTACCTCAAGAAACAAGAAAAACAAAGAATAGACAACCTAATTTCACACCTAAAACAACTGAAAAAAGAACAACAACAACAAAACAACCAAAATTAGTAGAAGGAAATAAATCATAAAGATCTGAGCAGAAATAAATGAAAAAGACAAGAAAGAAGCAATAGTCAATATTAATAAAACTAAAAGCTGTTTCTTTGAGTACATAAACAAAATTGACAAACCTTTAGTCAAACTCATAAGGAAAAAGAGAGAAGAATCAAATCAACAAAATTAGAAATTAAAAAGGAGAGGTTACTCATTCTATGAGGCCACCATCACCTTAATACCAAAACCAGACAAAAATGCCACAAAAAAGAAAACTACAGGCAAATATCACTAATGAACATAGATGCAAAAATCGTCAACAGAAATCTAGCAAACAGAATCCAGCAACATATTAAAAAGATCATAAAAAAAAAAAAAAAAAAAAAAAAAGATCATACATCATGACCAAGGGGGCTTTATCCCAGGGATGCAAGGATTCTTCAGTATTCACAAGTCAATCAATGAGACATACCACATTAACAGGTTGAAAGATAAAAACCATATGATTCAACATCCATTTATGATAAAAACCCTCCAGAATGCAGGCCTAGAAGGAACATACCTCAACATAATAAAAGCCGTATATGATAAACCCACAGCAAACATTATCCTCAATGGTCAAAAATTGAAAGCATTTCCCCTAAAGTCAGGAATAAGGCAAGGTGCCCACTCTCATGATTACTATTCCACACAGTTTTGGAAGTTTTAGCCACAGCAATCAGAGCAGAAACAGAAATAAAAGGAATCCAAATTGGAAAAGAAGAAGTAAAACTCTCACTGTTCGCAGATGACATGATCCTCTATACAGAAAACCCTAAGGACTCCACCAGAAAATTACTAGAGCTAATCAATGAATATAGTAAAGTTGCAGTATATAAAATTAAAACACAGAAATCCCTTGCATTCCTATACACTGAGAAAATAGAAAGAGAAATTAAGGAAACAATTCTATTCACCATTGCAATGAAAAGAATAAAATACTTAGGAATATATCTACCTAAAGAAACTAAAGACCTATATATAGGAAACTATAAAACACTGGTGAAAGAAATCAAAGAGGACACTAATAGACGGAGAAATATACCAGGTTCATGGATCGTAGGAATTAATATAGTGAAAATGAGTATACTACCCAAAGCAATTTATAGATTCAATGCAATCCCTATCAAGCTACCAATGGTATTTTTCACAGAGCCAGAAAAAATAATTTCCCAATTTGTATGGAAATACAAGAAACCTCGAATAGCCAAAGCAATCTTGAGAAAGAAGAATGGAACTGGAGGAATCAAACTGCCTGACTTCAGGCTCTACTACAAAGCCACAATCATCAAGACAGCATGGTACTGGCACAAAGACAGAAATATAGATCAATGGAACAAAATAGAAAGCCCAGAGATAAATCCACACACCTATGGACAGCTTATGTTCGACAAAGGAGGCAAGAATATACAATGGATTAAAGACAATCTCTTTAACAAGTGGTACTGGGAAAACTGGTCAACCACTTGTAAAAGAATGAAAATAGAACACTTTCTAACACCTTACACAAAAATAAACTCAAAATGGATTAAAGATCTAAACGTAAGACCAGAAACTATAAAACTCCTAGAGGAGAGCATAGGCAAAACACTCTCTGACATACATTATGGCAGGATCCGCTATGACCCACCTCCCAGAATATTGGAAATAAAAGCAAAAATAAACAAATGAGACATAATTAAACTTAAAAGCTTCTGCACAACAAAGGAAACTATAAGCAAGGTGAAAAGACAGCCTTCAGAATGGGAGAAAATAATAGCAAGTGAAGCAACTGATAAACAACTAATCTCAAAAATATACAAGCAACTCCTGCAGCTCAATTCCAGAAAAATAAACGACCCAATCAAAAAATGGACCAAAGATCTAAATAGACATTTCTCCAAAGAAGACAAACAGATGGCTAACAAACACATGATAAGATGCTCAACACCACTCATTATCAGAGAAATGCAAATCAAAACCACAGTGAGGTACCATTTCATGCCAGTCAAAATGGCAGTGATCCAAAAGTCTAAAAGCAATAAATGCTGGAGAGGGTGGGAGAAAAGGGAACCCTCTTAGACTGTTGGTGGGAATGCAAACTAGTACAGCCACTATGGAGAACAGTGTGGAGATTCCTTAAAAAAGTGGAAATAGAACTCCCTTATGACCCAGCAATGCCACTGCTGGGCATACACATGGAGGAAACCAGAACTGAAAGAGACATGTGTGGCCCAATGTTCATCGCACCACTGTTTATAATAGTCAGGACATGGAAACAACCTAGATGTCCATCAGCAGATGAATGGATAAGAAAGCTGTGGTACTTGTACACAATGGAATATTACTCAGCCATTAAAAAGAATACGTTTGAATCAGTTCTAATGAGGTGGATGAATCTGAAGCCTATTATCAGAGTGAAGTAAGCCAGAAAGAAAAATACCAATATGGTATACTAATGCATATGTATGGAATTTAGAAAGATGGTAATGATAACCCTGTATGCAAGACAGCAAAAGAGACACAGATGTCTAGAGCAGTCTTTTGGACTCTGTGGGAGAGGGAGAGGGAGAGGGTGGGATGATTTTGGAGAATGGCATTGAAACATGTATAATATCCTAGAAGAAATGAATCACCAGTCTAGGTTTGATGCATGATACTGGACGCTTGGGGCTGGTGCACTGGGATGACCCAGAGGGATGGTATGGGGAGGGAGGAGGGAGGGGGGTTCAGGATTGGGAACATGTGTACACCCATGGCAGATTCATGTTGTTGTATGGCAAAACCAATACAATATCATAAAGTAAAAAAAAATAAATAATAAAATAACATTTTTAAAAAAAGGAAGAAAAAAAATATTTAGAAAAAATAAAAAAAAAGAAAGAAAGAAAACCCAGAGATAAATCCATGCACCTATGGACACCTTGTCTTTAACAAAGGAGGCAAGAATATACAATGGAGAAAGGACAATCTCTTTAACAAGTGATGCTGGGAAAACTGATCAACCACTTGTAAAAGAAAGAAACTAGACCACTTTCTAACACCATGCACAAAAATAAACTAAAAATGTATTAAAGATCTAAATGTAAGACCAGAAACTATAAAACTCCTAGAGAAAAACATAGGCAAAACCCTCACTGACCTAAGTCACAGAGGCATCCTCTATGGCCCACTTCCCAGAGTAATGGAAATAAAAGCAAAAATAAGCAAATGGAACCTAATTAAGCTTAAAAGTTTTTGCACAATGAAGGAAACAATAAGCAAGGTGAAAAAGACAGCCTTCAGAATGGCAGAAAACAATAGCAAATGAAGCAACTGACAAAGAATTAACCTCAAAAATATATAAGTGGCTCATGCAGCTCAATACCAGAAAAATAAAAGACCCAATCAAAAAATGGGCCAAAGAACTAAATAGACATTTCTCCAAAGAAGACGTACAGATGGCTAACAAACACATGAAAAGACGCTCAACACCACTCATTATCCAAGAAATGCAAATCAAAACCACAGTGAGGTACCATCTCATGCTGGTTAGAATGGCTGCTATCCAAGTCTACCAACAATATATGCTGGAGAGGGTGCAGAGAAAAGGGAACCCTCTTACACTGTTGGTGGGAGTGCAAACTAGTACAGCCACTATGGAGAACAGTGTGGAGATTCCTTAAAAAACTGGAAATAGAACTGCCATACCACCCAGAAATGCCACTGCTGGGCATACACACCAAGGAAACCAGAATTGAAAGAGACATATGTGGCCCAATGTTCATTGCAGCACTGTTTATAATAGCCAGGACATGGAAGCAAGCTAGATATCCATCGGCATATGAATGGATAAGACAGCCATGATGTATATACACAATGGAATATTACTCAGCCATTAAAAAGAATACATTTGAATCAGTTCTAATGAGGTGGATAAACCTAGAGCCTATTATACAGAGTGAAGTAAGTCAGAAAGAAAAACACCAACACAGTATATCAAAGCATATATATGGAATTTAGAAAGATGGTAATGATGACTCTATATGTGAGACACTTAAAGAGACACAGATGTAAAGAACAGACTTTTGGACTCCGTGGGAGAGGGCAAGGGTGGGATGGTTTGAGATAATTGCATTCAAACATGTATATTACCATATGTGAAATAGATCACCAGTCCAAGTTTGATTCATGAAACAGGGCACTCCAAACCGGTGCACTGGGCTGACCCTGAGGGATGGGATGGGGAGAGAGATGGGAGGGGGATTCAGGATGGCGGACACATGTACACCCATGGCTAATTTATGTGAATGTGTGGCAAAAACCACTACAATATTTTAAAGTAATTAGCAACCAATTAAAATAAATTACTTTTTTAAAAAAGGAGAGGTTACAACAAACTGCAGAAATTCAAAGGATTATAATAGACTATTATCAACAAAAACATGGCTACAGAATTGATAACCTGTAGAAATAAGACAGATTCTTAGAAAAGTTCAATCATGCAAGACTGAACCAGGAAGAAATAGAAATTATGAACAACCCAAATACAAGCACTGAAATTGAAGCTGTGATGAAAAAAACTCTCCCAGAAAACAAAAGCCCAGGACCAGATGGCTTCACAGAAGAATTCCAGCAAATATTTAGAGAAGAGCTAATGCTTATCCTTCTAAAACTCTTCCAAAAAATGGGAGATTATATACAGACTTCAGATTATACTACAAAGATACAGTCATCAAGACAGTATGGTACTGGCACAAAAACAGAAATATACAGCAATGGGACAAAATAGAAATTCCAGAAATAATCTCATGTCCCCATGGATACCTTATTTTTGACAAAGGAGGCAAGAATATACAACGGGGCAAAGACAGCCTCTTCAATAAATGGTGCTAGGAAAACCGGACAGCTACATGTAAAAGAATGAAATTGAATACGTCCTAACAGTATACAAAAAGATAAACTCAAAATGGATTATAGACCTAAGTGTAAGACTAGAAACTATAAAACTCTTAGAGGAAAATGTAGGCAGAACACTTTATGACATAAACCAAACAAGATCCCCTATGACTCACCTCCTAGAAAATGGAAATAAAAACAAAAGTAAACAAGTGGGACCTGATTAAACTCAAAGGCTTTTGCACAGCGAAGGAAACAATAAGCAAGGTGAAAAGACAACCCTCAGAATGGGAAAAACAATAGCAAATAAAAGAACTGACAAAGGATTAATTTCCAAAATATACAAGAAGCTCATACAACTCAATGCCAGAAAAACAACTGAATCAAAAACTGGGGAAAAAAACCTAAACAGACATTTCTCCAAAGAAGACATACTGATGGCTAACAAACACATGCAAAGATGCTCAACATTGCTCATTATTAGAGAAATGCAAATCAAAACTACAGTGAGATATCATCTCACACCAGTCAGAATGGCCTTCATCAAAAAGTCTACAAACAATAAATGTTGGAGAGGATGTGGAGAAGTGGGAATGCTCTTCCACTGTTGGTAGGAATGTAAATTGATACAGCCACTATGGAAGATGGTATGGATATTCCTTAGAAAACTAGCAATAAAACCACCATATGACCCAGAAATCACATACCTAAACATATACCCTGAGCAAACCAAAATTTAAAAAGACACATGTATCCCATTGTTCACTGCAGCACTGTTTACAATAGCTAGAGCATGGAAGCAAACTAGATGTCCATCAACAGATGAATGGATAAAGAAGTTGTGGTACATATACACAATGCAATATCACTCAGCCATGAAAAGGAACACCTTTGAGTCAGTTCTAATGAGGTAGATGGACCTATAACCTGTTATACAGAGTGAAGTGAGTTAGAACGAGAAAGATAAATATCATATTTTTATGCACATATATGGAATCTAGAAAAATGGTACTGAAGAATTTATTCACAGGGCAGCAATGGAGAAACCGACATAGAGAATAGACTTATGGACATGGGGAGAGGGGAGGAGAGGGTGAGATGTATGGAAAGAGTAACATGGAAACTTACATTATCATATGTAAAACAGACTGCCAACGGGAATTTGCTGTATGGCTCAAGAAACTCAAACAGGGGCTCTGTGTCAACCTGAAGGGGTGGGATGGGGAGGAAGATGGGAGGTGGTTCAGGAGGTAGGGGATATATGTATACCTATGGCTGATTCAAGTAGAGGTTTGACAGAAAAAAAAAATTCTGTAAAGCAATTATCCTACAATAAAAAAAAGTACATTAAAAAAAAAAAGCAGAGACATTACTTTGCTGACAATGGTCCATCTAGTCAAAGCTATGGTTTTTCCAGTAGTCATGTATGCATGTTATAGTTGGACTATAAAGAAAGCTGTCACCGAAGAATTGATGCTTTTGAACTGTGGTGTTGGAGAAGACTCTTGAGAGTCCCTTGGACTGCAAGGAGATCCAACCAGTCCATCCTAAAGGAAATCAGTCCTAAATATTTGTTGGAAGGACTGATGCTGAAGCAGAAACTCCAATACTTTGGCCACCTGATGAGAAGAACTGACTCATTGGAAAAGACCCTGTTGCTGGGAAAGATTGAAGGTGGGAGGAGGAGGGGATGACAGAGGGTGAGATGATTGGATGGCATCACCACTTCAATGGACATGAGCATGAGCAAGCTCCGGGAGTTCATGATGGACAGGGAGGCCTGGAGTGCTGCAGTCCATGGGGTCACAAAGAGTTGGACACAACTGAGCTACTGAACTGTTGTTGTCAGATCTAGTGTGATTTTTGTGGGAAAGCTCATTGTCCTTTTATATATTCCATAGATAACAGAGTCTGCCTAGTTGATCATGTAAATTTAATCTACAGTTTGTACAGCTGGTGGGAAGGTTTTGGGTCTTCTTCCTTAGCCACACTGCCCCTGGGTTTCAACTGTGGTTTTATCTCCACCTTGACATGTGAATTTTTTACTGGGTGAGTTGTCCTGAGGATGACCTGGAAGGCTTGTGTCTGCTGTGGTGAGGGCCAGATGACCCAAGTGCAACTTCTTGGGCCACAGGGTCCCTGGCAGCACTGGGTTCTCAGGGGAGCCAGTGGCTAAGGCAGCAGGAAACATGTGCTCTAGAAGGGCATAGCAACCAAGTCTAGTTCTTGCCTGGAGACTCTTACAGACAGAGAAGCCTGGCAGGCCACAGTCCACAGAGTCACAAAGAATTGGACATGACCAACTCTGCAAGCACAGATGCAAGATTTTTTCTAGACTCTGGCAGCTCCGTCCCAGTGGGGATGATGCATGGATGTGGCACAGTTGCTTGGATCATGGGGACCCTGGCAATGCCAGCTATGCAGGAGTGCTGGCAGCTATTGTCAAAGGGGATATGGTGCTATTAGGGCTTTTTATAGTCTGCGACAGCTCTGCCCTGGTGAGGATTGAGCATGAAGCTGGTTTAGCTGCTTGGGTCATGGGGACCCTGGTTATGCCAAGTGTGCATGGACACAGAATGCCTCAGCCACAGGAGCTGTGGCCCTATCAGAGTCTTTTTCTAGCTCCTGGTATCTGACGATCAGAAGGCCTCTGTGTCTGGTCCTTCTCTGTTGCTCTGCTCATTCAGGCACTTAATGGGCCCCCTTGGCTGGGGTCCTACTCTGTTGTTCTGAGTGTCAGGCACTTAAAGGGCCATCCTCCCTATTGTTCAGCTGCCGATGTGATGCTGGTGTGTGGGGAGAGAGAGGCTACAGTGATGGCTCCGCTCCCTCCACATGACTCAGGAGTATCGCCTTGCCTCCATGGCTACCTGGTTTTCCTCCACAGGCATTTCCCACCACAATCTCCTCTTTCCTGTCCCTTTGGGCTATCTCTCTGCATTCAGCAGCAGACCTCACCCAGGGTGGTATCAGACCTCACCCAGGGTGGTGATACCACCACCAGATACCACCCAGATACCTCCACAATCATTACACTCCAGCTCCCTCCCAGCCACTGTGCCTTCTAGGGGACTTGCATCCCTGTCTGGCCTACGTACGGCAAGAATTATTTGTGTGATTCCCACTGCATTTAGACTGTCACAGGTCAACTGCTTCACTCTCAGCCTCAAATGTTTCTCCTCTGTCCCAAACAATTGCCCCAGTGTTGGGGCTGGACCCCAGCTTCAGTTCCCCCACCTGGCAAAGGCAGGTCCAGTCCTACTTACTCTCCTCTTTTCCTCCCAACTTCCTTCATCTTACCAAGTTTTGCATGGTTCTATGTATTCTTTTCTGGGGATCAGGTTCTTCTGCCCATTCTCAGCTGGTGCTGCAAGCTCTTTTGTGTCTGAAGGTGTATTCCTGATGTATCCATGGATGTACTCCACGTCTACCTAATCCTCCTCCTTCTTGTTCCTCCATCAGCATCCTCGACACACAAGGTCATTTTACCCAGTAGTTGCTCAAAAACAAGGTTCTTTGAATTGACACATGTTCAATAAAACCACACATAACAAAGTTTAGAAAAATGTGTGTGTTGACAGAAAAAAAGAAAAAAGGCACAACCTAAAAGCTGAGAATTATGTTTTATTTGGTGAACTTTCTGAGCACATCAAGCCAGGGAAATAACCTCTCAGCTCCGAGGGACCGCTCTTAAGAAGTAACGGAAGAATCAGAATATACAGGAATTTTTCAACAAAAGCCAGATAGGTGGAACATCAAAAGATTATTGTTAATGAAAGAAAACCAGATATCTCAAGCTATGAATTTAATGCTTCTATATGTATGGGAAGATGCAAGAGTCTGGGCTTATTGAAATCACTCCTTTGATATAAACTTTAGCTTTCTGGAGCCAGTATCCCATGCTTTCCTGTCCTGAGTCCACTGGGTACACCAACAGGCTGGGGTGACTGAGGGCATGATGGCTGCAGCATTCTTTGTTTACTGATATGGCAGGTAACATTTTTCACTTGTGGGTGTGTTCTTAAGGAGGTAGAAAAAATTCCTTTCTAACTGCTGAAGTGAAACATGTGGTATGGATACACTGGTGATTTCTGACAATGTTCAAAATGAAACTAAGTGAATGCACTATTCAGTTCAGTTCAGTCGCTCAGTTGTGTCCAACTCTTTGCGACCCCATGAATCGCAGCATGCCAGGCCTCCCTGTCCATCACCATCTCCCAGAGTTCACTCAAACTCACATCCATTGAGTCAGTGATGCCATCCAGCCATCTCATCCTCTGTCGTCCCCCTTTTCCTCCTGCTGCCAATCCCTCCCAGCATCAGTCTTTTTCAGTGAGTCAACTCTTCACATGAGGTGGCCAAAGTACTGGAGTTTCAGCTTTAGCGTCATTCCTTCCAAAGAACACCCAGGGCTGATCTCCTTTAGAATGGACTGTTGGATCTCCTTGCAGTCCAAGGGACTCTCAAGAGTCTTCTTCAACACCACAGTTCAAAAGCATCGATTCTTCGGCGCTCAGCTTTCTTCACAGTCCAATTCTCACATCCATACATGACCACTGGAAAAACCATAGCCTTGACTAGATGGAACTTTGTTGGCAAAGTAATGTCTCTGCTTTTCAATATTCTATCTAGGTTGGTCATATCTTTTCTTCCAAGGAGTAAGGGTCTTTTAATTTCATGGCTGCAATCACCAAGTACTGGGTATATTTTAAAAAATGAAAACTAAATTGTACTGCTTTTACAAAAAGAGAGTTTTGTTTTCCTGACACAGCTATTTCTCAAGACAATACGAAATATTTGCTTTATTATATTAAGGGATAATTTGGCTTTAAAAAAAAGGACAATTATCATTTATTAAAATGTTTTATAAGTTCAATATGAAATTAACAGAGTCAAATTTTGAAAGCAGTAATATCTAGGAAGTGAGCAGCAGTTTTTATCCAAGGAAGTCAAAGTTCCCATTTAGAATGCATTTATGTACCTGTTATGTTATGTCCCATGCTGAAGGGATGTGAAAATTCAACAAATATCCAATTGAACCTGGAAAGATCCAAGTAGGGTGGGCTTAGGCCCAGCATAGGCTGGATAGAGAGGAGAGATCTTGCACAAGTGTGCCCCCAGGAAGAGAGATCTGGTAGCTTGGCCAATGGAATTTCTGTTAGAATGAGATGGCCAGGCACCCATCAGGTTATTAATTCTTTTGGATCTTCTGTGTATAAATCTATTCCATGGAAACTACATGTCAAGGTAGAGGAAGTAAGCATTGAAAGTCATTATACAGAGTCATAGAGTGAGAATCAGGAATACAATATGAAGTCAAGAGCTTGAAGCTGATTAGAAAGCAGTTTTCTGCTTTGCTTTTCTATCTCCTTTTATCTCCTGATAAGCTGCCAAGGAATTCCCCAGACACCTTAGAAAGAAAAGACCGTTTCTTACTCTGCAAAGACATGAAAAGTAGTGTTCTTATTTTCAGTGTCACAGTATACCTTCATAAAAGCAAAATCATTTGAAAGAGACTAATAATATCAGTACATTTTTGTTTTTTGTCTCCAGCTCCCGACACAAAGTTCCTAAATCCCTTTGATTTCCTGAGTGATAGGAGTGTCTTTTATTCCAGTGAGGAGACTCTTGGTGGGCTCCTGGATGACTTCAGTATGGGGGTTAGTCACCAGAAAGACCAAACCGTGATCAGGAGCTTGGAACTTTCAGTCCCACCTCCCATCCTCTGAAGTGGGGAGTAGGGGTGGGGGTGGGGAGGTGTGGGGGTAGAGATTGAATTAATAACTGTTCATGTCCACCCATTGAAGGATTCACACAGATCTCTACAGATTTCTGGGAGCTTGAGGTCAGTTAACAAATCTGGATGCTGGGAGGATGGCCCACACCAGGCCTATGGAGAGTGAAGTTCCTGTGCTAGGGACACTTCAGGATGTGCCTCCATGTATTTCTCCATCTGATTGTTAAGCCATATCCTTTATAATAAGCCAGTAAGTATATTTCCCTGAGTTTTGTGAGCCATTAAAACAAGTATCAAGTCTGGAGAGGACACTGTGGAAACCTACCATTCGTAACCAGCTGGTCAGAAGCATAGGTGGCATCTAGGATTTGCACCTGCAGACTGAAGTGAGAGCATCTTGTGGGGTTGAGTCCTCAGCCTGTGCGTTCTGCACTAAGTCCAGGGAGTTTGTGCCAAGACTGAATTGTAGGACACCCAGCTAGCGTCTGAAGTGTGGGGAAACAGCATGCACATCTGTTGTCAGAAGTGTTACAAGTGGAGGAAACAAGATTTTTCTAATTTGCTAAGAAATTAAACAAAGATTCAAAGCTGAGCTATTCTGATATCACACAACCTCAGTTTTCTTATGATTTAGGAAATATAAGTGACCATTTTCCCAACTGACTTTTTTTTTTTTTTTGAAAGGAACAGTAGTAGTCTCTCTGGAATAATGCAGGCAACAATTTACTGCAGGCAGTGATTTAATTTTGAGATCTTTCTCAGTTGTTGTTATCACCTTTGCAAATCTGTGGCTGGATTTCACTCCACTATTCCGACTTCTCTCCTGGTTTATTGATGGCTAGGTACATTCCAGATGGTTGATGGGGGAGAGACCTCAACACCTGATCAGATGATGTCTCTATCAGCCCTTCCAACAAATTCTGTGATGACTCCTGGAAACTTAATTTGCTGAGTTTTCTTCAGATACAGCAACTCTGTGTGCAGATTAAATGACTAAGGGTTTTGTTTTTGCTTTTTAACCCTCCCAGGGGAATAAATATTACAAACTAAAATCATAATAGAAAATATTATGTTTTATTGATACTGAATTGGAAAACAAGTTTATGATACTTATTTGCCTTGGTTCACAAGTCCTCATGTTACTCTTAGAGCAATAGAAATAAGGCATCACCTAGATCTTATAATTATGGTCATTGCCAGGTTAAAAAAAAAAAAAAACTAGATTATGAAATGTTTCCTAAATTTAGTCACTGATACAAGTTGTACATTGATATAATACCTTATTTAAAATATGTGCTGGTTTTGTGGATTTATGTGTGGTTATACATTATTGTTCAAAAGTGTTTTTTTAAGGCATAGCCTGAAAATAGCTGTCAAGATGTTTAAGACCTTAGACAATCTGAAACAATTTGAGGTGAGAGGGAGGTCAAGACACATATATGTTCTTTCCACCTTAACTAAAGGCAGGATCCTGAACACTGTTGCAGTGTTATTCACAAGATGATTTATCTTTTATGTTCCTAATAACTGTATCCTACCATCCACTTGTTCTACATAACTGAATCACCTCTTCAGTTTTCAGTGTAAGAGCCGAAGGGAAGGAGGAAGATGCTCCAAGCTGGTCACATCCAGCAGATTGGGACCTCCTGGGCCAGGTCACCACCATTCCTGCCCCTTGACTGCCCAACCACCATTGGCATTTTCCGCAGTTCATCACTAGCTTCCCTGGCTTCTGGTGGTGCACACGAAACTGGGTAAACTCACATGTGTTTGCCAAGTGACTGCATGATTCCTTAAAAATTGAAAAAATAATACTGGATCCTTAAGACTAAAAGAATAAAACGAGGATTACAAAGTTTTAAAATATATACAGTAATACAGTGTCCATGGAAATACAAGATTAGCATTGGACTGAACACTTTCTATTCTGCCAAGTTGTTTAAAAAAAAATAACAAACCATCCCATTTACCATACGTATATTTACACATATGCACAGATAGTGATTCTAAAACTTTGGAAAACACTTTACATTTTCCTTGTGTTTCCTGAGTTTTCTATTGGCTCTTAAATATCACAGAGCTGTGAAAACTTCTGTATAAGTTGTACATTGTCACCATGAGAAAGTACCACAAACACAGTGGTTTGAAACAAAACAGATTTATTTATCCTGTAGGTCTGTAGGTCAGAAGTTCAATGAGGTCTCGCTGGGCTAAGACCAAGGTCTCTGTTATAGTCAAGGCAAGGAAGTGATTTCCTTCTTTCCCAGTTTCCTGAAGGCCTTCCTTCATCTGGAAGCTAACAATGAGCATCTTTCGGACTCTTCTTAAGATTGTCATATCTCTCACCAGCTGGGGAAAGTCCTCTGCTTTTAAGAACTTTTGTGATTAGACTGGAGCCCATAAGGACCACCTCCCCATACCTTGACAGGTAACATAGTCACAGGATCAGGGTTTCAGGACAAGGATTTCTTTGATGAGGAGCATTATTCTATGAACCACAGTTCATTACATGGGCCCTGCTAGCGAATGCCTGGATTAGATTCCTGAAAAGGGAAGGTGGTCAGTGGGCATAGTCTGAGAAGTGGAGGAAGGAAAACTGGAGAACCAGAAAAACCTGGTGGCTGATTTCCTTTCAAAATGTTGCCTAGTGACACCTGGGAAAATCATCTGGCTTGATTTGTGACCCATCATACAAGGTTAGGATTTGCACTGTGCTTCTTTGAAATTCATTTTTACATCACCAGATCCACAGATTGGCATAATATTTGTGGCATAAACAGAAACAAAGCTTAGACCACCATCTTTCTTTGTCCCAGTGTCTGGGCAAAGTGTCATCAAGGACAGACGAATGGTGGCAGGCACATTTGCCTAGCTTTCGGCTTTGCAGTCATAAGCAGATACAGCCTCCCTAGAAACACCAGCATGAAACATCCTGGATGCTGCAGGGCCCCCGAGTGTTCAATTCAGCCTTGGTGCTAGTTCTTCCTTTATGTAAAGCTCTTATCTTCTTTTTTAGTACATTTTGTTTCCTTCAATTGTGATTATTGGTTGAACAGAGAGAATTTAATTTGCTTAATTATAAAAGAATGTCTTCCAGATTTTAATAGGTTTTAAAAAGTAGATATGTCATATAAAGAAAATGTGTCATTGATTATGTATATTGCACTCAAATGTAATTCTACATTTTGAGATAGTTCTATACAGATCCTAAACTGTCATATATTTCATTGCAATAAAATTCCATTATTTTTTCTTACATTTTATTATTCCTGTTATACAATACAAAGGTACTGAATGTACTGTAAGATTTTGATGGTTATTTTTTTTCACTGCAGCCTTGCAAAGATTTAGTTGCATATTCATAACCACTGGTGACATGGTGCCAAGTGCTGAAACAATTATTCAGTGAATTCTTTGCATGACACTTCAGGGGAAATGATAGAAGTGCTGAAGCTGGGTTCTATTTTAAGACCTTCAGCTGATGATCATTAGTATTTCATAAAGGAACATTGCACAGCTATGGAAAGGTTCAAGACGATGAGAAACGAACCACAGATAATTAGATAGAAGGAAAAATAATATAGAGTATGGTGAAGACTGTTTCATAAACACTATCTTTATGATTGAAATCATTCAATTCTAGAATAAATACTCCAACTTATGTTATAAAAGTTACTGTTTGTACCTATTTCATGAGAGCTAATATACAACCCCTAAAGATCTTATCTATTAAGTAATATAGGAAAAACAAAAGCCATCATATTGAAATGTTGTTCCAACTGACAACAAAATGATAAGCAGAACTTCCTGTCTCAGCAGAAACTGAGGCAAATGAGTTTAAAGTTTTACTCAAGTTCTCACAGGGCTTCCCAGGTGCCTCAGAATCTGCCTGCTAATACAGGAGCCTCAGGAGACTCAGGTTCAGTTCCTGGGTCAGGAAGATCCCCTGGAGGAGGAAATGGCAACACATTCCGGTAATCTTACTGGAATAATCCCATGGACAGAGTAGCCTGGTGGGTGGCAGTCCACAGGGGTTGAAAAAAGTCAGGCATGACTGTGCAACTGAGCATGCACGCACGCACCCAAGTTCTCACAGGTGGTAGTGCTAACCAGAAATCCAGTCTTCTCATTTCTTCCCCTGCAATTGTTCTAGTGGGTTGTGCTGCAGTTCACAGAAACATGCTCTTTATTGTGCAATAATCCCTGTTGCAATATGAGTTCATTTATCACAGTCCATTCTAAAGGAGATCAGCCCTGGGTGTTCTTTGGAAGGAATGATGCTAAAGCTGAAACTCCAGTACTTTGGCCACCTCATCGAAGAGTTGACTCACTGGAAAAGACTCTGATGCTGGGAGGGATTGGGAGCAGGAGGAAAAGGGGACGACAGAGGATGAGATGGCTGGATGGCATCACCGACTCAATGGATGTGAGTTTGAGTGAACTCTGGGAGATGGTGATGGACAGGGAGGCCTGGCGTGCTGCGATTCATGGGGTCGCAAAGAGGCGGACATGACTGAGCGACTGAACTGAAGTGATCACAGTGAAAAGCAATGACAAGAGAAATTCAGTACTCAACCATTTAACCAGTTTTCCTTTGCATATTTGTTCAAACACTATCTAAGGAATGGGAGAACATGATTCAGACAAGACCTTTTTTAAAGACAAGCTTATTCTCCGAGTTAGAGCCAATATCTTCTAATGAGCTGAGAAAAAATACACTGGAATTTTGCTTCTCAGCAGAAGTTCATGATTCCCATCTCTAAGAGCAGGGAAAGAGGCAAAGCAAAATCAGCTCATAATGATTTCTTTAAAAATTACTAATTTGATTGTGGTATGAATGACATATAATATTTGCACATAATTAAAAGATAAAGTTTGAAGAATTTTAACATATGTATGGACCCATAAAACCATAGCCTCAATCCAGACAGTGAGTAGACTCATTGGGCCCTTCACATGAAATGAAATTTGCTCACTTGTGTCTGACTCTTTGCAACCCCATGGACTACACAGCGCATGGAATTCTCAGGTCAGAGTATTGGAGTGGGTAGCCTTTACCTTCTCCAGGGAATCTTCCCAACCCAGGGATCAAACCCAGGTCTCTTGCATTGCAGGTGGATTCTTTACCAGCTGGGCCCTTCGTGCCTCTTGGTAAATCCTCCTTTTCATCACCCTTCACTGACACTCCCTTCAGCCTCTAGGACCCAGGCATTTGCTGCTTTCTGTCACTATAGATTATTTTTAGTTATGAGAATTTTATGGAAATGGAATCATAACCTTTGCAATCCTTTTTGCCTGGCTTCTTTCCCTCAGTATAGCTATTATGGAATTCACCCATGTTGTGGCATCCATCAAGATGTCATTTCTTGTTATTGGTGAGTAGTATTCCATTGTATCCAAAGAATGAGGAATACATTGCTGTGTATCGGGCTTCTCAGGTGGCTTAGTGATAAAGAACCTGTTATCAATGTAGGAAATGTGGATTTGAACCCTGGGTCAGGAAGATCCCCTAGAGAAGTAAATGGCTATCCACTCCAGTATTCTGGCCTGGGGAATCCCACAGACAGAGGAGCCTGGTGGACTACAGTCCATGGGGTTGCAAAAGAGCTGGACATGACTTAGTGATTAAACAACGACAACAACACAAACAAAATTAAGGGTAAAAAAAGTAAAATAGGAAAAAGAAAGCATAATATGCTCCTATTTATCTAAGAAATAAATATGGAAAACAATGGAAAGAAAACCAAAATATATTTTAAGTAGTTGTATGTTAGAGAAAAAAGGGAATGGAGCAGAGGAAATGGTGACAGAGTAGACTTCTTTAAATATATTTTATACATGTGACTTTGTAAACATAAAAATATTTGATGTAAACATGAAACAAATTTAAATTTAAAAATTTGCACCCATACAATAAAGGCAAAAAGAAACAAATGCATCTGTGACACACTGATAACATAACTATACAGTGACTTCAAAATACAGTTGACTACACATTCATGCAGGGAAAATTCCAAAGACAAAAAAAATGAAGACAAAATAAGGCTTAAAATGTTTTCAATAATAATATTGCTGCTGCTGTCCTATAGTTATTCTAAGGCTGAGGGTATAAACGACAGGACCCTGTGGGCCTTCCTAGAATAAGAATCCCCAACCCTGACAAGTCCTCCTCCTGCCTTTTGTCTGTAGAAAAACTTTAGTCAAAGAATAAGTTTAGTCAGAGAAGTGAGAAAATGTGAAAGAAAGGAAAACAGTCAAAAAGACAAAATAATAATACTTTAGCCTTTAAACAAAGTCAGGGATCTTTAGTTCTTCAAGGGCTGTAGATAATATTGAGACATGTCTTTTGAGCTGTTTTGCAGATAATGAAACCCTCACCAGGTGGAAGAAGTTAACTGTATGCTACCTACAAGGATATAGAGCCCAGAACAGCTGGAACAGGAAGGTCAGTGATGTTGACTCTCAATTACCTCATAACCAGCCAATCAGAAGACTGTCCATGAGAGGATCACACACACCCTCCCATCACCCTATCTTTTAAAACCTTTCCCTGAAAACCATTGAGTAATTCAGGTCTTTTGGGCACTAGCTACATGAACTTCTCACTTGGCCTCTGCAGTGTGCATGGAGCTTTATTTCAGTGCAACCTGGTGTCAGTAGATTGCTCTTATTGCCTACGGGCCAGGGGACACAAGTTTGATTCAGTAACAGTAACCGCATATTGTGGGACAAAGCAAATGGGTAAATTGTAGTGGAATTACTGAGAAGATGGTTCTTCAGCATGAGAGAAAGATGATGGTAAGATAAATTACATTAAAAAAATAGCATATAACCTGAAATTAAACTCTAAGATAAAATATATCATGAACTAATACAAAATGGATATGCATTTCCTCAGTCTGTCTGTTCACTGAAAGAGAAACCAATTCAGTACCAAAAGTCCCCTCTAATATCAAGATTGTGGCCTGTAAGTAACATTTCCCTTTAAAGAATACCAGTGCTCCTTGAGCAACAAAATACAAAGAAAATATAAGGGAACTAAAAATAACTGTGTGCATGCACAGTTGGGACAAATCATGTACAACAAGATACAGAAAGAACACAAAACCTACCAGCTGCCCCCTTTGAGGAGCCGGGAATACCACCAAAGCACTGGACAAACCACCTAAGCCACGTCTCCAGCCCAGTCGGACCCACAGGTCTGCCTCTACCCTCACCCTATTTAAGAGTTCACCTCCTCCCCGCTCAGGGAGCAAGGAAGGGAAACTGTTACTTGTTTTCCCTCCATTGTGCTGCAGCATGAGTCCTAGCAAAGCCCTGCCTGAATTCTTGGTCTGGCCCCTTATCAATTTCTATTGATTAAAGAGTCTAAGAATCCTGGTTGCTAACAGATTGAAACACATCCACTATGTAAAAACACATGAGTATATACTGTTACCTTAGCAACATGGAAGGTTTCACAATAATAACCTCCGTGAAACTGCCGGATGCTATGGAACCAGTTAGTATACTATATATTTGAAGACAATAAGAAATTACTCTTCACTGATTTTTTAAAAAAATTTACTATTTTCAAATATATAGTCAATATTTAAATGTTCTTGATTGTTTCATGATTTTTTTTTACACTTACTCTAAATAAAGATTGAAATAAAGTACATGTCTTTGTTCAATGTATGTTTTCAGTTCAGTTCAATTGCTCAGTCGTGTCTGACTCTTTGCAACCCCATGGACTGTAGCTTACCAGGCTCCTCCACTCATGGAATTTTCCAGGTAAGAGTACTGGAGTGGGTTGCCATTTCCTTCTCCAGTCCATCAAATGTAATGTATGTCAAATATATAAAAATGTATGTTTTAAGTCTCTTTTAATCAGTGGGATCACTTTCCTCTGTTTATCTTGGCAGTTTATTCACGGAAGATGAATGAACTTACCTTGAAAAGTTTCCTATAGTCTGGATTCGTTGACACAAGTCATTAATATCTTCCTCTGTTCCTCATGTTTCATGGAAATAGGTTATTAGATCTGGAGATGATAAGTTTACATTTGACTTTCTTTCCTTTTTTGTTAAGATAACTTCATGAGTGGCGGCATATAGCTTTAAAACTACCTGGTTCCATAGCATCCTGCAGTTTTGCTGAGGTTGTTGTTTTGAAACCTTCCATGTTGTTAAGGTATCAGTATTTATTTACTTACGTGTTTAAATATAGTTCCCTGGTGGCTCAGAGGGTAAAGCATCTGCCTGTAATGCGGGAAACCCGGGTTCGATTCCTGGGTCAGGAAGATCCCCTGGAAAAGGAAATGACAATCCACTCCAGCACTCTTGCCTGGAAAATCCCATGGACGGAGGAGCCTGGTAGGCTACAGTCCATGGGGTCGCAAAGAGTAGGACATGACTGAGCGACTTCACTTTCACTTTAAATATAGTGAATGTGTTTCCATATGCTATCAACCGGGGTTCTTGGACTCTTCAATCAATAGAAATTGGTAAGAGGCCAGAAAGATTGAAGGCAAAAGGAGAAGAGGGGAGCAGAGGATGAGGTGGTTAGATAGCATCACCAATTTAATGGACACGAACTAGGGCAAAGTCCAGGAGATAATGAGGGACAGGGAAGCCTGGCTTGCTGCAGTCCATGGGGGTCCCAAAGAGTCTGATACAACTTAGCGACTGAACAACAAAAAGTTCATTGATTTAGGCATGATTATTTACAGATAAAATCTTGTGATGTTTGGGACTTTAATAATAATCAAATAATCAAAATAATCCAGGGTGGGAAAGGGGAGTAGTATACATGAAACAAAATTAACCATGAGTTCAAACTGTTACCTTAGCAACATGGAAGGTTTCACGATAATAACCTCCGTGAAACTGCCGGATGCTATGGAACCAGTTAGTATACTATATTGCACTATATTGTACTAATTGTACTATACTGTATTGAAGACAATAAGGAATTACTCTTCACTGATTTTTAAAAAAAATTTACTATCTTCAAATATATAGTCAATATTCAAATGTTCTTGATTGTTTCATGATTGTAAAACTGGGGATGATAACTAAAGGGTTCACTATAACATTCCCTCTAGAATTTTTATAATAACTTTTAAATAAAGCAAATCAAAACATAAAAAAAAAAACTAAAAGGAAATATCCTCTCAAATAATATACAAATAAAAGACAATATAATACACTAAATACATCAATACATCAATACATCAAATACATAAAAATAAATGAGATAATAATGATATTTTTAAAGTAAATTCTTTGCTCACTATTGAGATTGCTAGGGTACAAGCTCATTATTTGTGAAAGTCTGTAAATACTGAGAGAAAACTTTGTATAACCGAGTAACTTTTGCCTCGTTGGAGGTTTATAGGAACATAGCATCCATACCTACTCAAAGAGCTGCAAGAACAAAGGATTACAACACCAAGAAGCTTGCGACAATGAACCACATCCCTTCCCTTTTTAATAGGAGTCTAAATTCTAACTTGGGTAAGATGGTCTTTGAGATAGTAGGCCACCTTCTTCTCGGTGTGCTGGCTTTTCAGATGAAGTCAGTATTCTTTGCCCCAGCAGTCTGTCCATTTATTGGCCTGTCATGAGGTAAGTAGTACAACCTGGACTTGGGAAAATAGAATAACAGGTAACAAAAGTAGGAGGTAAATAATTTCCAAAGCTGTGTTTTGTAAACTCCAGTGAAATAGTGGAACTGGCAGCATCAGTGGCTGATAAAAACCATTAGGTAAAGTGTTGCAAAGAACTTTATAAAGTATGAAGTGAGTTCATGGCACTTGAACCTCTTTCTTATTCTTAATGTTAGTCAACAAGGGACAACCTGGCAGGGTGTGCTTCTGATATGATGCACTAGAAAGCATCCTGCCACTTATAAAGTATTCCTAACCGTAAAGCTGGACTAGAGCCTAAGGAAGACTCTCTATGGATCTACCATCAGCTTCAGAATATGCAGGAGGAAGCAGTAATTCAAATCCAAAGTATAAGATAAATCTTAGGACAAGGGATGCAATTTCTTTAACAAAGGCATAGCACAGTAAAGGGGGTGGGTTGTGGGTATTCTTGAGGAAAAAGGCTCAGGAGACCTGCAGGCCATATGCAGTGTGGGCCTTGCCTGCATCCTGATTCAAACAGTCTAATGTTTAAAAGACATCTTTATTCTTTGTAGGACAATCCAGGAAACTTGTACATTGATCAGATATTAGACAAAGATGATAAGGAATTAATGTTATTTTAGGGGGTTGTGATATTAGTGTTCTGCTTTTGTTAAACAAACAAAGCCATCATCTCATAAAGGTACCTACTTAAATATTTGCAAGTGAAATGAAGTGGTGTTTGCTTTAAAATATACCAGCCGCCCTCCCCAGAAAAAGTGGCAGAAGACAGAAGAAATGGAAAAACTAAATGAACACGTGACACAGGAAGAGTAGAAAGGAAGTGGAGCCACTTGATGAGTTCTCGGTGGTTCAGTGTTCTGTGCAATCAGCTTACAACATGTTTGAAAATTCCATTAAAATTTGAAAAAAGAAAAAAACTACTTCTTCGTTCTTCTTTGTTCAATATGATATATCAATTACCAAGTGTTACAAGAGCATAATTAATGTTCAGTTTTCTGCTTTTGGAAAACATACGTAAATCAAATTCTGAAATTAATTTTGCTTTTTTCTTCATCCTTATGGAGCTTAGAGTCATATTTTTATTGCACCATACAAATGTTTTCAGAATTCCAAGAAGCAGAGTATAGGTTTCATCTGGCAAAGAGCAAGCAGCCTCATTTATAAGGATATGTTTAAACGTGACTAAAGTACAAATGGATGTACTGGAAGCTAGTAAGTGTGAATGTTGGAGCAGTTAATGAAAAGAGTCTTTAGGGGGGTTTGTATATAAAAGAAAGGAAAATAAAAAGAAACTCACTCCACATTCTCACCTTAGCCATGGAAAACCTTTGTGATGATTCATTATATGTTCAGATTACTTATTCACAGAAAAGTCCTGAAATACCATCACACCAAGTGCCTAATGACGTATTAATCACTGAACGCTCACCGCAGTCTTGGCTGCAGACTTTGGTCTCTGCACTGGGAGGGCTGGAGAAGACAGCCTGTCTTAGATAAAGGAGGATAAAGCCCCCCAGACACAGGACTGTCCAGACCCCTACTTTGTTGATGAGACTGGGGCGCCGGTCTCGCTGATTCCAAGCTCATGAAGATGGGAGAGGACCAGAGAGGACATGCTAAGTGAGATTCTTTTTAAATGGTTGCTTTTCCTCCCTTTTGTGTCTGTGTCTTAAACCATGGGAAAATGAATTCCACAAACAAGTTTCTTGGGGTCCATTCTTCCTACCATTGTGGGATCTTGCGGGGTAAGCTGTCTGCAGTCCTCTGAACTGGCTGTACAGAAGCAACTGGCATGTGAGTCTAGGAAATAGAACTCAAAACCCGCTGCAAGCATATTGCTCCTTGGCAACTGAAACAGGTCTAATCTGCTCTGGGGAGAGCCCAACCTCTGCAGTCATTTGTCTCATCTGCTCAGCTCCTGCCCCTGTGTTAATCAGTTCTGCAGAGCTGCCGCAGAGAAAGTACTGGAGCGCGTTCACCTGTGCACGAGCCCCGGGCCTGTGGTACCAGAGAAGGACGTGTCTCCCTTTCAAAAGCAGCAAAAAACACAATGATCCAATTTATCAGTACTGAATTTTTTATTTTTAACTAAAGGGAGAGGAGGGGAAAACTGATCCTGTAATAAGTGTATCCAAGGGCTTCATGGAGTCTATTTCTCTTTCCCTCCTGTCAGACAAACTGTACTTCCAGAGAGAAGCAGGGTGTAAAGGTTACTGAACTCAGGTTTGGCTGCTCCCTGCTCAAAAGCCAATAGTCGAGGGGCAAGTGTTAGTAGAAAGGAAAGGTGCTTTGTTCAAAAAAGTCAGCAACCCAGAGAGAAGCTGGACTCTTGTCGAGGGACCAACTCTGAAGATTATGCTCAGCCAGGACAATTTTAAATGGAAAAAGGGGAAACAATCTTAGTTAATCATTAAGGTGGGAGGTTGGATTCATCATTATTTTTCCATTGTGTGCAGACCTGCTGACTTCTGCTTATCTTCTTTTGGATGCTGTCTTACCTACGTGGTCTGCATGCAAATTTGCTAAGGGGGTAGCTGAGGGTAGAGAATTAGTCATTAACTACATAATTCTTCATTCTTACTCTGTTTAATCCAGGAAAGAAGTCAAAAGATTAGGCAAGGTGTTGTGTATATTCAGTAGAGCAAAATCAGGAGTTAGGTTAAGGTTAAAATGTTTGGTTAAAAGTTAGGTTAAAATGTTACCTAGTGATCTCATTTTTATAATTAAGGTCTGAGGAAAACAGATAGGCAAACAGGAAAGGGACAAAGGAACTGCTGACAAATCCCTACTTGTCAGACATCACTCCATATCTATTGAGATTAGGGGCAAAGTTATCTTCTGTAAATTTCTCATGCTGACATGGGCCGTTTTCTTAGAAAAAATGTTGATGTGAGTCTGCAGCACCTCTTTGCTGACAATTTTAGTTGCCTGCTTACATATGTGGACAGAGCAAGCTACAGTTATTCTAATGCCTACAAAGATACAGATTATTATGAGCAAAGGTGTTAATCCCATTCTTCCATCAGACACTGTGACTGTGATTCTATTGTCCTCATCATTGACTGTTTGACCCTGTTCTTCTGTGACGCTGGGGGCCTAGGAAACTTCATGTTTTCTACAAACAAGAGAGAGGGGACATAGGGGTGTTAGTACTTAGAGGGGAGGCACAGAGTTCTGTTCGGTCCCATTAGTAACCCCTGAACTGATGTCCCTCAGCAGTTTTTCTCCTGAAGTCTTGTTTGCTGTGTTCCTTGTCATTCACAAAGATGCTGACAGAAGAGCTTCCAGGCAGTTTTTTTTTTAAGGCTTCAGTTCAGTTCTAGACAACCTTTTTATTTTTTATTTATTTATTTTAATTGGAGGCTACTTTATAATATTGTATTGGTTTTGCCATACATCAACATGAATTCGCCACGGGTGTACATGTGTTCACCATCCTGAACTCCCTCCCACCTCCCTCCCCATCCCATCCCTCTAGGTCATCCCAGTGCACCAGCCCCGAGCACCCTGTATCGTGCATTGAACCTAGACTAGAAGTTCATTTCCCATATGATAATATACATGTTTCAATGCCATTCTCCCATATCATCCCAACCTCGCCCTCTCCCGCTGAGTCCAAAAGACTGTTCTATACATCTGTGTCTCTTCTGCTGTCTCGCATACAGGGTTATTGTTACCATCTTTCTAAATTCCATATATATGCATTAGTATACTGTATTGCTGTTTTTCTTTCTGGCTTACTTCACTCTGTATAATAGGCTCCAGTTTCATCCACCTCATTAGAACTGATTCAAATGTATTCAATGGCTGAGTAATATTCCATTGTGTATATGTACCACAGCTTTCTTATCCAGTCGTCTGGTGATGGACATCTAGGTTTCTTCCATGTCCTGGCTATTATAAACAGTGCTGCGATGAACACTGGGGTACACGTGTCTCTTTCAATTTGGGTTTCCTCAGTTTCTTATATTTTAGATTCAAAACCAACAAGCGCGTATCTCACTTAACCACTGTAGTCCTGTATATGCGGGGCATTTTTCTTTCATGGGCCCATCCTCACTCAGCATTAAATGTGGCTCTTGTTCTGCTTTGGCTCCCCAGTTCCCCACACCGGTTAGAGGAGTGGGTCTTTAGTGAAGAGTCTGGAGTGTGCTTCAGTCATGACCGACTCTGTGCAACCCCATAGACGGCAGCCCACCAGGCTTCCCCGTCCCTGGGATTCTCCAGGCAAGAACACTGGAGTGGGTTGCCATTTCCTTCTCCATCAGCAGAACTACTTGCTGAATAAACACAAATGAAGGGATTTTACAAACACAGGAAAATATCAGCAAGGAAAATGGGCAATACAAATCTACCTACTCATGGATTTCTCAAGAGATTGTGGTGTGCAGCACACAAAGGAGAGAAATGGCCAGAGAACACACAATGTTTAAAATCACCCACACACACAGTGGAGATAAACCATATTTGAATTGGGGGTGTTTGTCTGTTTGTTTGTTTTTTGCTGTTGACTTGCCATATCAACACAGGCTTGACTAACCACATTCTCCCAAAATGTCTTTTCTGCTATCTGATAACAGCTTTTAAGCTCCACAAAGCAACACAAAGAAAGATGCAGGATTAGTGATCCCAGAGTGACCACGTTTCCAGCCCCTGCAAAGCTGGCTTGCTGATGATTGAATGGCCTGCAGCCCAAGCCCCATGCGGCCTACCTTGGTTCCAGAAGCAGACATCCTGCAGCATCGTTTAAACTCTCTGCCCTACTCTTTCTCCAATGTGTCTGCTGCAGAAGTCAGGAGAGGGACGTCACACACTGACAGCTTCACCAGGGGAAGCAAGTGAGGACAGAAAGTGTTTTCTGAGCTCAGGGGACACTCAGCTGAGAGGAGTAGTCCCTCTGGTGCAGCTTGAGATTCAGGGCAACTAACTTGGCTGATTCTCTTTTTGGCCACATCTTTACTCTCCCCTTTAAATAAATGGCCTTACAGAGACTTACTGTGGGTCCCAATGGCTCTGGAGCTTTCCTGATATTTTAGTTCCCCAGAACTGTTCACTTACCCTGGGTTTCTCTTTTGAGGCTTGAGTCCTGAGTCCACCATGGGCCGTTGTTGGGTGGTGAATTTACCCGAGTGTGGCCATCCTTCAGGAACCACAGAATCCTTGATTCCGAGTTCTCTGCCCACCGTCTGCCACATGCCCTCACCCTCACCTGGCTCTCACTGTCTCCCTGAAAGTTTGCGGTATGGTCAGAGGCACTTATTATAAGAAAGTGCCAGGCCTTGTTTGGGGTCCAAACTGGATTTGCTGTAACTTCCACCTCTCGTGCTAGTGGTGCCATCCAAGGAGACAGAGCAAGTCAGCTTGGCCCCACACCTCAGGGCTGGTAAATGCCATGCCCCTGCATCCCAGGGCGACAAACATCACACCCTGGCCTCCCTTCAAATTGGCCACCCACCATATATTCCTCATATGGTTGGGTTTCTTCCTGTGGTCTCACTTCTGCGCCCCACAGTCCCCCTGCAGCACTCCTGGTATGCTTGACCTTTGCTGAGATCAATGGTTAAGTCCAGTCCATCAAAGATGGCCTGTGTGTCTCCTCTGTACAAGGCACTGTCAAAGGCATGGGCGCACAAAAGTAAATGCATCCTATTCTTACCTCCAGGAGGTCACATTCTTGATGGCGGGGTGTAGGACATGCAAAGCTAATCATAGAAGACATGGTTAAAATGTTTTCAGAAAACAGGGCCAGTTTGGAGTCAGATTGAGGTTTTATAAGAGCAATGAAACCTTAGCAAAGTGACAAGGACTTCAGGGGCTCCCAAGTAGAGGAGGCAGTATGTAGGAAACCCTATAAGCATGGCATGTTCAGAGAAGTGTAGACAATAGATTAGTAGCACATAAAATACTAGAGGAGAGTGTGGATGTCAACTGGTAGGAGGAGAGTTGCTATGGAGTCCTGGCGGGGTGGGGGGTCCAATGTATGTGTTTTTTCCTATACCACTAAGCAATTCTTCAACACCAGCTAGGTGTCCTACAATTCAACTAAATTCTAACATGATCTACCTGGAGATCTATTTAGATTTCATGTGTTAAGTGTTCAATCCCACAAGACCACCCACCACCACCACCACTTCAGATGCCAATTGCAAATCCAGGTGGTCCCCTGTGCTTCTGACCAACCAGCTGTAAGTTCGAAGTTCCCACAGCCCTCTCCTTGGGTTCAACGGACTTGCTAGAATAGCTTCTGTGTGTGTGTGTGTGTGTGTTAGTCACTCAGTCATGTCTGACTCTTTGTGACTCCATGGATGATAGCTCTCCAAGGTCTGTCTATGGACTTATCCAGGAAAGAACACTGGAGAAGGTTGCTACTCCCTTCTCCAGGGTATCTTCCCAACCCATGGATTGAACCCAGGTTTCCTGCATTGCAGGCAGATTCTTTACTGTTTGAACCATCAGGGAATCCCCTAGAACCAAGAAAAAGATTTTATCCATTAGATAACCTGATTATTTTAAAAAGATATCATTAAGAACAGCCAGATGCAAGAAATATGCATGACAAAGTACATGGGAAATAGTGTGGTTCTTTCATTCCTTCTTCAGATATGCCACACTCTCAGCATCTCCACATGCTCATTATTCTAGAAGCTTCTTGAACCCAGTCCTTTGGGTATTTAGAGAGGCTTCATCACACAGTCATGATCGACTGCTGGTAATTGATTCAACCTCTAGCAGCATTCCTCTCCCCAGAGTTCAGGTGCTGGTACCAAATGTTCCAACCCACTAGTCATGATTGTTTCCCCTGGCAAGCAGCCATCATCCTGTGGTTATCTAAGAGCTTTTCCTAAATTAACATAAACTCAAGAGTGGTTGAAATATCAAGACACTTTTCCTTCTCTTATCACCTAGGAAATATCAAGAGTTGTGAGTTCTGTGCCAGAAATAAATATAAAGACTAGTCCCCGGATGAAAATGGGGCAAAGCCATAAACTCTCCATAAACCACACACACATGTAATGGTAAAGGGTGAAAATGTAAGTAGTTAAGGGGGCTTAAGCACAATCTTGAGCCAAAAGGTTGTTTGTAAAAACAAGGGAAGAATATCTAAGTAGGGATAACAGAAGCTGTACAATGCAGAGAAAATAGATACATAGAATTAGTCCAATCAACAAATAACCACACCAGGAAGGGAAGAAGAGATCAATAGTCATAGATGCTACAATATATTCTCTAAAACATCTAGTGTCCAACAATAAGAAATGTGATAAAATATAGAAATGATCCCTAACAGTACAATCTTTCTTGAGACCAGAGGTTTAGATTAGAGGAATGTGTACAATCTTTTTGAATCTGTTATAAGATGGAGCAAAATCTTAATTAATTATGATATCCGGCTGTGGGATATAATAGTTAATTGGTGTTTCTGGCCAAAACTTGTTTTGATTCTTATAGTTAAGGATGCTCTGAAAACGTGTGCAATGTCTTCTTACTAAGGTAACAATGGCAGAGCAACTCTATGTACCTCTTTCCCACTATTTAAGACTCTGTCTGTATGAGATGATGATATTGTTTTCAGTATTATACTTGTGCTGTCTGGTGGGTAGGGCTACAAGTATTTGAATCTCTTCTGGGATAAATATGCAACAATTCCTCTTTGAACTAATAAAATGAGAAATACTGAACAAAATAAGAAATATGAGACATGCAAAGAAACAGAGAAGGGTGAAGAAAGAGTGATCCATACACAGGGAAAATAGCAGTGGTAGAAATGGCCTTTGAGAAGACACATACATGGGACATAGCAGTGAAATACTTAAAAGCAGTTGTTACAGATATGTTGACAGAACTAAAGGGAATCATGTTTAAAGAATTAAAGAAAGACATAACAACTCATCAAAAACAGAATATCAACAGAATTTAAAAAAAAACTAGTTATAGATGTTGGAGTAAAAAAATACATAATAACTTAAATGAAAAAATCAGAGTGATTCAGTGGAAGATTTGAGTTGGCAGAGGAAAGAATCAGCAAACTTGATAAATTAATAGACATTACTACATGTAAGAAGAAAACTTATAATCAGATATTCCATAGATTCTGAAATGATAGCTGACCCTCATTTCTGATTTTTAAAAATACTTAACATTTTACCACATTAATAGATCATATTCAGATACTGGAATGGAGAATAAATAGTTTTGGAAACAATTTGACACTTAGCTCTAATTTTTTTTAAAAGCTTAATACTTATCATCCAAAATTGTGTAAAGCCTACATGTAATTCTGAAAGACAAAGTAAAATGTATGGAAAGCCATTATGTACACTCTTGAGTAAATGATTCAGCTTATATGACTTTCTCAAATTAACATAAAAATTTAATGTGATCCTAGTAAAAATAATAATTTTTTTTTCTGGCCCAGTCTAATTGACTTTAAATTTTACATGGATAAGTATTGAGGAATAGTAAGGAAAAAGAACAAGTATGAATGGGTTTAGTTCTACCAGATATTAAGGTACACTATGAAGAACTGTCCAGGCTGTGTAACAAATTCTATAAATTTAGCAGTAAAACCAACACTCACCACAATCCCACATTTCCCACAGGTCAGGGGTCCAGCTGGTTCTCTGTTTAGTGTCTCCCCAAGCTACAATCTGGAGTTGTGTTCCCTCAAAGAGTTGACTGGGGGGAAAACCAATTTCCCACTCCTTTTGAGTTGATGGCAGAACTCATTTCCTATCTGCAGGACTGAAGTTTTTAGTTCCTTGCTGAGGGCTGCTTTCAACTCTCAGAGCCACCTGCAGTTCTTACGTGATGTTTTCAGACATGACTACTTACATCATGGCCTCTCGCTTCTTCAGAGGCAGCAATGCAGAGAGACTGAGTCTTCTGTGGCATCTCTTATCACAAGGGTGGTATTCCATCACCTTTGTCACGGAATGTAAGGTAGTTGTGGCAGTGACACTCCATCATCCTTGCCACACTCTGTGGAGGAGCATTAAAGATATGACTACCAGATGTGAGGGTCATTTTAGGCCAACAGGATGTGGCCTCTCAAATCACTGGGCATAACGAATATTTGATAAAAGGTGTCAAAACTGGATAGTCACTTAGAAATGTATGGCAAAACCAACACAGTATTGTAAAGTAAAATAAAGTTTAAAAAAATGGTGTATATTTATCCCACATCATGCAACTAAATAGTTTCCAGTGGATTAGAAATTCAAGTCTAAAAATGAAACTGTTTGAGTACTAGAAAAAAAATATGGATGGGAATGAAAAAGCCTTTTAAATGTAACTTAAATTTGGGAAATTAGTTATTTCACTGCATTAAAAAAGACTTGGCAATATATCATAAGCAAAGTCAAAAGACAAATAATCTTGGGGAAAATATTTGCAATTCACATCACAGACAAAGGACTCATTTTTTAAACATAAAGAAGATAATTCTGTTTTTTGTTTTCTAAGGAAAGAATACAAAATTAGTAACACAGCCAATCAACAAAGTATATGAACATGCAAAGATACTTACTTGTAGTAAAATAAATGCACATTGAAACTGTTTTAAGATACTCCTTCCTCACCGATGGGGTTGGCACAGATCTAAAACTTACTAACCCGCTCTGCTATTGGCGAAGTTTTGGAGGATTGTTAACTGAATGGAAGGGAATTTAGCAAAATCCTACAAAATTGAAGATGCATTTACTTTTCTATTCAGCTATATCACTTTTGGAAACATCACTTCAAGATTCACATCAACAAACACCAACAAGTATATTTCTGTAGTTATTCAGAATACAGAAGTTCAGTGATAGGGTTGAATAGACTGTGGTAACAAATGGCTAAATTAAGTATGAAATAAAATGATGTGAACTATGGTGTGAATAAAATGAAAAAAGAACTCTTGTATTTTAAGTACAAAATGCAAGGTACAGATAGTACATATGTAATAAGGTGTGCTTTTTTGTGTGTCCAGAAAAGTACATTTGCACATAGTTTTTACAAAACTTACCCATTGTATAATACTTTTTGTTTACATTAAACCTCTTTGAAACAGAGGTTGGCCTATTTATTTTTGTTTTGTTGTGTTTCTAGTTTGCCTTTGAGTGCCTGGGACAGATAAGATACTTGCAATAGACATAAACAGGCTATTTCCTCTCTGTCTTCTCACTCCTTTTCCAAGGATTTCATATAGACTCTTTGGGGGCCATTCCTTAATTAGTTTTAATAATAGAATTGTGATCTACCCCTCCTGTTTCATGCTCCAAGCATCTTAGCTGAGTTATTTCTGGATCTGCAGCTCCCAGCACTGATTGAGCACACTCCCATCTTCCTTAGTTGCTTGGTGACACCACTCACTGACTACCTTTACTGCCCCCATATGGATTACCTGTCACCAATTAATGCCACCAATCAAGCATTCCAAGAACTCTGGAGAAATATTCAAACCTTTCCACTTGCCCTTGTGGAGGAATTCCTGCTCCTGGCCTTGAAGATGCATAGGCACAATTTTTGTTACATTTTCTACATGCATTCTGTCACAGGGCTGTGAAAGACAGTTTCTCCAACTTACCTCCAGCCTTCATGGTTTCATTTTCTCTGTTTTTGCAAAAGATTAGGTATAGTTCAAAACGAATGCAGCAGAAATGTGATACACCACCAGGGTCAAGACATAGCTCTATTTTGAGTTCTACACCTTCATGGAAACTACTAGAATGTGAAAAGGTATTCAAACCACTAATCTGTTTCCATCAAGCCAATTTTCATTCTTTTTCACAACTAAATATACTGAAGGTGTGCGTGTATGTGTGTTTCTTTTTTACATCTTTTCATGTCAAGTGCATCTTTCATTATCTATTCTTTTAAAAATTGCCTGGGTAACAAAATATTTTAAGCATTTTCAGGGATGTGGTATTCATATCACAAGGTCAACTGTAAGAAAGAAATCAATAATAACAATAGCAATTGCATAGAAAACTGTGAAAAGGCTCAGTGAGGTATTAAGAAGACTTATTTTCTATTATTACAAAAATTTTTGTTATGATAAATCAGAGACAAATGAAAATGATCACTCAGAACAGAAAGGGATGGGGTAAGGGATGAGATAAAACTTCTCTTAGTCTCTTTTTTTATGAGGTCATGAGTGCCACATTTTTCTCGGGTAGCTCAGAAAAAAACATTGAGAAGGACACATGAGAGAAGATTGATATAAAGGTGGCAGATACATTGAGTACAGAAAAGAAACAAATGGAAGATGGATGAATAATAAATAGAAGAGAGATAGATGATATATAAATGTCATCTGTTGAAAATCATTAGAATGAGGTGATACCTGACATAGAAAAATGGCAAAGTAGCAGACAAAAGAGAGTATCTTTAAGCCTCAAGTCCTATAAAATTCTAAACCACAAACATTTATTGAGAGAGACTTCAAGTTTATATGATGGGAATAAGGTATTTTAACATACTCTTAAAAAAAAAAAAACAACTTATGGACTAGGATAAAATATTTGCAAATTATGTTACCAAAAAGGGATTAATTTCCTAAGAATACAAACAGTTCACAAGTGAAAGTCACTCAGTCATGTCCAACTCTTTGCAACCCCATGGACTATACTGTCTATGGAATTCTCCAGGCCAGAATACTGGAGTGGGTAGCCTTTCCCTTCTCCAGATCTTCCCAACCCAGGGATCAAACCCAGGTCTCCTGCATTGCAGGAAGATTCTTTACCAATTGAGCCACAAGGGATGCCCATATAGCTTAACATTTAAAAAAAAAAAAAATCTGAAAAACAATCCAATCAAAAAATGGGCAGATCTAAACAGGCATTTCCCCAGAAGATGGCCAACGTGGGCCAACAGGCACATGAAAAGATTAAAATGCAAATAAAGAACTATAATGAGGTATCAGCTCATACCAGTCAAAATGGCCATCATTAAAAATTTACAAATAATAAATGCTGAATAGGGTGTGGAGACAATGGAACCCTCCTACACTGTTGGTGGGAATGTAAATTAGTGCAGCCATTATGGAAGACCATATGGAAGTTCTTAAAAAAAAACTAAAAATAAAATTGCCATATGATCGCAATTCCACTCCTGGGCATATATCTGGAGAAAGCTGAAATTTGAGAGGATATACTCACCCCTCATGTTAACAGCAGCACTATTTATAGTAGCCAAGACATAGAAGAAATGTAAATGTCCATTGACAGATGAATAGTTAAGGAAGATGTGGTATATAGGTGTACATAGCGACAAACATCATATGATATCACTGTTTACATGTGGAATCTAAAAAAGTGACACAAAATAACTTATTTACAAAACAGAAATAGACTCAGATGTAGAAAACAAACTTATGGTTATCAAAGAGGATGGCGGAGTCAGGAGGGGTAAACTGGGAGTTCTGGATTAACATATGCATATTACTATACGTAAAGAAGAAGAACCTACTCTATGACACAGGGAACTCTATTCAGTAGCTTGTAATAATCTATAGCAAAATAACCTGAAAAAGAATACATAGACATACATGTATATAACTGAATCTCTTTGCTATAAACCTGAAACTAACACAACACTGTAAATTAACTATCTCTGTCTGTGTGCGTACTTAGTTTTGTCTGACTCTTTGTGACCCCATGGACTGTAGCCCATTAGGCATTGCTGTCCATGGAGTTTTCCAGGCAAGTATACTGGAGCAGTTTGCCATTTCCTACTCCAGGGCATGTTTCCAAACCAGGGATTGAGGCTGAGTCTCCCTCGTCTCCTGCACCAAAAGGCAGATTCTTGATCACTGC
Source organism: Budorcas taxicolor (assembly GCF_023091745.1). NCBI lineage: Eukaryota > Metazoa > Chordata > Mammalia > Artiodactyla > Bovidae > Budorcas > Budorcas taxicolor. The sequence continues at coordinate 5,898,549 of NC_068930.1, read as the reverse complement.
ATCATTTAGTACTTCAAATAAAAATGATCAATATATTTTTTAAAAGTGCAATAACTGAAAATAACAGAAAGGATGACAACCACGGCAGAATGACTTCCTATTTAGCGATCTGGGACTAAACAAACAGAGAAAGTGTAAATTCCTAAAGATATAAAGGAAGCCTTCAAAGAGTTTGAAGAACATGTAGGAATTCCCTGATGAACAAGTGAGGTGAATGTTGCTGGCAAGCAATACAGAACCCAGGATGTTGTGGAGCTGAGACACAGATGATGTGTTTGGAGTTAACATCAGACCTGGAGGACTCCCAGTCATGAAAGCATAAAATTGTACATTTTCTGTCACCGAACAAAAAAAAAAAAAAAGCTGACAAGTGCTAAGTGGAAGGACATATCAAATTTATCTTCTGGAGATAGCTTGCTGGCTACAGGGAAAACCTGGGCTGGAAGATGAGACAGGAAGATGTGGCAATCACACAAAAAGCTCTGGAAGCTCCTAAATCAGTGACCACCTGACCTCAATGTCCATACCCTCAGGGCCACTAAGAACAAGTACTCTCAGCTCCTGAATTCCCAGTACCTGGCACTCTGTTCAGTTCAATTCAATAGTTCAGTCGTGTCTGACTCTGCAACACCATGAACTGCAGCATGCCAGGCCTCCCTGTCCATCACCAACTCCCAGAGTTCACTCAAAGTCATGTCCATCGAGTCGGTGATGTCATCCAGCCATCTCATCCTCTGTCGTCCCTTTCTCCTCCTGCCTACAATCCCTCCCAGCATCAGGATCTTTTCCAATGAGTCAACACTTCACATGAGGTGGCCAAAGTATTGGAGTTTCAGCTTTAGCATCAGTCCTTCCAAAGAACACCCAGGACTGATCTACATTAGAATGGACTGGTGGGATCTCCCTGCAGTCCAAGGGACCCTCAACAGTCTTCTCCAACACCACAGTTCAAAAGCATCAATTCTTCAGTGCTCAGCTTTCTTCACAGTCCAAATCTCACATCCATACATGACCAATGGGAAAACCATAGCCTTGACTAAATGGACCTTTGCTGGCATAGTAATGTCTCTGCTTTTCAATATGCTGTCTAGGTTGGTCATAACTTTCCTTCCAAGGAGTAAGTGTCTTTTAATTTCATGGCTGCAATCACCATCTGCAGTGATTTTGGAGCCCCCAAAAATAAAGTCTGACACTGTTTCAAATGTTTCCCCATCACTTCTTCTACCATGAAGTGATGGGATCAGATGCCATGATCTTAGTTTTCTGAACGTTGAGCTTTAAGCCAACTTTTTCACTCTCCTCTTTCAGTTTCATCAAGAGGCTTTTTAGTTCCTCTTCACTTTCTGCCATAAAGGTGATGTCATCTGCATATCTGAGGTGATTGATATTTCTCCTGGCAATCTTGATTCCAGCTTGTGCTTCTTACAGCCCAGCATTTCTCATGATGTACTCTGCATAGAAGTTAAATAAGCAGGGTGACAATATAGTCTTGACGTGCTCCTTTTCCTATTTGGAACCAGTCTGTTGTTCCATGTCCAGTTCTAACTGTTGCATCCTGACCTGCATACAGATTTCTCAAGAGGCAGGTCAGGTGGTCTGGTATTCCCATCTCTTTCAGAATTTTCCGCAGTTTATTGTGATCCACACAGTTAAAGGCTTTGGCATAGTCAATAAAGCAGAAATAGATGTTTTTCTGGAATTCTCTTGCTTTTCTGATGATCCAGCGGATGTTGGCAATTTGATCTCTGGTTCCTCTGCCTTTTCTAAAACCAGCATGAACATCAGGAAGTTCATGGTTCACATATTGCTGAAGCCTGGCTTGGAGAATTTTGAGCATTAGTATACTAGGTGTGAATTGAGTGCAATTGTATGGTAGTTTGAGCATTCTTTGGCATCGCTTTTCTTTGTGATTGGAATGAAAACTGACCTTTTCCAGTCCTGTGGCCACTGCTGAGTTTTCTAAACTTGCTGGCATATTGAATGTAGTACTTTCACAACATCGTCTTTCAGGATTTGAAATAGCTCAACTGGAATTCCATCACCTCCACTAGCTTTGTTCACAGTGATGCTTTCTAAGGCCCACTTGACTTCACATTCCAGGATATCTGGCTCTAGGTGAGTGATCACACTTATCTGGGTCATGAAGATATTTTTTGTACAGCTTTTCTGTGTATTCTTGCCACCTCTTCTTAATATCTTAATATCTTTTGCTTCCGTTAGGTCCATAACATTTCTGTCCTTTATCGAGCCCATCTTTGCATGAAATGTTCCCTTGGTATCTCTAATTTTCTTGAAGAGATCTCTAGTCTTTCCCATTCTGTTCTTTTCCTCTATTTCTTTGCATCGATCGCTGAGGAAGGCTTTCTTATCTCTCCTTGCTATGCTTTGGAACTCTGTATTCAGATGCTTATATCTTTCCTTTTCTCCTTTGCTTTTTGCTTCTCTTCTTTTCACAGCTATTTGCAAGGCCTCCTCAGAGAGTCATTTTGCTTTTGTGCATTTCCTTTCCATGGGGATGGTCTTGATCCCTGTCTCCTGTACAATGTCACGAACCTCCATCCATAGTTCATCAGGCACTCTGTCTATCAAATCTAGTCCTTTAAATCTATTTCTCACTTCCACTGTATAATCATAAGGAATTTGATTTAGGCCATACCTGAATGGTCTTGTGGTTTTCCCTACTTTCTTTAAGTCTGAATTTGGCAATAAGGAGTTCATGATCTGAGCCACAGTCAGCTCCTGGTCTTGCTTTAGCTGGCTATATAGAGCTTCTCCATCTTTGGCTGCAAAGAATATAATCAATCTGATTTTGGTGTTGACCATCTGGTGATGTCCATGTGTAGAGTCTTCTCTTGTGTTGTTGGAAGAGGGTGTTTGCTATGACCAGTGTGTTCTCTTGGCAAAACTCTATTAGCCTTTGCCCTGCTTCATTCTGTACTCCAAGGCCAAATTTGCCTGTTACTCCAGGTGTTTCTTGACTTCCTACTTTTGTATTTCAGTCCTCTATAATGAAAAGGACATCTTTTTTGGATGTTAGTTCTAAAAGGTCTTGTAGGTCTTCATAGAACCCTTCAACTTCAGCTTCTTCAGCATTACTGGCTGGGGCATAGGCTTGGATTGCTGTGATATTGAATGGTTTGCCTTGGAAATGAACAGAGATAATTCTGTCATTTATGAGATTGCATCCAAGTATTGCATTTTAGACTCTTTTGTTGACCACAATGGCTACACCTTTTCTTCTAAGGGATTCTTGCCCACAGTAGTAGATATAATAGTCATCTGAGTTCAGTTCACCCATTCCAGTCCGTTTTAGTGCACTGATTCCTAGAATGTTGACGTTCACTCTTATCATCTCCTGTTTGACCACTTCCAGTTTGCCTTGATTCATGGACCTAATATTCCAGATTTCTATGCAATATTGCTCTTTACAGCATTGGATCTTGCTTCTATCACCAGTCAAATCCACAACTGGGTACTGTTTTTCTTTGGTTCCATCCCTTCATTCTTTCTGGAGTTATTTCTCCACTGATCTCCAGTAGCATATTGGGCACCTACCGACCTGGGTAGTTCCTCTTTCAGTGTCCTATCATTTTGCCTTTTCATACCATTCATGGGGTTCTCAAGGCAAGAATACTGAAGTGGTTTTCCATTCCCTTCTCCAGTGGCCCACATTCTGTCAGACCTCTCCACCATGACCCATCTGTCTTGGGTGGCCCCACATGGCATGGCTTAATTTCATTAAATTAGAAAAGGCTGTGGTCTGTGTGATCAGATTGTCTAGTTTTCTGTGATTTTGGTTTCAGTGTGTCTGCCCTTTGATGCCCTCTTGCAATACCTACCGTCTTACTTGGGTTTCTCTTACATTGGACGAGGGGTAACTCCTCACGGCCGCCCCTCCTGACCTTGAACGTGGAGTAGCTCCTCTTGGTCCTCCTGCGCTGCGCAGCCTCCACTCCTTTGACATGGGGTTGCTCCTCTTGGCCGCCGCCCTTGACCTTGGGCGTGTAATAGCTCTTATTACTAGCTATTTCAGTCTTTTTGTTGTGATGGTAAATGGAATTGTTTCTTGAATTTCTCTTTCTGATCTTTCATTGGTAGTGTATAGAAAAGCAACCAATTTCTCTGTATTAATTTTGTAATATGCAATTTTACCAAATTCATTGATGAGTTCTAGTAGTTTTCTGATAACAGCTTTAGTATCTTTTATGTATAGTATTGAGTAGGGCATGTCAACCCACCCAGTCTTCTTGCCTGGAGAATCCCCATGGAAAAAGAATCCTGGCAGACTACGGACCATAAGGTCGCAAAGAATCTGACACAACTGAGCAACTAAGCACGCGTGCACACACACACACAAACACACACACACACACACACACACACACACACACACACACACACATAGTATCATGTCATCTGCAAAGGGTGACAATTTAACTTCTCTTCCAATGTGGATTCCCTTTACTTCTTTTCCTCAAAAGCTTCTGCACAGCAAAGGAAACAATACAGAAAACAAAAACTTAGATTGGGAGAAATATTTGAAATGATGTGACCAACAAACGATTAGTCCCCAAAATTTACAAATGGCTTATTATGCTTAACAGCATCAAAACAAACAACCCAGTCATTAAATGGACAAGATCTAAATATACATGTCAACAAAGAAGACATACAGATGGCCAACAGACATATGAAAAGATATTCAACATCACTAATTATTAGAGAAACACAGATCAAAACTACAAGATATCACCTCACACTAGCCAGAATGGTTATCAACAAAAGATACACAAACAATAAATGCTCCAGAGGCTGTGGAGAGAAGGGAAACCACCTACCCTATTGGTGGGAATGTAAATTGGTACAGCCACTCTGGAGAACAGTACTGAAGGTCCTTAAAAAACTAAAAATAGAGCTGCCATATGACCCTGCAACCCCACTCCTGGGCATATATGCAAAGAAAAACATAATCAAAAAGATACATGCATCCTAGTGTTCATTGCAGCACTGTTTACAACAGCTGAGATCCAAAGCAGTCTAAATGTCCATCAGCAGAGGAATAGCTAAGGAAGATGCGGTACATATATATAATGGAATATTACTCAACTGTTTAAAAGAATGAAATAAGGCCATTTGCAGCAATGTGGATGGACCTTGAGATTGTCATACTGAGTGAAGTAAGTCAGAGAAGGAGAAATATTGTATGACATCCCTTATATGTGGAGTCTAAAAAGAAATGATACAAATGAACTTACAAACAGAAAGATATTCACAGACTTAGAAAATGAACTTATGGTTTCCAGAGGGAAGGACGGAGGGAAGGGGTAGATAGGGAGTTTAGGATGGACATGTTCATGCTGCTATACTTAAAATGGATAACCAAGAAGCCCTGCTATATAGCAGGAAACTGCTCAGAGTTATGTGGCAGCCTGGATGGGACAGTAGTTTGGGGGAGAATGGATACATGTATATGTATGGCTAAGTCCTTTCACTGTTCACCTGAAACTATCACAATATTGTGAATTGGCTATACTTAAATACAAAATAAAAAGTTACAAAAAAATAAAAACAAATATAATTTATGGTTTCTTTTCTGACTTCTTTACCTGAAAGGAAAATTAGGGTCATATTCATTTCATTTATTTTGAATTTCTCATAACAAAGTTGCTATATAAATTCATAGTTAAGGACTAATATTTAAATGTTTATTTAAAATTCTATCCATAATTTAATATGATATCATTTTATATGATGCTTTATATATCATTCTTAGAAAACATACTTCTGTCAACTTGTGTATATCTCTATATCAGTACATTAATTATATTTCACACAAGTACACATGTATATACAAGTATAAGAGGCATTTAACTTTGACAAAATCTCTGATTCATATTGCAGCTTGGTTTACATGTCAAGTTTGGGAAATGACAAGGTACTGAGGTTTATTCTTGGGATTCCATTTGTATGCAACTAATGTCTAAGGTCTGTGTATTCAACTTTCTCTAATGTTTCTACAATCTTGCTTTCATTCAGCATCTCCACATTGACTGACTTAGTTTAGCTCCTGCCCTCTTTCTAATGTTTTAACTTCCTTGTTGGCTTCTATCTGCATCTTTAGAGACATGCAGAAATAAGAAAGCTGGAAGAACAGTCAGTGATTATTGGTGGATCGTTACCACCATCACCAATTAAGAAGAGGAATTTAAAATTTTTGTGTGATTTAAACTGTATTCTAACTATACCAAAGATTGAGAGACAGGTTGATCTAAATCTTCTTCTGCTCCCGAAAGTTAGGTACTGCCCAGAGGAAGTCAGAACTAGCACGTACATCTGCCTGCCCCACCCTCCAGACACGTCCCCTTCATCGAGGTGTAGTCTCTGGTGGGGGCTTCGGCAACCTCAATAGCAGGACCCTGCATTACATCTTGAAAAAGATCACCTTCCAAAACACTTGCCATCCATGGAATCTATGGGCAGTGACTCTGAAAGTATAGCCCAAAAGAGGAAAGTGGGTGAAGAGCTGAGCAGGGCACTATGAAAATGGCAAAAAAGATCAGGGTCAAGGGTGCATCTGTGCTAATGCATGTCAATTTTCCATCATTTCTACACCCGCATCTTTTAACCAAGGCTACAATGAAAAGCAAATCCCTATTCGAACCTAATATGTGTTTTTATTCACATGAATAAATTCTACTCTCGTACTTATCCTTTTATCCTAAATTTACATACATTTTATCCTTGTAAGTTCTCTGATTGCTCTACAATGTCTAAAAGTAGACTTAAAGAGTACAATGATATAATGCATTTAAGATTAAGAATATTGTAATGAATAGAAAATGAACAATACAAAACATGATTGTAAGAGCACTTCTAGCTTAATTAAAGAGATACCTTAATTTTTCATTTCATTTTATTTTTCTACTAGCTGTCTTCCACATCAACAAATCTTATCCTTTCCCAATAACTGATGCTGAAGTTTAGCTCCACTGTAGTGGATTGAATGACATTCCCCCCAAATTCACATCCTCCTAGAACCTCAGAATGCAATCTTATTTAGAATCAGATCTTTGAAGAATCATGAAGTGAAATAATCCTGGATTTGTAAAGGACCCTGTGGAGGACTGACATCATTACAAAGGAATGAGAGTCCGTTATCCAAGGACTGACATCATTACAAAAGAAAAGAGAGAGTGGTTGAAAATCATAGAAGAAGGTCATGGGAAGCCAAAGAGTCAGAGCCTGGAAAGCTGCATGTACAGGTCCAGGTGTAGCAACGACTGCCAGCAACCACCAGGAGAGGGAGAGAGACAGGGGGTGGTTTCCCTCGCAGCCTCCAGAAGGAACTAGCCTTTCTGTCAACTTGCTTTCAGGCTTTTGGCCTCTCCAAGCTATGAAATAATAAATTTCTATTGTTCTAAGCCACTTAGTTTGTGGTAACTTACCAGGCAATCCAAGGAAACAAATACACCCACCTTTAAGGTCACTATTAGGGTGCTGGTTTGTGCAGTCCTGTCTGCTGGGCAGTTGCTAGGTGTCCTTCCTCCCCGACCTTTGAACACAGGTGCATTCCCTTGAGATTCAGGAGACATAGCTATGCCTACAGGTGGATGTGAAGTCTAGGACCTCTGCTCTCCAGAGCAGTCCTTCTGGGTCCTTTCCCCTCTCATCTCACCTGCCATGTCAGGGCCCCTCTGTCTGGATGTGTGTCATGATGTGCCCAGAGGAGGAGGCGCTAGTCCCAGGGTTCTCAGGTTTCCTGAAGCTGTCTGGACGTGGCCCCCGTGAATGGGCCCAGGACAGGCGTGCCTACATGTCTCTCCATCTATGGAACTTCTCACATGGCCTATCTTGTCAAGGAACTCTCCCCTGCTCTGTGTCTGTCGAATGTGATGTCCACAGTAAAGTCCTCTTTTCAGGTCTCCAGGTTTGGTTCTGGGCAGACTCTGAAAACTGCTTGAAGCTGGACATTGAACAATGGCTTTTCTGTTGGTGGTGGTGCTATCTACTCTCTCTCAGAAGGAATAAATGCTCTCGATTCAATGGATGGGACACTTCCCTAGTGGCTCAGACAGTAAAATATCTGCCTGCACTGCGGGAGACCTGGTTTTGATCCCCGGGTCGGGAAGATCCCCTGGAGAAGGCAGTGGCAACCCACTCCAGTACCCTTGCCTGGAAAATCCCATGGAAGGAGGAGCCTGGAAGGCTACAGTCCATGGCGTCACAAAGAGTCAAACACGACTGAGTGACCTCACTTCATGTCAATGATAGCCTGCTTTACTAGTAGCAAATTAAAATATATTAGCAGGCCATTTCTCAAATATCACCTACATACAGTCTTCTATCCACTCAGTTACTCAGTTTTCAAGTATACACTGCATTCTGGATCCAAGAGATCATGCCACATCCTTGTCTTCAAGGACCTCACAGCATACAAATGCAACCCTAACAATAGTAGTTACAACACAGTGCAACAGTGTCTCAGGAGGTGTGAGTGCTAGCTCATGTGAGAACTGAAAGCCGCAGCTTCCTGCCTCCCCCTCCAGGATTGCTGCATTCCTGCCCTGTTACCTTGGTGTGGCTAACTAGGCACATGGTCCAAACACTGGCCATGTGAACTAATCAGTGCCCAGTCAGCATGGATACAGCTATAAACAACAAATGCCAGTCATACTCTTCATTTCCTATGTTTCCTGAATTCTAGGAATTGAAGGACCTTTAAAATTATTTCCTAGGATTGGGGTGACTCTATGAACCTCACTTTCTCAGCTGGAGGTGAAGCAGTGACCCATGCTTTGCCCAGTACAAGGACAGTTCCACATTTGGCCTCTAAGGAGAGCCCAAGGCCCATTGCTGTACCCTCTTAATCACCAAAAGCAGAATTGGAATCATTTTGTTTATGCTTCTTTTGCTGTGCAGTTTTTTTTAGCTTGATGTTTAGCTTGATGTAGTCCCACTGTTTAGCTTTTATTTCATTGCTGTGTTTTAGGGGTCATATCCAAAAAATAATTACCAAGGGCCCCTGTCAGGGAGCACTTATGTTTTTCTAGTAATTTTATGGTTTCAAATCCACTTTGAGTTACTTTATGTAAGTGCTGTGAACTATGAATCAATCCAGTTTCTTTTATTTGTGAATATCCAATTATCCCATTATCCCAGCACGAGTTCTTGAAGACTATCTTTTCTGCATTGAGTATTCCTGGTCAAATATTAGTTGGTTGCATACACTTGGGTTTGTTTCTGGGCTTTTGAATCTGTTCCATTTGTCTATTTGCCTGTTTTTACATCAGTACCATACTGTTTTGATGACTATAGTTTTATAGTATATCTTGAAATCAGAAAGTGTGATGTCTTCTGCTTTTTTCTTCTTTAAACCATCAACAAAGTGAAAAGACAACCTATGGAATGAGGAAAATGCAAAAATCTGATAAGGGGCTAATCCAAATTTATAAAGAACCTATACAACCCACTCAGTAGCAAACAGACGAAGAACCCAATTTAAAAATGGGTAAAAGACATGAATAGATATTTCTTCAAAGAAAAACACAAAAGTCAACAAAATACATGAAAAAAATGCTAAACATCAATAGTCATTAGAGAAATGAAAAATAAAACCACTATGAGGTATCACATCACACTTGTTGGAATGGTGATTATCAAAAAGATAAGAAATAAATGCTGGTGAGGGTGTGGAGAAAGGGAAAATTTGTGCACTATTTTAATGGAAATGTAAATTGGTACAGCCATTATGAAAAACATTATGGTGGTTCCCCAAAACCTAAAAATGAACCATATGATCCAGCAATTTCAGTCCTGGGAATATAACCAAAGGAAACTGAAATGATATTTGAAAAGATACACATACCCTACCCCAATGTTCACTGCAGAATTATTTACAATAGGCGAGACACAGAGACAACCTAACTATCTACTGAGGTATGGATTGAATGTGTGTGTGTGGCAACATTTCTATCTGTTCTTCCATGTGTGTGTGTCTATATGTGTGTGTGTGTGTGTGTGTGTGTGTGTGTGTGTGCGCGTGTGTGTAAAGATCACTATGACCCAGATAATCACGATGGTGTGATCACTCACCTAGAGCCAGATATCCTGGAATATGTAGTTAAGTGTGCCTTAGAAAGCATCACTACGAACAAAGCTAGTAGAGGTGATGGAATCCCAGTTGAGCTATTTCAAATCCTAAAAGATGATGTTATGAAAGTGCTTCACTCAATATGCCAGTAATATTTGGAAAACTCAGCAGTGGCCACAGGACTGGAAAAGATTAGTTTTCATCCCAATCCCAAAGAGGGGCAATGCCAAAGAATGATCAAACTACTGCACAATTGCACTCATCTCACATACTAGTAAAGTAATGCTCAAAATTCTCCAAGCCAGGCTTCAGCAATATGTGAACCATGAACTTCTAGATGTTCAAGCTGGTTTTAGAAAAGGCAGAGGAACTAGAGATCAAATTGCCAACATCCGATGGATCATGGAAAAAGCAAGAGAGTTCCAGAAAAACATCTATTTCTGCTTTATTGACTATGCCAAAGCCTTTGACTGTGTGGATCACAACACACTGTGGAAAATTCTGAAAGAGATGGGAATACCAGACCACCTTTCCTGCCTCTTGAGAAATCTGTAGCTAGGCTAGACAAAGCACAAGCTGAAATCAAGATTGCCTGGAGAAATATCAATAACCACAAATATGTAGATGACACCACCCTTACGGCAGAAAGTGAAGAACTAAAGAGCCTCTTGATGAAAGTGAAAGAGGAGAGTGAAAAACTTGGCTTAAAGCTCAACATTCAGAAAACGAAGATCATGGCATCCGGTCCCATCACTTCATGGGAAATAGATGGGGAAACAGTGGAAACAGTGTCAGACTTTATTTTGGGGGGCTCCAAAATCACTGCAGATGGTGAGTGCAGCCATGAAATTAAAAGATGCTTACTTCTTGGAAGGAAAGTTATGACCAACCTAGACAGCATATTAAAAAGCAGAGACATTACTTTGCCAACAAAGGTCTATCTAGTCAACGCTGTGGTGTTTCCAGTAGTCATGTATGGATGTAAGATTTGGACCATGAAGAAAGCTGAGCGCCAAAGAACTGATGCTTTTGAACTGTGGTGTTGGAGAAAACTGTTGAGAGTCCCTTGGACTGCAAGGAGATCCAACCAGTCCATCCTAAAAGAAATCAGTCCTGAATATTCATTGGAAGGACTGATGTTGAAGTTGAAACTCTAATACTTTGGCCACCTGATGCGAAGAGCTGACTCATTTGAAAAGACCCTGATGCTGGGAAAGATTGAAGGCGAGAGAAGAAGGGGACAACAGAGGATGAGATGGCTGGATGGTGTCACCGACTCAATGGACATGAGTTTGGGTAAACTCCAGGAGCTGATGATGGACAGGGAGGCCTGGCGTTCTGCAGACCATGGGGTTGCAAAGAGTCGGACACGACTGAGCGACTGAACTGAACTAAACATATATATGCTCAGTAGCTCAGTCATGTCTGATTCTTTGTGACCCCATGAACTGTAGTTCACTAGGCTCCTCTGTCCATGGGATTTTCCAGGCAAGAATATGTGGCATATTATTTAGCTAGAAAATTAGAAAATTCTACCATTGGCAACACCATGGATAGACCTTGAAGACATTATGCTAAATGAAATACGTCATACAGAGAAGGACAAATATTATATGATATGACTTACATGTGAAATCTAAAACAATACCAAACTCATAAAAAAAGTGATCAGGCTTGTGATTACCAGAAGTGAAGGTTAGAAAGAGGGGAAACTGGATGTCGTGGTCAAAAGAAACAAACTTTTAGTTATAAGAGAAATAACTACTAAGGATGTGATATACAATATGATGACTACAGCTAACACTACTGTTAAGTTGTTGACACTGCTGCATTAAATTGTTAAGAGGACAGATGGTGAGAGTAAATCATATGAGTTTTCAACATCGGATAAATTTTTTTTCCATTTTTCTTTCTTTTCTTTTTTGCTGTCTATATACTCTGTGTGACCCCATAGACGGCACCCCACTAGGCTCCTCTGTCCCTGGGATTCTCCAGGCAAGAATATTGGAGTGGGTTGCCATTTCCTTCTCCAATGCATGAAAGTGAAAAGTGAAAGTGAAGTCATTCAGTCGTGCCCGACTCTTAGCGACCCCATGGACTGCAGCCCACCAGGCTCCTCTGTCCATGGGATTTTCTAGGCAAGAGTACTGGAGTGGGGTGACATTACCTTCTCCGAATGTCAGCTGAACCTACTGTGGTAATCATTTCACAATATACGGAAATCAAATCATCATGCTCTATGTATGCCTTAAACATATGCAGTGATGTATGTCAATTATTTCTCAATAAAACTGGGGGGAGAAAAGAATTAGGATCAAGGGAGTGGCATCTGGGTGTTCCAGGAGGACTGGCTCTGCAGTGGCCTCCTTTATCTAACAGAGAAGATGAAGGACACAAGTGCTGTCTACTCTTCATTTCCTGTAACCCAAGGAAGTCTCTTCTCTGGGACTGTTTGGCCTCTTTCAGCAGCCAGTTTCTGAGGCCCCTCATCACAGGGTGATAGAGTGCACATTCTGTTACCACTCGTACCCCTGGATCTCCCTGGGAGGTGTTTTCTCACTATGAGAAGTGGATAAGACACAGGATGTCCAGCAAAATTTGAATTTAAGATAAACAACAATAAATTTGTAGTACTAGTGTGTCCTGAACATTGCATGGGTGCTAACATCACGGGACTGGGCCCACCAGTACCAGAATCCTGCCTTGGACTGGAAGCCAGAGCTTGTTGAGAGGCACTGCCTCTTCCTGGACCCAGACTTGATGCCTAGTGAAGCTCTCTGAATTTGTCTCAACTTTCCCCAGCACCCTGAGCTCACTTTACAAGCAGACACATCCAGTTTCACTGGGCAGGGAAGGAGTAAGCCTGGTAGTCCTGGAGTTAACACATGGTACAGATAAGAGACTCACATCCATTGTTAGAATCTGCTCTAGAAGGACTGAGAATTAGGGTGTGGGTTTTTTGCTTTTTTCATGTCTGAAATCGATAAAGTTTAGCTTAACAATTAAAACATGTTATGTTTTACATTCCTAAATCATGATTTAAAAATGCACATTGCCCAAATGGTTTTCAGCTATGACTGTGAGTGGTGACATTCTGCTCATGGCATTCAGAATTCTATCTTTGAATGCCATGGTAATCACTTGCTTCCTTTCAAGGCTGTCGTGTCTGGCACGAAATGGAAGAATTTAAAATACCACCCCAGTGGGCTCACACCCAACAGAGCTGGAACTTTTGAATGTACAGTTAATGTCTCCTTGTGGGATATATGTCAATGAGACAGTGAGACAAGTGGTAACTGAAAGTAAAACATAATAATAAGTAAATACTTATAACAGAACTGTAGTGTAACTCAAGGCTACAGATAAGAAATTTGAGATTCACTCACTCATGATGTACTCAGATTAGATAAATTCGGTTCCTCTTGATTTATTTAGCTCCACACCGGTGCAGATCCTCCAACTGGCCCTCGGCCCTGAGGATACACAACGACAAGTGCCAGGTGCCAGCAATGGGGAAGGAGTTCTGCCTCCTTGACTGCCCAGTCTCAGTGTGTGTGTGGCACAGAGTAGATGCTCACTTAGCATTTGCTGGATGGATTAATTAGACAAGAGATCCCTTGATATAAAATTACAGGGGAAGGATGCTATATATCTGGGTAAATCTGCCCCCATATTATACACAAACTCTGATAAATGGGTGGAGTTGATATCTTCCTTTTCTACAGTTTTCTCATCTCCATTGTCCTCACGCATCCTGAATAAAAGATGTCAGAATAGACCAGAAATCCTTCCTGAGAAAATGCTGGCACTGTCAACATTTTGCACACATCATGAGCTGAAGAATCAGGGTGCACCTGTGTTCTCATGGCATTTCAACCATCATCTGTTGCTAAATGTACAGATATAAAGTTATTCTCTAATTTAGAAAGAGCCAAGTCTCATATTTAGCAGGGATGTTTCTGATATAGCTCATATAGCATTATTCCAGGTAAAGTCAACAATTAAATTCAGTCTTGGAAGTAATTCAGTCTAACAAACCTACAGGAAAGTGGCAGATAAAATATCGAAAAATAATGCAATCAAGAGCAAAGTAACAAAGATGGCAGAGGAATAGGATGGGGAGACCACTTTCTCCCCCACAAATTCATCAAAAGAACTTTTAAACGCTGAGTAAATTCCACAGAACAACTTCTGAATGCTGGCAGAAGACATGAGGCACCCAGAAAAGCAGCCTATTGTCTTCAAAAGGAGGTAGGAAAACATATAAAAGGCAAAAAAAAAAAAAGAGAGAGAGACAAAAGAGGTAGGGATGGAGCTCTGTCCCAGGAAGGGAGTCTTAAAAAGAGAAAAGTTTCCAAACACCAGGAAACACTCTCCCTGCCGAGTCTGTGACGAGCCTTGGAAGCACAGAGGGCAACATAACATGGAGGAAAAAAATGACAATAATTAAAACCCACAGATTACGAGCCCAGTGGTAACTCTTCCAGCAGAGAAGCAATGCAGACGCCTGCACCCGCCACTAGCAAGCAGGGGCTGGGCAGGGAGGTGCAGGCTGCATTGCTTAGAGTAAGGATCTGGCCTGAATGCCCCGATTGCAATCTGAGCGAACTAACTTGGGCTAACAAACCAGACTGTGGGATAACTACCACGCAAAAAGCTAGCCCTAACCTAAGACACTGCCAGGCCCATGCACAGAACAAGGGACTGAACAAAGATAGCCAGCTGCAGACCATCCCCCTCCAATGACAGGCAGCCAGAGCCGGAAGGGGGCAATCGCAGCCCCAGAGAGACATTATCTACAAAACTGTAAGCAGGCTTCTTTGCTAACTAAGACTTCTTGGGGTTCTGGATGGCCAACATCCACCTGAGAAGGTGTGCTGGTTGTACACCCAGAAAACCGAGCAGCAGGGATGGGGGAGGCAACAAGTTGCAGTGACTGCACTTGCCAAACACCTCATCACCTGAGCTGCTTGGACCTTGGAAGGGCACAAAATGCAGGCCCAACCAAGTCTGCACCTCTGAGGACTACCCGAGTGCCTGAACCTGAGCGGCTTAGACCTGGGAGGTGCATGCAGCCCAGGGCTGGCCTCGGACGGTTCCTGGTGAAGCAACCTAGAGCCTGAGCAGTGTGGGCAGGGAGGGTACATGCGCTGTGAGTGGGGGCGGGCCCAGTGTGGCTGAGTCACTGCGAACACACTCCAGTGTTATTTGTTTGCAGCATCCCTCCCTCCCCACAGTGCAACTGAACAAGTTAGCCTAAAAAAAGTGTCCACCACTGCCCTCTTTGTATCAGGGTGGAAATCAAACACTGAAGAGACCAGCAAACAGAAGAAGCTAAAACAGAGGGAACCACCTTGGAAGTGACACGTGCAATAGATTAAAACCCTGTCATTAGTACTGACTACATAGGAAGGGGCCTATAGATCTTGAGAAATATAAGCCGGACCAAGGAACTATTCAAAAATGAACTGACCCAGAAGTACCTACAATAACACCAGAGAAAGTCCTAGATATATTTTTACTATTTTTACAATCATTCTTTTCTTTTCTTTTTTTTAACTTTAAAAAAGTTTTTAAGTCCTCTATTACTCCTTTAATTTTCACTTCAATAACCTACTATTACTTTTAAAAAAAGACCCTATTTTTTAAAAAGCAATTTCATATATATATCTTATAATTTTTGTGACTTTGTTTTTTTTTCTCTTTCATTTTTTTCTTCTTTTCTTTAATATTGTATTTTTGAAATTCCAAACCCTACTCTAGATTTTTAATCTTTGCTTTTTGGTATTTGCTATCAATTTTGTACCTTTAAGAACCCAATCTTCAGTACCCATTTTTACTTGGGAGCGAGATTATTGGCTTGACTGCTGTCTCCCCCTTTGGACTCTCCTCTTTCTCCACCAGGTCTCCTGTGTCTCCTCCCTACCTCCTCTCTTTTCTACCCAACTCTGTGAATTTCTGTGTGTTCCAGACGGTGGAGAACACTTAGGGAGCTGATTATTGGCTGGATCTGTCTCTCTCCTTTTGATTCCCCCCTTTTATCCTCCTGGCCACCTCTGTCACCTTCCTCCCTTTTCTCTTCTCTGTATAACTCCATGAACATCTCTGAGTGGTCCAGTTGTGGAGTGCACATAAGGAAGTGATTACTGGCTAGCTTGCTCTTTCCTCTGTTGATTCCACTTCATCTCATTAGGGTCACCTCTAACTCCCTCCTCCCTCTTCTCTTCTCCATGTAAATCTGTGAACCTCTCTGGGTGTCCCTCATTGTGAAGAAACTTTTCATCTTTAACCTAGATGTTTTATCAATGGTGCTGTATAGAAGGAGAAGTCTTGAGACTACTGTAAAAATAAGACTTAAAACCAGAAGCAGGAGGCTTAAGTCCAATCCCTGAGAACACCAGAGAACTCCTGACTCCAGGGAACATTAACTGACAGGAGTTCATCAAACGCCTCCATACCTACACTGAAACCAAGCACCACCCAAGGTCCAACAAGTTCCAGAGCAAGACATACCATGCAAATTCTCCAGCAACACAAGATACAGCCCTGAGCTCCAATATACAGGCTGCCCAAAGTTACTCCAAAACCATTGACATCTCATAACTCATTATTGGACATTTCATTGCACTCCAGAGAAAAGAAATCCAGCTCCACCCACCAAAACACCGACACAAGCTTCCCTAACCAAGAAACCTTGACAAGCCACCTGTACAACCCCACCCACAGTGAGGAAACTCCACAATAAAGAGAATCCCACAAACAGCCAGAATACAGAAAGGCCACCGCAAACTAAGCAATATAAACAAGATGAAGAGACAGAGGAATAGCCAGCAGGTAAAGAAACAAGATAAATGCCCACCAAACCAAACAAAAGAGGAAGAGATAGGGAATCTACCTGATAAAGAATTCCAAATAATGATAGTGAAAATGATCCAAAATCTTGAAATCAAAATGGAATCACAGATAAATAGCCTGGAGAGAAGGATTGAGAAGATGCAAGAAAGGTTTAACAAGGACCTAGAAGAAATAAAAAAGAGTCAACATATAAAGAATAATGCAATAAATGAGATCAAAAACACTCTGGAGGCAACAAATAGTAGAACAACAGAGGCAGAAAATAAGATTAGTGAATTAGAAGATAGAATGGTAGAAATAAGTGAATCAGAGAGGAAAAAAGAAAAACGAATTAAAAGAAATGAGGACAATCTCAGAGACCTCTAGGACAGTGTTAAATGCACCAACAGTCGAATCATAGGAGTCCCAGAAGAAGAAGACAAAAAGAAAGACCGTGAGAAAATACTTGAGGAGATAGTTGAAAACTTCCCTAAAATGAGGAAGGAAATAATCACCCAAGTACAAGAAACCCAGAGAATCCCAAACAGGATAAACCCATGGTGAAACACCCCAAGACACATATTAATCAAATTAACAAAGATCAAACACAAAGAACAAATACTAAAAGCAGCAAGGGAAAAACAACAAACAACACAGAAGGGGATTCCCATGAGGATAACAGCTGATCTTTCAATAGAAACTCTTCAAGTCAGGAGGGAATGGCAAGACATACTTAAAGTGATGAAAGAAAATAACCTACAGCCCAGATTACTGTACCCAGCAAGGATCTCATTTGAATATGAAGGAGAAATCAAAAGCTTTACAGACAAGCAAACGCCGAGAGAATTCAGCACCACCAAACCAGCTCTCCAACAAATGCTAAAGGATCTTCTCTAGACAGGAAACACAAAAAGGGTGTATAAACTCGAACCCAAAACAACAAAATAAATGGCAATGGGATCATACTTATCGATAATTACCTTAAACATAAATGGGTTGAATGCCCCAACGAAAAGACAAAGACTGGCTGAATGGATACAAAAATAAGACCCCTATATATGTTGTCTACAAGAGACCCAGCTCAAAACAGGGGACACATAAAGACTCAAAGTGAAGGGCTGGAAAAAGATATACCACGCAAATAGAGACCAAAAGAAAGCAGGAGTGGCAATACTCATATCCGATAAAATAGACTTTAAAACAAAGGCTGTGAAAAGAGACAAAGAAGGCCACTACATTATGATCAAGGATCAATCCAAGAAGAAGATATAACAATTATAAATATCTATGCACCCAGCATAGGAGCACCGCAATATGTAAGACAAATGCTAACAAGTATGAAAGGGGAAATTAACAATAACACAGTAGTAGTGGGAGACTTTAATACCCCACTCTCACCTATGGACAGATCAACTAAACAGAAAATTAACAAGGAAACACAAACTTTAAGTGATACAATAGACCAGTTAGACCTAATTGATATCTATAGGACATTTCACCCCAAAACAATGATTTTCACCTTTTTCTCAAGCACACACGGAACCTTCTCCAGGGTAGATCACATCCTCGACCATAAATCTAGCCTTGGTAAATTCAAATTAATTGAAATCATTCCAAGCATCTTTTCTGACCACAAGGCACTAAGATTAGACCTCAATTACAGGAGAAAAACTATTAAAAATTCCAACATATGGAGGCTGAACAACACACTGCTGAATAACCAACAAATCACAGAAGAAATTAAAAAAGAAATCAAAATATGCATAGAAATGAATGAAAATGAAAACACAACAACCCAAAACCTGTGGCACACTGTAAAAGCAGTGCTAAGGGGAAAATTCATAGCAATACAGGCATACCTCAAGAAACAAGAAAAAAGTCAAATAAATAACCTAACTCTACACCTAAGGAACTAGAAAAGGAAGAAATGAAGAAGGAAAGAAATCTTAAAAATTAGGGCAGAAATAAATGCAAAAGAAACAAAAGAAACCATAGCAAAAATCAACAAAGCCAAAAGCTGGTTCTTTGAAAGGATAAATAAAATTGACAAACCATTAGCCAGACTCATCAAGAAACAAAGGGAGAAAAATCAAATCAATAACATTAGAAATTAAAATGGAGAGATCACAACAGACAACACAGAAATGCAAAGGATCATAAGAGACTACTATCAGCAATTAAATGCCAATAAAATGGACAACATGGAACAAATGGACAAATTCTTAGAAAAGAACAACTTTCTAAAACTGAACCAGGAAGAAATAGGAAATCTTAACAGACCCATCAAAGTATGGAAATTGAAACTGTAATCAGAAATCTTCCAGCAAACAAAAGCCCAGGTCCAGATGCCTTCACAGTTGAATTCTACCAAAAATTTCGAGAAGAGCTAACACCTATCCTACTCAAACTCTTCCAGAAAATTGCAGAGGAAGGTAAACTTCAAAACTCATTCTATGAGGCCGCCATCACCCTAATACCAAAACCTGACAAAGATGCCAAAAAAAGGAAACTATAGGCCAATATCACTGATGAACATAGATGCAAAAATCCTTAACAAAATTCTAGCAATCAAAATCCAACAACACATTAAAAAGATCATACACCATGACCAAATGGGCTTTATCCCAGGGATGCAAGGATTCTTCAGTATCCACAAATCAATCAATGTGATTCACCACATTAACAAATTGAAAAAAAAAAAAAAAAGCCATATGATTCTCTCAATAGAGGCAGAGAAAGCCTTTGACAACATTCAACATCCGTTTATGATTAAAAAAAAAAAAAACACTCCAGAAAGCAGGAATAGAAGGAATATACCTCAACATAATAAAAGCTATATACGACAAACCCACAACAAACAATACCCTCAATGGTGAAAAATTGAAAGCATTTCCCCTAAAGTCAGGAACAAGACAAGGGTGCCCACTTTCACCATTACTATTCCACATAGTTTTGGAAGTTTTGGCCACAGTAATCAGAGCAGAAACAGAAATAAAAGGAATCCAAATTGGAAAAGAAGAAGTAAAACTCTCACTGTTTGCAGATGACATGATCCTCTACATAGAAAACCCTAAAGACTCCACCACAAAATTACTAGAGCTATTCAATGAATATAGTAAAGTTGCAGGATATAAAATCAACACACAGAATTCCCTCACATTCCTATGCACTAATAATGAGAAAATAGAAAGAGAAATTAAGGAAACAATTCCATTCGCCATTGCAACGACAAGAAAAAAATACTTAGGAATATATCTACCTAAAGAACTAAAGACCTATATATAGAAAACTATAAAACACTGGTGAAAGATATCAAAGAGGACACTAATAGATGGAGAAATATACCATGTTCATGGATGGGAAGAATCAATATAGGGAAAATGAGTACACTACCCAAAGCAATTTATAGATTCAATGCAATCCCTATCAAGCTACCAATGGTATTTTTCACAGAGCTAGAACAAATAATTTCACAATTTGTATGGAAATACAAGAAAACTCGAATAGCCAAAGCAATCTTGAGAAAGAAGAATGGAACTGGAGGAATCAACCTGCCTGACTTCAGGCTCTACTACAAAGCCACAGTCATCAAGACAGCATGGTACTGGCACAAAGATAGAAATATAGATCAATGAAACAAAATAGAAAGCCCAGAGATAAACCTATGCACCTATGGACACCTTATCTTTGACAAAGGAGGCAAGAATATAAAATAGATTAAAGACAATCTCTTTAACAAGTGTTGCTGGGAAAACTGGTCAACCACTTGTAAAGGAATGAAACTAGAACACTTTCTAACACCATACACAAAAATAAACTCAAAATGGATTAAAGATCTAAATGTAAGACCAGAAACTATAAAACTCCTAGAGGAGAACATAGGCAAAACACTCTCCGACATACATCATGGCAGGATCCTCTATGAACAACCTCCCAAAAGCAAAGATAAACAAATGGAACCTAATTAAACTTAAAGGCTTTTGCACAACAAAGGAAACTATAAGCAAGCTGAAAAAACAGCCTTCGGAATGGGAGAAAATAATAGCAAATGAAGAAACTGACAAACAACTAATCTCAAAAATATACAAGCAACTCCTGCAGCTCAATTCCAGAAAAATAAACGACCCAATCAAAAAATGGGCCAAAGATCTAAATAGAC
The DNA here is from genome assembly GCF_023091745.1 of Budorcas taxicolor. NCBI lineage: Eukaryota > Metazoa > Chordata > Mammalia > Artiodactyla > Bovidae > Budorcas > Budorcas taxicolor. Next base: position 5,877,466 of record NC_068930.1, on the reverse strand, counting down.
ATTTCTCCAAAGAAGACATACATATGGCTAACAAACACATGAAAAGATGCTCAACATCACTCATTATCAGAGAAATGCAAATCAAAACCACAATGAGGTACCATTTCACGCCAGTCAGAATGGCAGCAATCCAAAAGTCTACAAGCAATAAATGCTGGAGAGGGTGTGGAGAAAAGGGAACCCTCTTAGACTGTTGGTGGGAATGCAAACTAGTACAGCCACTATGGAGAACAGTGTGGAGATTCCTTAAAAAACTGGAAATAGAACTGCCTTATGACCCAGCAATGCCACTGCTGGGCATACACACCAAGGAAACCAGAATTGAAAGAGACACGTGTACCCCAATGTTCATCGCAGCACTGTTTATAATAGCCAGGACATGGAAGCAACCTAGATGTTTATCAGCAGATGAATGGATAAGAAAGCTGTGGTACTTGTACACAATGGAATATTACTCCGCCATTAAAAAGAATACATCTGAATCAGTTCTAATGAGGTGGATGAAACTGGAGCTGATTATACAGAGTGAAATAAGCCAGAAAGAAAAACACCAATACAGTATACTAACACATATATAAAGGGCTTCCCTGGTGGCTCAGAGGTTAAAGTGTGTGCCTGCAATGAGGGAGACATGGGTTCAATTCCTGGGTCGAGAAGATCCCCTGGAGAAAGAAATGGCAACCCACTCCAGTATTCTAGCCTGGAGAACTCCATGGACAGAGGAGCCTGGTGGGCTACAATCCACGGGGTCACAAAGAGTTGGACACGACTGAGTGACTCCACTTTCAACACATATGTATGGAGTTTAGAAAGATGATAATGATAACCCTGTATGCAAGACAGCAAAAGAGACACAGATGTATAGAACAGTCTTTTGGATTCTGTGGGAGAGTGCAAGGGTGGGATGATTTGGGAGAATGGCATTGAAACATGTGTAATATCATATATGAAACGAATTGCCAGTCCAGGTTTGATGCATGATACTGGATGCTTGGGGCTGGTGCACTGAGATGACCCAGAGGGATGGTACAGGGAGGGAGGACGGAAGGGTTTCAGGATTGGGAACACGTGTATACCTGAGACGGGTTCATGTTGATGCATGGCAAAACCAATACAATATTGTAAAGTAATTAACCTCCAATTAAAATAAATAAATTTTTTAAAAAAGAGCAAAGTAACATGCCTAGGGGAAAAAAAAAAAGAAGCTTAAGCTATTTTCATAAGATTCTGAGCTCTGAACTTTCAATGATGATCCGGAAAATGGACTTGAGATTCACTATAGACCATTTACTGAAGACATTACTTAAATGTACTGCTACTACCAGGAAGGTCAGCCTATGTCCTGATTAGACTGGAAGCAATCCAGAACGCAATACCTTACCCACTTGCAAAGTCATGATGCCTCTTACACCCTGAAGTTGTAGCTGATGGACAAGAATGTCTGGGTAGCACTAGAATCAGCTCAAATAATGGAAAATGAAATAATCATTAAGGTGATTTTAGAAGGGAGGTACTGAACCTCTTTTACATTGGATGATAAATAAAAAGAGGAGGTAAAACTGAAACTGGTAAAACAAAAGTTAGATTTCAGCTATGCCTTTGGAATTTCATGCATGTGCTTAGGAGAGAGGAATAGTAGTAGCAGTTTGTCAAACAAGAAAAAAAAATATCTTGTTAAAGAAGCAGTAATGTTGGAAAATTTAATAAAGTCTAAAAAACATGATAAATACATCTTTTATACTTTGAGTTTATTGAAAACAAATACTATTGGGGAGAATATTTTTAATACAGTTTGAATGGAGCAGCATGCTTGCATATGTATACATACATTTAAAATATTAATTCTTAATTATTTAACCATTTTTAATTGAAGCATAGTATATTCACAGTGTTGTGTTAGTTTCAGGTGTATGGCAAACTGATTCAGATATATATTTTAATATGAACATTTTATATTTTATATGCATATTATATATATATATATTAGATTCTTTTCCATTTTAGGTGATTACAAATTATTGAATATGGTTTCCTATGCTAAACAATTGGTCCTTGTTGGTTACCTATTTTATATATAGTGATGTGTATCTGTTAATACAAATTAATTTATTCCTCTCCCTCCTTTCCTCTTTGATAATCATAAGTTTGTTTTCTACATATAAATCTTTTTCTATTTTGAAAATAGGTTTACTTGTATTTTTTGGTATGTAAATATTTGTTATTTTAAAAACAAAGTTTGTTTAAATCAAATCCCTTATTATTATACAGTGAAGGTGATTAATAGATAGGGATTAGATCTGGTAGACAGAATGCCAGAAGAACTATGGACAAGCAGTTCATTACACTGTACAGGAAGTGATGACCAAAACCATCCTTAATAGAAAGAAATCCAAGAAGTCAAAGTGGCTACCTGAGGAGGTGTTACAAATAGCTGAGAAAAGAATGGAAGTGAAAAGAAAGGGAGAAAGGGAAAGATACACCCAACTGAATGCAGAGTTCCAGAGAATAGTAAGGAGAAATAAGAAAGCTTTCCTAAGAGAACAGGAAATAGAGGAAAGAAATAGAGCAAAGAAATAGAGGAAAACAATGGAACTGAAAACTCTTCAATAAAATTGGAGCTGTCAAAGGAACATTTTAGGCAAAAATGGGCATGATAAAATACAGAAACGGTAAAGACCTAATGGAAGCGAAAGAAATTAAGAAGTGGCAAGAATACAGAGAACTATACAAAAACAGTCTTAATGACCTAGATAACCATGTCGATGTGGTCACTCATCTAGAACCAGACATCTTAGAGTGTGAAATCAAGTGGACCTTAGGATGAATTACTATGAACAAAGCTAGGGGATGTGATGGAATTCTAGCTGAGCTATTTTAAAACCTAAAAGATGATGCTGTGAAAGTGCTGCACTCAATGTGTCAACATATTTGGAAAATTCAGCAGTGGCCACAGGACTGGAAAAGGTCAGCTTGCATTTCAATCTCAAAGAAAGGCAAGGCCAAAAAAGGTTCAAACTACTGTACAATTGCACTCATTTCACATTCTAGCAAGGTTATGCTCAAAATCCTTCAAGGTAGACTTCAGCAGTAGGTGAATTGAGAACTTACAGATGTTCAAGCTGAATTTAGAAAAGGCAGAGGAACCAGAGATCAACTTGTAAACATTTATTTGATTGTAGAGAAATTGAGATAATCCCAGAAAAACATCTACTTCTGCTTCATTGACTACACTAAAGCCTTTAAGTATGTGCATCACAACAAATTGTGGAAAAATTTTAAAGAGCTGGGAATACCAGACCACCTTATCTGCCTAAAGAGAAACCTGTGTACAGGTCAGGTTTGTATGTATATCTTCTTTTATACAGGTCAAGAAGCAACATTTAAACTGGACATGGAAAACAGACGGGTTCAACATCAGGAAAGGAGAATGATAAGGCTGTATTTTGTCACCCTGCTTATTTAACTTCTGTGCAAAGGACAATGTGCAAAATGCCGAACTGGATGAATCAAGATTGCTGTGAGAAATAGCAATAACCTCAGATATGCAGATGATACCACTCTAATGGTAAATAGTGAAGAGAAACTAAAGAGTCTCTTGATGAAGGTGAAAGAGGAGAGTGAAAAAGATGGCTTAAAACTCAACATTCAAGAAACTAAGATCTTGGCATCTGGACCCACTACTTCATGGTAAATAGATCGGGGAAAAGTGGAAACAGTCACAGATTTTATTTTCTTGAGCACCAAAATCACTGAGGATGGTGACTAAAACCGTGAAATTAAAAGCTGCTTGCTCTTTGGAAGGAAAGCTATGGCAAACTTGGGTGCTTAGTCACTCAGTTGTGTCCGACTCTTTGCAACCCTATGGACTGTAGCCTGCCAGGCTTCTCTGTCCATGGGGATTCTCCAGAGTAAAATACTGGAGTGGGTTGCCATGCCCTCCTCCAGGGGATCTTCCCAACCTGGGATCAAACCTAGGTCTCCTTCATTGCAGACGGATTCTTTACTGTCTGAGCACCAGGGAAATCTAGACTGAGTATTGAAAAGCAGAGACATCACTTTGCAACAAAGGTCAAAGCTATGGCTTTTCCCAGTAGTAATGTATGGATGTGAAAGTTGGACCATAAAGAAGGCTAAGTGCCAAAGAATTGATTATTTCAAATTGTGGTGCTGGAGAAGACTCTTGAGAGTCCCTTGGACAGCAAGGAGATCAAACCAGTCAATCTTAAAGGAAATCAACCCCAAATATTCATCAGAAGGACTGACGCTGAAGCTGAAGCTCCAGTCCTTTGGCCACCTAATGTGAAGAGCCAATTCAATGGAAAAGACCCTAATTCTGGGAAAGATTGAGGGCAGGAGGAGAAGGGGATGACAGATAAATGCTCAGGAGTGAGACTGAAAGATCATATGACCCTGCGTATATTTTGAATGGAACAATATTCCTGCAAATTCTTCACCCCAGTGGCAACAAGGACATTTAGTGCCCAGAGGTTGGTTTCTTAATCATTCTCCAGTTAAGAGAAGCAGGACTCTTATAGAGTGCCTGATTCCAGGCTGGGGTATAAGATGAGGTGAAGACATCTTATAGCGCTCAGCAAACCAAAGGACAGGTTTTTCAAAAGGACATTGGTCAAAACTGGAAAAATTGGGCAACAAAGTTAATGACATCATGTTGGACTATAACCTGGGCATAAAATAAATGTCCATGATTCCATACTGATAGAAATAATTATATATATATATATATATATATATATATATATATATATATATATATAGTGGGAGTAGACAAATGCTCATACAAAAGAATTCCACACAATTTATGTGGCCATTCTGCCCTCAAAGAGGGGGAAACTATCTCCCCAGCCCTTAAGTATAGACCTCCTTGCTAAGTGACTTCATTTCAAAGAGCACAACATGAGAAGAGTAAGTAGAAGAATTCTACAGTGGAGAAACGCGACTAACAGGATCTCATCTAGGTGGTGAAGCTCAGCTTCAGAAGGGGTGAGTCACATGGATCCTGTGTGCCCTTGATGTGATAGGATGGGAAAGGCAGTTTACCTCTTTGGTCTTTTTCCCAAGAACCCACAAACGCAGCATAAATGTGAGAAAAATATGAGACTAATCCAAACAGAAGGACATTCTACAAACTACCTGACCAGTACTCCTCAAAATGACCAAGGTCATCAAAAACAAGGATGGTCTGAGAACCTGTTATAGCCAAGAGGAGCCAGACATGATTACTATATGGAATGTGGGATCCTGGATGTGACTGTGGAACAGAAAAGAATGAAAGGTAAAACTGATAAAATCTGAGTGAAGTATAGACTAAAAATGCTTTTAATGCCCAGATGAGCCCAAACTTCTAGAATAAATATTCTTCAAATTACTTTTGAAATGAGAAAAAATATAAAAATAAATGTACAGGGGGAGGGTGGCCTGAGTGGGGGTACCTACAGTGAACGGGCATGTTTGAAAATTCAGACCTCTGTATCCTAATACTCTTTTTGGAGACAAAATTAGATGGAATAAATGCTGTCAATAGAGCAATTAAATCAGCACCTTGGTCTCACAGCAACAAGCAACTAGGAAGACTTATTATTATTATTGTACCCAATAATCACATTTCAGCAAGAAAACAATGCATAGACATGAGCAGAGGGGAAATGCTGTAATTATACACCAGCCTAATTTAAAGTACACTTTTTATGGGTGACTCTGAAACCAGGAGGGCTGGATTCTCTCATGACTGTCAGGGAGCCAGATTTTGTGAAGTTTCTGTTGATGTGGTCCCTAGATCACTGATATCACACAAAGCAGCTGAAAATTGGGATACTGTTAAAGGATAATGTAAGAGCTTCTTGCTGTGTTTAAGGGGTAGTAGCCAGTCCTGCCCACACAATCCTTTGTCAATTTACTGCAATTGACCAACAACTTGCCTTGAGTATCCTCCCCTTGAGCTCCTGTCACCCATGGCTGGGGATATAAGACACACAAAAGGAAGGTCTTGCTTTCAGGCAATTAGGGTAGCAAGCAGCAAAATAATTTTTCCAAGGTGAAGGTTAGGTGTCCCCTGGAAGTATGTTGGATACTGGGAGCACCTGGAAGGGGTCTCTGACTTTGTGGACTGGTGACATAATCCTGGAGGAGAAGATGACCGAGGACCAAAGTGTGGTGAAGGGGAGATGTTGAGGTGAGAGTGTTGGATGCTGTGATAGAACACGTGGCACAGACACATGCTGGAGGGAAAGAGCCAGGTTGCCAGCCACCCTCTGCTGTGCCAAGGAACAGCAGTTTTCATCATGGAAAACTTCAGCAGGAGAATGATGTATTCAGTCTTACACTTCAGAACTATGGAAACCATGTGGAAAGTAGTCTGGATGAAGAAGGACTGATGGTAAAAAGAAACCTGATGCAAAATCCAGAAGGACCTGACTCAATGGAGGTGCCCCTGAAAAGGAAAAAGCAATGGGTTTGAGAAGTGGTGGTTTTAATGATGAGGCAAGACATGGACCCAGATCCGAGGGTTGGCACTAGTGTAAGTGCCGGACAGCCTTTACCTTCTGGAAATCAGATGGATGATGGGCAAGGGGAGGTGACAAGTTTCACAACAGAGATCATCTGGATGCTGCTGGCAGTAGATCTAGAACTTCTGGGGCCAGGGGTGGAGAGGAAGGTGCCCCAAGGACAGAACAGTTAGGGTGAGAATAAAGTGGGAGCAGCGTCCACAGTGAAGGGGTGCCCAAGTGGATGCAGAGGACAAGGCTCCAGCAGAGGCTGCAGCCTGTCCCCAAGGCTGGGAGAGACAGAGGCTAGGACTCTGCTGGGGAGACAGGAGAGGACTGATGCAGACAAAGCTGGAGGGATTTCTCCTTCTAAGGGCCATGGGAAACCATTAGAAAAATATAAACAGGAGAACTGGTTTTCAGGGTCAAACATTTCCTCTTTCTATCATATGGAGAAATAATGAGAGATAGACAAGATACAAAGGGTTTGTTGGGTGTGGGTGAGAAATGATGATGGCTTGCACTAAGTGGTCTAGAGTGGAGATGGAGAGAAGGGGTGTGTGGGGGAGGTGAGGTTTCAGAAGCTCTTCTGGAAGTGGGATGGGAGCCATGGAGGGCTTGAGGAGACAGGCTTCTTGTACACAGGGCATCGTTCCAGAGGCAGAGAAGCTAGGCCTGGGCAGGCTTTCCTATGAGGATCTTGCATTGGGTTTAGACATTCTGCACTTAGAGGATAATTGGACAGGTCTCATGTAGGGGTGGAGCCATCACCATAGCCTGTCTCCCTACACACCAGTATCAGCAGCTGAACAATAGACAGACTGGCCCATCAAACACCTGATGCACTGAATTACAGAATAGGACCTCACCCCGGGTATTCCTTTAAGTGCCTGACATGACAATCTACAGAGTAGGACCCCAGCCAGGGGGCCCCTCTATGTGCCTGAAGGGGCAGAGCTATGGAGAAAGACTGGCCAAAGAGGCTTTCTGATCACCAGCTACAAGAGGCTTGGAAAAAACTCTGATAGGGCCATAACTCCTGCCACAGAAGCTGTCCGTGTCCCTGCACACTTCATGCCACCAGGGTTCCTGCAACCTGAGCAGCTGCACAACCTTCATGCTCAACTCTCACTGGGGCAGAACTGCCACAGGCAAAAAAAAAAAAAAAATCTTGGGTCTATGCACACATGGTCGCTTCAGTCCGACTCTATGCAACTCTGTAGACTGTGGCCTGCTTCTCTGTCAGGGAAGGGGGGTTCTCCAGGCAAGAATACTGGAGTGTATTGGCCAATACAGGTTGCCATACTCTTCTAGATCACTATATATCCTGCTGCCCTAGCCGCCAACCCCCCTGAGTGCCTGGTGCTGCCAGAACCCCTACAACCCAAGCAGCGGCACCTCCTCCACACCTGGCCCTCATAGGGGCAAACCCAAGTCCTCCAAGGCAGCCTCAGGAGCAAATCCTAGTGGACAACCCACATGCAGAGGTGGAAATAAAACCACAATTGAAACTCAGGGACAGTGTGACTAAGAAATAAGACCCAAAACCTTCCCACCTGCTGTACAAGCTGCAGATTAAATCCATACCATCAACTAGGCAGACTCTGTGTCTATGGAATATATAAAAGGTCATTGAGAGCTCCCACAAAAGAAAACACACTAATTCTGATAGCTGTGGACATTGGAGGCAAGAATACACAGGAGTAGGACCAGATTAGAATCTGAGCTGCCTCCACAGCAGCAGGTCCAGAGATCTGCATGATGTTGGAGGGTATCTGAGGGAAATGAGATGGACTGTGGCTCCCAGCAAGGGAAAGGACTCTGACAGCAGTGACACAAGAAAAACATTTATTTTTCTTATGTTTTGACTTATTCTGCAGATTCTTTTGGATTTTTTTCCCTCTCCCCCAACCTTTTTTTCCTCTCTGTGTAGTTGTTGGTTTTATTGACACTATGAAATCCAGTTAAGCTTTCTTTTTTCTTTCTTTCTCACATGTTTTATTGTTGTTATAAACCTCTGCCTCTAAGGAGGGCTTTTGCAGGTCTGTGGAATATTCCTTTCTCTCACTCTTTTTAATTTTTAAAACCTATAATTATTTTTTCTCCATTTATTCCTTTGTTTCTACATTTATTCCATTGTTTCCTTTCCTACTGTTCTTTTCCCCTTGTGGTTAATCTTTAATGTACATAAATCTTCTTCATCTACCTCTATTTAACTTTACATGTTGATTCTTTCTTTCTTTTCTCCTCAACATATTTGTTAGTTTTGTTTTCATTGCTTTATTCCCCAGTTGGCACCTTGCTTTAGTTTTGTCTTCCAGTTTGTGCTTTAGTTAGTTTTGTTCTTAACTGGTAAATATAATTTTTGATTTCCTTTGTTTGCTGGGTCAATCTACTGTGCTTTATTTTTGTGGGACTGTTTTGACTTTTCTCATGGGCGTATATACCATTATTTTAATAATAGCTTGCCTGATTTTGTAACTGCCATTTGTCTGGGGTTCATCTTTGATTTCTCATTTTTGGATATTTGTTTTACTCTCCCTTAATACCATAGCAAACCACTTGTGAAATCTTCATTCCTGACCAGGATCAAGCCCTGAGTCTTTAGAGTGGGAGCACTGACTCCAAGACCTTAGACTACCAGAGAATTAACCCTGCTGCTGCTGCTAAGTCGCTTCAGTAGTGTCCGACTTTGTGTGACCCATGCGACCCCATAGATGGCAGCCCAACAGGCTCCCCTGTCCCCGGGATTCTCCAGGCAAGAACACTGGAGTGGGTTGCCATTTCCTTCTCCAATGCATGAAAGTGAAAAGTGAAAGTGAAGTCGCTCAGTTGTGTCTGACTCTTAGCGACCTCATGGACTGCAGCCTACCAGGCTCCTCCATCCATGGGATTCTCCAGGCAAGAGTACTGGAGTGGGTTGCCACTGCCTTCTCTGAATTAACCCTAGAGAGTATCAAATAGTGAGAACTCACATAAAGGAAACCCCACTTGAATACAAGGCCCAGCATCACCCAACCACCAGTAGCACGCTGTACAGGAAGGCTCATATAAACAACAAACAAAAAAAAATACAAACCTAATCATCAGCAGACAGGATTACCACCTCACTCAGCCTTGCCCATCAGAGGAAAAACAAACAAACAAAAACTCAGCACAAATCTCACCCTATACAAAGCTTACACAAAGCACTGGACCAACCTTAGGAGTGCAGAAACCAAAAGGAAGAAAAAAAATTCAACCTTCTTCAAGGAAAGAATTCAACTTTCTTGAAGCCTGGGAAAAGGAGAACTCAAACACCGAGTTTTAAAAAAAAGATACTGAAAAGGCAGAGAACTACTACATAAATGAAGGAACAAAGTAGAAACACAGAAGTCCAAATAAATGAAGAGGAAAAAGAATTCAGAATAATGATAGTAAAGATGACAAAAATCCTTGGAAATAGAATGGAGAAAAATGAAAGAATCAATTAACAAAGACCTAGAAAAATTAAAGAATAAACATACAGAGATAAACAACACAATTACTGAAATTAAAAATACTCTAGACTTAATAGCAAAATATCTGAAACAGAACAAATCAGTGAGCTGGAAGATAAAATGGTGGAAATAGCTTCTGAAGAGCAAAATAAAGTAAAAAGAATGAAAAGACCTGAGGATAGTCTCAGAGACCTCTGGGATAATATCAAACGCACCAACATTTGTATTTTAGGAGTCTTAGAAGAAGAGAAAAAGAAAGGCTCTGGGAAAATTTTTGAAGAGATACTTGAGAATTCCCCCAACATGGAAAAGGAAATAATCAAGCCCAAGAAGCACAAAGAATCCCATACAGGATAAACCCAAGGAAAAACATGTCAAGGCACATACTAACCAAACTAACAAAAACTAAACACAAAGAAAGAATTTAAAAGCAGCAAGAGAGAAGCAACAAGTAACATACAAGGGAAACCCCATATGCTTAACAGTTGGTATTTCAGCAGAAACTCTGCAGGCCAGAAGGGAATGGCAGGGTATATTTAAAGTACTGAAAGGGAAAAATCTGCAACCAAGATTACTGTATCTGGCAAGAATCTCATTCAAAATTGATGGAGAAATCAAAAGCTTTTCAGACAAGCAAAATTTAAGAGAATTCAGTACCACCAACCCAGCTTACAACAAATGTTAAAGGGAATTACATAGTCAAGAAATACAGGAGAAGAAAAAAGATCTACAAAATCAACCCCAAATAATTAAGAAAATGCCAATAGGAAAATACATATCAATAATTACTTTAAATGTAAATGGACTAAATGTTCCAACCAAAAGATACAGACTGGCTGAATGGATCCAAAAACAAGATCCGTATATACTCTCTGTACAAAACACCCACTTTAGACCTCAAGACACATACAAACTGAAAGTGAGAGGATGGAAAGATATATTCCATGCAAATGGGAAGCAAAAGAAAGTTGGAGTAGCAATCCTCCTATTACAAAATAGACTTCAAAATAAAGAAGATTACAAGAGTTAAAGAAGGACACTGCACAATGATCAAGGGATCAATCCAATAGGAAGACATAACAATTGTAAATATCTTTGCACCCAACATAGGAGCATCTCAATACATAAGATAAACACTAACAGACATAAAAGGAGAAATCAACAGTAACACAATGATAATAAGAGACTTTAACACCCCACTCACACCAATGGATAAATCATCAACACAGAAAATTAATAAGGAAACACAAGTCTTAAATGATACATTAGATGAGTTGGATCTCATTGATATCTTCAGACATTCCATTCAAATGCAGAAGAATATGCCTTCTTTTCAAGTGCACATGGAACATTCTCCAGGCTAGACCACATGTTGCTTCACAAATCAAACCTCAGTAAATTTAAGAAAATTGAAATCATATCAAGCATCTTCTCCAACCACAATGCTATGAGACTAGATATCGATGGCAAGAAAAAAACTGTAAGAAACACAAACATATGGAGATTAAACAACACATTTCTAAATGACCAACAGTTTACTGAAGAAATCAAAAGGGAAATCAAAAAATTTCTAGAAACAAATGATAATGAAAACACAACTCAAAACCTATGAGATGCAGCAAAAGCAGTTCTAAGAGGGAAGTTCATAGCAATACAATCTTACCTCAAGAAACAAGGAAAACAGCTAACAGACAACCTAACTTTACACCTAAAGCAACTGGAAAAAGAAAAACAACAACAACAACAAAAATTAGTAGAAGGAAAAAAACCATAAAGATCTAAGCAGAAATAAATGAAAAAGAAATGAAAGAAACAATAGTAAAGATTAATAAAACTAAAAGCTGGCTCTTTCAGAAGATAAACAAAATTGACAAGCCTTTAGCCAGACTCATCAAGAAAAAATAAAGAAGAATCAAATCAACAAAATTAGAAAAATTCAAAAATATAAAGGATTATAAGAGATATTATGAACAACGATATGGCAATGAAATAGATAACCTGGAAGAATTGGACAGATTCTTGGAAAAGTTCTATCTTCTAAGACTGAACCAGGAAGAAATAGAAATTATAAACAATGCAATTACAAGCACTGAAATTGAAGCTGTGATCAATGATCTCCCCCAAAAACAAAAGTCCAGGACCAGATGGCTTCACAGGAGAATTCTATCAAGCGTTTAGAGAAGAGCTAATGCCAATCTTTCTAAAACTCTTTCAAAAGATTGCAGAGGAAGGAACACTTCCATCTCATTCTATGAGGCCACCATCACCCTGATTCCAAAACCAGACAAAGACAACACACACAAAAAAACTACCAGCCAATATCACTGATGAACATAGATGCAAAAATCCTCAACAAATAATTAACAAACAGAATTCAGCAACACATCAAAAAGCTCATATACCATGATCAAGTTGGGTTTATTCCAGTTATGCAAGGATTCTTTAAGATACACAAATCATTCAATGTGATATACCATATTAACAAATTGAAAGATAAAAGCCATATGATAATCCCAATAGATGCAGAAAAAGCCTTTGACAAAATTCAGTACAATTTATGATTAAAACTCTTCAAAAAATTGGCATAGAAGGAACCTACCTCAACATAGTAAAGGTCATATATGATAAACCTACAGTAAACATTATTCTCAAGGCTGAAAACTTGAAAGCATTCCCCCTAAGATCAGGAACAAGACAAGGGTGTCCACTTTCACCACTATTATTCAACATAATTTTGTAAGTCTACAGCAATCAGAGTAGAAAAAGAAATAATGGGCATCCAGATCAGAAAAGAAGTAAAGCTCTCACAGTACCATATCAGATGACATGATATTGTGCACAGAATACCATAAAGATAGTATCAGAAAATTACTAGAGCTAATCAGTGAATTTAGCAAAGTTTCAGGATACAAAATCAATATACAGAAATCACTTGAATTTCTATATAATAAGAATGAAAAATCAGAAAGAGAAATTAAGGAATCAATCCCATTCACCATTGCAACAAAAGTAATTAAATGTCTAGGAATAAACTTAAGGAGAGAAAAGAGTTGTACACAGAAAATTATGACACTAATAAAAGAAATCAAAGATGACATAAATGGAGAGATATTACGTGTTCCTGGATATGAAGAATCAATAGTGTTAAAATGACTATACCACCAAATGCAATCTACAGACTCAATGCAATCCCTATCAAATTACCAATGGCATTTTTCACAAAAAATAGAATAAAAAATTTTGCAATTCATATGGAGATAAAAAAGACCCCAAAAAGTCAAAGCAGTCTTGAGAAAGAAGAGTTGAGTGGAGGAATCAACCTTTCTGAATTCAGATTATACTACAAAGCTACAGTCATCAAGAAAGTATGGTTCTGGCACAAAAACAGAAACACAGACCAATGGAATAAAATAGAAAGCCCAGAAATAAACCCATGCACCTACAGGTACCTTATTTTTAACAAAGGAGGCAAGAATATACAGTGAGGAAAAGAGCCTCTTCAATAAATGGAGCTGGAAAAACCGGATGGCTACATGTAAAAGAATGAAGTTAGAACATCTCCTAACACCATACATAAAGATAAACTCAAAATGGATTAAAGATCTAAGTGTAAGACAAGAAACTATAAAATTCTTGGAGGAAAACAAGCAGAACAGTCGATGACATAAATCAAAGTAAGATTTCCTATAACCCACCTCCTAGAGTAATGGCAATAAAAACAAAAGTAAACAAGTCAGACTTGATTAAACTTAAAAACTTTTGCACATCAATGGAAACGATAAGCAAAATGAAAAGACAACCCTCAAAAATGAGAGAAAATAATATCAAATGAAACAACTAACAAAGGATTAATTTCCAAAATATACAAGCAACTTATACAACTCAATACCAGGGAAACAAACAACCCAATAAAAAAGTGGAAAAAGGACCTAAACAGACATTTCTCCAAAGAAGGCATATAGATGGCTAATAAACACATGAAAAGATGCCCAACATCACTCATTATTAGAAAAATGCAAATCAAAACTACAGTGAGATATCATCTCACAATGGTCAGAATGGCCATCATGAAAAAGTCTACAAATAATAAATTCTGGAGAGGGTGTGGAGAAAAGGGAATGTTCTTGCACTGTTGGTGGGAATGTAAATTGATACAGCCACTATGGAAGACAGTATGGAAATTCCTTAAAAAACTAGGAATAAATGCACCATATGACCCAGAAATCACATGCCTAGGCATATACCCTGAGGAAACCAAAATTGAAAAAGACACATGTATCCCATTGTTCACTGCAGCACTGTTTACAATAGCTAGAACATGGAAGCAAACTAGATGTCCATCAACAGATGAATGGATAAAGAAGTTGTGGTACATATACACAATGCAATATCACTCAGCCATGAAAAGGAACACCTTTGAGTCAGTTCTAATGAAGTAGATGGACCTATAACCTGTTATACAGAGTGAAGTGAGTGAGAAATAGAAAGATAAATACCGTATTCTAATATGCATATATACGGAATTTAGAAAAATGGTTCTGAAGAATTTATTTGCAGGGCAACAATGGAGAAACAGACATAGAGAACAGACTTATGGACATGGGAAGAGGGGAGGAGAGGGTGAGATGTATGGAAAGAGTAACATGGAAACTTACATTACCATGTGTAAAATAGATAGCCAACGGGAATTTGCTGTATGGCTCAGGAAACTCAAACAGGGATTCTGTATCAACCTAGAGGGGTGGGATGGGGAGGGAGATGGGAGGGAGATTGAAAAGGGTGGGGATATATGTATACCTATGGCTGATTCATGCTGAGGTTTGACAGAAAACAACAAAATTCTGTAAAGCAATTATCCTTCAATAGCAAATAGATATGTTAAAAGAAAAAAAAAAAAAAAACAGGCCAGAGATGAAAGGAAAGTGGGGCAGGCAGGGGAGTCATCCACATGCAGAATGATGCAGAATGAAGTACAGAATACGTCAGTCATGAGAGAGCACAGAAAAGGAAGAGACCTGAAGACAGAACACTAAGGAAACACAGTGTTTAAGACGGTGTGGATAGAGCAAGATAAGCTCTTAACTGCCAATGGTTCAATACCAACTTTACTGGAAAGGAAAAGGAAAGGCCCTGAATTGGAGTTTTCACCAACTGGCATGGTAAAAATACCCCCACTAGAACCGGTTTCAAGTACCAGTGTGATGTCAGCTAGCTAGTAAAATTACTGAAAACATAATCATTGAATCCGAAGAGCCAGAATTGGCCCCGTAGCCTCACAGAGACATAGGAAGGGAGATAAACAAGAGAGGATGCTCTCAAGGAAGGTGAGGGGAGAAGGTCTGAGAGGAAGCATTGAAAGGCCAGATGCTGCAGAGAAGTCCCAGAAGGACTGGAGAGTGACTTCTGACCCTTACAGCTCGGAATACCACTTATTTGTTAGAGCAACTACTGTGTTGCTGGGGCTGGAGTTTGATGACAAGCTGTTCCAAGCTGATGGAGGAGAGAAAAGGTTGAGTGCCTTTCTCTTAGGAAGATCCAAGGGAGTTGTACATTTTGTCTTGTTTAGAAATCCTTGAACTAAATTAAGTTTGAGAAGATAATAGACTAACAACTGGAAAGAAACCCTCCTCTTATATTTTAGAATGTTTGCAGCTTTCAGAAGGTTGCTAATCCTCCCTTCATGTGATGCATGACAAGGTAATTAATTACAAACAAAGCAGCAACAACAGACCAAAGGTCTCTATTCAGGAAGCACGCAGCACATGATATCAGCTCCTCCTTGAGGTATCGTGACCCAGCTAGGTACCTCACACCCTCTGTACAGGTAAGGAGGCCAGCACTTGAAAGCTGGCTTGCAGCAACTCCCTACAGGGTGAAGGCTGCTCTCTCAGGCGTTCTGGTGTCAAGCCCCATACCCACTGAGGAGGGGCTAGAGAGAACCAGGTGGGAGGGGGAGTGATTGCCCCAAGTCGCACAAATAGCAAAAGACAGCACTGAGGTTTCAGCCTAGTATTTCTGACCCAGGGGCCCTCTCACTTCACTGCTTTCAAAATAATCCAAATATTTGATTATTTGGAATCAAGATAAAAAAAGAGATAGTGGATTAGGAGAATTTGTTTTTGTAATTTACAAAGCAAAGTCACAATACTTTTATATGATATGTTGAATCATTGAAATAACCAACACTTACTTAGCATTGGTTATCCATCATACAATATCCATCATACAATATGATGTGGATCCACTTATTTGCATTCCTTTTTCAAACTCTGGCAACAGGCCTATGAAGTAGGTACTAGTGTTCCTTCAGTTCTAAAGGTGGCTAACCAACCTAGATAGCATATTCAAAAGCAGAGACATTACTTTGCTGACTAAGGTCCGTCTAGTCAAGTCTATGGTTTTTCCTGTGGTCATGTATGGATGTGAGAGTTGGACTGTGAAGAAGGCTGAGCAGAGAAGAATTGGTGCTTTTGAACTGTGGTGTTGGAGAAGACTCTTGAGAGTCCCTTGGACTGCAAGGAGATCCAACCAGTCCATTCTGAAGGAGATCAGCCCTGGGATTTCTTTGGAAGGAATGATGCTAAAGCTGAAACTCCAGTACTTTGGCCACCTCATGTGAAGGGTTGACTCACTGGAAAAGACTCTGATGCTGGGAGGGATTGGAGGCAGGAGGAGAAGGGGATGACAGAGGATGAGATGGCTGGATGGCATCACTGACTCAATGGACGTGAGTCTGAGTGAACTCCAGGAGTTGGTAATGGACAGGGAGGCCTGGTGTGCTGCGATTCATGGGGTCGCAAATAGTTGGACACGACTGAGCAACTGAACTGAACTGAACCTGGTGTTCAAAAAGGTAAATCCCAGCTTGCTCGTGGTGGCAGTGTAGGTGAGGTTGGGCTTCCATTACTCACCCCTGTGGTGAGCCATCCCAGAAGCTTGTGGCTGTGTGTGTCCCCTGGGCAGCCCTGGTCCCTCCAGAGCCACTCACTCCCCAACCCAACACTGCCTCCCACCCCGCCCTGAGCAGTCATAAGCAATCAAAGCAGTTTAGAGTTTGGTGACTGTCCCATGTTCTCAGAAGCATGCCCACAGAGAAACAGGTAAGTCTAGAAGAGGCAGGGGCAGTGATGAGAAAGAAGATGCTAACAGGGGACGGGGTGCAGGGAAGGTGAGGCAGGGAAGCCAGCACCTGCCTCCAGCTGGGGTGAGTGGACAAGACTCAGAGACAAGCACCCTCAGCTCTGCCCTGGGGCACTGCCCAGCTGCCACCTGCAGCTCTGGACAATGGGCTTCCTAACAGAGATGAGGCTGGCTTTTTCTCATTTTAAATTGGGGCAGGGATGGGAGCAGACAGGGCAAGTCCATTTGGACGATGTGCTTCCTAACAGAGGTGAGGCTGGCTTGTCTCAATTTAAATCGGGGCAGGGAGCCAGGAATGGGAGTGGACTGAGCAAGTCCATTTGTACTGATGCCTGTATCAACACACTAGTAATCTTATTTTCCAGAAGGAAATGTATGCTCAAATAAAAATCAGTGGATGAGCTTTGGCTTCAGCAGTAGGAAGGTGTTTTTTTTCCTGTCACTATTTTTCCTCCTCTCAGGTTTATTTTCACACCTAGAACTTGATGTTAATTATTAAAGTCATTTAACCCGACTGTAGCTGAGCTATTTCCAGATTATAGACATTCACTGGGTCTCACTTACTTTCAATTGATAGGCAATCCTATTGCAAGAAGCATTGTGGGAATCTGGCTGTATAATAGGTTTTCAACAGCAAACTCAGAAAAATCATAGCAACCTAGTTCTCATAGCACAAGCAGAATACAAGATTATGCAGAAGCCCTGTCAGTCGTCCAAGAGGTCCTGCCTGGAGCCCAGCACTCTGCCTACCCAGTGGGGCTGTGGTGGACAGGGAGGAAACCAGTAATGTGTTCTGGACTTACGTCTGTTAGGTTGAAGAATGTATAAATCATCTACTGCTGCTTAATGAATTAGCACCAACATAGCAACATAAAGCAACACCATTCACTATCTTAGAGTTCTGTAGAGCATAAGTTCAAAAGGGCTTTTCTGAATCCTCTGCTCAACTAGAATTTGGGGAGGGCTCTTACCTGGAGACTGGGGAGAATCTGCTTCTTAGCTCATTTAAGATGGCAGCAGAAGTTAGTTCCTAGAGGCTGCAAGACTGAGGTCGCTGTTTCCTTTTGGGCTCTCAGCCAGAGGCTGCTCTCAGCCACAAGAGGCTGCCCACACTCTTTGACAGGTGTACTGCCCTCCACACCTTCAAGCCACCAATGCCATGTCAAATCCTTCTCATGCTTGGAAACCAATTTCTTCTTCGGCATCCAGCTTGAAAAAACAAAACAAAACACCTCTTTTTTTCAAAATGCTTGTCTACAAGATTGCCACCCCAGCACATAGCATCCTTACCAACTTTAAGGTCACAGAGTTGGATGACAATACATCTAGAAAATCCCTTCACAGCAGCCTCTGGATTATCATCCAATTTGAATAACAAGGAAACAGAATCTTGGGGATCTTCTTGAAAACTGTATCTGTTGACTGAAAAAAATTCAGAACCTAAAAGTTTTATTTGGTGGACAAAACTGAGGACATAATTCTGGAGCACAGCCTCTCAAATCACTCTGAGGGACTACTTCAAAGAGGTAAGGGAGGAGTCAGGATATATAGGAGTTTTGGAATGGAGACGATGTAGTCGGGAACACCGAAAGGTAACAGTAAATTAAAGAAAACCAGACATCTCACTTTAAGAAATATAGCACATTTCTATGTATGGGAAGATGCAAGAGTCTGGGCTCACTGAAATCATTCCTTTGATGTGCACCTCAGCTGTCTGGGGCCAGTAATCTGTTTTCTCATCCTGAGTCTCCTCAGGGTGCATCTTTGGGGTAGGTGAGGGCTTGATGATGGGTATCCCGCTTCCATTGCGAGTTTGCTCAGGGCTCACCACTGGGGTGGCTGTAGTGTGATGCCTTGATGGCCAAACATCCTTTGCTTACTGACATGGCAGGCAGTAGTACTTTTTCATTCACAAACGTATCAGAAATGAAACATTCCCCAGGGACTCCAAAGACTATAGGAGAGTATAAACCAGGTAAACACATACACACACACAGTCAAGGAGCCAAAGGCTTTGATCCCTAGGTGAGGAAAAGTCTAAATGAGCAAAGGAGCAGGTGAATGAAGAGAAAGCAGGTGCTGCTGGCTAAGAAATGCTGGTGATGCGTCTGTAAGGGAGCCAAGCCAACTGAAGGTTGTTAGAGGAAGTGACCAGGCAGGTATTAATTAAGGAGTGCTCCATATACCCCCTGCCCTCCACATACCACCTCTACATAACACCACGCCCCAGCTTCTTATGCTGAGCTTCTAAGGAGTGAAGTGAGACAGGGAGGCCCCCATTCTTCCTTTCATGGCGGAGTTTTGCAACGCTGTGGTGTGAAACGTGTCATCCTATATGAGTTTCCCAGGACTGCCATAACAGAAAACCCGAAACTAAGTGGCTCAGAAACTTACAGTCTGAAGTCAAGGGTTGGTTCCTTGTGAGGATCACGAGGAAGACTTCCTGACCTCTTCTAACTGCTGGTGGCCTGCTGGCAGCCTTGGGCATCCCTTGGTTTGTGGCAGCATCACCCCCTTTCGGGGCCTCCATCTTCATGCTCACTGCCTGCAGGTCTGTCTCTGTGTCCAATTTCTCCTTTCTATAAGGACACCAGTCAGGGCTGGTGCTCACCCTGCTTCACTTTGACCCTAGCTAAGAGTTGATCTTAACTGGTTACATCTACTCCCTGAGGTACTGGAGAGTTAAGACTTCAACATATGAATTCTTGGGAACACAGTTCAAAACGCAGCGGTTGGCTTGCCTAGGGTTAGACAGCCATCTTCACTTGAAAGTAAGGATCATATAATTTATACTTTATTTCTATAAATAGAATGAGACAAACTCTAGGTCAAGTTCAGCCTCTTGCTTCTCAAAGTATGTTCTGTGTTCCTTAGGCCAGCAGCTCTGGCATCTCCTGGGAGATTGCAGGAAATGTCAAATGTCAGGCCCCACCCCCGACTCTCTGAATCAGAACCTGTAAGATTCCCAGAGGACTACTGTGCATGTTTAAATTTGAAAGGTAGTGTTTCATTAACCTTGTCAGAAATGGTTAAAAAATTATTTAGAGTAAAACCATACTGTCAACCTCAAACCAATGTTTTAAAGAAATCAAGACTTAACCCCAAATTTTTGAAAGAGGGAGCACAATAACCACAACTTAGTTGATTTCTGGTAAAGTGATAAATATGGCTCAGAAATAAATTTTTAAAAAATTTAAAGGATGCAACCATTCAGGACTGTAAGAGACTTCTGCATGTTCACTTAAATGGTATGGCTCAAAAGCCAGACTGCTGCTGCTGCTGCTAAGTCACTTCAGTCGTGTCCGACTCTGTGCAACCCCATAGACGGCAGCCCACCAGGCTCCCCTGTCCCTGGGATTCTCCAGGCAAGAGCACTGGAGTGGGTTGCCATTTCCTTCTCCACAAAAGCCAGACAATATTTATTAACTCAATAAATCTTTACTGAGCCTCACAATTTGCCAGGTGCTTCAATAAGCAGAGTGCTCATCAGATTATTTACTGCGCTACCTCCTAGGGTTATATACCTCTGTAAGCCTCAGCCTTCTCATCTGTAAAATGGCTCCAGTACAAGCTGATCTAAGAGGTTTGCAATTCAGCAACAAGGTAGGTGGGGGCGTTTAGCACAATGCCTGGTGCAGGGTGGGTACAGGGTCAGTGCTCCAGTATCTGTCTGGATGGGGGCAGTAATGGGGGAAATAAGACACTGATGTAGGTACCAGGCAGTGCAGGAGTGCAAAACAAAAAAGGTAAAAAAGAAAAGCCCTCTGAGGAATGAAAAGCAAAGAAGCAAATTTCCACAATGAGGAGGCAGCTTCCTGAAGGCCAGGCATTGAGGTGGAAGACAAGCATTGTTGAGATTTGGAAGACAGAGGGGGAGAAGCAGGTAGCATCCACCGTCCCTTTGAGATTCATCCAGCAGAGGTGACCTCTTTCTGAGTCATCCTGAGAAGACGGGCAGGCCCTGGCTTTGCTGTGCATCCCAGGTGGCGGCAGCCCTGCCCTGCTCATCAGCAAGGAGCCCTGCGCAAGGCAGCAGCCTGCATCTAAAGCTCCTCCCCTCCTCAGGTGCCAGCGGCCCCACCAGGGCACATGGGATGGTGGATCTCTTCCCTCTTGCCTTCTCCTTCTTTAATTTGGATGAATAGGTTCTTCTCTTTAAATTTAGATGGATTGTGGTTTTGAATAAATGTGTTTCTTGGCTCGGGAGAAGGCTGGGAAGGAGAAAGCCAGCCTTGGCCAACAGCCACTGCACCCAAGGAGACTAGGAGGGAGGGGAGCAGGAAGACAGAGGAGAGGACCCACAAGTGGTGGAAGCCAACTCGTCTTCCTCCGCGAGTTTTTCTTCAGGGATTCTCATGCTTGGGGACCGCTTTACCTGCAATTACTACAACAGTTAGGGCATTGCGTCCCTGGAGGGCATGTTTCTTCATCATTGCCCTCCCTCTTTCCAGCCATGCCAGCGTGGCTCCTCTTCCTCATTCAGAAGACAGAAGACACACTGGCATCCTGTTCCCAACAGATCAGACCACGGTGGGTGGACTAGGGCAGCCAGAGCTGCAGTGGCTGCCTCCCCTCCAGGGCGCCTGGATCAGCAGGCCCAGGTAGAGGTGTTTCCCAGCCCCAGACTTCCAGAGAGGTCTTAGAAGCCTATCTCTAGCTCTACGGCAGAAAGTGGAGGGCCGCAGACCCCTCCAGGTGCTTGGTGAGGGGAGAGGATCCCTGAGTGGCAGCCAGGTTCGTGTTGGGAAGATCATCCCACCTTCCCCCTGCTCCTGCTCTCCTTGCACTCGCTGTGTGTGTATCTCCAAAGGATGAGCCTGTGAAACCTGGAAGGAGACTTTTCCTTTTGTAAATTTTGCACCAGGTGGTCTGACATATCACTCTGGCACCACACTTCAACTGTTTCTTGGTGCCTGGAGAAAATTTCTATTTTAGCTCCCTGTTACAAGCTTTTTCATGTGAAAGACTCAGCTAAAAGGCCTTCTGAGCAGAGAGGAAGTGGGAGCTGGGTCAAGTGGAGGGAAGTGGAGACTGCAGGCTGGACTGCAGTGTAGACAGCATCCAGATAGGTGTGACAAGCCAGGGGCTGGTCTGAGCAGAACACACTTCACAGACGAGTCCAGAAAGAGGGACGCAGGGTGTCAGGACCTGTCTGTGTGGTCAGAGTTGAAGGAAAGACAGAAGACTCAACAAGCGAAGAGACAAAACCCCAGTCATGGCCCTGACAGACAGACAGGGCTGTGTTGCAGGCTTTGGCTTGATGGATACACACCTTCCACAAACCTACCCACAAGTCTGATTCCAGCCCCTCCTCAACTTCTGCTTGCCCCAGAGTCCTCCATCCTGGCTGAGCAGTGGGGTTCTGGGGCAGCTTTTAGGATGAGACCAATACCCTTTCCTCACACCTTGAGATTCTTTGCTGTCAGTTTTTGTTTCTGTCTTTAAAGCTCCCATGGCAATTACTGTGCACACATCAGAGGTGAAAGTGCTGATTAGGGGAGGACTATGGAAGGCAGGGCTGACAGGAGGCTGGAAAGGTGGTCTTGGTCTCTTTATGTAAAACCTACAGGGCTGGACTGTAATTTACATGCAGCATGGGAATTATGCTGACAAATTGGGGATGGGAAATTATATGATTGGACCTGTGTTTAAGGGGATGAATTTGGTTGTTTTGTGCAAGATAGTTTGGCTAGAAAAAAGAGACCAGTGAGGGAGTTATTGCGAAAGGAGATGTGTGATGGAGACATCAAAAGCAAGATAAGGGCCAGAGGGAAATTCCAGATCCTAAAAATATCTCAGCCCTGAAATGCAGGTGCTGCCGCCTGAGCCACCCCAGAGCGGGAGGCAGCTAGCTGGTAATTAGCCCCAGTGCTCCCTTTGTTGCCTGAGATCCTGGCTGCTGGCTAATTAGTGCTTCCTGGAGGACAAAGCAGCTGGTATTTTCCTTTCTAATTCCAGTACTGACGTCCCAGTTTAACATAATAAAAGAATTCACTAGCACAATCGAGGGGCAGAGGAGATAAAAGGCAGAGGCGGCCAGGGACTGTCCAGTTCTTTGGAGGTGGCTTGGAGCCAAAGTGAGCATTACCGTCTCACCAAGGGGACAGCCAGGGTTCTGCTTGAGTGTCAAGAGTCAGGCTTAGTCTAAATTTACACAGTCAGGTGACTGAAGCTCATAGGGAGATCAGAGTTGTCTCGATTATCTTTGATCTTTGGAATCTTAAGAGCTGCTGTTTAAGAAGCACAGAGACACATGCACCCCAGCAGCAGTACTGACACATGAGTCACTCTTGGGGGCTTCTGCACCCTGGCAGGAGACTAGAAGGCTGGAGGGGCCTCTCCCAGGCCAGACAAGGCTCTGGTAAGCCCTTTTCCTTGGAGATTAAGCCCTTCTTAGGAAGAACACCCCACCGGGATATATATTCTAAAGATCGTGTTTCCTTCGGCTCAGAGGGTAAAGCGTCTGCCTGCAATGCAGGAGACCTGGGTTTGATCCCTGGGTTTGACCCCTGGGTCTGACCCCTGGGTCAGGAAGATCCCCTGGAGAAGGAAATGGCAACCCACTCCAGTACTCTAGCGTGGAAAATCCCATGGATAGAGAAGCCTGGTAGACTACAGTCCATGGGATTGCAAAGAGTCGGACACGACTGAGTGATTTCACTTTCACGATTTCGCGATTTCACTAGAGCATTGAGCGTCTCTCTCAATCCTTTCAATATGAACCTGGTGCAATTCCTGGAGGCAACACGCAAATATGTGGCGACTTCCAGACGCCTGGAATCTCTGAAGGTTCTCACTCCCAAGATATTCTGTATATATCAACTTGGCTAGGCTGTAGTGACTGGTTGTTTGGTTGAACACGTATCTAGATGTTGCTATGAAAGTATTTTTAAGATGAGACTACCATTTAAATTGGCAGACTTTGAGTATATCAAATTATCCTGTGGTGTGGGTGGGCCTCATCTAATCAGTTGAAAGCCTCAAGAGAAAAGGCTAACTACCGCTGAGCAAGAAGGATTTCTGTGTCCAGGTGGCCTTTGGACTTGAGACTACAGCATCAACTCTTCCCTTCAGCTCCAGCCTACAGCCTTGCCCTGCAGGCTTTGGATTTGCAGTCTCCATAATTGAATAAGTTGATTATTTAAAACTACTCTCTCTCCATATATATACACATGTGTATGCATATTTCCATGCTGCGTGTGCTAAGTCACTTCAGTCATATCTGATTCTTTGTGACCCCATAGAGTATAGCCCCAGGCTTCTCTGTCTGTGGGATTCTCCAGGCAAGAATACTGGAGGTGGTTGCCATGCCCTCCTCCAAGGGATCTTCCTGACCTAGGGATTGAACCTGCGTCTCTTAAGTCTCCTGCATTGGCAGGTGGGTTCTTCTGGGAAGCCCACATATCTCCATATATGCATCCTATTGACTCTGTTTCTCTGGAGAACCCTGGCTACTGTACATAGTTTCCAGCAACTCATCAGAATTACCCTTTGAGTGTTCCTACAAGTTTATAGCTCCAGTGGCTTCTGCTCCAGGTAAGCATGTCTCAGCTGTGGTTCTTTGTGTTCTCTTGTCTGTCTGGATCTGGGATCTCAGTTTGTCGTTTGTCTTTAGATTGCATTTCTCTGCTGGCTCCAGGAAAATTCTTTGATTTTCCAGTTGTTTGGCTTCTTTCTTGTGATAAGAGTAAGAGTGACATCCAAGTTTGTAGGATGTTAGACCTAAAACTGAGGTCCTTTGCAAATTAAAAGAAAATTATTTTTAATAATTTTTACCAGTTATGATTGTTTCATTGGGAAACTGTTCTAAAGAGCTCTTTACCATACTGTTGAGGAAGAGGAACTTGGGAGATCCATTTTTAATGACACTTATAGCTAATATCACTGAGTGCTGAAGCTGGAAATTCCTTAAGGATTTTTTGCATGCATATTCTCATTTAATCCTCACAAATACACTATAGGAAGATTTTATTATTATGCTCAATTTTTAAATGAGGAAAGAGATTCAGATAAGTTAAGGAACTTACTTAAATCAGACTGTGTGAGGAACTTCCAAAAGTTCAGCAAAACTAGAATTCAGAATCCTGTTGGAGGATGGCAGAGACCAGATTAGAGAAAAAGAAATGACCTTATACTTTAGAGTGCTAGAAATATTATTAATATCCAATAGAAATAGAATGCAGCCCACTATGTAATTAAAATTTTTCTAATATAATATCACATTAAAAATAAAATTAAATAGGAAAATTAATTTTAACAGTGTATTTTCTTTAATATAGTATATTCAAAATAACATTATTTCAATTATAGTCAATATAAATTTATTAGTGAGGTACTTTATTTCCACGTTTTTGCTCCAAGTATTGAAACATGGTTGGCATATCCTGCATATTCCTATTTGGACTTTTGAAGTGCTCAGTTGCAGCCCAAGAGTAAACTATTACTCTTGTTAAACTTACAGCTGCTGAACACAGAGAAAAGGCCTTGTGTAGACTTCAGGAATATCACCAAGGAGGCAGTCTAGTGGGTGCACAGAGGAGGAGCAGAACAGGAGGCTCTGAGATAAGAAGGGGGCCTTGGAGTTCACCAGGAGAGAAATGACATGACCTGAGTGAAGCACAAGAGAGATGAAGGAACAGCAAACAGATATAAAAGCAACATATTACATCCATACATTTATGATAAGACTCAACAAGACTTGGTGACATGTTGCATATTGTGATAAGCAGAGAGATGTCTAAGATAATTTCTAGTTTTTTTCAGTTGGATGGGTACTTTTATCTAAGCTTCAAGGTTAGATATTGGACATCCAAAGAAAGGATTGGAAGAAAGGTCAATGAACTCTGATATATCTGTGGGCCTCCTAAAAGAGATGTTTACTGGCCAATGTATATAAAATTGGGTGAGCAAGGCATTGTCTTTTCTCTTTCTAATAGCATTTGTTGTTTATGCAACAGGGAAAATCAAGGCATTCTTTCTTATTTTGTCTTATATAGGGAGTATCTTTGTTTCAGCTGCAAGCGATGTTTCTGCTGTGCTGTCAGTCAGAGAAAAGTCTGCCTGGTAGTTTATTCAATGGGCTAGACACCACTCCTCGTACTTGGGGATACAGGAGAAAACAAAAGGGACACACATTGCTTCATTCATGGAGTTTTTTTATTTTTGTTCGGTTAGGGGTAAAAAGTAAACAATAAGCAAGATGAGCAGTCTGAACAACTCTGGAAGTAGCACAAGAGACAACCAGATCTGAACTCTAAAAGGTGGTTAGAAAAAGATCTGGTTTAAGACCCCAGGACTGTAGAAATGGCAGAGTAGCTGGGTGTCTTATTTCCCCATCCAACAGAGGAAGGCTACCCAGACCTCATGCGCTGACACAAAACCTAACCAAGTAAAACAACTTAGGCAGGCTTATTGCACGCTGCCAGCCTTGTCTAGGAAATCTCTGTCCTTGTGGGCCTAAGATCCCCATTCCCTCTGGGTAATTCCAGGTGGTAACAACAAAAGAGATATAATACTACAAGCAGCCCAAATTGGAAAGTCTTTTGGACTTTCTTACCCCACTGAGAGACACTCAGAGATCTAGTGAGGGAAAACCCTTCAACCCCCTTGAGCAGGGATCACAGGGGGCACCATGGGTGTCATATAAACCTAGCTCTGAATGTGAAGCCACCATTAGAACCACAGCCCACCAAGTAGGCCTAGACCTGAGCACTAAACCTAATCAGAACCACTGTCTGCTAGAATATAAGCTAAAGGAAGCTCACTGGAAAGGAAGTGATAAAAGATGGAAGCTTGAGCACTGGCAAGGAAGAAAGACCAACAGAAGGAGCAGACATTCGGAAGCATCCAATAGACTATTCTTTTTTCATGGATTCTGGAAATCATTCTTGATGACTGGAACAAAAATTATGGCATAATATGAAACTCAAAGCAATAGTATTGAAAGGGGAGGAAAATAAAGGGTACTAAATGGAAGTCAGCCTTTCACACATAATTCCAAGTGATATAATGTTGATAGCAGTGAATTGTAAGTCACATATATATATTGAAGGAAAGCTACAGTATTCAAAATAGCCTGGAGTTAAAACTCCCCTCTAGGTCCTCCCCAGCATTCTATGCAAGACAAAGAGCTCTCTCACCCGAAGGAAAAAGAAAATGGACATTAATGTTGATTACCCCAGCTCCTAGCAGGTCCAGCCTCTGGCTGATCTCCAGAATTCCTTGCCCCTAGCCATTTAAAAGATAACAAAAAAAAAAAAAAGAAAAGAAAAAAGAGAGAGAGAGAGAGAGAGATTACTCCGAACAACCTTGGAGAAGAACAGGCCCCCTTAAGATGAGAACTCATGTACACCCGTGGCGGATTCATGTCAATGTATGGCAAAACCAATACAGTATTGTAAAGTAAAATAAAGTAAAAAAAAAAAAAGACAGTAGCTTTCCACATATATGCCTATATATACTTACTCTTTTCTTAGGTTAGTGCAGCAGCTCACTTATCTGACTGCTGCCCCTTCTAGCCTCATTAAAAGTAGCCTCATTAAAAGTTCCTATAAAGTGCCAGTCTCCTTTTTCTGAACCTCGCCTTCTCTAACTTCCTTACCCTACATATATTGTAATGCCTAGAGCCTCTATGGAAATTGTGCCAAGAGTCCTAAAAATAAATCAAGCAAAATTCTAAAAAAATTTTTTTAATAATCCACAGGAAAGCAAGAGAAATAAGAATGAGAAACAGAATAAAACATACAGAAAACAATGCAGTGACAGACTTAAGTCCTCACGAATCAATAATTATCTTAAATATAAGCAGTCTAAATTCAGTAATAAGAAGACAGAAATTGCCTTAGTATATAAAGAAATATGACTCAACTATATGCCATTTAAAAGAAACTCAATTCTAACTTAATGACATTTGTGGGCTGAAAGTAAATGGATGGGGAAAGATATAAGCATTAGTTTAAAAAACTGAGAATGACTGCATTAATACCAGATAAAATAGATTTCAGAGTAAAGACAAATACTAAGAAAAGAGGGACATTATTCAAAATGATAAAATAATCACTCACCAAGAAGAAATAATAATCCTAAATATATACATACCAAACAAAAGAATATAAAGAACAGAAAACACAAAATACACTTAAAGCAAAAAACTGATAGAGGGCAAAATGGAAGTAGGCAAATCCACAATTATAGTTGGAGACTTCAGCTTACATTAAAGTTGAAATGCTAATGGAACTTACATTAGAAATAAAAAAGGGTCTCAAATTAACAATACAAACTCTCCATCAAGAAAATGGAGAGAATAAACTCAAAGAAACAGAAGGAAGGAAAGAGTAAATAGCCTTGCAGAAATCAATAATGTTGAAAGTAGGATAATAGAAAAATGAATGAATAGATGAATGAAACAAAACCCCACCTCTTCAAAAAAATTGATAAACAGGTCTAGCAACACTGACAAACCCAAAAAGAGAGAAAATACAATGATCAATTTTTAGAAATAATAGGGGAAATCACTGCATATTTTCAGCCATTGAAAAGATAAGATGACACTACAAACAATTTTACATTTCTAAGTCTGAAAATCTAAAAAAAAAAAAAAAAAAAAACCAGACTAATTCCTCAAAACCCACAAATTACCAAAATGCAATTGAGATGAAATAGGCAATCTGAATATTCTTATTACCATGAAAGAAATGGAATCTGTAATTTAAAAGCTTTTGAAAAAGAAAGCAAGGTAAGACCACATGATTTCATCTCAATATTATATTAAACATTTAAAAGGAATGAGCACCAATTTTGCACAATATCTTCCAGATAATAGAAGAGGAGGAGATTTCCAATTTATTATCTGGAGATAGTATTATCCTGATAACAAAATCAGAAAAAGGTTTTATGAGTGAGAGAGAAAGAGAGAGGAAGAGAGAGAGAAAGAAAGAGAGAGAGGGAGGGAGGGAGGGAGAGAGGGAGAAAGGAACTCCCTACAGGCCCATGTCTCTTACAAATTTAGATGCAAAAATTCCAAACAAGATATTAGCAGCCAATCCAACTATGTATAAAAATATTATACACTTTGATCAGGTGGGAATTGTTTCAGCTCTAAAAGACTAGTTCAGAAATGAAGACTCAATCAGTGTTATCAATCATATCAACAAATTAAAGAAGAAAAATTATATAATCACATCAATTGACACAGAAAAGTATTTGAGAACATCCATTCATTATAAAAATTCTTAGCAAATTGAGAGTCAAGGAAAATTGCCTCAACTTGGTAAAAGCCATTTTAAAAGAACCTACAAGTAATTAATGTTACAAGACTGAATGTTTTCCCCCTAAAATCAAGAGCACGACAAGGATGTTGTATTTCATCACTTTTAATCAACACAGTATTTAAAGTTCTAGTCACTGCACTAATGTAAGAAAAGAAATAAAAGTCACAGAGAAGAGAAACAAAGAAATGAAACTATCCCTATTTGCAGAGATGACATGATTATTTACAAGAAAACTCCAACAATCTATACCTCCCAAAGAAAGGCAATGTCAAAGAATGCTCAGACTACCACACAATTGCACTCATCTCACACGCTAGTAAAGTAATGTTTAAAATTCTCCAAGCCAGGCTTCAGCAATACATGAACCGTGAACTTCCAGATGTTCAAGCTGGTTTTAGAAAAGGCAGAGGAAGCAGAGATCAAATTGCCAACATCCGCTGGATCATGGAAAAAGCAAGAGAGTTCCAGAAAAACATCTATTTCTGCTTTATTGACTATGCCAAAGCCTTTGACTGTGTGGATCACAATAAACTGTGGAAAATTCTGAAAGAGATGGGAATACCAGACTACCTGACCTGCCTCTTGAGAAATCTGTATGCAGGTCAGGAAGCAACAGTTAGAACTGGATATGGAACAACAGACTGGTTCCATATAGGAAAAGGAGTACGTCAAGGCTGTATATCATCACCCTGCTTATTTAACTTATATGCAGAGTACATCATGAGAAACACTGGGCTGGAAGAAGCACAAGCTGGAATCAAGATTGCCAGGAGAAATATCAATCACCTCAGATATGCAGATGACACCACCCTTATGGCAGAAAGTGAAGAAGAACTAAAGAGCTTCTTGGTAAAAGTGAAAGAGGAGAGTGAAAAAGTTGGCTTAAAGCTCAACATTCAGAAAACAAAGATCATGTCATCTGGTCCCATCACTTCATGACAAATAGAGAGGGAAACAGTGGAAACAGTGTCAGACTTTATTTTTTTGGGCTCCAAAATCACTGCAGATGGTGACTGCAGCCATGAAATTGAAAGACGCTTACCCCTTGGATGGAAAGTTATGACCAACCTAGACAGAATATTAAAAAGCAGAGACATTACTTTGCCAACAAAGGTCCGTCTAGTCAAGGCTATGGTTTTTCCTGTGGTCATATATGGATGTGAGAGTTGGACTGTGAAGAAGGCTGAGTGCTGAAGAATTGATGCTTTTGAAGTGTGGTGTTGGAGAAGACTCTTGAAAGTCCCTTGGATGGCAAGGAGATCCAACCAGTCAGTCGTAAAGGATATCAGGCCTAAATATTCATCGGAAGGACTGATGTTGAAGCTGAAACTCCAATACTTTGGCCACCTGATGCAAACAGCTGAGGCATTTGAAAAGACCCCTATAGCTGGGAAAGATTGAAGGTAGGAGGAGAAGAAAACGACAGAGGATGAGATGGTTGGACTCGATGGACATGGGTTTGGGTTAACTCCAGGAGCTGGTGATGGACAGGGAGGCCTGGCGTGCTGCAGACCATGGGGTCACAAAGAGTTGGACATGACTGATCGACTGACCTGAACTGAACTGATTCTGTCCCCTCCCAAAAAAATAAACAAATAAAAATACTCCTCAAACAAAGACATGATTCCATTAAGTTCTCAGCATGCAGGATAACCTATAAAAAATGTATTTCTATATACTAGCAATGAGCACATAGACACTGAAATTAGAAATACAATTTCATTTTTAATCTCTCAAAAAACTGAAGTATGGATGTGTAAATCAAATAAAACAGAACATGTATGCTGAAAACTTTAAAATACTGATGAAAGAAACTAGAGAACCTAAGTAAAGACATGTACCATGTTTGTAAGTTAGAAGACTTAACATAGCAAAGATAGTAAATCTCTCCCAATTGATTTATAGGTTTAATCCAATTTCAATCAAAAGGGTAGAAAAATTTTTGTTCATGGAGACAAACTTATCTAAACCTTTATATTGAATACATAGGCCCTAGAATAGCTAAAATAATGTTTACAAAAATGATAAAGTGGAAGTAATATACCTGAGGCCACTGAGATTTCACAGCTTGTGTGGGGTTTTTCAAAACTTTCATTTATTTATTTTTGGCTATACTGGGTCTTTATTGTTTTGCCTGGGCTTTTTCTATTTGCAGTGATATAGTGGGCTCCTCAGTCCAGTGGCTTCCCTTGTTGTGGAGCACAGGCTTTAGGCATGGGGTTCAGTAGTGGCAGCACATAGGCTTAGTAGTTGCTGCTCTCAGGATCTAGAGTGTGGGCTCAATAGTTGTGGTGCATGAGCTTAGTTGCTCTCTGGCATGTGGAGTTTTCTGGGACCAGGGTTTGCACTCATGTCCTCTGCATTGCCCGTGGAAAGACTCCCATCCACTGTTGCCACCAGGGAAGTCCAGGGTGTGTATGCTAATACAACATACTTAGCCTTACTAATATGAGAGAAAGATTTCGAGCAGGGGAATGAACTTAATTGATTTTCATGTCAGCAGGCTATCTCTTTGGGCTGTCGGCAGTGCAGGAGACCCCGGTTTGATTCCTTGGTCGGGAAGATCTGCTGGAGCTGGAAATGTCTACCCACTCCAGCATTCTTGGACTTCCCTGGTGGTTCAGGTGGTAAAGAATCTACCTGCAATGCAGGAGACCTGGGTTCAATCCCTGGGTTGGGAAGATCCCCTGGAGAAGAGAAAGGCTACCCACTCCAGTATCCTGGCCTGGAGAATTCCATGGACTGTATAATTCATGGGATCATCAAGAGTTGGACACAACTGAGTGACTTTCCATTCCACTTTCACTTTCAGGCTATCTCTGGCTTCAGTGTTGAGAACGGGCTGAAATAAGCAAACAGGTGCCCAGAACGATCCCAACAACCCAGATGGGATGATGACAGCTGTACTGCAATGGTGATATTGGTGGTCATGGTTTCTGAATGTATTTTGAAGGTAGATTAAACAGAATTTTCTAATGAATTAAATGCGGACTGTGAACATAAAAGAGGAATCAAAGGTCACTCCAAGACTTATATCTCAAGCAAATGAAAGAGTGGGTTCTATATTGGTTGAGGACAACACTATGTGGAGCATTGATTTGGGAAGATGGAAGAGGGGATTGGAAGCATGAGATGCTTAGATTGAAATGCTTGTGAGACCTACAGCTTCAGGGGACAGCTCCAGGTCAGGAGTCATGGGATGCAGGGAGGATGGAAGCTCTGCCTGTCTAGCCAGGCCTCCAGAAGCTGCTGCTGCCAGGAGGATGGTGTGGCTGTGGGGGTGGTTACTGTTCTCCCTCCAAGTGCCTTCCACTAGTGACATAACTCAGGTGAGAAACACAGTGCTTGAAATTCACACTTCTTGGGTTTCAGCTGGAGGCTACAAAATCCCTGATGCAATCTTTGCTGGGTGGGCCCCGGTGTTTTCTAACTGAAGAGAAGCTAATGAAACTTCCTTCTGTGAGCACAACTTTGACTTTGCTCTGATATGCAAGAATAAACTCCTGGCTTTCTGTGGCAATTAATGTTTTATTCTTTCCTGAGCTATGAGAAACACCAGATATTATTGGATTTCCCTTTGCCATACAGAAGGAGAATGAGTCCAGAATGAGTAAAATTATTTCATGTGTTAAACTTTCCTCTTTGGCGAAGGTTAGTCAAGGCAGGATTGGGGCATGGAAAGTATTTCCAGTGCTTTCTGCTGTGGCTGTTACTGAACCAATCTTGAGTCCACCTGCCCTTGTGCAGCAAAACCAACCTATTGACATCAGGTTGTGGTGAAGGAAAGCACCATGGTTATAGCAGGAGCCAAGCAAGGAGTCCAGGCCTCTAATGCTCAAAAGGCCCAAACTCCTTGATGTTGTGCTGGGAGAGGTTTTTAAAGGCAGAGCAAGAGAGAGGGTTGCAGAGTGTGTCATCAGCTCATGGACATTCTTCTAATTGGTTGATGGTGAGGTAATCAGGAATTAACATCATCAACCTTCTGCCTCCAACTGATCTAGAGTCTATAAACTTTTCCACTTGGTGGGGTTTCAGTATCTGTGAAAGGCTCAGAATATTATCTATAATACTTGAGGAAGAAATAAAGGTCCTTGACTTTTTTTTATGGCTATTATTAGTTTGTCTTGCTTGACTGTTTTCCTTTGTTTCTGCATTTTCTCACTTAATCTGACTAAATTTATTCTTTGGAACTTGAGGAAACCTAAGAGGCTAGTGTTTTTCTACAAACAAGAGACAGGCAGAAGACACAAAGGGGAGGAGGTGTCTCAGAAAGGCCCAATATGGGATAGAATTCAGAAATGGGCGTGAGCTACAAATGTGCAACCTGGGTTTGGGGGCTACTCTTGATTGAAAAAAAAAAAAAAGATAATTTTCTTCTCCTAGCCCCCTGAATATGTCCCACCTTTTTCATCACCAGGAAAAGGAGCCTGTACTCCACTTGGGCTGAGTAGGCAATTCAGTGATGTGCCCGACTGTTAGAAGTCTGTCATGGTTGAGGGTGGCTGTCTCTTCCTCTTCTTCATTCAGCGGGGCTGAGACAGTAACCTAGCCTCAGGGTTCTCACTCGCTTGAGCAACCGTCCTGCCATCTACCCATCTCATGCTCTCTCTCTGGCACTCCCCTGATTTTTCTTTCTGCGTCTAAAATAAGATTATAAAAAGTCAGGAGAAGGTACAGTCTTTCAGCTTTCCTTTTCTTATTAGCACATGTGAGAATCCTATTTTTTTCAGTGACGGGAAGCAACTGCTTGCAAGATTTTTGAGTTTGGGTTTTGGAGTGAAAGAGTTCTGGCTAGCATTTGGGCCTGTCTCTTGTGCTTTAGTCTGGTTGATCAGTCTTGAAAATCTCAGAATGTGGAAGGCAAACTCAGTTAAAATGCACAAATTTGGATTTCCTATTTCCTACTGACTTCATTCATATTTCTTCTTTGAAACTTCTAGGAGAGAGGGATGCTCAGTGTGGAGGTAAGTTCAAAGTATTATTTATTCCTTCTGGTTTAATGGGGTTGTAAGTCTGACCACAAAGAGATCCTATATTCTCCCCTAACAAAGATGTTGGCAGTGTCTGTGTGTCGGGGAAATGGGAGGATAAGTTTGAGGAACCAGACCAGACTCACTAGCTGATGGAAAAGTTACTTCTCTCTACACTTCAGTTTGCTTATCTATAACATGAAAGTCAAAATAGTTCTTGTTTTATAAAGTTGTTGTATAGATTAAAGGTGCTAAGAAATGTGAACCACTAGAAGAGTTTTTGGCATGAGTTTTTGTGATCATTATTTTTTGCATGTAGGATTATAATCAAGGGTATGATGAGATAAATCAAGGAAAATAAAACTCTGTCTAGATAAATTTTACAATCCTTTTTAACACTGAAAACATCTGAAATCTTCATTGTTTTTAGAGCTGAGATACATTCATCTACCCACGTTTTATAGATGCCAATTTTTATGGATGGCAATGAGGGAGGGGTATCAAAAGTTTTCCTGATGGCTTCTGACTCCATTCCACAAGATGACAGTAGAAATCAAGGCCAATTATTTGAGGAGGAGGTACCTGTCTCAGACAGAGAAAACAAATTGCTCAGGTAATAAGGCCAAAGCAGTCATGGGATGATGAACAACAGGCATGATGAGAAAAGATACTAGCGAGGATCAAGGTGCTTCAGTTCAGTTCAGTGCTCAGTCATGTCCAACTCTTTATGACCCCATGAATTGCAGCACGCCAGGCCTTCCTGTCCATCACCAACTTCCAGTGTTCACTCAAACTCACATCCATCGAGTCAGTGATGCCATCCAGCCATCTCATCCTCTGTCGTCCCCTTCTCCTCTTGCCCCCAATCCCTCCCAGCATCAGAGCTCTTTCCAGTGAGTCAACTCTTCTCATGAGGTGGCCAAAGTATTGGATATTCAGCTTTAGCATCATTCCTTCCAAAGAACACTCAGGGCTGATCTCCTTTAGGATGGACAGGTTGGATCTCCTTGCAGTCCAAGGGACTCTCAAGAGTCTTTTCCAACACCACAGTTCAAAAGCATCAATCCTTCAGCCCTCAGCTTTCTTCTCATTCCAACTCTAACATCCATACGTGAATCCTGGAAAAACCATAGCCTTGACTAGACGGACCTTTGTTGGGAAAGTAATGTCTCTGCTTTTGAAGATGCTATCTAGGTTGGTCATAACTTTCCTTTCAAGGAGTAAGTGTCTTTTAATTTCTTGGCTGAAGTCACCAGCTGCAGTGATTCTGGAGCCCCCAAAAATAAAATTCTGACACTGTTTCCACTGTTTCCCCATCTATTTCCCATGAAGTGATGGGACCAGATGACATGATCTTCGTTTTCTGAATGTTGAGCTTTAAGCCAAATTTTTCACTCTCCTTTTTCACTTTCATCAAGAAGCTCTTTAGTTCCTCTTCACTTTCTGCCATAAGGGTGGTGTCATCTGCATATCTGAGGTTATTGATATTTCTCCCAGCAATCTTAATTCCAGCTTGTGTTTCTTCCAGTCCAGGGTTTCTCATGATGTACTCTGCATATAAGTTAAATAAGCAGGGTGACGATATACAGCCTTGATGTACTCCTTTTCCTATTTGGAACCAGTCTGTTGTTCCATGTCCAGTTCTAACTGTTGCTTCCTGACCTGCATACAGATTTCTCAAGAGGGAGGTCAGGCGGCCTGGTATTCCCACCTCTTTCAGAATTTTCCACAGTTGATTGTGATCCACACAGTCAAAGGCTTTGGCATAGTCAATAAAGCAGAAATAGATATTTTTCTGGAACTCTCTTCCTTTTTCTGTGATCCAGTATATGTTGGCAATTTGATCTCCGGTTACTCTGCCTTTTCTAAAACCAGCTTGAACATCTGGAAATTCACAGTTCATGTATTGCTGAAGCCTGGCATGGAGAATTTTGAGCATTACTTTACTAGTGTGTGAGATGAGTGCAATTGTGCCGTGGTTTGAGCATTCTTTGGCATTGCCTTTCTTTGGGATTGGAATGAAAACTGACCTTTTCCAGTCCTGTGGCCACTGCTGAGTTTCCCAAATTTGCTGGCATATTGAGTGCAGCACTTTCACAGCATCATCTTTCAGGATTTGAAGCAGCTCAGCTGGAATTCCATCACCTCCACTAACTTTGTTCGTAGTGATGCTTCCTAAGGCCCACTTGATTTCACATTCCAGGATGTCTGGCTCTAGATGAGTGATCATACCATCATGATTATCTTGGTCGTGAAGATCTTTTTTGTACAGTTCTGTGTATTCTTGCCACCTCTTCTTAATATCTTCTGCTTCTGTTAGGTCCCTACGATTTCTGTCCTTTATCAAGCCCATCTTTGCATGAAATGTTCCCTTGGTATCTCTAATTTTCTAGAAGAGATCTCTGTCTTTCCCATTCTATTTTTTTCCTCTGTTTCTTTGCATTGCTTGCAGAGGAAGTCTTTCTTATCTCTTCTTGCTATTCTTTGGAACTCTGCATTCAGATCCATATATCTTTCCTTTTCTCCTTTGTTTTTCACTTCTCTTCTTTTCACAGCTGTTTGTAAGACCTCCTCATAGAGTCATTTTGCTTTTTTGCATTTCTTTTCCATGGGGATTGTCTTGATCCCTGTCTCCTGTACAATGTCACGAACCTCCATCCATAGTTCATCAGGCACCCTATCTGTCAGATCTAGTCCCTTAAATCCATTTCTCACTTCCACTGTATAATCATCAAGGATTTGATTTAGGTCATACCTGAATGGTCTAGCAGTTTTCCCTGCTTTCTTCAATTTAAGTCTGAATTTGGCAATAAGGAGCTCATGATCTGATCCACAGTCAGCTCCTGGTCTTGTTTTTCCTGACTGTATAGAGCTTCTCCATCTTTGGCTGCAAAGAATATAATCAGTCTGATTTCGGTGTTGACCATCTGGTGATGTCCATGTGTAGATTCTTCTCTTGTGTTGTTGGAAGAGGGTGTTTGCTATGACCAGTGCGTTTTCTTTGCAAAACTATTAGCCTTTGCTCTGCTTCATTCTGTACTCCAAGGCCAAATTTGCCTGTTACTCCAGGTGTTTCTTGATTTCCTACTTTTGCATTCCAGTCCCCTATAATGAAAAGGACATCTTTTTTGGGTGTTTGTTCTAAAAGGTCCTGTAGGTCTTCATAGAACCATTCAACTTCAGCTTCTTCAGTGTTACTGGTTGGTGCATAGACTTGGATTACTGTGATATTGAATGGTTTGCCTTGGAAACGAGCAGAGATCATTCTGTCATTTATGAGATTGCATCCAAGTACTGCATTTGGGACTCTTTTGTTGACCATGATGGCTGCTTCATTTCTTCTAAGGGATTTCTGCCCACAGTAATAGATATAATGGTCATCTGAGTTAAATTCACCCATTCCAGTCCATTTCAGTTCGCTGATTCCTAGAATGTCGACGTTCACTCTTGCCATCTCCTGTTTGACCACTTCCAATTTGCCTTGTTTCATGGACCTAACATTCCACGTTCCTATGCATATTGCTCTTTACAACATCGTGCCTTGCTTCTATCACCAGTCACATCCACAAATGTGTATTGTTTTTACTTTGTCAAGGTGCTTAAGCATTGCCTAAAATTGCAGAAATCTAAATGAAATGTTGGACAAAAAAGAAAAGAAAGACTGAAGATCATCTGTCTATCATTCCAGGACATAAGAATAAGATAGGCCAGCAAGCAGGGCATGTGAGAGAGTTAGCAGTAACTCCTGAATTTTCAGACTGTAGTAGAGATTCCTAAGGCTGATTACATCTGTATGTCTGAGGTAAGGATCTACATGAGCACCTATCTGCAAACCAATAGAGTAGAACTCAAAAGGAATTCTCCATCAATAAGTGGCAGATTAAAGGTACATTCATTCAGTCGCACTCTGGCCCTGAAAAATGTGGACTCATTCGTCAACGGCAGTCAGCCAGGCAGTAGCAGTATGAAGGTTAGGGATCATCTACTTGAAGACCAACGGTAGAAGTAAACTTCCCCTCCACTTTCATCAGTGATATCTCCCATCTTAACTGAGTACTACCATCCAGTGTATTCATCCCATAGAACCACTCATTCTGATTCTGACAAGATGAAAATAGAAAGGAACTACAAGGTAGGAGTCATCATAATTTCCACTCTTCTGATTTTGTTGGTTTTAATTTGCTTCTCTGTTTTTTTTTTTTTTTATTTCATAAGGTGAACATTGAGGTCATTGATTTGAGATCTTTTTTTTAAATGAAGTTGTTTAATGCTATGCATTTCCCTCAAATCATTACTTTAAGTGTACCACACAAGCTTTTATATACTGTACTTTAATTTTTGTTCAACTCAAAATTCATTTTAGTTTCACTTTTGGTTTTTTCTTTGACCCATGAGTTACTTAAAAATATGTTATTTAATTTCTTATTACTGTTTACTCTTGAATAAATGGATTTGACTTTGGGGCCACTCACACATTTTCCCCCCAATAAATGCATAATACAGCACTGCACAATTCACAGCTGTGTGAATCCATGAATGTGGAACCTCAATACAGAGGGTCAACTCTTGACTGCACAAAGGTTTGGCATCCGTAACTGCCACCTTACTCCACAAAATTTGAGGATTTTTCAGATTTCCTCACATCCAGTACCTCCCATCAGGAAGCCTGCACAGGCCTCTTATCCTCATCCATCAGAGGGAAGAGACAGAATGAAAACCACAGTCACAGAAAACTAACCAAACTGATCACATAGACCATAACCTTGTCTAACTCAGTAAAACTAAGCCATGCCATGTAGGCCCACACAAGATGGATGAGTCATGTTGGAGAGTTCTGACAAAATGTGGTCCACTGGAGAAGGGATGGCAAACCAATTCAGCATTCTTGCCTTGAGAATCCCATGAATAGTATGAAAAGGCAAAAAGATATCATGCTGAAAGATGAACTCTCCAGGTCAGTAGGTACTCAGTATGCTACTGGAGATCAGTGGAGAACTAACTCAAAAAAGAATGAAGAGATGGAACCAAAGAAAACAACAGCCA
This sequence comes from Budorcas taxicolor, assembly GCF_023091745.1. Classification (NCBI taxonomy): domain Eukaryota; kingdom Metazoa; phylum Chordata; class Mammalia; order Artiodactyla; family Bovidae; genus Budorcas; species Budorcas taxicolor. The sequence goes on along the minus strand of NC_068930.1, from coordinate 5,838,062 downwards.
GTTGTGGACGTGACTGGTAATGGAAGTAAAGTCCGATGCTGTAAAGAACAATATTGCATAGAAACCTGGATTGTTAGGTGCATGAATCGAGGTAAATTGGAAGCATTCAAACAGGAGATGGCAAGAGTGAACATCAACATTTTAAGAATCAGTGAACTTAAATGGACAAGAATGGGTGAATTTATTTCAGATGGCCATTATATCTACTACTGTGGACAAGAATCTCTTAGAAGAAATGGAGTAGCCATCATAGTCAACAAGAGTCTGAAGTGCAGTACTTGGGAGCAATCTCAAAAACAACAGAATGAACTTTGTTTGTTTCCAAGGCAAACCATTCATTATCACAGTAATCCAAGTCTATGCCCCAACCACTAATGCTGAAGAAGCTGACGTTGAATGGTTCTATAAGGACTTACAAAACCTTCTAGAATTAACACCAATAAAAGATGTCTTTTTCATCATAGGGGACTGGGATGCAAAAGTGAAAGTCGAGATACTGGAGTAACAGGCAAGTTTGGCCTTGGAGTACACAATGAAGTAAGGCAAAGGCTAATAGAGTTTTGCCAGAGAACACACTAGTTGTAGCAAATATCCTTTTCCAACAACACAAGAGAAGACTCTACACATGGACATCACCAGATGGTCAATACTGAAATCAAATTGATTATATTCTTTGTACTTGAAGATGGAGAAGTTCTGTACAGTCAGCACAAACAGGAGTGGGAGCTGCCTGTGGCTCAGATCATGAGCTTCTCAATACAAAATTCAGACTTACATTGAGGAAAGTAGGGAAAACCACTAGACAATCCAGGTTTGACCTAAATCAAATCCCTTGATTATACAGTGGAAGTGACAAGTGGATTCAAGGGATTAGATCTGATAGACAGAGTGCCTGAAGAACTATGGATGGAGTTTCATAACACTGTACAGGAGACAGTGATCAAAACCATTCCCAAGAAAAGGAAATGCAAACAGGCAAAACAGTTGTCTGAGGAGGACTTACAAATAGCTGAGAAAAGAGAAGTGAAAGGCAAAAGAGAAAAGGAAAGATATACCCATGTGAATGCAGAGTTTCAAGGAATAGCAAGGAGAGATAAGAAAGCTTTTCTGTTAGTTCCAATTTATTTCCATTATAGTCAGGGAATGTTCCCTGTATGATTTGAATGTCTTTAAATTGTTTGAGACTTGTTTATGGCCTATCATGGTAAATGTTTTCTATGCACTTGGAAATAATACATATTGTACTGTTGTTTGCCTACTCATTCTCAAATTATAAGGGAAAGAGTGTTGAAATTTCAAATTACTATTGTGGATTTGTCTATTTCTTCTTGCAATTCTGTCAGATTTTGCTTCCATGCAAATGGAATTTTTGTTATTAAATATTTAAAAGACTTTACTGACCACTTTATCATTATAACATGATATTTTTGTCCCTGGCAATATTTTTTGCACAGAAATCTACATTGTCTGACATTAAAATACCTACTCATGATATTGTTGGTCATCTTTTCACTTTTAATCCCCATGTGTCTTTTTATTCAAAATGAATTTATTGTAACTAGCATATAGTTCTACAAGGAGATAGACTTCTAGCAAGGAGATCAAACCAGTCAATCCTAAAGGAAATCAGTCCTGAATATTCATTGGAAGGACTGGTGCTGAAGCTGAAGCTCCAATACTTTGGCCAACTGATGTGAAGAACTGACTCATTGGAAAAGACCCTGATTCTGGGAAAGACTGAAGGCAGGAGACGGGGCTAACAGAGGATGAGATGGTTGGATGGCATCACTGGCTCCATGCACATGAGTTTGATCAAGCTCTGGGAGTTGATGATGGACAGGGAAGCCTGGCATGCTGCAGTCCATGGGGTCACAAAGAGTCAGACAATTGAGCGACTGAACTGAGCATATAGTTAGGTCTTATTTTCCATACAATCTGAAAATATTTTAATTGAGGTGTTTAAACCGTTTACATTTAATGTGATCATTGGTGGTGTTGTGTTCAAGTGTACCACTTGGCATTTGTTCTTATCTTTACTTTGTCCCCTTTTTCTTTTTATCTTCCTTTAGACTGAGTTAAATTGAGGGTTGTGTGTGTATGCATGTGTATGTGATTTCATCTCATTTCCTTGTTGGCTTTTTAAGTGTAACTTTTTAAAAGTATGACTTTTAAAAATGTATAGCTTTAGGATGTATAGTATATATCTTTGACTTACCAGTTAGCTGTCATGTAATATTATATTACTTGAAATGTGACATAAGAATCTTACTCTTCCAATGTCCCAGCCTTTGTGCTATTGTTTTCACACATTACATTATAATCTTCCATAACCCATTATTTTTTAAAGAGATTAAAAATAAGGGGAAAATCCTTAACATTTACCATTTGGGGTATTCTTCCTTCCCTTGCATGCATACATATTTCTATCTGGTATCCTTTTCCTCTTGCCCTGCAGTTTTTTTTGTAGTATAGATCTGCTAATAATGAATTGTTTCAGCTTTTAAATGTCAAAAATGGCACTTGTCTCCTCTGTTCTTTTGAGTGGTTCTTTTGGATAGCTTCCTCACACACATATGTTGATCAGTACTCAGTTGGAGACTTGAAAAGGAATAGCTTTTCATCTTTGGAGGTTTCTCTGCACTCTTTCTTCTCTCTTCCTCTGTTCTGAGAACAGTGACTGCCTTGGCCTTCTCAGACTCCCAATTCTAATTCAATGTTTTTACATATTTATTTAAAGTTCACCCATATTTATTACCCCCACCTTGCCTCTGGTAACCACCAATCAGTTTCTCAATATCCATGAATTTGTTTTTAGATTCTATATATAAATGATATCCTAAGGTATTTGTCTCTCTCTCTCTCTGCCTTTTTTCACTTGGCGTAATGTTCTCCAGGTCCATCAATATTGTTGCAAATGGAAAAATGTCCTTTCTCATGACTGAATAATTTCCATTTTAAATGTACCACATTTTCTTTATCCATTCATCCATTGATGGACACAGGTTGTTTTCGCATCTTAACCATTGTAAATAATGTTGCATATGAACATGGGGTTGCAGATATCTTTTTGAGTTAGTGTTTTCATTTTTCTCTGATAAATACCCAGAAGTGGATTTGCTAGATAATGTGGTAGTCCTATTTTCTATTTTTTTTTTGAAAAAAAATTTGAATTACTATACAAAGTAACAGTTGTATACTATACAAATGGTTGGTTTCCATCCAACCGTATGGAAACCAATTTCCATATGGTTGCACCAATTTACATTCCCACTAACAGTGCACAAATGTTCCCTTTTCTCTGTGTGCTCACACTTCTTATTTCTTGTCAATTTGCTAAGAGCTATTCAAACAGGTGTAAGATGATAACACACTGTGGCTTTGATTTGCATTTCCCTGATAATTAATGATGTTGAGCATCTGTTCCTGTACCTGTTGGTCATCTGTATGTCTTTTGGGAAAAATGTCTGTTCAGAGCCTCTGTCCATTTTTAATTGGATTGGTTTTTTGCTTGTTTTTGTTTTTGCTATTAAGTTGCATGAGTTCTTTATATATTTTGGATATAGCCACTTCTCAGATATATAATGTGCAGTTATCTCCCATCCAATAGGTTTTATTTTCATTTGATGGTTTCTGTTGCTGTGCAGTAACTTCTTTATTTTTATCTAGTGTCACTTGTTTGTTTTTGCTTTTGCTGCTTTTGTTTTTGGTTTCAGATTTTTAAAAAGTCATTGCCAAGGCCTGTTTCAAAGAGTTTACTGCCTATGTTTTCTTCTAGGTGTTTTATAGTTTCAGGTTTTATGTTTAAATATTTGATTTATTATGATTTAATTTTGTATATGTGTAAGATAAAGGTTTTGTTTCATCATATTGCATACCACTGTCCAATTTTTCTAACATCATTTATTGAAGAGACTTTCCTTTCCCATTGTATATTCTTGACACCTTTGTGGTAAATTAATTGGCCATATAAGTATGGATTTATTCTTGTAATTCATTCTTATCTTCCATTCATCTATGTGACTATTTTTATCACAATACCATACCATTTTGATTATGTTAGCTTTGTATAGTAATTCAAATTTAATTTGAATTTAGAAATTCAAATTTAGTTTGAAATAAGAGAATGTGATGCCTTCAGTTTTGTTTTTTATTCTCAAGATTGCTTTGGCTGTTTGGGGTCTTCTGTGATTCTGTACAAATTTTGGGATTGTTTGTTCTATTTATATGAAAATACTATTGAAATTTTGATATGGATTGCATTGAATCTGTATATTGCTTTGGATAGTAAGGGGTATTTTACCAATATTAATTCATCCATTCTATGAGCATGGAACATCTTCCCATTTATTTGTATCTTCTTCAGTTTTTTTCATTAATGTCTAGCAGTTTTCAATACAAAAGCATTTCACTTTCTTGTTGAAATTTATTCCTAGATTTATTTCTAAATTTATTCTTTTTGATGCTAAACAGAATTGTTTTCTTAAAATCTCTTTTTGATAGTTACTACTATAAAAAATATTGAAGATTTTTGTGTGTTACTTTTGTATTTTCCAATTCTACTGAATTTACTTTTTAGTTCTGTTTTTTGACGTACTCTTTAGTATTTTCTACATATATTATGTCATCTGCAAATGGTGACAGTTTTTATTTCTTTTCTAATTTGAGTTTTTAAAAAATTTCTTTTATTTGCCTAATTGCTCTGACAACATAGGGCTTCTAAAACTATGTTGCATAAAAGCAGCAAAAAATAGATACCCTTGTCTTGTTACTGAGTTTAGGGGAAAGCTTTTAGGTTTTCACTACTGAGTATGTTAGTCATGGATTTATTACATAATAGCCTTTATTATGTTGAGATATGTTCCCTCTATAGCCACTTTCTGGATAGGTTTTGTCATAAACAGATATGTTGAATTTTGTCAAAAGGTTTTCATAAATCTATTGAGATAATCACATGATTTTTATTCTTCAATTTGTTGGAATTTCTTAGTGGTGGTCCAGTGGTTTGGACTTGGCACTTTCACTGTAGTTATCTGGGTTTGATTCCTGGTCAGAGAACTAAGATCCTGCAAGTCATGAAGTGCAGCCAAAAAAGGAAGAAAAAAAAAAAAGTTACTGTGTGTCACATTGTTTGAATTTAGTTTGCTAATATTTTGTTACGGGTTTTTGCATTTATGTTCATCAGTGATATTAACCTATAAATTTCTCTTTTTTGTGACATCCTTGTCTTATTTTAGTATCAGATAATACTGGCCTCATAAAATGTGTTTGGAAGTGTTTTATCCTCTTCTACTTTTAGAAGGCAGCTGCCACACCCCGGGCACCATGCAGACAGTGGACTGAGGCACCCCTTGCCCCACCCCTAGTTTTTCTATGAAGGTCACTTTCTTGTCCTGGAGTTTCAGCCTGAGGAGCAGGCTTCAGATTTGGCAGACATCTAGGGGTTAATGGAGCTGATCTCATGAACATAGGCTCTGGGCACCACCTTGGGGACCTCTTTTTGCCTTGTTCCAGCTCACCAGCATTTCTCAGAAAGAAGCTTATTCACACTCATGTGGAGCCCTGACTTTTGCGAGCCACACAGCAGATATTTCCAAATCACTTGTGGTGATCTAATGCTTATTGCTCCTCAAAACTGTATATACATTTGAACGCTATTGCCTGAGGGCCTGGAATCCAGTCAGCCTGTGTCTAGCTACTGAGATCCTCCCCCTTTGGGACACTGACAGGTCTTGGCACATTTTAAACTACTGGGAGCTATTAAAAATATAATGGCCTGCTTGGACAACCACAGAGGTTTGAGAGACAACCAAGAGCTGATGCACAGTTGAATGACAAGCTTCATTTATTACAGGAGGCCGTTCCTTCAAGACTGGAAAGTGTAAAAGCATTAGTCACTTAGTTGAGTCAAACTCTTTGTGACCTCATGGACTCTAGCCCTCTAGGCCCCACTGTCCATGGGATTCTCCAGGCAAGAATACTGGAGTGGGTTTCCATTCCCTTCTCTAGAGGATCTTTCTGATCCAAGAATCTAACCCAGGTCTCCTGCATTTTAGGCGGATTCTTTACCACCTGAGCTACCAGGGAAGCCTGATGTGTAAACAGAATAAAATCTGTATATTCTTCTCCTGCTGATCTTTCTAAGCCAGTGAGACTATAGCCCTGGGACACCTGGACCACAGTCAGGCATGCCAGGAATGGCCAGCAATGCCATGTGAGGCAGCCACACTGGTATACTATATTGGCAGCCAAGTGGACTGGAGGTCAGTCCCCCCTACCTGTGCACCCACAGGAACCAGTCCTGCCACACAAAAAAAGAGCCCACAGAGCCCACATAAGGGACACACCAAGAGCATATCTCTCTGCTGAACAGAGAGGAGTGTGCTTAAGACATATTCTACATAAGGCCACTTCTCTAAAATTGGGAAATGTATCCAAACCACAAAAGACATAGAAATAAACACAGATAATTAGGCAAAATAAGGAGAAGCAGGAATATGTTCCAAAGCAAGAAATAAGACAAAACTCCAAAAGAACTGAGTGAAGTGGAAATAATTTACCCAGTAGGGAGTTTAAGGTAATGATCATGAAGATGCTCAATTAATTACAGAAAAGAATGGATGAACAGAGTGAATCATTTAACAAAAAGTTAAAAAACATAAAGAGGAACCAGAGTTGAAGAATACAATAACTAAACATCTTAAAAAACACACCAGAATCAATAATAGATCAGATTACAGAGAAATGGCTCAGTGAACTGGAAGACAGATTAATGGAAAGTACCCAAGCTGAACAGAAAAAAAGATGAAATAATTTTAAAAATTGAAGACAATTTAAGAGACCTCTGGGAAACTATCTAACATATTAACATTCACAGTATAGGGGTCCCATAAGAAGACAACAGAGAGAAGGAGCCAAAGAACTAGTTTGAGGAAATAATATCTGAAAGCTTCCTCAACCTGCGAAGGAAAACATATATCTAAGAATCAAAGGGAGTCCAAACAAAATGAACCCAAAGAGGTCAACTCCAAGACACATTATAATTAAAATGGCAAAGATTACAGCTAAAGAGAGAATTTTAAAGGCATCAAGAGGAAAACAACTAGTTACATGCAAGGGAACCCTCATAAGATAACCAGCAGATATTTCAACAGAAACTTTGCAGTCCTTAAGGGAGTGGGACAATGTATTCAAATAACTGAAAAAAATAACTTCCAACTAATAAAACTCTATCAGGCAAAACCAATATTCAGAATTGAAGGAGAGACATGTTTCCAGATAAGAAAAAGCTAAAATAGTTCATCACCACTAAACAAGCATTATGAAAAATGTTAAAAGGACCTCATTAAGCTGAAAAGAAGGGGCACTAATTGATAACAAGAAAATATATGAAAGAACAAATCTCACTGGGAAAGTAAATAAAAAATCTCACTGGGAAAGTAAAAGTAAAGGATCAATTATTATAAATCTAGTAGGAAGGTTAAAAGACAAAAATAGTAAAAGTATCCATGATTACAATAATTATTTAAGGAATGCATAAGACATCAAAAACATTAAACATCTTTAATGTTTAATGAGTAATAACATTAAGACTTATAATAAGATCAAGTTTAAGTTGTTACCAACTTAAGATAGACTGTTATAGGTACACCTCATGGTAATCAAAAAGCAAAAACCTGTATAAATTTTTAAAAGACAGAGAAAAAAACATAAGCATTTCACTGAAGTCATGAAATCACAAAGAAAGAGAGAAAGAAACAGAGAAGAAATGCCAAAACAACTAGAAAACAGTTAACAAGATGGCGATGGGTAAATACTTACCAAGAATTTCTTTAACTGTAAATGGACTAAATTCTCCAATAAAAAGATAATTAATAACTGAATGGACTGCAAAATAAGATCTATACATATCCTGTCTACAAGAGGCTCACTTCAAATGTAAAAACACACCACAAGCTGAAAATGAAGAAATGGAAAAAGTTGCAAATGGAAACCAAAAGAAAGCTAGGGTAGCAATACTTATATCAGACTCTTTGTGACCCTATGGACTGTAGCTTGCCAGATTCCTTTGTCCATGGAATTCTCCAGACAAGAATACTGCAGTGGGTAGCCATTCCCTTCTCCAGTGTCAGAAAAATAGACTCTAAGACAAGGAATATTTTTTCAACTTAAAGAGATCACTGAATGCAACCTGGATTCCCTATCTTGTGCTGAAGTCTGGAATTTAGGCAGTAAGCTGGATGATCATCATTAGCTTCTGTGTTTTTTCTTCTCTTTCAGGGATGTACTGTGATGCCTGATGTCCAGTATCTGAAAATCATTGTTTTATATATTTTAGCTGATTTAGTTGTTTCTGACAGGAAGTTAAATCCTCTTCCTTTACTTCAACTGTATCAACAATATAAACATAAATATAGTTGATTTATAGTACTGTGTTAGTTTGAAGTGTACAGCAATGTAATTCAGTTATAAGTACATATATATTTTTTTCAAATTTGTTTTCCCTTATAGGTTATTATAAAGTGTTAAGCATAGCTCCCTGTGCTGCACAGCCACGTTTAAAGAGATTATTAGACCACAGCTTACTTGGGGATGGTCTGCATATGAAGATGATGTCTTTGCAGGGTGTGGCCCAGGCCCTCCAGAAGCAGCTGAGCACCAGACAGTCAAAGGGTGAAGGTTTCCACAGCCGCTCCACTTCCCTCACTCACCCTTCGTTGCCACCATACTCCAGGCAAGGCCAGTGCTATTGATCTTGGTTTTTAGAAATTCAAGTTCTTTTCTGGCACTTCCCAGGCACATATTGAGAATACTCCCCCTAGCCACTGATCGCCTCTGAGCCAGCTCTGGATTTGTCTCTCACAGTTCCCTGGGCATGAGCTCCTCTTTGCCTGGCCAACCAGGCAGAGGGGCCAACTCTTCCAGCAGCTTTCACTTCTAGGGATTTACATTCACTGTTTGTGAAAGCAGAAAGGTCTGCCTCCTCACATTTTCAGAGGGCTTATTCTCAATGGGCAATTTCCTGCAAAGGACTGAATCTACTTTCAAAACCCATGTTTTAGGTTTCTTGGATCTTTCTCAGGGTTCTTATTTTCAAATATGCCTTCCCGAGGTTCTTATTCAGATCAATATCAGTAAAGAGTATCGGTGTGGCTACAAGCCTGCTATGGTTTGATTATTTCATTGCAAACGTAGTATAAGACTTATAGCATGAGTGTCAGGGATGAAAAATCTATTGATTCTATCTGTGGCCCTGAGTTCTGCTGCTTTTTGGTCCTCTGTATTCTTGTTTGTGCTTATTTTCCCACTTATTCTGAAATGACTGCTCCTTACTCTCCAGGAAACAGGAGAAATATTGATATATTGATAATAAACTATAATACATCTTCTAGGCTGAAAATTGTAATTGTAGGGACAACAATCATTTTCTTGGGAAGTCTTTAAATAGAGAGGATACCTGTGAGGTAGAAAGATTCTTTGTGAAAATAGATAAAGAATATCGAGATGGAAGTGTTTCAAAGGCTTTTAGTCATCCTATATAATGACAGAAAGAAATATTGCACACTTTCTTCTCCTTCTCAAACACAGATTCCAGCTATTCTGTATTGTAGAATCTGCCAATTACAGAGGAAGCATGATCTAAAAAATTGCAAGCTGTATACTTAAGCTGATGAAGAAAAATAAACATTTTATGGTCTAGCCAAGATTAGACCTAGGCAAGCTAAACTCCAAGGAATTGTCATTTCAAGATATTTCAGACAGAAATCTGCTTAGTACTAACAGTTTGGGGTCCTCTTTGGATTTCTAGGGTTGCTTGAAAACTCCATTTATGAGAAATTTGTAAAATTTCTATAGGAAATATTACATTTTTTGAAGGATTAAAAAATGGTTTTTTTTCTAATGCAGTATAGTTGATTTATAATGTTGTGATAATTTCTGCTGTACTGCAGAGTGATTCAGTTATACATACAAATATATATTCTTTTTTCAATTTTTTTTCCATAATGATTTATCATAGGATATTAAAGATAGCCCCTGTGTTGTTCAGTAGGACATTGCTGTTTATCCATTCTATGTATGATAGTTTGCATCTGCTAACCCCAAACTCCCAATCTATCCCACCCTGACCCTACAGCCTGCCCTGGTAACCACAAGTCTGTTCTTTACGTCTGTAAGTCTGTTTCTGTTTTGTAGAAAAGTTCATTTGTGTCATAAAAAATGTTTTAAATAGAGACAGACATTGAGATTTTGCTGCTAGCAACACAGAAACCTCAGAGTTAGGGGTTTGCAAGAAGATAATTCACATCTATGGGCAGCTTGAGAGAATCACAGTTTGGCTTTCTTGAGAGAATTATTGCCTGGAAGAATGCTGGTATTGTTCAGTCACTAAGCCATGTCCAAATCTTTGTGACCCCATGAACTGCAGCATGCCAGGCCTCTCTGTCCTTCACTATCTCCCAGAGTTTGCTCAAACTCATGTTCATTGAGTCATTGATGCCATCCAATCGTCTCATCCTCTGTCCCCTTCTCTTCCAGCCTTCAATCTTTCCCAGCATCAGGATATCTTCCAATGAGTCGGCTCTTCGCATCAGGTGGCCAAATTATTGGAGCTTCAGCATCAGTCCTTCCAGTGAATATTCAGGGTTCATTTTCTTTGGGATTCATTGGTCTGATTTTCTCGCTGTCCAAGGGACTCTCAAGATTCTTCTGCAACACTGCAATTCAAAGTATCAAGCCTGGAAGAATAAAGTGGCTTTTTTCTTCTCATTCATCTACCTCTTTGTGCTCTTCTTTATATGTGGCCTTTCTGAGCCACATCTGTGTCAAGGGCCTAAGGATTTCTCCTTCCAAATGCAGGTAAGGGTTCAGCAAACCCCATTTATAGAACTAACTCCCAGCAAGTACTTCTAGTGGAGACATCTCCACCTAAGCACAGGTAACAGCAGAATCTCCACTGTCTCCTCTGGGTTGCCAAATGTGTTATCAACAGTGATAATCTGTGAGGTGAAAGGAGTCTTCCAGAGAATGGTTCACAAGAGAGGCTGAGGGAGACCCAGAATGCAGACTTAAAGAGGGTTCTTTGAAGTTGGATGACAGGCGGATCTATATCTGTTAGTTCAATTAACAATCTTAGACAAAACCTCTGTTTTGTCCTTTGAAACCCAATAAACCATTTCTATTCAAATCTCTTTCTGTTTCCTCACATATAAGAAGAAATTACATTTTCTTACTAAGTTTCCAACTGATGGTTTCCAACAGAGAGTTTCCAACTCTCATATGTATGGATGTGAGAGCTGGACCATAAAGAAGGCTGAGCACTGTAGAGTTGATGCTTCTGAACTGTGGTGTTGGAGAAGACTCTTGAGAGTCCCTTGGACTGCAAGGAGATCCAACCAGTCAATCCTAAAGGAAATCAGTCCTGAAGATTCATTGGAAGGACTGATGCTAAAGCTGAAGCTCCAATACTTTGGCCATCTGATGTGAAGAACTGACTCGCTAAAAAAGACCCTGATGCTGGGAAATCCCAGTAAGGCAGGAGGAGAAGGGGACAACAGAGGAAGAGATTTGTTGGATGCCATCACTGACTTGATGGACATGAGTTTGAGCAAGCTCTAGGAGTTGGTGGTGGACAGGAAAGCTGACATGCTGCAATTCATGGGGTCACAAAAAGTCAGTCATAACTGAGCAACTGAACTGAGCTGAACTTTCAATAGACAGGGTCCAGAATGTGAGAAGGATAAGTAATGACAAAAACCAAGCTTTAGTACATTAAAATGTATAGCCATGCAGTGACGTACACTCAACTATGGGAGAGTGTTTATGGAATGTTAGAATATCAGGGTTTTCACTGCAAAGGAGAGGATGATCACTCTTACACCTTGAAATTGGTTAGACATAACTACAGCTGCTGATGTGACAGTCATATTTGCTCCGGGTATCACATACATGAATGGTCCAACAAGTGGTATCTTCCCAATAGCCACTGCTAAGGTCCAAAACTGCTCTTATGCACACCTGTGATTTCAGTATCAAAATAGTTACTGTTTATTGTGCTTAGAAAATTCTCTTGAAAAAGCCACAATTCTAGGTATGTGCATAACATTGTAATCTGTATCAGTGAATGCAATTTTCATGGTAAAAACCTCCTCTGAAACACTGACATTTGAAAGCATGAGAAATATTACACATAATTTTTCATGCTTGTGAATTTCCATGGGTGCCATTCATTGGAGGAAACCAGTATTGGGTCCTCCAGGGCAATAACCATCTCTCACTGGCATTCTGAGTCTCCCCCTCCACGTGACACATGGGAAAGGCATAACAAATGTTTATTGAACCAAGTCTGAATATTGGGCAGAAATGTTCTTTCTCTTGACAAGCTTTGTTTTTGAAGCTGTTAAGAATTATCTTATGGTTTAAAAATATCCCTCTTTAGATGGCATTTGTTGTGAATTGTCCTTTACCTTGTCTGACCAGAGGCAAGGCTTTAGGAGAGCCTTCAGAACAACAAAAAGGCCCATTGTAAAAGTCAGTGGAACCCACCAAGCCCACCCGACCCAAGGGGCAATCAATGGAATTACTGAGAATGGTAGATTTACCCTGTGAAATGAGAATTCTGTATCATTTTATATAGTTTAAAAGCTGTTGTAGTCCTTAGTATTTGACAGTAAGGTTTTGATATTGATTTCTATTTTTCTTATTAAAAAAAACAGAAACCAGTCAAGTGTAGCTAGGAGTGGTCTGTCTTCTGGTACCAGGCATATTGCTCTAATCTGCTTCTGTAGATAATCTCTGAAAGTCCTTCACATCTTCCAGAATGTTCTCAAACTGCACTATATGCAGTTCAGTAGGTAGATACTCCAGGTGACTTCTCTACCTATACAGCTTGGTGGTAGAGGCTTCCTGGCTTTTCTTGGATGTTCTCTGCTGGAGGGACCAAGTCCCAAGGTTCAGTTTGAGCTCACAAGCCTTTGCTTCATCAAAGACTCCAGGCTGTCAACAGCTTGGATGCAGTGGTGAACCTGGAAATAAGGTCAGCACACCTGAAAGAGGCCTGTATCCATGGTGTTTTATGTCACCAGGGGCCACATTTTGACAAGCACAAATGAGAGAGCTCTACCCCTCCCTTGTCAGAGGTTCATAACACCCTTGGCAGAAGTCACCTTAGCCCACAGTTCCCCTGGGTCACAAAGGATCCCTGAGCACAAGTAAGGGGAAATAAATTTTCTGGAAAAGCAGCACCCTTCTCAGCCATGAAGAAGGTGATTCTTGGGCAAAGTCCCTTGACACTACGCTTGGATTGCACATTCAGCATGGGTTCTACGTACAGGTACGGGGGGGGCTGGGCAGGTGAGGGAGAGAAGTGACCTAAGCGTGGACATGCCTGCAGTTTTCTCTTATTCCCTCCTGCATCTAGATTGTTAGTAGATGAAAGCATCTTAATTTAAAATTTTGAGTCTTTTTGTCATATTTTGAGAGATTTTGACAAGGAGTTAAATCTAGAAATGAGAAATTTAAGGGAAACACATTAAGTAAGATTTTTGCAGTAAAGTGGCATCATTTTGGAACATGAGGATCTTGTGACCCCAAATCCTGTAATCCTGGTTGGTGATGTTAGACATCTTGGTTCTGAATTAGCCCAATATATGGATACAAGGCTGTGGTTTTTCCTGTGGTCATGTATGAATATGAGAGTTGTACTGTGAAGAAGGATGAGCGCCAAAGAATTGATGCTTTTGAACTGTGGCGCTGGAGAAGACTCTTGAGAGTCCCTTGGACTGCAAGGAGATCTAACTAGTCCATCCTGAAGGAGATCAACCCTGGGATTTCTTTGGAAGGAATGATGCTAAACCTGAAACTCCAGTACTTTGGCCACCTCATGCAAAGAGTTGACTCATTGGAAAAGACTCTGATGCTGGGAGGGATTGTGGGCAGGAGGAGAAAGGGACGACCGAGGATGAGATGGCTGGATGGCATCACCGACTCGATGGACGTGAGTCTGAGTGAACTCCGGGAGTTGGTGATAGACAGGGAGGCCTGGCGTGCTGTGATTCATGGGGTCGCAAAGAGTCGGACACGACTGAGAGACTGAACTGAACTGAACTGAACTGATGGATACACTGAGGAACTAAAGTCATGAGCACATGCCATCAGAATGTGCAATAAAACAAAGCAATTCAGACCAGATTACTAGCAATGCTGTAAGCACTAAGTAGAATCCTGAAAAACAGGATGGAATCCACAAAGTTCCTCAGCTCTTGGTGGGGAGACCTCTGCAGACCCAGAGGTCCATTTGTCTTATGCAGCAGAGCTGAGCTATCCCGAGCACATGGCCTTTGTATTTCGTCAGCACCAGCCATCGCTGCCTGTGACAGTCACTCTATGGTGAACACCTGGAGACCTTTCTTTGCACCTTTCTGCTTATTTGTCTTGTTGGTTGTGTATGTTTAAATTCCTTGAAGGAAGAAGTTAGCACTTAACACCCCTTTCTAACTCATATTTAATACAGTGACTTTTGCATGCTTTTTACTATTTCCTCAGTCTTTAAAGAGAGAATTGAAACATAGCCCTTCACATATGGAGGGCTCACGATGTGACCCAATATGAAGCCATTAAAATGCAAAGACTCAGTCACTGGCTTGGGCTGTGACACTGCATATCCATCTGTGGTCTTACCTGACTCTGAGAGAGACATTTAAAAGTCAAGTTTTGATTTTGGATCTGCTTCTGAAAAAAAAAAAAAAAACTTTTTCCTTCTGGTCTAATGAATCTGACTAAAGGGTAGTTTTATGACCAAAGAAATGTATATGATGCAAATGTCCTCTATTTTATTTGTTCTTCATTCAATTTTTCCTTTTTATCCAAATTCAGAATCATTAACTCTACTACAGAGGGCAATGCTACCGGTCATTTGTCAAGACTTTCCAGAAAGCCTTGGAAACCTTTCTGAACAATCATCACTGGGTGACTTTTGCTGTCCTATCTGAGACACCACTGTGATAGCCATTGTCTAAAATAAATCCAAAGTCTGAAGAAACCTGTCTGTATTCTTGGAGGAAACAAAGCTGTCCCTCATGCAGTCCTTCCTCAGACCTTAGAGTTACTAAGCTCCCTTTCTTGAAAAGTCTCCTCAATATCAAACATTTCTGTAGCTCCTAGCACCATTAATCAATCAAGACATATTAGTAATCAGTGTCAACGTCACCCTCGTCCCCATGTACAGATGTCACCACAGTCCCCTTCCCTTCACCACACCCAGGAGGCAATGCAAGGGGGATAGTGAGGGTAGGGCTTGATGTATGCAGATGTGGAAATAGAGGTCTTATAAAAAGAAAACTCCTGCAGCGCATGTTCTTATGCCTTCCTTTTATGACTGTGATGCTTTAGACTTTTGGAAAAGGAAAGAAGAATGGGGACAGAAGATCTTATAGTGACCAACATCACTGGACTCCAGCTGGGGCAGAGCCTCTCCAGTCTCACAGGCAGACAGGCAGACACACGCTAGCTGAGGCCAGCACCTGCCCTCAGCCCTGGGACCCCAGCAGCACTAGGATAACCCGCTGGTGGCTCAGACAGTTAAGAATTGGGCTGCAAAGCAGGAGACCAAGGTTCGATCCCTGGGTTGGGAAGATCCCCTGGAGGAGGACATGACAACCCACTTCAGTATTCTTGCCTGGAGAATCCCCATAGACAGAGGAGCCTGGCAGGCTACAGTCCATGCATGGGGTCACAAAGAGTCAGACACAACTAAACGACTAGGCATAGCACATCAGTATGATAGGTGAGTGAAGCTGTCTTTGGTAACTGTTTTTCCAGAAATTTTAAAGAAAAAAGAATAGATAGGTCTACATTTTCCTTGATCTTTAATTGGTACCAAATTTTCCATGAAGATATTGACTAATACTTAAGAGTCTTTTTGGAAAATGGACTAGAAATTGTGTGGATTAAGGACTGTTGAAGAGGTTGATGGTATGTAAGCAAAAGAGGATATTAAGAGGAACATTCAAGCTGCCTTCAAGTATTTTAAAGCCTGTGTGAAAAAATCAATTAATACATATAAAAACCAAAGTTTTCAACACTTGACACTTTATAAACTCAATTTGTATGTATTCATTTAATTCTCTGAACAACCCTGTGAGATTCAAATGGTTATCACCCCACTATGTAGAGGAGAAAACTGGAGTCACTTGTCCAGTTACTTGGTCAATAGCTGTTGACAATGAACTAAACACAGTTTAACACTAGAATCATCACTTCAAATTAAAGATCAACAACAAACTTTCAATTGCACCACACTGAGTAAAAAGAAATTCTGTTTGTTTTGCCAGATGCCAGGTGGAGGAGGATGGGGAACAAGAAAGTTCTGAAAGGAAGAGCCATCCGGCAGTGGGATGGGCTATCTATTGTAAGGAATGGTGAGGAAATGCGGCCCATCCCTCCCCGTCACTGTCAGGAACCCATGGGGAGGTGTGTGAGTAGTAAGGAATGGTGAGGAAGTGTGGCCCACCCCTCCCATCACGGTCAGCAATCCACAGGGATGAGTGTGAGTTAGCTTCCCACTGTTTCTGTAACACATGACTGCATGTCTAGTGGACATCTTTAGGTGGATATTACTCTGCCTCCCACAGAAGGGATTTTGAAACCTTATTTTAAATGGATGAATTATTATTAACCAGTCATTTTTTTTTAACTGTCTGATTCTAAAGGCACTGATTTGTGTTTCCTGTCCATCCAAGTAAGATTTTATTAAGTTACTACTGCTCCTGCAGCACTTTTGTTAAATTGAGTCTGCTTGGGCTGCCATAACACAATGCCACACACTGTGGTGCTCAAACAACAGAAATTTCTTTCACAGTTCTGAAGGCCAGAAGTCCAAGACTGAGGTGTCTGCAGGGCTTGTGTCTCCAGAGGCATCTCTCTCTGTCTTGCAAATGGCCTCTTTCCTGCTGCCTTTGACATGGTCTACCCTCTGTGGCCATGAGCCCCTGGTGACTCTCTGTGTCCAACTCTCCTCAGTCACGTTGGAGTAGAGACACCCTAATACCCTCATTTTAAACTAATCACCTCTCTAAAGGTCTTATCTGTAAATTCAGTCACATTCTGAGGTCGTAGGGGTTAAGACTTCAACATAAGGATATGGGGCACATGATTCAGCCTGCCCCATCGACATTCTCAAGGTATGAAAGACAAAGGACTTTTCACTAAAGATGCACACTTCATATTTAAGGCACCTCCTGGCCTGATTTCTAAGTGAACACAGAGGCAGCCTACCCTGTGCCAGGGCAAACCCTCTTTACTTTCCCTCTTGGACTTTCTCTGTCTCTGCAGAAGCAAGAGTGTCTCCTCCAAGAAGGACCCTTCACTCTGAAGGCCCCACTGGTTCAGGGGTCCCTATGGTCTGCCACACCAGTTCTTTATCCTTCCTTCCTACTTCACTTGGGAGTGCAGAAATTTTGGAGCAAAATGGAGGAAAAATGCTCCCCATCCCATCAGCTTCCTGGGCGGAAGATATTTCCACCTCTTTCCCAGTAAACTCAAATGAGTTTACCTTTTCCTTAAATGTTTTGTCCCATTTCTAGGTCTGTTTTGTGTCCTTCTCTTTGACTCTTTGTCTAATATATGGAGAAAAGGCTAAAATTATAGTGTTTGATTTGCCTAGAGATTTTGTTTGGGAAAGGAGCTCCTTTTATAGTTCCAGTATCAGAAGAGTGTATGACCTTAGATTTAACTTCCTCTAAAAGTGGTAAGTGTTTATATAATTTGACTTTTAGTGACTGAATCAATTTGTTTCTTATGGCAAAATTTTACATTTATTGCAGATTTCACTAACCAATGTAATATTCACATTTACATAAAATAGAACCATCTGCACTCTTTTTGAATGCTATTTTAGTCTTTGAAGACATTGGAAACCATTCATTATCTGAGGCAGTAATATATTTTATTTACCCTAATAATGGCATAAATTGTCTATTTATTTAATGCCAATTTACTCCCAAAGGACAGTTAAGAATATGACAAATCACACGTTGATATGGCCTGAGACCCACCCAGCTCTGCCTCTATACTAGGGCATAAGCAGGTAGTCTGTGACAAAGAGACCTTTTGGCCAGATTTCTCACTAATTACTATCTCTGTAAATACTCTCAAGAAGTAATACACAAAAATCATGTCCAAAAGAATCTGTTTTTTATTATTAAGACAATGGCTATATTAAAACATGCCCTAAGACAATTTTGTCTAAGCAGTGAAATAACTGCTCTGAATATTTCCATTGAAAAGGAAGGGAATGGAGTCTGCTTTATAAAGCAGGTCATAAATTAATGCTGTTAGACCCCACAGCATCATTACTGTAATTCTGAAATCCTCAAATCTCTGAAAATTCAAAGCTATGTTAAATTTGACACTGAAGTTCATGGGCTAGCAAAACCTGATCTGAACTAATAGAAAGTTATTTGCAGAGCTTATTTATTCTACTTTTGGATATTTCTATATTTTACTGCAGAAATATCAATGTGTTTGCATGGTGGTCTTAGATCCTGCTAGTGCCTATATACATGGTAAATGTGCACCATATTAATTATTAGTTTCAAAGTTTCTAAATTCCCAGACATATATGTTTGGAAGTTTTGCATAAGGTACTGTGGACTCAAGATTTAGATATCTGCAAAGTTACATTTGACTGCTATTAACATGCTACCAAACGAAGTATTCAACATAATGAACAAATCCATAAAAAACCTAAAGTAGTTGTGAACTATGTGCAAGAATGAGCACTATCTAAATACATTTTTCTTTTTCATTTTCAAGTAGTTGAATAGAAGCAGCTTTAAAATGAAGCAGGGATAATTCTCTTTGATCAATTAAAAGAAGTACATATATTCATTTAATATGTGTTGAGCGCATCTGCTGCTGCAAAGCACTATGTTAGGTACTGCTGGAAAAGAAAGTTATTGGCTGCATAGACCCAAGGAAAAAATGATTGCATTCCTGGAAATGTTTACGTAAATCTTAAAAATGTAACTCTTACACATACTTCTGAATCAACTTAGTTTTCCTTTACCTCAGTTTCCTTTTATCATTAAATGTGTTGATAAACCTCATTAAGGTTTTAATATTTTTTACTGATGTTATTATTATTAAGCTTGTCTTTTCTATTTCCTGAAGCTTTTGTTATAGTTATGTAAAAACTTCAAAAACTTCTTCAGAAGTTTAAATTAAGAATTTAGCTTGAACTTGAAACTTATTGCCTCAATGTTTATCTGAATTCCTTTGATGTAACATCAGACTGAATTTGTAAAGAGAAACCTACTGCTTCTCTTTACAAATATTCCTTCTGATAGGATCAAATGTTCAATGAAAATAGTGTTTTCTCAAGGGATCTAGAAAGGATTTTTTTTCCAGGCTAGGTTGGAAAACCATGTGAAATCCAAAGGAGGAGAAACATATTATTTAAGCCAAGATTTTTACTTTGCACTTCTTTTATAAGAGGTCATGCTGTAAAAGATATTTTTAAGCTTACAATGTATATTTTGTTAAATCAAAATTTTCATCTAATGCAATATCAAATTTCTTCAACTGTCTAAAAAATATGTTCTACTGTTTTTTGTCCAAATCATGATCCAAATGTATAACTATGGGTTGAACCTGGTGATGACCTTAACATCTCTTTTACTTTGGTACAGCAAACCTCCCACCCTCCTTCTTTATTTGTGATACCAAGTTATAGAAAAGTATTTACAAGCTAGTTACACTAAGAAAAATATTTACCCTTCTGGACTTGTCTGGTTATTCCTGTATAGTCTCTCTCAGTTTAATCCTGTGGTTCCTGTAGTTTCTACACATTGGCAGTTAGATCTGAAAGCTAGATAAATTCATACAAAACATAATTGGTTAACAGTCATTCTCTGATGTTGTGCGCTTATTATTATGTCACAATAAAAGGCAAGATATCTGGTTGGCCAATAGTGATGGCAAACTGACATGTGAATCAGGGTGATAACAATATAACCTTTCCCTGTAGAGTTGAGTCTCCCTATTTCTTGAAACTAGTTTATGTAGGATTGTATTACCACTATGCAAATACCCACTTCCCCATGTGGTGCCATAATGATGATTTTTTAATTCTATGATTTCTTTCTATCATTATTACTTTGCTTTTTCATACAGCACAGTGCTTTCTTCATCACAAAGTGTTATTCACTTTAAAGTGAAAGTGAAAGCGCTCAGTCATGTCCAACTCTTTGTGACCCTGTGGACGATACAGTCCATGGAATTCTCCAGGTCAGGATACTGGAGTGGGTTCAGTTCAGTTCAGTTAACTCAGTCATGTCTGACTCTTTGCGAACCCATGAATCGCAGCACGCCAGGCCTCCCTGTCCATCACCAGCTCCTGGAGTGGGTAGCCTTTCCCTTCTCCAGGGGATCTTCCAAACCCAGGGATTGAACCCAGGTCTCCCTCATTGCAGGCAGATTCTTTACCAGCTGAGTCACAAGGGAAACCCAAGAATACTGGAGTGGGTACCCTATCCCTTCTCCAGCAGATCTTCCCAATCCAGGAATCAAACTGGGGTCTTCCGCACTGCAGGAGGATTCTTTACCAGCTGAGCTATCAGGGAAGCCCTCATCTAAAGTTACTACTAAAAAATTAAAATCAAGACATCAATTTTCAAAGCAATAACATGAATTTTAATTATTTTATCTGGCATTCTCTATTCTGAGTTGCAAGAGTTCATGTATCCCATCAATCAAATATATTCCCATCTCCTTCAACAGTACGCCTAGGTCCTCATCAAATACCACTTTGTTTTAAGGAAGAAGAACCCAAGTTCACTTTGAAACTTCCTGTGTTCCTTGTACCACCCTTTCTCTGAAGAGCCAGTGATTTAGTCATCAATAACTGAAGGAGGTTAAAGTTAGATTCTCCAGGGCTTTGGTTAAATGGCAATTTTAATTCTAAATCACTAGAAAGTTAACAGCCATTTCTGTCAATTTCTCTTGATTAAAGAAACCTCAAGTTTGAAAATTTAAACTAGAATTAGAGTAAAAAGTGCTTCATTCAGAGTAATTTCTTCATATTTGTATAAGAAAAATTCAGGGAAAAAAATCATTCAAATAAATTAATTTTTTTCAGAATTACAAAAAATGTGCTTAGGTAAATTTTAGACATGCAGCCAGATTTGATTAAAGCTCAGATCCAGACTTCCTTTCACTGAGAAACTGAATTTACACTCCCACAACTACATGTTTGAGCCCATCTGTTGCTAACAACATTCCTGTAATATTTCAGCTGATTTAAAGGGAGTGTCAACTGGGTGATGGTACAGCCAGCTGGAAATGGGACATGCAAGAAGAGGAAGGGCATTCTCTGCAAGAAGAATTTGAACTAGATAAATAGTTCCTTCTGTGCCACAAGCTCTTAAATCATGGCACAGATCTAGTGCAAATTTGAGACATACTTATACTAAAAAAAAAATGTGTAATTTATGTGAAATTCAAACTTAGCTAGACAACTTATATTTGATCTGGCAATTATACTGTTAAAGCCAGTCTTTCTATGGCTGGTGGGGAGTCAACTGTTCTCCAGATACTCCTTGTTAACCTGAACATGAGTGGCCACCTTGCTGGAAACTTTGTCTCAGGTTTCTGTCCCTCACCTGCTATGGCTCCTCTCACAGCCACTGCGTGCGCTCTGTTCTCTGTCACTCAGTCATGTCCAGCTATTTGTGGACCCATAGACTGCAGCCCGCCAGGCTCCTCTACCCACGGGATTTTCCAGGCGAGAACACTGGAGTGGGTTGCCTTTTCTAACTCCATGGGATCTTCCAGACCCAGGGAACAAACCTGCTTCTCTTGCATCTCCTGCATTGGCAGGAGGATTCTTTACTTTTAATTAATTAATTTATTTATTTTAATTGGAAGCTAATTACTTTACAATGTTGTAGTGGGTTTTACCATACATTGACTTGAATCAGCCATGCGTGTACATGTGTCCCCCATCCTGAACCCCCTTCCCACCTCGCTCCCCATCCCATCCCTCAGGGTCATCCCAGTGTACCAGCCCCAATCACCCTGTCTCATGGATCAAACCTGGACTGATGATCTATTTCACATATAATATACATGTTTCAATGCTATTCTCTCAAACCATCCCACCCTCAACTTTTCCCACAGAGTACAAAAGTCTGTTCTTTATATCTGTGTCTCTTTTGCTGTCTCGCATATAGGGTCATCGTTATCATCTTTCTAAATTCTATATATATGCGTTAATCTACTGTATTGGTGCTTTTCTTTCCGACTTACTTCACTCTGTATAATAGGCTCCAGTTTCATCCATCTCATTAGAACTTATTCAAATGCATTCTTTTTCATCACTGAGTAATACTCCATTGTGTATATGTATCACAGCTTTCTTATCTATTCATCTGCCAATGCGCATCTAGGTTGCTTCCATGTCCTAGCTATTGTATGAACACTGGGGTACACTTGCCCCTTTCAATTCTGACCTTGGTGTGTATGCCCAGCAGTGGGATTGCTGGGTCATATGGCAATTCTATGTTCAGTTTTTTAAGGAATCTCCACACTGTTCTCCATAGTGGCTATACTAGTTTGCATTCCCACCAACAGCATAAGAGAGTTCCCTTTTCTCCACACCCTCTCCAGCATTTATAGTTTGTAGACTTTTTGATAGCAGCCATTCTGACTGGTGTGAGATGGTACCTCATTGTGGTTTTGATTTGCATTTCTCTGATAATGAGTGATGTTGAACATCTTTTCATGTGTTTGTTAGCCGTCTGTATGTTTTCTTTGGAGAAATGTCTATTTAATTCTTTGGCCCATTTTTTGATTGGGTCATTTATTTTTCTGGAATTGAGCTCCATGAGCTGCTTGTGTATTTTGGAGATTAATTATTTGTCAGTTGCTTCATTTGCTATTATTCTCTTCCATTCTGAAGGCTGCCTTTTCACCTTGCATATAGTTTCCTTCATTGCGCAAAAGCTTTTAAGTTTAATTAGGTCCCATTTGTTTACTTTTGCTTTTGTTTCCATTACTCTGGGAGGTGGATCATAGAGGATCCGGCAGGAGGATTCTTTACCACTAGCACCACCTGGGAAGACCATTATAGCTATTACCTGCTATGTATTCACTACTGGCCCACTGAGAGTGGATGAAACTAATTCTGAAGGGGTGAAGAGTTCTTAGTAAGTTTTGCCATTCTAAGATCAAAGAGATTCTATTATTAATAGATTGTTAAAAGAGCAAGCAAAGGACCATATTCAAGGAAAGTAAAGAATGTTCTAGAAATTAAGGGTAGATTTGTATGTCAAGAGGTACCCTTAGAAAGATAGACATATGCATTTGAGCATGAGATCCTTACATTGGCTTACCAGGCTTCTTCAAACAATTGATGGAATCAAAAGTGAAGGCTAAACACCATTGACTGTAAAAGGCATTATAATGACTAGTTCTCCATCAACTAAAATCAAGAATGATAACAGAGAAGACCTGGATTAGGATATTAATAAACATTCAAGATATTTATAAGCACCAGGGCCTCCCTTGTGGGTTAGATGGTAAAGAATCCACCTGTAATGTGGGACACTTGGGTTCGATCACTGGGCCCAATCCAGTATGGCCTGGAGAATTCCATGGACAGAGGAGCCTGGCAGGCTACAGTCAATGGGGTCACAAAGAGTTAGACAAGACTGAGTGACTTTCACTTTCACTTTCAAACATTTAGGAACAAGTACCAAAGGATGGACAAATCAGTGAAGGATGAGAAAGAAACAAGAGCCTGCATGCAGGATGGGTTCAACTGGATGTTATTTTCAAATTGGATAGCACTGCCAGTTCCAGTTTCCTGGATAATGTGACTTTAGTGGAAATACTCTCATGCCATTGTGCTTATACAGACAAAATATGCCTTCTCAAGCTTGTCTATGCCTCCTAAAAGTATTGTCTCCACAGTTCACTCCAGTCCTCTCTACCTCTGCCTGCAGAATAATCCAGAGATTTTCTGTGAGAATATTTGAAATAAACCTAAGAACATAGTGATGGATGCTACTGTAACCATTTTTTAAAAAAAAATATAAGTATAATAAAGAGAGGAAAATCCTTCTGGGAATTCCTTCCCAGAGAGAAGTGATTTAAGGTGACTTTAGATCTTTTCTCTCTGTATCATTATGATTATCATCATCATTAAAAGACTTAAAAACAAGGAAAAAGCTGATAGCTGTTGCCTCTGGAAGACCTTAATGAAGAGGAGTAGCCTTCTTATACACACGTGGATTTAGATGCCCCATGAAGCCACATTCTTTCAGTCATGGGACAATGATTCTGGGTGATCAGTTGATCCACGGTGCTCTCTAGGGATGAGAGTGTGGAGGCAGATGGGGACAGTGAGTGTGTCTCAGTTATTGAATTCACAGAGGACAAAGTACTAGCAAAATGGTAGTAGCAATGCCCCCATTCAGCTTGCCTCCTTCCCTCTAGGCTCACTTTCAGAGGTGGTGCCACCACTGCCTGCATCACTTGCTGCCTTAGTCAGCCTAGTATGATGAAGATCCCATGTTCATTTAGGCACCAAAGTCCACATTTTGACTTTAGCAATATCTTGAGAAGTGAATTTAATTCCACCTTATCCTGGAAACTTAAGTAGAGACTTTTCTCCCTATATATTTTCTCCCTGTTATATTTTTGAAAACATGTAATCCTTCTTCCAGCACTAATCAATCCCTCATCACCCACCCCAACCATACCGGCATCCTTGAGGGCATAATGGATCTCTATAATTTATGACTATATCCTCAGTGCAAACCACATCATGCCTTCCCTAAAGCAAGTGCTCAATAAAAGTTTGCCAATCAATATTGGATAAATGAATGAATGGAACTGAAAAAGAAAACTGACTTTATAAGAAAAGAAAAAAAAAAAAAAAGGAATTACTTACCTAATGTAAAAGTTCATCAAAACAATCATTCAAATGTGAATTCTCTTCAGTGGAAAATATCTGGCTAACAAACCATTTGCTTTCTAAAAAAAACTTAAGAAAGATACTTTGTTCCAAGAAGCTTAAAATTCATCCATTTTATAGATGTAAAGACTGATAAATCATGTAGCATGAAAAGAGAAAAATAAAGTCAACATTTTAGATGACTACATTTGCCTCTCTAGAAAAATAAATGAATAAATCCATCTAGTGAAATATAGGCACTCTTCACATAATCTGTAACTACCAAAAAACTGGCTAATGATAAAATTAATATATTGCTAGGATTTTTCAAATTCCCACTTGGTTGAATAAACATGTGATTCCTATTTCATGATAAAATAAAAATTATTCATGAAATAAAGAGGTAGAATTGGTATGAGTTGCAACTAGACTTTCTTCTCTTGCCTTATACACAAGCAAATTGCCAAATTGCCAACTAACTGTCTAGAGACCCATTTATTAATATGTGGATGAGGTAATGTAGCTGTGCAGATGACATCATGAGGAAACAGCAACCTGAGAGGGATAAGCTTGTGTTTTCCCTGAACTTAGAGACCCATTAACAGGTCAAATGATGAAGTAATTGGTATTAAAGGGAATATTTTTAAAATTAATTTTCAATGAAAAAAATTCTTCTTTTTAAATCTTTATAATAAAATGATTGCCTCCTGCCTTTTCCATGTTTTTTAATATATTAAAATACATTTTACATATACCTTAATCATTCATTCAACCATGTTGAATCATTAACAAATAAATAAATACAAGATATACACTTTAACATGAGATATTCCTGTGCAAGAATCTTAAGCAAATCTGTGCAAATCTGGACAAGTGCCCCAACTTTCCAGAGCCCAGGTTTTTGTATTTATGATGTGGGGATATAAATTCCTACATTACTAGGTAAGAAGCAAATGATGATACTTGCAAGTTTCTGTTGTAGGATTGGCAGCCTATGGTGCATAAAGAATGTGCTGTGTAATGCAGACATACACAGTAAGCACTCTCCCACCCCTCCAAGAATTCAGGGCCTTGTGGGGAAGTTGTATATTAAATTATTCATAGCACCACCCATGTGTCCAGCAACCTAATGTGTGGAAAACTATGAGATACAGTGGAAGACTTTTCCATCCCAGCTCTATTAATGTCATTTTCAACTACTTGTTTGTCTTTATTTGAAAGTTCCTCTGTAGGAAATTGTCTGTGATTTTCTTGGAAATTCAATTCCTCTGATTCTCTCTTCCTTATGAAGATGATGCTTACATCTTTAAGTACTGAAGTTTTTGTTAAGCACATTGTAGAAAATCATCTCAAGGGGCTTACACAATAATCAACAGCATGAACCGTATAATGAACAAGTCAACCAAATATTAAAATTATATGGGACACATATCAAATGAATGTCAGATACTATATCCTACAGAAGTAAATATCTGGCCCTGATATTTCATATTTTAAGCTATTTTCCTAGGGATTTAACACTTGCATTGACAATTGATTATGATACTACAATGTATGAGTGGTGCATTTGTCAAGACAGGAGATCACACTGCAGTAGCAAACAACTCAAAATCAAGACGGCTTACAACAAATTTTTTTTGCCATTCTCAATATGCCTCTGCTCATTTCACTGATGTCACTTGGGTACTCACACTAACAGAGGTTTCATTGCTACCTGAACCCAGAATTCTGAGTATGCTGTGGTTGAGGAACAGAGTGTGCAAAATTGGTCAGCAATTCTTAACTACAGCCCCTGGGAAGGGATACATCTCATCAGGTCACATTTCATTGATCAAAGCAAGCCACAGGGCTAAACCTAACATTGAGGAGTGGGAGATGCCTGGGGAGAGGGGAGCATCATGAGCAAAATGTACCACAGATGGCTACCAAAGTCCACCTTTTAATTTACTCTCCTTTCCACATACAACTGGTTGACAATCAACTTCTGTTCACAAAAATATGCAAAGTTCCCTTTAGTACATCATCAGGCTCTCAAGGGGACAAAGTCACATCTTCAGTGGGTATGAGTAGAGTTCCTTTTCATCCAAAGACCAATGAACTAAAAACCTCAATTTTCTGTCCCAGGTAGCCCCCATACAGTGTAGAACAAGGACAGAATCTCTGCAGCAAACACTCCTTTGGAGAGGTTAGATACTCACTGAGCCAGAGCAACTGTGAAACCCCATCAGGCAGACAACATGAGTGTCCTAAACTGTGAAGGGAGACTGTATCTTGATTCCTCTCCTTAAGAAGAATCCTCCAGTCCACATTTCAAAAAAGACTCCCCATGTTTCCATATTTCCTGTGTTCAGCTTAAACAGCCTTCTCTTGCATCTTCTTCCTCAACCACATGTAAAGAAGCGCTGGGGGAAGGACACCTCCAGGAGGGGGAGGAGTGAAGGGCGGGGATGTGAAGATTTCTACAGTCACATCTTGCTTATTTAGGTGCCCACATTACACCTAGAACAATCTCAGCTTCCATGCCCTCATCAAAATTCAGCCAGTTTCTTGCCAGTTTGATTCCAGTGTGTACAGTATTATGGTAGCCATATCCACACTGTTTTTGAGGTGGTTTCCAAAGGGGCAATACTTTTTTGGTTTCTGTCTCAGAGGAGAGTGTCGTTCAACTTAGTGGCAGAGACCTGGAGCCATCTAGCTTGTGTGGCCACCACGGTCATGCTTTACCCTCTATTCTGATTTTGATCCAATTGAAAAACACAATAGGTATCATACTCTACTTCTGATCCTTTCCCTGGAGTATATTGAATGATTGAAAAGTTTTAGTGGTCATTTGAAGCAGGAAGTTTTTCCTAATCTAATATTTTCCTTTTAGGGAGAGAGAGAGCATGGAATCCTAACCACTAGAGCACCAGGGAGCACTTGGTTTGGAATCAAGAATATTATTGTCCACCTTAACAGGCTCTGGGCTTGGGAAAGCTCCTATATTCCTTTTCACTTCTACTCTACACTAGTCATTTCTTTTAAGTGCACCATTATCATGTATTCCCTTATCAAACAGAGCTGACAACAATCAGCTACACTACTAATGTTATGGATATTAGTTTCTAGAGCTAATCATTTAGGTACATGGAGCATTAGTTTCTCTAGGTGCAACTTCCTCTTATCTCAGGTAAGGATTTCAACAAATGTTTTTCCACTGCCTGCTAAGGAAAACCCTCATTTGAAACTCTCAAAATGATTTCCTCACTGACTGCCAACCAGCTATCATGCTATGCTACAAAAAATTACATTTTTGTTACACTGTGCTCCTCTTCCATCTGACCATTTCTGTATTTGTCAGAATAGATTCCATAATGCTATGTAACAAACAAGACCCAAGTCTCAGTGGGTTTAAGCAATAATATTTTATTTTTTATTTATGCCTCATTTCCAAAGGATGTGAAGGAGAAGGGGTGCTGGGAGGAAGCGTTTTACTCATCAGGGACCTAGAGTGACAGGAGCTGCATCTGCTCACATCATCCTGTGATCTGGTAATGAGGCTCTGTGGTTTGCCTTTAAGGGGTAGAGGGAGGAGACTTGTGACCTGGAATAAAAGTGCTTCCACACAGTTCCACACATTTCCTTGGCTAAAACAAGGCACGGGGACACCTCTAACTTCAAGTGCGCCTGTAGCTAGCAGGAAGACGCTCTTGGAAATATTGATAATATGTGCCAAAGCAGAGAAGGAAGGGGGACATCTGATAAGTTATCTGAGGGATAAAGTAGAGAACTTGACTTTCAGTCCTACGCTGCTTTGCTTTTGGAGCAGTCGATCTACAGAATTGCTTCTGAAGCACAGACCCAAGGCATTACACTGCTAATTCAACCCCACGTAACACCACCGACTGCCAGCATGAGTCCTGTCAATACTGGGGCATGTGGTAAGGAAGGTTCAGTTGAGATTGCACACCTGAGGTATCAGAGATGAGAGCAACCTAAACGTGCTGAGAGACTTACCCTGCTTGGCAAATGGTTACTCTAACCACACCAGTACTATGAAACTTTGTTTGTGTGTTTATTTACAGTGCATACAGTGCATTTACACTTACCCTGTTCCTGTGTTTATCTCCCCTCTCCAAAGTGACATAAACACCACCGTTTGTGGGAGACACACCATGCACATTTGAGATGAACTCTTCCCTACCAACACTTAACCTTCAACTTCCTAATGTCCATCAAGGAACTTATTTTACTGTTGGAAACCTGAAATTATGTTCTTTGTTGATTCTTGTGTAATAGTTTGTTGCTCCCTAAATGGTACATTCCAAGTAGCAAATGTCTTAATTTGAGGTTCCTGTTTTCTCAGTAGCTCAGGAAAACTTTAAATTTTTTTCACATTAGTAGGTCTGTATTTTTTCTTCAAAGTTGGGATATTATAGATAAACAAAATTTATGTGTATGGTAATTCGTAAAAGTCTGAATCTTTGTAAAGCCAGACCATGTACCCACAAACTAGTCTTTCCTATAGATTTTTTTTTTCAATACTAATGCTCTTCTGAGGACAAAGGAATTGCATCATTGGAACCACCTGCCTCATTTCCTGCAGGCTGCACTCTGTCCCTGAAACAGAGATAAGAGTCATCTGGGAAGACCTGAGGTCTTTTAGGTTAGGAAAATAAAGATGGGTTTGAGGAGCAGTCTGGCCAGGATATAATTAAATGCCCATCACAAGTCTCACTCTTAAGTTTTGAGCACATCTTTGTTACCCTCCACTCACTAGAATGCACAGTTGGTGGGAGAAAAGCCTTGTGTGTCTTTCTTAGAGTTGCAGCCCCAGTGCTATAAATGATGCCTAGAATCCAATGTATTCATGAGGTGTTTGTTGACTGGCCAACTGACTGAATCAGTGAACTAGTTCCACAGTTCATGGGACCTGTATACCCCTTCTCTGTTGCCCACACAGACCTAACTCAAAGCTCAGTAAAAGCATACACGGGATCCAAGTTTAGACTGAGCTTTGAGTTAGGTCTGTGTGGGCAACAGAGAAGGGGTATACAGGTCCCATGAACTGTGGAACTAGTTCACTGATTCAGTCAGTTGGCCAGTCAATAAACATCTCATGAATACATTGGATTCTAGGCATCATTTATAGCACTGGGGACTGCAACTCTAAGAAAGACGCAAAAGGCTTTTCTCCCACCAACTGTGCATTCTAGTGAGTGAAGGGTAACAAAGATGTGCTCAAAACGTAAGAGTGAGACTTGTGATGGGCATTTAATTATATTAATTACTTCATTTTTATTGAAGTATAGTTGACTTGTAGTGTTGTGTTAGTTTTTGGTGTACAGCAGAATCATTCAGTTAAATATACATATTTTTTCATATCCCATTATGGTTTATTGAAAGATATTGAATATAATTACCTATGATATACAGTAAGACCTTATTATTTATCTATTTTATATATAATAGTTTGTATCTCCTAATTCCAAACTAATTTATCCTCTCCCCTCCCCTTCAATAATCATGTTTGTTTTCCATGTCTGTGAGTCTCTTTCTGTTTTGTAAATAAGTTCATTTATGTCATATTTTAGATTCCACATAGAAGTGATATCATATAGTTTTTTTACTTTCTCTGTTTGACTTAATTCACTTAGTATGATAATCTCTAGGTACATTCATGTTGCTGCAAATTACATGATTTCATTCCTTTTTATGGGTATATAATATTCCATTATATATATATATGTACCACATGAGATGCGTATTTAAAAAGGTTAGTGGTTTTGTGGAAAGGTCTGAGCCCTCCTACTGTCCACTACCTCTTGCCAGGTGCATGCCTGGCCCACATCTTAGCCTCCATGAGAAGGTGGCCTGCATGGCTGTGTTCTGGCAATGGACATGGGAGAACTGTGGATGTCCTTTTCAGGCTGACCTAAAGACCTTCCCACCCACCATCTGCCATATTCTTTCCAGTTCTGGGGGCTGAATACATATCACCCAGAATCCTGAATGGAGGGGAGTCTGGAGATGAAAGGAACCTGAGCCTCCAAGTCAGGATGCCAAGTCCTGTCTCCTGGGGCCAAAGTGGATTTTCTCTGCCATCAGAGCCATCCTCAGAAATACTGAGGGGCCCATTGCAAAATAAAAATGTGAATACTTTGTTCAATCATCAGGATAAAACTTTTCTTCTATGATCACTGCATTTCTTTGAGCCTATGAACATTCATAGATCCCAGGGTCCCTGGGGCCCTCTCCCACACTTACACCAAGGCCCTCATCAGGAGAAAAGGAGCATTAGAGGTCTCCAGGTAAATAGCCACACTGTGGTCAAGGATCAACAGCTATAGAGGAAAGCACCATCCTCTTAAAGAAACTGAACAACATGAAAATGCCATTTGGGAAGATCAAAATGAAGTGATTACAGCATTTTCATAGGAGTTCTACCTAAAATGCCAATGGTGTAGGAAATAGTCTATGATTTTTTATTGATTACTGCTCTAGGCTGAACTATGTACCCCCCCCTCCAAATTCATATGCTGAAGGCCAAACACTCATATTACTGCATTTGGAGATGGGGTCTACAAGGACATAATTAAGGTTAAAGCAGGTCATGAAGGTGGGGCCCTGGTATGACGGGAACAGTGTCCTTATAGAAGGAGACACCTGAGAGCTCTCTCTCTACACCAAATGAGAACACAGTGAGCAAGCAGAAGGAGGAGGCCCCACCAAGAACTGAATATCTAGCATCTTAATTTTATACTCCAGCCTCTAGAACCATGAGAAAGTAAGTGTTTGTTGTTTAAATCAGGTGGTCTATGGTATTCTGTTATGACACCCTGAGCAGACTACAATAATTATTTAAATGTGCCTGTATATTTCCCAAGTTTCTTTTCTGTCTACTATGTTATTCGGGGAAAGCAAAAGTGATTTGTCTGAAAGAAGTGCTGTAAATGAAGTCTAGGACATTTTCATTTCCAATTCAGCATTTTCTACAGCCCTCACAGTCAGGTGCAAAATTCTTACAGGAACTGAGGAAGATGGACTAGAAAAGAATGAAGTAGACCTAAGTAGGAATAAGGAAGACTTCTGGTCGGGAAGTTGGTGCCTACCCCCACCTACTCAGGCC
This sequence comes from Budorcas taxicolor, assembly GCF_023091745.1. Lineage (NCBI taxonomy): Eukaryota > Metazoa > Chordata > Mammalia > Artiodactyla > Bovidae > Budorcas > Budorcas taxicolor. The sequence continues at coordinate 5,806,005 of NC_068930.1, read as the reverse complement.
TGTTCTTTTTGTAGGGGTCTTTGCCGGGGGCCAGCGTGAGGAACTCCGCCCATGGCAAAGGTCATGGGGAAGGAGGCTTCGCATACGCAAAGGCGTGATCAAGCCTCAGGAAACCCCCTGTTCCCGAGCATCTACCCCAAAACCAGAGTCTGTTTTATGCTCTCACCTACACCTCTGACTTTACTGGGGGCTCTCCCCCATAACCGTTTCTCTCGGAGAAGGAGTAAACGTGCAGCTCCAAGACAATAAAAATTCTTGGGCGTGACAAGAGTGTTTCAGCTTACCGATTCCTTTGAAGGTTATCTAGCCCACCTGTATAGGTTCATCTGGCCACATGTGATTGTTTATAGCCTCCCAATCTGAGAAGCACAAGATGTTTTAGACTTACTAAAGGCAATTTCTCTTGTGGAGTTAGAAATTATTAGTATAATGGGTTGGTTAGGAATTATATTGGTGAAGGGTTTTTCATTTGTTGTGTCAATAATTGCTGCTAATTCCCTGCTCTGGGTGGGACAAGGATGTCTCAGGTCAAACCTCTCTGCTGACAGACTAGCTTGTGTGACAGGATTATCCATACTCCTGCCACATGATTGTTTACTACCTCTCAACCATAAACAGCACAGAGAGTTTTGGAGTATTTGGAGAGTCTTAATTAGCATAGGGCTTTTTCTTCTTGTTGAGTCAATGATTGCCGCCAGGCCTCCATATCCTTAGGCACCTGGGAATATATTAATCAATGTATTTGGAATATAGAAAAGGAAATATAGTAGTTTTTGATGTTAGCAATACTAGACTTTTTGAGTTAATGGATTTTCTCTTTTGTAATAGATCACTGTACTTTGTTATAAATCACTGTGCCCTTGCTATGTAAAAATGTAACTTTATCATATCTTAAGACTAAATAGATCTTAAGGGGAACATTGGTGAAAGGATTTTCATTTGTTGGGCTGATGTTTGCTGCTAAATCTCCATGTTCCCTACACTTCTAATGAATATAACTAACATATAGGAGAAATAAGTATTAGCCTTTAAGCATATAGGAGAAAGAAGTATTAACCTTTAAGACTAATCATGTTAACCTTGGGTTAAATAAATTCCTTTCTTGATTGTAACTCACTACACCCTCACCCTATGGGAATGTAACTTTATTTGGAGGGTGGTGCCTGGTTTAAGAAAAAACACCCTTAGAAGAAATAAGTTTTTTGTTTATCAGAAAGAAAGGATCATAAAATGTCAGCAGGTCTCACTCATGGCCAGAAGATGATGTACCTTTTTTTATACATTTATGTGAAGCACCTGATTTTGATAAAGGTCAGGACTGCTGACCCCCGCGTGACTCTGTATTCATCCCTATGTGTAACAAAAGGTATATAAGCAAACCCAAAAATAAAGAAATCGGATCAGTTTCCGGAAAGACTGATTCCCCCATGTCGCTTCTTTCTTGCTCCCGTTTTTCTGGCTGAATTCCCACCTGGAGCATGGATGCTATTCCACGTAATCTAAGTTATTCAGCCTCTTTTTCTCCACTGATCTTCCTACTACACTATCCATTTCTAATCTCTCTTTATCTGTGATTAAATATGTACTTTTCCAAAGATGCTGACTCCGTCCCCACCTTCGAATCACCCTGGATCCACCAGGGCTGGACCCCAGCAGGTCTTCCCCCATGTACCTGGCTGGAGTGAAGTCCTGCAGGGCCTGCCTACTAACACAGATGCTAAACCACAGATGAACAGGTGAGGACAGAGGCTACTCTCCAGCAAAAGGTGTGACTGATGTCAAGACTAGGCAGACCAGAGGCTCTTTTGGATCCCTATATTTTGCCAGGTTAAATTCCTGGTAGCTCAATTTCTGGAGTCAGTCTGACTTTTAATGAGGAGCTCTCACCAGGCACCTGGTGACCTGCTAGTCGGTTCCATGGAGTCCACTAGCTAGGACAGCATAACCAAGCCTGTCCCACTTCTTTCAGAGATCAGCACTGCAAGGCAGGGATGCACTCATCCTTGAAGGATGACACCCTGGAGTTGGATGGCCTGCTATGGGTACCTGCTTCAGGTGAATGCACTTCTTGTCCACCCAGATCTCTCAGCCAGATTGGCCTCTTAATGCCCCAGGTTTCACTTAATCTTGTCTTCTTGCAACAGAAATTGTATTTAAGAAAGAAAGCTTAAGAGCACTACAGGAATATCAGCTAAAGTATCCTTCTTGAGTAGAATGTACTTGAAGATGAAAATATTCAGGATTCAAATATAATTCTGCTGCTGCTGCTGCTGCTAAGTCACTTCAGTAGGGTCTGACTCTGTGTGACCCCATAGATGGCAGCACACCAGGCTCTGCCATCCCTGGGATTCTCCAGGCAGGAACACTGGAGTGGGTTGCCATTTCCTTCTCCAATGCATGAAAGTGAAAAGTGAAAGTGAAGTCGCTCAGTCATGTCAGACCCTCAGCGACCCCATGGACTGCAGCCTACCAGGCTCCTCCACCCATGGGATTTTCCAGGCAAGAGTACTGGGGTGGAGTGCCATTGCCTTCTTTGATAATTCTGCTAAACCAGTTCACTTATGGCTAAGTATCTAACTCACTACTTTGTGAACTGAAATAGAAATATATTATGATTTTTCAAAATATGTATGTATTGATATTGGTACATCCTACTTATAGTGTGCCTGGTTTTAAAGACTAAACCCTTGAAATGCTTCTCATATATCATATTAGTAAACATCAGAGGCTATTATCCCATGTTAGAAACAGCATCTATTCTTTCACTTCAATCAATCATTCAATAAAATATTTCTGCCTCAAAGTTGAACAATGTTGTAAAAATACAGAAAAACAATCAAAACAAATAAAAACAAAAACCTTACATTGAATGAGATAGTTCAACAGAAAAGAAAAAGAAACAACAATGAAAGACATTCCTAAAAGCATGATAGACACACACAGTTTAGAAAATAATATGGTGGTGGTTTAGTCACTAAGTCGCGTCTGACTCTTGTGACCCCAGGGACTGTAGCCTGCCAGGCTCCTCTCTCCATGAGATTCTCCAGGCAAGAATAATGGAGTGAGTTGCCATTTCCTTCTTCAAGAGATCTTCCCAATCCAGTAATCAAACCCAGGTCTGCATTACAGGCAGATTCCTTACCGACTGAGCTATGAGGGAAGCCAAAAAATAATAGTCATTCTAATTTTGGCTCCCCTTCATGGATCACAGTCTTGTTGTGGGGAAGAGGCTTGCATAACTCAATGAAACTATGAGCCATGCTGTGCAGAGCCACCCAAGATGGACAGGTCACAGTGGAGAGTTCTGAAAAAAATGTGGTGCACAGGAGGTGGGAATGGCAAACCACTCCAGTATTCTTGACGTGAGAACTCCACGACCAGTATGAAAAGGCAAAAAGATATGACCCTAGAAGATGAGCCCCCCAGGTTAGAAGGTGTCTAATATGCTATGGGGGAAGTTGTTGTTTTTGTTATTCAGTCTCTCAGTTGTGTCCAACTCTTTGTGACCCCACGGACTGTAATGTGCCAAGCTTCCCTGTCCTTCACCATCTCCCAGAGTGTTCTCAAACTCATGTCCATTAAGTGGGTGATGCCATCCAGCCCTCTCATCCTCTGTCATCCCCATCTCCTCCTGTCTTCAATCTTTCCCAGCATCAGGGTCTTTTCTAATGTGTAAGCTCTTTGCATCAAGTGGCCAAAATATTGGAGTTTCACCTTCAGCATCAGTCCTTCCAATGAATATTCAGGACTGGTTTCCTTTAGGAGTAACTTTGTTGATCTCTTTACAGTCCAAGGGACTCTAAAGAGTCTTTTCCAACACCACAGTTCTAAAGCATCAATTTTTTGGCTCTCAGCTTTCCTTATGGTCCAACTCTCAAAACCATCCATGACTACTGGAAGAACCATGGCTAGATGGACCTTTGTTGGCAAAGTGATGTGTCTGCTTTTTAACATGCTATCTAGGTTTGTCATAGTTTTTCTTCCAATTAGCAAATGTCTTTTAATTTCATGGCTACAGTCACCATCTGCAGTGAGTTTGGAGCCCCCAAAAGAAAGTCTGTCATGGTTTCCATTGTTTCCCCATCTATTTGCCATGAAGTGATGGGGTCAGATGTCATGATCTTAGAGGGCAATTACTGATAGCTCAAGAAAGAATGAAGAGGATGGGCCAAAGTGGAAATGACACTTAGTTGTGCATGTGTCTGGTGGTGAAAGTAAAATCTGAAGCTGTAAATAACAATATTGCATAGGAACCTGGAGTATTAGGGCCATGAATCAAGGTAAACTGGAAGAGGTCAAGCAGGAGATGACAAGAGTGAACATCAGCGGGAATGGATGGATGGGAATGGGTGGGTTTAATTCACATACCATTATATCTATTACAGTGGGCAAGAATCCTTTAGAAGAAATGGATAGCTCTCATAGTCAACTGAAGAGTTTGAAATGCAGTACTTGGGTGCAATCTCAAAAATGACAGAATGATCTCAGTTTGTTTCCAAGGCAAACCATCCAATATCACAGTGATCCAAGCTTATTCCCCAACAAGTAATGCTGAAGAAGCTAAAGTTGAACAATTTGATGAAGACCTACAAGAACTTCTTGAAGTAACAACCAAGAAAGATGTCCTTTTTATCATAGGTGACTGAATGCAAGAGTAGGAAGTCAAGAGATATCTGGAGTAACAGGCATGTTTGGCCTTGGAGTACAAAATGAAGCAAGGCAAAGACTAACAGAGTTTTGCCAAAAGAACACACTGGTCATAGCAAATATCCTCTTCCAACACAAGAGACTACTCTACACACGGACATCACCAGATGGTTGAAACCAAAATCAAATTGATTATATTCTTTGTAGCCAAAGAAGGAGAAGTTCTATACAGTGGGCAAAAGAAGACCAGGAGCTGACTGTGGCTCAGATCATGAACTCCTTATTGCCAAATTCAGAATTAAATTGAAGAAAGTGGGGAAAATCACAAGACCATTCAGGTATAACCTAAATCAAATCCCTCATGATTATACAATGGAAGTGACAAATAGATTCAAGGGATTAGATCTGATGCAGTGTCTGAACAACTATGGATGGAGGTTCATGACATTGCATGGGAGGCAGTGATCAAGACCATCTTCAAGAAAAAGAAATGCAAAAAGGCAAAATAGTTGTCTGAGGAGGCCTTACAAATGGCTAAGAATAGAAAAGAAACTAAAGACAAATGAGAAAAGGAAAGATATGCCTATTTGAATGCAGAGTTTGAAAGAATAGCAAGGAGAGATAAGAAAGGCTTCTCAGTGATCAATGCAAAGAATTTGAGGAAAACAACAGAATGGGAAAGACTAGAGATCTCTTCAAGAAAATTAGAGATACCAAGGGATGGCCACAATAAAAAGCAGAAATGGTATGGACCTAACAGAAGCAGAAGATATTAAGAAGAGGTGGCAACAATACACAGAATAACTATACAGAAAAGATCTTTATGACCCAGATAACGATGGTGGTGTGATCACTCACCTAGAACCAGACATCCTGGAGTATAAAGTCAAGTGGGCCTTAGGAAGCATCACTACAAACAAAACTAGTGGAGGCGATGGAATTCCAGTGGAGCTATTTCAGATCCTAAAAAATAATGATGTTAAAGTGCTGCACTCAATATGCCAGCAAATTTGGAAAACTCAGCAGTGGCCACAGGACTGGAAAAGGTCGGTTTTCATTCTAATACCAAAGAAAGACAATGGCAAAAATGTGCAAACTAGCTCACAATTGCACTCATCTCAAATGCTAGTGAAGAAATGCTCAAAATTCTCCAAGCCAGGCTTCAACAGTATGTGAACTGAGAACTTCTAGATGTTCAAACTGGATTTAGAAAATGCAGAGGAACCAGAGGTCACATTGCCAACATCTGTTGGATCATCGCAAAGGCAAGAGAAGTTGGTTCATTAACATAGAACTTACAGCCAGCAGTCCTATCATTCATGCCTGGATGAAGCTTTTCTAACACATATATCTTAAATGTAAGACACACTGTAGCCTTCTTCTACTTATGAACACTAGACACCATGTCAGCACTGTACCCAGGGACCATTTTAAACAGGAAGATTACCAAAAAGAGGCACAACAGTGAAAAAATAAAATAAAAACACACTATAAGCTAAATAGATGATGAAAAGGACATCTGTTTGGAATGTGAGTGCTGAAACAAGTGGGCAGAGTCAATGCCTATTTTGACCTTGGCTGAGAATGGGCACATGAGGAGACTCTGATTTTCGTTACTCTGCACATGTCCACAAATGACCATGAAAGTACTGAGGGTGTAGATTTGGGGGTGATAAACATATTTTAGTGAGTAGGAAAGTTTGTATATAGGGGGGCTTGAAAATAATGAGGACCAACTCTACATACATTAATGAAATTGCCCTTCTGTATTTCCCAAAGTAGTTTGAATTTAAATTACTTCTGATACACAGATGTCATCATTGAGCACACTGAGTTTAAGACTTTGGTATCTAGCATACATTTCTTAAAATACTAACACGCATTTTGCTGAATTTGCCCTCTCTGTTCATCCACCTCATAGATTATGGCAGCACGTTTCTCTGTAGGCAGCTTTGTTAGCTTTATTCATTTTTGCCTGTAGAGTACGTATTGGTCTAAAGAATATTAGTGTCTCTAACGGGAAAGGGAAAGATAGACCCAACTGAATGCAGAGTTCCGGAGAATAGCAAGAAGAGATAAGAAAGCCTTCTTAAATGAGCAATGCAAGAAATAGAGGAAAGCAATAGAATGAGAAACACTAGAAACCTCTTCAAGAAAATTGGAAATATCAAGAGAACATTTCATGCAAGGATGGGCACGATAAAGGACAGAAATGGCAAGGACCTAACAGAAGCAGAAGAGATTAAGAAGAGGTGGCAAGAATACACAGAAGAACTATATAAAAAATGTCTTAATCACCCAGATAACCATGATGGCATGGCCACTCAGCCAGAGCCAAACATCCTAGAGTATGAAATCTAGTGGGCCTCAAGAAGAATTGCCACAAACAAAGCTAGGACATGTGATGGAATTCCAGCTGAGTTACTTCAAATCCTAAAATACGATGTTGTTAAAGTGCTGCACTCAAATTGTCAGCAGATTTGGAAAACTCAGCAGTGGCCACAGGTCAGTTTTTATTCCAATCGCAAAGAAGGGCAATACCTAAGAAGGTACAAACTACCATACAGTTGAGCTCATTTCACATGCTAGCAAGGCCATGCTCAAAATCCTTCAAAGTAGGCTTTAGCAGTATGTGAAGTGAGAACTTCCATATATACAAGCTGGTTTTAGAAAAGGTAGAGGAAAGTGAAAGTGAAAGTCACTCAGTTGTGTCTGACTCTGTGACCCCATAGACTATACAGTCCATGGAATTCTCCAGGCCAGAATACTGTAGTGGTAGCCTTTGCCTTCTCCAGGGGATCTTCCAAATCTGAGGATCAAACACAGGTGAAGGATCAATCTGCCACAGTGCAGGCAGATTCCTTACCAGCTGAGCCACAAGAGAAGCCTGAGAATACTGGAGTGGACAGCCTACCCCTTCTCCAGGCACCAAACCGGGGTCACCCACATCGCAGGTGGGTTCTTTACCAACTGAGCTATCAGAGAAGTCCAAAAGTAGAAGAACCAGAGATAAAATTGCCAACATTTGTTGGGACATAGAGAAAGCAGTTTCAGAAAACCATCTACTTCTGCTTCATAGACTACATGAAAGTCTTTGACTATGTGGGCCACAACAAACTGGAAAATTCTTAAAGAGACGGGAATACCACACCACCTTACCTGTCTCCTGAGAAATCTCCACGCAGTCAAGAAGCAAAAATGGACTGGTTCAAAATTGGGGGGAAAAGGAAGACAAAACTATATGTATATACATATCTCACCTTCTTATTTAATTTATATGCAGTGTACCTTGTGTTAAATATGGGACTAGATGAATCACAGGATGGAATCAAGATTGTCAGGGGAAATATTAATAACCTCAGATATGCAGATGATACCACTCTAATGACCGAAAGTGAAGAGGAATTAAAGAGCCTTTTGATGAGGGTGAAAGAGGAGAGTGAAAATGCTGGATTAAAATTCAACATTCAGAAAACTAAGATCATGGCATCTGGTCCCATTATTTCATGCAAATAGATGTGGAAAAGTTGGAAACAGTGAGATTTTCCTTTCTTGGGCTTCAAAATCACTGTGAATGATAAATGCATCCATGAAATTAGAGACACTTGTTCCTGGGAAGGGAAGCTATAACAAACCTAGACAGTGTATTAAATAAAATTCAGGACATCACCTTACCAACAAATGTCCTTATAGTCAACAAATATCCTTACATGAAACCGCAATCACAGAAAACTAACCAAACTGATCACATGGACCACAGTCTTGTCGAACTCAATGAAGCTATGAGCCCTGACCCAAGATGGATGGGTCATGGAGGAAAGTTCTGACAAAATGTGATCCACTGAAGAAGTGAGGGCAAATCTCTTCAGCATTCTTGCCTTGAGAACACCATGAACAGTATGGAAAGGCAAAAAGATATGACACTGAAAGATATGACACCCAAGGTTGGTAGGTGCCCAATATGCTACTGGAGGACAGTGGAGAAATAACTCCAGAAAGAATGAAGAGATGGAGCCAGAGCAAAAACATCACCCAGGTGTAGATGTGACTGGTGATGGAAGTAAAGTCTGATGCTGTAAAGGGCAATACTGCATAGGAACCTGGAATGTTACGTCCATGAATCAAGGTTGGAAGTGTTCAAACAAGAGGTGGCAAGAGTGAACATCAACATTTTAGGAATCAGTGAACTTAAATGGACGAGAATGGGTGTATTTAATCCAGATGACTATTATATCTATGACTGTGGGCAAGAATCCCTTAGAAGAAATGGAGTAGCCCTCATAGTCAACAAAAGAGTCCAAGATGCAATACTTGGGTGCAGTCTTAAAAATGACAGAACTATACAAAAGAGATCTTAATGACTAGATAACCATGGTGGTGTGAATACTCAGAGATAGACATCCTGCAGTCTGAACTCAAGTGTGATTTAGGAAGCATCACAACAAACAAAGCTAGTGGAGGTGATGAAATTCCAGCTAAGCTATTTCAAGTCCCCAAAGATGATGCTGTTAAAGTGCTGCACTCAAAATGCCAGAAAATTTGGAAAACTCAAAAGAGGACCACAAGACTGGAAAAGATCAGTTTTCATTCCAATCCAGATGTTCAAGCTGGATTTAGAAAAGGCAGAGGAACCAGTGATCAAATTGCCAACATCCATTGGATCATCAAAAAAGCAAGAGAGTTCCAGAAAACTATTTACTTCTGCTTTATTAACTACACCAATCCTTTCACTGTGTGTGTCACAACAAATTGAGGAATATTCTTAAAGAGATGGGAATACCAGATCACCTTACCTGCCTCCTGAGAAATTTGTATTCAGGTCAAGAAGCAACAATAAGAACTGGACATGAAACAATGGACTGTTTTCCAAATTGGAAAGGAGTACTTCAAGGCTGTTTATTGTCACCCTGCTTATTTAACTTAAATGCAGAGTGAAGTGAAATGTCGCTAGTCATGTCCAGCTCTTTGCGACCCCATGGACTGTAGCCTACCAAGCTTCTCCGTCCATGGGATTCTCCAGGCAAGAATACTGGAGTGAGTTACCATTTCTTTCTCCAGGGGATCTTCCCGACCCAGGGATCGAACCCAGGTCTCCTGCACTGGAGGCAGACACTTTAACCTCTGAGCCACCAGGGAAGCCCTACATGCACCGTTCAGTTCAGTTCAGTGGCTCAGTCGTGTCCGACTCTTTGTGATCCCATGAATCGCAGCACGCCAGGCCTCCCTGTCCATCACCAACTCCCAGAGTTCACTCAGACTCGCGTCCATCGAGTCAGTGATGCAATCCAGCCATCTCATCCTGTCGTCCCCTTCTCCTCCTGCCCCCAATCCCTCCCAGCATCAAAGTCTTTTCCAATAAGTCAACTCTTCGCATGAGGTGGCCAAAGGACTGGAGTTTCAGCTTTAGCACCATTCCTTCCAAAGAAATCCCAGGGTTGATCTCCTTCAGAATGGACTGGTTGGATCTCCTTGCAGTCCAAGGGACTCTCAAGAGTCTTCTCCAACACCACAGTTCAAAAGCATCAGTTCCTCGGTGCTCAGCTTTCTTCACAGTCCAACTCTCACATCCATACATGACCACTGGAAAAACCATAGCCTTGACTAGATGGACCTTAGTCAGCAAAGTAATGTCTCTGCTTTTGAATATACTATCTAGGTTGGTCATAACTTTTCTTCCAAGGAGTAAGCGTCATTTAATTTCATGGCTACAATCACCATCTGCAGTGATTTTGGAGCCCCCCAAAATAAAGTCTGACACATGCAGAGTGCATCATGCTAAACGCTGGACTGGATGAAGCACAAACTGGAATCAAGATTGCTCAGAGACAGATCACACATCTTAAATATGCACATGACAGCACCCTTATGGCAGAAAGTGAAGAGGAACTAAAAAGCCTCTTGTTGAAAGTGAAAGAGGAGAGTGAAAAAGTTGGCTTAAAACTTAACATTCAGAAAAGTAAGATCATGGCATCTGGTCTCATCACTTCATGACAAATAGATGGGGAAACAGTGAAAAGAGTGAGAGACTTTATTTTGGGGTCTCCAAAATCACTGCAGATGGTGACTGCAGCCACAAAATTAAAAGATGCTTGCTCCTTGGAAGAAAAGCTATGACCAACCTAGACAGCGTATGAAAAAGCAGAGACATTAACTTTGCCGACAAAGGTCCATCTAGACAAAGTTTTTGTTTTTCCATTAGTTATGTATGGGTGTGAGAGTTGGGCCATAAAGAAAGCTGAGTGGTGAAGAATTGATGCTTTTGAACTGTGCTGTTGGAGAAGATTCTTGAGAGTCCCTTGGACTGCAAGGAGATTCAACAAGTCCATCCTAAGGGAAATCAGTCCTGAATATTCTTTGGAAGGACTGATGCTGAAGCTGAAACTCCAATACTTTGGCCACCTGATGCAAAGAACTGATTCACTGGAAAAGACTCTGATGCTGGGAAAGATTGAAGGCAGGAGAAGGGGACACAGAGGATGAGATGGTTGGATGGCATCTCCAATTCGGACATGAGTTTGAGCAGGTTCTAGGAGTTGGTGATGGACAGGGAAGCCTGGTGTGCTGCAGTCCATGTGGGCGCAAAGAATTGGACATGACTGAGTGACTGAACTGGACTGTCCTTATAGTCAAAGGTATGATTTCTACAGTAATGTACAGATATGAGAACTGGACCATAGTGAAGACTGAGCATCAAAGAATAGATACTTTCAAATTGTGGTTCTGGAGAAAAAGCTTGATAGTCCCTTATACTGAAAGGAGATCAAATCAGTCATTCCTAAAGGAAATCAACTGGGCGTACTCATTGGAAGGACTGTTGCTGATGCTGAAGCTGATGCAAAGAGCCAATTCATTGGGAAAAACCCTAGTGCTGAGAAAGATTGAAGGTAAAAGGTGAAGTGGACGGCAGAGGATGAGTTGGTTAGATAGCATCACTGACTCAACAGCCATGAAAGTGAGCAAATTCTGGGAGAGAATGAAGGACATGGAATCCTGGTCCATGGGGTCACAAAGAGTCAGACCCGACTTAGTGACTGAACAATGACAAGAATAAAAGTTTCTCTACACTTGCATAGACAGAAAATGATGGATGATGAGCTAGTTAAATAAATACCAGAACGTTAAGAATTACCATAGATAGAAAGAGCTGATCAACCCTAATGATAACTCCCCAAAACTTGGGGGAAAGAGGAATGAGAAATGATGGATTAACAAACTGGCCTAAGAGAACGGGTATTTCTGCAGACACAATTTAGAGAGCCTCTGGATTGCTAATAGTTCATACTATGAAATAAAATTTTACAGGTCAAAATAGGCAGATTTATATGGCTCCAGGTAATAATTAGAATCAGATATGATAGAGCATAACAAAGCAAATGGTAGATTAATGTAAGGTTCCAGTGGCTGGCATTTGAGTGTCAACAATCCATACTGATGGCTTCCAGGGAGGTATTGAAAGCAGAGTGAGTGGGAAGAAGGAGGGTCTTTATTTTTGTATGAAATATGAACAGTCACTACTCACATACTCACTACTATGTTATTGAATCTGCTAGGCTACAGCTCAAATGTCTGCCTCAGTGACAGAGTTGTTAGTGGGGAAGACATCTGAGGCGTGTCTGAAAACAACTTGTGATAACTGTGTTATGATGGTGAACCTTCACCTTTAATAGATGTCTTGACCCCAGGGGAGTGAGTTTATAAATTGGGAGATGGATAGCATGTAACCCGGTATGGTCTCATTTATTTAAAAAAAACTTTATATACCTACATTTGCAACCACAGGTGAGAAGTCATCACCAACACTGAATAAGTGTCTGTTATAGTTAAAGCATCATTTTAAGGTCTTGGAAGGATACACTGAAGCCTAAGACATGACTGTACTCTTTTGAGATTTTAGATTCTGGTTGGAAACATGATATATGTTACAAAAAAGGAGACATGAATTCACTTTTAAACAATTTTTATATTAGGATATAAGGGTGTCTCAGACAGTAAATCTGCCCATGATGTGGGAGACCTGGGTTCAATCCCTGGGTTCAGAAGATTCCCTGAAGAAGGGTATCACAACCTACTCCAGTATTCCTGCCTGGAAAATCCAAGAACAGAGGAGCCTGGCAAGCTACCGTCCATGGGGTCGCAAACAATCAGACACAACTGAGCAACTCTCACACACACATAAAAGAAATATTTATTATTATTATTGTTAAATATTACATTACATGAAATTCAATCTCTTGCTGTGGAAGGTGATTTCATGGCTCAGTTGCAACGGTTACCACACTGTGTGGGCTGCTCATGTATTCTGCTCCCACAAAGTCTCCAAGTTAGTGGATTAGTGGAAAGAACTGGGTCTGGACATCCCTTCTTACCCAGCTGGTACCTAAACCAACTAAGAATTAAAGAACATGTTTTTGTACAGAACAACACAAGCACTGAGAAATGTAGCTAAAATCAGTGGGTGAGAGGGCATACCAAACTGTGCCCCAGGATGAGACACACATATCTCCAGGCATCTTCCTGGGTGACAGAGAAGGAGAGGAGATGCTCCCCACTGGCAAGCCCACTTTGCAAGAGAAAGGAGAGGACTGTCCAGTCTGAGCATCTGGATTTGTTCTCCTACAATTAGGAGTCAGAAAAGCCCTCTCTTATAGACTGAGTGGAAATGGAGGAGATCACTTTGGCCTGGTACACAAATCCACAGTGCACAAACACAAGTGTGAGCAGAAGGGGGATCCAAAGGGCACAGTGCCTAAAGCCTTAGACGATTTTAATAGTCATAGACAGAGGGACAAAAATATAATTCAGAATCAGAATTCAAGAGCAATAAGAGGAATGCTGATTTGGACACAGTTGGCCAAACAAACCTTAAAAGTTACCAAAATAATAATCCAGAGCTGATCTTTCAGGGATAAAATTCCACTCAGTCACTTGCCCTTTAATGAAATGCAATTTCCAATTACCTCTAGGGTCCTGAGTTGTCAATATGTAACAGAACTTTGTGTTAAAATGCTAATTTTCATATATAAATCATGGAAGGGGTGGCAGAAGAACCATGAGCTCTGTAATTGCTGCTTACAGGATAATTAAGAGATTAATATTGCGAAAGTTAATTGTAAAATTTTATTAATTAATTTTAACAGCCCTGTGATCCTTCTGGAATTGATGTCTGATGAGAGCACAGTCCCTAGAGAGGTCCTTGGAGAAAAAGCAGAGTTGGCCTGAAGCTTGCCTGTCCACAGAAGTGCCCTGTTGCATCTAAACACTGATTCAAGACTCACAGGAAGGACACAGTATATCTATGTAAATGCTGTGGATTCTTGGGCTCCTCAGGCAGGGATGAAAGTAGATAAGGATCAGCTTCTCTCAAAGTGGGCTGGTGGCAAGAAAATGTTCTTAAGGCCCAAGAGGCAAGCTGCTTTGTAAACTTTATTAGGCTTATGTTATACAAGTAGTAATTTCTTTAGCAAAATCATGATGATCTTTTCTAAATATAAGACTTGATAATACATCTACTATCCAGATTACTCTAATAATGTCTTCTGGCCCATTTCTAATATCATTTGGAGGTCTATGGCACAAAGAATCAGTTTAATGTTGAAATTCAATGCTCTGTCACAGGTCACAAGCCCAGGGTCTGCCCGAGTGATTCAAAGCATCCCCACTGCGGTCTGCTCAGTGATCTGTCTTACTCCCAGAAATTCAGAAATTAATAAAATATGGGCTTTGTTTGAGATTTTTTTCTTCCAGATTAAGAAATATCTTTAATTTTTCATTTTTTAAATGAAGAGATATCTGTTGGCAAGAAAAATGTTTGAGACATCACTAGGGAGAAAAAAGAATGTATTAATATGAAGCAGTGCTTCAGGCCTGGCTATCATATATCACATAAACATATTATCTGAGAGAAGTAACTTTCAGGTGTAATAATCCAGTCATTTAACTGAGCCTATGTGTTAAAGTGAGCATTTTGAGGGTAAGGTTCTGGAAAAAGATGACCTTTCCCCCATAAATAGGACCTGAGATTGGTATGCTGGTGGTCACCAGGATTATCTCACATTTAGTGATTTGCTCAAAAGATTCACAGAACTCAAAAGGATTCATTATATTCAGTCATGGTTTAGTACTGTAAAAGGACACAGATTAAAGTCATTCAAGGGAAAGGTGAGGTCCATAAAGAAAGGCAAGATTCCAGTTATCCTGAAAAGTGCATCAGTTCAGTTCAGTTCAGTCACTCAGTCATGTCCGACTCCTTGTGACCCCATGAATTGCAGCATGCCAGGCCTCCCTGTCTGAGAAGGCAATGGCGCTCCACTCTAGTACTCTTGCCTGGAAAATCCCATGGATGGAGGAGCCTGGTAGGCTGCAGTCCATGAGGTCGTGAAGAGTCGGACATGACTGAGCAACTTCACTTTCACTTTTCACTTTTCACTTTCATGCATTGGAGAAGGAAGTGGCAACCCACTCCAGTGTTCTTGCCTGGAGAATCCCAGGGATGGGGGAGTCTGGTGGGCTGCCATCTATGGGGTCACACAGAGTTGGACACGACTGAAGTGACTTAGCAGCAGCAGCACGCCTCCCTGTCCATCACCAACTCCCAGAGTTCACCCAAACTCATGTCCATCGAGTCCGTGATGCCATCCAGCCATCTCATCCTCTGTCATCCCCTTTTCCTCCTGCCCCCAATCCCTACAAGCATCAGAGTCTTTTCCAATGAGTCAACTCTTCGCATGAGGTGGCCAAAGGACTGGAGTTTCAGCTTTAGCATCATTCCTTCCAAAGAAATCCCAGGGTTGATCTCCTTCAGAATGGACAGTTTGGATCTCCTTGCAGTCCAAGGGACTCTCAAGAGTCTTCTCCAACACCACAGTTCAAAAGCATCAATTCTTCGGCGCTCAGCCTTCTTCACAGTCCAACTCTCACATCCATACATGACCACAGGAAAAACCATAGCCTTGACTAGACGGACCTTTGTTGGCAAAGTAATGTCTCTGCTTTTCAACATGCTATCTAGGTTGGTCATAACTTTTCTTCCAAGGAGTAAGCATCTTTTAATTTCATGGCTGCAGTCACCATCTGCAGTGATTTGGGGGCCCCCAAAAATAAAGTCTGACACTGTTTCCACTGTTTCCCCATCTATTTGCCATGAAGTGATGGGACCAGATGCCATGATCTTAGTTTTCTGAATGTTGAGCTTTAAGCCAACTTTTTTCATTCTCCTCTTTCACTGTCATCAAGAGGCTTTTTAGTTCCTCTTCACTTTCTGCCATAAGGGTGGTGTCATCTGCATATCTGAAGTGATTGATATTTCTCCTGGCAATCTTGATTCCAGCTTGTGCTTCTTCCAGCCCAGCGTTTCTCATGATGTACTCTGCATAGAAGTTATATAAGCAGAGTGACAATATACAGCCTTGACATACTCCTTTTCCTATTTGGAACCAGTCTGTTGTTCCATATGCAGTTCTAACTGTTGCTTCCTGACCTGCATATAGGCTTCTCAAGAGGCAGGTCAGGTGGTCTGGTATTCCCATCTCTTGAAGAATTTTCCACATTTTTATTGTGATCCACACAGTCAAAGGCTTTGGCATAGTCAATAAAGCAGAAAACAGATGAAAAGTGCATAATCTGCCCCAAAAGGATGGGTTACAGCTCATGCAAAGTGTCACCAGCCAGGGATGCCCACCAACCTTTGGTTTCCAGCACTTGCACTGGGGTCATTCGTGTAGGCAGGTAGCAATGATAAGACTATGTCAGCTACTCAGTCTCCAGTAGAAAAGTCATATTGACACAGCCTGGCCCTCCAACTCGGCCACACAGAAGCTCTGTCATCAGTCCCCAGAGGTAACAGCCAGGAGCCAGCCTTCCTTGGCAGTGTGAGCCTGCTGAACTCACCCCTGTTGCAGAATTATTCATCCTCCTTGGGACTTGGTTTTCTTCCTGGGGAAACTGGACAAATGAAAATAGTCATCTTAAGCGTTATTATGAGGATAAAATGTACATAATGTGCTAAGAACAGTTCCTAACCCCATAACAAGAATTCCATGTTATCATTTTTTAAAACTTAATGTTAAAAAATACACCAGGTACTTTCACATATGAGAAGATGGAGTAAACATGCATTTTTATTTTCCTTCTACTAAATACAACTAGAAACATGGACATATATGTGAAACAATTGCAAGAACAAACTGGAAAGAAAAGGTATACTGGCCAGGGACCAGGAGACTCAAGGACAATATGGTAATGAGTTCTCTGGGCTTTCTTTCTGCCCCATACATCCCAGGCTTGTAGCTGAAAAAAGCTAAAGAGTCAGAAATCCCAATAGGAGTAGAACAACAGCAAAAAAAGCTCAAATAAAGGCTGCTTTATCTAGCCAAAGGAACTAGAAAGGGGTAACCTAGGAGGACAGAAAACATTTAGGCAATAACCACTATGCTACAGCCAACATCTGCAGGCCCACATCCACCCAGGACACCAAAGGCCAACTGGGGAGCCTAAACCTGTAACAACACAGGCTATAATGGGTGTCCAGCCCCATTCTGGGGTGGTGTCAGAAAAGGCTGATAAGGAACTAGGATGTTCATTTTTGATATGCAGTAATGATCCCCCAATTCACATAATGTCAGTGGAGACCATATAAGGAGGCAGGACTTCCTGGCCATAATGTTAGTATGAAGCGCCTCTCTGCTTCCAACTGGGGTGGGGTCAGAGGAAGCCTGGTGGACAGCCAGAACTTTCGGAAGTTCCCAGTGGTGGAGAACACACTGTATATGGAGACTACGTGGATAGTGGCAGTGAAGGCACTCTGGTGCATTCCAGGAATGGTGACATCCACAGAGGTCTACTGGCAAGCTGCAACTCCCATCCAATCCCTCCCATAACAAGAAGACACTCCTTCCCTTAAGTGTCAATGAAGGCTGATGAGGGGAGAGAGAAGCTGAAAAAAGAAACTCAAAAAAAAAAAAGGCTACAAATATCCTAAATTTTGTAAAATCCATAAATGTGGAGATACATGAGGCTGTACAAACCACAACTAGTGTAAATCCAAAATAATCTACATAAAGATCCATCATGGTCAAACTTGTTACATACTTATGTGGAAAAACCACTTTGAATGACAGTGGAGTCCTCTTAAAAAACTATGGAGGCCAGGAGGAAGTGGTAAAACATTGTTTTATGTTAACCTATCATTTTATAACCAGAAAAGATGACAGAGTTACCCAAAAATCCTCACCCCAAAGTGAATAAAACACTTGCATTTTTTCTTCCTCATCTGAATCAAAGTCCCCATTTCCTGCCCCAGGCTTCATCTCTTGCTAGAATTAATGACAACACAAACATTTAGACACTGTAGAAGGAACAAGCGATTAGTCACAGTGACATATTTACTCAAGCTCTGTGGCCCCTGCATGGAGGTCACAGAGCAACATGACATTGGAACATTTCCCGAAACTGGAAATGACTTTCAATCTTGTTGTTGTATAAAACTGTGCTATTTGTAATTTACTCGGTTAGCCAAAAAGTTCGATTGGGTTTATCTGTAGCATTTTATAGAAAATCCAAACAAACTTTTTGGCCAACCCAATATATGGTATTGATTTTCTTTTGTGAAAAAAAAAAAAAAAACAAAAAAAAAACCTTTAAAAAATCTTTTATTTATACCATATTTTACTTGCACTTTCTTACATATATACTTTCAAAATAAAGCATGTATGTTGAGAAAATCTTAAATATCTGGACTAGTCTACACGGAAGAGCTGTGCTAGCCAACACTAGCCATATATAGCCATTTAAATTTAAAAGTAAAATCAAACTCTGTTCCTCCATTGCACTAGGTACATTTCAAGTGAAGTGTTCAACATGGCTAGTATCTCTAGTATTGACATTTTAGATACAGAACATTTCCATCATCAAAGAAGTCCTATTAACAGCACTACTTCAACTGCTATTTTTATTTGGGGGGCATATTTCTATTCTTGTAAACTGTTTTACATGAATAGTGAGCTGTGGAATTATGTGTTACAAACGTATATTTAAGTTATCACATAGAATAAATCCAGTTTTGCTTCAACATTCTACATCTTTTCTTAATCTCTAAGCCTCTTTGTCAGAGAGTTCATCTGTTCATTGGAAATATTAGGTGCCCAGAAGGTGAAGATCATTTTACTTTAAGGAAGAAATCAAAATAAAGCATTAAAAAATGTATAGTATAAAGTATAGATTTGATTAAAATATCCCTACCTCAGCATGCACACACACACATACACACACATAAATAACATCAATCACAATTCAAGGTCCCCAAAGTTATCTATGTGCTTTGTTTAACTGATAATAATATTTAATTGCAAGGTTTGCATATTTCTCTTCTTGCTGTTAAATGCTTTCATATTGTCCTCATGCAATTAAGAACTGGCTACTATATTTAGCATAAAAATTTAATTGAAAAATTGTATGTAGCTCTCTAAACAAGTATACTTGGAATGAAATTATCAAGATTAATTTAAATAATTAATTGCAGCTATTTCTATGTCAAGACATCTTTTGCTCAAGTGACAAAATAATATACTCATGTAAAGATGGCGATATTGGGTTACTGGCGTCGAGTATAGGCCTAGAGTAAGAAAATAGTACCAAATTCAGGAAACTCTTGGGCAAATAGTAGTATGTGACTTGTTATAAACAGGAAATCTTTTAAACAATTGAAGCTATAGAATCAAGTCTAAAAATGTACTACATACTTATCAGGAAATGAAGAGGCCATGCTGACTGACACTTCCCATTCAGTACTGTACCAGGGTACCAACACTCACTTCCAGTAAAGGGATTATCCATGACTTCATTTCGGTTGGGTCTGTGATGCCCAAGTTTTCATGTGCTTATGAATCAACCACAGAGCTTGTTAAAATTCCGATGCCTGAGCTCTATCCTAAAGATACTGATTAACTGAGTCAGGGTTGGATCAAAGAATCTGCATTTTGAAAAATACTCCATGTCATCGGATGCAAATATTCCATGAACCACTCTTTAAAAAGCATGAACCAAAGGTTATTTTCCTTCATAGATTCTCTAATCTAATTGTTAAACTATTTCTTACAACGTATAAGAACATGAGTCAGAGAATCATGCATCCTGGTTAAAATCTTACATCTCTATTTAGTCTTACTAACCTTGGATAAATTGCTTACTGCTTTCAATGGTGAGTGTATTTATCCTCAATATTATTGTAATTACTCTTGTCATCACTACCTTTCCGAACCTTATATGTGGCAGAAGAATGTCTTCTGGGCAGCTGTGCGGCATCCTCTTGGATTAACAGCCCAGTCCAATAACCACTACAGTCACAGAATTATTTCTTCTTTTCTATAGTTTTAGAATCATTGTTCTTTTCTCTTTTTCTCTTTCTTCCCATTCTTTTCTTCTCCCTCCCTCCCTTCCTTTCTTACTCCCATCCGTCCTGATAGTTATAATCTGATGTCATCCTGAAGACTATAATTTATCCCATAGTTGTTTTTTTTTTTATTTTAAAATCTTTAATTCTTACATGTGTCCCCAAACATGAACCCCCCTCCCACCTCCCTCCCCATAACATCTCTGTGGGTCATCCCCATGCACCAGCCCCAGGCATGCTGTATCCTGCGTCAGACATAGACTGGCGAATCAATTCTTACATGATAGTATATCCCATAGTTTTTAAATATCATGTATATATATCTCTTAAATTGAGATCAGAAGTTTTATTTATGGAGCTTTTCAAGTGTACATATTCTAACTGTGGGTCATTGAACTAGGGTCATTTTATGGACACACATTTAAAGATTTGTTAAAGTTGACGTTACTGTCTTCTGCTCACAGCAGTGACCTGCCTGATCATCTCACAAATGGAAAGTTACTCTAAGTGCCTGATTATAGCTCACAGACACTGTAGTGAGCACTGTAGTCACAGACCACCTTAGGAGAGCATCTTTTAATGTACTTTTAAGCACTGTATCTAGAAGGTTAGTTTTTATTCAAGTTGCATACTATGAAATTGATATGTTTTTTATTTATTGAAAAATGTTTTCACTTCATTTTGTCTTTGTCCAAAGGTAATGTTTTTCATTTGCATATGGGTTGATGTGCCAGAGTATTGACTAATTCAGTTAAACCTCATCCCAGGTAATTTTCAGTAGAGCAAATGGAAGAGAGATATGATATAAATAGCAAAGCCTGCTTGACAGTCTTTTCATTCTCTTTTAGTTGATATCAGGGTATACCAGCAGAGTTCTAATCTGTCAAAGCTACATAGCATGGTAGGTTCTTCCTGTGCATATATTGTGTCAATATTCTACCAGAATAATATTAAAGGGGAAACACTCAGAACCCATGTGCTGATCCAAAGGATGCTCTAGTGACCTGATCTAATGACCAACAATAAACAAATCAATAAATAAAGTTTCTTATTTTTTCATGAGTTGTATTGACATTCATGTATATAGTATTTCATTTCTTTATTCAACAAATTTGAAGTTTTATGTGCCATTTAAATATAACTGAAACAAAAACCTGACTCCTTGGATGTTCACAGTCCAATCCAAGAGAGAAGCTACTGGACTTAAATTAGATGCAGCATGAGCCCAGAGTACAAAATGGATTTCAGATGTCCACATACTCTACTTATCATGCCAGGCACCTTGGCATGACTAGGCCTTTGCAGCCCCTTTCTGGGCTTCTGGGATAGATGGGTTTCAATTTGTTCTATGACAACTAATTAACACAGGCCCTTTTCTCTGTGGTGTCCCTTGGTCCATTTTCTTTTATCAGACTTTTCACACTGCCCAAAACTTTCCTCCAGACAAAATCAATCACTCGCTTCTCTGAACTCCCTAAACACTCAGAACATACCCCTCTTTTAAAAATTTTAATCTATATTATAGTTGATTCACAATGTTGTATTAATTTCAGGTATACAGCAAAATGATTCAGCTACATATAACATCCCATTTAGGTTATTACAGAACATTGAATAGAATTCCCTGCACTTTACAGCAGGTTCTTATTTATTTATTTTACATATAGATGTGTGTGTGTGTGTGTGTGTTAATCCCAAACTCCTAATTTACCCCCTGCTCCACTTTTCCCTTTTGGTAACCCTAAGTTTGTTTTCCATGTCTGAGTCTATTTCATTTGCATCACATTTTTAGATTCCACATATAAGTGAGATCATATGGTATTTGTCTTTCTCTCAGACATAAAAAGAATGAAGTGTTGCCATATATGGACATATATGGATCTAGAAATGATCACATTAACTGAAATAAATCAGACAGAGAGAGTACATACCCCTTAAAAGCAGCCATCCCATTTTATTATAATTGTGGTTTATGTTTGTTTCCTATAGAAGAAAACCTCAGGGAAAAAAGAGACCAGCCATGCTATGTCCTTGCAGCATTTGTAGCTCCTCACGATGCGTCTCAGCCTGTCTTGACTCGAGCAGCAGGACAGCCATCCACCACCACGGTTGCAGTTCACCCTCCCTGCCAGCCTCATTGCCTCCTGCCTCTTTGTCTTTCTAAGTGATGCAGGGAGATTTTGCAACAAGAAATAATAACAGGTAGCCCTCTTGTGGATGAGCATGAGATGAACCCCAATTCCTATTTTTGTGAGAAATAAGTAAGCCTTCTTGATAAGACACACCAATAACATTTTTCCTGCCACCACCCTGGGGCCGTCCTGCCTTTGTGTTTCAGCATTGACACTTGCAGGAGATTAGGACGTCACCCATGAGGTCTGCCTCTGTTAGCTTGGTGGGTGTCTGAGTTTTCAGGCAAATGGAATGTTTTGGCTGCAAAGTTTTTTCTGTGTTTTGGCAAGAAAACTCTCCATGGCTATGCTTCTGGCAAAGCAGGAACTGTGGTGGTGAGTAATGACTTCAGACTGTTAATCAATGCGATGCACAAAGTCCAACAGTTTCTCAAACCCACCCCTAATCAGAGCTTTGTGTTATAAATCATCTGAGATTAAACTGAATGAAGCACCAAATTTAAGTAGAGAACCCAATCTGCTGGACCAAACTATCCCTAAAATATAGCATGAAAGTCCCACCTCTGATGCTCCAGGCTCATCTGTTACTCTTGAAGGTTATTTATAATACAATTCAAGAAACAATATGCTTTTTTTTAAAAATTACCTTTAAGGCCTCTCTTTCCCCTTTGGAATATCTCATCTTTTTATGTCATGGGAAAAAGAATGGTTAGAAAAAAAACTAAATTTTAACTTACAGATTCTGAGCATGTTTTGGTGTAAGAAGGAAATCACTTCACATTTTGAGCAGTAAAATGAATCTGAAATCTGTCACACATGTGATTGTCTCCTAGGAGACCCACACGTAAATCATCACCATGGAGACCACTTGGGCCCTCACTGCTCAAAATCACAAACATGGATAATCAGCAGGGATTTGTTTGGGGGAGGAAAGACTATTACTACCAGCCATGCCTTACAAACCATGACAGAATTGTGTGCCAGAGGTGAGCTCTCAGCTACAGCCCCTGAAAGTGTGCTCTGGCAATGGGAATAGGAAATCTCCCGGGCTGTGCTCTTTCTAGGGCCTGAGAGTAGATGGACCCAGCCTCAGAAACACAGAAGCACCAGGGGAGTAAGAAGCACCAGGGGTGTAAGAAGCACCAGGGGAGCAGCCCAGGGGAAAGCCAGGCTTTGGGAAGATGTCTGCCCAGAAACAACCCTTTCTTTGTGGCCCCACCCCATGCAGCACCATGCTGGGGCTAGCTAAGTAGGAAAAACACGTGCTTTTCTGTTCTTCATCTAGTTTTCCTGAAACTCATTTTTTACCATAATCACAACAAAAATCACCACCAACGAAATTCTACAATTCTAGTAATCATATTCACACACAAGGCCTTCTCTGGTGGCTCAGCTGTAAAGAATCTGCCTGCAATGCAGGGGCCACAGGAGATGTGGGCTCAATCCCTGGATTGGAAAGATCCCCTGGAGAAGGAAATGGCAACCCACTCCAGTATTCTTGCCTGGAGAATCCTATGGACAGAGGAGCCTGGTGGGCTATAGTCCATGGGGTTGCAAAGAGTCAGACATGACTGAAGTGACTTAGCACATGCACACAGTAATCATATTAATCAGAGCAATCATTTCCTGGGTCTGTCCTTTATCAGAGCTGGATCCAGGGCTGGGTGTTCAGACGTCCTCTTGCCAGACCTAGGAGCAGCTCACTCCAGCCTTCCCTCCACCTTCATCTTGGTGATCATGGTGCTTGCTGTACACTGGCTGTACTGACAAAATGATAACGATGTCAAGAAGTTTTGAAGATGTCTCTTGTGGGACTTGGAGAAGGCAATGGCACACCACTCCAGTTCTCTTGCCTGGAAAATCCCATGGACAGAGGAGCAGTTCATGGGGTCTCGAAGAGTCAGACACAACTGAGCGACTTCACTTTCACTTTTCACTTTCATGCATTGGAGAAGGAAATGGCAACCCACTCCAGTATTCTTGCCTGGAGAATCCCAGCGACGGGGTCGCATAGAGTCGGACACGACTGAAGCGACTTAGCGGCAGCAACAGCAGCTTGTGGGACTAGTTAGATGTGCAGTGGCAATGTTGCCTAGGGACCACTCCTGGGGTCTGGTTTGGTAGGCTCGAAGATGACCAGGAAAAGGAAGACATGTTTGAAAAGACACAAGTCAGAGTTTTGGTCATTCTGTAGCAATCATGACTATAATAATTCTCTTTAGATTTGGAGCAGCTGGTTTTCAAGTTTTATGTGTAATATCAGGAAATGCGAATTCTGATCATCTGTCTTATTAATGTGATTTTGGATGCTGATATTATTTAAACATTATGTTTCTAACCCTTTTATACTGTATTTATTCAGTGAAGACTTACATCTTCCTATTCTCTTGAATCCCTAAGAACACTTTTTTAGATGGCATTCTTTGAGAATTCAGATGTAAATTCAAATTGGAGAAAGGATGGCACATTTCTTTATTTTGAAGATAATGCAGGGGTCATAACAAATAATAAAGGCCAAATGAAAGTTTCTGTCAGCCAGGACATGTTGAAAGGAGTACGCAGAGTTGTGGGCTTCCCTGGTGACTCAGAAGGTAAAGAATTCACCTGCAGTGCAGGAGACCTGGGTTTGATCCAGGTCTGGGTTGATCCAACCTGGCTTGGGAAGATCCCCTGAAGAAGAGAATGACTACCCACTCCAGTATTCTTCCTGGAGAATTCCATGGACAGAGGAGCCTCGGGGGCTACATCCTATGGAGTCGCAGTCAGACATGACCGAGTGACTAACACTTTCACTTTTTTTCACATGCAGACTTGTAGCCCAGGATTACAGTCAATGGTGGTGGTTGTTGTTGCTGTTAAAAAGCCATGGAGGACAGAACTCAGCTCCTCTTCTGTAGTGCTTTCCAGACTTCATGGCCACTCCTAGCCTCCTGGGCTTCTGTGGGATTTCCTGTGCATCACACCCACTTACTCAGATCCAACTTCTCTTGAGTTAGTTGGGCATAAACTGCTTCTCCAGCTGGCCCAGAAGCTCCTTGCGGCAAATGTCTCTGTGATTTACCTCCAAGTGCCTCGTTTTCATCCATTCATTCATTCAATATAAGTTTATCAAGCACCTGAGTACCAGCTGTTGAGGACATGGTGCTGAAAGAGACTGCTGGGATGCAGCCCAGTGAAAAAGTGAAGGTTCCAGAGGGGCCAGATGGGCTGCATGGAGAAAGCACTTACTCGGAGGGAGAATGCCCAGAGCCTAGTTGGGGAGAGCTGCCCCAATGGACAGCAGAAGTTTAGCCCTGTGAAGGGACAAGCAAACAAAGCAAAGCAAAGCAAAGCAGTTAGTCTCAGGGAAAAGTGAGTACAAAAGCCGAGGCAGGCAAATGGGTGGAGGTTGTTCTAGAAACTGAAGACAGGTAAACACAGTGGAGGTTGGTATGTGCAGTGTGGGTGGATCCAGATCCTAAGATTCCTGAGGAGCTGTGATACCACTCCAGGTGAGAAGCAGGCCAGCAGATGATGCTCAACAGGATGGCTGGCTGCCAAGACATTCACTCTAACTTTTTTGAAGAGGTTGGAAGTAGGCGGGAATGGAACTCATTCTGAATAGGTGATCATGGTTTGACCGTGGTTGTGCCAGATTGTGAGGGTTTCTTGCCTCAGGTGGCTGTAATAAGGCCTGTCAGGGCCAGGAGGGGATGGTTAGAACTCAGGAGGAAATGGCATTACAGCACCAACTGCCTAAGTTTCTGGCTTCAGGGCTATAGCTGAAATGGGGAGAGAACAGGACAAAGGAGTCACCCTGCAAGTGTGGTCTTTAACAGGAGCCCCATGGCCCCCACGGAGGATGCAGCAAACCAATCAAAGGCTGCTGGAGACTCCAGTCTGTGCCATCTGTCGATACTTCCTCTGCCCCCTTTGAATGCTGGAGAAATAGCACTGTTACCAAACCAATCTTGGGTCTGCTTGGCCACCAACAGTAGAGCTGATCTGCTGACACTGGGTTGTGGTGAAGAAAACTGTGGTGTTTGTTGTAGGAGCCAAGCAAGGAGTCTAGGCAGCTAGGGCTCAAAAGACCTGAACTTCCCAATGGCTTTCAGGGAAAGGTTTTTAAAAGCAGATAAGGAAAAAGGATTGCGGGGTGTGTGGTCAGTTAGTGACATTCTTCTGACTGGTTGGTGGTGAGGTAATCAGGAATCAACATCATCAACCTTCTGTTCCAACTGGTTTGGGATCTATGTGCTTGTGGGCAGCAAGCAGTTAACTTCTTCCACTTGGTGGTGGGTTCAGTGTCCACAAAACAGGGCAAAGGATATGGCTCAGAATATTACCTATAGACACTGAGGAGGAACTAAAGGTCTTTGAGTTTGTTTAATGGCTTAAGTATTATTTTATCTTGTTTGCTTGGCTGTTTTCCTTTCTCTCTGAATTTTCTCACTTCTCTGATTAAGTTTGCTCTTTGGAACTTAAGGAAGACCTAGGAGGCTCAAGTTTTTCTATAGACAAGAGGTAGGTGGAGGATGTGTGCAAGGGGAATTTGTTTTGAGAAGTCCACATGGGGTCCTGCTCAGTCACAGCATCACCCCTTCATGCACCATAGTGCAAACCGAGGCACAACAGAGCTGTATTTCCCAAAGAGGGCTCCTTAGATGTCTGTGTCTCAGGGGAGAAGTGGCTTTTATAACCAAATAACTTCAAGAGCATTTGGCAGAATTCTACACACATCTGATGTCCACCTCTTGGAGATGTACAGTGCACTAGAAGATCAGAGACACAGGGAGCCCTCAGTCAAATCTTTCCCCAAGTGTCTTTACTCAGAATTTATCAGATGCATTTGACTACGGGGTCAACTTTTTCATTACATAATAACATTAGTAGTCCATACATTTCCTCCTAGGTAATTCCATTATAGATTTTCTAGAGGAACTGAGATATATAAAGGGTTATTTAAGGAACACAACAGAAAGCAAAAAACAGAATCACTGGGAAAAAAAAAGTGAGGAAGAGGAAGAAAGAGAATGAATGCTTATATAAAATACATATAAACAGATCCGCAGAAAGTATGCATTTATTCTTACAATATTTGTGAGGTTGGCAGGACAAGAATTATCATGTGCCATTTACAGGAGGATGTGAAAGCTCAGGAAAGAACTGGTTTGCCTTGGGTGAAGTGTCTAGTAATAGAAAATGACCCTTAAATCTGATTCTAATTCCAAAGCTCTTCCACAATAGCAGACTGCTTCCACACATGACTGAAGTACATAAAGATCTCTTAGAAAATTTTCAGAAATAGCATTGAGCATGTCCCTTGAACAATCTGGAAAGTAACTCCATCAATAAAATGGTATCCTTCACAGATTGAAGGTGCTGTATGTGTGAACAATATCTCATGCATTCAACTGATCACCAAGTGAAGTCAAAACATGTGCAAGATTCAATTGAAACAACTAGAAATCATCATATTACAGTACTCAAAGGCAACTAGAATGGAGTTTTTCATTAGCAGGATCTTTGCTTTTAGGAAGACCTGTACAAATTTGAGACTATTTTGTCTCTACCATTAAAGTTCATCTTAGAAGGACTGCTGGCTCAGATAAATAAACATCATGCATCTTTTATAGACCAATAGGGATGAAGTATCCCCAACCACATCTGGCTATTAGGATGGTTAAAAAAACAGCTGGAAACCAGATATAATTTGCCATCCATCTGTTGTTGGAATGGAATATCTAATGAAAGATCGCACTATGGTAAAATAACCCATAATCTATAATACTTGAAATTCAAAGAGAGCTCAAGGTTGGAAAGGAACTCGTCAAGCATCTAACCAAGACATTTTGATGTTCATGAACACAGATTTTAAATAGAAATGAATAAACAAAATCAGATAACAATAAATGCAATAAAATAATAATCCCATTTAAATCCAAGGACGAATATCATGTTTTCAGAGACTGAGGCATAAGATCTACATATCAGAAGGGATATTAAGACAATAGAAAGTATCTTTTCAGACAAAAATTCTATGTCCTTGGTTTCAAACAGCCACACTCCACCTGCCTTGTTAACTGTTGAATTTTACTCCTCTAAACATATCCCTGGCTCTTTCTTCTCCTATATTATCCTTTAACCTTTCAATTTAACATTTTTCATCTCTTCTAACTTCCAGATGTTCAAACTCGATTTAGAAAAGCCAGAGAAACCAGAGATCAAATTGCCAACATCCATCGGATCGTCAAAAAAGCAAGAGAGTTCCAGAAAAACATCTAATTCTACTTTATTAACTATGCCAAACCCTTTGACGGTATGGATCACAACAAACTGTGAAAAATTCATAAGGAGATGGGAATAGCAGACCACCTCACCTGCCTCCTGAGAAATCTGTATGCAGATCAAGAAGCAACAGTTAGAACCGAACGTAGAAAAGAAAACACAATTGTTCTAAATCAGGAAAGTACGACAAGGCTGTATATTGTCACCTTGTTTATTTAACTTATATGCAGAGTACATCATGTGAAAACCCAGCCTGGTGAAGCACAAGCTGGAATCAAGATTGCCAGGAGAAATATCAATAACCTGAAATACACAGATGATACCACCCTAATGGCGGAAAGTGAAGAAGAACTCCTCTTGATGAAAGCAAAAGAGGAGAGTAAAAAGTAGGCTTAAAACACAGCATTCAGAAAACTAAGATCATGGCCTCTGTTCCCATCACTTCATGGCAAATAGATAGGGAAACAATGGAAACAGTGAAAGACTTTATTTTCCTGGGCTCCAAAATCACTGCAGATGGTGACTACAGCCATGAAATCACACGACACTTGTGCCTTGGAAGAAAAACTATGACCAACATAGCTTTTGCCAACAAAGGTTGGTCTAGTCAAAGCTATGGTTTTTCCCATAGTCATGTATGGATGTGAGAGTTGGACTATAAAGAAAGCTGAGCACTGAAGAATTGATGCTTTTGAACTGATGTTGGTGTTGGAGAACTCTTGTGCAGCCCTTGGACTGCAAGGAGATACAACCAGTTCATCCTAAAGGAGATCAGTCCTGGATATTTATTGGAAGGACTGATGCTGAAGCTGAAACTCCAATACTTTGGCCACCTGATGCAAAGAACTGACTCACTGGAAAAGACACTGATACTGGGAAAGACTGAAGGTAGGAGGAGAAGGGGATGACAGAGGATGAGATGGTTGGATGGCATCACTGAAGCGAGCTCCGGGAGTTGGTGATGGACAGGGAAGCCTGGCGTGCTGCAGTCCATGGGGCTGCAAAGAGTCAGACACGACAGAGTGACTGAAGTGAACTGAACTGAACCAATCTATTCTAATTTTTTATTACTGTTGGAGACTTTTAAGTGTCAAAGGCTCTATATCAGTTTCTCTTAATCTGCATTTTGTCTACCTGCTTTGTAATAACATTTGTTTCATTCACTTTTTGTGCCTAGAATTCTTTCTGATTATTCACTTACTCCTGAAATTATCCTTATGCTATTTAGAAATTTTGTACCTTTAGTCCTTCAAAGCATCTTCTCTCTCATTTCTTCCTCTGGCATTCACAGATAATTTTAAATGGTCCTACATACATGACTGCCTTCTCTAAAAAGAACTTTCAGTCCCTGTCAAAGGTGTATATACAACAATGGGTGTTGCTATATCTGAAACACATTCAGATGGGGAAATACATCCATAAGACAGGAAAAGCTATATGAATGTGAGCAGATATAAGAATGAAGTCCAACCTGGGAGAAATTGAACACAAATGAAAGAATCCACAGTTCTGAGCTTCCAGGAGCTCACTGAGGTGTACAGGACTCAATCTGAGTGTACTGATGGGAAACAGTGTGACTCGACTGTGTAGAAAGACACATCCCACCCTCAGAGATGGGGTTGGTCACTGGGTGCATTGTACATCATGGCAGATGTGGAGATGAGACAGGGAGGAGTATGTAAATTGAAAGATCATGTTTCGCCCATCCTCTGAGTCAGTCCTTTCCCACAGGGCAGAGTGGCAAGCAGTGGAGTAGGTGGCTAAATTTTCCCAACAGAGAAGAAATATCTCACCTTGCTACTCATTTAACTCTCTCTGCTTCACTATTCCCTATAGTGAATTGTTTCTTCAGAATCCACCATTAACCTGTTAAGCACAACCACTACAACTATCGAGCTAACATTTTCTGGACCGTAAGCTTCATGTGAAAATCTCTGACCTACAAGTATTTGGCATTTGTCTAAGTGAACAACATAAATAATCTCTCAGGCTCATCAGAAAAAAATGATGGGGAGGGTTATGATGAAAATACTGCATCAAAGGGAGTTTTCAGAAGAAAAGAGAAAATTTCAGATACCTCTTCATGCAGTGGGTGCCACATAATAATGGTCTGATTTAAATAAATACAGTCATCAGATAAGTAGAATATCCACATCATATTCAAAAGGAATTTATGAAAGGCACTTCCTCAATTATTTCCTATCACATGTGCCAATGTTCACCTGGCATATAAATTTGTCTCATTTATGGCTGTGGGTACTACTGTATGACTTTCACATCTCTCATTCTGTCATTGCCATAGTAACTAAAGTACTTTAATGACAGCAAGCACAGGAAGACTAAAATAAAGTATTGAAAGTAAAAGGGATAAAGTATTATTAGGTTGAATGAATCGCAAGCTAAAAATATGCTTATGTGAAGAGCTATTGATTTTATTAATACAGATCTGAAGTGTCAAATTCATTTTTTAGCTGCCTATCAATACTACCAATGTTGAGTTAAGATGCCACTTATATTTTTTCTTGAGGATCCACCTCTGCAAATTAAAAACTCTCTTTATTTATTTTTTCAAATGAAGTAATGACAGACTAGGACTACATCTCTCATTTGGTCCCCCTTTATTTTCCATGCAGGCTTAAAATGAAATCAAACGTAACTCTAACATGGCTGTACAATCAGATTTATCTGTCTGGGGGGCTAGAGTGTGGGGGCAATTTTTGAATGAGGAAATGGAAGTAAAAATAGTTTCAGCAAGGTAATAGCATAAGATGTGTCAAAGGAGTAAAAAATGGGCAGCCTGGATGGGAATAATGTAAGGAAGAGTATAGAAGGAGGAGAAGATTGTGGAAAAGGAGAGTGTGATGCAGAGAAGACCCCAGGGACTTTTTATCATGTTCACCTCAACCAGCTCAAATGTTGCCTACTGACAACTGATATGGAAATGACTTTCCAAGAAGCTCCCAGGAGGCTCAGAAAGTGGCAAGGCAGCCTACAGGTTCCCTGTATGTCATACATACAATTCCATGATGAAATCAGGCAGCTCTACAAGTTTTGTTAACATCAAACCCTGGACTTAAAGACTGTGAGACATGAGACCTGACAGAGTGGTTTCATTCTCACTTTCTCATTCCTGAGTTCATTATGGAAAAAGTCTTAGTTTTGAAACGATAAAGAAGGAACCAAGGAATAGTCAACCCTATTCATAATTCTTCCTGCCATCATTACCAGAATCTCTAACTACGTAATGGTAGCAACTATTACGTATTGAACATTAAGTTATTCTGGGAACAAGGCCAAGTCTTCCTAAGCACTGAGTTATTTTCAGAATGACCATGAGATGGAAGTATACTTTTTATTTTCAAATGAAGAACCCACACAGACCCAGGTCTGTGTGGGTTCTTCTCACTGTGCCCAATGCAAATCCATGTCCTAGGTTTTCAGTTTCCCATGGCCTAGAGTAACATGACACAGTAGAGAGTGCTAATGGATAGAAAATCCATTGCCTGCCAAGCCCTGAACATGGTATTGAGTACCTCTGAGATTATTTTCATCTAGAAATGGGAGGTATTCTAATACCTGCCTAGTTGAGTATACTGCAACAAGGCTTACATGAAATATTATTTGTAAAAGCCCTGGCCCCACTGAGCCTGGCTCAGCAAAGGCTCCTTTCCTCTGAGTTTTATAGGGACAGTCTCCCCTCTGCCTCCTGGTCATGGAACCCTGCCACAAATTGAAGTAACATATGCTGAAAATCCCTCCTCTGGCCCCAGCGAACACTCATCTGACACTTTCCCAAACCCACACCCCTCTCATGGCAATTAGTCTGGATGTACCCACTATAGCTAAGACTGACTTTGATCATTTGGTTAAGGTGGTGGCTTGTTGATCCCCCAGTGTTAACAGTACATTCTCCCACTCAGAATTTGTAAAAATCTGAAGGGATAATACTTTTCACCATTAAATACACTGCTGTCATATGTGTCCAAATTCACATAACAATTTCAGCATGCATCAGTAATTCTTACCAGAACTAGTCATTACATTTGGATTTGTGAAATTATGATTTTTACATTCTGTTATTCTTTCTGCATTTATTAGGTAATCTATAAAGAAGAGCTTTCCTTTTTTTCTCTTTTTTTTGGAATATCATTTCTGAATTAATGAATTTGTATTTATTTAATGTATTTTTAGTTGTTATGGCTGTCTTATTATCTCAATGGATAAACTATATCTATATCTGTGTCTATCTATGCAATAGAATATTATGCAGCCTTAGAAAGAAAGGAAATTCTGACACATGCTACAACATGGACGTAGCTTGAGGACATTATGCCAAGTGTGCAAGTCAATCACAAAAGGGCAAATACTGTATGATTCCACTTGTATGAGGCACCTCAAGCAGTTGTCACATTGATAGAGGCAGAAGGTAGAATGGTGGATGTCTGCAGGAGCTGGGGGCAGTGAGAAATGGGGCATTTTCATTTAATGGGCACAGGATTTTAGTTTGGGAAGGTGAAGAGTTCTGGAAATGGATGCCAGTGGCAGTTACACAACAATATGAATGTATTAAATGCCACTGAGAAGTACACTTTAAGATAGTTAAGATAGTAAGTTTTATATGTGTTTAAGCATAATTTTTTAAAAATAGGAAAGAATAAAATTTATCAAAAATATAGTATCATGGAACAACCATTTATTGTGCTCACTGACTGTGTGGGTCAGGAATTTGAACAGAGCGGGGCATCTGAACACAAGGATGGCTCATCTCATTCAAAGGTTTGGGTCATAAGTCACATGTCTGATTGTTGATACTGGCTCTTAGCTGGGGGCCTTAGCTCCTCTCAGCAAGATCCTCTTCATATGATTCCTCTGCATGGGCAGGTTTTGGTTTCCCCACAGGATGATATTGAGGTAGGAGATAGATGGGCCCCTAGGTTGAGCTGCTGGAGTTTGTCAAGCTAGAGTAAATTGGTGTTTTATTTTCACTAGACAAAGTTAATGGCAAGACCTGAGCTCTGCTGGAGTAAAGAGATAAAACAACCACATCTATTACTCCTGAGGTCAAGGAAACTTCCCCAAATGCAGATGTGCAGGAAGGCTCCTCAGGTGTCAAAAAAGGAGGGGCATCATCTCATAATATCTGTGCTCATACTCCCTTTACCCTCTGCTCTGGGATCCATCTTGGCAAGAAGATGCACACGCAGATTGGCAGGGTCCTAAGGTAGGTTAGAAGTGAGAAAAGTAGTGAGATAATTGGTAAGAGGAGAGCAAAGACCCAGAAGAAGGGCCTTGTGTAAGTGAGTTAAATCACCTCTCTGGTGCCTTCCTCTTTCAGAGAGGCCCACGGTACTCTCCAGGTGTGTATCTCTGCCTCCCTTCTGTCTTAAATAAATAAACTCTTTCTCAGTGTTGTGCTGTGTCTCTAATAATAAACTTGGTCTGTTTTTGCAGTTTTTGCCTCTTTGGAACATTCTTGTTACAACAGGGGAAAGGTCCAGGGCAACTTTGTTTCTCGCCGTTAGCCCCTGGTGGTCTGGCATCTAGGACTCCTGGTTTTCATCCAGGCTACTCAGGTTCAGTTCTTGGACAGGAAAAGAAGATACTTCTTCAAGCAACTGCTTGTTGCTGTCCCACTTGACAGCATCAAGCACAAGCATTAGGAGAGGAAGAGAAAAGCAGGCAGACACTTTCTATAACCTAGCCTCAGAAGCCACATGTTTGCATTCTCTGTAGGTTAGAGTAGTCACAATCATGGATATGCATTCAAAGAAGAATCAGAGACTCTTCTTCTCAGCAGGACTTTCAGCCACATTGTAAGAAGAGTCTAGAACTTATGTAAGCGCTCACAGACACACACATGCATGCACACACATAGCTATAATGAAAAATATGATTTACCAGCCATAAGGTGTGACCGTCAATTACATTAATTATTCTCTTTGTTGCTCAAAGTGACCTAAACTCTGCAATGTGAGTCCTTTCAAACCTGTGCCCATGTTATTCTGATAACACTGTGGGAGTCTTCGTGTCCTACCTTGATCTCCAGCTCAACACAGTATCTCAGACTAGTTTTATTCTTTTTCTGGCCCAACCATGACTCAGCACTTCTCAAAAGAGGACTAGTTATTTTACGTGGAAAATCTAGGTACTGTGCATTTTTATTGCTGCTGAGGTGTCGTTGCTTCTGCCCTTTCAATGGACAGAGCTAAGAACATTTTTTTTAAAACATGAATTCATACTGGTATTTCCAATTAAAATTTAATATCACAAAGTTTTTCCTTACCTTCTTGGTTTTATTTTAAATGTTAGGTTAAAATATTGGTTAAAATGTAAATTACAACACCAATATCATTGTTAATAATAAAACTACCAACTGAGCTTTAAATTTATTTTCAGCTCTCATTGCCTTTAAATACAGCCTGATAAATACATTTAATCAGAGGATTTTATTAAGGATTACTTAACACAATATTTTTCCTACAACTTTATCTATCAATTTCATATCAATTTAGATTTATTTGTTAGTGCACAATATTAGGTGTAAATTTTTTGGTCTCTGATTTAAGTTATTGGAGACTTTATATACATGTTATATTTATATGTATATAAATACACACACACATAGCTCAAAAGTTAAAATTGTCTAAAAGATTTTTCAGAGATGTCTTCCCCCTGACTCTATCACCTTTACTCCTTTGCCAGCCACACCCTATAGATATGTTCTTTTGTTTCTCCTTATTTTTTTCCCTATGAAATAATAAGCCCACACACTTTACCTTTTTACACTTTGATTTGACCTGGAAGATTGCACTGAGATGGCAGCATCACAAATGGAGGATACAGACCGCAAGTCACACTATGTGAAGGAAAGCTACCTGGCTCAAAATAGGCTGGAGTTAAAACTCCCCTCCAGGTCTTCCCCACCATTCTATATAGAATAAAGAACTTTCTCCTAGTAAGAAAGGAATGGACATTAAGATTGATTACATTCAGCTCCCAGCTGATCCCAGTCTCTGGCCAGTCTCAGGATTTCCTTGCCCCGGTTGTTGAAAGCTAACTAATAAAAAATAATCATGAGGAAAACCCCCCCTCTAAAGGATGTATCTCCGGTATATATGTTTTCTAAATATGCCTACTCTGTTCTTGACTTAGCACAGCAGCCCACTAGTCTGACTGCTGCCCCTTCTCCCTCATTAAAGGTGATCGGTTCCTGTAAAGTGTGGGTCTCCTTCTTTGTCTGAACCTCGCCTTCTCTAACTCCCTTACCTTACACTATTGAGAAGCCTTTCGGCAGCACTGGGCTTGGCACGAGCTTCACATTAAAGTTGTGTTGCGCTCTGATGGGAGATCTCAGGGTTCGTTACTGCAATGTAACTCATCTTGCTCTGACACCTTTCCAATTCCCACCACCACAGAGGTTACGTTACACAGGACCATCCATCACACAGCACTTAGCACACCTGTGTTCCAACCCATTCACTCACATATGAAATCCCTCACGGTTTCTTTTCTAGACTATTGAAGTAGTTCCTAATGAATCTTTTCTTTTAATTTAATTTTTATTTTATATTGGAGTGTAGTTGATCTAACAAGATTTGATTCCTGTTCTTCTACATATTGACATAATCTAAACACTACTTCTATTTGCCCATACATAAAGACAGTGAAAATTTTTCTTCTTTTCTGAAGCCATTTGCTTGGTATTATTGCAATAGGAAAGGGAAAATCTGACTCCACATTGGATCTGATCCTTTAACTTTAACCCCTGGACTCTATTGCTTGTGCTTAGTCATGCTGGATGTGCACCTTTTGTAAAAGAATGTTGCCTATAGCCTGAAATATACAGGGCAGCCTATATGATCTGAGCTCTATTGCTTGTTGCCTATAGAATGTTGCCTATAGCCTGAAATATACAGGGCAGCCTCATGATCTGAGCTTTCAGTTCAGTTCAGTTCAGTTCAGTTCAGTCACTCAGTCATGTCCGACTCTTTGTAACTCCATGGACAGCAGCACGCCAGTCCTCCCTGTCCATCACAAACTCCTGAAGTGCACCCAAACCCATGTCCATTGTGTCAGTGATGCCATCCAACCATCTCATCCTATGTCGTCCCCTTCTCCTCCCACCTTCAATCTTTCCCAGCATCAGGGTTTTTTCCAATGAGTCAGTTCTTTACATCTGGTGGCCAAAGTGTTGGAGTTTCAGCTTCAGCATCAGTCCTTCCAACGAATATCCAGGACTGATCTCCTGTAAGATGAACTGGTTGAATCTCCTTGCAGTCCAATGGACTCACAAGAGTCTTCTCCAACTCCAAAGCATCAATTCTTCGGTGCTCAGCTTTCTTTATAGTCCAATTCTCACATCCATACATGATTACTGGAAAAACCATAGCTTTGACTAGATGGACCTTTGTTGGCAAAGTAATGTCTCTGCTTTTTAATATGATATCTAGGTTGGTCATCACATTCTTTCCAAGGAGCAGCATCTAAGCTTTAAGAATCTTTTAGAGACAAAAAGTTGTAAAACATAGTACTAACACTGGTCTTGTTGGAGGTTTAAGAGAACCTACCTGGACAGCTGCAAAAACAAATTCCCCTAACAAGAAGTTTGCAACAACTAAACACATCCCTCCCTCATCTGGCCTTTAAGAGTGATTTGCTGAAACCCTTCAGAGCTTCTGAGATACGAGCCACCTGTTTCCTTGCATGGCAGTGCAATAAGCCTTTCTACTTCCAATGCTAACATTTCAGTTTGTTCGGTCTAACTACGCATCAGGCACATGAACGTGCATTCAGTAATATTGCTCCTCTCTACCATCTGCCTCTCAAAATCTTGCCATCCACCCAACTTCTCGTCTGTCACATTCACTCATGGACCAGGTTATCTCTTGGTCCACCATCTTCTTTTCCATCTACAGAGATGGAACCATCATCTTGGACACCTTTGCTAGTTTCATGGATGAGCCCTCAAACCTAGCGTCTTTCTTCCTTGAATTCCATATCCTAAAGAGTTTTAGTTCTCCTCCATTATCCATTTCCTTATAAGGAAGAACTATGTCACAATTTAAATTTTGAATTATCATATAATTAAACCAAGTATTTATTGGTGTCTTCTTATATAATTAGTGAAATGTATACTGCTTAAACTCTCATTCAGTGTATGTCATAAGTTCCTTATGTGGATTTGAACACATGACAGGCTGAAACTTTTTAGTTGTCCTTTGTAACTATGTGCTAGTATCTAAGACATGCTGATCTTGAAAATATGATTTGCTGATTTATTCAGAGCAAATACTACTTAAGAGTATTGACTGAGGTTGGATGTATACAAGCTTGGAGACAGTTGCTTCCACAGTGCTAAATTACTCTATAGTAAATAAGGATAAGATTTGCAAAGGAAGAGGGGCAATCTGGAAAGGAAGAAGTGGGGGGCTTATGGGTTGAGCACTGAAGCAGGAAAGAAAGGCTGAGTAGACATAGCCACTAGGCCACAAAAATAAAGAATCTTGGAGAGGAAGGCCATTACCTAAGATGTCCTACTGTAAAAGATAGAGCTACCCTATGACCCTGCAATCCCACTATCGCACATACATCTGGAGAAAAGCATGATCTAAAAGGATACATGAATGCCAGTGCTTAATGAGGCACTGTTTACAATAACCAAGACATGGAAGCTACCTAAATGTCCACAGACAGACGAATGGATAAAGAAGATGTGGTACATATACACAATGGAATATTGCTTAGCCCTTAAAATGAATGAAATAATGCCTTTGGGATTGTCATGCTGAGTGAAGTAAGTCAGACAGAGAATAAATACCGTATGATATCCCTTATGTGTGGAATCCAAAAAGAAATGATACAAATGAGTATATTTACAAAAGAGAAAGAGACTTACAGACTTCTAGATGGAACATATGATTTCCAGGGGGAAGGATGGAGGAAAATGGTTGTCAGAGAGTTTGGGATGGCATGTACACACTGATGTATTTAAATGGATAAGCAACAAGGACCTACTCTATAGCACATGGAACTCCGCTCAGGGTCAGGTGCAGCCTGGATGAGAGGGAGGTTTGTGGGAGAATAGATACATGTATAGTGCAGCTGAGTCCCTTTGCTGTTCACTTGAAACTGTCACAGCATTGTTTGTTAATTGGCTATACCCCAATACAAAAGGATCTCTTTAAGAAAACTGGAGATACCAAAGGAGCATGTCATGCAAAAATAGGCACAATAAAGGACAAAAGTGGCAAAGATCTAAGACAAGTAGAAGAAATTAAGAAAAGGTGGCAGGAATACACGGAAGAATTATACAAAAAAAGTTCTTAATGACCCAGATAAATATGATGGTGTGGTCACTCACCTAGAGCCAGACATCCTGGAATGTGAAGTCAAGTGGGCCTTAGGAAGCATTGCTATGAACAGAGCCAGGGAGGTGATGGAATTCCAGCTGAACTATTTCAAATCCTAAAAGATGATGCTGTTAAAGTGCTGCACTAATTAAGCCAGGAAATTTCGAAAACTCAGCAGTGGCCCCAGGACTGGAAAAGATCAGTTTTCACTCCAATCCCAAAGAAAGTCAATGCCAAACATGTTCAAATTACTGTACATTTGCACTCATTTCATATGCTAGCAAGATAACATTCAAGTCCTTCAAGCTAGGCTTCAATAGTACATAAACCAAGAACTTCCAGATATACAAGTTGAATTTAGAAAAGGAGAGGAACCAGAGATCAAATTGCCAGCATTCACTGGATCATGACTACTGGATCATAGAGAAAGCAAGGCAATTCTAAAAAAATATCTACTTCTGTTTCATTGACTATGCTCAAGCCTTTGACTATGTGGATCACAATAAACTGTTGAATATTCTTAAATAGATGGGAATACCAGATTACCTTACCTGTCTCCTGAGAAACCTGTATACAGAACAAGAAGCAACATTAGGACTGGACATGAAACAATGGGCTGGTTCAAAATTGGGAAAGGAGTATGTCAAGGTCATATATTGTCACCCTGCTTGTTCACCTTACAGACAAAGTATATTATATGAGATACTGGAGCAGATGGCTCACAAGCTGGAATCAAGATTGCTGGGAGAAATATTAGCAACCACAGATATGCAAATGATATAGCTTGGGGACAGCTGACCTCTGGGTTATAAGTCTAATAGAGCTAACAATATCTATTAATAGAAAAAAAGAACGGTTACAGGTTTTTGCAAGCTATATAGTATAGTTCCCTGTGCTATAAGAAAGTAAGGCTGGTTATCTATTTTACATATAGTTGTTGCTCGGTTGCTTAGTCACGTCCAACTCTTTGCAATCCCACGGACTATAGCATGCCAGACTTCCCTGTCCTTCACCATCTCCCAGAGCTTGCTCAAACTCTTTTCCATTGTGTCAGTGATGACATCCATCCTTTTCATACTCTGTCATCCTTGAACGGGATTTCTCTGGAGGCAGGTAAGGTATTTTCATCTCTTGAAGAATCTTCCACAGTTTATTGTGATCCACGCAGTCAAAGGCTTTAGTGCAGTCAATGAAGAAGAAGTAGATATTTTTCTGGAATTCTCTTGCTTTTTGTATGATTCATTGGATGTTAGCAATTTGATCTCTGGTTCCTCTGCCTTTTCTAAATCTAACTTGAACATCTGGAATTTCTTGGTTCATGCACTGTTGAAGCCTAGCTTGGTGAATTTTGAGTATTACTTTGCTAACGAGTGAAATGAATGCAACTGTGTGGCAGTTTGGACATTCTTTGTCATTGCCTTTCTTTGGGATTGGAATAAAAACTTTTTTCTTTTACATATAGTGGTGTGTATATTGTAAAGTATCTAAAAAAGAATATGTATGTGTGTACAACTGAATCACTTTGCTGTACACTTGAAACTAACACAACCACTATGACAACTATATTTCAATAAAAAATGTTTTTGAAAAAGCAAACTATTTTTTCTAGTCATTTTGTTTTACTAGAAAGGAATTCCAAAAGAGAACATGCTAATAATCATGATTCATGCATTTTTTTCTTACAGGTTGAGAAGTTATAGATACTTTTCTTCTTTTTGTCTTATTTTCCTCAATTTTATTTAATGAGCATACTGCTGCTGCTGCTGCTAAGTCACTTCAGTCGTGTCCGACTCTGTGCGACCCCATAGATGGCAGCCCACCAGGCTCCCCCGTCCCCGGGATTCTCCAGGCAAGAACACTGGAGTGGGTTGCCATTTCCTTCTCCAATGCATGAAAGTGAAAAGTGAAAGTGAAGTCACTCAGTCGCGTCTGACTCTTCACGACCCCATGAACTGCAGCCCACCAGGCGCCTCCACCCATGGGATTTTCCAGGCAAGAGTACTGGAGTGGGTTGCTATTGCATGAATTTTAATAAAACTAGTTGACTTTTTAAAAGCTGTTAATTAATTAAGGAAGCCTGAAAGAATACCAAATCATTAGACTGCCATGGGTGTCACAGCTGTCTAGGTGGCCCAGATGCTTAACCTATCGAGACACCACTGGAATCTCTTCGGTGGAGAACAACTTCCAAATGTAATAGACATCTTTTACTTCTCACTTGTATTAGCTTCTGATGACACATGGTACTTTAGCTCACACTTTCCACTTGAAATATTCTTTTCTACTGGATTCCTTAAATTTCCTTTATCAGTCCAAATTCCATGCAAGAAAGCAGAAACTCTAAGTATTTCTGAAGAAAAAAGGATTTTACTCCAGAGTATTCACTGTTTACCCCAATTCATTGGATAAACTGGAAGTCAGGGATCTTCCAGCGGGAAGAAGAGTTGAAGGAATGTCACTGAAACAATGACATAGAGGTCAGGGAGGTGCAGCTGTGTCCCCATACCTGTGCCCTCCCTGCCTACCTCTCGGCACTCACAGAGCCGATGACTGCAGGCTGGGTTGCTGAGTCCAGCCCCTTGAGCTGCCCCCAACACGCAGGGCCTCGCTGCTTGCTGGCCAGCAGTGCCAGGAGGAAACTGACCTCTGCCTCCCTGTAACTATCCACATGCTGCGTCTTCAACTGGCAGAGACAATTGTCATCTGAAACCGTAGTGACCAGTGCATCTGGGAAATGTTTTGTTTTTACTTTTACCCCTTCAATGTCTCACCCTAGAGGGAGGGTAAAATGCAGTATCAGTGCACTGCATCTGCTGAAATCCTGTTTGTAGGTTTCCTTCTAGTTCTTCCAGCTTTGGTTCCTCACAGGCACCCCCTGGGTCTGCATCCCTTGAACCAGATACCTTTGGAAGGATCTTATTCCCTTTTTGTTTTCAACTGCCATCTGTTTGCTAATGGATCTCAGACCAGCATTTCCAGCCCAGTCTCTCCCTTGAATGTGTCACTTGGAATACCCATGAGGATGTCTCACAAACTGCCTCAACTCAACATGTCAAGAACTAAGCAGATCACATGCCCTCATCAACACACTTGCTTACTTTCATGTCTCAATTCCCCCACTTCATCCACCTCTTGGCTGACATGCCTTCGTATCATCTTAACTTTCCCTGAGCTGGCAAATCTGAGCAGGTGGTTCTTTTGTATTCTCCCAGGTGTCCCTGTCATCTGGGATCTTAAAACTCACAGAGACCAGTAACAGTCCTATATTTGGCCTACAAGAAACATTTCATCC
This sequence comes from Budorcas taxicolor, assembly GCF_023091745.1. Taxonomy (NCBI): domain Eukaryota; kingdom Metazoa; phylum Chordata; class Mammalia; order Artiodactyla; family Bovidae; genus Budorcas; species Budorcas taxicolor. The sequence continues at coordinate 5,763,933 of NC_068930.1, read as the reverse complement.
AACAAGTCTATTGATGACTCCAAGTTCTTCTCCAAAGGAACCTCCACTACTAGGCATTCCCACATCCACTCAGTGGGATTTTGTCTTCCTGACTTTTAATTCCTCTGCACTTTGCTCTGCCTCCCCTGGAAGATCTCTATGCTCTATCTTCTTACCTTCCTTTGGACTGAAAGACAGTTGTGTGGGCAGGTGATGTCTGAAACATCCTTATTTTCATGGAGTAAATGGACTTAAAATACCCTAAAAGGCAAATTCTGAAAGAGATGGGAATATCAGACTACCTGACCTGCCTCTTGAGGAATCTGTATGCAGGTCAGGAAGCAACAGTTAGAACTGGACATGGAACAACAGACTGGTTCCAAATAGGAAAAGGAGTACGTCAAGGCTGTATATTGTCACCCTGCTTATTTAAATTATATGCAGAGTACATCATGAGAAATGCTGGACTGGAAGAAACACAAGCTGGAATCAAGATTGCCGGGAGAAATATCAGTCACCTCAGATATGCAGATGACACCACCCTCATGGCAGAAAGTGAAGAGGAACTAAAAAGCCTCTTGATGAAAGTGAAAGTGGAGACTGAAAAAGTTGGCTTAAAGCTCAACATTCAGAAAACTAAAATCATGGCATCTGGTCCCATCACTTCATGGGAAATAGATGGGGAAACAGTGGAAACAGTGTCAGACTTTATTTTTGGGGGCTCCAAAATCACTGCAGATGGTGACTGCAGCCATGAAATTAAAAGACACTTACTCCTTGGAAGAAAAGTTATGACCAACCTAGATAGCATATTCAAAAGCAGAGACATTACTTTGCCAACTAAGGTCCATCTAGTCAAGGCTATGGTTTTTCCAGTGGTCATGTATGGATGTGAGAGTTGGACTGTGAAGAAAGCAGAGCAGAGAGGAATTGATGCTTTTGAACTGTGGTGTTGGAGAAGACTCTTGAGAGTCCCTTGGACTGCAAGGAGATCCAACCAGTCCATTCTGAAGGAGATCAGCCCTGGGATTTCTTTGGAAGGAATGATGCTAAAGCTGAAACTCCAGTACTTTGGCCACCTCATGGGAAGAGTTGACTCATTGGAAAAGACCGTGATGCTGGGAGGGATTGTGGGCCGGAGGAGAAGGGGACGACCGAGGATGAGATGGCTGGATGGCATCATGGACTCTATGGACATGAGTCTGAGTGAACTCCGGGAGTTGGTGATGGACAGGGAGGCCTAGGGTGCTGCGATTCATAGGGTCGCAAAGAGTTGGACATGACTAAGCGACTGAACTGAACTGAAAAGGCAAGAAAACTACAGAGAATTAAAGAACAAGAGATATATTGATAAATACACAACATTTTTACAGCTTCCTTAAATTACGCTAATGCATGGAGTGCCACAGGGGACAAACCCTCCATAGTGCTATCAGCAAGGTTGACTGTCATTTCCTCCTTACAGGCTTCATACCAAGGAAGAATATGATTGTCTTCATTTCACAGGTAAAGAAAAATGGAGCTTTTGGAGGCTAGGTGACTTGTTCAAAATGAACAGTCAGTAAACTGATAATTCTGGATTTTAACACAGGTTTGTCTCATTCTTTAGCATTCTGTTGCACTTTAGGAACAAGACCTGCAATTAGCACAGAATTAAAAGGATGAGGAAATTCCTTGGGGGAGTTCCTCTAATGAGTAGGTAAGAATGATTTGTAATTAGCATATCAAAGGTCTTTAAGTAAATCAGTGCTTCCCTCTGCTGAGAGGTCTCTAAAAATGAGTTGGGTTAGATTGGTCTCCTCATTCAGCCTTCCCTGAGGAAGTTCCAAGCATCCTGTAATTCCACACCTCGCTCCCTGAGTCATCACTCTACTACTGTGAAAATGAAGATTAATTAGATTTGACTATGTGCATTTCATCAAACCAGAAGAATAAAAAGCAGTAAGCACCATCATTTTCTTTATACTATCAACTGAATTAATTTGGAGTGGAGAAGCTTTGTGACATTAGACTTCCAGCCTCCATGAGCTCCATCAGGGTGGAGGAGGCATCCCAACAGGTCTGTTCACACAGATGAGTGTCCTTATGGCACCCTGGCATGGGAGGAGGTCACTGGCAAGGCAGTGGGTCTCCTGCATTGGAACCCATAGCAATTTTTAAATGAAAAGCAGGAATGATAGAGTGCCTACTTCTTGGGGAAAATGAAAGGGGTTAAAACTTCACAAACTATTGTTTTGTTTGGTTGTTCAGTTATGTCTGACTCTTTACGACCCCATGGACTGCAGCACACGAGGCTTCCCTGTCCTTCACTGTCTCCTGCAGTTTGCTCAAACTCATGTCCATTGAGTTGGTGATGCCATCCACCATCTCATCCTCTGTCGTCCCCTTCTCCTCCTGCCCTTAATCTTTCCCAGCATCATGTTTTTTCCAGTGAGTCAACTCTTCGCATCAGGTTGGCAAAGTATTAGAGTTTCAGCATCAGTCCTTCCAATGAATATTCAGGGTTGATTTCCTTTAGGATTGACTAGTTCGATCTCCTTGCTGTTCAAGGGACTCTCAAGAGTCTTTTCCAGCACCATAGTTTAAAAGCTTAATTCTTCAGTACTCAGCCTTTTTTATGGTTCAACTCTTATATCCATATATGACTACTGGAAAATGTAGATATACAGAGTACATCATGCGAAATGTCGGGCTGTATGAAGCACAAACTGGAATCAAGATTGCTAGGAGAAATGTCAGTAACCTCAGATATATGAATGATACCACCCTTATGGCAGAAAGTGAAGAGGAACTAAAGAGCATCTTGATGAAGGTGAAAAAGGAGAGTGAAAAAGCTAGCTTAAAACTGACCATTCAAAAAACTAAGATCATGGCATCCAGTTTCATCAATTCATGGCAAACAAATGGGGAAACGATGGAAACAGTGACAAACATTTATTTCTTGGCCTACAAAATCACTGCAGATAGTGACTGTGTTGCAGGAAGGGGGACCCCTTCCAAGGCCAGAAAGTAGGCTCTTGTCTAACACTCAGAAATGAATTGTCTGAGAAGACACATGTGGTGACAAAGCAAGAGATTTTATTGGGAAAGAGCACCAGGGCTGAGAGCAGCAGGGTGAGGGGACCCAGGAGAACAGCTCTGCCACATGGCTTGCAGTCTCGGATTTCATGGTGATGGGATTAGGTTCCGGGTTGTCCTCAGCCAATCATTCTGACTCAGAGTTCTGCCTGGTGTTGCACGCCTCGTTCAGCCAAGATGGATGCCAGTGAGAAGGATTATGGGAGGTGATTGGACATGCGGTGTTTCATTTTTACTTTTCCCAAATTCTTCCAGTTGGTGGTGGTTTATTTGTTCCATGTTCTTTACCAGGACCTCCTGTCATAAAACAGCTCATGCAAATGGTTAGTTACTAGGGTGCCTGGCCAGGGTGGGCTGTTTCTGTCACTGCTTCCCCTGACAACTGCAGCCTAGAAATTAAAAAAACACTTGCTCTTTGGAAGAAAAGCTATGACAAATTTAGACAGCATATTAAAAAGCAGAGACATTATTTTGCCAACAAAGGTCTGTAGAGTCAAAGCTATGTTTTTTTTTGAAATAGAGGTTTGTTTATCAAACAGTACGTAATCGAAATTTAAGCACCATGGTGGTGAGTCATGTGACCCTTTACAAGATCAAGAGGAATGCTATCTTTTAAGGAACTGTCTTGGTGATTCTGGGAGAATCTTGTTGTTTATCATTGATCAGGTATTCTTGCTAATGGGGGAGGTTTGATCCATGAATAATGTGGATACACAATGCACAGTGAGATAGTGGGGAGGCCAAAGGGCAGAGAATTTTACATTTAAGTTTTTTTATATCTTGACATAAGGATTGCTATGAACCACATGTCAGTGTGCCTCCTCAAATGCATATGTTGAAATCCTAATACCCAATGTGATGGTATTTAGATTATGAAGATAGAACTCTCATGTTGGGATTAATGCCCTTATAAGAAAAGACAGAATGAAAATGTGCCTGCTCTCTCTCTCTGCCATGTGGGACACACCAGGAATTGAGCTCTCCCCTGACTGCTGCACCTTGATCTTAAACTTCTCAGACTCCAAAACTGGAGAGATAAATGTTTGTGGTTTAAGTCACTCAGTCTGTGACACTTTGTTGTAGCTGCCAAATTGACAGATACAGGGATGAAGGGCAGAAAGACAGAAAGGGAGGGGGGTGTAAGAACAAGGTTTCTAAAGTCAGTTTTTTTCTGGGAAGATTTTCATTTCACTTGGAAAAGTCTATGCTGTAGACCTTGAGTTGTTGACTCTGCTGGATCTCCCAACAGAACCCTTCTTTTTCTAGAACATGATCAGAGCAACTCAGGTTTCCCAGGGCCATGTCAAAGTGTAGCTCTCCACAATGCGGTCAGTCCAGAAACCACTGGAGAAATCTTGATAACAGACTTTGCTGACACCAGCAAGTGTCTAAGACCACTCACACCACCCCTGGAACATTCATAGGCATCGTACTGGCATCACAGCAGTGAAATCTGGGTAACAATACATTAAGAAAAATACCACCATCCTGGGGACAATGTCAGTGATCAGGGCACTGTAATTGCTATAATTAAAAGCAAATCAAACACTGCTGCAAAAGTAGGTCAGCCATCCAGTCGGTACAACCTTGATGAGATTGGAAAGAAAATTCTTTTTAATAGAAGTAAACACATTTCTATAACACTTGCACAAGGTCTTGATTGTGACTCTGCATGGGTGTGTCTCAGTGCACTGCTGCATATTAAACTGTAACCTCGTCAGTGCAGCCATAGCTCAGACAATATCTGGAATCTGGAATCCCACAGCCTTCATTCCAGTTCTCACTTGATACTGTCTTTGCTTAAGTAAAAACCCATTAATCCAAAGACAAGCTCACTCTTTCTTTGAACAGGTATAATCTTTTATATCCAGAGCAGAAAAAAAAAGTTACATTTTTTTCTCTAATTTTTCATCTGCAGAAGTCAGAACTTAATCATCTTGTATTTTCTCATATCTATTCTGCAGTAAGACTGATAGATGGTCATGGAGACCCTGGCAGTGCACACACAGATGTATCTACATCAAGTCAATCATGTAAACTGAAGCCAAGGCCCCCAGTGGTATCTGGGAAAATATGATCTTATTTTAGGTCAATTTTCTGTGACTTCTCTTTCAGGTGGATGGTTTGTGCAATGGTTAGGTGTGGGGTTTGTAAACAGAGAGATGGGGTTAGAATCCCAGCTCCCATCCCTCTCTACGCAACTAAAGTTGCCCAAGTTCTTTATTCTGTGAAATCTTGAGTTCCCTCTCTATAAAATAAATGCAATAATAATGTGTTAAATGAGATAATACTCACAGAGTCATTGGTACATTGCTGGCATCCAGTAAGTGGAAACTATTCCAATGATTTACTCAGGTTTCCTAGGGGTGTTGCATTTCTCTACCTGCAAATCTTTCCTATTTGCACAAACCTAGCCCAGCGTGGGTTTCAGGAACAGGAAAAGCCATTCTGCTTGAGATAAGAAAAAGAAAAACTTCTTTTCCAGTACCATCAACACGAGATTCTGAGAAATGAAAGCCAGAGTCGACTCGTTGCCCTGCCAGCAAACAGCCCACACAGCACCTGCACTCATGCACCTCCTGAGGTTCAGACACAACCACATGGCCAGTCAGTCATACTCTTCTGCCTTCTTGTTTTGCGAAGATGCTTTTGCTTCAAAGTGAGTTCCTCCTGGAGGAGTAAGTTACTCACTAATAAGTGTCAAATGTTCCCTTTCCCTTTCTGTGTTTCTTCTTGCCTTTGATTTTCTGGCTCACCCCAGTAATTTACAACAAAGGGATCCTTGGTTCCTTGGTAACTGCTTAAAGCAGGGAAGGGCCAAGGGGGAATGTGAGGAACAGATTCTCCAAAGTCTCCTGCAACTCGACTGGTGATGGTGGTGGGGGTGGGGGTTGGGGGCAGAACAAACCTCAGAAGCATGTTAAACTATTCCACAAGCAGATAATTTTACAAAGATAATTACTAGATGGGCATCTTCAGTGTTTCACTGAACTTTCATCTGTGAAGTTCTGATTGCACACTTCAAGTTTTGGGAAGTGCTAAATTTAGAGGTCTCTGAAGGAGGGGCTAATTCCCCAGTCAGAGCCTTCAGTGCCGTCTGGCTGGACGGTCTGTGGGTGAGACCTTGGCAAGGATGAAGGGCCAGGCTCTGCTCCTCAACAGGCCCACTTTTAAAACTCTTTCTTTTGACTATGAGACTTTGAATATCAAAAAGACTTTCCTGTTATAAACAACCCTGTACGGTTTTCAAGTTTTACTCTAATCCTTTTCTACTAACATCAAACAATAATTTGAAGAAAGAATTTCCAGGGTTTGTGTCTATTTAGGCAGTGTTTTTTATTATGGGAACCTCAGAGCCATATCTATATTTTCACCTTTTATTTCAGGATTGTCTGAGGTTAGGCTCCCCAGAAGAGGACCCTATTATATGATTCATGTGCCAACGATTTATTAATGAATTTTTCCCACAGGAATCCTGTAAGTAGGTGAGGGATAAAGAACAGGAAAAAGGGAAGGAACAGTGCACGTTCAGACAAACCCAGCCCTAGCCTGAACCCACTGGGAGCTCTGGAACAATGTGAGTGGCACGTTGCCTCAGGTGGGGGCAAGAAACTGATCTGTCCCTGCACTGAGTGACCGGGGACCCCATGGGGAACCATATTACACCTAGATGGCATATTAAAAGGCAGAGACACTACTTTGCTGACAAAGGTCCATTTAGTCAAAGCTATGGTTTTTCCAGTAGTCATGTATGAATGTGAGAGTTGGACTATAAAGAAATCTCAGTGCTAAAGAATTGATGCTTTTGAACTGTGGGGTTGGAGAAGACTCTTGAGAGTCCCTTGGACTGCAAGGAGATCCAACAAGTCCATCCTAAAAGAAATCAGTCCTGAATATTCATTGAAAGGGCTGATTCTGAAGCTGAAGCTCCAATACTTTGGCCACCTGATGAGACAAGCTGACTAATCGGAAAAAACCCTGATGCTGGGAAAGATTGAAGGCAGGAGGAGAAGGAGACGACAGAGGATGAGATGGTTGGATGGCATCACCAACTCGATGGACACTAGTTTGAGCAAGCTCTGGGAGCTGGTGATGGACAGGGAGGTCTGGTGTGCTGCAGTCCATGGGGTAGCAAAGAGTCAGACACAACTGAGCAACTGAACTGAACTGATAGGGGAAGTAAATTCCCAACATTCCCAGGTCTCTGTCCTTAAGGGTGAAGAGCCCCCAGAAACCCTCTGGCCTTGTGTGGGGAGCTGCATGTACCAACTCTAGAAGCAAACATGGATGGAGAGTTAGGGTGCCCTTTAACTTGAGCTGCCAGATGACCGACAGCAATTATAAGACAAAGATTCCATAGGACTTACATGTACTGAAAAATTGCTATTAATCTAAAGAGTCAATTCTAACTGCCTCCTTTTTTATACCTGGCAGCCCTAAGGGAAACTTGAGGGGGACAACAGCATGTGCTTATGTTATCCCAAACCCAGGTTTGACTCTCAGTGAGTGTGTCGAGCCAATAAACACAACCAAACCAAAGATGAGGAGAAAGATTTATTCTTGCCTCAAGTAAGGAGAACACTGGGGATCTTCCCCAAAGTGGGATCTCCCCAACAGAAAAACTGGGAATGTTTAAGCTAAGAATACATGAGTATTCATGAGGGGGCTTTAATGGATAGTTAACATAGAACTAGGCAGAGGTCAAGTGCATCCAAGCTTTAATTAACTGAAGTTGGTTGGGGATGAGGTCAACATCATCATTCTGTCTTCTGCCTGGGTGGGGGTCTCAGTTCCTACAGAACTCAATGATACGTTATTATGTGTATCTCTGGAGGAGGAAATAGGACTCTGCTTTTTCCACACACTATTATTTGACTGCCTTTTCTCTGTTCCTGCATCCCTTTGTTCCCTTGAGATCACTAATTACTGAGATGTGTTCTAGGGCAAGCATTGCAGCCAGGCTTAGATCACAAAATGGCTTAGGTCAAAATGGTTTCTTTTATGTCAAGAAAGCCATGCTGTGTTCTCTTTTTCTGGGGAACTTCTAATAATTTGCTTACCTTGCACACTGGACTCCCAGGACCATGCAATCAGAGGGATCTGCTGATCCTTCCCACCCTTCTGTACCACAGTCTTCATAAAATGTGATCCCTTGCTCACTCAAAAATGTGTGATGAAAAGACACTGAACACTTCTTAAAGTGGCCTGTATTTTAGGAACAAGTCTCCTGACTAGAAAACTTCCTTGCCACTTTTCATACTTCTCATGAACAAAGCAAGTCTAATTCACCGTCCACAGTATAGCCTCCTTGGGTATTTGTGGCTGTTATATTTTGTTCTGCTTCAGGCTAGAAACCCTGAACACCATCTAACATTGTTACCTTACTTTGCCTCTAGAAGATTCCAGGCAGCACCCTAGGAGCAAGCATTTCCTAGATCCAGGGAGAAACGGGAACCTTCTTTACCTTGCTTACTGATGTGTTCCACCTTAAAGAGTGAGGAGGTGTTACGCAAACATTTTCTGGAGGTCAAAAGTGGAGCTCCCCCTTCATGAATGTCCCTCTCAGCAGTCATTGTTCTTACATAAAATTTGTACTGATTTATATTGAAATGAGTAATTAAGGTAAAGGATGCATTATTACTTTCCATTGAGTTGAGTGTTGTTTTGTTACAAAAGTGTTCTCCTGGTTTCCTCTCTTTGCCCCTGGTATCTTTCTCTTTTGGATTCTCATAACTGAATGACCAAAATATCCCCAAGATCTTTCACTTTAAAATAAGCTTGCATATTTTACTGAGGACAGATAAAAATGCACAAACTCTAATGTATAACTCAATAAATTATTGCAAAATGACATAACTTTATAAATGCATAACAAGAAAATAAATGAAGCATTAAAACACCATAGAAGACTCATAACTGTCAGCACCATTTTAAACATCATAGATTAATATTGTTTGTTTTGAGACTTTATATAAATGGAATAATGCAGAAGTATCTGGTTTCATGGCTTGATATAGTATTTTTCAAATTCTCTCCTCTGATATTTTTTGTTATAGCAAATCATTAATGTTCAAATCATTAATGTATAACTATACATATTACATTGTATGACTACAGTACAATTTATATATGCATTTTATTCTTGGTAAATATCTAATTTATTGTAGTGTTTTGTTATTAAAATTGACTTTACTATAAAAAGATGAACTTTCTTTATTCATCACTTGTACTTTAGATTTCACATATGAGTAAAGTCACATGGCATTGATCTTTCTCCATCTGACTTAGCATGCTGTAGAGTAAACAGAAGTAGAACAGAATATTGTACAGATGAAACCTGATGAGGTTATAAACCAATGTTACCTCAACAAAAAGTAAATTAAAAAAAAAAAGTTGTCCATTTCTAAATGGTACTCTTTCCAAATTTACACTTTATGGACATTGTACCAGAATTAAATAGGAAGTTCTAACTGTTTTGTTGGGAAACACTGAACGCACTCAAAGTATAGCGAAGTAACTACAGACAACCCAGGTAGGAAAGGAAAAATATCATCCAAACAGTCTGACTTTGTAATTTAACCTTTCATTTGGAAAGAATAGATTCTTAAGAAGTTTCAAAAATAACACAGAGAGGCTCTGTATATCCTTCCCCCTGTTTGTTACATTTTACATAACAGTAGAACATAAAAATGGAAGTCGGATGAAGACAGGAGCACCTCATCACTGCTGGGCAGGGGTGGGGTCAGACTTCCCACTAGGAAGCTAGCCCAGGGAAGGGTGGGTTTAGCTGGAGTTTTGTCTAAACTTCTCGGTCCTTCTTTTCCTGGCTCTTGAGTTTAAGGGAGCGGGCTTCCCTTGGAGCTTTTATGATGTGTGCTCTCTGGCACATGTCTGGGTTCCTGGATCCTCCTCCAGAATCCAGTCCAGGATGTATGAGGCCTGTGAGGCATGAAGAAAAGCAAAGGATCTCTGTAATGGTCACATTCAATCCTCAGTCCCCTGGGAGGGTGCCCTTTTCTCTTCTTTCCAAGGCTTCTGTTTCCTGTACATACAATGTTCAGGGATGGGATTTCAGTTGTTCTTAAAAGGGATCCATAGGAAGAAGTTGTGTCTACCTCTGAAAACAGGACCGTCCTGTCCTGAAACCAGAGGTCTCTCACATTGGCTTTTTCTATAATTTGATGCCTCATTTCTCCAGGAGGTAAATCTTTTCTCTCTTTTTTATATATGCATTGCATAGAACTGAGTATAAGGTGAAATAAAGATGCTTAAAAACAGCATTTGTAAAACAAGGCAACTAGCTGTTGAAACAGCTAAACAGTAGCTGTTGAAACACATAAAAACCTGTGATTTTAAATACAGAAAAAAGGTGATGAGGCCACTGGTGAAACAGGGTCCACAGCGTTCATCCTGACACTCCACTCTCCTCCAGGTCTTCAGGCATGTATATTCATCCTGAATATAATTAATATGAAGGGCATTCCTCTCAGTGGAACAAGGAGCATAAGCACAGGAAACCCTAAAGAAATGATAAGGTGCTACCCAGGCCTACTTATGTTGTCATGGTGACAGTGGAGGAAAGGGAGAGTGCTTATGAATGCCTTGAATCTTTTACACAATAAGCCCATGGGGCAGGTGTCTCATTCTCCTGCTTTCTGCCACCTTGAATCCCTGAACAGCTATCCACAATAGGTAAGAACAGTACAACTGTCTCATATGAACCTATCTTAGGAAATTTCTACCAAGTATTAGTGGTTCCTACAAGTTCCTTTGAAATTTCTACCAAGTGTTAGTGGTTCCTTGAAGTTCCTTCAATTTATAGAGCAATTAAAAAATAAATGATCCTTCCATATAATGATTTATTCAGATGAGGATTAATGAATGCCCAAGCCATTAGTGGGGCTGGTGGGTGGGAAACAGGATTATTTGCAAGGTGCCAGAGAGTCCCTGTAGAGAATGCTGGCTGATTGCAAAAAACACTATATCTTCATGATGAAGAATCTGCAGATCACCACCTGGGACAGGCAGGTGTTCTTTGCTTCCTGATGAGATGAAATGGGAAGCACACAGTACCACCTATGGAGCAACCTTGCCAAAAGTTTACCCTGAATCTAAAAAAAAAAAAAATCATCTATATCCAACTTTCAGTCACAGAAAACATGAGGAATAGAAAGACAAATTAAATTTACAACACTGAAAAATAATTTACAAACTCAGAAACTTGGACATAGTGCAAGGCAACTAGTCCAGACTTTTCAAAAATAAAGGCCATAGGAGAAAAAAGTCTGGATTATTTTAGATTAAAAGAGCCTAGAGACTCATAAAGTTTAATGGAGGGTATAAACTTTGAATGGGAAAAAACAATCTAAAAGACATTCTGGAGACAATGAGTAAAATTTAATATGGCCTAAAAGTCATATAATATTCAAAAGTTATTATTAATATCAGTCTGTCCCATCAGGAAGCTTCCAGAAGTCTCTATCCTCATCCATCAGAGGGCAGACAGACTGAAAACCACAGTCACAGAAAGCTAACCAAACTGATCACATGGATCACAGCCTTGTCTAAATCAATGAAACTATGAGCCATGTCGAGTAGGGCCCCTGAAGACGGATGGGTCATGGTGGAGAGTTCTGACAAAACGTGTCCACTGGAGAAGGGAACAGCAAAACACTTCAGTATTCTTGCCTTGAGAACACCATGGACAGGATGAAAAGGCAAAAAGATATGACACTGAAAGATGAACTCCCCAGGTGAGTAGGTGCCCAATGTGCTACTGGAGATCAGTGGAAAACTAACTCCAGAAAGAATGAGGAGACAGAGACAGAGCAAAAACATCACCCAGCTGTGGATGTGACTGGTGATGGAAGCAAAGTCCAATGCTATAAAGAACAATATTGCATAGGAACATGGAGTGTTAGGTCCATGAATCAAGGTAAATTGGAAGTGTTCAAACAGGAAATGGCAAGAGTGAACATCAACATTTTAGGAATCAGTGAACTAAAATGAACTGGAATGGTGAATTCAACTCAGATGGCTATCATATCTACTACTGTGGACAAGAATCCCTTAGAAGAAGTGGAGTAGCCAAAATAGTCAACAAAAGAGTCTGAAATGCAGTACTTGGGTGCAGTCTCAAAAATGACAGCTGATCTTATTCAGTTTGAAGGCAAACCATTCACTATGACAGTAAACCAAGTCCATGCCCCAACCACTAATGCCAAAGAAGCTGAGGCTGAACAGTTCTATGATGAACTATAAGACTTTCTAGAACTAACACTAAAAAAAGGATGTCATTTTCATTGTAGAGGACTAGAATGCAAAAGTAGGAAGTCAAGAGATACCTGACGTAACAGGCATGTCAGGCCTCATAGTACAAAATGAAGCAGGGCAAAGGCTATCAGAGCTTTGCCAAGAGAATGCACTGGTCATAGCAAACACCCTTGTCCAACAACACAAATAATGACTCTCCACATGGACATCACCATATGGTCATTAACAAAATCAGATTGATTATATTCATTGCAGCTGAAGATGGAGAAGCACTACACACACACACACAAAAAAAAGGACCAGGAGCTGACTGTGACTCAGATCATGAACTCATTTCCAAATTCAGACTTATATTGAAGAAAGCAGGAAAAACCACTAGACCATTCAGGTATGACCTAATTAGAATCACTTATGATTATACAATGGAAGTGACAAATAAATTCAAGGTATTAGATTTGATAGAGTGCCTGAAGAACTATGGATGGAGGTTTGGGACATTGCACAGGAAGCAGTGATCAAGACCATTCCCAAGAAAAAGAAATGCTAAAAGGCAAAATGATTGTCTGAGGAGGACTTACAAATAGCTGAGAAAATAAGAGAAGTGAAAGGCAAAGGACAAAAGGAAAGATATTTCCATCTGAATGCAGGGTTCCAAACAATAGCAAGGAGAGATAAGAGTCATTTATTACTGTTATACGTCTTTCTTATTAAATGTATTTTTAAGCATTAAAAAAAAAAGAAAGGCTTCTTCAGTGATAAATGCAAAGAAATAGAGGAAAACAATAGAATGGGAAAGACTGGATATCTCTTCGAGAAAATTAGAGATACCAAGGGAATATTTAATGCAAACATGGGGACAATAAAGGACAGAAATGATATGGACCTAACAGAAGCAGAAGATATTAAGAAGAGGTGGCAACAACACACAGAAGACCTATACAAGAAGATATTCATGACTCAGATAACCAAGATGATGTGATCACTTACCTAGAATTAGACATCCTGGAATGTGAAGTCAAGTGGGTCTTAGGAAGCATCACTATAAACAAAGCTAGTGGAGGTGATGGAATTCCAGTTGAGCTATTTCAAATCCTAAAAGATGATGCTGTTAAAGTTCTGCCCTCAATATGCCAGCAAATTTGGAAAACTCAGCAGTGGCCCTAGGAGTGGAAAAGTTCAGTTTTCATTACAATTCCAGAGAAAGGCAATGACAAAGAATGTTCAAACTACAACACAACTGCACTCATCTGACATGCTAGCAAAGTAATGCTCAAAATTCTCCAAGTAAGGCTCCAACAGTATGTGAACTGAGAACTTCCAGATGTTCAAACTGAATTTAGAAAAAGCAGGGGAACCACAGATCATATCACCAACATCCATTGCATCATAGAAAAAGCCAAAGAGTTCCAGAAAAATATCTACTTCTGCTTTATTGACTACAACCGAAGCCATTGACTGCATGGATCACAACAAATTGTGGAAAATTCTTAAAGATATGGTAATACCAGACCGCCTTACTTGTCTCCTGAGAAATCTGTATGCAGTTTAAGAAGCAACAGAACCAGGCATGGGACAATAGGCTGTTTCCAATTGGGGAAAGGAGTACTTCAAGCCTCTACATTGTCACCCTGATTTTTTAACTTCTTTGCAAAGTGCATTGTGTAAAATTCTGGGCTGAATGAAACACAAGCTGGAATCAAGATTGCCATGAGAAATATTGATAACCTCAGATATACAGATGACACCACCCTTATGGCAGAAAGTAAAGAGGAAGAGCTTCTTGATGAAAGTAAATGAGGAGAATGAAAATGCTGGCTTAAAAATCAGCATCCAAAAAATGAAGATCATGGTATCCCATCTCATCACTTCATGGGAAATAGCTGGGGAAACAATGGAAACAATGAGAAACTTTATTTTCTTGGGCTCCAAAATCATTGCAGATTGTTACTGCAGCCATGAAATTAAAAGATGCTTGCTCCTTGGAGGAAAAGTTATGACCTATCTAGACAGCATATTAAAAAGCAGAGACATTATTTGCTGACAAATTTCCATCTAGTCAAAGCTATGGCTTTTGCAGTAGTCATGTATGGATGTGAGAGTTGGACCATAAAGAACACTGAGCACTGAAGAATTGGTGACTTTTAACTGTGTTGTTGGAGAAGACTCTTGAGACTTCCCTTGGACTGCAAAGAGATCTAACCAGTCCATCCTAAAGGAAATCAGTCCTGAATATTAATTTCAAGGACTGATGCTGAAGCTGAATTTCCAATACTTTGGCCACCTGATAACAACTGACTTATTGGAAAAGACCCTGATGCTAGGAAAGATTGAAGGCGGGAGGAGAAGGGGACAACAGAGTATGAGATGGTTTAATGGCATCACAGACTAAGTGGACAGTTTGAGCAAGTTCCAGGAGTTGGTGATGTACAGGGTAGCCTGGTGTTTTGTACTCAATGGGGTTACTAATATTCGGACATGACTAAGTGACTGAACTGAACTGATGATGATGGTACTGTAGTTAAGTAAGAGAACGCCCTTATTTTCTAAAGACGTGTACTGAAATATTTAGAGGTGAGAAGATACCATGTCTTACATTCAAATGGTTTACATATAAAATATGTCAAATAAATCTGTTTAGGGTTTCTGCAAGCTATGGACAATAGACCAGTTCTAGTCAACTGGCTGTTTTTATCCATGATCTAAGCGTGGGTTTAACCTGTTTCAATGGTTGAATAAAATATGAAAGAAAGAATATTTTCTGGCATTTGAAAACTATAAGAAAATTCAAATTTCAGTGCCCGTATACTTGTGTTGGAACACACAGCATTGTTCATTCATTTGCATATTGTCTACAGTTGCTTTTGCATAAGAGCAAATTTTCTTATATGTTGGGAACTTTGATGATGAATAAAAATAAGCTTCACAAGGAACATCTCAGGTTATCAGAAAAATACTATTTTTTTTTTACTTTTAGTGTATTTTTACCAGTATATTAAAAGTAAGAAATTGATTTAAAGACATAGGTTAAGTGACTTGCCAATGTTCCTATACAGTTGGGAATATAAACCAATTCTAGGTTTACTTACCAATAGTAGGTAAATCTAGTATATAAACCCATATTCTCATGTTCAATAGCTCCTGATGAAACAATTTAAAAAATAATGTGTTTTTATCATTTGAGATCTTCTAAAAAATAATCTGGCCATAACCGTTTGTGTTTTAAAAAGCAACTACCTTTCTCTGCAGTGTTTTCAGTCCAGTTCAGTTCAGTCGCTCAGTCGTGTCTGACTCTTTGCGACCCCATGAATCGCAGCACGCCAGGCCTCCCTGTCCATCACCAACTGCCAGAGTCTACCCAAACCCATGTCTATCAAGTTGGTGATGCCATCCAGTCATCTCATCCTCTGTTATCCCCTTCTCTTCCTGCCCGCAATCCTTCCCTGCATCAGGGTCTTTTCCAATGAGTCAACACTTTGCATGATGTGGCCAAAGTATTGGAGTTTCAGATTCAATATCAGTCCTTCCAATGAACACCCAGAACTGATCTCCTTTAGAATGGACTGGTTGGATCTTCTTGCAGTCCAAGGGACTCTCAAGAGTCTTCTCCCAAACCACAGTTCAAAAGCATCAATTCTTCGGCGCTCAGCTTTCTTCACAGTCCAACTCTCGCATCCACACATGACCAATGGAAAAACCATAGCCTTGACTAGACAGACCTTTGTTGGCAAAGTAATGACTCTGCTTTTAAATATGCTATCTCTGTTGGTCATAACTTTCCTTCCAAGGAGTAAGCGTCTTTTAATTTCATGGCTGCAATCATCATCTTCAGTGATTTTGGAGCCCAGAAAAATAAAGTCAGCCACTGTCTCCACTGTTTCCCCATCTATTTCCCATGAAGTGGTGGGACCAGATGCCATGATCTTCGTTTTCTGAATGTTGAGCTTTAAGCCAACTTTTTCACTCTTCTCTTTCACTTTCATCAAGAGACTTTTTCATTCCTCTTCACTTTCTGCCATAAGGGTGGTGTCATCTGCATATCTGAGGTTATTGATATTTCTCCTGGCAATCTTCATTCCAGCTTGTGCTTCTTCCAATCCAGGATTTTTCACGATGTACTCTGTATATAAGTTAAATAAGCAGGGTGAAAATATACAGCCTTGACACACTCCTTTTCCTATTTGAAATCAGTCTGTTGTTCCATATCCAGTTCTAACTGTTGCTTCCTGACCTGCATAGAGGTTTCTCAAGAGACAGGTCAGGTGGTCTGGTATTCCAATCTCTTTCAGAATTTTCCACAGTTGATTGTGATCCACACAGTCAAAGGCTTTGGCATAGTCAATAAAGCAGAAATAGATGTTTTTCTGGAACTCTCTTGCTTTATCCATGATCTAGCGGATGTTGGCAATTTGATCTTTGGTTCCTCTGCCTTTTCTAAAACCAGCTTGAACATCTGGAAGTTCACGGTTCATGTATTGCTGAAGCCATTCTTGGAGAAATTTGAGCATTACTTTACTAACGTGTGAGATGAGTACAATTGTGTGGTAGTTTGAGCATTCTTTGGCATTGCCTTTCTTTGGGATTGGAATGAAAACAGTCCTATGGCCACTGCTGAGTTTTCCAAATTTGCTGGCATATTGAGTGCAGCACTTTCACAGCATCATCTTTCAGGATTTGAAATAGATCAACTGGGATTCCATCACCTCCACCAGCTTTGTTCATAGTGATGCTTTCTAAGGCCCACTTGACTTCACATTCCAGGATGTCTGGCTCTAGGTGAGTGATCACACCATCGTGATTATCTGGGTCATGAAGATCCTTTTTTTACAGTTCTTCTGTGTATTCTTGCCATCTCTTCCTAATATCTTCTGCTTCTGTTAGGTCCCTACCATTTCTGTCCTTTATCGAGCCCATCTTTGCATGAAGTGTTCCCTTGGTATCTCTAATTTTCTTGAAGAGATCTCTAGTCTTTCCCATTCTATTGTTTTCCTCTATTTCTTTGCAATGATCACTAAGGAAGGCTTTCTTATCTCTCCTTGCTATTGTTTGGAACCCTGCAATCAGATGCAAATATCTTTCCTTTTCTCCTTTGTTTTTCGCTTCTCTTCTTTTCACAGCTATTTGTAAGGTATATATATATGAAGTGAAGTGAAGTGAAGTCGCTCAGTCTTGTCCGACTCTTTGCAACCCCATGGACTGCAGCCTACCAGGCTCCTCCCTCCATGGGATTCTCCAGGCAAGAGTACTGGAGTGTGTTGCCATTTCCTTCTCCAGGGCATTTTCCCGACCCAGGGATCAAACCTGGATCTCCCACATTCCAGGCAGACGCTATAACCTCTAAGCCACCAGGGAATTATATGTATATATATATATATATATACACACACACACATAAAGCCGAATCACTTTGCTATACGCCTGAAGCTAATACAACATTGCAAACTAACTATACTTCAGTTAAAAAAATACATTCACAAACAGTAAGTATCAGAATACAATTTATATTATAAGACCATTGCTGTAAAACCACTGCACATTATTATGGAGATTTTAGACATTGTGTATATCTATATCTGCCTCTATGGAAAATTGTAAATACACAAAAATGCATGAGAGAGAGTATCTCAGAAGAGGAAGGGAGAATTAGACCTGGGGAGGGAAGAATAGATAGAGGAGGATTATACATATATTAGTCACAGAATTTTTGTTTGATCTGACTAAATCATGTCAAAATGTTAACAGTCATTCATGGTGGGTGGTGAGTACATGAATTCTTAAAGTGTTCTGTTGGTTTTTCTGTAAAGTCACCTGGATACTGCCCCCTGCCCCCGGGGCCATCTTCTCCACAGATCACCTCCGCCCTCCCCCCCTGCCCCCCCCCCCCTCCCGCCCAGCCCCCCCATCCACCCGCCCACCCAAATTCCTGCTTCCAGCGTCCTGCTGTCTTCACAGGGCTTCAGGCCTGGGGGCAAAGGCTCTGACTTTTACTAGCCCAGGACTTGCCATCTTCTCTTGATGTTTTGCCAAATCCCTACTTATACCTTTAATAAATAGTCCTTTGATTAAATTCTAAACTTTTCTTATTTTGAGAAAGAAATACAGCTGGGACCTACAATTTCACCGCTTACTGCTTTTTCTGAGTCAATGCAATTTCATAAAAGAAGTAAGTGACAGGAAAATATTGGGAAGTATATGGCAAAATGGGTTTCCCAAAGTATGTGGCAAAACGGGCTTTCCTGGTGGCTCAGTGAGAAAGAACACACCTGCAAGAGATGCAGGAGACACTGATTTGATCCCTGGATTGGGAAGATTTCCTGGAAGAGGACATGGCAACCTGCTCCAGTATCCCAGTCTGGAGAATCCCATGGGGTCGCAGAGAGGCAGACATGACTGAAAACACTAAGCATAGCACAGCATATGGCAAAAGTTGTCATTATTTACAGATGATTTGATTAGTTACAAACAGAGTTAAAAAGGAATCAGCTGCAACATTAAGAGAAGTAAGATGCTTTACTAAGTGTGTTTATTAGGAAGGTATAAACAATATTAATAATTATATACAGAGACATCTTTGAAATTTAATGAAACTGGGGGAGAGAGATGGGCAGGCAGATAGCACAGAAGATTTTTAGGGCAGTGGAACTACTCTGTATGATACTATAAAGGTAATACACATTTGTCCAAACCCACACATGTGCTGCTCCAACAATGAGCCCTAATATAAAGTAAGAACTTCAGGAGATAAGGATATGTCAGTGTAGATGGTAACAAAGGCACCACTCCTGCAGGATAAGTGGGGAAGGCTGGGCACGTGTGGGCTCAGGGAAATCCCTGTACCTTCCACTCAAGTTTGAACTTTTTTTTTTTTTTTTTTTCATAAAAAGAAACTTGCTTGAAGGAAGTTATACACTGTCATGTAGTGTTTCATGCAAATCCTTGGAGTATCTTGGGGAAAAAAGCTTTACATTACTGTTCTTTAATGAAGATATTTGATTTCAAATATTTTAAAACTAATAAACCCAAGATAACATATGAACAAGGATTTGAATAATAACAATCATGGAAGACCTCTTATAATTTTTAAAAAAGAAATCAAATTACAATGAGAGAGCTTCCAGTTCCTACAGAAAACGAGTAAGCTTTCTATGGGCACACTCCCCCTGTGATTACTACTAAAATCTCTGGACAGAATACAATAAGTAACCACTGGAGGACTCTGTTACTTATACAAACAAAAGAAGGTAGACTGTGGAAAGGAGCTAAAACTGGAGTGACAACTCCTGAGAGAATGAAGTTCCCATATTATCTTCCTCTCATGGCTTTGAGCTGAGTGTCAGTCCCCACTGTGGAGTCATATCACTGCTGAAATTCAGCCTCTGTGCACCAGCGCTGGATTAAATCTCAGAGACACAGTTTGGGGTAAAGCCAAAAGAAATAGCTTTATTGCTTTACCAGGCAAAGGGGGACACAGTGAACTAATGCCTTCGAGTCTGTGTGTCCCACCCTGGAGGGGTTAGGGTTAGTCTTACAGTAATGATTCAAGGAGCAGGGAGTGATTAGCTCATGAACAAGCTTCTGATTGTGAGGTAATTGGAAGTCAGCATCATCAATCTTCTCATTCCAACTGGTTGAGAATCTATGTGCTTGTGGTCAGCAGTTTTCATCTGGAGGGTGTCTGCTTCCTATAAAAACATCATAGTAATATGTGTCAGGCCATTATGTATATATCTTTCAGAGAAAAATGAGTTTGTTGATTCTGCCATGTGGCAGATTTATAGCCCAAATTGCTACCAGTTCCCCAGCCTAACAGCTATTCTTATTTTCTCTGTGTGTGTGTGTGTGTGTGTGTGTGTGTGTGTGTGTTACTCGCTCAGTTGTGTTCAACTCTTTGCAACCCCAAGTACTGCAGCCTACCAGACTCCTCTTTCCCTGGAATTCTCTAGGCAAGAACACTGGAATGAGTTGCTGTTCCCTTCTCCAGGGTTTCTTCCTGACTTAGGGACCAAACCTGGGTCTTCTGCATTGCAGGCACATTCTTTATCATCAGAGCCACCAGGGAAGCCCTTTCTTTGTTTCTACATTTTCACGTTTCCCTATCATTGTTTTGAGTCAGCCTTTTACTTCAAAAGATAAGGACATAGAGGCTTATATATGGTTTCCATATGTCATCTAAGGAGGCTAAAGTTAAAATCACTACTTTTTGTCCAGAGGCATCATGAAAAACACCCCTGTGGTGGGAGGATGGTAGAGGCAGGCCCTGTTCATATACTTAGTTCATATTCTTCTTCTGTAGCTTTGTCCCAAGAGTAGGTCCCAATTATGAAACTAGGCTCTTCCCTGGAGGCTAAGAGGTTAAAGTGTCTGCCTCTAATGCGGGAGACCTGGGTTTGATCCCTGGGTCAGGAAGATCCCCTGGAGAAGGAAATGGCAACCCATTCCAGTACTCTTGCCTGGAGAATCCCATGGACGGAGGAGCCTGACGGGCTATATAGTCCATGGGGTCGCAAAGAGTCGGACATGACTTGGCAACTTTAACTAACTAACTAACTAACCTACATCAAAGGCAAGTGTACATAAAAATTTTCTGGCCAGAGGCACCAGAAAATACACTCTTTCATATCAGAGGTAGAAATCCTACAGAGAAGACAACAGAAAGAGGGATTCTTCATTCTCTGTATGAGTCCACACACCCTGGAGCTCATCCAGGGGCAGTGAACGTGGAGCAGAGACCCAGACAAGTGTAGCAGAGACTTGGGGACCAAAGTAAAATTTAAATCATCACATAAGTCTTAAAGAATTCTTTAATGGCACATACACAGAACAGACCCAATGCAGTGAAACAAAAGGCCTCAAACAAATCTAAGACTGGAACTAGTACTCACAGAAAGCAGGACAGAACCTGGAATCTGATCCTATCTGTACTGATGAGCTGTTAAAATAAAATATTAACATTTTTCAGGAGATTTGAGTGGGACTGATGGCCTACACAACATCATATTCAAAGACTTTATGATAGCAAATGTATTAATAATTCTGTCAAAGAGGTAAAGATACAATTGAAATGAATGGAAAGGAGTTTACAACAGAGAAATAAAAACTTAAACAGAAGCAAATAATAGCTTAAGAACTTAAAAATAGAATAGGCTAAAGAGCAAATAGGCTGAATAGCAAAATAGGATAATTAGCAAAATTGGCTAAAGAACAAAATAGAAATGATTGAGGAAAGAGCTGGTTAACTTGTAGACAGGTCAGTGTAAATTGTCCATCTGAAAGAAAGAAGGAAAAAGGTGAAAAAAGAGAACTTTGGGGAATGCCATTTATGTGGGAAAATATTAATGATGCATTTGTTCAACATTTGTGTGACTTGAGTCCCAGCAAGAGAAGAGAAATTGATGAATGAAAAAAAATTGTATTAATAATGATCAAAAACTTCTCCAAATTGGAAAAATTAATAAATTTACAGATTCTGGAAGTTCTGTGAATCTCAAGCGAAAAAAACGTAAAGAAAGTCATGCTTTACAGATACTAATTAAACTTCTCAAAAGTAAAGATAAAGAAAAATTCTTGTAAACAACTAGAGAAAAAGGATATTCAGGGGTAAAGAAGATATTCATGGTACAAATGACCACAGTTTTTCATCAGAAAATGTATAAACCTTATTCACTAGAGCCAAGACATAGAAACACCTAAGTGGTGTATCTTGCTGGATGAAGAGATAAAGAAAAAAAAGTGTGTATATATATATATGTACATGTGTGTGTATGTATATATTACAATAGGATATTGTCATTGTCGCTGTTCAGTTGCTAAGTGATGTCCAACTCTTTGTGATCCCATGGACAGTAGCATACCAAGCTCTTCTGTCCTCAATTATCTTCCAGAGGTTGCTCAAATTCATGTCCATTGAGTTGGTGACACTACCATTTCATCCTCTGCCACCTCCTGTTTTTGCCTTCATCTTTTGCAAGGATCAGGGTTTTTCCAATGAATTAGCTCTTTTCATCAGCTATAGCTTCAGCAACAGTCCCCCCAGTGAATATTCAGGGTTGATTTCCTTTAGGATTGATTGATTTGATCTCCTTGCAGTCCAAGGGAGTCTCAAGAGTCTTTTTCAGCACCACAGTTTGAAATCATCCATTTTAGTGCTCAACCTTCTTTACAATCCAACTCTCACATCCACATATGACTACTAGAAGAACAATCGCTTTGACTACATGGACAAAGGTCAGTAATGTGATCTCTCTGCTTTTTTAACACACTGTCTGGGTTTGGCATGGCTTCTTTTCCAAGGATCAAGTGTCTTTTAATTTCACGGCTGCAGTCACCATCCACAGTGATTTTGGAGCCCAAGAAAATAGTCTGACACTGTTTCCATTTTTCCTATCTATTTGCCAAGAAGTGATGGTGACTGTAGCCATGAAACTAAAAGATGCTTACTCCTTGGAAGGAAAGTTATGATCAACCTAGATAGCATATTGAAAAGCAGAGACATTACTTTGCCAACAAATGTCCATCTAGTCAAGGCTATGGTTTTTCCAGTGGTCATGTATGGATGTGAGAGTTGGACTGTGAAGAAAGCTGAGCACCAAAGAATTGATGCTTTTGAACTGTGGTGTTGGAGGAGACTCTTGAGAGTCCCTTGGACTGCAAGGAGATCCAACCAGTCCATTCTAAAGGAGATTATCCCTGGGTGTTCTTTGGAAGGAATGATGCTAAAGCTGAAACTCCAATACTTTGGTCACCCCATGTGAAGAGCTGACTCATTGGAAAAGACTCTGATGCTGGGAGGGATTGGGGGCAGGAGGAGAAAGGGACGACAGAGGATGAGATGGCTGGATGGCATCACTGACTCGATGGACGTTAGTTTGGGTGAACTCCGGGAGTTGTTGATGGATAGGGTGGCCTGGCATGCTGATATTCATGGGATTGCAAAGAGTCGGACATGACTGAGTGACTGAACCGAACTGAACTGACTGAATGGGACCAGATGCCATGATCTTAGTTTTTGAATGTTGAGTTTTAAGCCAGCTTTTTCACTCTCCTCTTTCACTTTCATCAAGAGGCTCTTTAGTTCCTTTTCACTTTCTCCTATTAGGGTGGTGCCATCTGCAAACCTGAGGTTATTGATACTTCTCCCAGCAATCTTGATTCCAGTCTGAGCTTCATCCAGCCTGGTGTTCTGCATGGTGTACTTTGCATAGAAGTTAAATAAGCAGGGCCATAAGCAGCCTTGATGTCCTCTTTTCCCAATTAGAAACCAGTCCATTGTTCCATGTCCATTCTAACTGTTGCTTCTTGACCTGCATACAGGTTTCTCAGGAGGCAGGTAAGGTGGTCTGATATTCCCATCTCTTCAAGAACTTTCCACAGTTTGTTGTGATCCATACAGTCACAGGCTTCAACTTAGTCAGTGAAGCAGAAATAGACAATTTTCTGGAATTCCCTTTTTTTTTCTATGATTCAGAGGATGTTGTTAATTTGATCTCTGGTTCCTCTGCCCTTTCTTAATCCAGTTTATACATCTGGAGGTTTTCAGTACACATGATGTTGAGGTCTAGCTTGAAGGATTTGAAATGAGTGCTAGCATGTGAAATGAGTGCAGTTTTGCAGTAGTTTAAATATTCTTTGGCATTGCCCTTCTCTGGGATTGGAATGAAAACTGCCTTTTCCAGTTCTGTGACCACTGTTGAGTTTTCCAAACTTGCTGGCCTATTGAATGCAGCACTTTAACAGCATCATCTTTCAGGATTTGAAGTAGCTCAGTAGGAAGCATTTCTATAAACAAAGGGAGGAGGTGATGGAATTCTAGCTGAGCTAAGAGAGTAGATCTCAAAAATTTCAAACACATACGTATGAAAGCTGTGTTAACTAACCTTATTGTGGTAATTATTTTGCAATGTATAAGTATATCCATTCATGTTGTACACTTTAATGTTACACATTGATGTATCTCAATTATAATTCAATAAAGTTGTGGGGAGAAAAGGAAGAGAGCATATAGATCAGAAGACAGTGAAACGTGATCTGTAAAGTGCCTAAAGTAAAGGACTCTTAACCCAGCAAAAGCATCCCTCAGGACTGAAGGAAAAGTAAATATATTCTCAGTTGCAGGAATTAATAAAATTTCTCAATAGAATTTCTTTAAAGACAATTTAAATAATTTAATATTTAAGAAAATTATTGTTGGTGGTGTTGTTCAGTCCCTCAGTCAGGTCCAGCTCTTTGAGACCCCATGGAGTGCAGCACGCCAGGCTGCCCTCTCCTTCACCAACTCCTGGAGTTTACTCAAACTTACATCCATTGAGTCGGTGATGCCATCCAACCATCTTGTCCTTTGTCTCCCCCTTTACCTCCAGCCTTCAATCTCCTCCTGCCTTCAAGTATAAAAAATCATACTTGAGGGAAATTTATAATTTAAAGAAAAAGGAAGAACTGCTGAAATGCTATTTGGTGAAACATAGAAGACTGCTTTTCAGTTATTAAATTCTTCAAGATATATATGATCATTGAGCTTAAATCATATTATATGGCAATGTTTTCCAAGTATGTTGTGCTACATAGGAAAACTGTAACTTTCATGGAGGGAAAAAATGACAAATATGGTTGCAAGAATTCTACTGTATGTGAAAATATGGACTGTAAGGAAACTGTGAAAAGTTATGTGTCCATATTATGCTCTCTAGAGCAACTATTAAAGAAAGCTTAAAATATATTAAAAATTAAGAAAATTATATACTAAAATATTAAAAATAATACTATTATTTAATCTAACTATTGAAATAGCAGACAGGCAGTAAAATTGGAATGATGAAATAAGAACAAGAAAGGCCAAAAAAAATTAAAAACTGGAAGAATAAAATTTAATATCAATGATTATATTAAATATAAATGATCCATAGGCAATAATTGAGAAAAAATTAAAATATCATTTATATTTTAAAATATAATGTAGAACTATACGTTGTTTACTTGTGGCTTAACTGGTAAAGAACCTGCCTGCAATGTGGGAGACCTGAGTTCAATCCCTGGGTTGGGAAGATCCCCTGGAAAAGGGAAAGGCTACCAACTCCAGCATTCTGGCTTGGAGAATTCCATGGACTGTATAGTCTATGGGGTCACAAAGAGTCGGACATGACTGAGCGACTTTTACTTTCATACATTGTTTTTAAGAAAACGATGCTAAATGTAAAAAAGAAAAAAAGTCTTGACCATGTAAGATTGATAGCAATGTAAGGCTGGTTTAACAGTCAGAATGCAATTTACCAGATCAACTGAATAAAAAGAAAAATACATAACAGTCTTAATGGATGAAAAACAATCATTCAAAAATTCCACTCAATAAATATCTTCAGCAAACTAAAATAGAAGAGATTTGCTCAACCTGATCAAGGGCACCTGTGAGAAACCTACAGAGTAGAGAAAGATTACCTGCTTTCTCCCTAAGTAAGAAGCGATTCAAGAAGGTCCACTTGCAGATTTACAAGGAGGTTCTAATTAGTGCAAGGAGGCCAGAAAAAGAAACAGAAGACACATCAATCAGAAAGGAATAAATAAAAGTGCCACTTTTCACAGATGACATCACAGTCTACATAGAAAATGCCATTCTATTTTTCAGTTGTTCAGTCGTGTCTGACTCATTGTGACCCCCTGTACTGCAGGACGGCAGACTGCCCTGTCCTTCACCATGTCACAGAGCTTGCTCAAACTTATGTCCATTGAGTTCGTGATGCCATCCAACCATCTCATCCTCTGTGGTTCACTTCTCCTTCTACCTTCAGTCTTTTCCACCATCAGGATCTTTTCTAATGCGTCGGATCTTCACACCAGGTAGCCAAAGTACTAGAGCTTCAACTTCAGCATCACTCCTTCCAATGAATATTCAGGACTAATTTCCTTTAAGATGGGCTGGTTTGATCTCCTTGCAGCCCAAGGGACTTACAAGAGTCTTCTCCAACACCACAGTTCAAAAGCATCAACTCTTTGGTTTTCAGCCTTCTTTATGGTCCAACTCTCATATCCATATATGACCACTGGAAAAACAATAGCCTTGACTAGATGGACCTTTGTTGGCAAAGTAATGTCTCTGCTTTTTACAACACTGTCTATGTTTGTCATAACTTTTCTTCCAAGGAGCAAATGTCTTTTAATTTCATGGCTGTAATCACCATCCACAGTGGTTTTGGAGCCCAAGAAAACAAAGTCTGTCACTGTTTCTGCATCTATTTGCCATTAAGTAATGGAACCAGAGGCCATGATCTTAGTTTTTTGAATGTTCAGCTTTAAGCCAGCTCTTTCACTCTCCCTCTCTTCTTTCACCTTTATCCAGAGGCTCTTTAGTTCCTTTGCACTTTCTGCCATAAGAGTGGTGTCATCTGCATATCTGAGGTTATTGATATTTCTCCAGGTAATCTTGATTCCAACTTGTGCTTCATCCAGCCTGGCATTTCACATAATGTACTCTGCAAAAAAAGTTAAATGAGCAAGGTGACAATATCCTGCTTTGACGTACTCCTTTCCCGATTTGGAACCAGTCCGTTTTTCCATGTCTGGTTCTAACTGTTGCTTCTTGACCGTCATACAGGTTTCTCAGGAGGCAGGTAAGGTGGTTTGGTATTCCCAGCTCTTTAAGAATTTTCCACAATTTTTGTGATGCACACACTGGAGAAGGCAATAGCAATCCATGCCAGTATTCTTGCCTGGAGAATCCCAGGGACGGGGGAGCCTGGTGGGCTGCGGTCTATGGAGTCGCACAGAGTTGGACATGACTGAAGCGACTTAGCAGCAGCAGCAGCAGCATTGAAAGGATGTAGTGAAGTCAATGAAGAAGGAGTTTTTCTGGAATTCTGCATTTTCTATGATCCAACAGATGTTAGCACTTTGATCTCTGGTTACTGTGCCTTTTTTAAATCCACCTTGAACATCTAGAAGTCCTTGGTTCACGTATTGTTGAAGCCTAGCTTGGAGAAATTTGAGCATTACTTTGCTAGCATGTGAAATGAATGCAACTGTGTGGTAGTTTGAACATTCTTTGGCATTGCCCTTCTTTGGAATTGAAATGAAAGCTGAAATTTGTACACGAGATACTAGAAATAATAAGTGAGCTAAGCACAGGCACAGGACACAAGTTCATACCCAAAAGTCAATTACATTTCTTTGTTTTAAAAATGAACAACTCAATGGCATTGAAACATGTATAATATCATGTAAGAAACGAATCACAAGTCTAGGTTCGTTGCAGGATACGGAATGCTTGGGGCTGGTTCACCAGGATGACCCAGAGAGATTGTATGGGGAGGGAGGTGGGAGGAGGGTTCAGGATTGGGAACTCATGTACACCCGTGGCGGATTCATATTGATGTATGGCAAAACCAATACAGTATTGTAAAGTAAAATAAAGTAAAAAAAAAAAAAGAAGAAGAACAACTGGAAATTGAAGTTTTAAAAGGACAACTTACAATAGCACCAAAACACATGAAATAATTATTTACCAAATATTGATAATTATATTTTGTCTCTATGTTGAAAACTACACAGCACTCATTAGCTAATAGTTAATTAAATATTTAATTAAACAAAACCAAAGAAGACAAATAAATGGAGACACAACAGATTAATGTATTGGAAGATGTTTCTGAAAATGAATCTATGTACTCAATGCAATGTATACCAATATTCAGTATTAAAAAATACCAATATTAAATTTATATGGAAAGTAAAAGAAAGTATAAATCCAAAACAATTTTGAAAACAAAGAATATATTTGGAGGACTGATTTAAAAACTGAAAAATTTTTTTCAGGTATACAGATGACACCACCCTTATGGCAGAAAGTGAAGAAGAACTAAAGAGTCTCTTGATGAGAGTGAAAGAGGAGAGTGAAAAAGTTTGCCTAACACTCAACATTCAAAAAACTAAGATGGCATACAGTCCCATCACCTCATGACAAATAGATGGGGAAACAATGGAAACAGTGAGAGATTTTATTTTCTTGGGCTCCAAAATCACTGCAGATGGTGACTGCAGCCATGAAATTAAAAGACGTTTGCTCCTTGGAAGAAAAGCTATAACCTACCTAGACAGCGTATTAAAAAGCAGAGACTTTGTTGACAAAGGTCTATCTAGTCAAGGCTATAGGTTTTCTAGTAGTCGTGTATTGATGTGAAAGTTGGACTATAAAGGAAGCTGAGTGCCAAAGAATTGATGCTTTTGAACTGTGTTGCTGGATAAGACCTTGAACTGTAAGGAGATCAAACCAGTCGATCCTAAAAAGAAATCAGAACTAGAACAAATAATTTCAAGATTTGTATGGAAATACAAAAAACCTCGAATTGCCAAAGCAATCTTGAGAAAGAAGAATGGAACTGGAGGAATCAACTTGCCTGACTTCAGGCTCTACTACAAAGCCACAGTCATCAAGACAGTATGGTACTGGCACAAAGACAGACATATAGATCAATGGAACAAAATAGAAAGCCCAGAGATAAATCCACACACATATGGACACCTTATCTTTGACAAAGGAGGCAAGAATATACAATGGAGTAAAGACAATCTCTTTAACAAGTGGTGCTGGGAAAACTGGTCAACCACTTGTAAAAGAATGAAACTAGATCACTTTCTAACACCACACACAAAAATAAACTCAAAATGGATTAAAGATCTAAATGTAAGACCAGAAACTATAAAACTCCTAGAGGAGAACATAGGCAAAACACTCTCAGACATAAATCACAGCAGGATCCTCTATGATCCACCCCCCAGAATTCTGGAAATAAAAGCAAAAATAAACAAATGGGATCTAATTAAAATTAAAAGCTTCTGCACAACAAAGGAAAATATCAGCAAGGTGAAAAGACAGCCTTCTGAATGGGAGAAAATAATAGCAAATGAAGCAACTGACAAACAACTAATCTCAAAAATATACAAGCAACTTATGCAGCTCAATTCCAGAAAAATAAATGACCCAATCAAAAAATGGGCCAAAGAACTAAATAGACACATCTCCAAAGAAGACATACGGATGGCTAACAAACACATGAAAAGATGCTCAACATCACTCATTATCAGAGAAATGCAAATCAAAACCACAATGAGGTACCACTTCACACCAGTCAGAATGGCTGCGATCCAAAAATCTGCAAGCAATAAATGCTGGAGAGGGTGTGGAGAAAAGGGAACCCTCCTACACTGTTGGTGGGAATGCAAACTAGTACAGCCACTATGGAGAACAGTGTGGAGATTCCTTAAAAAATTGCAAATAGAACTCCCTTATGACCCAGCAATCCCACTGCTGGGCATACACACCGAGGAAACCAGAATTGAAAGAGACACATGTACCCCAATGTTCATCGCAGCACTGTTTATAATAGCCAGGACATGGAAACAACCTAGATGTCCATCAGCAGATGAATGGATAAGAAAGCTGTGGTACATATACACAATGGAGTATTACTCAGCCGTTAAAAAGAATTCATTTGAATCAGTTCTGATGAGATGGACGAAACTGGAGCCGATTATACAGAGTGAAGTAAGCCAGAAAGAAAAACACCAATACAGTATACTAACACATATATACGGAATTTAGAAAGATGGCAATGACGACCCTGGATGCAAGACAGGAAAAAGACGCAGCTGTCTATAACGGACTTTTGGACTCAGAGGGAGAGGGAGAGGGTGGGATGATATGGGAGAATGGCATTCTATCGTGTATACTATCATGTAAGAACTGAATCGCTAGTCTATGTCTGACGCAGGATACAGCATGCTTGGGGCTGGTGCATGGGGATGACCCACAGAGATGTTATGGGGAGGGAGGTGGGAGGGGGGTTCATGTTTGGGAACACATGTAAGAATTAAAGATTTTAAAATTAAAAAAAAATAATAATAAAAAAAAAATAAATAAAAATAAAAAGCAGAGACAAAAAAAATAAAATAAAAAATAAAAAAAAAAAAAAAAAAAAAGAAATCAGCCTTGAATATCCATTCACTAGAAGTACTGATGCTGAAGCTCCAATACTTTGGCCACTGGATGCAAAGAGCTGACTCATTTGAAAAGATCCTGATGCTGGGAAAGATTGAAGGCAGGAGGAGAAGGGGACAACAGAGGATGAGATGGTTGGATGGCATCACCGACTCAATGGACATGAGTTTGAGCAAGCTCCGAGAGTTGGTGATGGATAGGGAGGCCTGGTGTGCTGCAGTCTATGGGGTCTCAGAGTCAGAAATGACTGAGAGACTGAACTGAACTGAAAACTATTTTAATGAAGACTTCCCTCATGGCTCAATGGTAAAGAATCTGCCTGCAGTGCAGGAGACCTGGGCTTGATTCCGGGGTCAGGAAGATCCCCTGGAGGAAATGACTAACCACTCCAATATTCTTGCATCTAGAATCCCATGGACAGAGGAATCTGATGGGCTGCAGTCCCTAGGGTCGCAAAGAGTCAGCCAAGACTGAGGCACTAACACTTTCACTTTCACTTTCACTCTCATATGGTATTGAGATTTCCCTGGTGGTCCAAAGGCTAAGACTCCACCCTCATAATTTCAGAGGGCTTGGGTTTGATCCTTGGTCAGGGAACTAGATCCCACAGGCCACAACTAAGATTTCAAATGTTGAAACTAGAAGACCCTGCATGCCACAAAGAAGATAGAATATCCCATGTGCCACAACTAAGATCCGGTGCAGCCAAATAAATAAACAAAAATAAACCTTAAAAAAAAAGACTGTGTGGTGTTGGTGAAGTAATAGACACAAAGAACAAAGAAACATAGTAAAAGCATTAAGAAACAGTCCCACACACAAATGTATGGTGATTAATCAATTAACTAATTTAATAGGAGGATAATGACTTTTCCGTGTTGTGTTGGTTGCTGCTGTACAACAACATGAACCAATCATAGCTCTATGTATGTCTGCTCCCCCGTGAACCTCCCTCCAACTCCTAGCCCATCCTACTCCTCTAGGTCATCACAGAGTGCCAGGCTGGGCTCCCCGTGCCGTGTAGCAGCTTCCCACGAGCTAACTACCTGTTAGCTATTTTACCCATGGTAGTGTGTGTATACACGTATCAGTGCTACTCTGTCAATTTGCCCCACTGTCTCCTTCCCTCACTGTGTCCACAAGTCTATTCTCTCTGCATTTCTATTCCTGTCTTGAAAATAGCTTCATCGATACCTTTTTTCCAGATATCACATATATACATTAATATAGAATGTTTGTTTTTCTCTTTATGACTTATTTCAGCCTCTAGGTACATTCACCTAAGTTCAACTGATTCATATTTGTGCCTTTTTATGGCTGAATAATATTCCATTGTGCATATGTACCACAACTTCTATATCTATTTAGCCTAGACATATGAAACTTCAGAAAAAATCATAGAAAAAATTGCTATATATATTTGATTTCTTATAATAATCTATAATGGAATAGAATCTGAAAATATATATATATAACGGAATCACTTTGCTACACAACTGAAACTAACAGAGCATTATAAATTAATGATAGTTCAATTAAAAATGTTATAGCTTTGGGTCAGGTAAAGATTTTCTAGCTGTAAATAAAAATGCAACTCATTAAAGATAAATAAAATACGGGGAGCCCAGACTGATGCACTGTTACAACCTAGATGGGTGGACTAGAGAGCAGGAGAGGAAGGGGAGGGAGGGAGGGGATATTTATAACATATAATTATAATTAATTCACATCACTATATGGCAGAAACCAACACTGTAAAATAACATTGTAAAGCAATTTTCCTCTGATTAAAAACTGAATGGAATAATTGATAGAGATCATTAAAATTAAAAAAAAATCCATAAAAATACAAACCACAGACTGAGAGACAATATTTGCAAAGCACACATGACAAAGGAGTTCTGTCTAAAATATATGATGAACTTCCAGAATCCAGTAGGAAAATAAACAGTCCAACAACAAATGAGCTGAATTGCCTCTTCAGCAAAGAAGGTATACTAATGGCATGTAAGTATATGAAAAGATGCAAGTCATGTTAGGGAAGGCAAATTAAATCACAATGAAACATCACCACTACATGTGTAATGAAATGGTATTAAATAAGTAAATAGTTTGTGGAGAGGAATTTGTGTATTTTTGAAGAACTATTTTGTGAAATCTATTAAAAATTTAATGAACACAGTCTTAGATACAGTAATTCTACTTCTAAGAATTTGCTAATTTCCATACATTTAAGCAAAGATGTGCAAGGTTATCCACCTAATGTATATGTGTATGAAAGTTTTCTATCCATTAAAATACAAAGAGAATCTATATGAGATTGATAACTGTAACTGTAGCTAGAGAATTGGATGGGAAAGTAGGGATGGGAAGACATTTATTTTTTAAATTTATACTCTTCTCTACTGTATTTCTCTCCAACTTTTACAATGTTTGCATTTCTTCTATAATCAAAAGCCTAAACAACTGAGCATGATGCAAATTAATATGCAGTGGAATAGGCAGGATGTGTTGTTAGCATTTGGCAAATTGAAGGATTCCAAGTTCCAAGTTAAGACACACTTTCAAAGAACTCTAGTCCAGTAAATTGCATTGTACCATCTGTTTTTGGCTCCCCATAAAGTGGAATGTGGTGCCTAAAATACCCTCTTTAATAAGTGCAATTTTGTCACTTAAAGCTATGTTCTTTCTGTCATTGTGTCAGTGGAACATAGTCCCTCCCCCGTATTCTGAAGCTGGCTTCTCCACAATGGGTATTATAATGTCATACTTTATTATCCTCCCCTACATCAGTTGTTTATAACTTTTTAAGGAAAACAGAAGTCTGCTATGTATTTTCTGTTCTGCATTGGCCTGAATGCAGTACTTCCTGCATGGTGCTCAGGAAAGTTAGCTGATACGGCTCCTCAACCCCACACTCTGGGTCTCTACCTCATTACTCCAGTTCAGGGCCTTTGCCTAGATTATTTAAGTGACTTAACTTATCTCTGAAACTCCAGCACATTCTTCAGACCTGCTGCCCCTGGAGCACCCAGATGGAGCTTTCTAAAGCATAATTACAGCCGTGGCGCCCCTGCCTAAACTCCATCGGTACCTCCCACTTCTCCCTACAACTCCAGCCTCATCACTCATCACCCTGTCCCAGCCAAGCAAAACTTCCCAGCCACTACACTCCCTCGTGCTTGGACATACTCTTCTTTCTTCTCCCTCAACCACCCTGGCCCTGGCCCCTACAGTTCTTCACCAGAAGCCTTTCTTGACCTGTCTGAACTAAGAGTCCCTCCAAGTGGTTTACTTAACTGTCCTGTGTTATCATACAACCAAGGTCCACATGAATCATTTAATTATATACCTGACCCCCCAAACTACTGGATAAACTCCAAGGGCAGGAACTTTACCTAATCCATTTTTCTATTTGCTGTGCAGAGCACAGTGTCTAGGACAGGATCAAAACCCTAAAAACGTTTCTTAATTGAATAAAGAGACCAACCCCGACAGCGGAGTAAACGACATCTTTAAGTTGACGTTCAGTTGCCTGGAAACACTATGTTGGTTCTGTGAATCATCATACTTCAGACAATAAAAACACCGCCATTGAACAATGATTTTTTTTTTCACACACACATTTCACGTTTTACAGCAAGAAGCAAATGTAAACAGGTGGTGCGTGGACCAAAGTTTTTACTTTGTCAAAAGACAGTTTCATGGGTGGGTCTCCAGTCAATGTACAATTCATATGCTTTTGGAGCAGTCGTCATAAACACTGTCCTAGGTTTTATTCACCTTCCAGTTATGCCTCCTTGTTTTAGTTTATGTCCTTCCTTGGCGCTGTTTTACTGAATGGAATACCAGCATCAAACTGAGTGACATTTCACCCTGCCATTTAAGAGTATAGACGAACTTAGTAGGGATTGTCAGCCACTTGCTGAATTGAGGTGTGTGGGACAAGAAAAACGATGACCCAGGATGTCTGTGTGCAGGTGGGAACAACAGAGGCCCTTATTTTCTTGTTTTGTTTTTGTTTGTTTTTAATGATTAACAAAGACAATAATACAAAAGGTCAGAGTGTTGAGGAAGTTGTTAAACTGAGATTGGGCCCCTCTGATATCCAGCTGGCAAGATCAGAGAGGTAACCATCCCCCTATGTGCCAGACATACGGGGACCCCTGAGGTGGTCATTCCCTCTGCAGTTTTTGGTGTTACTCTCCTGGTTCAACAGAGGAGGGCACTGAAGTGCATTGAACAGAGGGAGGTTAGGAGTTTGCTCAAGGGACCCAGGTCACCAGTGCAAGAGCCAGCCTCAGAGTCAGCCCTGAGCAGCACCAGATGAAGGTTCTGTGCTCCTTCCTGGCCCAGTCAGCTGATACCAGATGTGAGGGCTGAGGAGAGTGCTGCCGCTCGGCAGACTTCAGAAGTGAGACCGTAGCTGGCTGTTCTCTTCCTCGTAGGCCAAGAAGATTCAGCTGCTTTTCAGAAGGTGACACCTCTCTTTGGCCTCCCAGGGAAGGGGGTGAGCGTGGTGTGCAGCCACCACTACCACGCAGCCTGTGCCAGCTGTGGGTGGCACCTAGGGCTCCGCTGTGCTGGCTAACGGGTGGTCTGTGCTGCTGTAAGCCCCCCTGCAAGCTCTCCGGCCGCAGCTGACGCTCCGAGAGGCAAGGCTGCCTTTTACTCATTGGCCGGCCCACGGCAAGCTCAGGTACAAGAGTGAGCGGGGTAGGGAGAGCTGCTGCTTGCTCTCCAGCGCCTCGCTGCTGAGGCTGCCCCTTGTTTATCTCATTAACAGTGGAGTGTTCCAGGGAACTGAGAGTCAAGAGGGGAGCAGAGGGCAGGGATCAGCATGGCCTTGGTTCACTGAATGTTGTGAACACTCACCCATCTTTTTTATCATAAAGCATTTCTGGTCTTCTTAAAAGAAAGAGGTGCCGTAAGTAAGACCCCCTTTACACCACTGGATATTTTTCCAGAACATTTTACAAAAACTTGCTTATGAAACAATCTAACCCTTTGTGCAGTATGGCCTGGGAATCTGAATTTAAGAGCAACATCCCCAGAGGTCCCAACATTTTGTGGGTTCACACTCAGTGAAGTTGTTAGTAGTCAGACCCTATCAGGCTACCAGGGCTTGTTAACATCATTTGCAAGTCCTTTTCTGTTTATAGTCAGAGTTCTCATTTAACGATCATGGAGCCTGGTAGAGTAGATAGTAAGAGAAGCCCTTTAACAATGGGAAAGGGGTGTCCTAGGATCCCAGGAACCTGGACAAGCACACAGTCCATAAATGGACCCCCTCCCCTCCGATGTAACAGGTAGTCGGGGAAGGCAGCACCTGGGGCCCTGATTTCCTTTGTTCTTCAGGCCGTCACACTCTTGTTGAAGTGCCCAGCTCTTGTCGCTCTGCTGAGATCTCCTTGCTGTCTAAGAACACAGGCAGGAAACAAGGTAAACTCTTAGGAGGTTCTTCCAGGTTTATAGGAGCCTGCCTTCTAGTTGGCCTTCCAGAAAGTGAGCCTCGGTGTGCATGTTTCTGTGTGACCATATAAGCCTTGGTGCATTTATTTACACAGAAGTGAGTGTAATAGAGAAGAACATATCTGATTCCATATTAGATCTGTTCCTTTAGCCTTTGTGCTCTGTTTCGTATGTTCAGTCATGCTGGTTTTCCACTTTTGTAAAAGAATATTGCCTATAGTCTGAAATATACGGGATAGCCTATTCTCTGGGCTTTAAGAGTTTATTCATTTAGAGAGAAAAAGCTGCAAAACAGAGAATAACATTTGTCTTGTTGGAGGTTTATAAGAACATCATGACCTGATCTAGTGAATAGCAACAAGAACAACGGATTTCCTACACTAAGAAACCTGCAACAACTAAGCAGATTTCTCCCTCCCTTTGCCTTTAAAAGCACTTTGCTCAGGGCCAAAGGAAAGGTGGTGGTCAGAAGACATGAAGGCCAAGTCTCCCCAAGCCTGAAAAATCTACCAAACACTGGTGGGAGCCCTCTAATGACCAGACTGACAGGGCGCGACCGTGCACCAGGTAGGGAGAATGGGGGAAGGCCAAGGCAGGCGGCTGGTGTGACCCAGGGGCTACTGGGGACAGGAAAGAGATTTGGGTGCCAGAAGAGGCACACCTGCCTATTGGTGATGGGTAGGGATGCTCGGGGATGGGAAAATCCATCAGGGGAAGCCCCGGAGGGTCCCCATACACTTGGCTGTGGGGAGCCTTCTGGGGCCGTGGGCCTGTCCTCTTCTCTCAGGGGCCCCTCTGCCCTTGGGGGCCCTCCCCACCCTGCTAGCCAAGCCATCTGCCCTCCAGAGCACCCTCTGCTCTTCAGGGCCCCCTCTGCTATGATGGGTCCTTCAGGCACACAAGAGAGGTGGGAAGAGATACATAATCCCAATGCTTGCTGCAGCACTATTTATAGTAGCTAGGACTTTGAGGCAAGCTAGATGTCCATTGACGATGAATGGATAAAGAAGCAGTGGTACAAATATAAATATGGAATATTACTCAGCCATAGAAAGGGACAAATGTAAGTCAGGTGAATTGAGGTCAGTGAACCTATAGACTGTTATAGAGTGAAGGAAGTAAAAAAAAACATAAGTATTATATATTAATGCAAATATATGGAATCTAGAAAAATGATACTAATGAACCTATTTGCAGGGCAGGAATAGAGATGCAGACATAGAGAACAAACCTTGGACAGAGTGAGGGAAGGGGATGGTGGGACAAATTGAGAGGGTAGCATTGAATATATACATTACCATGTGTAAAACAGATAGCTAGTGGGAAGTTGCTGTATGACACAAGAAGCTCAATGGGGTACTCTGTGACACCTAGAGAGATGTGGTAGGTTAGGGATGGGGGTTCAAAAAGAGGTGACCTATGTGTACTTATTACTAATCCATGTTGTTGTGTGTCAGTAGTCAACACAATATTGTAAAGCAATTATCCTCTAATAAAAAATAAAAATACAATTAAAAAAAAGAAATATTTAAATGTGCTTTGCTGAAATCCTTCAGAGAATTTGGTGTTTGGGGGGCATGAGCCATCCATCTCCTTGCTTGGCCCTTTGATAAAACTTTTCTCTACTCCAGACTCTGATGTTTTGGTTTGTTTGGCCTTACTATGTGTAGGTCACATGAACTTGCATTTGGTAACAGGAAAAAAATTCAAGATGCATTATTAATGGTTGAAGTTAAACATGCTATGAGAACCAAGTGCATCACAGGTTTGCTGATCTCATAGCCCTCGAGCAGAAGGGCCACCTCCCTCTTTTAATAGTTGCCGGCCTTGGCTCTCATCCTGTCCTGTCATGTGGCAATCTCATGTCTGCATACAGAGGTTGCACGTATTCTGTGCCTGTTTGGAGGAGAAAAGTCTCCTGACTTTGGGATCTCTGAGTGCTAGTACATGTCAATTAATTGTGTGATTCATCTCTGAGCCAGGAAGCTATTTTTCCTCTGAGTCAGTTTTCTCGTCTCTCATTCTGCTGCTGAAAGGTTAAATACAGAGGTCACAGTGTGGCCTATAAAGATAATGTATCATCTGATTTCTCTTCCATTTCTGTCCCTTGAGAGTTAACAAGATGTGAGCACACTGGAGGCAACTGCAGCACCACAGACCAGCAGGATCTGCTGAAAGGTCCCCAGAGGCTGAATGAGAAAGAAGACCCTTAGACCCAAATACCAACCACCCTATGTAAAGGGATGAAGATGGAAGGCTAAAGGAAGTGAAGGTGGGAGGAGCTGGGCTTTCTGAGAAATGTCTCCTTGTCCTCCCTTGGGGAAAAAGAGTCAAAGGACCCATAAATTCTTACAACAGGAGGAGGGAAACAAAATTTCAGTTCAGTTCAGTTGCTCAGTCATGTCTGACTATTTGTGACCCCATGGACTGCAGCACGCCGAGCTTCCCTGGCTATCACAAACTCCAGAGCTTACTCAAACCCATATCCATCGAGTCAGTGATGCCATCCAACCATCTTATCCTCTGTCATGCCCTTCTCCTCCCACCTTCAACTTTTCCCAGCATCAGAGTCTTTTCTAATGAGTTCGTTCTTCAGATCAGGTGGCCAAAGTGTTGGAGTTTCAGCTTCAGCATCAGTCCCTCCAGTGAATATTCAGGACTGATTTCCTTTAGTATGGAGTGGTTGGATCTCCTTGCAATCCAAGGGACTTTCAAGAGTCTTCTCCAACACCACAGTTCAAAAGCATCAGTTCTTTGGTGTTCAGCTTTCTTTACAGTCCAACTCTCACATCCATACACGACTACTGGAAAATAGTTTTGATTAGACAGACCTTTGTTGGCAAAGGTCTCTGCTTTTTAATATGCTGTCTAGGTTAATCATAGCTTTCTTTCCAAAGAGCAATCATCTTTTACTTTCATGGCTGTAGTCACAATCTGCAGTGATTTTCGAGCTCAAAAAATTAAAGTATGTCACAGTTTCCATTGTTATCCCATCTATTTTCATGAAGTGATGGAACCAGATGCCATGATCTTAGTTTTCTAAATGCTGAGTGTTAAGCCAACATTTTCACTCTCCTCTTTCACTTTTATCAAGAGGCTCTTTAGTTCTTCTTTGCTTCCTGCCATATGGGCGGTGTTATCTGCATATCTGAGGTTATTGATAAATCTCCTGGCAATCTTGATTCCAGCTTGTCCTTCATTCAGCTCGGCATTTCACATGATGTACTCTGCATATAAGTTAAATAAGCAGGGTGACAATATGCAGCTTTGACGTACTCCTTTCCCAATTTGGAATCAGTCTGTTGTTCCATGTCCAGTTCTAACTGTTGCTTCCTGACCTGCATACAGATTTCTCAGGAGGCAGGTAAGGTGGTCTGGTATTCCCATCTCTTTAAGAATTTTCCACAGGTTTTTTTTTTTTTTTTTTTTTATCCACACAGTCATAGGTTTTGGCATAGTCAATAAAGCAGAAGTACATGTTTTTCTGGAATTTTCTTGCTTTTCTGATGATCCTCTGGATGTTGGCAATTTGATCTCTGGTTCCTCTGCCTTTTCTAAAACCAGCTTGAACATCTGGAAGTTCATGGTTCACGAACTGTTGAAGCCTCACTTGGAGAATTTTGAACATTACTTTGCTAGCCTGTGAGATGAGTGCAATTGTGCAGTAGTTTGAACATTTTTTGGCTTTGCCTTTCTTTGGGACTGGAATGAAAACTGACATTTCCCAGTCCTGTGGCCACTGCTGGGTTTTCCAAATTTGCTGGCATATTGAGGGCAGAAGTTTAAAGCATCATCTTTTAGGATTTGAAATAGTGCAATGGAATTCCATCACCTCTACTAGCTTGTTCATAGTGATATTTCCTGAGGCCCACATGACTTCACATTCCAGGGTGTCTGGCTCTAGGTGAGTGATCATCCCATCGTGGTTATCTGGGTCATGATGATCTTTTTTGTATAGTTCTACTGTGTATTCTTGCCACTTCTTCTTAATATCTTCTGCTTCTGTTTAGACTTAACCAAAAAAAAAAAAAAAAGGTTTGGAGATCATAACTGTCAGGAAGCTCAGTGTGAGCTAAGCATGACAGCGTGTTGCGTATCCTCCTCTGTCCCCACAGTAGTTTAAGAGACTTTAGGTGGCAGTTTAATTTATCTAGAATGATTCTCCAGTAGTCATGTATGGTTGTGAGATTTGCACCATAAAGAAAGCTGAACACCAAAGAATTGATGCTTTTGAACTGTGGTGTTGGAGAAGATGCTTGAGCGTCCCTTGGACTGCAAGTAGATCAAATCAGTTCACCCTAAAAGAAATTAGTCCTGAATATTCATTGGAAAGACTGATTCTGAGGCTGAAACTGCAACACTTTGGCCATCTGATGTGAAGAACTGACCCATTTGAAAAGACCCTTATGCTGGGAAAGATTAAAGACAGGAGGAGAAGAAGATGACAGAGGATGAGATGGTTTGATGGCATCAGCGACTCAATGGGCATGAGTTTGAGCAAGTGATGATGGAAATTGGTGATGGACAGGGAGGCCTGGGGTGCTGCAGTCCACGGGGTAGCACAGAGTGGACACAACTGAGCAACTGAACTGAACTGAACTGAGAATGACTTTATCCACACTGTGAACATAATATAGTAAATCCCTTACATATAAACCTTCAAAGTGTGAACTTTCAAAGATGCCAATGTGGGTTCACATGTCCAATCAAGAAAATTAGTTTACATGTCTAGTGTACATAGTCAGGTGCATGCATCCTCTACAAGTGGTTGTGATTTTGTTTGAATTCAATAAATTATTTAAATATGTGGCCTAAGAAATGACTGAAGAATCTAGAAAAGATAAGCCCAGAAGAGAGAAGACTCAGTTACTACATGAGGATA
Organism: Budorcas taxicolor; assembly: GCF_023091745.1. Lineage (NCBI taxonomy): Eukaryota > Metazoa > Chordata > Mammalia > Artiodactyla > Bovidae > Budorcas > Budorcas taxicolor. Next base: position 5,723,272 of record NC_068930.1, on the reverse strand, counting down.
GGTACTAATATATGACTGTCACAAGGACAAATATTGGATTTGACCTGCAGGAGGTCCTGAAATTGACCAGGAGAAAGACAACAGCTCATAAGAAGAAGTCAGTCTTAGCGAAAATTTCCAAGTGTAAAACGGTGTCTGGATTGCAGAAGCCCTGGACACTAGCGATATTGAAGTGCAGTAGGGCACACCCAGACAGAAAGACCAGACTGCAGATTGAACAGCTGAATGTGCACTTAAACTTGGTCAGTGCAATCTGGACAACTTTGTGGGTGGGAATCAAGGGCCCACAGGTCTTGCAGGATTGTCTGCAGATGTGGAAATGGATTCTAAAAGGAAGGAAATTTATAAACCTGGATTCTTATGACTTGCCAAGAGTCTCAACTTTCTCCACATTCCATCAAATCCTGATCTTTTCCACCACCCAATGAGGGCTTTCCATAGCATCTCACAAAGTGTTCAAATAGCTGCTTCTCTGCAATTGCAGCCCAATCTGGAGCCTGCCACTAGCTTGGCCATGAGAAGGGTGATGGGGTGTCTGTGTTGGTGTGAAGTGTTTACCTGTACCAGTTTCACACAGGTCCTTTGACACTTGATGAGTAATGAGACCAGTGTGTCCAGGTGCCTGACATCCATAGAGTTTCATTTGGACAATAGAAATTAAAGCAGCAAAAATGTTTGGAGAGTTCTGAAAACTATTTGACTCAATACACTGATGTCTTTCCAGAGGAAGGTAATATATTGAATTATTATATTATTACTCAAGCAGAGTGTTTGCCTTATTTATTCTTTTAAAACTCAGGGATTAAATATGCTATTAGTCATAATAAGATGGAGAGGGAATATTAACTTTCAACAATGGTAAATTATATGGTAGGTGACTCAACCCCCTGGGAGTAATCAGAAAAACATGACTAAATATATTATTTTAAATATGTTTGAAGAAAGAGTAAGCAAGATAATGACAGAGAATAAAGCTAAGGTCTTCTGCAATAATGTGACTTTGAGAAGCAGGCCCAGAATCTGGGGTGTCTGTCCATTCTGAGAGGGCCAGGAAAGAGGCAGAGAGGACCAGCAGCACACTGAGAGCCTAGGAGAGTCAGTATTGGAGTACGGAGCCCATGAAGGTGTCCAATAAGCCCTCTGCAGTTTAGTTCATAAGCCCAGAGAATAACACTCTTTGACTATTAAGGTCAAGCCTATGGTTTTTCCAATAGTCATATAGGGTTGTGAGAGCTGGACCATAAACAAGGCAGAGCGCCACAGAATTGATGCTTTTGAACTGTGATGCTGGAGAAGACTTGAGAGTCCCTTGAACAGCAAGGAGGTAAACCAGTCAGTCTTAAAGGAAATAAACCCTGAATACTCATTGGTAAGACTAATGCTGAAGCTGAAGCTCTAATATTTTGGCCACCTGAGGCAAAGAGCCAATTCATCAGAAAAGACCATGGTGCTAATAAAGATTAAAGGCAGAAGAAGAAGGTGACAAAAGATAAGATATTTGGATGGCATCACTGATGCAATGGGCAGGAACTTGGGCAAACTCTGGGAGACAGTAAGGGACAGGGAAGCCTGGCATGCTGCAGTCCATGGGGTCTTGAAGAGTCAGACATGACTTGGAGACTAAACAAAAAACAAAACTATTAAGGTAAAGACAATAACTTTGTAAGACTGAAATCATAATATATGTGGAAGTAACAGATATGACATAACACAAGAGATGGATGTGAGGAGGGGTAAATGGAATTAAACTACTGTTAGTGAAGGGGTAAGTGGCATAAAACTGACTGTTAATAACCTTTTATATACTAATAGTACATAATATTAGCCCAAGAACAACTAGCAAGGAACTGTAAAAGGAGAAATAATCAAAGGGCAACTATAATGAAATGTCTGACTCCATTTTTGATATTTGACAGTACAGTATCTTTTAAGACTTACTCATTATTTCTTGGTAATTATTTGGGAAATTTTAATTCCATAATGACTAATCAAAAATAATAGTTTATAGAATTTAAGATGTAGATCTTAATACTTTTTACACATACATATAAATACATAGAATTTTAACTTACCTATACAACTTTCAGGATAAATAATATCAAAAGGTTTAATCTTTATGTATTGCCACTGAGAGAGAAAAATATTGATTAATATTAGATATTTGTAAGTCAAAAATCTAGACTCGCAGCCGTATGGACTCTTGCCTGCAAGGCTCCACAGTCCATGGGATTCTCTAGGCAAGAATACTGGAGTGGATTTCCATTCCCTTCTGTGGGGGATCTTCCTGACCCAGAGATTGAACCTGGGTCTGTCATATCACAAGCAGATGCTTTACCCTCTGAGTCACGAGGGAAGTCCTAATAACAAAAACAGTGATAAAAGAACAACAAAAGCTAAGAAAATAGAAAAAAATGGAATAATAAAAAATATTCTAGAAGGAGGCAGGAAAGAAGAAACATGAATTTATAGTAGACTAAAAATAGTAAATAATTTAAGAAATGGCAGACCTAACTGCAAATCTATTTTTAAATTGACTAAAATACTTCCATCAAACATCAAAAACTTTCAGACTAAAAAATCCAGTTATGGAAGTTAAAAATATCCATTTAAAAATATATGGGTCAGAGAAGAAATCACAACAGAATCTAGACAGCAGTTTGAAATAAATTTTAAGTTTAAAACTATACATCGAAACAAACAAGATACAAAGGAAAATGTATAGAAAAGAAATAAGCCTGAAAATTAATAAGCCCCTCACAAGAAGTTATAAAAGGACACCAAATTTAACCCCAAAAGAATAAAGATGAAAATAATAAAGATAAACACAGAAATTAATGAATTTGAAACCAAGTATACAATAGAAATGATCAAATAACCTGAAATTTAATTATATGAAACACTTTTGCTTTTCACTCACTAAGTCATGTCCAACTCTTTGTGACCTCACGAGTTGCAGTAGACCAGGCTTCCCTGTCCCTCACTCTCTCCCGCAGTTTGCTCAAACTCACGTCCACTGAGTAAGCTATCTGATCCAAACATCACATGCTCTGCTCCCGACTTCTCCACTTGCCCTCCATCTTTCCCAGCATTAGGGTCTTTTCCAGTGGGTTGATCTTCCCCTCACATGGCCAAAATTTTAGAGCTTCAGCATAAGTTCCCCAATGAATATTCAGGGTTCATTTTCTTATGAATTGACTAATTTGATCTCCTTGCTGTCCAAGGGACTCTCAAGAGTCTCCGTAAGCACCACAGCTCAAAAGCATTGATTCTTCCACACTCAGGCTTCTTTATGGTCCGACTCAACACCTCTACATTACTATTGGAAAAAACACAGGTTTTACTAGATGGACCCTGGTCAGCAGTGATGTCTTTGCTTTTAAATGTGTTATCTATGTTTGTCATAGCTTTCCTTCCAAGAAGCAAGCATCTTTGATATCCATGGCTGCCATTGTCATCCACAGTAATACTGGAGATCAAGAAAGCAAAACCTGTCACTTATTCTCCATTTGTCATGAAGTGGAGGGATTGGATGTCATGATTTCAGCTTTTTGAATGTTGAATTTTAAGTCACTTTTCACTCTCCTCTTTCACCCTAATCAAGAGACCAAATTGCCAACATCTGTTGGATCATAGAAAAAGCAACCTAATTCCAGAAAAGCATCTACTTCTGCTTTACTGACTACACTAAAGCCTTTGACTGTGTTCAGTTCACTTGTTCAGTCATGTCCAACTCTTTGTGACCCCATGAACCACAGCACGCCAGGCCTCCCTGTCCATCACCAACTCCCAGAGTCCATCCAAACCCATGTCCATTGAGTCAGTGATGCCATCCAACCATCTCATCCTCTGTCGTCCCCTTCTCCTCCTGCCCTCAATATTTCCCAGCATCAGGGTCTTTTCAAATGAGTCAGCTCTTCGCATCAGGTGGCCAAAGTATTGAAGTTTCAGCATCAGTACTTCTAATGAATGGATATTCAGGGCTGATTTCTTTTAGGGTCGACTGGTTTGATCTCCTTGCAGTCCAAGGGACTCTCAAAGGTCTTATCCAGCAACACAGTTCAAAAGCATCAATTCTTCGGGGCTCAGCTTTCTTTATAGTTCAACTCTCACATCCATACATGACCACTGGAAAAACCATAGCCTTGATTAGATGGACCTTTGTTGGCAAAGTAATGTCTCTGTTTTTTAATATGCTGTCTAGGTTGGTCATAACTTTCCTTCCAAGGAGTAAGCATCTTTTAATTCATGGCTGCAATCATCATCTTCAGTGATTTTGGAGCCCAGAAAAATAAAGTCAGCCACTGTTTCCACTGTTTCCCCATCTATTTCCCATGAAGTGATGGGACCAGATGCCATGATCTTCGTTTTCTGAATGTTGAGCTTTAAGCCAACTTTTTCACTCTCCACTTTCACTTTCATCAAGAGGCTCTTTAGTTCTTCTTCACTTTCTGCCATCAGGGTGATATCATCTGTATATCTGAGGTAATTGATATTTCTCCTGACAGTCTTGAGTCCAGCTTGTGTTTCCTCCAGCCCAGTGTTTCTCATGATATACTCTGCATAGAAGTTAAGTAAGCAGGGTGACAATATACAGCCTTGACATACTCCTTTTCCTATTTGGAACCAGTCTGTTGTTCCATATCCAGTTTTAACTGTTGCTTCCTGACCTGCATATAGGTTTCTCAAGAGGCAGGTCAGGTGGTCTGGTATTCCCATCTCTTGAAGAATTTTCCACAGATTACTGTGATCTATACAGTCAAAGGCTTTGGCATAGTCAATAGAGCAGAAATAGACGTTTTTCTGGAACTAACTTGCTTTTGTGAATCACTGCAGATGGTGACAGCAGCCATGAAATTAAAAGACACTTCCTCCTTGGAAGGAAAGCTATGACCAACCTAGATAGCATATTAAAAAGCAGAGACATTACTTTGCTAACAAAGGTCTGTCTAGTCAAGGATATGGTTTTTCAGTAGTTATGTATGGATGTGAGAGTTGGACTGTAAAGAAAGCTGAACGCCGAAGAATTGATGTTTTTGAACTGTGGTGTTGGAGAACACTCTTGAGAGTCCCTTGGACTGCAAGGAGATCCAACCAGTCCATTCTAAAGGAGATTAGTCCTGGGTGTTCTTTGGAAGGAATTATGCTAAAGCTGATACTCCAATACTTTGGCCACCTCATGTGAAGAGTTGACCCATTAGAAAAGACTCTGATGCTGGGAGAGATTGGGGGCAGGAGGAAAAGGGGACAACAGAGTATGAGATGGCTGGATGGCATCACCGACTCAATGGACATGAGTTTGAGTGAACTCCAGGAGTTGGTGATGGACAGGGTGGCCTGGAGTGATGCAATTCATGGGGTTGCAAAGAGTCGGACATGACTGAGTGACTGAACTGAACTGAGTGGATGTTGGCAATTTGATCTCTGGTTTCTCTGCCTTTTCTAAAACTAGCTTGGATATATGGAAGTTCATGGTTCACATATTGCTGAAGCCTGGCTGGAGAATTTTGAGCATTACTTTACTAGCGTGTGAGATGAGTGCAATTGTGCGGTAGTTTGAGCATTCTTTGACATTTGGGATTGGAATGAAAACTGAACTTTTCTAGTTCTGTGGCCACTGCTGAGTTTTCCAAATTTGCTGGCATAATGAGTGCAGCACTTTCACAGCATCATCTTTTAGGATTTGAAATAGCTCAACTAGAATTCCATCACTTCCACTAGTTTTGTTCATAGTGATGCTTCCTAAGGCCCACTTAACTTCACATTCCAGGATGTCTGGCTGTAGGTGAGTCATCACACCATCATTATTATCTGGGTTGTGAAGATCTTTTTTGACTGTGTGGATCACAATAAACTGAGGAAAATTCTTAAAGAGCTGGAAATATCAGACTACCTTCCCTGACTCCTGAGAAACCTATATGCAGGTCAAGAAGTGACAGTTAGAACCAGACATGGAAGAACAGACTGGTTCCAAATTGGAAAAGGAGTACATCAAGGCTCTATATTGTCACCCTGCTTATTTCACTTATATGCAGAATATATCATATGAAATGCCAGGCTGGATGAAGCACAGCTGGAATCAAGATTGCCAGGAGAAATATCAATGACCTCAGATATGCAGATGCTGCTGCTGCTGCTAAGTCACTTCAGTCGTGTTTGACTTGGTGTGACCCCATAGATGGCAGCCCACCATGCTTCCCTGTCCCTGGGATTTTCCAGGCAAGAATACTGGAGTGGGTTGCCATTTCATTCTCCAGATATACAGATGACACCACCCTTATGGCAGAGAGCTAAGAGGAACTAAAGAGCTTCTTGATGAAGGCGAAAGAGGAAAGTGAAAATGCTGACTTTAAATTCAACATTCACAAAGCTAAGATCATGGCATCCAGTCCCATCACTTCATGGCAAATAGGTGGGGAAACGACAGAAACAGTAAGAGACTTTATTTTCTTGGGCTCCAAAATCACTGCAGATGGGGATTGCAGCCATGAAATTAAAAGATGCTTGCTCTTTGGAAGAAAAGCTATGAAAAACCTAGATAGCATATTGAAAATCAGAGACATTACTTTGCCAACAAAGGTCCATATAATTAAAGACATGGCTTTTGCAGTAGTCAATTATGGATGTGAGAGTTGGAACATAAAGAAAGCTGAGTGCCAAAGAATTGATGATTTTGAATGGTGGTGTTGGAGAAGACTCTTGAGAGTCCCTTGGACTGCAAGGAGATCCAACCAGTCCATCATAAAGCAAATGAGTCCTGAGTATTTATTGGAAGGTCTGAATGAATATCCAATTCTTTGGCCACTGATGGGAAGAGCTAACTCATTAAAAAAGACCCTGATACTGGGAAAGATTGAGGGCAGGAGTAGAAAGGTATGACAGAGGACAAGATGGTTAGATGGCATCACCAACTAATGAGTTTGAGTAAGCTCCAGGAGTTGATGAAAGACAGGGAAGCCTGGCATGCTACAGTCCATGGGGTTGCAAAGAGTCAGACATGACTGAACAACTGAACAACTGCAAGAGGTTCTTTAGTTCCTCTTTGCTTTCTGCCATTAGAGTGATATCATCTGCATATCTACAGTTATTGATATTTCTCCCAAACAATCTTGATTCCACCTTGTGAGTCTTGCAGCCTGGCATTTAGCATGATGTATTCTGCACAGATGTTAAATAAGCAGGGTGATAATATATAGCTGTGACGTACTCCTTTCCCAATTTTGAACCAGTCCATTGCTTTATGTCTGGTTTAACTTTTGCTTCTTGACTTCATGCAGTTTTCCCAGGAGACAGTTAAGATTGTCTGATATTTCCATCTCTTTAAGAATCAGTGAAGCAGAAGTAGATCTTAAAAAAAAAAAATTCTCTTCCTTTTTCTATGATCCAACAGATATTAGCAATGTGGTTTCTGGTTCCTATGCGTTTTCTAATTCCAGCTTGTACATCTGAAAGTTCTTTGTTCACATACTCCTGAAGCCTAGCATGAAGGATTTTGAGCATTACCTTGCTAGCAAGTGAAATGAGGTATAATGTTATGGTAGTTTGAACATATATTACCTTTCTGAGCTTAGAATGAAAACTGACCTTTTCCAGAAAAAAATTAATAAATCCCAGGAGAAGATGATCAGGAAGAAAATATATCAAGGTAAACAGAGATCATCACAAAGATCAGAACAATTTTTAAAACGAATGTATAATAAGGATATTACAAATATTACAGGAGGAAATTAATACCAATATATTTGGAAATGTAGACGAAATAGAAAACAATACAAAAATACAACTAACTATAGGAAATGTGGAATCCTACAATTATTAGAGAGAATGAAACTATAATTATACATCTTCCCACAAAGACGACTACAAACCCAGCTGATTTTACCAGCTAATTCTGTCACAAAATTTAAGAAAGAAAACCATGCCAATCTTATTTCTTTCATGTTCTTGAAAAATATATATTAAATTGTTTAATATAAAGCCAGTATAATTTTGATTTCAAAATCTGACAAGGGAAAATGGTAGTTAGTAGAAACGAAAATTACAGGTCCAGTTCTTTCATAAATTCAGCTGTAAAATTTGTAAACAAAATAATAGCTGATAAAATCTGTCACTACACAGAAGGAGTAATTCTGTAAAACCAAGTTCATTAATTCCAGAAGTTCAAGATTAACTTGCAAGTGACTGATTTAAAAATCAGCTGTTCTAATTTACAATTTAACAGAATGAAAAAAAAAAAGTATATGATTATTTCAATAGAGGCCAAAAAGTTACAAAATCTAACACCTATTATTATAAAATCTCTTGGTCAACTAAAAATTGGAGATAATGTCTTAAATCTAATGAAGCACATCATTCAATTTCATTTCATATGAGATGGAAAGAGACAAGAAATGTCTGAACTCCCCACTACTAATTGACATAGGTTAGAAACTCTGCCAATTCAAATAGTCCAGAGAAAGTAATAAAAATTAAGTGGGTTATAAAATAAGGGATTAAACAGTCATCTTTTGCAGGCTGTGATTATATTTATAGAAAACTCAAAGGAATTTACAGGTAAATTATTGATTAAGAAGTAAATTCAGCAAGTTTGCTAAAGTCAACACAAGGATTAACTAAAATTCTATATACCACCAATGAATAGTCAAAACTATAGTTTGTCCAGCAGTCATGTATGGATGTGAGAGTTGAACCATAAAGAAGGCTGAGCACTGGAGAACTGATGCTTTTGAACCATGGTGCTGCAGAATACTCTTGAGAGTTCCTTGGACTGCAAAGACATCAAAACAGTCAATACTAAAGGAAATCAACACTGAATATTCATTGGAAGGACTGATACTGAAGTTGAAGCTCCAATACTTTGGCCACCTGATGTGATGAACTGACTCATTGGAAAAGACTCCAATGCTGGGAAAGATTTAGAGCAAAAAGACAAAAGGGTGGGAAAATATGGGATGGTTAGATAGCATCACTGACTCAGTAGACATGAATTTGAGCAAACTCTCGGAGATAGTGAAGAACAGAGAAGCCTGGCATGCTGCAGTTCATGGGGTCACAAAGAGTTTGGATACAACTTGGTGACTGAACAAGAACAACAACCAATGTATCACTGAAAAGTAAAATTTTGCAATAAGATATAATATACAATGATAATTAAACCAGGAATAAATCTGATGAAAATGTGCAAGATCTCTACACAGAAAGTATGAAATGTTGTTAACATAAATTAGAAAATATATGTTAATTGAGGCATGTGTCAAGGTGTCACATCAGAAGACTCAACTCTTTCAAAATGTAAATTCTCCCCAAATTGGTCCGTAAAGTCAATATCATCCCAGTAAAATGCATCAAATAAAAGACGCTTGTTCCTTGGAAGAAAAGCTATGACCAACCTAGAAAACATATTAAAGAGCAGAGACATTACTTTGGCAACAAAGGTCCATCTAGTCAAAGCTATGGTTTTTCCAGTGGTCATGTATGGATGTGAGAGTTGGAGTATAAAGAAAGCCGAGCACCGAAGAATTGATGCTTTTGAACTGTGGTGTTGGAGAAGACTCTTGAGAGTCCCTTGGACTGCAAGGAGATCCAACCAGTCAGTCCTATAGGAAATCAGTCCTGAACATTCATTGGAAGGACTAATGCTGAAGCTGAAACTCCAATAATTTGGCCACCTGATACGAAGAACTGACTCATTGGAAAAGACCCTGATGCTGGGAAAGATTGAAAGCAGGAGAAGAAGGAGATGACAGAGGATGAGATGGTTGGATGGCATCACCAGCTTGATGGCCATGAGTTTGAGCAAGCTCCAGGAGTTGGCGATGGACAGGGAAACCTGGTGTGGTGCTGTTCATGGGGTCTCAAAGAGTTGGACATGACTGAGTGACTGAACTGATCCCAATAAAATACCAACTAGTGGTGGGGAGACAAAATTCCTTGGAAATAAAGAGGGCCAAGATTAGCCAAGACCCTGTTAAAGGAGAAGGACAAAACACTTTTTTCCATGAATACCAAGACTTATAAAAAAACACCCAGTCATTAAAAAAGCATTGTGACCTTAAGATGTATAGAGGAAGTTGAGAAATAAGACTCACATATGTATGAATACTTAACTTCTGATTAGTTTAGTACCAAATAAGAAAGAAAAACATTATTTTCAATGAATGTAAGAGGTCAATTGGACATATATAAGGAAAAAAAATTGATCATAAGTTATGGGCTGAATTATGTCCCTCAAAATTTATATGTTCAAATCCAACTACCTCAGAATGTGACTTTATTTGAAGATAGGGTCTTTGAAGAAGTAATTAAGTTAAAATAAGGACTTCAAGGTGGGTTCAAATCCAATATGACTGGTGTTGGAAGAGGTGGAAATTAAGACACAGAGGCCCACACATAAGAAGCTCACGGAAAGACACAGAAAACTAACAGCCAAAGTGAAGAAGAAAAAGGCAGGTCTTTTGACAACTTGTTGTTGGACTTCTAGCCTCCAAAACTGTGAGATGATATATTTCTGTTGTTTAAGCTGAGGTAGGAGGTGGATGGGCCCTGGGCTGGACAGCTGGTATTTGTCTAGTGGAGTAAGACTGACCCTTTGTTCTCACCCAGGCACTCCAAGGACAAAGCTAGTGGCAAAAGCTGAGCTCTGCTAAAGAGTAGAGATAAGGTGCTTACTCCTGAGGTTCAGCAAGACTTCCCTGTCTGCACAGGTGCTGGAAGGCTTCTTGGGGATCAAAAAGGGAGGAGGCCTCACCTCATAATAAGAATGGACATGGACCCAGAGGCCTCTGTGGTGGGATCAATCTTAGAAAAAAGTTGAATATGCATCTTGGAGAGGGGCCAAGGAACAGTCAGGTGTGAAGAAAGAAGCAAGATAATTGGTCAAATGTAAGCAAACCCCCAGGAGGACCGTCCTTTATAAGTGATTTACATCCCTCTTTGCTGCACTTCTCCTTCAGGATACCCACATTCTTCTTTGGATTTTGCCTCCTTGAAATATTCTTGCTTTCAAATTGAGGAAAGAGCCAGGGCTCCTTTGTTTTTAGCCTCTAGCCCCTGTCAGTCTAGTGGCTAGGATTCCTGGTTTTCATCCAGGTTACCTAGGCTTAATTTCTGGGCACAGAACTAAGATTTCTCTTCAGGACTGTTCATTGCACATGAGTAGTACTCAGTCTGTGGAACCTTGCTATGGCAGCCCTCACAAAACTAATAAACCCTAGTTTATATCACTCAGAGAAATTAGTTCTGAATGGTTATAGATCTATAACCAAAACAATAATTCCTCAAGAACCTGCTGCATATAATATACTTATGGAATCATGGTGTAAAATGTTCTTTTAAATCATAGAAAGCACTAATCATAAATAATGTATTGATAAGTTGGACTGTGTTAAAATACAGATTTCAGTTCAACAAAAGATAGTATGCAGTTCAGTTCAGCTCAGTCGGTCAGTCCTGTCCGACTCTTTGCAACCCCAAAGACTGCAGCATGGCAGGCCTCCCTGTTCATCACCAACTCCCAGAGTTTACTCAAACTCATGTCCAGTGAGTCAGTGATACCACAGTGTTAATACTGTTTAAGGATAGTATTAGTAGCCTTTAAAGGCAGGACACAGAATGGGATAATATAGTAGCAAAACATACCAGCAAACAGACATCCTGGAATCAAGTGGGCCTTAGGAAGAAGCATCACTACAAACAAAGCTAGTGAAGACGATGGAATTCCAGTTGAGCTATTTCAAATCCTAAAAGATGATGCTGTGAAAATGCTGCACTCATTATGCCAGCAAATTTGGAAAACTCAGCAGTGGCCACAGGACTGGAAAAGTTCAGTTTGCATTCCAATCCCAAATGTCAAAGAATGCTCAAACTACTGCACAATTGCACTCATCTCACACGCTAGTAACGTAATGCTCAAAATTCTCCAAGCCAGGCTTCAAGAGTACATGAACCGTGAACTTCCTGATGGTCAAGCTGGTTTTAGAAAAGGCAGAGGAGCAAGAGATCAAGTTGCCAACATCTGTTGGATCATCAAAAAAGCAAGAGGGTTCCAGAAAAATAAAACAAAACAAAACATGTATTTCTGCTTTATTTACTATGCCAAAGCCTTTGACTCTGTGGATCACAACAAATTGTGGAAAATTCTTCAAGAGATGGCAATACTAGATCACCTGACCTGCCTCTTAGAAATCTGTATGCAGGTCAGGAAGCAACATTTAGAACTGGACATGGAACAACAGACTGGTTCCAAATAGGAAAAGGAGTATGTCAAAGCTGTATATTGTCACCCTGCTTATTTAACTTATATGCAGAGTACCTCATGTAAAATGCTGGGCTGGAGGAAGCACAAGCTGGAATCAAGATTGCCAGGAGAAATATCAATAACCTCTTATATGCAGATGACACCACCCTCGTGGCAGAAAGTGAAGAAGAACTCAAGAGCCTCTTGATGAAAGTGAAAGAGGAGAGAGAAAAAGTTGGCTTAAAACTCAACATTCAGAAAACTAAGATCATGGCATTCAGTCCCTTCACCTCATGGCAAATAGATGAGGAAACTGTAGAAATAGTGGCTGACTTTATTTAGGGGGGGCTCCAAAATCACTGCAGATGGTGACTGCAGCAATGATATTAAAGAAGATGCTTACTCCTTGGAAGAAAAGTTATGACCAACCTAGATAGCATATTAAAAAACAGAGACATTACTTTGTCAACAAAAGTCCATCTTGTCAAGGCTATGGTTTTTCCAGTAGCCATGTATGGATGTGAGAGTTGGACTGTAAAGAAAGCTGAGTGCAGAAGAATTGTTACTTTTGAACTGTGGTGTTGGAGAAGACTCTTGAGAGTCCCTTGGACAGCTAGGAGATCCAATCAGTCCATCCTAAAAGAATCAGTCCTGAATATTCATTTGAAGGACTGATGTTGAAGCTGAAACTCCAATACTTTGGGCAACTGATACAAAGAACTGACTCACTGGAAAAAACCCTGGTGCTGAAAAAGATTGAAGATGGGAGGAGAAGGAGATGACAGAGGATTAGATGGTTGGATTGCATCACTGGCTCAATGGACATGAGTTTGAGCAAGCTCTGGGAGTTGGTGATGGACAGGGAAGCCTGACGTGCTTCAGTCCATGGGGTCACAAAGAGTCGTACATGACTGAGCAACTGAACTGAACTGAACTGAACAAGCAAACAGAAAAGTCTTGTATGTGGCCTGCATGAAGAAACCATTAAGAAAAACACAACCCAATAGAAAAATGAACAGAAATCTTGAACAAGCACTTTGTTAGAGGATATCCAAGTCTGTTAGTCTCAAGCTGCTTTCCCATATATCTCTTTTGGTCTTTTTAGCATTATCAACCCTATTTCACAAATGAGAAAACTGAGTTTCAGACTGGTTTAAGTCTATTACATACTACCTATAAAAAGTAAAGGTAGAGATAAACATGACTTCTTTTCCAATGTACACTGCTGTGTCTTATTAACGATAACCCTATTCTTACCCCCATCTTCCTGAACTTGCTATATTTGAAGAGGATCATTTAAATAATTAAGTATGCATTATAATAATTTGTCAGTCATATTGACATAAAGCAAACTCTGCAAGTACATACACATTCACATATATATGAAAAATAAGATTCAATTATTTGAATAGATCATAATAGTAAACATTTGGATGGTGATATTAAGAAGACTAATTACTACAAGCGTGCAAATTATTTTTCCCTTTTTCATCTAGCAGTGACTTCATGGGATAATTGGGCAATATGGCTTATTCTTTCCTGTTCATGTTTATCAGATGAATTTTGGGAAAAAGCGGAGAACTCCTCCTACCTCATAGCACACTTATGAGAAAAACATCGAAGTGTGGGTATGAAACAATTTAGAGTTCAGTTCTGTCGCTCATTCCTGTCCGACTGTTTGTGACTCCATGGACTGCAGCATGCCAGGCTTCCCTTCCATCACCAACTCCCAGAGCTTGCTCAAACTCATGGCCATCAAGACACTGATGCAATCCAACCATCTCATCCTCTGTCGTCCCCTTCTCCTTCTGCCTTTAATCTTCCCCAGCATCAGGGTCTTTTCCAGTGAGTCAGTTCTTCACATCAGGTGGCCAAAGTATTGGAGTTTCAGCTTTAGCATCAGTCCTTCCAGTGAATATTCAGGACTGATTTCCTTTAGGATGGGCTGGTTTGATCTCCTTGCAGTCCAAGGGACTCTCAAGAGTCTTCTCCAACACCACAGTTCAAAAGCATCAATTCTTCACTGCTCTGCTTTTTTTATAGTTCAACTCTCAAGTCCAACCTGACTACTGCAAAACACATAGCTTTGACTAGACAGACCTTTATTGACAAAGTAATATTTCTGCTTGTTAATATGCTGTCTAGGTTGGTCATAGTTTTTCTTCCAAGTAGCAAGTGTCTTTTAATTTCATGGCTGTAGTCACCATTTGCATTGATTTTGGAGGACAAGACTATAAAGTCTTTCATGATTTCCATTGTTTCCCCATCTATTTACTTGCCATGAAGTTATGGGACCTGATGCCATGATCTTAGTTTTCTGAATGCTGAATGTTAAGCCAACTTTTTCACTCTCTTCTTTCACTTTCATCAAGAGGCTCTTTAGTTCTTCTTTGCTTTCTGCCATAAGGGTGGTGTCATCTGCATATCAGAGGTTATTGATATTTCTCCCAGCAATCTTGATCCCAACTTGTGCTTCATCCAGCCCAGCATTTCTCATGAGGTACTCCGCATATAAATTAAATGAGCAAGGTGAGAGTATATAGCCTTGACATACTCCTTTTGCAATTTGGAACCAGTCTGTTGTTACATGTCCAGTTCTAAATGTTGCTTCTTGACCTGCATACAGATCAGGAGGCTGGTCAGGTGGTCTAGTATTCCCATCTCTTGAAGAATTTTCCACAGTTTGTTGTGATCCACACAGTCAAAGACTTTGGCACAGTAAAGCAGAAATAGATGTTTTTCTGGAACTCTCTTACTTTTCCAATGATCCAATGCATGTTGACAATTTGATCTATGGTTCCTCTGCCTTTTCTAAATTCAGCTTGAACATCTGGAAGTTCATGGTTCATGTACTGCGCAAGCCTCACTTGGAGAATTTTGAACATTACTTTGCTAGCCTGTGAGATGAGTGCAATTGTGCAGTAATTTGAGCATTCTTTGGCATTGCCTTTCTTTGGGATTGGAATGAAAAAGGACCTTTTCCAGTCCTGTGGCCACTGCTGAGTTTTCCAAGGTAAAGCTAAAGGCAAGAGAGAAAAAGAAGGATATACCCATTTGAATGCAGAGTTCCAAAGAATAGCAAGGAGAGAAAAGAAAGACTTCCTCAGTGATCAGTGCAAAGAAATAGAGGAAAACAATAGAATGGGAAAGACCAGAGATCTCTTCAAGAAAATTGGAGATACCGAGGGAATATTTCATGCAAAATTGGGCTCAATAAAGGACAGGAATGGTATGGACCTAACAGAGGCAGAAGATATTAAGAAGAGGTGGCAAAAATACGGAGAAAAACTGTGCAAAAAGATCCTCATGACTCAAATAACCACAACGGTGTGATCATTCATCTAGAGCCAGGCATCCTGAAGTGTGAAGTCAAGTGGGCCTTAGGAAGCATCATTACAAACAAAGCTAGTGGAGGTGATAGAATTCCAGTTGAGCTACTTCAAATCCTAAAAGATGAAACAACTTTATTAAAGCATTAAACCCTGTAGAAATGGAAACAACTGGTCAAAGCCATTGTATGGCACTTATAAGGACCCGTGCATCTCCCATATTTGTATGAGAGCAACCTCTGCCAAGTAGAAATTTGTAACTGCTTGAAGACAAATGAGTTCTCAGAAAGGAAAGTGGAATGAAATGACCTTTCTCCAGTCAGTCTTCCAGATGACAAAATGCGTTTCTGTGCCTTCATCTAAGAGCAAGTAAATCAACAGCTTGAATATGTCATGTGGTTCGTACAGAGTAGAAAGGGGCTAATAATCTAAAATGATTAGTTTTCCTCTGATTCCAAGTTCGTAAGTGGAACTGAATTTTAGAATATTGCAGCTGAAAAACAGTGGACAACTGCGTATGAAATTTGCACTAGCTGCCAAGCATCTGGTAGGCACTGGGTCATCTAAGTCATTTAATTCTCTCAACATTGGGAGGGGAATATTGTTGACTCCGGGAGTTGGTGATGGATAGGGAGGCCTCACGTGCTGTGATTCATGGGGTCGCAAGGAGTCAGACACAACTGAGCAACTGAACTGAACTGAACTGATTGTTGACTTTATTTCAGAGAATTAGTTTGTCCAGGAGCAGAAAGCACATCCTGAATGATACACCCAGGATTTGAACTCAGATCTTCTAATTCCTATTTCCAACTTCTTTTGGATAAGTACCTTAAAAAAAATAATTTATCAAGTACAGAAATAGATTCAGAGAAGACAAACTACTTTTACAAGTTCATTCAGATAATTCACTATATCAGTCAATTCAAAAAGTCTTCCCAAGTTCCACATGTGTAAAGTTCTGTGCTGAAAAATTGCAGAGTACAGATAATAATAAAAAGTCCTGGGATTTCTGTATCTGCATTTCTCTCTACGGCCTGGAGCCACAGGCCTCCTTCTGCTGATAACATTTAACTTACGGGCATATGAGCATGTTTGTTGATTTGTACTCAGGATTCTTGCTCATAGTAAAGATGTGATTTAAATTCTGGGCCTGGTTAAATCATCTCATGATGAAGGATTACATGGGATTTGGAGAAATCAGTAAAAGTAATTACTGTCCAAAGTGTCAGGAAGTGTGTTGTCTCTCAGTCATCTCTCAACTCTTTGCAACCCCATGGACTGTAGCCTGCAAGGCTCCTCTGTCCATGAGATTCTCCAGGCAAAAATATTGGAGTGGGTTGCCATTTCCTTCTCCAGAAGATCTTCTGAGCTCCAGGGACTGAACCCAGGTTTCCCACATTGCAGGCAGATTATTTATTATCTGGGCCACCAGGTAAGCCCCAAAGTGTCAGAAATATTCATTAAATCACCAAACCTCTTAGAACAAATTCTTGTCCTACTGGAGGGGGAGACTCCAGCTCACCACTGATCTTCTGGGACCACCCACAGATTTACTTCAAAATAAAATCATGATGTTTCTCTTGTCCTCCTATGTCCAGGCCAAGTTTCCACTTGAAAATTATTCTGTGAGTTAAGATCTTACTTAACTCCAAAAAGGTCCCTAAAAATAGCTTCACACATTTATAATAGACTTCCTTTTCAAGAAAATGTTAAAAACTCATTCTAAAAGAATCTTTGAAAAACAACATTTGTTAACATTTTTCTCAATTAAACTTTAAAAACTTAAAAAATATATAATAGGCATAATACTTTCTTCAGGAGAAGTAAAATCATGATATTTCTCTACATGCAAAAAATGATTTTCCCCTTTAATCAAGTTAATATAGATTGCCTTAGTCAAACTGCATTTTATTCATTTTTATTAGTTCAACATTAGCAAAGACTAGAGGATGGATATATAATTCTCCAAGAACACTGGTGGTTACAGCTCCATATATTAATTATGTTTTTTGCATGACATTTGGTTAAATATCATATGATGAAGGTGACTTGCAGATGTGTAGGTGTTTGTGTTGTAATAATGGGCATCAAAAATTTCCTGTGAGGTCTGGACAAGGGGTGGTTTGACTAACAGCTTTCATGAAACAATGAATGTAGTTGATACCAATTAAAATATGAAATGTGTCTAGCAAACCATGAGGCTATCATCTTAATGGTCCTGTTGTTTTCTAACTACAAAACCCAGCTAATTAACATCCCAGGGGCTAGCCACAAACCCAATTAACAAAGTAAAATAAATTACGCTGAATTAAAACTGAAGACATCCCTAAGAGACAGGGAAAGACCTGCCCTTCAGGGGAGAGAGCAAATGACTTCTTTGTAGATATTTAGAAGGGGATTTCATAAGTCTCCATGAGTTAACCTGTTAGAAATTGACTGGTGTTTATATACAGGGGGTACCCTCTCCTCTAGTTTATGTTGGAAAATTTCAGCAGCTTTCCAGCAAATATCTTCTCTTGCCAAGGTCAGTCACCAATCACCTTTTCCTTCTCACTGCAGGGCACAGTTGAACTTGTTTTTCTCTTATCTGCACCTGTGACTAACCAATCTGTTCCTGGGGATGGTTCCTCCTTCAAGGCTGGAGCTCAACTGGGATATAATTTTTCCACTATTGCTATCCTTCTCTGAAAAGAAGCACATTTTTACTTGAACCACGTAGTGCTAAGCCTGAATGTAAATTGAAAGGAGGAAAATAAAATAAAACAAACTTTTAAAAAGTTAGAAAGGATACTCAAATCTACAGAAACCTTACAGCTTCCATCTCCAAACTGTAGCCTTGTCTCCCTTCTTCAATGGTAAGGGGATTTCTCCCTTTTCACCCCTTTTCCTCTCTGCTTTTGAGTTTCCCCTCGAGCCTCATGCCAACAATTCACAATACTATTTTGAGCTCTTAATTATAGATGTTAATTAAAATCAAAATGTAAATGATATAAAAGAGATCACATAAATAGAAAGTTCCTTAATAAATGCAGGGAATTTAAATGAATAAGTCTTTCAGAACAGGTGTCCAGGAAGGGGTGGAAAGATATTTTTAGACAATTCCTCCTTATTTGTGCCCACATTGCAGCATTGCTTTTTGCAGTACCTTTTATGAATTTGTTGTTCAGTCACTAAATCATGTCCAACTCTTTGCAACCCCATAGACTCTAGCACACCAGGCTTCTCTGTCCTCCATTATTTCCCAGAGTTTGTTCAAATTCACATCCACTGAAGCGGAGATGCTATCTAACCATCTCATCTTTTTCCATTCTTTTATCCTTTTGCCCTAAATCTTTCCCAGCATCAGAGTTTTATCCAATGAGTCAGCTCTTTGTATTAAGTGGCCAAAATATTGGAGCTTCAGCATCAGTCCTTCCAATGAGTATTCAAGGTTGATTTTCTTTATAATTGACTGGCTTGATCTCCTTTTAGTCCAAGGAACTCTCAAGAGTCTTCTCTAGCATGCAATTTGAAAGCATCAATTC
The DNA here is from genome assembly GCF_023091745.1 of Budorcas taxicolor. Classification (NCBI taxonomy): domain Eukaryota; kingdom Metazoa; phylum Chordata; class Mammalia; order Artiodactyla; family Bovidae; genus Budorcas; species Budorcas taxicolor. The sequence continues at coordinate 5,704,187 of NC_068930.1, read as the reverse complement.
TTCAGCTTTCAGCCTTCTTCAGCATTCACCTCTCACATCCATACATGGCTCCTGGAAAAACCATAGCTTTGACTATATGGACCTTTGTTTGCAAAGTGATGTCTCTGCATTTTAATGTGCTGTCATAGCTTTGTCATACCTTTCCTTCCAAGTAGTAAGTGTTTCTTAATTTCATGGCTGCAGTCACCATCTGCAGTGATTTTAGAGCCCAAGAAAATAAAATCTGTCACTGTTTCCACTTGTTTCCCTTCTATTTGCCATGAAGTGGTGGGTCCAATATTTTGGCCACCTGATGCAAAGAACTGACCCATTGGAAAATACCCTGATGCTGGGAAAGATTGAGGCAGGAGGAGAAGGGGACGACAGAGGATGAGATGGTTGGGTGGCATCACTAACTTGATGGACATGAGTTTGAGCAAGCTCCGGGAGTTGGTGATGGATGGGGAAGCCTGGTGTGCTGCAATCCATGGGGTCCCAAAAAGTTGGACACCACTGAGTGACTGAACTGATTGATGGGTCCAAATGACATGATCTTAGTTTTTGTATGTTGAGTTGGAAGCCAGGTGTTTCACTCTCTTCTTTCACCTTCATCAAGATGCTCTTGAGTTCCTCTTCACTTTCTGCCATTAGAGTGATATCATCTGCATATCTGAGGTTATTGATATTTCTCCTGACAACCTTAATTTCAGCTTATGATTCATCCAGCCCAGCAGTTTTATGGATGCAAACACACAATATGTGTGACGCTAAATCTAGGGGTTGTTCTGATGGTTGTAAAAATCAGTCTGATGAGATCTCAGAGGACAGCAGACTCACATGCCCCTTGGCTTGGTTGCCCTGGAAGCTGGGCTGGGTCTTAGCATTCACTGTCACCCTCTGGCACCTGGCCTGCACTGACCTCTCAAAGGTTGCTAAGGGTTCTCAACATTTGTTCATTTCTTACTTGCATAGACACCTGAGCATGGTTTCTGTGTTAGAATTATCATCAGCACGGAGCACACAAATGTAAAAGATGCTGAAGGACCCAAGTCAATAACAAGTCATTGGGTGTGCCCGGCAGGTGGACTTGATTAAGAAAGGTGAGGAACAAAGGCTCAGTGTCAGAGGGACCCCAGGGCCAGGTAGGATAAGGTTACTGCTGAGATAGGAAATGAAAGAGTTCTGTGCAAAGGCCAGAGATTTATTTCTGGAAATTGTCAGAAATAACAGCAAGGTGATGGGGAAAGTTCATAGCCTTTAAGGTATAATCCTTTTATTAGAATTGTTCTTCCCTTACACTAAGGCAGGCATGTGACTTTGTACAAATTACTGAGCACTTCTGAATGTCGCCTGAAATCCACATATCATACTGTCTCTCAGGGTATTTTGAGAGTTTCACACAATGGAACATAGTGTGTTGGTAACTGACAGTTGTCACTGTGAGTCCAGCTCCTTGGAACAAAGTGTGAGCAAAGTGTGAAGCAGACAAGATTTCAAGGGAGAGAAAAGGGCTTTTAATGGCTTTCACTTTGTTGCAGTAACAGGGTCACTAGAGACAGCCAAGAGAGGAAAAGAAAAGACACGGCGTGTATTTTAGCAAAGTTTATCTGACTGCAGCATAGAGAACAATTTTTGGAGGCAGGACTAAGTAAAGATTCAAGTTAAAACCTGTCCTAGTGTTGATGGGGAGTGACTGATGTCTGAACAGAAGCAGTGGTGAGAGAGGGATGGCGGGGGAAGCAGCCAAGGTATCAGGAAAGGGCAGAGGGAGGGAGAGGGAAGGAGAGAGCTGAGAGGAGCGAAGGAGCTCAGTGGGATAACGCCAATGTCAGGTAACACCATTAGATTTAGAAGTGAAGCTTAGTTGGTGAGCGTGGGCAAAGAAATTTCATGTGCCATTGAAGTGATCACCACTTCTCTCAAAAAGCATATGGATATTTACATTTCACTTCTCCACCTATCTGTAATAATGTTGAGTCAATGTTTAAGTATATTAAATCCTCCACAAACCATAAATACAACCTCAGTTTTCACTGAATAAATTGTCAAAATATAAAGTGAATGTTTAATTTTTAATTCAACTGCCCATAATTAATGATCATGGAAATGATATTTTTCAAATGTGTCCATGAAATTGATAGCTTATGATGAATGGTGTCAGATTTGTGATTGTCAAAGGAGAAAACTTCACTATGGGGCCCAAGACAGGGCTTCAGTCACTCGGAGCTTTGTGCAGCAAAAGTTTTATTAAAATGAAAAGGGATAGAAAACCCTCTGACACAGACACCAGAAGAGGGCAGAAAGAGGCCAACTCGCTCCTCTTTGGAAGGCATTTGTATACTTTTTCAATAGGTTACTCACAATAGATCAAAAGAATGTTTCAAGGTTGTAAAGATCTTACCAGGCTCACTCCCGCAACATAAAATCTTCAGATAACAAGATTTAGCTCAGTTCAGTCGTTCAGCCGTGTCCAACTCTTTTCCACCCCATGAATCACACACACCAGGCCTCCCTGTCCACCACCAACTCCCGGAGTTCACTCAGACTCATGTCCATCAAGTCCGTGATGCCATCCAGCCATCTACATCCTCTGTCGTCCCCTTCTCCTCCTGCCCTCAATCCCTCCAAGCATCAGAGTCTTTTCCAATGAGTCAGCTCTTCGCATGAGGTGGCCAAAGTACTGGAGTTTCAGCTGTAGCATCATTCCTTCCAAAGATATCCCAGGGCTGATCTCCTTCAGAATGGACTGGTTGGATCTCCTTGCAGTCCAAGGGACTCTCAAGAGTCTTCTCCAACACCACAGTTCAAAAGCATCAATTCCTCTCTGCTCTGCCTTCTTCACAGTCCAACTCTCACATCCATACATGACCACAGGAAAAACCATAGCCTTGACTAAACGGACCTTAGTCGGCAAAGTAATGTCTCTGCTTTTGAATATGCTACCTAGGTTGGTCATAACTTTTCTTCCAATGAGTAAGCGTCTTTTAATTTCATGGCTGCAATCACCATCTGCAGTGATTTTGGAGCCCCCAAAAATGAAGTCTGACACTGTTTCCACTGTTTCCCCATCTATTTCCCATGAAGTGATGGGACCAGATGACATGATCTTCGTTTTCTGAATGTTGAGCTTTAAGCCAACTTTTTCACTCTTCTCTTTCACTTTCATCAAGAGGCTTTTTAGTTCCTCTTCACTTTCTGCCATAAGGGTGGTGTCATCTGCATATCTGAGGTTATTGATATATCCCCTGGCAATCTTGATTCCAGCTTGTGTTTCTTCCAGTCCAGCGTTTCTCATGATGTACTCTACATATAAGTTAAATAATCAGGGTGACAATATACAGCCTTGACGTACTCCTTTTCCTATTTTGAACCAGTCTGTTGTTCCATGTCCATTTCTAACTGTTGTTTCCTGACCTGCATACAGATTTCTCAAGAGACAAGTCAGGTGGTCTGGTATTCCCATCTCTTTCAGAATTTTCCACAGTTGATTGTGATCCACACAGTCAAAGGCTTTGGCATAGCCAGAAGGAATTGGTTCCTGTTAAGAAAGAGAAACATGTCCTCAGTCAAGACACATTGTTGTTTTATAATCATTAGAACTTAAGGAAAAACATAGCTTGAAAAAGATGCCCTGTTTTGTTGTGTAATCATTAGCTCTAGGCTTAAAAAAGTTAGTCTTAGGTGAATAGATTGTTGCCATAACAGCTTAGAGCTTAAGAAAAAATGTTTTACGTGACTAAGACAAAGAAATGTAGAAAAAAAAAAAATGTTTGCCCCTTCCTCCTCCTGGAGGGCCCTGGGATCCTTATAAACCGACCTAATAATTAGCTCTCTCAAGATGAATCAACATTTCTGGTACAGTTTTATTTTTTGCTTTCTAACTGACCTATATTCACAGTGACAGAGGTTCACACACACTACCCTAAAATATTATTTAGATAAAAACAATACTGTTAAAGTGCTGCACTCAATATGCCCACAAATTCGGAAAACTCAGCTGTGGCCACAGGACTGGAAAGGTCAGTTTGCATTCCAATCCCAAAGAAAGGCAATGCCAAAGAATGCTCAAAATACTGCACAATTGCATTCATCTCACACGTTAGTAAAGTAATGCTCAAAATTCTCCAAGTCAGGCTTCAGCAATATATGAACCGTGAACTTCCAGATGTTCAAGCTGGATTTAGAAAGGGCAGAGGAGCCAGAGATCAAATTGCCAACATCTGCTGGATCATGGAAAAAAGCAAGAGAGTTCCAGAAAAACACCTACTTCTGCTTTATTGACTATGCCAAAGCCTTTGACTGTGTGGATCACAATAAACTGTGGAAAATTCTTTAAGAGATGGAGAACACCTGGCCTGCCACCTGAGAAAACTGTATGCAGGTCAAGAAGCAACATTTATAACTAGACATGGGAAAACAGACTCAGACTCCAATTCAGGAAAGGACTACATCAAGGCGGAATATTGTCACCCTCCTTATTTAACTTCTATGCAGAGTACATCATGCAAAATGCTGGGCTGGATGAAACACAAGCTGGAATCAAGATTGCCGGGAGAAATATCAATAACCTCAGATATGCAGATGACACTACCTTTATGGCAGAAAGTGAAGAAGAAAGTAAAGAACCTCTTGATGAAAGTGAAAGAGGAGAGTGAAAATGCTGACTTAAACAACATTCAGAAAACCAAGATTATGGCATCAGGTCCCATCACTTCATGGGAAATAGATGGAATCAGTGGAAACAGTGGCTGACTTTATTTTGGGGGGCTCCAAAATCACCACAGATTGTGATTACAGCATGAAATTAAAAGACGCTTACTCCTTGAAAGGAAAGTTATGACCAACCTAGACAGCACATTAAAAAGCAGAGAAATTACTTTGCCGACAAAGGTCCTTCTAGTCAAGGCTATGGTTTTTCCAGTAGTCATGTATGGATGTGAGAGTTGGACTATAAAGAAAGCTGGGTGCTGAAGAATTGATGCTTTTGAACTGTGGTGTTGGAGAAGACTCTTGAGAGTCCCTTGGACAGCAAGAAGATCCAAACAGTCAATCCTAAAGGAAATCAATCCTGAATATTCATTGGAAGGACTGATGCTGAAGCTGAAATTCCTATACTTTGGCTACCGGATGCAAAGATCTGACTCATATGAAAAGACCCTGATGCTGGGTAAAATTGAAGGCACGAGGAGAAGGGGACAACGGAGGACAAGATGGTTGGATGGCTTCAGCTAGTCAACAGACATGAGTTTGGGTAGACTCTGGGATTTGTCGATGGAAAGGGAGGCCTGGCATGCTGCAGTTCATGGGGTCACAAAGAGTCAGACACGACTGAGCAACTGAGCTGAACTGATCTGAGAGTGCAGCTCTTTAACAGCATCATCCTTAAGGATTTGAAATAGCTCAACAAATTCCATCACCTCCACTAGCTTTGTTTGTACTGATGATTCCTAAGGCCCACTTGTCTTTGCACTCCAGGATGTCATGCTCTAGGTGAGTGATCACACCATCATGGTTATCTGGGTCATGAAGATCATTTTTGTATCGTTCTGTGTTCTTGCCACCTCTTGTTAATATCTTCAGCTTCTGTTAGGTCCATACTGTTTTTGTCCTTTATTGTGCCCATCTTTGCATGAAATGTTCCCTTGGCATCTCTAATTTTCTTGAACAGATCTCTAGTCTTTCCCATTCTATTGTTTTCCTCTACTTCTTTGCGTTTATCACTATGGAAGGCTTTCTTTTCTCTCCTTGCTATTCTTTGGAAGTCTGCATTCAAATGGGTGTATCTTTCCTTTTCCCTTTTTCCTTTAGCTTCTCTTCTTTTCTCAGCTATTTTTAATGCCTCCTCAGACAGTCGTTTTGCCTTTTGGATTTGTTTTTCCTGGGGATGGCCTTGATCATCGCATCCTGTGCAATTTCATGAACCTTCATCCTTAGTTCTTCAGGCAATCTGTCTATCAGATTGAACCCCGTGAATCTCTTTGTCACTTCCTCTGTATAATCATAAGGGATTTGATTTAAGTCATACTTAAATGGTCTAGTGGTTTTCCCTACTTTTTCAATTTAAGTCTTGATTTTATAGTAATGAGTTCATGATCTGTGCCATAGTCAGCTCCTGGTCTTGCTTTTGCTGACTATATTGAGCTTCTTCATCTTTAGTTGCAATGAATGTAATTAAATGTTTAAAAATATTGCAGCTGGAATAGTGAACAAAAATGTATAAATTATTATCTTGAAAGAAGTAAATGATAAATGCTAATGCAAAATGGTATCTTTTTAAGTCAAAAAGAAATTAGTATCACATGCTAATAGTGTGCTGTCTACTAACTGTAAGCTGTTAGTAGTGACTATTTTCTGATCTACAGATGCAAGACAGTGATATATTTATTTTGTGCAATTTGATCTGTCTATTTATAAAGAGACGTTAAAGACTAAAAAAATGAATATTCTATTTACTATTTGGAAGGGAAGATATTGTAATGTGGGGTTCCCAGGAGGTGCAGCAGGAAAGAGTCCATCTGCCAGTGTGGGAGACATGGGTTCCATCCCTGGGTTGGGAGGTAAGCAATGGCAACCATTGCAGTATCCTTGCCTGAATCACAGAGTCACGCGTGACTGAGCACACTGGAGGCAGTATGTGGGGTACCCACTTGAGAGCAACCTAGGGTGTGTGTCCAGGTGGATGCCTCTCTGGAAGGAGGACCACAAGCAGGGCTGAGAGTCACAGTATTTCTTCAAACCCTGGATGAGAAGAGGGTTATGTGATGTGGTTAGATTTCTTGACATTCCATAACATTTTAGAACCAAAATCTTCCTACTCTCTGAAATGTCCTCCCCTCCTTTCTTTTCTGTTTTTTCTTACAAAACAAATTTAAATGTTTCTCTCACAACAAAAATAACTCTACACTTCCAGAATGAATGCTCTGTCTTCCAAGCACATTCACTAAATTTATTCTTATCCTTAAAAAGCACATACAACAGTTCATCAGGGTATATACATCCATACCTCTCTTTCACCCCAAAACTGATAGCCTTTTTTCCTTTAATGAAATATAGTTGATTACAATTTTGTATTAGTTTCTGGTAACACTTTGTACAGCAAACTGTTTCAGATGTGTGTGTGTGTGTGTGTGTTGTTGTTGTTGTTGTTGTTGTTTTTTAGTCACCTAGTGTGTGCAACTCTTTATGACCCAATGGACTGCAGCATGCCAGGCCTCCCTGTCCCTCACCATCTCCCAGAGTTTGCCCAAGTTCATAGTCATTGTATCAGGACACCGTCCAGCTGTCTCAGTCTTTGACTCTCTCTTCTCCTTCTGCCCTCAGTTCAAATCAGATGACCAAAATATTGGAGCTTCAGCATTAGTCCTTCAAGTGAATATTCAGGGCTGATCTCCCTTAAGATTAACTGGTCTGATCTCCTTGCTGTCCAAAGGACTTTCAGGAATCTTCTCGAGCACCATAGTTCAAAGGCATTAATTCTTTGGCATTCTGCCTTATTTATGGTCCAGCTCTCACAACCGTACATGACCACTGGGAAGGCCATAGCCTTAACTATACAGACCTTTATAAGCCACAGCATTTCAACACACTGTAGGTTTGTCATTACTTTCCTGCCAAGAAGCAATTGTCTTCCGATTTCATGGCCTACTTGACTTCACATTCCAGGATGTCTGGCTCTAGGTGAGTGATCATACCATTGTGATTATCTTGGTTGTGAAGATCTTTTTTGTACAGTTCTTCTGTGTATTCTTGACACTTCTTCTTAATATCTTCTGCTTCTGTTAGGTCCATACCATTTCTGTCCTTTATCGAGCCCATCTTTGCATGAAATATTCCCTTGGTGTTCCTAATTTTCTTGAAGAGATCTCTAGCCTTTCCCATTCTGTTGTTTTCCTCTGTTTCTTTGCATTCATCACTGAAGAAGGCTTTCTTATCTCTTCTTGCTGTTCCTTGGAACTCTGCATTTAGATGCTTATATCTTTCCTTTTCTCCTTTGCTTTTCATTTCTCTTCTTTTTACAGCTATTTGTAAAGCCTCCCAGACAGCCATTTTGCTTTTTTTGCATTTCTTTTCCATGGGGATGATCTTGATCCCTGTCTCCTGTACAATGTCATGAACCTCTGTCCATAGTTCATCAGGCACTCTATCTATCAGATCTAGTCCCTTAAATCTATTTCTCACTTCCACTGTATAATCAATCATTAAGGGATTTGATTTAGGTCATACCTGAATGGTCTAGTGGTTATCCCTACTTTCTTCAATTTAAGTCTGAATTTGGCAGTCCACAGGGTCACAAAGAGTCAAACATGACAGAAGTGACTTAGCATGCAGCATAAGTCACCATCTGACCTTGCATATGGCACAAGCATGCAAAGTGAAAGTGAAAGTCACTCAGTCATGTCTGACTTTGACCCCATGGACTATACAGTTCATGGAATTCTCTAGGCCAGAATACTGGAGTGGGTAGCCACTCCCTTTCTCCAGGGTATCTTCCCAATCCAGGGTGGATTCTTTACCAGCTAAGCCACAAAGGAAGCCCAAGAGTACTGGAGTGGGTAGCCTATCCCTTCTCCAGCAGATCCTACTGACCCAGGATTTGAACCAGGGTCTCCTGTATTGCAGGCAGATTCTTTACCAGCTGAGCTATCAGGGAAGCCCTGAAGTATGAACTGAAGCATGCTGCAAAGCATTAAAAAAAAAAAAAAAAAAAAAAAACCCACTGAGGAAGTTCACAATCATGGGACAGATTCCAGGGTAAAAAGTGTGTTGGGGTCTGTGGCTTGAGAAAAAGTTTAGTTCTAATTTTAGAGCTAGGGCTTCCCTGGTGGCTCAGTGCTAAAGAACCCACCTGCCAATGCAGGAGACATGGGTTCAATCTTAGGGTCAGGAAGATCCCCTGGAAAAGGAAACGAAAATCAACTCCAGTATTTTTGCCTAGGAAATATCATGGACAGAAGAGCCTGGCAGGCTGCAGTTCATGGGGTCACAAAGGAGTCAGATATGACTTAGTGACTGAACAACAATTTTAGAGTCAGGTAAAGAATTTTCCACTTGGAATTATAAAATGGACTTGATCTTGATATTAGACATAATGTCTATGATCATCTCCCAAAAGGATGGATAAAATCCTTTTATTGAACTGTATATTCAATGAAATAAATAATTACATGACTTCAAAAACACATTTTCATATGTGTAGAACCCACCAATAATTATTTGGCATAAAGCTGGATTCAAATGATTTTGTCCACCTCCTCTTTTTTCAGATCAATACATTTTTTCAGAATGCTTAATGACTTGCAGCAAAGGAAAAGCACACAGGTTTCTGGTGATGATAGAATTGAACATTCATGGGAGGCAGAAAGGGCTGCCAAAGGAAAACAAATTGATAAGTTAGCCTCAGAAACTGACAAAGGATTAATCTCCAAAATATATAAGCAGCTCATACAGTTCAATGTCACAAAAACAAACAGCACAATCAAAAAATGTGCAGAAGACCTAAACAGGCATCTCTCCAAAGAAGACATAGGGATTACCAACAAACACATGAAAAGATGCTCAACAGCACTCATTTCAGTTCAGTTCAGTCGCTCAGTCATATCCGACTCTTTGCGACCCCATGAATTGCAGCACGCTAGGCCTCCCAGTCCATCACCAACTCCTGGAGTTCACTCAGACTCACGTCCATTGAGTCAGTGATGCCATCCAGCCATCTCATCCAAATGAAAATCAAAACTACAGTGAGGTATCACCTCACACCTATCATAATGACCCTCATCAAAAAAACTACAAGCAATGAATGCTGGACAGGATGTGGAGAAAAGAGAATCTTGCTGTACTCTTGTTGGGAATGTAAATTGGTACAGTTACTGTGGAGGACATTATGAAGATTCCTTAAGAAACTAGGAATAAAACTCACATATGACCTAGCAATCCCACTACTGGACATACACCTTGAGAAAACTACAATTCAAAATGACACATGGATCCCAATATTCATTGCAGCAGTATTTACATTAGCCAGGACATGGAAGCAACTTAGATGTCCATCAACAATGAATGGATAAGGAGGTTGTGGTACATATATACAAAGGGATATTATTCATCCATAAAAAGGAACAAATTTAAGTCAGTTATAGAGAGGTAAATGAGTCTAGAGCCTCATGCAGAGTGAAGTAAGTCAGAAAGAGAAAGTCAAGTATGGTGTGAAGTGAGGTGAAAGTTGCTCAGTTGTGTCCTACTCTTTGAGAGCCTATGGACTATACAGTCCATGGAATTCTCCAGGCCAGATTGGGTAGCATTTTCCTTACCCATATTTATGAAATTTAGAAAAATAGTTTGATGATGATGAACCTATTTGCAGAGAAGAAATGGGGACATAGATGTAGATAACAGACTGGTGGACACAGGTGGGAAGGAGAGGGTGGGGCAAATTGAATAAGTAACTTTGACATATAAACACTATCACATGGAAAATAGGTATCACTTGGGAAGCTGCTGTATAACACAGGGGGCCCAGCCTGATGCTCTGTGATGACTTTGGGGGGTATGGCAGAGACCACCACAATATTGTAAAGTAATTGTCCTCCAATTAAAAAAGAAAAGAAACTCCTCTCCATTCTTGGCTTTGGGTTTCTTATCCATAGAAACAGCCTTCCTGAGGGAAGTTTTGTTACCAAGTCCAAGCTTGCTCTGCATGCTGCCCAATGGCCAATGAATTGAAGACAAGGTGCTGAGGCAAGAAAAACAACTTTATTTGGAGAGCTGACTGACCAAGTAGATGGCTGACTAATGTTCTCAAAATAACCATCTCATCAGAGTGTGGATGTCAGGTATTTTACAGATCAGAGATGGGGAGGTGAGGAAACAGGGTAAAAAGGTCATTAACATTGCAAATAGCTCCTAAAATGACAAGCCACAGGCAGTTCAGTTCAGTCGCTCAGTCGCGTCCAACTCTTTACGACCCCATGAATTGCAGCACGCCAGGCCTTCCTGTTCATCACCACCTCCCGGAGTTCACTCAGACTCACGTCCATCGAGTGCGTGATGCCATCCAGCCATCTCATCCTTGGTCGTCCCCTTCTCCTCCTGCCTCCAATCCGTCCCAGCATCAGAGTCTTTTCCAACGAGTCAACTCTTCTCATGATGTGGCCAAAGTACTGGAGTTTCAGCTTTAGCATCATTCCTTCCAAAGAAATCCCAGGGTTGATCTCCTTCAGAATGGACTGGTTGGATCTCCTTGCAGTCCAAGCCACAGCCAGGGTATGTGTTAATTTTTTCCTTCCTGTCATCCCCAGGTGGATAGGGTTCTGAACAAAGACACTTTAACATTCAGGCAGAGGGGCAGGATTTTCTCAGAATGGCCATTGTGTGTTATTATAATCACAAAAGCAAGACAAAGAAAGTTCCAGCATTAAGTCTGAACTGGCTTTTCCCTGCAACATTTTCACAGAAGACTGTTTTCACAGAATGTTAGTAGTACCTGTATAGTTGTCACATGCATCTAGAGAAAACTAGGGGTAGACAAAGGTGTTGTTGGTACGGTTCCCCACACCTGATGTGTGTGACCTCATGTGGCTGGAAACTGCTTCACATCAAATTCACACACCTGCCCAGGAAATTCCCCTCTGAGACATAGTATGCGGTGTCTCCCAAACTTTCAAAATAAGATTATTTTGAAATAATCTTCATTCATTTGGAATAGGCTTTGTTCAGCTTCCATGAACTTCCCTGAGTTTTGAAGGGCAGTTTCAAATTGATGCTAATCAGGGAAGAGAGGGGATACAGAGAGAAGGGAGAAGCAATCAAGAAACAATAGTACAACCTTGGGGCAGGGTCCTGGTTCCCCCTCAAGGGATACACAATATCTTTTGAGAGATATCTCTGAGATGTTTTGTACCTACGGAAACACATACCAGGTGAAAGAAGTTAACTATGCTGCTCACAAGCACATAGACACTAGACCAGTTGGAACCAGAAGGTTAATGATGCTGACTACAGATTACCTCACAAGCAACCAAGCAAAAGACTGTTCACAATTTTGAATTATTACTATAAATTGCCTCACTACACTCTCCAGGTCAGTTCAGTTCAGTTCAGTCGCTCAGTCATGTCCAACTTTATGTGATCCCATGGACTGCAGCACACCAGTCTTCCCTGTCCATCACCAACTCCATGAGCTTGCTCAAACTCATGTGCATTGAGTCAATGATACCATCCAACCATCTCATCCTCTGCTGTCCCCTTCTCCTCCTGCCTTCAATCTTTCCCACCATCAGGGTCTTTTGCAGTGAGTCAGTTCTTTGCATCAGGTGGCCAAACTATTAGAGTTTCAGCTTCAGAACCAGTCCTACCAATAAATAATCAGGACTGGTTTCCTTTAGGATTGAATGATCTCTTTGCAGTCCAACAGACTCTCAAGAGTCTTCTCCAACACAAAAGTTCAAAAACATCAGTTCTTCAGTGCTCAGCTTTCTTTATGGTACAACTCTCACATCCATACTCGACTACTGGAAAAACCATAGCTTTCACTAGACAGACCTTTGTTGGTAAAGTGATGTCTCTGCTTTTTAATATGCTGACTAACTTGGTCATAGTTTTTCTTCCAAGGAGCAAGTGTCTTAATATCATGGCTGCAGTGACTGTCCACAGTGACTTTGGAGCCCCAAAATAAAGTCTTTCACTGTTTCCATTGTTTCCCCATCAACTTGCATGAAGTGATGGGGCCAGATGCCATGATCTTAGTTTTTTGAATGTTCAGTTTTAAGCCAGCTTTTTCACTCTCCTCGTTCACTTTCATCAAGAGGCTCTTTAGATCCTCTTCACTTTCTGCCATAAGGGTGGTGTCATCTGCATATCTGAGGTTATTGATATTTCTCCTGGCAATCTTGATTCCAGCTTGTGTTTCAGACAGCCTGGCGTTTCACATGATGTACTCTGCATATAAGTTAATTAAGCAGAGTGACAATATACATTTCTGAAGCCTTGATGTACTCCTTTCCCAATTTGGGACTGGTCTGTTGTTTCATGTCCAGTTCTAACTGTTGCTTCTTGACCTGCATACAAGTTTTTCAAAAGGCAGGTCAGGCTGTCTGGTATACCCATCTCTTTCAGAATTTTCCATAGTTTATTGTGATCCACACAGTCAAAGGCTTTGGCATAGTCAATTAAGCAGAAGTAGCTGTTTTTCTGGAATTCTCTTGCATTTTCAATGATCCAGCGGATGTTGACAATTGGATACCTGGTTCCTCTGCCTTTTCTAAATCCAGCTTGAACATCTGGAAGATCTCCATTCATGTGCTATTGAAACTTCACTTGGAGAATTTTGAGCATCACTTTGCTAGCATGTGAGATGAGTGTAATTGTGTGGTAGTTTGAACATTTTTTGCCATTGCCTTTCTTTGAGATTGGAATGAAAACTAAGCTTTTACAGTCCTGTGGCCACTGCTGAGTTTTCCAAATTTGCTGGCATATTGAGTGCAACTCTTCTTGCTATTCTTTGGAACTCTGCATTCAGAAGCTTATATCTTTCCTTTTCTCCTTTGCTTTTTGCCTCTCTTCTTTTCACAGCTATTTGTAAGGCCTCCCCAGACAGCCATTTTGCTTTTTTGCATTTCTTTTCCATGGGGATGGTCTTGATCCCTGTCTCCTGTACAATGTCACAAACCTCATTCCATAGTTCATCAGGCACTCTATCTATCAGATCTAGGCCCTTAAAACTAGTTCTCACTTCCGTTGTATAATCATAGGGGATTTAATTTAGGTCATACCTGAATGGTCTAGCGGTTTTCCCTGCTTTCTTCAATTTAAGTCTGAATTTGGTAATAAGGAGTTCATGATCTGAGCCACAGTCAGCTCCTGGCCTTGTATAGAGCTTCTCCATCTTTGGCTGCATAGAATATAATCAATCTGATTTCAGTGTTGACCATCTGGTGATGTCCATGTGTAGAGTCTTCTCGTGTTGTTGGAAGAGGGTGTTTGCTATGACTAGTGCATTTTCTTGGCAAAATTCTATTAGTCTTTGCCCTGCTTCATTCTGCATTCCAAGGCCAGATTTGCCTGTTACTCCAGGTGTTTCTTGACTTCCTACTTTTGCATTCCAGTCCCCTATAATGAAAAGGACATCTTTTTTGGGTGTTAGTTCTAAAAGGTCTTGTAGTTCTTCATAAAACCCTTCAACTTCAGCTTCTTCAGCGTTACTGTTTGTGGCATAGACTTGGATAACTGTGATATTGAATGGTTTGCCTTGGAGACAAACAGAGATCATTCTGTTGTTTTTGAGATTGCATCCAACTACTGCATTTTGGACTCTTTTGTTGACCATGATGGCTACTCCATTTCTTCTGAGGGATTCCTGCCCGCAGTAGTAGATGTAATGGCTATCTGAGTTAAATTCACTCATTCCAGTCTATTTTAGTTCGCTGATTCCTAGAATGTCGACGTTCACCCTTGCCATCTCTTGTTTGACCACTTCCAATTTGCCTTGATTCATGGACCTGACATTCCAGATTCCTATGCAATATTGCTCTTTACAGCATTGGACCTTGCTTCTATCACCAGTCACATCCACAACTGGGTATTGTTTTTGCTTTGGCTCCATGCCTTCATTCTTTCTGGAGTTATTTCTCCACTGATCTCCAGTAGCATATTGGGCCCCTAATGACCTGGGGAGTTCCTCTTTTGGTATCCTATCATTTCAAATTGTTCATGGGGTTCTCAAGGCAAAAATACTGAAGTGGCTTGCCATTCCCTTCTCCAGTGGACCATGCTCTGTCAGACCTCTCCACCATGACCCGCCCATCTCAGGTTGCCCCGCAGGCATGGCTTGGTTTCATTGAGTTAGACAAGGCTGTGGTCCTAGTGTGATTAGATTGACTAGTTTTCTGTGAGTATGGTTTCAATGTGTCTGCCCTCTGATGCCCTCTTGCAACACCTACCATCTTACTTGGGTTTCTCTTACCTTGGGCATGGGGTATCTCTTCATGGCTGCTCCAGCAAAGCACAGCTGCTGCTCCTTACCTTGGATGAGGGGTATCTCCTTACTGCCGCTGTTCCTGACTTTCAACGTGGGATAGCTCCTCTAGGCCCTCCTGCGCCTGCGCAGCCACCACTCCTTGGAAAGCTCCTCTCAGCCGCAGGCCCTGGCCTCGGGCTCGGGGTGCTCCTCAGGGTCACCGCCCCTGGCCTTGGGAGCGAGGTGGCTTCTCCCGGCCACCTCTGACCTTGGACGCAGGGTGTCTCCTCCCGGCCGCCCCTGACCTCAGACACGGGGTAGCTCCTCCCGGCCACCACTGACCTCGGATACAGGGTAGCTCCTCTCAGCCATTCCTGTGCCATTGCAGCCTGGCACTCTAGGCCGCTGCCCCTGACCAAGTGGGCCTTAGAAAGTATCAATACGAACAAAGCTAGTGGAGATGATGGAATTCCAGTTGAGCTATTTCAAATCCTGAAAGATGATGCTGTGAAAGTGCTGCACTCAATGTGCCAGCAAATTTGGAAAACTCAGCAGTGGCCACAAGACTGGAAAAGGTCAGTTTTCATTCCAATCCCAAAGAAAGGAAATGCAAAAGAATGCTCAAACTACCGCACAAATGCACTCATCTCACATGCTAGTAAAGTACTGCTCAAAATTCTCCAAGCCAGGCTTCAGCGATACATGAACCATGAACTTCCAGATGTTCAAGCTGGTTTTAAAAAAGGCAGAGGAACCAGAGATCAAATTGCCAACATCCGCTGGATCATGGAAAAAGCAAGAGAGTTCCAGAAAAACATTTATTTCTGCTTTATTGACTACGCCAAAGTCTTTGACTGTGTGGATCACAATAAACTGTGGAGAATTCTTCAAGAGATGGGAATACCAGACCACCAAACCTGCCTCTTGAGAAATCTGTATGCAGGTCAGGAAGCAACAATTAGAACTGGACATGGAACAAAAGACTGGTTCCAAATAGGAAAAGGAGTATGTCAAGGCTGTATATTGTCACCCTGCTTATTTAACTTATATGCAGAGTACATCATGAGAAATGCTGGACTGGAGGAAACACAAGCTGGAATCAAGATTGCTGGGAGAAATATCAATCACCTCAGATATGCAGATGACATCACCCTTGCGGCAGAAAGTGAAGAGGAGCTAAAAAGCCTGTTGATGAAAGTGAAAGAGGAGAGCGAAAGAGTTGGCTTAAAGCTCAACATTGAGAAAACTGAGATCATGTCATCCCATCCCATCTCTTCATGGGAAATAGATGGGGAAACAGTGGAAACAGTGTCAGACTTTATTTTTTGGGGCTCCAAAATCACTGCAGATGGTGATTGCAGCCATGAAATTATAAGATGCTTACTCCTTGGAAGAAAAGTTATGACCAACCTAGATAGTATATTCAAAAGCAGAGACATTACTTTGCCGACTAAGATCCGTCTAGTCAAGGCTATGGTTTTTCCTGTGGTCATGTATGGATGTGAGAGTTGGATTGTGAAGAAGGCTTAGCGCCAAAGAATTGATGCTTTTGAACTGTGGTGTTGGAGAAGACTGTTGAGAGTCCCTTGGACTGCAAGGAGATCCAACCAGTCCATTCTGAAGGAGATCAACCCTGGGATTTCTTTGGAAGGAATGATGCTAAAGCTGAAACTCCAGTACTTTGGCCACCTCATGGGAAGAGTTGACTCATTGGAAAAGACTCTGATGCTGGGAGGGATTGAGGGCAGGAGGAGGAAGGGACGACCGAAGATGAGATGTCTGGATGGCATCACCGACTCAATGGACGTGAGTCTGAGTGAACTCCGGGAGATGGTAATGGACAGGGAGGCCTGGCGTGCTGCAATTCATGGGGTCGCAAAGAGTCGGACACGACTGAGTGACTGAACTGAACTGAACTGAACTGACTGAGTGAATCACTTTCACAGCATCATCTTTTAGGATTTGGAATAGCTCAACTGGAATTTCATCACCTCCTCTACCTTTGTTCGTAGTGATACTTCTCTGGTGGCTCAGTTGATAAGGAATATGCCTGCAATGCAGCAGACCCTGGTTTGATTCCTGGGGGTCACAAAGATTCCCTGGAGAAGGGACAGGCTACCTGGTCCAGTCTCCTTTGGCTTCCCTGGTGGCTCGGAGGGTAAAGAATGCACTGCATTGTTGCTGCATGCGGGCTTTTCTCCAGTTGTGGCAAGCAGGAGCTACACTTCCTTGTGGCACGTGGGCTTCTCCATACAGGTCAGGACACAGTTTTGAGGGCATTAGCCAGCTTTGGCCCCCTTTGCCTGGCAAAGCAATAAAGCTCTTCTCTTCCACTTCACCCAAAACTCTTGAGATTCAATTTGACACTTGTGTATGGAAGCTGAATTTTACCTATTAATACAACAATCATTCAAAATCTTCCCATGATGAGGGGACCTGGAGGACCAGGCATGATGAGGTCAGTGTTTTCGACACCTTGTGATCAACGCCCACTTGGAGTCAGTGAGGTGCTCTCATGCCCTCATACCAGAGACAAGGAAGCGCCAGGATTTACTTTTTAGTCTTAATTACCCAGAAGCTTCTAATGCTTTGTTCAACATAGTTGGACATTATTTGAACAACTAATGCTTTGTCAGACTCGCAATCTGTTTCATAATTTATTTCTTGGTTTTCTCTATTCTGTACACTTTTTAGATATTTCTTCTATTCATTAATTCTTAAGCTGTGTGTAACATGCTGCTTCATACACTGAGTATTAATTATTTTCTTTCTAGAAGTACTTTTACTTTAAAAATCTGCCTTTCTTTTTCATAGTATTTTGTTCTTTCATGTTTTCCAATTTCATCTTGTATGCCTTTAATCTTTTAAAAATATTTTATAGTGTTTATTTTGTAGTTTTATCACGACATTTTCAAGAGTCTAACTTTACAGTTTTTGACTTCCATTCATGGTGAGTTGTTTCCTTCTGTGCTTTATAACTGTATACTGTGAGTTCATCAGTGGCAGTATTTTATGTATAGGAATCATGTGAAAACATGACTCCCCAAATAAGGCTTACGTACACTTCTTGCAAGAAATCCCATATAAATGTTCCCTAAAATGATTTGTATGTTAATTTCTCAGCTTGGAAATTTCTATATTTCTCCAACAAAACAAATTTGAACCCCAAACACATGATAGTTGAAGAAAGAATGATACAAGTTCTAAGGCATGCATTTTCTTCACTCAGAGATCAGACTAAGGTCGACTAAGGCTTTCACTGAGGGTAGCATATTTACATTTCAGGTTTGATATGTGTGAATCTCAGTTTCAAATATGCACCTGTCTGCAGCCTAAAGACATTCCTCTTCTCCTTATCTGGATCAGTATTATAGCCAAAGCCCTGAATTACAAACAATAGCAGCAACTTTTCACAGGCTGAGCTACTGAATCACAGCTCACTTTCCATGTTTGTCATATACTTTTCAGTTCCCTGTAAATTGCCTCATATTTTCACTTTGCCTTTTTTTTTCCTAAAGAAAAACATCAATTTAAATAGTGTTTGTTAGGCTTTATCCTGTATCTTCCTTGTTGAGGAAAGACAGGGTTTCCTAGACTTATATTCTACATAATTGTAAGAAGAGTAACTTCTGTTTCATTAATATTTATTGATTTAGACTCACTTTGGAAACAAATCTAAAGGCACTGTGTAAATGTGCTCTCTTTGGAGGTAATAGACCTAGATTTAAATTCAATGTCTGACACACATCCATTGTTTGTTCTTAACCTTACTGAACCCCAGTTACTTCCTTTTTTAATTAAAATGATAAATATTTTCTTTATTGGTTAGTTGGTTCAGTTGCAGAAAAAAATAAATTTTAACTGCAAGGAATTTCACAAAGAGAAGTTACATGCTTACAGAAAGTGTCGGCAGAGTAAGAGGGCCTGGCTCTCGACTTGGCCTCTGGAATTGACGCCCAGAAAGGGAGAAACGGCCACTCAGTCGAGCCTCTGCCTTCAGGAGGCATGATGTTCACTGTGGGCAGGATGACAAAGCTGCTTCACTGCAACGCAGCTACGATGTACCTGCCAGTCCTTACGTGCAAAACCCAAGCCCGATGGACACCGTCGGCCTTGCCTCTGGACATCAGCTAGTGATTAGCCACTAGAAGGCAGCTGATGACAGTGCCAACAGCATCCACACCATTGCTCTTTCTTGACATTTTCAAGAATCTAACCTTACAGTTTATTGCGTCTTTTGACTTCCATTCATGGTGAATTGTTTCCTTCTGTATACTGTGAGTTCATCAGTGGCAATATTTTATCTATGGGAATCATGTGGAAGGACTTCTGACTGGAATAGTAAATCACATTCAGAGCTCTATCTGCAGTAGAACATGAGATGCAGCTTTCTAGGATCTGCAGGAGAGGATGCTGAGAGAACCAGCTCATGATATTCACCCAAGGCTTATGAGAAAACACATGTGGAGTGCTTGGCACTGACCCTGGCAGATAGCAAGTGTCCCTTTAGCTCCTGGTGCCCTGAGTGCTTCAAGGCCATTGCCCAGTGAGGCAGAGTTCGTGCCACCCCAAGTTTCCCCAGCTGTGAACAGACGGAGCTCACTCACTCACTCAGGCAGGTGCTAATTTCACCAAAACTTGATTGCTCTTCTGAAAACAGACCTTAAATACTGATTTAGGAATTGATCCCACGAGTTTCCTCCATGGGCCCAACATTTGGCCAGTCAGACAGGGATTAATGCACCAACTCTCGCAGCTGCAGTGTCAACTCTGAGGGCTGTCACTGAGTCCAAAATACAGGAAGCACCATTGTTCCGGGTGATGCCCACCAACAGCAGTCCAAAGCACAGAGCAGCATGGTGCCTGCTTTCCCAGGACATGAAGCTCTCTAGGCTCCCTGGGTGTCCCTGAGCAGCACTGGCCAGATCAAGGTCAGGCTCCTCAGCTGGAGCCATCTTTCCCTCCTGTTGCTGTGAAATGCTGCCCCCAACACCTCCCTCTGCTAATGATGTATTCTGCATTATATATAATGTGTAGGTTTGCATGAAGACAAAAGGAAGCATAAACACTCTAGGTGAAGGTACTTGATACAAAAGAAATAAAATAATATAACATTTTAAATAAAATAAATCTTCCTCAAATACCCTTTTCTTAACACTGCAAAGTATATGTCTGCAAATTATTATTAATAGGCCAGTTAGACAATTATGTATGTGGATGTTTATTCAATTATACTCTGACGTGCTTCAGTTTAGGAGAATTTTAAGTGGACAAGGGGCCAAAAAGAAGAAGAGGCTTCTCTGTTGCATAACCAGCTCATCTGGGACCCACATCCATGGCTATGGAATTCAGGACTGTCACAGCGAGTCCTCTGGTTCAAGATTTCCATGTTCATCTTACCTAATTGCCAGAGTGACCCCTGAGGCTGTCACAGGCTACTTGTCTGATAGTTTCATTTGTTCCTGGAGAGAGCTGCAAGCCTGGACATTTTAAGGTAGATCTTGTTTCATTTGGGTGCGATAGCATCCATTAGAGGTCTGGGTCCCAGAAATCAATATCATCCTTATAAAAATATCAGAATTAATGACAAAAATGATGAAAAATAAGGCACAGATGTGTGTTTTACAAAGATGTATTTTTGAATTGTGGTGCTGGAGTAGACTTTTGAGAGTCCCTTGGACAGCAAACCAGTCAATCCTAAGGAAATCAACCCTTAATACTCTTTGGAAGGAGTGATGCTAAAGCTGAAGCTCCAATACTTTGCCACCTGATGCAAAGAACTGACTTGTTGGAAAAGATCCTGATGATGGAAAGGTTGAAGGCAAACGGAGAAGGTGGTGGCAGAGGGTAAAATGGTTAGATAGCATCATTGAGTCAATGAACATGAGTTTGAGCAAACTTTAGAAGACAGTGAAAGACAGGGATGTGCTGCTGTCCTTGGGATCACAAAGAGTTGGACCTGACTTATCAACCAAACAATAATTATAATGGCTTTATGGAAAAATATTCGATATATGTATATCACCATCTCATGGGGCACATGGGCTCCTGCTTGCAATGCACTGGCTGGAGTTTCTTATAACAAGCTTGAGGAAATAGGACTCCAGATGATTTCTCTTCTTCCTTGGAAATCTATATTGAGCTTCCATTCAAAATCAAGATCATCTCTGTAAATCTTCTCTTTGCTAGATGGGTGTTCTCCTCTGTTCTAAAATAAGGGAGCAATGGCAAATGCTCCGCAGACATATTTCCATCTAGCTTCTTCTGAAATGTTTAACTCTGAGCACATTTGCATCTTTGCTGGGGATCCTTTTAGTGTGTCCAATGACTCCAACATTAGCACCACAAGCCATACTTGTCAACATTACAAAGTTTCTAAGAGACATGGGCAAGCCAGGTCAAGGACCACCAGCTCAGAATCCCCTGGGAATGAGTGCCTTGTTAAACTGAGAGGAAGTAAAAGCTGGATATAAGTGTCACTTTCTATTTGGTTTCAATTCTTATTTTGTTCATCTTATTTTTCCTCACTGAGGAAACTTTCTAATTGTAATAATAGATATTTGTTAAACAAAAAATGTACTAGGTATGAATAGACATTTTACCAAAGAAGACATGCAAATGGCCAAAAAGCACATGAAAATTTGCCCAAAACTACTAATCATTAGGGAAATGTCAATCAAAACTTAACTGGAATATTATTAATAACTTACACCCAATAGGGTAATTGTTAAACAAAATAGCAACAACAGAAAATAAGTGTTGGTGAGGATGCAGAGAAATTGGAATCCTCATGCATTGCTGATGGGAATGAAAAATGGGAGAAAGTGAAAGTGAAAATCGCTCAGTCATGTCTGACTCTTAGGGACCCCATGGACTATACAGTCCATGGAATTCTCCAGGCCAGAATACTGGAGTGGGCAGCCTTTCCCTTCTCCAGGGGAACTTCCCAACCCAGGGATCAAACCCAGGTCTCCCACATTGCAGGCGGATTCTTTGCCAGTTGAGCCACAAGGAAAGAGCCACTATGGAAAAGTGTTGTAGCTCTTCAAAAAATTAAATACAGAATTACCATTTTATCTGGCATTACCACTTCTAAGCAATTATCCAGGAGAGGTGAAAGCAGGGACTCAAGAAGATATTTATACACCCATTGCATGGTAGCATTACACAAAAATCAAAAAGTGGAAACAATCCAAATGGTCATGAACTGATGATTAGATAAACAAAATGTGGTCTACCCATACAATGGAATATTATTAAGTCTTCAAAAAGAAGGCAATTTTAGCACAGGTGAAGACACTATACCCGGTAACAAAAATCAGATACAAAAGAGCAAATATTGAATAATTCCACTTACATAAGTATCGGGAGCCACGTTAGGCATTACTGACAAAATGGAGGCATGGCCCTAACCCCCTCCCTTTGTTCCGCAGGCACAGACCCGGAATGAAGGAGTTAGGCTTTATGATTCTGACTTGCTTTTCCCTTTCCTCGGCTGAGTTGACTGAAAGGAATATTAAGGTGCTTATCGTTTTTGAGAGGAGCATGAGAAGGCACAAAGCCTTCTGCAGCTGTGCTCAGAGAATAAAGTTAGTCACTGACATTTGTTCAAGTACTTTTACAAAAGAGTGTTCCAGGGTAAGCAGTCAGGCCACAGCTTGAGGCTATGGGAGGGATTGCTATCTGAAGCCTATTTGTAAGGAAAGTGTTTGTGGCAAAAGATTTTGCTGAATTTAGGTCTTAGGAATGATTAAAATAGTTAGAAGCTAAAGATTAAATGAATGGTGCAATGTTAGCATGTTCTACTATAGCTTATAGAAATTAGGAACTTCAGAGATATTATTAGCTAGAAGCCCTTTCTAAGAAATAGTGAGCTTAGGATATTAGGGGCAAACAGGACTTAGAAAGATAAGAAATAAACTGAGGAATGTGGTATGCAGCCCAGACATTGGCATGAGTTACAATGTATTCACAAGGACACATGAGGAAAAGTAGATAAGAGAATCGCTGAGGCAGAAACTCCTTTTGAGGGGCAACAATGATTTATGGAGACAACAAATCTGGGTCAGTGGGAACAGAAAATATCAAAACTCTGACCTAATGCTTTTGTAAAAGTATAAAAGAGAATCATAAGCTTTAAATAAACAGGCAGTCCAAGAAAACTGAGAGGCTGCCTCAGTTTCTCACCAACACTGCTCACCCCTTCAGGTTGAATCCCTGGCTGCTGGAGCTGGACTCCGGCATGTGAGGTACCCTAGAGAAGGCAAATTCATAGAAAGTAGAATGCTGGTTGCTAGGGACAAGGAGGAGGAGCTTTTGAGAAGTTGTTATTTAGGTAGAGTTTGGGAAGAACAAAAAGATCTAGAGATGGATAATAGTTTCACAACAATGTGAATGTAATTTAAAAAGCAGTTAAGAGGGTAAAATTTGTATTGTTGCTGTTCAGTCACCAAGTTGTGTCCAATTGCAGCATATCAGGTTTCCCTGTCCCTCACCATCTTCAGGAGTTTGCCCAAGTTCATGTCCATTGGATAGGTGATGTCATCCAACCATCTCATCTTCTGTCGCCCTCTTCTCCTTTTGCCTTCAATCTTTCCCATCACCAGCGTGTCTTTTAATGAGTTGGCTCTTTGCATCTGGTGGCCAAAGTATTGGAACTTCAGCTTCAGTATCAGTCCTTCCCATGAATATCCAAGGTTGATTTCCTTTAGGATTGACTGGTTTTACCCCTCAATGTTCAAGGGACTCTCAGGAGTCTTCTCCAGCACCGCAGTTCAAAACATCAATTCTTCAGCACTCTGCTATCTTTATAGTCCAACTGTCACATCTGTATGACTACTGGAAAGACCATAGCCTTGACTATATGAACCTTTATTGGCAAAGTGATGTCTTTGCTTCTTAACATGCTGTCTATATTTGTCATAGCTTTCCCGCCAAGGAACAATCATCTAATTTCATGGCTGCAGTCACTATCTGCAATGATTTTGGAGCCCAAGAAGAGGAAATCTGTCACTACTTTCAGCTTTTCCTCTTCTACTTGACATGAAGTGATGGGCCCACATGCCATGATGTTAGTTTTTTTTAAATTAGTTTTAAGCCAGCTTTTTCAATCTCCTCCTTCACCCTCATTAAGAGATTCTTTAGTTCTTCTTTGCTTTCTGCATTAGAGTGGTATCATCTAAATATCTGTTTCTCCTGGCAATCTTGATTCCAGCTTGCAACTCATCCTGCCTGGCATTTCGAATCATGTGCTCTGTGTATAAGTTAAATAAACAAGGTTACAATAAACAGCCTTGTTGTATTCCTTTCTCAATGCTGAATCAGTCAGTTCTTCCACACAAGATTCTAATTGTTTCTTCTTGACCCCTATACAGGCTTCTCAGGAGACAAGTAAGATGGTCTGGTATTCCCATCTCTTTAAGAGTTTTCCTCTGCTTGCTATGATCCACACAGTCAAAGGCTTTAGCATAGTCAGTGAAGCAGGTAGATATTTTTCTGGATTTCCTTTGCTTTATCTATGATCCAGAGAATACCGACAATTTGACCTCTGGTTCCTCTGCTTTTTCTAAACCCTGTTTGAACACCTGGAAGTTCTCGATTCACGTAATGCTGAAGCTTAGCATGTAGGATTTTGAACACAACCTTGCTAGAGTGAGAGGTGAGTGCAACTGTCCAGTGGTTTGAACATTCTTTAGTTCTGTTCTTCTTGGGAATTGGGATGAGGGTTTACCTTTTCCAGTCCTGTGACCACTGCTGGGTTTTCCAAATTTGCTGATATATTGAGCACAGCACTTTAACAGCATCATTCTTTAGGATTTGAAATAGCTCAGCTGGAATTCCATCACCTCCACTAGCTTTGTTCATAGTGATACTTCCTAAGGCCCACTTGACTTCACACTCCAGGATGTCTGGCTCTAGGTGAGTGATCACACCATCATGGTTATCTGGGTCCTTAAGATCTTTTTTGTAAAGTTCTTCTGTCTATTCTTTTAATTTCTTCTTGATCTCTTCTGCTTCTATTAGGTCTTTACAATTTCTGTTCTTTATTTTGCCCATCTTTGGATGAAAATTTCCTTTGATGTTTCCAATTTTATTGAAATGATCTCTAGTTTTCCCCCTTCTGTTGTTTTCCTCTGTTTCTTTGTATTGTTCATTGAAGAAAGCCTTCTTGTATCTCCTTACTATTCTCTGGCACTCTGCATTTATTTGGGTGTACCTTTCCCTTTCTCCCTTTCTTTTCATGTCTCTTATTTCTTCAGCTATTTGTAAAGCCTCCTCAGACAACCACTTTGCCTTTTGCATTTCTTTTCCTTTGGGAGATTTTGTTCACTGTCTTTTGTACAATATTATGAACCTGTGTCCACAGTTCTTTAGGCAGTCTGTTTACTAGATCTATTCAAGGATCTGTTTACTAGATCCTTGAATCTATTCATCACCTCCACTGTATATTCATAGGGTATTTGATTTAAGTTGTACCTTACTGGCCTAGTGATTTTTCCTGCTTTCTTTAGTTTAAACCTAAATTCTGCTGTGAGGAGCCAATGATCTGAGCCACAGTCAGCTCTGAGTCTTGTTTTGCTGACCGTATACAGTTTCTCTATCTTTCGCTACAAAGAATGTAATCAATCTGATTTTGGTATTGACCATTTGGTGATGTCCATGTGTAACGTTGTCTCTTTTGTTGTTGATAAAGAGTGTTTGCTATGACCAGTGAGTTCTTTTGGCAGCATTTATATTATGCATATTTTACTAGTGAAAGAAATAGTTTTTTAGAGACATTATACTTAGTGGCTCTTATACCTTATCACCTTACTTGGAATTCTCCTAGAGTCTCTCCTCACAGGTGTCAATCAGTTTCATCTGTCAATCAGATGAGATGTGACATGCAGGTTGATGGCCCCAGCACTCACAATGGGTTATTGGACCCCCAGACATGTGCTCATAAAATCATAAACAAAAGCCAGTCAACAGCAACACTGCCATACTGTCGCAGGGTGCTCAGAGCACTCCCTTCTGACATTCAGACTGCAGACCTCTGTGCTTCTTGGAAAATGGGCCTCAGGTACTTGTGCCTATGCAAGAAGAAAACAAGTCTACAAGGCCAATTCTTGTGGAATGGGCCTAGTTATTTCGGTGTGTTGCTTTCATTTACTTAAAATGATGTTTAATAGGTATAACTTTCCCATCTTTGGTGGTTTCCTAAAGGTCCAAACACACTAATTAAGTGATGTGATTTTATTCACTCAAGTGTTATTAACTACTACAATGCAAGAGAATCTTAAAAGGCAAGTTTCACATCCTATTCTCAAGTCCACTTCCCCCTACACTGAAATTCTCATCTTCTCTCCTCACTCTCTAATAAATTGGCCAGAAAGAAGAGATACATGAAAGAAGTCATCTAAAACCCAAACCAGAAAACCAGGTTCCCTGCAGCCAATGACCCACTGCACAGTACTTAGAGTTTAAAAGGTGAGATTATTCATTGCTGTTTGAAATTTTTTTCAGCCATTGTAGAGATTCTTTTTGTAGTTTTCAGTTTAGTTGCTCAGTCATTCTGACTCTTTGTGACCTCATGGACTGCAGCAAGCCAGGTTTCCTTGTCCATCACCAATTGCCAGACCTTGCTCAAACTCATGTTTGCTGTTGTTATTGAGGTAATATTGATTGAAAACATGTAAGTTACATGTGTACATCATAATATTTCTATTTCTGTATAGCCTACAACTACTACCCCCAATTTTTTACCTATTACATACAGTTGATTCCCTTTCCCCATTTCACCCTCCCATTTTCCTGCCCCTGTGTTAGCCAATACTCCGTTTTCTTTGTCTATGCATTTGTTTGGTTTGATTTGTTCATTTATTTTTGTTTCTTTATTTTTTAAATATTCCATGTATGAGTGAAAGAAATTGAAGATAACACAATTATTTGGAGATATATCATGTGCTCTTGTTTTGGAAGAACAAATATTGTTAAGATGACCATACTACCCAAAGCAATCAACAGATTCAATGCAAACCCCATCAAAATATCAAGGACATCTTTCACAGGAGTAGAACAAAAAAATTCTATATGAAATCAGAGAACACCCCAGAACAATTTTGAGAAAAAAGAACAGAGTTGGAAATATCACACTCCCTAATTTCAAACTGTACTACAAATTCATAATAATCAAAACAGCATAGTATTGAGACAAAAACAAACACATAAATCAATGGAACAGAATTGAGAGCCCAGCAATAAACCCACATATTTATGGGCAATTAATTTTTGACAGAGGAGGAAAAGACACACAATAGGGAAAGAATGATCTCTTCAATAAGTGGGGTTGGAAAAACTGGGGCTGCTACATTCAAACAAATGAAACTAGACTACCATCTCACACCATACACAGAGTGCTAATCTCTCAGCCATGTCCAAATGTTTGCAACCCCATGGACTGTAGCCCACCAGACTCCTCTGTCCATTCTCCAGGCAAGACTACTGGAATGGGTAGCCATTCCCTTCTCCAGGGGATCTTCCCAACCTAGAGAGTGAATCCAGGTCTCCTGCATTGCAGGCACATTATTTACCATTTGAGCCACTAAATTAAAGAATTGAATGTAAGAACTGAGGCCATAAAACCCCCAAAAGAAAACAGGCAGTACACTGTTTGACATTGGTCTTAGCAATATCTTTCTACATATGTCTTCTCAGGCAAAGGAAGCAAAACAAAAATAAGCAACTGGGACTACATCAAACTAAAACACTTCTGCATAGTAAAGGAAACCATTAATAAAAGGAAAGACAGCCTACTAAATGGGAGAAGATATTTTCAAAAATATATCCCGTAAGAGGATAACATTCCAAAATATGTAAAGAACTCATGCAACTCAAAAAAAAAAAAAAACAATCAGGTAGGAGTCAAGGTTGGAGAATAAAAGGACAGGAATACTCACAAGTACATCAAGGATATATCTACAAATAGAAAAATTCTCAGAGATAACCTGTTGAATACTAGTGGAAGACCTTGGAAACCTAAAACAAGAAAAGTTCCTACACAACCAGGTAAGACAAAAGAAGAAGAAGAAGAGGAAATGGGAAAGGACCAGTACCAGTGGTAGGGAACTGAAAGTGAGGAGAAATTCCCACTCTCAGAAAAGCCCATTCACAGCAAGGAAACCAGCAGGGCAGAAAGAGACCTTAGGGGGATCGAAGGGAAACAGTAACTGGCCTGTGGAAGGCAGGGATCAATAAGAAGGGCATGACATGCCACTGCCCTTCACACCCAGTCTGAGTCGTGTGTCTTCTGGTGCAGAGGACAGGGGGAGGAGGGTGCTGGTTACTATAAAGTGGGGTTCAGATAAAGGACCCAGGAAGGGAGCAGTTTCTGGCTGTGAAGAGTTGCCCTGAAGGACAGGAATAAGGTGCTCCACAGCCGGAATGTTTTCTGAAGAAACCAAGGGCACAAACAGAAGCAAGTTGCCATTACTGAGTGGTGCACAAAGCACGTTGCGACCCCCTTCCCCATCCTCCGGCCTCTTGCCTCCGTGAGGACAGGGAGGGTCTCCCCATTGAGCAGGCTTGCCTGCCCCTCAGGCCAAGGCTTCCTGGCCAGTGCAGGTTCCAGAGTCCTAAGAGCCACCAGTGTCAAAACCTCCTCTGGAATCAGCCCTGGGCACCACAGCCTGAAATGGGAAGCCATCAGTGCTGGCAGAGGCTGAGTGCTAAAGTGTGGGGTTAGAAGAGTGGGCTCAGGGAGAGGACTGCTGTTGGCCTTGCAAAGGCAACCTAAGAGAATGAGAGTGAAAAGCTCCACATCTGCGAGGTGCTCCTAGAGGAAGCATGATCGCCTTGGAAATGAGGTTGAATGGTGCACAAGGGGCAGGACCACCATTACAATCCCCTACCTTCCCCCACTGCCCCTGCCTCTGCAGATACTGGGAGGATCTTCCACCAGAGTAAGCTTGTCCCAGCCTGTTGCATCTTTCTGCTGGTCTCTCTCACCACAGGCACTTCATGCATATCCTAGTTGTGGCTGCCTTATCCCTGACCAGCCTGAGCAAATAAGTGCCCCAATCCTCAGGAGAGCTTCAGTCAGCTGCTGCTTTTGCTCCCTCTCACCCGGGCAGGCACAACAAGGTCACCTACATGCAGAAATGGGGCCGAAAACAAAGCTGAGCCCCAGGGGCTATGCAATTAAGGAAGAAGTATGGAAACCTCTCTGTTCAACTGCACAAGCTGCAGATCGAATCCCCATGATCTGCCTAGTAAACCCTTGCATCTGTGAAATATCTGAATACACAAGTACTCCAACAGCTGAGAACAGGTTTATCTTTGGCAGGTGTGGACTTTCGGGGGCAAATTCATGAAGGAACTGGGCCAGGTCAGGGTCTGAGTTGTACCCACAGTGCCCACAATGGGTCCAGAGACATACCCAGAGACATTGGAGGGCCCACTGGGAAGGTGAGTGCTGGCTGTGGCTCACTGGGGGTAGTCAAAGACATTATCAATGGAGGCTTCAGGAAAATATTATTATTACTATTATATTTTTCTTTTTCTTTTCTTGTTTCACTTTGTTCTATTGGTATTATTTTGTATTATTTTTAAAGATTTTAATTTTTTTTTCCTTTTTCCTTTTTTCAAAAAATTTTAGTATATTTTTAAACATTTTCCAGTGTCACTCTACTTTTTTGTGCGTGCTTTTTTTTCTTGTTTTTCTTTTTATTCTTTAAAGATTTTTAAAATTGTTTTTGTGTATTTGTTTAACGTTTTCTTTTTTAAAAATTTTATTTTGCTTTCTGTTTTTTGTCCTGTACCTTGTGTTTGCTAGTTTTCTTTTCGTTGTTTGTTTTTGCTTTGGAGTTCCTTTGTTAGGTTGTCCTCTTGATTTTCTGGGCTTCCCAGGTGGCTCAGATGGTAAAGAATCTGCCTGCAATCAGGAGGCCTGAGTTCAATCGCTGGTTTGGGAAGATCCTCTGGAGAAGGGAATTGCACCCATTCCATTATTCTTGCCTGGAGATCCCATGGGCAGAGGAGCCTGGAGGACTACTATTGTCCATGAACTCACAAAGAGTTGGACATGATTGAGCAACTAATATTTTCTGCTTTTTCTTGATTTTCTATTTCCTTATTTTTCCTTCTCTTTATTTGGTTTTGCTTTTATAATTTGTCGGGTTTTGTTTACCTGTTCGTTTTCTTTTTTTGTTGTTGTTTCTTCTTTTCCTTTTTTCCCCTGGCCATGCCATGCACTTGTGGGATGTTGGTTCTCTGCCCAGGAGTTAGGCCTGAGCCTCAGAGTAAGAGTATCATGTCCAAGGCACTGGAATACCAGAGAATTCCCATACCCAGGCAATAAAAATCAGCATGAACTCTCCCAGAGGTCTCCATCTTGACACCAAGATATGCATGCTGCGTGCTCAATCACTTCAATCGTGTCTGACTCTTTGTGACCCTATGGACTGTAGCCCACCAGGCTCCTCTGTCCATAGGATTCTCCAGGCAAAAATACTGGAGTGGGTTGCTATGCCCTCCTCCAAGGGATCTTCCCAACCCAGGGATCAAACCTGCATCTCTTATGTCTCCTGATTTGGCAGGCAACAAACATAATGCCACCTGGGAAGACCTGACATGGCTCCACCCAAATGGGTGCAGGCTCCAGTGCCAGGGGCCACACACCAAACAAAGAGCAAAACAGGAACATGGCCCCAAGTATCAGCAGAAAGGTATACTAAGCTCACAGACACCCCAAAACACACCACTTGATGTGGCCTTGCCCATCAGAGGGACAAGACTCAGCTCCACCCACCAGAGTGCAGGTACTAATCCCTCTAGGAAGCCTACATAAACTGCTGGACAAAACTCTCCCAGCAGGGGACAGATAACAGAAGAAGGACTGCCACCCTGCAGCCTGTGAAAAGGAGACCACAGATGGAGTATGTCAGACAAAGTGAGACAGCAGAGACATATGTTACAGAATAAGGAGCCAGATAAAAATCCATAAAATTCAATAAATGAAGAGGAAATAGGCAATTCTGAAAAAGAATCCAGAGTAATGATAGTTAGAATAATCCAAGATTTCAGAAATAGAATGGAGGCCTGGATGAATAAGATACAAGAAATGTTTAACAAGGGCCTAGAAGAACTAAAGAACAAACATTGACGACCAGCACAATAACTGAAATGAAAAGTATACTAACAGGAATTAATAAGTGAATAACTGGGGAAGAAGAACAGATAAGTGAGCCAGAAAATAGAATGATGGAAATAACTGCCACAGAAAAGAATTCAGAAAAAGAATGAAAAGAAATAAGAAGAGTCTCAGACACCTCTAGGGCCACACTGAGTGCACCAACATTCAAATTATATGGGTTTCAGAGGAGGAAAAGAAAGTGAAAAAGTCTGAGAAAATATTTGAAGAAACTGTATTCAAAAAATTCCCTAAAATAAGAAAGAAAATATTCCTCCAAATCCAGGAAGCACAGGTCCTCATACAGGATAAACTCAAGGAGAAGCATGCCAAGACCTGTACTATCAAACTAATAAAAATTAAATACAAAGAAAAAGTGTTAAATTCAGCAAGAGAAAAACAATAAGTAACATACAAAGGAATGCCTGTAAGGTTATCAGCTGATTTTTCAAAGCACAAATTCTGTAGTACAGGAGGGAGTTTCAAGACATATTTAAAGAATGAATGGGAAAAACCTACAACCAAGATTACTCTACCCAGTAAGGATCTTGTTCAGAATCAGTGGCAAAATCAGAAGCTCTACAGACAAGCAAAAGCTAAGAGAATTCAACACGACCAAATCAGCTTTACAAAGAAAGCTGAAGGAAATTTTTCTAGGCAAGAAATGCCAGAGAAGAAAAGGATCAACAAAAACAAATCCAAAACTATTTAGAAAGGGATAATAAGAACATGCATGTTGATAACTATCTTAAATGGTAAATGGAAAATGCTCCAACCAAAAGACAGAGACTGATTGAATGGATATAAAAACAAGATTCATAATTATACTCAATACATAAGGCAATGCTAAGAGCCTAAAGAGGGAACATCAACAGTAACACAATGATAACAGGGAGAATTTAACACTCTATTCAAACCAATGGACAGACCATCCAGAGAGAGAATAAATAAGGAAACACAAGATTTAAATGATACAATAGACTGTGTGTGCGCTAAGTCACTTCAGCCATCTCCTACTCTGTGTGGTACTCTGTGTGGCCCTATGAACTGTAGCTTGCCAGGCCCCTCTGTCATGGAATTCTCCAGCCAAGAATATTTGAGTGGGTTGCCATGCACTTTCAGGGGATCTTCCCAACCCAATTGTCAAACCTATGTCTCTTCCATCCCCTGCATTGGCAGGCGGCTTCTTTACCACTAGTGCCACTTGGGAAGCACCACACAATAGACTAGGTAGACATAACTGACATTGATAGGACATTCTATCTAATAGCATCAGAATACAGTTTCTTCTCAAGTGCACAAAAAACATTCTCCAAGATATATCATACCTTGGTAATTCAAGCTTTGGTAAATTTAAGAAAATTAAAATTGTTTCAAGCATCATTTTGACCACAATGATATGAGATTAGAAATCAATTACGGGGGAAAAAATCTGTAAAAAACACAAGCACGTGGAGGCTAAAAAAATGCTACTAAATAACCAATGGATCACTGAAGAAATCAAAGAGGAAATCAACAAATACTTAAAAACAAATGACAATGAAAGCATGACAACCCAAGACCTGCCAGATGTAGCAAAAGCAGTTCTAGGAGGGAAGTTTATGACAATCCAGCTTCTGGAAACAAGACAAATCTCAAATAAACAAACCTCACCTTACACCTAAAGCAACTAGAAAAATAAGAAATAACAAACCCTACGTATTTAAATAGAAAAAAGTCATAAATATCACAGCAGAAACAAATGACTTAGAAACAAAGAAAACAACAGCAAAGATCAATGAAAATAAAAATTGATTCTTTGAGAAGATAAACAAAATTGATAAATCTTTATCCAGGCTCCTCAAGAAGAAAAGGGAGAGGACTCAAATCAATAAAATTAAAAATGAAAAAAGAAAATTTACAATCAACACCACAGAAATACAAAGACATACAAGACTACTACAAGCAACTATATGCCGAAAAATGGACAACCTGGAAGAAATGGACATATTCTTTAGAAAGATACAACTTTCTAAGACAGAGTGTGTGCTTTCTGCAACCCCATGGACTATAACCTACTAGGTTCCTATGCATGGATTTTTCCAGGCAAGAATACCAGAGCAGGTTGCCATTTCCTACTACAAGGGATTTTCCTGACCCAGGGATAGATCCTACATCTCTTACATCTCCTGCATTAGCGGACAGATTTTTTCCCCCACTGCACCACCTGGGAAGCCTCCAGGACCAAACCAGGAAGAAATAGAGAATATGAATAGACTCACAAGTAATGAAATTGAAAGTGTGATTAAAATTCTTCTAGCAACAAAATACCAGGACCAGATGGCCTCATGGGCAAATTCTATCAAATATTTAGAAGTGCACTAACTCTATCATTCTCAAACTCTTCCAAAAAATTGAAGAGAGAGGAACACTATCAGCTTCATTCTATGAGGCTACTATTACCCTTATGTCAAAACCAAAGATATTGCAAAAAGAAAATTACAGGTCAATATTATTGATGAACATAGACACAAAAATCCTGAACAAAATACTAACAACAGAATCCAATAACACATTAAAAGGATCATATATCATGATCAAGAAGGCTTTAAAGTGAAAAATGGAATCTTCAATATACCCAAATCAAGCAATATGATACAGTATATTAACAAATTCAAGAATGAAAATCATGAATTCTTCTCTATAGATGCAGAAAAAGCTTTTGACAAAATTCAATACCCATTTATGATTTTAAAAGAAAAAAAAAGATATCTCCAGAGATTGGGCATAGAGAGAACCTACCTCAACATAATAAAAGCCATATACAACCAACCCACAGTAAACTTTATTCCCAATGGTGAAAAACTGAAAGCGTTTATTTCAAGACAGGAACAAGACAAGGGTTTCCACTGTCACCACTTTTTATTCAGTATAGTTTTGGAAGTCCTAGGGATGGCATTCAGAGAAGAAAAAGAAATAAAAGGAATTCATATTGGAAAAGAAGATAGAAAAGATTTTTACATAGAAAATCCATAGAAAACTACTTGAGCTAAGCAATGAATTTGGTAAAGTTACAGAATACAAAATGAATACACAGAAATCTCTTGCATCCCTGTACACTGACAATGGAAGATCAGAAAGAGAAATTAAGGATCTATTCCATTTACCATTGCAACAAAAAGAATTAAATACCTAGGAATAAACCTACCGAAGGAGGCAAATACTGCAGTGGGTTGCCATGCCCTCCTCCGTGGGGTTTTCCCAACCCAGGGTTCAAACCAAGCTCTCTGGCATTGCAGGAAGATTCTTTACCATATGAGTCACCAGGGAAGCCCTTGAATACTCGAGCGGGTAGCCTTTACCTTTTCTAAGGGATCTTCCCAGCCCAGGAATTGAACTGAACATTGCAGGTGGATTCTATAAGCTGAGCTACCAGGGAAGATGGCGGAGTAGGACAGGTGCTCATCTTCTCCTGCGAGAACAACAAAACCTCAACTAGCTGCTGAGCAACCATCAACAGGAGAATGTTGGATCCCACCAAAAAAAGATACCCTGCATCCAAGGGCAAAGGAGGAGCCCAACACGATGGTAGGAGGGGCACAATCATGTTTAATCAAACTCCATACCCTCCAGAGATGCTCCGAAGGCACAAACAAAACCTGCACACCAGGACCCATGGAAAGGAGCAGAGACTGAGCCAGACCTGCCTGAGAGTGTTTGAATGTGTCCTGTGGACGCACGAGTCAGCAGTGCCCTGCCACAGGGGGCAGGGGCTCTGGCTGCAGCAGACCTAGGAGGTTTGGCATGTGGCATGAGTCCTCTTGGAGGAGGTCTCCATTAGCTCCACCATAGAGCTGCTGAGCAGACGATTCACAAACTGGAGAACTATATCAAAGAAATTCTGATGCTGCTGCAAAAACTCCTAAGAACCACAATCATTTTCTCAACCAGGGGATCTAGCAAATGGATTGAGAATTCCCAGGAATTTAACTTTGAAGGTCAGTGGGACTGATTACAGAACATCACAGGACTGGGGAAACAGACTCTTAAAGGGCAAAACAAAACCATGTGCACACTAGGAATCAGGAAAGGAGCCATGACTCCACAAGACTGAGCCAGACTTGCCTGTGCGTGTCCCAGAGTCTTTGGAGGAGGCATGGGTTGGCAGTGGCCTGCATGGAGTCAGGGGCACTGACTACAACAGTCCTGGGAGCCACAGCATGCTGGCATAAATCCTTTTGAAGGGGATTGTTGCTATGACCATTAACCCTAGCAGAGTTTGGCCTCAGGCCAAACTACAGGAAGGGAACACAGCCCCACCAGACTGTTGAGCACCTGACCAACTCACAATTTTCCCACAGCCCAGTCCCTTTCATCAAGAAGCTTCTGCAAGCCTCTTATCCTCATCCATCAGAGAGCAGACAGAATGAAAACCACAGTCACAGAAAACTAACCAACCTTATTACATAGATCACAGACCTGTGAAACTCAAGGAAACTATGAGCCATGCCATAGAGGGCTAAGCAAGACATGGCAGAGAGTTCTGATAAAATGTAGTGCACTGGAGAAGGGAATGGCAAACCACTTCAGTATTCTTGCCTTGAAAATCCCATGTACAGTATGAAAAGTCAAAGATATGACACTGAAAGATGAACTCTCAAGGTCAGGAGGTGCCCAATAAGCTACTAGAGAAGAGCAGAGAAATAGCCCCAGAAGAAATGACAAGGTTCAGCCAAAGCAGAAACAACGACTAGTTGTGGATGAATCTGATGGTGAAAGCAAAGTCTGATGCTGTAAAGAACAATATTGCATAGAAACCTGGAGTGTTAGGTCCATGAATCAAGGTAAATTAGAAGAGTCAAACAGGAGATGGCAAGAGTGAACATAAACATATTAGGAATTAGTGAACTAAAATGGACCAGAATGGGTGAATTTAATTCAGATGACTATTATATCTACCACTGTGGGAAAGAATCCCTTAGAAGAAATGGAGTAGCCCTCATAGTCAACAAAAGAGTCTAAAATGCAATTTTGGGTGCAATCTCAAAAACAACAGAATGATCTCTGTTCATTTCCAAGGCAAACCATTCAATATCACAGTAATCCACAACTATGCCACAACCACTAATGCTGAAGAAGCAAAAGTTGAATGATTCTATGAAGATCTACAAGACTCTTTAGAATTAACACCAAAAATGATGTCCTTTTCATCATAGAGTACTGGAATGTAAAAGTAGGAAGTCAAGAGATACCTGGAGTAACAGGCAAGTCTGGCCTTGGAGTGCAAAATGAAGCAGGACAAAGACTAATGGAGTTTTGCCAAGAGGAGGAACTGGTGATAGAAAACACACTCTTCCAACAACACAAGAGAGACTTTACACATTGACATCACCAGACGGTTAATATCAAAATCATATTGATTATATTCTTTGCAGCCAAAGATGGGGAAGCTTTATACAGTCAGCAAAAACAAGACCAGGAGCTGAGTGTGGCTCAGATCATGAACTCTTTATTCAAAATTTGGACTTATATTGAAGTAAATAGGGAAAACCATGAAGTCATTCAGGTATGACCTAAATCAAATTCCTTAAGATTATACAGTGGAAGTGACATAATAGATTCATAGGATTACATCTGACAGAGAGAGTGTCTGAAGAATCATGAATGGAGGTTTATAATATTGCATAGAAGGTGGTGTGATCAAAACCATCCCCAAGAAAAAGAAACACAAAAAAGCCAAAAGGTTGTCTCAGGAAGCTTTGCAAATAGCTAAGAAGAGAAGTGAAAGCCAAAGGAGAAAAGGGAAGATATACCCATCTGAATGCAGAGTTCAAAAGAATAGCAAGGAGAGGTAAGAAAGCCTTCCTAAGAGAACAATGCAAAGAAATAGAGAGAAACAATAGAATGGGAAAGACTAGCGATCTCTTCAAGAAAATTAGAGATATCAAGGGAATATTTCATACAAAAATAGGCACAATAAAGGACAGAAACAGCAAGAACCTAACAGAAGTAGAAAATATTAAGTAGAGGTGGCAAGAATACGTAGACGAACTATACAAAAAAGATCTCAACGACCCAGATAACCACGATGATGTGATCACTCACTCAAAATCAGGCATCCTGAAATGCAAAGTCATGTGAGCCTTAGGAAGCATCACTACAAGCAAAGTGGATGTGATGGTATTCCAGTTATTTCAAATCCTAAAAGAAGATGCTGTTAGAGCGCTGCACTCAATATGCCAGCAAATTTGGAAAACTTAGCAGTGGCCACAGCACTGGAAATGCCAGTTTTCATTTCAATCTCAAAAAAGACAATGCCAAAGAATCTTCAACCTACCACACAACTGTGCTCATTTCACAAGCTTGCAAAGTAAAGCTCAAAATTCTCTAAGATATTCTTAACAGTATGTGAACCAAGAACTTCCAGAAGTTCAAACTGGATTTAGAAAAGGGAGAGAAACCAGAGATCAAATTGCTAACATCTTTTGAATCACTGAAAAAGGAAGATAATTCCAAAGTAACATTTACTCCTGCTTCATTGGCTATGCTAAAGGCTTTGACTGTGTGGACCACGACAAACTGTAAAATTCTTAAAGAGATGGGAATACCATACCACCTTACCTGCCTCCTGAGAGGCAGGTAAAAAACAAAAAACAACAGCTAGAACCAGATATGGAACAACAGACTGGTTCAAAATTAGGAAAAGAGTACGTCAAAGCTGTATATAGTCACCCTGCTTATTTGACTTCTATGCAGAGTACATCATGCAAAATGACGGGCTGGATGAAGCACATACTGAAATCCAGATTGTTGGTAGAAATATCAATAACCTCAGACATGCAGATGACACCACCCTTATAGCAGAAAGCAAAGAGGAACTAAAGAGCCTCTTGATGAAGGAGAAAGAGGACAGTGAACAGTTGACTTAGAACTCAACATTCAAAAAGCAAAGATCATGGCATCTGGTCCCATCACTTCATGGCAATTAGATGGTGGAAACAATGGAAACAGTGACAGACTTTATTTTTTGTGGGCTCTAAAATCACTGCAGATAGTGACTGCAGCCATGAAATTAAAAACTGCTTGCTCCTTGAAAAAAAAGCTATGATAAATCTAGACAGCATATTAAAAAACAGAGACTCGACTTTGCCAACAAATTTCCATATAGTCAAAGATAAGGTATTCCCATTAGTAATATATGGATGTGAGAGTTGGAGCATAAAGAAGGCTGAACACTGAAGAATTGGATCTTTTGAACTGTGGTGTTGCAGAAAATTCTTGAGAGTCCCTTGGACTGCAAGCAAATCAAGCCAGTCCATCCTAAAAGAAATTGGTCCCGAATATTAATTGGAAGGACTGATGTTGAAGTTGAACCTTCACAACTTTGGCTACCTGATACAAAGAGTTGACTCAGAAAAGCCCCCACACTATGTGGGAAAGATTGAAGGTGGGAGAAGAGTACAACAGAGGATGAGATTATTGGATAGTATCACCAACTCAGTGGACATGAGTTTGAGCAAGCTCTGGGAGATGGTGAAGGACAGGGAATCCTCTTGTACTGCAGTCCATTGGGTCACAAAGAGTCAGACATGACTGAGTAACTGAACAACAACAAAGAAGGCAAAAGGCTTGTACTCAGAAAGCTGTAAGATACTGATGCAAGAAATCAAAGATTATGCAAACAGATGGAAAGATATAACATGATCTTGGATTGAAAGAATCACTATTGTGAAAATGACTCTACCACCCATGTGATATTCAGATTCAGCACAATCCCTATTAAATTACCAAGGACATTTTTCACAGAACAAAAGATTCTCACAACTTGTATGGGAACACAAAAGACCTTGAATAGCCAAAACAATCTTAAGAAAAATTGAGCTGGAGAAACTAACCTCCCTGACTTCACACTATAGTACACATCTACAGTAATCAATACATTATGGTGCTGGAACGAAAGAAGAAAAATGGATCAGTGGACTAAGATAGAAAGTCCAGAGATATATCTACTGTTTATGGTCCCCTAGTTCATGATGATGAAGGCAAGAATATACAACAGAGAAAAGACAGTCTCTTCAATATGTTATGGTTGGAAAAATGGACAGCTACATGTAAAAGAATGGAACTAGAACACTCCCTAACACCATACACAAAAATAAAGTCAAAATGGATTCAGTTCAGTTCATTCACTCGGTTGTGTCTGACTCTTTGCGACCCCGTGAACCACAGCACGCCAGGCCTCCCTGTCATCACCAACACCCGAAGTTCACTCAAACCCATGTTCATCGAGTCGGCGATGGCAGCCATCTCATCCTCTGTCGTCCCCTTCTCCTCCTGCCCTCAATCTTTCCCAGCATCAGGGTCTTTTCAAATGAGTCAGCTCTTTGCATCAGGTGGCCGAAGTATTGGAGTTTCAGCTTCAAAATCAGTCTTACCAATGAACACCCAGAACCAATCTCCTTTAGGATGGACTGATTGGATCTCCTTGCAGCTCAAGGGACTCTCAAGAGTCTTCTCAAACAACAAAAGTTGGAGTTTTGAACTCCAACAGTTCAAAAGCATCAGTTCTTCTGCACTCAGCTTTCTTTATAGCCCAACTCTCACATGCATACATGACCACTGGGAAAACCATAGCCTTGACTAGATGGGTTTTACTGACAAAGTAATGTCTCTGCTTTTGAATATACTGTCTAGGTTGGTCATAACTTAACTTTTGTTAAGACAAATTAGTGTCTTTTAATTTCATGACTGCAATCACCATCTGCAGTGATTTTGGAACACAGAAAAATAAAGTCTGACACTGTTTCCAGTTTCCCCATCTATTTGCCATGAAGTGATGGGACCAGATGTCATGATCTTCGTTTTCTGAATGTTGAGCTTTAAGCCAACTTTTTCGCTCTCCTCTTTCACTTTCATCAAGAGGCTTTTTAGTTCCTCTTCACTTTCTGCCATAAGGGTGGTGTCAGTTGCATATCTGGGGTACTGATATTTCTCCTGGTAATCTTGATTCCAGCTTGTGCTTCCTCCAGCTCAGCATTTCTCATGATGTACTCTGCATATAAATTAAATAAGCAGGGAGACAATATGCAGCCTTGACGTACTCCTTTTCCTATTTGGAACCAGTCTGTTGTTCCATGTCCAGTTCTAACTGTTGCTTCCTGACCTGCATACAGGTTTCTCAAGAGGCAGGTCAGGTGGTCTACTATTCCCATCTCTTTCAGAATTTCCCACAGTTTGTTGTGATCCACACAGTCAAAGGCTTTGGCATAGTCAGTAAAGCAGTATTAGATGTTTTCATGGAACTCTCTTGCATTTTCAGTGATCCAGTGGATGTTGGCAATTTGATCTCTGGTTCCTCTGCCTTTTCTAAAACCAGCTTGAACATCTGAAAATTCAAGGTTCACATATTGCTGAAGCCTGGCTTGGAGAATTTTGACCATTACTTTACTAGTGTGTGAGATAAGTGCAATTGTGCAGTAGTTTGAGCATTCTTTGGCATTGCCTTTCTTTGGGATTAGAATGAAAATTCACCTTTTCCAGTCCTGTGGCCACTGCTGAGTATTCCAGACTTGCTGGCATATTGAGTGCAGCACTTTCACAGCATCATCTTTCAGGATTTGAAATAGCTCAACTGGAATTTCATCACCTCCACTAGCTTTGTTCGTAGTGATGCTTCTTAAGGCCCACTTGGCTTCACATTCCAGGATGTCTGGCTCTAGGTGATTGATCACACCACCGTGATTGTCTGGGTCATGAAGTTCTTTTTCTGTCCAGTTCTTCTGTGTATTCTTGCCACCTCTCCTTAATATCTTCTGCTTCTGTTAGGCCCCTACCATTTCTGTCCTTTATTGAGCCCATCTTTGCATGAAATATTCCCTTGGTATCTCTAATTTTCTTGAAGAGATTTCTAGTTTTTTCCATTCTATTGTTTTCCTCTATTTCTTTGCATTGATCAGTGAGGAATGTTTTCTTATCTTGCCTTACTATTCTTTGGAACTCTGCATTCAAATGGGTATATCTTTCCTTTTCTCCTTTGCTTTTTGCTTCCTTTCTTTTCACAGCTATTTGTAAGGCCTCCTTAGACAGCCATTTTGCTTTTTTGCATTTCTTTTTCTTGGGGACAGTCTTGATTCCTGTCTTCTACACAATGTAACAAACCTCCATCCATAGTTCATCAGGCACTCCGCCTGTCAAATCTAGTTCCTTAAATCTATTTCTCACTTCCACTGTATAGTCATAAGGGATTTGATTTAGGTCGTAACTGAATGGTCTAGTGGTTTTCTCCACTTTCTTCAATTTCAGTCTGAATTTGGCAATAAGGAGTTCATGATCTGAGCCACAGTCAGCTCCCAGTCTTGTTTTTGCTGACTCTATAGAGCTTCTCCATCTTTGGCTGCAAAGAATATAATCAATCTGATTTTGGTGTTGACCATCTGGTGATGTCCATGTGCAGAGTCTTCTCTTGTGTTGTTGGAAGAAGGTGTTTGTTATGACCAATGTGTTCTCTTGGCAGAACTCTATTAGCCTTTGCCCTGCTTCATTCTGTACTCCAAGGCCAAATCTGCCTGTTACTCCAGGTGTTTCTTGATTTCCTACTTTTGCATTCCAGACCCCTATAATGAAAAGGACATCTTTTGGGGGTGCTAGTTCTAGAAGGTCTTGTTGGTCTTCACAGAACTGTTCAACTTCAACTTCTTCAGTGTTACTGGTCAGGGCATAGACTTGGATTACCATGATATTGAATAGTTTGCCTTGGAAATGAACAGAGATCATTCTGTCATTCTTGAGATTGAATCCAAGTACTGCCTTTCAGACTCTTTTGTTGACCATGATGGCTATTCCACTTCTTCTAAGGATTCCTGCCCACAGTAGTAGATATAATGGTCATCTGAGTTACATTCACCCATTCCAGTCCATCTTAGTTCACTGATTCCTAGAATGTCAATGTTCACTCTTGCCATCTCCTGTTTGACCACTTCCAATTTGCCTTGATTCATGGACCTAACATTCAAAGTGCCTATGCAATATTGCTCTTTACAGCATCAAACCTTGCTTCTATCACCAGTCCCATCGTTTTATTTTTGCTTTGGCTCCATCCCTTCATTCTTACTGGAGTTATTTTTCCACTGATCTCCAGTAGCATATTGGGCACCTACTAACCTTGGGAGTTCATCTTTAAGTGTCCTATTTTTTTACCTTTTCATACTGTTCATGAGGTTCTCAAGGCAAGAATACTGAAGTGGTTTGCCATTCCCTTCCCCAGTGGACCACATTCTGTCAGACCTCGCCACCATCCTGGGTGGCTCCACATGGCATGG
This sequence comes from Budorcas taxicolor, assembly GCF_023091745.1. NCBI lineage: Eukaryota > Metazoa > Chordata > Mammalia > Artiodactyla > Bovidae > Budorcas > Budorcas taxicolor. Next base: position 5,661,793 of record NC_068930.1, on the reverse strand, counting down.
CTTAGTTTCATTGAGTTAGACAAGGCTGTGGTCTATGTGATCAGATTGGCTAGTTATCTGTGATTGTGGTTTCAGTTTGTCTGCCCTCTGATGCCCTCTCTCAGTGCCTACCCCATCTTACTTGGGTTTCTCTTACCTTGGACGTGGGGTATCTTTTCACGGCTGCTCCAGCAAAGCGCAGCTGCCACTCCTTACCTTGGGCATGGGGTAGCTCCTCTCAGCTGCACATCTGCACTGTCTGTTGCAGCTGCTGCACTTCTGAATATAAGCTTGTATACTGTAAAACTCTTAGAGGAAAACATAAATAGAACACTCTTTACATAAATCACAGCAAGGCCTTTTTTGATCCACCTCCTAGAGTAATGAAAATAAAAACAAAAATAAACAAATGAGACCTAAGTAAATTTAAAAAGGAAACCATAAATAAGATGAAAAGACAACCCTCAGATGGGAGAAAATATTTGCAAAAGGAGTAACTTATAAGGGATGAATCTCTAAAACACACAAACAGCTCAGGAAGCTCAATTTTAAATAAATAAATAAATAAATGGGCAAAAGACCTAAACAGACATCTCTCCAAAGAAGACACATAGATGGCCAAGAGTCACATGAAAAGATGATCAACATCACTAATAATTAGAGAAATCAAAATTACAATGGAAACCACAATCACCTCACCGCAGTCAGAATGACCATTATCAAAAATCCACAATCAATAAATGCTGGAGAAGGTGTGGAGAACAGGCAACCATTTTGCACTGATGTTGAAAATGTAAATTGATACAGCCACTACAGAAAACAGTATGAAAGTTCCCTTAGAAACTAAAAATAGAGCTACCACATTACCCAGCAATTCCACTCCTGGACATCTTCTCAGAGAAAATGTGAGTCTCTCACTTAGCTCTTTGCAACCCCATGGACGATAGCCTGCCAAGGTCCTCCATCCACGGATTTCCCAGGCAAGAATACTGGATTTGCCATTTCCTTCCCCAAGGGATCTTCCCAACCCAGGGACTGAATCTGGGTGTCCCACATTGCAGACGGACTCTTTACCATCTGAGCCACCAGTGAAGCCTAATAAAATTTAATTATTAAAAAAAACAAACAACCTGATTCAGAAATGGTCAGAAGATCTGAATAGACATTTTACAAAGAAGATATACAGGTGACCAATAGGCACATGAAAAATGTAGAGGTTCTTAATTCAACGAGTTCCTCTTTTGAAATCAATAATTTCAAAAGCAGTTATACACCTGACAGTTCCCAGTCATGGCAGTGTAGCTAATGTCCACACACTAAAACATTTGTTTCTGTGCTCCAACAAAACTAACGAACTTAGAAAGAGAATCCACAGGAACTCAGAAGTATTGGAGTGAGTGGCACAGTCATGACATAGGAATCTCATGGCTGTGAGGAAAGCTCTCTGAAGAGGCCTGCCTCCTGCATAAACACTTAGAAGCATACAGTCTGAGACTGGTGAAGCAGGCGACTTGCAACCTGTTGGAAGTCTTTAATTGTGGGCCAGATCCTGAGTAATGATAGTTTGTGGCCCCATCACGCCTTGGATATTTTTAACCATGATTTTATTTTTACCATTGTTTTTTTAAGCCATTTCAATGGAAGGAAGTCGTCTTTTTTGTCCTCTTGTAATTTTCTGTGATATGCTTTTGAGAAAAATAGCTCTAGTGTTTTTCACACGCATACTTTTATTGCTTGGAAGGAACCCCAGGCCTTGGCCAGCATGGTGGTGAGGACTGTAATCATGAACCCATGGTCTTGCAGGAGTCAAATTCTGCAGCCCTCCTGGCATGGAAATTTCACTCCACACACATTTCTCCCTCATGGAGATACTTGAGTTTTTACCCTATTTTAGGAAACTGCCCAGGTAGTCAATGTTACAGAGCATACTCCTGTGGATGTTGAGTCCTTTTTCCACATTCTCTCTACTATATTTTACCACATATTCTTATGTCCATGCCATGATTCATTTTTATTTATCGGAACTGCATTATCCTCATCTTTTTAAAAATGCCATTGCTTTCAGTTCAAGTGACTACCTCACTTCTCTTCTGATTATAGATTGATTTGTGTATTTCCAACTTCACTTATATATTTGTGGTATAATAGGAAGTACATTTGCTTTTTGTCCCCAGGTCCTGACACAGATGCTAAAGCCTTGGAATTTCCCAAGTGGTAAGAGTGTCATGTGTTCTTCATAAAAAGCCCCTTGAGCCCGCCTGCATTTATGCTAATGAGGTGACAGTCTGGGGCCCTAGATTCCCCCAGAATGGGTCTGATCACCAACAAGACCAAGAGATTAGAAGGTCTGGATTTTCAGGCACATTTTCTGATCCCTGGGAAGGAGTTGGGGCTGCAGATTAAGCTCCATAATAAAAACTCTGGAATGAGGAGATTAGATGAGCTTCAGGGTTGGTGAGCACATCCACATACCAGAGTATAATGCACCCCAGCTCCACAGGGACAGAAGCGCCTGCTTTCAAACCCTCTCCCCATGTACCTCTTCATCTATGTTCTTTATACACCAATAAAGAATATTGGTGAGAAAATTGCTCCATGACAGTATTCCAAGATCTGGCCTACCTAGGTCACTACAAAATGACAGTGAGACATCATTTACTTCTAAAGTCACCCAAGGGGCTGCTAAAGCACTGGGCATTACCTATTACTTCCACTGTGCCTGGAGACCTCAGTCTCCTGAAAAGTAGAAAGAGCCAATCAATCTTACAATTGGCAATAAAAAAGGTAATCCAAGAGGCCTCCCTCAGATGGAAGGAGGCTTTACCAGTAGCCCTCCTCCACACGATTGCTCTGAAAGAACGCTGGTTTCAGCCTTTATGAGATGTTATATGGAAGACCTTTTCTTTATATCAGTGACCTCTTTCTAGATCCAGAGACTTAAGCCTTTCAATCTTACACTACGGCCACTGGGAAATTCCAACAAGAAATGCATTTGTGGGGTGTCAACCAGGGCCCAGAGGATTCTGAGGGATGGCCTATGCCCCAGGGACTCAAGTACTAATTAAGGTTTGAAAAGATTAGTCCCCCAAAGCTCAACTGCAGCCCACATGGAAGGGCCCCTAGCCCATAATACTCTTTACCCCCACAGCAGTCAAGGTACCCGATGAAGGTACCCAACTCCTGGATTCATTACACTCAAGTCAAACTATGGAAGGAAACCATGGAAGACACACAATACACCTGTGAGCCTCTGGGAGAACTCCAGTATCTACTCAGGAATACGGAAAAGTGTCGTTCTGATGAACATCCAAAAAGTTAAGCTACTGAGGATACGCTTTCTTGGAATGGCCCTTGCATTTGGCCTGAGCTACATCGTTGTCTCTCTCTTGGTTTCAGTCAAGGAGATTCTTTTCATATCTGTTATGGGTTCCCCTAAGACCACTGTCAAGGCACCACAATGTGATTTCAGTATCTCCTGTGCCTCACCGGTTTGAGTTACTCTTATATACACCCCTTAAGTCTGGCCACAGAAGTCATGAACATGCTCGATAAGGCTAGTTTCTGGGTATGTCTTGACCCAATTCTTTTTAAGCTGACATATAAATAGATCAGGATTGATTACATTCAATACTAATCAAATACTGGACGAGGCCAGCACAGCAACATCCTGGTTTCATTAAATCAAGGCTACACTCCTGTGGTGGCTCTGGCTTATAATTCTGTTTGCTCCGTCTTTCTTCAACTTCCCTGGTAGCTCAGATGGTAAAGAATCCACCTGCAATGCAGGAGACCTGGGTTGGATCCCTGGGTTGGGAAGATCTCCTGGAGAAGGGAGCAGCTACCCACTTTAGCATTCTGGCCTAGAGAATTTCATTGACAGAGGAGCCTGGCAGGCAGTCCATGGAGTTGCAAAGAGTTGGACACTACTGAGAAACTTTCAACCCTCAACTTACTCTCTTGGTTTATTTCTTCTCAGGTCGACAAGATACAGTCTCAACTTCTGATACAACATGGATGCCAACCCCTGACCCCTCTGATGACTTCCTCACAGCGTCCTCCTTGGACAGACATCAGCAGCCCTTACCAGCCCCTCTTCTTGACTGCAAGCAAGTGATGGACACCCAAGGCCCCTTGCTGCCCCAACTCAGCAGGAAGCAGCCAGAATGAATGACGCCCATCTCCCCAATGATTTGGGGTCCATACACTTGACGGAGAATGTTAGATAGGAAGTTAGACGTGAGCAATGAGGGGAGGCTTGGCTGAAGAGATGCAAGCCACCTCTAAACTCCATCCCAGATACACCCAGGAGAGCTCATAGATATGCTACAAAATAACCACAGAGACTTTTCAACTCCTGCACATGCACCCTAGGCACACAGTGGATACAACATGACCACAGGGGCTTCCCCAAGTAACCTTAGGCAGTTAGAAGCCCATCAAGGGCTCATGAATATTCAACATCTAATTATAGCAGATGGAATTATGCAAAGACATATGGGAAGACATAAACAACACAGCTTGCTGTCATATAACTTTTAATTGTCAATCAGCTATGAGCATATGCCCATTTGCATTCCCTTTCATTGACTGGTGATGAGTGCAAGCCCTACTTTGCAATAGGCATAACCAAAATTAGGAGACTGGAAGTGTAAAAGGGGGAAGCCAAAAGGGATCTATAGGAAGGAGGAGGAGAACTTCTTTGGGAGTGTCAGACTAATACAAGATCTGTCTTCTTGAGCTGAACTGAGCTCTAACTTATCTGTGGATCTGTATCTTTTGGTCCATTGCTCCAAATTTTTGTTGTGATGTGACAGGAATTGAGGAAGAGAAATAAACCAACCTGATATTTGTTGCCATGATACCAAAAAATTAAAATTTCATTTTATTATGAAATTAAACTGATGCTTGTAAGTAAATGTTCCTCTGAATTCTGTAAGTTGCTCCAGCAAACCTGAGGTGAAGGGGGTGGGAACCTTCAGTTTATATCTGGTCAGTCAGAAGCATGAGTGATGATCTGGACTTGGAATTAACATCCACAGTGACGGCAGTCCTGTGGGACAGCCCCCCTAACCTGTAGGCTCTGATGCTCTCTCCAGGTGGGTGGTGTCAGAACGGAGTTAAATTTTTAGGACACTCAGTCAGAATCCTTAGGGTTAATTGCTTGATGGTGGTGGGAAAACATATATGTCGGAATTCCTTACATCATTGATCCTTAGATGGAAGTAATTAATAAGGGTGTATTTATTCATTTGATTTTTAATGTCTAACTAACAATAGTTATGGGGCATCTATCAGTTTCTCACATTATGAAGAATACTGAGATTCAAAGAGGGAAAATCATTCTGAGCTTCTGCCTTCCAAGAGCTCATGTTCTCTTTTCAAAGAGCTCCTTTCATTCTGTACTATTTTGCTTGGTTAAAATGTGAAGGGTCTGCAACCCCCTCCCCTGCCCTGCATACCGAAAGGCATTGCAAGTGATTGTTGCTAAGATGGGCAACTGCTCAGCTGAAGCACCTGAAGGTATCATAGCTTCCTGGGATCCTGGCAAATTTTATTTCCCACATCCTCACGTGTCATTTTCATCACATTCAGGAATTAAGTTACCCTGAACATCGTCGTAACCCAAACTATCCCACCATCAATAACCATTAAAGCCCCAAGTGACAAGAACCTTCCTTCCCCCAGTTTCCTGGGCCCCTCGGTTCCCTGCAACCCTGTCAGGAGCTCTGCTCTCTCATCCTGGTGCTTCTTTTACCTTCTCAATAATGGCCCTTCAATTCCACGGTTCACCATCTCAACCACACCACACCAATGCTCTCAACTCCTTTGCTTTTTTTCATCTTCCTGCCTCACTAACAGACACAGCTTTATCCTGAATGAACCATGTGTCTCCTTTCTTGAAATCCCCAGGACAGCAATCCTGAAGAAAATTACATAGTGGAGCTGACTGTTTTCACTATAAATTCAGAGTGACTAATGGGCCTTCAATGCTGTTCACATGCTCTGCTCATTTTCTGTCTATGACCCTCAGGTAATTGGTGGTAACAGCGGTTTCCAGCTTTCTGCCTCCTTATGGCCCCACCCACTGACCTCTCCACTGCACCCACCACAGCTACCACTCAGTACAGAAATTAGAAGCCACTAGAGGTGAGGTCCTTCCTTTTTTCCTCACCAAACATTCAAATCTGCCATGTCCCTGCATTTCCCTCCATCTCCCTCCATAAGAAGACAGCATCCCCTTCTCCAGGGCAAAGTGTGATCCTCCACAGTGGTGGAGCTTGAGGCCCTCTGTCCTCTCAGGAAAAACCAGTGTTGACTATCCTTCCTCTTTCAGAGGCCCTGTTCCCTTTAAACAGTCTTAGCTCATCTTCAGTGCAAACATGTACTCTCCACACGTGGTCCATCTAAGAATTTAGAGCAAATCCCAGACATCAGATTAATACATCCATAATACTTCAGTATTTATCTGTAAAAGATATAGATTTCTTAAAACTATTACCAAAATATTGTATTAACAAAAATTCCTGACTACCATCAAATTCCTAGTCAGTGTCCAGATTTCCCATCTGTCTCATAATTTTCCCCCAGAGTTGGTTAGTTTGAATCAGACTCCAATACTTGGTTAACATGCTTGACTAATAGACCCCCATGTGATCCATACCCTGACCCCTGGCACCTGAGAGTGTTACCTTACATGCAAAAGGGACGTGGCAGATGTGAATAAGTTAAGGCCTTGGAATGAAAGACATTATTCTGAGCTCTCCAGGTGGGTGCAAGTAAACACAAAGGTCTTCATAAGAGGGAAGGGGGAGTGTCAGAGCCAGAGGAGGTGTGACGGTGGAAGCAGAGACCTGAGAGCTGTGGCGCCCACGAGACGAGGAGTGAGGGACATAGCCCTGCTGATTCACATGAGACTTCCGACCTCCAGAGTTGTCAGAGAGTAAACTTGGGTTGCTTTAAGTCAATAAACTTGCAGTAATTAGTTACAGCAGCAATAGGAATCTAATGCAATGGCTAAATATCTGTAGCATTGCTCTGGCTCTTTCTGTTCAGGTTTTGTACTTCATTTGTTGAAGAAACGGGGCCACTTGTCCTGTAAGATTTCCCATCTGTTACATTTAGCTGACCACATTCGTGGATTGTGTTTAACTTGCTCTTCTACTTTTTCATTTCCTGTAAATTGTCAGTTTGATCTAGAAACCAAGGAAGATATGTGAAGATAAATGAGTGTCTCATGATGTTCCATAGCCTTTAAACAAATGATTTTACTGACATTGTTGTGAAGGAAGGAAAATGGTCATGCTTCCATTGTGGTTGTTGTTCAGTCAGTCGTGTCCAACTCTCTGTCACTCCATGGGCTGCAGCATGTCAGGCTTCCCCGATCTTCATAATCTCTGAAGTTGATCAAACTCATGTCCACTGAGTCAGTGATGAAATCTAATCATCTGATCCTCTGTTGCCCCCTTCACCTCCTGACCTCTTTCTTTATCAATGTCAGGATCTTTTTCAATGAGTCGGCTCTTCATATCAGATGGCCAAAGTATTGGAGATTCAGCTTCAGCCTCACCCCTTCCAATGAATATTTAGGGTTGATTTCCTTTAGGAATGACTGGTTTGATCTCTTTGATGTTCAAAGGACTCAAGAGTCTTCTTCAGCACCACAATTTGAAAGCATCAATTCTTTGGCACTCAGTCTTTTCACATTTGGTCCAACTCTCACATTCACACATGACTACTGGATAAACCATAGCTTTGACTAGACAGACCGTTGTTGACAAAGTGATGCCTCTGCTTTCTAATATGCTGCCTAGGTTGGTCATAGATTTCTTTCAAGGATCAAGTATCTTTAATTTCATGGCTGCAGTCACCATACACAGTGTCTTTGGAGCCTAAGAAAATAAATCTTGGCACTGTTTCCATTTTTTCCCCATCTATTTACTATGGAGTGATGGGACAATGATCTTAGTTTTTGAATGTTGAGTTTTAAGCCATCTTTTTCATTCTCCACTTTTACCTTCATCAAGAGACTCTTCAATTCCTCCTTGCTTTCTGCCATCAGGGTAGTGTCATCTGAATATCTGAGGTTATTGATATTTTCCCCTGCAGCCTTGTTTCCAGCTTGTGATTCATCTAGCCTGGCATTTTGCATGATGTACTCAGCATAGAATCCCAAGTAATTCAGGAGAGCTCGGTTTGATTCCTGGGTCGAGAAGGTGCCCTGGAGAAGGAATAGGCTACCAGCTCCATTATTCATGGGCTTACCTGGTGGTAAAGAATCCGCCTGCAATCCTGGAGACCTGGGTTGAATCCCTGGGTTGGGAAGATACCCTGGAGCATGGCATGGCAACCCACTCTAGTATTCTTGCCTGGAGAATCCCCATGGACAGAGGAGGCCTGGTGGGCTACAGTCCATGGGGTCACAAAGAGTTGGACATGACTAAGGGGATAAACACACACACACACACACACACACACACACACACACACACACACACACACTGCATACAGGGTAAATGAGTAGGGTGACAATATACAGCCTTAACGTACTCCTTTTCCAATTTTGATCCACTCCATTGTTCCCTGTCCAGTTCTAACTGTTACTTCTTGACGTGCATACAAGTTTCTCAGGAGGCAGGCAAGGTGTTCTGGTATTCCCATCTCTTTCAGAATTTTCCACAGTTTGCTTTGATCCATACAAAGGCTTTAGCACAGCCAATAAAGCAGAAATAGATGTTTCTCTGGAACTCTCTTGCTTTTTCTATGATTCAGCGGATGTTGGCAATTTGATCTGTGGTTCCTCTGCCTTTTCTAAATCCAGCTTGAACATCTGGAAGTTCTCAGTTCACGTACTGTTGAAACCTAGCTTTAAGGATTTGGAGCATGACTTTGCTAGCATGTGAAATGAGTACAATTGTGCGGTAGTTTGAACATTCTTTGGCATTGCCTTTCTTTGGAATTTGAATGAAAACTAACCTTTTCCAGTCCTGTGGCCACTGCTGAGTTTTCCAAATTTGCTGGCAAGTTGAGTGCAGCACTTTCACAGCATCATCTTTGAGGATTTGAAATAGCTCAGCTGGAACCCCATCACTTCCACTAGCTTTGTTCATAGTAATTCTTCCTAAGTCCCATTTGACTTCACACTCCAGGATGTCTGGCTCTAGGTGACTGATCACACAATTGCTGTTTTCTGGGTTATTAGGACCTTTTAAATACAGTTCTTCTGCGTATTTTTGCCAACTCTTCTTAATATCTTCTGCTTCTGTTACTGTTCTTTACTGTTCTTACTGTTTCTGTCCTTTATTGTGCCCAACTTTGCATGAAATGTCTTCAAACTTTCTTGAAGAGATCTCTAGTCTTTCCCATTCAATTATTTCCCTCTATTTCTTTGCATTGACCACTTACGAAGGCTTTCTTATCTCTCCTTGATATTTTTTGGAACTTTGATTTCAGATGGTTATATCTTTCCTTTTCTCCTTTGCCTTTCTCTTCTCTTCTTTTCACAGCTATTTGTAAGGCCTCCTCAGACAACCATTATGCCTTGCTGCATTTATTTTTCTTGTGTATGGTTTTGGTCACTGCGTCCTGTACAATGTTACAAACCTCTGTTCATAGATCTTCAGGCACACTGTCTGTCAGATCTAATCTTCTGAATCTATTTGTCACCTCTACTATATAATCTTAAGGGATTTGATGTAAGTCATACTTAAATAGCCTAGTGGTTTTTCCTGCTCCTGTAACTTCTGCAACTATTGGTCAGATTTATTCCATAAAAAGAACCTTTCCTAATCAAATGTTCATGTACTCTGATGTACAGTTTGAAAAGGTAGAGTGAATATTTGTTTTTTAAATCAATTTTCAGAAGAATGAAATAATTTCCTATATCCATCAAAAGCAAAAAAGTAAAATCCATCATGTGCAACTCTTTGTGACCTCATGGTCTCTATCCCACCAGGCTCCTCTGTCCACAGGATTTCCCAAGAAAGAATGCTGGAGTGGGTTTCCATTTCGTTCTCCAGGGGATGTTCCCAACCTGGGATAGGGCTCAAGTGTTCTGCACTGGCAGGTGGATTCTTTTCTGCTGAGTCACTATGTCAAGGTGATTAGTGAAGTGTTATTTTTAAAGCTTTATAATAATTCCATGAACTTTAACATATTTGATATATTTCAATTCATTGCAACTGGCATTCTTTTGGCTCTTAATTGCATTTTCTGGCTGGTGGATGATGCCAGGTGTGACTGTTGACAGGTGTGTTTGGTTCTCTTTCTCAGCCTCCAATAACTCAGCTCCTCTCTGGATCTCAGAGTGATGACCCAAGTGCAGATTTTTGAGACTATCATTTTTATATGGGATTGCATGCTAACCTCCCTCTCTTTGAGTGGGTCAGAATCATAAGTAGTGTCTGCATGTGGTGTGAAGAGCCCAGGATTATGTCCCTGGGCTGGGCCTTTATCTGGTTAAAATCCCTGGGGTGCCAGAGCCAGATTTCATTGACTCAGAGAGGTGATTACATTATTCCAAACCAAGACACAGATGGTGGACTGGAAGGACACGCAGTCATCTTCTCCTGTGAGAACTCCAAAACTGCAACTTGCTGCTGAAAAACCATCAACAGGAGAATGTTGGATCCCACCAAAAAAAGACCCCACATCCAAGGACAAAAGAAATGCCCCAGGAAGACTGTAGGAGAGGCAAAAGCACATTTATAATCAAACTGCATACCTAGCAGAGATGTTCGAACAACTCAAACAAAACTATGTGTGCACTAAGACCCAGAGACTCCACAAAGGCTGAGCCAGACCTGCTTTAGAGTGTTTGAGTGTCTCTTGCAGAGGCACAGGTCAGCAGTAGCATGCCGCAGACACAGGGGCTCTGACTGCAGCAGACCAGGGTCACACACCATGTGGCAGAAGCCCTCTTGGAGGAAGTCGCCATTAGCCCCAGCATAGAGCCGCTGAGCAGACAACACATAAACTGCAGAACAATTATACCAAAGAAATTCTTGCACTGTTAAGAAAGTCCTAGGACCCACAACGGATTTCCCAACCTGGGGAACTGGCAAAGGGACTGAGAACCCCCAGGGAATTTGTATTTGGAGGCAAGTGAGATTTGATTACAGAACTTACACAGGATGATGGAAACAGACCTTTGAAGGGCACAAATAAAACCTTGTGCATAGCAAGAACCAGGAGAAAGGAACAGTGTCCCCACAAAAGACTGACCAGACTTTCCTGTGAGTGTCCAAGAGTCTCCAGGGGAGGCGTGGGTAGACAGTGGCTTGCTACAGTGTCAGGGGCACTGAATTCAACCATGCCTGCACAAGTCCTTTTGAAGGAATACACCATTATCTTCATCACCCCTACTAGAGTTTGGCCTCAGGTCAAATAACAGGGAGGGAATACAGCCCCACCCATCAACAGAAAATTGGATTAAAGATTTACTGACCAAGTCAAGAAGTATGACAAAACTGTATATTGTCACCCTGCTTATTTAACTTATATGGAGAGTACATCATGCAAATGCCAGGAAGAATGAAACACAAGCTGGAATCAAGATTGCCGGGAGAAATATCAATAACCTCAGATATGCAGATGACACCACTCATATGGAAGAAAGTGAAGAAATAAAGAGCCTCTTGATGAACATGAAAGAGGAGAGTGAAAAACCTGGCTTAAAACTCAACATTCAAAAAACTAAGATCATGGGATCTGGTCCCATCACTTCATGGAAAATAGAAGGGAAAACAATGGAAACAGTGACAGAATTTATTTTGGAGGGCTCCAAAATCACTGCAGATGGTGAGTACAGCTATGAAATTAAAAGACACTTGCTCCTTGGAAGAAAAGCTATGACCAACCTAGATAGCATATTAAAAAGTGGAGACATAAATTTACCAACAAAGGTCTATCTAGTCAAAATTATGGTTTTTTGTGTATGGATGTAAGAGTTGCACTATAAGGAAACCCGAGTGCTGAAGAGTTGGTGCTTTTGAACCGTGGTGTTGGGGAAGACTCTTGAGAGTCCCTTGGACTGCAAGGAGATCAAACTAGGAGATCCTAAAGGAGATCCTAAAGGAGATCAGTCCTGAATATTCATTGGAAGGACTGATGCTGAAGCTGAACCTCCAATACTTCAGCCACCTAAGGTGAAGAATTGACTCAATGGAAAAGATCCTGATGCTGAGAAAGACTGAAGGCAGGAGAAGGAGACAACAGAGGATGAGATGATTGGATGGCATCACCAACTCAATGGACATGAGTTTGAGAAAGCTCTGGGAGTTGGTGATGGACAGGGAAGCCTGGCATGCTGCAGTCCATGGGGTTTCAAAGAGTCAGACACGACTGAGCGACTGAACTGACTGAATTGAGCATGGCCTCACGCATCAGAACAAGACCGAGTTACATCCAATCTCTCCCATCAGAAAGCTTTCATAAACCTGCTCTCTTTGTCCATCAAAGAGGGGTTAGAATGAAAACCACAGTTGAAGAAAGCTAACCAAACTGATCACATGGATCACAGCCTTGTCTAACCCAATGAAATTATGAGTCCTGCCCTGTAGGGCCACACAAGATGAACAGGTCACAGTGGAGTGTTCTGACAAAATGTGGTCCACTGTAGAATGGAATGGCAAACCAATTCAGTATTCTTGCCTTGAGAACCCAATGAACAGTATGAAAAGGCAAAAAGATAGGACACTGAAAGATGAACTCTCCAGATTGGTAGGTGACCAGTATGCTATTCAAGGAGAGTGGAGAAATAACTCCAGAAAAAAATGAAGAGATGGAGCCAAAGCAAAAACAATGCCCAGTTGTGAATGTGACTGGTGATGGAAGTAAAGTCCAATGCTATAACAGCAATATTGCGTAGGAACCTGGAATGTTAGGTCCCTGAATCAAGGTAAATTGAAAGTGGTCAAACAGGAGACGGTGAGTGAACATTGACATTACAGGAATCAGTGAACTAAAATGGACTGCAATAGGTAAATTTAATTCAGATGACCAATATATCTACTACTGTGAGCAAGAATCTCTTAGAAGAAATGGAGTAACCCTCATAGTCAAGAAAAGACTCCAAAATGCAGTACTTGGGTGTGATCTCAAAAATGACAGAATGAACTCAGTTCATTTTGAAGACAAACCATTCAGTATCACAGTAATCCAAGTCTATGCCCCAACTACTAATGCTGCATAAGCTGATGCTGAATGGTTTTATGAAGATCTTCTAGAATCAACACACACACACACACACACAAAATGCTGTCCTTTTCATTATGGGGGATTGAAATGCAAAAGTAAGAAGTCAAGAGACACCTAGATTAACAGGTAAGTATGGCCTTGGAGTACAAAATGAAGCAGGGCAGAGACTAACAGAGTTTTGCCAAGAGAATGCACTGGTTGTGGAAAACACCCTCTTCTAACAACACAAGAGACAACTCTATACATGGAAATGATCAGATGGTCAATACTGAAATTAGATTGATTATATTCTTTGCAGCCAAAGTGGAGAAGCCCTATACAGTCAGCAAAATCAAGACCAGGAGATGACTGGGGCTCAGAATATGACCTCCTTATTGCAAAATTCAGACTTAAATTGAAGAAAATAGGGGAAACCACTAGACCTTTCAGGTATCACCTAAATCAAATCCCTCACACCTGTATAGTGGAAGTGATAAGTAGATTCAAGGGATTCGATTTGATAGATAGAATTCCTGAAGAACTATGGATGGAGGTACATGACATTGTACAGGAGGCAGTGATGAAGACCATCCCCAAGAAAAGGAAATGAAAGAACGCAAAATGGTTGTCTGACAAGACCTCTCAAATAGCCGAGAAAAGAAGGGAAGTGAAACGCAAAGGAAGAAAGGAAAGATAAATCCATCTGAATGCAGAGTTCCAAAGAATAACAAGGAGAGATAAGAAAGCCTTCCTACATGATCAACGCAAAGAAATAGAGGAAAACAAAATGGGAAAGACTAGAGTTCTCTTCATGAAAATTTGAGATACCAAGGGAACATTTCATGCAAAGATGGGCTCAATAAAGGGTAGAAATGGTATGGACCCAACAGAAGCAGAAGATGTTAAGAGGTGGCAAGAATACACAGAACTATAAAAAAAAGAAAAAGATCTTCATGACCCAGATAACCATGATGGTGTGATCACTCACCTAGAACCAGACATCCTGGAGTGCAAAGTTAGGTGGGCCTTTGTATCACTATGAACAAAGCTAGTGGAGGTGATGGAATTTCAGCGGAGCTATTTCAAATCCTGAAAGATGATACTGTGAAAGTGCTGCACTCAATATGCCAGCAAATTTGGAAAACTCAGCAGTGGCCACAGGACTGGAAAAGGTCAGTTTTCATTACAATCCCAGATAAAGGCAATGACAAAGAATGTTCAAACTGCCACACAATTGCACTCATCTCACATGCTAGCAAAATAATGTCCAAAATTTTCCACGTGAGGCTTCAACAGTACATGAACTGAGAACTTCCAGATGTTCAAGCTGGATTCAGAAAAGTCAGAGGAACAAAAGATCAATTGCCAACATCTGCTGGATCATAAAGAGAGTTCCAGAAAAAAAAAAAAAAAAAACTACTTATGTTTTATTGACTACCCCAAAGCCTTTGACTATGTAAATCAAAACTGTGGAAAATTCATCAAGAGATGGGCATAGAAGGCCACCTTACTTGCCTCCTGGGAAATCTGTATGCAGGTCAAGGAGTAACAGTTACAACTGGACATGGAGCAATGGACTGGTTCCAAATTGGGAACGAATTACATCAAGCCTGTATATTTTCACCCTACTTATTCAACTTCTATGCAGGATACATCATGCCCAATGCTGGCCTGGATGAAGCAGAAGCTGGAATCAAGATTGCAGGGAGAGATATAAATAACTTCATGTATGCACATGACATCACCCTAATGACAGAAAGCAAAGAGGAACTGAAGAGCCTCTTGAAAAAAGTGAAAGAGGAGAGTGGAAAACCTGGATTAAAACTCAGCATTCTAAAAACTAAGGTCATGGCATCTGGTCCCATCATTTTATGGCAAATAAATTGGGAAATAATGAAAAGAGTATCAGACATTATTTTTCTTGGGCTCCAAATTCACTGCAGTTGGTGACTGCAGCCATGAAATTAAAAGAAGCGTGTTCCTTGGAAGAAAAGCTATGACCAACTAAACAGCATATTAAAAAGCAGAGAATATGCATGACTATATGTTGATAAAATTGTAAAGGGGTGCACTACAGCTTCAAAATATAGAACTCTAAATTCTACATGGTGGTAGATTGAATCACACCTCTTTCAGAAAGGGACAGATCAAACAGATTGAATAACTAAACATAGAGAGGCTATGTTTACACATATTACCATGGTTACATTCATTTATGAAAGAATGTGCTTTATTTTCAAACAAATGTATAATTTGCAACATAAATTAATCATATCCTGAACCACAAAGGCAATAGCCACACATTTCAAGTCTGTATAATTTAAATCACGTTCATTTTCACAAACAAAAAACATTAAGAAAACAATTTTAAAAGTCAAACATTTATATAGCTTTAAGTTAGAAACCAAATAGAAGTAGAAACCACAAACCATTTTTAACTGAATAATACATGGAATGGGGAAGGCAAGAGGGACATTCAGAAAAACAGATATTCTCAAAAGCACTGATTAGATTCAAAAATAGATTAGAAAAAATTAAATGAAACTTTCTACCCAAGAACCTAAAGGAAATTAACCCTGAACACTCATTGGAGGAATGGATGATGAAGCTGAAGCTCCAATATTTGGCCACCTGATGCAAAGAGCTGGCTCATTGGAAAAAACTCTGATGCTGGGAAAGATTGAGGGCAGGGGAAAAAGGAGAGGACAGAGAATGAGACAGTCACATGGCATCATTAGCTAAATTAACAACAAACTCCAAGCGACAGAGGTCAAGGAAGCCTAGCATGCTGCAGCCAGTGGGGTAGCAGAGACTCAAACACAACTGAGTGAGTGAACTACAATGCAAGAAGTTGAGCTATTTCAAATCCTGGAAGATGATGCTGTGAAAGTGCTGAACTCAATATGCCAGCAAATTTGGAAAACTCAGCAGTGGCCACAGGACTGGAATAGGTGAATTTTCATTCCAATCCCAAACAAAGGCAATGCCAAAGAATGCGCAAACTACTGCACAATTGCACTCATCTCACAGGTTAGTAAAGTATTGCTCAAAATTCTCCAAGCCAGGCTTCAGCAATATGTGAACCGTGAACTTCCAGATGTTCAAGCTGGTTTTAGAAAAGGCAGAGGAACCAGAGATCAAATTGCCAACATCGGCTGGAAGGAAGAGAGTCCCAGAAAAATATCTATTTCTGCTTTATTGACTATACCAAAGCCTTTGACTGTGTGGATCACAATAAACTGTGGAAAATTCTGAAAGAGATGGGAATAGCAGACCACCTGATCTGCCTCTGGAGAAACCTATATGCAGGTAAGGAAGCAATGGTTAGAACTGGACATGAAACAACAGACTGGTTCCAAATAGGAAAAGGAGTACATCAAGGCTACGTATTATCATCCTGTTTATTTAACTTATATGCAGAGTACATCATGAGAAACGCTGGACTGGAAGAAACACAAGCTGGAATCAAGATTGCCAGGAGAAATATCAATAACCTCAGATATGCAGATGACACCACCCTTATGATAGAAAGTGAAGAGGAACTAAAAAGCCTCTTGATGAAACTGAAAGAGGAGAACGAAAAAGTTGGCTTAAAGCTCAACATTCAGAAAATGAAGATCATGGCATCTGGTCCCATCACTTCATGGCAAATAGATGGGGAAACAGTGGAAACAGTGTCAGACTTTATTTTTCTGGGCTCCAAAATCACTGCAGATGGTGACTGCAGCCATGAAATTAAAAGATGCTTACTCCTTGGAAGGAAAGTTATGACCGACCTAGACAGCATATTCAAAAGCACAGACATTACTTTGCCAACAAAGGTCCATCTATTCAAGACTACGGTTTTTCCAGTGGTCATGTATGGATGTGAGAGTTGGATTGTGAAGAAAGCTGAGTGCAGAAGAATTGTTGCTTTTGAACTGTGGTGTTGGAGAAGACTCTTGAGAGTCCCTTGGACTGCAAGGAGATCCAACCAGTCCATTCTAAAGGAGATCAGTCCTGGGTGTTCTTTAGAAGGACTGATGCTAAAGCTGAAACTCCAATACTTTGGCCACCTTGTGCAAAGAGTTGACTCATTGGAAAAGACTCTGATGCTGGGAGGGATTGGGGGCAGGAGGAGAAGGGGACGACCGAGGATGAGATGACTGGATGGCATCACTAACTCGATGGACATGAGTTTGGGTAAACTCTGGGAGTTGGTGATGAACAGGGAGGCCTGGTGTGCTGCAATTCATGGGGTCACAAAGAGTTGGACATGACTGAGTGACTGAACTGAACTGAACTGAACTGAAGTATGGTTTAATCACTAAGTCACGTCCAACTCTTGCAACTCCATGGACTGTAGTCTGCCAGGCTCCTCTGTCCATGGAATTCTCCAGGCAAGAATACTCGAGTGGGTTGCCATTATCTAGGTATAAGAACACAATAAACCCAAAGAAATTAGAAGGAAAAATTAAATTTAAAAAATTGATTCAATAAAATAAACCTACACACCGAACTTTCAGATGATCAGCAGCCCCCAAAGGATATTCTATGAAATCACCAATAAAACAAACTGTAAGAAAATAAAATAAACAATGAAACAAGGAAGACATCAATAAGTAATATGAGTAACAAATGGCACACAGGAGTGCCAATACAAGGAGACTTAATATATTATAAAAGATACTAATATATTATTTTATGTGCAATTTAGGTCTTCCCTTGTGGCTCAGCTGGTAAAGAATCCACCTGCAATGTGGGAGACCTGAGTGCGATCTCTGGGTTGGGATCCCCCGGAGAGGGGAAAGGCTACACACTCCTGTGTTCTGTCCTGTAGAATTCCATTGACTGTATAGCCCATGGGGTCTCAAAGAGTCGTACATGACTGAGCAACATTCACTTTCACTTAGTTCAGTTAAAGTAAAGGTTGGTTTGAGAACCATGGCATGTATCAGCAACTTCTCTCCTCATTTTATTCCTGAAAGAAGGCTTCCTAATAGATAACATTAAATGTACATCTTGTCTCTCTTGTGATAACCCACACTGAAAATTAGACATTTTAAATGAAGAATAGTATAAAATTAGAAACCTTAGAGGGAGGCAAAGGGCGATTATGAAGCTAGTACACTGTACCTAGAAAATTAGCACAGAACAACTTACTTGGTTTTCCCCATCTACATTCTATTTAAACCATGGGAGGTACGTTTGTAATAGGGAAGAACAAATTTGATTCCATACTAGATCTGTTTCTTTTACTTTAGCCTTTGTGCTCTGTTGCCTGTGCTTAGTTATGCTGGCTCTCCACATTTGTAAAAGAATGTTGCCTATGGCCTGAAATACAAAGGAATAGCCTGTTCTCAGGGCTCTGACCTTCAAGAGTCCATTCATCTAGAGAGAAAAAATTGCAGAACAGAGAGTAACATTTGTTTTGTTGGAGGTTTCCACCTGACTTAGGTGGATAGTTGCAAGAACAAAGGATTCCTACACCAAGAAATTTGCAACAACTAACCACACCTTTCCCTCATCTTGCCTTTAAAAATGCTTTACTAGACTTTCCTGGTGGACCAGTGGTAAACAATCTGCCTGCCAATGCAGGAGACCTAGATTCAACCCTTACTCCAGGAAGATCTCATGTGCTTCAGGGAGTTTATTTTACATTAGCTTGTACAGCACTGTCTCATTCTTTTTAGCAGCTGCGCATGCTTCATTTAATTATTTTCCCCAGTCTTTTGCTCCTATTTTAATAAATAGGAAAGAATAAATCTGATTTCACATTAGATCCGTTCTATTGCCTGTGCAATACACAGGCTGGCTGTACACCTTTTGTAAAAGAATGTTGCCTGTATCTGAAATATACAAGTGAGCCCATTCTCAGGGCTCTGGATTTTAAGACTTCACTGATATAGAGACAAAAAGTTGCAGAACAGGGAATAAATTTTGGAGGTTTACAGGAACATAGTGACCTGGCCTACAAGGACAGAGGCACAAAGCTGAGCAAAAGATTCCTACACCAGTAAGACTGCAACAACTAATAGATCCTCACCTTGTGTTTAAAAGTACTTTACTGAAACCCTTCAAAGAATACGGGTTTGAGGGGCAGGGCTACAAGCCATCTATCTTCTTGCATGGTTATGCAATAAAACTTTCTCTACTCCATATTCTTATATTTCAGTTCATTTGCCAGGTGAACTTGCATTTGTAACACTACAAATGGTGCAATGAATGCTTCCACATATTTTTCTTTTGCACATGTGTGGGTATATTCATACATTATGTTTCTAGAAGTGCAGTTGTTAGGGCAAAGGCTATAAGCTCTCTAAATGTTAGTGGTTGTGGCCCAGTTGTGTTCTCACCAATTGTTCAGAGCCTGTATCTCTGCACCCTTGCTGACAGCATGCCATCAACCATCTCCATCTTCAAAAACCTGATGAGGGAAAAATGGCATTATGATTTCACTTGACTACCTATGCATACATAAAGGGGCAATTTTAATTTCCTTTTATGTAAAAGGTTAAAATACTTCCTAATTTTTTAGTTCTTTTGCTGAGTGTTCTATTTACAGAAGGCCATCACAGTTTAAGGGCAATCCCCAGTGGTTCAGTGGTAAAGAATCCACCTGCAATGCAGAAGGCACAGGAGATGCAAAATTAATCCTTCAGTTCAGTTCAGTTCAGTAGCTCAGTCATGTCCGACTCTTTGCGAACCCATGAACCGCAGCACACCAGGCCTCCCTGTGCACCAGCTCACAGAGTTCACCCAAATCCATGTCCATTGAGTCGGTGGTGCCATCCTACCATCTCATCCTCTGTCATCCCCTTCTCCTCCTGCCCTCAATCTTTCCTAGCATCAGGGTCTTTTCCAATAAGTCAGCTCTTCGCATCAGGTGGCCAAAGTACTGGAATTTCAGCTTCAAAATCAGTCCTACCAATGAACATCCAGGACTGATCTTTATGATGGACTGGTTGTATCTCCTTGTAGTCCAAGGGACTCTCAAGAGTCTTCTCCAACACCACAGTTCAAAAGCATCAATTCTTCAACACTCAGCTTTCTTTATAGTTCAACTCTCACATCCATACATGGATGGGAAAACCATAGCCTTGACTAGACAGACCTTTGTTGGCAAAGCAATGTCTCTGCTTTTCAATATGCTGTCTAGGTTGGTCATAACTTTCCTTCCAAGGAGCAAGCATCTTTTAATTTCATGGCTTCAATCACCATTAGCAGGGATTTTGGAGCCCAAAAATATAAAGTCTGACACTGTTTCCACTGTTTCTTCATCTATTTGCCATGAAGTGATGGGATCAGATGCCATGATCTTCGTTTTCTGAATGTTGAGCTGTAAGCCAACTTTTTCACTCTTCTCTTTCACTTTCATCAAGAGGCTCTTTAGTTCTTTTTCACTTTCTGCCATAAGGATGGTGTCACCTGCATATCTGAGGTTATTGATATTTCTCCTGGCAATCTTGAGTCCACCTTGTGCTTCTTCCAGCCCAGTGTTTCTCATGATGTACTGTGCATGTAAGTTAAATAAGCAGGGTGACAATATATAGCCTTGATGTAATCCTTTTCCTATTTGGAACCAGTCTGTTGTTCCATGTCCAGTTCTAACTGTTGTTTCCTGACCTGCATACAGGTTTCTCAAGAGGCAGGTGAGGTGGTCTGCTATTCCCATCTCTTTCAGAATTTTCCACAGTTAATTATGATCCACACAGTCAAAGGCTTTGGCATAGTCAACAAAAGCAGAAATAGATGTTTTTCTGGAACTCTCTTCCTTTTTTGATGATCCAGCGGGTGTTGGCAATTTGATCTCTGGTTCCTCTGCCTTTTCTAAAACCAGCTTGAACATAAGGGAGTTCATGGTTCATGTATTGCTGAAGCCTGGCTTGGAGAATTTTGAGCAGTACTTTAATAGCGTGTGAGATGAGTGCATTTGGGCAGTAGTTTGAGCATTCTTTGGCACTGCCTTTCTTTGGGATTGGAATGAAAATTCACCTTTTCCAGTCCTGTGGCCACTGCTGAGTTTTCCAGATTTGCTGGCATATTGACTGCAGTACTTTCACAATATCATCTTTCAGGATTTCAAATAGCTCAACTGGAATTCCATCACCTCCACTAGCCTTGTTTGTAGTGATGCTTCCTAAGGCCCACTTGGCTTCACATTCCAGGATGTCTGGCTCTAGATTAGTGATCACACCATCATGATTATCTGGGTCATGAAGATCTTTTTTTGTCCAGTTCTTCTGTGTATTCTTGCCACCTCTCCTTAATATCTTCTGCTTCTGTTAGGTCCCTACCATCTCTGTCCTTTATTGAGCCCATCTTTGCATGAAATGTTCCCTTGGTATCTCTAATTTTCTTGAAGAGATCTCTGTCTTTCCCCTTCTGTTGTTTTCCTCTATTTCTTTGCATTGATCAATGAGGAAGGCTTTCTTATCTCTCCTTGCTATTCTTTGGAACTCTGCATTCAAATGGGTATATCTTTCCTTTTCTCCTTTGCTTTTCACTTCCCTTCTTTTCACAGCTATTTGCAAGGCATTCTCAGACAGCCATTTTGCTTTTTTGCTTTTTTTTTTTCTTGGAGATGATCTTGATTCCTGTCTCCTGTACAATGTCACAATCTCCATCCATAGTTCATCAGGCACTCTGTGTGTCAGATCTGGTACCTTAAATCTATTTCTCACTTCCACTGTATAGCCACAAGGGATTTGATTTAGGTCATAAATGAATGGTTTAGTGGTTTTCTACACTTTCTTCTATTTCAGCCTGAATTTGGCAATAAGGAGTTCATGATCTGAGCCACAGTCACCTCCCGGTCTTGTTTTTGCTGACTGTATAGAGCTTCTCCATCTTTGGCTGCAAATAATATAATCAGTCTGATTTCAGTGTTGAACATCTGGTGATGTCCATGTGTAGCATCTTCTCTTGTGCTGTTGGAAGAGGGTATTTGCTATGATCATTGCGTTCTGTTTGAAGAACTCTATTAGCCTTTGCCCTCCTTCATTCTGTACTCTAAGGCCAAATCTGCCTGTTACTCCAGGTGTTTCTTGACTTCCTACTTTTGCATTCCAGTCCCCTATAATGAAAAGGACATCTTTTGGGGGGTGTTAGTTCTAGAAGGTCTTGTAGGTCTTCATAGAACTGTTCAACTTCAGCCTCTTCAGTGTTACTGGTCAGGGCATAGACTTGGATTACCATGATACTGAATAGTTTGCCTTGGAAACAAACAGAGATCATTCTGTCATTTTTGAGACTGTATCCAAGTACTGCCTTTTGGACTCTTCTGTTGACTATGATGGCTACTCCATTTCTTCTAAGGGATTCCTGCCCACAGTAGTAGATATAATGGTCATCTGAGTTACATTCCCCCATTCCAGTCCATCTTAGTTTGCTGATTGCTAGAATGTCAATGTTTACTCTTGCCATCTCCTGTTTGACCACTTCCAATTTTCCTTGACCACTTCCACTTTTTTACCACATTTGACCACTTCCAATTAATCCTTGGGTCGAGACAATTTCCTGGAGGAGGGCATGGCAACTCACTCCAGCATTCTTGCCTGGAGAATCCCATGGACAGAGGAGCTTAGTAAGCTGCAGTACATGGAGTCAGACGCGACTGAAGCAACTGAGCATAAGCATGATTACAAACTAAGAAAATGTATATATGTCTGTAATATAAATGGAATATAATGCTTCCAGGTTGCTATTTGTCTTCTAATTTTGCTTCTAATGATGGGTTCATCTGCATTCAATTGCTAAGTCATATCTGACTCCATGGACTGTAGCCCACCAGGCTCCTCTGTCCATGGAATTTCCCAGGTAAAAATACCAGAGTGGGCTGACATTTCCTCCTCCAAGGGACCTTCCTAGCCCAGGGAGTGAACCCATGTCTTTCATTGGCAGGTGGATTCTTTACCACTGAGCCACCTGGGAATCTCCCATGGTGATGGGAGACTGCTATTAATTTCTAAAATTACCTATAATTTATTTTTTCACAATATGACATTGCTTTAATTTTTTATGTATGGTAAAATATACACAAATATAAAACATCATTTTAACTATTTTTAAGTGTACAGCTCAGTGGCGTTTAATATGTTCACATTGTGCATCCATCACCACCATCCATTGCCAGAACTTTATCTTACAAAACTGAAACTCTACCTTTTAAATACTGACTCTCCATTCTCTCCTCAATCATCCTCTGGCAAAACACCAAACCACAATTTTTATGTCACTGCATTTCTTAATAATACTTAAAAAGTATTTCCTATTCCTTATCAACATTTTCTTGTATTTTGAGCTAAGTATTGGTTTCTAGATTTAAATATTTGCTGTGTCTGTATTTTTTTTTTTTTTTTTTTTTTGGTAAAGACATAAGGGAGGCATATTAATTTACTTGAAAATGCAGATTCCCCAATCTACTTAAGGATCTGTTCTCTACTGATTTTTATTCCAACTTGGTCATATGAATTTGGATCTATTTTGGTACTTATTTTCTTTCAATTCATCTTTCTTGCCAACAGCAGGCATCACACTCTTTTTAATTATGAAATCAGTATACTTTAAATTCTGGTGAAGTTGTTCCTCCTGTATCACACTTACTTATTATTTTCCTAGCAATTAGTTCTTGTTTTTAATACGAAATTTATAAACAGTCTAGTTCCCACAAACATATTCTGTTGGTTCCATTCAGACAATCAATCATGTTTGACTCTTTGTGACCCCATGACTGCAGCAAACCAGGCTTCCCTGTCCTTCACCAACACCTGGGGCTTACTCAAACTCATGTCCATAGAGTCGGTGATACCATCCAATCATCTCTTCCTGTTGTCCCCTTCCCCTCCTGCCTTCAGTCTTATGCAGCATCAGGGTCTTTTCCAAGGAGTCAGTTCTTCACATCAGTTGGCCAAAGTATTGGAGTTTCAGCTTCAACATCAGTCCTTTCGATGAATATTCATGACTGATCTCCTTTAGGATAAACTGGTTTGATCTTCTTGCTGTCCAAGGGACTCTCAAGAGTCTTCTCCAACACCACAGTTCAAAAGCATCAGTTCTTCAGTGCTCAGCCTTCTTCACAATCCAACTCTCACATCCATACATGACCACTGGAAAAAGCTATAGCCTTGACTAGACAGACTTTTGTTGGCAAAATAATGCCTCTTCTTTTTAATAAGCTGTCTAGGTTGGTCATAACTTTCCTTCCAAGGAGTAAATGTCTTAATTTCATGACTGCAGTCACCATCTGCAGTGATTTTGGAGCCCCCCAAAATAAAGTCTCTCACTGTTTCCATTGTTTCCCCGTCTATTTGTCATCAGGTGATGGGACCAGATGCCATGGTCTTAGTTTTTTGAATGGCGAGTTTTAAACAAATTTTTTCACTCTCCTCTTTCACTTTCATCAAGAGGTTCTTTAGTTTCTCTTTGCTTTCTGCTATAAGGGTGGTGTCATCTGCATATCTGAGGTTATTGATATTTCTCCCAGCAGTCTTGACTCCAGATTTTGCTTCATCCAACCCAGGATTTTGCATGATGTACTCTGCATAGAAGATAAATAGGAGGGTGACAATATTCAGCCTCAATGAACTCCTTTCCCGATTTGCAACCAGTCTGTTGTTCCATGTCCAGTTCTAAATTTTGCTTCTTGACCTGCATATAGATTTCTCAGGGGGCAAGCCAGGTGGTCTGGTATTCCCATCTCTTTCAGAATTTTCCAAAGTTTGTTGTGAGCCACACAGTGAAAAGTTTTGGCCTAGTCAATAAAGCAAAAGTAAATATTTCTCTTTAACTCTCTTGTTTTTTTTGATGATCCAACAGATGTTGGCAATTTGATCTCTGGTTCGTTCCTCTGCCTTTTCTAAATCCAGCCTGAACATCTGAAAGTTCACGGTTAATATAGTGTTGAAGCCTGGCTTGGAGAATTTTGAGCATTACTTTGCTAGCATGTCAAATGAGTGCAATTGTGGGATAGTTTGAACATCAAGAAAAAAAATGTTTAGACTTTGATTCCACGAATTTGACTATTTAAGATACCTTACATAAGTAGAAGCATACAGCGTTTGTCTTTTATGACTGACTGGTTTATTTCACTCGCATAATGCCCTTAATGTTCATCCATGTTGTCACATACCACAGAATTTCCTTCTTGATAAGAGTGAATAATATTCCATTTTATGTATATATCTCACATTTTTATCCATTCATCTGTCCATGAAGATTTAATTTGGTTCCATATTTTAGCTATTATAAATAATGTTGTGATGAACATGGGAGTAAAAATATCTAATAAAGATATTGATTTCAATTCTTTTGGATAAATACCCAGATGTGGGATTGCTGGATCATATGGCAGTTCTATCTGTAATTTTTGAGGAAACTTTATACGGTTTCTCTTAATGGCTGCACCACTTTGCATTTCCATCTATAATGTGCAAATGTTCCACATCCTCACCAAGAGTTGTCTATTGTATTTTTGATAATAGCTATCCTAATAAATGTGAAGTGCTGTCTCACTGTGGATTTGCTATGCATTCCCTGATGATCAGTACTACTGAGCACCTTTTTTTCAGCACTACTGAAACCTTCATTTATGTTTTCTTTGGAAAAATGTCTGTTCAGGTCTTTTGCTCACTTTAAAAATAGGGTTTGTTTTTTTTTAATATACTATTGAGTTAGAGGAGCTTCTTATATATATTAATCCTCCTATCAAATCTATAGCTTTCAATATATCCTCCCATTCTGTAGGTTGTCTTTTTACTCCATTCACTATTGCTTTGGCTGTACAGAAGCTTTTTAGCTGGATGTAAGAGCTACCCTATGCCCAAGGTCAGGGGCAGTGGCCGAGAGGAACAACCCCACATCCAAGGAGCAGTGGCTGCACGGGCACAGGAGGGCCGAGAGAAGCTACTCCAAGGTAGCTCAAGGTCAGGAGGGGCAGCTGTGAGAAGATACCCCTCGTCCAAGGTAAGAGAAACCCAAGTAAGATGGTAGGTGTTGTGAGAGGGCATCAGAGGGCAGACACACTGAAACCATAATCACAGAAAACTAGCCAATCTGATCACATGGACCACAGCCTTGTCTAACTCAATGAAACTAAGCCATGCCGTGTGGGGCCACCCAAGATGGACAGGTCATGGTGGAGAGGTCTAACAGAATGTGGTCCACTGGAGAAGGGAATAGAAAACCACTTCAGTATTCTTGCCTTGAGAACCCCATGAACAGCATGAAAAGGCAAAAGGATAGAATACTGCAAGAGGAACTCCCCAGGTCGGCAGGTGCCCAATATGCTACTGGAAATCAGTGGAGAAATAACTCCAGAAAGAATGAAGGGATGGAGCCAAAGCAAAAACAATACCCAGTTGTGGATGTGACTGGTTATAGAAGCAAGAAGCAAGGTCCAATGCTGTAAAGAGCAATATTGCATAGGAACCTGGAACTGTGGTGTTGGAGAAGACTTTTGAGAGTCCCTTGGATTTCAAGGAGGTCCAACCAGTCCATCCTAAAGGAGATCAGTCCTAGGTGTTCATTGGAAGAACTGACGCTAAAGCTGAAACTCTAGTACTTTGCCCACCTCATGCGAAGAGTTGACTCATTTGAAAAGACCCTGATGCTAGGAGGGATTGGGGGCAGGAGGAGAAAGGGACAACAGAAGATGAGATGGCTGAATGACATCATCGACTCTATGGACATGAGCTTGAGTAGACTCCAGGTGTTGGTGATGGACAGGGAGATCTGGCGTGCTGCAATTCATGGGGTCGCAAAGAGTCAGACACGACTGAGAGACTGAAATGAACTGAGTCTCACTTAATTATTTTTGCTTTTATTGCCTGTGCTTTTGGTATTATAACCATAAAATTGTTGTCAACAGCAATGTCATGAAGTTTTTCTCTTATGTTTTCTTCTATGAATTTTACTGCTTCAGGTCTTATGTTTAAAATTTTAATCCATTTTGAGTTAATTTCCAAATAAGGTTCCAATGTCATTCTTTTGCATGTGGATATTTAGTCTTGTAACTCAAGACTTTGAAAATTTCCTTTTTTATTTAACCATTATCTCTCTTTGAGCTGTTTATTTTTAACTTTTTGGACTGCTGAATCATTTGCTTGTTATAGTTCCTCAAGTTACTTTTAGTGTCTAACATCTATTCTTTCATTAATTCCACTCCTTTGGAACTTATATTCTAATATGTGAAATATTTTTTCCAGTTTGTGTATAACATTTCGATTTGAGAAAATCATTTTGTGCTCTAACTGAACCTCTTTTTAAATCTTATTACATTTTTGTTAAAATTGTCAACTGGTTTTCCTGCCTGTTCCGCTTCACTGGTGTTGACTTGTAGCTCGTTCTTCCCCCTAAGTATGTTGTTACTTTTCATTGTCTGCTCGCATTTCTGTACACACCCTCAGCTGCTGGGTCACTTAGAGTCTATAGGAAAGTGGTAAACCAATAATGTGAACAGATTTTCTTCTTTTTGTGCAGACTTGTAGTGAACAAGTTTACATATTAAGTCTCCGTCAATACAGAAAGATGGAGCATTTTATATTAGTATATATATAGTCTGTAAACTGCTGTTCCTCAAAATTTTTCCTTCAACAGCAAAACAAAGGTTATCTGTGTAGGTATTTTCCACAGGCTGAATCCTGTATTGAGATTTCCCTTTTACACCCCTTGCTAAAACTAGCCCCATCTTTTGCATACAACATGCCTCCTATAAATAGTAAATTCCCTGTTCATGACAATGGATAGATTTATACAATAGCTAAATCTTCAAGCAACCCTGGGCAAAGAGCCTGAAAAGAGGAAGTCCTGTCTCATGTATTATCTCATGTCATCCTTACAACGGCCCTGTGAAACATCAGTGATGTCCACGGTTCACAAAGAAGGAAACAGAAACCCCAAGAGTTAGCCATTGTCTCCTGTTAAAACTGTGCTGCACATAGAGGCTATCATGAGGATCTGATTTAGCCTGAGGTTAAAGCTTGGGTTAACGTTGGCTTAAAACTCAACATTCAGAAAACTAAGATCATGGCATCTGGTCCCATCACTTTGTGACAAATAGATGGAGAAACAGTGGAAAAAGTGACAGACTTTATTGGGGGGGGGGGGGGGCCTCCAAAATCACTGCAGATGGTGACTGTAGCCATGAAATTAAAAGACACTTGCTCCTTGGAAGAAAAGCTATGACCAACCTAGACAGCATATTAAAAAGCAGAGTCATTACTTTACCAACAAATGTCCGTCTAGTCAAGGCTATGGTTTTTCCAGTAGTCATGCATAGATGTGAGAGCTGGACTATAAAGAAAGCTGAGCACCGAAGAATTGGTGCTTTTGAATTGTGGTGTTGGAGAAGATTCTTGAGAGTCCCTTAGACTGCAAGGAGATCTAACCAGTCAATTCTAAAGGAAATGAGTCCTGAATATTCACTGGAAGGACTGATACTGAAGCTGAAACTCCAATACTTTGGCCATCTGATGTGAAGAACGGACTCACTGGAAAAGACCCTGATGCTAGGAAAGATTGAAGGCAGGAAGAGAAGGGGACAACAGAAGATGAGATGGTTGGATGGCATCACCAATGTGATGGACATGAGTTTGAGCAAGCTCCGGGTGTTGGTGATGGACAGGGAAGCCTGGCGTGCTGCAGTCCATGGGGTTACAAACAGTTGGACACAACTGAGTGGCTGAAATGAACTGAACTGAAAGCTTGGGTCTTTAACCTCACCCTCCCTTGTCATGTTTCCTGGACAGCTAAAGAAGCAGTCAGTGGCTGTGACTGAGACTGCAGAGAAGTGTCACTGAAACCAAAAGTGAGTAATATACAAAAACAACCTTGATCACTGCTACTGGGAGTGTAAGGACAAACATTCTCAGTCCCTGAATTTAGAAATGAAATGTTAGCAATTGGTGAATAAATATTTGAGTGTGTGTATCAAAGGAATTTAAAACACTATTTAAAATTATACATGATAACTCTAATTCTGGGGTTTCATCTGAAATGATAAAATGCTTTTACAAAGCATGTGGTTTGTTTCAGCATGATTCAAGATTAGAAAAAGTTGAAAATGAATTCTATATCAACATAAAGAAAAATAGGTAAAGCAAAATAATCCCACAGAAGAAAAAAATCTGGAAGGAGTTGTGACAAATTGCTGGAGTTGACTACCTTATGTATGTAAGTGTATATAGGTATATGTTTTTATAAATCAGTTCAGTTCAGGCGCTTAGTCATATCTGACTCTGTGACCACATGAATTGCAGCATGCCAGGCCTCCCTATCCATCATCAACTCCCAGAGTTCACTCAGACTCATGTCCATCGAGTCAGTGATGCCATCCAGCCATCTCATCCTCGGTCGTCCCCTTCTCCTCCTGCCCCCAATCCCTCCCAGCATCAGAGTCTTTTCCAATGAGTCAACTCTTCCCATGAGGTGGGCAAAGTACTGGAGTTTCAGCTTTAGCATCATTCCTTCCAAAGTAATCCCAGGGCTGATCTCATTTAGAATGGACTGGTTGGATCTCCTTGCAGTCCAAGGGACTCTCAAGAGTCTTATCCATCACCACAGTTCAAAAGCATCAATTCTTCGGCATTCAGCTTTCTTCACAGTCCAACTCTCACATCCATACATGACCACAGGAAACACCAAAGCCTTGACTAGATGGACCTTAGTCGGCAAAGTAATGTCTCTGCTTTTGAATATACTATCTAGGTTGGTCATATCTTTCCTTCCAAGGAGTAAGCGTCTTTTAATTTCATGGCTGCAATCACCATCTGCAGTTATTTTAGAGCCCAGAAAAATAAAGTCTGACACTGTTTCCACTGCTTCCCCATCTCTTTCCCATGAAGTGATGGGACCAGATGCCATGATCTTCATTTTCTGAATGTTGAGCTTTAGGCCAACTTTTTCGCTCTCCTCTTTCACTTTCATCAAGAGGCTTTTTAGTTCCTCTTCACTTTCTGCCATAAGGGTGATGTCATCTAGATATCTGCAGTTATTGATATTTCTCCCGGCAATCTTGATTCCAGCTTGTGTTTCTTCCAGTCCAGCGTTTCTCTTGATGTACTCTGCATAGAAGTTAAATAAGCAGGGTGACAATATACAGCCTTGAAGTACTCCTTTTCCTATTTGAAACCAGTCTGTTGTTCCATGTCCAGTTCTAACTGTTGCTTCCTGACCTGCATACAGATTTCTCAAGAGGCAGGTCAGGTGGTCTGGTATTCCCATCTCTTGAAGAATTCTCCATAGTTTATTGTGATCCATACAGTCAAAGGCTTTGACATGGTCAATAAAGCAGAAATAGACGTTTTTCTGGAACTCTCTTGCTTTTTCCATGATCCAGCAGATGTTGGAAATTTGATCTCTGGTTCCTCTGCCTTTTCTAAAACCAGCTTGAACATCAGGGAGTTCACAGTTCACATATTGCTGAAGCTTGGCTTGGAGAATTTTGAGCATTACTTTACTAGGGTGTGAGATGAGTGCAATTGTGCAGTAGTTTGAGCATTCTTCTGCATTGCCGTTCTTTGGGATTGGAATGAAAACTGACTTTTTCCAGTCCTGTGGCCACTGGTGAGTTTTCCAAATTTGCTGGCATATTGAGTTCAGCACTTTCACACCATCATCTTTCAGGATTTGAAACAGCTCAACTGGAACTCCATCAACTCCACTAGCTTTGTTCGTAGCAGTGCTTTCCAAGACGCACTTGACTTCACATTCCAGGATGTCTAGCTCTAGATTAGTGATCACACCATCATGATTATCTGGGTCATGAAGCTCTTTTTCTACAGTTCTTCTGTGTATTCTTGACACCTCTTCTTACTATCTTCTGCTTCTGTTAAGTCCATACCATTTCTGACCTTTATCGAGCCCATCTTTGCATGAAATGTTCCCTTGGTATCTCTAATTTTCTTGAAGAGATCTCTAGTTTTTCCCATTCTGTTATTTTCCTCTATTTCTTTGCATTGATCCCTGAAGAAGGCTTTCTTATCTCTTCTTGCTATTCTTTGGAACTCTGCATTCAGATGCTTATATCTTTCCTTTTCTCCTTTGCCTTTTGCCTCTCTTCTTCTCACAGCTATTTGTAAGGCCTCCCCAGACAGCCATTTTGCTTTTCTGCATTTCTTTTCCATGGGGATGGTCTTGATCCCTGTCTCCTGTATAATGTCACGAACCTCTTTCCATAGTTCATCAGGCACTCTATCTATCAGATCTAGTCCCTTAAATCTATTTCTCATTTCCACTGTATAATCATAAGGAATTTGATTTAGGTCATACATGAATGGTCTAGGGGTTTTCCCATCTTCAAAATTTTCTATCATGTGTCATTTGATCATCAGATCAACTATGACACGCACTGGCTTGGCCTGC
Source organism: Budorcas taxicolor (assembly GCF_023091745.1). Classification (NCBI taxonomy): domain Eukaryota; kingdom Metazoa; phylum Chordata; class Mammalia; order Artiodactyla; family Bovidae; genus Budorcas; species Budorcas taxicolor. Next base: position 5,630,302 of record NC_068930.1, on the reverse strand, counting down.
TCTTGGCTATAACAGAGTAAGAAATGGTACATTGAATCATATATGTCCAGTAAGGCAGGAAACTTCTCTTATTGTAGTAGGTAGATCCTTGAGTACTGACCAGATCAGGGGCAAAAGATCAAAATAGATTCAAAGACCTATAAAGATTGCAAATAAATACATGTAAGGGTATTCAACATCTTTCATCATTAACAAAATACTAATTAAAACAATAATAAGATGCCACTAGAGATGTATTAGAATGAAGAAAATCCAGAAAGCTGACAAAATCAGTTGTGAGCAAGAACATGGAGAAAAACAAACTCTCCTCCATTGCTGGTAAGAATGCAAAATGGTACAATCACTTTGGAAGACAGTTTGACAGTTACTTACAAACTGTCAAACATATTCTTTATCATGTGGTGTAGCAGTTGCACTGTTAAGTATTTACTGAGCTGATATTAAAACTTTTGCCTACATAAATACCCTACCCATAAATGTTTGTAGCTGCTTTATTCATAATATCCCCAAACTGGAAGCAACCAAGATGTCCTTCAAATCTGTGAACAGATAAACAAACTTTGGGTGGACTATAATGAAATATTAGTGATAGACAGAAATGAGCTATCAGGCTGCACAAAAACATGTGAGTCTTCAATTCACTTTGCTAAGTGAAAGAAGACATTCTGAAAAGACCACATGCTGTGATTCCATTATATAGAGACAAGAAAAAGTGGTTACCAGGAATTTGGAAAGGGAAGATAGTTGAGTTGTAAGGAATCTTTTAGGGTATTGAATCTTTTCTGTATGATTCCAAAATGGAGAATATATGAAACCATGCATTTTCACAAAAGGAAACATATATAAAAATGTTCAAAAATCATTTGGGAAGTCAGGGATTTGCAGGATCAGACAAAGGCTGTGACAAAAGAATCTCACCGTATTACAGAGGTATGATACAGTCTCACCAAAGAGAATGGGGAGGAAAATGCTGACCTAAGTAGCTTTGCAAATGAGTTTACATTGTAAGACTGAGGAAAAAGAAATGTGCATAAGCACTGTACTCTAGGTGGAGGTGTGGTTTTCTTTCAGGATATGGGTTAACACACCTGAAACTACCATTCACATATGTGGAATTAGATAGGAGTGGATGGGAAAGGGTGGGTGCAAGGTTTCTCACTGTTAAAGCAGGAAATTACATATAAGCAATGGTGAAATACTAAAATGACCCATCAGTACCAATTCACTTCATATAGAGGGATACATATAGAAATATTTATAGATCTATTAATATCTATAAATAAAGACATGATATATGTAGACATAATATGTAGTGTATGTACTTACACGTTTTCTTACTCTTTCAGCCAAGAAAATATAGAAGCCATGACTTCTGGTAGCACCTGACACCCATACCTTGGTTTCTAATACTATTCTCCAATAAGAGGAAAAAGGAGTCCTTGGAGAAATGGCATATTCTTGAGGCAGGGAATACACAAAATGAGCCTGAAATATCTTATTGTGCCCCAGAAAAAGACACATTAAATCACACATACTAAGTGATTGAATGAATCAATAAATGTGGAGTAATAGACTAATTTCTCTTGTAGAAAAATTTCAAGTAATATATGTAGATAGTCCACATTAAAGAAGGTAGAACATAACTGTCCCCTCCTTAAGTGGGGGCTATCATAATGACTTCATTCCAGAGAGTACAGTATGAAAGGGGGTGGGAGAATATCTTTATAATAGAGGAACCAAAAAAACCCTGATCACTCAGCCAGGTGATAAAGGTTAAGATCAACAGTGATATGCTGATAATGTGTGTGTGTGTATGTGTGTGTGTGTGCATGCGCGTGTGTTCAGTGGCTCAGTCATGTCTGACTTTTGTGACCCAGTGGACTACCACCCTCCAGACACCTCTGTCCATGGAATTTTCCAGGCAAGAATGCTAGAGTGGGGTGCCATTTCCTATTCTGGGGATCTTGAATATGTATCCTTAATGTGATATAGTGAGAATGGCTTTACCTCTGTGGTCTTCCTCTTAAAAACCTGTACATTTAGTATAATTCTGAGAGAAACATTAGTTAAATCCCAACCAAGAAACATTCTACAAAATATCTGATAAGTATACCTCAAAAACTCAAGGTCATCAAAAACGAGGAAAGTCTGAGAAATTGTCACAACCCAGAGAACCTAAGGAGACACAGAAACTCAATGGAACATGTTGTCTTAGATGAGGTCCTAAAACAGAAGGAGAACATAGATAAAAATATGGCAAGATGAATAAAATATGAACATAAGTTGATAATAGTGTACCAATGTTAGTTCATATTTTATGACAAATATACCATATTATTTAGTAAGATATTAATATTAGGGGAAACAGCCTATAGAGTATAAGGGACTGTTATCTACTATCTTCACAACTTTTTCTGATACTATTTCTAATACCATTCTAAAATGAAAATATAGTAATAAAAAAGACATTGTATTATCACTGTACTTAAGTACAAGTTTATACATAAAATATTTAACTTTAGAAAATTATGAATTAGGCCTCATTTGTTTATTTCTGCTTCTATTTGATTGCCTTGGAAGACTGACCTAAGAAAACATTAGTATGACTTATGCCAGAGAACATTTTGCCTACATTTTCTTTTATGAGTTTTATGGTATCATGTCTTATATTTAAATCTTTCAGGCGTTTTGAGGGTGTTTTTTGTGTGTATGGTGTAAGGGAGTGTGCTAACTTCACTGATTTACATGTGACCATCCAATTTTCCCAACACCACTTGCTGAAGAGACCGTATTTTCTCCATTGTGTATTTTTGCCTCCTTTGTTAAAGATTAATTGACTGTATGTGTGTGGATCTGGGCTTTTCCGTTCAATTGATTCATTTATCTATTTTTGTGCCAATAACAGGCTGCTTTCATTACTGTAATCTTATAGCACTGTATGAAGTTTGGACTGGACATGGAACGGATGGGTTCCAAATAGGAAAGGAATACATCAAGGCTGTATATTGTCACCTTGCTTATTTAGCTTATATGCAGAGTACATCATGAGAAATGCTGGGCTGGAGGAAGCACAAGCTGGAATCAAGATTGCCGGGAGAGATATCAATAACCTCAGATATGCAGATGACACCACCCTTATGGCAAAAAGTAAAGAAGAACAAAAGAGCCTCTTGATGAAAGTGAAGGAGGAGAGTGAAAAACTTGGTGTAAAGCTCAACATTGAGAAAACTGAGATCATGGCATCTGGTCCCATCACTTCATGGCAAATAGATGGGGAAACAGTGGAAACAGTGGCTGACTTTATTTTTCTGGGCTCCAAAATCACTGCTGATGGTGATTGCAGCCATGAAATTAAAAGATTCTTGCTCCTTAGAAGGAAAGTTATGACCAACCTAGACAGCATATTAAAAGGCGGAGACATTACTTTGCTGACTAAGGTCCGTCTAGTCAAGGCTATGGTTTTTCCTGTGGTGATGTATGGATGTGAGAATTGGACTATAAAGAAAGCTGAGCGCCAAAGAATTGATGCTTTTGAACTGTGGTGTTGGAGAAGACTCTTGAGAGTCCCTTGGACTGCAAGGAGATCCAACCAGTCCATTCTGAAGCAGATCAGCCCTGGAATTTCTTTGGAAGGAATGATGCTACAGCTGAAACTCCAGTACTTTGGCCACCTCATGTGAAAATTTGACTCATTGGCAAAGACTCTGATGCTGGGAGGAATTGGGGGCAGGAGGAGAAGGGGACAACAGAGGATGAGATGGCTGGATGGCATCACCGACTCGATGGACATGGATTTAGGTGGACTGTGGGGGTTGGTTATGGACAGGGAGGCCTGGTGTGCTGCAGTTCATGGGGTTGCCAAGAGTCAGACATGACTGAGCGGCTGAACTGAAATGATGAAGTCTAGAAGAGTTTTGCCTCCATCTTTGTTTTGTTTTGTTTTGTTTTTCTCTCAGGATTACTTTGGTAAATCTGGGTCTTTTGAGGTTCCGTATATACTTAGAAATATTCTAGTTTTGTGAAAAATGTCATGAATAATTGATAGGGATCATATTAAATCTGTAGACTGCTTTGCATATTCTGGCTATTTTAGCAAGATTAGTTCTTCAATTCAAAAACATGGGATATCTTTCCATTTCTTTGAAACATCTTCAGTTTCCTTTATCAGTGTTTTATCGTTCTCAGCATATAAATCTTTCATCTCCTTGTTCAGATTTATTCCTCTTTTATTGTTTGTTTGATGTGATTTTAAAAGAGGTTGCTTTCTTTTTTTAACTTTTCCTTTCCATTTCCTTGTTAGTGTAAGGAAATTCAACTGATTTCTTTTTGTATATTTTAATTTTTTTATTCTGTATTGAGGTATAACCGTTTAACAAACAGTGTTATGATAGCTTCAGGTGACTATCAAAAGAACTCAGCCATACATACACATGTATCATTCTCCCCCAACTCCCTTCCCATCCAGGCTGGCACATAACATTGAGCAGAGTTCACATGCTATACAATAAGTCTTTGTTGGTCATCCATTTTAAATATAGCAGTATGTACATGTCCATACCAAACTCCCTAACTATCCCTTCCCCCCAGCAATCATAAGCTCATTATCAAAGTCTATGAGTCTGTTTTTGTTTTGTATATAAGTTCAGTTACATCATTTCTTTTTAAATTCCACATATAAGGGATGTCAGATGATATTTCTCCTTCATTGTCTGACTGACTTCACTCAGTGTGAAACTCTCTAAGTCCACCCATCTTGCTGCAAATAGCATTATTTCATTCTTTTTAATGGCTGAGTAATATCACATTGAATATAGGTACCATATCTTCTTTATCCATTCCTCTGTAGGAATTTAGGTTGCTTGCATGTCTCAGCTATTGTAAACAATGCTTCAGTGAACATTTGGCTGCATATATCCTTATGGATCATGTTTTTCTCCAGATGTATGCCCAGGAGTAGGATTGCATGATCATATGGTAGCTCTATTTTCTGTTTTTTAGGGACCCTCCATACTGTTCTCCATACTGGCTATATTAATTTACATTCCCATCAACAGTGTAGGAGGGTTCCCTCCCTTCCCTCCACACCCTCTCCAGCAATTATGGTTTGTGGATTTTTGATGATAGACATTCTGGCTGGTATGAAGTGATATATCATTGTAGTTTTGTATCATTTCTCTAATAACTAGAGAACATCTAGTTGAACATCTTTTCATGTGCCTGTTGACTGTATGTACGTCCTCTTTGGAGAAATGTCTATATCTGACCATTTTTCAAGTGAGTCGTTTGTTTTAAGGCTATTAAGCATCACGAGCTGTTTGTAAATTTTGGAGACTAATCACTTATCAGTCACATATTTGCAACTATTTTCTCCCAATCTGTGGGTTGTCTTTTCGGTTTTTTTATGTTTCCTTTGCTGTGCAAAAGCTTTTGAATTTAAGTAGGTATCATGTGTTCATCTTTATTTTTATTTCCATTATTCTGGGAGACAGATTGAAAAAGCTATTGCTTTGATTTATATGAGAGTGTCCTGTTGATGTTTCCTTCTGGGAGTTTTATAGTACCTGGCCTCACAGTTAGGGCTTTAATCCATTTTGAGCTTATTTTTGTTAGAGTTAAAGAATGATCTAACTTTCTTTTTTTTTTTTTTCAACATGGTATTGTCCCATTTTCCCAGCACCATTTGTTGAAGAGCATGTTTTTCAATGTTGTGTAGTCTTGCCTCCTTCATCATAGTTTAATTGACCATAGGTGCATGGGCTTATTTCAGGGTTTTCTATTCTGTTCCACTGATCTATATTTCTGTTTTTGTGTCAGTATCACACTGTATTGATGACTGTAGCTTTGTATTATAGTCTTCCTCCAGATGAATTTTTATTTCTCAAGATTGCTTTATCTATTCGAAGTCTTTTGTGTTTCCTTAAAAATTTTGAGCTTTTTGGTTATAGGTCTGTGAAAAAAAAATGCCTTCGGTAATTGATAAGGATTGCATTAAATCTGTACATTGCCTTGGTTAGTGCTCATTTGGACAATGTTGATTCTTCCAATTGAAAAACATTATGCATCTGTCCATCTGTTTACCTCTTCTTCGATTTCTTTCATCACACCTTAAAGTTTTCAGAGTACAGATCTTTTGTCTCCTTCAATCAATTTAATTCAGTCACTCAGTCGTGTCTGACTCTTTGTGACCCCATGAACCACAACATGCCAGGCCTCCTTATACATTACCAACTCCTGAAGTCTGCCAAAACCCGTGTCCATTGTGTCAGTGATGCCATCCAACCATCTCATCCTCTGTCATCCCCTTCTCCTCCTGCCCCCAGTCCCTCCCAGCATCAGAGTCTTTTCAAATGAGCCAGCTCTCCGCATCAGGTGGACAAAGTATTGGAGCTTCAGCTTCAACATCAGTCCCACCAATGAAAATCCAGGACTGATCTCCTTTAGGATGGACTGGTTGGATCTCCTTGCAGTCCAAGGGACTCTCAAGAGTCTTCTCCAACACCACATTTCAAAAGCTTCAGTTCTTTGGTGCTCAGCTTTCTTTTTAGTCCAACTCTCACATCTATACATGACTACTGGAAAAAACATAGCCTTGACTAGACGGACATTTTGGCAAAGTAACGTCTCTGCTTTTGAATATGCTGTCTAGGTTGGTCATAACTTTCCTTCCAAGGAGCAAGCATCTTTTAATTTCATGGCTACAGTCACCATCTGCTGTGATTTTGGAGCCCAGAAAAATAAACTCAGCCACTGTTTCCAATGTTTCCCCATCTATTTGCCATGAAGTGATGGGACCGGACGCCATGATCTCAGTTTTTTCAATGTTGAGCTTTAAGTCAACTTTTTCACTCTCCTCCTTCACTTTCATTAAGAAGCTCTTTTGTTCTTCTTTACTTTCTGCCATAAGGGTGGTGCCATCTGCATATCTGAGGTTATTGATATTTCTCCTGACAATCTTGATTCCAGCTTGTGCTTCTTTCAGCCCAGCATTTCTCATGATATACTCTGCATATAAGTTAAATAAGTAGGGTGACTATATACAGCCTTGATGTACTCCTTTTCCTGTTTGGAACCAGTCTGTTGTGCCATGTCTAACTGTTGCTTTCTGACCTGCATACAGGTTTCTCAAAAGGCAGGTCTGCTATTCCCATCTCTTGAAGAATTCTCCACAGTTTATTGTGATCCACACAGTCAAAGGCTTTGGCATATTCCATAAAGCAGAAATCGATGTTTTTCTGCAACTCTCTTCCTTTTTCAATGATCCAGCGGATGTTGGCAATTTGATCTCTGATTCCTCTGCGTTTTCTAAAACCAGCTTGAACATCTGGGAGTTCACGGTTCATGTATTCCTGAAGCCTGGCTTGGAGAATTTTGAGCAGTACTTTACTAGCATATGAGATGAGTGCAATTGTGCAGTAGTTTGAGCTTTCTTTGGCATTGCCTTTCTTTGGGATTGGAATGAAAACTGACCTTTTCCAGTCCTGTGGCCACTGCTGAGTTTTCCAAATAGGCTGGCATATTCAGTGAAGCACTTTCACAGCATCATCTTTCAGGAGTTGAAATAGTTCAACTGGAATTCCATCACTTCCACTAACTTTGTTCGTAGTGATGCTTCCTAAGGCCCACCTGACTTCACATTCCAGGATGTCTGGCTCTAGGTGAGTGTGAGCGATCACACCTTCATGATTATCTTGGTCATGAAGATCTTTTTCATACAGTTCTTCTGTTTATTCTTGTCACCTCTTCTTAATATCTTCTGCTTCTGTTAGGTCCATACCATTTCTGTCCTTTATCAACCCCATCCTGCATGAAATGTTCCTTGATATCTCTAATTTTCTTGGAGAAATCTCTAGTCTTTTCCATTCTATTGTTTTCCTCTATTTCTTTGCATTGATTGTTGAGGAAGTCTTTCTTATCTCTTCTTGCTATTCTTTGGAACTCTGCATTCAAATGGGTATATCTTTCCTTTCCTCCTTTGCCTTTTGCCTGTCTTCTTTTCACAGCTATTTGTCTCCTTGAAGTGAAGTGAAGTGAAGTCACTCAGTTGTGTCCGACTCTTTGCGACCCGTGGACTGTAGCCCACCAGGCTCCCCTGTCCATGGGATTCTCCAGGCAAGAACACTGGAGTGGGTTGCCATTTCCTTCTCCAGGGGCTATCCCTGATCCAGAGATTACACCCAGTTCTCCCGCATTGCAGGCAGACGCTTTAACCTCTGAGCCACCAGGGAAGCCCATCTGTCTCCATAGGTAGGTTTATTTCTAGGTATTTCATTCTTCCTGATGCGATGGTAATTAGAATTGTTTCTTGAATTTCTCTTTCTGATCTTACATTGTTAGTGTATAAAAAGGCAACAGATTTCTGTGTTTTGATTTTGTAACCTGCAACTTTACCAAGTTCAGTGATGAGTTCTAGTAGTTTTCTGGTAGCATCTTTAGGATCTCCTATGTATAGTATTTTATCATCTGCAAAGAGTGAAAGTTTCACTTCCTCTTTTCCAATTTGTATTCCCTTTACCTCCTTTTCTTCTCTGATTGCTGTAGCCAGGACTTCCAAAACTGTATTGAATCAAAGTGGTGAGAATGGACTTCCTTATCTTGTTCCTGATCTTAGGTGGAATGCTTTCAGCTTTTCACCATTGAGTATGATGTTAGCTATAGGTTTTTTCATATATGATCTTTCTGATGTTGCTGCATGTTCCCTCTTTGCCCACTTTATGGAGAATTTTTGTTATAAATCAGAGTTTAATTTTGTCAAAAATTGTTTCTAAATCTATTGAGATGATCATATGGTTTTTATTCTTCAATTTGCTGATGTGATGTATCACATTGATTGATTTGTGAATGTTGAAGGATACTTGCATGCTTGATATGATTCCCACTTGATTATGGTGTATGATCTTTTAATGTATTGTTGGATTCAGATTGCTAGTATTTTGTTGAGGATATTTTCATCTATGTTCATGAATTATATTGGTCTGTAATTTATGTGTCTGTGTGGTCTGGTGTGATATCAGGGTGATGGCCTCATAAAATGAGTTTGGAGGTTTTCCTTCCTCTGAAATCATCTGGAACAGTTTCAGAAGGGTAGGTGTTAACTTTTCTCTAAATTTTTGATAGAATTTGCCTGTGAAGCCATTAGATCCTGGATTTGTGTTTGTTAGGAGGTTTTTAATCACAGTTTCAATTTCAGTGCTTGTAATTGGTCTGTTCATACATTCTATTTCTTCTTGTTACAGTCTTGGGAGGTTGTACCTTTCTAAGAATGTGTCCATTTCTTCTAAGTTGTCCATTTTATTGGCATAAAGCTGCTCATAGTTATCTCTTATGATTCTTGGTATTTCTGTGGAGTAAGTTGTAACTTCTCATTTTTTCATTTCTAATTTGATTGATTTGAGTCCTCTCCCTTTTTTTCTTGATGAGTCTGGGTAAAAGTTTATCAATTCTGTTTATTTTTTCAAAGAACCAGCTTTCCTTTTATTGATCTTTCCAATTGCTTTCTTTGTCTCTATTTCATTTATTTCTGCTTTGATCTTTATAATTTCTTCCTTTCAACTAACTTAGATTTTGGTTGTTCTTCTCTAGTTGTTTTATTAGTAATGTTAGATTGTTTATTTGAGTTTTTTTTAATTTCTTAAGATTGTATTGCTATAATAAATTTCCTCTTAGAACTGCTTTTGTGGGATCTCATAGGTTTTGGACCATTGCACTTTTGTTTTCATTTGTATCTAGGTTTTTGGTGGGTTTTTTTTCCCTCTTAGATTTAGTCAGTGATCCATTGGTTGTTTCGTAGCATACTGTTTAACTGCCACATGTGTTTTAGAGTTTTTTTCCTTGTAGTTTACCTTTAATCTCATAGTGTTGTGGACTGAGGATGCTTGATATGATTTCAATTATCTTAAATTTACCAAGGTTCACTTTGTGGCCCAGCATGTGGTCAATTCTAGAGAATGTCCCATGTGCACTTGAGAAGAAAGTGTAGTCTGCTGCTTTTGGTTGGAATGTTCTATAAATATCAATTAAGGCCAACTGGTGCCATTTAAGACTTGTGTTTCCTTATTAATCTTCTGTCCAGATGATGTGTCCATTGATGAGACTGGGGTATTGAAGTCTCCCACTATTATTGTGGACTATGGACATCTTCATTTATGGTTGTTAATATTTGCCTTACATATTAAGGTGCTCTTATGTTGGGTACATATATATTTATAATTGTTATATCTTCTTCTTGGATCAAAGCCTTGATTATTATGTAGTGTCTTACTTTGTTTCTTACAACAGATTTTATTTTAAGTCTATTTTGTCTGATATGAATATTGCTATTCCAGCTTTCTTTTGATTTCCATTTGCAGATTAAATATCTTCTACCATTCCCTTACTTTCAGTCTGTACGTGTCCAAAGGTCAGAGATGAGTCTCTTGTAGATAGCATATGCAGGTCTTATTTTTGTATCCACCCAGCCAGCCTATGTTTGTTGGTTGGTACATTTAATCCATTTACATTTAAGGTAATTATCAACATGTATGATCCTCTCATCATTTTCTTAATTTTTTTGTGTTTGTTTTCTGTAGATCTTTTCCTTCTCTTGTGTTTCCTGTCTAGAGAAGTTACTTTAGCATTTGCTGTACAGCTGGTTTGGTGGTGCTTAACTTCCACTTGTCTGGAAAGTTTTGATTTCTCCATCAAATCTGAATTAGAGTCTTACAGAGTATTCTTTGTTGTAAGTTCTTCTCTTTCATCACCTTAAATATATTGTGCCATTCCCTTTTGGCTTGTAGAATTTCTGTTGAGAATTCAGCTGATAACCTCCTAGTTCCTTTGTATGTTATTTGTCATTTTTCCCTTATTGCTTTTAATATTTTATCTTTGTTTTTAATTTTCGTCAGTTTGATTACTATGTGTCTCAATGTGTTCCTCATTGGGTTTATCCTGCCTGGGACTCTGCATTTTCTAGACTTGACTATTTATTTTCCCATGTTAAGGAAGTTTTCAGCTATTATCTTTTCAAACACTTTGTCAGATCCTTTCTCTCCCTCTTTTCCTTCTGAGACCCGTAAAGTGCAAGTGTTGGTGCGTTTGATGTTCTCCCAGAGGTCTCTTAGGTTGTCTTTATTTCTTTTTATTCTTTTCTCTATATTGTGTTTTGTAACAGTGATTTACAGCATTCTGTCCTCCAGATCACTTATCCATTCTTCTGCCTCAATTATTCTGCTATTAATTTCTTCTAGGGTATTATACATCTCTGCTTATTCTTTAGTTCTTCTAAGTCTTTGGTAGACATTTCTTGCATCTTCTCTATTCTTTTTCTGAGATCCTGCATCATCTTCACTGTCATTATTCTGAATTCTTTTTCTGGAAGTTTGCCTATCTCTACTTTAGATGTTTTTCTGGGGATTTATCTTGTTCTTTCATCTGGGATATAATCTTATGTCTTTTCATTTTGATTAGCTTTCTGTGATTGTGGTTTTGTTCTGGAGCTTGCAGGGTTATAGTTCTTCTTGCTTCTTCTGCTTTCCCTCTGCTGGATGAAGCTAAGAGGCTTCTGCAAGCTTGCTGATGGGAGGGACTGGTGGGGAAAACTGGCCCTTGCTTTTGGTGGGCAAGGCCATGCTCAGTAAAACTTTAATCCAATTGTCTGCTGATGGGTGAGGCTGCTCTCCACCCCCCCCCCCAACCCCTGTTAGTTATTTAGCCTGAGGTAACTGTGCCCTTTTCATACTGTTCATGGGGTTCTCAAGGCAAGAATACTGAAGTGGTTTGCCATTCCCTTCTCCAATGGGCTCCAAAATTACTGCAGATGGTGACTGCAGCCATGAAATTAAAAGACACTTACTCCTTGGAAGAAAAGCTATGACCAACCTAGATAGCATATTCAAAAGCAGAGACGTTACTTTGCTGACTAAGCTCCGTCTAGTCAAGGCTATGGTTTTTCCTGTGGTCATGTATGGATGTGAGAGTTGGACTGTGAAGAAGGCTGAGCACTGAAGAATTGATGCTTTTGAACTGTGGTGTTGGAGAAGACTCTTGAGAGTCCCTTTGACTGCAAGGAGATCCAACCAGTCCATTCTGAAGCAGATCAGCCCTGGGATTTCTTTGGAAGGAATGATGCTACAGCTGAAACTCCAGTACTTTGGCCACCTCATGCGAAGAGTCGACTCATTGGAAAAGACTCTGATGCTGGGAAGGATTGAGGGCAGGAGGAGAAGAGGACGACAGAGGATGAGATGGCTGGATGGCATCACTAACTCGATGGACATGAGTCTGAGTGAACTCCGGGAGTTGGTGATGGACAGGGAGGCCTGGCGTGCTGCGATTCATGGGGTCACAAAGAGTCGGACATGACTAAGTGACTGAACTGAACGGAACTTAACCCTGCCCTGGTGTCTACAGGCTCTGTGGTAGGGCTAATGGTGACTCCCAAGAGGTCTCACACCAACGGGCATTTCCCATGACTGCTGCTGCCAGTACCCCCATCCCCATGGTGAGCCACTGCTGACCCATGCCTCCAGAGGAGAACCTCTAGCAGGTAGTTCTGGCTCAGTCTCCTGTAGGGTCACTTCTCCTTTCCTCTGAATCCTGGTGCACACAGTTTTGTTTGTCTTCTTCAGGATTGGAGTTTCTGCTTCCCCCACTCCAATGGAAGTCTTGCAATCCAATTCCACTGATCTTTAATGTCAGATTCCCTGGGAATTCCTAATCTCATTGCTTGATTCCCAGACTGGGAAGCCTGATGTGGGACTAAGAATCTTTACAACAGGGTAAGAACTTCTTGGTATTATTGCTGTCCAGTTTATGGGTCACTGACCAGGTGGGTATAGGATTTTATTTTATCATGATGTGCCCCTCTTACCATCTCATTGAAGTTTCTCCTTTGCTCTTGGACATGGGTTATCTTTTGTGTGTGTGTGGGATCCAGCATCCTCCTGTCAATGGTTGTTCAATAGCTGGTTGCAATTTTGGAATTCTCACAGGAGGAGCTCACATCCTTCTACTTCACCATCTTGAACAAATCTGAAATGTAACTGATTTCTGTATGTTAGTGTTGTATCCTGCTATCTTGCTGAATTTATTTATCAGTTCTAGCAGTTTTTCTGTGAAGCCTTTAGGATTTTCTATATGTCACCTGCATACAATGACAACTTTCTCTCTTCCCTTCTAATTTAGAAACTGTTTTTAAAATTTTCTTGTCTGATCACTGTGGCTAAATTCTTAATCAAATTTATACGTGCTTGCACAGCAAAAGAAACAATCAACAAAATGAAAAGACAGCCCTCAGACTGGGAGAAAATATTTGGAAACAATGTGACTGACAAAGCCTTAAATTCCAAAATATTTGAACAGCTCATACAACTTAATAACAAAAAAAGATGATGCTGTTAACATGCTGCACTTATTATATCAATAAATTTGGAAAAGTCAGCAATGGCCACAAGACTGGAAAATGTCAGTTTTCATTCCAATCTCAAAGAAAAGCAATGTCAAAGAATGTTCAAATCACCATACAACTGCATTTATTTCACATGCCAGCAAGATTATGCTCAAAATCGTTTATGCTAGGCTTCAGCAACATGTGAACTGAGAACTTCCTAATGTTCAAGCTGTATTTAGAAAAGGCAGAGGAACCAGAGATCAAATTGCCAACATCCAGAGGATCATAGAAAAAGCAAGGATTTCCAAAAAGCATCTACTTTGACTTCACTGACTAAGCTAAAGTCTTTGACTGTGTGGATCACAACAAACTGTGGAATATTCTTGAAGAGATAGGAATACCAGACCACATTACCTGCCTCCCAAGAAACCTGTATACAGGACAACAAACAAACAGTTGGAACTGGACATGGAACAATGGACTAGTCAAAAATTGGAAAGAATTATATCAAGACTGTATATTGCTACCCTGCTTATTTTATTTATATGTGGAGTACATCATGTGAAATGCTGGGCTGGAGGAATCACAAGCTGAAATCAAGATTGCCTGGAGAAATATCGATAAGCTTAGTTATGCAGATGATACTACTTTAATGGGAGAAGGTGAAGAGGAACTAAAGAGCCTCTTGATGAAGGTGAAAGAGGAGAATGAAAAAGCTGGCTTAAAACTCAATGTTCAAAAAATGTAGATCATGGCATCCAGTCCTATCACTTCATGGCAAATAGATGGGGAAAATGTGGAAACAGTGTCAGATTTCATTTTGGCGGTGCTCCAAAATCGTTGCAGATGGTGACTGCAGCCATGAAATCAAAAGACACTTGCTCCTTGGAAGAAAAGCTATGACCAATCTAGGCAGTGTATTAAAAAGCAGAGACATCACTTTGCCAACAAAGGTCCATATAGTCAAATCTATGGTTTGTCTAGTAGTCATGTATGGATATGAGAGTTGGACCATAAAGAAGGCTGAGTGCCAAAAAAATTTATGCTTTTGAACTATAGTGCTGGAAAAGACCCTGGAGAGTCCCTTGAACTTCAAGGAGATCAAATCAGTCAATCCTAAAGGATATCAACACTGAATATTCATTGGAAAGACTGAAGCTAAAGTGTCAATATTTTGGCCACCTGATGAGACAAGCCAACTCATTGGAAAAGACCCTGATGCTGGGAAAGACTGAGGGCAAGAGGAGAAGTGGGCAACAGAAGATGAGTTGATTGTATAGCATCACTGACTCAGTAGATATGAGTTTGAGTAAACTCCGGGAGATAGTGAAAAGACAGGGAAGCTTGGTGTGCTGCATTTCATGGGGTGGCAAAGAGTCAGACATGACTTAGTAACTGAACAACAATGTGTGTGTGTGTGTGTGTGTGTGTGTGTGTGTGTGTATCCGAATCATTTTTCTGTACACCTGAAAGTAACACAACAGTATAAATCAACTGTTGTTGTTTAATCATTAAGTTGTGTTGACTCTTTTGCAACTCCATGGACTGTGTCCAACCAGACTCCGTGGAATTTCCCAGGCAAGAATACTAGAGTGAGTTGCCATTTCCATCTCCAGAGGATCTTCCCAATGCAGGGCTTGAACTCACATCTCTTGCATTGGCAGGCAGATTCTACCACTGAGTCACCTGGGAAGCCCAAAAGCTTACTTAAATAAAATTTTTTTTAATTAAAAAGTTTTGAATATAATAGAAACTTTCTTGAACAATATGGAGTTTGAACTACAAGGTTGACAAATTGAACCTTGTTCTTGAACATTACAAAATGTTACACTAACATGTTTATTTTAGTGAACTAATTGTTAAAGGCCCTGAGTCATATCAAGGTTTTCTTCTATTTTTGAAACTGAAGTCTTTTCTTATTATCTTGTAGTTGTATTCACAAAGACTATTATGTAAATATACCTTTCAGTGTCTACAGAGAGAAATGTAGTTTGATAAGTTTTTAAGACAATTTTGAGTGTTCATTCAAAGTAAATATTCCTAGAGTATGCACATAACAACTGAAGGATTTTTATCAGTTAATCTACAAAGTTTCTTAAGAAAGGGAGGGAAGAGTGGGACAAAAAGATATGAAGAAGTAATTTTTAGACAAACGGCTAATTATTTTCTGTAAGGAGAGAGAAGAAAATTTAGAAGTATCTTTTAAAAATTTTGACATATATACACACAAAAGAGAGTGTCATATGGCTAATTTTGGCATAATATGGGTTCTTGAGAATCTTATCAAGTCATCTGATCAAAATCCTACATTCAATCCCCAAAGATGTAAAAGAAGGGGGGATCCTCCCACTTAAATAAGACAGACTGTCTTTCGGACAAATAAGGCAATTCCCTTACAAGGCTTTTTAAATTCTCTGTTTCTTAAGTCTCTAGAAAATCTCCAGCCAAATGTTGAAGTCCATGCAATGGGATGATGTGCCAGCCAATTTTTATTTATGACCATATCTGTAATTTTTTACTTCAAATTATCAAGAAAATGTTGGAAGTCCTTTGAAAATGTCAACAGCAGCTAATCCTGAACACTATTTAAAGATGATGCTTAGTAGGTGGTCCTAAGATGGTGGAGGAATAGGACGGAGAGACCACTTTCTCCCCCACAAATTCATCAAAAGAACATTTAGACACTGAGTAAATTCCACAAAACAACTTCTGAATGCCGGCATAGGACATCAGGCACCCAGAAAAGCAGCCCATTGTCTTCAAAAAGGGGTAGGAAAAAATATAAAAGACAAAAAAGGAGACAAAGAGGTAGGGACAGAGCTCCTTCCCGGGAAGAGAGTCTTAAAATGAGACAAGTTTCCAAACACCAGGAAACTCTCACTGCCGAGTCTGTGGTGAGTCTTGGAAGCACAGAGGGCAACATAACAGGGAGAAAAAATAAATAAATAATTTAAACCCACAGATTACGAGCCCAGCGGTAATTCCCCAGGGGAGAAGCAGTGCAGATGCCTGCATCCATTACTAGCAAGTGAGGGCTGGGCAGGGAGGCACGGCCTGCATTGCTGAGAGTAAGGATCCGACCTGAATGCCCCGAGGGTAATCAGAGCAAACTAACTTGGGCTAGCAAACCAGACTGTGGGATAGCTACCCCGCAAAAAGCCCTAAGACATCGCCAGGACCACACACAGAACAAAGGACTGAACAGAATTAGCTGGCTGCAGACCATCCCCCTCCGGTGACAGACAGCCAGAGCCAGAAGGGGGCAACTGCAGCCCCAGAGAGACATTATCTACCAAACCACAAGCAGGCTTCTTTGCTAAGTAAGACTTCTTGGGGTTCTGGACAGTCATCATCCACCTGAGAAGGTGCGCCAGTTGTACACCCAGAAAACTGAGTGGCAAAGACAGGAGAGGCAATAAGTTGCAGCGACTGCGCTCACCAAGCACCTCATCACCTGAGCTGCTCGGACCTGGGAAGGGCACAAAACACAGGCCCAACGGAGTCTGCGCCTCTGAGTACTACCCAAGTGCCTGAACCTGAGCAGCTTAGACCTGGGAGGTGCATGCGGCCCAGGGCTGGCCTCAGATGGTTCCCGGTGAAGCAACCTAGAGCCTGAGCTGCGTGGGCTGGGAGGGTACCCGTGCCGTGAGCGAGGGCAGGCCCAGTGTGGCTGAGACACTGTGAGCACATGCCAGTGTTATTTGTTTGCAGTGTCCCTCCTTCCCCACAGAGCGACTGAACAAGTGAGCCTAAAAAGTGTCCACCACCACCACCTCTCCTCCCCCGCCCCCGCCCCGTGTCAGGGAGGAAATCAGACACTGAAGAGACCAGCAAACAGAAGAAGCTAAAACAGACGGATCCGCCTTGGGAGTGACAGGAGCAATAGATTAAAACCTTGTCGTTAGTACCGACTACATAGGAAGGGGCCTATGGATCTTGAGAAATATAAGCTGGACCAAGGAACTATCCGAAAATGAACTGCCCCACACTGTCCACAACACCACCAGAGAAAGTCCTAGATATATTTTTACTATTTTTATCAGCATTCTTTCTTTTTTTTTCATTTTTTCTTTTTTTAACTTTTTTTAATTTTTAAGTCCTCTATTACTCCTTTAACTTTCATTTTTGTAACCTACTATTATTTTTAAGAAAAAAGACCCTATTTTTAAAGTAAACTTCATATATATATTTTTTTTAATAATTTTTGTGATTTTTTTTTCTTCTTCTTCTTCTTTTCTCTAATATTGATTTTTAAAAATCCAATCTCTACTCTAGATTTTTAATCTTTGCTTTTTGGTATTTGTTATCAATTTTGTACCTTTAAGAACCCAATCTTCAGTACCCATTTTTACTTGGGAGTGAGATTACTGGCTTGACTGCTCTCTCCTTCTTTGGACTCTCCTTTTTCTCCACCAGGTCGCCTCTGTCTCCTCCCTCCCCCTTCTCTTCTCTACCCAACTCTGTCAATCTCTGTGTGTTCCAGACGGTGGAGAACACTTAGGGAACTTATTACTGGCTGGATCAGTCTCTCTCCTTTTCATTCCCCCCTTTTATTCTCCTGGCCACCTCTGTCTCCTTCTTCCCTCTTCTCTTCTCTGTATAACTCCGTGAACATCTCTGAGTGGTCCATACTGTGGAGTGCACATAAGGAAGTGATTACTGGCTAGCTTGCTCTCTCCTCTTTTGATTCCAAATCATCTCATTAGGGTCATGTCTAATTGCCTCCTCCCTCTTCTCTTCTCCATGTAACTCTGTGAACCTCTCTGGGTGTCCCTCACTGTGGAGAAACTTCTCATCTTTACCCTAGATGTTTTATCAATGGTGCTCTATAGAAGAAGTCTTGAGACTAAAAATAAGACTGAAAACCAGAAGCAGGAGGCTTAAGTCCAATCCCTGAGAACATCAGAGAAATCCTGACTCCAAGGAACATTAATCGATAGGAGCTCATCAAACACCTCCTTACCTACATTGAAACCAAGCACCACCCAAGGGCCAACAAGTTCCAGAGCAAGACATACTATGCAAATTCTCCAGCAACACAGGAACACAGCCCTGAGCTTCAATCTACATGCTGCCCAAAGTTACTCCAGAACCACTGACATCTCATAACTCATTACTGGACATTTCATTGCACTCTAGAGAGAAGAAATCCAGCTCCACCCACCAGAACACCAACACAAGCTTCCCTAACCAAGAAACCTTGACAAGCCACTGATACAACACCACCTGAAGCAAGGAAACTCCACAATAAAGAGAACTCCACAAACTGTCAGAATACAGAAAGGCCACCCCAAACGCAGCAATATAAACAAGATGAAGAGACAGAGGAATACCCAGCAGATAAAGGAACAGGATAAATGCCCACCAAACCAAACAAAAGAGGAAGAGATAAGGAATCTACCTGAGAAAGAATTCCAAATAATGATAGTGAAAATGATCCAAAATCTTGAAAACAAAATGGAATCACAGATAAATAGCCTGGAGACAAGGATTGAGAAGATGCACGAAAGGTTTAACAAGGACCTAGAAGAAATAAAAAAGAGTCAATATATAATGAATAATACAATATATGAGATCAAAAACACTTTGGAGGCAACAAATAGTAGAATAATGGAGGCAGAAGATAGGATTAGTGAAGTAGAAGATAGAATGGTAGAAATAAATGAATCAGAGAGGAAAAAAGAAAAATGAATTAAAAGAAATGAGGACAATCTCAGAGACCTCCAGGACTATATTAAATGCTCCAACAGTCGAATCATAGGAGTCCCAGAAGAAGACAAAAAGAAAGACCATGAGAAAATCCTTGAGGAGATAGTAGTTGAAAACTTCCCTAAAATGGGGAAGGAAGAAATCACCCAAGTCCAAGAAACCAAGAGAGTCTCAAACAGGATAAACCCAAGGTGAAACACCCCAAGACACATATTAATCAAATTAACAAAGATCAAACACAAAGAACAAATATTAAAAGCAGCAAAGGAAAAACAACAAATAACACACAAGGGGATTCCCATAAGGATAACAGCTGATCTTTCAATAGAAACTCTTCAAGTCAGGAGAGAATGGCAGGACATACTTAAAGTGATGAAAGAAAATAACCTACAGCCCAGATTACTGTACCCAGCAAGGATCTCATTCAAATAGGAAGGAGAAATAAAAAGCTTTACAGACAAGCAAAAGCTGAGAGAATTCAGCACCACCAAACAAGCTCTCCAACAAATGCTAAAGGATCTTCTCTAGACAGGAAACACAAAAAGGGTGTATAAACTTGAACCCAAAACAATAAATTAAATGGCAATGGGATCATACTTATTAATAATTACCTTAAACATAAATGGGTTGAATGCCCCAACTAAAAGGCAAAGACTGGCTAAATGGATACAAAAACAAGACCCCTATATATGCTGTCTACAAGAGACTCACCTCAAAACAAGGCACACATGCAGACTGAAAATGAAGGGCTGGAAAGATATTTTCCATGCAAATAGAGACCAAAAGAAAGCAGAAGTAGCAATACTCATATCCAATAAAATAGACTTTAAAACAAAGGCTATGAAAAGAGACAAAGAAGGCCACTACATAATGATCAAAGGATCAATCCAAGAAGAAGATATAACAATTATAAATATATATGCACCCAACATAGGAGCACAGCAATATGTAAGACAAATACTAACAAGTATGAAAGGGGAAATTAACAATAACACAATAATGGTGGAAGACTTTAATACCCCACTCACACCTATGGACAGATCAACTAAACAGCAAATTAACAAAGAAACACAAACTTTAAATGATACAATAGACTAGTTAGACCTAATTGATATCTATAGGACATTTCACCCCAAAACAATGAATTTGACCTTTTTCTCAAGCACACATGGAACCTTCTCCAGGACAGATCACATCCTGGGCCATAAATCTAGCCTTGGTAAATTCAAAACAATGGAAATCAACCAAGCATCTTTTCTGACCACAATGCATTAAGATTAGATCTCAATTACAGGAGAAAAGTTATTAAAAATTCCAACATATGGAGGCTAAACAACACGCTTCTGAATAACCAACAAATCACAGAAGAAATCAAAAAAGAAATCAAAATATGCATAGAAATGAAAGAAAATGAAAACACAACAATCCAAAACCTGTGGGACACCGTAAAAGCAGTGCTAAGGGGAAAGTTCATAGCAATACAGGCATGCCTCAAGAAACAAGAAAAAAGTCAAATAAATAACCTAACTCTACACCTAAAGCAACTAGAAAAGGAAGAAATGAAGAACTCCAGGGTTAGTAAAAGGAAAGAAATCTTAAAAATTAGTGCAGAAACAAATGCAAAAGAAACAAAAGAGACCTTAGCAGAAATCAACAAAGCCAAAAGCTGGTTCTTTGAAAGGATAAATAAAATTGACAAACCGTTAGCCAGACTCATCAAGAAACAAAGGGAGAAAAATCAAATCAATAACATTAGAAATGAAAATGGAGAGATCACAAAAAACAACACAGAAGTACAAAGGATCATAACAGACTACTATCAGCAATTATATGACAATAAAATGGACAACATGGAAGAAATGGACAAATTCTTAGAAAAGTACAACTTTCCAAAACTGAACCAGGAAGAAATAGAAAATCTTAACAGAACCATCACAAGCACGAAAATTGAAACTGTAATCAGAAATCTTCCAGCAAACAAAAGCGCAGGACCAGACGACTTCACAGGTGAATCCTACCAAAAATTTCGAGAAGAGCTAACACTTATCCTACTCAAACTCTTCCAGAAAATTGCAGAGGAAGGTCAACTTCAAAACTCATTCTATGAGGCCACCATCACCCTAACACCAAAACCTGACAAAGATGCGACAAAAAAAGAAAACTACAGGCCAATATCACTGATGAACATAGACGCAAAAATCTTTAACAAAATTCTAGCAACCAGAATCCAACAACACATTAAAAAGATCATACACCATGACCAAGTGGGCTTTATCCCAGGGATGCAAGGATTCTTCAATATCCGCAAATCAATCAATGTAATGCACCACATTAACAAATTGAAAAAAAAAAGCCATATGATTATCTCAATAGATGCAGAGAAAGCCTTTGACAAAATTCAACATCAATTTATGATAAAAACTCTTCAGAAAGCAGGAATAGAAGGAACATACCCCAACATAATAAAAGCTATATATGACAAACCCACAGCAAACAACATCCTCAATGGTGAAAAATTGAAAGCATTTCCCCTAAAGTCAGGAACAAGACAAGGGTGCCCACTTTCACCACTACTATTCAACATAGTTCTGGAAGTTTTGGCCACAGCAGTCAGAGCAGAAAAAGAAATAAAAGGAATCCAAATTGGAAAAGAAGAAGTAAAACTCTCACTGTTTGCAGATGACATGATCCTCTACATAGAAAACCCTAAAGACTCCACCAGAAAATTACCAGAGCTAATCATTGAATATAGTAAAGTTGCAGGATATAAAATCAACACACAGAAATCCCTTACATTCCTATACACTAATAATGAGAAAGTAGAAAGAGAAATTAAGGAAACAATTCCATTCACTATTGCAATGAAAAGAATAAAATACTTAGAAATATATCTACCTAAAGACTAAAGACCTATATATGGAAAACTATAAAACACTGGTGAAAGAAATCAAAGAGTACACTAACAGATGGAGGAATATACCATATTCATGGATCGGAAGAATCAATATAGTGAAAATGAGTATACTACCCAAAGTAATTTATAAATTCAATGTAATCCCTATCAAGCTACCAGCGGTATTTTTCACAGAGCTAGAACAAATAATTTCACAATTTGTATGGAAATACAAAAAACCTCAAATAGCCAAAGCAATCTTGAGAAAGAAGAATGGAACTGGAGGAATCAACCTGCCTGACTTCAGGCTCTACTGCAAAGCCACAGTCATCAAGACAGTATGGTACTGGCACAAAGACAGAAATATAGATCAATGGAACAAAATAGAAAGCCCAGAGATAAACCTATGCACCTATGGACACCTTATCTTTGACGAAGGAGGCAAGAATATACAATGGAGAAAAGACAATCTCTTTAACAAGTGGTGCTGGGAAAACTGCTCAACCACTAGTAAAAGAATGAAACTAGATCACTTTCTAACACCATAGACAAAAATAAACTCAAAATGGATTAAAGATCTAAATGTAAGACCAGAAACTATACAACTCCTAGAGGAGAACACAGGCAAAACACTCTCCAACATAAATCACAGCAGGATCCTCTATGACCCACAGCCCAGAATATAAACAAATGGGATCTAATTAAAATTAAAAGCTTCTGCACAACAAAAGAAGCTATAAGCAAGGTGAAAAAGCCTTCAGAATGGAAGAAAATAATAGCAAATGAAGCCACTGACAAACAACTAATCTCAAAAATATACAAGCAACCCCTTCAGCTCAATTCCAGAAAAATAAATGACCCAATCAAAAAATGGGCCAAAGAACTAAATAGACATTTCTCCAAAGAAGACATACAGATAGCTAACAAACACATGAAAAGATGCTCAACATCACTCATTATCAGAGAAATGAAAATCAAAACCACAATGAGGTACCATTTCACGCCAGTCAGAATGGCCGTTATCCAAAAGTCTACAAGCAATAAATGCTGGAGAGGGTGTGGAGAAAAGTGAACCCTCTTACACTGTTGGTGGGAATGCAAACTAGTACAGCCACTATGGAGAACAGTGTGGAGATTCCTTAAAAAACTGGAAATAGAACTGCTTTATGACCCAGCAATCCCACTGCTGGGCATACACACCGAGGAAACCAGAATTGAAAGAGACACATGTACCCCAATGTTCATCGAAGCACTGTTTATAATAGCTAGGACATGGAAGCAAGCTAGATGTTTATCAGCAGATGAATGGATAAGAAAGCTGTGGTACAATTTCACACCAGTCAGAATGGCTGCGATCCAAAAAGTCTACAAGAAATAAATGCTGGAGAGGATGTGGAGAAAAGGGAACCCTCTTACACTGTTGGTGGGAATGCAAACCAGTACAGCCACTATGGAAAACAGTGTGGAGATTCCTTTAAAAATTGCAAATAGAGCTGCCTTATGACCCAGCAATCCCACTGCTGGGCATACACACTGAGGAAACCAGAATTGAAAGAAACACATGTACCCCAATGTTCATCGCAGCACTGTTTATAATAGCCAGGACATGGAAACAACCTAGATGTCCATCAGCAGATGAATGGATAAGAAAGCTGTGGCACATATACACAATGGAGTATTACTCAGCCATTAAAAAGAATGCATTTGAATCAGTTCTAATGAGATGGATGAAACTGGAGCCAATTATACAGAGTGGAGTAAGCCAGAAAGAAAAACACCAATACAGTATACTGACACATATATATGGAATTTAGAAAGATGGTAATGATGACCCTGTATGCGAGACAGCAAAAGAGACACAGATGTATAGAACGGACCTTTGGACTCTGAGGGAGAGGGTGGGATGATTTGGGAGAATGGCATTGAAACATGTATACTATCCTGTAAGAAACGAAGTGCCAGTCTAGGTTCGATACAGGATACAGGATGCTTGGGGCTGGTGCATGGGGATGATCCAGAGAGATGATATGGGGTGGGAGGTGGGAGGGGGATTCAGGATTGCGAGCTTGTATACACCCATGGTGGATTCATGTCAATGTATGGCAAAACCAATACAGTATTGTAAAGTAAAATAAAGTAAAAAGAAAAAAAAAAAAAAAGCAGTGGTACATATACACAATGGAATATTACTCAGCCATTAAAAAGAATACATTTGAATCAGTTCTACTGAGATGGATGAAACTGGAGCTGATTATACAGAGTGAAGTAAGCCAGAAAGAAAAACACCAATACAGTATATTAACGCATATATATGGAATTTAGAAAGATGGTAACAATAACCCTGTATGCAAGACAGCAAAAAAGACACAGATGTATAGAACAGTCTTTTAGACTCTGTGGGAGAGGGAGAGGGTGGGATGCTTTGGGAGAATGGCATTGAAACATGTATAATATCATATAAGAAACGAATCACCAGTCCAGGTTTGATGCAGGATACAGGATGCTTGGGGCTGGTGCACTGAGATGACCCAGAGGGATAGTATGGGGAGGCAGGTGGGAGGGGGTTCAAGATTGGTAACACATGTACACCCGTGGCAGATTCATGTCAATGTATGGCAAAACCAATACAATATTGTAAAGTAAAAAATAATAATAATAATAATTTTAAAAAATTTAAAAATCATGGTAAATTCTCTGAAAAAAATATAAAGATGATTCTTAGAGACATGTTTTCTCACATTTCTCATTAGCTTCAGCTAAAGAATAAGGCTAATTTTGGGCCCCAATTGCTTCCTTGGACCAATTGAAGAAAGTAGACTACTGGACAGTTGGAATTTTGTTTCCTTTTAGTTCTAAAGCTCTGCTCAAATGAGCAATTTCATTCATATTAGACATTCTGTAAAGTGGCCAATGTGGTTTCAAATTGCTTTGGTGAAATTGCCAGTTAGAAAGATATGCACAAGAATGGACTCCCAATGTTAAGCATAAGAAACACAGGAGGTTAGCCTGGAGGAGGTGTGGTTTATACTGAAACAACCCCATGAGAACTGACAAGTGTCTGTAAGAATACCTCTTGTGCAATTCTGTGCTCTGGAGTTTAACAAGGACCACTCATTACCTGCTGGAGCCAAACAAAACATGTTGGTTTCAGGCAGACAAAATTAAATTGAAAAGGCAGACAGGCAGAGTATTAGACATGCAGATATTAGGACCTAAAAAGCAGTTTTGTCAAAGAACAATATAAGCCTGGTCTAATAAAATTCCAAGGGATTTGATTCCTAAGAAAACATAATAAACCCAATACTGAAAGACTTCAAGGAAAGAGAGAAGTTTAATTCAGCAGAGCTTACCTTCAGACCAGAGTGGGAGGCACCTGGTGCAGGTGGAGGAATAAGGCCTCAGGTGTGGGCACGATCACTGGGCCAAACCTTCCTGGCCAAGGCGGGAAGCTCCCAGAGCTTCTATTTCTGTGAATGCCTTCCAACAAAGACCAACAGTGACATCCCTACAGCTGGACAAGTTGGTTTGATGCTTCTTTGCAGTGAGAACAAGCACTATAGGGAATCATGGCGTCTTCATGAGAGGCTTCTGGAAAGAACTCATTGTACAATTTGGACCTGGCTGGATGAGTTGAGAGAGGGTCAGAGGAAGCCAGAGTTTGCCCTGTTGTGATGCCAGAGAGCAGAGGCAATTCATCTTATCTGGCTGGGGCGGCGGGGGGGGGAGGCGGGGGGGGGGCAGGGGGACAGTCCAGACGAGAAGAGGATAAATACAAACGATCAAGAAATTGAAGCCACTTGGCAATTCCCTGGTGGTCCTGTGGTTAGGACTCTGCCCTCCCACTGCAGGAGGCATGAGTTCAATACCTGGTTAGGAAACTAAGACCCCACCAGCAGCACAGGGCAGCCAAAAAAAAGAGAGGGAGAGAGAAATGAAAGAAATTGAAGCCCCTCATTTCAGCCAAGAGAAGGAGTGTTCTGTATTTAGTATGTGGCACAGGAACTTTTTTTGTCTGTGCTTACAAGTGGCCTGAAGTGTGACCTTAGACCTGAAAGTGACCTCATCTGAGGCTGGTTCTATGTAAGACTGCTTAGATTCACCAAGAGAGTAACCGGCCAGCTGTCTGGACATCTGAGTCTATTTTTGCCATTTCTTACAACTAAAGATTTGGGGAATAGATACAGGGTAGCAATTAGCATTAATGGGCGTCCTTGGTGTCTCAGTGGTAAAGAATCCACATCCACCTGCCATGCAAGAGACATGGATTCAATCCCTGGGTTGAGAAGATCTCTTGGAGAAGAAAATGGCAACCCACACCAGTATTCTTGCCTGGGAAATCCCATGGACAGAGGAGCCTGGCAGGCTATAGTCCACGGGGTCACAAAGAGTCGGACACAACTTAGCGACTAAACAACAACAAATCATACTATAGGATGGGGAGGTGAGTTACAAGAATGTGTCCAGCCTAAGTGGTGGCAGGGTAGAGGGAATCATCCAGTGCAGTTGTGGGTGAGGGGCCCAAGAAGCAGGGCTTGGTTCCAGGGAAATGTTCTGATGAGCTGAGAACCAAGCTGAGTCCTGGCAGAGAAGCAGATAATCCTCAGGTAAGATACACAAAGGGGAGAAGATATTTGAGCAGAAAAATACCAGCACACACAAAGGAAAGGAGTTTTTAAGCTTAGGGTAGGTTAGGACAAACTCAAGGAATCCAAAGTATAGAGAAATGAGAACATGTGTGGGCATGAGGCCAGTGTTAATGACCTTTTTGAATAGCTAATTTGATCTTGGTCGTGGTTTAGTCGCTAAGTCATGTCTGACTCTTGCAACCCCATGGACTGTAGCCTGCAAGGCTCCTCTGTCCTTGGGATTCTCCAGGCGAGAATACTGGAGTGGGTTGCCATTTACTTCTCCAGTTTGATCTTACATGATTAATAAACATGGAAAGGTTTTAAGTGGTGGATTAACATGATTATGCTAGATAAGAGGCAAATCCAAGGTACAGAGAAGTCAGCTAGGCAGCTTTCTCAATAAATCTGGAGTAACCCAGTGAAAGCTAGAACTATAGCTCTGCTGATGGAACTGAGGCAGAAAGTGACAGAGCCTTTTTTATTTACAGTTGGAGGTGAATGCGGCCTAAGCCTCAGGATCCTCCGTTTGCACTGGCCCCTTTCATGTTCTAGGGAGTGACCTATGGAATGTCTTAGATAGTCACATGTTTTTGTAAAGTTTGGAAAATAAGATATTTTACGTGATCAGTTGAATGTTCCTTCCCCCTCAGGTTGGGAAGAAGTGGGTGCCTGTGAGAGCTCAGGGTCTGGCTAAGGGAAGGTTCACTCAGGGTCATGTGGTTTATGATCATTTTCACGTACAGGTGTTACTAGCCATCCAGGGTAGGAATTACTTTCAGGAACATTTCTGTTGCTCACCGTGCTGATCACCCAGCATTGTGACCTGAACAGCTAGAGCTGTTATCTTGAGAAAACATTTCCTACAGCTCGGCATGTCTGCAGTGGAAGGAAAATAGCTGTAACACAGACAGAGCCAGAAGCCAGTGCGTGGAAAATCCTTCCAATCACTAGACATGTAACAATCTAAATAGAAGATGTGATTACCATAGGTCTCCTCTTAGGAATATACTTGCTATGTATACTTGAACAATATTCAAACACTCCCAAATATTTTTCTGGGTGGAAATAACAAGTAACAGAGATTTGAAGAATTTCTGTGATTGTCAAGCACAAACTCTTAGCCATTCTATAGGCCGTGAATGTACACCCATGTGTGAAGTTGTGTGTTTTTTTGCATTCCAACACAATAGATCATATTGTGGGATATTTGATGAACCTTTGACACATCATATGAAACAGGATATAAATCATTTCAAAGCAATAATTCATTAAGACAAAGGTATACATTTCAAAAAGTACTGGTAAACTCTTGAATTTTTTGATAATCCACTTAATGAAACCATATCAGTTCACTGGAAAAATAAATTCCTCACTGACTTGACACAAAATATTGCTTTCAACAAAGACTGCAGAGACAGAAAATCCTTCAAAGATGTTGCTGCAATGAAACATGATAATAAACTGATCACTGGGCCAGGGAATAATTGAAATACCCTGAAATTCTATAATTCACACATAGGAGAACTGAAACAGCAATCTCCTTAATTTGACAGCAATGTCAAAAAGTTATATGACATTACCAGTAATGAGCTGAGAAACTAAATACATTTTTCTAAACTATCAATAACAAAAAGAAAAACTTCATAAACCACACTGAAGACTCTAGTATCTATTTCCTCCAAAGAAAGCATTATAGCTGCTGTTAGATGAAGGAGTCAAAAAGGACACAGTCAAAAATGTAGGGGAAAAAAATGATATAGGGAGCCTTCCACAGTGGTCCAGTGGATGAGACACTCCGCTCCCAATGCAGGGGACCTGGGTTTGATTTCTATTCAGAAAACTTGATCCTACTCACCACAACTAAGAGTTTGCATGCCACAGCAAAGATCCAAGTTCCTACATGTTGCAACTAAGACCTGGAGCAGCCAAATAAATTAATTAATCAAAATAAATATTCAAATAATAAAACTTTTTAAAAAATCTTTCTTTTAAAAAAGTAATGTGGGGCATCAGACAACTAATAAAAATATATTTCTAGATTTTTAAATATTTGCTGTATTTAAAATTTTTTAATGTGTGATTTATTGTGATTTCTTCTTACTCTAAATACATATTCAGTTTCATACAAATATTATAGCCACAATTTTGTATTATTTTTCTTTAAATGAATCCCAGCTCTTGGCCAAGCTCTAAGCTCCACAAACTTAAACAGTCTTCTGCTTACCCTGCACTCTCCCAAGTTATCTTCCCACCAACTTCATTTCCTTCAAAATGCAGACAGCATCACTATAATGTCACCTTTTTCCTACTGGTTCAGCAATCTCTTCAATTATTTACTAATTCTTCCAAATGTGACTGGGTTTTTAACATACTTTGAAGTGCAACTTATTTAAGAAGAGTCCACATTTTAGAGATGAAGCCATAAATGCTCCTAACAATTCGGGAATTCTCATTGATCTAAATAAAGTTGAAGCTGTGAATCACATTTTAACTCTATTCTTACAAACCCGAATAGATTTGTTAAACAAATAATCTATAACTGCTTCTTTCCATACCCCACAGCCCTTCTAGCCTAAATATTACCTATTAGACTTTCATCTTTGCATTGTTACTTTTGTAAACAGCTCTTTTGCCCCTTTTCTGTTTGTTCATCTATTTTCCTTAAACTTTAATTATAAAAATGAGATCATCAAGTAACATTTAACCTACCTGCTGACTTCTGCATTATTAAATATACACAGTGCTTTACTGAACCTGTTGATTCCTTTCCGGGATTAAAAGGAGTCAAGAATGAAGAATTAAGTAGTTAATGAGTGACTGTCTCTTTACACTCAGCTTCCTCCTTAGCAAATCTGCAGGTGGACCACAGGGGCAACACAGCATCCAAAGAAAGATCAGAAGTCAGCAAGTCTGCAAGCAATGGAAAAAGTGATGAAGGATCTGACCTCCTACCTTAATGACTAACTAAGATTGTTGGCTCCTTTTCCCTTTAAAAATTGTTACGGCTGAGCAGACTCTTTATAGAGTTGGTCTCAGAACATAATTCCACCTTCTCCCCAGATTGCTGGCTTTTCTGAATAAAGTGCCTTTCCTTTTTACTGACACTTGCCCCTCAATTAGGAGAAGGCAATGGCACCCCACTCCAGTACTCTTGCCTGGAAACTCCCATGGATGGAGGAGCCTGGTAGGCTGCAGTCCATGGGGTCGCGAAGAGTCGGACATGACTGAATGACTTCACTTTCACTTCTCACTTTCATGCATTGGAGAAGGAAATGGCAACCCACTCCAGCATTCTTGCCTGGAGAATCCCAGGGATGGGGGAGCCTGGTGGACTCTATGGGGTCGCACAGAGTCGGACACAACTGAAGCGACTTGGCAGCAGCAGCAGCAGCCCCTCAATTAATGGCTTTTGTGCAGTGAACAGCCAAACCTGTGTTCCGTAACACTTTAAAAAGCAAAGTATCTATATCCTAGAAACAAGTATAATTTTTTGTTGCTCTTGACATTGGAGAAACTCAGATTTTAACACCATGCTTTCTATTAAGCCTTTCCTGTTAATGTGGTAAGTGAATCTGAGTGTTTACAGATAGAGGAAGAAGAGTTGGCTTGAAAAAAAATGGAATTTCCATTGTACTAAATCAATGGACTATTGGTAATTTCATATGGCTAATCTGCAATTCATGGGGTCGCAAAGAGTCGGACATGACTGAGCGACTGAACTGAACTGAACTGAATCCAATGTAATAAACAATTACCTTTTAAGTAGAAGTTTGGTTTGGTTTAGAGAATAACCAAAAATGCTCTTTGGAAAAAAACTCCAGTTTTTTGTTTTGTTTTGTGTATCTGTTAGAGCAAGAGTGAGTGTGGTCACCAACTCCCTTACCAATGGGGCACATTTTTAAAACTCAAGTTGAGAAATTTCAACTTGCCAAAAAATTGTTTCCGTCATCCTACTTACTATCATTGAAAATAAATCAATAAAAAATGGTATATATCTATTTTGTACTTGGTATAGACAGGGCAGAATAACAGTTCAATCACAGTCTTACTCCAATACGCTTGTATTTCTATTTAAAGTTTTTAGCATATATTTATGAAAAGATGATGAAATTGCAAGACCTTAAACAGCTGTCAAATAAATAATGGAGAAAAGAGCACTGCCTCATTTCAGCAAAAGAGACCAGAAGGGAAAGAGTACACATCCAAATGCAGAAAGAATGCATGAAATCTAAGCAACAAGGCAAATATTGGCTGTATACACACCAGTATTCTTGCCTGGAGAATCCCATGGACAGAGGAGCCTGGTGTCACACTCCAGCAATCACTGTAGCTTCCTTCCAGAGGTCTGAGCAGCCAGTGTAAGTAATGGTGAAATGCAGGGAGCTTCCTAGGTCTGAACCAAACATCAGCTGGAGAATCATCCAGAAGATCCATCAATAAGGAAGGTGTGGGTCCATCCTGTTCATTTTTGGGTACCTAAGTGAAGGTGGTCAGACCAACACCTTCCACCTCTAGGGGTGACAGTGACCACTGGCAACTAACCCTGGGCAAGCACTACCTTTATTCTGTGCTGGATGCTAAGAACTTGTCCTCACAATGACAGTTAAATATTGTTACTGGTGAAATAAAGGGGGAGAACTTATATTCAAAGATTCAATAGTTTTTCCAAAAATTAACAGCTAGTCAGTTTTTGGATTTAGGATTGATGCCACTGACATCTGACTTCCAAATGCAGGAGAAATTTATATGCACAAATGCACACACAATAAACTATTCATATTATTCTACATTAATCTTCAAGTTATCCAAGTTAATAAAAAGTTTATTACTGGTAAAGTTGTTACTGACCCAGGTTCTTGTACTCTTCAACCAATACAAATTGATAACAGGCCAGATGAGAAATTCAGGCAAGGCTTTACTGAGACTTGTGCTGAAGCATGACAAAACAGGGAACAGTTTCCCTTGCTCGCCCCTGGAGCCACGGGGTGGGAGGGGAGAACTAGGTCCCTTAAATGGGGTGAAAGCTGGGGCAGATCCATGGATTGGACTGGATGGGTAGCTTAGGTGGTCTGCTCACCCCTTTGGCGGCACCCTGTGCGGGGATCATGTGCAGAACCCCACTTTTACTCCCCAAATCTCAGAAGTATCAGTTGGGTTTTTGGTCTTTTTGTATCTTATTGTTCATAATTTGCTCCAACTGTGCATGCAGTTATTTTTAGTCCCTCAGTTTTATTTGTAATTTGTTGCTCAGGGAAATATTTATCCAGGTGCAAGCAAAGGGTCCCAGATCCCAGGTCCCAGCTCATCTAAATATATTACCTCCCAACTCATTTAAAAACATTGGAATTTAGTAACATTTTGTTCAGAATGTATACTGTCCTTGTAAGTTCCCATTTCTTTATGGAAAAATTTCTTTATGGAGAAAATTCTAGATTTCATTCATTTCAGCATTTTCCAATATTATCCTTATCATGGAGTCAACCTATGATGATAGCCAAAAGAATTTCACTAAACCTATTAGTTGGATGATTTGGGGCAAATCATTTTAAGCTCCTGGATATTTTTGAGGTTGTGGCCTTGAATATGCCCAAGTCACCTTTCAGATCTAAAGGTTTATTAAGTCTAAATTGTTAAAATTCACCAAATATGCAATAAAAGGTAGAAATATGAGCTATTAGCTACTAATTTTTTAAAAAATATTTCAATAAATACTGCCAAACGGAGGATATGAAACCCAACATACTCTGTAAAACAAGGCAAAATATTCAAGGCTTCCTGCTGTACTTGTTTTTACCAAAAATGAAACCAAAAATGTTACTTAATCATCTACTAGAAAATTCTTTTCCATTGTTCTTGCCCCTATTTTAGGAAACTAAGGCATTATTTCTGGTAGTACTAACAATCTCCAAATTACCATGACTTAGTGCAATAAAATTGTTTCTATAAGAATGCAATGTATATACTGGTGGTTGGCAAGGGATCACAACACAGTGAAAGCCAGGAGACACTCATGCCATCCTGTGGCTCTGGCCTCAACTGCCATGCCTTGGAAGGTTTTGCATTCACAGGTGGATGAGCCGTGGGAAAGGGGAGCCTGGGCAGCAGCCCTAGAGAGGGGCAATGGCCATTTCCACTGAGTTTGTGCCCTTGCTTCCTCTCTCTGGATATCTTCAGTTTAGTTCAGTCGCTCAGTCGTGTCTGACTCTTTGTGACCCCATGAACTGCAGCACACCAGGCTTCCCTGTCCATCACCCACTCCTGGACCTTGCTGAAATTCATATCCATCGAGTTGGTGATGCCATCCAACCATCTCATCCTGTCATCCCCTTCTTCTCCTCCCTTCAGTCTTTCCCAGAATCAGGGTCTTTTACAATGAATCAGTTCTTCACATCAAGTGGCCAAAATATTGGCGCTTCAGCTTCAGCAGCAAGTCCTTCCAATGAATATTCAGGGCTGATTTCCTTTAGGATGGACTGATTTGATCTCCTTGCAGTCCAAGGGACTCTCAAAAGTCTTCTCCAACACTACAGTTCAAAAACATCAATTTTTCGATGTTCAGCTTTCTTTATAGTCCAACTCTTACATCCATACATGACTGCTGGAAATAATCATAGCTTTGACTAGGCAGACCTTTGTTGGCAAAGTAACATCTCTGCTTTTTAAAATACTAAGTTTCATAGCTTTTCTTCCAAGAAGCAAGCATCTTTTAATTTCATGGCTGCAGTCACCATCTGCAGTAATATTGGAGCCCAGGAAAATAAAATCTGATACTTTATTCCATTGTTTTCCCATCTATTTGCCATAAAGTGATGGGACTGGATGCCATGATCTTCGTTTATTGAATGTTAAGTTTTAAGACAGCTTTTTCCACTCTCCTCTTTCACTTTAATCAAGAGGCTCTTTAGTTCCTCTTGCTTTCTGCCATAAGCATGGTGTCATCTGCATATCTGAGGTGATTGATATTTCTCCCAGCAATCTTGATTCCAGCTTGTGCTTCATCCAGCCCGGCATTTCTCATGATGTATTCTGCATTTAAGTTAAATAAGCAGGGTGACAATATACAGCCTTGAGATACTCCTTTCCCACTTTGGAACCACTCTGTAGTTCCACGTCCAGTTCTAACTGTTGCTATTTGACCGGCATACCTCCTCAGGAGATTCCTCAGGAGGTGGTAAGGTGGTCTGGTATTCCCATCTCTTGAAGAATTTTCCACAGTTTTTTTGTGCTCCACACAAAGGCTTTGGCACAGTCAGTAAAGCAGAAATATCTTAGCATTGTTTTCACTTGTATTGCCATAGTTACATGTGAGAGTGAGATTTCCCCCATTTATTGACTCCTCTCTCAATCCACTTTTCATTCCTGTGGGGGTTTTTTTTCCCCTGGGAGCTAAGGTGCAGATATGTGAGAATAGTTACTTTTCCCTATGAAACATTTTCTTCCAGCCTGTGGCTCAACTGTAGACATTATGTACAGTCCTTTTCATTCCACAAATGTTTTTAAATATTAAGAATTTTAATTTTTAAAAAATCACACAGTCGAAATTCTTAGAGATTGAGAATCTCCACCCTTGCCTGATTTTTGCTTAGGGTGAACCTGGCCCTTTATCCTCCCTATGGTCTGCCTATTACTTTCAGAGCAGCATTTCTCCATATTCACTGAGAGACAAATCTAGAACAGCATTGTTTTACAAAAAAAAATTTTTTTTTAATAGAATCGCTTTGTCATAAGCATATTCAGGAAATCCTGACAACTTGCCTCCTTGATCAAGCTTTATCAATTTCCAAAATCTTTCTTTTTCTCACATACTTGCCAACATTTGACATTGCACACTTGCTTTTTGGCCTAATGCTAGCCTGGAGCCAGTGGGGTTGAGATTATTTTTCTTGGGGTTCCTCTCCAAGGAACTTCTGCTTTAGAGGCTTGTTCACAAGTTCTGACTTTTATATAGCAGTATTTGTCTTTTTATAAATCACGTGTAGTTTCCTTCCAATATGGGATACCAATTTCTTATGTGGAGTGTACATGTTTTTCTCACAGTCAGCAGTTTGTTTTATTTTACCTTTCTTCCTGCAAGATATGAGTTGTTAAAGCAGTGCAGCGTATGGATTCTTTCTTTACACTTGACAGTGTTTAGCTTTGGTTTTATGGCTGTAAGACCACCCCTAAACAAGATCTTTTAAAACGGTAGTCTCTGAAGGCCTTTGGCCCCAAAACGTTCCCCAGGGGGTATTCGAGGTTTCATCTATTGCCTTCAAAGTGCTAAATCCCACTTAAAATGTTCTTAAGCATCATGACTGGAAAAACCAGATCTAATAAAAGTTATCCTCTGCTTCAAAACCGGGAAACTGAAGTCCAGGAGCCAGGCTCACAACCTGCTCTTGGTTCTTGAAAGCACTCTCAAATCTCACCGCAGATTGTAGTTAACCGGTGTTTAGAAATCTAGGCCCGTCCACAGACGCTGCCGGAGGGCTGTGTGGGGCCCAGAACCGCTTCCCCAGAGCGGAGAGTCGGGACGCCTCCCCGGGGCGGGGTGAGGGGTCGGGGAGGCCACAGCACTCCGCTCCGGGCTCCAGGCGGCGGGCGATGAGACTCAGCACAGCCCGCACCGCGGGCGCCGAGCGCCGAAATCCCGCGCAGGCGCGGAAGACCGTGGCAGCTCGGCGGCGGCACCTCGCGGCGGAAGCGGAAGCAGACGGATGCGATTCAATTGTCTTGTACTGCGGCAAGCTTACGTTCTCTCCCACATGGTCTAGCGGTTAGGATTCCTGGTTTTCACCCAGGCGGCCCGGGTTCGACTCCCGGTGTGGGAAGGAAAGATTCTTTTAGAAACCTGGTTAAGAAATTCACCGTCAAGTAAATTGAGATCCTTATTAGCAAGAAGACTCAATATAATTGAAGAAAGGTGCAATTCCCTGAAGGGGACTGGTGAGCTTGAAAATCCATCTTGTAATTCCTAACACAGGAAATGCTGCTTGTGTAAGCAGTATTGTTATTTTTGTCCATGACATAATTCATTTAAAATATATTTATTGGTCAAACTCTATTAAACAAAGGAATTCTCTTATTTTCCTCCCAGCATTATTATTACATTTTATAGCTTATACTTGTTATTATAATGCTGTGTAAGTTCAAGGTGTACAACATGATGTTTTGATACACATGTTGTGAAATGATTATCACAATAGGGTTAATTAACACCTCGATCACCTCACTTAATTATATAATCAGCATATCTTTTATACAGGGAATTCACTGCTATCTTCTCCCACAAAGTGTTTCTGTCAGGAGGATAGGAGTTGGCCAGGAGGAGATGAGAAAAGACCCAGGAAAACTGATGTTTAATGACCAAATTGGGAGGGAAGCAAGAATCTTCCTGAATCAGAAATCACTATGCCCTGAGACAAAGAAATACTGCTTTAGCAGAGGTTTGCACAGGGATGTAGACAGCAAGGGAAGATCCTTTCACCTAACCAGCTTCCACAGAACATGACATGGGTTAATGAGGCATGGAATCAGCTTCCGGATCGAATCACACACATGGTTAGCTTGAGGTCAGCAAATTCAAATTTTCAAAAGTGGAAAAAGCCTTGAAACCTTTTTAGCTTCTAGGCCATTTCCAGAATGAAAATAAAGTCTTTCTTTCTATGCATACGAAACTGAACAGGACCCTGTGGGGCCCTCCCAGGTACAAAAAGCTTTTCCTTTTTGGCTTCTTACCTGCAGGATAAAGGATTCAGCCTCCTAGATTTTCCAGAATCCCAAAGAGCAGATTCAAACATTACTAACCAGGGCAGTAAGGGAAAGCAAAAGTGTGAACCTTTTGCACAGGTCAAAGAAATGAATTAGTAATTAGATATGCCTGGGTGCTAAGTCACTTCAGTCAAGTCCCACTGTTTGGGACCCTACAGGCTGTAGCCCACCAGGCTCCTCTGTCTAGGGGGATTCTCCAGGCAAGAATACTGGAGTGGTTTGGCATGCCATCCTCTAAGGGATCTTCCCAACCCAAGGATTAAACCCAGGTCTCTCACATCACAAGCAGATTCTTTACCGTCTGAGCCATCAGAGAAGCTCAAGAATACTGGAGTGGGTAGCTTATCCTTTCTCCAGTGGCTCTTCCCGACCCTGGAATCGAACTGGGCTTTCCTGCATTGCAGGTGGATTCTTTGCCAG
This sequence comes from Budorcas taxicolor, assembly GCF_023091745.1. Taxonomy (NCBI): domain Eukaryota; kingdom Metazoa; phylum Chordata; class Mammalia; order Artiodactyla; family Bovidae; genus Budorcas; species Budorcas taxicolor. The sequence continues at coordinate 5,593,539 of NC_068930.1, read as the reverse complement.
CTGAGCTACCTGGGAAGCCCCAATAATCAGATATGACAGTACAGCTTCTGCAGCATGCAATCTTTGTCGGTGGCACTAATCTCTAATTTTCTCTAAGATGCAGCGTCACTTTTGGTTTACTATCTGCTTAAGAAGTAATTTCCCCTAAGAAGGGGAATTTCCAGAGGCTACCATTTTGTCTTTCCTGATCATAGTAGCCCACACTCCAAGATTCAAGGGGCAATAGGATAATGTCAGTTGTCAAGTAGGAGACTTGACTTATGCATGACAGGATCAGGTACTTTCACAGATCCACAGAACCACTTTGAAATAAACTTAGACCAAAACTTCATTTATTTCAAGCTCCAGTGGACAACACAAAAGTCCTGGAGGAGCAGGAAAAACAAAAAACAACATTAATAATTCTGAGCTGCCTAACCATAGGAAGAGAAGAATGTCAAACCAAAGCCAGTGTAAGTTAACAGAACAAATGACTACAGTTCCTCTAAAGAAGGGTTGGGGATGTACTTACAGTCTGTTCTTGTGGCAGTGTCACCAGGTGCTTCCTCTGGTGGACCCAGTCTATCCTTGCTTCAGTGGGAAGAGTCTGGGAACTGACTTGGCTCTTGGTACTGGGCCAGAGGCGATATAGTCCATTGCAGTGACTCAAGCAAAGTTTCTGGTCACCAAGCTTAGAGTTTCTTAGCTGTAATAATACTTCAGTAGATAGCCCATTTATTTCATTCCCAGGACACCACTGCCAGAGTCTTCTTGTTCCAGCACTGCTTCAGTAGCTGAGCTCACCTTTTGCCTGGCAGGTTTGCTCCTTGCAGTCTTGCCCTCTGGGACTCCATGATTCCCATTTAATCAGGAGATCTTGTGACTTTTCTCAGGGGCCCTAGTCTGTGCAAGACTTCTACCAAAGGGTTTTCAAGCAGCAAATGCTCTCTTCATCAGTGCATTTCACAATCCCTTATGGAGGAAATATTCTCTGGAGCTCTTTGAGGGACACAGTGGATGGACAGTTGTGTTTACATTTGATAAATCCTCAGGCCAAACTAAAGGAAGGGGACACAGCCCCACCCATCAACATAAAATTCGATTAAAGACTTACTGAGCATGGCCCCACGTATCAGAACAAGACCCTGATTCCTCCACAGCCGGTCCCTCCCATCAGGAAGCTTCCACAAGCCTCTTAACTTTATCCATCACAAGGCAGAGAGAATGGAAACCACAGTTACAGAAAACTAACCAAACTGATCACCTGGATCACAGCCTTGTCTAACTCAATGAAACTGTGAGCTATACCATGTAGGGCCACCCAAGACAGACAGGTCATGGTGAAGAGTTCTGACAAAATGTGGTCCACTGGGGAAGGGAATGGCAAACAACTTCAGTATTCTTGCCTTGAGAGCCTCATGAACAGTATGAAAAGGCAAAAAGATAGGACATGAAAGATGAACTCTCCAGTTCGGTAGGTACCCAATATGTTACTGGAGATCAGTGGAGAAATAACTTCAGAAAATGAACAGACAGAGCCAAAATGAAAATTACTCCCAGCTGTGAATGTGACTGGTGATGGAAGTAAAGTCTGATGCTATAAAGAACAATATTGCTTACGAACCTGGAATGTTAGGTCCATGCTGCTGCTGCTGCTGCTAAGTTGCTTCAGTCGTTTCCAACTCTGTGTGACCCCATAGACGGCAGCCCACCAGGCTCCCCTGTCCCTGGGATTCTCCAGTCAAGAACACTGGAGTGGGTTGTCATTTCCTTCTCCAATGCATGAAAGTCAAAAGTGAAAGTGAAGTTCCTCAGTCATGTCCATGAATCAAGGTAAACTGGAAGTGGTCAAATAGGAGATAGCAAGAGTGAATGTTGACATTTTAGGAATCAGAGAACTAAAATGGACTGGAATGAGGGAATTTAACTCAGATGAACTTCAGTCTACTACTGTGGGCAAGAATTCCTTAGAAGAAATGGAGTAGTCCTTACAGTCAACAAAAGAGTCCTTGAGTACAATCTCTAGGACTGTACACCCAAGCACAGTACTTGGATGCAATCTCAAAAACAACAGGATGATCTCTATTCATTTCTAAGCAAACCATGCAATATCATAGTAATCTAAGTCTATGCCACAACCACTAATGCCAAAGAAGTTGAAGTTGAAGGGTTTTATGAAAACCTACAAGACATCCAAGAACTAATACCCAAAAAGAAAAAAAAAAAATGATGTCCTCTTCATCAACAGGGGACTGGAATGAAAAAAGTAGGAAGTCAAGACATATCTGGAATAACAGGCAAGCTTGGCCTTGGAGTACAAAATGAAGCAGGGAAAATGCTAACAGTTTTGCCAAGAGAACCCACTGGTCATAATAGCAAACACCCTCTGGCAACAACACAAAAGATGACTTTACTCATGGACATCACCAGGTGATCAATACCAAAATCAAATTGATTATATTCTTTGCCACTGAAGATGGAGAAGCTCTATACAACAAGCAAAAACAAAACCAGGAGCTGGCTGTGACTCAGATCCTGAACTACTTATTGCAAAATTCAGATTTAAATTGAAGAAAGTAGGGAAAACCACTAGACCATTCAGGTATGACCTAAATCAAATCCCTTATATAGTGGAAGTAACAAATAGATTGAGGGGACTAGATTTCACAGATAGAGTGCCTGAAGAACTATGGACAGAGGTTTGTACAGTGGACGGTAATCAAAACCATCCCAAAGAAGAAGAAATGCAAAAAGGCAAAACGGTTGTCTGAGGAGGCCTTACAAACTGATGAGAAAAGAACTGAAAGGCAAAGGAGAAAAGGAAAAATATATCCATCTGAAAGCAGAGTTCCAAAAATATCAAGGAGAGAGAAGAAGCCTTCCTCAGTGATCGATGCAAAGAAATAGAGGAAAACAACAGAATGGGAAAGACTAGAGATTTCTTTAAGAAAATTAGAGATACCAAGGTAATATTTCATACAAAGATGGGCACTATAAAGAACATTTGAAATGATATAGGCCTAACAAAAGCAGAAGATATTAAGATGAGGTGGCAAGAATACATAGGAGAACCATACAAAATAGTTCTTAATGACCCAGATAGCCACAATGGTGTGATCACTCACCCAGAGCCAGACACCCTGGAGTGTGAGGTCAAGTGGGCCTTAGGAAGCATCACTGTGAACAAAGCTAGTAAAGGTGATGGAATTCCAGTTGAGCTATTTCAAATCCTGAAAGATGATGCTGTGAAAGTGCTGCACTCAATATGCCAGCAAATTTGGAAAACTGAACCACGGGGCTGGAAAAGGTCAGTTTTTAATCCCAAGGAATGTTCAAACTAGTGCACAATTGCACTCATCTCACATGCCAGCAAAGCAATGCTCAAATTTTTCCAAGCTAGTGTTCAATAGAACATGAACTGAGAACTTCCAGAGGTTCAAACTGGATACAGAAAGCAGAGGAGCCAGAGACCAAACTGACAACATCTGTTGGATCATAGAAAAAGCAAGAGAATTTCAGAAGAACGTCTACTTCTTTTTCTGTGACTATGCTAAAGCCTTTGACTGTCTCAGTTCAGTTCAGTTCAATCATTCAGCTGTGTCCAACTCTTTGTAACCCCATGGACTGCAGCACACCAAGCTTCCCTGTCCATTAGCAACTCCTGGGCCATGCTCAAACTCACATCCATCAAGTCAGTGACGCGATCCAACTGTCTCATCCTCTCTTGTCTCCTTTTCCTCCTGTCTTCAATCTTTCCCAGCATCCGGGTCTTTTCCAATGAGTCAGTTCTTCACATCAGGTGGCCAAAGTTTTGGAGCTTCATCTTCAGCATCAGTACTTCTAATGAGTATTCAGGACTGATTTCCTTTAGGATTGACTGGTTTGATCTCCTGTAGAAGAAGGGACTCTCAAGAGTCCAGAGTTCAAAAGCACCAGTTCTGTGGTGTTCATCTTTCTTTATGGTCCAATTCTCACATCCGTACATGACTGCTGGAATGACCATAGCTTTGACTAGACAGATCTTTGTTGGCAAAGTAACATCTCTGCTCTTTAATATGCTGTCTAGGTTGGTCATAGCTTTTCTTCCAAAAAGCAACCATCTTTTAATTTCATGGCTAGATCACAACAAACTGTGGGAAATTCTTAAAGAGAGTGGAATACCAGACCACCTTTCCTGCCTCTTGAGAAAGCAGTATGTGGTCAAGAAGCAATAATTAGAACCAGACATTGAACAACAGATTGGGGAATTGGGAAAACTGGGAAAGAAGTACCTCAAGACCCTATGTTGTCACCCTTCATATTTAACTTATATGTAGGGCATCATGCAAAATGCAGACTGGATGAAGCACAAGCTGGAATCAAGATTGCTGAGAGAAATATCAATAACCTTAGATACGCAGATGACACCACCCTTATGGCAGAAAGTGAAGAACTAAAGAGCTTCTTGATGAAATTGAAAGAGGAGAGTGAAGAAGCTTCATTAAAACTCAGTGTTCAAAGAACAAGATCATGGCATCTGGTTCCATCACTTCATGGCAAATAAATTGGGACATAATGGAAACAGTGACAGACTTTATTTTCTTGGGCTCCAAAATCCCTGCAGATGGTGACTGTGGCCATGAAATTAAAAGACACTTGCTCCTTGGAAGAAAAGCTATGACAAACCTAGACAGCATATTAAAAAACAGAGACAGTACTTTGCCAACAATGGTCCATCCACTCAAAGCTATGGTTTTTCCAATAGTCATGTATGGATGTGAGAGTTGAACTATAAAGAAAGCTGAGTGCTGAAGAATTGATGCTTTTGAACTGTGGTGTTGGAGAAGGCTCTTGAGAGTCACTTGAACTACAAGGAGAGCAAACCAGTCAACCCTGAAGGAAATAAACCCTGAATATTCATTGGAAGGACTGATGTTGAAGCTGAAGCTCCAAAACTTTGGCTAACTGATGGGAAGAACTGACTCATTCGAAAAGACCTTGATGCTGGGAGAGACTGAAGGCAGGAGGAGAAAGGGATGACAGAGGATGAGATGGTTGGATGGCATCACTGACTCGATGGTCATGAGTTTGAGCAAGCTCCAGGAGTTGGTGATAGACAGGGAAACCTGGTGTGCTGCAGTCCATGGGGCCACAAAGAATTGGACACAACCAAGTGACTGAACTGAACTGAACTGAACTCCAACATGACTATTTACCTAAGCCTTTAACATGTTAATCTATCTTTACTGTGGATGTATGGCTTTATAACCTCATTGAAGGTGGGTCACTGTTGATCTAGTTAACTAAACCAAGCAAACTTGGACTTATAGCCATTCCTAGATTCCCAGATAGATTCATATCAATGAGTTTCACTCCCAACATTATTTTATGCCTTCTTGGTCTAGTAATCTTAGGATCCATCATCCCCACACATATTCCTTATCTTTCTTCTAATATAAATTGGTTTAATCTAATAATTATTAAACTATCTCATGTTATGTCATATCTAACCTCCTGTGCTGGGCTGAGAATGAATTACAGTTTGGGATCTGAAAACTCAGTTTTCAGGTCCATGATAGCAGATCTCTAGTCCTCTGACCATATCTTGAATTGAGAGCTTAAACTTACAGTAACTCATTTTCTTGATGTCACTCTCCAGTGCAGTCAGAAACATCCAGCTCACTGTCACTGTAGTTAATTGAATACCTTACCTTTGATAGACCTATTTTTCTAGGTAATGCCAGGTTATACTTTAAGTAAATATGTTACTACTACATATGTGAACTACCAGTGTTTCGTTTTCCACTGATAATGAAGTCGTTGTTATGTTTATGCCCAGGGAAAGATAATCAATGTCTAATTTTCAGTTTTGAATTTCCTGAAAGCACTGCTGTCTACAAATACTGGGTATGTGAATATCTAGCTCAACAATAGAAATACTTCAAAAATGTCTAATAGCTGAGTAATACTCCATTGTGTATATGTACCACAGCTTTCTTATCCATTCATCTGCTGATAGACATCTAGGTTGTTTCCATGTGCTGGCTATTATAAACAGTGCTGCAATGAACATTGAAAAAGAATACATTTGAATCAGTTCTAATGAGATGGATGAAACTGGAGCTGATTATACAGAGTGAAGTAAGCCAGAAAGAAAAACACCAATACAGTATACTAACGCATATATATGGAATTTAGAAAGATGGTAATGATAACCCTGTATGCAAGACAACAAGAGACACAGATGTATAGAACAGACCTTTGGACTCTGAGGGAGAGGAAGAGGGTGGGATGATTTGGGAGAATGGCATTGAAACATGTATACTATCATGTAAGAAACGAATCACCAGTCTATGTTTGATACAGGATACAGGATGCTGGTACATGGGGATGATCCAGAGAGATGATATGGGGTGGGAGGTGGAAGGGGGGTTCAGGATTGGGAACTCATGTACACCCACGGCGGATTCATGTCAATGTATGGCAAAACAAATACAGTATTATAAAGTAAAATAAAGTAAAAATAAAAATTTTTTTAAAATGTCTAATAGATGAAGGGATAGAGGAGCAAAGAGGAAGGAGGTGGCATTAGCAGATTTAGGAGGATCTTGTTGCTGACATTTTGGAGTCTGCAGATAATACATCTGGAACTAGCCAGGCTGTTAAATCTGCAGTCATTCAGTCACTTGTGGTAGCTGCTACTGAAGTACATGGACAGCTCCTGTTACCTCTTTTGGAAATGCCAAAGACACTGGGTGCTGGGATCAATCACCATTCTTGAGAAGAAAAACTACCCCTTCCTCCTATCTTCCAAACTCCTGTCAGTGTCTCCAAGTGACTGAATCTAATCAGAAGCCAGCTGGCCAGGAATACTGGAAATGCTTATAGGTTTACAGGCCCCTGCAATACAGAGCAGATAAAACAGGCACAGAGTTTACCATACTTAACCTTACCACTTGTTTAGCTGACAGTCATCTCTGAAACAAGAGGCTTTGAATTTGAGTTTACATAACCAGCGCTCCCAACACATACTTGCTAAGAAACAACTATATTCTTTGCTCATGATTTAGGAAAGGCTCAGCAGTGTAGTTTTCCTGTTTCACATGACACCTGCCAGTCGCTCCCTTGGCCGGATTCAGCTGGTGGTTAAGCCGGGCTGAGGCCAGGACTTCACGACGTGGCATCTTTCTCCGGTGCTTCTATACATGCTGTGAGCTTCTTATGCATGGTGATCTCAAGGCGGTTTTACTGTTTACATGGTCACTGATTTCCAAAAGAAAGGGTTGGGAATGACCTCATCAAAGCTAAGTGAGAACTGGCTTAGTGTCACTTCCGCTATATTCTTTTCGTCAGCACTGTCCCAGATCAGCTCAGATTAGGGAATGGAGAAATAGACACCCCCCTCAGGCAAGGAGAAGCACACATTTATGTAGAGAGAAGAAATAATGGTGGCGGTAACATCTAGAAATGTGTTGGTCTTGTTTTCAACTTTCAAACAAACCTAACCCAGAATTTCTCAGAATTGTCTCCCACAGTCCTCTCTCTAGGCTCCAATCTCCCTTCCCACTTTGCCTCTAAGATCTTGTGCAGATCTGAACAATGCCTTGATTTGAAGCCTCAGTAAAGGATGCTCCATTTTTACTGAGGAAACAAAATGCTCATTAAAAAAAAAAAAAGCAATCAATCTTTTATAGAAGCCTGCTTTATTAAAAGGCGTGAGTTCTTCTTAGTGCATCCTGAGGGAGGAGCAAAACAACTGGGATTATTCTGTGGCTTATGACTTCATGTGGGACAGAATTGGCAATAACCCATTTTCCTAATATTTGCATAAACCACAAAAACCCTAGATTCTCACCACCTAGTTTACTCTCACTGCTTTTCATACTTTCCCTTATGCTGCTGCTAAGTCGCTTCAGTTGTGTTCGACTCTGTGCGACCCCAGAGACGGCAGTCCACCAGGCTCCACCATCCCTGGGATTCTCCAGGCAAGAACACTGGAGTGGGTTGTCATTTCCTTCTCCAGTGCACGAAAGTGAAAAGTGAAAGTGAAGTTGCTCAGTCGTGTACAGCTCTTCACGACCCCATGGACTGCAGCCCACCAGGCTCCTCCATCCATGGGATTTTCCAGGCAAGAGTACTGGAGTGGGGTGCCAGTGCCTTCTCCAACTTTCCCTTATAGGGCTATACTTATTTCATACTGTTTCATTTTTTATTAATAAAAATAAATTGTTCTTGATAATGTATTAATGCATGCATGCTAAGTCACTTCAGTTGTGTCTGACTCTTTGCAACCCACCAGGCTCCTCTGTCCATGGGATTCTCCAGGCAAGAATACTGGAGTGGGTTGCCATGCCTTCCTCCAGGGGATCTTCCTGACCCAAGGATCAAACCCATATCTCTAACCTCTTATACATTGTTAGGCAGGTTCTTCACCACTAGCACCACCTGGAAAATCCAATGCATTAATGAAAAGTGAAAGTGAAGGTAGCTTAGTCATGTCTGACTCTTTGTGACCCAGTATTCTGAGGCCAGAACACTGGAGTGTGTAGCCATTCCCTTTTTCAGGGGATCTTCCCAATCCAAGGATTGAACCCAGATCTTCTGCACTGCAAGTAGATTCTTTACCAGCTGAGCCACCAGGGAAGCCAAAATGTATTAATAAATCTTACCAATTATTTCAAAAGGATTTAAAAAACAAGGCAAATAAGACTCAACATGGAGTTGCTTCTACTAACCCCCACTTCCCTAAATTGAGACTTACTTACAGTTTCTGCTCTCCGAAGAGCAAAATCTTAAACCAGTCAACAGGGAATTGTTGATCCATACCAGTGAAGTCATCTGCCAGTTTAACCCCTGTCATTCTCTTAAAGAAAGTAACCTTGCAGTAACCAATCTTCTTTTCTGGGAAGTATTACTTCCATGTCCCTCTCACTTCTGCCTATAACTGCTAAGTAACTTCAGTTGTGTCCAACTCTGTGCGACCCCATAGATGGCCTCCTACCAGGCTCCTCCGTCCCTCGGATTCTCCAGGCAAGAACACTGGAGTGGGTTGCCATGTCCTTCTCCAATGCATGAAAGTGAAAAATGAAAGTGAAGTCATTCAGTCATGTCCAACTCCCAGTGACCCCATGGACTGCAGCCCACCAGGCTCCCCCATCCATGGGATTCTCCAGGCAAGAGTACTGGAGTGGGGTGCCATTGCCTTCTCCTCTGCCTATAAAAGTTTTCTTAATTTTGTAACAACTCCTCAGAGCTCTTTTCCCTTGGCTAGATTGAATGCTGCTCAATTCACGAATTATCAAATAGAGACAATGAGAGCTTAAAATTTACTCAGTTGAAATTTGCTTTTCAAAAGCGGTTAATACGATATTCACATTAATATATAAATGAATATACAAGAAATATGTTAATCAAGAGAGGATAAAAAGCATAAATGTGTCCTGAGGGTTAAATTATATTCCAAATTCCATGCTTGGGACTTTGATGACATAGGAGCTAAGCCCTGGAAGCAGAGCCTCTCTTGTAGACAGAATTGAGCAGATGTGGTGTTCCTGGGGTGGGGGGCACATTCTGAGCTCCTCGTGTGCTCCAGAGACAATTATCAAGCTCATTGGGCTTGATCCTTGGGTTTGATCATAGGTCAGGAAGATCCCCTGGAGAAGGGCATGGCAACCCACTCCAGTATTCTTGCCTGGAGAATCCCATGGACAGAAGAGCCTGGTGGGTTGCAAAGAGTCAGACACCCTAAGGCCTATGGGAGTGTAAGGCTAAAAACTCATCCACTTAGCCAGGTATTGTGGACAGCCCAGAGAAGACGATCCAGTTCTTACTCTTCAGGATGCTTTTTTATGATGTAGTTGTTAGAGAGAAAAAGTTGAATGTCCTTAATGTATCCATTGACTCCTGATTCACCTATGTAGAAAAACCTGAGAGCATCTTTCTTTCTGATTCTCTCTCAGTCTACATCTACTCAGTTGTGATGTTCCCTTGATCTTGAGGTAGGAGATAGATGGACTCCAGGTTAGGCATTTACAGCTGGCCTCGTACTTACATTTTATGGGGCACGAAGAAGTGGGCTTCAGGCTGGATACTTACAGCTGTTAGCGTTTCTTGAGATAAGAGATAGGTGGGCTCCAGTTAAGGTATTTACAATTGGCCTCCAGTTTGCCCTCCGAAATGGAAGTAACAATGATATGAAATAGTCAGTGTTTGTCTCTTGCAAACACCTTAATGTAAAAGTCATGGTGAGGGCAAATAGCTGCAAAATCCTCTGTGAGTAAAGGATTGTGGGATCACCTTTCCTCCCTCTTTTGGCACAAGGGAGAGGATGTACATGCACAGAAATGCTCTTTGTGTGTCAAAAGTCAGGGGTAAGGCCAGACCATGAGTCTTACTTCTCCCAGAAACCTTTACTTTGAAATCCGTCTTGGCTGAGGGGTGTATGCGTGCCCCAGGGGAGGGTCCCATGATAGGTCAGATATGGAAAAAGAAACCAGATACCTGGCCTGAAGGAAGGCAAAGACCAGAAGAACTGACCTATATAAATGATTTAACCACCTCTTTACTGCACTCCTCCTCACTAAGGGAGATGTCCACACCCTTTCTCTCCAGGTGTGTGTTTTTGCCTTGTTTCCATCTTAACTAAACAAACAATTTCTCTATGTGCTCTCTCACTTGTTGCTGTGCTGTGTCTCTAATAATAAATATTGTACCTGCATTTACAGTTTCTGCCTCTGTGATAAATGCATTTTTCACTGTGGACAAAGATCCAGGGAAAAATAGCTCTAGCCTCTAGCCCTTGCTGGTCTGGTGGCTAGGATCCCTGGTTCTAATCCAGTTTCAATTCCCTGTTCAATTCCTGGGCAGGGAATTAAGATCCTGCTTCATGCCATTGATCACTGCTGCTCAGAGATCAACTTGACCTTCTAAAGAGCCCCCAGTGATCCCCTGTCCTCCTTCCTCTCTACCATGGCCTTGATTCTGAGCCCAAACCTCCCACTAAACGGGTCTACAGCCTTCCATTAGCTTCTGCAGGCATTCAGTAGGGGAACATCGGGATTGGAATGACATCAGGTGGCAGCCCCTGACAAATCCTCCTTGACTTTCCACTTTTGTATGTATGATGATGCCTTGAATGGAGACATCATGGCAGAAATCATGATTCTACTGACTCAGTGTGCACTTGTCTTTCCTTCGACCAGATACACCAAGCATGGCCCAGAAAGAGGCTTCCAAATGAGGGCACCCAGAGTAGGTATGAGCAGAAATGCCCAAGAACGCTGGAGGGAGCCAGTGCCTGACAACAACTCCCAGACTGCCAGCCTTGCCTGTCCAAGTCTGGTGGGGAGGGCAGCTTCCTGGGAGGCCTCCAGGAACAGCATTGGGCTTGACTATGGTTGAGCCTCATAAATCACAGAAGCATTTGGCCTGGAGCCAGATTACTGCTTGACCTTTATTCAGGACTCAATTGAGAAACTTGAGGGCTACCCTGTCCTGGGTTTGAATAGGTCAGACTTTGAGGGGTTGTGACAAAACTGGTCCATTAGTCTGAGTCAACAACCAATCAATGCCAAAATCAAGGTTATGCCACGCAGACGACCAGGCCTGCCTGCATGGTAGAAAGTGTTGCTGAGCAAAAGCTGGTATACCCGTTTGGGCAGAAAGCCAGCTCCAACAGTGGAAGTCTGCGGTAAAGTACTTTATTTTCAAGGCTCCAAGCAAGAGAGTGGGAGAAAATCTCAGATTCATTGCAACATGGCCTTTGAGTTGGGAGTGTTTTTAAAAGGAAAAACAAAGAGGCTGGAATCAACCATTGTCTGAGACATTTCTCTGACATTTCTTGGTCATAGTTTTGAGGATCAGGATGTCTCTAGTTTCTGAATCTCTGGCTAAGAGGTCTGTGGCTGGGCAGGAAGGCAGTACTGTGAACTCATCTTGCCCTGGTGAAACAAGCTGAGTTTGTACATTAATGATGATTTCGGCGACAACAATTTTAGCACATCAGTGATGTTATCAACAACAGCAATCTGAGTCATCTGACTCTGGTTGATTTAATATCCAGTCAGTACACAATTGAGATCTGAGGGCACAAAAAAGGGATTGAGGTCATCATAGACTTAGCAAGGGAACTGTTTTAGGGGGACCCAGTTTCAAAAGTAGCCATGAGTTCCAACTATCACTAGGCCAGAGTAAGAGGTCTCATTAGGGGCTATTTGAGAAAGTCAGTTCTCCTTGCATTTCTGAATGAATCTCTTACCTTGGCCTGGGTCATTTCAGGCACCTCACAACTTTAACAAGGAAGCTGAATCTGATCTGAAGACCTTAACACTTTCCAGGGCTGGGTGTTTGACAGGTGGCATGCACACACAAAGAGTGCAGTCCAAGTTATCCAGAGAGAAGAAGGCGAGGGTGGTGCATGGGGTCAGGTGAGCAGCTGTTTCCTAGCCACTGGGACCCCCACGTGGGCCGCAAGCACAGGCCTGAGCTTAGCCCACTCCCCGGCCGGGGAGGGAGTGGTGCTGAGGCTCTGGGGCTGCTTCCTGCCTTCAGTGGTCCTGACAGGGCAGGCATCAGTCCCCCTGCAGGAGGGAGGGGTTTATCCCACTCTGCATCCCTCTCCCTTGCTAGCTTCAGTAGGTTACCTCCGGAGGGTGTCTCTGTCACCTAGGTCCCAGCCACTTCCTCCAGTGGTGTTTATGGGCACCAGGGACATGCTTAGGGTCACTAGACTCACAAGCATTATCAAACTCAGGTCCATCTGCCACCCAAAAACCAATACTCGAAAGGCCAATGTTGGTAGAAAGAAAAGGTTGCTATATTCAGGAGGCCAGTACCTGGGGGAAGAGGCAGATTCATGTCCAAATGCTGCCTCCCCACTGCCAATCAGTGAGAAAGAGCTTAAAGGGGAATTTCAGGGGTTTATCTGTGGAAGGAGGGGGTACATGCAGGACAGCACAGGCAGCTCTGACGTCATCTCGAAACTAGCCATGTGGTGGTCTGATCAGTGTCATCTTCTTTTAAGTAGTTAATCTTGAGTTCAGGGTTGACTTTTTCCATTTTCCTTGGGGCCAGTTCTCAGAATTATGGCAGCTTCTGTCATGGCTACAGTCTGGTCATTGTGTTGTTAACTTCTTCCACCTGGTGGGGGCTTCAGTATCTGCAAAACAGCTCAAAGGATATGGATGGAAACATTATCTATAACCATTGTGGGGAAATTAAAGGTTCTTGACTTTGTTTAGTGACTAAATGCTTTTGGTCCTGTTTGACTGCTTTCCTTTGCTTCTGCATATTTTCACTCCTCAAATTAAGCTTGTTCTTTGGCTAAAGTTTCTCTTCAGACAAAAGGCAGTCTGAGGACGTGAATGGGTGGAGGGTAGGGAAGGATCTGTCCTGGGAAGTTTCCACACGTGAACATTTCACAGGGACCCACCCCCCTTTAGGGCTTCCCAAGTGGTGCTAGTGGTAAAGAACCCACCTGACAATGCAGGAGACGCAGGTTCAATCCCTGGGTCAGGAAGATCCCCTGGAGAAGAAAATGGCAACCCACTCCAGTATTCTTGCCTGGAGAATCCAATGGAGAGAGGAGCCTGGCAGGCTACAGTCCATAGGGTTGCAAAGAGTTGGACACAACTGAAGCAATTTAGCACGAACACACCTCCCTTTGACATAGCTGGTACCAATGACCAGATGCCTTAAGCAGTGGTTCAAGAACTATTTCCCCAGCTCTCTCTGACTCTCTCCATTGCATCTCTGATCCTGCCCCTCAGTGGAGCTCAGCTAGGGAGTCAGGGACTAAAGGGATGGATAAAAGGTCCCTCATATGAGCAGAGTCTGTTAGGTCTTCCTAAGGCCCACTGGCTATGTGCTGTCATATCCACAGATTCTAGAAAGTGGTCCAGTAGCATCCTCCACAAGGCCCCACAGACTCCAGCCATTCTTCAGGTCCAGAATGGCAGCATGCTCACTCAGCTTCCCTGCTCGCTGCAGCAGCTTCTCAGGAGTTCAGCTGAGGTGGCTTGTTTTCTGGATCTGTATTCTGGAAATAGAAAGAGAGAAGAGGAAATGGAGGTAGTAGGAATCAGTTCTATGTCTACTTCAAAAAGCTTCTGCCATAATCTGAACATTGTCAAGTTTTTCACTCTAACACATCTAGGAAGATGCTCCTGTTGGTGATGACAGGTATGATTAGAGAATGAGCGGGCATGGGGATGCTGGGTATCTGGGAAAGAAGACCTGAAAATATCACCAGCCACTTTGGTCATGCCTCCTGCAGGGGACAAATTATTCTCCCCTCTAGGAATCATTGTCATTGAGAGATGCCTTCCCTACTACTGCCAAGTCATGGAGCTTAGCTTGTGTGGGAGTAACGGCTGGGGGTGGCAGCTGGAACTCAATGGGACAAACACGGGGGCAGCAGTGGCCCAGGTACCCTGTGGTTGGCATCCCATTACCTGCTGGAGGTGGACAATGCAGGGGCCTGCTCATCCCACTTGCACCTCGCTTGTTCTCTTTGGTTGTGAGAGATACAAATGCACACTCAGTCTGTAGAGTCATGCTTTCTGCCTTGACGGCTCCATTCAAGGCATCATCATAGATACAGAAGTGAAAAGCCGTGGAGGGTTTGTCAGGGGCTGCCACCTGATGTCGTTCCAGTCCCAACGTCCCTTACTGAATGCATACTAATGCCAACAGGAGGCTGATGATGATCTTCTAGGTGGGAGGTTTGGGGCTTGGAGCTAAAGCCATGACAGTGAAAAGGGGAGCAGGTGGCCACTGGGGGCTGTTTAGAAGGTCAGCTCAAGGGAGCATCACCATTGCGTCCGTGAGGGGTACATTCCCCACTCCGTGCCTCTGGCATTCTTGTGCTTGGACTAAAACTGACACAAGATGGGTTAACAGGAAATAAAGAAACATTCTAATTCAAGCCTGTGGAGGTCTCATAGAACTGAAATCTAAGTAGTGGAGAAACCGGGCAGATTTTATATTTTTTAGACAAAGAAATGATAAATTTTATGAGGAACTGACAGGACAGAGAATCTTGGGCTTTGAGTGCTTAGTTGGTGAAGAATCTAAGCAGTTTGGGCTTGGGGTAGTAAATTGAAGAAATAAGGAGGTTTTTCTCTATAGACTACTCAGAGTGAATTCTCATCTCTGGCTCTAGGGGTGTCCTTTTACCTCTAGATGCAAGGAGAGAACTTTCCCAAGAGATCCAGGTCCTGCTGAGACAGAAAGGAGGGTCAGAGTGTATCTCTTGCATTGGTCATTTCTTAAGCTATTTTAATTAAAAATGATCAATATGCCCTCGAGGCACTTTTTATGGCAGTGTCCCCTGGGCCCCAATGACTGATTAGATGAAAAGTTCTCCTGTTGCTCATACACAGGAAATTATAAGGAAGGACATGGCACAGTGCCTCTGCTGAGACCCCTTTGTGGGAAATAGGGCAGAGAGGAGGCTTGAAACACTTTTCTCCAACTCAGGGTCCAGTGCTTTTCCAATCCTGGCAATAGTTTCTCTCCCACCTCCATGGCCATTCCTTTTCAGTGCCCCCCCCCCCCCAGCAGTGAGATGAGCACACTGTTTGTATGTCTGTGCAGACCCACCTGGCCCTTAGCGGGCTTGCCAGAGAAAATGGGAGATGGGGAAGGTGCACTTTCCTTGATAGGATCACAGCCAGTGATTAAAGGCTTGAGCGTTATTCCCCTGGTGACATTACTTAACCAGTTTCTCTGACACCTGGCAGCCCAGCTCTCTCCAGTTCAGCTGAGCCCTGATAAGGAAAAGGTTCCAGCATAAGCCAACCAGGCCGCACCCGGAACAGCCTGCCACCCTCAAAACTGAGCCAGGAGCTCCACACAGAAGGCAGTGGTCTGCTGGAGAATGGAGAAGGGGACAAACACCTGATGCTGAAAACTCAGCCTCTATGCACTGGTTCTGAATCAAATCTCAGAGACAGATGTTGGGTGAAGTAGAAAAGAGTAGCTTAATTGTTTTGCCAGGCAATGGGGGAAATAGCACACTCATGCCTCCCGAAACTGAGTATTCAACTCAGAAGGATTTGGTGAGGGGTTTGATAGCTCAGATGGTAAAGAATCCACCTGGAATGCAGGAGACCCAGGTTTGATTCCAGGTCAGGAAGATCCCCTGGAGAAGGGAAAGGCTACCCCCTCCAGTATTCTGGCCTGGAGAATTCCATGGAGCATAAGGTCCATGGGCTCACAGTCAGACAGGACTGAGTGACTTTCACCTTTTAGCAGCGGTTCAAGGGCAGAGTTGCTAATAAGAATCAGGGTGTGTGCAGAGCCTGCGCTCCTGTAATTTGGCCTCAGGTAGTCTCCTAATCTTGTTGAGCTTCTCCAGCTCCTTTAATCAGGACTCAGGAAGTTTTTTCTGGGATGAAGAATGTTCACATCTTCTGTTTGTTGGAGTTTTAGTTCTGAAACAGCTCAAAGATACTGTTGTGTGTATCCCATGAGGTGGAGCCAGGACCCTGCCCCACGGCTGCACTGTTGTGTTTTGGCTGCTGCTTCCATGTCTCTGCAACTCCTTCCTTCCCTGGTTAATAGATGGCACCCCACTCCAGTACTCTTGCCTGAAAAATCCCCTGGACGGAGGAGCCTGGTAGGCTGCAGTCCATGGGGTCGCTGAGGGTCGGACACGACTGAGCGACTTCACTTTCACGCATTGGAGAAGGAAATGGCAACCCACTCCAGTGTTCTTGCCTGGAGAATCCCAGGGATGGGGGAGCCTGGTGGGCTGCCTTCTATGGGGTCGCACAGAGTCGGACACGACTGAAGTGACTTAGCAGCAGCAGCAGCAGCAGCAGCTATTTTACTTGTCTTCTGGAACTCAGGGAAGGCCACAGAGGCTGAAGGTTCTTTCCTACAAAGAAGAATCAGAGGACACAGAAAGGCTTTTCCAGGAGTTCCATAGTGTCCTGCTTCGTTTCATACCCCACTCTAAGCTGATCAGTCTTTCACTTCTGAGACTGAATAAGACAAAACCAGCCCATGGTCTGTAACAGAACACTTAGAAAGAAGAATAATAACATCACCTGAAGGATTTAGAGGGACAGCAGGCCCCTGCAAATGGATTTTGAAACCACAGACTCACCTAGACAAACTCAGCCTGAAAATGTCTGTGAAACTATATGACATTTATGAAACGAGAGCAGTAACCCCTGAGAACAGCCTGAGATGAAAAGTATGTGAAGAAAGAAAATGTTAAAAAAATTAAGCATAGTGACAAATGCAGAATGAAAAGCCTTGTGAGGGAGTAAAAAGCAGACTTGCCACTGCAGAAAATGGAATTTGCTATGTACATGGAAAATTAAAGCTCCTCTCAGAAATAGGGCAACAAACATGTCAATAGGATCACTCAGAAGCCAGTGCTAACAGGAAAGTGAGCTGGGAGTTAAGAAAGACTAGCTTTTCATGAAGCAGAAACTATAGAAAGTGAAAGAAAAATAAAAATCAAATAAATAATTAAAAAAAAACAAGGTCAGCACTCACTGACCTAAAGGCAAAGAGAATGAAAAGACACACCCATGTTCCACCAAGCCTTATTGTTAGCCCAAAACTTAGTTCACTTCTTGGTGGGTGCCAAGCCAAAAGACACAACCAAGCCAAAGACTGAGAAAAGGAAGGATTTATTACTTGCCGCAAAGTAGGGAAAACACTGGGGATCTTTCCTGAAGCAGAATATTCCTGAACAGTCCAACTGGGGAAGTATAAGCTAAGGGAATTCCAGCAGATTTACTTAAAATCCTAAAAGATGATGCTATTAAGGTGCTGCACTCAGTATTTCAGCAAATTTGGAAAAATCAAGCAGTGGTCACAGGACTGGAAAAGGTCAACCCTCATCCCAATTCCCAAGAAGGACAAAACTAAAGAATGTTCAAATCACTGAACAATTGTATGCATCTCCCATACTAGTTGGGTTATGTTCAAAATCATCCAAGGATTTGGATGATTTCAGTTCAGTCACTCAGTTGTGTCCAACTCTTTGCAACCCCGTGAACCGCAGCATGCCAGGCATACCTGTCCATCACCAACTCCTGGAGTCCACCCAAACCCATGTCCATTGAGTGATGCCATCCAACCACCTCATCCTCTGTCATCCCCTTCTTCCCCTGCCCTCAATCTTTCCCAGCATCAGGGTATTTTCAAATGAGTCAGCTCTTTGCATCAGGTGGCCCAAGTACTGGAGTTTCAACTTTAGTATCAGTCCTTCCAAAGAACACCCAGGACTGATCTCCTTTAGGATGGACCAGTTGGATCTCCTTGCAGTCCAAGGGATTCTAAGAGTCTTCTCCAACACCACAGTTCAAAAGCATAAATTCTTTTGTGCTCAACTTTCTTTATAGTCCAACTCTCACATCCATACATGACCATGGGAAAAACCACAGCCTTGACTAGATGGACCTTTGTTGGCAAAGTAATGTCTCTGCTTTTTAATATGTTGTCTAGGTTGGTCATAACTTTCCTTCCAAGGAGTAAGCGTCTTTTAATGTCATGGCTGCAGTCACCATCTGCAGTGATTTTAGAGCCCAGAAAAATAAACTCAGCCACTGTTTCCACTGTTTCCCCATCTATTTGCCATGAAGTGATGGGACTGGAAGCCATGATCTTCGTTTTCTGAATGTTGAGCTTTAAGCCAACTTTTTCACTCTCCTTTTCACTTTCATCAAGAGGCTCTTGCGTTCTTCTTCACTTTTTGCCATAAGAGTGGTGTCATCTGCATATCTGATGTTATTGATATTTCTCCTGGCAATCTTGAGTCCAGTTGTGCTTCCTCCAGCTCAGCGTTTCGCATGATGTACTCTGCATATAAGTTAAATAAGCAGGGTGACAATATGCAGCCTTGACGTACTCCTTTTCCTATTTGGAACCAGTCTGTTTTTCCATGTCCAGTTCTAACTATTGCTTCCTGACCTGCATATAGGTTTCTCAAGAGGCAGGTCAGGTGGTCTGGTATTCCCATCTCTTTCAGAATTTTCTACAGTTTATTAGAAGTTTATTGGATCCACATAGTCAAAGGCTTTGGCAGTCAATAAAGCAGCATTAGATGTTTTTCTGGAACTCTCTTGCTATTTCAACGATCCAGTGAATGTTGGCAATTTGATCTCTTATTCCTCTGCCTTTTCTAAAACCAGCTTAGACATCTGGAAGTTCACGGTTCACATATTGTTGAAGCCTGGCTTGGAGACTTTTAAGCATTACTATACTAGCGTATGAGATGAGTGCAATTGTGCAGTAATTTGAGCATTCTTTGGCATTGCCTTTCTTTGGGATTGGAATGAAAACTGAACTTTTCCAGTTCTGTGGCCACTGCTGTGTTTTCCAAATTTGCTGGCATATTGAGTACAGCACTTTTACAGCATCATCTTTCAGGATTTGAAATAGCTCAACTGGAATTCCACCACATCCCCTAGCTTTGTTCATAGCGATGCTTCCTAAGGCCCACTTGACTTCACATTCCAGGATGTCTGACTCTAGGTGAGTGATCACACCATCATGTTTATCTGGGTCGTGAAGATCTTTTTTGTAGAGTTCTTCTATGTATTCTTGCCACCTCTTCTTAATATCTTCTGCTTCTGTTAGGTCCCTACAATTTCTGTCCTTTATTGAGCCCATCTTTGCATGAAATGTTCCCTTGGTATCTCTAATTATCTTGAAGAGATCTCTAGCCTTTCTCATTCTATTGTTTTCCTCTATTTCTTTGCATTGATCACTGAGGAAGGATTGCTATTCTTTGGAACTCTGCATTCAAATGGATATATCTTTCCTTTTCTCCTTTGCTTTTCAGCATTACATGAATCTAAAACTTCCAGATGTTCAAGCTCGTTTTAGAAAAGGCAGAGGAACCAGAGATCAAATTGCCACATTCACTGGATCACAGAGAAAGCAAGGGAACTCCAGAAAAAACATCTACCTCTGTTTTACTGACTATACTAAAGCCTTCGACTGGGTAGATTATAAGAAACTGTGGAAAACTCTTAAAAGATGGGAATATCAGAGCATCTTACCTGTCTCCTGAGAAACCTGTATGCAAATCAAGAAGCAACAGTTGGAATTCCACATAGAAAGACTGCTTCAGGATTAGAAAGAAGTAAAACAAGGCTGCTTTTTGTCACCATGTTTATTTAATTTGTATGCAGAGCACTGCTGCTAAGTCACTTCAGTCGTGTCCGACTCTGTGTGACCCCATAGACGGCAGCCCACCAAGCTCCCCCACCCCTGGGATTCTCCAGGCAAGAACAATGGAGTGGGTTGCCATTTCCTTCTCCCATGCAGAGCACATCATGTGAAATTTTGAGCTGGATAACTTGTAATCTGGAATCAAGATTGCTGGGAGAAATATCAACAACCTCAGACATATGGATGATGCCATCTAATGGAACAAAGCAAAGAGGAACTACAGAGTCTCTTGATGAAAGTGAAAGGGGAGAGTGAAAAAACTGGCTTCAAAGCTCAGTATTAAAATAAAACTAAGATGGTGGAATCCCGCCCCTTCACTTCATGGCAAAGAGAAGGGGAAAAGATGGAAGCAGTGACAGATTTCCTCTTCTTGGGCTCTAAAATCACTGTGGATGGTGACTGCAGCCATGAAACTAGAAGACAATTCCTTCTTGGCAGGAAAGCCATGACAAACCTAGACAGTGTGTTAAAAGCAAAGGTATCACTTTGCCAACAAAGGCCTCTATAATTAAGGTTATGGTCTTTCCAGTAGTCATATACAGATGACTCTCACAGAGCAGGACAAGAAAGAAGGCAGAGTGCCAAAAAATATGGATGGTTTGAATTGTGGTGCTGGAGAGGACTCTTGAGAGTTCCTTGGACAGAAAGGAAACAGAACTGGTCATTCTTAAATGAAATCAACCCTGAATAGTTTTTGGAAGGACTGATGCTGAAGCTGAAACTCCAATACTTTGGCTACCTTATGGGAAGAGCTGACTTACTGGGAAAGGCCTTGATGCTGGGAAACATTGAAGGCAGAAGGAAAAAGAGGGTGACAGAGGATGAGATGATTGGATGGCATCACTGATTCAATGGACATGAATTTGGGCAAACTCCAGGAGATTATGAGGGATGGATAGACTGGTGTGCTGAAGTCCATGGGGTCATGAAGAGTTGGACACACCTTTCGACTAAAACAACAACAACAACAACAAAAGCTAAGTGTAGATTCATATTCATGAAGAGGCTTGAGCAGAGGAGAATTCAGTATAGAATTAAAGTAGAGGTCAATAGAATTCAAGCTCTAATTGACAGAAATCACAAGGATCACAAAAGGTCAACATTTTCATCCCTTAGGTTACTTTGACCTAGTGGTTGAGGTGTCAGGCTAGTATTTACCAGTGAAATAGAACTAGGAGTCTTTATAACTGATATGTCACCTAAACTATTGTGACTTCTGTTCAGGTCACTTCAGTTCATTCAGTTGCCAGGCATGTCCAACTCTTTGCGACCCCATAGACTGCAGCATACCAGGCTTCCCTGTCCATCATCAGCTCCCAGAGTTTGCTCAAACTCATATCCATCGAGTCGGTGACACCATCCAATTTAGATGGGAATCCAAGTCCTTGTCTGTGGAGCTGAAGAATGGAATACAGAAACACATAAACACCACAGTAGAAACCAAATAGGATTTATTAAAGAGGGGGAAAACTACAAAGTTCTCAGAGTAGACACTGAGTTCAGATCATGAACTTCTTATTGCAAACTTAATTTGAAGAAAGTAGGAAAAATCACTAGATCATTCAGGTATGACCTAAATCAAATTCCTCATAATTATCCAGAGAAAGTGACAAATAGATTCAAGGAATTAGATCTGATAAACAGAGTGCCTGAAGAACTACAGACAGAGGTTCATGACATTGTACAGGAGACAGTGATCAAGACTACACACACGAAAAAGAAAAGCAACAAGGAAAAATGGTTTTCTGAGGAGGCCTTACATATAGCGGAGAAAAGAAACGAAGTTAAAGGCAAAGGAGAAAAGGAAAAATATACCCATTTGAATGCAGAGTTCCAAAGAAGAGTTGGAGAGATAAGAAAGCCTTCTTCAGTGATCAATGCAAAGAAATAGAGGAAAACGATAGAATAGAAAAGACTAGAGATCTCTTCAAGAAAATAGAGATAACAAGGAAATACTTCATGAAAAGATGGGCACAGTAAAAGACAGAAATGTTATGGACCAAACAGAAGCAAAAGATATTAAAAAGAGGTGGCAAGAAAACACAGAAAAACTCTACAAAAAAGATCTTCATGACCAAGATAATCACAATGGTGTGATCGCTTACCTAGAGTCAGATATCCTGGCATGTGAAGTCAAGTGGGCCTTAGGAAGCATCACTATGAACAAACCTAGTGGAGGTGATGGAATCCCAGTTGAGTTATTCCAAATCCTAAAAGATGATGCTGTTAAAGTTCTTCCCTCAATATGCCAGCAAATTTGGAAAACACAGCAGTGGTCACAGGACTGGAAAAGGTCAGTTTTCATTCCAATCCCAAAGAAAGGCAATGCCAAAGAATGCTCAAACTACTGCACAACTGCACTCATCTCACATGCGAGCAAAGTAATGCTCAACATTCTCCAAGACAGGCTTCAACAATACCTGAATAAAGAACTTCCAGATGATCGAGCTGGATTTAGAAAAGGCTGAGGAACTAGAGATAAATTGCCAACATCTGTTGGCGCATTGAATAGGCAAGAGAGTTCCAGAAAAAACATCTACTTCTGCTTTATTGACTATGCCAAAGCCATTGACTGTGTGGATCACAGCAAACTGTGGAAAATTCTGAAAGAGATGGGAATACCAGACCACCTTACCTGCCTCTTGAGAAATCTGTATGCAGGTCAAGAAGCAACAGTTAGAACTGGACATGGAACAACAGACTGGTTCCAAATTGGACATGGAGAAACAGACTGGTTCCAAATTGGGAATGGAGTCCATCAAGGCTCTATATTGTCACCCTGCTTATTTAACTTAATGTGTAGAGTAAGTCATATGAAATTCCCTGCTGGATGAAGCACAAGCTGGAATCAAGACTACTGGGAGATATATCAATAACCTCAGATATGTAGATGATACCACCCTTATGGCAGAAAGTGAAGAGGAACTGAAGAGCCTCTTGAAGAAAGTGAAAGAGGAGAGTGAAAAAGCTGACTTAAAACTCAGCATTCAAAAAACTAAGATTATGGCATCCTGTCCCATCACTTCATGGCATATAGATGGGGCAACAATGAAAACAGTGAAAGACTTAATTTTCTTGGGCTCCAAAGTCACTGCAGATGGTGACTGCAGCCATGAAATTAAAAGAAGCTTGCTCCTTGGAAGAAAAGCTATGACCTACATAGACAGCATATTAAAAACCAGAGACATTATTTACTGACAAAAGTCTGTCAGTCAAAGCTATGTTTTTCCCAGTAGTAATATATGGATGTGAGTATTGTACTATAAAGAAAGCTGAGTGTCAAAGAATTGACGCTTTTGAACTGTGGTGTTGGAAGAGACTCTTGAGAGTCCCTTGGACTGCAAGAAGATCAAGCCAGTCAATCCTAAAGAAATATTAATCAGCCCTGAATATTAATTGGAAGGACTGATGCTGAAGCTGAAACTCCAACACTTTGGGAACCTGATGTGAAGAACTGACTCACTGGAAAAGACCCTGGGAAAGATTGAAGGCAGGAGGAGAAGGGGACAACAGAGGATGAGATGGTTGAATGGCATCACCAACTCAATGCATATGAGTTTGAACAAACTCTGAGAGTTGGTGATGGACAGGGAAGCCTGGTGTGCTGCAGCCCATGGGGTCACAAAGAGTCAGGCAGGACTGAGTGACTGAACTGAACTGATAGACACTGATAGGTGGTAAGGAGTCCCCCCAAGTTCGGACTCACAGCAGTTTTTTTTTTTTTCCTTTAATCACATTGTTTCTAAACAATCAATTTAAAGGTCAAGTGATACTTAACATCTTTATGGCTTCTCTTGATGCTTGGATTAAGTCATAACATTTTTCACGCCCTCCAGCCATTTTTGCATGGATCAGGTGTATGGGCCTAAGATCATTCAGTTCAGTTCAGTTCAGTCGCTCAGTCGTGTCCGACTCTTTGTGACCCCATGAATCGAATCGCATCACGCCAGGCCTCCCTGTCCATCAACATCTCCTGGAGTTCACTCAGACTCACGTCCATCGAGTCCGTGATGCCATCCAGCCATCTCATCCTTGGTCGTCCCCTTCTCCTCCTGCCCCCAATCCCTCCCAGCATCAGAGTCTTTTCCAATGAGTCAACTCTTCGCATGAGGCGGCCAAAGTACTGGAGCTTCAGCTTTAGCATCATTCCTTCCAAATCACCAGTTTTCCCTGAAGCATATGGAACAGAATTTAATTACTGCCCTTCTCTGCATCTGAGTGTTGATAATTTATCAGACTAAAGACACAATCCAAGAATTCAAGACAATGAAACAGGATGTTTACTGAAAATAAGACCAAGGTCTCAGAGGTCTACACTGACTGCCTAATAATTTCCGAGTGAGTTTAGTCACTCAGTCATATCTGACTCTTTGTGATGTAGTCTACCAGGCTTCTCCATCCATGAGATTCTCCAGGTAAGAGTACTGGAGTGTGTTGCCATTTCCTTCTCCAGGGGATCTTCCCAACCCAGGGATCAAACCCGGGTCTCCCACATTGCGGGCAAATGCTTTAGCCTCTGAGCCACCAGAACTACCTCATCTTCAAATCACATTATACCCTCCTCCTCCTACCTTCAAACTTTCCCAGCATCAGGGTCTTTTCCAATGAGTTACCTTTCTCATAAAGTGGCCAAAATATCAGAGCTTCAGCATCAGTCTTACCTATGAATATTCAGGACTGATTTCCTTTACAATTGACTGTTTTGATCTTCTTATAGTCCAAAGGACTGTCAAGAATCTTCTCCAACACCACAGTTCAAAAGCATCAATTCTTCAGTGTTCAGCTTTCTTTATGGTCCAACTCTCGCCTCCATACATGATGGAAAAATCATAGCTTTGATAGATGGACCTTTGTCGGCAAAGTAATGTTTCTGCTTTTTAATATGCTGCCTAGGTTGGTCATAGCTTTTCGTCCAAGTAGCAAGTGTCTTCTACTTTCGTGGCTGCGGTCACCTTCTGTAGTGATTTTGGAGCCTAAGAAAATAAAGTCTCTCACTGTTGACATTGTGTCCCCGTCTATTTGCCATGAAGTGATGGGACCAGATGCCATGATCTTAGTTTTTTGAATGCTGAGTTTTAAGTCAGCTTTTTCATTCTCCTCTTTCATTTTCATCAAGAGGTTCTTTAGTTCCTCTTCACTTTCTGCCACAAGTCATCTGCATATCTGAGGTTATTGATATTTCTCCCTGCAATCTTGATTCCAATTAGTACTTCATCCAGTCTGTATGATGTACTCTGAATATCAGTTAAATAAGCAGAGTAACAATATACAACTTTGAAGTATTCCTTTCACAATTTGGAACCTGTTTGTTGTTCCATGTCTGGTTCTAATTGTTACTTCTTGACTTTGCCATTACCACCATTACCCTTACCATAGCTTGGCCTCAGACCAAATACAGGAAGGGGACACAGCCTCACCCATCAACAGAAAACTGAATTAAAATTTGCTAATCATGGCCCAAGCCATCAGAGCAAATCCCAGATTCCTGTATGGCTAGTCCCTCCCATCAGGAAGCTTCCACAAGCCTCTTATCTTTATCCATCTGAGGGCAGACAAACAACCACAGAAAACTAACCAAACTGATCACATGGATCACAACCTCATCTAGCTTAATGAAACTATGAGCCATGCTGTGTGGGCCACCCAAGATGGACAGGTCATGGTGGAGAGTGACTTCTGTTACCTGAGAACAACTCTTTGTTCCTGCCATCATTTGTTCTCTCAAGATCATCAAGTACTCGGACCTGTTCAAGGACAAACCTTATATTCAGGCTTAGATCCCAAAATAGTTTGGGTCAAAAATGATTTATCTTCTGTCAAGAAAGCCACGACTAACTCTCTTTCTTTATCCTATCTGTTTGAATTGGCTTTATTGGCTTTAAGATGCATACACTTTGTTTAAAATGACTAAAGAAGATAATGTAGGCAATAAAAAAAAAACTCTATTGAACAATTCATGAAGCAAGGAGTTCGAGTCCAAAGAACCATCAAATGAGCTAGAAAGCAGGAAGGTAGGAAAATATTATAGTACAAACTATGAGAAACAAGGAAGAGATGACCAGAAAATATCTGATCAGCTGGGGCCACAGAGTTAAACTTTGTTTGGAATGAGAAAGAACAAGGAGATACTATGGAGCCCAGCATTGGCTTGGCTTGGTGACTGGCTGACTGGGTAGACTGTTTCTGGTCAAGAAGAGCATTGCAGAAGCAAGAAAGATACTCAAGTTTCAGGTCACTGATGCATGTCCCAAGCAAGGAAAGCTCTGTCTTGGGCATCGAAATGTATTTTAGCAACTTCTATGCAGAAAGTGTATTATCCAATCTGGTTTGGGTTTGGAAGACAAAACCACTACAAAAAAGTAAGGGAGTAGAAAGATTCAATGTAGGAATTTGGGTTTGAATCAGTTTGGAGGCTGTAAGACATGGAAATGAGAAAAGAGTATCAACTGAAAAAAAAACTGCACAAACTCGACGTTAAAAGCTATGTTTTATTTGGTGGACTTTCTGAGGACTTCAAGCACAAGAGACAGAACTCTTAGATCATTCTGAAGGGCTGCTCTGAAGAGGAAGGGTGGGGGTGGGGTGGGCAGGATACATTGGCATTTCTTCAAGGAAGACCAGGTAGTCATAATGAAACCATTTACCACAGATTGGGACTCGAACCCATGTGCTGGGACTAGAACCCAGCCAAAGAACATCAAAACATGCCTGTTATCAAAGAAAACCAGACATCCGAAGTTAAGAAATTAAGCACTTTTCTGTGTATGGGAAGATGCAAAGTCTGGGTTCAGAGAAATCATTTCTTCAATTTGTACCTCAGCTACCTGGGGCCAGTATACTAAGGTTTTCACCCTGAGTCCCCTCAGGGTGCACTATCAGGGATGATGTGATGTGATGGCTTGAGGTAGCCACATCTTTTGCTTATTGAGAGCAGCAGGTGATGTTTTTCTCTCCCAACAGTCACAGTCAACTTGGGCATCGTGCCCTGGTGAGCTAAGTAGTTGATCTGACTGCTACTGGGCCCTTTCCAAATCCTTGGGCAGCAATACCAGACACATGAATAACACTTCTAAAAGAATCTTCAGCAAGCAAATCTTTTTTATTAAAAGAGATAGCTTCTGTACAAGGGACAACACAAGGGACAACACAAGGGAAAAAAGTGTCAGTTCCCCAAGTAGAGCTGCTTTTATGACAAAATGGCAGATTTGTGTCATGTTCACTGATTAATTCCAGAAATCATCAAACTTCTTTGATCAGTAGCAGGTAGCTCCAGGATGACTAATTATCAGGAATTGAGAGTGCTTCTGTAAAGAGAAACGAGTGCAAGAGAATTTTCTGCAAGAAAACACAGGAACAGATAAAATTAAAATTTATAATACAACTTCTTCCTACTAGATATACTCATGGGTGTTAACAGTTGTTGTTCAGTTGGTCAGTTGTGACTCTTTGTAACCCCAAGGACTGTAGCATGCCAGGCTTCCCTGTCCTTCACAATCTCCCCGAGTTTGCTCAAACTCATGTCCATTGAGTTGGTGATGCCATCCCACCATCTCATCCTCTGTTGTCCCCTTCTCCTCCTGCCTTCAAACTTTCCCAGCATCAGAGTCTTTTCCAGTGAGTTGGTTCTTCTCTTAATGTGGCCAAAGTTTTGGAGTTTCAATTTCAGCATCAGCCCTCCCAATGCATACTCAGGGTTGATTTCCTTTAGGGTTGACTGGTTTGATCTCCTTGCTGTCCAAGGGACTCAAAAGTCTTCTACAAGACCACAGTTAGAAAGCATCAATTCTTTGTTGCTCAGACTTCTTTATGGTCCAACTCTTACATCGATACATGACTATTGGAAAAGCCATAGTTTTGACTATATAGACCTTTATCAGCAAAGTAATATCTCTGTTTTTGAATATGCTATCTAGGTTGATCATAACTTTCCTTCCAAGGAGTAAGCATCTTTTAATTTCATGGCTGCAATCACCATCTGCAGTGATTTTGGAGCCCAAGAAAATAAACTCTCTCTACTGTTTCCGTTGTTTCCCCATCTATTTTCCAAGAAGTGATGAGACCAGATGCTATGATCTTAGTTTTCTGAATGTTGAGTTTTAAGCCAGCTCTTTCACTCTCTTCTTTCACTTTCATCAAGAGGCTCTTAGTTTCTTTTTGTTTTCTGCTATAAGGATGGTGTCATCTGCATCTCTAAGGTTATTGATATTTCTCCAGGCAATCTTGATTCCACCTTGTGCTTCATCCAGCCCAGAGATTCTCATGATGTACTGTGCATAGAAGTTAAATAAACAGGGTAACAATATACAGTTCTCCTTTCCCAGTTTGGAACCAGTCCGTTGTTCCATCTAGCTGTTGCTTCTTGACCTGCATACAGGTTTCACAGAAGGCAGGTAAGGTGGTATCTCTGTAACTATGTAACAGAGATAAAGTTAATAGTTTATTCCTATGAGCCTGGTTTTCAATCTTTGGACTCAGGCCCTCAAGGTCTTTGTTCTTTAGCTTGAGACATTTGTTTTGCTCAAGACCATTCCCTGGTTTTTCTCCAAAACAGCTGAGCTCTTGTCTTCCTGTCTCATCATCACATCTGGCTCTCCCCTATTTTCCAGGTCTCACCATTGCTGGTGCTGAGAAACTACCCTAAGACCACTCAGGAAAGAGAATCTGAAAGTGCAACTCCCAGTGTCAAGTGACAAAAGCATTACGATTCAGTAATGAGTTTGATGCCCTTTAGTCAAGGGAAAGCTATCCTTGGACTGGGGGAATTTAGTGCCTCATAAGCAGTATAGCAATTATTTCCAAGGGACTTGGGTCAAGAGCAAGCTTTATGGAGCTTCAGACAAGGCAACATGTTAACAAGGCATGATTTTCTAGGAGGCTCAGGATTAAGAGGAGAGTGAAAAAGTTGGCTTGAAGCTCAACATTCAGAAAATGAAGATCATGGCATCTGGTCCCATCACTTCATGGCAAATAGATGGGGAAACAGTGGAAACAGTGTCAGACTTTATTTTGGGGGGCTCAAAAATCACTGCAGATGGTGACTGCAGCCATGAAATTAAAAGACGCTTACTACTTGGAAGAAAAGTTATGACCAACCTAGATAGCATATTCAAAAGCAGAGACATTACTTTGCCAACTAAGGTCCGTCTAGCCAAGGCTATGGTTTTTCCTGTGGTCATGTGTGGATGTGAGAGTTGGACTGTGAAGAAGGCTGAGTGCTGAAGAATTGATGCTTTTGAACTGTGGTGTTTGAAAAGACTCTTGAGAGTCCCTTGGACTGCAAGGAGATCCAACCTGTCCATTCTGAAGGAGATCAACCCTGGGATTTCTTTGGAAGGAATGATGCTAAAGCTGAAACTCCAGTACTTTGGCCACCTCATGCGAAGAGTTGACTCATTGGAAAAGACTCTGATGCTGGGAGGGATTGGGGGCAGGAGGAGAAGGGGACGACTCAGGATGAGATGGTTGGATGGCATCACAGACTCAATGGACGTGAGTCTGAATGAACTCCGGGAGTTGGTGATGGACAGGGAGGCCTGGCGTGCTGCGATTCATGGGGTCGCAAACACTCGGACATGACTGAGCAACTGAATTTCACTTCAGGATTTTCTTTAAGGCCATCAGGTCCTCTTTCCTAGGACAAAGTAGGATAGCTAAAGCTGAGTTGTAAGATTGCGCTTATTGTTAGATGTATTTTCTGTGACTGCAGAGTAACTTAGGTTGATTTTGTGATATTTGCCGGGCCACTGGGGCAGCCTCCATTTGTGGGTCCTGGTGTACAAATGACCTTTAACAGTGGCTTTTCTCTCACAATCCCTCTCTCTATGTTCAGTACACAGTAGACGTTAGAAATGCACTTTATCAAAACAAGATAAAACATCCAAGCAGTTGATAAACAAAAATACAACAGAGCAGAAGCAGGCAGGCCTGTGATTTTTCTATCATGTCAGAAGATAACAGGGCAAAGTTTAAAAAGACGAAGTTTGTAAACATCACACCTGCATGTTGCTCTAAAGCATTCAAACCACACAAATCTCAATCTCAATTAAGAACCTAAAATAGCTTGCATATTAAACTTAAACAAGTAATCAATATCTTATCAGTGGATTCTGTACCTGTGATGTTCTGGTTTATAATAAGAAATTTGGTTTTCATCCATGGTCTGTGGTACATGGCTCCTAAAACCCTCAATTCCTATATAAGAGCCATAGGTCTTTTGTTATAATTTTAGTTTTGTTTGCAGTTCCTAAAATAGTTCCAGAGCAATAAAGGTGAAATGGGGCTTTTTTGTTATTCATAACAAACACCTTTCAACCACTTCTGAGTTTATGTAAATGAGTTAAGTTTTGGAAAACCCCTAGATAACTACAAGATGGAGGATAGTTGCCATGGGAACCAGTCAATTGATTAGAAGGTTGAAACTTTTATGGAAGCCTCCAGAAAAATCCAAAACATGAGGTTTGGAGAGCTTCCATGTTGATGGACAAGAATGCAATCTGTTCATTTATATCCTATTCTTTGAAATAAACTGGCCATCTAGTGAGTAAACTGGCTTTATAAATCTTGCAACTCCTCTAGTAAATTCATTGAACTCACAGAGGGTAAGCTTCTGATTTTCAGTTGCTTGATTGCAATTGCCCTGGGGTAGGGGTGGGGAGGGGTTGTCAGGCCTGTGGGCCTCAGCACTTATCCTGTGGAATCTGACACTGATTCAGGTGGTGGTGGATTAGTCGTTAAACTGTGTCCGACTCTTTGTGACCCCGTGGTCTATAGCCCACCAGGCTCCTCTGTCCATGGGATTTTCCAGACAAGAATATCGGAGTGGTTTGCCATTTCCTTCTCCAGGGGATCTTCCCCACACAAGGACTGAACCTGGGTTTCCTTCACAACAGGCAGATTCTTTACCAACTGAGCCACTGAGGCTTCCCTCATCTACCTGATTCAGGTAGATGGTGCCAGAATTGAGTTATACTGTAGGACACCCAGCTGACATTGCAGAATTGCTCTGTATGGGGAAAACCCCCACACCTTTGGTGTCATAAGTATCATAATTGAAGCAGAGTATGGAGAGGAGTGTTTTTACCTTCATAGCAACCTTAAGTAAATCTTGGCCCTGAATTGCTTCCCTTCATTCTTTGCTTCTGTACTCATCCTTATCCTGAACTAGAAAACATGCTTCTCCTGTCTAACCCTTTTTTCTACAGTTGACATATGATTTCTCACCATGTTTCATAATGAATCAAAATTGCCGGTGATGTTCTGTTTCAGTACTTGCCCTCATTATAGCAACAAAGGTCTTGAACAGGTTTACATGTTTCTGTTGGTTTTGCTTTTAATTATATTACCAATTTGGCTACTTGTTGCACAAGAGATGATACTTGACAAACAAGAGCTGGTTGGAAAGGAAAGCTTGTTGCATTCAGGAGGCTGGCAAACTGGGGAGTTCGACCCATGTCCAAAAACAACTCCAAAGATTATGCTCAAACATGTAAGTGTTTAAAGGAAGAATTCGGGGAGGGATTCAGCATCTTCATTATCTTCCACAGTTTGCGGACTTTCTTATGATTGGTTGGTAGTGGGGAAACAGGGCAGCGGTCAAGGAATTTTGTGCTCAGCCTGAAGTTACATCCTGCACCTGGGAGGGGCCCTTCAGTTCAGTTCAGTCACTCAGTGGTGTCCAACTCTTTGCGACTCCATGGACCACAGCACACCAGGCCTCCCTGTCCATCACCAACCACTGAAGCTTACTCAAACTGCTGTCCATCGAGTTGGTGATGCCACACAACCATCTCATCCTCTGTCATCCCCTTCTCCTCCCACCTTCAATCTTTCCCAGCATCAGAGTCTTTTCCAATAAGAACTCAAAGGTATTGTTATGTGTATCCCTTGAGGGGGAACCAGGACTCTGCCCCAATTCAGTTCAGCCACTCAGTCATTTCTGACTCTTTGCCACCCCATGGACTGGAGCATGCCAGGCCTCCCTGTCCAAAACCAATTCCCAGAGTTTACTCAAACTCATGTCCATTTAGTTGGTGATGCTATCCAACCACCTCATACAGTGCCATCCCCTTCTCCTCCTGCCTTCAATTTTATTCAACATCAGGGTCTTTTCATATGAGTCAGTTCTTTGCATCAGGTGGCCAAAGTATTGGAGTTTTAGCTTCAGCATCAGTCCTTTCAATGAATATTCAGGACTGATTTCCTTTAGGATTGACTGGTTGGATCTTCTTGCTGTCAAGGGACTCGCAAGAGTCTGCTCCAACACCACAGTTCAAAAGCATCAATTTTTCGGTGCTCAGCTTTCTTCACAGTCCAACTCTCACATCCATACATGACTACAGAAAAAACAATAGCTTTGATTAGATGGACCTATGTTGGCAAAGTAATGTCTCTGCTTTTTAATAAGCTGTCTAGATTGGTCATAGCTTTTCTTCCAAGGAGAAAGTGTCTTTTAATTTCATGGCTGCAGTCACCATCTGAAATAACTTTGGAGGCCCCCAAAATAGTCTGTCACTGTTTCCACTGTTTCCCCATCTATTTGCTATGAAGTTATGAGACCAGATGCCATGATCTTAGTTTTCTAAATGTTTACCAACATTTTCACTCTCCTCTTTCAATTTCATCAAGAGGATCTTTAGTTCTTCTTCACTTTCTGCCATAAGGGTGGTGTCATCTGCATATCTGAGGTTATTGATATTTCTCCTGGCAATCTTGATTCCAGCTTGTGCTTCATCCAATCCAACATTTCTCATGATGTACTCTGCATGTAAATAAACAGGGTGACGATAAACAGACTTGACTAACTCCTTTCCCAATTTGGAACCAGTCTGTTGTTCCATGTCCAGTTCTAACTGTTGCTTCCTGACCTGCACACAGATTTCTCAAGAAGCAGGTCAGGTGGTCTCATATTCCCATCTCTGTCAGAATTGTCCACAGTTTATTGTGATCCACACGATCAAAGGCCTTGGCATAGTCAATAAAGCAGAAGTAGATGTTTTTCTGGAACTCTCTTGCTTTCTCTATGATCCAACAAATGTTGGCAATTTGATCTCTGGTTTTTCTACCTTTTCTAAAACCAGCTTGAACATCTAGAAGTTCATGGTTCACGTATTGCTGAAGCCTGGCTTGGAGAATTTTGAGCATTACTTTGCTAGTGTGTGAGATGAGTGCAATTGTGAGGTACTGAGAGCATTCTTTGGTATTACCTTTCTCTGGGTTTGGAATGAAAATTAAAGTTTTCCAGTCCTGTGGCCACTGCTGAGTTTCCCAAGTTTGCTGGCGTATTGGGGACAGAACTTTAACAGAATCATCTTTTAGGATGTGAATTAGCTCAACTAAAATTCCATCACCTCCTTAGGAATCAGCAAACTAAAATGGACTCAAATGGGTAAATTTAATTCAGATGACTGTTTTATCTACTACTGTGGGCAAGAATGCCTTAGAAGAAATGGAGTAGCCATTGTAGTCAACCAAAGAGTTCAAAATGCAATACTTGGATGCAGTCTCAAAAATGACAGAATGATCTCTGTTCGTTTCCAAGGAAACCATTCAATATCACAGTAATCCAAGTTTACACCCCGACCATTAATGCTGAAGAAGCTGAAGTTGAACGATTCTATGAAGACCTATAAGATCTTCTAGACTTAACACCCAAATATCCTCTTCATTATCGGGGACCGGAATGCAAAAGTAGGAAGTCAAGAAATACCTGGAGTAACAGGCAAATTTGGCCTTGGAACACAAAATGAAGCAGGGCAAAAGCTAACCGAGATTTGCCTAGAGAATGCACTGGTCATAACAAACATCCTCTTCCAACAACATGAGAGAAGACTCTACACATGGACATCACCAGATCGTCAATATCAAAATCAGATTAATTATATTCTTCACAACCAAAGATGGAGAAGCTCTATATAGTCAGCAAAAACAAGACCGGAAACTGACTGGCTCAGATCATGAACTCCTTATTGCCAAATTCAGACTTAAATTGAAGAAAGTAGGGAAAACCACAAGACCATTCAGGTATGACCTAAATCAAATCCCTTATGACTATACGGTGGAAGTGAGAAATAGGTTCAAAGGATTAGATGTGATAGACAGAGTGCCTGAAGAACTATGGATTGAGGTTCATGACATTGTACAAGAGGCAGTGATCAAGATATCCCCAAGAAAAAGAAATGAAAAATAGGCAAAATGGTTGTCTGAAGAGGCTTATGAACAGCTATGAAAAGAAGAGAAGCTAAAGGCAAAGGAGAAAAGGAAAGATATACCCATTTGAATGCAGAGTTTCAAAGAATAGCAAAGAGAGATTTAAAAAAGCCTTCCTCAGTGATAAATGCAAAGAAATAGTAGAAAACAATACAATGGGAAAAACTAGAGATCTCATCAAGAAAATTGGAGATACCAAGGAACTTTTCATGCAAAGATGGCCATAATAAAAGACAGAAATTGTATGAACCTAATGGAAGCTGAAGATATTAAGAAGAGGTGGCAAGAATACACAGAAGAACTATACAAAAAAGATCATCACAACCCAGATAACCATGATGGTGTGATCACTCACCTAGAGTCAGACATCCTGGAGTGTGAAGTCAAGTGGGCCTTAGGAAGCATCACTATGAACAAAGCTAGTGGTGGTGATAGAATTCTAGTTGGACTCTGCCCCTATAGCTGCTGCTATTGTTTCTTGACTTCTCTGGCCTTGTCTGCATCCCTCCTTTCACTGATAAGCAACTGTCTGATCCTGCTCTTTGGATTGCAAGTTGGGTCAAGAAGGCTGAATGAAACCTGTTTCATACAAACAAGAAATGGGGGACAAAGAATGGATTTGAACCAGGAAGGGCCCCAAAGGGCCCTACTCTGTTTCAGTCATATAAATTATGTTATCAACTATTTTTAAATGTCCTCAGGAAGGGGACAGTCTAAAAGTCGATCCTAAAGGAAATCAACCCTGAATATTCACTGGAAAGGCTGATGATGAAGCTGAAGCTCCAATACTTTGTCCACCTGATGAGAAGAGCCAACTCATAGGAAAAGACCCTGATGCTGGGAAAGATTGAAGGTGGGAGGAGAAGGGGACGACAGAGGATGAGATGGTTGGATGGCATCACTGACTCGATGAACATGAGTTTGAGCAAGCTCCAGGAGATGGGGAAGGACAGAAAAGCCTGGCGTGCTGCAGTCCATGGGGTTGCAAGATTCAGACACAACTGAGCGACTGAGCAACATCAACAAAGGGGACAAAGTAGAATGCAAAATATTAATTCAAATCTCTAAACAGTAGAGTTGTAGATAACTTTTAATCTCTTCTTTATACTTTTTCTGTATATTTCAAATTTGCTGCTGCTAAGTCACTTCAGTCATGTCCAACTCTGTGCGACCCCATAGACGACAGTCCACCAGGCTTCCCCATCCCTGGGATTCTCCAGGCAAGAACACTGGAGTGGGTTGCCATTTCCTTCTCCAATGCATGAAAGTGAAAAGTGAAAGTGAAGTCGCTCAGTCGTATCCGACCCTCAGCGACCACATGGACTGCAGCCTTCCAGGCTCCTCCATCAGTGGGATTTTCCAGGCAGGAATACTGGTGTGGGGTGCCATTGCCTCCTCAAGTATTAATTTTTATTGTCAAGAAAAGCTATGCTGACACATCAAAACAGAGTTCTTCTTCTCCCTCTTCTCCTTTCCCTTCTTATGTGGTCTCAGAGCATGAGTAAGGTGGGAATGGCATCCACACAAGACAGTGGTTCACCTGTCGCAGGGAAAAGTCAATTCTGACTCCATATTGGAATTGTTTCTTTGCCTTGCTTTCTGCTGCTTTGTTATTATAATCATACATAATGGTTCACCTCAGAAAATCATGCTCCCCTGCCTGACTATTACACTAAAGTGCCTTTGATAAGCACCCTGCCCATCTGTAGGTGGCAGGAAGGGAGCAACACATTCCCTGCGTAAGACTAGCCATTCTAGGAATATTTGCAAGATTATTGGCCTTTACTTTGTTTCCTCACCTCCTCCCATCTCTAATCTATAAAAGAACCTGGCGTCCGGACCCTAATAAGATGCTTATTTTGAGACATCAGTCTGCCATATTCTTGGTCAGTGGAATCTCCAAATAAAGTCATATTCCTTTCCTCAGCACCTCATCTCTGATTCATTGACCTGCCATGTAACACAACTTGGGGTTTGGGGTGCAAAAGAGTGAGGAATTGCCTCCCAGTGGGATGCTCCAGCATTGGGTGTCAGAGGGCAAGAAGGTTAGGAAGGCAACTATACCTGAGTGGGAGAGTGTGGGGGCAGGAATGGGAGATTGATAAATACAGAGGAGTTGATCATAGACGGAAATATATCAAGACTAATGGTTTCTTACTACTGGGGAAGAGAATTTACAAATGTGGGAAAGGGAACAAATTTCAGTGCTGGACTGTTATTGGAGGTATTGCTGTTAATTCATGATTTTCAATACAGGTGGATGTCTAACTGTATAATACAGTTAGACAGACATGCAGACAACAGGAGATGAAAGAAATGAATAAAGATGCAAGTTGGTGTGTGTATGTGTCCGTACATTTGTCCACTAGCTGTCATTTAAAAGGATCTGGGAGGCCTTCCCTGGTGGTCCAGTGGTTAAGAATCTGCTTGCCAATGTAAGGAACATGGGTTCAGTCCCTGGTCTGGGAAGACTGCACCTGCCATGGGGAACTGAGCCCACGTGCTGCAGCTACTGAAGCCCGTGTGCTCTACAGCTTGCGCTCCACGACAAAAGAAGCTGCTGCACTGAGAAGCCCGTGCAACTAGAGAAACCCACATGCAGCAATGAAGACCCAGAGCAGCCAAAATAAATGAATTAATTAAAAAATGGAAGAGCCTAGCAGCATTAGCACCCCACCACAAGTGAGCACACCTAGTGCCTTTGTGTCATGAAGAATTTGACCTTGCCCAAAGAAAAGCCTGAGCTTCTGCCCTTCAGCCTCTGGGAGGCAGTCTTTGCATCCTTGGAACATTATGCCTGGTAGGATTGTCTTTCTTTGCCCGTAGGCTCTGGGTCATGCTGGCTAGTCTGACGGTGTGAGTCAGAGTTGGGCACATCTATACAATCTTAGGGTGGAGGCCGGCTACACCTTTCAGGAAGACCAACAGTGTGACTCAGGGAGAGGGCTTTGGAGTCACCTGGTATCAGTGTAGCTGGAGACTGAAATTAACCACACAGGCAATCAATTCATTGATCATGCCTATACAATAAAACCTCAGTAAACACTCGAGACAACAAAGATCGGATGGGTCCCTTGATGGCAACATTCACGTGCACTATTACATATAGATGCCAGGTTAGTACCCCACTCCCCTGACTCAGGGAAGAGAACAATAGAGAGCCCCTATCTGGCCCTTCTCCTCCACCCCTTTTCCCCAGGCTGATTTCAGTCTGTATCCCTTGCCTGTAATAAGCTGTAAGCATGAGTATAACAGCTTTCAGGGAGTTTGGTGGCCTCCTAGTGAATTATCAAACCTGAGATGTTTTGGGGGCACTCTCTGAACTAGTAGTTGGTATTAGAAGTCAGGTGAGTTTTGAGGGACTGTGACTCTGTACTTGGCCATTTCTTATAGCCCATGTGATAGCTTCTAAATATCATATTCCTATCAATGAAACTAGAGCTCCTTAGAGAAATGGCTGGATAAAGGGGAGGGGCATGAAAAATGCAGACGAACTAAAATATCTTTTTTGTTCCAGAAACCAAGTAAGTGATCAAAGATTGATGAGAATATGTCAAAAAGATGTGGATCAATTTGAAGGGTTTCTCATTGGCCAAATTGGGGAATTTGATCTGTGCATCAAAGAGAATAACAATAGTAGTGGATAATAACCTTTTGTAAAAATAGGTAGTCATGTGCCCATAAAGATAAAAATAAATACATTTTAAGTTTGATGAGGAAGGGATATTTACATAGTTTCAAACTTCTCAGGCGCTCTGAGGTTTTACCCTTGCAGTGTAACAAGTAAGTTGCTGATAGTTTCACAAGGGCTGGAAGAAACAGTACTTTTTTACTCACTGCACAGCAGGCAGAATGAGCTTGGAGTTTCTCTTGGATACCCTTGTCCTCCAAGTCCCGTAGGAACAACTTGACATGGCCCAGGTGGATACTGCACATACAGCACATTCATATCACAGCTGAGGAGCCTTGAGCTTAGAAAACCCCAAACTTTTAATCATCCTACAATTTGGGTGAGAATATAAATTGGTGCAGCTATATAGAGAACAGTATGGAGGTTCCTCAAAAAGTAAAAATAGTTTTGTCATATGATACAGCAATCCCATTCCCAGGCATATATCTGGATGAAACTATAATTCAAAAAAATACATTTACCCTCATGTTCATATCAGCACTATTTAAATAGCCAAGACTTGGAAGTAACTTAAACATCCACTAACAGATGATACATGGTTAAAGATGTGATATATATATGATGGAATATTACTCAGGCAGAAAAAAAGAATGAAATAATGCCACTTTTAGCAGCATGGATGGAGCTAGAGATCATCATACTAAGTGAAGTCAAAAAGAGGAAAACAAACACCATATGATATCACTTATACATGAAATCTAAAATATGACACAAATGAACTTATCTGCAAAATATAAACAGATTCACAGACATGGAGAACAGACTTATGGTTACCAAGGTGGAGGTAGGGAGGTATGGATTGGGAGTTTTGGATTTGCAAATGCAAACTATTTTATATATGTATAACTGAATTACTTTGCTATATATCATATATATATGTATATGTATATCACTTTGCTATATAATGCAAATGCTGCTGCTGCTGCTAAGTCGCTTCAGTTGTGTCCAACTGTGTGATCCCATAGACGGCAGTCCACCAGGCTTCCCCATCCCTGGGATTCTCCATGCAAGAACACTGGAGCGGGTTACTATTTCCTTCTCCAATTCATGAAAGTGAAAGTGAAGTTGCTCAGTCATGTCCGACCCTCAGCGACCCCATGGACTGTAGCCTTCCAGGCTCCTTCATCCATGCAAATGCTGTATACCACTATACACCAGAAACTAATGTAAATCAACTATACTTCAACAAAATAGATTTAATTTATTTTTCTTCTTTATTTTGACTGCATTCAGCTTTCATTGTGGTGTGCAGACTTTGTCCGGTTTTGGCATGTGGGCTTAGTAGCCCCACAGAATGTGCAATCTTAGTTCTCTAACCAGGGATCAAAACCATATTCTCTGCATTGGAAGGCCTGCCCTGGATCACCAGGAAAATATATCAATAAAATAAATTTTTTTAAGAAAGAAATCCCAAAACTTTTATAATGGTCTTTAGTCAATTTGCCCAAAGTTTGCCCTTTAGTGAAACATAATCTTTATTACTCTGGGCAGTGAACAAAACTGCCCTGTACTCTAGAGGGAAACATTACCTGTACCTAACAAGGCTGAAAAGACAGGCCAGAACAAAACAGAGTCAGTGCCCCCTCAGAGGTGCCAGAAATGCAAGAGAATCATCTTCCAGCAAGAAAACTCCACAGAAAATACTTGCCAATTACAAAAGACTAGCAGAATCACTTTTCAGTGAAGAGTCTCAGCTGAAAACTTGGGAGATTAGTATGAACATCGTCATCCAAGACAACCCCACTTGCTCTGTCCATGTTGTTCCTGCCAAACACCCACGACCACGCCCAATCACGAGGAGACAGGAGAAAAACCCCTGCTGAAGGATCTTTCCCCCAGAAGTGCCCTGTGATCTTCAGAAGTCTTGAGGTCATCAAAGTCCCACAAAGACTGAAGACCCATCTCAGATTGAAGCAGACAATGGACATGGCAGTCAAGTGCAACATGCATTCTGAACCTGATCCTTTTTGTTAACAGTCTATTTAGGGACAACTGGGAAAAACTGAAGTCTGAGAATCTGAGTATTACCTACTAAAGTTTGTTTCATGGTTTTATCTGTAATAGTTTTAAACTGAGGTAAGAGAACTAAGGTAGGAGAATGTCCCTGTACAGGAATATGGATGGATGCACCTGGTGGCAACTGACCTGCAGATGGTTGAGGAAAAAATTCTTTGCACTGTAATTCCAACTTTTCTTTAACTTAGCCAAGGATTTGTGAAATTAAAATATTTTAATATACCCATTTACTATTTTTATGTTAAAAAGTATACATAACCCACATAGCTGTGAAAAAAATACATTAAAGTGTGTTAACACTAGGTATTTCTGGTGGTGAGGCAGTTGGTGTTTTTTTCCTCTCTACTAGTCATATTTTCCAAACTTTAAAAGAGCTAATATTGATTTCATAACTTAAAATGTACCTGTAAGAGACCAGAAGTTCACTTTAGCTTTGGGAGCAGTCCTCCTGCCTGGGCAGGATGAGCAGGCCTCTCCGTGAGCTACCAGCCCATATTCTGTCCACCTACAGCCTCCCCTTCCTCCGCACAAACCTGCAATCTAGACACATGTCATTTCTAATGAGTTCAACAAATGTCCTGTGCTGGTCTGTGCTTCTTGGATCTCAAACAGTCTTCACTTTTTCTGCCTACCAATCTTTCTCCTCAAGCCTCTCTTCAAGTTTTGTTTTTCTCATGAAAAGCTCCCAGTTCTGAAAATCCTGGATCCTATCATATTCAGCTGTGCATATACTTCTATTGCAGTGTTTCCTGGGCTGTCTTAATTATCCCTTTGATTGTTCATGTTGCCCCCTGAATGCCAGAACCAAAGCAGATGCCTGTCTCATTGCCCTAACCACACCTGCCCAGTCATTGAAACAAGGTCTGCTCCTAAAAGTGTTGGATGGACAGATGAACTAATTAACTATAGTGAAACTCTGAGATCACCTACACATGTAGGTTAGTTTTATTTATTCATTCTTTCATGAAAAGACATTTGCTTTACCTACAAAGAGCTAACAGTGTTAGAGGTAAGACAAGCTATTAATTTGGCATGTACTAGGTGTAGAGATATAGCAACAAAGAGCTGTCCTGGGAGATGGAAGACTGAAGCCAACAAGACAAGTGATAAGGATTTGGAAAACCTGGCCAGCTCAACACACTAAAGCTTGAAATATATATAAAAATGTGTCTACCACCTGTACCATTTATAGGGACTTTCTGCTCTCCTTAAGCATGTTTTCCTGTGTCTATGTCCTCATAGAGTTTCTGTGAACTTCTGATAAATGAACAAATACACCAGTCATCAGCCTGACCCAGGTCAAGGAGCTCATGGCATCCCAACGCGGAGAAGATGGCAGGACACTCCCATTATTCTACCTCAGCTTCATATCTTGTGGACATTATCCCACCTCTATTTGTTTTAATTTTCACCACTATAGCAAGAGTCCATCTCGTCAAGGCTATGGTTTTTCCAGTGATCATATATGGATGTGAGAGTTGGACTGTAAAGAAAGCTGAGTGCCAAAGAATTGATGCTTTTGAACTGTGGTGTTGGAGAAGACTCTTGAGAGTCCCTTGGACTGAAAGGATATCCAACCAGTCCATCCTACAGGAGATCAGTCCTGGGTGGTCATTGGAAGGACTGATGCTGAAGCTGCAATCCCAATACTTTGGCCACCTGATGCGAAGGGCTGACTCATTTGAAAAGACCCTGATGCTAGGAAAGATTGAGGGCAGGAGAAGAAGGGGATGACAGAGGATGAGGTGGTTGGATGGCATCAGTGACTCAATGGACATGCGTTTGGGTAAACTCTGGGAGTTGGTGATGGACAGGAAGGCCTGGCATGCTGCGGTTCATAGTGTCTCAAAGAGTCGGATATGACTGAGCAACTGAACTGAACTGAACTGAGCAAGAGTCTGTACGTCTTCTCTTCCATGTGTATTAAACAATGATTGTCTTGTCAAAATACTACGTGTGTGTTTTGATGTCTGTACATACCTGAGCAGGACCCCACTCAGATCTCCTGATGTAGGGAGCACAATTCATTAGGAATTCAGTGTTGGGGGGAATCTCTCATTCTGCTGAAAGAAAGAGGTTGCCAAAGGAGACATAAATACATGTGTATGTATTATATGGGGCTTCCCAGGTGGCACCAGTGGTAAAGAATCCACCTGCCAATTCAGAGATGC
Organism: Budorcas taxicolor; assembly: GCF_023091745.1. NCBI lineage: Eukaryota > Metazoa > Chordata > Mammalia > Artiodactyla > Bovidae > Budorcas > Budorcas taxicolor. The sequence goes on along the minus strand of NC_068930.1, from coordinate 5,551,302 downwards.
AGGAGACATGGGTTTGACCCATGGATCAGGAATATCCTGTAGAGGAGGGCATGGCAATCCATTCCAGCATTCTTGCCTGGATAATACCATGGATAGAGGAACCTGGCCAGCTACCATTTGTGGGGTTGCAAAGAGTCAGACACAACTGAGGGACTGAGTATATACACACAGACACACACAACACACACACACACGTTTTCATTTTAAATAGCAGACATTAAAACACTTGCCAAAAAGCACCAACAATAAAAATAGTGTATTAAAATGCTTTTTAAGCTAGTGATTTTTATTTTGCACAACTTCTCTCCTCAGTGGTGATGGTTGTATCTTTAGCTTCACTCTGATGATGGATGTGGACCCAGCTGTTTCCGCAGCCTAGGAGAGTGTGGTGCATGCACTTCTCAGGTGACCTCAGAGAACCACCCTCCGTACCCTCTTTCACTGCAGTGCATCACTCTCCTGTTGGTCCCTGCATCCTCTCAGTAGTTATCCCAGTGCTGAAAAAATGAGTCTTCAAGCCAGGTTCCTGATTTCCACGTTAATCTATTATTCAATAATAATGCTTCTTACAGAGCTGCATTAATTAAAAGCAAGCACCACAAGAAACCTGTCACTTCGAGTGTCATTTATCATAGCAACCTGATGTTCCTTTCTTTCCATCATTTTTAGAATTTGTTGGTTACCATGGCAACCCATAACCCCTTTTATATATAGCATCACTTATATTCAGTTGGTTTATTTTATTTCCTTTCTTTCTTTTTTAACCATAAGGAAGACAAGCTGTTTTTCCTACTTTTAACAAAACTCATATTATGGTGGAATAATCAGGCATAATGATGGTTGATACACAAAGGAAAAATACATATTAAATGAAACATTATTATCTTACATCTGTATATTAAAATGCTCTGTTTCAAAAATAAAACCTCTAAGAAGAAATGAGTCCAGGTTTAACGCGCCAGGTACTGGTTCATTAGAAGTGTAAATAGTATCCCATTAGATAACATGCAATAAAACAATTTCAGGTTTAGGGGAAATACAAGCATGCATAATGAGCAGTACTCAGCTGAGCTGGCCCATCCACTCAGGGGTCCTGGGGCTCACTGACCATTTCGGGTTTCATCTGGGTTTCCTGATTCTCCAGCACTCCCCTGGAACTAACTTCCATGTTCAGTGAGGACAAAGTCTTCTAGGGACAGGCAGTCAAGAGAAAGCAGCCTTCTGCATGTTAGAGACAGAAGATTCCAAACTATCTGGCCAATAGGGAGGGACTGGGAAGAAACACTGCAGGTTGGGGGCTGTGGGGAACACAGCACTGAACCAGCCCACCTATAGCCGCCGGGATTCTCAGAGCTCCCAAGGCCTCATGACCTTCCAATTCACGTCGTTTCATTGTCCCAAGATTATCCAGGTCTCTTCTTTGTTTAGCTTCACCTGTTAGTGGTCAGCCCCTGGCTTGAACTGATCTTTCCTTCTTCCTCCTATCCAAGTCCTACTTTCCCGAGACAACCCAAGTCCTATTTCCTTGGTGACTCCTTCTGACACTGTAGCTCTTGGCAACTAGCTTCTTTTTTAAACCCTGTAGCTCTCATGGCCTCCATGTCACCCAGCAGCATGGCCTCCTTTCATTCAATTCAACATGTGCTTAATAGGAATTTGCTATATGCCAATTTTTAAAGAGGTACTTAGTAAATGTGAACCAATTGAGGTTTCAGATTTCGGAGCTGTCAGTCTGGTGGTGGGGGTTAGGGGGTAATACAAAAACAGAAATTTCAGTTTAATTCAGTAAAACAGATTTTCACAGCTCAAGCATATGTGCAAACTGTACTTGAGAATATCTGGAGCTTTCTGGGGGAAATCATGCCTGAAATGAATCTTTAAAGACAAGGAATATTTAACTAAGCAAAGAAAGAGGATAGAGCACTCCAGGCAAGGAAACAGCATTGACAAAGATCTAGGGCTCTGGAGCATCAAAGGCTGAGCAAGACGTCACAACAGCTATTGCTAGAAAATAAAAAGAAGGTGCTATGGGGAATTGGAGACTTGAATAACAACCATTTTTTGAAGATCCTTGCTTGTTCTGAAAAGGAACTTGGGCCTTATTGCAAAACAGGAAGCAGCTATGAAAAGGGTTTTTGGCTTGAGACTGACATGTTTAAATTTGTTTTTACATTAGAATATTTTATATTCCTAGTCCGTCAGTGTTTCTTGGTATATTGATATGTTGCTTGTATTTCTTCTCTTAGGTGGTATTTGAAAACAGAATTTGCTTTTTAATTTATTTTATATGTGGCAAAATTTAGAATACATAAAAATATAAGGACTCTAGTAATATATTAACCTTCTAAAAATCACTCTTCTTGATTTTTTAAAAATGTGGACCATTCTTAAAGTTTTTTTTTAATTTGTTATAATATTGTTTCTGTTTCTATTTTGATATTTTTGCCCCAAGGCATGTGAGATCTTAGCTCCCCAACCAGGGATGTGAACCTGCAGTCCCTGTGTTTAAAGAAGTCTTAATCACTGAAGTGCCAAGGAAGTCCCTCTTCCTGACTTTCTGTGACTTGTTGAGATAACTGCAAGAATAATGTACACAAAAGCCCCAGATACAAAGGCATGAAGACTTAAAACAGCCTATCATCAAAAACATCTATATGGATTGACCAAAACTTTTGGGATTCTCTGAAAGCAGTGCTCATAGGAAAATTTATACTTGCAATAGCCTTCTTTAAAAAAGAAGAGAGAACTCAAATCAGTGACCTAAATTTACATCTTAAGGAGATAAAAATAAGAACAAACTAAATGGGGAAGGAAATAACAACCCAACCCAGTCTTACCTGGAGAATCCCATGGGCAGAAGAGCCTGGCTAGTCCCAGTCCATGGGGTCGCAAAAAGTCGGACCTGAGTGAGCAGCTAACACACACACACACAAACCAAAAGCCAGAAAAAGGAAGGAAACAATGAGGATTAGAGCAGAGAAAATTGAAATGGAGAAATAATAGATAAAATCAACAAAACCTAAAGTTGGCTCTTTGAAAAAAATTAACAAATAAAACAGAAATAAAAGGGACTATTAAGAGAATACTATGAACTATTTGTACACTGATAAATTAGATAACATAGATGAAATGGACAAATTTCTGGAAATACAGACTACTAAAAGGGACTCAAGAGAAAAACAGAAATCTGAAAAGACCTATAGCAAGTAAACAGACGAAATCAATAATCAAAAACCTCTCAATAAAGCAAAGCCCAAGACCAGAGAACTTTACTTGTGAATTCTATTAATACCAAGCATTTAAAAAGAAGTAACAGCAGTCTTTCTCAAACTAAAAAACAGAAGGAGGAAGACTATAAAACTCATTTGATGAGTCCAGCATTAACCCTGTTACCAAAGCCAGATAAAAATATCACAAGAAAACTATAGACCAAAATATTTTATGAATATTGATACAAAAAAATTAGCAAAGTGAATCCAATACCATATTAAAAGAATTTATACCAAGACCAAGTGGAATCTAGCCTAGGAATGCAGAAGTGGTTAAATATATAAAAAGTAATACATTATATTATTAAAATGAAGGGAAAAAATATGATTATCCCAATAGAGGCAGAAAAAAGCATTTGACAAAATCCAACAATCATTCACGACAGAATCATTTACCAATATAGGTAGACAGAAACTTCCTCAACCTAGTAAAGGACATTTATGAAAAACCTACAACTAATATACTCAATAGAGAAAGCCTCAAAACTTTCCCCCTAAAGTCAGGCACAGGATAGGTGTGTCCACTTTTGCCACTTGTATTCAATATTGTACTGGAAGTTCCAGCCAGGGCAACTAGGTAAGAAAAGTAAATAAGATATTCAAGTTAAAAATATATGGCAAAAACCACTACAATATTGTAAAGTAATTAGCCTCCAATTAAAATTAAAAAATATATAAGAGAAACTGTCCCTATTCATAGATAACAAAAATCACACACACAGTAAATTCTAAAGAATTCACACACACACAGGTAACTGGTAAGGTTAACTTAAAAGTTAAGCACATGTCATCCCAGTGTACCAGCCCCAAGCATCCTGTATCCTTCATCGAACCTAGACGGGCAATTCGTTTCTTATATGATATTATACATGTTTCAGTGCCATTCTCCCAAATCATCCCACCCTCTCCCTCTCCCTCTGAGTCCAAAAGTCCGTTATACACATCTGTGTCTTTTTTGCTGTCTTGCATACAGGGTCGTCATTGCCATCTTTCTAAATTCCATATATATGCATTAGTATACTGTATTGGTGTTTTACTTTCTGGCTTACTTCACTCTGTATAATCGGCTCTGGTTTCATCCACCTCATTAGAACCAATTCAAATGTATTCTTTTTAATGGCTGAGTAATACTCCATTGTGTGTATGTACCACAGCTTTCTTATCCATTCATCTGCTGATGGACATCTAGGTTGCTTCCATGTCCTGGCTATTATAAACAGTGTTGCGATGAACATTGGGGTACATGTGTCTCTTTCAATTCTGGTTTCCTCAGTGTGTATGCCCAGCAGTGGGATTGCTGGGTCATAAAGCAGTTCTATTTCCAGTTTTTTAAGGAATCTCCACACTGTTTTCCATAGTGGCTGTACTGGTTTGCATTCCCACCAACAGTGCAAGAGAGTTCCTTTTTCTCCACACCCTCTCCAGCATTTATTGCTTGTAGACTTTTGGATCACAGCCATTCTGACTGGTGTGAAATGGTACCTCATTGTGGTTTTGATTTTCATTTCTCTGATAATGAGTGATGTTGAGCATCTTTTCATGTGTTTGTTAGCCATCTGTATGTCTTCTTTGGAGAAATGTCTATTTAGTTCTTTGGCCCATTTTTTGATTGGGTCATTTATTTTTCTGGAATTGAGCTGCAGGTGTTGCTTGTATATTTTTGAGATTAGTTGTTTGTCAGTTGCCATGGCAGATTCATGTTGTTGTATGGCAAAACCAATACAGTATTGTAAAGTAAAATAAAGTAAAATAAAAATTAAAAAATGTTAAGCAATATTGTAGTGTAAAAGACATAATAGTAACAAATAATTTGAAAAGAAAATTAAGAAAACAATTCTACTCACAATAAAATAAACAAGAATATAATATTCAGGAACATATTTAACCAAGCAATGCTATAATTAAACTGAAAGCTACAAAGCATTACTGGAAGAAACTGACAAAAACCTAAATAATGGAAACATAAACTGTATTCACAGATTGCAAGATTAAATATTGTCAAGATCAGAATATTGTCCTATGCTAAAGTCTTTGACTGTTTGGATAACAAAAAACTGTGGAAAATTCTTAAAGATATGAAATACCAGACTACCTCACATGCCTCCTGAGAAACCTGTATACAGGTCAAGAAGCAACAGTTAGAACTGGACATAGAAAACAGACTGGTTCAAAATTGGGAAAGAAGTACCTCAAGTCTGTATATTCTCACCCTGCTTGTTTATTTATATGCAGAATACATTATGTGAAATACAGGGCTGGATGAATCACAAGCTAGAATCCAGATTGCCGGGAAAAATATCAACAACCTCAGATATGTAGATGACACTGACCTAATGGCAGAAAGCAAAGCAGAGAGGAACTAAAGAGCCTCTTGATGAAGGAGAAAGAGGAGATTGAAAATGCTGGCTTAATATGCAACATTCAAATGATGAAGTTCATGGCATCTGGTCCTATCACTTCATGGCACATAGATAGAGAAACTACCAAAACAGCGACAGACTATTTTCTTGGGCTCCAAAATCACTGCAGATAGTGACTGAAGCTATGAAATCAAAAGACGCATGTTCCTTGAAAGAAAATGGGTGACAAACCTAAACAGCATATTAAAAAGCAGAGACATCACTTTGCCGACAAAGGTCCATCTATTCAAAACCATGGTTTTTCCAGTAGTCATGTATGAATGTGAAAGTTGGACTATAAAGAAGACTGAGAACCAAAGAACTAATGCTTTTTAAATGTGGGTGCTGGGGAAGACTCTTGAGAGTCCCTTGCACAGCAAGGAGAGCAAACCAGAGAATCCTAAAGGAAATAAACCCTAAATATTCATTGGAAGCACTGATGCTGAAGCTGAAACTCCAGTACTTCGGCCACTTGATGTGAAGAGCCAACTCATTGGAAAAGACCCTGATGCTGGGAAAGGTTGAGGGCAGGTGGAAAAGGTGGTACAGAGAATGGGTGGATGACAGCATCGACTCAATGGACACGAGTTTGAGCAAACTCAGGAAGATAACGAAGGCCAGGGAAGCCTGGTGTGCTGCAGTCCACGGGGTCACAGAGTTGGACATGACTGAGTGACTGAACAACAATAACAAGGAATCAGTTCAGTTCCGTCACTCAGTCATGTCTGACTCGTTCCGACCCCATGGACTGCGGCACACCAGGCCTCCCTGTCCATCACCAACTCCTGGAGCTTACAGTAAGGAATACCGCCCGATAAATACAATGTGATCCATATCAAAACTTCAATGACCAATTTCACAGAAATGGAAAAGCCAATACTCAAACATATATCGAATTTCAAGGAACTCCAGGTAGCTAAAACAATATTGAAAAAGAACAAAGATGAAGGACTCACATTTCCTGATTTCTAAATTTACTGCAAGTTTATGGTAACCAAAACCTTATGGCACTGACATAGGGGTAAACATACAGATCGAGAAAGAGTTAAGGATCCTATGGGCAGTTAAGTTTCAACAAAGGTGCCAAGACAATTTTCAATAAATGGTGCTGGATAGACACTGCAAAAGAACACAGTTACATCCTTAGTTCACATCATACACAAAAACTAACTCAAAATGGATTAAAGAACTGAACTGATGTTAAAGATTTATCTGGAGGGAGTCCTAAGATGGCAGAGGAATAGGACGAGGAGACCACTTTCTCCCTCACAAATTCATCAAAAGAACATTTCAACACTGAGCAAACTCCGCAAAACAACTTCTGAATGCTGGCAGAGGACATCAGGCACCCAGAAAAACAGATCATTGACTTCACAAACAGGTAGGAAAAAATATAAAAGATGAAAAAAGAGACAAAGGAGGTGGGGAGGGAGCTCCGTCCTGGGAAGGGAAGCTTAAGAAGAGAGGTTTCCAAACACCAGGAAACACTCCCTGCTGAGTCTGTGGCGAGCCTTGGAAACACAGAGGGCAACATAACAGGAAGGAAAAATAAATAAATAATTAAAGCCAACAGATTACAAACCCAACAGTAACTCCCCCAGCGAAAAGCAGCGCGAATGCCTGCATCCGCCACTAGCAAGTGGGGGCAGGGCAGGGAGGCGCGGGAGGCGCCGGCTGCAGTGCTTTTAAGAATCGGGCAGGAAGGCCCCGCGTGTAACCAGAACGAACTAACTTGGGCTATCAAACCAGACTGTGGGATAGCTACCACGTGAAAAGCTCTAACATAAGACACCGCCAGTACCGCTCACAGAACAAAGGATGGAACAGAAATAGCCAGCTGCAGACCATCCCCCTCCAGTGACAAGCAGCCAGAGCTGTAAGGGCTGAAAAGGGAACATCGCAGCCCTGGAGAGACTTTACCTACCAAACTGCAAGCAGGCTTCTTTCCTAAGACTTCTGGGGGTTCTGGACAGTCACCATCCGCCTCACAAGGGGTGCCAGCGGTACACCCAGAAAACTGAGCAGCAGAGATGGGAAAGGCGACAAGTCGCAGCGACTGCGCTCACCAAACACCTGAGCTACTCGGACCTGGGAAGGGTACAAAATGCAGTCCCAACCGAATCTGCGCCTCTGAAGGCTACCTGAGCGCTGAACCTGAGCGGCTTAGACCAGGGAGATGCTAGGGCCGGCCTCAGACGTTTCCCAGCGGAGCAACATACAGCCTGAGCGGTTTGTGCGCCGCGAGCAGGGGAAAGCCCAGCAGGGCTGACACTGCAAGCACACGACCGTGTTATTCGTTTGCAGCATCCCTCGCTCCCCACAGCGCAACTGAACAAGTGAGCCTAAAAAAAAAAAGTGTCCACCACCACCCCCCCGTGTCAGGACGGAAATCAGACACTGAAGAGACCAGCAAACAGAAGAAGTTAAACAAAGGGAACCACCTTGGAACTGACCCCACACTGCCCACAACACCAAAGAAAGGGTCAGATATATCTTTACTATTTTTACAATCATTCTTTTTTGTTGTTTTGTTTTTCCTTTTTTTTTTTTTTTTGTTGATGTTGTTGTGTGGTTGTTTTTTCTTCTTTTCTTTTTCCTCTACTTTTTTTTTCCTAACTTTTTAAAATTGTTAAGTCCTCTATTTCTCCTTTAATTTTTATTTCTATAACCTACTATTACTTTTCAAAAAAAAAAGACCCTATTTTTAAAAGCAAACACCATATATAGTCTTTGTGTGGTGGTTGTTGTTTTTTAATAATTCTTGTGGCATTGTTTTTTTTTGTTTTTGTTTTTGTTTTTCCTTTCTTCTTCTTTTCTTCAACATTGTATTTTTGAAAATCCAACCTCTACTCTAGATTTTTAATCTTTGCTTTTTGGGGGTTTTTGGCAATTTTGTACATTTAAAAACCCAAACTTCACTACCCAATTTTACCTGAGAGCGAGATTACTGGCTTGACCACTCTGTCCTCCTTTGGACTCTCCTTTTTCTCCACCAGGTGGCCTCTGTCTCTTCTCTCCCCCTTCTCTTCTCCACCAAACTCTGTGAATCTCTGTGTGTTCCAGACGGGGGAGAACACTTAAGGAACTGGTTACTGGCCGGATCTCTCTCTCTCCCTTTCATTTCCCTCTTTTATCCTCCTGGCCACCTCTGTCTACTTCCTCCCTCTCCTCTTCCCTGTATAACTCCGTGAATACCTCTGAGCGGTCCAGACTGTGGAGCACACATAAGAATGTAATTACTGGCTAGCTTGCTCTCTCCTCTTTTGATCCCACCTCATCTCATTCCAGTCACCTCTAACTACCCCCTCCCTCTTCTCTTCTCCATGTAACTCAGTGAACCTCTCTGGGTGTTCCTCAATGTGGAGAAACTTTTCATCTTTAACCTAGATGTTTTATCATTGGTGCTGTATAGATGGAGAAGGTTTGCGGCTACTGTAAAAATAAAACTGAAAACCAGAAGCAGGAGGCTTAAGTCCAAATCCTGAGAACATCAGAGAACTTCTGAATCCAGGGAACATTAATCAATAGGAATTCATCAAATGCCTCCATACATACACTGAAACCAAGCACTACCCAAGGGCCAACAAGTTCCAGAGCAAGACATACCATGCAAATTCTCCAGCAACATAGGAACACACCCCTGAGCTTCAATATACAGGCAGCTCAAAGTTACTCCAAAACAATTGACGTCTCATAACCCATGACTGGTCACTCCATTGCACTCCAGAGAGAAGAAATCCAGCTCCACCCACCAGAACTCCAACACAACCCTCCCTAACCAAGAAACCTTGGCAAGCCACTGATACAACCCCACCCACAGTAAGGAAACTCCATAATAAAGAGAACTCCACAAATTCCCAGAATATAGAAAGGCCACCCCTAACGCAGCAACATAACCAAGATGAAGAGACAGAGGAATATTCAGCAGGTAAAGGAATAGGAGAAATGCCCACCAAACCAAACAAAAGAAGAAGAGATAGGGAATTCTACCTGAGAAAGAATTCTGAATATTGATAGTGAAAATGATTCAAAATCTTGAAATCTAAATGGAATCACAGATAAATAGCCTCGAGACAAGGATTGAGAAGATGCAAGAAAGGTGTAACTAGGACCTAGAAGAAATAAAAAAGAGTCAATATATAATGAATAACACAATAAATGAGATCAGAAACACTCTGGAGGCAACAAATAGTAGAATAACAGAGGCAGAAGATAGGATTAGTGAAATAGAAGATAGAATGGTAGAAATAAATGAATCAGGGAGGAAACAAGAAAAACGAATTAAAAGAAATGAGGACAATCTCAGAGACCTCCAGGACAATATGAAATGCTCTAACATTCTAATTATAGGAGTCCCAGAAGAAGAAGACAAAAAGAAAGACCATGAGAAAATCCTTGAGGAGAGAGTAGTTGAAAACTTCCCTAAAATGGGGAAGGAAGAAATCACCCAAGTCCAAGAAACCCAGAGAGTTCCAAATAGGATAAACCCAAGGTGAAACAACCCAAGACACATATTAATCAAATTAACAAAGATCAAACACAAAGAACAAATATTAAAAGCAGCAAGGGAAAAACAACAAATAACACACAAGGGGATACCCATAAGGATAACAGCTGATCTTTCAATAGAAACTCTTCAGGCCAGGAGGGAATGACAAGACATACTTAAAGTGATGAAAGAAAATAACCTACAGCCCAGATTACAGTACCCAGCAAGGATCTCATTCAAATAGGAAGGAGAAATCAAAAGCTTTACAGACAAGAAAAAGCTGAGAGAATTCAGCACCACCAAACCAGCTCTCCAACAAATGCTAAAGGATCTTCTCTAGACAGGAAACACAAAAAGAGTGTATAAACTTGAACCCAAAACAATAAAGTAAATGGCAATGGGATCATACTTATCAATAATTACCTTAAACGTAAATGGGTTGAATGCCCCAACTAAAAGGCAAAGACTGGCTGAATGGATACAAAAACAAGACCCCTGTATATGCTGCCTACGAGACACCCACCTCAAAATAAGGGACACATACAGACTGAAAATGAAGGGCTGGAAAAAGGTATATCACGCAAATAGAGACCAAAAGAAAGCAGGAGTGGCAATACTCATATCCGATAAAATAGACTTTAAAACAAAAGCTGTGAAAAGAGACAAAGAAGGCCACTACATAATGGTCAAAGGATCAATCCAAGAAGACGATATAACAATTATAAATATATATGCACCCAACATAGGAGCACCGCAATATGTAAGACAAATGCTAACAAGTATGAAAGGGGAAATTAACAATAACACAATAATAGTGGGAGACTTTAATACCCCACTCACACCTATGGACAGATCAACTAAACAGAAAATTAACAAAGAAATGCAAACTTTAAATGATAAAATAGACTAGTTGGACCTAATTGATATCTATAGGACATTTCACCCCCAAACAATGAATTTCACCTTTTTCTCAAGCATACACGGAACCTTCTCCAGGATAGATCACATCCTGGGCCATAAATCTAACCTTGAAAAATTCAAAAAAATCAAAATCATTCCAAGCATCTTTTCAGACCATAATGCATTAAGATTAGATCTCAATTACAGGAGAAAAACTATCAAAAATTCCAACATATGGAGGCTGAACAACACGCTTCTGAATAACCAACAAATCACAGAAGAAATCAAAATATGCATAGAAATGAAAGAAAATGAAAACACAATAACCCAAAACCTGTGGGACACTGTAAAAGCAGTGCTAAGAGGAAAGTTCATAGCAATACAGGCATACCTCAAGAAACAAGAAAAAAGTCAAATAAATAACCTAACTTTACACCTAAAGCAACTAGAAAAGGAAGAAATGGAGAGCCCCAGAGATAGTAGAAGGAAAGAAATCTTTAAAATTAGGGCAGAAATAAATGCAAAAGAAACAAAACAGACCATAGCAAAAATCAACAAAGTCAAAAGCTGGTTCTTTGAAAGGATAAATAAAATTGACAAACCATTAGCCCGACTAATCAAGAAACAAAGGGAGAAAAATCGAATCAATAAAATTAGAAATGAAAATGGAGAGATCACAACAGACAACACAGAAATAAAACGGATAATAAGAGACTACTATCAGCAATTATATGCCAATAAAACGGACAATGTGGAAGAAATGGACAAATTCTTAGAAAAGTACAACTTTCCAAAACTGAGCCAGGAAGAAATAGAAAATCTTAACAGAACCATCACAAGCACGGAAATTGAAACTGTAATCAGAACTCTTCCAGCAAACAAAAGCCCAGGTCCAGATGGCTTCACAGTTGAATTCTACCAAAAATTTCGAGAAGAGCCAACACCTATCCTACTCAAACTCTTCCAGAAAATTGCAGAGGAAGGTAAACTTCAAAACTCATTCTATGAGGCCACCATCACCCTAATACCAAAACCTGAGAAAGATGCCACAGAAAAAGAAAACTACAGGCCAATATCACTGATGAACATAGATGCAAAAATCCTCTACAAAATTCTAGCAACCAGAATCCAACAACACATTAAAAAGATCATACACCATGACCAAGTGGGCTTTATCCCAGGGATGCAAGGATTCTTCAATATCCACAAATCAATCAATGTAATTCACCACATTAACAAATTGAAAAATAAAAGCCATATGATTATCTCAATAGACGCAGAGAAGGCCTTTGACAAAATTCAACATCCATTTATGATAAAAACTCTCCAGTTGCTTCATTTGCTATTATTTTCTCCCATTCAGAAGGCTGTCTTTTCACCTTGCTGATATTTTCCTTTGTTGTGCAGAAGCTTTTAATTTTAATTAGATCCCATTTGTTTATTTTTGCTTTTATTTCCAGTATTCTGGGAGGTGGGTCATAGAGGATCCTGCTGTGATTTATGTCGGAGAGTGTTTTGCCTATGTTCTCCTCTAGGAGTTTTATAGTTTCTGGTCTTACATTTAGATCTTCAACCCATTTTGAGTTTATTTTTGTGTGCGGTGTTAGAAAGTGATCTAGTTTCATTCTTTTACAAGTGGTTGACCAGTTTTCCCAGCACCACTTGTTAAAGAGATTGTCTTTACTCCATTGTATATTCTTGCCTCCTTTGTCAAAGATAAGGTGTCCATATGTGTGTGGATTTATCTCTGGGCTTTCTGTTTTGTTCCATTGATCTATATGTCTGTCTTTGTGCCAGTACCATACTGTTTTGATGACTGTGGCTTTGTAGTAGAGCCTGAAGTCAGGCAAGTTGATTCCTCCAGTTCCATTCTCCTTTCTCAAGATTGCTTTGGAGTATTACTCAGCCGTTAAAAAGAATTCATTTGAATCAGTTCTGATGAGATGGATGAAACTGAAGCCGATTATACAGAGTGAAGTAAGCCAGAAAGAAAAACACCAATACAGTATACTAACACATATATATGGAATTTAGAAAGATGGCAATGACGACCCTGTATGCAAGACAGGAAAAAAAGACGCAGCTGTGTATAACGGACTTTTGGACTCAGAGGGAGAGGCAGAGGGTGGGATGATATGGGAGAATGGCATTCTATCATGTATACTATCATGTAAGAATTGAATCGCTAGTCTATGTCTGATGCAGGATACAGCATGCTTGGGGCTGGTGCATGGGGATGACCCACAGAGATGTTATGGGGAGGGAGGTGGGAGGGGGGTTCATGTTTGGGAACACATGTAAGAATTAAAGATTTTAAAAAATTTAAAAAATAAAAAACTTAAAAAAAAAAAAAAACTCTCCAGAAAGCAGGAACAGAAGGAACATACCTCAACATAATAAAAGCTATATATGGCAAAGGCACAGAAAACAACATCCTCAATGGTGAAAAATTGAAAGCATTTCCCCTAAAGTCAGGAACAAGACAAGGGTGCCCACTTTCACCGCTAATATTCAACATAGTTCTGGAAGTTTTGGCCACAGCAATCAGAGCAGAAAAAGAAATAAAAGGAATCCAAATTGGAAAAGAAGAAGTAAAACTCTCACTGTTTGCAGATGACATGATCCTCTACATAGAAAACCCTAAAAACTCCACCAGAAAATTACGAGAGCTAATCAATGAATATAGTAAAGTTGCAGGATATAAAATCAACACACAGAAATCCCTGGCATTCCTATACACTAATAATGAGAAAGTACAAAAAGAAATTAAGGAAACAATTCCATTCACCATTGCAACGAAAAGAATAAAATACTTAAGAATATATCTATCTAAAGAAACTAAAGACTTATATATAGAAAATTATAAAGCACTGATGAAAGAAACCAAGGAGGACACTAATAGCTGGAGAAATATACCATGCTCATGGACTGGAAGAATCAATATAGTGAAAATGAGGATACTACCCAAAGCAATCTACAGATTCAATGCAATCCCTATCAAGCTACCAGCGGTATATTTCACAGAACTAGAACAAATAATTTCAAGATTTGTATGGAAATATAAAAAACCTCGAATAGCCAAAGCAATCTTGAGAAAGAAGAATGGAACTGGAGGAATCAACTTGCCTGACTTCAGGCTCTACTGCAAAGCCACAGTCATCAAGACAGTATGGTACTGGCACAAAGACAGAAATATAGATCAATGGAACAAAATAGAAAGCCCAGAGATAAATCCACACACATATGGACACCTTATCTTTGACAAAGGAAGCAAGAATATACAATGGAGTAAAGACAATCTCTTCAACAAGTGATGCTGGGAAAACTGGTCAACCACTTGTAAAAGAATGAAACTAGATCACTTTCTAACACCGCACACAAAAATAAACTCAAAATGGATTAAAGGTCTAAATGTAAGACCAGAAACTATTAAACTCCTAGAGGAGAACATAGGCAAAACAATCTCCGACATAAATTACAGCAGGATCCTCTATGATCCACCCCCCAGAATTCTGGAAATAAAAGCAAAAATAAACAAATGGGATCTAATTAAACTTAAAAACTTCTGCACAACAAGGGAAACTATAAGCAAGGTGAAAAGACAGCCTTCTGAATGGGAGAAAATAATAGCAAATGAAGCAACTGACAAACAGCTTATCTCAAAAATATACAAGCAACATATGCAGCTCAATTCCAGAAAAATAAATGACCCAATCAAAAAATGGGCCAAAGAACTAAATAGACATTTCTCCAAAGAGGACATACGGATGGCTAACAAACACATGAAAAGATGCTCAACATCACTCATTATTAGAGAAATGCAAATCATGACCACAATGAGGTACCACTTCACACTAGTCAGAATGGCTGTGATCCAAAAGTCTACAAGCAATAAATGCTGGAGAGGGTGTAGAAAAAAGGGAACCCTCTTACACTGTTGGTGGGAATGCAAACTAGTACAGCCACTAGGGAAAACAGTGTGGAGATTCCTTTAAAAATTGCAAATAGAACTGCCTTATGACTCAGCAATCCCACTGCTGGGCATACATACCGAGGAAACCAGAATTGAAAGAGACACATGTACCCCAGTGTTCATCACAGCACTGTTTATAATAGCCAGGACATGGAAAAAACCTAGATGTCCATCAGCAGATGAATGGATAAGAAAGCTGTGGTACATATACACAATGGAGTATTACTCAGCCATTAAAAAGAATACATTTGAATCAGTTCTGATGAGATGGATGAAACTGGAGCCGATTATACAGAGTGAAGTAAGCCAGAAAGAAAAACACCAATACAGTATACTAACACATATATATGGAATTTAGAAAGATGGTAATGATGACCCTGTATGCAAGACAGCAAAAGAGACACAGATGTGTAGAGCAGACTTTTGGACTCTGAGGGAGAGGGAGAGGGTGGGGTGATTTGGGAGAGTGGCATTGAAACATGTATACTATCATGTAAGAAACGAATCGCCAGTCTATGTTCAATGCAGGATTTAGGATGCTTGGGGCTGGTGCACGGGGATGATCCGGAGGGATGATGTGGGGAGGGAGGTGGGAGGGGGGTTCGTGATTGGGAGCTCATGTACACCCGTGGCAGATTCATGTCAATGTATGCCAAAACCAATACAGTATTGTAAAGTAAAATAAAGTTTAAAAAAAATTTAAAATAAAAAAATAAAAAAGATATATCTGTAAAACTTACAAAAGAAATTATGAGATTAAATCTTCACAATCTTAGGTTTGTCAACAGACCCTTAGGTATGAAACCAAAACTGAAAGTAACAACAATGAAAATAGGTAAATTGAACTTTTCATTAAAAACTTTGAATTCAAAGGACATTATTAAGAAAATGAAAGGACAACCTCTACAGAATGGAACATAATATTAATGAGCTACATATCTGATAAGAGTCCAGTACCCAGAATATATAAAGACCTATTGCAACTCAGAAACAAATCAATTTTAATAGGCAATAAATAGACATTGAATAGACATTTCTCTGAAGATTTACAAATGGTCAGCTAACAGATAAAAGCATACTCAAAATCATTGATTATTAGGAAAATGCAAATTAAAACCACAGTAAGGTATTACTTCAAACCTACTAGGATGGTTAGAGTAATAATATTTTTTTTAAAGAAAATAACAATTTTCTCAAGGACACGGAGAAATTGAATCATCATACATTGCTGGTGATAATGTAAAATGTTCAGCCACTGTGGAAAACAGTTTGCCAGCTCCTCTAAACGTTAAATGTGGAATTATCATATGATTTAACAATTCAACTGTTAGATATATATCCAGAATAATTGAAAACAGGTCCTTAAACAAATATGCAACACATGCTCATAGCTGCTTGAGTCATAATAGCCAAAAAGTGCAGCAGTCCAAATGTCCATCAGTGAATGAATGGATAAATCAGTTGTAGTATATATAATCAGAAGTTATTCAGCCATAAAAAGAGTGCTGTAACATGAGTGAAACTGAAAAACACCATGCTAAGAAGCCAGACTCACATATTATGTAATTCCACTTATATGAAATATCCAGAATAGATAAATCCATAGAGACAGAATGCAGGTAAGTGTTAACCAGAGGCAGGGGAATGGGGGATGACTGCTAATCAATATGTTTCCTTTTAAGGTGGTCAATATATTTTGGAATCTGATAGACATGAAAATTGTACAATATTGTCATACTGTACTAAATTCCACTGAATTATATACTTTTAAATGGTTAACTATAGTGTCATGTGAATTTCAATTCAATAAAAAAGGAGTAAAAAAATTATAAGAAGTGTCTTTGTAGCTCTTTCAGTTCAGTTCAGTCACTCAGTCATGTCCGACTCTTTGCAACCCCATGAATCACATCACGCCAGGCCTCCCTGTCCATCACCAACTCCCGGAGTTCACTCAGACTCACGTCCATTGAATCGGTGATGCCATCCAGCCATCTCATCCTCTGTTGTCCCCTTCTCCTCCTGCCTCCAATCCCTCCCAGCATCAAAGTCTTTTCCAATGAGTCAACTCTTCGCATGAGGTGGCCAAAGTACTGGAGTAGAATCAAGAAAACTTTAGAGGGCTCTAGTCTAAGCTCCTTGCAGTGGTCTCTTTAGAGCAGCTGTTGAGCTGTCCTCACATTTTTCTGGGAATTTGCTTCATATCTTCCCTTCCTTCCATCTTCTTCTTGATCTTCTTGTTCCAAAGGAGACTCCAGACTTAACAGAGATGGACAGCAGCACCACGCATTCTAAACCAACAGAAGTGAATAACATCAGTGAGCACCAGAGACTGTTCTTCAAATCTGTAATGTAAACTAGATTTCAGGTTCAATCTGACTGGCGTCTTTAATGAAAGAAGTGTAGTCCCAGGCTGCAGATGGTCATATATCACGCTTCTATTATGGAGCCCAAATTAGAGAGAGCCTGCAAGGATAGAATGGCAAAGCAGCCTTACAAAGAGAAACAGACATGAATGACAACAAGAATCTAAAAAAGACTAGTTGTATGTATATGTAAAACTGATTCATTTTCCTGTACACCTGAAACTAACACAACATTATCAATCAACTGTACTCCAAGAAAAAGAAATTACTGACTATGGATTCTTCCTTGGGGCGACTCATTTCTGAGGCCTAATGGCCAGAATTTGGGCTTCGTAAAAGACCCTGTGACTCTAACTAGTCATAATTTTTTCATGTATGTAGCTTCAATGCATTTCTGTGTTTTGCAACCTATGCAGTTCTCCTATGCAGATGAGATATCAAGTATCATATATGATATAAATATTAAAATCTGTCATTTAATCAGAATTCATTAAACATTCATGAAACACATTAATTCTAAGAGATTTAATCAGGGAGATTGATACCAAGAATGATTGTTGTTATTCAATTGCTAAGTAATGTCAAACTCTTTGTGACCCCATGGACTGTAGCACACCAGGCTCCTCTGTCCTCCAGTATTTCCCAGAATTTGTTCAAATTCATGTTTATTGAAATGGTGATACTATCTAACCACTGTATCCTCTGTTGCCCCCTACTCCTCCTGCCTTCAATCATTCCCAACATAAGGGTCTTTTCCAATGAATTGGCTCTTTGCATCAGGTGGCTAAAGTATGGGTGCTTCAGCTTCAGCATCAGTCCTTCCAATGAATATTCAGGGTTGATTTCCTTTAGGATTTGGCTGGTTTGACCTCCTTGCAGTCCAAGGGACTCTCAAGAGTCTTCTCCAACACCACGGTTCAAAAGCATCAATTCTTCAGTGCTCAGCCTTCTTTATGGTCCAACTCTCACATCCATCCATAACTTCTGGAAAAATGATAGCTTTGACCAGACAGAACTTTGTTGGCAAAGTGATATCTCAGTTTTTTAATACCCTGACTAGGTTTGTCATAGCTTTCCTTCCAAGGAGCAAGTGTCTTTTATTTTGTGGCTGTAGTCACTATCTGCAGTGATTTTGAAGCCCAGGGAAATAAAATGTCACTACTTCCACTTTTTCCCCATCTGTTTGCATGAGGTGATAGGACTAGATGCCATGATCTTAGTTTTTTGAATGTTGAGTTTTAAGCCATTTTTTTCCACTCTCCTCTCTTACCCTCATCAAGAGTCTCTTGCTCCTCTTCACTTTCTGCCACAAGTGTAGTTTCATCTTCATATCTGAGGTTATTGATATTTCTCTTACCAATCTTGATTCCAGCTTGTGATTCATTCAACCCGGCATTTTACATAATGTACCCTGCATATAAGTTAAATAAGCAGGGTGACAATGTGCAGCCTTGACATACTCCTTTTCCAATTTTAAACCAGTCCATTTTTTCATGTCTGGTTCTAACTACTGCTTCCTGACCTGCAAACGGGTTTCTCAGGAAACAGGTAAGGTAGTCTGGTATTTCCATCTCTTTAAGAAGCTTCCACAGTTGTGATCTTCACAGTCAAAGGCTTTAGAGTAGTCAATGAAGCAGAAGTATATGTTTCTTTGGAATTTCCTTGCTTTTTCTATGATCCAATGGATGTTGGCTATTCAATCTCTGGTTCCTCTATCTCTTCTAAATCCTGCTTGTACATCTGGAATTTTTCAGTTCATGTTCTGCTGAAGCCTAGAGTGAAGGATTTTGAGCCTTACCCTGCTAGCAAGTAAAATGAGCACAATTGTACAGTAGTTTGAACATTCTTTGTGCTTAATCTGTTCTTAGCCACTCAGTTGTATCTGACTCTTTGTGATCCCATGACTGTAGCCCACCAGGATCCTCTGTCCATGGGTTTTCTCCAGACAAAAATACTGGAGTAGGTTGCCATTTCCTACTCCAGAGGATCTTCCTGTCCCAGGGATCAAACCTGGGTCTCCTGCATTGCAGGCATATTCTTTACCAGTTGAGCTACAGGGAAGGCCCCAAACATTCTTTGGCATTGCCTTTTTTTGGGATTGGAATGAAAGCTGACCTTTTCCAGTCCTGTGGCCACTGCTGAATTTTCCAAATTTGCTGGCATATTATGCAGTACTTTAACAGCATCATCTTTTAAGATTTGAAATAGCTCAGCTGGAATTCCATCACCTCCACTAGATTTGTTCATAGTAATATGCCCCCTGAGGTCCATTTGACTTCATGCTCTAGGATGTCTGGCTCTAAGTGAGTGACCAAACCATCATGGTTATCCATGTCATTGTGACTTTTTGTTTAGTTCTTCTGTGTGTTCTTGCCACCATTTCTTAATCTCTTATGCTTCTGTTAGGTCCTTACTCTTTCTGTCTTTTATCATGCCCATCTTTGCATGAAATAGTCCCTGAAGTGAAAGTGAAGTCACTCAGTCGTATCTGACTGTTTGCCACCCCACAGACTGAGGTCTACCAGGCTTCTCCATCAGTGGGATTTTCTAGGCAAGCGTACTAGAGTGGGTTGCCACTTCCTTCTCCAGAGGATCTTCCCAATCCAGGGATTGAACCCAGGTCTCCTGCATTGCAGGCAAATGCTTTACCCTCTGAACCACCAGGGAAGCCCCCAAAATGTTCCCTGGATGTCTCCAAATTTCTTGAAGACATCCATAGTCTTTTCCATTCTATTGTCTTCCTCTATTTACTTGAATCGTTTGTTTAAGAAGGTCTTATCTCTCTTTGCTATTCTCAGAAACTCTGCATTCAGTTGGGTGTGTCTTTCCCGTTCTCCTTTGCCTTTCATTTCTTTTGTTTTCTCAGCTATCTGTAAAGCCTCCTCAAACAACCACTTTGCCTTTTTGCATCTCTTTTTCTTGGGGATGGTTTTAGTCACGTTTCCTGTACAATGTTAACAAACTTCTGCCCATTGTCCTTCAATGTTGCTGTTATATTTTTTGATTATTATTGACAGCCAAACAAAGTGTGCTTAAAAACATCAAGAACAATTTTTTTGTCCCAGCGCAAAAGGTGTTAATAAAAAGCAGAAGACAGAAACTGACCACAACAGAACTCATGGTTGAATCATGAGAAAAAAATAACAAAATCTTAACAAACAGAATACTTTTACCTTAAAAAAATGATTATGTAAAGAAAACTTCGTATTGTTAAATCTGGGGTTTAAATCTACCCAATTAATTAAACATACTTTCACCTGTGCTTTTAGAGTTAGTGCCCAGTCACTGAAGTTTTTTTCAACATTGTTACAATAATTTTTCATTACATTTCTTCAGTGAAGTATTTTTCATATTCCACAATGTTTCACAAACTATGTAACAGTGCAGTTACATAGAGCCAAAGCATCATGTATGTATTCCATAAAAATCTTTGGCATGTGATTTATCCTTGTGACATCAAAAAGTAAAATCTAGGACACAAGTTGCCTTTTGGAGTATGGATCCTTATATACAGTAAGGAATGCTGCTTCATTCATTTTCACTCCCAAGACTTTAACAAATGTCTAAAGTTAGAGAAAATCTGTTTTGGTATAGGGCTTTCCTGTAAACTGTATATACAAGATCTTCAGTTCTTTTCTTTAAAATTTAGAGACTGAAAACCTAAAATTTATATTAATACATCTGTTGATAGACTGATAATGTGGACACAGGAAAAAAAAAAAAAAAACACCAAAGTGTAAACCGCAGAGTGAACGAATGGAATTAACTGAGACTTAATTTCATTGTTTATGCCTAAGCCCATTTTTTCATTGAAAGCTAGGTGAAATATGAGGATATATTTGGAGTTAAATTTGCCTACAGAGTATTTATTAGCCATAGAAGTGATTCTATAGTGTTTTTGTCTAAGTCTGCTTGAAAATGTAGGCACATATCTATAATTGATGAGTTCCTTCCCTAGCCATCACTTCTTAAGACAGCACAATAGACTCTGTAACAGGAGTCTAGGCTTTCCCAGCACCCCTTGTCCATCTTTAAAGGAAGAATTTAGAGGCAGAGGTAAACATGGTAGTTGAGAAAGAAGGTCACATAATTTATTTCTCTGTGTGTGTGTGTGTGTGCCTGTGTGTGTCTATGGGTATCAAAACATCAAAGATAAATAAAAATAAGGTTTCCTCAAAATGACAGATTTGTAAGACATCAAATCTGAAAAATCCAGAATAGTTTTCCCTGAAGGTCTAGAAAGCTCATGCTGTATCCCAAGGCAATATAAGTAAAAGCAAAAATTAAAAAGTGGACCCTAATCAAGCTTATAAGTTTTGGCACAGCAAAGAAAACTGTGAACAAAACAAAAAGACATCCTACGGAATGGGAGAAAATATTTGCAAATGATGCAACCAGCAAGGACTTAATTTTCAAGAATATAAAACAGTTCATATAGCTCAATAACCACCCAATCAAAAATGGGCAGGAGACCTAAATAGGCATTTTTCCAAGGAAGACATACAGATGGCCAAGAGACACATGAAAAGATTCTCAACATAGCAGGTTATTAAAGAAATGCAAACCAAAGCTACAATGAGGTATCATCACCTCACATAAGTCAGACTGTGTGCTCAGTTGTGTCATAGAAGTCAGAATGATCACCATCAAAAAGTCTACAAATAATACATGCTGGAGAGGGAATGGAGAAAAGGAAATCTTTCTAAACTGTTGCTTGGAGTATAAATTGGTTCTGCCACTATAGAGAACATTATGGATGTTTTTTGAAGAACTGAAAATAGAGTTAACATATGATCCTGCAATCCCATTCCTGGGCATATGTCGAAAAAATTCTAATTCAAACATATTTGCATGCCCATGTTCATAGCGTCATTATTTCCAATAGCTAAGCCATGGAAGCAACCTAAATGTCTCTAGACAGATGAATGGATAAAAAAATATATATATGTATATAGATAGATAGATAGATACACATAGGGTTTCCCTGGTGGCTCAGTGGTAAAGAATCTGCCTGCCAACGTGGGAGATGCAGGTTCTATCCCTGTGTTGAAAAGACCCCCTAGAGAAGGAAATGGAAAACTGTTGGAGATTACGAGTGAAATGACACAGAACAAGACACACAAGAGACAGACGAAACGCACATTCCGCCGGAGGAACAGAACTGGGCAAAAAACTAATTGCCGTTTATTATAAAAGCCCCCTAGGCAGAATTCCAGACTGCATGAATAAGCCTTTTCAGCACAGCTCAGGTGCATACATGTTATCGTATAGCAAAGGGGAGTTAAATCCTAGTCTACTGCAGAGTCTGTACAAAGCCCTCTATTCCTTCTTTATCACAAGAAGGGAATGCTCCCTCGTTTGCAAGGGACCATTAAACTCAAGGCTGTGACCAGACTCTTTCGCAGAACGCCTCGTTTGCAAGGACGTCCAGCCCTAGCAGAGAGGCCCGTTTGCAGGCACATCTCTGCTACCCTATTAACCCTTCAGAAACCCACTCTAGTATTCTTGCCTGGGAAATCCCATGGACAGAGGAGTCTGGTGAGCTATAGTCTACGAGGTCAAGAAAGAGTCAACATGACTTAGTGATGACAACAACAACAAGAAAACACACATAAACACACACACTTGTGAGTGCATCAATCTAGGGTCACACAAGGTGACCTCCAGAGGTAGCTCAGGATTCTGAGGTGCAAGTCTGAAGGAGGAGAGACTCCATTTCCCCAGCTTTGCATCCCTTGTGCTAATGAGCATGCTTTCACCTACCGTGTGCTCTTGAACTTCGGCAGACTGAACTGATCACCAGAGAAAAGTAACTTCAAGAATAAAATAAGATCCTTGGGCATGATATGTATAAAGTCAGTCCTTTGTTTGTAAGCCTAAGTCTGCCATCCTCTTCATTCTTGCAACTGGAATTCCAGATGTAGGGCAGCACACCCCTCTTCCGGTGTAATCCCCTCCCACAATGTGAAGCAACAGCAGAAAGCTCACTCTTTGTGTACAGTTCAGCAAAACGTTATGTAGCTCTTGTCAGGTAGATGGATAGATATAATAAGGTAGGAGGGGGCTAAATAGAGTTCCTTTGATTCTGTTTCTGCCACGTCCTTGAAATGTTTGCCTCCTCAATGCCTTGCTCATCTCTCTGTAAAGTAACAGTAATATTTATAAATCCATGCTAGGGAGTTTACAAGTCTCAAAAGCAAATGAAACTATTTTTTCTACCCACAAAATAGGCAGAAAGTTTCCATAAATATTTCTCAAGACAAGCCCATAGCCAATTTTACATTTTTCTATGAGAAAAATATTGCTGTCCTAATAACCTGAATGCCTGAACCTTCCCCCATCTGGGGAGATGTATGCAAGCTGTAAAGATTCCCTGTGGCAAAATTCCCTTCCAGAGGAGTTCATCATACTCAGACCAGGAGGAAGATTTCAATATAGTTTATGTCACCCCAGAGCTTTCGTAGCAAATGTTAGAGCTGATGTCTATTCCTGTTTTTAAAAGGTCTCAGACTTCATCCAGAAGTCAGTCTAGTTTTTTTTACAGCTGTCATTCAAGGTCATATCATCATCTGTAGTTCAACAGTTCTTTTGCATGCTATCTTAGATCCTCTCACTTGAAACAAAGACTTGTTTTGTTTTAATGCCTCTGAAGCTCTTGCTCTCCAGGCCCTTCTTGAAGATTAGCTATAATATTTGCATTGCCCTGTGACACTGGGAAAATGAGCTATGTTGCTACAAACAGAAAATTACGAAGATGAGTCTTTCTTTGAAGAGGGATTTAAAAGGAACAGGAGTGGAAGAAGACTTAAACAAAAAACTGCAGACAGCAAACATTGACACAGACATTAATAGTAAATTAACGAGTAAAGTATGTGCTCAGTTGCTTGTGGCTCCATGGACTGTAGCCCACCAGGCTCCTTTGTATATGGAATTTTCCAGGCAAGAATACTGGAGTGGGTTGCTTTTTCCTCCTCCAGGGTATCTTACTGATCCAGGGATAGAATCCATGTCTCCTGTGTCCCCTGCATTGACAAGAGAGTTCTTCACCACTAGCACCACCTGGGAAGCTGAAATAAGTAAGGTGCATGGGAGACAAACAGGGATGAAGGCAGAGCTATTTCAGAAAAATCCTTTAAAGGTTTTAAAGGAGGAATCGGCAATAATTCAAATTAATGTGAGACATGAAAGAAAGTGCAGGTTTTGAGAAAATTCTATCAGGATGCATTCTCTGAGGGCTTTTGTTGGCCTTTTGATTGCTGTGAAAAGTTGGAGGAAACAGAGGTCTGGGTTGAACTAGTTGCCAAGACTTAATATGAAAATGCCTGCCTGGCAGATGCCTCCATCAGGGTCAGCAGCTGAATAACCAATAAATCACGGAAAAAAATAAAAAAAGAAATCAAAATATGCATAGAAACGAATGAAAATGAAAACAAAACAACTCAAAACCTGTGGGACACTGTAAAAGCAGTGCTAAGGGGAAAGTTCATAGCAATACAGGCATACATTAAGAAAAAAGAAAAAAGTCAAATAAATAAAACCTAACTCTACACCTAAAGCAACTAGAAAAGGAAGAAATGAAGAACTCCAGGGTTAGTAGAAGTAAGTAAATCTTAAAAATTAGGGCAGAAATAAATGCAAAAGAAACAAAAGAGACCATAGCAGAAATCAACAAAGCCAAAAGCTGGTTCTTTGAAAGGATAAATAAAATTGACAAACCATTAGCCAGACTAATCATGAAATAAAGGGAGAAAAATCAAATCAATAACATTAGAAATGAAAATGGAGAGATCACAACAAACAACACAGAAATACAAAGGATCATAAGAGACCACTATCAGCAGTTATATGACAATAAAATGGACAACGTGGAAGAAATGGACAAATTCTTAGACAAGTACAACTTTCCAAAACTGAACCAGGAAGAAATAGAAAATCTTAACAGAATCATCACAAGCACGGAAATTGAAACTATAATCAGAAATCTTCCAGCAAACAAAAGCCCAGGTCCAGACAGCTTCACAGCTGAATTCTACCAAAAATTTAGAGAAGAGTTAACACCTATCCTACTCAAACTCTTCCAGAAAATTGCAGAGGAAGGTAAACTTCCAAACTCATTCTATGAGGCCACCATCACCCTAATACCAAAACCTGAGAAAGATACTACAAAAAAAAAAAAAAAAAAAAAACTACAGGCCAATATCACTGATGAACATAGATGCAAAAATCCTCAACAAAATTCTAACAATCAGAATCCAACAACACATTAAAAAGATCATACACCATGACCAAGTGGGCTTTATCCCAGGGATGCAAGGATTCTTCAATATCCACAAATCAATCAATGTAATGCACCACATTAACAAATTGAAAAATAAAAGCCATATGATTATCTCAATAGATGCAGAGAAGGCCTTTGACAAAATTCAACATCCATTTATGATAAAAACTCTCCAGAAAGCAGGAATACAAGGAACATACCTCAACATAATAAAAGCTATATATGACAAACCCACAGCAAACATTATCCTCAATGGTGAAAAATTGAAAGCATTTCCCCTAAAGGCAGGAACAAGACAAGGGTGCCCACTTTCACCGCTAATATTCAACATAGTTCTGGAAGTTTTGGCCACAGCAATCAGAGCAGAAAAAGAAATAAAAGGAATCCAAACTGGAAGAGAAAAAGTAAAACTCTCACTGTTTGCAGATGACATGATCCTCTACATAGAAAACCCTAAAGGCTCCACCAGAAAATTACGAGAGCTAATCAATGAATATAGTAAAGTTGCAGGATATAAAATCAACACACAGAAATCCCTTACACTCCTATACACCAATAATGAGAAAGTAGAAAAAGAAATTAAGGAAACAATTCCATTCACCATTGCAACGAAAAGAATAAAATACTTAAGAATATATCTACCTAAAGAAACTAAAGACCTATATATAGGAAACTATAAAACACTGATGAAAGAAATCAAAGAGGACACTAATAGATGGGGAAATAGACCATGTTCATGGACTAGAAGAATCAATATAGTGAAAATGAGTGTACTACCCAAAGCAATTTATAGATTCAATGCAATCCCTATCAAGCTACCAACGGTATTTTTCACAGAGATAGACCAAATAATTTCACAATTTGTATGGAAATACAGAAAACCTCGAACAGCCAAAGCAATCTTGAGAAAGAAGAATGCAACTGGAGGAATCAACCTGCCTGACTTCAGGCTCTACTACAAAGCCACAGTCATCAAGACAGCGTGGTACTGGCATAAAGACAGAAATATAGATCAATGGAACAAAATAGAAAGCCCAGAGATAAATCCATGCACATATGGACACCTTATCTTTGACAAAAGAGGCAAGAATATCCAATGGATTAAAGACAATCTCTTCAACAAGTGATGCTGGGAAAACTGGTCAACCACTTGTAAAAGAATGAAACTAGAACACTTTCTAACACCATACAAAAAAAAATAAACTCAAAATGGATTAAAGATCTAAACATAAAACCAGAAACTATAAAACTCCTAGAGGAGAACATAGGCAAAACACTCTCCGACATACATCACAGGAGGATCCTCTATGACCCACCTCCCAGAGTATTGGAAATAAAAGCAAAAATAAACAAATGGGATCTAATTAAACTTAAAAGCTTCTGCACAACAAAGGAAACTATCAGCAAGTGAAAAGACAGTCTTCAGAATGGGAGAAAATAATAGCAAATGAAGCAACTGACAAACAACTAATCTCAAAAATATACAAGCAACACCTGCAGCTCAATTCCAGAAAAATAAATGACCCAATAAAAAAAATGGGCCAAAGAACTAAATAGATATTTCTCCAAAGAAGACATACAGGTGGCTAACAAACACATGAAAAGATGCTCAACATCACTCATTATCAGAGAAATGCAAATCAAAACCACAAAGAGGTACCATTCATGCCAGTCTGCCATCCAAAAGTCTACAAGCAATAAATGCTGGAGAGGGTGTGGAGAAAAGGGAACCCTCTTACACTGTTGGTGGAAATGCAAACTAGTACAGCCACTATGGAGAACAGTGTGGAGATTCCTTAAAAAACTGGAAATAGAACTCCCTTATGACCCAGCAATCCCACTGCTGTGTATACACACCGAGGAAACCAGAATTGAAAGAGACACGTGTACCGCAATGTTCATCACAGCACTGTTTATAATAGCCAGGACATGGAAGCAACCTAGATGTCCATCAGTAGATGAATGGATAAGAAAACTGTGGTACACATGCACAATGGAGTATTACTCAGCCATTAAAAAGAATACATTTGAATTGGTTCTAATGAGGTGGATGAAACTGGAGCCGATTATACAGAGTGAAGTAAGCCAGAAAGAAAAACACCAATACAGTATCCAATGCATATATGTGGAATTTAGAAAGATGGTAATGATAACCCTGTATGCGAGACAGCAAAAGAGGCACAGATGTATAAAACAGTCTTTTGGACTCTGTAGGAGAGGGCGAGAGTGGGATGATTTGGGAGAATGGCATTGAAACATGTATAATATCATATATGAAATGAATCTCCAGTCCAGGTCCAATGCAGGGTACTGGATGCTTGGGGCTTGTGCACTGAGGTGACCCAGAGGGATGGTATGGGGAGGGAGGAAGGAGGGGGTTCAGGATGGGCAACACGTGTATACCTGTGGTGGATTAATGTTGATATATGGCAAAACCAATATAATATTGTAAAGTAATTAACCTCCAATTAAAATAAATAAATTTACATTAAAAAAAAGCAGAAACATTATTTGCCGACAAAGGTCCATCTAGTCAAAGCTGTGATTTTTCCAGTAGTCATGTATGGATGTGAGAGTTTGACTGTAAAGAAAGCTGAGCACCGAAGAATTGATGCTTTTGAACGGTGGTGCTGGGAAAGACTCTTGAGGGTCCCTTGAACTGCAAGAAGTTACAAAAGTTCATCCTAAAGGAAATCATCCCTGAATATTCATTGGAAGGACTGATGCTGAAGCTGAAACTCCATATTTTGACCACCTGATGTGAAGAACTGATTCATTGCAAAAGACCTTGATGCTGGGAAAGATTGATGGCAGGAGGAGAAGGGAATGACAGAGGATGAGATGGTTGGATGGCATCACTGACTCGATGAACATGAGTTTGAGCAAGGTCTGGGTTTTGGTGATGGACAGGGAAGCCTGGTGTGCTGCAGTCCATGGGGTTGCAAAGAATCAGACATGACCGAGTGACTGAACTGAACTGAATGTTTTTTAATTATTGTATGATGGTGGTAGGTATGAAACAAGAAATTGTTAAGAATCAAAGACATCTTGATACGTGTATATTTACATCAGTTTCTCACAAAAGACATAAAGAACCTAGAAACATAAAGTTAGGGAATAAGATGGATTCTCTGACATCATGTTAAGTCTTAGTAGACAAACTATTTTTATCCTGCATATGAAAAACATCAATTTTAATAATACTGATTGTCTAGGGTTTCATTCAAGAAAATATGGGGCCACAAATAAATACTAAAGAATTTAGTCTCATGTGAAGTAAATACATATTAAGCATTACACTTTCCGATCAGCTTTAGAAAGTAATATAAAACAATGCCTGCAACTGGGACCTCAGAAAATAATGTTTGTTGGAAGATTTCTGTGTTATTATTCATCCTTCACCCTGTCCTGCAACATTGAGCAAGTCAAGAAATGTATTTTTTTATCTTACTTTAATTTAACTCTTATTTTCAAAATGGTGTATAAAATATAATTTTTACTAAATGAACATTTCCTAAATATGAGAATTTGTTGAGCTCTTGAGGAGGTAAATAAATTATAGCAAGTAAAAAGATAATGAAATTCCCTGTAGTGATAGATTCTGGATATATCATCACTATACCACATCATAAATAATAGTTTCTTCCTTGCACATAATATCTTCCTGGTACTTACAATAAATCTCTATCTCCTCACTCCTTCAATGATAGATAACAAATAATGTTTCTTATGACAAATTCTGGGTTCAGAAGGCCTGTTTTCACCCTTCCTATCATACAACACATCCATTTAGTTAACACTGTTGTGGGTTTTTGTTTTTTGATACTAATTGTTTAACTTGTAAGCGCTTTCTTTTCTCTTTTTGGGCCATGCCAAGTGGCATGTGGGATCTTAGTTTCCCCAACCAAGAATTTAACCCGGGCCCTAGACCTGCCTCTTGAGAAACCTATATGCAGGTCAGGAAGCAACAGTTAGAACTGGACATGGAAAAACAGACTGGTTTCAAATAGGAAAATGAGTACGTCAAGGCTGTATACTGTCACCCTGCTTTCTTAACTTATATGCAGAGTACATCATGAGAAATGCTAAGCTGGAAGAAACACAAGCTGGAATCAAGATTGCCGGGAGAAATATCAATAACCTCAGATATGCAGGTGACACCATCCTTATGGCAGAAAGTGAAGAAGAACTAAAAAGCCTCTTGATGAAAGTGAAAGAGGAGAGTGAAAATGTTGGCTTAAAGCTCAACATTCAGAAAACGAAGATTATGGCATCCGGTCCCATCACTTCATGGGAAACAGATGGGGAAACAGTGGAAACAGTGTCAGACTTTATTTTCTGTGGCTCCAAAATCACTACAGATGGTGACTGCAGCCATGAAATTAAAAGAAGCTTACTCCTTGGAAAAAAAGTTATGACCAACCTAGATAGCATATTCAAAAGCAGAGACATTACTTTGCCAACAAAGGTCCGTCTGGTCAAGGCTATGGTTTTTCCAGTAGTCATGTATGGATGTGAGAGTTGGACTGTGAAGAAGGCTGAATGCTGAAGAACTGATGCTTTTGAACTGTGGTGTTGTAGAAGACTCTTGAGAGTCCCTTTGACTGCAAGGAGATCCAACCAGTCCTTCCTAAAGGAGATCAGCCCTGGGTGTTCTTTGGAAGGAGTGATGGTAAAGCTGAAACTCCAGTACTTTGGCCACCTCATGCGAGGAGTTGACTCATTGGAAAAGACTCTGATGCTGGGAGGGATTGGGAGTAGGAGGAGAATGGGACGACAGAGGATGAGATGGCTGGATGGCATCACTGACTCAATGGACGTGAGTTGGGTGAACTCCAGGAGTTGGTGATGGACAGGGAGACCTGGCGTGCTTCGATTCATGGGGTCACAGAGTCGGACACGACTGAGCGACTGAACTGAACTGAACTTGTATTGTAAGTGCTGAGTCCTAACCACCAGATCACCAGGGAATTACCTTGTAAACTCTTAATAAACTTAATCTACCCTCTGTCTTAATGGGCTTCATTTATTCATCAGTATCCCAAGCAGACAAAATAGAAAAAATTAAAATAATACTCAAGCACTGTCATTTCCTTCTTGCTGAATGTTTACAAAACTTTCTAAGCCCAACCTTCTTTCAAAGTCATGTCCAAACCCCAGTCATTCCCAAGACTCCAACTATTTCTTCTTTTTCAGTGACTCCAAGTGGACACCTGCACTTCTCACAGCCCTCTTGGGCTCTGTGCACCTCATCATGGTGTCTTGTAGGCAAATTAACTTCAGTGTTTCAAATGCCACTCTCCACTTTCTTTCCCCACAAATCTGTGCTTCTTTTGGGCCCTTGTCTTGGTTAACAGCATCACTATTCACTCAGTGGCCAAGGCTGACAACTTGAAAGAAAGCTGATGGATGGGGAGGCAGCAGAAGAGAATTGGTTGGGATGAATGGAGACCAATCACTGTCCCTCCAACTTCTGCCTTCTCTGGATTTTCACTCACACCTCAGAAGACCGAGGGCTTGTCCACCTTCCCCAGGTTCCCTGTGACAGCTTCATGGTCATGTTCTCAGTCTACAAGATCTTCCTTATTTCTTACTCTCTGCCCTGTGGCAAGCTTTATGATCCCAGAACACAGGTCTGATGTAGAACCTTCAGACAACTCCCACAGTGCTGTCTGACCTCAGTTTCTTGCCTGTATTTCCTGACACCATCTCTCCATTTATCCCCTCTAGTCACCTGGAACCATTCATTCTTCTCTCCAAGTGGTGTCAACTTCTGACCTTTGCTCTTCTCTATCACACTTCCATTTCTCCTAGGAATGCCCCCTCCTTCCTCCCTGTTTAGCCCTCACTGATGGGGAAACAGTGGAAACAGTGTCAGACTTTATTTTCTGTGGCTCCAAAATCACTACAGATGGTGACTGCAGCCATGAAATTAAAAGAAGCTTACTCCTTGGAAGGAAAGTTATGACCAACCTAGATAGCATATTCAAAAGCAGAGACATTACTTTGCCAACAAAGGTCCGTCTGGTCAAGGCTATGGTTTTTCCAGTAGTCATGTATGGATGTGAGAGTTGGACTGTGAAGAAAGCTGAGTCCCAAAGAATTGATGCTTTTGAACTGTGGTGTTGTAGAAGACTCTTGAGAGTCCCTTGGACTGCAAGGAGATCCAACCAGTCCATTCTAAAGGAGATCAGTCCTGGGTGTTCTTTGGAAGTAGTGATGCTAAAGCTGAAACTCCAGTACTGTGGCCACCTCATGCAAAGAGTTGACTCATTGGAAAAGACTCTGATGCTGGGAGGGATTGGGGGCAGGAGGAGAATGGGACGACAGAGGATGAGATGGCTGGATGGCATCACCGACTCGATGGACGTGAGTTTGAGTAAACTCCAGGAGTTGGTGATGGACAGGGAGGCCTGATGTGCTGCAATTCATGGGGTCACAAAGAGTTGGATACGACTAAGCAACTGAACTGAATTGAACCCAGCTCAAATGTCATCCATGTCACCTCTTCTTCGAAGAATTTATGGGCTCTCCAAAAATGTAACTGTTTTATTCCTTGGGCTCCCATAGCATTCTGTTGATCTGGCAGCATAACTTTTGTCAGATGGGATGCAGGGGTTCTCCTCTCCTGAGTGAACTTACCTCCTTACTTACCAGGACCTTGACAGTGACCAGTATGTGCTTGTTAAGTGAATGGATGGACTTAATGAAAAACAGATGAATGGATGCACATAGCTATCTACCTTGTTAGAGTTGTATGGGGAAGGTTGATTTGGAGGCTACTTATAAATGTGACTCTCTCATGCTCCTTGTGTTTCCAGCAGGATGCCACCATGTTGATTAACCCATCCTGAAGCTGCTTGCACACCTTAGCTGGGTAAACAATGCCTGATCTGTAGAAAGTCAACATAAACGAGATTGAGAGTTACATACTAAACACATATCACACATCAGAATCTTGTGGGTAGGCCCATAAAAATCAAATTCCCAATGCCCACAGCAGACCCACAAACACTATATTATTATTAAACTCTTGAGTATACCTACTTGCCAGCTCAGCCCTATTCCATAGTCTGAAATATCTGGGAGGCAGTGTACTTCCAGCTCTAAGATGTTTCAGAAATGACTGGTGGTTGGAACAAGGAGGAAAGTATTCATGAAGGAGGACTCATTCTTCAGGTGGTCTCTGAAGAATGAGTGGGATTTAGCTGATGTAATAGAGAGGTCAGGCAAAGCACTTCATGCAGGCAAACTTGGAATAACCTAAGTGTCCACTGACAGATGAATGGATAAGGAAAATGTGATGTGTATATAAAATGAGATACTTCTCAGGCA
This sequence comes from Budorcas taxicolor, assembly GCF_023091745.1. NCBI lineage: Eukaryota > Metazoa > Chordata > Mammalia > Artiodactyla > Bovidae > Budorcas > Budorcas taxicolor. Next base: position 5,518,296 of record NC_068930.1, on the reverse strand, counting down.
AAAAAGAATGAAGTAATGCCATTTACAGCAACATGGATGGACCTAGAGATTATCAGAGTAGGTGAACTAAGTCAGAAAGAGAAAGACAAGTATCATATGATATTGCTTCTAAGTGGAATCTAAAAAAAATGATGCAAATGAACTTATTTACAAAACAGAAAGAGATTCACAGACTTAGAAAACAAACATGGTTATCAAAAGGGAAAGATAGGGGGAGGAATGAATTAAGAGTTTGGGATTAAAATATACACACTATTATATATAAAATAGATAATCAACAAGGACCTACTGGATAGCATAGGGAACTCTACTCAGTATTCTGTAACAACCTATAAGGAAAAAGAATCTGAAAAAGAATGAACACATGTATATGTATAATGGGATCATTTTGCTGTACACTTGAAATCAACTCATTATAAATGAGCTATGATTGTGTGTACTCAGTCCTTCAGTCATGTCCAACCCTTTGCAACCCAATGGACTGTAGCCTGCTAGGCTCCTCTGTCTGTGGATTCTCCAGGCAAGAATACTGGAGTGGGTTGCCATTTCCTTCTCCAGTGGATCTTCCCAACCCAAGGATCGAACCCATGTCTCCTGCATTGCAGGTAAACTCTGTCCTGCTGAGTCACCATGGGAGCCGATTACATCAACTATGTATGTGTGTGTTAGTCACTTAGTCGTGTCCAACTCCTTGCAACCCCATGAACTGCAGCTCACCAGGCTCCTCTGGCCATGGAATTCTCTAGGCAAGAATACTAGCATGGGTTGCCATTCTCTTCTCCAGTAAATCAACTATACCCCAATATAAAATAAAATTAAGTGTTTTAAAGGCTTTTTGTAAAGATATGGTGGTAGGAACAGGCATTGGGTATTTCAAGAGAACTTATCAACATGGCTGAATAGACGGGCTGATGAAGAGGCACTTGGCATTCTGAGTTGGGGCCATGTTTCCTAGAGTCTGCAATAGTGTTTAAGTAAGGAAATATGCTTCCCTGGTAAGTAAGGGAATGGGCTTCCCTGATACATCAGTTGGTAAAGAATCCTCCTCCAATGCTGGGAACCCCGGTTGGATTCCTGGGTGTGGGAGATCCGCTGGAGAAGGAATAGGCTACCCACTCCAGTATTCTGGCCTGGAGAATTCCAAGAGTTGGACAGGACTAAGTGACTTTCACTTTCAAGGGAACATGTATAATGAAGGTATGCTTTTAAAAAGTTTTCAAGGGTGTATCAGATAACCTTCCTCCTAATTGCCTAAAGCATGTAGATAGAGAGGAGAAAGACATGGCAACCCACTCTAGCATTCTTGCCTGAGAAATCCCATGGACACAGAAGTCTGGCAGGCTGTAGTCTGTGAGGTCACAAAGAGTCGGACATAACTTAGCGACTAAACGGCAACGAGAAAAATCATCTGTCTTACTAACCGCAAGACCACATCTTTCTTTCTAAACAATAGCAGAACCAGCACAGGACTTCCCTGGTGGTACAGTGGATAAGAATCAGCCTGCCAATGCAGGGCACACGGGTTTGATCCCTGGTCCGGAAAGACCCCTTCTGCCATAGAGCAGCTAAGTCAGTGTGCCACACCTCCTGAACCCATGTTCCACAGCACTGAAGCCTGGAAGCCTAGAGCCTGTGCTCCACAACAGAAGCCACTGCACCAAGAAGCCGTGCACTGCACCTGGAGAAAAGCCCCCACTGGCCACAACTAGAGACAGCCCAAGTGCAGCGATGAAGACCCAGTGCAACCAAAAGTAAACAAAATAAATACATTTTTAAGAGTAACACCAGCACAGAACCTCCTAGTTACCCAACTCAATGAACTCTAGATCTTTCAATGCTATACTTGAAAATCTTCCCACATTTATTTCTCTTTAAAATGTGGAAAATTGTAAGAGTGACTCATCACATGCAAAAACACCTCTGATGTCAATACAGGTCACCTGTGTCCGGCTGTAGCAGCTAATATTGAGGCAGAGGACAGTAAAATTAAACACTTCATGAGTTTTTACTCATTCTTCATTCAAATATTTGGGTGTCTAGTATGTGACAGGAACTGGCTTAGGTGTTGGTTTCATTCATTCAGTTCAGTTCAGTGTGTCTGACTCTTTGCGACTCCATGGACTGCAGCACACCAGGCCTCCTGTGCATCACCATTTTATTCATTGATATATATCAAAGATCCAACCAACCACCACCCACCTACTCATCTATGACACTAACTTTGGGAAGAAGGAGGGGTGAAGAGGTAGGAACAAGATGAGGACAAACATCTTATTAGATCCAATTTCCCTCTTATATTAGCTGAAACATTAAACTTACATTTAACACATTCTGTCATAAGGTTAACAAGCGCTGAAGAGGACCTGTTGCCTGAATTCCCTTTACAACAGCTACAGCAGTGGCCTTCTTACTTTTGCTTGACTTTTTTCCACCAACTGTCCTTAAGCCAAAAGCTAGTTCCTTATGCCTTCTCTATTTGGTCAAGCTGTGCCCTGTAGGACACCTCAAAAATAAGTCTACTTCCCACATGTAACAGTCTTTCAAATTTGTCTGTGTGTATATATTTATATGGGGTTAGTAAGATACATATATATATATATATATATATGTATATATATATCTGTTTTAAATCCATTTATCTGTCAGTGGACACATGGGTTGATTCCACCTTTTGGCTCTTCTTGTTTAATTTTGCATGTATACTTAAGAAGAATGTGTATTTTGTTGTTGGATATTTTATATTGGGGTATAGTTGATTTGCCTGGAGAAGGGAATGGCAAACCGGAACACTCTACCTGGTTTGTGTTGTTAAAGTCCTCTAGTTCCTTACCTCTGTCTGGTTGTTCTATCCAGTATTGAGGATGAGATATTGATTTCTCCAATTCTTATTGTAGAGTTGTATTTCTCTTTTCAATATTATCAAATTTTGCTTCATATATTTTCCCAGTTTTAACAGCATATAATTGGCAGGTGAAGTTGTATATATTTAAAAAATAAAATGAGAATGTAGACAGAGGACCTGTTCCAGGAAGGGAGATATCACCATAGATGAATGTAGTATACAGTAGGCATGGAGACAGGGAGGAACCCAGTAAAGTCTGTTTTCTAAAGTTCGTCTCTGTTTCTCATTGTCTCTGCTTGACCCAGCAAACATTTAAGTAACCAACGCTTTTCTATCTTCACGTGAAGTGCCTTTCTTCCCTTTGAAGTCCTAAACCACTACCCCTAACATTCTTTTTGTCTTTAGCTGAAGATGGTATTTAAGGCGAGGGCTTCAGTCATTTGGGGAGTTAGTTTTCCTGGGCCTCTCTCATGTATGTGCATGCTAAATTGCTTCAGTCATGTCCAACTCTTTGCAACCCTATAGACTCTAGTCCACCAGGCTCTTCGGTCCATGACATTTTCCAGGCAAGAATACTGGAGTGTGTTGTCATGCCCTCTTCCAGTGGATCTTCCCAACCCAGGGATTGAACCCACATCTCTTTGGTCTCCTGCATTGACAGGCAGGTTCTTTACCACTAGCACCACCTGGAAAGCTCCCATATACACTTGTTACCAAACTTTTATTTTCTTCTGTTAATCTGTCTCATGTCAATTTAATTCTGAAACCAGCCAGAAGAATCTAGATGGGTACAGGACAATGTCTTTCTACCCAACACCAACAAAAAGTTGACTGAAATAAAGGCTTGAAGTGAGGACAATCAAGCTTGAAGTTAGCATGGTGGCAGAGAATGGGAAGGAAGAAGCAGAGGCAAGGAGCAAAATCAGCAAGGGAAGGAGAGACTGGTGGGATGCAGACCATGGGAAGGAGCATGAAGTGTGACTCCAAGAGAAAGGATGATACAACCTTCAGAGACAGAATCCTGGAAATAAAGCAGGCTGATATGAAAGAAGGAATCTTGGTTTGTAATTGTTATGGGTCTAATTTAAAAGTACTATAGAGAAGAATAGGGTTGCTGCTATCGAGAGGAGACACACTAGAAATAGGAATTTCGGAATCGTGTTTACAGAAATAATGGCTAAAGCTGTGAGGATGTTTGAGGTTTCCAAGAGAGGGCATAGTAAGAGAGGGGCCAGGAATGTCTGCAATCAAAAGTAGGACCATAAAAGGGGCCAACAAAGAGCCTTAGGATGTGAGCAGGACCACAAATGTAACATCATTTAGACCAGGATGGAAAACCTTTCAAGGGTCAGATTGAATGCTGGATACAAATATGAAAAATATAGCATGGAAAAACTGATAGCATTTGATCATGATGTCTCAGATGATCCGAGAAAGTGTAGTTTCTGCAGATGTGGAGGTCAGAACAGAGGATGGCCACCATGGGGCTTAGTCATTGGAGAATCTTCCTGTGAAAATAAAGATGAACAGTCCAAGCTGGAGAAAGAACCAAAGCATATCAGGAAGCCTGAACCTCTAGAGTGTGATGGCAGAGAGCAGCAAATCTGTGCTGAACAGATGACAAGCTAGAAATAAGAGCAGCTCAGTAGAGATGCTGTGAGCAGGACTGCCCTGGAGAGCTGTCTAGAAATAAAAAGCTTAGCATCTCCTCCTTGCTTTGCAGCCTGTGGCTGTAGGATGGGAGCATCCTTTCATTCTACGGCCTCAGTTCTCTGCACACAGTGCGCTGAGAGCAACCCTGCCCAGATCTCCACCCCAGGGCCCAGCGTTACTACTGGCAAACGCACTCAGACTGCTGCTCATCAAGAGAGACGGCATCATTCGTTCTCAGGATGCTTTGACCCATGAGTCACACGTGTTGCTTCTCCAGTCACTTCTGCTGATGGTAAAGAAGGGATTTATAAGAATAAGGAACAAAATGAGTTTCAGAGGAATAAATATTTTATTTCCTTACAAATGTGGCCCAAGCTTCTTGAGCAAACAGAATTTTCTATAGTGGGCGCACATCCTCAGATTCCTCTGGGGAGGGGATGTGGCATGCAGCGCAGACAGACAGGCCAGGAGAGAAACTCCTGGAGAGCAGGGGGAGAGAAGGTGAGGGGAGAGGGGTGACCCTCTGCCACAGGCTAGGACGCCGTGGCACTCACTACGTGTTCCTGCGGCTCGATTTCCTCATTAGTTAAATGGTAAAACAGCGCAAACCTCATAAGGCTGTCACGGAATTAAGTCAGTCACTGTACATGAAATCTTCAAAACAGGTTGCACTCTGTAGGCTTTATGAGAGTGCAACCTGGAGCAGCAGCGGCAGCCAGGAATGTCACAGTGTCTGCTGCAGAGCTCCGCAAGGGAGATGTATCTGCACTGACCAGGAAGAGCTCTCGTGCTTTGGTCCCATCTGTACCCACCTGAGACGGTAAACTCTGGAAGAAATGGAGCCATGTTGCTATGACCAATGGCTGTATTCCCAGAACTTTGTCCCTGGAACATCATAGGCAATATAAAGATATTTTTTGAACGTATGCTAGTGGGTTGGTGGATGGCTGGAAAAATAAATAGAAGTATGGAGGGAGGGAAGAAGAGAAGAAATGGGAGGGCTATCGAAAGACACACATGGAAGGAAGAACAGAGGATGAAGAGAGGGAAGGCAGGATGGAGGGAGGAAGGCTCTAATGCTCTGTTTCTTAAAACATGCTGCATGGCCTGGGGTCCATCGCCTTTTATTGTAAAGGGTGTTTTGCAGAAGGAAAAAAGAAGGAAGTGTTTTACATTTGGATTGCTATGTAGTCTGTCCTAATTTTCAATGGAATATACCTGCTCTTTGCTGGTTATTTCTTTGTGAAAATCCCTGGTGGCTCAATGGTAAAGAATCTGCCTGCCAATGCAGGAGATGTGGGTTCAACTCCTGGGTCGGGAAGATTCCCTGAGGAAGGAAATAGCAACCCACTCCAGTATTCTTGCCTGGAGAATCCCATGGACAGAGGAGCCTGGCTAGCTAGAATCCATGGAGTTACAAAGACTCAGACACGACTGAGCATCTAAACAGCAATGGACACCACCTGCTCTTTGCTGGTGGGCAGCATGTTCTCTCGCCTCAGAGATTCAGAGTCCCCAGGCATCTCCCCTCCCTGCTTGTCTTGCTCTCTTGCTCTCGCCCACATTTCCATATATGATAAGCTACTTGACTGGCTGAGTGTGAATTTCAACTTGATTTCTCATTGGCCACTGGCATTTCCCAGGACCACTCAACAACACAGACTGAAACACAGCTTATCTTTCCTCTTCCTGTAATTGCTTGCTTAGCAGTTTCCAGCAACATTTCCTTCATGATTAGTCTGTTGGTCTTTCCAGACGCAGTTTTCCACAAATGAGTTCAAGTTGTTTGCTTTTTCAGTTGACACATTATAACAGATAAATGCCACCAATTACTGAACAAATAATTAAGATTCAAGAAGGATTTGCCCAATGGCATTCTTGATGTGGTTGACTTGGAAATTCTTGGACTCAGTTTGTACACTGCTTGGAGCATAAGCACCTTCACAGTGTATTTAAGAAGTCAGGTTTTACCTGCCTCTGCTGGCTTTCTCTCTTGACTGTTTGCAAAAGCTGAAGTTGGCCTTGCATCTCTTGGATTCCACACACACACACACACACACACACACACACACACACCAAAAAAAAAAAAAAATTGCAAGGAATAGCTATGCAGTGTGGGCCTCCCAGTCAGAAGACATAATTGCCAGACCTGACCTAGGAAAGCCTTCTATCCTGTCCAAGTCTCAGACTTCACACATGAAAAATGTGTGCAGCAAACCCTGTACCACCAGAGTGTCATGGAGACTGGCTGGGATCGCGTATTTGGGGAAAGCACCCATGCAGCAAGAAGAGTTAACTCTGAATTTGATCTGCCCTATGCTTACCTTGGAATTGTCTACAAAAAGCCCACTTTGCTAAGATAGCCATCAGAAAGTATAAGGCAACATCTGTTTCTTGAATCACTGATTTATCAATCACTGCCCAGTGTTACAGTGGTTATTTTTAAAAATAGAAAGATTCAGAAAAGCCAGCACTTGCCTCCAAGAACAGAGAGCAGGGAGGTGTTAGCACAGGAGCTCTGAGCTCCTGTGCAAAAGTGAGTGTGACTGTGGTGAGTGTGCCAGACACTGGCACGATGAGCCAGCATGGCTGACAGCCAGTCCAGTGTCAATCAAATACCTGCTCAGTGATGCTGTCGTGTATCTCCCACAAGGATTACTAACTAAAAAATTTTGAAATCCAATAAAAGCACTTAGTATAACTACACTGGAACAATTGCTTTTATCCAGAAAGCATTGCTGCCTCTTGTGGTGCTTCCCTTTCTCATTCATCACAAAGCCTCAGGTCTGTCACTGTGAAGATCGATCACCTGTGGACTAAAGATGCCATCATCATTGTCATCAGTAAACACACAGTTGGTGTAGACTGGACCCTGGTAGCAGCCATCACATGTGGATGGGAGAAGGGGGTTTTAAAAATCTTAAAAATATAATGCCAAATAGCAAATTGTTTTGGGGGGATTTTTTTTTTTATTAAATTGCTTTTGGTTTTGTTTTTTTTTTTTTTTAAATAACTGTTTGGTTTTGAGTCAAATTATTCTCAAAGACTGAGCTTGTTTTTGCCAATAATGTATTAAACACAGACAGCTTCACTGCTAGATTATAACTTACAATATTTCACAAGCGAATAGCATACAAAATAATGGTTCTCAATAAGCCAATAAACGAATAACACTTCAAACCAATAATAGATTAATTACACTGTTGTTCCAGGCAGAAAGGAGGTGAAAGGAATAAAGTCCAAAGTTAGCTGATGTGTACCTTTCTGCAAGTTTGTCCTTGTAATCACTTTCACTTTCACTTAGCCAATCAAGAGCTGATGTCCAGCTGCTTATGCAAAGACTAAGTCCCATTCACTAAGAGAAGGATGCCAGCAGAGAGGAGCTCATGGCTTGCACCACTGCCTACAAGGAGTGTCCTCTCCAAGGCAGGAACAGACGTCCCTTCCTTCCCGAGACTGCTGCCCGGCTGAACCCCACTGTCACCAAGAAAGGCCTGGCTGAAGCAGAAACCAGTGTTTCAAGACATTCGGAGAGACCTATTTAGGTAAGCAGGAAGCATAAACAAGTAGATTTGAAATTGTAACCAATGCACAACAGTAATGTTTGCTGCAAATGACTTCAGAACATTCTGTGTTACTGAAACTCGGGTACAGCTGTTTACCACTTGAAAGCCAGTACTTAGGCAATATTCGTAGAAAGGAATGGTTGCTTTATTTTGGAGGCTGGCAACCAGGGGAGACAGCAGATTCGTGTCCAAAGGCAAACTAGCTCCTGCTGATCAGTGGGCAAGAGTTTTTATTAATAAAGGGGAGTTTCAGAGGTATATAGAATAGGAAACAGCTACATGCACAATAGCACAGTCAGTTCTAACAGACATGTGGTAGTCTGATCATAGTCATTTTCATTGTTTTAAGTAAAGGTGATCTTTAGTTCTAGGGTTGTTTTTTTCCCATTTCCTGGGAACCAGTTCTTAGAATTGTGACAGCTTAGGTCCATAAGGTCACAGACTGAAGTGACCTAGCACACACATATGTCATAGCTACAGTCTGGTTATAATGTAGATAACTTTTTCCAGCTGGTGGGGGTTTTAATATCTAAAAAACAGCTCAAAGGTTATGGCTGAGTATTATCTATAGCCCTTGAGAAAGAACTAAAGGTTTTTTACTGTATTTAATGACCAAGCTATTATTGTTTGGTCCTGTTTGACTGCTTTCTTTCCTTTGCATCCACATTTTCTCACTTCTTTGATTAAATTCATTCTTTGGCTAAAGGTTTTCTGCAGACAAAAGGCAGACTGAGGACCTGGGGGAGTCTGTCCAAGGAAAGCCCCATATGTTTTATCATGTGTGATTCCCTAAATATCTTCATTCCGTATTCATCACTGTGGTGCAATTGATTTAGACAAATTATATATAATCAAGCAAGTTATGCCCAGGGACTTCCCAGGTGGCACTAGCAGTAAAGAACCTGCCTGCTGAAGCAGGAGATGTAAGAGACACGAATTCAATCCCTGGGTCTGGAAGATCCCCTGGAGGAGGGCATGGCAACCCACCCCAGTATTCTTGCCTGGAGAATCCCATGGTCAGAGGAGCCTGGCAGGCTACAGTCCACAGGGTTGCAAAGAGGCAGACACAGCTGAAGCAACTGAGCATGCACACATGCGCAGCACTCTCAGGTGCGGGGTGGAGTGGAGGAGCAGGGGGTGCCCAAGGACATCACGTTGTGGTCCACTGGTTCTTTCATCTGATGCACTGGTTGTTTATGCAGACCTGCTGAGCAAGCAATTGTGAACAAACACAGATGTGGCTCTTCCTCAAAGAGGCCTCAGACTAGTGAGGGGGCAGGAGTCATCTTGTGTGACATTATTGCAGTGATCCAGACAGTCCTTGGGGTTTGGGAAAGTTGGTGATCACAGATGTGCCCTGGCCTGGTTGATCACAGCTGAGGTAAGGTAACTGGTAAGAATTGACCACCTGGCCAGGGAGGTTGGGACCAAAGGGAACAGCAGGGCAGAGGGAGGGAGCACAGCACCTCAGAGCAGCCAAAGAGTGACTGGGGCATTTGGAGCTCAGAAGGAGAGGGGGAGGGTGACAGGCATCTGAGCAGGGTGCACAGGCCCAGGACAGGGAGGGGACAGTGGTTAGATTTGCCCTCTACAGGTCATGTTGCCGTCCTTGGAGAGACTAGTCTGGGGAGACGGCTGCACTCTATCAATGACAGGGTGGGGGTGTCAGCTGAGGCCCTGGAGCCCAGAGGCTGCGATTGGAGAATGCTCAGACTTCCATAAAGTAAACAGAAGGACAAAAGAGGCATAGGCCACATGGCACCAAAGTAACGAGGCGGGTCTTGAGTGCCAACAACTGGGCCACAGTGGTCTTTTCCCAAGCAGCAGTGAGCGATGCTTTCTAGCCAAAGCCCCAAGGGCAGGACCGCTGACCTGGAGAACAGAGCCAGGGCCACAGGTGTGTTCTCCCTCACTCTGTGGGTGTGAAGCCATGACAAGTGCCCAGGGATGACAAAGGAGAGGAACTACAGGTCTCGGCCATGGTCTCCAGAGGTGGGGCTGCCAGCCATTCTAATCTTTCAAGAGAAAGTGCAACTCTGTGTGATACATCTGTAGAATCATAACAAATAACACAGGGAACACGGGGGTTCATTCCTCCAGGATGAGCTCAAACCCCTGAAGGAGGCAGCCTGTGTAACAGCACACCAGCTTTGCAGAGGCACAGAGAGCTTTGCAGACCTCCGCTGGACATTATCATTCTCCAGGAGAAAGAAAAGGGCCCTGTTGCTCTCCTGGGCCTCTCACCAGCTCCTTCTGCAGCTTCTCTTTGACAAACAGCCAGGCACTCCAAACCTGGAACTGGACAAAGTCCATGAGTATCCTTAGCAGTTCCAGCAGGAATTGGGGACTTCAATACTTCCTCCAAACAACAGCCCACATTTCCCTTCTGCATACCACTCTACTATTGCTTGGAAAGTGAAAGCATTTCTAAAGACAACGGCAGGATCAGGTCAGAAACAATATGTAAATGAAACATTATTTTACTTTATCTAAGCTGATAAATAATTCTGACTATCAAAGTGGTACCAGGAATAATCTTCAGAGCTTTGTGGGTTTTTAAAACTCAAGTTCTGTGAGAGTCACAAAACCAAATGAGCATCAAGAAACTTTTGTATCCTGGCTCCCATAGTCAGATGAGCCTCAACCCAAACATGATCTGCAATAATCATCAGAAGGCTTGTTGTTTCAGGAGAGCACAGAACGCTCAGAGAACTCAGAGTTCCTTAGAACCATCTCTGGGAGCAGACCTGTCAGCTGAATCTCCTGCTCATGGAGAACACTGGGTGAATCACCTTTATTTCAAACCCACGTCTATTTCAGTTAAGGTAGAAACTTTGCAATAGCCTCTTTTCTTTGCTTGGCCTAAATACAATGAGTTCATTGTAGACCTTATATTTCTGAAATTGCTTTTCAAAGTGTGATTCATACAAATCATTTTAAAGTAATTTACTGAAGAATCTTATGGGAGTGCTGGGGCTCTGAGAAGGCTGCCCCAAGAGACGCTACTCTGGCACGTGGATGATTTTGAGCTGAGAACAGTCAAGACTCAAAAGATTCAGGAAGAACCTTTGAACTTCCCCCTAACAGCCCATAAGAATTTCAGAAACGAGGCCTGTTCCAAGAAGGTGCCTTCACCCCAGTTAACTATAGTGAAGTATTGGGTGTAATGAACAGGGAGAAACCCAGCAACACCCACTTGATCAGAGTCCTCTCTCAGTCCCCTTGTGTTTGAGTGGCCCAGAAACACTTGTTTACCAAACATTAATTCTTTTTATCTCTGTGAGTTACCTTACTTCCCCTTGAAGCCCTGCATCCTCAGCTCTTCCTTGCTTTGCTGTCTTTGGAGTTCTTCATATTTATATGAATTCCAGTGCGCACTTAATACATCTGATCTTCTCCTGCTAATCTCCTTTATTCCATTTTATTTGCTAATCAGAAGATCTGAGAGGGCCAAAGAGGGGAACTCACTTTTGGGAGCAGCTACTGTAGGCTCACACAAGATGGTGGAGTAGAAAGATATGTGTTCATCATGTCTTGTGAGAACTCCGAAATTGCAACTAACCACTGAACAATCAACAACAGAAGAATGTAGGATCCCTGCAAAAAAGATACCCAACATCCAAGGGCAAAGGAGAAGCCCCAACAAGATAACAGGAAGGGAGAAACTGTGTTTAGCATCATACCTGCCAGAAATGCTCGGAGGGCTCAAACAAAACCTTGTGCACTCCAGAACCCAGAGACCCCACAAGAGACTGAGTCAGACTGGCCTTTGACTGCTTGAGTGCTACCTAAAGAGGCATGGGTCGGCAGTGGCCTGATGCAGGGACAGGGGCTCTGGCTGCAGCAGACCTGGGAGGTGCAGCATGTGGCATCAGTCCTCTTGGAGGAGGTCGCCATCAGCCCCACCATAGAGCCACGAAGGAGACAACCCACAAACTGGAGAACAACTATACCAAAGATGTTGTGAAAATGTTGCCAAGCTTCTACGGCACACAACAGACTTCCCAACTTGGGGATCCCACAAAGGGACTGAAAACCCCCAGAGAATTTCACTTTGAAGGCCAGTGGGATTTGATTAAAGAAATCCCACAGGACTGGGGAAATAGACTCTTTGAGAGCACAGACAAAATCTTGTGTGCACAAGGACCCAAGAGAAACGAGCACAGACCCCTCAAAAGACTGAGCCAGACTTGCATCAATTCAGTTCAGTTTCAGTTGTGTGCAACTCTTTGGGACCCCATGGACTGCAGCATGCCAGGCCACCCTGTCCATCATCAACTCCTGGAGTTTACACAAACTCATGTCCGTTAAGTCAGTGATGCCATACAACCATCTCATCCTCTGTCATCCCCTTCTCTTCCCACCTTCAATCTTTCCCAGCAACAGAGTCTTTTCAAATGAGTCAGTTCTTCATGTCAGGTGGCCAAGTATTAGAGCTTCAGCACCAGTCCTTCCAATGAATATTCAGGACTGATTTCCTTTAGGATTGACTGGTTTGATCTCCTTGCAATCCAAGGAACTCTCAAGAGTCTTCTCGAATAACACAGTTCAAAAGCATAAATTCTTTGGTGCTCAGTTTTCTTTACAGTCCAACTCTCACACCCATACATGACTACTGGAAAAACCATAGTTTTGACTAGAGGGACCTTTGTTGGCAAAGTAATGTTTCAGCTTTTTAATATGTTGTCTAGGTTGGTCATAGCTCTTCTTCCAAGGTACAAGTGTCTTTTAATTTCATGGCTGCAGTTACTATCTGCAGTGATTTTGGAGCCCTCCAAAATAAAGTCTGATACTGTTTCCATTGTTCCCCACATATTCGCCATGAAGTGATGGAACTGGATGCCATGGTCTTTGTTTTCTGAATGTTGAGTTTTAAGCCAGCTTTTTCACTGTCCTCTTTTATTTTCATCAAGAGCCTCCTTAGATTTTCTTTGCTTCCTGCTGTAAGGGTGGTGTCATCTGCATATCTGAGGCTATTGATATTTCTCCCTGAAATCTTGATTCCAGCTTGTCCTTCATCCAGCCTGGCATTTTGCATGATGTACTCTGCATATAAGTTAAATAGCAGGGTGACAATATACAGCCTTGATGTACTCCATTCCCGATTTGGAACCAGTCTGTTGTTCCATGTGCAGTTCTAACTGTTGCTTCTTGACCTGAATACAGATTTCTCAGTAGGCAGGTAATGTTGTCTGGTATTCCCATATCTTGAGAATTTTCAAGTTTTTTTTTGTGGTCAAGAGTCAAAGGCATTGGGGTGGTCAATAAAGCAAAATAGCAGACTTGCCTGTGAGTGTCTGAAAGTCTCTGGTAGAGGTGTGGGTCGATGGTGGCCAGCCATGGGTTCAGGAACACTCAGTACAACAGTCCTCAGAGCCATGCTAACATAAACCAATTTGAAGGAAGTCATCATTACTGCTTTTATCCCTACCATACTTTGGCCTCAGGCCAAACTACAGGGAGGGGACAAAGCCCCACCCATCAACAGAAAATTGGATTAAATATTTACTAAGCATAACTTTAGTAATGACAGAATGTAGTCCACTGGAGAAGGGAATGGCAAACCACTTCAGTATTCTTGCCTTGAGAACCCCATGAACAGTAGGAAAAGGCAAAATGATAGAATACTGAAAGAGGAACTCCCCAGGTCAGTAGCTGCCCAATATGCTACTGGAGATCAGTAGAGAATTAACTCCAGAAAGAATGAAGGGATGAAGCCAAAGCAAAAACAATACCCAGCTGTGGATGTGACTGGTGATAGAAGCAAGGTCCAATGCTGTAAAGAGCAATATTGCATAGGAACCTGGAATGTCAGGTCCATGAATCAAGGCAAACTGGAAGTGGTCAAACAGGAGATGGCAAGAGTGAACGTCAACATTCTAGGAATCAGCTAACTAAAATGGACTGGAATGGGTGAATTTAACTCAGATGACCATTATATCTACTACTGCAGTCAGGAATCCCTCAGAAGAAATGGAGTAGCCATCATGGTCAACAAAAGAGTCCCAAATGCAGTACTTGGATGCAATCTCAAAAATGACAGAATGATCTCTGTTCATCTCCAAAGCAAACCATTCAATATCACAGTTATCCAAGTCTATGACACAAACAGTAATGCTGAGGAAGCTGAAGTTGAACGGTTTTATGAATACCTACAAGACCTTTTGGAACTAACACACAAAAAAGATGTCCTTTTTATTATAGGGGACTGGAATGCAAAAGTAGGAAGTCAAGCAACACCTGGAGTAACAGGCAAATTTGGCCTTGGAATGCAGAATGAAGCAGGGCAAAGACTAATAGAGTTTTGCCAAGAAAATGCACTGGCCATAGCAAACACCCTCTTCCAACAACACAAGAGAAGACTCTACACATGGACATCACCAGATGGTCAACACCGAAATCAGATTGATTATATTCTTTGCAGCCAAAGATGGAGAAGCTCTATAGAGTCAACAAAAACAAGACCAGGAGCTGAATGTGGCTCAGATCATGAACTCCTTAATACCAAATTCAGACTTACATTGAAGAAAGCAGGGAAAATTGCTAGACCATTCAGGTATGACCTAAATCAAATCCCTTATGATTATACAGTGGAAGTGAGAAATAGATTTAAGGGGCTAGATCTGATAGATAGAGTGCCTGATGAACTATGGAATGAGGTTCATGACATTGTACAGGAGACAGGGATCAAGACCATCCCCATGGAAAAGAAATGCAAAAAAGCAAAATGGCTGTCTGGGGAGGCCTTACAAATAGCTGTGAAAAGGGAGGGGAAAAGCAAAGGAGAAAAGGAAAGATATAAGCATCTGAATGCAGAATTCCAAAGAATAGCAAGAAGAGATAAGAAAGCCTTCTTCAGCGATCAATGCAAAGAAATAGAGGAAAAGAACAGAATGGGAAAGACCAGAGATCTCTTCAAGAAAATTAGAGATACCAAGGGAGCATTTCATGCAAAGATGGGCTCGATAAAGGACAAAAATGGTCTGGAATTAACAGAAGCAGAAGATATTAAGAAGAGGTGTCAAGAATACACAGAAGAACTGTACAAAAAAGATCTTCACGACCCAGATAACCACGATGGTGTGATCACTAATCTAGAGCCAGACATCCTGGAATGTGAAGTCAAGTGGGTCTTGGAAAGCATCTCTACGAACAAAGCTAGTGGAGGTGATAGAATTCCAGTTGAGCTGCTTCAAATCCTGAAAGATGATGCTGTGAAAGTGCTGCACTCAATATCCCAGCAAATTTGGAAAACTCAACAGTGGCCACAGGACTGGAAAAAGTCAGTTTTCATTCCAATCCCAAAGAAAGGCAATGCCAAAGAATACTTCAACTACCGCACAATTGCACTCATCTCACATGCTAGTAAAGTAATGCTCAAAATTCTCCAAGCCAGGCTTCAGCAATACATGAATCGTGAATTTCCTGATGTTCAAGCTGGTTTTAGAAAAGGCAGAGGAACCAGAGATCAAATTGCCAACATCTGCTGGACCATGGAAAAAAAAAGAGAGTTCCAGAAAAACCTCTATTTCTGCTTTATTGACTATGCCAAAGCCTTTGACTGTGTGGATCACAATAAACTGTGGAAAATTCTGAAAGAGATGGGAATACCAGAACACCTGACCTGCTTCTTGAGAAATCTGTATGCAGGTCAGGAAGCAACAGTTGGAACTGGACATGGAACAACAGACTGGTTCCAAATAGGAAAAGGAGTACGTCAAGGCTCTTATTGTCACCTTGTTTATTTAACTCATATGCAGAGTACATCATGAGAAACACTGGACTGGAAGAAACACAAGCTGGAATCAAGATTGCTGGGAGAAATATCAATAACCTCAGATATGCAGATGAGACCACCCTTATGGCAGAAAGTGAAGAGGAGCTAAAAAGCCTCTTGATGAAAGTGAAAGTGGAGAGTGAAAATGTTGGCCTAAAGCTCAACATTCAGAAAACGAAGATCATGGCATCCGGTCCCATCACTTCATGGGAAATAGATTGGGAAACAGTGGAAACAGTGTCCGACTTTATTTTTTGGGGCTCTAAAATCACTGTAGATGGTGACTGCAGCCATGAAATTAAAAGACGCTTACTCCTTGGAAGAAAAGTTATGACCAACCTAGATAATATATTTAAAAGCAGAGACAATACTTTGCCGACTAAGGTCCTTCTAGTCAAGGCTATGGTTTTTCCTGTGGTCATGTATGGATGTGAGAGTTGGACTGTGAAGAAGGCTGAGCACTGAATAATTGATGCTTTTGAACTGTGGTGTTGGAGAAGACTCTTGAGAGTCCCTTGGACTGCAAGGAGATCCAACCAGTCCATTCTGAAGGAGATCAGCCCTGGGATTTCTTTGGAAGGAATGATGCTAAAGCTGAAACTCCAGTTCTTTGGCCACCTCATGCAAAGAGTTGACTCACTGGAAAAGACTCTGATGCTGGGAGGGATTGGGGGCAGGAGGAGAAGGGGACGACCGAGGATGAGATGGCTGGATGGCATCACCGACTCAATAGACGTGAGTCTGAGTGAACTCCGGGAGTTGGTGATGGGCAGGGAGGCCTGGCATGCTGCAATCCATGGGGTCGCAAAGAGTCGGACACAACTGAGGGATTGAACTGAACTGAAAATCTTTGAATGTGTGGATCACAACAAACTGGAAAATTCTTCAAGAGATGAGAATACCAGACCACCTTACCTGGCCCCTGAGAAATCTGTCAAGAAGCAACAATTAGAATTGGACATAGTACAATGAGTTGGTTCCAAATTGGGAAGGGAGTACTTCAAGGCCATATATTGTCATCCTGCTTGATTAACTTCTATACAGAATACATCATGAGAAATGCTGGGCTGGATGAAGCACAAGCTGGAGTCAAGATTTCAGGGAGAAATATCAATAACCTCAGAGTTTTAGGTGACACCACCCTTATGGAGGAAAGTGAAGAGGAACTAAAGAGCCTCTTGATGAATGTGAAAGAGGAGTGTGAAAAAACTGGCTTCAAATTCAACATTCAAAAAATGAAGATCATGGTATCCAGTCCCATTTCTTCATGGCAAATAGATGGGGAAACAATGCAAACAGTGACAGACTATTTTTATTGGGCACCAAAATACTGCAGATGGTGACTGCAGTCATGAAATTAAAAGACACTTGATCCATGGAAAAAAAGCCATGAAAAACCTACACAGCGTATTAAAAAGCAGAGACATTACTTTGCCAACAAAGGTCCATCTAGTCAAAGCTATGTTTTTTCCAGTAGTCAGGTATGGATGTGAGAATTGCACAATAAAGAAAGCTGAGCATCGAAAAATTATTGCTTTTGAACTGTGGTGTTAGAGAAGAATGTCCCTTGGACTGCAAGGAAATCAAATCATTCAATCCTAGAGGAAATCAGTCCTGAATATTCGCTGGAAGGACTGATATTGAAGCTGAAGCTCCAATACTTTGGCCACCTGATGTGAAGAGTTGACTCTTTGGCAAAGACCCTGATACTGGGGAAGATAGAAAGCGGGAGGGAAAGGGGATTACAGAGAATGAGATGGTTAGATGGCATCACCGACTTGATCAACATGAGTTTGAACAAGTTCAGGGAGTTGTTTATGGACAGGGAAGCCTGGTGTGCTTCAGTCCATAGGGTTGCAAAGAGTTGGGCACAGACTGAGTGACTGAACTGAACTGAACTGAAGAGGGGAAAGAGGAGAAATGTCTTATGTGCTTTGGTGACTGAACCAGCTTTGAAGTCTTAGAGTGCCAAAATATCTTCAGTTATTCACACAGCCTTTGCTTTGTGGAAATGAATGAACCATCTGACTCCATGCCCCAGAGCTGTAGCTCCCAATGATGAGCTGAGAGGCCCTGCCTCATCACGTAACTGCATTTGTCGCCAGTAGTCTGCCTCTCCATGGGCTGGCAGGAGGCTGCTATGGCTTTGGGGGAACCAGCTTAGCCAGCTCTGGACATAAAAGTTTCAAATTCTCAGCTTTTAAGTTTTAGAAATAGTAAGCTACTCCAGAAGCATATACAGACAAAAAGCTTTCAGGAAAATACTTGCTCAAGATCTTATAAGTGAGATGGAGAGGAACTGGGAGACAGCAAGACAGCTAGGTACTGATGGAGGGCTGGGGGGTTATCTTCTCCACTAAGACCCCTCATTCTTCTACACAGTCCCCACTCCAGCTCCACACTGGGCCTGTGGAGTTCCTCAGCTCTCTGGAGTATGGGCAAGATGGCAAACATTCCCTGCAGTTGCCCGGAGGAACTTAAGTGTGAGGTTGAGGGCCAGGATCTGGAAGGCCCTAGTCAAGAACAGGGACAGCTCCCAGAGAGGCGCCTTGACCAGACCCTGTAGAAGATGCTGCGGGAACACCCAAGCTGAGGAGGTGTCCTCCTAGCTAGGAGCGCAGGAAGCGCACTGTGTGAGAGGGCCCTGCCATTGCCTCTACCAACTCAGTCATCCTCCAAATGAGGAGGGGCAGGGGGATTTTGAATTTACCAGAAAACTCTAAATGGATGAGTGATTATTATTCTCATTATTATTGGAGTGGGAGTTTCATAAGATGTAAGGGACTTGAACTAGGGATTAAACTGAGTTATCAGTTTTCTTTTTGGCACCAAATTTTGTGACTACACCCTTGGTGGATTCATGTCAATGTATGGGAAAAGCAATACAGTATTGTTAAGTAAAATAAAGTTACACAATGGAGTATTACTCAGCCGTTAAAAAGAATTCATTTGAATCAGTTCTGATGAGATGGACGAAACTGGAGCCGATTATACAGAGTGAAGTAAGCCAGAAAGAAAAACACCAATACAGTATACTAACACATATATATGGAATTTAGAAAGATGGCAATGACGACCCTGTATGCAAGACAGGAAAAAAGACGCAGCTGTCTATAACGGACTTTTGGACTCAGAGGGAGAGGGAGAGGGTGGGATGATATGGGAGAATGGCATTCTATCATGTATACTATCATGTAAGAATTGAACCGCTAGTCTATGTCTGACGCAGGATACAGCATGCTTGGGGCTGGTGCATGGGGATGACCCACAGAGATGTTATGGGGAGGGAGGTGGGAGGGGGGTTCATGTTTGGGAACACATGTAAGAATTAAAGATTTTAAAATTAAAAAATAAATAAATAAATAAATAAATAAATAAATAAAAATCCCCTAAAAAAAAAAAAAAATAAAAAATAAAAATTAAAAAAAAAGAAACATTGTGCCCACCAGAGAATATTATATGACAAGTTAGCAAGCTCTGTGGGCTTCCCAGGTAGCTCACTTGGTAAAGAATCTGCCTGCAGTGCAGGAGACCCCAGTTCAGTTCCTGGGTTGGGAAAATCCTCTGAAGAAGGGATAGGCTACCCACTCCAGTATCCTTAGCACAGCACAGCAGACTAAAAGGCTGACAGAAAGAAGGGCTGCAGGGATGGGACATGTTCCTTGACATTCTCTCACTGTATCCCAGATTATACTGGCCATCAGAAAAATATTTGTACTATCATTTATTTTGGTAAAACCAGGTAGTATAGACTGCATCCTACCTTTCCTCAACAAGTCACATGTAAATCTCAAGTCAGCTGGGGTTTTTGTTTTTTAAGCCAGTTTTAGGGCTTGTTTTAAGGTAAATGGGGATTTGAGTTGGAGTGCCCCAGGCTCTCTTCCCCATCTGGGAGGACCTGATGTGCCTTGAGAATTACTGTGCAGGATCTGTTGAGATGAGAGGATGTCCTGACACCCGTGGCCCATGAATGGTGCAGAGGCAGCCCTTCTGAAGCCAATAACCCAAAACTAGTTACCAATAACCCGAGTAATCCCAGGAGTGAATGGCCCTGCCGCTTTTGCAGCCTATGCTGAGATCAAACACGCAGATAATGAAACATGATACAAATTTCTTATAAGCAGTCTGCATTTGATATGGGTGTACATCTCCACTGTATAGCACGATGGCCTCTCCACACAATGTGTGTCTTGAATGTGACCATTTGAAATGAAGATGCAACAGAAGTGTGAGAATCACTCATCAGAGGGTGGGTACAAACGATGCTTAAAATTATCTTATTAATAGTACTTTATATTGATCACATGCTGAAATCATATTTTGAATTTGCTTGTGTGCTCAGTCTCTCAGTCATGTCCGACTCTTGGCGATTCCATGGACTGTAGCCCTCCAGGCTCCTCTGTCTATGGGATTTTCCAGGCAAGGCAAGAATACTGGAGTGGGTTGCTACTTCCTCCTCCAGGGGATCTTCATGCTCAGGGATCAAACACACATCTCTGGCGCTTCCTGAATTGGCAGGCAAATTCTTTACCAGTGAGCCACCTGGGAAGCCCAATATTTTGGATACATTTAATTAAATTAAATATATTATTATAATTAATTTTGCTTTTTTTCACTTTGTTAAAATGTGACATTCAGTTCAGTTCAGTTCAGTTCAGTTCAGTTCAGTCGCTCACTCGTGTCCGACTCTTTGCGACCCCATGCATCGCAGCACGCCAGGTCTCCCTGTCCATCACCATCTCCCGGAGTTCACTCAGACTCACAACCATCGAGTCAGTGATGCCATCCAGCCATCTCATCCTCCTGCCCCCAATCCCTCCCAGCATCAGAGTCTTTTCCAATGAGTCAACTCTGCATGAGGTGGCCAAAGTACTGGAGTTTCAGCTTTAGCATCATTCCTTCCAAAGAAATCCCAGGGTTGATTTCCTTCAGAATGGGCTGGTTGGATCTCCTTTCAGTCTAAGGGACTCTCAAGAGTCTTCTCCAACACCACAGTTCAAAAGCATCAATTCTTCAGCACTCAGCCTTCTTCACAGTCCAACTCTCACATCCATACATGACCACAGGAAAAAACCATAGCCTTGACTAGACAGACCTTAGTCGGCAAAGTAATGTCTCTGCTTTTGAATATATTATCTAGGTTGGTCATAACTTTTCTTCCAAGGAGTAAGCGTCTTTTAATTTCATGGCTGCAGTCACCATCTGCAGTGATTTTGGAGCCCCCAAAAATAAAGTCTGACACTGTTTCTACTGTTTCCCCATCTATTTCCCATGAAGTGATGGGACCAGATGCCATGATCTTCGTTTTCTGAATGTTGAGTTTTAAGCCAACTTTTTCACTCTCCTCTTTCACTTTCATCAAGAGGCTTTTTAGTTCCTCTTCACTTTCTGCCATAAGGGTGGTGTCATCTGCATATCTGAGGTTATTGATATTTCTCCCAGCAATCTTGATTCCAGCTTGTGTTTCTTCCAGTCCAGCGTTTCTCATGATGTACTCTGCATATAAGTTAAATAAGCAGGGTGACAATATACAGCTTTGATGTACTCCTTTTCCTATTTGTAACCAGTCTGTTGTTCCATGTCCAGTTCTAACTGTTGCTTCCTGACCTGCATATAGATTTCTCAAGAGGCAGGTTAGGTGGTCTGGCATTAGAAAATTTAAAACTACATATGTGAATTGCATTCCATTTATATTGGATAGTACTGATTGGTATGATTCATTTCCTTAGGAAAGAAATAAAAGGAACATTATTCTCATGTACCTTATGAATATCTTTGAGTTCCATGATATTAGTAGAAGAAACGCACACAGCACTAAATTTAAAATCATTAGCAATTGCTTATGAAGGAAATCAACATTTTTAAATTAATTTATTTTTTGTTGAAGGATAATTGCTTTACAGAATTGTGTTGTTTTTCTGTCAAACCTCAACATGAATCAGCCATAGGTATATATATATATATCCTTTCCCTTTTGAACCTCCCTCCCATTGCCCTCCCATCCCACCCCTCTAGGTTGGTACCGAGCCCCTGTTTGAGTTTCCTGAGCCATACAGCCAATTCCTGTTGGCTATTTGTTTTATATATGGCAATGTAAGTTTCCATGTTACTCTCTCCACACATTTCACCCTTTCCTCCCCTCTCCCCATGTCCACAAGTCTACATCTGTTCCTCCTTTGCTCTGCTGTAAGTAAATTATTCAGTATCATTCTTCTAGATCCCATATATATGTGTTAGAATATATTTATCTTTCGCATTCTGACTTACTTTACTCTGTATAGTAGGCTCTAGATTCATCCACCTCATTAGAACTGACTCAAAGGTGTTCCTTTTCATGGCTGAGTAATAGTCCACTGTGTGTATGTACCACAACTTCTTTATCCATTCATCTGTCGATGGATATCTAGGTTGCTTCCATGTTCTAGCTATTGTAAATCGTGCTGCAATGAACAATGGGATACAAGTGTCGTTTTCAATTTTGATTTCCTCAGGGTATATGCCTAGGAGTGGGATTGCTGGGTCATATGGTGGTCTTACTCCTAGATTTTTAAAGAATCTCCATACTGTCTTCCATACTGGCTGTATCAGTTGACATTCACACAAACAGTGCAAGAGTGTTCCCTTTTCTCCACACCGTCTTCAGCATTTATTGTTAGTAGGATTTTTGATGCTGGCCATTCTGACTGGTGTGAGGTGATATCTCATCATAGTTTTCACTTGCATTTCTCTAATAATAGCCATGTTGAGCATCTTTTTATGTGTTTGTTAGCCATCGGAAATCAACATTTTTTTAATCGAAGTATTGGCTCACAGTGATTCAGGTGTTCAGCAAAGTGATTAAGTTATGCATGTGTAAATAAACACATGTAAACATTCTTTTTCAGATTTTTCTCCACTATAAGTTATTAGAAATATTGAACATAGTTCCCGGCACTATGCAATAGGTCTTTATTGTTTATCTGTTTTATATATTGTAATGTGTATCTGTTAATTCCAAATTCTTAATTTATCCCACTCCCTCTTTTCCCTTTGGTAGCCATAAGTTTGTTTTCTATCTCTGTGAGTCTATTTCTATTGTTGTAAATAAGTACATTTGTATCATTTTAATTACATTCCACTTATAAGTGATATCATATGATATTTATCTTTATCTGACTTAGTATAATAATCTCTAGGTCCGTCCATGTCACTGAAAATGGTATTATTTCATTCAAGTTAATGTCTGAGTAATATTCCATTGTGTGTGTATATATATATATATATAAGGTAAGGTAGAGTCGCTCAGTCATGTCTGACTCTTTGCAACCCCATGGGCTGTAGCCTACCAGGCTCCTCTGTCCATGGGATTTTCCAGGCAATAGTACTGGAGTGGATTGCCATTTCCTTCTCCAGGGGATCTTCCTGACCCAGAGATCGAACCCGGGTCTCCCACATTGTAGACAGATGCTTAACCGTCTGAGCCACCAGGGAAGTCCTTATACATACATATATATATACAGTACCTATACACACATCAACTGTACGTGAACCAAAAACTTCCAGATGTTCAAGCTGGATTTAGAAAAGGCAGACAAACCAGAGATCAAATTGCCATAATCTGTTGGATCATAGAAAAAGCAACAGAATTCCAGCAAAATATCTACTTCTGCTTTATTGACTATGCCAAAACCTTTGACTGTGTGGATCATAACAAACTGTGGAAAATTCTTAAAGAGATAGGAATACCAGAACACCTTAACTGCCTTCTGAAAAATCTGTATACTGGTCAAGAAGCAACAGTTAGAACTGGACACAGAACAATGGATTGGTTCCAAATTGGGAAAGAAATATGTCAAGGCTGTATATTGTCACCTTGCTTATTTAACTTATATGCAGAGTACATCATGCAAAATGCAGGGCTGGATGAAGCACAAGCTGGAATCAAGACTGTAGAGAGAAAAATCAATAACCTCAGATATGCAGATGACACCACCCTTATGGCAGAAAGCAAAGAGGAACTAAAGAGTCTCTTGATGAAGGTTAAAGAAGTGAGTGAAAAAGCTGGCTTAAAACTCAACATTCAAAAAACAAATATCATGACATCCAGTACCATCGCTTTGTGGCAAATAGATGGGGGAAACAATGGAAACAGTGACAGACTTTCTTTTCTTGGGCTCCAAAATCACTGCAGATGGTTACTACAGCCATGAAATTAAAAGACATTTGCTCATTGGAAGAAAAGCTGTCACCAACCTAGATAGCATTTTAAAAAGCAGAGACATTACTTTGAAACAAAGATCCATCTAAAGTCAAAGCTATGGTTTCTCAAGTAGTCATGTATGGATGTGAGAGTTGGACTATAAAGAAATCTGAGTGCTGAAGAATTGATACTTTTCACCTGTGGTGTTGGAAAAGACTCCTGAGAGTCCCTTGGAGATCCAACCAGTCCATCCTAAAGGAAATCAGTCCTGAATATTCATTGGAAGGACTGATGCTGATGCTGAAGCTCCAATCCTCTGGCCAGCTGATGTGAAGAACTGACTTATTGGAAAAGACCCTGATACTGGGAAAGACTGAAGGCAGGAGGAGAAGGGCATGACAGAGGAGGAGATGGTTGGATGGCATCACCAACTTAATGGAGATGAGTTTGAGCAAGCTCTAGGAGTTGGTGATGGACATGGAAGCCTGGCATGCTGCAGTCTATGGGGTTGCAAAGGTTCGCACATGACTGATCAATTGAGGTGACTGACATACCTTATATATGTGTACACGCATATGCCACATGGGAAGTCAGCATTTTTTAATGTCTCCTGTGTACAGTTGCTATTTCTGGGTGTTTCACATAACTTATCTCAAACTTCTTATATTAGTTAAAGGTCTGTATTCAGAGATGTGAGACTGTTAGGAATTATGCATATACACATGTATATACAGGGGTTGTTCTAGGAATTTGATTTTATGCAATTGTGAGAATTGGTTAAAAGTCTGTGAAAGGCTGATGTCTTCTCATCTAAACTGCAACTTGAAGTTGCAGAGGAGATAGGAAGGGAAGATGGATGTAGTGTGGAGAGAAGCTGGAGCTCACAGCATGCATTGTAACTGACAAAAACAGACTCGCTGCCATCAGCAGCAGTGTGCTGGGGCCTGTGCATGTTAGCTGCTGTGAGTCACATTCAGTGACACCACAGTGTCAGGGTGAAATCAGCTACAAAGACTGTATTTACACCATGCAAATTGGCAAATCCTGCAAATCCAGGCATTTTTTTTAAGGAGAGCTAATTTTATATCAAAAGACCTCCAGTTTTGATGACACAGATGACCTGCAGGAGAAGCTGATGCTCTTTGTTGTAGAGCTAAGCACAATCCTGATTTAGGAGAGGGATATGCTGAAGGAGGATCAGGCCAGGTGGAGCAGGTGCCAAGCTGGCAGCTGCTGGGGAACAACTGGGTAACACATCATGTGCATCTCTGCTCAACATGCCAAGAGCAATAGCAACACAGCTGCTGCCTCACTTCTGCCTAAGAAGCTGTGCAAAATGTCCTATAACCGGAAACATACCTGGGGAAGGAAATTCTGGGAAACATAGTTCAGCTTAGCCAAGTTGGCACATTAAAAGGTCATGAGTTTACAACCATCTGAGATGAGTTATTACACCCGTGATAGAGTGCATAGTGGTGCTAGTGGTAAAGAACCTGCCTGCCAATGCAGGACACTGAAGAGACGTGGGTTCAATTCCTGGGTAGGGAAAATCCCCTGGAGGAGGAAATGGCAACTCCTTCCAGTATTCTTGCCTGGAAAATCCCATGGACAGAGGCGTCTGGAGGGCTATAGTCCATGGGGTCTCAAAGAGTTAGACAAAATTGAAATGACATAGCACACACAGTACATTATACCCATTTTAAAGGTAATGACATCAAGATGCAAAAAGCTTAAATAGCATTTCTAGAGTTATAGAGCTGATGAGGCAGGGTTTGGCTAGATCTTGGAGATTCCAATTCCCATATACTTTCCACATTGGGCTCCAACATGAAGACTTCCTTTGAAAGAGGGAATCTCACTTCATTAAATAATTGATCTGAAAATGGCCACACCCCAAATAATTCACATTCAGGATCTACTTGTTGAATTTTTGTATACGCCATAAGATGAGAAGGTGCTGTTTACAAGTGAATTCAGTAAGATACAGGGAAGTTATCAGAACTTTGACATGTCTCAGGAGGTAGTGGAATAAAGCAGGAGCAGACTGACGGAAGGGTTAGGGTCCCTCCCAGCCTCATCCAAGTAACCAAAGAGAAAATGATTGACTTGTGACATGGCTGTTGAAAATGCTTTTAATTTGCTACACAAATTGTGAGACAGAAATTTATTTGTTCCAATACAATGTAAAAACAGCACATTTCTCTAAAGATAGGAAACTAAAACCTACAACTATCCATATCCAAGGAATCAGGGTCCTTCCTGGCCTTACCTCATGGAAGGAGATGTGTTTCAAACCCAATGTGCCTAGGGAGAGGCCTGTCCTTGTCCACCAGCAATTTCCCTACATAACTTGTTCCCCCGTGTCTGCTGGGAGAGGTCGTAGGATTCAGCAAATTCCTCCCCTCTGCAGGCTCATCACCTCTTCCCTTTTAAGGCCAGGCACAGCCACACCTCCCAGGCAGACGACAGATGTGTGAAGTAAGGGCAGAATGCCTGATGGAGGCAGAAAGGACTACAAGGGCAGTGTAGCGCCTGGATGGGAATTTTTTATTTCAGAGATAGGACATCATTTGCTTCTTCCCCCAAGCTCATCAAAGATACCCTTGTAATATGTGTGTTTTGGGGAAAAGAGGGAAACAAATGTGATGCAAAAACATGAAGCAACCACAGGTACCTATTGTGATTTGGGGCATGTGTTGATTTAGTCTTCTTGTATTATTTTTCTAGCTTTTTCTGATAGTTTATATAGGTAACTTTGTTGGTGCAAGAGAATAAAACATTAAAAACAGGATATCACTATGCATAAAATAGAGAACCTACTGTATAGCTCAAGGAACTCTACTCAATGCTCTGTGGTGACCTTTCTTTGGAAAGAAATGCAAAACAAAGGGGATGTGTATTCATGTAGCTGATTCACTTTGCTGTACAATAGAAACTACCACAAGATTATAAAGCAAATATACGTATGCATACTTATGTTCAGTCGTGTCCCATTCTTTGTGACCCCATGGACTGTAGCCCATCAGGCTTCTCTGTCCATGGGATTCTTCAGGCATGAATACTGGAGTGAGTTGTCATTTCCTCCTCCAGGGGCTTGTCCCGACCCAGGGACCAAGCCCACAGCTCCTGCGTCTCCTGAATTGCAGGCAGATTGTTTACTGCTGAGCTGTTGAGGAAGCCTGCAAAACAACTATACTCCAATAAAAATTAATTTTGAAAAATAAAAGATTATAACAGTTCTGATAGCCCATAAGAAATGCATTTCTTAAAAATGGGCAGTGTTATACAGATGGCCAATAGGCACATGAAAAGATGCTCAACACTGCTAATTATTAGAAAAATGCAAATCAAAATTAAAATGAGATATCACTTTACATTAGTTAGAATGGCCATCATTTAAAGGTCTACAAATAACAAGTGCTGAAGAGAGTTTGGAGAAAAGGGAACCCTCTTGTACTGTTGGTGGGAATGTAAGTTGGTGCAGCCACTGTGCAAAACATTATTGAAGTTTCTCAGAAAACTAAAAGTAGAATTACCATATGATCCAGAAATCCCATTCCTGGGCATATACCCTGGAAAAACTCTAATTCAAAAAGACACATGTATCCTAATGTTCATAGCAGTACTATTCACAATAGGCAAGACATGGAAACAACCTAAATGTCCATTGACAGGTGAATGGATAAAGAAGGTGTTGAATAATACTCAGCCATAAAAAAGAGAGAAATAATGCCATTTGCAGCAACATGGATGGACTTAGAGATGACCATGCTAAGTGAAGTCAGACAGGGAAAAATAAATATCACATGACATCACTTATATGTAGAATTTAAAAAACATAATTACATGAATGAGCTTATTTATAAAACTGAGACAGACAGACATAGACAACAAACTTATGGTTACCAAAGGGGAAAGAGAGGGGAAGGGATAAATTAGGAGTTTGACATAAACATATACTCATTACTATACATAAAATAAACAAGAACACACTGTATAGCTCTTGAAAAAGAATATATATACACATATATGTGTGAGTGCATGCTAAGTTGCTTCAGTTGTGTCTAGCTCTGTGCGACGCTATGACTGTAGCCCGCCAGGCTCCACTGTCCATGGGATTTTCTGGGCAAGAATACTGGAGTGGGTTGCCATGTCCTCCCCTATAGGGGATACGCATATATATGTTTATATAAATAATAAAATCATCATGCTGTATACTTGAATTAACATAACACTGTAGATCAACTTTACTTCAACATTTTTTAGCCTTGTTTTCTCAGAAATATGGCATTTTCTCTCAGTTTTTAAGCTTATTTTTATTATGAAATTCTTACATTTTTGAAAGATATTTGATAATTTCCTTTGTAAATACTTGGTTTACAAATAGTTAATAGTTTATTATTATTTACAAATAGAGAAATAGCTAAATTTACCTGTGTATATTTATTTTGATAAATGTACATTTACACAATTTTTTATACTTCAATAAAACTTTGCTACACAAAAAGCCCTGAGGGATCAAGCCTTGCCTCTGGCCCCAGATCTAATTCCTCTCCTCCAGAGGCCCTGAATCCTGGCGGTGTTCATGCCTGGTAGCAGCAACCTTTCATCTTGGGGGCTCATCCGGGATCTTCAGGACAAAGTAAGGATGCTCAGACCTCTTCTTCTTTGTTCTCCTAGTAAACACATTTTCTGCTTTACTTTATTAAATCTACATTGTGCCTGTGTGAGTGACTGACTGAAAGTTTGAGATGCACAAAAGCGCAAAGCAAGAGTTGTGTCCTAATCTGCAGTTCTGTGGTGACCTCATAGGGCTTATGGCAGAAACCCTGTCAAGGGATTATACCAATCTGTTAATGTCAAGAGGCACCCAACATCTCCTCTGGAGGAGCAGCCAGAGCTGGACAAGGCTTGTGGACCAAATTCTCCTTTCTTGGTCAAGTTTTCCTGGTCTCTTTGACCATTTCGTAACTGCCTGGGAATTGAAACTACTAACCTAATCGGTCAGATCACAGATATTCAAGGGACTTGTGATCCATGATGTTACTATCTACTTAGACCCCAAGTTTGGAAACCCCTAGTCTTTCTAGGGGGCTTCCCTGGTGGCTCAGGTGGTAAAGAATCTGGAAGACCTGGGTGAAAGAATGCAGAAACCTGGGTTTGATCCCTGGGTTAGAAAGATCCGCTGGAAGCGGGCATGGCAATCCACTCCAGTATTCTTGCCTGAAAAATCCCCAAGGACAGAGGAGCCTGGCAGGCTACAGTCCATGAGGTCACAGAGTTGGACATGATTCAGTGACTAAGCACACATATACATACTCAGACATATGTCTAAGATGTTTCTTATTATCAAGCACCTAATAATTGTCTATAACACCTTGGTACTTTTGAGTAACACAGAGAACATTGGTCTTCCTCCTTGAAAAGAGCTTCTATTTTCATTAAAATAGTATTGCATTAAATTATTTTCATAAATTTTAGCAATGATATTGGTTACTTACTCATGGTGAATATTTTAAAGAAATTTCAGCCTGACGAATATTTGCTTGCAAAACAGTCACAAGAACACATCTGTCAGTAAATATTAACTCAAAGAAGGAACTCAGACCTTTCAGAGAGGGGAACCATTGAATCACTCCTCAGACAAGATCACATTTAAGAAGCTCTTTCAATCCTTCAGTCAACATGGGGCAGTTTTACTGGTTGCAGCAGTAAAAATTTGTTTTTCAAAAAAATGTATAATAACCTAGAAACTGGAATTCTACACCTCACTGCTGGATTTTCTGGTTTATAAGATTATTTTTAACCATTAGGAAGGAAAACTGAAACATCAAATATTAATAGATTGAGAATGCTGTCAATTGTTTGAATAGAGTCTTCTGCTTTCTAATTCAAGCTACAGTAAATGAACACAAAGTTCATTACAGAAACTAGCATTTTGAAGGCAGTGTACCTAAATATGCAATTTCTGAAGGCATTTTTGCCATGAGAATGTATACTTTCATTGTATTTTAAAAATGAACATTTTTAAGTGAGGAGGAAGCTAATGAAATAAAAAAGAAATATCTTTTTGTGACTCTATTTTAAAACCTGATATGCTTGATATATTAACTTTCTTCCTCAGGGTACTTCTTCAGATAGATTAATGTGGTAGAAACCCAACTGGTTGTGCCACAATTCAGTTTGGGACTAACCATCAGGGTTAGCACAGACCCCACAAGTTAAAGGACGTGCTCTGCCGGGAGCCACCATGGGAGATCCCATCCATGACAACGGTCATGCAGAGAAGACCTGATAGGCAAAGGCGGATCAGGATTCGAGGGGCTCCCTGGACCTGCTCGAGCATCTACCCCAAAACCAGAATCTGTCTGTCTTACTATTTTTTGCCTTTCACCAACTCTCCTGACATTAACAGGGGGCTATCCCCAACCACCTTTCTCTGGAGAAAATCAACATTAGGGCTCTAGCTAATAAGTCTCCTGGACATGAGAGGAATATTTCAAATCAAACCCCCTCTGTTAACATTCTAGCTTGCTTGGCAGGTTTATCCAGACTCTTGCAGCTAAGCATATGATTGTTCACAGCCTCCCAACTGTGAGAGGCATGGGAAGCCTAAAACATAGAGCCTTTCAAAGAGTTAAAACTTATTAGAATAGTGCTGGTGTAGGATTTCATTATTGGGCCAATGCTTGCTGCTAAATTCCCATATCGCTTATCCACTGTGCACCTGGGAGTGCATTAGTTAACATAGTTGGAATGTAAGAAAAACAAGTGTAGCCTTGAAATTAACCACATCAGACCTTTGAGCTAATTGGTTCTTTCTTTCTTGTAACTCACTGCACCTTTGCTCCGTGAGAAATGTAACTCTGTTTAGCATTTTCTGAGGCTGACATAGATTAAAAATATAAAGAAAAAACATTTCAAGGAAAAATAAGTTTTCTGGTTGATCAGCCTTTATCAAAAGAGGGTCATAAAATGTTCACAGGCCTCCAAGGCCAGAAGATAATGTACACAACATTGTTTATGGGAAAGGTATGCAGAAAAAATCCTGGTTTCAATAAAGACAAAACAGATGTAATGTTTGGGCTGACTCTGTATGACTTTCATCTTTCATTTCCCTCTATGTACAAGTCAAGGTATAAAAACTTCCCTGAAAAATAAAGTGATGGGCCAGGATCAGTTCCACAAAAGCCTGGTTCCCCTGCGTTTTTCTTTCTTTCTCTCCTCTATTTTCTTATCTACAACATTCTTTCTTTATCTCTCTCTAAATCATTTTCTTTGCTGACGCCGTTTCTCCTGGAGGTTCCCCTGGATCCTGCGGGGTCTGGACCCCGGCAGTGTCCCCCAGCAATACGCTCTGTACTTCAGATGCCAGGCACACTTCAGGTATCTCCAGGCTACCTGTGCCTCTAGCTGACGGGCCATAAGTTTGGGAGTCACCGTGTGGTCCCCTAAGGCTTAATCATTTCCTAAAATGACTCACAAAAATCTGGAAAATGCTATCCTTATGATTACAGTTTTATTATAAAGGATGCAAATCAGGAGTCCCAGTCAAATGAAGAGATGCATATGGAGAGATCAGGGAAGGATAAAGAATCTCCTTACCTTCTCATTAAATCAGGCCATGTCACACTCCCATTACATCAGTGTGCTCATACTTTTTGTTCAGAGCTGTTACTGGAGTTGCATTACAGAAGCATGACTGATTAAGTCACTGGTCACATGACTGACCTTGATCCCCAGTCCTACTCCATTTCCTGGAGGTTGGTTTGCCTCAAAGTTCCAACCCTCAAATCATGTGTTGAGTCTTCCATGTAAACAAGCCCCTATCCTGAAGTTACCTAGGGGCCAACCTGGACCTAATTTCATTAACATCATGAAAGGAATAGCATAGTGATTCAATGCATTTCTGATTAACAAAGACTATTTTATCATTTTGGAAATCCCAAGCGTTTTAGAAGCCCTATGCTAGGAACTGGGACAAAATTAACTCTTTATTATGCAACAAAACTAAAGCAAACTCCATGCAATTTCTCCTTCTTCTTGTTTCCTTTTATTCCTTCTTTCTTTTTTTCTTTTGCTTTATCATCTCTCCCCTTTATACAGTTCAGTTCAGTAGCTCATTCATGTCCAACTTTTTGCGACCCCATGAGCTGAACACACTAGGCCTCCCTGTCCAACACCAACTCCCAGAGCTTGTTCAAACTCATGCCCCTTGAGTCGGTGATGCCATCCAACCATCTCATCCTCTGTCATCTTCTTCTCCTCCTGCCCTCAATCTTTCCCAGCATCAGGGTCTTTTCAAATGACTCAGCTCTTCTCATCAGGTGGCCAAAGTACTGGAGTTTCAGCTTCAGCATCAGTCCTTCCAAAGAATACCCAGGACTGATCTCCTTTAGGATGGACTGTTTGGATCTCCTTGCAGTCCAAGGGGCTCTCAATAGTCTTCTCCAACACCACAGTTCAAAAGCATCAATTCTTTGGCGCTCAGCTTTCTTTACAGTCCAACTCTCACATCCATACATGACTACTGGAAAAACCATAGTCTTGACTAGACGGGCCTTTGTTGGCAAAGTAATGTCTCTGCTTTTTAATATGCTGTCTAGGTTGATCATAACTTTCCTTCCAAAGAGTAAGCGTCTTTTAATTTCATGGTTGCAATCAAGACCTTTAAAACACTGAAGTTACTTGTGCTTTATATTAAGTGGAAAAATTAATACAAAGAATTGTATAAGCAATGATATACACCTCAACTGTGTCTGTGTATGTGTTTTCCAGGTTTTATTTTATTTCTTTATTTATACTCTTTTTCCTATTTTTAAAACATTTTTAATTGGAAAATAATTGCTATACAATGTTGTGCCATACAACATGCACCAGTCATAAGTATACATAAGTATACATATATGCCCTTCCTCTTCAATGGCCCATCCCACTCCTCTAGGTTGTTACAGAGCACTGGGTTGAGCTCCCTGTGCTATATGATTGAGATATAATTGACAAATAACATTGTATTAGTTTCAGGTTTACAACACAATGATTTGATATATCAATTCAGTTCAGTCACTCAGTCGTGTCTGACTCTATGAGACCCCATGAATTGCAGCACGCCAGGCCTCCCTGTCCATCATCAACTCCCGGAGTTCACTCAGACTCACATCCATTGAGTCAGTGATGCCATCCAGCCATCTCATCCTTGGTCGTCCCCTTCTCCTCCTGCCCCCAATCCCTCCCAGCATCAGAGTCTTTTCCAATGAGTCAACTCTGCATGAGGTGGCCAAAGTACTGGAGTTTCAGCTTTAGCATCATTCCTTTCAAAGAAATCCCAGGACTGATCTCCTTCAGAATGGGCTGGTTGGATCTCCTTGCAGTCCAAGGGACTCTCAAGAGTCTTCTCCAACATCACAGTTCAAAAGCATCAGTTCTTCGGCACTCAACCTTCTTCACAGTCCAACTCTCACATCCATACGTGACCACAGGAAAAACCATAGCTTTGACTAGACGGACCTTAGTTGGCAAAGTAATGTCTCTGCTTTTGAATATGCTATCTGGGTTGGTCATAACTTTTCTTCCAAGTTATAAGTATATGTATATATTGCAAAATGATCACAATAATCTAGTTAACATCCATCACCCTACATAGTTAGACTTTTTTCTTACAGATGAAATCTTTTAAGAACTACTGTCTTCAGAACTTATAAATATGCAATAGTGTTATTAACCATCATCACCTTACTGTACATTACATCCCCAGAATTTATTTTACAGCCACAAGTATCTACCTTCACCCATTTCACCAATTCACTATTCCCCAACTGTTTTGAAAATACCAAAAGGAAAACAAAAGAGAGAAAGAATACACTAACATTTTAAGTGTGGGATTCAGAGAAATTTTCTATTTTCCTATTTCTAAACTGTTCTCTTTCCAAATTTGCTAGGATAAGCATGTATATCTTTTATAAACAAAAAGCTGAAAAGAAGAAAAAGAAAGAAAATGTAAGTCTGGGCAGTCAAGCCAAGCAGAATGCTGTTGTCCAGAGGGCCTGTTTCTCTTCTACATTCTTTGAGCACTTAGGAGGTTGAGCTGCCTCAGGTCAAGCTGGATCACTACTTAACTTCACAGGGTGGCCCTCTGACTCCTATCCACTTCCCCATGAGCTCTAAGATCATCAGTGAATTCCGGTTCCCTATCATTTCCACTGGAATGTCCTGTAAAATCTACCCTTTTATCTGGTCCTGCATGTGTATTTCTTGCAATCCCTGAAGTCAGCCAATACGATGACCCATCAGTTCTCCATGTCCACAATTTCAGATTCCTCTTTTAAATTTCTTCTTATCTCATAGTCCAAGACATTGGCCAGTGGTCAGTGCTATCAATTCTTTGCTTCTGTGTATGTCTTCCTGTCATGACTATTCCCACTAATGCAGACCTTTTCCCCTTCTAACAATAGACTTCTGACTTGACTCCACTGTCCACCTTCTGTCCCTACAATCCCTGTCTTCTGTTGTAGGCAGACTGCCCATCTTCAATCAGAGTTCTGATTGCGACAACCCTTACTAAGAAGGATGGCTATATGTCTTCCGTAAAGAACAGATGCCAGCTGTGGCTGAAGGCAAACTTTCCTTCTGCACTGAAGCCCATCCCCTCCATTCCCTGCGTGATACATCCCGGTATTCAACAACTGTCTCTCTGTGACAACACAGCTCTGTTGACCAGGTCCATTGTTCTTACTGTTCATTCTCTTTACTACCTGATTACTTTACTCCCAACTCATGTTGTTACTCCCAACTCTGCCCATGCATACAGACTTAACAACTGCAAAGTAAAAGAGACACACACAAAAAAAAAAAAATTAAAAAAGAAAAACAACCAAAAAAAACGCTGCATATACACAATGTCCTTTTGCATTGTGTTTTAGAAGGAAAGCCAGCAGCACCACCCCCCACCCCACCCAGTAAACATCACCTACAACATCACCTCTGCTCAACTGGGCAGCCACAGCACCACCTCCCAGGGTCGCAGCTGCCAGGTGCTGGAAAGAAGTCCAGCAGAAGGTTCTGGTCAGATTGCTCCTTGTAAATAAATACCATTATTTTACAATGGACAGCCACTCTGTCTACTGGGAAATAATTTTCCAAGCTTGGGCATAAAAAACAATATGATTCACATACAGTTGAGAGTAAACACAATTATTTGGAACAAATACAGGTAACTCATTGTGGTCATGGCAAGTCCAACAGCTACTGGAGACATATTTTGAGGGTAAGAAGTTGAGTTATCATTTGCTGTACAAGATGCTGGAAGGCACAAAACTACCCCTGTGAAGTTCAGTTTTTGAGTTTTCATTTTCATGTGATTCTGTCATTCAACCAAGCACCAGAGGGATTTGTAGACACTTGAGCACTTAGGATGTGGATGCTCTAGAAATCGGTTTGCAGTATCTGAAAGTAAAAAATCTTAGTTAGCCAGGGACTAAAAAGAGAAGGGAAAGGTTTTTGACAAAGTGCAGTTCTAAAGTATATGTTTAAATGAACGAACAAACAAAAGGAAAAAGAAAAAGTGAAATAATGCTAAGCTTGTTCCAATGCAGCAGGCTTTGTTCCAATGTTTCAGCCTTTGTTGCAGTATTTGTTCCAATACTGTTTATTATTTATTTGAAAGTATCACACTTTAAATTCTGTGAATTGATGCTTTTGCATTGTAGTGCTGGAGAAGACTCTTGGGAGTCCCTTGGACAGCAAGGAAATCAAACTAGTCCATCATAAAGGAAATCAACCTTAAATATTCATTGGAAGGACTGATGCTGAAACTGGAGCTCCAATACTTTGGCCACCTTATTCGAAGAGCCAACTCATTGGAAAAGACCCTCATTAAGACTGAGGGCAGGAGGAGAAGGGGGAGACAGAGGCTGAGATTGGTTAAA
This sequence comes from Budorcas taxicolor, assembly GCF_023091745.1. NCBI lineage: Eukaryota > Metazoa > Chordata > Mammalia > Artiodactyla > Bovidae > Budorcas > Budorcas taxicolor. The sequence goes on along the minus strand of NC_068930.1, from coordinate 5,482,355 downwards.
TAGCATCATCAACTTAATGGGCATGAGTTTGAGCAAACTCCAGGAGATAGTGAAGGACGGGGAAGCCTGGTATACAGCAATCCATGGGATCACAAAGAATCGGACATGACTCAGTGACTGAAAAACAGTAAAGATATATTTTATTTAAGAAAATAGATATACTACTTATTATTCATTTGAAAACATATACTTTAAAAGTTAAAGATATTTAAAAATTTCAATAGCACCTTTTCTATTTGGTGATGGTAAAAGAAGCCTACTACAGGTATGTAGTTTGAAAAGCATTTACAAAATACAGCACACAAAATTCTATCTTGCATATTTAATAATAAATGAATATTTTTGTTCTAGTTCTGTGAAAAAATGCCATTGATAATTTGATAGGGATTTCATCGAATCTTTATGTTGCTATGGGTATTATAGTCATTTTCACAATATTGATACACTGAATCCAAAATCATGATATATCTCTCCATTTGTTTGTGTTATTTTTTATTTCTTTCATCACTGTCTTATAGTTTTCTGCATACAGGTCTTTTGCCTCTGTGCTGCTGCTGCTGCTGCTGCTAAATCACTTCAGTTTTGTCTGACTCTGTGAGACCTCATAGACAGGTAGGTTTATTTCTAGGTATTTAATTCTTTTTGCTGCAATGGTGAATGGGACTGATTCCTTAGTTTCTCTTTCTGGTTTTTCATTGTTAGTGCATAGGAATGCAAGGGATTACCGTGTATTAACTTTGTATCTGGAAACTTTATTGAAGTCATTGATTAGCTCTAGTAGTGCTTTGGTGACATGTTTTAGGGTTTTCTATGTATAGTATCATGTCATTTACAATCTTGCTTCTTTTTTTCCAGTATGAATTCCTTTAATTTCTTTTTCTCCTCTGATTGCTATGGCTAGGAATTCCAAAACTATACTGAATAATAGTGGTAAGAATATGCACCTTTGTCTTGTTCTTTATCTTAGAGGAAATACTTTCAGTTTTTCACCATTGAAAATACAATATTTGCTCTAGATTTGTCATATATGGCCTTCAGTATGTTGATGTGGGTTCCTTTTATGCCAATTTTCTGGAGAGCTTTTATCATAAATGGGTGTTGAATTTTGTTGAAAGTTTTCTCTGCATCTATTGAGATGATCATGTGCTTTTTATCTTTCAGTTGTTATTAATATGATGTTTCACATTGATTGATTTGCATATATTAAGGAATCATTGCATCCCTGGGATAAATCACACTTGATCATGATATATAGTTCTTTTATGTGTTGTTGGATTATGTTTGCTAGAACTTTGTTGTGGATTTTTGAATCTATGTTCATCAGTAATACTGGACTGTAATTTTCTTTTCTAATAATATCTTTGACTGGTTTTGGTATCAGAGTGATGGTGGCCTTGTAGAATGAGTTTGGGAGTTTTTCTTCTCCCTGAAATTTTGAAATAGTTTGAGGAAAGGTGTTAGCTTTTCTCTAAGCATTTGATAAAATTTGCCTGCTGAAGGCATTTCCCACAGAACTATAACTAAAAATTCACAATTTATACAGAAATAAAAAAGAGCTCGAATAGTCAAGGCAATCTTGAGAAGGAAAACTGGAGCTGGAGGAATCAACCTCCCTGATTTCAGGCCATACTACAAAGCTATAGTCATCAGGACAGTATGGTACTGGAACAAAAATAGAAATATATACCAATGGAACAATATAGAAAGCCTGGAGATAAACCCATACATAGACAAGCACCTTGTCTTAGACAAACAAGGCAAGAATATACAATCGAAAAAAGACACCCTCTTCAATAAGTAGTGCTGGGAAAATTGGACAGCTACATGTAAAAGAATGAAATTAGAACACTTCCTAACACCATATGCAAAAATAAATTCAAAATGGATTAAAGACATGAAAGTAAGCCTTGGATACTGTAAAATTCTTAGAGGAAAACATAGGCAGTATACTCTTTGACATAAATCACAGCAAGATTCTCTTTTACCCACCTCCTAGATTAAGGAAATAAAAACAAAAATAAACAGATGTGACCTAATAAAACTTAAAAGCTTTTGTACAGCAAAGAAAACTATAAACAATATGAAAATAAAACACTCAGAATGGATCACAACAAGCTGTAGAAAATTCTTAAGGAGACAGGACTACCAGACCACCTCATTTGCCTCCTGGGAAACCTGTATGCAGGTCAAGAAGCAACAATAAGAACCGGACACAGAACAATTAACTGGTTCCAAATTGGGAAAGGAGTATGTCAAGGCTGTATACTGTCACCCTGCTTATTTAACTTATATGCAGAGTACATGATAAGAAATGCCAGCTGGATGAAGGACAACTGGAATCAAGATTGTCAGGAGAAATATTAATAACCTCAGATATGCAAACAACAACACCTTTATGGCAGAGAGTAAAGAGGAATGGGAGAGACTCTTGATGAAAGTGAAAGAAGATAGTGAAAAAGCTGGCTTAAAATTCAGCATTCAAAAAACTAAGATCATGGCATCCAGTCCCATCACTTCATGGCAAATAGATGGAGAAATAATGGTAACAGTGATTGATTTTATTTTCCTGGGCTCCAAACAGCAGCAAATGGTGACTGCAGCCATGAAGTTAAAAGATTTTTATTTATTGGAAGGGAAGCTATAACCAACTTAGACAGCATATTAAAAATCAGAGACATTACTTTGACTCAGAGATCCATATAGTCAAAGCTATGGTTTTTCCTGTGGTTATGTATGATGTGAGAGGTGGACCATAAAGAAAACTGAGTGCCAAAAAATTGATGCTTTTGAACTGTGGTGTTGGAGAAGACTCTTGAGAGTCCCTTAGAAGCAAGTAGATCAAACTAATCAATCCCAGGGAGATCAGTCCTGAATATTCATTGGAAGGACTGATGTTGAAGCTGAAGCTCCAATCCTTTGGCCACCTGATGTGAAGAGCTGACTCACTAGAAAAGATCCTGATGCTGGGAAAGATTGAAGTCAAGAGGAAAAGGGGATGACAGAGGATGAGATGTTTGGATGACATCATCGACTTGATGGACATGAGTTTGAGCAAGCTCCAGGAGGTGGTGAAGGACAGGGAAGCCTGGCATGCTGCAGTCCATGGCGTCACAAAGAGTTGGACACACTGAGCAGCTGAACAACATGAGAATGGGAGAAAATAATGACAAAGCAACTGACAAAGTTTATATCCCCCAAATATATAAGCAGCTCATACAGCTCAATATCAGGAAAACAAACAACCCAATCAAAAAATTGGGCTGAAGACCTAAAGAGACATTTCTCCAAAGAAGACATATAGATGGCCAATAAACACATGAAAAGATACACAATGTTGTTTATTATTCAGCTCAGTTCAGTCTCTCAGTCGTGTCCGACTCTTTGCAACCCCATGGACTGCAGCACGCCTGGCCTCCCTGTCCATCACCAACTCCCAGAGTCTACCTAAACTCATCTCCAACAAGTCGGTGATGCCATCCAACCATCTCATTCTCTGTCATCCCCTTTTCCTCCCACAATCAGTATTTCCCAGCATCAGGGTCTTTTCTAATGAGTCAGCTCTTCGCATCAGGTGGCCACAGTATTGGAGTTTCAGCTTCAACATCATTCTTTCCAGTGAACATCCAGGACTGATCTCTTGAGGATGGACTGGTTGGATCTCCTTGCAGTCCAAGGGACTCTCAAGAGTCTTCTCCAACACCACAGTTCAAAAGCATCAATTCTTCAGCGCTCAGCTTTCTTTATAGTCCAACTCTCACATCCATATATAACTACTGGAAAAACCATAGCCTTGACTAGACGGACCTTTGTTGGCAAAATAATGTCTTTGCTTTTTAATAAGATCAACCTAGAGGTTGATCACCGCTTTTACCCCAAGGAGTAAGAGTCTTTTAATTTCATGGTTGCAGTCACCATCTACAGTGATTTCGGAGCCCCAAAAAATAAAGTCTGTCACTGTTTCGACTGTTTCCCCATCTATTTGGTATGAAGTGATGGGACCGGATGCCATGATCTTAGTTTTCTGAATGTTGAGTTTTAAGCTAACATTTTCACTCTCCTCTTTCATTTTCATCAAGAGGCTCTTTATTTCTTCACTTTCTGCCATAAGGGTGGTGTCATCTACATATCTGAGGTTATTCATATTTCTCCTGGTAATCTTAATTACAGATTGTGTGTGCTTCATCTAATATGTGTGTTTATCTTTAGAGAAATGCAAATCAAAACTACAATAAGATATCACCTCACATAAGTCAGAATATCCATCAGTAAAAAAATCTACAAGCCATACATGGTGGAGAGGATGTGAAGAAAAGTGAACCCTCCTGTACTGTTGGTGGGAATGTAAACTGATACAGTCATTATGGAAAACAGTGTGGATAGTCCTTAAAAAAAAAAAAAAATAGAAAAGAATCTACCATATGACCTAGCAATCCCACTACTGGGCATATATCTTAGAAAAACCACAATTCTAAGAAATACATGTACCCCAATGTTCATGGCAGCAATACTTATAATAGCCATGAAAGCAACCTAGATGTCCATTGACAGATGAATGGATTAAAAAAAAATTTTTGATATATTTATACAATGGAATATTAGCCAACCATAAAAAGAAATGAATATGTCAGTTGTAGTGAGGTGTAGGAACATAGAGCCTCTTTTACAGAGCAAAGTAAGTCAGAAAGAAAAAAAAAACAAGCATTATACATTAACACATATACAAGGAATCTAGAAAAATGGGACTGATGAAGCTAGTACAAAATGGACTCATAGACATAGTGAGGAAAGTTGAGGGTGGAATAAATTTACAAAGTAGCATTGACATATGTGGACTGTCATGCATAAAATAATCAGTGGGAAGTTGCTATATAACAGGCTACCCAGTTTAACACTCTGATGACTTAGAGGAGTGAGATGGGGGGAGTGGAGGGAGGCTCAAGAGGCCTCAAGAGCCATAATTATATGTAATTTTAACTGATTTGCATTGTTGTATAACAGAAACCAACACAACATTGTAAAACAATTTTTCAATAATTAAAAACTAAAAAAACAAAAAATAATAAATGAATATTCAAAATATATCCACTCCAATACTCAAATTTAACTTTATATAAGAAACTTTTATTTATACATTTCCTGTAAAATGTGAATATTTTATCTATATCTATATTCAGTTCAATTCAGTCTCTCAGTTGTGCCCAACTCTTTGCGACCCCATGGACTGCAGCATACCAGGACAGGAGTTTCCTGTCCATCACCAACTCCTGAAGCTTGCTCAGATTCATGTCCATCAAGTTGGTGATGCCATCCAACCATCTCATCCTCTGTTCTCCCCTTCTCCTCCCACCTTCAATCTTTCCCAGCATCAGGGTCTTTTCCAATAAGTCAGTCCTTCATATCAGGTGGCCAAAGGATTGGAGCTTCAGCTTCAGCATCAGTCCTTCCAATGAATATTCAGGACTGATCTCTTTTAGGATGGACTGGTTGGATCTCCTTGCAGTCCAAGGGACTCTCAAGAATCTTCTCCAACACCACAGTTTGAAAGCATCAGTTCTTCAGTGCTCAGCTTTCTTTATAGTCCAACACTTACATCCATACATGACTACTGGGAAAACCATAGCTTTGACTAAATGGACTTTTGTCAGCACAGTAACGTCTCTGCTTTTTAATATGCTGCCTAGGTGTGTCATAGCTTTTCTTCCAAGGAGCAGGTGTCTTTTAATTTCGTGACTGCAATAACCATCTGCAGTAATTTTAGAGCCCAGGAAAATAAAGTCTGCTACTGTTTCCATTTTTTCCCTATCTATTTGCCATGAAGTGATGGGACCGGATGTCATGATGTTTGTTTTCTGAATGTTGAGTTTTAAGCCAATATTTTCACTCTCCTTTTTCACTTTGATCAAGAGGCTCTTCACTTTTTCTTTACTTTCTGCCGTAAGAGTGGTGTCATCTGCATATCTGAGGTTATTGATATTTCTCCCTGAAATCTGGATTCCAGCTTGTGATTCATTGAACCCAGCATTTCACATGATGTACTCTGCATTTAAGTTAAATAAGCAGGGTGACAATATACAGCCTTGAAGTATTCCTTTCCTAATTTGGAACCAGTCTGTTGTTCTATGTCTGGTTCTAACTGTTGCTTCTTAACCGGCATATAGATTTCTCAGGAGGCAGGTAAGGTGGTCTGATATTCCCAAATCTTTAAGGCTTTTCCACAGTTTTCTGTGATCTACACAGTCAAAGGCTTTGGCATAGTCAATAAAGCAGAAGCAGATGTTTTCCTGGAATCCTCTTGCTTTTTCTATGATCCAACTGATGTTGGCAATTTGATCTCTGATTCCTGTTCAAACTACACATGATTGCAATTCCACATGCTAGCAAAGTTGCTCAAGTGAGGCTTCAACAGTATGTGAACTGATAACTTCAAGATGTTCAGGTTTGATTCATAAAGGCAGAGGAAATAAAGATCAAATATCTATATACGTTTTATTTAGCTGCATAGGCATTGATTCCAGTTCTAAGAAGAATGAAAAAAATGCTGCTTTATGTAGTTTTTGTACATTTGAAGATTGTGTTGAAATACACATAAAACTCCAGAAAACCCGTCAATAACATTTTTTTATGCTTTTTGAAAATAAAGCATTTATGGTACACCAAAACTCTTAACCCAATAAAGCTTTCAATTTCATTTTTCTTCCAAGCAATCAATGTGCCCAATATTCTTTGTTGATTTAGAAAATCCTTTCCATATTGAACTCTGAAACTGTCACTCAGAACTTAGTGCAGGATTCAGAGTTACATATTTTGTTCCATTGATTTGTACATTGACTTATAAGCCATTAGACAATGCTTTTTATGAGCCTCTGATTTCTTAAATTTTAGAATAAAATTAGCTTCTCTTTCTTCTAATGTCAAACCTTCTCTTCCTCCAGAGAGTTATATGTCTCTTCCTGTTGTCTTTCCAGCTTATCATTTGTATACTCAAATACTCACCAAATGACTAATATGGAGCTGGATATAGATGTGCCAAAATGACACAGTTGTTACACCAAAAGAATATATGGCTTAGTAAGGAACACTGACACATAGATAAATTAGACGACACCTAAATCATAGTATGGAAATCTAAACAGGTTCTTGAAGTAAATAGCTGTCAGTTGGGCAAGGGAGGGGGATTAGTGGGTGCTGCTTCCCAGGCAGGGGAACAGGACATGGTGCTAAGGTGACCAGGGAGCTGCAAGAAGCTTGTGCTGCTGCACTTTGACCTTGATCTCTTCTTTGCTTATCACTTTCTATTTCTGTTTCATAGGGAAAATAATTTCTTGAATATAACTGAAGATGCCAAATACTGTCCCCAAATTTTATCTCGGTATAAATATCCAGTTGAATTATTATTTTTCTGAAATACTAATATACATTTCACAACTTTTTTATTTTTGCTTTGTTTTCTTTTCTCTTTGTGTAAATTCATTTAAGAATACTGCTTTCCAGCTACATAATGAAGATTCCTCTCATTCCATTTAACGTGCTTGGGCTTCCAGTCTAACCTTATAGTTGGGGAAATTTGCCCCCAGGCTGATTCCACTCTAATAATCTTGAATCTAGTGTGGCACTTCTAAAAGGAAATGAAATAAAAATACATTCTTTGGATTGTGTGAAAAATATAATCCTCAGAATATACTGCCATCAAGTTCTGTTTGCTTCCCTTCATTGCCACTGAGAGCAATCTACTGGTGAGAATAACAGCTCTCACATATAACTTACTACTTGGAGTTTGTTTTCAATCACGGGGAAGAAAGGTACAAAAAATATTTTCTCCACACTAACAAACAGAAAAACTCCAGATAAGCTATGTTATCCTGGTTGTAGTTGTTTTGAAGTCCACCACGGTGCCGAATATTCAGAGACATGCAAATAAATTAAATTCTAAAAAGGAAAGAGCTCTTCCCAGATGAGAAGAGATGCTTGACATTTTTCATCCCTGGGGTCAGGGTAGGAAGAGGAACAAACTTGCAGTAGATGGGGATATGGATAAAAAGCAAAAATTTTAGCAAATGTCTCACATCCAGGCATAATTTACCATAATGCATTAGAAACCCATGCAGTATTGGCATAAGAGTAAACATATATCAGTGGAACAAAATAGAGAATCCATAAATAGGTCTATATGTGTACAGTAAAGTGATTTGCAGTTAAAGCAAAAATACTAAGACAATTCAATGGGGAAAGAAGATTAATTTCTACCAGTAGTGCCAAAGTATTTGCATATTCACATAAGAAAAGTGATTGAAGGTGAAATACAGGCTTGAATAAAAGATAAAAATAAAAAGTCTTAAGGAAAATAGAATATCTGTATGATCAAAGGGAAGATTTCCAAGAGATAGGACAAAAGTACAATAACCTAAAAAAAGATTAATTGAGCCATCAATCATGATTTAAAAATAATGTTCACCGGAGGAGACCATTAAAAGCTTAAAAGAGGACTTCCAGTTCAAGATGGCAGAGTAAAAGGATGTGTGCTCATCTCCTCCTATGAGAGCACCCAATTGCAACTAGTTGTTCATCAGCTAGCTGTTTATCAACAGGAGGATGCCGTAACCCACCAAGAAAGATACCCTACATCCAAAGACAAAGAAGAAGCCCCAGTGAGACGGTAGGAGGTACACAATCACAATAAAATCAAATCCCATGCCTGCTGGGTAGGTGACCCACAAACTTGGGAACAATAATATCATAGGAGTTCTCTCACTGTTGTGAAGGTTCTGAACCCCATGTCAGGTTTCTCAGCCTGAGGATCCAACGAAGAGACGAGGGGTCCCCAGGGAATTGGGCCTTGAAGGCCAGCTGGATTTGATTTTAAGACTTCCACAGGACTGGGGGAGACAGACTCCAGTCTTGGAGGACATAAACAAAATCTTGTGTGCACCAAGATCCAGAGGAAAGGAGCAGTAACCCCACAGGAGGCTGAGCCAAAACGACTTGCTGATGTTGGAGGGATTCCTGCGGAGGTGTGAGTCAGCAGGGGCTCATGACAGGGATGAGGGCACTAGCAGCATCAGGCCGGGAAGATAACCCTTGCCATAAACCCTCTTGGAGTTCTCCATTAACTCTACCATGAAGCCCATAAACCCGAGGGCTGGGTTACCTCAGGCCAAACAACTACCAGGGAGGAAGTGAAACCCCATCCATGGGCAGATAATTGGATTAAAGTTTCAATGAGCAAAGCTCATCAGTGCAAGTGCAAGTAGCTCAGCCATGTGTCCAACTCTGCAACCCCATGGACTATACAGTCCATGGAATTCTCCAGGCCAGAATACTGGAGTAGATGGCCTTTTCCTTCTCCAGGGGATCTTCCCAACCCAGGAATCAAACCCAGTTCTCCCGCATTGCAGGCTGATTTTTACCAGGTGAGCCAAAGGGGAAGCCAAATAATACTGGAGTGGGGAGCTTTTCCATGCTCCAGTGGATCTTCGTGACCCAGGAATCAAACTTGGGTCTCCTGCATTGCAGGTGGATTCTTTACCAACTGAGCTATCAGGGAAGACCCAATTTTTCCTATGTCAGTCCATCCAGTAAGAAAGCTTACACAACCTTCTTAGCCTCCACCATTAGAGGGCAAACAGAAGAACAGTCCCACAACAGCTAAAACAAAAACCATGTTACAGAAGGTTAATCACAATGAAAAAGCAGAAAGTTATGTCCTAGATAAAGGGACAAGATAAAACCCCATAAGACAACTAAATGAAGTGGAAATAGGCAGCCATCCAGGAAAATAATTCAGATTAATGATAGTGATGATCCAGGATCTTGAGAAAACAGTGGAGAAGATGCAAGAAAAGTTTATCAAAGATCTACAAGAACTAAGGAACAAACAGAGATGGCTAATACACTAGAGGGAATCAATAATAGTAGAATAACTGAGGCAGAATAGATAAATGGATACACACGAAGACATGCAGTAATCAAACTGACAAAAATTAAAGACAGAGATAAAATATTGAAAGCAATAAGGGGAAAATGTCAAATAACATACAAGAGAACTCTCATCAGGCTATTAGCTGTTTTCTCAACAGAAACTCGACAAGCCAGAAGGGAATGGCATGATATATTTAAAGTGATGAAAGGAAAGAAATTACAACCAAAAATACTCTACCCAGCAAGACTCTCAGATTTGATGGAGAAATCAAAAGCTTTCCAGACAAACAAAAGTTAGGAGAATTCAGCACAACCAAACCAGCTTTACAACAAATGCTAAGGGAACTTCTCCAGTCAGAAAACACAAGAAAAGACAAAGATTTACAGAAAATAAATCCAAAACCATTAAGAAAACAGTAATAAGATCACACATATTAATAACTACCTTAAATATAAGTGGATTAAATGCACAACCAAAAGATGTACAAGTATACACTTCCACTTACCACTCTGCTTGATTCCCCAAATTGTATGTAATTATTTTATACTCTTAATCTTGTTCCAATTATGGCTTTCAATTGCAATTATTTTGTATTTGTTACCTGGCTATTGATTGTGAAAGCTGATAAACATCTATTACTATTGTAATTATTTAACTATCACTCACTTAATACCATTGTACCATGGTTGGTCAACAGAAAAATAATAGGACTCTGTATATTACTAAAACTAACATTTAATAGAAAAACCAGTGATCAATTTTTTAAATGCAGATGCATATCAGAATTATCTTGAAATTTTTTGAAAAATACAAATGCCCAAGTATTGCTTTTTTTTTTCTCCAGGGCTCCAGATATGTTTTTAATGAGCAGTCATGTTTAAAAACAACTGGATTATATGAAGATATTTTACTTTTATCTAGCTTGTTTCATTTTTCTATTTCATATTCTGTGCTCCCATTTCATTTATGTTTTCCAATTTCTCCATCTCTCTCTCTCTCTCTCTCTCTCTCTCTCTTTTTTAAATGTCCTTTCTCAAGCTTTTATGCTGCTGCTAAGTCACTTCAGTCATATCCGACTCTGTGTGACCCCATAGATGGCAGCCCACCAAGCTCCCCTGTCCCTGGGATTCTCCAGGCAAGAACACTGGAGTGGGTTGCCATTTCCTTCTCCAATGCATGAAAGTGAAAAGTGAAAGTGAAGTCACTCAGTCGTGTCCAACCCTCAGCGACCCCATGGACTGCACCCTTCCAGGCTCCTCCGTCCACGGGATTTTCCAGGCAAGAGTACCGGAGTGGGGTGCCATTGCCTTCTCTTATAAAATGTAGTAAAAAAAGCTTTTGTATACATATATACAAATAATATGTATAATATATATATATATATATATATAGTTTAGAAAACATAAATTTTTACCTAACTAAAAAATTATGACATCTTCATCCCACTGTTTGATTTAGTAAGAATAAATTGCTAGATTTGTAATTTTAAAAAACAGATATGCAACCAGCAACAAAGGTTTACTCCATAGCACAGGGAACTATAGTCAATATCTTGTAATAACCTATAAGGGAAAATAACTTTAAAAATATTATATGTGTATATATATAACTGAATCACCTTATTGTGCACCTAAAATATTGTAAGTCAATTATATTTCAATAATATAATATATGTAAATAAAAATTGAAAATGTAAGCCTTATACCTGGAGGAAATATTTGCAGTATATATATATCTGATAGGAACTGATATGTAAATATTCCTTTAGACCAATATTAAAACGACAAACTATCCAGTTTTGAAATACAAGGAAAAGACTTGACAAGAAATTACACAAGAGAAGATATACAAGTGGTCAGAAGCACATAAGATGGATCTTTATATCTTTTGTCTTCAGAGAAGTGAAATATAAACCACATTGGATATTATTTCACACCCACTAGAATGAAATCAAGAAGAATGACAATACCAAATTTTGATAAGATAGTGATAAGATAGAGTGAATTCGGAAATTGCTTTAACAGTTTTTTATTCAGTTAACCTTTGCTTATCCTATGAACTGTCAATTCTGTTCTTAGATTATTTGCCCAATAGAAATGAATAGTGATGTTCGCAAAAAGCTTGAGCAATAATATTTATAGCAGATAGATGAGATCGCATCAAAAAGACACAGAAACCAACACTCAGTGTCTCCTATTGATGAAAGATTGGATAATTAGAACATCAAAAGAATAAAAAGTAAAATCAAGTGAAATTCAATAAAATTCTTGGGGGCCAAAAATGATAGTAAAAATTTTTAAAAAGAAAAAAGCAACTATTTCTGCAATGCTTGTATAACATTTGTAATAGTGTCTATATAAGATAATATTCAGAAAACCAATTATATAGCAAAAGAATCAAGCCTTTATCTTTCCTTTCCTGTTCTGCTATTTCAACAGGACCAAATTAGTGATGAGGCTAATTCTTCTTTATGAAAGAATTCCAACTAATACAAGCAGAAGAAAAAATAACATTATAAAAATGATTATTTTGTAACCCAGTGAAATCATGAGGCCAGGTTAAGATCATCATTTCATTTGATAACCATTATGTGAAAGTGGATATGGAATTTCACATGTCTAAACACACAAACAATACTAAAAGCCAGACAATCAGACATGTTCATCCTGTTCTACTGGAACAGGCAGTACACAGTACCATCTATTACACCCTCTGATCATAAAATCAAACCGCTAGATAGGAAGTCTGAGGAGAGGGGAACACATGAGTCTACACCTCAAGGGATCAATCAGCCCAAGTAAAAATGTGGGAAATATTATAGGAAAAAATAATACAAATTGTTTAATAAACAAATAGCATGAGAAAAAATTAAGGGGGAAAATAATAGAAATGTAAAGAAAATTGTGTTACTTCAACTCCAAGAAGCAAGAGATTTATTTAGGCAAAATACCTATAAAATAGAAAGAGGAGAGGAAAGGAGGAATTGCAGAAAGCATTCTCTATCTGTGTCTATCTCCCCCTTGTATTTTAATATCTTTGTGTCCTCACATGGTCTTTCGAAGACATCAGTCATAGGATTTAAGACCCACCCTAATCCAGTAGTGGTAAAGAATCTGCCTGCCAATGCAGAAGAAATAGATGCGGGTTTGATTCCTGGGTTAGGAAGATCCCTTGGAGGAGGAAATGGCACCCCACTCCAGTATTCTTGCCTGGAAAATCCCATGGGCAGAGGAGCCTGGTGGGCTACAATCCATGGGTTTGCAAAGAGTCAGACATGACTGAGTGTCTGAGCACACACACAATCTAATATGGGAAAGGACTATGACGAGGCTGTATATTGTCACTCAGCTTATTATATACAGAGTACATCATGAGAAATGCCAGGCTGCATGAATCACAAGCTGAAATCAAATCGGCTGATAGAAATATGAACAACCTCAGATATGCAGATGATGCCACTCTAATGGCAGAAAGTGAAGAGGATCTAAAGAGCCTCTTGATGAATATGAAAAAGGAGAGTGAAAAAGCTGGCTTGAAGCTCAATGTTTAAAAAATAAAAATTAAAATTAAGATCATGGCATGCAGTCCCATCACTTCATGGCAAATAAAAAGGGAAAAAGTGGAAGCAGTGACAGATTCTTTTCTTGGGCTACAAAATCACTACAGACAGTGACTGCAGGCACCAAATCAAAAGATGACAAACCTGGACAGCATATTGAAAAGCAGAGACGTCACTTTGCTGGCAAAGGTGTGTATAGTCAAAGCCATGGTCTTTCCAGTAGTCATGTACAAATGTGAAAACTGGACCACAGAGAAGGCTGAGTGCTGAAGAATTGATGCTTTTGTACTGTGATGCTGGAGAAGACTCTTGGACTGTGAGAAGATCAAATCAGTCAATCCTAAAGAAAATCATCCCTGAATATTTATTGGAGGGATTGATGCTAAAGCTGAAGCTCCAAAGCTTTGGCCACCTTATGTGAAGAGCTGACTCATTGGAAAAGACTCATGCTGGGAAAGATTGAAGGCAGGAGGAGAAAGGAGGATGAGTTGGCTGGATGGCATCACTGACTCAACGAACATTAGTTTGAGCAAACTCTGGGAGACAGTAGAGGACAGAGAAGAGGACAGAGGAGCCTGGTGTGTTGCAGCAGTCCGCGGGGTCACAAAAAGTCAGACATGACTTAGTGACTGAACAGCAACAAAAAATTCAATATGATTTCATCTTAATTAATTACCTCTGAACAGATCTTACTTTCAAATATGATTCTGAGGTTCTAGATGAATATGAATTGGGGGAAAAGTATCAAGCCAGGACAGTATACAACCAAGAGAAATGAAAATATGTTTGTACAATGTTTTCTACATGAATGTTTGTAACATTATTATTTATGATAGCCAAAAAGATGAAAACTCAAATGTCCATCAATTGATGAATAAGTGAAAGTGTGATATGTATATAAATGGGATATATTTTTGTAATAAAAAGGAATAAAATATTGATTCAGGCTACCACATGGACGAACCTCAAATACATTATGCTAAATGAAAGAAACCAAACACCAATTGTATGATTTCATTCATGAAATGTCAAAAACAGGCAAGCCTATAGAGCTATAACATAGACTAGAGATTTCCAGGGGCTGACAGTGGGGAGCTTGTAGGGACTGACTGCTACTGAGTATAGTGGGATATGAGATATGCTCTAAAATTGTTATGACGGTTTCATATTTCTTAATATGCCAGAATCATTGAACTGTAGTTTTTATATATGTGAATTATGTGGTATATGAATTATATTTCTATAAATATGTTATAAAAATATACATGTGACACAGACTGCAGGCTGTGTGTCAGAATCCACACATGCATTCTCTCTTCATAGCTGCTGCTGCTACTGCTAAGTCGCTTCAGTTGCGTCCGACTCTGTGCGACCCCATAGATGGCAGCCTACCAGGAACCCCGTCCCTGGGATTCTCCAGGCAAGAACACTGGAGTGGGTTGCCATTTCCTTCTAATGCATGAAAGTGAAAAGTGAAAGGGAAGTCACTCAGTCGTGTTCGATTCTTCGTGACCCCATGGACTGCAGCCTACCAGGCTCCTGCATCCATGGGATTTTCCAGGCAAGAGTACTGGAGTGGGGTGCCATTGCCTTCTCTTCTCTTCATAGGGTTGTAGTCAAATGTCTGGTCATCCAGTTAGGTACACATCCCCCAGCCCATGCTCCTGCAGTCAGGGAAGCCAAGAATTAAGTTCTTCTAGTGGAATGAGTGGTAATGACCAAGTGGCAATGACTCTATGCCTCACGAGCCAGAGTCTTAAAACTCTGTTGTGTTTTTCTCCACAGTTTTCCCCCTTCTCAAGAGCTGGAACTCAGGAATATCTGAAATTCTGCTTCAGCCAAACAAGGATCATGTTCTAGATGGCATGCAAACAAGAGAGAAGAAACCTTCCTCCTTGAATAGCCATGTGGAGCCAAGAGCATATATATATATATATATACCTTTCTTGGTCTTTTCGTTAAGAAGGAATAAACATCTTTGTACATAAGGCACTAAATTTTTACTGCTTCTCTTTCTTACAGCCAGTTTTCCTTGTCCTTGACTGATGCAATACTGTCCCCAGATGTTTGATCCCTGTTCTTGTCATGACCAACTACAGAGATGGAACTGGAAAAATGGACAACCATGAGGCTCTCTACAGATCATCACATGAATTCCTCAAAGGTTATTTAATTAGAAGTCTTAGTTGATGACACCTGGGAGCAATTTTGCTGGTTATAAAGTGATAAGGGTATAGAAACAGGAAAAGACATGATCAAGGGAATTGAGTAGGATAATGACTATAGAGAGAGTTAAGGGAGTTAAAATATGAACGGAAAAAGCATTAAAAACAGAAAGACGGACAGACCAAGCATGTTACAGAACGTTATTTCATCGATCCCACAATGCCAATGGTGACATAATTTTTTTGAGGGGAAGGGGTGCCAAAATCTTACTTTGAAAAGACTAAAGGTTGGATGTTTAGAGCAGCCCCATAAGCGAGCTGTGCTTCTTGTGGTCCAAATATATTATTCCCTCTTGTGAGCAGAATTTTAAGATGGCTTCCAAGAACTTTGCTCCCTGGTGATACTCCTGAAATTACATTTTATATTCTAAAAGGGATATTATGGGGATGTGCTAATCTAATCATGCAAGCCCTTTAAAAGCAAAGTGTTTTTAACATTAAAAAAAAAAAGTAGCCTCCTGACTACACAGGATGACTAAAATGTCCTCAAATATTCTCCCTCTCCATGTTTTATAGAGACATAATAAACCTCTAACATTGTATAAGTTTAAAGTCAGCAACCTGTTGATTTGATACACTTATATATTGCAAAATGACTACCACCATCATTAGCTAATATTTCTATCTCATCACATAGATACCACCCAGACTCTGTAGCTAAGATCCTGATACCTGGCTATTTTGGGTTAACTCTCTGGATTTATCTCCCTCTCTTCTGACTTTCTAGCTAGCAACTTGCTCTGATTAATCAGTAGTGTGCATGAAGCTGAAGGCTGAGCTAGTAGACTCTCAAGCCCAGGCAGAACCTCTATGAAGGCCAGTTCCTAAGAGCACCATACTCGTTTAGGTCTTGGTACTTCATTCAATAATATCAGTTCAAGCTAGCTGTAGAAAGAGGGCTAAGCTGTCAGAGTAGGGGAGGATATCTGTGACTACGGGCAACTTTCTTTGACTTTATTAAATCTAATTTTACAAAGTTAGAAACTGGGGTATTAATCCCTTCCTTGTTATGAATATGTGTGATGGTTTTATAAGCAATTAGAAGAGAAAAACTGGTGTATAATCCAAAATGTTCATCACCACCACCATCACCATCATCATCATTATCACTATTACTGCCCCTACCTTCACCATCATCATCACTATCTTCACCCTCATAATTATCATCACCATCACCAACACCACCATCACCAACACCATCATTGCCATCAGCACAACCACTCTTCCACCATCTTTATTACAAAAACCATCATAACAAGTGAGTGATCTGATTTGATACTTTGAATGAGCCAAATCAGATCACAGCAAGCTGATATAGCATTTAATCTTCTTATTTGAGAGTGTTTTTACCTTGGTCAAGGTGAGAAATTATCTGTTTTTACTACATCCCATAATCTAATATTTATTAGATATCTGCAAACTGCTGGTGTCAAGACAATGGAAGGATGTAGCAAAGATCACACACTTCCCTGGTGGCTGAGATCAACATTAAGAATGGGTAAAGTACTACTCTGTCATTTTTCTTACTCTTCAAACTGGTAGGAATTTATATTTGACTACCAAACACAGGAATCACTGGAAGGTTTTCAGCCAGCCACCTGTGAAATTTAAGGTATTATGCATGATTAATTACCAAATTATTCAGGCAGGCATTATTTGTAAGGAGAGCATTTTAAGCCTTCCCGGCAGCAGACTGTGGTGCTAACAAGAAAAAGAGATACTTAATATTGCTCAGTTTATAAATGCATTTCCTTTAAGAAAAACTTGTGCTGGCAAGAAAAATATGTGCTATCTAGATCTGGGATTTTTGATAGGGCCTTTCTAAAATGATGGCTTCTTCCCATCCTGCCAAGAGAGGGAGTGTATCAAGGTGCACAAAAAATGCCATAAAGCGGACTGACCTTCTTTTCATCTTTTCTCCCCAGAGGCTGTCTATGCAACATATTAAAAATTGACCTTTATCTTGAAATGTTAAAATTCTTTCAGAGTTAATAGGTTAATTAAGAAGCAGATTTCATTTCAGAAAGATTTAATTCTAGAAACACAAGTGACTCAATATCTTTTTTTTTAAGGTTCTTTTCTTGATGTGGACCATTTTTAAAGTCTTGATTGAATTTGTTATACCACTGCTTCTGTTGTTTATGTTCTGGTTTTCTGAATGTGAGCCATATGGAATATTAGCTCCTCATGCAGGGATCGAACCCACACCCCCTGCATTGGAAAGCCAAGTCTTAGCCACTGGACCACCAGGGAAGTCCCTTGGTATCATTTTAGGAGGAAATGTTTTTTATAGCCAGTGTTATAGCAAACTGCCTCATGAAGAAATCAGAACTGCTGAATCATTGGTGGGATTGCGATGAACAAAACTGGGGTCTGTGTGCCCACACACAACAAAGCCAATCTACTGGCACCAGCTTGTAGTGAAGGAATGTGCAGTGTTTATTGCAGGAGCCAAGCAAGGAGCCCAGGCAGCTTGTGCTTAAAAGATCCAAACTCCTTGATGGTTTTCAGGGAAAGGTTTTGAAAGACCAGGTAAAGGGAGTGGTGTTGCCAGGTGTGTGATCAGCTCATGAACAATCTTCTGACTGATTGGTGATGAGTCGGGAGTCAATATCATCAGCTTTCTGGTTCCAATCTGTCTGGGGTCTACATGCCTGTGGGCAGCATACAGTTAACTTCTTCAACCTGGTGGGGGTTTTAGAATCTGAAAAATAGATCAAAGGACATAGCTCAGAATATTATCTGTAGTTCTTGAGGAGACAATAAATGTCCTTCACTTCAGTTCAGTTCAGTTGCTCAGTAATGTCCAACTCTTTGTGACCTCATGAATTGCAGCATGCCAGGCCTCCCTGTCCATCACCAACTCCCGGAGTTCACTCAGACTCACAACCATCGAATCAGTGATGCCGTCCAGCCATCTCATTCTCTGTCATCCCCTTCTCCTCCTGCCCCCAGTGCCTCCCAGCATCAGAGTCTTTTCCAATGAGTCAACTCTTCACATGAGATAGCCAAAGTACTGGAGTTTCAGCTTTAGCATCATTCCTTCCAAAGAACACCCAGGACTGATCTCCTTTAGGATGGACTGTTTGGATCTCCTTGCAGTCCAAGGGACTCTCAAGAGTCTTCTCCAACAACACAGTTCAAAAGCATCAATTCTTCAGCACTCAGCTTTCTTCACAGTCCAACTCTCACATCCATACATGACTACTGGAAAAACCATAGCCTTGACTAGATGGACCTTAGTTGGCAAAGTAATGTCTCTGCTTTTGAATATGCTGTCTAGGTTGGTCATAACTTTCCTTCCAAGGAGTAAGCATCTTTTAATTTCATGGCTGCAGTCACCATCTGCAGTGATTTTGGAGCCACAGAAAATAAAGTCTGATACTGTTTCCATTGTTTCTCCATCTCTTTCCCATGAAGAGATGGGACCAGATGCCATGATCTTCGTTTTCTGAATGTTGAGCTTTAAGCCAACTTTTTCACTCTCCTCTTTCACTTTCATCAAGAGGCTTTTTAGTTCCTCTTCACTTTCTGCCATAGGGTGGTGTCATTTGCATATCTGAGGTGATTGATATTTCTCCTGGCAATCTTGATTCCAGCTTGTGCTTCTTCCAGCCCAGCGTTTCTCATGATGTACTCTGTATAGAAGTTAAATAAGCAGGGTAACAATATGCAGCCTTGACATACTCCTTTTCCTATCTGGGACCAGTCTGTTGTTCCATGTCCAGTTCTAGCTGTTGCTTCCTGATCTACATATTGGTTTCTCAAGAGGCAAGTCAGGTAGTCTGTTATTCCCATCTCTTTCAGAATTTTCCACAGTTGACTGTGATCCACACAGTCAACGGCTTTGGCCTAGTCAATAAAGCATAAATAGATGTTTCTCTGGAACTCTCTTGCTTTTTCCATGATCCAGAGGATGTTGGCAACTTGATGTCTGGTTCCTCTGCCTTTTCTAAATCCAACTTGAACATAAGGAAGTTCACAGTTCACATATTGCTGAAGTCTTGCTTGGAGAATTTTGAGGATTATTTTACTAGTGTGTGAGATGAGTGCAAGTGTCCTTAACTTTGCTTAATTGCTGAAGTATTATTACTTTGTCTTGCTTGACTGTTCTCCTTTCTTGCTGCATTTCCTCACTTCCCTAATTAAATTCACTCTTTGTCATTTGGGAAATGTCCAGAAGGCTAGTATTTTTCTATAGATGAGAGGCAGGAAAGGGCATGGGTTAGGGGGAGGTCTGTTCTAAGAAGGTCCCATAGGGCCCTGCTCAAGCTGAGGGTGGGGAATACAGTTTGAGAAGCATGATTGCAAACTGCCTGAGATGATCCTCTTCCTGCTCTCCATGTCGTGATGTCATACTGAGTGAATTCGTGATCCTCCCAGAAAATCGATGAAAAACCTCTCATTCCACAGACAATGGTTAAAAGATAAGTTATAAAATACAAGTGATCATGGTTACATGGTTGCAGCTTAAAACTCAACATTCAAAAAACTAAGATCAGGCATCTGGTCCCATCATTTCATGACAAATAGAAGAGGGAAAAGTGGAAACAGTGACATGTTTTATTTACTTGTGCTCTAAAACCACTGTGGATGGTGACTGCAGCCTTAAAATTAAAAGACACTTACTCCTTATAAGGAAAGCTATGATAAATCTAACCAGCATATTAAAAAATACAGGCATCACTCTGCCAACAAAGGTGTGTACAGTCAAAACTATAGTTTTTCCAGTAGTCCATGTACAAACATGAGAGTTGGACCATAAGGGAGACTGAGTGCTGAAGAATCGATGCTTTTGAATTGTGGTGCTGGAGAAGACTCTTGAGAGTCCTCTGGGCTTCAAGGAGATCCAACCAGTCAATCCTGAAGGAAATCATCCCTGAGTATTCGTTGGAGGGATTGATATTAAAACTGAAGCTCCAGTACTTTCGCTGCCCAATGCTAAGAGCTGACTCACTGGAAAAGACCCTGATGCTGGTAAAGAGTGAGGGCAGGAGGAGAAGGGGCAACAGAGGTTAAGACAGTTATTCAGCATCATCAATTCAATCAACATGAGTTTGAGCAAATTCTGGAAGATAGTGAAGGACACGGAGCCTGGTGTGCTGCAGTCCATGGAGTCGGCAAAGAATCAGACAAAACTCAGTGACTAAACAACAACTCCAAATGGTTGCAGTGCCACTTAGTGGCCTATCATACCACCATGAATATTATGAAAATACCTTGGAAAATATGTTAGAAGGTTAGGTGAGAAATAAAATTGTTTACACAGTACATCCTATCTTGTTTAACATATTTTTAATTTTTTAAAAAAGCATTGAAAAGAAATAGGCCAGATGATTCTTACTTTACTTTTTCTGCATTTGCCAAATACCTCTATTGAACATGCGTTACTCTCATAGCAATAACAGAAAAGACAGGAAGTGGGTCAGCAGAGAGCCAGGCCCAGAGTGTGGGCATGGTTGCACTCCTGACGGGCTGGGATTCTGAGTTCAGCCCCTCACACTTCCTGTTTCTCTGTAGATAAGGTGGGTAAACACTGGGATGAATTACAACACATTCTCAGACCTGTCTCCTTATCCATTCTCCTTTCCACGGTGAAGGTGCTTGAGGGTAGAAACCTAAATTCATTGCTGGGACCATGAGTAAAGGCAGGTTTACTCAGATATTAGGTATATCTTTAGAGTAGGCTTTGGGCATTTTCAAATTATTCTCGCTGAGGCATGGGAGATAATGTTCTTGGAAGGACAACAATCTAGAGGTAGGATCTTATTTCCCTGTCCGGGTAGCTTCCAGTCCACCAGGCACTAGAGGCTGGAAGCAAATTTCCCTGGTTCTCACCCTGTTTGAAACCAAATATATTTTAAGGATGCAAAAACCACAAAAATGGCTATAGGGTGTATTAATAAAGATACAGCACAGTCTGGGAGAGCACATCGAGAAACAGTTTATGTAAGTCAAAAGCTAGTCCGAAATACACTCCCAGAGAGCACTGTTGCTGTCCTGAATGAGCAGCGCAGTGAAGAGGTGATGTAAATTCCTACATACAACGTTTCCCTCCAGGCCTTTGTTTACATTTGGTCAATTATCTTTTCTTTTCTTTTCTACAGCAACCAGGTCCTAAGACCCTCCCCAACGTGTGTACACAAATTTTTGCTAAGATTGATCCCACCGCAGAAGCCTATGGGTACGTGGCCACACTTTTTATGGGATGGGCTGTGGCCGGCGCACTAAGCGCAGCCTAGAGAAGCTACCCCACATCTGAGGTCAGGGGCAGAAGCCGGGAGGACCCCATGCCCAAAGGGCAGCGGCCAAGAGGAGTTACTCCATGTCCAAGGTCAAGGGCAGCAGCCTAGAGTACCAGGCTGCAATGGCACAGGAACAGCTGAGAGGGAGCTACCCTGCGTCCGAGGTCAGGGGTGGCGGCCGGGAGGAGCAACCCCACGCCTGAGGCCAGGGTCGGCAGCCATGGCTGCGTGGGCACAGGAGGGCCTAGAGGAGCTATCCCACGATGAAGGTCAGGAAGGGTGCCGGTGAGGAGATACCCCTCGTCCAAGGTATGGAGCAGGCGTGAAGAGCTACCCCACCCCCAAGGTAAGAGAAACCCAAGTAAGATGGTAGGTGCTGCAAGAGGGCATCAGAGGGTAGACACACTGAAACCATACTCACAGAAAACTAGTCAACCCAATCACACTAGGACCACAGCCTTGTCTAACTCAATGAAACTAAGCCATGCCATGTGGAGCCACCCAGGATGGTGGAGAGGTCTGACAGGATGTGGTCAACTGGAGAAGGGAATGGCAAACCACTTCAGTATTCTTGCCTTGAGAACCCCATGAACAGTATGAAAAAGCAAAATGATAGGATACTGAAAGAGGTACTCCCCAGGTCAGTAGCTGCCCAATATGCTACTGGAGATCAGTGGAGAAATAATTCTAGAAAGAATGAAGGCATGGAGCCAAAGCAAAAACAATACCCAGCTGTGGATGTAACTGGTGATAGAAGCAAGGTCCGATGCTGTAAAGAGCAATAGTGCATAGGAACCTGGAATGTCAGGTCCATGAATCAAGGCAAATTGGAAGTGGTCAAACAAGAGATGGCAAGAGTGAATGTCGACATTCTAGGAATCAGCAGACTAAAATGGACTGGAATGGGTGAATTTAACTCAGATGACCATTATATCTACTACTGCGGGCAGGAATCCCGCAGAAGAAATGGAGTAGCCATCATGGTCAACAAAAGAGTCCCAAATGCAGTACTTGGATGCAATCTCAAAAATGACAGAATGATCTCTGTTCATCTCCAGGGCAAACCATTCAATATCACAGTAATCCAAGTCTATGCCCCAACCAGTAACGCTGAAGAAGCTGAAGTAGAACAGTTTTATGAATACCTACAAGACCTTTTAGAGCTAACACCTAAAAAAGATGTCCTTTTCATTATAGGGGACAGGAATGCAAAAGTAGGAAGTCAAGAAACACTTGGAGTAACAGGCAAATTTGGCCTTGGAATGCAGAATGAAGCAGGGCAAAGACTAATAGAGTTTTGCCAAGAAAATGCACTGATCATAGCAAACACTCTCTTCCAACAACACAAGAGAAGACTCTACACATGGACATCACCAGATGGTCAACACCGAAATCAGATTGATTATATTCTTTGCAGCCAAAGATGGAGAAGCTCTATAGAGTCAACAAAAACAAGACCAGGAGCTGACTGTGGCTCAGATCATGAACTCCTTATTACCAAATTCAGAATTAAATTGAAGAAAGCAGGGAAAACCACTAGACCATTCAGGTGTGACCTAAATCAAATCCCTTATGATTATACAGTGAAAGTGAGAAAGAGATTTAAGGGCCTAATGAACTATGGAATGAGGTTCATGACATTGTACAGGAGACAGGGATCAAGACCATCCCCATGGAAAAGAAATGCAAAAAAGCAAAATGCTGCCTGGGGCGGCCTTACAAATAGCTGTGAAAAGAAGAGAGGCAAAAAGCAAAGGAAGAAAGGAAAGATATAAGCATCTGAATGCAGAGTTCCAAACAATAGCAAGAAGAGATAAGAAAGCCTATAAGAAAGATATAGAGGAAAACAACTGAATGGGAAAGACTAGAGATCTCTTCAAGAAAATTAGAGACACCAAGGGAACATTTCATGCAAAGATGGGCTAGATAAAGGACAGAAATGGTCTGGTCCTAACAGAAGCAGAAGATATTAAGAAGAGGTGGCAAGAATACACAGAAGAACTGTACAAAAAAGATCTTCACGACCTGGATAATCACGATGGTGTAATCACTCATCTAGAGCCAGACATCCTGGATTGTGAAGTCAAGTGGGCCTTAGAAAGCATCACTACGAACAAAGCTAGTGGAGGTGATAGAATTCCAGTTGAGCTATTTGAAATCCTGAAAGACGATGCTGTGAAAGTGTTGCACTCAATATGCCCACAAATTTGGAAAACTCAACAGTGGCCACAAGACTGGAAAAGGTCAGTTTTCATTCCAATTCCAAAGAAAGGCAATGCAAAAGAATGCTCAAACTACCGCACAATTGCACTCATCTCACATGCTAGTAAAGTAATGCTCAAAATTCTCCAAGCATGGCTTCAGCAATACGTGAACCGTGAACTTCCTGATGTTCAAGCTGGTTTTAGAAAAGGCAGGGGAATCAGACGTCATTTGCCAACATCAGCTGAATCATGGAAAAAGCAAGAGAATTCCAGAAAAACATCCATTTCTGCTATATTGATTATGCCAAAGCCTTTGACTGTGTGGATCACAATAAACTGTGGAAAATTCTGAAAGAGATGGGAATACCAGACCACCTGACCTGCCTCTTGAGAAATCTGTATGCAGGTCAGGAAGCAACAGTTGGAACTGGACATGGAACAATAGACTAGTTCCAAATAGGGAAAGGAGTACGTCAAGGCTGTATATTGTTACCCTGCTTATTTAACTTATATGCAGAGTACATCATGAGAAACGCTGGACTGGAAGAAGTACAAGCCGGAATCAAGATTGCCAGGAGAAATATCAATAACCTCAGATATGCAGATGACACCACCCTTATGGCAGAAAGTGTAGAGGAACTAAAAATGCTCTTGATGAAAGTGAAAGAGGAGAGTGAAAAAGTTGGCTTAAAGCTCAACATTCAGAAAACGAAGATCATGGCATCTGGTCCCATCACTTCATGGGAAATAGATGGGGAAACACTAGAAACAGTATCAGACTTTATTTTTTTGGACTCCAAAGTCACTGCAGATGGTGACTGCAGTCATGAAATTAAAAGATGCTTACTCCTTGGAAGAAAAGTTATGACCAACATAGATAGCATATTCAAAAGCAGAGACATTACTTTGCTGACTAAGGTTCATCTAGTCAAGGCTATGGTTTTTCCAGTGGTCATGTATGGATGTGAGAGTTGGACTGTAAAGAAGGCTGAGCACCGAAGAATTGATGCTTTTGAACTGTGGTGTTGGAGAAGACTCTTGAGAGTCCCTTGGACTGCAAGGAGATCCAACCAGTCCATTCTGAAGGAGATCAGCCCTGGGATTTCTTTGGAAGGAATGATGCTAAAGCTGAAACTCCAGTACTTTGGCCACCTCATGTGAAGATCTGACTCATTGGAAAAGACTCTGATGCTGGGAGGGATTTGGGGCAGGAAGAGAAGGGGACAACCGAGGATGAGATGGCTGGATGGCATCACTGACTCGATAGAGGTGAGTCTGAGTGAACTCCGGGAGTTGGTGATGGACAGGGAGGCCTGGCGTGCTGCGATTCTTGAGGTCACAAAGAGTCGGACAGACTAAGCGACTGAACTGAACTGCCTGCCCCTTTGACTCCCAAGAAGCCTTCCTGGGCTTGTGCATTGGGGATGTTTTCCTTGACCTGGAGTTGTCGTCTTATCTCTTTACTTCAGCAGAGTTCAGCTTCTGCCACTAGGCTTGTCCTTGGAGTGCCTGGGTGAGGATAAAACTTCAATTTTACTCCACTTGATAAATATCAGTTGTCATGGGCCTATCTGTCTCCTACCTCAGTATGACACTGTTTATGTTGGTTTGCTCTTCCCAACTGCAGTGGCCATCCTTTCATAGAAGAAAACATTCCATGTCCAGATTTCAGGACCCCCAACCCCAAAGCATGGATAGAGGGCACTGCTGGTTGGAGTAAGAGCCTGGCTTGCAGTGGGGCATCAGATGAGGGCAACCCACAAAATCAAAGTGTGGAGTCCTGTCCTGTGGCTGCCATTAATCCAGATGCTGTGTCCAGCCACCATGTCCAGCCTTCCAGCAGCGAGAGCCCCTTGTACTCCGCCCTAGCTTGTTCTCCCTCCAGACCTCTTCTCTGTCTGTTCTCTATAAAGACACTCTCTCATCTCAACATTCTTGCTGGTTGGAGCACCAAGTCCTTACAACCCCTCAGGAAAACCTTCGGATTCTCTGAAGTCCTTCCCCAAATATTTAGTGCCTTTTTCTCACTTGATTGTAACTAGCATCCAGTCATGTGTCATCACTTCCTCGATGCCTGCCCATCCTGTAACTTTATGAGGCCACAGAGAGAGGAATCTCATCTGGTCCACACGAGGCCTGGCACAGAGGCGGTGGTCCACAAATGCTGCTGGCTGACTCGTGGACTGACTCCACCCTAATGTCAGGCCCTGACAAACATTCTGCAGGGGTGTGCTGCTCAGACCTTGGCTACAGAGTGTGTGTGAGTGTGTGATCTGAGCATGCCATACATGTGGAACAAGAGGCACTGTGAGTGTGTGTGCACTCCATCATTGCACTTGTTTGAGCATAAGACCAAGGCTTTCAAAACCAGCAACGGCTGACCCATGCTAATTCTGTTCACATTCTTCTAAGTTCAAATCTCTCTGTATTAAGAATATAGCCCAACCCTGTTCCTTGTGTTTTCTAAACTGTGAATGTATTCAAATGTAAATAAAAATTGACGTTTGGCTTTGAAAACGGCAGTGAGCTACCTGTCTAGCCTCTGAAAGTATCCATGATTGTCCTGACTGTTGTTCTCACTTGGTTCTGAAGAATCTACATTTCACAGCGTCTTTTTCTGAATTATTTACTGTCTCTGTAAACCTCTCAGACTAAATAAATACCCCCTTAATGGATCGATGCATCTGATCCAGTCCCTTTCAGGAGGTCAGGAGCCAGTGCCTTCTGTTTCCAGCTGTGTACTTTAATGTCATTGGACAAGCCTGCACTTGTGAAGCCCTGCATTTGGAATGTGGGAGGACCAGAGAAATAGAGCAGTGCCCAGCCTCAGAGAGCTTACAGTCTAGTTCAAGTCTAGAAACACTTCCTGCAACAGCAGGTGCCAAGCCTCGGGCTCTATTCTCTGGTGGGTATCCAGGGTGGTCCTGTCCTTCATCCAGAGTCCAACTGTGCAGCCTGGCAGGGGCATTTTGTGACTGAGATCTTTTGAAAAACAGGATTCTTCCCTCCTATACTACGTCAGACAGTGTGCTGCAATGTGGGCCTTCCTCAGCATCCACATTCATCTCCCTCCAAACGTTTTGGGGCTCCACCCAGTCCCCCTACATGTTTTATTGACAGGAAGCTTAACAATCATCTGCTCTAAACTGAGAGTCTCAGAAGACAGCCAATGTTCCATTAAACACCATTTCCTTATATTCCATTATTTGAATTTACCCTATTTTACTAACTAGCAAGACTCTTTAAAAACTGCTTGAGAGAAGCAACATTATTTTCTCTAATTTATTTATTTATTTTTTATTGACTTATAGAAAAAGCACAGGAACCAGAGTTCAAATTGCCATCATACTCTGGATCATTGAAAAAGCAAGAGAGTTCCAGAAAAACATCTATTTCTGCTTTATTGACTATACCAAAGCCTTTGACTGTGTGGATCACAATAAACTGTGGAAAATTCTGGAAGAGAGGGGAATATCAGACCACCTGACTTGCCTCTTGAGAAATCTGTATGCAGGTCAGGAAGCAACAGTTAGAATTGGACATGGAACAATAGACTGGCTCCAAATAGGAAAAGCGGTACGTCAAGGCTATATATTGTCACCTTACTTAACTTATATGCAGCGTACATCATGAGAAACAGTGGGCTAGATGAAGCACAAGGTGGAATCAAGATTGCCAGGAGAAATGTCAATAACCTCAGAATATGCAGAGGTATGGCAGACACCATCTTTATGGCAGAAAGCAAAGAGGAACTGGAGAGCCTCTTGATGAAAGTGAAAGAGGAGAGTGAAAAAGTTGGCTTAAAATTCAACATTCAGAAAACAAAGATCATGGCATCTGGTCCCATCACTTCATGGTCAATAGATGGAGAAACAGTGGAAATAATGGAAGACTCTATTGTAGGGGCCTCGCCTCCAAAATCACTGCAGATGGTGACTGCAGCCATGAAATTAAAAGATACTTACTCCTTGGGAGAAAAGTTATAACCAACCTAGAGAGCATATTAAAAAGCAGAGATGTTACTTTGTTGACAAAGGTCCATATAGTCAAGGCTATGGTTTTCCCAGTAGTCATGTATGGATGTCAGAGTTGGACTATAAAGAAAGCATATGCCAAAGAATTGATGCTTTTGAACTATGGTGTTGGAGAAGACTCTTGAGAGTCCCTTGGACTGCAAGGAGATCCAACCCGTCAATCCTAAAGGAAATCAGTCCTGAATATGCACTGGAAGGATTGATGCTGAAGCTGAAACCCCAATATTTTGTCCACCTGATGCAAAGAGCTGATCATTTGAAAAGACCTTGATGCTGGGAAAGATTGAAGGCGGGAGAAAAAGGGGACGACAGAGTATGAGATGGTTGAATGGTATCACTGACTCAGTGGACATGAGTTTGAGTAAACTCCAGGAGTTGGTGATGGATAGGGAGGCCTGGCATGCTGAAGTCCACAGGGTTGCAAAGAGTTGCACATGACTGAGCGACTGAAATGAACTGAACTGAACTGATAGTTTGAATTAGTATTGTGATAATTACTGCTATAGAGCAAAGTGCTTCAGTTATACATACATATATATATATATATACCTTTTCTATATGTATTCTTTTCCACACAATAGGATATTGAATATAGTACAAAAAACTGTGTGCAATAATATATATTTTTTGTTTATTTTTTAATTGAAGGATACCTGCTTTATGGAATTTCGTTGTTTTCTGTCAAACCTCAACATGGATCAACCGTAGGTATACATATATGCCCTCCCTTTTGAACTCCCCTCCCATCTCCCTCCTCATCCCATCCCTCTAGGTTGATACAGAGCCCCATTTGAGTTTCCTGAGACATACAGCAAGTTCCCATGACTGTCTATTTTACATATGGCAATGTAAGTTTCCATCTTACTCTCTCCATATATCTGACCCTCTCCTCCCCTCTCCCCATGTCCATAAGTCTATTCTCTATGTCTGTTTCTCCACTGATGCCCTACAAATAAATTTTTCAGTACCATTTTTCTAGATTCTGTATATATCCGTTCAGTTCAGTGCAGTGCAGTTCATTTCAGTCACTCAGTCATGTCAGACTACTTGCAACTCCATGAATCACAGCATGCCAGGCCTCCCTGTCCATCATCAACTCCCGGAGTTCATTCAAACTCATGTCCATCGAGTCAGTGATGCCATCCAGCCATCTCATCCTCGGTCGTCCCCTTCTCTTCCTGCCCCAAATCCCTCCCAGCATCAGAGTCTTTTCCAATGAGTCAACTCTTCGCATGAGGTGGCCAAAGTACTGGAGTTTCAGCTTTAGCATCATTCCTTCCAAAGAAATCCCAGGGCTGATCTCCTTCAGAATGGACTGGTTGGATCTCCTTGCAGTCCAAGGGGCTCTCAAGAGTCTTCTCCAACACACAGTTCAAAAGCATCAATTCTTCGGTGCTCAGCTTTCTTCACAGTCCAACTGCCACATCCATACATGACCACTGGAAAAACCATAGCTTTGACTAGATGGGCCTTTGTTGGCAAAGTAATGTCTCTGCTTTTCAATATGCTATCTAGGTTGCATTAGTATATGATATTTATCTTTCTCTTTCTGACTTACTTCACTCTGTATAATAGGCTCTAGGTTCATCCACCTCATTAGAACTGACTCAAATGCATTCCTTTTTATGGCTGAGTAATATTGCATTGTGTATATGTACCACAACTTCTTTATCCATTCATCTATCGATGGGCATCTAGGTTGCTTCCATGTTCTAGCTATTGTAAACAATGCTGCAATGAACAGCGGGGTGCATGTGTGTTTTTTAATTTTGCTTTCCTCAGAGTATATGCCTAGGAGTGGGATTGCTGGGTCATATGGTGGTTTTATTCCTAGTTTTTTAAGGAGTCTCCACACTGTTTTCCTTAGTGGCTGTATCAATTTACATTCTCACCAAAAGCGCAACAGTTCCCTTTTCTCCACACCCTCTCCAGCATCTATTATTTGTAGACTTTTTGATGAGGGCCATTCTGACTGGTGTGAGGTGATACCTCATTGTAGTTTTGATATGCATTTCTCTAATAAGTTATGAGCAACCTAGATAGCATATTCAAAAGCAGAGACATTACTTTGCCAACTAAGGTCCGTCTAGTCAAGGCTATGGTTTTTCCAGTGGTCATGTATGGATGTGAGAGTTGGACTGTGAAGAAGGCTGAGCACCAAAGAATTGATGCTTTTGAATTGTGTTGTTGGAGAAGACTCTTGACAGTCCCTTTGACTGCAAGGAGATCCAACCAGTCCATTCTGAAGGAGATCAGCCCTGAGATTTATTTGGAAGGAATGATGCTAAAGCTGAAACTCCAGTACTTTGGACACCTCATGCGAAGAGTTGACTCATTGGAAAAGACTCTGATGTTGGGAGGGATTGAGGGCAGGAGGAGAAGGGGACGACCGAGGATGAGATGGCTGGATGGCATCACTGAGTTGATGGACATGAGTCTGAGTGAACTCTGGGAGTTGGTGATGGACAGGGGGCCCAGCGTGCTGAGATTCATGGGGTTGTAAAGAGTCGGACACGACTGAGCGACTGAACTGAACTGAATAATGAGCGATGTTGAGCATCTTTTCATGTGTTTGTTAGCCATCTATAAGTCTTCTTTGGAGAAACGCCTGTTTAGGTCTTTTTCCCACTTTTTTATTGGGTTGTTTGTCTTTCTTGCATTGAGTTGTTTGAGCTGCTTGTATATTTTGGAAATTAATCCTTTGTCAGTTGTTTCATTTGCTATTATTGTCTCTCATTCTGAGGGTTGTATTTTCACCTTGCTTATAGTTTCCTTTGCTGTGCAAAGGCTTTTAAGTTTAATCGGGTCTCACTTGTTTACTTTTGTTTTTATTTCTATTACTCTAGGAGGTGGGTCATAGAGGATCTTGCTTTGATTTATGTCATAGAGTGTTCTGCCTATGTTTTCCTCTAAGAGTTTTGTAGCTTCTGGTCTTACATTTAGGTCTTTAATCCATTTTGAGTTTATCTTTGCGTATGGTGTTAGGAAGAGCTCTAATTTCATTCTTTTACATGTAGCTGTCCAGTTTTCCAAGCACCACTTACTGAAGAGGCTGTCTTTGCCCCATTATATATTCTTGCCTCCTTTGTCAAAAATAAGGTATCCATGGGTACATTGGATTATTTCTGGACTTTTTATCTTGTTCCATTGGTTTATATTTCTGTTTTTGTGCCTGTACCATACTGTGTTAATGACCGTAGCTTTGGAGTATAATCTGAACTCAGGAAGGTTGATTCCTCCAGCTCCATTATTCTTTCTCAAGTCTGCTTTGGTTATTCAGGGTCATTTGTGTTTCTATATGAATTTTGAAATTTTTTGTTCTAGTTCTGTGGAAAATGCCATTGATAATTTGATAGTGATTGTATTGAATATGTAGATTGCATTTGGTAATATAGCCATTTTAACAATATCGATTCTTCCTACACAGGAATATGGAATATCTCTCCGTCTGTTTATGTTGTCTTTTATTTCTTTCATTAGTGTCATAATTTTCTGTGTACAGCTCTTTCGTCTCCTTAGATAAGTTTATGCCTATATATTTAATTCTTTTTGTTGCAATGGTTAATGGGATTGATTCCTTAATTTCTCTTTCTGATTTTTCATTGTTAGTATATAGAAATGCAAGTGATTTCTGTATATTGATTTTGTATCCTGCAACTTTGTTAAATTCACTGATTAGCTCTAGTAATTTTCTTGTAGTATCTTTAGGATTCCCTAAAGATATCATTCCCTAAAGTATCATGTCATCTGCAAACAGTGAGAGCTTTATTTCTTCTTTTTCAATCTGGATTCTTTTTATTTCTTTTACATCTCTAATTGCTATAGTTAAGACTTCCAAAACTATGATGAATAATAGTGGTGAAAGTGGACACCCGTGTCTTGTTCCTGATCTTAGGGAGAACGCTTTCAGTTTTTCACCATTTAGAATAAGCTTTGCTGTAGGCTTATCATATATGGCCTTTACTATGTTTAGGTAGTTTCCTTCTATGCCCATTTTTTGAAAAGTTTTCATCATACATAGGTGCTGAATTCTGTCAAAGGCTTTCTCTGCATCTATTGAGATTATCATATGGTTTTTAATCTTTCAATGTGTTAATCTGTTGTATCACATTGATTAATTTACATATATTGAAGAATCCTTGCATTCCTGGAATAAACCCAAATTGATCATGGCATATGAGCTTTTTAATGTTGTTGAATTCGGTTTGCTAAAATTGTATTGAGGATTTTTGAACCTATATTCATCAGTGATATTGGCTTGTAATTTTCTCTTTTGTGTTGTCTTTGTCTGGTTTTGGTTTCAGGGTGGTTATTATTTCATAGAATGAGTTTGGATGTGTTCCTTCCTCTGTAATCTTTTTTGGAAGAGTTTTAGAAGGATAGGCATTAGCTCTTCTCTAAATGTTTGACAGAAATCTCCTGTGAAGCCATCTAGTCCTGGGCTTTTGTTTTTTGGGAGATTTTTGTTCACAGCTTCAATTTTTGTGCTTGTAATTAGGTTATTCATAATTTCTGTTTCTTCCTGGTTCAGCCTTGGAAGATTGAACATTTCTAAGAATCCGTCTTTTTCTTCCAGATTATCCACTTTATTGCTGTATAGTTGTTCATAATAGTCTCTTATAATTCTTGTATTTCTGCACTGTCTGTTGTAACCTCTCCTTTTTCAATTCTAATTTTGTTGATTTGATTCTCTCTTTTTGCTTGATGAGTCTGGCTAAAGGTTTGTCAATTTTGTTTATCTTCTCAAAGAACCAGCTTTTAGTTTTATTACTCTTTACTATTGTTTCTTTCTTTTCTTTGTCATATATTTCTGCTCTGATCTTTATGATTTCTTTCCTTCTGCTAATTTTTGGGGTTTTTTGTTCTTTTTCCAATTGTTTTAGGTGTAAAGTTAGGTTGCCTATTTGAAGGTTTTTTTGTTTCTTTAAATTTTTTTTGCATCTTTTATTTTATTTTTATATAAATTTATTTATTTTAATTGGAAATTAATTACTTTACAATATTGTATTGGTTTTGCCATATATCAACAATTATCCACCACAGGTATACACGTGTTCCCCATCCTGAATACCCCTCCCACTGCCCTCCCGATACCATCCCTCTGGATTGTCCAAGTGCACCAGCCCCAAGCATCCAGTATCATGCATAGAACCTGGGCTGGTGACTCGTTTCATATGTGATATTATACAGGTTTCAATGCCATACTCCCAAATTATCCCACCCTCTCCTTCTCCCACAGAGTCCAGAAGAGTGTTCTATACATGTGTCTCTTTTGATGTCTCGCATGCAGGGTTGTCGTTACCATCTTTCTAAATTCCATATATATGTGTTCAGTTCAGTTCAGTCGCTCAGTCATGTCAGACTCCTTGCGACCCCATGAATTGCAGCACACCAGGCCTCCATGCCCATCACCAACTCCTGGAGTTCACTCAGACTCATGTCCATCAAGTCAGTGATGCCATCCAGCCATCTCATCCTCTGTCGTCCCCTTCTCCTCCTGCCCCAAATCCCTCCCAGCATCAGAGTCTTTTCCAATGAGTCAACTCTTCACATGAGGTGGCCAAAGAACTGGAGTTTCAGCTTTAGCATCATTCCTTCCAAGGAAATCCCAGGGTTGATCTCCTTCAGAATGGACTGGTTGGATCTCCCTGCAGTCCAAGGGACTCTCTAGAGTCTTCTCCAACACCACAGTTCAAAAGCATCAATTCTACGGTGCTCAGCCTTCTCTACAGTCCAATTCTCACATCCATACATGACCACTGGAAAAACCATAGCCTTGACTAGACGAACCTTAGTCGGCAAAGTATTGTCTCTGCTTTTGAATATGCTAGCTAGGTTGGTCATAACTTTTCTTCCAAGGAGTAAGCATCTTTTAATTTCATGGCTGCAATCACCATCTGCAGTGATTTTGGAGCCCCAAAAAACAAAGTCTGACACTGTTTCCCAATCTATTTCCCATGAAGTGATGGGACTGGATGCCATGATCTTCGTTTTCTGAATGTTGAGCTTTAAGCCAACTTTTTCACTCTCCACTTTCACTTTCATCAAGAAGCTTTTTAGTTCCTCTTCACTTTCTGCCATAAGGGTGGTGTCATCTGCATATCTGAGGTTATTGATATTTCTCCCAGCAATCTTGATTCCAGCTTGTGTTTCTTCCAGTCCAGCGTTTCTCATGATGTATTCTGCATATAAGTTAAATAAGGAGGGTGACAATATACAGCTTTGATGCACTCCTTTTCCTATTTGGAACCAGTCTGTTGTTCCATGTCCAGTTCCAACTGTTGCTTCCTGACCTGCATACAGATTTCTCAAGAGGCAGGTCAGGTGGTCTGATATTCTCATCTCTCTCAGAATTTTCCACAGTTTATTGTGATCCACACAGTCAAAGGCTTTGGCATAGTCCATAAAGCAGAAATAGATGTTTTTCTGGAACTCTGTTGCTTTTTCCATGATCCAGCAGATGTTGGCAATTTGATCTCTGGTTCCTCTGCCTTTTCTAAAACCAGCTTGAACATCAGGAAGTTCACGGTTCACATATTGTTGAAGCCTGGCTTGGAGAATTTTGAGCATTACTTTACTAGCGTGTGAGATGAGTGCAGTTGTTCGGTATACTGTATTGGTGTTTTTCTTTCTGCCTACTTCACTCTGTATAATAGGTTCCAGTTTCATCCACCTCATTAGAACCGATTCAAATGTATTCTTTTTAATGGCTGAGTAATATTCCATTGTGTATATGCACCACAGCTTTCTTATCCATTCGTCTGCTGGTGGACATCTAGGTTGCTTCCATGTCCTGGCTATTATAAACACTGCTGCAATTAACATTGGGGTACATATGTCTCTTTCAATTCCGGTTTCCTTGATGTGTATGCCCAGCAGTGGGATTGGATATTCCCAGTTTTTTAAGGAATCTCCACACTGTTCTCCATTACAAAAATTTAGAGAAGAGCTAACACCTATCCTACTCAAACTCTTCCAGAAAATTGCAGAGGAAGGTAAACTTCCAAACTCATTCTATGAAGCTACAATCACCCTAATACCAAACCTGACAAAGATGCCACACAAAAAAAGAAAACTATAGGCCTATATCACTGATGAACATAGATGCAAAAATCCTTAACAAAATTTTTGCAATCAGAATCCAACAACACATTAAAAAGATCATACACCATGACCAAGTGGGCTTTATTCCAGGGATGCAAGGATTCTTCAATATCTGCAAATCCATCAATGTAATACACCACATTAACAAACTGAAAAATAAAAACCATATGACTATCTCAATAGATGCAGAGAAAGCCTTTGACAAAATTCAACATTCATTTATGATAAAAACTCTCCAGAAAGCAGGAATAAGAAGGAACATACCTCAACATAATAAAAGCTATATATGACAAACCCACAGCAAACATTATCCTCAATGGTGAAAAATTGAAAGCATTTCCCCTAGAGTCAAGAACGATACAAGGGTGACCATTTTCTGATTTCTTGAATTAGGATTGTATTGCTATAAACTTCGCTCTTAGAACTTCTTTTGCTGCGTCCCATAGGTTTTGCATTGTCGTGTTTTCATTGTCATTTGTTTCTAGAAATTTTTTTATTTCCCTTTTGATTTCTTTGGTAATCTGTTGGCTATTTAGAAACATATTGTTTAATCTCCATGTGTTTGCTTTTTTACACTTTTTTTCTTGCAGTTGATATCTAGTCTCATAGCATTGTAGTCAGAAAAGATGCCTGATATGATTTCAATTTTCTTAAATTTACTGAGGCTTGATTTGTGACCCAAGATTATGGTCTATCCTGGAGAATGTTACATGAGCACTTGGGAAGAAGGTGTATTCTTCTGAATTTGGATGGAATGTCTGAAGATATCAATGAGATCCATCTCATTTAATGTTTCATTTAAGCCTTGTGTTTCCTTATTAATTTTCTATTTTGATGATCTGTCCATTGATATGAGTGGAATGTTAAAGCCTTCTACTAATATTGTGTTACTGTCAATTTCTCCCTTTATGTCTATTAGTGCTTGTCTTATGTATTGAGGTGCTCCTATGTTGGGTACATAGATATTTACAATTGTTATGTCTTCCTCTTGGAATGATCTCTTAATCATTATGTAGTGTCCTTTCTTATCTCTTTTAACAGTCTTTATTTTAAAGTCTACTTTATCTGATATGAGGATTGCTACTCTTTTCCACCCTCTTGTTTTCAGTCTATGTGTCTTGAGGTCTGAAGTGGGTTTCTTGTAGACAGTGTTTATATGAGTCTTGCCTTTGTATCCATTCAGCCAGACTGTGTCTTTTGGTTGGAGCATTTTTAATCCATTTACATTTAAAGTAATTATTGATATATGTGTTCCTATTGCCATTTTTTAATTGTTTAGGGTATTATTTTGTAGATCTTTTTCTTCTCTTGTGTTTCTTGACTATCAGTTCAGTTCAATCACTCAGTCATGTCCAACTCTTGGCCACCTCATGAATCACAGCACACCAGGCCTCCCTGTCCATCACCAACTCCTGGAGTTCATTCAAACTCATGTCCATCCAATCAGTGATGCCATCCAGACATTTCATCCTCTGTCATCCCCTTCTCCTCCTGCCCCCAATCCCTCCCAGCATCAGGGTCTTTTCCAATGAGTCAACGCTTTGCATGAGGTGGCCAAAGTACTGGAGTTTCAGCTTTAGCATCACTCCTTCCAAAGGACACCCAGGACTGATCTCCTTTAAAATGGACTGGTTAGATCTCCTTGCAGTCCAAGGGACTCTCAAGAGTCTTCTCCAACACCACAGTTCAAAAGCATCAATTCTTCGACGCTCACCTTTCTTCACCATTCAAATCTCACTTCCATACATAACTACTAGAAAAACCATAGCCTTGACTAGATGGACCTTTGTTGGCAAAGTAATATCTCTGCTTTTCAATATACTATCTAGGTTGGTTACTGGGGACCAGCCCTAGCTGGATCCAGGGTATCCGAAGTGTGGATGGCGTTGGCGATGAGAGATTTATTTATTTAGAGATATAGAAGGAGATAAGGATTTATTTAAAGATATAGAGAGAGATAAGGAAAGAATGTTGCAGTTAAGAAAATAGAGGAGAGAAAGAGGCTGATATTCCTTGATTTACACAGAAAGCCAATAAAGTCCCAAGACAAGGGACCTACACCGTTCACGTAGGCCACAGGCACCCACTTGAACAGCGGAGGGTGCCCCGCCTTGGGCACCCTCTCACGTGGGTCTTAGAAGCCTGGGCAGAGAAGTGAACATAGCGAGCCCCTGCGCTCCAAGGGATCAGCCTGAAAAAGAGAGTAAGAGAGAGAAAGAAAGAAAAAGAGAATTGACACGGAGGAGCCAAGCCCAAAACTTTATTTTTCCAGGGAGCTTATATACCTTAAGCTGTACATAGAGAATAACGGAAAATACAAAGTCATGCAGGGTCAGCAGCTCTGACCCTTATCGAGACCAGGCTTTCTCTCTGCATAACTATCTGTATACACAGGTCTTAGGTGATTTACATCATCTTCTGGCCAGGAGGCCTATTAGCATTTTATGACCCTTTTCTGATAAGGGTCCGTCAACCAGAAAACTTATTTGCCCTAAAAGTGTTGTTCTTTCCAAGGTCTGGTGCCACTCTCAGAAAGCACTAAATAAAGTTACATTCCTACATGGCAAGGATACAACGATTTATAACAAAGAATGAGGAATACAGTGATTTATAACAGAGAAAAGTCATTAACTCAAAAGTCTAGTATTGCTAACATCAAAACTACTATATTTCTTTTTCTACATTCCAATAACATTGAATAATACACTCCCATGTGCCTGAATATATAGAGGCCTGGTGGCAATCATTAACTCAACAATGAAACCCTTCACCAATATAATTCTTAGCTCTTTAAAAGGCTCTATATCTTTGAGATGTTTTAAGCCTCCCGTGCCTCTCATAGTTGGGAGACTGTAAACAATCACATGCATAGTTTTAAAAGTCCCGGGAAACCTGTCAGGCAAGTTAGAGAGCCATCAGAGGGGTTTGAGCTGAGACACACCTTTTATATGCAGGAGACTGTTAACTGGAGCTCTAAGTTAATTTTCCAGAGAAAGGTGGTCGGGGATAGCCCCTGTTAATGTCAGAAGAGTGTAGTATAGCAGACAGTAAACAGACAGATTTTGGTTTCAGGGTAGATGCTCGGGCAGAGGACCGCTGGAGACCTGACTTGCCTTTGCCTGTCAGGCCTCTTCCTCATGACTTTTGTCATGGGTGGAATCTCCCGTGCTGGCTCCCGGCAGTTGGTCATAACTTTCCCTCAAAGGAGTAAGCATCTTTTAATTTCATGGCTGCAATCACCATCTGCAGTGATTTTGGAGCCCAAAAAAATAAAGTCTGACACTGTTTCCACTGGTTCCCCATCTATTTGCCATGAAGGCATGGGACCAGATGCCATAATCTTTGTTTTCTGAATGTTGAGCTTTAAGCCAACCTTTTCAGTCTCCTCTTTCACTTTCATCAAGAGGCTTTTTAGTTCCTCTTCACTTTCTGCCATAAGGGTGGTGTCATTTGCATATCTCAGGTTATTGGTATTTCTCCCGGCAATCTTGATTCCAGCTTGTGCTTCTTCCAGTCCAGCGTTTCTCATGATGTACTCTGCATAGAAGTTAAATAAGCAGGGTGACAATATACAGCCTTGGCGTACTCCTTTCCCTATTTGGAACCAGTCTATTGTTCCATGTCCAGCTCTAACTGTTGCTTCCTGACCTGCATAGAGGTTTCTCAAGAAGCAGGTCAGGTGGTCTGCTATTCCCATCTCTTTCAGAATTTTCCACAGTTGATTGTGATCCACACAGTCAAAGGCTTTGGCATAGTCCATAAAGCAGAAATAGATGTTTTTCTGGAACTCTCTTGCTTTTTCCATGATCCAGTAGTTGTTGGCAATTTGATGTCTGGTTCCTCTGCCTTTTCTAAAACCAGTTTGAACGTCTGGAAGTTCATGGTTCACGTATTGCTGAAGCCTGGCTTGGAGAATTTTGAGCATTACTTTACTAGTGTGTGAGATGAGTGCAATTGCGTGGTAGTTTGAACACTCTTTGGCATAGAGCTCAACTGGCGGCTCAGAGGTTAAAGCGTCTGCCTGCAATGCAGGAAACCTGGGTTCGATCCTGGGTCAGGAAGATCCCCTGGGGAAGGAAATGGCAACCCACTCCAGTATTCTTGCCTGGAGAATCCCATGAACAGAGAAGCCTGGTGGGCTACAGTCCACAGGGTCACAAAGAGTCGGACACAACTGAGCAACTTAACTTTATTTTCACTAACTTTCTTTGGGATTGGAACCAAAACTGACCTTTTCCAGTCCTGTGGCCACAGCTGAGTTTTCCAAATTTGCTGGCATATTGAGTGCAGCACTTTCACAGCATCATCTTTAAGTCCCTTTAACATTTGCTGTAAACCTGGTTTGTTGGTATTGTATTCTCTTAACTTTTGCTTGTCTGAAAAGCTTTTTATTTTTCCATCAATTTTGGATGAGATCCTTGCCAAGTAGAATAATCTTGGTTGTAGATTTTTCCCTTTCAATACTTTTAATATATCCTGCCGTTCCCTCTGACCTGCAGAGTTTCTGCTAAAAGATCAGCTGTTAAACGTGTGGAGTTTCCCTTATATGTTACTTGTTGCTTTCCCCTTGCTGTTTTTAATATTCTTTCTTTGTGTTTCATCTTTGTTAGTTTGATTAGTATGTCTCTTGGCATGTTTATCCTTGGGTTTATCCTGTATGGAACTCTTTGAGCCTCTTGAACTTGAATGACTATTTCCTTTTAATGTTGGGGAAATTTTTAACTATACTCTCATCAAAATATTATCATAGTCTTTCTTTTTCTCGTTATCTTCTGGGACCCCCTATAACTCATATGTTGGTGTTGTTTATATTGTCCAGAGGTCTCCGAAACTATCCTCAGTTCTTTTCATTCTTTTTACTTCATTCTGTTCTTCAGAACTTATTTCTACCATTTTA
The DNA here is from genome assembly GCF_023091745.1 of Budorcas taxicolor. Classification (NCBI taxonomy): domain Eukaryota; kingdom Metazoa; phylum Chordata; class Mammalia; order Artiodactyla; family Bovidae; genus Budorcas; species Budorcas taxicolor. Next base: position 5,442,171 of record NC_068930.1, on the reverse strand, counting down.
ATCCTCCAGCTCACTGACTCATTCTTCTGCTTCAGATATTCTGCTGTTGATCCCTTCTAGAGTATTTTTAAATTCAGTAATTTTGTTGTTTGTATGTTTCTTGTTTAATTCTTCTAGATCTTTGTCAATTAATTCTTCCATTTTCTCTATTCTGCTTTCAAGGTTTTTGATCATCTTTACTATCATTATTATTAATTCTTTTTCAGGTAGTTTGCTTACTTCCTTTTCATTTATTTAAGCTTCTATGTTTCTAGCTTGCTCCTTCATTTGTGCAGTATTTCTCTGCCTTTTCATTATTTTTTTTAAACTTATTGTGTTTGAAGTCTCTTTTTCCCAGGCTTCAAGTTTGAATTCTTTCTTCGTTTTGGCTTCTGCCTTCCTAATGTTGGTGCAATGATGGTTTGTGTCAGCTTCATATAGGGTGAGAATTTGCTGAGTTTTTGTTTTGTTTTGTTTTGTTTTGTTTTTGCTTTTCCTCTGATGGGCAAGACTGAGTGAGGTGGCAATCCTGTCTGCTGATGATTGGGTTTGTATTTTTGTTTCGTTTGTTGTTTGGATGAGGCATCCTACACAGGGTGTGATGATGCCAGGTCTTGTATCCAGGTGGTTTGCTTTATGGGAGTTCTCACTATTTGATACTCCCTAGGGTTCAAGTTGGAGAAGGAAATGGCAACTCACTCCAGTGTTCTTGCCTGGAGAATCCCAGAGATGGGGGAGCCTGGTGGGCTGCCATCTATGGGGTCGCACAGAGTTGGACACAACTGAAGCGACTTAGCAGTAGCAGCAGGGTTCAAATGGGCCTTAGGAAGCATCACTATGAACAAACCTAGTAGAGGTGATGGAATTCCAGTTGAGCTATTTCAAATCTTGAAAAGTGATGCTATGAAAGTGCTGCACTCAATATGCCAGCAAATTTGGAAAACTCAGGACTGGAAAAGGTCAGTTTTCATTCCAATCATAAAGAAAGGCAATGCCAAAGAATACTCAAACTACCGCACAATTGCATGCATCTCACACGCTAGTTAAGTACAGCTCAAAATTCTCCAAGCCAGGCTTCAGCAGTACATGAACCATGAACTTCCAGATGTTCAAGCTGGTTTTAGAAAAGGCAGAGGAACCAGACATCAAATTGCCAACAACTACTGGATCATGGAAAAAGCAAGAGAGTTCCAGAAAAACATCTATTTCTGCTTTATGGACTATGCCAAAGCCTTTGACTGTGTGGATCACCACAAACTGTGGAAAATTCTGAAAGAGATGAGAATAGCAGACCACCTGACCTGCCTCTTGAGAAATCTGTATGCAGGTCAGGAAGCAATAGTTAGAACTGGACATGGAACAACAGACTGGTTCCAAATAGGAAAAGGAGTATTTCAAGGCTGTATATTGTCACCCTGCTTATTTAACTTCTATGCAGAGTACATCATGAGAAACGCTGGACTGGAAGAAGTACAAGCTGGGATCAAGATTGCCGGGAGAAATACCAATAACCTCAGATATGCAGATGACACCACCCTTATGGCAGAAAGTGAAGAGGAACTAAAAAGCCTCTTGATGAAAGTGAAAGAGGAGAGTGGAAATGTTGGCTTAAAGCTCAACATTCAGAAAACGAATATCATGGCATCTGGTCCCATGCCTTCATGGCAAACAGATGGGGAAACAGTGGAGACAGTGTCAAACTTTATTTTGGGGGGCTCCAAAATCACTGCAGATGGTGATTGCAGCCATGAAATTAAAAGACGCTTACTCCTTGAAAGGCAAGTTATGATCAACCTAGATAGTATATCAAACAGCAGAGATATTACTTTGCCAACAAATGTCTGTCTAGTCAAGGCTACAGTAGTCATGTATGGAAGTGAGAGTTGGACGTTGAAGAAAGCTGAGCGCTGAAGAATTGATGCTTTTGAATTGTGGTGTTGGAGAAGACTCCTGAGAGTCCCTTGGACTGCAAGTAGATCCAACCAGTCCATCCTAAAGGAGATCAGTCCTGGGTGTTCATTGGAAGGACTGATGCTGAAGTTGAAACTTCAATACTTTGGCCACCTCATGTGAAGAGTTGACTCACTGGAAAAGACTCTGATGCTGGGAAGGATTGGGGGCAGGAGGAGAAGGGGACGACAGAGGATGAGATGGCTGGATGGCATCACTGACTGGATGAACATGAGTTTGAGTGAACTCCAGGAGTTGGTGATGGACAGGGAGGCCTGGCATGCTGTGATTCATGGGGTGGCAGTCGGACACGAGTGAGCGACTGAACTGAACTGAATTGAACTGATCTGAGGGTTAATTCTCTGGTAGCCCAGGGTCTTGGAGTCAGTACTCCCACTCCGAAGGCTCAGAACTTGATCTCTGGTCAGGAACAAAGATCTACATGTATTTTGGTGTTTGTTTGTTTGTTTATTTTTTTATGGCATTAAGTGAAATTAAAACAAATACCAAAAAATTAGAAACCAAAGGTGAATCCCAGACAAATGGCAGTTACAAAATCAGGCAAATAATAATTAAAATAATGGAATATGCACATATACATATACAACCATAAGCAAAATCAAAACAGTCCAACAAAAATAAAGTACAATAGGTTGACCAGGCAAGCAAAGAAAACCAAAAATTATATCTACCAGTTTAGAACAAAACTAACTAAAGCACAAACTGGAAAACAAAACTAAAGCAAGGTGCCAAGCGGGAAAAAGGCCATGAAAGCAAAATTAATGAATATGTTGAGAGGAATGGAAAGAAAGTAAGGAAAAAAAGCATAGATATGCAAAGTTATATAGAGGTATGGATTAAGAAGATTTATATATATTAAAGATTAACCGCAGGGGAAAAGGACAGTAGGTAAAGCAAACAAATTTATAAATGTAGAAAAAAAAAAACAAAATAGGCTTAAAAAATTTAAACTAAAATAAAATAAAAAAAGAAAGAGGAAATGAAAGAAAAAAAGGGGGGGAAGACTCCACAGAACTGCAACAGCCCAATATAGAGGCAGAGGTTTATGACAACCATAAAAAGTGTGAGTTAAAAACAAAAACTCAAAAGCTTAATTAGATTTCATGTTGCCAGTAAAATAGACAATTACAACAGGAGTGGTGGGGGAAAGGTAAAGCAAAAGAAAAAGAGAGGGGGGAATTCCAAAAGTAACTACAGAACAAGTCAAAACATAGAAAAAATATATGTTTTTCTTGAGTCACTGCTGTCAGGGTCCTTTCCTTCGCTGGGATTCATAGTCCACCTCACCTCCCTAGGGTGCCCTGAAACACTGCGCTGGTCTCTGGACCTGCTGTGGGGGTAGCTTATATTTTAATCTGGTCCTACTCCTGTGTGTTCTTGACTCCAATGTCCACAGCTATCAGAACTAGTGCATTTTCTTTTGTGGGAGCTCTCAGTGTCCTTTTATGTATTCCATAGACACACAGTCTGCCTAGTTGATCATGGGTTTAATCTGCAGCTTGTACAGCTGGTGGGAAGGTTTTGGGTCTTCTTCCTTAGCCATACTGCCCCTGGGTTTCAATTGTGGCTTTATTTCCACCTCTGCATATGGGTCATCCACTGGGATTTGCTCCTGAGGTTGCCCTGGAGGATTTGGGTTTGCCCCTGTGAAGGCCAGGTGTGGAGGTGGTTCAGCTGCTTGGGTCGCAGGGGTTCTGGAAGCACCAGGTACTCAGGGGAGCTGGTGGCTAAGGCAGCAGGAAATATAGAAGGGTATGGCAAGCAGTATTAGCCAATACACTTCAGTAGTCTTGCTTAGAGAAGCCCCCTGACAGAGAAGCATGGTGGCCACAGTCCATAGAGTCACAAAGAGTTGGACACAACTGAAGTGACACCGCATGCCTAGATGCAAGACTTTTTTTTTGTCTGTTGAAACTCTGCCTCAGTGAGGGTTGAGCATGAAAGTGGTGCAGCTGCTTGGATCACAGCAACACTGGCACCAAGTGTGCAGGGACACGGACTGCCTTAGCCACAGGAGGTGTGGCCCTACAATAGTCTCTGTTAGCTGATGATCAGAAGGCCTCTTTGGCTGGTTTTTCTCCATAGCTCCAACTGTTCAGGCACTTAGAGGGCTCCCTTGCCTGGGGTCCTTCTCTGTTGTTCGGTGCATCATGCACATAGAGGGGCACCCCGCTGACCGGGGTCCTACTCTGTAGTTCAGTGTGTCAGGTGTTTGATGGGCCAGTCTCTCTATCGTTCAGCTGCCAATGCTGTCATGTGGGGAGTCAGAGGCTATGGTCATGGCTCCACCCACTACGCGTGACTCAGCAGTATCTCCTTGCTTCCATGGCTGCCTGGCTTTCCTCCACAGGCATTTCCCACCACAACCTCCTCCCTCACATCCCTTTGGTCTGTCTCTCCACAGTCAACAGCAGCCCTCGCCCTGGGATTGCTCCACAATCCCTAAGCTCCAGCTCTCAGTCACTGTACCTTCTAGGGGACCTGCGTCCCTGTCCAGGGTACATATGGCTGCAGCAAGGACTGTCTGATTCTCATTCCATTTAAGCTGCCACAGATCAGCTGTTTTACTCTCAGCCTTAAATGTTTCTCCTCTGACTCAGACAATTGCCCCGATGTGGGGATCGGACGCCTGCTTTAGTTCCCCCACCTGCTGAGGGCAGGTCCAGTCTTACTAACACTCCTGGTTATCCCCCTATTTTCTTCATCCTACTGAGTTTCACACGGCTCCATATATTCTTGTCCCTCAGTCAGGACTCCTGTCCATTCTCAGCTAGTGTCATGCATGCACTTCTCCATCTGAAGGTGTATTTCTGATGTATCCACGGAGAGAGAAGTACTCCACATCCACCTACTTCTCTGTCATCTTATTCTTCTCAGGACCTAATATTTTTACTGAATTTCATTTCCATCAAATTTAACTAAGGTAGTTTTTATTATTCCCACTACAAAAATGAAGTTAAAAGTGATTGTTATAGAGTGAATGTTTGTGCCCCAAATTCATATACTGAAACCAAACACCCAATGTGATGTATTAGGAGGTAGGGCCTTTAGGAGATAATTATGTCATGAGGGTGGAGTACCCATGATAGAATTAATGCCCTGATGAGAAAAGAAACAGACCAGAGCCCTTTGTTTCTCCACCACATGAGGATACAGTGAAAAGGCAAACTGTCTGCAAGAAAGTCTTCATTGGGAACTGAATCAACCAACACTTTGATCCTGGACTTCCAGGCTCCAGAATGGTGAGAAATTAATGTTATTTAATGTTATTAATGTTATTTAAGCTACCCAGTCAATGGTATTCTGTTAAAGCAGCCTGAGCACACTAAGACATAATTAAATCAACATAAGCTCAGGCAGCTCTTGAGCCACAGAATTGGATTTGAACTCAGATAACTCAGATTCCAAGTCCCATATTTCCTTCCACATCATTCTCTTCCTTATGAAATTAGTAACAGGTTCATAATCTTTGTTTAATCAGCACTTTCTCAGTTCAGTTCAGTTCAGTCACTCAGTTGTGTCTGACTCTTTGGGATGCTATGGATTGCAGCACTTCAGGCTTCCCTGTCCATCACCCACTCCTGGAGCTTGCTCAAACTCATGTCCATCGAGTCAATGATGCCATCCAACCATCTCATCCTCTGTCATCCCCTTCTCTTCCTGCCTTCAATCTTTCCCAGCACCAGGGTCTTTTCCAATTAGTTCATTCTTCATATCTGGTGGCCAAAGTATTAGAGCTTCAGCTTCAGCATCAGTCCTTTCAACAAATTCCAGCACCCTCTAATTCCTGGCAAAAGTTGCTGGTTGCATTTATTGTCTGCTTGGACCCTGAGAGCAAACTTAAGCTAGGTTCCAGCCTATGGATGCAAGACTATCTTGAAGGAACTTGACAGCCTTCCAATATTTCCCCAGCAAGATGGTGATTATGGTCGCAACATCAGCTGGCAAAGGTAGTCTCATCAGACAATCCTATCTTGGTATTCCAGCACAGGGACAGACCCATAATATTAACTAAATTCACTAACTCTAAGAACACTCTTGAAACGAAATCATTGTTTTGCCTCTCATACTTCAGGAGACAGAACCAGAGATGCTTCAGACCACCACATCCTCAAACAAAGTCATCCCCGAGGCGGCTGTTTCTAGGAATGCTGCTACCTACAGTGAAACAAGAGATTTCCAATGTGCATTTGTGTTTTAAATTATAAACTCATCCAGAAGGGGGACCATTATGAAGACTTTTTCTTTTCTTTCTGTTAAAGGAACTCAACTGTGTTAAGTTTTCTCCATTTTCCCACTTTTTGTTTTACTTCCAGTCTGACACTACACAATATCCTGTACATTTTGCACAGTGTATTTATAAATAGGTGCACCAATCTTCTCCCCCATAATAGAAAACATGCAACTCTGAAAGACATCAAAACGTTTACACTATAAGCCAAACAAACACCAATTTTCATCCTGAACTCTCTCGGTCAATATCATACTTGGAAAATTGTAGTGCACATCTAATGGCTGGCCAAAGTCCTTCAGCAAAGTCCATTTCACAGTGCTTAGCTCCTAATTGAAATTTCACAGTACAATACTTAAGACACAACTCCAAATTACATCGCCATTTAAGCAAATGTGCTTTCCTAGCCATTTAACTGTATGTGATTTTCTCTTGGCTGTATGCTTCTTATGATTTGCTGTTGGTTTCCGTTGCAATTAAGTCCTTCAATATTTATTTGAGGATATTCTAGAACGTCCTATTCTCTGTGAACTGAATTCAATCTAATAGTGTATTTTAACAGCCTTGTCCAAATTGTACGTTTCTGGAAGGAAATAAAACATTTCCATTCTCAGAGGCGATACTAGTTCTTGGCTTTTCCTATCCCAGACTTTTCAAATGTTTACCCCTTATTGAGTTCTCTCCAGCCTGGTCCTAATATGAGATTGTTTAGGAACTAGATTCCATAGATAAACAATTAAAAACATATTTCATTTGAAAATGTAGAGATCTGTTAATAGGACAGATAGCAGTAATAATAATTCTTTTCTTTCTCCTTCTAGATGGGTTTTTAAAATGATTTATTTGTTATTCAGTTGCTCATGTGTGTCCAACTCTTTGTGACCCCAAGAACTGCAGCATGTCAGGCCTCCCTGTCCTTCCCATCTCCTGAAGTTTGCTCAAATTCATGTCCATTGAGTCAGTGATGCCATCCAATCATCTCATCCTCTGTCATCCCCTTCTCCTCCTGCCTTCAATCTTTCCCAGCATCAGGGAAAAAAATTTCTAAATGATATATATTTTTATATGTAAATTATATAAATAATATTTATTCATTTATATAATAATTTTGTATATTTATAATATAACATAAATATATAACACAATATATAAATTTATAATATGTTATATATTATATAAGTATGTGTATTTCAAATAAATGAAAAGTTAGAATAGTTTAACAGGCCCCTTATGTACCCATGTTCCAGCTTCAGCAATCATCAGTATTTTCTAATCTTGTTTCATTACACTCAACCACAAACTTGATTTGAGGTGCTCAATGTTAGTGTTTCTAAATCATGAATAAAAATATTTAGAATAATACTGAGCCCCAAACCCCACCAATGGGGCCTCCCAAGGCAGATAGTCATCTAATGACCATGACCCTGTGTCCATGACCCAGGGATAGCATCATCAAACAGCAGCACATGTTTGTTATCCTGGCTTCCAATTGCCCTCTACCTCTAATTTGTCTACAAGGATACCTGGAAATACTTTACAAAAAGCTAAGTCATAATTCCATCCACTTTGATAGTTGCTAATCTAGGAAATATTCTTATTTAAAAAACAAAACAAAACAAAACTCAGTTCACTGTGAACCTCAGTACATGATACTCAGTTTCTTTAGGTGCTTCTATTTTTCTCTTCTTCACTGAATTGGAATTAAAAAGTAGACTGCTTCCCTATTTCTGGTCAGCTTACTACCATAGATTGTGTCCCTCATTTTTCTGCACTTTTTGAAATATTTCCTCCTAGAGTTTCAGGTACATAAGTGACTTGCTCACATCTGTCTTTGCTGAGTCACTTATAAAATATACTTTCAAAAAATCAGTTTAAAATGGATAATATATCTAAATTTAAGTTGCAAAACTAAAAACTCCTTGAAAAGAACAAATAGTCTCTTCAATAAGTGGTATTGGAAAAACTGGACAGCTATATGGAAAAATACATGTAGAATACACCTTAACACTATACACAAAATAAACTCAAAATGGATTAAAACCCTAAATTTAAGGTTAGATACTATAAAACTCTTAGGGGGAAACATAGGCAGAACAATCTCTGATATAAATCACAACAAGACCTTTGTTTATCTCCACCTCCTAGAGTAATGGAAATAAAAGCAGAAGTAAACAAATGGGACCTAATTAAACTTGAAAGCTTTTGCACAGCAAAGGAAACCATAAACAAAATGAAAAGACCATGCTCAGAGTGGCAGAAAATATTTGCAAGATTAGCAACTGACAAAGGATTAATCTCCAAAGTACACAAACAACTCATTGCCGCTCAATATCAAAAAAAAAAAAAATCAAAAAATGAATATAAAATCTAAACAGACATTTCTCCAAAGAAGGCATACAGATGGTTAAAAAGCACATGAAAAGATGCTCAACATGACTAATTATTAGAGAAATGCAAATCAAAACTATAGTGAGGTATGACTTGATATCAGTCAGAAGGGCCATCACCAAAATTTCTGCAGACAATAAATGGTAGATAGGACATGGAGAAAAGGGAACCCTTTCTACACTGTTGGTGGGAATGTAAACTGGTACAACCACTATGGAGAGCAGTATGGAAGCTCTTTTAATAACTAAAAATAAAGCTAAAATATGATACAACAACCACACTCCTGGGGTATATTCAGGGAAAATTGTTTGAAAAGATATGTGTACCTCAAAATTCATTGCAGAACTATTTACAATAGCCAGCACATGAAAGCTACCTAAATGTCCATCAATAGTGGAATGGATAAAGGAGTTGTGATATATATACATATACATATATGTGTGTGTGTGTGTGTGTATAATGGAATATTACTGGCCATAAAAAAGAATGAAATAATACCATTTGTGGCAATATGAATGGACCTAGAGATTGTCATATTGAGTGAAGTTAAGTCAGACAGAAAAAGACAAATATCATATGATATCACTTATATGTGGACTGTAGAAAAAGACTGCCAATGAACTTACCTACAAAACAGAAATTGAGTTTCAGAGATAGAAAATAAACTTATAGCTATTGGAGGACAAGGGAGGAGGGATAAATTGGAAGGGATGGACATGCACACATTACTATATATAAAATAGATCACTAGTAAGAACCTACTGTATAGAACAGTACTCAATACTCTGTAATGGCCTATATGGTGACTAGTAAGAACCTACTGTATAGAACAGTACTCAATACTCTGTAATGGCCTATATGGTGACTAGTAAGAACCTACTGTATAGAACAGTACTCAATACTCTGTAATGGCCTATATGGTGAAAGAATCTAAATGAGTGGGTATGTGTAGAACAGTTTCACTTTGCTATGCACCTGAAATTAACACAACATTGTAAGTTATCTATATCCCAACAAAAATTAAAGGGAAAAAAAAAAGCTGCTTGAAGATAACATAGGAGAAAGTCCAGATTGTTACTGAACTCAGGTTCACCTGTTTATCACTCAAAAGCCAGTACTGATGAGACAAGTGTTGCTATGAAAGGAAAGATGGCTTTCTTTAGGAGCTGGCAACCAGGGAAGAAGGAGGACTCATGTCTCAAAGATCCAAATTCCCCACTGTTTATCAGTGGAGAAGAGCTCTTAAAGGAGAGTTTCAGGGGCATATAGGCAGAGGGATGGGTTATCACGTAGTTAACTTCTTCTGGTGGGAGTTTCAGTATCTACTAAACAGTTCAAAGGATATGGCTCAGAATATTATCTATAGCCCTTGAAAAGTGTTTAAAAGTCCTTGATTTTGTTTAATGGCTAAATTAGTATTACTTTGTCATCTATTTTCCCTTTGCTTCTTTTTTTCTCTCATTTCTCTTATTAAATTTCTACTTTGGCTAAATTTTTCCACAAACAAGAGACAGGCAGACAACTTGATGAGGGGAGGAGTTCTGTCCCAGGAAGGCCACATGGGGTCCTGTTGCTTTACAAGATGACCTTGGATTTGGTGGTGACTTTTTAGGTAAAATACCAAATGGAAAATCCATGAAAAAATAATTTGTCAGTTGAACTTTATTAAAATTAAAATCTACTGTTCTCTGAAAGGGGCTTCCTACGTGGCACTAGTGGTAAAGAACCCACCTGCTAATGCAAGAGACATAGAGATGCAGGTTTGATCCCAGGGTTGGAAAGATCCCCTGGAGAAAGGCATGGCAAGCAACTCTAGTAGTGTTGCCTAGAAAATCCCATGGACAGAGGAGCCTGGAAAGCTATGGTCCATAGGGTTGCAAAGAGTCAAGCAAAGACTGAAGTGAGTTAGCATGCATGCACACACTCATGCACTTTCTGAAAGATACTGAAAAGAGAATGAGAAGCCAAGCCACAGACTGGCTGAAAACATTTGCAAAAGACAACTGATAAAGGACTGTTATCCAAAATGTACTAAAACTCAACAGTAAGAAGAACAACGTGATTCTAAAATGGGCAAACAGCCCGGCGTGCTGCGGAGGAACGGCTCTTGGCCTGTGGTTGATTCAAGCTCCCCGCTGGTCGGGGCCTCCAGTGCTCTCCTCCTCGCTGAGCGGCTGCCTGGTGCCAAAGAAGACATGGCCCTCCGGATCACCAGGGACACGAAGATTAATGCTGAAAATAAGGTGAAGATCAGTGTGGCAGGGGCCAAGTGCATGCCTGTGGCCAGTGTTGCAACCTCTAAGCCCGGGCTGAGGCCCCGAACAGCTCTTGGAGACATCAGTAACAAAGTCAGTGAAAAACTGCAGGCCAAACTGCCTCTGAAAAAGGAAGCAAAAACTTTACCTGCTGGAAAAGTTACTGCTAAAAAAGTACCAAAATCTCTGGGAAAGGCTCCTGTACCTGTGCCGGAGCCCCAGCCGGAGCCAGAGCCGGAACCCGAGCCTGTTAAGGAAGAGAAACTTTTCCCCGAGCCTATTTTGGTCGATACTCCCTCTCCAAGCCCCATGGAAACATCTGGCTGTGTCCCTGCAGAAGAATATCTATGTCAGGCTTTCTCAGATGTAATTCTTGCAATGAGTGATGTGGATGCAGAAGACGGAGCAGATCCAAACCTTTGTAGCGAATATGTAAAAGATATCTATGCTTATCTAAGACAACTTGAGGAAGAGCAAGCAGTCAAACCAAAATACCTAATGGGTCGTGAAGTCACTGGAAACATGAGAGCCATCCTAATTGACTGGCTAGTGCAAGTTCAAACGAAATTCAGGTTACTGCAGGAGACCATGTACATGACTGTTTCCATAACTGATCGGTTCATGCAGGATAACTGTGTGCCCAAGAAGATGCTGCAGCTGGTTGGAGTCACTGCCATGTTTGTTGCAAGCAAATATGAGGAAATGTACCCTCCAGAAATCAGTGACTTTGCCTTTGTGACTGACAACACTTACACCAAGTTTCAAATCAGACACATGGAAATGAAGGTTCTAAGAGCTTTAAATTTTAGTCTGGGTCGCCCTCTACCCCTGCCTTTCCTTCGGAGAGCATCTAAGATTGGAGAGGTTGATGTTGAGCTACATACTCTGGCCAAATATTTGATGGAACTAACTATGCTGGGCTACGATATGGTGCATTTTCCTCTTCCTCAGATTGCAGTGGGAGCTTTTTGCTTAGCACTGAAAATTCTTGATAATGGTGAATGGACACCAACTCTACAGCACTACCTGTCATACACTGAAGAATCCCTTCTTGTTGTTATGCAACACCTGGCAAAGAATGTGGTCATGGCGAACCGTGGGCTTTCAAAGCACATGGCTATCAAGAACAAGTATGCCACATCTAAGCATGCTAAGATCAGCACTCTAGCACAGCTGAATTCTGCACTAGTTCAAAATTTAGCCAAGGCTGTGGCAAAGGTGTAACTTGTGAACTTTGGAATACTATCTGCAAATAAAATTGGCACCATGTGCCATCTGTACATATTATATGTTACATTTACATACTTTTAATAAAGTTGTAGTTGTTTTTTAAATAAATAAATAAAATGGGCAAACGATCTGAAGAGACACCAAAGATATCCAAATGGAAAATAAGCTGTTAAAATGAATTATGCCATTTGAAAATTGCAAATTAAAAAAGAAAATACTACATAGTCATTAAAATGGATAAAATACAAAACTGACAACATCAAATGTTGGCAAGGATATCGAGCAAGAACTGTCACTTGTTGGTAGAAATGCAGAATGGATTTGAAATAGAGTTTTGCAGTTTCTTACAAAAATAAACACATTCTTCCCATATGATTTGGCAATCATATCCCTTTGTATTACTCAAATGAGTTGAAACCTTATGTTCACACAAAAACTTGCTCATGAAAAACAATTTTATTCATAATTTCCAAAATTTTGAAGCAACAAAACCATGGAGGAAGCTTAAATGTGTATTATTAAGTGAAATAAACTGATATGAAAAGGCTACATATGATTCCACTATATGACCTTCTGAAAGAAGGCAAAACTATGGAGACAGTGAAAAGATCACTGGTTGTTAGGGTTTGGGGAGAGGGAAGGATGAATAGGGGATTCTTAGGGCAGTAAAAATAGTCTATGTACTGTAATGGTGGATAAATGCTATTGTTTGTCAAGACATATAGAATGTACAACATCAACTCTAAAGTAAACTATGGACTTGAGGGTGTTGAAACTGTAACAAATGTATCACTGTGGGGGTATATCAGTGATCCTGTTTGTGACACCAGCTGTCTTGCTGTTCATACTGTTTGCACTGTTTGCTGAACCCAGGGTAGGCAAGGTGCAAGCTAAAAGGCTGGAAGAAGACACAAGGAGCTGTAGGAACCGCAGACTTGTTTATCCTCTCCTGGCTGGCACATCAGCAATAACAGTTTCTCTCCTGGCTGACACAGCAGCCATGGCAGGAGCCACAACATAACCATAATGTAACCATACAGAGCCATAGCATAACCTCATATAACATAAGCACAATGCTGCCCTGCATAGCCCCGGTGCAGCAGCAGCCAGGGCTTCCGTGGTGAAGCTCATGCAGGGGTACTGCACAAAGTAACCTGTAAACAAGTGAGTACCTTGGGAAGTGCATGCACAGTGCTATAAGTCATCACAGCTGTTACATAACCATTATGTATAAGACATGGGGCAGGAGGGAGAGGCCATGGTGCAAGAAATTCTGACCAGGCCATCTTGGCTTATTTGGTCTTTTCCTGCGCAGGGGCAATGTTGATTGGCTGGGTGTTGTGTCTATGCATTGGGAAGGGGTAAATGGGAACTCTGTGTACTTTCCACTCAATTTTTCTGGGAAAATATAAGTGCTCTAATAAAAAGAACAGCTAATAGACTAGATGTGGTAGATGGAAATATTTAAAGACTTTTTTTCCTTGGTTGGGGGAGAGTGGATGCAGCATGTGGAGAACATAGCTCCCTGACCAGGGATCGAACCCATGTCTCCTGAAGTGGAAGATGAAGTATGAACCGCTAGACCACCAGGGTAGTCCTGCAGAAAACATTCTTAGTCATCCAGAATGTTTGCTACCTCCACATACTTCAAAAAGATTTTGTCAACCCCAGCCATCCTCCCTAAAGGAAGCAAGAGGTGAAAAAATACAATTTTCTTCTGTATGGCACATTTTTTGGTTTCTTAGGCTTGCTAGGTAAAATAAAGTGATGCTATAGTTGGCTATGACATGTAAGTATATAAGTACTTTTAATTTTATAGACTTTATTTTTTACAGAAGTTTTGGATATACAGAATTGAACAGATCATACAGAGAGCTCTCCTATATCCTTTACTATGGATGCAAAATTTCACATATTCTTAACATTTTGTATTAGTGTTATATATGTGTTACAAGTAATAAATCAGTGTCAATACATTGTTATTAACTAAAGCCCATAGTTTAAGAATGTGAAGGCGAAGTCAAGTGGGCCTTTGGAAGCATCACTAAGAACAATGAACAAAGCTAATGAAAGTGATGGAATTCCAGTTGAGCTATTTAAAATCCTAAAAGATGATGTTGTGAAAGTGCTGCACTTAATATGTCAGCAAATTTGGAAAACTCAGCAGCGGCCACAGGACTGGAAAAGGTCAGTTTTCATTCCAGCCCGAAAGAAAGGCTATGCCAAAGAGTGTTCAAACTACCACACAATGGCACTCATCTCACACACTAGTAAAGTAATGCTCAAAATTCTCCAAGAGAGGCTTCAACAGTACATGAACTGAGAACTAAAAGATGTTCAAGCTGAATTTAGGAAAGGTAGAGGAACCAGAGATGAAATTGCCAACATCCGTGGGATCACTGAAAAAGCAAAAGAGTTCCAGAAAAACATTTATTTCTGCTTTATTGACTATGCCAAAGCCTTTGACTGTGTGGATCACAACAAACTTGGAAAATTCTTCAAGAGATGGGAATACCAGATCACCTGACCTGCCTCCTGAAAAATCAGTATGCAGGGCAAGAAGCAACAATTAGAACTGGATATGGAACAACAGACTGGTTCCAAATTTGGAAAGGAGTACATCAATACTATGTATTGTCACCCTGTTTATTTAACTTCTTTGCAGAGTACATCAAGCAAAATGCTGGGCTGGATGAAGCACAAGCTGGAATTAAGACTGCAGGAAGAAATATCAGTAAACTCAGATATGCATACAACACCATCCTTATGGCAGAAAGTGAGGAGAAATTAAAGGGCCAATTGATGAAAATGAATGAGGAGAGTTAAAATGCTGGCTTAAAACTGAATATTCAAAAAACTAAGATCATGATGTCCAGTTCCATCACTTCATGGCAAATAGATGGGGAAACAATGGAAATAGTGACAGACTTTCTTTTCTTGGGCTCCAAAATCACTTCAGATGGTGACTGCAGCCATGAAGTTCAAAGATGTTTGCTCCTTGGAAGAAAAGCTGTGATCAACCTAGACAGCATATTAAAAAGCAGAGACATTACTTTGCCAACAAAGGTCCATCTAGTCAAAGCTATGGTTTTTGCAGTAGTCATGTATGGATGTGAAAGGTGGACCATAAAGAAAGCTGGACCATAAAGAAAGCTGAGCACTGAAGAACTGATGCTTTTGAACTGTGGTGTTGGAGAAGACTCTTGAGGGTCCCTTGGACTGCGAAGAGATCCAACCAGTCCATTCTAAAGGAGATTAGTCCTCGTTGTTCTTTGGAAGGAATGATGCTAAAGCTGAAACTCCAGTACTTTGGCCACCTCATGAGAAGAGTTGACTCATTGGAAAAGACTCTGATGCTGGGAGGGATTGGGGGCAGGAGGAAAAGGGGATGACAGAGGATGAGATGGCTGGATGGCATCACCGACTCGAAGGACATGAGTTTGAGTGAACTCCGGGAGGTGGTGATGGACAGGGAGGCCTGGCGTTCTGCAATTCATGGGGTGGCAAAGAGTCAGACAGGACTGAGTGACTGAACTGAACTGAGTCATGTTATCTTAAAATGTAAATTATGGGAGTAGGAATGGTCTTTGTATCCTGCCTGAAGGCAGTTTTTGGACTAAGCCTTCCAGCTAATCTTGTTATCTTAAAGTGTAAATTATGGGAGTAGGTCTGGTGAGATCTTTACAACCTCCAGACATTGTTTGGATTCACTGGAGAGTATATAACTCCATTGCTAACACTAGCAAGCAGGTACTCTTTCTACCCCCTTCTGATGTCTACGTCAGAGGCTTTCTCTATCTCCTTTATACTTTAATAAAACTTTATTACACAAAAGCGATCAAGCCTCGTCTCTGGCTCCGGATTGAATTCTTCTCCTCCGGAGGCCAAGGATCCTGCCGTCTTTGCGTGATTCAGCAACACCTTTCACTAGCAGGCTACAGTCCATGGGGTCGCAGAGTCAGACATGACTGAGTGACTTCATTTCCACTTGTAACAACATGAATGAACCTTGAGGGAATTAGGAAAAGTGAGATGTCAGACAGAGAAAGAAAAGCAATATAAACACTTATATGCAGAATCTAAAATACCTGAACTCACAGAAACAGAAGGTAGAGAGGTGGAATCCAATGGCTGGGAGTAGAGGAAATGGGAAGATGTTTATCAAAGTGTAGGTACTTCCAGATATAAGATGAGTAAGTCCTAAGGATCTACTTTAGACCATGGAAATTACAATCAATAATACTATGTTAAAAGTTTGCTAAAATAGTAAGTTTTAATCATTCTCACCACACCAAAAAGAATGATGCTTATGTGACGTGATGGAAGCCTTCCCCAATACTATGGTGCCAGTCATTTTGCACTATATAAGTGCATCAAATCAACACATTGTACACCTTAAACTTGCACAATGTTATATGTCAATGATATCTCAGTAAAGCTAGAAAAATAAATTTAAAAAGAAAGACATTTTTGCAGCTTCTAATTTTTGGTAATTATAAATAAAGCTGATGTAAGGCAATGGCACCCCACTCTAATACTCTTCACCCTGAAAATCCCATGGACGGAGGAGCCTGGTAGGCTGCAGTCCATGAGGTCGCTAAGAGTCGGACACGACTGAGCGACTTCACTTTCACTTTTCACTTTTCACTTTCATGCATTGGAGAAGGACATGGCAACCCACTCCAGTGTTCTTGCCTGGAGAATCCTAGGGACAGAGGAGCCTGGTAGGAGGCCGTCTATGGGGTCGCACAGAGTCAGACACGACTGAAGCAACTTAGCAGCAGCAAACACTTAATGTGCAAGTTTTAGTGAGAGTTCCTGTTGCTCCACATCACTGTCACCATTAAGTATCAGTGTTTTGAGTTTAGCCATTCTAATGAGTGTGTAGTGGTTATTGTTTTAATTAGCAATTCCCTCATAATGCACTGCGTTAAGCACATTTTCATATACTTATTTGCCACCTGTATATCGTATTACTTTGGCATGGCTTCCATAACAAAATATTGCAGACTGGTGGCTTAAACAACAGAAATATATATATTCTCACAGTTCTGGAGGTGAGAGTCCAAAAGCAAGCTGTTGGCAGGTTTGGTTTCCTCTGAAGCCTCTCTGATTAGACTGCAGATAGCTACCTTCTCTGTGTGTCCTCCCAGGGTTTTCATCCATGCATATACACAATATATCCAAATCTCTTCTTATAAAGATATCAGTCAGCTTGTTTTAGGGCCCACCTAAATGGTCTTGTTTTAATTTATCACTTCCTTAAAGAACTTATCTATGAATCTGGTTACATTTTTAAATGCTGGCATTAGGATTTCAATATATGAATTTGGTGGGAACATGACTCAGCTCATAACATATATATTTTTTGGTGAGGTATCTGTTCAGATATTTTGTCCATTTTTTAATTATTTAATTTATTTTAATTGGAGGATAATTGCTTTACAATATTATGATGATTTTGTTATACATCAACGTAAATCAGCCACAGGTATATATGAGTCCCCTCCATTCTGAACACTCCTCCCTCCTCCATCCTCACCCCATCCCTCTGGGTTGTCACAGAGGGTTTTGGGTGCTCTGCTTCATTCATTGAACTTGCACTAGAAATCTGTTTCACATATGGTAATGTACATGTTTCAAAGATATTCTCTCAAATCATCCCACCCTCGCCTTCTCCCACTGAGTCCAAAAGTCTGTTCTTTATGTCTATTTTAAATATGACTTTGTTTTTGTTAGTTTTAAGTTCTCACTGGTATGTAAAAAGACAGGGGACTTTTGTATATTACTCTGGATCTTTCAGTCTTTCTATAATTGCTTATTAATTTCAGGAGATTTGATCAATACTTGGGATTTTCTACGTACAATCGTGTCATTTGTGAACAAAAATGTGAGTGTTTCTTCATTTCCAATCTGTATACCTTTTACTTTGTTTTCTTGTCTTATTGCATCAGCTAGAACTTCTAGTATAATGTTGAGGAGAAATGAGAGGAAACATCCTTGCCTTGTCCCTGATCCTAAGGAGACTCTACTTTCTCACCATTAAGTATGATGTTAACTTTAGGGGTTTTTTGTTGAATTTCTCTATTCCTAGCTTACTGAAATGTGTGTGGATTTTATCAGATTTTTTCATAGATAGATTGATATGATTATTTGATTTTTCTTTTAGCTTAATGGTGTAATGGATTACATTAATTGATTCCTAAATGATGGAGCAGTCTTGTATACTTAGATAAATATCAGTAAGTCTTACTGCATAGTTATTTTTATAAATTATTCAATTAAATTTGCTAATTTTTTAGGGAGTATTATATTTATATTCATGAGAATTAGTGATCTGTAGTGCTCTTTTCTTGTGATACTTTTAAAAGGTTTTCATATTAAGGTGGTGTTGACTTTATAGAATAATTAGGAATGTTTCCTCTGCTTTTATTTTCTGGATGAGATTGTAGTGAATTGGTACCATTTCTTCCTTAAATGTGTGTCAAATTTATGGTGAAACCACTTAAACTTGGTGCTTTCTCTATTTTTAGACTATTAACTATTGAGTCAACTTCTTTAATTAATAGAATATAATTTATGTAGCTATATTATAGACAGAAAGATATATAGATACAGATACAGAAATATGATATAATTTTATATAAGCCTATTCAGATTATTTCTCCTTGTGTACTTTAATGGCTAATAGCTTTCAAGGTAATGGTCCATTTTATCTAAATTATCAAATTTGTGGGCATACAGTTCTTCATAATCCTCTATTGCTATTGATTTATTGTTGAAGAGATCAGTATTGATGATCTCTCCTTTATTTCAGATATGAGTAATTTGTGTCTACTCTATTTTTCTCTTACTATAGTTAGATGTAAATCGATGCTACTGATCTTTTGAGAGAACCAGTTTTTACTAATGCAGACTTCTGCTATTGTTTTCTTGCTTCAATTTCATTGATTCCTGCTCTAATTTTTATTTTTTTAATTTTTATTCTTCTACTTGCTTTGGGTTTATATGGCTTTTCTTTCTCTGTTTTCCTGAGATGAAAGCTTAGATTACTGATTTTAGATTTTTTCTTTTTTCTAATACATACAGTACATTGAATGCTATGACTTTGTTGCAGCCCATGAATTTTGATGTCATATTTTTATTTTCACTTAGTTGAAATATTTTAAAACTTTTTTTCATATTAGACTTCCTCTGTGACCTATGTGTTATTTAATCTTCAAATATTTTGAGATTTTCTAGCTATCCTTTTATTATCGATTTCTAGTTTAACTTATTTGTGTTCTGAGAGTACACTGTATGATTTCTGCTTCTTTAAATGTGTTAAGGTGTGGGACTTTACTTGTGGTCAATGGCTAAATATCAGCCTTACAATTCATTGGGACATGGGCTCAATCCATGGCTGGGGAGCTAAGATCCTACATGCTGCAGGGCAACTAAGGCCACCCACTGCAACTATCGAGCCTGTGCACTCTGGAGCCCAAGTGTCACAACTAGAAGTGCCCAAGTGACACAAATAGATAAATAAACATCATTAATGTTTGCTAAGATATGTTTTATGACCCAGAATACAGTCTATCTTGGTGAATATTCTTTGTGAATTTGAGGAAAATGTATATTCTTCTATTGTTTGTTATAATATCAATTGAATCCAGTTGAATGACGGTATTTTCCATTCTAACTATATGCTTGCTGATTTTATGCTCACTAGTTCTGTCAATTAGTAAGAGAGGCAAGTTGATGTCTCCAATCGTAATAGCGGACTTGTCTATTTCCCCTTGCAGTTCGATCAGTTTTTCTCTCAAGTGTTTTGATGCTGTGTTTTCATGTGCATGCACTTTAAGGATTGTCATGGTTTCTTGGAGGAACAGATTCATCTACCACTAGGCAATACTCTATCTTTAATTTTTTGTCTTATTCTAAAGTCTACTTTGGCTAAATTTAATATAGCTACTCCAACTTCCTTTTGATTGATGTTAACATTATATGTCTTTCTCTACCTCTTAACTTCTAATCTATCTGTGCTTTTATATTTAAAGTTGGACTATTGTAGACAAGCTAAGGTGGGTCTTTTTTTAAACCACTTTGACAATTTCAATGTTTTAATTGGTAATATATCACACCAACCCACTCATATTTAAAGTGATTATTTATATATATGGATTAATATTTATCATTTGTAACTGTTGTCTGTTCATTACATTTTAGTCCAAGGGACTCTCAAGAGTCTTCTCCAGCACAATTTGAGAGTATCAATTCTTTGGTGCTCAGCCTTCTTTAAGGTCCAACTGTCACATCCATACATGACTATTAGAAAAACCATAGCTTTGACTATACAAAACATTGTCCACAAAGTGATGTTTCTTCTTTTTAATACACTGTCTAGGTGTGTCATAGCTTTTCTTCCAAGGAGCAAATATCTTTTCATTTCATTGCTGAAGTCATTGTCTCCAGTGATTTTGGAGCCCAAGAACATAAAATCTGTAACTGCTTCCATTTTTACCCTGTGAAGTGATGGGAATAGATGCCATGATCTTAGCTTCTTGTTGCTGTTTTTTAAATCTTGAGTTTCAAGCCAGCTCTTTTCACTCTTCTCTTTCACCTTCATCAAGAGTCTCTTTAGTTCCTCTTCACTTTCCACTACTAGAATGGTATCATCTGCATATCTGAGGTTGTTGATATTTCTCCCAGCAGTCTTAATTCCAGCTTGTGATTCATCCAGCTTGGCATTTTGCATGATGTACTCTGCATATAAGTTAAATAAGCAAAGTGACAATATGCATCCTTATTGTACTCATTTTCCAACTTTGAACCAGTCTGTTGTTCCATGTCTGGTTCTAATTGTTGCTTCTTGATCTGCATGCAGGTTTCTCAGGGAGATAGGTAAGGTGGTCTGGTACTCTCATCTCTTTAAGAATTTTCCACAGTTTGTTGTGATCTGTGGTTTGGTGTCTGTCATTTATTTTGACAAATGCTTGAGCATTATTCTTCCAACTATTTCTTCTGTACCTTTGTCTCTTCTGGAGTTTCCAGAATATGTATGTTACATCTTTCATAATTTTCCCATAGTTCTTGAATATTGTTCTACATTTTTTTTCTTTTCCATCTTTACATTTCATTTTGGGAATTTCTATCAACATATCTTCAAGATGACTGATATTTTTCCTTAGCTGTGTCCATTCTACTGGTGATCCTATCAAAGGCATTATTCATTTCTTTGCAGTATTTTTAATTTTAAATATTTTCTTTCTAAACTTTTCTTGAGTTTTCATCTCTCTGCTTACATTACCTATCTGTTCTTACATGTTCTATACTTTTTCCATTAAGGACCTTAACATATTTTGCATATTCATTTTAAATTCCAAGTCTGATAATTTCCAAATTGCTTTCATATGGGAACTGGTTCTAATTCATGCTTTGTGTCTCCAGATTGTGTTTGTGCTTCTCTTCTAGCACACTTTATAATTTCTTGTTGAGCTGGACATGCTGTATCTAGTAATAAGAACTGAGGTAATCAGGTTTTCATTGTGAAGCTTTATGTTAATCTGACCTGATACCTAGTTATTTAATGTTAGCTGTAGCTATGGGTGCCAAAAGTTTAAATTTTCTTTAGTTTCCTTTGATTTTTTCCCCCTCCCATCTTTTCTTTGTTTTGCCTAAGAAACTTTTCTCAAATAGTTTTATATTGCAGCTCTTTTGCTCGTAATCCACTGTTATTATCCTGGAACCCTACTGATATAAGAGTAAGATGTTGTTGAGGGGAAGCTTTCTATAATCTTATAAGTAAATTTTATGTCTTTAGTGATTTTGAGTGGCTGAGCTCTGATATTCAGAAACATTTCTTAGCCATTTTTCCTTCCTTCCCTTAGGTGAGACAGGAAGGCTGTAAATGTCTGAATTATCTAGCTCCTTTCCCCCAGATCAGATTATACTAAATATATACATTACATTAAATACCTCTGATAAAGTAGTTTCCCTTGAGAGCAGTTCTTTGCTACGAGAATGCCCTATACTTATTTCAAAAGGCTACTTTTCCCCTCCTTCTGCCTGAAGCATGAGATTTTCTTTGGTTTTCACTGCAAGAATCTAATTGGCCTCCTAAAGGTAGAACTGATGTAACTGTGGGGGTCACCCCAGATGATTCCCCACCAGAATTTCTAACTACACAGCTGATGTACACAAGCCCTCCAGCGATTTTTCTTCTCTTACCAGCTACTGGCTGCCCTGGCTTCTGCTCCTGGTTGGCTGCTATCAGCTGTGATTCTCTGAATCAACTTGCCTCTTCAGTTTGGGGATAGTAGCTTGCCTTTGTGACCTCAGCGCAGTGACTGGTCTTTAAAAATGTCTTGATTTCAGTTTGTTCAGGTTTTTCTTTTTCTGAGGATGAGAGTTATAACTTTAATGCTCTTCTCATAGAGCTGAAGCCAGACATCCATAAATAATTTTAAACATAAGCAAGCTATAAAACATAAACCTCAGTTTAGTTCAGTTCAGTTCAGTCACTTAGTCGTGTCCAACTCTTTGCGACCACATGGACTGCAGCAGGCCAAACCTCTTTGTCCATCACCAACTCCCAAAGTTTACTCAAACTCATTTGAGATGCCATCCAACCATCTCATCCTCTGTCATCCCCTTCTCCTCCCACCTTCAATCTTTCCCAGCATCAGGGTCTTTTCAAAAGAGTCAGTTCTTCACATCAGGTGGCCAAAGTATTGGAGTTTCAGCTTCAGCAGAAGTCCTTCCAATGAACACCCAGGACTGATCTCCTTTAACGTGGACTGGTTGGATCTCCTTGCAGTCAAAAATATAAGTCTTGGTAGGTATGGCATCTTAGGCCCCTGCTACCACCTTGCCATGATGGTCTGATCACTCAATTTGAGCCAGACATCCTGGAATGCAAAGCAAAGTGAGCCTTAGGAAACATCACTACAAACAAAGCTAGTGGAGGTGATGGAATTCCACTTGAGCTATTTAAAATCCTAAAAGATGGTGCTGTGAAAGTGCTGCACTTAATATGCCAGCAAATTTGGAAAACTCAGCAGTGGCCACAGGACTGGAAAAAGTCAGTTTTCATTCTAGCCCCAAAGGAAGTCTATGCTAAAGAATGTTCAAACTACCACACAATTGCACTCATCTCACATGCTAACAAAGTAATGCTCAAAATTCTCCAAGCCAGCCTTCAACAGTACGTGAACTGAGAACTTCCAAATGTTCAAATTGGATTTAGAAAAAGCAGAGGAACCAGAGATCAAATTGCCGACATCTGTTGGATTATCAAAAAGGAAAGAGAATTCCAGAAAAACATCTACTCTGCTTAATTGATTATGCCAAAGCCTTTGACTGTGTGGATCACCACAAACTGTGAAAAATTTTTAAAGACATGGGACTAACAGACCAGCTGACCTGCCTCTTGAGAAATCGGTGTGCAGGTCAGGAAGCAACAGTTAGAACTGGACATGGAACAATAGACTGGTTCCAAATAGGGAAAGGAATATGTTAAGACTGTATATTGTCACCCTGCTTATTTAACTTATATGAAGAGTATATCATGAGAAACGCTGGGCTGGAAGAAACACAAGCTGGAATCAAGATTGCCAGGAGAAATATCAATAACCTCAGATATGCAGATGACACCACCCTAATGGCAGAAAGTGAAGAGGAACTAAACAGCCTCTTGATGAAAGTGAAAGTGGAGAGTGAAAAAGTTGGCTTAAAGCTCAACATTCAGAAAACGAAGATCATGGCATCTAGTCCCATCACTTCATGGCAAATAGAAGGGGAAACAGTGGAAACAGTGACAGACTTTATTTTGGGGGCTCCAAAATCACTGCAGATGGTGATTGCAGCCATTAAATGAAAAGACACTTAGTCCTTGGGAGAAAAGTTATGACCAACCTAGACAGCATATTAAAAAGCAAAGACATTACTTTGTCTACAAAGATCCGTCTTGTCAAGGCTACAGTTTTTCCATTAGCCATGTATGAATGTGAGAGTTGGACTGTGAAGAAAGCTGAGTGCAGAGGAATTGATGCTTTTGGGGTTTTTTTTGTTTTTTTTTAGAAATTTTTTATTTTATTTTATTTTATTTTAATTTTAAAATCTTTAATTCTTACATGCGTTCCCAAACATGAACCCCCCTCCCACCTCCCTCCCCATAACATCTCTCTGGGTCATCCCCATGCACCAGCCCAAAGCATGCTGTATCCTGCGTCAGACATAGACTGGCGATTCAATTCTTACATGATAGTATACATGTTAGAATGACATTCTCCCAAATCATCCCACCCTCTCCCTCTCCCTCTGAGTCCAAAAGTCCATTATACACATCTGTGTCTTTTTTGCTGTCTTGCATACAGGGTCGTCATTGCCATCTTTCTAAATTCCATATATATGTGTTAGTATACCGTATTGGTGTTTTTCTTTCTGGCTTACTTCGCTCTGTATAATCGGCTCCAGTTTCATCCATCTCATCAGAACTGATTCAAATGAATTCTTTTTAACGGCTGAGTAATACTCCATTGCGTATATGTACCACAGCTTTCTTATCCATTCATTTGCTGATGGACATCTAGGTTGTTTCCATGTCCTGGCTATTATAAACAGTGCTGCGATGAACATTGGGGTACATGTGTCTCTTTCAATTCTGGTTTCCTCGGTGTGTATGCCCAGCAGTGGGATTGCTGGGTCAT
Source organism: Budorcas taxicolor (assembly GCF_023091745.1). NCBI lineage: Eukaryota > Metazoa > Chordata > Mammalia > Artiodactyla > Bovidae > Budorcas > Budorcas taxicolor. The sequence goes on along the minus strand of NC_068930.1, from coordinate 5,417,428 downwards.
AAGGTAGTTCTATTTGCAATTTTTTAAGCAATCTCCACACTGTTCTCCATAGTGGCTGTACTAGTTTGCATTCCCACCAACAGTGTAGGAGGGTTCCCTTTTCCCACACCCTCTCCAGCATTTATTGCTTGCAGATGTTTGGATCGCAGCCATTCTGACTGGTGTGAAGTGGTACCTCATAGTGGTTTTGATTTGCATTTCTCTAATAATGAGTGATGTTGATGTTGATGCTTTTGAACTGTGGTGTTGGAGAAGACTCTTTAGAGTCCCTTGGACTGCAAGGAGATCTAACCCATCCATTCTAAAGGAAATCAGTCTTGAATATTCTTTGGAAGGACTGATGCTGCAGCTGAAACTCCAATACTTGGCCCACCTGATGTGAAGAACTGACTCATTGGAAAAAACCCTGTTGCTGGGAAAGATTGAAGGTGGGAAAGAAGGGGACAACAGGGGATGAGATGGTTGGATGGCATCACTGACTCAATGGACATGAGTTTGGGTAAACTCTGGGAGTTGGTTATAGACAGGGAGGCCTGGTGTGCTGCAGTCCATGGAGTCACAAAGAGTTGGACACAACTGAGCAATTGAAATAAACTGAATCACCTTGCCACAGCACATGAGATTTTGCCACTTGCTCAGTTCTGTGATGTTTCAGGACATGTTCTGGAACTTAAAATGGTCTTGAAGATGATTCATGCAGTATGTCACTCTTGCCAGCCCATTCTCCCTGACCAGATACTCTCACTAGCAGATTCTGTCAGCTCAGCTCTTTTCTGCCCTTAATATAGTTTTCTTTTTTTTTAATTTTTTTTTAAATTAAAGGATAAATGCTTTAGAGAATTGTGTTAGTTCCTGCCAAACTACTTTTCTTATTTTTTAAGTAGTAAGTCCAACAGCTCAGGAGATAATTGCCATTGAAAAGACAGTAACTATACTCAGAGATCCCAAGAACTACACCATGACATGGGAGGCTACATGGGAAGTACCAAGGTTGGTCATGAGGCAGAGGGAGCAGGTGAAAAAGCATAGGCAAGGGCCTTTATTGTGATTTCCTCAGGAAGATATGGATGAGGTGGAGCAAGCAGGCTTAGGGTTTGGCTGGTTGGATAATTTCAATGGGCTCACCGTTTCAATCCCTGGGTCAGGAAGGTCCCCCAGAGGAGGGCATTGAAACCCACTCCAGTATTGCTGCCTGGAGAATCCCTTGGACAAAGGAGCCTGGTGGGTTGCAATCCACAGGGTCACAAAGAGTCAGACACGACTGAAGCAACTTATCACTCACGCAAGCACTGGGACATAGGGATGGACCCTACTTGTCTGGTACTTGGCTCTGGAGTGATGAGAGCAGGGCGACAGTGGCCTGGAGTGTGAAGTCCTTAAAAGAGGTATTTTGGGTGTGGGCTCTGGACAGGTTAGTTTACATTTGAAAAATGAGCCTTAGGAGGAAAACCCCTAAAGAAGGGGCAGGGCTGATGTGGGTGGCAGGAGGCAAGGCAGGAGGACTCAGCATGGCCTGGGGCTTTCCAGAGCAAGGTGTGTCCAGCAAATACATGCAAGGCAAATGTTAATGCATCAAGTTAACAGTAGCCGAAAACACAGTTAAAATATTTCTCCACACCCAAATGTGAGTGATGATGGCAAGAGACAAGGAATAATTCCCTATTTGCCTTACGTAGAAACACTACATTTTATTAATGAAAAAAGAAATCCATCCCATCTTACTTAGTCTTTGAACTCACTTGTCTGAAAGTTCTTTGGCTCTCATCACAGATCATCTCTCTGTTGCCTTTGGGATAAATTTGTATTATAGAATTTAGTGGAAAACTCTTCTATCTAACTGACTTGCCGAGTGGGGAGATGACTATTGTACACATTTGTAATTTGAGAGAAATCGGTTTATTCCTCAGGGAGAGAATCTTAGTAATTTTAAAATATGATTATTAATGTGGTAACAATGGAACAATAATCCTGTTATTTTGCAATAGTATTAAAATGTCTTTAACCACAAAAGATTTGTAGGAAGGAAAGCAAATTGACAACCTAAGATAGAAACTAATTTGGGATACAATTAATTTTGGTTCTCTTGACAAGCAATTGTATTTCACTTTATGGCAAATGGTTACAAGTAATTACTATCTGAGGAATACTTGTAAGTTGCTTATTTGTTCTTTATTTAATACAGTTTCTGTGATTGCTTGAATGCTTAATTATGGGAAGGTCTAGTTTTCAACTTTAAATAATTATGCAGAAAGAAAAGAAGGACACAATTTTGTGATGAAACAGAGGGTGTATACAAACAGAGGCAACCTTGGGCAGCAGCTATAATTCGGCAGAGTTACCTTTGCTACCTCCCACCTCCCCTCCCCCCTTCTATGTCCACCCACACACACTGTACTTCTGTCACTTACACCCACTGGTCAGAGAGTCCTATGCCCTTCCTCCAACTCCAACCAATCAGAGAGCAACAGAAGACAAGCATATAACGGAAGTATTGCTTTTGATGCACCCACGCTCTGTTAAATGCTTTATTTTTATTATTGCACTGACTTCCAAATAATCCCATAAAGTAGAACTAGTTTCCTTTGAAAGATGAGGAAACAGACGCACCGAGATGTTAGGGAACTTGGCTGAGGTAGCTGCAACTAGTAGGCTTTATTCTTTTTTTTTTTTAATGATTTTCTTTCTTCCTTTATTTTATTTTTGGCTGTGCTGGGTCTTCCTTGCTGCCAAGCACTTTCTCCAGTTGCAGCGAGCAGTGGCTACTCTCTAGCTGTGGTACATGGGCTTCTCACTGCTGCAGCTTCTCTCGTGGCAGAGCCAGGCTCTAGGTGGCCAGAGTTTCAGTGGCCGTGGCTCCCAGACTGTAAAGCACAGTCTCCATAGTTGTGGTACTGGGGCTTTGTTGCTCTGTGCCACGTGGGATCTTCCTGGACCAGTGATCAAACCTGTATCTCCTGCACTGGCAGGTAGATTCTTTACCACTGAGCCACCAGGGAAGTCTGTTAGTAGGTTTTACAGCCAGAATTCAGAGGTGTTCTGACATCAGGAAAGACTGGCTCCCAATGTGCCTGCCCCCTGTCTCACTCTTGTCCAGCTGAGTCAGTGCATCGGTCTGTGGCAAGCAAGGGCCACGCTTCTTTGCACAGACACTGCCTCTCTAACAGTGGAATCTACTGGTTCTCTGCAAGTCTGCCTTAACCAGGCCCGTTCAGCAGTCTCATCCAGGACACTTTCAGGTAATAAGTCCACTAAGCGTGATACAAAAATAAAAATAGGTGAGAAAAAGAGGCAGCAAACGACATCTGCCATAGTGGGCTTTTTTCTTCTAAAAATGCAAACATTATTGAGGAAAAAAAATCTGTCCTTGAATAGTGTATACTTTATCCAACGTCAAAAATGACAGGGCTCAATAAGGAGACCATTGTAATGGTTCTAGTTTCCTTCCTTGTAATCATCTTTGCCACAAGCATTTTCACTGCAAGCATTTTCACCTCATAACTAATTGTCCATAAGGCAATTTTTTGCTCAGTTGTATCCAACTCTTTGCGACCCCATGGACTGTAGCCTACCAGGCTTCTCCGTCCATGGGATTTTCCAGGCAAGAATACTGGAGTGGGTTATCATTTCCTTCTCCAGGGGATCTTCCTGATTGGAGGCAGACACTTTAACCTCTGAGCCACCAGGGAAGACCCCATAAAAGATGAAATTACAAAAAATAAAAGAAGGACTATAAAAGGATATAATGAAATGAGAAATGAAGAGAAAGTTTTAAAATATTTTAAATTTAAAATATTGTGAAAATATTCAAAAACATTTAAAATGTAGGTAGATTTGTGGCAAAACTGTGCAAATAACTGATTTTATTTTGTGAGTTTACCTGAGCACTTGTCTTCCAAGTCTTTCTTTCATAGTATTTTACAATTTATCTGCCTGTTGATTTATCATCTCATTTAGCATTGCACATTTTCTTTCTGCTATAATTTCTCCTTTATTAAAAGAAGTATCAGTTTCCTATCAAAGGGTGCATATTTGTAAACTGAGTTTTGCATTGCCTTGAAAAAGCCTTTTGCACTATTGTTTAATTTATATTGGCACATTGTCAAGGTGATAGATGTTCCAAAGTTCCATAGGAAATGTGAGTTCAGTGTTGTACCTTCTAGTCACCAACAGATTTGCAGACTGACATGCTGTCATTTTCTGGTCTGGTATGCAGTCTGATCTGCGCTCTTATTTCACACTTCCAGTAAGTTCTAATCACTCGTATTTTCCGTCGAGTTGACATGCATAGCTGTCAGCCATTAGTCTGGACTGCCACATCCGCTTGTCCCTGTGCAGAGCATTATGAGGGTGAAGATTTATGTGATGTACAAATGGGAGCACTGCATCAATGGAAAAGTGAAGCCAGACTGTCAACCAGTTACATTATTTTTTATGGCAAAATTGCCATATGGCCACTTAGTTCTGTGGCAAAAATATTTGTGATAAAAATGCTTGTGGCAAAGATGTCTACAGCAAAACGCTTACTGTGAAAATACTAGACACTTATTCTAATAACAAAAAGCCAATGTGGGTCATGTTTGAAGTGCACCTAGAGCTTGAGGCCCTGGAAAAGGCCCTCCTTCTCTCCACCTAACGCCCTCTAGTGCTTCACACTGGCCTCCTTTCAGGTCGCAGCCCTGACCCGACTCCTTAATAACAGGCTGTGTACATTCATTGCCTTAATGGCTCAGTTCTTCACTCCCCTTTTCATTTACACTCTGTCACACGGCTTTGAAGCTCCTCTCACTAAAAGAGCAACGTCTATTCCCCAGTCCTTGAATCTGCACTAGTCTTGAGAGGCAGTTAGTCCACAGAGTGGAAGTGTGATGTACCAAATCTGACGCTAAGCTTGAAGAATTTTTGTGTGTTGCCACTTAATCACTTTTGCTAGTAGCAGGACCAGGAAAAATTGCCCAGCATAGCTTGATGGAGCCCAATCACCTGGTTGTGATAAAAATGGAAATAAATTGGAATTAAGTTTGGAAACTTAAATATATTATGCATGAGAACTGGCATCCAATATTTCCAAAAGCTTCTTAAACCTTGATAAAGCTAATCTATCTTAATTGGGGGAAAAAGTGAAACTAAATAATTTCTTTTTTGCCTCAGAACAGTTGTTTCTTTCTTTTCCTTCCTTTGAGGTTGAATAAGTTGGTCCATCAGTTAGTGCTTTAGAAATCAAGAACCCTAACCCTAACTATTTACTAGTTTCCTTGATGTACTTAGCAAGTACTTGTTTCTTTGTGTGAAATGGGGGTCCATATTTTTGCATGTTATGAACCAACACTTTCAGTGATAAGCTTAAGCACTCTGGATCTTTCTGTTGGAGCCATTTAGAAAACAGGATTGTTTAGTATAATTTGCACAGGGAAAGTAGTCAAACTGATATATTTTTGTGCATTGAAAGAAGTAAAATCTGTATAAATGCTACCAAATGTTTAGTCATAAACTGAAAGAGATGTATTTGACCTCTATTTCCAAGACTTTCCCTTCAGGAGATTTCTCAAGTAGATTAAGTCTGCTGAGTACAGATTTTCACCGTCAGCAAGCTGGCTGTCCTTAGACATGTGCTAATACTATTTTTAATGTGGTTTCAAATAGGTTGTTTAGGGAAAGGTCTTGTTTGGATCTCAGTGCTTCTCTTTCTAGGGTCCAACAGGAATTCAAGGATTCAGTGAAAAGCAATTAAAAGTAATTATGTTGCTCAGGGTATCTGCAACTCTCTGGCAAAAGATGTACATTGATAAACTTAGTCCTTATTGTACTTCCCCTAGGAATTTTCCTGAGAAATCACCCTACCCAGCCCTGCCTCCTGTCAGCCTCCTCAGAGCTGAGCCTGGATGTGAGAACTTGATGTTGCTGTAGGAATTTTCATCACCCTTGAGCTTAACAGGGAGGTTGGCATGTTAATCAAGGGCAAAAGGAAAACACAATGAAATAAAACAACAGGTGTGGAAGGTAGTCAGGCAGGAAGTTCTCTTTCCAAACCAAAGTTTTCTTCGGGATAGTGTCTATTGTAAAATATTAACAAACAGAAATCTCAACTAAATAGAGTCAGGAGACCAGCAAGGGATGCTCTCACACCCTGCAACAATAACAGAGGCCAACAGGAAGAAAGACTCCTCTTCCTTCCCAGTGAGGATGCAGCCAATGAGAAGCAATGGCCTCTCTGTACAGGGATGGCACCCCCGAACTCCTTTTCTCCTATAAAAGGATTCTCTTTCCCTTGTAAGTGGGCTTCAACAAGGCTCTCCATTGCTGCAGACTTCAAATTATAGTTCTCTGCTCATCCTGAATAATCCTTTGCTGGAGAAATATCTGCAGTCTATTTGTTTCAAATCAAAATTTTTTTTTAATTTTTCTTTTTTAATCTCCACAGTGCCATGTTGGCATAGTAGACACTAAGGAAATACTGGCCAGATGAACTCATGGATGCTCTAGGTTCTGCTGTGGCCAAATGGTGTGCATATGCAAGCATATGCAAGCAAAATTTACCTACCACAGATACCATGCTCAGGAAGTGATCACTGGATGAGATCACTCCGAAATTAGGAGAAGACTGTTCATCATCAAGCTCGGCACCCCTCCAGGCGGGTAGCGTCTAGGGTCAGCACCAAGCCATTTCCATCCTGGTGTCCTACATTTGCAAACTTGTGCTCAGCTTCTCTCCCCGTGTTTCCTAATCGCCCACCTGTGAGTCTCATCTCAAAGAGATAGAGGGGAGAAGGAGGAGACGAGGAAGAAAAGGGAGAGGAGGACGGATGGAAGGCGGAGCAGGGGAGGGCAAGAAGGGGAGGGAGGAGGCGGGGGAGGAGGACTGGGAGAGAAAAGGGCAAGAAAACAGTCTTGCTCACACTCTCTCTTTCTATTCTCTGTTCTTCCCTCCCCTTCACTCCTCTCCCCGCAAAACAGCCTCCTGTCAGTTCTGGTTCTTGATGGATTTCCTGTCTTTTCACGTTTACACGCATACTCTAACTCAGTTGTTCCTCAGCAGCTCTGCGCCACTGTCTTCACTGCGCTGACCACCGCGGGACGTGCGAAGCCCCGGTCTCCAACTGAAGAGTTGAAGCCTGCCGAGGAGCTGTGGCACAGCCTGGAGGATGCGCGGGGGCTGCTGCAGGGAGGCCGAGGGTCCCCGCCTCATATAAGCACAGTGACCTTTCGGTGACCTTTTTGACCTCCAAGGACTCTCACACCCACATACTGGTTACAGTTCCGCTACTGGAGTGGGTGCATCACACGTGAGTGCAAAGCCTTCTCTCCAAGAGTCAGCCCTCCCACAAAGAGCGGAGAGGAGGAAAAAGTAAGGGAGCAGGCAGGGGAGGCTACTTCCTAAGCACCCCAACTTTTGTGAATGGTGAAATCTGATGGCCTTCAAAGCCTCACAGCCTCTCAGAGTCTGAAGTACCCTCTGGAAGCAAAGAGGGGCTCTTCCAACCCAAAGGCCCTGTCCTCACCCAGAGCAAAGCCTGAGTCCCCCTCCCCTCCAGCTCTGAGCCACTTAACAGAAGGCTCTTGAGACCTCCAGCTTTCAGGGATTATAAACCCACAGCAAATGAGACTCATCCCTCCCCAGGACGGCTCTTCTCTCTGTGTCCTATGTGTCTTCCATTCTGTTGCTGTCAAGAGTCCGTGTTCATGGCTCATTCTCCTTGGTATTTCCAATCACTGAGCCTGTAATGTTCTACTCTTGGAATATTACATTTGGCAGGAGGTGTAAACAAAATTCCAAACCTGAAGCTACAGAAGAGAAATAAAAAATACTGTTTGAGCAATATCAGATACTGAATGCAGTCTGTATGTTTAGAAATCCATGAATTTCAAATGCTGTCCTCTGAATCCTCACCATCAATTTCAGTCCTGCTTGAGGAATCTGTTGTAATTCACTGTCTGTAATTACCCAGCCCCAGCAAAAAGGGAATTGTGCCTTTGTTACAAACTCTTGTCATTAACAAAAGGCTTCATGCAAAGGCCAACCTCCCATTTTTCTTTCATATTTACATTTACAGTTGCATCCTAATATTAAGTTACCTATTTCCACCTTCATAGAGTAAACAGGCAGGCTGGCAAAATTCACACATCCTTTCCATTTTAACTGCTAAACTTTACAATAAGTGGTATTTACTCAGAATTGTATATCTCTGTAGAAAAAAAAAAAAACTTGGGGTACAAACCCCTCCAGTTTCTTAGGAAGGAACTCTGACTTTGAAATCAACTCCAGCCAGCAGGCAATGTGCTGTGGAGTCTGTTTCTCCTGAACTCCCACTGGAGTTCTAGCTGAAGGAAAAGGGTTGAAATGTCCTAAAACACATGGCACCATGTCTCCTACAATTATATATTATTCTAAAAGCAGGTATCCCCAAGGAGGTTACAAGTCAGCTGATACTAAGACATTCGCAATTAAGCTTTTATCAGACAGATGAAAAAATATGGGAAAACAGTGTCACACGATGCCTAAAGGTCAGAAGGGGTAGGAAGAGGTGGGCCCTGGGAGGTGCCTGGGACTTGGGGACAGTTCTCACATACCCTCCCAGACTCCTCCGAGGCACCTGCCTGGAAGGATGTGTTCTGGATGGAGCTTGCTGAAGGCTGCCGCAAGACGGTCTTCTGTGTCCATGGGCCAATCTGCCTGAGCTATATTAGCAAAACTTCTCTGTAAAACCCAACCTACATAAAATAATCAGTCTACCTTTGTGTATAATGCATATGTGTATATGCACTATGTATGGATATATATTTTATGTATCTAGAATGCACATATATTTTACACACACATATAAAAAGTATGGTTTCTAAGACACTTCCATGGACATTATAAATTTTCTCTTCAGGATTTGAAGAAGCACCTATTAGTTCAAATAGTCTAAATATCCCATTAATTTCAAAGTGAGGTATTCCTCTTAAGGCTATTTTACGTGGGTGAGCAGGTTCCCTCCTTCACCATGTCCTTCACCCTGCTCATTCTTGAGATAATCGAAGTCGGACATGACTGAGTGACTGAACTGAACTGAAGCTGTTTTCTGAGCCAACGGAGGAGGAGAGAGAAAGGGGACAAGAAGAATGCCTTTGAGGCTGTGCCCTGTGAAAATTCCAAGGAGGGATGAATGGCCGTCTTGCTATGAATAGCTGCACAGAAATTCAACACTCTTTTCCGCTGCCTGCCCTGTATGACAGAGCTGAGTGAAAGCTTCATGTTACCATGGAGAGCTCTGGGCACATTCTATAATTAGTAGGAAATGGCTTCCCCGGAAAATCCCCTGTTACTGAACTTCATCCAGAAAAAATGCATCCTGGGTTTTGTTTTCTGTTTTTTTCTCTAACTCTGCAATTAAAGGGCAGCACAAACCAACTCTGTCCCCCTCACCCCCCTGCCAGCTAGCATTCATGGTCCTGACATCAAAGGAAAGCCATTGTTTTATTGAAGAGTCATCAGCTTCATGATCTCGTCTAATCAGATATTTTGAGATTAAAATATTGGCTCTTTAAATAGCCATGCACCTAATGGGTTGTTTGTAGCATCCATTACCACTGGCCAAATGATTTGTTGTTTTTAATTAAATCCAGTAACAGTTTATTGCCACTTTTGCACTAATCTTGAATACTGTGGTGTTTTTGGAGATGATGAATCTAGTTTCAATAAAGCAACATGCAAAGTTCCTTTTTTATTAAATTTAAATTAGTTGGAGAGTTTAAATAAATCATCACTGAAAAGTAAGGTGAGCAAATATTATCAGCTCAATAAATCTATCCCTGTACATTGAAGAAGACAAGCTTATATTAACCGCTAGGCTGAATATGGGAGTCACAGAGTTATATCTCCTGGAAGTGCTTGGGGAAATAACTTATAAATGAAACACCAAGATACAGGGGGAATATTTCTTTTATCTTTTATCTTCAAGTCTTCTATTTCAATGGCACTGCTTCTGCTTCTTGCCCTGACTTCACTTTCGGCACTCCTAACCTCACCAATGTTATCAGTATGATCTACTATTTATGTGCAAGGTAACCCAGCCCAAGGCAAAAGAACGTAAAGGAGACATCTGAAAAGGTTTTAAGTGTATTTTTAAACATGACACAGTACATTTCCATAAGAACTCAAGGTGTTTAAAAATGTGTTTCTTTCCTGAAAGCAGAAAGGAAAAATGCAGAAAGCCATAGTTTTAATAAGCAGACACTTTAGAAAACTGCGTAAGTTTCAAAAGGGAAAATACCATAGTTTCTCTTGGCCATGACGGTTTACTGTCCTAATAGTTTCATTAAACATTACATGTTGTCAGCTTTCTTAAGCACATCCCAAATTACCCTTAAAAATTCCATAATGCTGCTTAACACTCCCTCCTTATTCTTCCCAAAACACACATACAGACTTTCACACATACACACACACAAACATACACACACACACAACAGGAAAGAAAAGTTCTCCCATAATCATAACTGTTTACTTATTCAGTCGCAGGAAAAACACAGTACTCACTTCCTTCCACTTTTATTATCTTTTTCAGAGAAGTAAACGTAAGCCAAGTTCCAATAATCTATTGTGTGTTAGAACTGGTAGGAACATTAGAAATTGTATAACCCTGTTCCTTATTTCAGGTGTGAGGAAACTGAAATCCAGAGTAACAGTTCAATCACTTACCCAATCATGGGACCATCACACTAAGGATGGAATCCGTATCACTCATCTTCTAAGCCAAAATGCTTTCCATTATACCATTACAGCAAAGACCTCTTTGTTATAGAAAGTATACTGAAACAACCAAAAAAGGAACAAAGAGGAGACTCCAAGCTCTTCCCTTTTTATATCCAGAGGCAAACTCCGGGAGATGGTGAGGGACTCGGAAGCCTGGCATCCTGCAGTCCATGGGGCCGCGGAGAGTTGGATGCGGCTTGGCCACTGAAGAGCAACAGCGCATTTGCGGGTCGGGAGAGGACTTCAAAGGCCCACGTACGAGCCTGCTTGACTGAGCAGAGGACCGGCTGAGAAAGAAACCTGACTTCAACATCCAGCTCTGAGATTTACCCTCCATGTGGCCCTGCCAAGCCTTCACCGGGTCTCAATTTCTTAGAAAAGAGGTTTGGATTATCAGATGATCTGTTTTCTGTAGTGATAAGCATTTGATAAATAGTTGAATAGAACTCAATTTCAAGGCATACAGATGACAATTATGTTATAACACAGTGCCAGTTCCTGAGTTAGTCAAAAGAAATCTTAAATAAAGAGGTTTAAATATCAGAGCTGTTCATTGAAAGCACTTCAAATGTATGAAATACTGAATTTTTTTCAGTTATGTGTTGTTTTTGTCTGGCATCTTTTTCTCTTTATGCATGAGCATAACTGTGTCCATTTAAATAATTAATCATCAATTGAAAAGTACAGTGAAGAGACAGCCCAGAAACTTTCCAAGATGGAATCATGATTATCAGACTTACTTCCCACTTGAAAGAGTTATAAAAATGGACAAAAATATGAAACTTGTGTTTTCAGGCCTGAGTAGAAATTCACAAAGGGCTCTGATCCTTAAGAGAAGAGAAATTCAAGGAATGAGCTCTTCATATATTCAAGCTTCTGCTTGGGGCAATTTTCAAACTTCAGGGGAAAGAATAAAGCACAAAGAGAAAGTTGAATTGTAAGCTGCAGTAATATATGCAGAGCAAAATATGGGGGGAAAGGAAGCTTCACAGGGAGAAAGCTCTATATGTCTTTCTGAGGGACCCCCTGAATTTTGGGCCAAACATTAAGCAGATCTTCCATAGAGTGAGACCCCCTTGAGGCCTCTCAGCGAACAACTACTGCGGCTTGTGAGCTGAATGGAGACTTTAAAGTTCCAACATCCAGAGCAGCAGTTCTGCTGTACATTTCAAGCATCCCACTGAGAACCCAAAAAGGTTACTGAAGTGTAGTAGTTAATATGGTATAGTGTTCCTCTAGCTTCACGGTGCTCAACCGGGGGCAATTTTATCTCCTCAGGGACACTTAGCAATATTCAGAGTTATTTTTGGTTGTCACAACTGTGAGGATGCTGCTTGTATCTAGTGAGTAGAGATTAGGGAAGCTGGGACAAGCCCCCTCAATAAAGAGTCGAGTCCAAAATTCAGTCACACCACTGCTGAGAAGCCTTGCTCTAACTCTGCTTCTCTAGACCTGGCCTAGCTTTATAAAGCTCAGAACCAAACCCCAATGGATGATGTTTCAGTTCAGTTCAGTTCAGTCGCTCAGTCATGTCCAACTTTTTGCGATCCCATGAATCGCAGCACGCCAGGCCTCCCTGTCCATCACCAACTCCCGGAGTTCACTCAGAGTCACGTCCATTGAGCTGCTACTAAACTGACTGCTTTTAAGAACAAAATTCAACACTCTTTAGAAGAAATCAGCATAATTCAGACTCACCCCAGAATATGCACAATATTAAGCATACAATAACAAAATACTAAATATACAAAGGAGCAGGAAAATATAATCCAAAACTGGTGTGGGGAGGGTCAAAATAAATAGATTCAGAGATGATAGACATTGAATTTAGCAAATAAAGACTTTCAAAATGCTGTTTAAATATTTTAATTCCAGGAGAGTAGAGACATTGAGACCACAGTCTGTGCAGGAAGAATGAGGAATTTCCTTTGCAGAAATTCAAAGCAGAAACATCACGTTTGAATTAGAAGTAAGGTACTCGCTTATTTTAAATCTAACTTAATCAAGAGGTGGGGAGAAAAGGCGATCCTGAGAGACATACATCCCTTCTACTGCACTGGAAGATACAGAAATAGCTGGAGAGTCAACCGCAACCAGTCAATGATTTATATCGCTCTTTGCTGCTCTTTGGGGAAAACGAATAACATGGATAAAAACCTGAAGAAGGCAATAAAGAAAATGTTCTTTCCATTCAGCTGCATCAAAATCTTAATCTTGGACCTAAACCAAGGGAAACAGAATATTAACAGACCACCTTGCTGTTCCTGAGAACAAGTTACATAACTTACATAGAAGCCTGCCATGAAATGGATAAGACAACTTCTGTCAAATTTGGTAGTGGCCACACCTTAGCATGCAAAATAAACTTCCTCGTAAACAGACTCCTGGTGCAAGTTGTTTATGAGTGCTTCCTTCATTTCTCTTTTTAGAATGTTTAAGCACCTTGAAAAGAGTGATCACATGCATTTACAGTGACTGACATTTCGGTTCAGTAAATTATAAGCTTAGATGCAAGAAACACAATATTCTTGTCTTCAAAAGTATCATTTGGCATGTTTTTGTCATCCTACTTTTCATTTTCTGAAGAGGTCTAGCTTGAGAGTTCTGAATAAATAGGTCTTTTTTAAACTCATCTTCTTTTCTCTGAGACTGTTACAAAGTGTCTCTTTCGACCAGACCCTGTGACTCACCAGGGCTCACTAATGGCAGAAGACAAGACGAAAATGACACAGGACCTAATCCAAGTCTGCGAGCTTCTTTGTTCTGCAGAAGGATGGAGCTCAGCTGGGTGTGCACTCACACACACACATGCATAAACATGCACACTCGTGTGTGCAGAGACTTATACACATGAATGCATAAGCATACGCACCCACATGTGCATATGCTCACACATATACATGAACACACACATGTTCACACACACACACATGGATTAGCAATATCACAAGAGAATTGGAGGGGATGGAGGTTATGTTTTAATGATTTATTTTAATGACATTGCTAACTTCAATGCAAGAAACTAATGGATGTATTGCAGGAAGGGGGACCTCTTCCAGGGCCTAGAAATGGGCTCTTGTCTAACACCCAGAAATAAATTCTCCGAGGAAACACACATGCTGACAAAGCAAGAGACTTCATTGGGAAAGGGCACCCAGGTGGAGAGCAGGAGGGTAAGGGGACCCAGGAGGACTGCTCTGCCACGAGGCTCACAGGCGGGCTTTATGGTGATGGGATTAGTTTCTGGGTTGTCTTCAGCCAATCATTCTGACTCAGAGTCCTGCCTGGTGGTGCACACCTCGTTCAGCCAAAATGGATGCCAGAGAGAAGGATCCTGGGAGGTGGTCGGACACGTGGTGTCTCCTTTTGACCTTTCCCAAACTCTTCTGGTTGGTGGTTACTTGTTACTTCCATGTTCCTTTCCAGGACCTCCTGTCATAAAACAGCTCATGCAAACGGTGACTATGGTGCCTGGTGAGGGTGGGCAGTTTCAGTCAGTGTGCTTCCCCTAAGAGATGGAGGGGTCTAAAATGTTTTGAGCATTTGCTATGTGCCAGATATTGCACTTTGTACAATTTAATTAATTTCAAGATTCACAGCAAATCAAGGAAGTGGATGTTAATATTCCTGTTTTACAGATGAATAAACTGCCGTACAAAAACTTAGAAAATAATAACATATCACAAAAGTGAACTTAAGATAGAAGTAAGAATTTCTTTGAAGTAAAACAGCTATTAAGAGGGGCATGATCTAATCCTACTTATCTCTGTTCAGATATGTTTTGACTAAAGTAATAGAGTTAGTAAATAAACTCTCAGTTCAGTTCAGTCGCTAAGTCATGTCCAATTCTTTGCGACCCCATGAATTGCAGCACACCAGGCCTCCCTGTCCATCACCAACTCCCAGAGTTCACTCAAATTCATGTCCATCGAGTCAGTGATGCCATCCAGTGATCTCATCCTCTGTCGTCCCCTTCTCCTCCTGCCCCCAATCCCTCCCAGCATCAGAGTCTTTTCCAATGAGTCAACTCTTCTCATGAGGTAGCCAAAGTACTGGAGTTTCAGCTTTAGCATCATTCCTTCCAAAGAAATCCCAGGACTTATTTCCCTTAGGATGGACTGGTTGGATCTCCTTGCAATCCAAGGAACTCTCAAGAGTCTTCTCCAACACCACAGTTCAAAAGCATCAATTCTTTGGTGCTCAGCTTGCTTCACAGTCCAACTCTCACATCCATACATGACCACAGGAAAAACCATAGCCTTGACTACATGGACCTTTGTTGGCAAAGTAATGTCTCTGCTTTTGAATATACTATCTAGATTGGTCATAACTTTCCTTCCAAGGAGTAAGCGTCCTTTAATTTCATGGCTACAATCACCATCTGCAGTGATTTTGAAGCCCCCCAAAATGAAGTCTGCCACTGTTTCCACTGTTTCCCCATCTATTTCCCATGAAGTGATGGGACCAGATGCCAGGATCTTCATTTTTCAAATGTTGAGTTTTAAGCCAACTTTTTCACTCTCCTCTTTCACTTTCATCAAGAAGCTTTTTAGTTCCTCTTCACGCCCTGCCATAAGTGTGGAGTCATCTACATATTTGAGGTTACTGATATTTCTCCCGGCAATCTTGATTCCAGCTTGTGCCTCTTCCAACCCAGCGTTTCTCATGACGTACTCTGCATAGAAGTTAAATAAGCAGGGTGACAATATACAGCCTTGACGTACTCCTTTTCCTATTTGGAACCAGTCTGTTTTTCCATGTCCAGTTCAAATAAACTCTAAAAGTCCCATTTAATTCTGTGATTCTTATGTTATCTCTGATACTGAAATATCGGCCAGTTAGTGTTGCCAGATAAAATACAAGACACCCAGTTAAATTTGAAATATTTGGGACATTGAGAGGGTAACAGACAGGAAGGCCAAGGGTCTCCAAACAGAGGAAAAAGGCTGCAAGTGTCAGACATTTTTTTTTTATCTCTCCCTTAAGCATCAGGAGAAAACAAACTACAAGTGTTAGATTTTTTTCTCTTAAAATTCTGTGTTGCCATGACGACACCTGGTTCCACCTGAACTTGACTTTTCTCAAACCTTGAACTAACAATGCATTTTTCTTATAGAAATGTTTTTCTTAAGCAATGTTAATGAAACTATGTATTTGCTTTAGAATTTGCCTTTTTTCAAAATGGTTCCAACTAAGACTAACTTTTTTCTTTTCTCAAATCTTGCGCTGATAATAGCTCAGCAAACCAGTATTTGTGTCAATTGTTTTATGGCTGGGAGATGACTTACCTCATGCTATCCTATCTCAAAAATGTACATTGTGGGACAGAGGCCTAGTGAAACTCCATCAGCCTGGAGATGTCTCTCTTATCTGATTAATAGCTTTCTAACCGACATAAACAGCCAACAAAAACAAGACCAGGAGCTGACTGTGGCTCAGATCATGAACTCCTTATTACCAAATTCAGACTTAAATTGAAGAAAGTAGGGAAAACCACTAGACCATTCAGGTATGACCTAAATCAAATCCCTTATGATTAGACAGTGGAAGTGAGAAATAGATTTAAGGGCCTAGATCTGATAGAGTGCCTGATGAACTATGAAATGAGGTTCATGACATTGTACAGGAGACAGGTATCAAGACAATCCCCATGGAAAAGAAATGCAAAAAAGCCAAATGTCTGTCTGGGAAGGCCTTACAAATACCTGTGAAAAGAAGACAGGCAAAAAGCAAAAGAGAAAAGGAAAGATTTAAGCATCGGAATGCAGAGTTCCAAAGAATAGCAAGAAGAGATAAGAAAGCCTTCTTCAGTGATCAATGCAAAGAAATAGAGGAAAAGAACAGAATGGGAAAAACTAGAGATCTCTTGAAGAAAATTAGAGATACCAAGGGAATATTTCATGCAAAGATGGCCTCGATAAAGGACAGAAATGGTCTGGACCTAACAGAAGCAGAAGATATTAAGAAGAGGTGGTACGAATACACAGAAGAACTGTACAAAAAAGATCTTTATGACGCGGATAATCACGATGGTGTGATCACTCATCTAGAGCCAGACATCCTGGAATGTGAAGTCAAGTGGGCCTTAGAAAGCATCACTACGAACAAAGCTAGTGGAGGTGATGGAATTCCAGTTGAGCTGTTTCAAATCCTGAAAGATGATTCTGTGAAAGTACTGCACTCAATATGCCAGCAAATTTGGAAAACCCAGCAGTGGCCACAAAACCGGAAAAGGTCAGTTTTCATTTCAATCTCAAAGAAAGGCAATGCCAAAGAATGCTCAAACTACTGCACAATTGCACTTATCTCACACATTAGTAAAGTAATTTTCAAAATTCTCCAAGCCAGGCTTCAGCAATACATGAACCATGAACTTCCTGATGTTCAAGCTGGTTTTAGAAAAGGCAGAGGAACCAGAGATTAAATTGCCAACATTTGCTGGATCATGGAAAAAGCAAGAGAGTTCCAGAAAAACATCTATTTCTGCTTTATGGACTATGCCAAAGCCTTTGACTGTGTGGATCACAATAAACTGTGGAAAATTCTGAAAGAGATGGGAATACCATCTTCAGAACCTGAAGACCTGCCTCTTAAGAAACCTGTATGCAGGTCAGGAAGCAGCAGTTAGAACTGGACATGGAACAACAAACTGGTTCCAAATAGGAAAGGGAGTACGTCAAGGCTGTATATTGTCACCCTGATTATTTAACTTCTATGCAGAAGAAGTTATGAGAAACGCTGGACTGGAAGAAACACAAGCTGGAATCAAGATTGCCGGGAGAAATATCAATAACCTCAGATATGCAGATGACACCACCCTTATGGCAGAAAGTGAAAAGGAACTCAAAAGCCTCTTGATGAAAGTAAAAGAGGAGAGTGAAAAAGTTGGCTTAAAGCTCAACATTCAGAAAACGAAGATCATGGCATCCTGTCCCATCACTTCATGGGAAATAGATGGGGAAACAGTGGAAACAGTGGCAGACTTTATTTTTTTGGGCTCCAAAATCACTGCAGATGGTGACTGCAGCCATGGAATTAAAAGACGCTTACTCCTTGGAAGAAAAGTTATGACCAACATAGATAATATATTCAAAAGCAGAGACATTACTTTGCCGACTAAGGTCCTTCTAGTCAAGGCTATGGTTTTTCCTGTGGTCATGTATGGATGTGAGAGTTGGACTGTGAAGAAAGCTGAGCACCGAAGAATTGATGCTTTTGAACTGTGGTGTTGGAGAAGACTCTTGAGAGTTCCTTGGACTGCAAGGAGATCCAACCAGTGCATTCTGAAGGAGATCAGCCCTGGGATTTCTTTGGAAGGAATGATGCTAAAGCTGAAACTCCAGTACTTTGGCCACCTCATGGGAAGAGTTGACTCATTGGAAAAGACTCTGATGCTGGGAGGGATTTGGGGCAGGAGGAGAAGGGGACGACAGAGGATGAGATGGCTGGATGGCATCACTGACTCGATGGACGTGAGTCTGAGTGAACTCCGGGAGTTGGAGATGGACAGGGAGGCCTGGCGTGCTGTGATTCATGGGGTCGCAAAGAGTCGGACACGACTGAGCGACTGAACTGACTGAACTGAACAGACATAAAACATACGGCTAAAGACTAGCAGGGGGCACTCTCCATCCCCCTTCTGCTGTCTATGTCAGAGGCTTTCCCTGGCCCTTTTCAGTTTAGTAAAACTCTGCTACACTAAAGCTCTTGAGTGATCAAGCCTGGTCCCTGGTCCCAAAGCTAAATCTCCTTTGGAGATTCGAATCCGAAACCATTCACCGTAAGCTAACAACGTCCGTAAGCTAATAAGCTAATAAAACGTTATTTGTCATTTACCTGAATCTCAAATGTAATGCAGTGTCCTGCATTTGATTCCTAACTCTGGCAGGCAGCCATATAGTCCATGTTCCAAAAAGCAAGAAAGTGCCCAGCAGAAGCCAGGTTTATCCACACTGGCCTGGATCCTCCTCATCCTGCAGAATGACCTGAGTTGGCTGCCTTGGGCTCAGCCACATCTTCCTCCAGGATGGAGTATGGAGAGACCCCCATGATGGTGACCAGGGACCTCAGGGCTCAGGCACCGTGCAGCCACAATGGCTGCGGCTTTCACGGCTGCCAGGGCTCAGCTCCTGTTAGTGGGCACACTGACCCCACTGGCTGTGCCGTGGCTCTGCAGGGATCTGGCCACGTGCCTGCTCGTGTCCTCCCCGGGGCCTCGCCGCACCCGCTGGAGCTCTAGTGGCAGCCAGTGCTCCACCGCAGACACCCCCTGTCCTCAAGCTTTCTCCTCACTTGTTTTCTTATCGGGGAAGATTTGCCACTGTAACTGCAGGGTTCAGACCTGGGGACTTTGTATTCCTCCTCTTGAATATTCTCATTTAGTGAAACTGAAAGTCACTCAGTTCTGTCTGACTCTTTGTGAGCCCATGGACTATATAGTCCAAGGAATCCTCCAGGCCAGAAAAGTGGAGTGGGTAGCCTTTCTCTTCTCCAGGGGATTTTCCCAACCCAGGGATCAAACCCAGGTCTCCCGCATTGCAGGCAGATTCTTTACCAGCTGAGCCATACGGGAAGAATAAGAATACCGGAGTGGGTAGCCTATCCCTTCTCTAGCAGATCTTCCCGACCCAGGAACTGAACCAAGGTCTCCTGCACTGCAGGTGGATTCTTTACCAACTGAGCTATGAGGGAAGCTCATTCTCACTTAAATCAATCACATTGTTGGTTGCTGTGAGGGAGATGACTATCATCAGCATTTACGGTTGAGGAAACCAAGGCTGTGTCATCAGTATGTTTCCTGCTTTCCAGGACTCCAGTGGAAGACACAGCAGACATGACCCTGTGCCCTGGAGATGTGTTATCTATCAGGAGAGCAGGACATTCATATATTTTATGAATTTATAGGGACACACATGACAGACCAAATGCAGCTGAATAAAGCGCTTTGACTCAGGAGCAATTTTGACAAACAGAAATAGCCACATTCTCCTTTGGTTTATCTGGGACACCTAAATGAAGAGCATAACTGAAAGAGAGTGAAAGCAATGGTCTTAATAGTTGAAATTTTATTTTTCAAACATCATATTGTCCTCTTCATATTTCCCCTCTGCTCTGTTGAAACTTTCAGAGAATAACACTTTCCCTTGTTTACAACAAGTATAAACAACCACAAAGTGGATACTTAACAAGCCCTGGTGAATCCTGGGTTTAAGGAATATGTAACAGCAAAGACCCTAAAACTGTCATTCTTTCTTTGGTTTCTGCATATGTCTTCACCAGCAATATGTTGAAATTTGTGGGTGTCATTTTATATACAGCCTGGACTTGAACTCTGACAGCCTTCTTCACCTTGTAAGGCTGTGGATTTGATGGGAAGGATGATGTGAGTCAGGGCCAGTGTAGGTGGAAAACCCAGTCAACTGAAATTTAAAAGTACACAATGTGTTTAAGTTTTGTTTAAGGAACTTACTGAGGACCGTGGGATTCCCCGGGGGCACAGTGTGATCCCTGGGTTGAGAAGATCCCCTGGACTAGGGATGGCAACCCACGGCAGTATTCTTGCCTGGAAAATTCCATGGACAGAGGAGCCTGGCGGGCTACAGTTCATGGGGTTGTAAAGATGCGACTGTGTGACTGAGAACAGCACAGCACACACTGAGGACTGTAGCATGGGAGACAGCCACCCAGCAGCTCCAAGAACTGCTGGGAAGAGACAGAGGAGCAGCCAGTAGACACATACGTTCTTTTGGCTGGGATGTACCTGGCGGGATGTAGTCAAGCATACAACTTGGCAAAAGATTACAGTTAATCACAAAGAACAGATGTCTTGATTAACGATTTTAGTGCTTTTGTGTGTGTGGGAAGATGCAGGAATCTGGGGTCACTAAAATTCTTCCTTAGATATGCATCTTAATCATGTAGGGTCTCCTTTATCCAAAAACACAGCATACTTCGTTCTGTTGCTTGGCCTGAATTCCTTTCAGGGACGGCTCCTGCAATGGCTAATGACTTGATCCCTGTAGAACTGAATGGCAGCAACAGTCTTTATTTTCCAGCCCCCTGAATCCAAGGAGAGGTGCCAGGAAGTGTTTAAAGGTCTTGTTTTGCTCAGGATACAAAGCTTACAGATCTGATTACTTCTCTTCTTCAAATAGTGGCTTTACTGAGATATAATTCGCTTATCATAAAGTTCACCCTTTCAAAGCAAAAATTCAACAGGTTTTTATTGTATTTACAGACATGTGTAATACTCATCACTAATTCCAGAACATTTATCACCGTGAAAAGGAACACCACACACCTTTGTAATCACTCTCTACACCCACATCTCCCCAGCCCCTCGCAATCTCCAATCTGCTTTCTGTTACTGCAGATCTGCCTAGGAACATTTAATATAAACTGAACCATGCAGTATGTGGTCCAGTCCATCTGATTACTTTAGTCAGTGTTCATGGTTTCTGGTTAATGTTTGAAGTTCAGCATACTGTAGCATGTGTCAGTATTTCACTCCTCTTTAGAGTATATGACACTCCATCACTTGGAGAGACCACATTTTGTTTATTCTTCCGTCACTTGATGCATACTTCAGTCATCCCCACTTTTTGTCTATTAGGAACAGCATTTCCTTGAATATTTGTACACAAGTTTTTCTGTGGACAGATTATTAAAATCTTAGTGCAACACCTAGGAATGCAATTGCTGGATATGTGGTAACTCTTCATTTATCATTTTGAGAAACTGAGGAAATGTTTTCTAAAGCAGCTAGACATTCCTTCTGCAACTGTGAGAGCTCTCATTACTTCTTAATGTTGATAGAAAAATATGTTTAAACATGTTTTCCAAAAGGTTAATGGCAATGCTAGATAAACTAGAAATAGGATAAATAAATTTCAAATCATAATTTATGGTGAACCAGAAAGAATCTAACAACTTGGAGATTTCTTTAAATATATATATAAATTACTAAGTTTATTTAGAATAGGTTAAACATTTGAATGAATTTGTAACGTTAGAAACTATTGGAAAGGGAGCCAAAGCCATGGCTCACAAAAAGTCACCAGGTCCAGACAGTTGAGGAGCAAATTCTTTCATAGTCCCAAGCATCAGTGAGCTGTGCCATAGTGGCTGTGAGTGCAGGGCATCAGACAGTCCCTACTGCAGAGGAGGACTGCATTCCCACCTCCTTCTCCTACTGTGTGGCCGTGCAGCAGGCTTTGACCCCCAAAGTGTAAGCAGAAGCGAGGTGTGTCTTTGCTGGGCAGAAGCTTTAAGGACTGAGGTGGGATTTGCAGTGGCCTCTCCATGGAAACCATTCACACTCCAGACAGCACATCCTTGTCAGCCTGTGGCCCAAAGCGACAATGATGTGAAGGAGAGCCCAAACCAAGAGTAGGCATATGGAGTGAGAGAGAAACACGTGTCTGCTTTTTTCAGCCATGACATCCTGGAGCTGTGACCGTGGCGTAACTTAATCTATTATGTCAACACAAAAAAATTAGTACCAGGATTGATGTATCATGAAAGATTTACAATATGTGATACTGTTCTTCAGTGCTAGGCAGCATGCTTGTGAGAAAACTATTACTGGAAGCCAGAAGTATCACAGTCTGTATAATGCAATGGCAAAATAGCTGGTAAAACCACTGCCTACAATAACCTATAAGCTGGATCATAAGACAAATATAACCCAGGGGGAAGAGGTTGGAAAACAGGACACTGGTAGTCTATACTACTTATTATAGGTTTCATTTAGAATGTTTTTACAACAACAAAAGAGTATATATGAGCTCAGGAAAAAAAAAGTGGCTTACTGGCAAGTAGGATTAAAAGAAAATAGAATATAAAAAGTCATAGATTTATAGAGTTTGAAGACACAGCTTCTCAACTCCAAATGGTACAAGATAAAACTAATGTGGCCTCTGAGTGGGCTCTGCCCTTCAGTTCGGGAAGATTTCAAAGATGAGGCAACTTCTAAGCTCTATTTTGAAATATAATTGGTGACCTATCCAGTTGTAAAAATCGTCAAGGATTTCAAATAGAAAGGATCCATCCTTGCACAAGAGAAAATTCTTGTGAAGCAACTTGAAGTGTTTGGGGGAAAATACAAGTAGTCAGTGTTGCATCACAGTAGCTTCCAAACCTTCCCAAAGCAAGAATAACTTTCTTCAAGCTCAGGATGTATAATGGAAGAAAGATGACTTGCTCCTCACTCTGTGGATCGCAGTTAGAAAATCACCTTGTTGACCCGTCAGTGGTGAGGGTCCACGTCACCACTCAATAACAAACCAAAAGACAACATAATCAGATTTGCTTTCTAGAAAGATTATTCTAGTAGAGGAGTGACAGAATAGTTGCAAGGGAGCCACTAGAAGTAAACTGGCCAAATCAGAGACTCTTTCAATCATCAAAGCATAAGAGAAAAAGGCCCTAAAATCTACAATTGCTCTGCAATAGCACAGAAGGGATTGATGTTAGAGATATTTGAGAGAAAGGGTCAATAGGACCAGACAACTGATTAGAGGTTGGTAGAAAGATATGGAAAGGATGGAGTCAAGAGTAATTTCCAGACCTCGACATAAGAGACAGGATACAAGGTATTAATAACCAAGGTGAGGAATACGGGGCAAGCAAGGATGGCAATTAGGAGAGAAGGGACTGAGTTTATTAGGGAAGATGTTGAGTGAGAAATACCCATGATAGCCAGTTTTGTGTCCAGTAAAAATTTAACGCACAACAGAGAATTTGGGAACTCTAGGCAGATGCTAAATCTTGGATGTTGCTTAGACACCAAAAGAAAATACTTATCACCACCACACTACCCCCTACCTTGAGGAAGGCAACATGCCCCACCACCAAGAATACAGCCCCACTCCATTCTCCCTGCCCACAGTGGGGGCATAGTGTGTCTTTATCCACAGAGGACAGACGTTTAATTCAAGTAGCAGAGAAATGTCTGCTGACATCTGGGAAGGAGATGTATCCTGCTCCCTCTATTCCTGTCCCAGCTCTCCCTTTATAGATTAAGCAAAGCAGTAGTAAGTATATTTCACAAAGCTATAGATGTGTTTGCAGCTTCTGTTAGCCAGGGCTCTTGAGAGTGATTAGACACTGACCATATGGAAATGGACAGGCAGGGCAGGGTGCTGACTGATTCTTAGCTCATCACATGTCTACTGCATAGCACTCCTCTGAGTCAAGAGCTGTTCAATCGCTCTGTCATGTCTGACTCTTTGCAACCCCATGGACTGTAGCCTGCCAGGCTTCCATGTCCTTCACCATCTCCTGGAGCTTGCTCAAACTCATGTCTATTGAGTCGGTGATGCTTTCCAACCATCTCGTCCTCTGTCATCAACATGGTGGTGAATAAATACCTGGTGGCTCAGATGGTAAAGAATCCACCTGCAATGTGGGAGACCCAGGTTTGATCCCTGTGTTGGGAAGATCTCCTAGAGAAGGGAATGGCAACCTACTTCAATATTCTTGCCTGGGGAATTCCATGGACAGAGGGCTCTGTGGAGCTACTGTCTATGGGGTCACAAAAAGGTGGGCACAACTGGGCAACTAACACACACACACATGCCATTCAGTTACCAGATACTGAAAAATTAAGCTGCACTTGGCAGTTTTAACAGATCCAAGTGAGTCACTCACTGCATTTATAGAAATGTAGTGATGTGCTCACAAGGTCAGAGTCCCAGAGAAACAGGCTCTGAGAGCCACGTACAGCAGATTTATGGGGATGACTTTCAGGAATCTCTTCCTGAAAGGGAGGGCAGGATGGAGCAAAGGAGTGATTGACCTGTAACACCTCAGTGGACAGAAGCTGGGCTAGCCCTGTCGAGCTTGAGGCAAGAGAGCTAGGACATTGCACCTTCTATAAACTAGTCACAGGATGCAGGTGGCCCGGGGAGCAGGTACAGTCTGGATACGTCAGTTCCCCGATGGATGGCTTCCTGAGCAAATGGCCGTAGGTCCCTTGGAGGAAGCGCCAGGAGTGTCATTAATACATACCCTTGCACGGTGTCATAGGGCCCTTCCTTGTGGGAACCTAGCATTTCTTCCAGCCAGTGGAGAAGAGATTTAAGAGTCTAGAGCCACTAGCAAAAATGTGTAGCTGAAGATAAGTTTTTCACTGTGTACTCCACCTCAGAGAACAGATATACCATTTTTAAAGACCTTAAAATTTTTTTTCAGAGCAATATCAAAATAGAGAATTAAGAGTGATGAACTTATGTTCAGTACAAGAACTCTGTTCATATGTTCTAAGCCATGAAAATTAAGTCTTTATATTACATGCACATTCTCACAAAAGTATATATGTGTATGTGCATACATTCTCTGAAGAATCTGCTGTGTGTGTGGAAATATACCTGTCTCCAAGGAAGCATCCGATTACTCACCTGCAAATCTAAGTTAGCCATCACATTTGCCTTTGGAAAGGGTGCAGCAAACTCAGTTGCTAAGTAGTGTTTGGTTCTTTGCAACCCCGTGTACTGTAGCCTACCAGGTACCTCCATCCATGGAATAGTCCAGGCAAGACTACTAGAGTGGGTTGATATTTCCTCCTCCAGGGGATCTTCCTGACCCAGGGATCAAACTTGCCTCTCTTGGGTCTCCTGCATTGGCAAGAGAATTCATTACCACCGCATCACCTGGGAAGCCCTTTAGAAAGCCCTTCATTTCAAATTCAATGAAATCTTCTTCCCCCTTTTCATTACATATCATAAAAAGGAATATGCTACTGAATATTGAATCTACAAAGTTGCAAACATGGGGAAGCGAAGAGGGGGCAGAAATTGGTATGAGTTTAAAAGAGGCATGAAACAACATGGGAGGAGCAGGCATGCACACATGTGTGCATGTGTGTGTGTGTGAATTTTTTCGTAATTTTTCTCAGGGGTTCTTTCTGGAAACCCTGTTCAGTTCTAACCTTATTACAGGGCACAGATTCGTTTCCTTCTTATTCCCCTTTTCCCTCCATCATGATTCTAGACCTCAGTCTCTATTTGAATGAACTTAACCCATGTGCACAGTGGATCCCTCAGCAGACATCCTTTGTTCTGGGTCAGACACCCATCACTTACACCAGTGTTATCCATGAGAGTTACAACAACCATGCAGGGAAAAGTGGAAATCACAGGTGGGATATATATATAATGTGCATGCACGTGTTCTCAATCATTCACTAGTGTCTGACTCTTTGCAGCTCCATGGACTGTAGCCCATCAGGCTCCTCTGTCCATGGAATTTCCCAGGCAAGAATACTGGAATGGGTTTCCATTTCCTTCTCCAGGGGATCTTCCCAACCCAGGGGTTGAAGCTGTATCTCCTACATTGGAAGGCAGATTCTTTACCACTGAGCCACTAGGGAAGCTCCATATATATAACCTAAGTATGCCGTATGCAATATTTGGGGCATACTTGTACTAAAAGTTGTTTTTTATCAACACAAATTCAAATGTGCTGGGTATCCTGTATTTTAATTTGCTAACTCTATTCTTTTTCACTTCTCTTTCACTTCTGCACATCAATCTTGTTTGCTGTAGAAATTCACATTACCATACTTCCTTGCCAAAGACTACATACTAGAATCATTGAAAATCCTGAGGATAACAGGCAAGTAAGCAGATCTGGTATACAAGTCACCACAGAAAAAGCAGAATCAAAGTGGCTTCTTATCTTAAGAAACACTCAGAATTTGCCCCAAAGTTTAAACATTCTTGGCAGAACTTCCCTACTCAATAACTATCACACATCAGCATGTAATACCAGTATTTGCAATCAGCTTTCATGCTGCTGCTGCTGCTGCTAAGTCGCTTCAGTCATGTATGACTCTGTGCAACCCCAGAGACGGCAGCCCACCAGGCTCCCCAGTCCCTGGGATTCTCCAGACAAGAACACTGGAGTGGGTTGCCATTTCCTTCTCCAGTGCGTGAAAGGAAAAGTGAAAGTGAAGTTGCTCAGTCGTGTCTGACTCTGTGTAACCTCATGGACTGCTATCTACCAGGCTCCTCCGTCCATGGGATTTTCCAGGCGAGAGTACTGAAGTGGGTTGCCATTGCCTTCTTCAAGCTTTCATGCTATTATATCATAAAAAGAATTATCTGAGTCTGTCACCTTAACCTTTCTATCATTCACAGTTTCTACTAAATTATCCCCCAACTTAAGAGCTGAGAACTACTTGATGACTGCTCTGGAGTCTTCCAGTCAGCTGGTCAGTTTTGACTAGCTCAGACTCGACCCAATGTGGCTGTTTGTTCAGGGAGGAACAAGCTCTGGGAGCAGGAAGGCTGTGAGCCCAGTGGGGCTGATGGAGGCCCGAGTCTCCTGCCACCTGTCAGACCAGCCTAGACTCTGCAGGGCCCCAAGGGAGAAGCACACAAGGCCTCTTGAAATCTAGAGTCAAAATGGACATGCTTTTACTTCCCCTGCATTCTACCACCCAATATACATTAAAAAATTCCCGGAGACTGAAAATGGACTCCATTTCTTGGTGGCAAGAGCTGCAAAAAGCATGGAAACTGGAGAGGATAGAAAATCAGGTACGTTGTTCTAATCAATCTCTTTGTCCTTAACTACTGTCAACTACAAATTGGTGCCTGCCAAGGATACCTGCTGCCTCTGCAGAGATTAAATCCTGTGCTGCTGCAGCTGTTGACCTTTGATAAACTCTGAAGGGAGTTCAGTGTGGAGAATGAGGCACTCTGTGCTCTGGGAAACTGGTAGGACAGGTCTTTAGAGAGTTACATATTTTAGACATTTTCAGGAAAACCGGTGGAACAGGTCTTTAGAGAGTTAGATATATTTTAGGAACTGGTTTCATGATCCCAATCCTTGCATATACTTATGTCTAGAAAAGCACTCAACCCCTTCATGGTGACATCAGCTCCTTGTAGCTAACAGAAAATCTTTTGTAAGATAAGTGCTTGATCACATCGAACTCGCCCTTTGCCAAAATTGTATATATTGACTTTCTCCCCACTACCTCTCTGGAGCAGTTTCTCA
The DNA here is from genome assembly GCF_023091745.1 of Budorcas taxicolor. Taxonomy (NCBI): domain Eukaryota; kingdom Metazoa; phylum Chordata; class Mammalia; order Artiodactyla; family Bovidae; genus Budorcas; species Budorcas taxicolor. The sequence continues at coordinate 5,389,692 of NC_068930.1, read as the reverse complement.
GAGTTATCTGTGGTGCTGTCTCCTGGGCTGCGGGTCTCATATCGTCCCAGGTAGAGCTTAACTCACAACTTTTTTTAGTCAACAATATATTACTGAAGTCATCTGAAATTTTTTAGAAGAAAGTAAAACTTTCTCAATGAAGAAAGCCTGGAATAGATTTAGGAAAAGAACAAAGATTTCCAGAAGCAGCTAGCTACACCCAGTCTTCTAAGCTTCTTTGGACACAGCAGGGATTGTGCCCAGCAGAATACAAATCCCAACTTCTACCACCCATGGAGACTTCAGCACAATAACGAAGCAAAGGTAACTCTCAGACAGACACCTCCAGGTCTTATCTGTGTAGGGACTTTCCTCTGGTCAAGTCAAAGCTGTTCAGGGCAGTTGACCACTGCAGAGCTCTTGAAGCACAGCTATTGAAATAAACACAGAGATTATAATTGATTTGGCTGCACTGGGTCTCCATTGCTTTGTGCAAGCTTTCTTCAGTTGTGGGGCTACTCTTCACTGTGGTGCATGCGCTTCTCATTGCAGTTCCTTCTCTGTTTTGGAGGACAGTCTCCATGATTGTGGCACACAGGTTTAGTTGCTCTGAGGCAACTAGATCAGGGATCAAACCCATGTCCCCTTCATTGGCAGGCAGATTCTTATCCACTGGGCCATCAGGAAAGCCCAAACAGAGAGATAAATCCTTTAGGCCTCACCGGGCAGGTGTGGGTGTTATCTTCATGTTTTTGGAATCACTTACATCACTACCCCTTGGCTTACAAGATGTGTCTTTTCTTGGTTCAGAAAAATCCAGTAAAACTTGTTTAATTATCAGCAAAGTAGAATATAAAATAAACATTACAAATTTCATTTAGTTGCTTTAACTAATAACATTAACACTGGGCTTGATTTAAAATTATAATGATTGTAAACATCAGATATTGTAGAATAAACGCTCCCTTTTTTTTTCAAATAAAGAAGCTCACCTTGTGGTTAACCATAAAGGTCACAGGTCCTAAGGTCCTGTCCTTGTGGCTAGTCTATGGCTCCCACTCACCTGAGTCCAACGGCCCCTGAACTGGTCCATACCTACTTATTGAGTCCCCTGATGGCACACAGGAATTTGGGGCAGTGTCAAGTTTCTCCATTCCTCTACTCATGTTCCTGAGGGAGGAGATGGATAGGGCCCAGGCGGGGCAGTTGGACTTTGTCCCCTGTAAACAGATACTCCAGGACAAGACATAACAGCAGAGGCAGAAAGGAGCTGAGTCCTGCCCAGGCAAAAAACAGAGAGACCACATATTCCTCATCCTCAAATTCAAAGAGACCTTGCTAATTATGAGCAGAACGGCTTCTCAGGGACCAAAAAGGGAGGGGTCACCACCTCAGACTAGGTGATGTCAACCTACCCAGAGGCCTCTTCACTAGAGCCCAACTTGGTTAAGAGATGTGCACACCCAGTAGGACCCCAAGATAAACCAAACAGACTCAGAATCAGGCAAAGGAAGATGACTGGCCAAAGGAAACCCAGAAGAGATGCCTCACATAAGTGATTCAAACTACCAGGAGCATGTGATTCTCTCTGAGCCCAACTTGCGAGTCTATTCACATGTACTCTTTTTCCTGCTGCGCCGGCGGCTGCGAGAGCCGGCTCACTGAGCGCAGGCGGCAAGAGGAGCTACCCACTTTCAAGGTCAGGGGCAGTGGCCTAGAGTGACAGGCTGCAACGGCGCAGGAATGGCCGAGAGGAGCTACCCTGCGTCCGAGGTCAGTGGCGACGGCGGAGAGGAGCTACCTCACGTCCGAGGTCAGGGGCAGCCAGGAGAAGCCACCTCACACCCAAGGCCAGGGGCGGTGACCCTGAGGAGCTACCCCGAGCCCGAGGCCAGGGGCTGCAGCTGGGAGGAGCCACCTCGTGCCCGAGGCCAGGGGCGGCAACCCTGAGGAGCCACCCTGAGCCCGAGGCCAGGGGCGGCAGCTAGAAGGAGCCACCCACGCCCGAGGCCAGGGCCCGCAGCCAGGAGGAGCAACCCGAGAAGCAGTGGCTGCACAGGCACAGGAGGGCCTAGAGGAGCTATCCCACATTGAAGGTCAGGAATGGTGGCGGTAAGGAGATACCCCTCATCCAAGGTAAGGAACAGTGGCTGTGCTTTGCTGAAGCAGCCGTGAAGAGATACCCCATGCCAAGGTAAGAGAAACCCAAGTAAGATGGTAAGTGTTGCAAGAGAGCATCAGACGGAAGACACACTGAAACCATACTCACAGAAAATTAGTCAATCTAATCACACTAGGACCACAGTCTTGTCTAACTCAATGAAACCAAGCCATGCCTGTGGGGCAACCCAAGACGGGTGGGTCATGGTGGAAAGGTCTGACAGAACATGGTCCACTGGAGAAGGGAATGGCAAGCCACTTCAGTATTCTTGCCTTGAGAACCCCATGAACAGTATGAAAAGGCAATATGATGGGATACTGAAAGAGGTACTCCCCAAGTCATTGGGTGCCCAATATGCTACTGGAGATTGGAGGAGAAATAACTACAGAAAGAACGAAGGGATGGAGCCAAAGCAAAAACAATACCCAGTTGTGGATGTGACTGGTGATAGAAGCAAGATCCAATGCTTTAAAGAGCAATATTGCATAGGAACCTGGAATGTCAGGTCCATGAATCAAGGCAAATTGGAAGTGGTCAAACAAGAGATGGCAAGGGTGAACGTCGACATTCTAGGAATCAGCAAACTAAAATGGACTGGAATGGGTGAATTTAACTCAGATGACCATTATATCTACTACTGTGGGCAGGAATCCCTGAGAAGAAATGGAGTAGCCATCATGGTCAACAAAAGAGTCCCAAATGCAGTACTTGGATGCAATCTCAAAAATGACAGAATGGTCTCTGTTCGTCTCCAAGGCAAACCGTTCAATATCACAGTTATCCAAGTCTATGCCCCAACCAGTAATGCTGAAGAAGCTGAAGTTGAACGGTTCTATGAAGACCTACAAGACCTTTTAGAACTAACACCCAAAAAAGATGTCCTTTTCATTCTAGGGGACTGGAATGCAAAAGTAGGAAGTCAGAAACACCTGGAGTAACAGGCAAATTTGGCCTTGGAATGCAGAATGAAGCAGGGCAAAGACTAATGCAGTTTAGCCAAGAAAATGCACTGGTCATAGCAAACACCCTCTTCCAACAACACAGGAGAAGACTCTACACATGGACATCACCAGATGGTCAACACTGAAATCAGATTGATTATATTCTTTGCAGCCAAAGATGGAGAAGCTCTATACAGTCAACAAAAACAAGACCAGGAGCTGAATGTGGCTCAGATCATGAACTCCTTATTGCCAAATTCAAACTTAAATTGAGGAAAGTAGGGAAAACTGCTAGACCATTCAGGTATGACCTAAATCAAATCCCTTATGATTATACAGTGGAAGTGAGAAATAGATTTAAGGGCCTAGATCTGATAGATAGAGTGCCTGATGAACTATGGAATGAGGTTCGTGACATTGTACAGGAGACAGGGATCAAGACCATCCCCATGGAAAAGAAATGCAAAAAAGCAAAATGGCTGTCTGGGGAGGCCTTACAAATACCTGTGAAAAGAAGACAGGCAAAAAGCAAAGGAGAAAAGGAAAGATATAAGCATCTGAATGCAGAGTTCCAAAGAATAGCAAGAAGAGATAAGAAAGCCTTCTTCAGCAATCAATGCAAAGAAATAGAGGAAAACAACAGATTGGGAAAGACTAGAGATCTCTTCAAGAAAATTAGAGATATCAAGGGAGAATTTCATGCAAAGATGGGCTCGATAAAGGACAGAAATGGTCTGGACCTAACAGAAGCAGAAGATATTAAGAAAAGGTGGCAAGAATACACAGAAGAACTGTTCAAAAAAGATCTTCATGACCCAGATAGTCATGATGATGTGATCATTAATCTAGAACCAGACATCCTGGAATGTGAAGTCAAGTGGCATTAGAAAGCATCGCTACGAACAAAGCTAGTGGAGGTGATGGAATTCCAGTTGAGATCTTTCAAATCCTGAAAAATGATGCTGTGAAAGTGCTGCACTCAATATGCCAGCAAATTTGGAAAACCCAGCAGTGGCCACAGGACTGGAAAAGGTCAGTTTTCATTCCAATTCCAAAGAAAGGCAATGCCAAAGAATACTCAAACTACTGCACAATGCACTCATCTCACATGCTAGTAAAGTAATGCTCAAAATTCTCCAAGCCAGGCTTCAGCAATACGTAAACCATGAACTCCCTGACGTTCAAGCTGGTTTTAGAAAAGGCAGAGGAACCAGAGATCAAGTTGCTAACATCTGCTGGATCATGGAAAAAGCAAGAGAGTTCCAGAAAAACATCGATTTCTGCTTTATTGACTATGCCAAAGCCTTTGACTGTGTGGATCACAATAAACTGTGGAAAATTCTGAAAGAGATGGGAATACCATCTTCAGAACCTGAAGACCTGCCTCTTGAGAAATCTGTATGCAGGTCAGGAAGCAGCAGTTAGAACTGGACATGGAACAACAGACTGGTTCCAAATAGGAAAAGGAGTACGTCAAGGCTGTATATTGTCACCCTGATTATTTAACTTATATGCAGAGTACATCATGAGAAACGCTGGACTGGAAGAAACACAAGCTGGAATCAAGATTGCCAGGAGAAATATCAATAACCTCAGATATGCAGATGACACCACCCTTGTGGCAGAAAGTGAAGAGGAGCTAGAAAGCCTCTTGAGGAAAGTGAAAGAGGAAAGCGGAAAAGTTGGCCTAAAGCTCAACATTCAGAAAACGAAGATCATGGCATCCTGTCCCATCACTTCATGGGAAATAGATGGGGAAACAGTGGAAACAGTGGCAGACTTTGGTTTTTTGGGCTCCAGAATCACTGCAGATGGTGACTGCACCCATGAAATTAATAGATGCTTACTCCTTGGAAGAAAAGTTATGACCAACCTAGATAGCATATTCAAAAGTAGAGACATTACTTTGCCAACTAAGGTCCATCTAGTCAAGGCTATGGTTTTTCCTGTGGTCATGTATGGATGTGAGAGTTGGACTGTGAAGAAGGCTGAGCTCTGAAGAATCGATGCTTTTGAACTGTGGTGTTGGAGAAGACTCTTGAGAGTCCCTTGGACTGCAAGGAGATCCAACCTGTCCATTCTGAAGGAGATCAACCCTGGGATTTCTTTGGAAGGAATGATGCTAAAGCTGAAACTCCAGTACTTTGGCCACCTCATGGGAAGAGTTGACTCATTGGAAAAGACTCTGATGCTGGGAGGGATTGGGGGCAGGAGGAGAAGGGGACGACAGAGGATGAGATGGCTGGATGGCATCACTGATTCGATGGTTGTGAGTCTGAGTGAACTCTGGGAGATGGTGATGAACAGGGAGGCCTGGCGTGCTGCGATTCATGGGGTCGTAAAGAGTCGGACACGAGTGAGCGACTGAACTGAACTGAACTGAACTGAAACACTATGCACTTCACTACTTTACGTCTATTTATGGAAATTCATTTCTACAAAGCTGATTGGCCAGGGTTTTGTCACTGGCTACTGTCCCTGATAGTCTAGTGGCTAGGATTTAGCGCTCTCTGACTTCACTCTCTGGCCAGAAAGCAAAAACCTGCTTAAAGCCATTGCAAGCCAAGGTCACTTGAGTTTATCACCACATAGAGGTTGTAGGGGAGCAGAATTTGTTACCCCAAAGTGTGTCTGCCGATGATTAATTGTTTTAAACTGGTTATTTTTTTCTAACAAATACTGAGCATGGAAACCAAATAGGAATTATCCTTTTGTAAGAAACATGTACATTTGTAAAGGCAATCCGCATTCGGTAAGGGTGTGTACCTCCCAGTACCTGGAAGAGGTGTGCGTGTGTTAGTCACTCAGTCATATCAAACTCTTTGTGACCCCATGAACTGTAGCCCAACAGGATCCTCTGTCCATAGGATTCTCCAGGCAAGAATACTGGGGTGAGTTGTCATGCCCTCCTCCAGGGGATCTTCCTGACCCAGGGACTGAACCCAAGTCTCTGACATTGCAGGCAGATTCTTTGCTGTTTGAGCTACTTGGGAAGCAATGTACATTTGTAAAGGCAATCCCCGTTCCTTAAGGATGTGTACCTTCCAGTACCTGGAAGAGGAGAATGCCTAAGTCTCAAAACTGCTAGTCAATGTGGTGACCTAAAGCTGCATCATAATCACCTTGGTTTACTCTGCTTTTCCTGGTCCCTCTCATAACTGACTCTACTCACTCTTAATATCCTTTTTGTCTTTAGCTGGAGATAGTATTTAAAGTGCGGATTTTGCTTATTTTGGAGAGAGTTACTTAATGTTCCTGAGTCTCTCCCATGTTCACATGGTACCGAATTTGTGTTTGACTTTCTCCTGTTAATCGGGCTCATGCCGATGTGCTTCTCAGACCAGCCAAAAGAACCTAGAAAGCTAGAGGGAACAGACACAACAGACACCAGGAGATAACATGTAGCCGTATTCAACTCAGACCTGGAGTCCAGAGCCGAGCCCTCAGATCCCACTCTCTCTGCTGCTCTGTCCAGGCAAGCCAGCTTTGTCCAGAGGAAGACTAGGCGTGGCTACTGAAGTTCCTAGAACCTGGGAAGTTCCTCTGACTTTTTCGATGGGTGTGTCCAAGCCAGCTGGTCACATACAGAGACACTGCTGGTTTCTCCTTTTGTGAGTCAGATGGGTTTTGATCCTAGCTGCTTGGTTGAAACCAAGTTCCTCTGCCAAGTTTATGACCAACCTGTCTATCCAAAACTTTTTTCCCTTTCTTGTCCTGACCCAGTACCCTGTCAAGATTGAAGAGTATCAAAGAAAAGAGGGACTTGAAACCCAGCAAGACCCCAAAGGACCTTCCCCTTATAAATGCCCTTCCGTGTCCCTCATTTCTTGTTTGTAGGGAAAAAGTTTCTGCCTCCTAGACCTTGCTTGAGTTCCAAAGGGCAGATTCAAATAATTAAAGGAGTAGGGGAATGCAGAGATAAAGGAAAGGCGGTTGAGAAACAATAGTTCAGTGATCTGGCAGGGTCCTCGTTCCTCCCCAAGGGTTTTACATATCAAGCTGATACAAATCTCTGAGTTCTTCTATATGAAATAAGACCCCCATCCGGTGGAGGACAGTAACTTCAGGCTGAGCACAGGATTCTTGGAGCACTGCTCTATTACCTCACCTCCAACCAATACCATACCCCTGCAGCCCTCTTCAAATTTTACTGTAAAAACTCTTCCCTGAAAACCAATGGAGAGTTTGAGCTATTTGAGGATGAGGCACCTGTTCTTGCTTGGTCCTGTTGTTGCAGGAAATACAATGGGGCACAAGAGGGTGGTCACATCCCAGGTCACGTCTGAGTTCCTGGAATGGCTGCAAGTGTGGGTTCTTGGCTTTGCACAGGAAAGAATTCAAGAGTCATCCATAGTAGGGTGAAAGAAGGTTTATTCAGAGAAGAAACACACTCTGTAGCCAGAGTATAATCCATCTCAGAAGGCAAGAGAGGCCCCAAGGTACCGGGTTGTCAGTTTTTATAGAGATGGGTAATTTCACAGGCTAATGTGTGGGCTAAGTATTCCAGTTATTTTGGAGAAGGGATGGGGATTTCCAGGAATTGGGCCACTGCCCACTTTTTGGCCTTTATGGTTGGCCTTGGAACTGTCATGGCACCTGTGTGTGTCACAGTTTGCGAGTGTGTTACAATGGGAGTCACTGGTCTGCCATCTTGGATCCATTTAGCTCTAATCAGTTTATGTTGTGTCCTCAGGCTGTATCATTTTTTTAAAAGCTGTGCTCTGCCTGCTTCCTGTTTAATTGCAATAAACCTTTCTCTGCTCCAAACTGGGCCTCAGCTGTTTTGACTCAGATGTGATCAGGCACCTTGAACTTGGGTTCGACAATACAGTGATCCCTGCACAATAACCCATTAATTTTCTCTCACTAGGATGCCTCTCTCACCCACTTATGCCTGTGTTGCTTGATAAAATCACATATCCTTTCCATCTCTACTACCTACAACTTAACAGAAATTGGAGAATACACAAAAGCCCCTACACAAATAGATTTGTGCATAGAAAAGCAATGTCTTTAATAAAAATCTTTGGATTTAATAAAATAAAAAACATTAGGAGCCTTAAGTATTGCAAAGACCTCATCTTAAGTGAGGACACTGACAAGTAGAAGGACAGCCAGCTTTGTTCAGGACCACACAGCTGGCAACCTGCAGGACTGAGCCTGTGCCTTGGAACCCAAGCATCTTTCATTATCACAGAAGCTCCAAGAGCTATAATGATTTATAAAGATGTAGAAAATCATTCAACATTTCCAAGTTGGTCACATTTCATTTCATTTGTATGTTCTCCCTCCCAACAGCTTCCATGTGCTTGACAATTTAATAAACTATGATAATATTGAATTAAATGTCTTACAGCTTGACAAGCATCACACATTTTCATAAAAAAAAAGTAGTGATTTCTAATTTAAGTTGCTGTTATTTACTTATTTAAAGTAAGTTGCCCACTCTTGGGGCATCAGTATCATAAAGTAGAAAATGTTCTGAGCATAAATACTGAAATAGAGGGCTTCATTCACTTCTTTCACTTAATTATTCACTGATTCATTGCTGAACTGAAATCAATAGGTCTAATCTATGTTTTGAATGCCCACCATATGCCTGGTATAAGAGACACACTAGATTTGTAAGAGGCATAATCACATCACAAAGAATCTCACAGTTTAGTTGGAGCATAGGTACATAGAGAGCAAAAATGTATATTTGTACAGAGCGTATGAGAGAGTAGAAGGGGCCTCAAAACCTGCATGCAAGCTGGGGAACCAGAGTGCCAGGTACCACCTCATGCTGGAGGACAGCTTGCCTTGAACCTCAAAGGATGCTGGAGGCATAACTGAGGCAAAGAGCAGGTGTGAGGGAAGGAAAGTCAGTTCAATTCAGTTCCGTCACTCAGTTGTGTCCAACTCTTTGTGACCCCATGGACCGCAGGGTAGGGGGCAAGAAAAGCAGAGGAGGAAGCAGGGCAAAGGCGAGGGGAAGGACGGGGAAGGCACCCGCTCAGGGGGACTATGAGCAAATCTGTGTTTCCAGTCAAAAGAGGCAACATCAGAAGAGCAGGTGCAAAGGTGTGGTCAGATCACAGTAGGCCAGGGTCTTGGGCACCCTGCCGTCTTTGTTCTAGGTGAGGATTGCCCAACTTCAATGCTATTGCTGTTTGGGCCAGATGATTGTGGTATGGTAGATGGAGGGGGTGCATTGGTGCTTGTTCAGCAGCATCCTTGGATCCCACCCACCAGCAACTCTGCCCCCAGAAATGTCTCCAGACACTGCCAAGCCTCCACTGGGGGAATGGTGCCCTAGTTGAAGATCACTATTGTAGGCAAAGGGCTCCCCTAGTGGCTCATTGGTAAAGAGTCCACCTGCCAATCCAAGAGACATGGGTTTGATCCCTGGGTTGGGAAGATCGCCTGGAGGAGGGCATGGCAACCCACTCCAGTATTTCTTGCCTGGAGAATCCCATAGACAGAGGAGCCTGGTGGGCTACAGCCCATGGGGTCGCAAAGAATCAAACATGACTGACTGCCTAAACAACAACAACAATTGTAGGCAAAAGAGATCCATTCCATAGTCTTTGTAGGAGGCTACATGAGAGGATTTGCCCGAGCCTGTGGCAGAGCCTGGAAGGTCTGTGGCAGCCATCCTGAGGGGTCTCTGCCAGATAGGAGCATAGGTGGAGAGAGGTGTTACCTGGGGAAACACTGGGGCCAAGCACAACTGAAATAGAAGGAGATATCCCCAGTCACACCATGAGAAAGGTAGGTTTAGAGAGAAATGATGACAAATTCCTTTGAGAGCATGTCCCATGTGAAGTGTGAGTTTGGCGTTTTGCTGATGGGGGCTCCTCAGTGTGAACCAGGAGGAAGGGTGTTAACCGAAGGCTTCCATGTGGACTTCACTGGCTGGTATGCAGTGGCTGAAATCCTGACTGTTACTAGAGCACCCCCAGGAAAGCATCTCACAAAAGCAGCAAGGTGGGGAGAACCCCCATTTAGAAACAGTGAGAAAGACACCAAGGTGCCCAGAGAAGGCAGACAAGGTCAGAAAGAGCCAGGCTAGCTGCTGTCCTGCAGCCACAAGCACAGAGTGTGTGGGAAGGACTATGGCCAGCAACACGGGGATGGCCGGGGAGACCCACGGTGAGAAGAGCTTCTTCCTGCCCCACACAAGCCAGCAGGACAGTCAGAGCTGGGGCATTTGACCTCACAGGATTTCTAGAATCCTAATGCCTAGCTATGTTAGCTAGTATCACCAGTACTGTTTTTATTTGGCTTATAACTTACTGTCCAAAGCTGTGTTTGTTTGTGTGTTTGTTTGATTGTTTTACCAAGTTTCCTATTCCTGAGCTTCCATTCTTAAGCTCCAAGCCCCAGCATCCTTTTCTATCTCCCTCTGTCCCTTGACATATGTATAAGGAGTTTCCAGTCCAATCAGTTCAGTTCAGTTGCTCAGTCATGTCTGACTGTTTGCAACCCTAGGACTGCAGCATACCAGGCTTCTCTGTTCATCACCAACTCCCAGAGCTTGCTCAAACTCATGTCCATCAAGACAGTGATGCCTTCCAACCATCTCATCCTTTGTCATCCCCTTCTCCTCCTGCCTTCAATCTTTCCCAGCATCAGAGTCTTTTCCAATGAGTCAACTCTTCACATCAGGTGGCCAAAGTACCGGAGTTTCAGCCTCAGCATCAGTCTTTACAAATGAACATTCGGGACTGATTTCCTTTAGGAAATTCTGTCCAATAGACACTTTTTTTTTTCCCCAGAGTATCTTAAATCAACTCCTTCTTATACCTCTAGCCTCTAGCCAGGCCTTCACACCCTCTCTCTGCTTCGCTAAAATCCAGTTCTTTCATTTGCTTTCCCAAAAACCATCTGTGGGTCCTCTATAGGCAAAGGAAAACCCTAACCATCTTAACTAGGCCTCCAAGACCCTCTGCCATGCAGCTCCCACCAGCCCTGGTTCCCAGCACTTCCTATACCAAGTATGTGTTCATGGACTTTGCGGTCCAGGGAAGAAAAGAAATATCCTCAGGACCAGAATTCAGAAGGTGAGCCCCATCAAATGGGAAGTGAGTGAATTCCCCTCTTTCTCATGTGGGCCGTGCCTCAAAGTACCTCTAGTGATATGGGGAAGCTCCCAGAAGGTAAATGTGATATTGTGCTTTATAATAATAAAATAATTTGGTCTTCATCCCTGTTTTTGGCACAGAATTCTTAAAATCATCATGAAGAGGATGATAAATGTATATTTTATTATGCTAATGAGTGACTTTCAGAAAGCCGCTATGTGACCTAAGGACGAGGGCTGGTCACCAACGGAACCAACCATGTGATTGCTGTTGTTCAGTCACTAAGTTGCATCCACCTCTTTGTGACCCCATGGACTGCAGCAATCCAGGCTTCCCTGTCCTTCATTTTAAAAGAATGACATAGCCTAAGGACATGACAGACATAAACTGATTAGAACCAAAGAGATCCAAGATGGCAGGCCAGTTGACTTCCTCTAGAACCTGAGTCTCAGATTATGCTCATTGTAACACATCAGCAAAATGACTTACCCACCAGTGCCATGCCAGTTCCAAACCTGACCATAAAGGTCAAAAAATGGGCAGTAACCCAACTCCTAGAAATCCCCAATCGGTCCCAAAAACAGTTGGAATACCCCTCCCATTTATTAGCCTATGAAATTTGTTGTTGTTCAGTCACTAAGTTGTGTCTAAGTCTTTGCAACCCCATGGACTGAAGCAGGCCAGGCTTCCTTGTCCTTCACTATCTCCCAGAGTTTGCTCAAACACATCCATTGATTCAGTGTTGCCATCCAACCATCGCATCCCATCCTCTATCATCCTCTTCTCCTGCCCTCAATCTCTCCTAATATTAGGGTCTTTTCCAGTGAGTCAGCTCTTCACATCAGGTGGCCAAAGTATTGGAGATTTAGCTTCAGCATCAGTCCTTCCAAAGAATAATCAGGGTTGATTTCTTTTAGCATGGAGTGCTTTAATCTCCTTGCTGTCCTAGGGATTCTCCAGCACCACAATTTGAAAGCATTCTTAGCTATGTGATTAGAGGGTTTTAACTTTCAGTCCCACCCTCCTTTCTTCAAAGGAAGGAGAGGAGACAGAGGTGAATATATTGGCAATGTCCAGTGATTTAATCAGTCTTTTTTTGGGGGGGGGTTGGGGGGGGTGGGGGAAAGCCTCCAAAAAACCTAAAAGGATGAAGCTAGAGAGCTTCCTGGAGGGGGACAGAGAGCTCTGTGCTTTCCCATACCTCACCCGCTGCCTCTCTTCCATCTGTCTGTTTCTAAGTTATATCCTTTTATAATCAATTGGTAATCTAGTAAGTAAAATGTTTCTCTGAGTTCTGTGAGCTACTCTAGCTATCCCCCAAGGAAGGGGTCCTAAAACCTCTGATTTACAGCCAGTCCAAAGCACAAGTGACAGCCTAGACATGGAATTGGCACTGGAGGTGGGGGTGGTCTTGTAGGACTGAGACTTTAACCTGTAGGATCTAGTTCTGTCTCCAAGACCTCCAATGGTATCAGAATTGAGCTGAATTGTAGGATACTCAGCTGGTGTCAGAATTGCTTGGTGGTGAGGGGAACATCCCCCCGCACAAGAACCATAGATTCTGCCTGCATTTCAGACAAAGCTGGGGTACCAGGGACATCCCAGAGTGGAGCCTCACTGCAGGCCCCACGAATGTTGATCCTGACTGCTCCAGTTGGGCACTCTGGGTCTCTGGCTTGGGTGGTGACAAAGGCCCTGCTAGGGGTAGACTGGTGGTATGGCTGAGTCACTGTATTCTCTCCCAGGCCAGAGAGCAAGACTACTTACCTGCTACCTCACATGGTCTTCTTGGCCCAGGGATGGGACTGCAGGCAGTCTCCCCCGCTTCACAGGAAAGAAACGTTCTTCTGCAACTGGAAAGTCCCACAGCCGGTCATCCAGACCTTAGCCCAGCCCTGCCCTCTCTGCCCACCAGCTTGGCCCACCAGCTTGGCCCACAGGGAAGGACACGCAAGTCATGTCTGCGTGATGTGTGTCAGCTTATCCATCACCTGCTTCAAAAACTCCCACATGTGGCAGAACACACTCCACAAGTTTCCTTTTTAAGGTGTCACTCATTGTGCAAACTTTTAATGACAGGAAGCCATGCTTGAGGTGGATTTTTATACCCTTTTGTTCAAAAGGCAGAGCTACAAGTGAACTCAGTCTGTTGGGGGGTTTAAGGAAGGAAAAAGAGGGAACAGAAAGCCTCAGATGTTCAGGTCTCCTGGAAAACCGAATTGCCCTGTCAAAAAGCTAAACCCATGACTCCATACAAATATAGAATGGGCGTGTGTCAGAGCTTTGTCTACTCAGCACTAAAGGATCCAGCAGGATAGCAGAGTGATTCAAAGGGTTCATGGAACGAGGTCTAGACCATCCCTCAGGAGGGAAGGAGAAAAAGCGCCACTGAAATGAGTTTGCCAAGTTAGAGACAAAACTGGCTAACGTCCTAATGGGACCAAACGAAAACAAAAACAAAAAAAACCCACTCAAGCCTTCATCATGACCATCTCTCCTGGACACAAATGGTTAGCATCTCTACTGACCAGATGTAAGTTCTCTGGTCACTTCGCAGTCTCTGGGCCTGCGCTAAGCAGAATCTGAAATGGCCCCAGGACTTTTACCCGAATCATTGAGATGGTGAACATGATGGAATAGCTACATGCAAAAGGGATTTTGCAGATGTAATTGAGGTTACTAATTCATTGATTCTAATTTTTCAAAAGGGAGACTGCCCAGGTGGACCTGGTCTCATTACATGTGCCCTTAAAGGCAGAAGAGAAAACCACAGAAGGGATTTACCAGACGAGGCTTTGCATTGCTGATATGCAGGGGGGCATTCAGCCAGGACCTGAGAGCAGTTTGTAGGAGTTAAGGGTGTCCCAGACCAGTGATGAGCAAGGAAATAGGACCTCAGTCCCACAACCCTAGAAGTTGCCAAGAACCTGGATGTTGCTGTCAACTGAAGGCAAAGAGCAACAATCAAATGACGGAGTATGAGAAGTGCAAACTGTTCATCTTATAACTCAGTCATACCCTTCCTCACAGGCTTCTAGATCCTGCAATCTCTACCTCATCCCAGGGAGAAAGAGGGCAAGGCAAGGCATCCTACCTGTGATTCACCAAGCTCATGTTTTTAAAAAGCAAGTCCTAAAGAATAGGAAATATGCTTTCATTGCAACCCAATCAACAAACATGTATTTAAGGCAAAGCTTCACCAAAAAAACACAATGTGGTGTATTATGGGCTGAATTGAGATCTCCAAAAATGTGAGTTCCTAACCATGGTACCTCAGAATGTATTAAAACTTGGAAACAATTAAAGAGATGATTAAATTAAGTGAGGTCAGTAGTGTGGGCCCTAATGTGATCTGACTGGTATCCAGAGAAGAGATCAGGACACAGACAAGGCACGGAGAGACCACGTGAGGACACAGGAAGACAGCAGTCTGCGAGCCAAGGAGAGAGGCCTCAGAGGAGACCCCTGCCAACGAAGACCTCCAGCAAAATCAGAAATGTCTGCTGCTTGAGCCACCCAGTCTGTGGCACTTTGCTATGGCAGACTGAGTAGATTAATACATGATGTACTCTGATATCTTCTAGTCTGTTCCATTTCTTTCTTTTTTACTGTTGTTTGAGAAAAAATTTATTTCACAGTAACAAGTGGACCATATCCACAGCTTGAAGAACTAAGAGGATTATAAGATCCTTCCATTTGCTATACCAATAATAAGACATGTGCTACCAATAGCTTTAGAAATGAAAAATTCTCTGTTTCAATCCAAGAAGCTGCCTTGGTTGCTAGACTCTAAATCTAATGCCTTTAATGAGGTGAATAAATGTCTCCAATCATAGCCGACACAAACATAAATGATATTTCTTGCTGCTCTTTGAAGAAAGAAGACCTGAACTTGAGTTTAAGCAGAGGAAAGCAAATTTTTTAAGCTATTTCTGAAGCTGTGCTGCTGCTTTTGATTAAGTTATTTCCATGCCATACTGCAAAGAAGAAACAAGAAGCATTCTTGCTTGTTTGTTTTGATGCTAATTATGCATCCAGGAAATTGCGAGAAAGAATAAGTGGTACATCTAGCACTTGGAGAAATCACCTCCCTGCTAAACAGACGAGAAACGAGAAACGAAACGATGTCAAGCATCTCTGACAATCATCAAAATGCAAATCAAAGCCACAATGAGGTGCCACCTCACACCTGTTAGAATGGCTATCATCAAAGAGTGCAATTAACAAATTTTGGTGACAATGTAGAGAAAAGGGAACCCTCCTACACTGTTGGTGGGAATGTAAATTGGTGCAGTCACTGGAAAATAGTATATAGGATCCTCCAAAAGCTACAAATAGACTTAATACATGATCCAGCAATTCCACTCTTGAAAATATATGCTAAAACATAAACACTAATTCAAAAACATTCATGCACCCCAATATTCATAGCAGCACTATTTATACTTGCTAAAGTATGGAAGCAACCTAAGAGTCCTTCAACAGATAAACAGATAAAGAAGATGTGATAGACAGAGAAAGAGATACACACACAGTGAAATACTACTCAGCCCATAAAAAAGAATGAAATTTTTATATACAACAACATGGATGGATTTGGAAAGTTTTATACTAAGTGAAATAAATCAGACAGAGAAATACAAATATGTATGATACTGTTTATATCCCTTCATGGATCACTGCCTTATCATGGTGAAGTGGCTTGCATAACTCAATGAAGCTGTGAGCCATGCCATGCAGGGCCAGTCAAGACAGATGGGTCATGTGGAGACTTCTGACAAACCATGATCCACTGGAGAAGGGAATGGCAAACTACTCCAGCATATTTTCTGTGAGAATCTCATGAACTGTATAAAAAAGCAAAAATCTATTACACTGAAAGATGAGCCTTCCAGGTTGGAAGGTCTCCAATATAACAGTAAAGCTAGTGGAGGTGGTGGAATTCCAGAATGGCTATTTAAAATCCTAAAAGATGATGCCCTTAAAGTGTTGCACTCAATATGTGAGTAAATTTGGAAAACCCACCAGTGACCATAGGATTGGAAAAGGTCAATCCTCAACTCAATTCCCAAGAAGGGCAGTGCTAAAGAATGTACAAACTTCTGCACAGTTGCATTCAACTCCCATGCTGGTAAGGTCATGCTCAAAATCCTTTAAGCTAGGCTTCAGCATTATGTGAAATGAAAACTTCCTGATATTCAAGTTGGGTTTAGAAGAAGCAGAGGAACCAGAGATTAAATTGCCAACATTCGCTGGATCATAGAGAAAGTAAGGGAATTCCAGAAAAATATGCAGAGCGCATCATGTGACATGCCACGCTGGGTGAGTTACAAGCTGGAATCAAGGTGGCTGGGAGAAATATCAACAGCCTCAGATATGCGGATGATACCAGTTTAATGGGAGAAAGCAAAGAGGAACTAAACAGCCTCTTGATAAGGGTAAAAGGAGAGTGAAAAGCCAGCTTAAAACACAATATTTAAAAAAATAAGATCATAGCATCTGGTCCCATCACTTCATGGCAAGTAGAAGGAGGAAATGTGGAAGCAATGACAGATTTCCTCTTCTTAGGCTCTAAAATCACTATAGACGGTGACAGCCACTATGAAATTAGAAGAGGATTGCTTCTTGGCAGCAAGTCAGTTCAGTTGACTAGATGGACCTTTGTTGGAAAAGTATTGTCTCTGCTTTTTAATATGCTGTCTAGGTTGGTCATAGCTTTTCTTCCAAGAAACAAGCAAGCATCTTTTAATCTCATGGCTGCAGTCACCATCTGCAGTGATTTTGGAGCCCAGGAAAACAAAGTCTGTCACTGTTTCCATTGTTTCCCCATCTAGTTGCCATGAAGTGATGGGACCAGATACCATGATCTTAGTTTTCTGAATGCTGAGTTTTCAGCCAACTTTTTCACTCTCCTCTTTCACTTTCGTCAAGAGGCTCTTTAGTTCTTCTTTATTTTCTGCCACAAGGGGATGTTATCTGCATATCTGGGGTTATTGATATTTCTCCCAGCAATTTTGATTCCAGCTTCTGCTTCATCCAGCCCAGCCTTTAAGCAGGGTGACAATATACAGCCTTAGCATACTCCTTTCCCAATGTGGAACCAGTCCATTGTTCCATGTCCATTTCTAACTGTTGCTTCTTGACCTGCACACAGATTTCTCAGGAGTCAGGTAAGGTGCTCTGGTATTCCCATCTCTTGAAGAATTTTCCAGTTTCTTGTGATCCACACAGTCAAAGGCTTTGGCAAAGTCAATAAAGCAGAAGTAGATGTTTTTTGGGTTTCTCTTTGATCTAACAGATGCTGGCAATTTGATCTCTGGTTCCACTGCCTTTTCTAAATCCAGCTTGAACATCTGGAAGTTCTTGGTTCATGTACTGTTGAAGCCTGGCTTGGACAAATCTAGTTAGTGCATTCAAAAGCAAAGACATCATTTTGCCAGCAAAGGTATGTATAGTCAAAGTTATGACCTTTCCAGTGATCATGTATGGATGTGAGTGCTGGACCATAAAGAAGGCAGAGTGCTGAAGAATTAATCCTTTTATTTTTTGTTGTTGTTGTTTTGGTTTTTTTTAATAAATTTTTATTTTTACTTTATTTTACTTTACAATACTGTATTGGTTTTGGCATACATTGACATGAATCTACCACGGTTGTACATGAACTCCCAAACATGAACCCCCCTCCCACCTCCCACCCCAAATTATCCCTTCGGATCATCCCCATGCACCAGCCCCAAGCATCCTGCATCCTGCATCGAACATGGACTGGCAATTTGTTTCTTACATGATAGTGTACATGTTTCAATGCCATTCTCCCAAATCATCCCACCCTCTCCCTCTCCCTCAGAGTCCAAAAGTCCACTCTACACATCTGTGTCTCTTTTGCTGTCCCGCATACAGGGTCATCACTACCATCTTTCTAAATTCCATATATATGTGTTAGTATACTGTATTGGTGTTTTTCTTTCTGATTTACTTCACTCTGTATAATCGGCTCCAGTTTCATCCATTTCATTAGAACTGATTCAAATGTATTCTTTATAATAGCTGAGTAATACTCCATTGTGTATATGTACCACAGCTTTCTTATCCATTCATCTGCTGATGGACATCTAGGTTGTTTACATGTCCTGGCTATTATAAACAGTGCTGCGATGAACATTGGGGTACCTGTGTCTCTTTCAATTCTGGTTTCCTCGGTGTGTATGCCCAGAAGTGGGATTGCTGGGTTATAAGGCAGTTCTATTTGCAATTTTTTAAGGAATCTCCACACTGTTCTCCATAGTGGCTGTACTAGTCTGCATTCCCACCAACAGTATAAGAGGGTTCCCTTTTCTCCACACCCTCTCCAGCATTTATTGCTTGCAGACTTTTGGATCGCAGCCATTCTGACTGGTGTGAAGTGGTACCTCATTGTGGCCTTGATTTGCATTTCTCTAATAATGAGTGACGTTGAGCATCTTTTCATGTGTTTGTTAGCCATCCGTATGTCTTCTTTGGAGAAATGTCTATTTAGTTCTTTGGCCCATTTTTTGATTGGGTCGTTTATTTTGACTGTGGAGCTGGAGAAGACTGTTGAGAGTCACTTGGACAGCAAGGAGATCAAACCAGTCAATCTTAAAGGAAGTCAACCCTGAATATTCATTGGAAGGACAGATGTTGAAGCTGAAGCTTTTATACTTTGGCCACCTTATGTGAAGTCAGGTCATTGGAAAAGACCTTGATACTGGGAAAGACTGAAGGCTGAAGGACAAGAGTACAACAGAGGATGAAATGGTTGGATGGTATCACTGATTCAATGGACATGGACTTGGTTAAACTCAGGGAGACAGTGAGGGACAGGGAAACCCTGGCATGCTGCAGTTCCTGGGGTTGCCAAGAGTTGGACACGACTTGATGACTGAACAATTACAGCAAATAACTTATATGTGGAACCTAAAAAATACAACAAATTAGTGAATATAACAGCAACAAAAAAAAAGCAGACTCAGAGATATACTCAGAACAAAATAGTTGTTATCAGTGGCAAAGGGCAAAATAGCCAGTTGGGAATTAGCATGGATAAACTACTAGGTATAATTTAAATTACTAGGCTATATGGCACAACAGCAAATATAATCAATCTTTATAATAACTATAAGGGCAGTATAACCTGTAAAAAATGTGAATCACTGCATTGTACTCCTGTAACTTATATTGTACATCAACTATAAAAAAATGTCGCTCAGTCGTGTCTGACTCTTTGTGACTCCATGGAATTCTCCAGGCAAGAGTACTGGAGTGGGTAATCAGTCCCTTCTTCAGGGAATCCTCCCAACCTAGGGATCAAACCTAGGTTTCCTGCATTGCAGGTGGATTCTTTACCACTTAAGCTACTAGGAAAGCCCTGGTATACATCAACTATACGCCAGTTAAAAAGAGGAAACAGAGATAGATACAGACAGGTTATTGGCTTTATTTCTATGAACAACCTGACTAATGCATATGTCAATACTTGTTCATTAATCTTTGATTATACCACACTGATGTAGAATGTGAATAAAAGGGGGGACCAAGAACAGGAGTGTATAGGAGTTCTCTGTAAGTTATGGCCAATTTTCCTGTTATCTAAAGCTTTTCTAAAAAATATAATCTGCTTAAGAAAGCATATAAAAAAGCAGAGACATTACTTTGCCAACAAAGGTCTGCCTAGTCAAGGCTATGGTTTTTCCAGTGGTCATGTATAGATGCAAGAGTTGGACTGTGAAGAAAGCTGAGTGCCGAAGAATTGATGCTTTTGAACTGTGGTGTTGGAGAAGACTCTTGAGAGTCCCTTGGACTGCAAGGAGATCCAACCAGTCCATTCTAAAGGAGATCAGCCCTGGGTGTTCTTTGGAAGGAATGATGCTAAAGCTGAAACTCCAGTACTTTGGCCACCTCATAGGAAGAGTTGACTCATTGGAAAAGATTCTGATGCTGGAAGGGATTGGGGGCAGGAGGAGAAGGGTCAACAGAGGATGAGATGGCTGGATGGCATCACCAACTCGATGGATGTGAGTCTGAGTGAACTCCAGGAGATGGTGATAGACAGGGAGGCCTGGCGTGCGGCAATTCATGGGGTCGCAAAGAGTCGGACACAACTGAGCAACTGAACTGAACTGAAGAAAGAAAAATAAAACAGGGTGATGTTGGGGCCCAGCATAGGCTGCCCCCAATGGCACATCGATTATTTTGAATCTAAGTTACTTACACGTTATTATATATGAAATAGGTAAACAACAAGGATCTACCATATAACACACGAAGAGATACTCAATATTTTGTAAAAACCTATGTGGGAAAAGAATCCAAAAATTATAAATCTATACACACACATATTTCAAATCCTAAAAGATGATGCTGTGAAAGTGCAGCACTTAATATGCCAGCAAATTTGTCAAACTCAGCAGTGGCCACAGGACTGGAAAAGCTCAGTTTTCATTCCAATCCCAAAGAAAGCCAATGCCAAAGAATGCTCGAACTACTGCACAATTGCACGCATCTCACATGCTAGTAAAGGAATGCTCAAAATTCTCCAAGCCAGGCTTCAGCAATATATAAACCACGAACTTCCAGATGTTCAAGCTGGTTTTAGAAAAAGCAGAGGAACCAGAGATCAAATTGCCAACATCTGCTGGGTCATCGAAAAATCAAAAGAGTTCCAGAAAAACATCTATTTCTGCTCTTTTGACTATGCCAAAGCCTTTGACTGTGTGGATCACAACAAACTGCAAAATTCTTAAAGAGATGGGAATTCCAGACCACCTGACCTGCCTCTTAAGAAACCTATATACAGGTCAGAAAGCAACAGTTAGAACAGGACATGGAACAACAGACTGGTTCCAAATAGGAAAAGGAGTACATCAAGGCTATATATTGTCACCCTGCTTATTTAACTTATTTGCAGAATACGTCATGAGAAATGCTGGGCTGGATGAAGCACAAGCTGGAATCAAAACTGCTGGTAGAAATATCAGTAACCTCAGATACAGATGACACCACCATTATGGCAGAAAGTGAAGAAGAACCTCTTGATGAAAGTGAAAGAGGAGAGTGAAAAAGTTGGCTTAAAACTCAACATTCAGAAAACTAAGATCATGGCATCTCGTCCCATCACTTCATGGCAAATAGATGGGGAAACAGTGGAAACGGTGGCTGACTTTATTTTTCTGAGCTCCAAAATCACTGCAGATGGTGACTGCAGCCATGAAATTAAAAGATGCTTACTTCTTGGAAGGAGAGTTATGACTAACCTAAACAGCATATTAAAAAGCAGAGACATTACTTTGTCAACAAAGGTCTGTCTAGTTAAGGCTATGGTTTTTCCAGTGGTCATGTATGGATGTGAGAGTTGGACTGTGAAGAAAGCTGAGCACTGAAGAATTGATGCTTTCAAACTGCAGTGTTGGAGAACACTCTTAAGAGTCCCTTGGACTGCAAAGAGATCCAACCCGTCCATCCTAAAGAAGATCAGTCCTGAATGTTCATTGGAAGGACTGATCTTGAAGCTGAAACTCCAATACTTTGACCACCTCATGCGAAGAGCTGACTCATTTGAAAAGACCCTGATGCTGGGAAAGATTGAAGGCAGGAGGAGAAGGGGACAACAGAGGATGAGATGGTTGGATGGCATCACTGACTCAATGGACATGGGTTTGGGTGGACTCTGGGAGTTGGTGATGGACAGGGAGGACTGGCGTGCTGCGGTCCATGGGGTCGCAAAGAGCTGGACACGACTGAGTGACTGAGCTGAACTGATGTACACATATATTTATGTATACACACTACATACATATCTGTTTCACTTTGCTGTATAGCTGAAACTAACACAATATTGTAAATCTACTAGACTTCAATTAATAAAACACTTTTTAAAAAGGACTCCTAAATTTTTTTTTTTGTTACCTATGAAATGACCTATTGAAGAGGGATGCTCTGACCCTCCTCTCCATTTTATTTCCTGAAAGCAAGAAATAAATTTCTCTTATGAAAGGGGGACTGCCTGTTTCTAAAGGTAGAAGGACACCCTTAACACCAAAGAGATTTCCAGCTCTTATCACCAAAGTGGCATCCAGCCCAGAAGTCTATATAATAAGGGTTGAGTCCTGCCCCAAGGCCACAGGTAAGAGGCTTTGCACCAAGGCCACAGAAGCAGAGCCCAGAGTCAAGGTCACCTCCAAAGCTGACTGAGCCCCTGTGCAACCTTGCCAAAAGTCCCCTGATCATCACTAACAAGCTTCCTGACTCCCAGTTAAGCAAAGATGCCCACTCCAGGAAACACCCTATAGCACCCCCAGGTCAGTTCAGTTCAGTCGCTCAGTCGTGTCCGACTCTCTGCGACCCCATGAATCGCAGCACGCCAGGCCTCCCTGTCCATCACCAACTCCCGGAGTTCACTCAGACTCATGTCCATCGAGTCAGTGATGCCATCCAGCCATCTCATCCTCTGTCGTCCCCTTATCCTCCTGCCCCCAATCCCTTCCAGCATCAGAATCTTTTCCAATGAGTCAACTTTTCACATGAGGTGGCCAAAGTGCTGGAGTTTCAGCTTTAGCATCATTCCTTCCAAAGAAATCCCAGGGCTGATCGCCTTCAGAATGGATTGGTTGGATCTCCTTGCAGTCCAAGGGACTCTCAAGAGTCTTCTCCAACACCACAGTTCAAAAGCATCAATTCTTCGGCGCTCAGCCTTCTTCACAGTCCAACTCTCACATCCATACATGACCACAGGATAAACCATAGCCTTGACTAGATGGACCTTAGTCGGCAAAGTAATGTCTCTGCTTTTGAATATACTATCTAGGTTGGTGATAACTTTTCTTCCAAGAAGTAAGCATCTTTTAATTTCATGGCTGCAATTACCATCTGCAGTGATTTTGGAGCCCAGCCAATCACCTACCGCCAATGGTCAGCAGGAATTTTCTTTGTCTTGAGGCTACAGAAAATGGCTATTAACCCACAAAAATGGTCAACTCTCCCTAGACTGTCAGGAGTTGTCTGCCCACTGTGCTCACAGTGCCCACTTTATCTCTGCTCTTTGTTCTTAATAAATTCATTCCTTTCTACAGAACTTTGTGTTTGGAAATTCTTTCCTAATGTGCGCTCAGACTGTCTCAACAATAAGTAAATCTTGCTACTTCTTTAATCTGTTTCTAATTGGGCATCCAAAACCTAAATTTCTTTTTTCTGTTAATACCTCAAACATTTATTATTTCTTTGTCTAAAAAGTAAAAATGCTGACTACTTTGACTACTTAGGTCCATTTCTGTGAGCCATCCATTCCTATGAATTATATATGCTGCTTTTTCTTATTTTAATCTGTTCTGTATATTAGACCAGCCACAATAACTCAAGAAAGGTAAGGGAGGATTTCCCCCTCTGTCAGTGAGTAAAGACATAACAACCCAGTCCACATCTGGCTCTCTTTTAAGACGCACATTTGAACAATTGAATGGTAAAAGGCATTCTCAAGGCATCGCATTTTCATTATAGAATTCGCATAAGAAAATATTCAGGAACTGTTGCTAATTTCATTGAACATGGCAACTATATGGGGAAAAATAACAAACAAAAAATTATGTTCTTGTGGATTAGAAATACACTCTGCAATGTTTACTGGTGAAACAACATGATATATGGGGTTTGTTTTCATGAGGTTCTGAAAAAAAAAGGAGTGGGAAAGATGAATGAAGATGGATGAAGGGGGATGGTAAAGTTGCAAAAGGGGTAAAAGAGATGATTAACACTATTTTAATTTTGTTACCATTTGAAATGCTCTTTTAAAAAAAAAAACAAATTTTTTTTTTTTAAGTGGGAGGAAATATCTTGCCCTCCCACCCCACTCCATGGGATGTTTGTGAAGATCATCTAAGATTGGTCTGTGCTATAAAGCAGGGGTCCCCAACCTCCAGGACAGGGTCCTGTACCTCGTATCAGATCAGCAGTGGCATTAGATTAGAAATAAAGGGCACAGTAAATGTAACGCGTTTGAATCATCATCCCGAAACCATCCCCCACCCCTCCCTTAAGTTAAATGAAAGTTGTTCAGTCATGTCTGACTCTTTCAAACCCCATGGATTATACAGTCGATCAAATTCTCCAGGCCAGAATACTGGAGTGGGTAGCTGTTCCCTTCTCCAGGGAGTCTTCCCAACTTGGGGATCAAACCCAGTCCTCCCGCATTGCAGGTGATTCTTTATCAGCTGAGCCACCTTAGGAAATCAGTTGTCTTCCCTGAAACCAGTCCCTGGTGCCAAAAAGTTTGGGGACCACTGCAAAGGACTTTGCAATGTGCCTCCACTGCTGAAATGGGGAAACTGTGGGTTACAGTTTTTCCTCAGTAACTTGAAGGTCACACTGATGATGTAGACAGATCCAAGAAGGTGCACATCCCAAGAGCTTGCCACCTCTTGGCTCTGTCAATTTAGTGTTGGCCAAAATTTTTAAATTTTTTTTTTAATTTTTTTCCCAAAGTAGGAAGAAGCTTGAAACAAATCTAAAGAAATTGGAGTCACCTCTTGTGCTATTGAACTGGCAGTATTCACTTTGAGAATTAAATACTTTCAATGTAGTGCCTTAAGAAAATGACTTCCTAAAAAGCACAGATGGTGGTGGTTAACATAGCAAATTTTGTTCATGACTTTTGATTCACTAGCTTTCTAAAGCTGATGTCCTTGTCATGGGTAGAACACATTCAGTGAGTCCAGCTGAAAGCAGAAGAAAGGTGAAGGATGGAAGCAGCTGTGAAAGCAGATATATTCTGGGATGGCAATTCCTCAAAAAAATGAAAAATATAATTACCATGTGACCCAGTAATTCTACTTCTCGGTATATATCCAAAAGGACTGAAAGCAAGGACTCAAGCAGATACCTGTACACTCGTGTTCAAAGCAGCATTATTCACAATAGCCAAAAGGTAGAAACAACTCAAATACCCATCCACAGATAAACAAAATGTGATCCATCCATGAGTAGGATACCATTCAGCCTTAAAAGGAAGGAAATTCTGACACATTGTACAACACAGAGGAGCCTGGAGAATATTATGCTAACTGAAATAAGCCAGTCACAAAAAGACAAATCTTGTGTGACCCCACTTCTCTGGGGCACCCGCAGTAGTTAAACGCATAGAGGAAGAGGTAGCTGGTGGGTGAAGGGGCTGGGCGAGCTGGGGTGGGGAGTTAGTATTTAACAGGTATGGAGTTTCAGTTTTGTCAAATGAAAAGAGTTCTGTGGATGGATGGTGGTGATGGTGGCAAAACAATGTGTAGGTACTTAATGCTGCTGAGCTGGACACTTAAAAATGAAAAATTGGGGGCTGAGGTAGAGAAGGGATGGATTTGGAATTAGGGATTAACAGATGTAAATTATTACATAAAGAATGAATACCAAATGAGATCCTACTCTATATCCTCTGATAAACCATAGTGGAAAGGAATATAAAATTATGAGAAGGAATATGTTATATATATATATATATGTATGACTGAATTGATTAGCTATAAGCAGAAATTAACACAATACTGTAAATCAACTATACCTCAATAAACTAAATTTGTTCAAATGATAAATTTTGTCATGGCCATTTTACTAGAAATTTTTTAAGTAAATAATTTTTTTCAAAAAAGCATTACTCAGAGACCTCCACTTAGAGTGTGAATATGGCCTAGAATCAACAAACCTACAAGAGAGCCCTCTTTTCTCTTCATTTTCATGGGGAAGAAGTGCACCATAGCTGGGAGCAGGGCCCGTAAACCTCCTCCAGGGAGTATTTCCCCAACAAGCAGAGCCTTGGCTCTATAAAGGGGAACCCGTTCTTCAGTTCCTCAAACACTCGGGCGTAATCTCCTTACCTGCCTTTCCAGCTGGCTCTGAATTCTGTGCCAGGTGAAGAATACAGCAGACTTTTAGGTATAGAGTCCCCCTGGGCTCTTTTGCAATCGACTAAGAGCCCTCAGAAAACCCTCTTCAGGGAACTCAGATGCCAACAGCAGAGAGAAAGCCTAGATCGCAACCTGTGAAGCAGCACACGTGGATTCTAAAGATGCTTCAAGATACAGCCTCTGATGGGGACTGGGGGCTTGGTCCACACTTATACCCTGTAGGTCTGCCAAGATGCCTGCTGAGTTGTAAGTTTCTGATTACCAGGAACTGAATATCTATGAGCATAATAATTCACTTGTTACAAAATCACTAGAAAATGGGGTGCATGACTAGAGTGTTCAGGAAGAAACTGTAAAAATGATTTAAGAGGTCATGTTATAGAGGGGCCTGGTGTTTAAAATCAGATGCCGGGAGATGTCCAAACCAAACATTTTAGATACTAGAGCAAATATCAAGGTTGTACTATTTTTAGTAGCTTTAATTAGTTTGCCCATAAGAAAATACCACCCAAGGATACTTTTGAATTATTTTATATTAGTCTAGAGATGATCTGTAGATATTTAGGAAATAATACACATAGATGGAAGTCAGATCTTTATTTCATCTAAAAGTGTTCTTAAGAGAACTCAAGAGGCAGCTAAGGGACCTGGACCCAGGACTAAGAAAAGTGATGCCAGCTTATGTGGAGGTGCTAGTAGAGGCAATGAGACCGACCTGTCTGACCTTTCTAGATCCAAGCCATTTCAAACAAAAAGGATTTGATTGCCTCAAAAAAAAAAAAAAAAAAAGAAAGATGAGACTGTTTGGGGAATTAGAACCAGTACTGGAGAAACACTGGATATTTATACTCTCAATTGGCTAAACTGTATTAATCTCCTACCCAGTTTGACTTACTATTTTCAGTCTCTACAAAGCTCTTTGCATTTGTCAGTAAAATACATTTCCCAATAAATTTACTGGACTAAATTTTGGTGCCATGATGCTATATCATATGCAGACAAAACTGGGAAAAATAGGGGCTACCTTTTTCCTTTTGCGAGAATGGTAAAAGCTCAATCTTCTGTGGCACTGCATTCCATTTGTAAATGTCCAAATGATAGCTCTTCCACGTCAAAAGCTCTATTAGACTACAGACTTTTCCATGACGGCATCTCACGCTGGCACAGAACATTGTGTTGTTCTTACTTGTGGGATGTCAAGTTCAGTTTATTTTTATGAAGAGAAATTGTTCGTGGGAAAGTCAGGGGTTTTAAGGGAAATGGAATCATGACGCACATGAGTTATACATTTAGAATGCCAGTGAATGTTCTTTGGAACATTTGAAAAATGGTCATGTCGTTAAGATGTCAAACCCTCTAGCTGCCTTCCTGAATTCTTAGAGAATTCCCAGAGCCAGAGTAGGTCCCGTCTGTTTTCTAAATCTTCCCACTGCAAATGCATGCTTCCGGAAAGAAGCCTCCCTTTGCTGAGTGTGTCCTGTTATTGGAAATAAACTTAATGAGAACATCTTTGTGTCTGATCTACAAAGCACATTATATAGAATTTGATTCCTTTTCTGCATGAATGTTAGAACTATCTTTATTAATTAAGTGGCTGGAAAATGTAAGTGTGAAGACTGCTCACAATGGGCTGGGTGTATATTTTGCCTCCTGAATGAAATTCAAGCAGTGACCCCTGTTTTAAAGTCCAGGTTCTATTCTCTGCCTTGCTTGCTGCCAGCCCTCCCGCCCCCTCCTTGAGTGATAATCAGACTTGGGGGCATCGTCTCCCTCAAGTCTTTCCTCTGTATCCAGGCCCACAGCGCCTCTCTGAATTCCGGGAGCCCATTCTTCTCCTGCCAGCCAGGCAGCCTACACCTCAGCCTTGCTTTTCTTAAACACCTGAAGTGCTTGATGATCAACTATTAGGTTTAGACACATAGCTTCCTTATTTCTTGTATCAAGTACAAATTGAGGGGGGGGGAAAGAGAGATTTTTCTTTGAGAGATTTTTCCAATAAAATAAGAAGAATGGGTTTGGTGGTGGTTACTGTCTAGGTGGTAAATGACTGAAAGGTGAAGAGTGATTTCATTTTAGAAACGTTAGCAGCTTTCTTCTTTTAATAAATAAGATATGCAGGGAAATGTGTAAAATAGGGCTAGATACATGACAAAATTTATATATTTACTGAAAGTCCAGGAAAGGAATCAAAGTGAAAAGCAAAGCAGTGTTTTGGGGTTAAGCTATGTGTACTGTTTTGCCTCAGAAGGAAATCGCGCGAGACCGCGTTCTCTGAATCGTTTTCCACAGGCCTGGTCCCGCGGCTGGCCCTGCAGGCTGCGCGCGCACCGCGAGGGGGCGCCATTGCCCAGTCCACACGCCGCGCCGTTGGGCTCCCTGAGGGGCAAAGGAAATCCCGGCTACACGCGCTGCCCCTGCCCCTACCGCAGTGTACTGCTCTCGGTGTTAAGGAGCACAGATATGCCTTTGCCTTCAAGACGTGTCTGCCTGTCACGTCAGCAAAGCCCAGAACCCTCTGCAGCTTCCCTCAGGGCTTGGAAGGTGGGCGAAGATTGGATCCCCCGCCCCATGCTAATTAATGTGCATGAAGGCACTCCTGCTGCCGGCTGAGTCAACCAGCACCCCAAAGAGAGGATTAGCTTCGAGGGAGACTGGAAGACTGCTGCGGAGAGAAGCGGGCCGCTGGTTGTGCCAGGCTTGGGAGGGTGGGAGCCACCGAGGGACGCAGCGAGAGGGAAGGCCGGGGAGGCCAGCCTCGGGCTCAGGCCAGAGGAGGGTGGCCGGAAGCGGCTGTGTCCACAGGTGGCAGCAGCACAGGACCCCTGCCCGTCCTTCAGACGACACACGCCGCAGCACCTGGAGCAGAGTGAGGCCCCGTCCACTGACTGAGCGCTGTGCCGCTGCCCTGGGCATCTGTCTCTGTGAAGGAGGGACACCACCTGGAGGAATGGGAGAGGGGGGCAGGAGCGAGCCCCTGGGAGAGCTGTGTTCTGGGGGCGTGGCTGAGAAGCCGACGCCACCCACCTGCTCACCCACAGCTGTGGGCAGGAGGCTACGCCCCCGCCTCCTCCGAGGGATGCATTGCCGTGAAAGGTCCGTCACGCTTCAGGCCTATGTGAGCGTCCACAGCTTGAGAGCACCTCAGCAACTGCTCAGGCCTGGGAAGGCCTGTCCTGACTCCTAAGTCTGGTGGGTTAGTGATGGGAAGAGCAGGTCTGACTCCACAGTGGACCCATTTCTTTGACTTTAACCTTTGTGTTCTATTGCTTTTGCTGCAGGTCAGTCGCTAAAGGGAGGTGGCCTACAGTTTAAAGTGCACATAACGGCTCATCGCTGGGAACCCTGCCTCCCACGGCTGAGTGTTAAGCTAAAATACCTTTGTTTTGCTGTCCTATGTGAAGTGGATAACCAACACGGACCTACTATATAGCACGGGGCACTCTACTCAATATTATGTGGCAGCCTAGAGTAGAGGGGAATTTGGGGGAGAATGGATGTATCTCCCCCAAATTCCCCTCTACTCCAGGCTGCCACCTGAAATTACCACAACACTGGTAATCAGATATACTCCAGTATAAATTTAAAAGTTTGAAAAAAATTCTTTATCTTGTGCATATGTGCTCAGTCGTTGAGTTGTTTCTGACTCTTTGTGACCTTATGAACTGTAGCCTGCCAGCTTCCTCTATCCATGGGATTTTCCCAGGCAAGAATAATGGATAGCTCACAGGAAACATCCTGACCGGGTCCCCATGAGAATGGCTGCAGGAAAGAAGAAATGAACAAATTAACACATCTTGTCTGGAGTCTGGCAGAAACCAGGAAATATTTGCAACAACTTAGAGCCTTTTTAACTTTACCTGCTCACCTCCCTCTCTTTGTTCCATTTAGAAGATCCAGGAATCAAATTCACTCGGGTGAGATGGTTCTTTAGGACAGGAGTCCACCATCTTCTCAGTCTCCCAGCTTCCTGAATGAAGTTATTACTCATGTTATTCACTGCCCCAGCACCTCCTCTCTCCATCTATAGATCCGTTGTGTGTGAGCAGTACAAGCTCAGACTCTATAACAGGGTTAGTCTTTCTAACAGCTGAAGGTTGAAGATCAAGAGGAAGCATTGGTGCGGCCAAGAGGCCTGCAGGTTGGTTCTGGGACTGAGCCCCAGCCCTGAGCGGGGCAGGGAGCATGCCAGGCACTGGCCAGGGAGCCCCATGTCGATTTTCCTGGTGCAGTGCTCAGCTAACATTCGGGAATAAGACAGCCAGTACATCGTGTCAGACAAACCACCCTACGCCAAGACAAACTCCCTTTTAGACTGGGGAGCAAGAGAGTTCTGTGGGGCTTGCAGCACATTCCCCTGAAGGGGCACCAAGCAAGTGCTGGTTTTGGCAGCCCGTGTAAGGAAAAGTCAACTGCAACCTTCAATGGAACTTACAGATTTCAGACACTCACTCCCTACCTTCCCTGTCCCCATGGCCGGCATGTGCTCCAAAGGCCAAAGGAATCCCTGTAGTATTATTTTAAGAACTGAAATTTCCTAGAAGCCTGGAATGCTTTGAGATCTGTCAAAGAAAGTCACTTTTGTGCTCTGAAGATCTGGCCAGTATTTAACCTTTCTCCCTCAATCATCCAATTTCTTGCCAGTGGAAGTACTTCCCAGGTGCGAAAGCTGCATTCCTGATGCAAACATTTTGAGTTTGCTGGGGCATGAGCTGACACTGCCAGAGCATGTGGGACCCCAAGCAAGGATCACACACTTTCACAGAAACCCTGAAGAGGTGCAGGTACAAGGTAAGATCTTTGGACTCTTCCTTTCACTTCTAGATTCGCTGAGAAAGTCTTCCACTGGTATGGAAAAGTTGACTCTGGCCACAGTCAACTTGCCATGAAGACAAAAGAAATGTGTATTTCCCTCACAGAATAGGGAGATACTTTCTTTATTGCCAATTTAAATTCACTTACCTGTAGGAATTTTTTCATTTGTCAGATTCATCATGAATGCACACCAACAACCTCTTTTCTTCTCACTTAGTTTTAGAATTCAAGCAGCGGGTGTGGTTCCCCACTAGGTGTGGGGTCCCCATGTGGGACTCCCATGTGGGAGACTCACTGTGCAGAGTGCTGTGATGCTGGGAGGCCCAGCCCGGGTGGGGTCCAAGTGCCTCTCTGCAGCCACGTAAACTGAAACTGAGTGTCCACCGGCAGTTTGGTAGGACAACGGGAGAAGTGTGCTGAGAGGGGTCACCATCGTGCGGGCCATCCTCTATTGAAGGCTTCCTGTGGACCCAAAGACCACCTTTTATTCCTTTTTCACGCCTCTAGGGCAAGGTGTTTCCACCTTGACAGAGTTCACCCGGGTGGGATAATCCCTGGTCGTGGGGACCACCCTGAGCATTGGAGGTTTGGCTGCATCTCTGGCCCTACTCACTGGATGCTGTTCCCCAGTTAGGACACTGAAACTGCCTCCACACAGCAGCAAGTGTCTGTTGGGGGTCAAACCACCCACTACCCAGGGGAGAACCACTGCCCATGTGGCCACCAAGCAGGAAAGGGTTGGCAGGAAAGTGAAGCTCCTGGGAGCTGGGTCGGAGCAATGCCATGAATTGGGAGGAATGTCCCCAGAGGTCCTTGGACACAATTGCACAGGCTGGGAGACCCTGCAAGGTAACAAAGTGGGGAACCACATCTAAGGAAGAGAGCCTGATGGCATTGCAGGACGGGAGGCCAGGGAGTCTAGAGGCACAGGGACAGTCAGGTGTCTGTCTGCCAGTAGAGGACCCACTCAGGCTGCCCTGGACCCTAGCAAACCGCTCTGGGTCGCAGTCTGCACAGGCCCATGTGATCCCACTGCAGAACCCAGGCAGGGTGTCACCTCCAGGGATGAGATAGCAGGGCTCTCCCTTCGTGCTGGACACCAGCAAAGCCTTTCTGTGTCCACTGTGGTCGACACCTGGAAAAGGGCATCATCAGATCAGAGCAGAGACGCATGTGTCCAAGATTGTGAGAACATCCACCAGTGAATCATAAGGGGAATGGCAGAAAGAATTAGACACTGCTTTTGAGAAGAGAAAATACCTTTTGACAACATGACAGAACCTATAGGGTATCCCAGCCTCTGAAAAATAAAGGTAGTGGGCAGGACAGCTGCCTTCACAGGACTGAAGGGCCCTCATAGAAAATCAAATGAGGATGAATGGATAAATGCTACCAGGATGCAAGTGTGAGGGAAGCTGTCAGTCTAGATGAGTCTGAGATTCTTTAATTCCATCCAATCTTCCCACACACCCAGAGGTCAGCCACACCTGGAGAGTCATGGTAGACTCTGAAGGCCACATTTCAGAAGGAATTCTGAAGCTAGATTAAGCTCAGAAAAGAACATCATCTCATTATAAGCAACATTGTCATGTTCAGTTTTACCAAGTTAATTTGACATTTTACCAAGTTAATTTAACATTTTACCAAATTAATAGGGTGAAGTTTCTTCTTTCTCCTTTAAGAACATATATAATTTCATCAGATTATAAATGTATTCTCTTCAGGATGTTCAGAAAATACAGATGAGAGGAAATCCAAGGACCTGATTTTTCATCTCTTAATGAGGTGTGTGCTGTATGCAAGGCTTTGGGTCTCATTCTTTGTACATAACTTATGTCAGTATTACTCCCATGTCATTAAACTTTCCCAGAATGCAGATTGAAAATAGATGGATAATATCCATCTGATGAATTTCCTAATAAATTTACTATTTCAATTTAAGTAATGGTTATGTTAAAGGCTTTTTTTTTTTTTTTTTGGATAGGTAAGAAGTGGATTTATTTAGAGAGAAGCACATTCCACAAACAAAGTGAGGGCCATCTCGGAAAGCAAGAGCAGCACCAGGCTGTGGGGCTGTCAGTTTCTATAGGGGTGGGTAATTTCACAGGCTAATGAGTGGGAGGAGTAGTCCAACTATCTGGGGACTCACAGGAATCAGGCTACTGCCCACTTGTTACTTTTATGGTCAGTTTTGGAACGGTCATGGTGCTGGTGGGTATGTCTTAGCTGTTTGTTACAATGAGCATATGCTGAGGCTCAAGTTATAGTGGAAGCTGACTGGTCTGCCCTCTTGGATTTGTTTTGTTCTAATCTGTTTGGGTCATGTCTTTGGGCAATGTCATTCTTCCCAAGGTTGTGGCCTACCCCCTTCCCTCCTGTGTCGTTCCCCCCTGAGAAGTTTTACTCCCAATTCTCATGGAAAGCAGAAGGGTGACAGTACATCTCCTGGAACTGCTTCGAGTCTGAGCAAGGGCATCGACCCGGCCGTCAGGGAGTAAAAATCTAGATGCCTCATCCAGGGCTGCAGGGGCAGGACATCTGCTTGTTTTAAATCAGTATGGGTTGGAGTACTCGCACAGCCTTGCTCTTGAGGTGAAACAGCTTGTAGCTGCTTCCATAGCCTTTCTATGAATCTCCTGGGTGATGCAGCACTTTTTTGTAACAGCATCAGAGTACAAAAATAACAATCTATAAATGACAAAAAAATTAAAAGACATGGTTAAACACCTGATTACGAAGATCATGGCATCCAGTCCCATCACTTCATGGGAAATAGATGGGGAAACAGTGGAAACAGTGTCAGACTTTATTTTGGGGGGCTCCAAAATCACTGCTGATGGTGACTGCAGCCATGAAATTTAAAAATGCTTACTCCTTGGAAGAAAAGTTATGACCAACCTAGATAGCATATTCAAAAGCAGAGACATTACTTTGCCGACTAAGGTCCGTCTAGTCAAGGCTATGGTTTTTCCTGTGGTCATGTATGGATGTGAGAGTTGGACTGTGAAGAAGGCTGAGCGCTGAAGAGCTGATGCTTTTGAACTGTGGTGTTGGAGAAGACTCTTGAGAGTCCCTTGGACTGCAAGGAGATCCAACCAGTCCATTCTGAAGGACATCAGCTCTGGGATTTCTTTGGAAGGAATGATGCTAAAGCTGAAACTCCAGTACTTTGGCCACCTCATGCAAAGAGTTGACTCATTGGAAAAGACTCGGATGCTGGGAGGGACTGGGGGCAGGAGGAGAAGGGGATGACAGAGGATGAGATGGCTGGATGGCGTCACTGACTCGATGGACGTGAGTCTGAGTGAACTCCGGGAGCTGATGATGGACAGGGAGGCCTGGTGTGCTGCGATTCATGGGGTCGGAAAGAGTCGGACACAACTGAGCGACTGAACTGAACTACAATGTAGCTGATAAAAAACTTGGTTACAATTGTCAGCTACAAATTAGCACTTACCAAGAGCATTGCCAATGACTGAACAGCAAAGGCATTTGCCATCTGTCTCTATGGAGGTTGAACCCCATGCTGCTATAGCTGCTGACCTTCAACAGCCCCTAAAATAGTTCAGAGTGGCATGAGGCACTCTGTGGTCCAGGGAATCCGGTGGGACAGGTCTTTAGATAGTTGGGTGTTTTTAGAAACAGATATTATGATCTCAATCCTTGTTTCTCCTCATATCTAGAGAAGCACTAAATCCCTTCATGGTGACATCAGATCCTCATGACTAACAAAAACCTTTTGTAAAATGAGTGCTTCATGGCATTGAATTCCCCCTTCACTAAAACCTTATATAGTGACCTTTCCCAATGGCCACTTTGGAGCACTCTCTCAGGGCTATCTGGGATGCTGTCTCCCAGGCTACAGTCCTCATTTTGCCCCAAATAAAACTTAACTCACAACTCTCAAGTTGTGCATCTTTTTTAGTTGACACAATAACCAGAATTACAAACAATTACATTTAACTTACCATACCAAATAATCCTGCTTAAATATTTCTCTGAGATGCCTCAGGGACCCTCTAAAGCATCTCAAAATTAGCCGAAAATCAAAAGAACTTAAATTAAAATTGGATATTTGGGAAGTTTGTAAATGTTTTAAACGTTTGGTCAAATAAGATCATTGGTCACTGTGAAACAATACTTATTTCTCAAAGTTATCAGAGATCTCAAAAGCAAATACAAATTACTTAAAAGTAAAGAAGCTCACATAATCTGTTGTCAAAAGCTGCATTTCAAGAATACTTTTGTGGAAGGAATCAAATCCAGCCTTGTGTTAGCCTATTCCCAACAAAATTATTTTACCTAATTATTAATAGATTTAATCCAATCTTAGAAAGTCCTGATCATGCACAACTCTTTTTTTAGTTTTATTATTATTATTATTCACATCTTCTTTTACTGAAAACATACATTTCACTTTCCTTAGAAGTCTTTTTTTTTAGTAACAGTGAGTTAGTTTTCTTGCTGACAAATTTGCAATAGATATAATAAGTTCTAATAAACCTAGGTACAACATAATTATTATGCATGACTCTACAGACATGTCTGTATTAATCAGAGCAAAAAGCTTAAACCACCTTCAACACCAGATATTAATTTAGTGTTGAATATTTCCTATATCATATAAATCTGAAATTCATTCTGGCCAGTTTTATATTCCTGAGTACTTATATAAGCACTTACTTTTTTAAAAAGTCAACTAAGTAGAGCTTTTTTTTTTTTAACAAATTAGCTTTGCTAATACCATACATCTGGTACATACAATCATATGAACAGAGATACTTCAAAGTTCTTATTTAAACATTTCAGCCCTGAATCAAGTACAGCAATGTAAAACCCACCAGTTTCAAGAGGTTGGATTCAAACTGAGCTTCTGGCGTGAGTCATGTCCCACTCTTTGCAACCCTATGGACTATAGTCCATCAGGCTCCTCTATCCACAGGATTCTCTAGGCAAGTGTGCTGGAGTAGATTGTCTTGCCCTCCTCCAGGGGATCTTCCTGACCCAGGGATCAAACCCTCATCTCAACATCTCCTGCATTGGCAGGTGGGTTCTTTACCACCTGGGAAGCCCAGATACCACGTGAGTAATTCTAATTAAAAGATCGTGGGCTCAAGTCTCAGTTAGGGTTTTGGCTGGATTCAAGTCCCCATCTGAGGTGTACAGTTTCAATACTTTCTATTAAACAGTTAATCATATGGTCCCATCAGTCTCTATCCCCTGGTAATAGCGTTATGGGTTTGCCTCTGAAGTGTCCTCATGCCCCACCGGGGTACCGCCTGGTCCCATGGGATCCGTCAGCTAAGAGGCCCCCTGTTTCTTTCCCAGAGTTACCCCTCCAAACTACACAAGCCTTAAATTCCTTCCAGGTTCCATTGCCCAGATACAAGGAAATAAAAATTTGAACATCGGGTAAGTCACTCCATTTTAAGTTTCCTAACTCATATATGGGCAAACCTGATTATATAACATATTCTTTTTTTCCTTTTTAATTCCTGCTGTCTGAAACCTTCCCAGCCCCAGAGAGTATGGCCCAGAAGGGCACTGACCAGGTGTGGGGCAGCCTGGTGCAGTTTAGACCCGAGCCTGAGATGACATCTCCAGCTGTGCACTTTGGCCCAGTTTGCACTTACGATTTTAGATGCCATCTCTGCCAAGGCAGTCTCCCAATCAGGGATTAGTGTCCAAAACGTTGTTGCAAAGGACTGATACAGAGTGCATCCCCAACAGTGCTGACAGTGAGTGGGAGTTGGTCTAGCTATAAGCTGGAAATAAAGGGTCAGCACTTGTCAAATCTAAAGTAGATCTTGTCAGCCACACAGGTCTTCTGGGGTTAAGAAAAAGAAAGAAATGAACATAGAATGATAGGAGGAAAAAACTCAGAGTCAAGGAGAGGAGTATAGATTATCAAAGCCTGAAGCAATAATTCTGTTTTGGACCTGCTATGGATGTACCTAAGCATAACCACGCAACAGCATCTTTCTATAGCAAACTATGCCAGTTACCATCATTCTTGTGGTCCAGACCTAGGTTTCCAATCAGAGCCCTGAAGCATTTAGGGTCGACCAGCCTCATGAAAATAGGCAGATGTCGGCAGAGCACCCTCCCCTGTGCTCCTGGTTCGTGGCATCCCACAAGCCCGTCTTAGGCCAAGACCTAACTCTCACCATTTCTGGCTTATCACTGTCCCTTTGTAACTCTCACCATTTCTGGCTTATCACTGTCCCTTTGCGGCTCTCACCATTTCTGGCTTATCGCTGTCCCTTTGCGGCTCTCACCATTTCTGGCTTATCACTGTCCCTTTGCGGCTCTCCAGCTGAAACCGTGTAACTCAGATTGGGACAGGAGCCCATAGGCCTTTAACTGAGATCGGTTTAACTGTGTCCTGGTTTCAGGACTTAATGAAACTCAGGTTCTTGATGTCTTCTCACAGAAAGAAGTCGGTGAGAGACAAAGTGACAGATAAGAAATTGATTTAATTAGAAACACACTCCATAAACAGAGTTGGGTCATGTCCAAAGGCAAGAGTGGCCAGTAAGGACAATTTCTGTGATCAATACAGATGGCGAACAAACACATGAAAAGATGCTCAACATCACTCATTATCAGAGAAATGCAAATCAAAACCACAGTGAGGTACTATTTCACGCCAGTCAGAATGGCTGCGATCCAAAAGTCTACAAGCAATAAATGCTGGAGAGGGTGTGGAGAAAAGGGAACCCTCTTACACTGTTGGTGTGAATGCAAACTAGTACAGCCACTATGGAGAACAGTGTGGAGATTCCTTAAAAAACTACAAATAGAACTGCCTTATGACCCAGCAATCCCACTGCTGGGCATATACACTGAGAAAACCAGAATTGAAAGAGACATGTGTACCCCAATGTTCATCACAGCACTGTTTATAATAGCCAGGACATGGAAGCAACCTAGATGTCCATCAGCAGATGAATGGATAAGAAAGCTGTGATACATATACACAATGGAATATTACTCAGCCATTAAAAAGAATACATGAGAATCAGTTCTAATGAGGTGGATGAAACTGGAGCCTATTATACAGAGTGGAGTAAGCCAGAAAGAAAAACACCAATACCATACACTAACACTTCCCTGGTGGCTCAGAGGTTAAAGCGTCTGCCTCCAATGCAGGAGACCTGGGTTCGATCCCTGGGTCGGGAAGATCCCCTGGAGAAGGAAATGGCAACCCACTCCAGTATTCTTGCCTGGAGAATCCCCTGGATGGAGGAGCCTGGTAGGCTACAGTCCACGGGGTCGCAAAGAGTCGGACACGACTGAGTGACTTCACCTTCATCCAACACATAGATATGGAATTTAGAAAGATGGTAACAATAACCCTGTATGCAAGACAGCAAAAGAGACACAGATGTAAAGAACAGTCTTTTGGACTCTGTGGGAGAGGGCGAGGGCGGGATGATTCGGGAGAATAGCATTGAAACAAATTATCATATGTGAAACAAATCGCCAGTCCAGGTATGCATGATACAGGGTGCTCGGGGCTGGTGCACCAGGATGACCCAGAGGGATGGTACAGGGAGGGAGGTGGGAGGGGGTTCAGGATGGGGAACACATGTACACCCATGGCGGATTCAAGTCAATGTGTGGCAAAATCAATACAATATTGTAAAGTAAAAAAAATAAAATTAAAATCCATGTAAGTGGAAAAAACTTACATGTGCTTTGTTTTTGTAGATAAATGCCTAGAAGTGAAATATGACTTTAGAGGGTGAACATTTGTATGATGCTTGGTCCATTTTGCCAAATTACTTCCCAGAAATATAATCTTTTAATGATCTACAACCACACCAACAGGATATGAAGCTACTGTTTCATCCTTCCTACATTCCTTGCTAGTGCTGGCTCTTATCTCATTTTTCCCCATCAATATTTGACATCGGCAAGATGCTTATCTTTCTTATTTGCATCTTTATATTTGAATAGAAATTTCTTTATATTTGTCAGACTACTTTTTACCTTTTGTGTATTTTGTTCATTTTCTATTCACTAATAGTAGGAATATTCAGCATTTTCCTTGATTTCTACTAAAATTTTTTTGGATAAAACTTACCTTCTACTCTCCCCCTTCAAATTCACATGCCTGCAATGTGGGAGACCCAGGTTCAATCCATGGGTCAGGAAGATTCCCTGGAGAAGGGAATGGCTACCCACTCTAGTATTCTTGCCTGGAGAATTTCACAGACAGAGGATTTTGGCATCCGTGGGGTAGCAAAGAGTCAGACACAATTGAGTGACTAACACTTTTAACCTGCACCAGTCTTTGCTCCCTCTTCTCAGAGGCCTTTAAGCTAACCCTGGCATTACTGAATTAGGTCCGGCTGCTGGCCACTCAAAAGTCAACACACAACAGAGACAATACTGGTAGAAAGAAGAGTGGTTTTTAACCAAAATGCCAGCAATCTAAGGGAGATTGTGGGCTCAGAGCTCCCCAGAAATCACTTCTGAAGATTCTGCTCAGCCATGAACATTCTTAAAAGGAAAAAGAGAAGTCATCTCAGTTAATTATTGAGATGGGGGTCACAGTCATCGCCACCCCTACTGTGTATACGCTGGTAAGCGGGCTGTCAACTTCTTGTGATTTTTCATTAGATGCCATCTAGTTCAATTTGTTCACAATATTACTGAAGGGGAAGCTAAAGAAGAGATCTGGTCATCTGTTAAGTACTTATTCTTCATTTCTACTTCTTTGATCTAGAGAAAGAACCAACAAGTTAGGCAAGGTGTGGTGTAATCACAAGATCTGAAAGGTGTGCTTGGGCCTCAGAGGAGTAGAGCATGGCCGGGGAGTGGGCTGCTGGTTTAAGGTTAATTACAACATAGCTCTGCTAAAGTGACAAGAAGACAGGCTTCCTGATGAGGGAGGTTTCCTGGGAGGAAAAGGAGAGCTCTTTCCTTTCCAAAGCTGTTTGCACTGAGGGTAAGCAGTACCTTTCTGAAGAAGGCAGGGGTGCAGACAGTTGTAAGGTAACAATTCCGTAAGTTCTGTACACTATGAAACTTCTTGCCCAGGTCTCCACGCCACAGCCCCTGCAGCTATCACTCCAGCATCTCCTTCCATGACAACTCCCCATGTAGCAGAGAAGGCTGTGCCACTCACCCGTGTCCAGTTATAAAAGCTAAACCAAAGACCCATCTGAAATATTTTAAATTTATTTATGTATTTTAAATGAAACAAAGATGAATATTTTTAATGATAAAAGGTAACAGTAATAATTCACCAGGAAGATAGACATCATAAACCATTAGACAGCTTAACAACAAAGAAACAGATATATAAAACAAAAATCAGAAGAAATATAAGAGAAAAGAAAAAATATATAATCATAGTGAGACATAGTCATAGATTCATCTAAAATATTATCTTTCACAAATCAAAACTATGATAAGGTACCACCTCATACCAGTTAGAATGGCCATCAGTAAAAAAATTTATAAATAACCAGTGTTGGATAGAGTGTGGAGAAAAAGGAACCCTCCTACACTGTTGGTGGGAGTGTTAATTGGTACAACCTTTATGGGAAAAGGTATAGAGGTTCCTTTAAAACTTTGGCCACCTGAGGCAAAGAGCTGACTCATTTGAAAAGACCCTGATGTTGGGAAAGATTGAAGGTGGGAGGAGAAGGAGACAACAGAGGATGAGATGGTTGGATGGCATCACCAACTCAATGGACATGAGTTGGGTAAACTCCGGGAGTTGATGATGGACAGGGAGGCCTGGTGTGCTGCAGTCCATGGGGTCAGAAAAAGTAGGACACGACTGAGCAACTGAACTGAACTGAACTGAAAAAACTAAACACAGAGTTGCCATATGATCTACAGAAAATTGAAGATGCCAAGGGAATATTTCATGCAAATATGGGTACAATAAAGGATAGAAACAGTAAGAACTTAACAGAAGCATAAGAGGTTAAGAAGAGGTGACAAACATACACAGAAGGATTGTACAAAAAGGTCTTAATGACCCAGATAATCACGATGGTGTAGTTACTCACCAAGAGCCAGACATCCTTGAATGTAAAGTCAAGTGGTCCTTAGGAAGCATCGCTATGAACAAAGCTAGTGGAGCCGATGTAACTCCAGCTGAGCTATTTCAAATCCTGAAAGATGCTGCTGCTAAAGTGCTGCATTCAGTATGCCAGCAAATTTGAAAAACACAGCAGTGGCCACAGAACTGAAAAGTTCAGTTTTCATTCAATCCTAAAGAAGAGCAATGGCAAAGAATATTCAAACCACCACACAATTGCATTCATTTCACATTCTAGCAAAGCTATGCCCCAAATCCTTCAAGCTAGGCTTCAGCTGTACATGAACTGTGAACTTCAAGCTGGATCTAGAAAAGACAGAGGAACCAGAGATCAAATTGCCGACATCCATTGGCTCATAGAGAAGGCAAGAGAATTAAAAACAAACAAACAAATCTACTTCTCCTTCATTGATTATGTTAAAGACTTTCACTGGGTGGATCACAACAAACTGTGGGAAACTCTTAGAGAGGGGAATACCAGAGACCACCTTACGAATCTCCTGATAAACCTGTATGCAGGTCAAGAAGCAACAGTTAGAACCAGACATGGAACAATGGACTCGTTCAAAATTGGGAAAAGAGTACGTCAACGCTGTATTTTGTCACCCTGCTTGTTTCACTCCTATGCAGAGTATATCATTTGAAATGCCAGGCTGGATGAAGCACAAGCCAGGATGAAGATTACCAGGAGAAAGATCAACAACCTCAGATATCCAGATAATACCACTATAGTAGCAGAAAGCAGAGAGGAACTAAAGAGACAATTGATGAAGGTGAAAGTGGAGAGTGAAAAAGCTGGCTTAATGACTCAACATTCAGAAAATAAAGATCATGGCATCTGATCCCATCACTTCATGGCAAATAGATGCGGAAACAAGGGAAACAGTGCCAGAATTTATCTTGTTGGGTTCCAAAATCACTGTGGAGAGTGACTGCAGCCATGAAATTAAATGACACTTGTTCCTTGGAAAAAAAGCTATGACAAACCTAGGCAGCATATTAAAAAGCAGAAATATCACTTTGTTGATAAAGGTCTGCATAGTCAAAGCTATGGTTTTTTCCAGTAGTCATGTACGGATGTGAGAGTTGGATCCTAAAGAGGGCTGAATGCCAAAAAATTGACACTTTCAAATTGTGGTGCTGAAGAAGACTCGAGAGTCCCTTGGACAGCAAGGAGATAAGACCAGTCAATCCCAAAGAAAATCAACCCTAAATACTCATTGGAAGGACTGATGCTGAAGCTGAAGCTCCAATACTTTGGCCACCTGATATGAAGAGCCAACTCACTGGAAAAGACTCTGATGCTGGGAAAGATTGAAGGCAGGAAGAGAAGGGGACGACAGGATGAGGTGGTTAGATAGCCTCACCAACGCGATGGACATGAGTTTGAAAAAACTCCATGAGATGGTGAAGAACAGGGAAGCCTGGTGTGCCGCAGTCCATGGAATTGTAAAGAGATGGACACGACTCAGTGACTGAATAACAATATGATTCAGTAATCCCCTCTGGGGCATATATATGGATGAAATTGTAATTCAAAAATTACATGCACCCCTATATTCACAGCAGCACTATTTATAACATCCAAGACACGGAAATGACCCAAATGTCCATGGACAGATGAACGGATAAAGGAGATATGGTACATATATACAATTTACTCAACCATAGAAAGTAGTGAAATAATGCCATTTGCAGGGACATGGATGGACCTCAAGATTATCATGCTAAGTAAAGCAAGTCAGAAGGAGAAAGCTAAATACCACATGATATCATCTATGTGTGGAGTCTAATCTATGACACAATGAGCCTATCTATGGAACAGAAACAAACTCACAGACATGGAGAACAGACATGTGGTTGTCAAGGGGGAGAGAGGAGAGGAGAGGATGGATTGGGAATTTGGGGTTAGCTGATGCAGATTATTAGGTATAGGATGGAGAAACAGCAAGGTCCTACTACACAGGGAACTGTCGCGGGGAGGGGAGCCCCTTTGAGGGCCTGAGACTTGTCTAACATTCAGAAATGTACTGTCCGAGGAGACGCTCATGTTAACAAAGCAAGAGACTTCACTGGGAAGGGGTACGCAGGTGGAGAACAGGGGAGAAAAGGGAAGCCGGGAGAACTGCTCTGCCATGTGACTTGCAGTCTCCGGCTTTATGGTGATGGGATCAGCTTCTGGCTTGTCTCTGGCCAGTCGTTCTGACAGAGTCCTTCCTGGTGGTGCACATATCCCCCAACAAGATGGTTTCCAGCGAGGACGATTCTGGGAAGTTGCTGGGACATGTGGAATGGCATCTCCTCCCTTCTTTGGACTTTTCATGAGTTCTTCCAGTTGGTGGTGGCTTGTTAGTTCCATATTCCTTACCAGGACCTCCTGTTTACTCATGCAAATGTTTACTATGAAGCCTGGCCTGGTCAGGGGGTTTCAGTCAATGTGTCCCTTGGCAAAACTACATTCAATAGTCTGTGATAAACTGTAACGGAAATGAATATGAAAAAGACTATGTGTGTGTGTGTGTGTGTGTGTAACTGGATCACTTTGCTATACAGCAGAAATTAACACAACTTGTATGTCAATTGTATTTCAATTAAAAAAATTAAAATAATATATCACCTTTCAATAGCTGCCCTTTCAATACCTGCCAAAGGCTTCTTTCCTGCTCACATGCATGAAGCTGTTGCTGCTGGTGCTGCCTCTATAAACCGAGTCAAGGGTCTTTGTCAGGACATTCTGAATTTTAATTCTTAGTGTCAGCTGCTGGGACCATTTATCCTAAGGACCTCCTCTTCAACATTTCCTGAGATGG
Source organism: Budorcas taxicolor (assembly GCF_023091745.1). Taxonomy (NCBI): domain Eukaryota; kingdom Metazoa; phylum Chordata; class Mammalia; order Artiodactyla; family Bovidae; genus Budorcas; species Budorcas taxicolor. Next base: position 5,345,960 of record NC_068930.1, on the reverse strand, counting down.
CACCAGCTACTTCAGTGCCTGGCAGCTGAAGCAAGGAACCAGCAAACTTCTGTGAGTTGACAGGCTCAATTTTGTAGGGTAAGTCTCTCCAATGTCCATAGCAGGAATGAAATGTTTTTGCCTCAGTTTGGTACAAGCCAATTTGTTTGATTGGGGCACCCTGTTGGAGAAGGGAAGTGTTGTTGGATTCTGCTTGACTGGGGAACTGGTTTGCTGGCTTCAGTTTTGATTTTGTGATACATCAATGTTAGGATACGTTTGTGCTGTGGGGGTTGGAATGTGCTTGTCTTTTGTCTTTTAGTATTATTAAACTTATAAACAGGGCTTCCCTGTTTATAGGGCTCAGCAGTAAAGAATCCACTTGCAATGTAGCAGTTTGATCCCTGGGTTGGGAAGATCCCCTGGAGAAGGAAATGGCAACCCATTGCAGTATTCTTGCTTGGAGAGTCCATTGGCAGAGGAGCCTGGTGGGCTACAGTCCATGGGATCACAAAAGAGTCAGCCACAACTTTGCAACTAAACAACAAACTTATAAAAATGGGAAATACTCCATCTACCCCAAAGGAGAGCCCTTTGAGGAGTATATGAAATAAATGGGCAAAATAGCCATGAACTTTTGACTAAGAGACATGATACACTATTGTAACAGGGAGTTAGGATCAGAAGAGTGACGGCCCCTGAATGGTCACTAAATTAGTGTATGATTTCACAATTAGAAGGGCTTTGGAAAAGAGATGAGAGTCTGTATGTAGTGTTTACGCTAGTGCATCAGGAGGAAAAGAAGTCAGAGGGCTGCCACCTTATGGGGCAGAAGTCTGAAAGGAAATCTGAAGGGGAAGCTGTTTGACAAGGGGAAGAGGGAGAAAGTGAGCGCGGGACATACTATTTCAGATTCTAAACCCTGGCCTGCTGCTGAGCAAGCAGGCTACACCAGCCCTTGTCCCAGCTGCCCCCTCCATGTATTCACTCCTTTCACCTCCTGTTTCACCGACCTGTGGGAACTGACTAGAAGTTCTATGTTAACCCTGAGCACAAGGGCCTGGTTTAATATCACCATCTAAGACTCTGATGCTGGGAGGAATTGGGGGCAGGAGGAGAAGGGGACGACAGAGGATGAGATGGCTGGATGGCATCACTGACTCGAAGGACGTGAGTCTGAGTGAACTCTGGGAGTTGGTGATGGACAGGGAGGCCTGGAGTGCTGCGATTCATTGGGTCGCAAAGAGTCAGACACGACTGAGCCACTGAACTGAACTGAACTGAAGGCACATCAGGGCCCCCAATTTCGACCAGGAACCACTTCTGCAGCAGAGCAATTTCCCTTTTGCCAGGGTTCTGTTAGAGACCGAGGGACTGCCTTGGACTAGAAGCATCCCGTTCTAATTTCCCCTAAGGAGCCTCGGGTAACAGACAGTGAGGAGCAAGTTGACTGACTTTTTAATAGGTACGAATAGCACATATTATGTGGTAAACACCGAAGTGGCACAGAAAACACCTCAGTCTATTCTGGTAATGAGAGTTCATGGAGAAGTTCAAAAGTGTTTGTTCTTACAACTTCTAGAATGCCAACAAGGGGACCTCACCCTGAAATATAGCTTCTTATACATGTGAGAGTATCCAGTCCCTGTGGGGACAAGATCCTTTGTAAATCAGATGCTCAAGTAATTTTTTTCCCAGAACAGTTTGACATCAGAGTCTCACCAGAGGACACTTTAAGCCTACAAATGGTGGTCATGGAAACCGCAGAGAAGGAAACAAAGTCATCCTAGGAGAAACTTGCCGGCATATTTGAGATACAAATGGCCTATCTGGTCTTCTCATGAATCTTCACCTCTGCCATTTTTTTTTTTAATGCAAAGAGGGTAAATTAGAAATGGACTCGTCAAGGGTAAAAAGAAATTCTAATTCTCATTTCTGTAAATATTTAGCCATCTAAACAAGTAAGCTTGATTTGTTTCATTTGCCAGAAAACTAATTTTAATCCAACTTCTTTTGTAAACTGGTGGGTTTTACATTGCTATACCTGACTCAGGACTGAAATTTTGAAATACGAACAATGAGGTATCTCTGTTTCTTTATGTTTGTATATGTCTTTGTCTTTGCATAACATTGCTGAGGCTAATTATAAATGAGCTCTATTTAATTGGCTTAAAGAAAAGTTCACTTCAGTTCCATTCAGTCACTCAGTTGTGTTCAACTCTTTGAAACCCCATGGACTGCAGCACGCCAGGATTCCCTGTCCATCACCAACTCCCAGAGCTTACTCAAACTGATGTCTATCAAGTCAGTGATGACATCCAACCGTCTCATCCTCTGTCGTCTCCTTCTCCTCCTGCCTTCAATCTTTCCCAGCATCAGGGTCTTTTCCAATGAGTCAGTTCTTTGCACCAAGTGGCCAATCACTACCTTAGATGACCTGATTGTAAGCCATTCTTCAGCTTCCTAGGAGGCTCATGTGGGCCCTTGGGGTGATGGTAAGGATTAGAGAGAGTCTGCTATGCAGCCCACCCAGACAAGAGGTTGCAAATCAAACAATTCTAAATACAAGAGAAATCAAGCTAAGCTGGTTTCAGATTCATGTGAACTGGGAAATATTCAGTATTAAATTAATACCTGGTATCAATATTTAAGTTTGTTGACCTAATTGATATACAACTGTCTTTAGAGTCATCTCTATTAAGTAAAAGACTTTCACTGCACCTAGGTTTAATAGAAGTTAAATGAAATCTTGTTATATCTGTAACAAAATTTTCACAGGAAAAATAACTTGGTATGTTGAAACTTTAAAGTAAATGTAAGTGAGATAAGAGATTTTTCATAAGCTCTATAGGAATAATTATGTTTTGAAAATTATTTAAAATAACCTCTCTAGATTTTGGTAACTATTACTTGCTTCTTGGTTTTAAGAGTTTGGGATTCTAATTTAAATATTTAAGTAAAGCTACTGAAAATAATAAGACATTTCACTATACAGTAGGAAAGTGTCATACATGTTTTGAGTAAAAGGAATTTTATGCATGGTCAGTCTGAGATTGGATTAAGCTTAACTGAGTAAATGAATTGTTAAAAGTAAGCTGGTACAAACCTTGAATTTGGCTTTCTTTTCTGTTAAGGGGACAGTTCAGTTCAGTTCAGTCGCTCAGTCGTGTCTGACTCTATGTGACCCCATGAATTGCAGCACGCCAGGCCTCCCTGTTCATCACCATCTCCCAGAGTTCACTCAGACTCACGTCCATCGAGTCTGTGATGCCATCCAGCTATCTCATCCTCGGTCGTCCCCTTCTCCTCCTGCCCCCAATCCCTTCCAGCATCAGAATCTTTTCCAGTGAGTCAACTCTTCGCATGAGGTGGCCAAAGTACTGGAGTTTCAGCTTTAGCATCATTCCTTCCAAAGAAATCCCAGGGCTGATCTCCTTTAGAATGGACTGGTTGGATCTCCTTGCAGTCCAAGGGACTCTCAAGAGTCTTCTCCAACACCACAGTTCAGAAGCATCAATTCTTCGGCGCTCAGCCTTCTTCACAGTCCAACTTTCACATCCATGCATGACCACAGGAAAAACCATAGGCTTGACTAGACGGACCTTAGTCGGCAAAGTCATGTCTCTGCTTTTGAATATACTATCTGGGTTGGTCATAACTTTTCTTCCAAGGAGTAAGCATCTTTTAATTTCATGGCTGCAGTCACCATCTGCAGTGATTTTGGAGCCCCCCAAAATAAAGTCTGACACTGTTTCCACTGTTTCCCCATTTATTTCCCATGAAGTGATGAGGACCGGATGCCATGATCTCCGTTTTCTGAATGTTGAGCTTTAAGCCAACTTTTTCACTCTCCTCTTTCACTTTCATCAAGAGGCTTTTAACTCCTCTTCACTTTCTGCCATAAGGGTGGTGTCATCTGCATATCTGAGGTTATTGATATTTCTCCCAGCAATCTTGATTCCAGCTTGTGTTTCTTCCAGTCCAGCGTTTCTCATGATGTACTCTGCAGAGAAGTTAAATAAGCAGGGTGACAATATACAGCCTTGATGTACTCCTTTTCCTATTTGGAACCAGTCTGTTGTTCCATGTCCAGTTCTAACTGTTGCTTCCTGACCTGCATACAGATTTCTCAAGAATTAAGGGGACAAGTTTTCTCAAAATGTTGAACTGCCTTTAATAACAGATTTTAAGTTTCTTTACCTTTTAAGCAATCAGTTCTGTATTTGCCTTTGAAATCTTTGGTTGCTACTTTGGCTAATTAAGTAACAACTGTTTCACAGTGACCTATGCTCTTATCTGATTGAGTGTTCTAGGTCCTTTTGATATTTGGCCGGGGTGGGGTGGGGGGTTGAGGGGGGGTGGTTACAAAACTTCCTAAGTCAATTCTGTTGAAGTTCTTTGGGCTTCTAGCTAAAGTTGGAAGGCTTCAAAGGGCTCCTGAAACATCCCGAAGAAAGAAAGGTTCATTGGTATGTTAAATTACATGGGAAGTATTGTCAAATGAGTGTATTATATTAGGTTACATTATATAGTAAATGTTACTAATATAGATATTCTTGAAGTTATATAAAGTTTCTAAAATTTGTGCATGTCCTGATATAATGTTATAATATTGTTATCTTGAAAGGTTAAGCTCCTTTGCCAAGAAGAATTGTAATCAGATCTTTAACACACCTTTAAAAACCAAATGTAAGTTTCTCATAGCCTTTAGATAATACCAGTGGACTGAGTAACAATAGACAAAACTAATGGGAAGCCTGATTACTTCATCCAGATCAATGGGAATTAGCTACATGCAACTGAATGAACTGACAAATAGGTTTTATAACTTACTGACTTTGGGAAATATACTAACCTTAATGTTCGTTTTCCAGAAAAAAAAAAAAAACCCCTTTCTCTTATGCTGTAACCTGCGTTGATAAAGTGTGTCCTTATAAACAAAGATGAAACATTGATCTTTTTCTATCTGACCATGCCAAATTTGGATCAGCTTCTTAGCTGGCTCAGCTGTGGGCTTGATATTTTGCATATATATTATGCACATGGATATATGGCAGGTGTCTGTAAGATATATACCCTCTTTCCTTACAAAGTGATGATTGGGAGGTTTTTTTGGCCTACAGGCCACTTGCTTTTTTCTGCCAGGAGCATTTCTAACGTCACAAGTGGAGTTAACAAATGAAGAGAAAGCACTTGGACCAGGCTACTCTGCACCCCGTGCACTGGCCAGCCTGCCAGACCCTCGGAGAGCGTGGCTGCAGCCCTGAGGACTGGGCGGGTCGGCACATGGGGCCAGCGGGGAGCCTCCAGCCAGAAGGGCCCAGGCCGGCAAGGGAGACTCCTGCGGGAAGGTCAGCGGGGGAGCCCCACTCTGTGGTGACAAGGAGGACAGACACCAACAGCCTGGGGGGAGCCCGGAGGCTGTCTTGACAGTAAGCAGCCCGCCGCATCACCGGTGTTTCTCGGGCTGTTTGAGCTCTTTGCGAGTGTGTGCTGTGAGGTCCACAGAGGTCACTGTTAGGTCTGAGCCATGCAGCCCCTCTAGTCAAGGTATGGAGCCAACTTCTCCAGGGCCAGCAGGATGGCTTCCTTCTTATTTATGAAAGTGAAAGTCACTCAGTTGTGTCGGACTCTTTGTGACCCCATGGACTATACAGTCCATAGAATTCTCCAGGCCAGAATACTGGAGTGGGTATCCGTTCCCTTCTCCAAGGGAATTTTCCCAACCAAGGGATAAACCCAGGTCTCCTGCATCACCGATGGAGTCTTTACTAGCTGAGCCACAAGGGAAGCCCATGCTTACTTATGGACTCAGATGATTCGGTCATGCCCACCCAGAGTGATCCCCTTTTCATTAATGCAAAGTGAGCTGATTCAGTTCAGTTCAGTTCAGTTCAGTTACTCAGTCGCCAGGCTTCCCTGTCCATCACCAACTCCTGGAGCCCACTCCAACCCATGTCCATTGAGTTGGTGATGTCATCCAATCACCTCACCCTCTGTCGTCCCCTTCTCCTCCTGCCTTCAGTCTTTCCCAGCTTCAGGGTCTTTTCCAATCAGTCAGTTCTTCGCATCAGGTGGCCAAAGTATTGGAGCTTCAGCTTCAACATCATTCCTTCCAATGAACACCCAGGAATGATCTCCTGTAGGACAGACTGGTTGGATCGCCTTGCAGTCCAAGGGACTCTCAAGAGTCTTCTCCAGCACCACAGTTCAAAAGCATCAATTCTTCTGAGCTCAGTTTTCTTTACAGTCCAACTCTCACATCCATACATGACTAATGGAAAAACCATACCCTTGACCTTTGTTGAGAAAGTAATAGCTCTGCTTTTTTTAGGGGCCTTGATTACATTCGCAAACTCCATGTCATGTCATGCCGCGTCACACAGGTACAGAGTGGCAGCCCATCATGTTTCCCCGTGTGGCCCCGCCCCAGGGGAGGGCGTCATGTAAAACATGTCATGTAAAACACGCGTACCTGGGGGACCACTTCGGAGCCCCGCCCACCACACACCGCCTCACTGGTCTCCAGCTCCTGCCAGGGCCAAGGCTGACGGCGGCTCCTCCTCGGCTCTCAGGTGCCTTCGAGCAGGCCGTCCTTCCCGCTTGAAAACAAAGACAGTCACGTGGGTGTTCAATGTGCAGACACTCAGAGCCTGTGTGGCCCCCACGTGTCACCTGTCGATAGACAGGAGGAGCAAGTCCAAACGCACACACGCGCCCGTCCTGCACAGTCTGCGCCAGCCTGCCCTCCGCCCCTCCTGAGGCCCGTGCAGGCTGAGCCCCAGCGCTGGCTGTGAGAGCGGAGCTGGGTCCGCACAGATGCGGGCTGTGCGCTCTCCACCCCGGCCCGTCCACGCTGAGTAGGCTGTCCTCCCCGCTGAGCACTGAGGGTGGATCTCTTCCCCGCCTCTGTCAGGCCACGCGCCAGACACGAGACAGGCAGCTGTCCTGAGACAGGAGGGCGGGAACAGGAGCTCTGGCGCTAGAGGTGGAAATGCAGATGCCAGAGGGAGCTGCAGCGAGATCTGAGCCCTGCCTATGGTTCACCGAGGACCCAGAAGAACAGCGGCAGGTGTGATTGAATATTCCTGTTCAGAGCCTCCCAGCCGTCTCCAAGGCAGCATGCACTTTTAATCCATCATTTCTATTAAGCAATGTCTGCATGTGGCAAAGGAAAAAATCACGTGATTCAATAGGGCCCACAGTCAAAGCCAAAGTCTTTCTTTCCTTCCTCCGACCACACTCCGAGGGGTGAGCACTGGTTGCTGGTTTTCAGGTCTTCAGAGGGATCACCCTTTATGTCGTTTTTGCTGTAAATCCTCAGAGATTTCCTCAGTGCCGGCTTCCAGATCTGCAAGTTGGTATTCAGCCATTTCCTCCACCCCCTGTATTATCCTCATCTTTTATTTACAATGTTTCTAAATTCCAAGGACTCATTCATGTTCTCCCATGATCCTTTTTCATAGCAATCTATTGTCATTTTAAAGCTGTATCTTCCTATAACAGTTACATATGCATTCTATATGTATATGCAACATGCATGTATATTGAATGCACACATGTTATTATACTATATGCATATGTAGTCATGTATGATTTATGCCTTAGTTTTCTATATATTACATATTATCTATGTATATGTATACTTATACACATATTCAGTTCAGTTCAGTCACTCAATCGTGTCCAACTCTTTGCGACCCTACGAATTGCAGCACACCAGGCCTCCCTGTCCATCACCATCTCCCGGAGTTCACTCAAACACGTCCATCGAGTTGGTGATGCCATCCAGCCATCTCTTCCTCTGTCGTCCCCTTTTCCTCCTGCCCCCAATCCCTCCCAGCATCAGAATCTTTTCCAGTGAGTCAACTCTTCGCATGAGGTGGCCAAAGTACTGGAGTTTCAGCTTTAGCATCATTCCTTCCAAAGAAATCCCAGGGCTGATCTCCTTTAGAATGGACTGGTTGGATCTCCTTGCAGTCCAAGGGACTCTCAAGAGTCTTCTCCAACACCACAGTTCAAAAGCATCAATTCTTTGGTGCCCAGCTTTCTTCACAGTCCAACTCTCACATCCACACATGGCCACTGGAAAAACCATAGCCTTGACTAGACGGACCTTTGCTGGCAAAGTAATGTCTCTGCTTTTCAATGTGCTATCTAGGTTGGTCATAACTTACATCTATGTAATATGCTATGTACATGCACTCAATTAATAGTTGTATCCGATTACACACAATCGTCTATGTATTTTCTTCAGCTCTTTGGCTTCTCTGTCCTGCGTAATCAGCTCGTACATCTCACTTTCTCTGCAGTTGATAGTTTTCCTCACCTGTGGGGTTTCCTCTGCAGGGAGGCCTTCGGGGTTAGTACAGGTGGAGGTGGACAGGGCAGACCCTCCAGGCTGGCCAGCCAAAGGCACTGGTATATGGGCTGCTGCAGCCAGTTCCAGAAGGGCTGATCTTTGCGCTCACTGAGAGCCTGCCAGGACCAAGCCCTCAGCTAAGGGTTCCCTGCCTCCCTGTTTAGGAGCAAAGGGTAGAAAGTAAGGACTCAGTGCTGCAGTGATCCCGTAGAGTGATTCCCTGGAGCCCGCCACCGCCCCTGCCTCTGCGCCTGGAGACCCTGCTCTCTCCTCCCCTCCAGTGGGGACAGTGCCTGCTGACCTTCAGCTATTACTACTTGGATCCTAGTTTGTAACCTCTTCCTGCTCAAACAGTCTGACCCCACCTGCATTCTATCTCTCAAGATTGCCTCAAATTTCACAGCCACTGACGCCTCCTTCCCTGTGTTTCTGCATTTATGTATTTTCTTACTTTTCAAAACTGTCTTTCCTGTCCTTTCAGTGGAACTCCCGCAGGAGGGGCAGAGCTGCCTGGGCCACACCTGCGGCACCAACCTCATCATGTCCTGCCAAGGCTGTCACCACCTCCTTTCAAGACGGACAGCACAAAGACCTGGACTTAGACGCTGCCTGAGGACTGAACGTTATCGTGCAATAGGAGAGTGGGGTTGCCATGCTTTCTCAAGGGGAGCAGAACCCAGGCCCCATTGTCAGATATTCTAATTCAGTTGATCAGGATGAGTTCAGGACTTCAGCAAGGGCACCTGGTCATCTGATGGCAAGGCTCAGACTAGCTTCAGGGAACCGGGCTATCCTGGAGATGGGTGATCTGGGTTTGACCCTCCTCCGTTACTTATTGGCCTTGAGAGAGTCAGTCCCACTCCTCAAGCTGTATACAGAGGGAAGAGCAGCCCCTCCCTCCTAGCTTGAGTGGATAATTAAGTGGTAAAGTGCAGCAGAGGACCAAGCAGAGCAGGAAGAAGCCCCTGAGGTACCACTATAGCCCAGCTCCTAATCCCGTGGGGCTGGGAAGGGGAACGTCCGCTGGTGGCCCTGGGCTGCAGCCTCTCAAGTGGTGGAGTTCAAGCTGCACCACCCAGGCAGTGTCTTCACGAAACGGTGGAACATGAGGACAATCAAGTTCTTCACAAAGTGACTCGGGCTCAATGCCACTTGGATCTTCCTGACAAATTTCCCAGGTCATTCTGGCTGATTCCTCCTTGGATGGCAGGCATCTTGCTGTCAGTCCTTTCAGCAGAATACCCATCTCTCACGTGCTCAGATAATTTGCAATTGCTACCTACCATTCTGAGGAAAACTCCCTAGGTGCATTAGAACTATACCTGATGAGGCCATCCAGCCTTTGATGGGGTTGGCTGGTTGTTTGGATGGAGAGACCATCTGCCTGAGGTGTGTGTCACCCTCACTCACACGCGTGTGCATGTGCTTGTCTAAGTGCCTTAGTGTAACCCAAGGAAGAACAAATCTGACTCCATATTAGATTTGCTTCATTTACCCTAAGTTTGTATTCCATTGCTTCTGCTTCAAGTTAATCACTAAAAGAAAGTTGCCTATTTCCTGAAATATACAGGGTAACCCCTTCTCAAGGCTCTGACCTGTGAGGATATAATGTTGTCCATTCATTTAGAAATAAAAAGTTACAAAACAGAGAATAGTATTTGTCTTGTTGGAGGTTTACAGGAACATCATGACCTGACCTAATGACAGCTTCAAGGACAAAGGATTCTTATAGTAAGAAGTTTGCACCAACCAGCCACACCCCTCCCTCACCTTGCCTTTTAAAATGCTTTGCTGAAACTCTTCAGGAGTTTGGAGTTTGGGGAGGCATAAGCCACCTGTTCTCCTTGGTTGGCCCTGTGATAAAACTTTCTCTTCTCCAAACTCTGACATTTTCATTTGCTTCGCCTCACTGTGTGTCAGGTAACAGTCTGATGGTGTGCCCTTGATGGCACCTCACTTCTATTCAGAACCAAGTAATCTTCCTTAAATACCTGTTCTTGGTATTAGGCATTTTCATTTTCTGTGCAGAAGAAACAAATAGCTACAGTGTTACTAACACTCATCTGCTATTAGAGACTTAGTAAGAATAGCATCTTCATCTTGAGGCAGACTTCCATGGTATTTCCATAGATTTTGAAGTAAACTCTGAATGCTGAGTGCAAACTGAAGCCGTACACAGGCTCTTACTCTCATTTGAAAGATGAGAAGACATCAGTTGGTGATAAATCAAGTGATTAAAATGAAGTGGAAAAAGTTTTCCTTTCTGATCTAACATGAAGGTCAGTGGTTGGAAAAGAAAGCTTATTTGGAATATCAGAGAATATGGGTCAGAGTTCATCTTGATAAATTTCAAAGGAAAAAAAAAAAATGACCTTGATTTAAACTGTCAGTATATAGCTCTTCAAAAGAGAAGGGAGGTTGTTTCAAAATACACCCTTCTTCCTTTGATCCTGTCGTGGAGCTGAAAGATGAAATACATCATAATAAAATGGATGTCAGTTTAAAAAATGTCTAGAAATCATGACTTTATCAGAGACAGGGAAGAAGGAAGGAAGGAAAAAGGGGAAAGGGAACTCACATTGAGTGTGGGGATTCTGAGAATCAAGAGTATTTCCTTCTAGCACACATGCAGGAACATGGAACTATGAAAAAACTAGAATAATATGGAACTGTTTGTTTCCAACTCATATTTTCTGTCATTGCATTCCATATTTTAATGAACTTTTAGGAAAAATTGAGTTTTGCGTTTCTCTTTTTCAAATCCTATGACCTCCCCTGCCACCACCCCCAGTGAATCTGCACTGTGAACAAAGCAGGGCTTCACCAGGAACCCCAGGGCATCCTCCTCAGCCACAGGGTGCAGGGGTGCCAGAATAGCCCAGTCCCTTGTACCATGTATGGGACCCTGGTTTCATAGGTCACAAGGCACCCCGGCCACCTTCTGTCCACCCCTGAGAGCGCTCCTGCTCCACTAGCCCCAAGGCTGAGAATGAGACCAAGGGAGGCTGCTCACCCTGCATGAGAGTTTTGGTGTAGCTTGAGTGCAGATCCTGAAGGCTTTTCACAATTCTTTTCCCATAGAAAACCGCTTCTCAGTACTCTGCTCTAACATTCTTAAATGCACACGTTTGTCTGCTGATTTAGAGGGAAGCGCCTCACTCTCCTACACTGTTTTCTCCTCTTCACTACCGTACCTGGACTCAGTCTCTGAGGGCTCCTGGCTCTCCTAGCCATTGTTCTCCTGATCCAGTACAATGTTTGTTACATATAATAACCGCAATAACACATGCTTCTTCAGATATAACAATGCATAAAGATAGCTATATACCATGACCAGGTGGGATTTATCCCAGGTAGTCAAGACTGGTTCCAACATTCAATTAATGTAATTCCTCACACAAGAGATAAAAGCAGAAAAACTCATATGACATCAGTAGATGCAGAAAAAGCATTTGACAAACTCCAACATCTACTAGTAATAATAATTTAAAAAAACTTTCAGTGAACTAGGAATAGAGGAAAAGTTCTGCAACTGGATGAAGAACATCTACCAAAAATCCACAACAAATATTGTACTTACTAGGGAGAGACTAGAAGCCTTCCCAGGGAGACGAGGAACAAGGCAAGGTTGTTCCCTCTCACCATGTTTTTCAACAACACACTGGAGTTCTAGCTAGAACAATAATACAAGAAAAGAAAATACATACAGATTGGAACAAAGAAATAAAACTGTCTTTGTCTGCAGATGACAGTACCATCTATGCGGAAATTCTGACAGAACTGACAAAACTACTCCTGGATTAATACGTGATTGCAGCAAGCTAACACACAGAAGTTGATAGCTCTCCTATATACTAGCAATGACCAAGTGAAACTCACATCATTTCGATTTGAGCTCCTAGTGCTTGAATTAAGATGCAGCTTCTCTTCATTTTCCAGTCACGGTGTTTCATTTCTCTCTGTCCACTGCTCTCTACCCTGTCCGGTCCTCCAGCGCAGGCCAGGAGCCGAGGGCGCAAGGATGAGCAGCCCTGCGTCCTTCCCACCCACTCCCCCGGCAAGCAGCGTCCATCAGCAGGAACGACGCATGGTGCTCACTGGGTCACCATCGGCCGGAAAAAGAGTTCCAAGTCAGGCAGTGATTTACTTATTACAGTTTCTAATGAAATGTGCCCTTTTATGATCAGTAAGTAGCAGATCTTAGTAAAGTGCAATAAATGTTTATAGTCTGAAGCACTGTATTTTCTCCTAGGAGACCAAGGTATTAAAAATGACATATTTTCCTCTAACTCTACAGAAGTAAAAAAAAAAAAAAAAGTGGATTCCTTTTGGGGAAAAAAAAAAAAGACCCTGAGAATTTTAAGGTATAGAAGATGACATTTCTAAAAAGAATGTAGTTTTTAATCATACTAAAAAAGAATTAGGATTTAACATGGAAAAATAAACAATTTGCTTGGCACCTGGATCGGGTCACAAGTTCTACATGCTGAGGGCCTAATTCTTTAGAATCATTACATTATTATAAAGAACCCAGGTTAGATATAAATTTACTCATTTAAGTTTATTTTAAAGAAGTCCAGACTAAATTTTCCTACTTTGGGCATATAACATGAGAACTTTGAGTGTGAGGCTCAAAGGACTCTGAATTATTGGTGACATTTTAAATATTGATTTTAACTAAAACAATATAGAATAGCTTAATCTATCTGAAATTGTTGTTGTTTAGTCGCTAACTTGCCTCTGACTCTTTTGAGATCCCTTTAACTCCTCTGTAGCCCACCAGACTCCTCTGTCCATGGGATGCTCCAAGCAAAATACTGGAGTGGGTTGCCATGCCCTCCTCCAGGGGATCTTCCCCACCCAGGGATCGAACCCCAGTTTCCTGCATTGCAGGCAGATTCTCTTTTGTCTGAGCCACCATTACTTGCTGTTTAGCTGACATGTATTTTAGACTAAGGAAATGATATTAGATAAAAAGCAAATTTGAACAACTTTCTTATTTGAGTTCAAAATAGATCATAAAGTAGTGGAGACAGCTTACAACATCAACAGTGCATTTGGCCCAGGAACTGCTAACAAATGTACCATGTAGTGATGGTTCAAGAAGTTTTGCGATGAACAGGATAGCCTTGAAGATAAGGAGCATAGTGGCTAGCCATCAGAGGTTGACAGTGACCAAATGAGAGCAATCATCAAAGCTGATCCTCTTTCAACTATGCAAGAAGTTGCCAAAGAACTCAATGTCAATCATACTATGGTTGTTTGGCATTTCAAGAAAATTGGAAAGGTGAAAAAGCTTGATAAGTGCCTCATGAGCTGACAAAAAAAAAAATCATTGTTTTAAGTTGTCTTCTCTTATTCTGTGCAACAACAGTGAATCATTTCTTAATCAGACTGTGATGTGTGATGAAAACTCGATTTTATATGACAACCGGTGATGATCAGCTCAATGGTTGGACAGAAGAGAAGCTCCAAAGCACTTCCCAGAGCTAAACTTGGAGCAAAAAATGGACACAATCGCTGTTTGGTGATCTGCTGCCCATCTGATCCACTGCAGCTTTCTAAGTCCCAGTGAAACTATTACATCTGAGAAGTATGCTCAGCAAATCAATGAGCTGCACCAAAAACTGCAATGCCTGCAGTCAACATTGGTCAACAGAAAGGGTCCAATTCTCTATGACAATGCCTGAATGCATGTCACACAAGCAACACTTCAAGAGTTGAATGTATTGGGCTAAGAAGTTTTGCTGCATCGGCCATATTCACCTGATCTCTCACCAACCAACTACCACTTCTACAAGTGTTTTGAAACCTTTCTGCAGGGAAAACACTTTCACAACCATCAGAAGGCATAAGGTGTTTTCTAAGAGTTCTTTGAATCCAGAAGCATGGATTTTTATGCTACAGAAATAAACAAACTTATTTCTCTTTAGCAAAAATGTGTTGATTATAATGGTTCCTATTTTGATTAATAAAGATGTGTCTGAGCCTAGCTATAATGATTTAAAATTCATGGTCCAAAACTGAAATTATATTTGGACCAACCTAATATTATAAACCTTCCTTCTTTAAAGTAGGGTGGTATTGGAAAGTGAAAGGGCAGCAGGACAATGAATCAGCATAAAGTCCTGAACCAAGGGGTGGGCCTTAGAAAGCATCACTATGAACAAAGCTAGCGGAGGTGATGGAATTCCAGTTGAGCTACTTCACATCCTGGAAGATGATGTTATGAAAGTGCTGCACTCAATATGCCAGCAAATTTGGGAAACTCAGCAGTGGCCACAGGACTGGAAAAGCTCAGTTTTCATTCCAATTCCAAAGAAAGGCAATGCCAAAGAATGCTCAAACTACCGCACAATTGCACTTATCTCACACACTGCTAAAGTAATGCTCAAAATTCTCCAAGCCAGGCTTAAGCAATACGTGAACCGTGAACTTCCTGATGTTCAAGCTGGTTTTAGGAAAGGCAGAGGAACCAGAGATCAAATTGCCAACATCCGCTGGATCATGGAAAAAGCAAGAGAGTTCCAGAAAAACATCTATTTCTGCTTTATGGACTATGCCAAAGCCTTTGACTGTGTGGATCACAATAAACTATGGAGAATTCTGAAAGAGATGGAAATACCAGACCACCTAACCTGCCTCTTGAGAAACCTCTATGCAGGTCAGAAAGCAACAGTTAGAACTGGACATGGAACAACAAACTGGTTCCAAATAGGAAAAGGAGTACATCAAGGCTGTATATTGTCACCCTGCTTATTTAACTTCTCTGCAGAGTACATCATGAGAAACGCTGGACTGGAAGAAACACAAGCTGGAAACAAGATTGCTGGGAGAAATATCAATAACCTCAGATATGCAGATGACACTACCCTTATGGCAGAAAGTGCAGAGGAGCTAAAAAGCCTCTTGATGAAAGTGAAAGAGGAGAGTGAAAAAGCTGGTTTAAAGCTCAACATTCAGAAAACGAAGATCATGGCATCCGGTCCCATCACTTCACGGGAAATAGATGGGGAAACAGTGGAAATAGTGTCTGACTTTGTTTTTTGGGGCTCCAAAATCACTGCAGATGGTGATTGCAGCCATGAAATTAAAAGACACTTACTCCTCGTAAGGAAAGTTATGACCAACCTAGATAGCGTATTCAAAAGCAGAGACATTACTTTGCCGACTAAGGTCTGTCTAGTCAAGGCTATGGTTTTTCCTGTGGTCATGTATGGATGTGAGAGTTGGACTGTGAAGAAAGCTGAGCACCGAAGAATTGATGCTTTTGAACCGTGGTGTTGGAGAAGACTGTTGAGAGTCCCTTGGACTGCAAGGAGATCCAACCAGTCCATCCTAAAGGAGATCAGTCCTGGGTGATTTTTGGAAGGAATGTTGCTAAAGCTGAAACTCCAATACTTTGGCCACCTCATGGTAAGAGTTGACTCACTGGAAAAGACTCTGATGCTGGGAGGGATTGGGGGCAGGAGGAGAAGGGGACAACAGAGGATGAGTTGGCTGGATGGCATCACTGACTCTATGCACATGAGTTTGAGTGAACTCCGGGCGTTGGTGATGGACAGGGAGGCCTGGCGTGCTGCGATTCATGGGGAGGCAAAGAGTCAGACACAACTGAGCAGCTGAACTGACTGAAGGACAAATGGAAAAACAGAGAATACTCTAAAAATGACTTCGTAATCCAGTAAGTAGAAGAATTCTCAAATGTTGTGACAGCTGGATAGCTATTTAAAGAAGTAAAATGGGACCTGTGTCTCACTCTCTCCATCAGACTATACTACACATGTAACAGAAATTTACATGTAGAGTTTTCAAACTATTTAAGTTCTCAAAGAGAACCAGAGTAAACCTCTTTATCAGCTGGAGTAAGAACACCTCCCCAATTACGACTCAAAATTAAAAACGTAGACGCAATGAAAGAAAATACCAAAAACCTTATGAAAAACCAAGCTATATAGAGTGAAAATAGCCCTTAACCATATGAAAAGATGGGCTTCCCAGGTGGTGCTAGTGGTAAAGAACCTACCTGCCAATGCAGGAGACAAGAGATGCAGGTTCAATCCCTAGGCTGGGAAATATACCCTGGAGGAGGAAATGGCAATGCCCTCCAGTATTCTTGCCCGGAGAATCCCATGGACAGAGCAGCCTGGTGGGCTACAGTCCATCAGGTTGCCAAAAGTCAGACAGGGCTAAAGCGACTTAACACACCGAGCACATATGAAAGGATGGCCAGCCTCACTCAAAAAGGAGAAATACAGGGAATGTGTGTGTGTGGAGGGTAACAGTGGTGAAATGGATGAAGGGGGTCAACAGGCACAAACTTCCTGTTACAAAATATATAAGCCCTGGGGGTATGATACACAGCATGATGACTATGGTCAATAATACTGTATTGCATATTTGAAAGTTGCTAAGAGTATATCTCAAAAGTTTACGAAAAATGTAATTATATCTGATGATAGATGTTAACTAGACTTATAGTGATGATCATTTTAAAATATATAGAAATATAAAATCATTGTGTTATACACCTGAAGCTAAAGTAATGTTATATGTCAACTATATCTCAATTAAAAAAAAAGAATTTGGAAAAGACATGCAAATAACATATTTTGAGATACAAGTTATTAATAGGGTTTGAATTCTAGGTAGTTGAGTTAAAATAACTAATGTAAAGATTATTTATATTGAGATAAAAGTTGACATTCAAGTTCAAGATTTCACTTATATCATCAATCTGTATTTCTCTACAAAAGATTGTGTTTATCATATAAACATGATCAATTTCAATGAATTAGGAAAGCTGAAACATGCAACTCTAAAACTATACTGAATATATAATATAATCTTTCTTCAAACCAAGAGATTTGTTTACAAACAGAGGGAACTTTTTTTATTGTTCTGATTCCAACCTAAGCAGGGGTTGTTTCTAACAGGAGCAGTGAAGATTAGGCAAACACACCACCAGTGTCTTTACCTCACTCAAACTGGACTTCCCTAGTTGATTATGGAACATTTAGTATTGTTGAATCTGGATTCAACTGCAGAAACGTTTCCAACCTAGTGTTCAAGTGAGTCCCAACAATTCATCCCTTAGCACCTATTGCCATTCTCTGCTTTTGCAAATACAATCTTTCAATAGGAGAAGAAATCATAAATTGTCAGTGTATAAGCATTTAAGACCTCATAATTCTGAACAAAAGAAAAAACTAGGAGAAATACAAATGAAAACTAAGTTGACAGGAAGCAGCAAGGTCCTGTTCTATAGCACAGAGAACTGTATTCAGTAACCTATGATAAACCATAATGAAAAATAATGTTTAAAAGAAAGAATGTGTATATACAGAGTAAGTCCCCTACACGTGAATGAGCTCAGTTCCAAGAGCACATTTGTTAAGTCCAACAAAATTAGCTTAGGTATCCAGCTAACACAATCAGCTATATAGTACTATACTATAACAGGTTTACAATACTTTTCATACAAATAATACATAAAAACAAACACTGAAAATAAAGAAAACATTTCTAATTTTACAGTACAGTGCCTTGAAAAGTACAAGAGTACTGCAAATGGTACACAGGGCATCGCATCGAATGAACGGGCAAGAAGAGTTAGTGACTGGAGGAGGGAGAGGAGGTGGGAGATGCGAGAGCTGAAGGGTCACCAGCAGTAGGAGACGGGGGGGGCGAGCTCCAGTGTCACACATGCCTGATGCTGATGATGCACACGTTCCTGTCTTTGAAAGTTCACAACTTAAACGTTTAATGTAGGGGACTTACTCTGTGTGTAACTGAGTCACTTTGCTGTACAGCAATAATTAACACAGCATTGTAAATCAACTATACTTCAATTTTAAAGTATTTTAGTAACTAACATATTTTAAAATTATTATTATCATTTTGGTTGTGCTGGGGCTTTGTTGTAGGCACAGGCTTTCTCACCGTGGTGGCTTCTTATTGCAGAGCACGTGCTCCAGGCACAGGGGCTGCAGTAGTTTCAGCTGTGGCACACGGGCTTAGTTGCTCCGCGGCATGTGAGATCTTCCCAGACCAGGGATCAAACCTGTGTCCCCTGCATTGGCAGGCAGATTTTTATCCACTCTACCACCAGGGAAGTCCAAAGAAAATTAAATTGAGATACCATTTCTCATCTACCAAGTTGAGAAAAATACAAAAGATGGACAACCAATTGCTGGATCGACCACGAGGAAGCAGGCCCTCTCAAATATTCGGGATTTAATGCAATACAGGGAAATTTGGCAATCTGGAGCAAAATGGCATATGTATTTACTCTTGATTCTACAATCACACTTCTCAGAATCTAAAGACACAGTTGCAAAAATGTGAAAAGATGTAGGCCAAAGGGTATCCATTGCAGCAAAGGACCAGAAATAGCCCACATGTCAAAGCAGCAGGATTGAATATACTATGTATACCCTGAAATAGTAAAAAAGAAAGAGGGCTCTGGGCAGTGGCTGTATTAAGGTGGTTAAATTATTCTCCTGACTTTCATATTGATTTAAGTAATTTTTCATCATAAAATCTTAAATACTACCCCTGCTTTGTTCCTCAGATTAGCCATGGAGGAAGGTCAATAGACCAGTTTCCTACTACTGAAGCGAGAGCCTGCAGGTGGCCCATGCTTGTTCAGGCCCTTGCCTTCTATTCGGGAATATAGATTTTCTAAATGTCTTCTATTTGGGAATATAGATGTTTCTAATATGGATGTTTCCAAACTTTGAAAGGCATTGTTGTATAAGACTTACCACCTGGCTGCATTACAGAGAAATATTTCATTGCCATCACAATTCTTTTCCACTCTTTAAATTTATGAGTCTGGCAGCCCTTCAGGTTTCCATAGGCAGTCTCCACTTCAGCTGGCATCGTCCCTGGCTGCCTGCACACAGCCATGTGAATGTTGTTGCTATCGCTTGAGATACCTCTTGCCTTCTCAGCACTTCACATCCCCCAAGTCTGTTTCTGTGTCCCTAGGCAGCACTGCTCATGGGGCAAGGGTGCCAGAAATTCAGCAGGACTGCTAGATGTCATGTCACAAGAAAATACACATTCCAGTCCTTTAGCACCAGAAAGCAACCTTGTAAATAAAGAGAACTAAGGGAGATTGTGTTTAGAAATAACAAGCATTAGGGAAATTGTTAACTGCTACTCATATGGGAGGTATGTTACATTAAAATCCCAGCCACATAGTTTCACCATTCCAAGACTTAATCCCTATAAAATCTGGCTTGGCTCAGAGCTTGGTCCACCCAATTTGTAACTGGTATGAATAAACACTTCCATGCTAGCCTAAATACATTTCCCTTGTGCTACCTAACCCTTCATTTCTTCCCCAACTCAACAGAAGTAAATTGAAGGTAACGATTTTATCATCCTGTAGAAAATTCCCATCTAACTCATTAAATATATATATATATATATATATATATATATATATATATATATATATCTTGGCCAGATGAACTGGTACATATTTCTCTGCACTGAAGATGTAAGAAAGATTCTAGAAGTGTAATAAAATTTGCCTTCTTCCATCCAAGATGAAAGCTCTTCACACTCAGTGCTCAGGGCTGTGAGGCAGCAATTAACCTTGCTGGTCGTTTGGTCCAAGTTGGTCAATCCCAACCCGTAGAAGCATGGCTGACTAAAAAGATACCAAACCCGGGATCTTCCTCTGTGAGCTTCTATCTCTGCAGCAGTTTCCCAGGATAAACTCTACCTTCAAACATGGACGGGTCATCACGGGAGCAGAGAGAGGACATAGGCAAGGAGGTGGCTTTGGCTGTATCTCAAACCCTCCTTCTCATTCTAGAAGACCAAGAAGAGCCACAGTTCTGACTTACAGAAAGAGTCATATATCAAAGCCCACCCACCTCCCCTGAGATAGAAAGGATGTGTATTTTCAAAACAAAAATACAGTGAACTAAGGTTAAAAATGATAAGGCACTAGAATTACCAAGAAGTACAGCAAACCACAAGATAACCAAAGAAGAACTCAGCTTTCTAAAAGTCGAAACAGTAAACACTAGGAAATGTTAGGTGCAAATTAGAACTTAGGTATTTAAGAAATCTGCTTAAGGTATTGGAAAATGTTACAAAAAGAAAGAAAAAAGTACCAAAGCCAGCTTTAAAGCATCAGAAGAAAGAAGCTAGCTGAGAAATCAACTGTGGGTCAAGCAATAAGATAGTGTGTCTGGAATGATGAGATCCATTTGGAAAAATGGCTGCTAGTCATAAAAATGCATGTTAAGGCAACAAAAAGAAACGTATAACTAATAAATTAAAATATATATAAAGATAAAAATAGCAGGCTTTCAAGCGCCATGGAAGCTGGTTCTCTAGCATGTATGTAAGTAGGCTCCACACCCCTTACCCTACACCAAGCAAGACAGAGCTCCCAGCTGCTGGACGGAAGAGGGAAATGGGGTAAGACTGAGTGGGAAAGAAACAGAACGAGGCTCCTGGGGAAGAGGAGTGGAGGGACTCGACGGGAGGTTTGGAATTTCCCCTCACTCATGTTGCCCCATGTTCCCCACCACCACCATCTCCCATGCTGCTGTGTTCTCTGCCTTTGCTGACGGATGGGAAGAAGCAAGCCCTTTACTTCCTAACAGACACCTGCGCGGTGAGACAGCGTGCTGATGTTAACCAGGGCATCCGCATGGTGAGACAGCGTGATGATGTTAACAGGGCATCCGCATGGTGAGACAGCGTGCTGAGTTAACCAGGGCATCCGCATGGTGAGATAGCGTGTTGATGTTAACCAGGGCATCCACATGGTGAGACAGCATGATGATGTTAACAGGGCATCCGCATGGTGAGACAGCGTGCTGAGTTAACCAAGGCATCCGCATGGTGAGATAGCGTGTTGATGTTAACCAGGGCATCCACATGGTGAGAGAGTGCGTTGATGTTAACAGGGTGTCCGCATGGTGAGACAGTGTGCTGATGTTAACAGGGCATCCGCACGGTGAGACAGTGTGCTGATGTTAACCAGCGTGTCCGCATGGTGGGACGGCGTGTTGATGTTGCCAGAAGGACAACAAAGACCTAGCACTTGTGTTTTGCAAACAGACTTCTGTGGCAGAGAAACCATCTGGTAGAGACCTCAGGGAAGCTCATGATGAAAAGTCACTGCTCTTGCACAATCCGTCGCAGGCTTGACACAGACACCAGAGCCAAGAGGAGGAGGCGGGAGGAGAGGCCACAGTGTCTGGCCAAGGGGCATGGGGTGCAGGGAGCTCCTTCAGACCTTCTCTCACTGGCTTCTTCCTGTCCTGACTTTTCCCCTTTTATTCAGGCTTTCGTCACCTGTGTGTTTGTTCTGCTATCTCTCCGTCCTCTGACGGACAATATCATGTTGATGTGTGTGTGTGTGTATGTTTGCACACACATGTATGTGTTTAACAGCTTTACAGCTTCTCATGCCTTTTTCCAACTGTCTCCCTTATTCACTCGGCAAATATTTATTGACATCATACTCTGTGCCTGTCATGGTTCTAGATCAGACAGAGATTTCAGCCTCCTGTCTGCACAGACTTTGTGTCCAAATAGGCAGGGGGCAGTGCAGAAAGGGCACACGAACAAACAGAAGCAGCGCACAAACCACGTGAAGGGACGTGGGTGAAGGGACGGTCCCACCAGGACGATCCCGAAGTCAATAGAAGGTTTCAAATAGAAGGGTAACCTCATCTAACACACAAAGATCTTTCTGTGAAAATTGACCAGAGTGGTGGTTTCTGGGCCATCTGGCAGCAGGAGGCTAAGGCAGCATCTTCAGGGAGAAAAGGTGGCTTGGGCAAGAACGCTGCAGGAAGGATGGCACAGGTGAGGAGAGCTGCTTAAGGTGTATTCTGAGGGGAGAACTTGTAGGCTTGGTAGCCAACTCTGTCTCTCCCCGAGCTCTTACTTTTGTTTTACTTTCTCAAAGTTTCTCTTTGTTAACTTTTAAAAAACAAAGATCTGAACTAAATGTTGTGCATTGATTAGTCTTTCTGGAGGTTTCATACTTTAATTTTAAATGCTTCTTTTGGGCATATTATAATTAACTAAGAATAAGAAATAAGCCTTCTCATGTCTGTGACATAACTGCTTTCTTTATTTCTATCTGTTGCTCAGTTTCTTTGATCAGTGTGCCAACAGCCGTTTTTCTTATTTTCCATTCCTAATGAATGCACCTTTCTTTTCAGCATAAAGACATGAAAGATATTTTTAGAGCTGCATATTAAGGAAGTAAAAGGAAACATAAGAGATGTGGATGCAATCCCTGGGTCAGGAAGATCTCCTGGAGGAGGGCAAGGCAACTCACTCCAGTATTCTTGCCTGGAGAATCCTATGGACAGAGGAGCCTGACGGACCTTAGTCCTTCAGTTCACAAAGAGTCTGACATGACCAAAACGACTCAGCCTGCAGGCAAGGAAGTGAGTGCAGCGACCGCTGCAGCAGCAGGGGACACCCCATCACACAGGCTGCAGCAGCCAAGTATCACTTCCCACACCTCACTGTACCATCAAGGCTCTTTGGAGAAATGGTTACTCCAGGGCTAAGGTAGGAAATGTACGAGATGAGTCTGGAATGCCATATTATCCAGGAGATGAGGGAAACTGCTAAGCACAACTGGAGTTACATCAAAAAGACTCAGAAATCAGCCTGAAGAATCCTCACAGACCAAATGGCCATCTGTAGTGATTGAACAACATCAGATATGTTGACATCTGTGAGTTAATTATGACACAAAACAAAAATACCAGATTGGTCATCAGAGGAGGATGCTGTGGAACCAGCAAATTATTCTGTCAGTTAGTTAATAGCACTAAAAAATATATAAGAAAAAGATTGACTTGAATGTCAGTGTATTGAGAGGTCCTTGGGAAAGCTGATTTAACTTACTTCACTGACAGGGGTAGTTAAACAGAGTTTGATTGCTGAGAAGACTCACAGAACCCAGTGGAAATGCTTACAAATCTATAAGCTATTGCAGAAGAATCCAATGTATTGCATCTAATGCTACAGTGAGGACAGGTATCGCTGATACATTTTGTCCCCCTGCAAGGCATCCAGAAAGATCAGCAGCAGCCTATGCCCCCTCTGAAAGGGCTACAGTCAGCACACCTTCACCGTGTGATCAGGAAGCAGAAGGCTGGAGAGGCAAGTGCTAAGCCTGCTGACAAAGCAGAGCAAAGATGTCAGATTGGGAGGGTTAAGTGTAAAAGACCCCAGAGACCATGGTTGGGGGCAGAGGCTGATGACTCTTCCATCATATGGAACTGTATTTCATTGCATATCACATTGTGAGGTTTTCCAGTTTTTAGCTATTTTGAATAGAGTTTTAATCAACAAGTCTTTTTTGTGTGCACATAATTCTCATTTCTTTAGGGTAAATGCCCAGGGTAAGAGTTGCCAAACACAGATGTTTTATGTATAATTATGGCTGATTCATGTTGAGGTTTGAAGAACACAGAAAAATTCTGTAAAGCGATTATTCTTCAGTAAAAAAAATAAATTAATTTTAAAAAATGATCAAGTATTATTCTGAAGCGGTTGTCCTGGTTTTGCACCCCCTCCAGCGATGGTGGAGAGTCCTGCTGCCCAGCCTTGCGTTGTGCTGTCATGCCTTTCATGTGAGCCATCCTGGTGAGCGTGCAGTTGTACCACCTGGGCCTGGAGTTTTCTTTATGAGAACTTAATACCTTTCTTCAGTTTATACAGACATATTTGGGTTTCTTACTCATCTTGTATTAGTTTTGGAAAACTGTTTTTCAAGGAAATTATTCATTTCATCTAATCTGTTGACTATACTGGCATACAGTTATTTGCAATGATTCCTCATCATGCCTGGATGTTTGTAGTGATAATGTAATCCTATTTAACATCTCTTTTCTGTGCTATCGTTGTTGTATATTTTAAATTCACTAAAGTTATAAACTTTGCAATAAATTGGTATCAGGTTTGCTTAAACAATAGTTTGCCTTTTAAAGATATTAAGAAATAAAGACTATTATGGAGTCTTGAGCGTTTTGCATTTATTATTCCCAATATATTTCATTGCCTTCTGCTGATTTGGATTTCCATCTGGTTCACTTCCCTTTAGGCTAAAAAATTCCCTTTAGTTTCTCTCTCTTTTAATTCAGGTGAGCCAGTGATGAATTCTTTAGGCTTTTGTTTATCTTAAACTCTGTTTATTTCCCCTATATTTTGACAGATTTCTGCTGGATATAGAATTCTGAATTGAGGGTGTTGGTTTTTTTTCTTTTTTTCCTTTCAGTGCTTTAGAATATTTATCTCCTGGTCTCCATTTTTCTAAAGAGAAGTATCTGTCTTTCATATCACACCTCTGTTTGTAATGCGTGTTTTTCTCTGGCTGCTTTCGAGATTTTAAAGATCTTTTTTTTTCTTGATTTTCAGTTTAATTCTGATGCCTAGTTATATTTTTCTTTTACGCCTCCTGCCTAGAGTTTTCTGAGCATCTTGTAAGCTCATGGAAGCTTATGCTTTTACCAAATTTGAGAAATATCTGGCCATAAATTTCTCAAATATTTTTCTTGCCCTATTTTCTTTCTGTCATTTTCTGAAATTCCAGTTATACATGTATTAGGCCACTGAATATTATCCTAAAGATTAATGACACTGTACTTACTTTTGAAATCTATTTTTCTCAGTTATTCAGGTCAGGATAATTTATATTTACCTACGTCTGTATGTGCTGAGAACACTTCTGTCATTGTCAGTCTTCTGTTAAGCTCATCCAGTAAAATTTTCATTTCATATTCAAATACCATGGTTGAGGTTTTTCCTTCCACATCTACCACTTCCCCTGTAGGTGTCAAACACCTCACCTCTGTTTTGGAAGGGCATACACGTGACCTGTGCTATTTAACAGGATGAAAATCTGCTAGAACAGCTCTGAGCAAGCTCAACTTAGTAGTTGGACATAGGGAAAAACATTCTCCTGGGAAACTTATGATAGCAATTGAGCATAGCAAGTCTATACATCAAGGCAAAGAGCAAAATGCTGTTCAGTGGAATAGGGTACATATATGTTCTTCCAAAACACAGGTGAGGTTTTCGGTACCTGCAGGGGCAGCAGTGGGTGTGGAAGAGAAACTTCAGCTGGAGCATTTGAACATGGCTGGAAGGAGATGATGCACTCTGGTCTGTCTCCCTGTTCAACAGGGGCCCCAGAGGACGGAGACAAAGCCCCACTCCAGCGTTTGTCTAGTAGTATATCAACCACTGTTTGTTGCTTGTTTGCAATGAAATTAGGAAGAAAATGTGATGTCAACGTACTGCTTTCTTCATTGAGCAGGTTTTGTCTAATTAACAGTGAACCAGTTGATCTAGAACACACTTTAAGAAGCACAATGTGTCCTTGTAATCTTGATGGTTACAACAGTGTGTGATACATAGTAGGTGCTTAATAATTATTTATTCACTTTATGAAACAGTTTTCTGCATGAACTGGTTGATTTTTAGATTAATCATGAGAGAATTCAGGCCTTGTTGGGAAAGCAGTTCTCTTATAAGACAATCATTTTCTCTCAACAATTCCTTTACCAGTAAAGCAGCATATTACTTTCTGTATCTGACTTGAGATCCTGAACGTGGGAGATGTGGGTTCAATCCCTGGGTCAGGAAGACCCTCTGGAGAAGGGAATGGCAACCCTTTCCAGTATTCTTTGCCTGGAGAATTCCGTGGACAGAGGAGCCTGGCAGGCTACAGTCCCTGGGATCGTAAAGTGTTGGACATGACTGAGCGACTAACACTTTCACTTTTCATTAATCAGTCAACCTGTTATCTATCTGGATCTAATGATCAGTCAAGTTATTATCTATCATAAAGATAATATGCTATTTATCCAAGCATGAATTTGGTTAATCTACAATGTAAAATTTGGTGTCCTTTCTTTCTTCATTGCCTGCCCATCCTCTTATGGCCCAGTCAAAGCAAGCATTTACTCAGTAAATTGGTCTCACCTCTTCGGGGTTGCTCTGGGTTAAATTGTGTCCTCCATCCCTGCCCCTAATTTAAATGCTGAAGCCCTAACTCACAGTAACACAGAATGTAACCGAATTTGAAAATAATTGTTGCAGTGTAATTAGTTAAGGTGAAGTCATACTAAAGAGGGTGGCCCTAACCCAAGATGGCTCCTGTCTTTACAAAAAGGGGAAGTTTGGAGACAGATGTGCACACAAGGAGAACACCATGTGAAGATGAAGGCAGCGCTCTACAAGACGAGGAGTGTCAGAGAAGGCCAGAGCGCCGGCAGCAGCTGGGGGAGGCGGGGTCAGAGTCCCCCTCACAGGGCTCAGGCGGAGCTGATGCTGGACTTTCAGTCAGACTGGGAGATAGGACAACATATTTCTGTACCCCAGGCTGGGGTGCTCTTTACAACAGTCTCAGCAAATTGATACATTTAGTTCAGATTTTTGTATTTTAAAAGTTAAAAAACAGAAGCTGAGAAAGCAAAACAACTGTAAGAAAATAATAGAGGAAGCTGTACTATACTCTTCAGTATTAACATCTTATATAGTACAATATCACAACCAGGAAATTAGCATGAATAAAATTCATTAACTTTATTCAAATTTCACCATGCATTCATGTTTTACACGTACTCATGTGTGTGCATGTACGTATGCATATTTAATTCTATGCTATTTCATTGCATGTGTTCTGTTCAGTTCACTTCAGTTGCTCAGTCATGTCCAACTCTTTGCGACCCCTTGGACTGTATCACATCAGGCCTCCCTGTCCATCACCAACTCCCAGAGCTTGCTCAAACTCATGTCCATTGAGTCGGTGATGCCATCCCACCATCTCATCCTCTATCGCCCCCTTCTCCTCCTGCCTTCAGCCTTTCCAGCATCAGGGTTTTTCCAGTGGAAAGCTGCACGTGTAGATTCATGTTTTCACTGCTACAGTCAAGATGCAGAATAGGTGCATCATGAGGACCCCTATGGATACCCTTTTCTAGCCAGAGCCACTTTCCTTCCTGCCTCCCAAACTACTGGCAAATACATTGGTTCTCCATCTCTAGTATTTCATCATCTCAAAAATGGAATGGAATCACACAGTATATAATGTTTTTCTTTGAGCAGAGAAAGGTTTATTTCAGAGCTGAGCAAGGAGAATGGGGGAGATCCTATTCAAAAGGCCCAAACTTCAATAGGTACCCTGTAGAGATTGGCCCTGTTTTCACTATACATGATTCTCTTCAGATCCATCCAAGCAGTCATGTGCATCAATAGCTTATTTCTTTTATTGCTGAGCAATTAAATCCATGATGCGGAGGTACCATCATTTGTTTATCCATTCACCTGTTACAGGAATTTGGTTTGCTTCCAGTTTCCAGCTGTTATGAATAAAGTTGCTGCTGTGAATATTTGTGTGCAGGTTTTATGTGAATGCAAGTTTTAACTTACTGGGGATAAATGCCTAAGAGAGAAATTGCTGAACTGCAGGGTAAGCACTTGTTTTGTTTTCTAAGAAATTGCTTTATTACATATAAAATGTGCCAAGCAATAATTTTGCTCAGTATCACTCATATTTTTGCTCTGTAAAAACAGTGATGTTCTGTATTCAGTCTTCTGAACCTACTATTTCCCTTAACATTAGGCTTCAAAGATTTCTCTACTTTATTTCACATATCTGCAGTTTATTTATTTTCTTAGCCCTGCCATTTTTCACTTTGTGGCTATATTACTGTATTACTATATTAGTCAGTTGTGGAACAAGTTGCTCCAATTGTGAACAAAGACACCATTTACAAATGAAATGTTCACTAGCAATGTTTTTTTTTTTTTTTGATTGATTCATAGAGATCAGGGTTCTGGGATTTAAGGACTTTGAATGTGAAAATCCCAGATGAAATACCAAATCACTAACCAAAATGGATGTTCCAATATATAAGCCCACAAGTGACATTTAACAGTTCCTTCTAAGGAGAATATGGAGAAAAGGGAGCCCCACTACACTATTGGTGGGAATGTAAACTGGTGCACCCATTATGGAGAACAGCATGGATATTCTTAAAAAACTAAAAATAGAGTTACCATGGGCTTCCCAGGTAGCTCAGCTGGTAAAGAGTCCATCTGCAATGCAGAAGACCCCAGTTCGATTCCTGGTCCAGGAAGATCCCCTGGAGAAGTGATTGGTTACCCACTCCGGTATTCTTGGGGTTCCCTGGTGGCTCAGACAGTAAAGAATCAACTGCAATGTGAGAGACCTGGGATCAATCCCTGGGTTGGGCAGATACCTTGGAGGAGGGCATGGCAACCCTCTCCAGTATTCTTGCCTGGATAATTCCCATGGACAGAAAAGCCTGGTGGGCTACAGTCCATGGGATCACAAAGAGTCAGACATGATTGAGTGGCTAAGCACAGCATAGCACAGAGTTACCACACGACTGAGCAATCTCACTCCTGTGCCTTTATCTGCAGAAAAGTTTAACTCAAAAAGACACATGAACCCCAATTTTAATTGCAGTGCTTTACAACAGGAAGCAACCTAAATGTTGCTAACCCTAAATGTCCATTGACAGAAGAATGGGTAAAGGAGATATGGTACATATATAATGGAATATTACTCAGCCATAAAAGGACGGACTATAATGCCATTTGCAAAAACAAGGATGAACCTAGAAATAGCACAGGGAACTATGTTAAATATCTTGTAATAACTTTTAAATGGAAATGAATCAGGAAAAAAATACATAACCGAATCACTTTGCTGTATACTTGAAACTAACACAACATTGCAAATTAAGTATGTGTGCGTGCATGCTAAGTCACTTCATTAGTGTCCAACTCTTTGTGACCCTATGAACTGTAGCCCGTCAGCCTCCTGTGCCTATGGAATTCTCCAGGCAAGAATACTGGAGTGGGTTGCCATGCCTTCCTCCAGGGGATCTTTCCGACTCAGGGATAGAACACATGTCTCTTTTGTTTCCTGCATTGGCAGGCGGGTTCTTTACCACTAGCATCAAATGGTATACTTTAATTTTAAAAATACTGATTAAGAAAGTTTCATTAATATCCTCAAAAGTTTTAAGAATTGTTTGGCGTTTTAACTTTTGTCACTCACTTGTGTCCAGCTCTTTGCGACCCCATGGACTGCAGCACACCAGGCTTCCCTGTCCATCACCAACTCCTGGAGCTTGCTCAAACTCATGTCCATTGAGTCAGTGATGGACTCACTATCCAACCATCTCACCCTCTGTCATCCCCTTCTCCTCCTGCCTTCAATCTTTCCCAGAATCAGGGTTTTCCCAATGAGTCAGTTCTTCACATCAGGTGGCTGAAGTATTGGAGCTTTGCTTACTTCATTATTTATCTTCAGTTTGTCAAGTTGGAAAAAAAATCAAACTCCAGTTGGAATTAGTTTGAAAACTGCACAAAATCAACAAGTTAATTTGAGAGGTGCATCAAGGGATATGGCATACTTCTATATTTATTCGGATCTTTCTGTATCACCTCTGTGAAAGGTCACATTGACCACATTCCACATGTTCACATGTTCTTTATCTCTGACATGGGGATGAAAATCCTTCTGCCTCAGGGCAGGAGGATGGAGATAAAGTCTAGAAAGTGAGCAAAACAGGCTGAGCAGGTGGTACCTGCTCCCCAAACGTTAACCATTATTGCTGCTATTGTTGGGGGTTATTACACTTATTTGCTTATGTTTCAAGCTGATTTTTAATATTTTTCATTCAGTTCAGTTCAGTCACTAGTCATGTCCGACTCTTTGTGACTCCATGGACTGCAGCACATCCGGCCTCCCTGTCCATCAGAAACTCCCAGAGCCTACTCAAATTCAAGTCCATCACATCGGTGATGCCATAAAACCATCTCATCCTCTGTTGTTCCCTTCTCTGACTGCCCTCAATCTTTCCCAGCATCAGGGTCTTTTAAAATGAGTCAGTTCTTCACATCAGGTGGCCAAAGTGTTGGAGTCTCAGCTTCAGCATCAGTCCTTCCAATGAATATTCAGGACTGATTTCTTTTAGGATTGACTGCTTTGACCTCCTTGCAGTCCAAAGGACTCTCAAGAATCTTCTCCAACACCACAGTTCAAAAGCATTAACTCTTCAGTGCTCAACTTTCTTTACAGTCCAACTTTCACATTCATACATAACTATTGGAAAAACCACAGCTTTGACTAGACAAACCTTTGTTGGCAAAGTAATGTCTCTGCTTTTTAATATGCTGTCTAGGTTGGTCATAGCTTTTCTTCCAAGGAGCAAGGATCTTTTAATTTCATGGCTGCAGTCACCATCTGCAGTGATTTTGGAGCCCCCCAAAATAGTCTCTCACCATTTCCATTGTTTCCCCATCTATTTGCCATGAAGTGATGGGAACAGATGCCATGATCTTAGTTTTCTGAATGTTGAGTTTTAAGCCAACTTCTTCACTCTCCTCTTTCACTTTTATCAAAAGGCTCCTTAGTTCTTTGCTTTCTGCCATAACAGTGGTGTCATCTGCATATCTGAGGTTATTGATATTTCTCCTGGCAATCTTGATTCCAGCTTGTGCTTCATCCAGTCCAGTGTTTCTCATGATGTACTTTGCGTATAAGTTAAATAAGCAGGGTGACAATATACAGCCTTGATGTACTCCTTTCCCAGTTTGGAACTTGTTCCATGTCCAGTTTTAACTGTTGCATCTTGACCTGCATACAGATTTCTCAGGAGTCAGGTAAGGTGGTATTCCTATCTCTTTTAGAATTTTCCACAGTTTGTTGTGATCCACACAGTCACAGGCTTTGACGTAGTCAATAAAGCAAAAGTAGATGTTTTTCTGTAACTCTCTTGCTTTTTCTGATGGTCCAGCAGAAGTTCGCAATTTGATCTATGGTTCCTCTACCTTTTCTAAATCCAGCTTGAACATCTTGACGTTCACAGTTCACATATCGCTGAAGCCTGGCTTGGAGAATTTTGAGCATTACTTTACTAGTGTGTGAGATGAGTGCAATTGTGTGGTAGTTTGAGTATTCTTTGGCATTTCCTTTCTTTGGGATTGGAATGAAAACTGACATTTTCCAGTTCTGTAGCTACTGCTGAGCTTTCCACATGTGCTGGAATATTGAGTGCAGCACTTTCACAGCATCATCTTTTAGGATTTGAAATCGCTCAGCTGGAATTCCATCACCTCCACTAGCTTTGTTCATAGTGATGCTTCCTAAGGCCCACCCGACTTCACATTCCAGGATGTCTGGCTCTAGGTGAGTGATCACACTATGGTGGTTATCTGTGTCATCAAGATCTTTTTTGTACAGTTCTTCTGTGTATTCTTGCCACCTCTTCTTAATGTCTTCTGTTTCTGTTAGGTCAATACCATTTCTGTCCTTTATTGAGCCCATCTTTGCATGAAATATTCCCTTGGTATCTCTAATTTTCTTGAAGAGATCTCTAGTCTTTCCCATTCTATTGTTTTCCTCTATTTATTTTCATTGATCACCGAGGAAGGCTTTATTATCTCTCCTTGCTATTCTTTGGAACTCTGCATTCAAATGGATATACCTTTCCTTTTTTCCTTTGCCTTTAGCTTTTCTTTTCACAGCTATTTGTAATGCCTCGTCAGACAGCCATTTTGCTGTTTTGCATTTCTTTCCCACAGGGACAGTCTTGATCCCTGTCTCCTGTACAATGTCATGAACCTCATTCCATAGTTCATCAGGCACTCTATCAGATCTAATCCCTTGAATCTGTTTCTCACTTCCACTGTATAATCATAAGGGATTTAATTTAGGTCATACCTGAATGGTCTGGTGGTTTTCCCTACTTACTTCAATTTAAGTCTGAATTTGGCAATAAGGAGTTCATGATCTGAGCCAGTCAGCTCCCAGTCTTGTTTTTGCTGACTGTCAGAGCTTCTCCATCTTTGTCTGCAAAGAATATAATCAATCTGATTTCAGTAATGACCGTCTGGTGATGTCCATGTATAGAGCTGTCTCTTGTGTTGTTGGAAGAGGCTGTTTGCTATGACCAGTGTGTTCTCTTGACAAAACTCTGTTAGCCTTTTACCTGCTTCATTTTGCACTCCAAGGACAAATGTGCCTGTTACTCCAGGTAGCTTTTGACTTCTTAGTTTTGCATTCCGTCCCCTGTAATGAAGAGGACATCTCTTTTGGGTGTTAGTTGTAGAAAGTCTCGTAAGTCTTCATATTTTTCATTAGGTATCTTATATTTATCCTAAAGATAATGTCCATTGATGATTCGTAACATTTTCAAATTGGCTTTTACTTATACATGAGAAACCTACTGATTATGTATTTTTATCTTTGGGTACAAACTGTGATGTTGCAAAGATCATAAACTGTGCCTTTTTCTTTTCCAAAGTTTATACCTATACCTAGTGCTATAGGGTGTATGCATACATACATACAGTTGTGTCCAACTCTTTGTAATTCTGTGGACCATCGCCCACCAGACTCCTCTGTCCACGGAATTCTCCAGGCAAGATTACTGGCGTGGGTTGCTATGCTTCTCCTCAGGGGATCTTCCCCATTCAGGGATTAAACCCCATGTCTCCTACTTTGGCAGGTGGGTTCTTTACCACTAGTGCCACCTTCGAAGCCCAGTACTATAGGGCAATAAACTATAAATAAACTATAGATAGTTGTTTTGCAGTTCTACTTTCTGATTTTAACTTCTTTTTCTAGCCTTATTGTTGTTTAGTCTCATAAGTCATGACTCTTTCTGACCCCATGGAGTGAAGCAGACCAAGCTTTCCTGTCCTTCACTATCTCCTAGAGGTTGGTCAAACTCATGTACATTGAGTTACTGATGCCATCCAACCATCTCATCCTCTGTTGTCCCTTCTCCTCCTGCCTTCAATCTTTCCCAGCATGAGGGTCTTTTCAAATGAGTTAGTTTTGTGCATCAAGTGGTCAAAATACTGGAGCTTCAGCTTCAGCATCAGTCCTTCCAACGAATATTCCTTTAGAATTTTCTGGTTTGATCTCTTTATAGTCCAAGGGACTCTCAAGAGTCTTCTCCAGCACTACAGTTTCATAGCATCAATTCTTCCCCACTCAGCCTTCTTTATGGTCCAACTCTCACATAGTCACATAGCTTTGACTATATGGACCTTTGTTGGCAAAGATTTTTCTGCACTATCTAGGTTTTATAGCAGCTTTTCTTCCAAGCAGCAAGAGTCTTTTAATTTCATGGCTGCAGTCACCATCTGCAGTGATTTTAGAGCCCAAGAAAATAAAATTTGTCACTGTTTCCACTTTTTGCTCATCTTTTGGCCATGAAGTGATGGGGCCAGATGCCATGATCTTAGTTTTTTGAATGTTGAGTTTTAAAACAGCATTTTCACTCTCCTCTTTCATGTTCATCAAGATACTCTTTGGTTCCTCTTTGCTTTCTGCCATTGGAGTGGTATCATGTGAATATCTGGGATTGTTATTTTTCCTGGCAATCTGGATTCCAGCTTGGGATTCATCCAGTCTGGCATATCACATGATGTACTCTGCATATAAGTTAAATAAACAGGCTGATAATGTATAGCCCTGTTGTACTCTTTTCCCAGTTTTGAACCAGTCAGTTGTTCCATGCTAAGTTCTATTTTTTTGTGACCTGATACAGATATTGCAGGAGACAGGGATGGTCTGGTATTCCCATATCTTTAAGAATTTTACACAGTTTGTGGGGATTCACATAGTCAAAAGTTTTAGCATAGTCACTGAAGCAGAAGTGGATGTGTTTCTGGAATGCCCTTGCTCTTTTTATGATCCAGCAGATATGAGCAATTTGACTTCTGGTTCCTCTTCCTTTTCTAAATCTAGCTTGTATATCTGGAAGTTCTTGGTTCATATATTGCTGAAGTCTAGCTTGAAGGATTTTGAGTGTTGCCTTACTAGCATGTGAAATGGGCGCAATTGTGCAGAAGTTTGAATATTCTTTAGCATTGCCTTTCTTCAGGATTGGAATGAAAACTGACCTTTTCCTGTCTTGGGGCTACTGCTAAGTTTTCCAACTTTGCTGACATATTGAGTGCAGCATTTTAACAGCATCATCTTTTAGGATTTGAAATAGCTTAGTTGGAGTTCCATCACCTCCACTAGTTTTGTTTTCAGTAATGCTTTCTTTGTAGTAATGCCTCCTAAGGCCCACTTGACTTCACACTCCAGCCTTGTTGAACAAATTTAAAAGGTGTTAGTATTTCTTTTTATACTATATTATGAATAAAAGTTAATCTATTTTGAAGTTTCAGCAGAGTTCGTCTGTTAGATGTTCTTTTTTGGGTGCTTTTGCAGGATGGATTTCTGAGGACAGTTTTGAGATCTTCTGGGGCTGATTAATATATTCAAAATGTTTTCTCGCAAACCATGTAACCCACAAGAGATTGATTTCCAAAATATACAAGCAGTTCATAGAGCTCAATATAAAAACAACAAACAACCCAATAAAAATATAGGCAGAAGATCTATGTGTATCTTTCTGCAGAGAAGACCTACAGATGGCCTGGAGACACATGCAAAGATGCTCAACATGGCTAGTTGTTGCTGTTGTTCAGCCATTCACATTCCAGGGAGGTTCTCTTCACGTGGGCTATTTCCTGATTTCAGGTGTCAATATGTCCTTCTTGCATTGACTGTTTCTCAAGTAAGTTTAATTAAAAATAACAGATGTGCCAAAGTGGCATATTCTGCTCCCTCTCATCCCCAAGTAATTAACAACTAAACTCTTAAGTGTTACTCTTGGTTCACCTCACTTTCCTCATCCAAACTTCCAAACACTTGGCCAATCAATAAGCTCCACCCAGAAGACACACTTGCTATTTTCCTGCTGTCCCTCCACTGCCTGGGTCTAAGCTACCTCCTAGTGAATCGACTGTCCTGCTTGCTCCCTCAGGGCTTGTAACCCATCTTCCATCTTTCAAAAGGGAAAATCAGACTGTTTTGTTTCATGCCTCTGCTTGGGGCACTCTGTGACTTCCTGCTGGCCTTGAAGCAAATCCAGAGAAATCCATCCCTTCCAAAAGCCCAGGTTCAGCCTTGCTGTCCTCACCCGCACCTCCTCCGTGACCCGATGACCCGATGTCCCCGGCTGGGCCTTCTGCTGAGCTGGCCCGTGTGCACTGGGTCACCCTGCCTGCTGAACCCCGGTTCCTGGACGGGCAGCCACCTACAGCACTGCCCCCATCTAGGCTCCTCCTGCTTCAGGAACTCAGATTTCCAGCTGCACACCCCCAACTCCCTTCTCCCTTGCAGACCCCACCCAGGCCACCAGCAGAGCCTGCTTGCCTGAGCAGCCATGTCGCTGCCTCCACCTTGGCCACCCCTACCCGAGTCACCTCCAAGGTCACTGCCATGGCCTCTGACAGCCTCTCTGCTGCTTCCACCCCTTTGCGTCCTCTTCACACAAATGCCAATGATCTTTGCAAAGTTGAATCCAGTCCCATTAGGCTCCAGCCAATTCCCCTTCTCACTCAGCTAAAAGGCAGAATGCTCACCAGGGTCCTCAGGGCCCACAGCAGCCCAGCCCCAGGCCCCCTCGCCAGGCCCACCTGCAGGGCGTGGAACCCACTCTGTCCTGCACTTGGTGTCTCCTCCCCCAGACATCCATGTGGCGTCTTTCCTTGCCTCTCCTCGGGCTGCCTGGAGAAAGCCACTCCGACAGCCCTAGCTGCAGGGAGCCGAGCACACCACCTGTGGGTTCGCTGTGCCCGCCATGTCCCATGCCTGAAAGCAGGACTTAGTGGTGTGCCCAGAGTCTTCTTTAGGGGCTGCCTCTGTCATAGGATACAGGTTCCAATACATGTGTGTGGGGTAGGGTTCTGTGACACCAGCCGGGTGTCCGAGAGTTCAACTCAATTCTGACACCATCTGCCTGGAGGGAATATGTGACCCCACAGGGCAAGGGCTCAGTCTCACAAAACCGTCCGCACTTCAGGCTCCAATCTCAAGTTCCCGTTTGTCAGCTGTGCTCCTGACAACAGCTCAGTTGCAGATTCTAGCCACAGACTGGCAGTTCAGTTGATTTACTTGAGTGGCTCAAGAGCTCCTTGAGTTCCACTGATTTGCTAGAGTGGCTCACAGAACTCAGGAAAACATTTTACTTACTAATTACCAGTTTATTATAATCAGATATAACTCAGGAATAGCCAGGTGGAAGAGGCACCGGGCAAGGTGTGGAGGAAGCACTGATCCATGCCCTTTTAGAGCCTTCGATGCTCCCAGAACCTCCACATGATCACCGTCTTAGAAGCTCCCCAAACCCAGTCCTTTGGGTTTTTACAGCGGTTTCATCACAGAGTCATGATTAAAACCTTAGGTTATTGGTGATTGATTCAACCCCCAGGCTCCCTCCCCTCCTCATAGGTCAGGGGGTGGAGCTGAATGTTCCAACCTCTAATCACACTGATGGTTCCCTGGCAACCAGCCTCCATCCTCAAGGGCTTTCCAAAAGTCACTTAAGTAACATCAACCCAGGTGTGGTTGAAAGGGGCTTGTTATGGATATCAAGACACATTTATAGCGCTTATCAATAAGGAAATCCTAAGGGATTTAGAAACTGTGTGCCAGAAATGGAGACAAAGGCCAAATGGTGTGGTCTTGTTGTTGTAGCAGGCCAGGCCTCTCCGTTCCTCACCATCTCCAGAAGTTTGCCCAAGTTCATGTCTGTCGCATCGGTGATGACATCCGTGGTACCATCACAGTATCACACTGCCTCTTCTACTAGAATGTTAGATTCATAAGACAATTCTCCCCGTGGCCTCAGTGTCTAGAACAATGCCAGGCACACACAAGGTGATGAAGAAGTATTTGCTGAGTGAGGACAATGAAAGACACTTTCCAGGGCCAACAGCAGGGCCTCCTTAGAGCTTGGGGTCCAGATGGCCATCCCAGGAGTCCATCCAGGCCTCGTCCTGGCCTAGGAAGCTTAGTCTGAGAGTTCAGCTGACAGAAGATATCTGAGCCCATAACCCATGCAGAGCCACCTATGAGAGGCTTATATACCACTGCACACATGTCAGAACAGAAGTAATTCCATGAGGTTCAGTGGATCACGCAGTGTGGAAACCTTCCAGGAGACCACATGAGCTAGGCCTTAATGGAAATACTGAAATGGGATTGATGAAGAGAGGTGGGAGAGGTTCCAGGCCTTTGGAGCAGTGTGACTCACAGAATCTTGGAACCTTAGAGTGGAATGTAGATGGGGATGAAGAAGGCCTGTTCTGAGGAGGGTAAGGAGACCTCTCCCTTGGGCCTGGTGGGGACGAGGGTGGGGCAGAGTCAAATCAGCAAGTTGGTGCCAGTTCCCCTAAGGGCCTCAAGAAACCTCTGCCTGAGGAGTCGGCCTTTGACTCTGTCAGCTCCCGGGTAAGGAAATAAAGCGAAGTAGTCAGAGAAGTCAAGTAACTGCTTCGGCCCCCGGGGACCAACTGTAGCCTGGAGACTGGAAAGCAGGGAGGGCTGGGAAGTAAAGAGGGCCAGCAGGCTCTGGGACCTGGGCAAGCTGGGGGATGGAAGAAAATGTGGATCCGTGTTAATCACTGGAGATCCCGGAAGCTGTGGTTCTTGGTGGGCTGTTAATATTCAATTTGAGATGCCACTGGCCCACTGTGAGAGCTGATTTCTTTCTCGGAAAATGCAGGCACTTCAGTCAAAGCTTTCTCTAATCTGGGCCTCTACACATCTACCCAGCAATGGGGGCAGGGAAGAGCCTTGATCTGTGACACAGACTTTCTTAGTATCTGGCACTCTACCTCCCTCAAGCTGGAGTCTAGTAAACACTGTGCTCTATGCCAAGGTTCCCTGTAGAGGTGTGAGCCCCTGGCCTGGCTGGCTGGAGTGTAGGCCAGGGTCTAGAGGTGAGGACCATCCAGACAGAGGGGCATGGGGAAGAGGTAAGTGATCTACACAAAGCCAGGAACGTGATTTTTCAGCAAGCACCCAAGGGAGGAACCCAGGCTGGGCCAGGCTGCTGAGTTGGTCCCCTGGGAGATGACAGAGCGCTCCGGCACAGGGAGAGACGTGAGGCGCTGGCTTGCAGGAGGAGGAGGAGGCGAACAGTTCCCTGAGTCCAGACAGGCAGCACCCAAACGTGCTCATCTTGTTGTAGGAAAGGGGACCCCTTCCAGGGCCCGAAACTGGGCTCTTGTCTAACACTTGGAAATGAATTGTCGGAGGAGACACACGTACTGACAAAGCAAGAGATTTTATTGGGAAAGGGAGGGTAAGGGAACCCAGAAGAGTCTCAGGTTTTATGGTGATGGGATTAGTTTCTGGGTTGTCCTCAGCCAATCATTCTGACTGAGTCCTTCCTGGTGGTGCACACCTTGTTCAGCCAAGATGGATGCCAGAGAGAAGGCTTCTGGGAGGTGGTCAGACAAGTGGTGTCTCCTTTTGACCTTTCCCGAACTCTTCTGGTTGGTGGAGGCTTATTAGTTTCCTCTTCCTTACCAGGACCTCCTGTGGTAAAACAACTCATGCAAATAGTTACTATGGTGCCTGGCCCAGGGTGGGCGGTTTCAATCAGTGTGCTTCCCCTGACAGTCTCACCCGAATTCCCAGCCATGGTCTGCTGGGCAAGACATCCCTGCTTCTCACACTTGTGCTTTTAAAGGGGAAGACAGAGCCAGGGTCATCTTTGACCTGCGGGCTTGCCCGCTTGGGACGCCCCGACCTTATGCTGGCGCGGCCCCGCCCCAGGCGGCCCTCGCTGGCGCCTGGGGTCCTGCAGGGCGCCCTCTGCCACTCCAGCCACTTCTGTCAC
This sequence comes from Budorcas taxicolor, assembly GCF_023091745.1. Classification (NCBI taxonomy): domain Eukaryota; kingdom Metazoa; phylum Chordata; class Mammalia; order Artiodactyla; family Bovidae; genus Budorcas; species Budorcas taxicolor. The sequence continues at coordinate 5,306,876 of NC_068930.1, read as the reverse complement.
AGCCGCCTGGGCCCTCCCACAGCAACCAATGCCCCGTCGTTGTCCGGGTCAGAGAGGCCACTTCAGAGCCAGAGCACAGAAGGTGTATTTTCGCCCTCACTGTTTACCAGAAAGGAAAAGAGACTGAAATAGAGCAAACCAGCCTCCCTTTGCTCAGCGAAATATTCCTCCCTTCAATTAAGGGGGAAAAAAAAGAATCCTATTTAGGGAAGTAAGGAAAAGCAGCAATGGTCATGAAAGTTCAGTCTAGTTCGCGCAAGAGGTTAGTGTAAACGGGCAGGGTAGCGAGGAGTTGTACAGCCAAAGAAGAATCCCCTCGGGGTCCCGGGGACAGATATCCTCGGTAAATGAGCTTTAAAACTCGGAGCATCGGTATGCTCTGGCCCATGTGCCTTGTGATTCTAGCTGGTTCCAGGAGGCGGTGCCAGCCGGGCCCCCAGACCCATTCCCGGGGGGCCGCGGTGCCTCCCACACCCCGCCGTCTCCCGTCTCCTCTGGGGGCGGGGGCGCTTGCCGAGTCCGGGGCCCGCACTGATGCTTCCGGGAAACGAAACTAAGCCGCTCCGAAGTTTCCACCTCGGCCTCGGCTTTTGGTTTCCCGCTCTCCGCGGGGTCCCAGGCGGGGCGCGGGGCGGGGCCGGGAGTGTCCGGGCGGAAAGGCCGAGGCGGGCGCGAGGGCGCGGGGCCCGGGCGGCGGGCGGGGCGGGGCGGGGCGGCCGCTGACCGCGCTCCCGTGCGTCCCGCAGGCGGGGAGCCCGCGCCGCCGCGCCCGGGCCGCCGGCGATGATCACCTAGGAGGCTGGCGCGGTCGGGCGCGAGCGACGGAGCAGCAGGGCGCGGCGACACGCGGCCATGGAGCGGGAGCCGGCGGCGGCGGCGGCGGCCGAGGAGCCCGGGCCCCCGGGACGGCGGCGGCGCCGGGAGGGCCGGACGCGCACCGTGCGCTCCAACCTGCAGCCGCCGCCGGGCGCCGAGGAGCCGGCGGGCAAGGGCGCTCCGCGGCGCCGGCTGCGCGGGGGCGCCCAGCACCTGGCGGACAACAGGCTCAAGACCACCAAGTACACTCTGCTGTCCTTCCTGCCCAAGAACCTGTTCGAGCAGTTCCACCGTCTGGCCAACGTGTACTTCGTGTTCATCGCGCTGCTCAACTTCGTGCCCGCGGTGAACGCCTTCCAGCCCGGCCTGGCGCTGGCGCCCGTGCTCTTCATCCTGGCTGTGACGGCCTTCAAGGACCTGTGGGAGGACTACAGCCGCCACCGCTCCGACCACGAGATCAACCACCTGGGATGCCTCGTCTTCAGCAGGTGAGCCGAGCGCGCTGCGCGGGGCGGGAGACCGAGGACGGCCGATTCACTCCGGGCGGGCGGAGGGTCGAGCCTCGGGGGGCTGCGGCCCACGCGGGGACCCTGCGGCCCGGAGCGCGGAGACCTGGAAGCCCTCGCAGAGGTCCCGGCGTGGGGTCCGCAGTCCCTGAGTGTCCCTCAGACGTCGCGTCTGAGCCTAGCGATCCCCGGGCTGGCATCCCGCGGCCGCCGGGCGTCCTCTTCCCTCGCGGCTCCTGCTTTCTTAGTAAAAAGGAGGGAAATTCCCTGGCGCCCCAGCTTCAAGTCCCAGCCCCAATCTTGTCCAGGCTCCGAGGGTCAGAGTGTTGAACGACTTAAGCAACCTACACAGGAATGATGTAAAGCTCGGTCTCAGATAACATCTCCTTTTGGGACAACAGAGTGAAACTGCCCCTAAGTTCTGACATGCCAGGCACACATCAGATAAAAGGGCAGCGGCGTCCATTCCCTTTGTGAGCTGGGAGCCGGCCACCCAGCCGGGTGCCATCCCACGGAGCTGACTGCATAGTTTTAAAAAATTAACCCGTTTCCAGATGGAAAGACTGAGACCTTGAGTAGTTTTTCGAGTTTTGTGCGCAGTTAGACCCAGGGAGTGTACTTCTCTGGGTTCCTGCTCCTTCTCTCTCCCGGCACCTCCCTAAAGTTTTGGACCCTCAGGAGAGACCTGTCTGGGACGCTGCAGTCTCTTCTCTCCCTACACTCTCCAACCCCAGAGCGTCTTGGCCGCAGACCCATCTCGGAGCTGTGTCTGGTGTTAGAGTCCACCTCACGGCCACACCCGTCCGGAAGACAGATGACCTCGCTCCCTGTCCAGAGCTGAGCCACTGTTTCCATGCTGCTGCCTTTCCTCAGCCTCTGTGTCCGGGCTGGTCGGGACCTCAGAGGTGAAGGCTGTTAGGCTTGGTCAGCCTCCAGGAAGCCCCTTGTACTCTCCCGGTTATTCCTGCCTTTTAGGTTAGCTTTGAAGAATGCCTTTGAGTAACTCTGACCCTCCCGGCAACATTGATTGTTGTTTTACAAATTACCCTTGTTTTACAAATGAGTGACCGGGAAGTTCCCAAGTCCACACATTTCTATGTAGTGCTACTAAAGTTTGACCCAGGTCTTCCCAACTTCATAGCTTTTACAGTATTCTGGTGCTTATGTTTTTTTAAAGTTATATAAGGATCGCCTGAGAAGCTTATTAAAAATAACCATTTAATAGTGGGAATTAAAAAACTGAACAAACCAACAATTCTCAGGCTCCATCCAAACACATCTGACTGACTCATCTGGGTCTGGGCCTGGGGGTCTGAGTATTTAATGAGCACAGAGGTGCTACTTCTGTCACGGCCCACGTTTGAGTGATGCTGCCTGGTTGCTGTCAGGGGTGCCCGTTGGCGAGTCAGCAAGTGTGATGCGATGGGCAGGGCCGCGGGATTTCCTGGCTCCTGTTCCCCCTGCAGCTGAGGAGGGTGGGGGCACCCTAACCCAGAGGCCCTCAGTGCCAGCCTGCTGTGTGCTATGTGTACCGCGGTATACTCCGAGAGACCCGGTGGGGCCCCAGGTTCTGTCTTTACACGTGTACCACTTCCTGTTCTTCCTCAGCTGCTACTCCTGTAGCCAGAAATACTTAGGCCTCCGGAAACCATTTATTTTCAGCTGACAAAGTCAATTGACCCTTATAACTACTGTCACCCCCAACATGCCCATGATCCCCCGCATTCCCCTCCTAGTGGAATCCCAGAGCGATCTCTGGTCTCCGTGACCTCGAAGGGCTTCCTGGAATTCGGAACCCTTCCCCTTCCTTGTGGACCCGCCTGTTCACGTTCTCTTTCCCTGACCTGGGTTCTCAAAAGCTGAGTACAGTCCTTGGTGGGGGTGGTGGGGAGGCCTCTGGGACAGTGGTACTTTCAGGCCCCAGCGCCTCCCAGCTCCCAAGTTAAATTCCTTGAATGCTTTCTGGGGAGAGAATGGGCCTCCTTCCTGGGAAGGTTCTGTGGGTGTGAGACTGTGTCAGCTGTGCGCAGAGAGGAGGCTGTCTGCGGGAGAAACTCCTTCAGGCCCCAAAGTCTGGGATGGCAGTTTTCAGTTGTGAGTCATTTTATGTCTGAACCTCCCTGTCCTCCCCACTGTCAGGCTGGAGTTTGTTCAGGGTCTTTGGTAGCCACAGGGACAGGGACCCGATGCGGTGCGCAGCTGGGATCTGTCCTGTGCGATGTCATTGCTTTGGTGGACATGGAGTGGGCCTTCTGTAAATGGTGTCTGTGCAGCGAGAGCAGACGAGTTGGAGAGGCTTGCCACTGTCTCTGGACAGTGGCTTATCTGGGATGCCCCATGTGTCCTGACTGCAGTGTGCAGTGAATTAGTTACTTGTACCATTATTTATGTGGTATGTCCCTATATCAGGGTCTTCCTTGATGGTTCAGTGGTAAAGAAAACACCTGCTATGCAGGAGACGTGGGTTCAGTCCCCCAACTGGGAAGATGCTCTGAAGAAGGGAGTGGGAACCCACTCCAGTATTCTTGCCTGGACAATCCCATGGAGAGAGGAGCCTGGAGGGCTACAGTCCAAAGGCTTACAGAAATGACTGAGCACACACACGTGTCCCCATTACAGAGCCCTTCCCACGTCAGGCTTGCTGGAAGTGCGGGTTCCTGGGTCCTCCCATACCACTCCCCGATCCTGAGCTGCTGAGCCCCTGGAGGTGGGAGAACTGGTGTCCTGGGTTTGCACACACAGACTTGCGCAGAGGTCCTCTGTCTCCGTGGCCTGAGCCCATGGCATCATCTGGATCTCAGGCTGTGTTTGGGAAAACCCTCCTGAGCCACCGCAGTGGAACGAGAGCACAGAGGCTGGTGCTTGGGGCTCCAGTCCTGCCTGTGGCCCCAGCCCTGAGAAGACCAGGCGGCGTGGGATGGGGCAGGCACCGAAGTCCTTTTTGATCACACAGGCCTTCCTGTGAGGGTGACGGCTGGCTGGTGAAGCCATCTCCTGGGCACAGGTGGAAAGAAGAGGGTTACAGTCCCATCCCCCTTCCCTCCGGACGCAGCCTCAGATTTCTCCTGCTATAGGGCTTGGACCGCGCTTTAGCCTCCAGGCCTGAGTGAGCCTCCCTCGGGGACAGGCCTGGTGCCCCTGGGGCTGGGGAAGGGGGCAGCAAGTGACCGCCGGGCGCAAGGCTGGTGGGGCTGACAGGGGGTGGGGGGTGGGGGGCAGGGACAGGGCGAAGAGCCAGCCAGGAGGAGGGCAGGGGTTCTAGTGGAGGGAAGGCAGAGCCTGTGGTCAGAGGAGGGGCTGGGGGGATGTGGGGGTTCTCGTGGAGAGAAGGCAGAGCCTGTGATCAGAGGAGGGGTTGGGGGAATGTGGGGAGTCTCGTGGAGGGAAGGCAGAGCCTCTGATCAGAGGAGGGGTCAGGGGACACTGGAGAAGAAATGTTCCTGAGAGGGCATTTGCCCGAGAGAGGGGATGAGTGGAAGCCCAGGGTTCCAGGGCTTACCCACCTGTTCAGCCTCAGAGCGAGGGGGTTGCTGGTTAAAAGGAGCAAACCTCACCCCTGCCACTGGAACCGAGTGAGCCTCAGCGGGGTGCAGGCTGAGGTGGGGATCCCAGGCAGATGAGGCCCTGCCTGGCCCAAACTCTGCACGAGCCCCTGCCTCACTTGCACCCCGTTTCTAGCGTGTCAGTGGGTCCTGGCCCAGGTCCACACACCCCTCACGCCCCTGATCCTGTGGACCTGGAGGAGCTGGCACCTTGTCCTGTGGCCCCCACCTTCTGCCCAGCCCTACCTGCGTTCTTGGGTAACGTTTTCCCTTTTGCTTCTCTCCGCTTTGTGATGACTCAAACCTGGGTACCTTCCAGTGTCTGCCTCCAGGATGACGGCAGCAGCAGCATTTCTGCCTGAGCCCGTGGTGGCTTTTCCCTGAAGGTTTTGAGCTTCTGGGGCTCTGGCCCTTTGGTGTCTTGCCGTCATGTTTTGGGAAAACAGTCAGGGCATGCCCTCATGCTTCTCTTGGAATTTAACTGTTTTCCCATCCCTTTCCTTTGACTCTCACTTGACTTTCCCAGCTCACCAGGGGCACCTGTTCAGCCTGCTTACCCTGGGCTTCGCGGCTTCTTTTGTCAGAAGATCCTGAAAGGGACCCGACAGAGTTCCCCCATTGTTTCTGTCCATTTATCTTGTCTTGAACTTGCTTTCCTCCCTTTCCTGGAGAGTCTAGCCTCTTCCTCACCAACAGGAGAAACGTTTTGCCCCTGGGAAGCACAGCACCTTTGTCTTATGTGGAATGAAATATTTGAAGAAGCGGGTATACCAGACCAGTACAAGGCCCCGGGGGACAGGGATGCACCAGAACTACGTAAGTCTTCTTGACGCAGGGACATCTGTCTGGTGTGCTAGGTGGGGGGACTCTTGAGGAATATTTGGACATTGCCATTCACGTGGTTTTTGGAAATAATTTTTCTTTTGATACTTTTTATCATAAATGGGGTCCAATTATAGAAAAAGAACCATTCTTTCCCTAGAAACTTGTTTGCCCTCTGGAGATAGTACTGTTCAAGGGAAGGTCCTTTTTATACTTGTTAATGTGAGTCAACTGCTTTAGTGCGCAGTTCCACCATAACCTCCTGCTGTCCTGTTTTCGTACCTTCATTTCACAGGTGAGGAAACTGAGCTTCAGGGCTTGATAGCTGCCTTCGGGCTGCCTGCTGGGAGATGGCAGAGCCAAAGCCTGAGTCCAGACTCATCCTGCTGTGACTCTCAGTTCATAGTTTTCTTGTGCTCGCCATCTCCACCCCCAAGAGCAGTATGCGTCATTTGAAAAGAAAAAAAACTTTACAATTTAATTCATCTCACAGTATTTTCTAATTTCCCTGATGGTTTCTTCTTTGACTCATTTTATTTAGGAGTGTTTTAATTTCCACATATTGGTGACTTCCCTAATTTTATGTTATTGTTTCCATTTGCATTCCGTTCGCGCAGATATGGAATAGTACATAGATAAGGAACCTTTGTGTCTCCATCACCTAGTTTAATAGTTAGCACCTCATGACAGCACTGTTTCTCTGTATCCCACTCACTCCCTTCCCCCTTTTATACTGAAGCACATTCCAGACTTCAGGACATTTCTTCTGTAATATTTCAGCATTTATTTTTATAAAAACTAGAACTTAAAAAAAAAAAAACAAACCCTAAACTATCACACCTAAAGAATTAATTTTAATTCCTTAATATTATTAAATACCAAACCTGTATTCAAATTTCCACGTGTCTCATAAGTGCCATATTTCTTTTTTTCAATTTGTATGTTTGAATCAGGTCTCATTGCAATTGGCTGATCTGTCGCTGAGATCTCCTTTGCTTGTAATTCCCTAGTAATTCCCTTTCTCTCGCTCTTCTTCCCCTTGCAACCTGCGTTATTTATCCTGGAGGGCTTCCCATAGCTTGAATATTGCTGATTTCTGTGGATCAGGTAACACATTCCTTTCCACTCTAATTCTTGTGAGGGGGTAGGTGGGTCTTGATGCTTTATCAGAGTTTCATCAGTTTTGATTTTTGAGGAGGAACGATCGAAACTGCACCTAGAGGTGTGCACTTCCCTCATAAGGGACATAGAGTTCTTTGGTCCGTCTTTGTGTGATGTCAGCAGCCGTGGCGATCATTGACTACCTCCATTAATTTGCTGGAGGTTATGAAATGATGGTGGGCCTAATTCATTTATTAAATATTATTCATAATACTTTCATAAAAAGATACTTCCCTTTATCTACTATCTGGTTTCCCAGTGGTATAGCTCATAGAGAGAGATGTTTGATTTGGATCACTCACATCTTCCATTGGGAATTAATTGGCTTTTTAAAATGTTTATAAACTTTTTATTTTGAAACTTTCAGACTTTATAGACAAGTTGCAAAAGTAGTATATCCTTAACCAACATTCCTCTTATTTTAATGTTTCACTTAGCTGTGTTACAGTGGTCAAAACTAAGAAATTAACATCAGCAAAAAACTATTTAATTAAAAAAATATATATATTTTATTGAAGAAATTAAAAGACGCTTACTCCTTGGAAGAAAAGTAATGACCAACCTAAATAGCATATTCAAAAGCAGAGACATTACTTTGCCAATTAAGGTCCGTCTAGTCAAGGCTATGGTTTTTCCTGTGGTCATGTATGGATGTGAGAGTTGGACTGTGAAGAAGGCTGAGCACCGAAGAATTGATGCTTTTGAACTGTGGTGTTGGAGAAGACTCTTGAGAGTCCCTTGGACTGCAAGGAGATCCAACCAATCCATTCTGAAGGAGATCAGCCCTGGGATTTCTTTGGAAGGAATGATGCTAAAGCTGAAAGTCCAGTACTTTGGCCACTTCATGCGAAGAGTTGACTCATTGGAAAAGACTTTGATGCTGGGAGGGATTGGGGGCAGGAGGAGAAGGGGATGACAGAGGATGAGATGACTGGATGGCATCACCGACTGGATGGACGTGAGTCTGAGTGAACTCCAGGAGTTGGTGATGGACAGGGAGGCCTGGCTGCTGCGACTCACGGGGTTGCAAAGAGTCGGACACGACTGAGCGACTGAACTGAACTGAACTGATAGTTGACTTACAATGTTTTGGGTGCATAACAAGGTAATTTAGTTATACAAACATACATATGTTATTTTTGAATTATTTTCCATCAAAATATTGACTATAGTTCCCTACGCTATATGGTAAACCGTTGTTGCTTCTTGCATATCTATTTTTTAATAAGAAATCTAGCATTCTATTCATACTAAGTCAAACTAGTGGAATCAAAATGTCGTAATTTTTTTAGTTAGGCAAAGATCCATATGTTTTGTAAAATATATATATTATACACACTTATATATGTATAGAAAAGCTTTTCTACTACACTTGATAAAGTCTTGAGAAAGAACATCAAAAAAAAAAAAGGAGATGGAGAAATCAGAGAACATGAACTAAATGAATAAGAGCACTGAATATGAAATATAAAAAGTAAAACAAGCTAGATAAAATTAGAAGATCATCATATAGTCTAGTTGTTTTTAAGCATGACTGCTCACTGGAAACATCTGGAGCTGTGGAGAAAAAAGCAATACGTGAGCATTTGTAATTTTCAAAAAACTTCAAGATAATTCTGATATGCATCTGGATTTTAAAAAAGATTACAGGTTTTTCTGTTAGATCCTAGTTTTGATGGTATGCAGTTCTATTATATTTCTGTTGACCAATCATGATAAAATGGTATTATGTGAGTAACAGTTACATAATCACAATAGTAAAAGGTATTTATCTGTTTTCAAAATCAATAGCCAGAGAAAAAGTAGAAGATAATTACAATTGCAAGCCATAATGGGAATATGATTAACTTAACAATATGAAATAATTACATACAGTTTGGAGGAGGGGTCAAGCAGAGCGATGTGGTAAGCGGAAGTGCACACAGGCACATGTTTTCGTCCAGCCAGCCAGTCTGTGTTTTTTGGTTGATGCACTTAATCCATTTTAAAGTAATTATTGATATGTATGATCCTATTACCATTTTCTTAATTGTTTTGGGCTTATTTTCTGCAGGTCTTTTCCTTCCCTTTTGTTCCTGCCTAGCGAAGTTCCTTTAGCATTTGTTGTAAAGCTGGTTTGGTGGTGCTGAATTCTCTTAACTTCTGCTAGTCAGGAAAGCTTTGATTTCTCCATCAAATCTGAATGAGAGTCTTGCTGGGTAGAGTATTCTTGGTTGTAGTTTCTTCCCTTTCATCACTTTAAATATTCCCTTCTGGCCTGTAGAGTTTCTGTTGAGAAACTCTGGCTTATAGTTTTCTGTTGAGAAATGAGCTGATAGCCTGATGGGAGTTCCCTTGTATGTTATTTGTCGTTTTTCCCTTGTTGCTTTTAATATTTTATCTTTGTCTTTATTTTTTGTCAGTTTGATTATTGTGTGTCTCGGTGTGTTCCTCCTTGGGTTTATCCTGCCTGGGACTCTCTGTGCTTCCTGGACTTGGTTGCCTATGTCTTTTCCCATGTTTGGAAAGTTTTCAGCTATTATCTCTTCAAATATTTTCTCAGGTCCTTTCTCTCTCTCTCCTCCTTCTGGGACCCCTATAATGTGAATGTTGTGCTTTTAATGTTGTCCAGAGGTCTCTTAGGCTGTTTTCATTTCTTTCCATTCTTTTTTCTATATTCTGTTCTGTGGCAGTGATTTCCACCATTCTGCCCTCCAGGTCATTTATGCATTCTTCTGCCTCAGTAAATCTGTTACTGATTCCTATAGTGTATTGCTCATCTCTGTTTGTTCTTTAGTTCTTCCAGGTCTTTGGTAAACATTTCTTGTATCTTCTCCATTCTTTTTCTGAGATCCTGGATCATTTTCACTATCATTATTCTGAATTCTTTTTCTGGAAGATTTCCTGGCTCCACTTTATTAGTTTTTTTTTGGGGGGGGGGTGGGGAGTTTTGTCTGGTTTCTTCATTTGGAATATAATCATTTGCCTTTTTGTTTTGTTTAACTGTCTCTGATTGTGGTTTTTGTTCTGGAGTCTGCAGGATTGTAGTTCTTTCTTCTTCTATCTACAAGCTCAGTCTTAAACCACACTTCTCCATCCAAAGAGGACTTGTTATTTTTTTCCAGTTTATTGAGATGTAGTTGAAATACAGCACTAAGTTTAAGGTGTATAGCATAATTTGATTTACATATATTGTGAAATAATTACCATAACAAGTTTAGTTACTATCCATCATCTCAGTTCAGTTCATTTCACTTGCTCAGCTGTGTCCTATTTTTGTGACCGCATCCATCATCTCATATAGATACAAAAAAAAGCCAAAAAGAAATTTTTTTCCTTTGTTGAGAACTCTTAGAATTTGCTCTCTGAGCAGCTTTCAAGTATGCCTTACAGCAGTGCTAACTGTAGTCCTCATGTTAGCACTATATTCCCAGTACTTATTTTTTTCATAACTGGAAACTTCGATCACCTTAGTCCATTTATCCCACCCACACCTCTGGTAACCACTAATCTGATCTCTCTTACTATGAGATTTTTTTTTTTTTCAGATTCCACATGTGAGTTCATACAGTGTTTGTATTTCTTTGTCTGATATTTCATTTAGCATAATACCCTCATGGTCCATTTTTGTTATTGCAAATGGCAGGATTTCATATTTTTATGACTGAGTAGTATTCCATTGTGTATATGTACCACTTCTTCTTTGTCCATTCATTGGTCAGTGGACATAGGTTATTTCCGTATTTTGGCAATTGTAAATAGTGGTGCTGTGAACATTTGTTGTTGTTGTTGTTCATTCGCTCAATCATGTCCTACTCTTTGCAACTTGATGACCTGTAGCACCCCAGGTTTCACTGTCCTTGACCATTTCAGACTTTGCTCAAACTCATATCCATTGAGTTGGTGATGCCATCCAACTATCCCTCCTCTTCTGTCATCCCCTTCTTCTCCTGCCTTCAATCTTTCTCCACATCACGGTCTTTGCCAATGAGTCAGCTTCACCTTAAGCATCAATCCTTCCAATGAATATTTAGGGTTGATTTCTTTTAGGATTGACAGGTTTGGTCTCCTTGCAGTCCAAGGGACTCACAAGAATCTTCTACAGCACCACAGTTCAAAAGCATCAAGGTAGGGGTATGAGCATAAGGTGCAGAAGTTTCTTTGACATAGTGTTTTCATTTCCTTTGTTAATATTCCCCGAAATGGAATTGTTAGCTTGTGTGGTAGTTCTGTCATTAATTTTTTGACGAATTTCCATACTGTTTTCCATAGTGGCTGCACCAATTTACACTCCTACCACATCGTACAGAGTTTACTTTTTGTCTTCATCCTCACCATTTGTTATCACTCTTTGTCTTTTTTGATAATAGCCATTCTAACAGGTGTGAGGTGATAATCTCATAGTGGTTTTGATTTGCATTTCCCTGATGATTAGTGATGTCAAGCAACTTTTCATGTATCTATCGCTATTTGTATATCTTTCAGAAAATGTCTATTCAGGTATTTTTTTCTCCATTTTAAAATTTGATTCGTGGTCTTATTATTTTTAATAGAATTCTTTTATAGCTTTCAGTATGGGTGAACTGTAAAGAAAGCTGATCACTGAAGAATTGATGCTTTTGAACTGTTGTGTTGGAGAAGACTCTTGAGAGTCCCCTGGACAGCAGGGTGATCCAACCAGTCCATCCTAAAGGAAATCAGTCCTGAATATTCATTGGAAGGACTGATGCTGAAGCTGAAACTCCAATACTTTGGCCACCTGATGAGAAGAACTGACTCATTTGAAAAGACCCTGATGCTGGGAATGATTGAGGGTGGAAGGGGAAGGGGCCAGCAGAGGATGAAATGGTTGGATGGCATCACTGACTCAGTGGACATGAGTTCGAGTAAGCTCCAGGAGTTGGTGGTGGACAGGGAGGCGTGGTGTGCTGCAGTCCACGGGGTTGCAAAGAGTCAGACACAACTGAGCGACTGGGCTAAACTGAGTGGCTTTAGATGCCCAATATGTCTGTTCTGTTTTGTTGTGCTGTGGCCTGGCTGGATCCTCATCTGAAGGTCTTTCATTTTTGTGAGTATCTATTCTAGTTTTCATCCTTTCTGGAAGGAGTCAGGTGTCTCATCTGTGGGATGTGTTTGCAAGTATTCCATTATCACAATGACTGCCAGTCTTCCTAGGACTTGGTGTTCCTGGGCCAGCATGGCGTATGGCATGTGCTGCCCTTGCCTCTGGATTGTCAGCACCATTAAGAACCACCCTGTCCTCAAGACCAGTCAGGCCCATTGAAAAGCACTTTCGGAAGACATTTGTAAAAATGATTTTCTTTCTTTGTTTTACTTTTGGCTCTGCTGGGTCTTCACTCCTTTTACGGCCTTTCTCCAGTTGTGGAGAGCCAGGGCTACGTGTTAGTTGCAGTGTGTGGGCTTTTTACCGTGGCTTCTCTTTGGTGCAGAGCGCAGGCTGTAAGGCATGTGGGCTTCAGCAGCTGTGGCTCCTGGGTTTTAGAGCACAGGCTCGGTGGTTATGGTGCATGGGCTTTGTTGCTCCGTGGTTGTACGATCTTCCTGCATCAGGGATTGAACTTGTGTCTCCTGCATTGGCAGGTGGATTCTTTAACCACTGGCTACCAGGGAAGCCAGACTGGTTCCAAATAGGAAAAGGAGTACGTCAAGGCTGTATATTGTCACCCTGCTTATTCAACTTATGTGCAGAGTACATCATGAGAAAAGCTAGACTGGAAGAAGCACAAGCTGGAATCAAGATTTCCAGGAGAAATATCAATAACCTCAGATATGCAGATGACACCACCTGTATGGCAGAAAGTGAAGAGGAACTGAAAAAGCCTCTTGATGAAAGTGAAAGAGAAGAGTGAAAATGTTGGCTTAAAGTTCAGCACTCAGAAAACTAAGATCATGGCATCTTGTCCCATCACTTCATGGGAAATAGATAGGGAAACAGTGGAAGCAGTGTCAGACTTTATTTTTCTGGGCTCCAAAATCACTGCAGATGGTGATTGTAGCCATGAAATTAAAAGACGCTTACTCCTTGGAAGGAAAGTTATGACCAACCTAGATAGCATATTCAAAAGCAGAGACATTACTTTGCCAACAAAGGTCCATCTAGTCAAGGCTCTGGTTTTTCCTGTGGTCATGTATGGATGTGAGAGTTGGACTGTGAAGAAAGCTGAGTGCCAAAGAATTGATGCTTTTGAACTGTGGTGTTAGAGAAGACTCTTGAGAGTCCCTTGGACTGCAAGGAGATCCAACCAGTCCATTCTAAAGGAGATCAGTCCTGGGTGTTCTTTGGAAGGAATGATGCTGAGGGTGAAACTCCAGTACTTTGTCCATCTCATGCGAAGAGTTGACTCATTGGAAAAGATTCTGATGCTGGGAGGGATTAGGGACAGGAGGAGAAGGGGACGACAGAGGATGAGATGGCTCGATGGCATCACTGACTCGATGGACGTGAGTTTGAGTGAACTCCGGGAGTTGGTGATGGACAGGGAGGCCTGGCGTGCTGCAATTCATAGGGTTGCAAAGTGTCTGACACGACTGAGTGACTGAACTGAACTGAACTGAACCAGGGAAGCCCTAGGGGACATTTTAAAGACAAAGCCTATTCACATTTCCGGATTCCTTGACTTGGGAAGATTCAGGGGACCTGTGTGTCTGCCAGAGTCCCTCCCTTTGTAGTGGGGTGGTCCAGCTTCTTGCTGAATTTCCATAAGGAGGGAGCCCAATGTCTTGATTTGCACAAGACTTACCTTGCTATATATAGTGCACTGAGACTTTACAGGAAAATGGAGAAGCTATTTTGGTCTTTGGTTTTTTAGAATACACTTAGCTTGGCTTTCTATGTTTACTTATTTCAGATTTTCCCAGGGCACAGTTAGTACGCATTGCCCCCCAGTATACCCTCTGGTTATTCTTCCATTGGGGATAATGTATGTGGAAGTACTTTGCCCAGAAAACTATTTTCATTAGGTAGTAATAAATTCCTTTGCCCATTTAAATTCAGTCAGAGGCAACTGAAGCCCCCTTAATGAGGTGATTCCCTCTCTAGCAGTAAAATGCTGGGCAGATGCATCTCTCTCTGGCTCAGTCTCCTGCTTTAAACAAGAGGGCAGACAGTGGCTGCTGGTCTGCGGTGGGGAGTAAGTGAGACACTGCACGAAAAGGCAGAGCCAAGGCCGGACAGGCGGGCCAGCGTTTGACACGGTTAGCTGCAGCTCAGCATTACAGTTGGGGCTTCCTGCTGGCTCAGTGGTGAAGAATCCGCCTGCAGTGTGGGAGACCTGGGTTCGATCTCTGGGTTGGGAAGATCCCCTGGAGAAGAGAAAGGCTTCCTACTCCAGTATTCTGGCCTGGAGAATTGCATGGACTGTGTAGTCCATGGGGTCGCAAAGAGTGGGACAGGACTGAGTGACTTTCTCTTTCAGTGTTACGGTTGTTACAACTGCTACTGATGGTCATTGTTGCTAAGATCTTTTGGTCAAAATTCTCTTTTTTGTTTTTAATTGAAGTATAGTTGATTTACCATGTTGTATTCAGTTTCATATATATGTATACATTCTTTTAACAATTTTTCTTAATGATATTTTACACTGAAGTAATATACTTTTAGTCAAAACAAACACCTTCCTCATTTAGTCTGTGTAGTTTTATCCTCAGTAAATGGACCGATTTTTGAAAGCGTGTTCAAATACTGAAAGTAGCTTGCAGACTCCTATTGCTAACTTCATCAGTTCAGTTCAGTCGCTCAGTCGTGTCCGACTCTTTGCGACCCCATGGATTCCTGGTAATTTTGGGATGCTCCTGGTGGCTCAGGTATCTTCTTAGAAGTGCAGTTCATTGAAGAGGCCCTATAGGGACATGGTGATGTTAAGGCATTATTTGTTCAGATTAATAATTCAAAGGCAGTATATAAGTCCTTTGGATGTAGTAACAAACCCTTTTTTAAAATTTTAAAGACATCAAATGAATTAAATTTGTTGACCTATTTGGTGATCTCTTTGAATTTCTCGTTTTTGCTTATCAACCCTTAAATTAAAGACAAAACAAAACAGCAACAATTACAGTAGGTCCTGGGTTTTCCAAAGGAGAACAAGTCTTGAGCAGCCAGTGTGGCTTTCTCCAATGACATGCTTGCGGGAAGAAGAGGACTTTATGACCCTTTCTGACATCCCAGAGCTTAGAAGGATAGGAACATCCAGTTAGCTCAGGATCTGCCTTGATTTTTCTTCTGCATTAGGTTTCCCTGTTTCAGAAACTGACTTTCCCAGAAAGGCGCCAGGGTGTTCTAAGACAGGAAGGTGGGCTGAGTCTTCAAAGTCTGCCCCTTCCAAAGCCCTCTGGGTCCCTGAGCACCCCACCCCCCATCTCCCTGTCTGTGTTTCTTCTTTGCCTTATCAGTGCTTTTCTGATGGCAACTTCTGTCCCTAAAGGACTCCAGTACATGAGAGCTGAATGAAATGGGAGGAAGCTCCAGCTGTCAGCAGGCACTTTTCAGGCCTTTTCTGTCCCACCCTGTGTTTTTGCGTGCTTCTCTGACAGCTAGAGAAAAGCAAGTTCAGGAGAGTTTAGTTTGGGTTCCAAGTTCTCTCCTTTGTCTTGGGACTCTTGGTGGCGTCGGTCAGCCTGCAGATGGAGACAGGGCACGGCACACGCCCGTGGATCTGTCCTGAGCTGCCCAGCCTTCCTGTCCTGCCAGCCTCCTTTGGGTGGTGCCAAGAGGCAGGGTCCCATCCAGACAGTGAGCGGGCCGAGGAGGGTGTCCCGGGCGTGCAGAGGGCGCGGCCCCTTCCCAGTCCCGCTGTTCTTCCAGCACCGGGCAGATACTCAGACGGGCCTCGCCCCTCACCCTCGGCCAAGTGGGAAGTCATTTTCATTTCAGTCACAGAATCCATCCACTCTCTCTGACCTAGTTGTCTTCAGGCCCGGTGGCTCAGGAAACCTGTTACTGAGAAAGCTCGAAGTGAATCTGAGGCAGACACAGAGCAGGTGGAGAGTGAGCCAGGACGGAGGCAGTGTCCTTTAGGGATGCTCTCAGCTTTCGCCTTTCTGAGCAAAGAGGCCATCTGCAAACGCGTCCAAGCGGTTTGTTGTCTCTTCATTTGACAGCCTCAGGGTGCGCATGGCGTGTGTCTGCTTTCTGAAACAGTACTTGTATTAAACAGCATGGTAGTTTAGTAGATATGCCTTGCTTCTCGTGACTAATTGGTGATTGCCTGGGCCCTCACCTTTCATACTGCAGTTACCATTCTTTTATTTTCTGTCTATATTTTGCTGTGATACATCTTAGTCAGATCAGATGAGTGTTTTTTTTTAAGAAAGAAAAACTGTTGCTGTAAGTGGGGTTGACAGTCTGGCTCACTCCGTTGGTCTGGCTGCTGTGCTGCCGTCGCTGCAGGCCGCCCCGCGCCCACGCTCTGGCCCTTCACCCTGGCCGAGCCTGGGCTCTGCCGCAGGACGGTCCTCTGCTTCTGTGCACACTCCCTGGGGTGCCCTGCTTCTGGCCTGACTGTCCCCTCTGCCTCATCGATTCCTCTGTGCCTTCACGGGAGCTCCTGCACAGTGCTGCGGGCAGGGGGGCGCCCCGAGTGTGTCATTCTTGGCTCTGATCCCAGTCACCGCGAGGGGTGACATCCCTCCTTTTCGGGCCTTTGCTATCCTTGTCTCTTTATTGACCGTATGCAGAAGCCTTGACATCGGGGCCTTGCACCCTATGAGGGCGATGACTCCTCTGGACCAGCCAGTTCCTAGAGCGAGAGACTGGCCTGTGAGTCTGTGTTTTGTATGCAAAGTAACAATCTAGAGCCCACACCCTACACGCCCTTTTTCAGATTAACCATTGATTTATTTGACTCTGGCCCACAGGGTCTCGGTTGCCTGGTGTCTGGGACCTTTCCTGGCGGTGCACCGACGCTCTGATCACGGCATGCGGCTTTAGCTGCTCCACGACATTTGGGATCTTAGTTCCCTGACGAGGCATCAAACCTGCATCCCTTGCATTGCAAGGTGGATTCTTAGCCACTGGACCACCAAGGAGTCCCTCTGCACACCCTGTTATCAGGCTGCCATGCTCAGGGCCACCAGCCTGGTAGCAGACGGCTGGGGACCTACGCCCCAGAGCCAGTGATGTTGTTCTGGAGCTTGGTTACCCTGCCTGGCTCTGCCCTTCCCACGGAAACCACAGTGAAAGGCTCTTGCCTGTGTTTCCCCCTCGCTCTTCTGCCTCTTGACTTCCCCAGTGCTTTCCCCACGTCTCCTCCTCTTGGGAACTGTGAGAGATAAAGTCCTTTTTCACTGGCAGTGTCTCCTGGCCCACTGGCCTCCACACCTGAATAGCAGTGACCCTGCCTTAAAGCCTGTCTCCTTGCAGCCACTGTCTCTGGCCCCCTTTAACTTCCTTGTCATGTGCGCTTGACTTCTTCTCCTTAAATCCTTACTCCTGCTCGGTCCCCACCTCTCCCGTGGTCTCCCTCTTGGAACCTCTTGGTAAATCCCAACATTACCTGCACCAGTGTGCTGAGCTGCAGCTCTGGCCCCTGTGTGGAGGCTACCGGTCCGCACTTGTAGCCCCAACCCCGGCCCTGTCCCCACCCTGGCCCTTTTCTGCAGGGCATGGGGAGCGCTACCCGCTGCTGCTCTTCGCCCGTGCAGCAGGGGCCCCTGCTCTGTGCCCTGCCTCCCTGCACGTGCTCTGCCCTGCTCTTGGGGCAGGTTGGGCGGCAGCCAGGCCTCTCCGTCCTTGCAGTGCTGCAGTGACGGGGCCTCAGCATCTCTGACCTGACGAGTGGACTACTCCTCAGGATACCCGAGTATCTTCACAATAAATGCCTGTTGGTAGAATAACAGCCCCCTTGAGATGCATACATCCTGATCCCCAGAATCTAGGCTACATGGTGCAAGAGAATGAAGGTAGGTTGCAGATGTAATTAAGGTTGCGAATTGGCTAACCTTAGGATGCGGAGAGTCTTTCTGATTATTAGGGTGAGCCCTTAGTCTCATCACCAGTCCTTAAAGGTACTGTAGAAGGAGAGGGCAGGGAGCTGCAGTGTTTGAGGGACCCGACTTGCTGCTGTTCACTTTGACGATGGAGGGGGGAGCCCCGGCTTGAAGAGGTAGGTGGCCTCTGGGGGCTGGAAACGCAAAGGCACTGTGCCTGCCTTGCCCTCCTGCTGGAGCACAGCCCTCCCAAGACTGTGGTTTTGTCCCCGTAAGACCCAGGTCAGACTCCTGACCTCTCGAACTGTAAGATAACACTCTGGTGTTGATTTAGGCCACTGAGTCCTGGTGATTTGTCACAGCAGCCACAGGAAATGAATGCATTTCTGTGGACGAGAGGATCTGGCAAACATCAGGTTCTTGAACCATAGCCTTTTGTGTCTTGCTGTTGATTTATCTAGTTTCAGGTAAAAACATCTGTAGCCATTTGAATCACTGAGAATATCTGAGAATCCCACATTTGCTGACTGTGGCATGAAGACATGGTAGAATGGAAAATACGTATTTACTTATTTTTTCAGTTGAAATATTTAGTGATAAGACATTACACATGTCTCTAGCACTGTATACTTTTCAGAGATTTTATGAATTTGTGTGGGAAGTTGCCACCCAGCCCTGGCAGTGCAGTACTGGTAAATTCTTCAATGACACTCTGAGGAAATGGTAGCCCCGAGGGCGAGGTCTTGGCTCAGAGAGGGTACACCTTGGGGGTGGGACAGATGGCCCTGGATCCCAGGTGGCGCTACCAAGGGCCACTGGCAACGTGCTACCCTATGTGAGCGTCCAGCGCCACCTTCATCTTGTGTAGGGTATGGATCAGGCTGCAGTTGTTTAGTTATTTCAGGTTTTTGAGAAAGTGTCAGAAACCAGAGAGTTATCCTGACATATGCCAGGACCCAGAATTTACCAAGGGTTAATGACCAAGAGCATGTATGCTTTTTTAGAAAAGTTTAAGTGTTGTAATGGACATTCTTTTTAATGTAACTGGTTCATTTGAGCAGTAATCTCCAAACATTTTTGATCTCACACCCTTATAAGTAGCAAACACTTGTCTGTGTGTACGGAAGGTAAACTTATTAATGTATAAATCATAGACAGGCAATGCAACGCATGAATACATAGATGAATGGATATATAGTAGTAAGGTAAAGAGCAATTACAATAGAAACTGTGGTATTCTTTGCCCCCAGTGACGGTGTGCTTTTGTGCATGAGCGCTGCCTGGAGTTTCCTCATGTGGCTTCCTGTCTGTCTTAGTTCACTTGAGAGTATTACATGCGTTCAGATGTGCAGCCCAGTTTATTCTTGGGATTCCTCACATTTATCGAGGGCCATTGAGGGAGCTTCAAAGAGCCTCAGGCCCCACAGAAGGACAGTCCATCTGTGAATGCTGTGGGGTCTGTGGTGGTTGTGGCCCATGAAATGCTGGGTGTCTGGCCTCGTCCACTTCCTGGGGTGCAGACGGCTTGCCAGGTGCCACTGGGCCGTCTGAGCCATGCTGCTCGGGCACCAGCCACCTGCCCTCCGGTGTTCTCTTTTCTGTGCTTTACCTTTAAAAAGCGCTTTTATTGTGATGAAATACATACAACATTTATCGTTTTAACCATTTCTGAGTGTACAGTTCAGTGGCGTTGATTACATTCACGTTGTTGTGTGACCGTCGTTACTACCTGCAGAAATTTTTTGTCTTCCCAAGCTGAAATTCTTCTCATTAAACAATAACTCATTCCTGCCTCCTGCAGCCCTTGTAGCCCACCAGTCTACTTTCTGTCTCTTTGACCTCTCATGACTGAAATCATACAGTGTTTGTCCTTTGTGTCTGGCTTAATTCACTTTGGCGTAATGTCTTCAGGATTCATCCACACTGTGGCACATATCAGAACACCCTTGCTTTCGGAGGCTGAGTGATATTGAGGGGCTATGTGTAGGCCCCATGGTGTTCTTTCATTCAGCTGGTTGGGTTGCTGCTACCTGTAGGTTTTTGTGAGTAATGCTGCTGTACACATGGCTGTATAAGGATGTGCTTGAGCATCTCGTGCTTGACTTCCATGGGGGCAGTTTGCATGGATTTCGTTTGGATGCCCCGGTTTCCCGTGGTTGTTTGCATGTATTCAGTGTGGTGCAGTCGGGGTAGCACGAGCAGCAGGCCTTTTTCCCAATAGGTTTTGGGTGCTCCTGTGAGCTAAGGAGACCGCTTCAGCCCCTGACCTTCAGGGGGTGCTCCCACAGCCGGGTCTCCAGGAGCCTGACCCACGTGTCCACAGCACACTTGTCTGCCCACAGCGCACCTGCAGGCTTGGGGTGCTGCTGCCAGCTTGCCCTGGGTCCAGTGTTTCCTCTTGCTTCTGTCGCCTGAATATCATCATACCCTTTATCTTTCTTTTTTTTTAATTAAAAAGAAATGGAATGCTTCACAGAGTTGCATGTCATCCTTGTGCAGGGGCCATGCTGATCTCCTCTGGTCATCCCAGTTTTAGTATATGTGCCGAGGTGAGAGCCTGCCTTTTATCTTTGAGCTCGAGAACCCTCTCTGCTGCAGGGGGCTCTGCCTGCTGCCCTGCACAGCTGAGGGCTGGCTGCAGCACAGGTCACTGTTGCTGCTTCGCGGGGCGCCGTCTGCCGTCGGCGTGAGAAGGGCCTGCTGACTTCACAGGCTTGAGTGGGCCTAGCCGCCTTTGCCACCCGTCTCACTCCGCTTCTCTCTACTGGTGTTCAGTATCTCTACCTGTTTACAATGGTTCCCTGAGGTCAGAAACCGGGCGTCGTACAGCTCCTGAGAATCACCGGCCAAGGTCTTGCTCGCTGAGTCCCACTCCATCACGTGGAGGTCCCCCACCTCCCTGCATTGGGGGCTTTCTCCTGGGTCACTTTTGCCCCTTTGAAGGGGCCCTTATTCTGGACTGTGTCCCTTTTGGTCAGATCAGAGGCTTGTAGTGACTGGTGCCTGGAGAAAGGCGGGGAGAGCCCAGTGGACCTGCAATCTCGCTGAAGACAGGGAGGAGCTAAGATTGACCTGTGTCCGAGAGGCCATCATACCATCCCTGCGCGGTTCCGTGTCTTGTTTTACAGATGGGCTAAGCCCGTCCCCAGAGGAGGAGGCTGCGGGCCCACAGCGCTGGTGGCTTCGCTGCAGGAGCGGGGCCCGCGTGCCTGCCCTGTCCTCACGCGTCGCCCTGCGGGGCGGTCAGGCCTGGACAGGGAGCCCTGCCCGCAATAAGAGTCCGGGGAGTAGGGGGCGTGGTGAGCGGATGGTGGGCTGTGCCGGCAAACTCACTAAGTGATTGTGAAGCCCCCCTGAAAGAGATTGCTTTTAACCTTCTTTAACTAATAAGTAACTTCTCACTTTACCTACCTCTCCAAAGTTTTTAGAAACATAAGTGTTTTTTAAAAAGAGAACAGCTTATTTTCCTTTTTGATTACCTAAGAAATTAATATATCCCTTTGAAAATAGGACATCATAAAAACAAATATATTAGGGATGTGGATGGGTAGAAAAATATCTCTTAAGCTTCATTACCCTCATCAGGACCCCCAGTTTAGACCCTAAAAGTTCTATCATAATTTAACTTGAAGTTGGAGTTTATTAATCCTCCTTTTTGTAGAGGGTCCAGCTGGCTAGAGGTGGGATGTACAGAGAAACTGAGATTTCTTTTATCTCAAGGTCATTTTCACTGAATGGAAAATTCTCTCCATATTTGAAAGCATTCAAATTGTAATGTTATGACATGCGACCGATGGGAAATAGTAAACATGATGTCAATGTGTGTGACAAAGGCGTTTTTGATCCCTGTGCGCTCTGTGTCATTTATCTCTCACATTTTAGTGCCTTCATTTCATTTGAGTGGCAGGAAAGTCAGGTGTCACCCTTGCGGTGGGCTTTATCATAGTTTGGCAGAGGGAGTTACATTGTTGTTTTAGACAGATGCTTCAAAACCGTGCTTTAAGGCCCAAGGATGGAGGAGATAAGTGAAAAGGAGACTCCAGCCCTTTCTGGTAGTGTCCCTTGAGTGCTTGTGAGTTTAGAGTTTCTGGTATCAACTAGAAAGGGCATCCAGAAATCGCTTCTGGAATTCGTGGGTCTGGGGTAGGAGCTGTGGCCTTGATGTGGCTGCCTCTGAGAGCTCAGACCTGGGAGTGTCATGTGGGGGGCCCGGCACCTATCTTTGTTTGGGAGGTGAGTTCTTCTTGAACATCCTCGAAGGGCCTTTTCTACTGTGGATGCCAGCATGAGATCTGAGTAGATGGGGACCTATGGGGTCAGGGCTTAGGGAAGCATGTTCAAAGAAGCTATCTTCATTCACAGCTGCCTAAAAGAGCTGATGTGCACGCACATGTGTGTGTGCACAGGTGCACGCTTGTGTGTATTTGTTGTCATAGGCGCAAGAAGGGCCTGCTGACTTCACAGGCCTTGAGTGGGCCTAGCCCACTCACTGAATTTTCCATTCAGTGAAAATGACCTTGAGATAAAAGAAATCTCAGTTTCTCTGTACATCCCACCTCTAGCCAGCTGGACCCTCTACAAAAAGGAGGATTAATAAACTCCAACTTCAAGTTAAATTATGATAGAACTTTTAGGGTCTAAACTGGGGGTCCTGATGAGGGTAATGAAGCTTAAGAGATATTTTTCTACCCATCCACATCCCTAACATATTTGTTTTTATGATGTCCTATTTTCAAAGGGATATATTAATTTCTTAGGTAATCAGAAAGGAAAATAAGCTGTTCTCTTTTTAAAAAACACTTATGTTTCTAAAAACTTTGGAGAGGTAGGTAAGGTGAGAAGTTACTTATTAGTAAAAGAAGGTTAAAAGCAAATGTTACACATACCCCCCTGAGCTGCTGGGATAGAAAGGAGCATCTCTTTTCTGCACCGCATCTGGGCACTGAGTTGGGAACATCAGTCTATGTAGCTGCAAAGTTCATCAGCTTCTTAGAGAAGGTATTCCCTTCCCTGCCATTTAATTGCTTTTCTGTCTGCTCAGTTGGAAGAGAGTTTCCTTCTTTCTCCAGTTTTCTGTTCTGAAATAGATGTCTGCAAAGGCGTGGCCCACTGGACTTCTCTCCACGTGCTGATGTGGGGGTGGGTGGTGAGGAATGACTTGGATGCTTGGGCCGCACTGAGGGCTGACGTGGCTGGGGGCGGGCCTTCTGCCCCTCAGGTTCACACCTGCTCTCTGGCGTGAGTGTGGAGCGGGGTGTGTGAACAAGAGTTTGCACAGTTTTACTTTGTACCTCCACTCCAACTTTAAACTGGCACCTCCTGCAGCTGTTTAGAGTACTAGATTTTGAAATTCTGGATGGTAGAGGAAGGCAATTTTAAGAGTTAAATAAAACTACTTGATAATAGAGTTAGACTTTAGCTGTAAAAGAGACCTTATAAAATCAGAGATGACGTTTGTGTCTGAGGCCTTAAAGATTATTGACAATTATATACATAGATTATGTAAATTCTGTTCATTACAATATGAAAATGATGTATTTCTTATAGAAATATCCCCCCAATACAACTAAATTGATGTTTTAGTTTCTCACTGTTCATTAATTATGAAAAAAAAAATTGAAAACCAGAGACTTCTGGTTCCAGAACAAGATGGTGTGGATTCACTTTTCCTAACTCATCTCCTGCAACCAAATCCTGGAAATAATTCAACAGACAACAGTCAAAGAACACTAGGAGCTGAAAGAAGGCAGACTGGCTGGGGACCTAAGAGCTTGAAGAATGGGAATCCTCAGTGAATTCTCCAGGTCTCCCTTTTATTGCCCATGTACTTCAGCCTGGGCATGGAGATTCCTGTAACCAGAACTGCCAACAAGTATAGACAAAGTGGAAAAGGCTCTGTTTGCCCAAAGGTAAGCCCAGTGGACACCTAAGTGAGCCCCATCCCATACAAGGCACATGAAGGCACTGAAGGTGCCTACCGGAGCAGTGTTGGCATAGCTCGGGATGCCCTGCTCTTTACCTAGTCGTATAAGGAGAGCCAGGCTACTCACCCACACCAGTGGGAATCAACCCAGCGAGGCCCTTCCACTCCCTTATCCCACATCAAAAATCCCAGAGTTAGCATCTTACCCACAGTGAAATACTGATGCCTCCCCTCCAAAGAATGAGGACAAGAATGTCTGCTTCAACACTATTACTTGATACAGTACTAAAAGTTCTTGACACTGCAGTAAGATTCAAGAAGCAAAATGCATACAGGTTGGAAAGAAATAATAAAACTTAATTTGCAGAAAATGTAATTACCTATATAGAAAATACTAAGGAATATACTACCAAATGGGATGAGGTCAATCCTTATCCCAGATCCCAACAAGGGTAGTAGTAAAGAATGTGCTTACCATTGGACAGTTGTACTCATCTCCCGTGCTAGTAAGGTTTACTTAAAATGTTGCATGCTAGGGTTCAGGATTATGCAAACCAAAAAATTCCAGATGTCCAAGCTGGATTTAGAAAAGGAAGAGGAACTAGAGATCAAATTCAGTATTTGCTGGATCATAGAGAAAGCTAGGGAATTCCAGAAAAACATCTACCTCTGTTTCACTGACTATGCCAAAGCTTTTGACTGTGTAATAATAAACTGTGGAATGCTCTTAAAGAGATGGGAATAAAAGACCACCTTACCTGTCTCCTGAGAAACATGTATGTGGGTCAAGAAGCAACAGTGAGAACCCTGATGAAACACAGAACAACTGACTGGCTCAAGACTGAGAAAGGAGTACCACAGGGCTGACTGCCATCACCAGTTTGTTTATATGCTGAGCTCATCATGAGAAGTGCCAGGCTGAATAAGTTACAAGCTGGAATCAATATAGGCAGGAAAACCATCAACAACCTCAGATATGTGGATGATACCACTATAATGGCAGAAAGAGAAGACTAACTAAAGAGCCTCTTGATGAGGGTGAAGGAGGAGAGTAAAAGAGCCAGCTTAAAACTAAATGTTAAAACAACAACAACAACAACAACAGCCAAGATCATGGCATCTGGTCCCATTGCTTCATGGCAAGTAGAGGGGGAGAAGGTGGAAGTAGTGACAGATTTCCTCGTCTTGGACTGTAGAATCACTGTGGATGGTGACTGCAGCCATGAAATGAGGAGACGTTTGCTTCTTGACAGGAAAGCCACGACAAACCTAGACAGTGTGCTGAAAAGCAGAGACATTGCTCTGTTGACAAAGGTCTGTATAGTCAAGACTATAGTCTTCCAGTGTCACAAACAGCTGTGAGAGCTGGATCATAAAGGAAGCGGAGCACTGAGGAACTGATGCCTTTGAACTATGGTGATGGAAAAGACTCCTGAGAGTTTCTTGGACAGCAAAGAGATGAAACCGGTCAATCTTAAGGGAAATCCACCCTGAATACTCATTGGAAGGGCTGATGCTGAAGCTGAAACTCCAGTATTTTGGTCGTCTGATGAGAACAGCTGACTCCTTGGAAAAGTCTCTCATGCTGGGAAAGATTGAGGGCCGAAGAAGAGGGCATCAGAGGATGAGATGGTTGGATGGCATCACCAATGCAATGGACATGAACTTGAGCAAACTTTGGGAGATGGGACAGAGAGGCCTGCTGTGCTGCAGTCCATGGGGTCACAAAGAGTTGGTCATGACTGAGCGACTGACAAGGAAAACAATATTACCAAAACCAAATCAAACCAAACCCAACAAACAACAAAACGGTGTCTTAGAACTAATAAAGGAGCTCATGAAGATTGCAGCATATAAGATAAACATACACAAATCAATTATATTTCTACATACTGACCATGAACAAATCATAAGCACAATACCATTTATAATTTCTCCACAAAGAAAAGGAAATGCTTTGATATAAATTTAACAAAGGTCATACAAGATCTGTATGCTAAAAACTGCAGAGTGCTAATGAAAGAAATGAAAAGAGATCTGGGTAAATGTGGAGACCATTCATGCTCATGAATTGAAGGAAGCACCATAATAGAGATAGCAGTTATAGCTACATTTATCTTTAGATTTAACACAATTCCTATCAAAATATCAGTCAAGTTTTTGTAGACATGAGCAAGCTTATTCTGATAAAAACCAGGTTGTAGAATAGCCAGGACAGTTTTGCAAAAGAATAAAATGGGAAGAATTCACTCTTCCCAATATCACTGTTTGGTATAGAGCTACAGAATTCAAGATAGTTTGGTATTGGCAAAGCGATAGTCACCAAAGGAACAGAGTAGAGATCTCAGAAATAAACTGACACAAATTAATTAATTTTTGACAAAGAACCAAAAGCAATTCAATGGAGGAAGTACAGCCTTTTAAGAAATTGTGTAAGAACAATTCAATAGGCATAGGTGAAAAAAAAAAAAAGAAAGGAAAAAACTCTGAGATTGCCTTATATGTCAGGCAACAATTTACTCCAAAACAGTCATAGATTTAAATGTGATACTGTAAAACTTCCAGAAGAAAATATTTAAAAAAATTTTTTTCAGTACCTAGGACTAGGCACAAAATTCTTGGACTTGATACCAGGAGCATCATCCATAAAAGGAGAAGTTGATAAATTGGACCTCATCAAAATTAAAAACATTTGCTGTGAGAAAGACCCTGTTAAGAAAAAAGGAAGACAGATTACAGACTGTGAGAGAATGTTTGCAGATCACATACTCAACAAAGCACTTGTGTTCAGAATACACGAACTCCAAAAATTGAACGTTAAAAAATCTGATTTGAAAGTGGGCAGAACTTGAGGAGATATTTCACTGGAGAAGATATGCAGATGGCAGTAATGCACATGGAGCAGATACCACATGGAAAATATTCAGCATTGTCAGATAATAGAGAAATGCACATTCAGACCACCAGGAGACATTATTCAGACCACCAGACTGCACATCTGCCAGAGTGGCAAAAACAAAAATGGTGATAGCACCAAATGTTGCCACAGATGTGGAGAAACTGGATCTCTCAAATATTGCTGGTGGGATTGTAAAATACACCCACTTTGGGAAATAGCTCTTAAAACCATAAATAGAATTTCTTTATGATCCCATTTCTCTTGGGCACTTACCCCAGAGAAATGAGAGCTTATTTTCACACAGAAACCTGTACACAAGTGTACCTAACAGCTTTATTCATAATAGTCCAAACTGGAAATAACCCAGATGTTTAGTGAGTGAATATTTAAATTGTGTTCCATCCACACCTTGGAATGCTACTCAGCAATAAAATGGAATGAACTATTCATACATAACTACTTGAAAGGGCCTCAAGAACATTTTATGGAGTGCAAAAAGCTGATTTCAGAAGGAAACATGCTGCACGACCCCATTTATGCACCATTTGTCGAATAACATAATTATGGAACAGATTAGAGGTTGTCAGGGTTAGGAATGGGGAGGGTCTGTGTGACTACAAAGAGGTAGCTTGAGGGAGTCTGGTGTCTTGATGTGTTTGTAAGAGGTTACGATTGGAAAATCACACGGAAGTACTCATACACCCACCAGAGGACTTAAAAGTGGTAAAACCTGCATAAGCTCTGTAGGTTATACCCTTGTCAGTTTCCTCGTTCCGGTGTTGTGTTCTGGTTATGCAGGAACGCAGGCTCTTAACATGAGGAGGCTGACTGAACTGGGCTCGGGCCCTCCATCTACATTTCTTTGCAACTTCTTGTGACTCTAATATTAATATTAAGATAAAAAGTTTGAAAATGATCATTTTGTTATTAAGTACTATGATTATTGAATATGGAAAGGAGACACAGAAATTCAGGCCCTGTCCCTCGGTTGCTCTGCCGCGGCAGGGGAGTGGGGGACGTGCTGCCTCCTCCTGGTGGTGTCCGGCAGTGCGCGTCCCAAAGGAGATGGAGCGCCGGGGGATCAGCTTCTCTGACAGGTGTGCATACAACTGTATACCACTTGTGAATAACTAATAAATTTGGGCTTCCCTGACAGTTCAGTTGGTAAAGAATCCTCCTTCAATGCAGGAGACCCCTGTTCGATTCCTGGGTTGGGAAGATCCCCTGGGGAAGCAATAGGCTACCCACTTCAGGATTCTTGGGCTTCCCTGTGGTTCAGCTGGTAAAGAAGCCACCTGCAATGCGGGAGGCCTGGGTTCGATCCCTGGGCTGGGAAGATCCCCTGGAGAAGGGAAAGGCTGCCCACTCCAGTATTCTGGCCTGGAGAATTCCCTGGACTATATAGTCCATGGGGTCACAAAGAGTTGGACACGACTGAGAGACTTGCAGTTTCACTTTTCAAGGACAAAGAATCTTGCTCTTATTCCAGACCTAACTTTGAGGTGACTTAGTTCTCTGGTTAGAAGAAAAATATAAAACACTTAGGGCTATTAGCTTCAATTAATGCCTGGAAATAGCTCCTAGGATTTTATCTCAGTGCCCTCTTATCTTACTGTTATGAGTAATTCAGATAATGCCATTGGAAGGGATGTATTAATGCACACACCCTGGATTTGCTTATTAACCCTGTCTCAGTCCTGGGGGTGTCCCCACCATTTGCCTTTGAGATCACGATTGTGACAGGATATTGAGGGACAGCCAGTGTCTTCTAGAAAGAATGGGTCTTGGATAAAAACATACCGTTTGTCACAGTTGGCACCTAAGTAAATACACATTTTTAACATATATACTGCAGAGGAATACTACACTGCTTGGGATGTTCCTAAAATTAATAGCTTTCAGCCAGAGACATTCACTCCCAAGAGACAAGACATCCTGAACAGGGGCTGGTGTTTTGCAGTCCTGTGGAAAGGGGAGAAAGTTCTCAATGGGAAATGCCTCCCAAAGCACCTTGATTGCTAACTGTAAAGAAAGGCTACTTCTAGAACATCTTGGAGGCCTGCCCAGCATTTCCCTGTTTGCTCAGTGGAAATAGGTTTTAAGGATGTGTTGTATCATTAATTAAGATATCATTAATTAAGAGTATTAACTCTCAAAGGGACGCTTCCTTGAAGAGGCCACAAGGGACACCATTGCAGAGGCATTTAAAGCTGCAGAAAGTTGAAACTTGATCTGTGTTTTAGTAACAACCCCTGTTGTTGGATTAATAAGATTATCTGGAGGGGGAGGGAGGGATTGGGAATTTGGGATTAGCAGATGCAAACCATTATATATTAAATGGATAAATAGCAAGATCCTACTGTATAGCAGATGTTGTTGTTGTCCAGTTGCCCGGTCGTGTCCGACTCTGTGATCCTGTGGACTGCAGCATGCCAGGCCTCTCCCTCCCTCACCATCTCCTGACGTTTGCCCAAGTTCATGTTCATTGCATCAGTGATGCCATCCAGCCATCTCATCCTCTGATGCCCTCTTCTCCTTCTGCCCTCAATCTTTCCCGGCATCATGGACTTTTCTAATGAGTCAGCTGTTCACATCAGATGACCAAAATACTGGAGTTTTAACTTCAGCATCAGCCCTTCCAATGAGTATTCAGGGTTTATTTCCCTTAAGATTGACTGGAGGAGGGAATGGCAAACCTCCCCAGTGTACTTGCCATAAGAACCTCATAAACTGTATAAAAGGACTATATAGAAAAGGGAACTATATTCAGCATCCTGTGATAAACCATAATGGAAAAAATAGGAAAAAGTATATATATTATATATATATTTATTTATTTATATATAAGTATAACTCAATCACCTTCTGTACAGCAGAAATTAACACATTATTAATCAACTATACTTCAATAAAGTAATTTTTAAATTTGTGCTAGAATGGAGATTGAAGGGCAGCCTTGAGCACAGAGCTGAGCCCTGAGGCTCTTTGGAACACTGTATCATTTGGTTCAAGCCAGAGCTGCCTTGAGCTTTCACACTGTGGCTTGGGAATGTGTCGCCCAACCCAGGCCTGGCTCTGCTGGGGAGTGACTCTGTCACAGGCCTGTTTGGAACTGCCAGTTCCAGGCTCTGGCTCTGGAAGGAAACTGAGGCTTGTGTGGGAGCCGAACTTGTTTGGCGCCCTGGGCATGTATTCCGTGCATGCCTGCTGTGGGCAGCTGACTTGACATGAGAAGAAGAGTGCATTCCAGGTTGTCTGGTAGGCCTCTGAGAGTCTTATCGCTGAGTCATAAGCACTTTGAGTGTGTTGGTTTCATGCTGAGGAATGAGTCTCCCAGTTTCTGTTATGTCTGAATCAGGCCAATTAAGAACCTACCAAACCTCAGGAAAACTGGAATGAAGTGAAAGGACCTTCCATGGGACCAGTTACATGGACCTTGGACGTAGAGTGAAGATGATCTGTCTGCTTCTCTGATGCCTACCCAGGAAATTTAAACATGTGTGCCATCTGGCCTTTGACATCATCAGGGTTCTTCTCTTTTATTGGTTATATCCATCCACCCTTCCCCAAGTAGCATTTTAGTTGTTGTTGTTTGGTTGCTCAGTCGTGTCTGACTCTTTGCGACCCCATGGACTGTAGCACACTAGGCTTCTCTGTCCTTCACTATCTCTCAGGGTTTCTTAAAGTCATGTCCATTGTATCAGTGAT
Source organism: Budorcas taxicolor (assembly GCF_023091745.1). Lineage (NCBI taxonomy): Eukaryota > Metazoa > Chordata > Mammalia > Artiodactyla > Bovidae > Budorcas > Budorcas taxicolor. Next base: position 5,276,576 of record NC_068930.1, on the reverse strand, counting down.
GCCATGCAACCATCTCATCCTCTGTCATCCCCTTCTCCTCCTGCCTTCAGTCTTGCCTAGCATCAGGGTCTTTTCCAATGAGTCAGTTCTTCACATCATGTGGGCAAAGTATTGGGGTTTCAGCTTCAGCATCAGTCCTTCCAATGAATATTCAGGACTGATTTCCTTTAGGATTGACTAGCTGGATCTCCTTGCAGTCCAAGGGACTCTCAAGAGTCTTCTCCAACACCACAGTTCAAAAGCATTAATTCTTCGGTGCTCAGCTTTCTTTATAGTCCAACTCTTACATCCATACATGACTACTGAAAAAATCATAGCTTTGACTATACAGACTTCTGTTGGCAAACTGATGTCTCTGCTTTTTAATATGTTGTCTAGGTTTGTCATAGCTTTTCTTCCAAGTAGCAAGCATCTTTTAATTTCATGGCTGCAGTCACCATCCACAGTGATTTGGAGCCCAAGAAAATAAAGTCTGTCACTGTTTCCATTTTTCCCGCCATCTGTTTGTTGTGAAGTGATGGGACCAGATGCCATGATCTTCGTTTTTTGAATGTTGTTTTAAGCCAGCTTTTTCACTCTCCTCTCACTTTCAACAAGAGGCTTTTTTTAGTCCCTCTTTGCTTTCTGCCATAAGGGTGGTGTCATCTGAGGTTATTGATATTTCTCCTGTCAATCTTGATTCCAGCTTGTGCTTCATCCAGCCTGGCATTTTTGCATGATGTACTCTGCATATAAGTTAAATAAGGAGGGTGACAATATACAGTATTGACATACTCCTTTCCCAACTCTGAACCAGTCCGCTGTTCCATGTCTGGTTCTAACTGCTGCTTCTTGACCTGCATACAGGTTTCTCAGGAGGCAAGTAAGGTGGTGTAGTTTTCTAATCTCTTTAGGAATTTTTCACAGTTTGTTGTGATCCACACAGTCAAAGGCTTTAGCATAGTCAGTGAAGCAGAAATAGACTTTTTGCTGGAATTGCCTTGCACTTTCTATGATCCAACGGATGTTGGCCATTTGATCTCTGGTTTCTCTGCCTTTTCTGAATCCAGCTTGTACATCTGGAAGTTCTCAGTTCATGAACTGTTGAAGCCTAGCTTGAAGGATTTGAGCATGACCTTGCTGGCTTGTGAAATGAGTGCAATTGTGAGGTAGTTTGAACATTCTTTGGCATTGCCCTTCTTTGGGACTGGAATGAAAACTGACCTTTTCCAGTCCTGTGGTCAATGCTGGGTTTTTGAAATTTGCTGACCTATTGAGTGCAGCACTTAAACAGCATCATCTTTCAGGATTTGAAAGAGCTCAGCTGGAATTCCATCACCTCCACTAGCTTTGTTCGTAGTGATGCTTCCTAAGGCCCATTTGATTTTGCACTCCAGGATGTCTGGCTCTAGGTGAGTGATCACACCATCGTGGTTGTCCGGGTCATCAATACCTTTTTTGTATAGTTCTTCTGTGTATTCATGTTACTTCTTAATCTCTTCTGCTTCTGTTAGGTCCTTACCATTTCTGTTCTTTATTGCATCTTAGTACTTTTACGTATTTTTCTTACACTCAGTAAATTTTACTTAAGGGTAACTGAATGACAAAATAATTCTTCTCTATAACCACCATTTCTCTGAAAGTTGAAGGCTATTTCATAGCTAAGGAAATTTATCGAAGTTAAAAACCTCAGTATGTTTGAGTTTTTAATATGAGTCTTACATCTGTATACATTAAGTGAGTGAAGTGCATTAATTCATTCAAATTACCTCTCTCAAATCTCTGGGGGGTGGTGAGCCCTCCTGGGGAGACTGTTCAATCACTGGAGAGATGCTTTTTCTGAGTGTGTTTGCTTCCCTAGGTGAATTTTTCCTCTTCTCCACTCCCCCTCTAGTGCCCTGGTTTGCAACCATTGCAAGCGTTGGGTCTCCTGTAAGGATTATCAGTGGAAAACAAGCTTGCTTCCCGCTGGTTTATTCTTCTGATGACAGACTAGAACGAGGTATATCAAGGAAGGCAGTAGCAACTGAAAGGTACTTTCTCTAGAAGGCAGCTGGATCTGTAGTGTTTGCATCCGGAGACATAAGCAGACGCAGTTTTAGCTTGGCTGCATTTGGGGCATAATGACAAAGTGGTGTGGCATGTCACAGAAACACTGGGACAACTTCTGTCGCAGCTATGGCTGGAACCCCCAGAGCAGTAGTTTCAGAGTGTGGTCCCTGGGCCAGCATCGTCGACATCACCTTGGAACTTGTTAGAGGTGCACATCCTAATGCCCTGTCCTCCAGCAGCTGCACCAGACTCGCCATCTGTGTGCTTGGTGCTGCCGCCTGTTGGGTTGGTGCATGGGCACCGGACGCTGGTGCCCTCAGCTGTCTCCTTCCTTCTGACCTCCACACGGCCCAAGGGCAGTGCCCTCGCCAGGCTCTTCCTTCCAAGAGCGTCGTCAGCTAGTTCAGCCTTCCCTGCCCAGCTTACCTCCTGCCCGGCTCCCCTTTTAAGCAGGCCTGCTCTGTGACTCCCCCTTCAGTTTGCCCGAAGCTTGCCCTGCATCCTCAGCTGTTTCCTAGAAGTCCGCCCCGCTCCCCACTACTGACTGGCAGCCGACGTGATTTCCACCCAACTCCCTGTGAAGGTGTGTAGTTCCTAGGTCTTAGAGCTTAAAGAGCAATGCACTTTATGCCTTTCCTTCTTGTCCCTCAAGTCAGCATCATTGTCTGCACGTACAAAGCTCCATTCCAGGCGCTCTGTCGACATGAAGGTGAGACATTGCCCTCTGTCTTTAAGGGCCTTATAGCCAAGCCAGAGGAACAAGTGCTCACAGAGATGGCTTTGTTACCTGTGTGGTTCTTTGCAGGTGACTCTGCCCTCACTCTCCTCCTCTGAGTGTCAGGGATTATGATGGACCAGTTTTCTAGTGTTGCTATGGAGACCAGCTCCTGTGAGCCAATACTTCCAATGTAGGTGAGACAGTTCCTGGCACACATTGGCACTGATTTATTATGTGGTTGTCTGAGAGGAGGGGGACGATGATCAGCCCTGGTGGCACTGCCTGAGAAGACTTCTGGAAGTGGGGTTTGCACGGGGCCTTGAGGTTGTCTCAGTGTTTGAATAGATAGGTTCGAGCTTAATAAAATGTGTCTGAACTTGGTTGTCTCACGTTAGTGATGTCTATAGCGGTTCAGCCGACACCACAAATGTTAAAGGCCGCTTTTTTAATGTTGGCACTGCCACCTCTGTGGTCAGGGCGTATTTCTTTTGCCACCACGCTTACGGGGTTGCTGATTCAGACAACCCTCTGGAGGGAGGTTAGAAAAGGAATAGAATTGGCAGAGGGTGCAAAAAGAGAGGCAGAAGTGAAGTGACGCAGTGGGAAAGGTGGGGCCAGAATAACGTAAGGGGTTTCGGGGAAGAAGGTGAGAAGAGACTGGGAGGGCAGGAGGGTGAGGTGGACTTGAACCCAGGACTCTGGATTGTGCTCATGCCTCAGAGGCTGCACTGATCCCTGCAGCCCAGGAAGCAGCTGCCTGTGCTAGTGACTGAGAACCGTGTCCCTGTCCTGACGCATAGGGTCCACTTTCGGGGCCTGTTGCCCCTGTGGGGATCAAGGAGGCCATGGAAGAGGGGGGCCTCTTTTTATTTATTTTTTAAATTTTGACTGTGAAGTGAAAATAAATGTAGCAGTACTCCACTGGCAACTGACTCTTCAGAAAATTGGGGATCCCACGGGAAAGCCAGCCTGAACTGGCCTTTAGCTGTCCCCGTTGGCTGATGTGAGACTGGAGTTCTGTTCTCTAGAGACACGGCTGTCCCGTCAGTGAGGTCTTAGAGGAGCACAGCTGTCATGCCCGGGTGCTTTGTGCTCTAATTTCCTCTCTCTAGGCATACTAGCGGGTGCCCGTTTTTGTTTTACTTTCAGCTTTACATATAGTGTATGAAAGAGTGACTCTGATGCAAAGGAACTGTGCTTGGAAGAACCCTGGAACCCATGCAAAGTCGTTCCCGTGACTGTGAAACAAGAAATGGAATCTACCCATCTGCAACCTGGGCTATAGAGATGCTGGTGTGCGATCCCCCTGAGGGACCCAGTGTCCCCTCTCTGTGACATCTGTGCCTGCGGAAATGGACTCTGTCCGTCTGGGAAGTGTGCGCGGCTCCGTACTGTGGCTGCGGAGTCCAGACACAAACCGGGTGGCTTAAAACGATGGAAACGCACCCCCTCACACTCCAGGGGCCAGAGGCATGAAACAGAGCTGTTGGCGTGCCGGGCTCCCCCTGGAGCCTCCAGGGAGGGCCTTGCCTCTGCAGTTCCTAGTGGCTGCCGGCCATCCCTGGTTTGCCTGTTTTGTAGCTGCACAGCTGCAGCTTCTGTCTTCATCTTACCAGGGCTGTCTTCTCCCCGGGTGAGTCTCTGTGTCTTTGTTTCCTTTACAAAGGGTAGCAGTCAGTGGATCCGTGCCCACCCTATTCCAGTGTGGCCTCATGTCAACTTACAAAGACCCTATTTCCAGATAACGTCAGGCTCTGAGGTTCTGCGTGGACGTGGCTTTGAGAACACTGTTTATTGCAGCGTAATTGCCATAGTCACTCACTGACACTTGTAAGTCTCTGTGGGCACAGTTTGTTGGTTTTTGTTTTTAAAGGATTCCATCTGAGTGATGGAATGTGTGAGTGCTTTGTCACTCAGTCATATTCAACTCTTGGCAACCCTATGGACTGTAGCCTGCCAGGGCCCACTGTCCATGGGATTCTCCAGGCAAGGATACGGGAGTGGGGAGCCATTCCCTTTCCCAGGGGATCTTCCCAATCCAGGGACTGAACCTGGGTCTCCTGCCTTGCAGGTGGATTCTTTACCTTCTGAGCCACCGGGGAAGCCCTTGGGTGGTGAATAATGAGTTGTGAAGAGCTGAGTGTGGTGTGGCTCTTTGGAGATCCCTGCTGGTGCTTGTATTCCGGGTCTTCACCTGAGCAGGCCGTGAGGCGGTGCCTTCAGGCGCCTCTGTCAGTGCAGGGAGAGTCTGCCTCACAGTTCTTGGCTCCCCGCACCTGGCACCGTGCCTGGCATGTCATATGGCTCGGAGCTTGTAGATAAATAGAAACTCAGAAAACGTGGTACTTTAATCCATATGGTATTTGGAAAAAAAATCCTTGAAGACACTCTGATTGCCAAGTATTTCGAGGATGTTGCTGGGTCAGCTTTGCTTTCGCATCCCTACACACTGACGTGTGTTTTTAGAGAACTCCCGAAAGTGGTTCCCTCCCCTGTTAGGAGGTGCCCGCCCACAGCATTCCCTGGGAAAATGTCATCACGGAGATTAACTGTGTCCATGAATAAATCTGGCATTTTTTGGAGGGTGTATAAACACATGGAACTTGCTGCAGTTATAGTCATGACCCAACTGTGTGTAATTGCAGTGAGTACCTTATATGGGCGGGTCCCCACAGCCTGAGCCACAGGCAGCTTTGGAATGAGCTGGGCCTCCAGGGGCGGGGTGGGTGTGGGCAGGGCCTCCAGATGTCCAGACGCCCTGGAGGGTGGTGGGTCCGGCCAAGGATGCAGCCTGTCTTCAGGAAGTAGGGGTGGTGGGCGGGGGAGAGTCTGGTTGCATTTCACTGTGGATTCGTCATGCACCCAGTTACAGTTTTGGCTTCGAGTGACTTTGCTGGATGGTTGGATGCAGGGAGTCTGGCACATGGGGAACCCTTGAAGCTGGAGGAGGGTGGATGCTCCTTTGAGAGCACTGTCAGCCTGGCTCCTTGTTTTCTGGTATCTTTTGTATATCTGAGGAAGTGGATTCCTTAGATTTAAAATGTTGACTCCTGTAAGCTCTTAGATACTGAAGGTCTTACCAGGTGACAAGCTTCCATAACGAATTTTTTCAAAAGCATAAGAGCTGGACCATAAAGAAGGCAGAGCACTGAAGAACTGATGCTTTTGAACTGTGGTGCTGAAGAAGACTGTTGAGAGTCCCTTGGAGTGCCTGGAGATCATACCAGTCCATCCTAAAGAAAATCAACCCTGAATACTCATTGGGAGGACTGATGCTGAAGCTGAAGCTCCAATACGTCGGCCACCTGATGCGAAGAGCCGGTTCATTGGAAAAGACTCTGTTGCTGGGAAAGATTGAAGGCAGGAGGAGAAGGGGACAACAGAGTATGAGATGGTCAGACAATGTCACCAATGCAATGGACATGAACTTGGGCAAACTTGGGGATGGTGGGGGCCAAGGAGGCCTGCTGTGTGCAGTCCATGGGGTCACACAACTTGGCAATTGAACAACAACACTGAAAACAAAAAGAGATACTCTTACAGTGTCTTGCCTTCCTGGGTGTGGGAAAATTACAGACTCAGAGTTCTTAGAGGACCAGGGACCCTCAACCCATGAAGAGAGAAGTGGACAGGTCCCACAGAATGATACCCTTGAGCAGAGCAGAGGTGTGGCGTCTGGGGACGTGTGCTGAGCTAAGGTGACGGAGGATCGGTGCGTGGAGCTGGCACTGCCCATAGGCGCCCCCTCAGCAGCAGTTAAGCCCCTCGGTGCGACTGCGCTGTGGACGGGGAGGGGCTCCCTCGTGCCCCTCTGCGTCATGGGCGGTCCCGGCCCCGCTGGTTTCCCTCTCCGTGCCCCTCACCTGATGGGTGGGTCCTGGGCCCCCCGGGTGCCCCTCTCTGCGCCCCTCACCTGATGGGTGGGTCCCAGCCCCGGGGTTTCCGTCTCCACGCCCCTCACCTGACCTCTTCATCCCCTGACTCAGCCGCCCTCCGCCTCTGTCCTCGGCGCACAGCACACACCCTCCGCCCGGCAGCTCGTCAGTTATGCGTAAAACCTGCCGACCTCGCAGGCTTCTGCGCATAAGCCCCTCACCTCTCCCGCACCCGCACCCGAGGAATCCCTGGCGCCCCCTGCAGCCCTCTCCCCGGCCGCTGCTTCCCCCTCGTGTCATCCCCCACCAACATCTGACCACGCAGCCCGCGTCGGCTTCCAGGCTGGGCCCGCTTCCAGGCTCCAGCATTACGTCCTCGCGGAGCCCTCCTTGCCCCTGCCCCTGCCCTGTTTATCCCGACACCTCTCACTGCGTGCACACGCTGCCTGTCTGGATCTTTGGTGTTTGGTAGCACACCCACCCCACCCCCTCGCCCTGGCCCTTAGAGTGTGAACTCCACAGGGTCCAAAGAAGCAAGAGCTCGGCTGGCCCCTTGAGGGGAATACGCCTGCCTCCCAAAATACAGTGTATTTTAAAGAACAAATAATGGCAGAATGCTCATTAACCATTGCCTCACTTATTTAAGACTATTTTAATGGGGGCCCCATTTTTACTCGTACACAGATGTATGTGTTTGTATGGTAAAAACTCTTGTCAAAGTGGGTTTAGAGGGAACATATCTCAACGTAATTAAAGCTATTGAAAATTAAAGCTATGAAAAGCTATAGCCAAAATAATACTCAACAATGAAAAGCTGAAATCCTGCTGAAATCTGGAAAAGACAACTATGCCCAGTCTTACTTCTTGTGTTTAGCACAGTATTGGAAGTCCTAGTCACTGCAGTCAGGTGAGAAAAAGAGAAAAGTATCCACAATGGAAGAGAATAGGTCAAGTTGTCATATGTATATGACATAATGCTATATATAGAAAACTAAAGACTCCACACAGAAGCTATTAGAACTGATAAATTCTGCAAGGTAGTAGGATACAAGATTAAAACACAGAAATCCTTTGCATTTTTTTTTCCCCACTAATAAAGCATCAGTAAGAAGAAGGGAAAAAAAAATCCCTTTTAAGATAATATAAAAAAATACCTCTGAATAAATCTAACCAAGGAAGTGAAAGACTTCTATGCTGAGAACTATAAGACGTTAATAAAAAAGATGAACATGATTCAAAGAAATGGAAATATAGCCCATGTTCTTGGGTTGAAAGAATTAATATTGTTAAAATGGCCATACTATCCAAAGCAGTCTACAGATTTAATGTGATCTCTATTAAATTATCCATGAAGTTTTTCACAGAACTAGCAAACACTCTCAATTTATATGGAACCACAAAAGACTCAGAATTACCAAAGCAATGCTGAGAAAAAGGACAAAGCTGGAGGCATAACCCTTCTAGATTTCAGACAATACTTCAGAGCTGCAGTAATCAAAACAATGTGGTACTGGCTCAAAATCAGACATAAGGATCAATGAAACAGAATAGAGAGCCCAGAAATAAACCCACACCCATACAGTCATCTCATCTTCCACAGGAGAGCAACAATACACAGTGGAGAAAAGACAGTTTCTTCATGTAAATAATGGAGTTAGAACACTCCCTTCTTATACAAAAATAAAATGGCTTAAAGAGTTAAATATAAGACATGACATGAATATTCATTCGAAGGACTGATGCTGAAGCTGAAACTCCAGTATTTTGCCACTTGATGCAGAAAGAGTCAACTCATTGGAAAAGACCCTGATGCTGGGAAGATTGAGGGCAGGAGGAGAAGAGAATGACAGAGGATGAGATGGTTGGATGCCATCACCGACTCGATGGACATGGGTTTGAGCAAGCTCTGAGAGCTGGTGACGGACAGGGGAGCCTGGCATGCTGCAGTCCATGGGGTCGCAAAGAGCCAGACACGACTGAGTGACTGAACAAAGAACAGCAAGTACTACATGATAAAGCTCCGAGAAGACAATATAGGCAAAACATTTTCTGACACAAACCATACCGAAGTTTTCTTAGGTCAGTCTCCAAGACAAAAGAAGAAAGCAAAAATAAACAAACCGGACATAATCAAACCTATAAGCTGTGTACAGCAAAGGAAAAATGAAAGTGAAGTTGCTCAGTCGTGTCCGACTCTTTGCGACCCCATGGACAGTAGCCTGCACCAGGCTCCTCCATCCATGGGATTTTCTAGGCAAGAGTACTGGAGTGGGTTGCCATTTCTTTCTCCAGGGAATCTTCCCAACCCAGGGATTGAAACCAGTTCTCCCCCATTGTAGACAGACGCTTTACCGTCTGAGCCACCAGGGAAGCCAAGGAAGCCATAAGCAAAACGAAAAGACAGTGGGGGAAAATATTTTTGAACAATGTGACCGATTTGGGCTTGATTTACAAAATATACAAATAAATCATACAATAGAATATTAAAAAAAAAATCAGCCCAGTCAAAAAATGAGCAGGCCTGAATAGACATTTCTCCAAAGAAGACATGCAGATGACCAATAGGCATATGAAAAGATAGTCAACATCACTGCTTATTAGGGAAATACAAGTCAAAACTACAATGCATTATCACCTCACACCAGTCATAATGACCATCATCAAAAAGTCTGTAAGTAATAAATGCTGGATGTGGGTGGAACAAAGGGGGTGGAGCAAAGGAAACCCTCCTGCACTGTTGGTGGGAATATAAATTCATACAGCCACAATGGAGGACCGTGGGAGGTTCTGTAAAAGACTAAAAACAAGAGTTGCTATATGATCCAGCAGTCCCATTTCTGGGCATATCTGAAGAAAACTAATTTGAAAAGATCCATGCACCCTCATGTTCATAGCAGCATCCTTTACAATAGCTGAGATACTTCCTACATGACCCTAGTGGTAAAGAACCTGCCTGCCAATGCAAAAGATACAAGGGACACTACACAGATTCAATCCCTGGGTCAGGAAGATCCCCTGGAGGAGGGCACAGCAACCCACTCCAGTATTCTTGCTTGGAGAATCCTATGGACAGAGGAGCCTGACAGAGGAGCCTACTGTCTATAAGATTGCAAAACATGATGGAAGCAACTTAGCATGCAGGCAACACATGGAAGTGACCTAAGTGTTTATCAGCAGGTGAATGGATAAGGAAAATGTGGTATATATACACAGTGGAATATATTCAGCCATAAAAAGAATGAAATGTACCGCTTACAGCAACATGGATGAACCTAGAGGTTATCATACTAAGTAAATCAGACATAGAAAGACAAATAGATGACATCACTTACATTTGGTATCTAAAATATACAAATGAACTTGTTTACAAAACAGAAAGACTCACAGTCACAGAAAACAAACTATAGTTACCAAAGAGGGAAGGAAGGGAAGGAATAAATTAAGGGTTTGGAATTAACATATGCACACTACTGTATATAGTGTGCATATGTTAACTATAGTGCACAGGAAACTATATTCAATATCTTATAATGACCTATAATGGAAGAGAATCTGAAAAATATGAATGTGTATATATATATATAAAACTGAATAACTTTGCTGTATACCTAAAGCTAACACAACATTGTAAGTCAACTGTACTTCAGTAAAAACGAGGAGTATATTATTTAATGTCCGTGTATGCTTGTGTTTTCCAACTTTGCATCTGTTATTGATTTCTAAGTTCATTCCATTGTGATTGGAAAACATAGTTGGTGTGGTATCTCTCCTTTGAATGAACTGAGTGTTGTTTCATGGTCTGGTCTATGATCCGTGCTGTAGTGTGTCCCACGTGCATTGGGAAGACGTGTATCCTGCTGTCGTTGGGTGGCGTGTTCTGTAGTTGTCTCAGAGATCTAGCTCATTTATGCTATTGTCAAGTCTTCTATTTCCTTGCTGATTTTCTGCTAGTTCTATTGATTATTGAAATAAGGTGTTGGAGACTCCAATTCTTAACTGTTAGTAGATTTCATCCTTCATTTCTATTAGTTTTTGCTTCATGAGTTTTGGACCTTGTAGTTAGGAGGATTTAAATTTATTATTGTATGACTTCCTGACAAATTAACCCTTTGATCATTATAAAATATCCTTTGGGTTTAGCACCAAGTTTTGTTTTAAGTTTTCTAGTCTAATATTTGTATAGCTAATCCAGCTCTCTTTTGAGTACCATTTGCAAGTTACACATTGTCTGTGACTGTTTCGTACTCCTGTGGCAGAGTTAAGTTGATGGGAAAGAGATCTTACAGCCTGCAAAGCCTAACAAATTTACTCTCACGTCCCTTGCAGAAGAAGTTTGCCAACCTCTGAAATGTAATAAATTAAGTAGCTATTTAAAATTTTTTTTGACATAGGAAAAGATCATACAAGGAGTCAGCTTAAATTTTGCTTATTGCCATGTGGTTACTTTCAAACCTTCTGTTGTTTTATAGTTGCTAAGTTGTCTCTGACTCTTTGTGACCCTGTGGACTGCAGCACGCCAGGCTTCTCTGTCCTTCACTATCTCCAAGAGGTTGCTCAAACTCATGTCCATTGAATCAGTGATGCCATCCAACCATTTCATCCTCTATTGTCCCCTTTTCCTCCTGCCTTCAATCTTTCCCAGCATCAGGGTCTTTTCCAGTGAGTCAGCTCTTTACATCAGGTAGCCAAGTATTGGAGATTCACCTACAGCATCAGTCCTTCCATAGCTCTGATGTGTAGAATAAATTAATTGGAATGTTTGGACTGTGAGCTATGTTATGCTGTGGCAATTTTTTTTTTTTTTTTGCTGATTACCTTATAGAAATTAAGGATCAGTGATAGCTTAATTAATTCAAGCAATATTTTTTCTGCTCTGAATAAATTATATAGTTACTTCCTTGAAAAAATATTGTACTTGGAAACAATTAGTTCAGTCCCTTAAGTTTAAGCATTTGACATATTGTGTTTTGAATTTCTGACTCTAAGGAGGAGGAAGGCCTGTGTAAAGGCACTGACCCTAAAGGAGGACACCTGGAAGAATTCTTCAGGATTCAGTGACTTTGCCTAATTTACGGTGAAAAGCAAAAATGAGAACGTTATTCCATCTAATGGAATGTACATTACAGGTAGAACTTTATCATCACTGTAGTGTTTCATTTAATTACAAAATTAAAAAAGACGCTTCAAATTCTTTAGCATCCTTCTTCTAAAGAGCCCTATTCGGTCTTGTTCTCATTTTAGAGATAAGGACTCTGACCCTGGGAAAGATTAAATAATGTACACCCACCTGGATTTCCATCTGTGACTAGGTAAACTGATAGTTGAACCACAGCAATGAACAGTGTCATTCTTGCTATAACCTGGGTGGATTTAGAGAGTTTGGAGAAAAGAAAAAGCTGATAGTGTGTGTGCATTTGGGCAGTTGTTCTTGCAAAGTAAATTATTTTATTAATTGTTTTTAGATACTTTTGTAAGATTATGTTAAGTGCAATTTCATTTCCTAAAATTAATAGTATTTTCATTTCAATAGTCTTCATGCTTTCAAAGTTGGATATTGATCTGTTAAGCTAATATGTTTAGATAAGGACTTACTTTCCAATGGGATATGGACTACATTGTTGGTTAAAAGAGTGAGGGAAGATTGCATTATATGATAGATTACATAGACTAGTAGATCTATCAGATTATATCTTTCAGATCTATCAGATTATCAGATTCTAAGGTGGAAGCTACAACAGAAATTCTCACACCCATTTTTATGGTAGGCTCTTCTGCTTCTAATGAGAATGATGCTTTAAAATGTGGAGAACTTAAATCTTTCCACATCTCAAAAATTCATATAGATAATACAAAAATACCAATTTTTCTCATTTAAAAAAATTGTTGTACTGCCATAGCATTTCAGAAATGTGAAGCACAATAGCTGATGTAGCAGGTTAGTGAGAGTAACCAAATCTATAGCATGGTTGATGGTTACCTTTTAAACAGATATTAAAAGCATGGCAGTATTTTTGAAAATATAATACCAATGAATATTCTTAAAAAAACTTGTATTTTTAAAGAAAATTCTGTATTTAGTTCATACTTATTGTGCCCATCATTTACATAAATTTGAACTTTTGTCTTACATAAAACAAATTTATTCTTTGAAGTGAAGTGAAAGTCACTCAGTCGTGTCTGACTCTTTGCGACCCCATGGACTATACAGTCCATGGAATTCTCCAGGCCAGAATACTGGAGTGGGTAGCCTTTCCCTTCTCCAGGGGATCTTCCCAACCCAGGGATCAAACCAGGATCTCCTGCGTTGCAGGTGGATTCTTTACCAACTGAGCTACCAGGGAAGCCCTTATTTTTATATTCTTTAGGCACAGTCAGAAAGGAAAAACTTTGAGTTCATTTAGTTTTTCGTATTTTTCCCCTTTTGTTTCAAAGCAAAACCAGAAAAGTGACGTAAGATCTAGTCATTTTATTCATCATAAATTCTATTGCTCTGTAAGTTTTGTTCACCAACTTCAAACGTTTTAAATTCTAAATTTTAACTATGATTGATAATAAAGGAACAAGTATATCTCACTTTTAGAAATATTTTACGTTTTCTTGTAAGTTATTTACTTTAGTCATTCTAGATCCTCCATGATGGAAATTTCTGGTTTAAAAAGATTTACATAATTTCCCTTCTTCTCTTAAAACTCCTTCCATAAGACACAAATGTCAGAGTAAGCCTCAAATTGTCAGGCTACAATTGGAAAGATAAAGTTTGCTTACATTTGCAAGAGTTGGAACTGAAATCACCATCAATTTAAAGCATAAAGGTAAACAGACTGTGTAAAACAAAATGTGTTATTCTCAGCAGGGAAGCTTGTTGCTTGATAAAGTTAACATTTTCCTCTAAAGTGGCTAATAAATAAAAGCAGCCTCTTAACATTTCAGACATAGTATCATTTTCATGGAAAAAGGTATTTTTCACATGTATAGAATATCTGATTATTACAGTAAGCTTAATAAAGGATGTTTGAAGAATTCACTCCTGAGTTTAGTTTTGGTCCATGTCCTGTAATAACCAGGAGAGATGACCTGGTGTGTTGAGTGAGAGTTGGAAGATGTGGGCTCTAAGATTCTTTGCCATCGAGGACTCTGCAGTGTAAAGAGCATCTGCTAATAGATAGCAGAGTTGGTGCATTGATGTTTTCCATCTTCTTCCTGCCCAGCCACTCCTGAGTGTGAGAGGAGCTGGTTGGCAGGGCGGAGGGGAGTGCCCAGGAGGAGGATGTGTCCCCGGGAGGTGCTGAGCCTGCAGGCCCCAAGATGCTGTGACGGATGGCTCTGCGCTGCAGCGGCCAGCTGGCCCCTGGTTCCCATTTAGGTAGTACTAGCTGCATTTCCTGACAAAGTAGACATTGACGTTTTTATAAATTTTTGACTGCTGAGGGCAGTGGTTATTGTTGTCCAAGGTTTGAGACCTTGGCACTCCCATGGAACTGGCGTTCACTCTGTAGATGCTATTTTATTTTATTTTTTTCAGTTTTTAAAAAATTATTTTTATTTTATTATTTTATTATTTTTTTTACTTTATAATGCTGTATTGGTATTTTAGAAGAGTCCAAAAGAGAACCTTGAGCAGGTTGCAGAGCCACAACCTCTCCTTGGTGCGATGAGAAACCAGTGCCGTTATGAAATGAGGAAACAGGCCTACATGTGCAAAAGTGGCTGCAGTGTGTGGCAGTCTTGTCACCTCTCTTGGTCCCCTCCGTGGTGTGCCACACAGATTTCTCCTGGTTTGGAATTCGAGGTTATGTTCGCTCATTTTGCATATTGATCATCTCAGCTGATCAGTAGCCTCAGTTAGTTGGGTTAGGTGAATAGGCATGCATTTCCATTCTTGTTTTTGTTTTGGTGGAGCACAGCTGCCTGTGTTGTATGGTATGTAACTTTCTGAGTGCCCACTGGTTTAATGTCAACTTGGTGGTGGGTGCAAGGGTAGAGAGAGTTCAAAGTCATCAAGCAGATTTTAGCAAACAGCAGAAAATTTCATTGGAATATCCTTTTTTCTTGAAAAGACATTCTAGCTTTTTGGGAGAACCTTCTTATATACTGTTCTACACAAGCCAGGTGGACACTGTGTTTGGGACGTATACACCTCCCACCACCTGTGGAGATATTTGTGCACAGATGTTTAGCTTTTAAACAGTAGTTGCAGACCCTGAGAAACTTCAAAATGCCGGGCTGTGGGCTGGCTCTGCCTATATCTACTGTCTTTCCTCAAATTTGGAAATACAGAAGTTTCCTCCTTTTATACACAAAATGTGTTCTCAAACCAGAAATAGTTCCACAGTGGCTTAATTTACATTTAAGAAGGCTTATTCATTTATCTTTTGAAATAACAGATTCCCTTCTCCCAGTATGAAGACGTGGAAGCCTCAGGGCTTACAGGGAAATATGTATTTTCTACAGACGCTTAAAAAAATTCACAGGAAAATGAGGCCTGGGTTGGTGTGGTGGTGCTGAGGAAAAGGGCAGATGAGGATTCAGACTGCAGACCCAGAAGAGTTGCTGAGCAGCCGTCACTGTTGACGCCAGGCCACGCACGGGCATTGCTTCTGGTGCAGGCGGATTTCCACCCGGCCTGATGGTCCTTCTGCGCGAAGGGTTTCTGTTTCCTTTCCCAGAGTATAGATCTGCCTGAGATGAACTCTTTACACTTTTCTACGTCTGAAAAAGTCTTCATTTCGTTTTTGTTTTCAAAATATGTTTTCACACATTATAGATGGACGGGTTTTTTCTTTCAGTACTTTGAAAGTGTAGTTTCACTGTCTTTTCTTGCTTCAGTGTTTGCAATGACAAGGTTATCATTGTATATAATGCATTTTTTCTGTTTTTATGATTCTGTCACTGCTTTTTAAGCAGTTTGAATAGATTTGCCTGGGGCACTGTTTTCTTCGTGTTCCTTGTGTTTGGGATTTATCTAGTGTTTTGAACCTGTGAGTTATAGTTTTCGTCAAATGTGGACAATGTTTAATCATTATTTCTTCGTTTGTTTTTCTCTGTCTCCCTCACCCTGCCCCGACTCTATTTCAGGCAACTGTAAGTTTCTGCAGGAGTCAGACACGACTTAGTGACTAAACCACCACTATAAGTTTCCCAGAGCTAACTGGTGCTCTTTTTTATATCCTCCCATCTCTTATTTTTTCGTTGTATAGTTTCTATTTCTGTGTCTTTGGGTTCATTAATTCTTTTTCTTTTATGATGTGGAATCTGCCATTTATCTCATCCAATGGTCTTTTCACGTCAGACTGTAGTTTCAAGTCTAGAATTTGATTTGGGTCTTTGTTTTTAAAATATGTTCCAAATGTCTTAACAGTTTCATCTTTCCTCTAGTTTCTTGAACACGCAGATTAGTTATCACAGCTGTGTTAATGTCCTGCTCATTCTATCATCTGTATCATTTCTGCATCTGATTTCATTGCTTGGTTTTTATCTTTGTGACTGGTTTTATTTTTTTTCTTCTTTGCACACCTGTGGTTTTTCACCAGGTCATGTTGTGAATCTCATTTTATAAGCCGTTGGACACTTGTTCATTTTGAACTAAGACTTTCTACCCCAGCTGGTGACAGCAAGGACTGTTTCTGGACCACTTGGAGCTTCTTGGAGATCTTTCTCTGCTTTTTTCCAGGTAGTTCTTTCGCTGGCCCTGGGTCATTTCCTTAGCAGAAGCCTCAGGGGGCACTCCGTTGGCCTCCCGAGCAGCTGGCCTCTGAGCAGCCCTCTCTGCGCTCTGCCCTCACACTGCCATAGCCTTTCTCTCCCGGGACCCTCAGCTCTGTCCCCCACTGTCCTCGGGAGACCGAGGTCTCTGCCTGGTTCCCCATCTTGTCTGCAACCCCACCCTTCAAACAATAAAGTGGTCAGGCATGGGGCTCACCTTGACTGTTCCTCTCTCACAGCTTCTTTCGGTCCAGTGCCTGAAAACCAGTTTTTAAAATTGTATTTTGTCCCAGCTTCTTCTTTGTTTCGAACAGGAGAGTAAATCCTATACCTTTATTCCACTTGGTAAGAAGTAGAAGTGGACGATCATTTTTGGAAATGGAATTATACTTTGTCTTTTCTAAAATTCCAGTGCAGAGATTAGTAGTGTGTTTTGCTGCTGTTCCACAGCCAGAGAGTAAATAGTACAAGGTCTCAGAGCAGCATATTCCCCTGTGTTCAAAGAAAAATAAAGACAGCCCAGTATTCAAAAAATAGCTTGTTTTAATTTTAAGTGGAACAGAATGAGTATTTTTTCCTCAGTGTTCAAGTCAGATTGATTGTAGATAAATCAGAGGGCTTTGATATCATTAGCAAAGCATTCTTGCCAGCCTGGGGACAAATACAAGTGTTCTTGGAAAAGGTTTGTGGGTGTGCTTAGGGCTTCCTTGTTATTTTCCCTCCCTTTGAATGGATAAAGAAGCTTATTTATTTTTATAGTAATGTTTCCTCAAAGTGATTGTTAGCAACAGTAGAACATAACACTCTACATTTCAAAGCAGGAACACTTTGAGCTTTGCACTTGGCCTAGGGCATGGTATCCAAACTACAGAAGTGTTTAACATGGTAAGAAGCTGAGTGAGTTTCCTGTTTCCTGACTTGTTTTTTAAGTGTGGTTGATACCATGCTCTTGTTAGAGGATAGTCAGAAACTGAGGACACTGGTGGGTTATTAAACCGCCTCCTGTGTGTCAGTGTCTGTGCACGCCGGGTGGGCACTGTGGCTGTCACGCTGCCTCCTGTAACGGTTTGCTCTGCGTGCTGGGCACGTGTGTCTGCTGCAGAGGCGCCCCGCAGGGTGCTGTGCGCCTGTGAGATGGGCATCTTCCAGCCCAGGCCTCAGTTTCCTGGCCTCACAGGGTGGAGGCCAGGCCTGGGCAGGTCTGCGGAGTCTGGCGGGTGGTCCTCCGGCCAAGGTGCGTCCAGGACCCATGTGCACTCTGCCTGCATTCCCGACGCTTGTGACGTCTCCATGTCCCTGTGTCTCTTCCTCCCCACAGTCTCTCAAGGGCCTTTTGATTTTCTTTCTGATAAAACTTCAGAGGGCTTTCCCACTGATGCTTTGCTCTTGCCACTAACACTTGAGAAGTAGGAGGGGTGGTGGTGGGTACCATCCTGCCTTTCGGAGCTGGTGTGGTCTCTCGGGGGCGAGTCACTGGGGGGCTCCGGCAGCCCCGCCGTGAGCATTGTCTTCCTCCTGTCTCTTCCCTGTCTGTCTCCATCTCCTGTCTCTCTCAGTTTCTGCCCCTCCTTTCTTCCCCTAGCCCTGCCTTGTGTCTTGGGGGGACGCTTTGCTATCTCTCTGCCCAGGACCTGGCCAGTCAGCAGAGTTTTCCTCTGGCCTTCTCCCTCTTCGTCCCCAGCCCCGTGTCTGCGGAGAGCCAGCAAGAGCCCGGGCACTCCTTGTCTGCCTGGGACGGCCCGGCAGCTCTGCTCCGGGTCCATACAGTGTCTCTGATGCTGACCTGCCCCAGCTCCTGGGTCCCACACAAACTGACCCCTCTGGGAGCTAATCTCACTGGACCCCATTGCCTGGTGGCCTCAGGGTGTTAATGGGTTGTATTGAACACAGAGGAGTGAAATTCCTGCTGATGTGGTCTCAGGGCCCTGTGACACCTGCTGGATGACATAGGTCCTCCACCTCATGTAGACAGTCACTGTCATCATGGCTAGGAGACTTCTGACTTCAGTGCAGTTCACTCAGTCAGTCGTGTCCAACTCTTTGCGACCCCATGGACTGCAGCACGCCCGGCCTTCCTGCCCGTCACCAACTCCCAGAGCCTACCCAAGCTCACGTCCGTTGAGTTGGTGATGCCATCCAACCACCTCATCCTCTGTCATCCCCTTCTCCTCCCACCTTCAATCTTTCCCAGCATCAGGGTCTTTTCCAATGAGTCAGTTAGTTCTTCGAATCAGGTGGCCAAAGTACTGGAATTTCAGCTTCAGCATCAGGCTTTCTAATGACTTCAGGTCAGGGTCATTGATGCTTCTCTGCTTCTGTGAGGCTGCGGTTAAAGGGAGGGCTGTGCTGCACTCGGCTTCCAGACGTAACTGTGGTGCATCTTTGCGCAACTCTGGCTTTAAGGAAGAATTGCTGACCACCCAGTGGTTGCTCCCTGGATCCCAGGAATGGTACTTTCTGTGGAAGGCTTTTCCATCTGAGCCAAGCAGGCCTTGCCTTGTAAGACCTGGCCAGGACTGTTTGCACTGTTTTCAGACTGGCACAAACATTGCTTGCTGTAGGCAGGTAAAGCCCCGTGGACATAGAAGTTGAATTTAGATTGGCTGCTGTTTTCTTTGGGCATCTTTCATTGTGTATTTTTAAAAAGTATTTATTTGTTTGTTTTTGGCTGCATTGGATCTTAGCTGCAGCATGCAGGACCTTTGCTATGGTGCGCGGGCACACCGGCTTTGTTGCTTTCCGGCATGTGGGATCGTAGTTTCCCAATCAGGGATCGAACCTGCGTCCCCTGCATTGGAAGGCAGATTCTTAACCACTGGACCACCAGGGAAGTCCCCATCATGTATTTTTAACTTGCAGAACAGTCTGTGCTGAGAGCTCTGTTGGCATTGTTACACTTTGAAAACAAGCAAATATATATATATATATACACACATACATATATGCATTTCCAGAACATCTTTCATTTGAAGAAACCATACAATATGCAGGTGAGAGGACTTGTCTGTCCTTGAACTGCCTGCGAGCAGCCTTGAATTCCAAGCAGCGCACACTGATCGGGCTTGGGTCCTCCATTTGGTGATATTCCCTCCCTGCCCTCCCCGCCCCGCTGTCCTGTCAGGTGAGCACAGACAGGAAATCAAGGAAATGTGAGCTGGGTCCTTGGACTTTTGGCAGCGGGTCTCATTAGAAGTTGAACAGGGGGTGAGTTCAGGAATGATTTTCTGGGCCTGACCTCCTCGTTTCTCAGCACCACCCCCCACCGTAACGCTTACAGGGCTTACAGAGAATTAGTGTAAAGTGATGGGGAAACTGCCATCGAGCCTTCATCTCTAGTTGATAACTCTGACTTTGAAGACTAGACTCTAAATACACATTGTCATTTTTGGGGAAAAAAGTTACTTCAAAAATTAATTTCTTGCGTCAGGGGTTTACCGTACATGTCCTAGATCTACTTGAAGTGCAGACAATCTGCAGTGCGGGTGACCCTGAGGCAGACCGCTTCTGTGTCAGCGGCCAGCCCAGATCTAACCACCCAGGTAGCAGCTCAGTGATGGCGGAACTGAGAATGCAGGCCTGGGAAAGGGGGCCTGCCTGCTCTCCTTTCCTCATTTCTATTTCAGGATTTTTAGCAACAAGTCTTCGGACTTCCCTGGTGGCTTAGATGGTAAAGAATCTGCCTGCAGTGTGGGAGACCCAGATTCAGTCCCTGGGTCGGGAAGATCCCCTGGAGGAGGGCATGGCAACCCACTCCAGTACTCTTGCCTGGAGAATCCCTGGACAGAGGAGCCTGGTGGGCTATAGTTCATTGGGTGGCAGGGGCAGACACGACTGATTGACTAATGCTTTCACTTTCCTAATGCTTAAATTAGAACGTGCTGCTCAAGTTAAATATGAACGGAGGTCGTGGAGACATCTTCCTGCCTCTCCACATCCGGGTGATGAGCACTGTTCTCCGCACGTGGTGCGTCTGTGGGACTGTGCGTGAGTCTTGAGGGTTTCCCAAGAAGGAAGGGAAAATGAGTGCAAATAAAAATGTTGAAAGCAGATATTTAATTATGTCCTACTTGAAGATAGACTTTACCATGAAAAAAAAAAAGCCTTTCTTGTATATAAAGCCATTCTTGTATATATATGCCTTGTGTTAATCTTAACTCGCAGCACATTTGTGTTCATTTGATTGTTCTCTTGTCTTTGGTTTTAAAAGAAATGTCATAATTTTGAGGAAGTCAGAGTGAAGTACGAGTCCTCATCCCTTTGCTGTGCAGCGATGGTCCCTGATGCCCTCCCATCCTGCTCCCGCTAGACTCTCTGGGAGGTGCAGGCCTTACAGACCGCCTCCTGAACCCATCTCTTGGGGGCTCCTCCCCTGTGACGTGGGGCCCACCCCATCCCGCACTCAGCGAGGCTCTCTTGGGGGCTCCTCCCCTGTGACGTGGGGCCCACCCCATCCCGCACTCAGCGAGGCTCTCTTGGGGGCTCCTCCCCTGTGACGTGGGGCCCACCCCATCCCGCACTCAGCGAGGCTCTCTTGGGGGCTCCTCCACTGTGACGTGGGGCCCACCCCATCCCGCACTCAGCGAGGCGCTCTTGGGGGCTCCTCCCCTGTGATGTGGGATCCAGCCCATCCCGCACTCAGCAAGGCGCTCTTGGGGGTTCCTCCACTGTGACGTGGGGCCCACCCCATCCCGCACTCAGCGAGGCTCCCTTGGGGGCTCCTCCCCTGTGACGTGGGGCCCACCCCATCCCGCACTCAGCGAGGCTCTCTTGGGGGGTGGTCCCACTTCCCTGCTCCCCACTCTCCCATCTTGGCTGCCCAAAGTGCTCTTACTTCAGAGTGCAGACTGTCTCAGTGCTCAGGAAGTTTGTGCGGGGCCCCGGCTTCAGAGGACACGAGCAGGCACTCTCCCATGCAGCCGTCACGCCTCCCTTCCCTGCCACTGTCCCGCCTTCTGTAAGGACATTGTTGCCCACTGCCGCCTTCTCTGCACAGCCACATCTCATGGCCTGTCAGTGAGCATCTCACGTCCTCCCACACATCCATCTTCCCCAAACCCAGGAAAGTCTGAGCTGATACGAGTGCTCATGAATCCCCCAACCTTTAATCCTGAAACCAAATGCCAGCTCATCCAAGTAACTTCTCCTAGGTTCCCCCAAAGAATAGATAGCGTTTGACATAAAAATACCGTAGTCTCAGGCTGGTAACACAATAGGGGAAAATCCTGGCATAAAAATGCCTGAATTGGGAGTCACTAGTTCTTTATACAAATGGCAACCCACTCCAGTATTCTTGCCTGGAGAATCCCAGGGACAGGGGAGCCTGGTGGGCTGCCGTCTATGGGGTTGCACAGAGTTGGACATGACTGAAGCAACTTAGCAGCAGCAGCAGCAGTTCCTTATACAAGCAGTCTTCTCCTCTGGGGTTCAGGAGACAAACAGGAGAATGTTTCCATGGGAGTTGGTGGATCAGTTGTGCTGCAGTATAGGTATCCCTCACTTTTTGAAAACTTATGTCCTAAGATAATTGCTTCTTCATTTATGCCATTTCGGATCAGGAAAGGACACATAGGAATACCCTACTTTTAGATAGTGGGGGCAGTCTCCATCCTTTTTTGCTCATTTCACCATTAATTTATACCTAGCTGCTTCATTCAGAATTCCCTGTAGCACAGTAAGACTATAGTGATACCTCGAAGAAAGCAAATGCTACAATGAGAAGAGACCCTATAACTGGGAAGTAACCTTGCCACCCAGGGGTGACTCATGGTGGAGTTATTTTCATATTGTGAAACAAAGGCCTTGTTCACATAGTACAGCAGGGAAACCAACAGTTAGATTAGGGACTGTCTGCTTTCAGCCTGCTGATATATTTGGCACCTGAGAAAGTAAATAGAACACATTTAACTTGCTGTTGCTGCTGCTGCTAAGTTGCTTTAGTCGTGTCCGACTCTGTGCGACCCCGTAGACGGCAGCCCACCAGGCTCCCCCATCCCTGGGATTCTCCAGGCAAGAACACTGGAGTGGGGTGCCATCGCCTTCTCCGATTTAACTTGCAGTATTATTTAAATAGTGATTGCATACTGCTTTTGTTCTTGGTAATATGTTCTACTGTGGTCTTCCTCAAAGAAAGCATTCCGTTGCACATTTCACCTTCACCTCCACTATTAGCAAATTTGTGTAGACGTCACTTCAGAGTCCCAGCTGGCACCAGTAAGAGTTTTTCTCTTAAAAATATTTGGTTAATTAGGACTTCATTTAAAACCATCGCCCCACAAGGAAGGCTTGACCGCTGCAAGACTCTCAGAGCATTCACCCGTCCATCAGCAAAGCCAGCTCCACCCCTTGAGAGACCAGGCTCTGGCGGGGTGAGGAGTTATCAGCGCGAGGGCCAGCCTGCTCTGTGCCCGCGGCCGGCTGAAGTGGGTGAGGAGCCTGCCCACCAGCCCTACCCGCTGTGGGTGCTCCGAGCCCAGGTTCTTGGTCCCCTCGAGTGTCCAAGGTGCTCGGTGGGGAAGAGAAGATGGCATTTGGAGCAATTCTTCCTGAAATATGTGACGATTCCACCACGTGAAGAAACAAGTAATGGGTGTTTTCCTGATCTCACAGATGAGGTGGCCCTTCTTTGAAACTCCTGAGCGCTTTTCCTTTGTCTGCCTTCTGTTACCTCCTGAAAGCTTACCTCCTAGCCAGGGTAGGGGCGTCTGTCTGATGGAGACTTGGATGCCTTGAAGGGTGGGCCTCGGTGGAAACGGGCCATTTAGATGCAATGAGAAAACACATTCTGTTCCTGCAGTTCTCCTGGTTTGGGGTCAGGGGCTTTCTTGGTTGGGGGGAGGGCAGAAAGCGCATCAGGCCGGCTGTTCCTTCTGTATTATTAAACAATTAGAAGATAATTATGTTTAGCAGTTTTCAGTTGCTTCTTCTCAAAGCAGTAAAGGGATTTTCTAAGAATTCAGGTAAGTGTCTTGGGAAAGCTATTTGAAACAATTAGCAGATGTGCTTCTCATCTTTGATTCTGAAATACCTTTCCCTCCAGTCTCTGCTTGGGAATTGAGGGTTTTGCAGGTTCTCTTTTTTTCTTTTTAGTAAAGGTAGAAACTTGTTTTCATGAAGCACATTGTGAAATGTTTGCCAATTCCTAGAGCTCGGTGAGTTTTGGAAAGGGTGGTAGTCCAACCTTCCTTTTGTAACCTATGGATTTAGCGTTTCTTTGTGTTCTGCCCCAGAAGGACCACATAAACCTTCAGTCTGTGATCCCAGGAGGTGCTTGAGTGGGACGCAGCCCATGGGTGTTGAGCTCCAAGACTTTGACTTTTATCTGGGACCTGCTCTTATGTTCATGCATTATATTTCCCATCAAAATCTGTAAGTAGGTAGCTCATTGCCGTTCTAACCCCAAAATAGCACAAAAGTACATATTGGGTGTGCTGCAGGGGGTGGGACCATTTTTTGGTGAATGCTACTATTGAAACATTATGATAAAATGCTTTTTGTTCAGGAGGCAGCAACTCTTCTGCTGTATCGGAACCCTTGTACGGCGGGAGGAGCTCAGAGCGGTGCAGCGGGGGCCCCGGGGTCAGTGTGTGCTGGGCCTTGGCAGATTGCATCTGTACTGAGTCCTAGGACTCCACTGGCCGTTCTAAACTAGCTGGAGAAGTCCCACCGAGCGAACATCCAGCAGGTTCCTGTGGGCCTGTGCCCAGATGTGGAGGTTGATTCCCTCGCGACTTTTTCCCGCATCTCCTCACTGTTAGCTTGCCACACCTGCTGCGGGTGCCCGATAAGATTTCAAAAGAGAACTTTACTTTTCCCCATTTCCCTCTTTCTGCTCTCCAAACCCAAGACATATTACAATTTGAGCAAATCTAAGAAGCCAGTACTTAAAATTGCTGGTATTTTTATAACATACTTCTAAAGGATATACCACATGTATTATTTAACTGTTTACACACTTTTTTTTGTTTTTTTACTCTATATATTTACTATTCAAAAGTGTGTACTGGAAAAAAATCTGGTTTGATTCCCGAGGACAGTTCTGAGAGGTGACGCGCTTGTGTCATTAGCCATATTTTACAGATAATATGACTTACGTTCATGTTCATAGTAGTCGGGTGGCTTATCCAGGCACATGCACTCAGTGGAGACAGAGGCAGGTTTGGACACTTCAGTCTTTGTAGACCTCAGGCTCTTTCTATTCAACTTCCACACATGCCAGCTGTCGTTTAGTATGTCTGTGTGTACCCATACACGTGTAGGACTGTGCACCCCCACACCTACAGACACACCACACACACGTCCTGCTCACCCACGTCTCGGGGCAGGGCAGCGTGAAGACAGAGCAGCCGTGTGCGTGCTGTTAAGGTGCGCGTGGGCCCACCTCCGGGCGGTCTGCGCCCCCCAGTCTGCACTCGCAGAAGCCAGGACCGTGGGGGTCTGGGAATCGCCTTGTGTGGTCCAGGCTGACTGCGCTTCATCCTTGGGCTTTCCGAGTCACTGCTGGGTTTATCGAGCACCACTGCTGTGCTCACTGTGGCTTGTCTTGGCCTTGCAGGCAGGACAGCAGCACTTTGGAACCTCAGGGTCACATCTTTATGGAATAGGTGCTGGGGACAAGGGCCCTTGAGAGTGGGGACTGAACTTCACCCACCAGGGGATACATTGTGGCCAAATCCTTATTCCCACTGACTATCTGAGGCAAGGCAGCTTGGGCTGTTTGTGTGGGTTTCATGGCAACGGCACCCCACTCCAATACTCTTGCCTGGAAAATCCCATGGACGGAGGAGCCTGGTGGGCTGCAGTCCATGGGTCACTAAGAGTCGGACACGACTGCGCGACTTCTCTTTCACTTTTCACTTTCATGCATTGGAGAAGGAAATGGCAACCCACTCCAGTGTTCTTGCCTGGGGGATCCCAGGGACAGGGAGCCTGGTGGGCTGCCGTCTATGGGGTCGCTCAGAGTCGGACACGACTGAAGTGACTTAGCAGCAGCAGCAGCATCACTGTCTTTCAGGAACTCTCCAGGGTGGGCACGTTGCTGTAGGGATGCAGTCCTCATGTCTGAGGAGCAGAAAGGAAGCATGTAGATGCCCAGACGGCATGAGGCCATCTCAGGCCCCTCGCTCCCTGTCACACCTTGTCCCCTAGCACAGAGCACAGCAGAACCAGCAGACGCAGAGTGAGTGAACCAGCGAGTGAGCAAGTGAAAGGAAGGTTACCCAGTGGGTCAGGTGCAGTACAAGGTTCGAGGGACCATGCGGCAGATGTACCTGAGGGACAGGAAGTGAAGGGGAAGCACAGGCCACAGAGGCTTGGCCCGGTCACCTTCCCACACCATTGACTCCCCCTGACCACAGGCTACTGTGTTCAGGGTCAGGGGGGGATGTGTTCCTGTGGCTCAGTATTGCCGTGTGTCAGAAACTGTCCTCCTCATAAGGGTCCCTTGGCCATGAGGGCATCAGGTGGGAGCTGACTTCCGGGCACATCCCACTGAATAGTGGCCACACCCTCCTCACATTTAAAGTGAAGTCGCTTAGTCGTGTCCAACTCTTTGCGACCCCATGGACTGTAGCCTACTAGGATCCTCTGTCCATGGGATTCTCCAGGCAAGAGTACTGGAGTGGGTTGCCATTTCCTTCTCCAAGGGATCTTACCAACCCAGGGATGGAACCCAGGTCTCCCACTTTACCATCCGAGCCACCGGGGAAGTCCCATCACATATAAAATGCACTTTTACCTGACGCCTGTTTGTGACTTGTTTCAGGCAGCATAAAGCATTTGCTTTAGGACCTAAACACATCCAGTTTCTAATCCACAGGACCTGTGGGATTTTCATGGCACAGCACAGTTAAGGTGGCTCATCAGATGACCTGCAGATAAGGAGATTATCTTGGCCTTTCTGGGTGGACCCATTATAATCCCAGGGATCCTAAGGTGGAAGAAAAAGTCAGGAGAGAGCCAGAGAGATGGAACTCAGTGATTCCCCTTGGCCTTGAAGGTGGAGGAGAGGTCACAGGCCAAGGAGGGAGTGGCCCTGGAGACTTGAAAAGGCAGGGAGACGGGTTCACCCCAGGAGCCTCCAGAACGGGAGGCGGCCCTGCTAATGACTTGGCTCTAGCTCAGTGAGCCCAGTGCTGGGATTCTGACCTCCAGGTGACAAATTTGTGAGGCTTTAAGCCACTTTGTTTGTGTTAATACGTTACTGCTGCCAGAAGAAACTAGTTCTTGCTCCCAGGCTGTGACTCAGGGCGTCCACACGGCCCCGGCTGCAGTGAGAGAGGCCTGAGAGAGGCGGCCTCCCTGTTCCCAGCCTGGTGGTCAAGGAGCAGAGCCCAGCTCTGTGTTGCAATGTTAAACCAGCGTGGCCTGAGCTGCAGAGATGGGCATATGTGATGTCTGTGTGGTGCACTTTGCCCGATTTCTGTTCCGTTCTCAGAGGACAAGCATCCAGATGGAGAGTTCCCAAATAACTTTTGGCCCAAAAGCAACATCTTAGTGACTTGAAACAGGAAAATAACTTTGAAAGTCTCCCTGATGAACAAAGACGCCGTTGTGTGTGGTACTAGCCAGAGTCAGCCACGCGCCCCGGTCATGTGGCGCACGTGTTCCCGGTGCTGGTATAAGAGTGTGCCTGAGATCCCTCCCTTTGGAACACAGGGAGGGTCTCAGCCTTTGGCCCAGGCAAGTGGTGCTGCTCGCCAGGAATGGAGGTGCGCTGCCGCGTGGCCTCTGTATCCAACATGTGGGGTTCAGAGGTCAGTAAGGGGGTGTTCCCCATGACTGTTGGAGGTGCCTCTTCCACCTGGTGGTGCAAAAGGACCGCAGCTGGGTTTGCCATAGGTGCAGCAGTGGCAGGGTTCTTTATAGAGCAGAACGGTGTGATTTCCTTAGAAGCAAGCTGTTCCTTTTAAAATGAGCACATTGAGGCCTGATGAATGGGGAACTAAGGGTGAGAGGCGTTGGCTGCCTGGGAGGTGAGTCTGAGCCAGCATTCCGAGGCTCCTCTGGAGACTTGCACCCCGCGGAGCTGAGCTCAGTTCTGCACCCACTCTCCAGCCCCACGGTGCAAGCGTGGCCACTGTTGTCCCTCCTCTGCAGATGAGGACCCAGGCTCAGACACGCACCTGGTGGTACAACGCGAGAAGCTGACCCTGGGCTCCAGAAGTTGCGGGCTGAGTGGCCTAAGATCCCGGTGTGCACAGGATGGTACATGTGGCCAGATGCCCCCAGAGCACCTCTGTGCCCCTGGGGTCGCGGCACTCACCGGACTGCCCTCCCTGGCTGAGGGGAGGCCGTCACCCCAAAGAGTTTTCGTTTGTTAAAATAAGTTCCCTAAGAGGGGACAGCTTTTCCCATCACCCAGAGTGACGACTACACCCTCCTGTGTGTGGCCGAAGCTCTAAGGGGGCAGGGTGAGGATGGTGTGTCACCAAGTTACTCAGATACTCAGATCACAAGTGCGGACTCTACTTCTGTAAAAGTGCGTAGGCTCTGCTGCTGTTGAGATGCTAGGAATAAAATAAAACTGAAAAGTAAAGAGTTCAGTAAGGTGAGAAATAGTTAAAATAGACATGTAGTGGTGTTTGAAATAAAATGAATTGTATTCGGACACGTAGGAAGTCTCCCCAGCATCGCAGAGGGGCTGCCTGACAGGTTCCCTGCACGCTGACAGGGTCTGGGGAGGCCCTCGGGGGTGCCTGGTGTGGGTGCCAGCCAGTGTCAGGACACACCCACTGAGCGGGGTTTTGTCCCCGTCATCTGGAGACTGTTCTCTTGGTGGGTGTTGGTCATCAGTCCCCTGTGACCCAGGAGACCTGGAAGCCGTCCTCCCAGACAGGAATTGCATTCTGTGGGAAGGAGAAAAGCCTTTCTCCTCCTGCCGATGGGAATCTGCTGTGTCCTGAGCTGCCCCCTCTGTGCCCGGCGCCTGCTGAGGGATGTCCGCAGACGGGGGCGGCGGGTCGGCCCCTCTCCTGACAGTGACCTGCTCAGAGGTGTGCCTGGGCCTGGGGGTGCCTGTCCTAGCTTTCCTGGCAGCTGCTTGTGCCGGCGAGAAGCCTAATTCACAGGTGTGTGCCCTGTGAATTTTTTCCTGAAAAATGACATTTCCAAGTTACTGAAGTTTCAAGAGCCACTGAAGGAGTTAGGCACCTGTCCAAGGTGAGTTTGAGTGAGTGCTGCTGCCCTTTCCACCCAGGAGGGCATTGTCCTGGGGCCCAGTTGGCACATCCCAGGGGCAGCAGGTGGGTTCCCGGCAGAGGACGCCTGTGCAGGGCACGTGTAGCTACAGCCACACCCAGGATGCCTGCCAGGCCGGGGGGGCACATGCCCCCTGGAGAGAACCAGGGTGGTCTGCAGAAGGGTGAGTGCAGACCCTCTCTGAGGTGAGCCAGCCCCACATGTGCAGGGTCGGAGGCCCTACCCTGCCTTGGGAGCCCTGCGAGCCGGGTGTGGCCGTATGCATGTGTGGGATCTGACGGCCGTGGCTGTGGCCGTGTGCATGAAGGAGCCTGTGACACTGTTCTTTGGGCCTGTTCTTTGGCTCCAACACAAACCCTTTCCACAGGTCAAATTTTTCCCAGCGGATTTCATGACACGTGACTTCAGTTAAGGAATAACATGGCTAAAGAAACATTTCCGGTAATATTGGGCAGTAATATTAGTGCTGGTACTTATCTGGCAATCTTTGGGAAAATAAGTATTACTATCAATAGCAGTAAAAATAATGACGTATTACTAAAGCCAAAATCAGAAATCGAATTCAATGGTATTTAGACTGTTAGAGGGATAAGCAAAAATCCAAAAACATTAACATGATTTCTTTTCCTATTTACAAGCCCTTTCAACCCCAAATCGCTGAGGTAGGTTGAGGGAAGACCCGTCTGTCCCTCATCTCAGGAAGCTCCGGTGGGAGCACAAATTTGCCCCGGTTGCGTGTTCAGGACTGAACCAGCCGGTGGTCCTTCTGCTGCATGGCCTGTGGGGGTCACCCTGAGGTGCTCGGCCTCGTGGGGTGAGCTCAGCCGTGTGACGCTGAGGCACTGCTGAGGTGGGGGGACCCCCGGCTGGTTCAGCTCCTTGGAGGGGGTGTGCTTCTCAACTTTGCCCGTTTGTGTAGCATCAAAAGATATTCTGAATGTAACACGTAACCTATTCAATTTCCCGAAAAAGAAAAAAAAAATTTTTTTAAATAAAGATAGATGAGATGTGTGTGTGTTTGTGTATGTGTGTGTGTGTCTGGCTGTTTGCAACCCCTTGGACTGTAGCCCGCCAGGCTCCTCTGGGCAAGAATACTGGAGTGGGTTGTCATGCCCTTCAGAGGATCTTCCTGACCCAGGGGTCGAACCTTCATCTCCTGCGTCTCCTACAATGGCAGATGGATTCTTTATCATTTGTGCCACTTAATTTAGTAATTCCCATTTCTGAGCATTTTTGCCCCTAGTAACCTTAAACTGGAAAGCACAGGTTACTTTAGCTTCAAGCCTCCTTTCTCTGTGTGGTTTCGGAGCAGCTCTTCCCTCTTCCAGCCATGAATCTCGGGGTGTTGGCTTCACCCCTTTTGACTCTCAGCATCTTTGTTCTTAAAGTGGGAGCAGCCTGCCTCCTCAGGGCTCTGCAAGCACATCTGGTGACAGGGACTCTGCACCTGTGGCACAAGGAGAAGGGCACTGACGGCATTGCTGAGCTCACTATGTGTTGCCCAAGGAGGGGTTAAGTCTGTTCTGAGTTCCAGCACTGTTGATCATTTTCAGAAAACTATTGGGTGAAGTCAGTTTCCTGAGGTTACTGCCACCATTATTGCGCCGTTCCTGGAGGCAATTGGGATTGGACTCCCAACCTGTGAGTTCTAGAGGTGTCTTCCATCACACAAACTTCATCAGAAGAAATGTCACTGGAGCGTAGTCCATATTTTAACACCCCTTCTGTTCCGGGGCTGAATCTTCTGAAGGACAGAGCTTGTTTGAGGTCATTCACTGTGCTTGCCATGACTGAGGGACATCTGCAATAAACAAATTGTGGAGAAATGTTACTGTGATGCCTTTTAGGAGAACTTTATATGGAGAAGAGGTTGCTTGTGTGATTCCTCATTCTCCTTGGCGGGAGAACTAGCCTTGGTGTTGGTCAGGGAATGACCCGAAGGTCCGTGCTTCTCCGTAAGCCCTGGGAGGACTCCCAGCAATACAGCGGGAGCAGACACCCCCGACACCATACCCCAGCAGGTGGGAAAACTTCTCTAGCCTCTAGTCCCTTCAGAATGTTAAACGAGGGGACTTGTCGTGAGTAAACTCTTCTCATATTCAAAATTCAGATTCAGAGGGGCGGGGGCTCTGGCGAATCGGGGACCTGAAGTCAGACGCATCTCCCATCCAGCCTGCGTGCTGGCTGGGTGGCCACGGGCCTCTGTGCACCTGGACCGGCCTGGGTCCATCCGGGTCCACGGAGAGCAGCCCAGGCTCTGCCGTAGGCACTTGGAGAAGAGCAACCACGAGCCCTGAGTGGATCCCACAGGGCTGAGCATCTCGGAGAAAGCCTGAGCCTGCGGAGCTGCGGGCCCTCAGCGGGGATGGTGGCGTTGGTGTGTGCAGGGGGAGAGCTGACACTGGCCTCGGGCTGGTTCTCACTCACCCTGAGCCTGCGGGGCTGTGGGCCCTCAGCGGGACGGTGGCAGTGGTGTGTGCAAGAGGCAAAAAATCTACGTGGACAGACTTGGTCCATTCGGGCAGGTACGCTGACTCACCCAGTGCTCATTTCCCCATCCTCCATGTATAACTGGAATGCAGCGACTTAGGAAGTGGCAGAACCCACACACTATGGCTTGAACTGTATCCCCAGAACCTCCCATGTTGAAGTCCTAAGCCCGTTATCTCAGACTGTCCCCTGGCTAGAAAATGACAGTTGCAAATGTAATCAGTTCAGGTCATTAGGACAGGCTCTAATATAACATGATTGGTGTCCCAGTAAAAAAATATAAATTTAGACCCAGAGACACACAGGGGAGAACGTCTCAGGATGATGGAGGCAGAGACTGGAGTGATGTTTCTACAAGCCAAGAATCACCAAAGACTTCCAGAAAACCAGCAGAAGCTAAGGGATGGACAGTGGGCAGGCGACAGAGTCTCCCTCACAGCCTCGGATGGAGCCAACCAGGGAGAGCTGACACCGGCCCCAGGCTGGTTCTCACTCACCCTGAGGCTGGGAGGAGGCTGGAGGGAGCTTCGTGCCCCCTGCTCTCCTGGGGCCTGCCTCACTGTCAGCAATGAGGACCTGCCGTCATTTTAGCAAGTAGAGCAGAGCCCAAACACGCCAACCAAGAACAGTGACCGTTCCTTCGCAGGGGCCTAGCGACCAGGGAGAGGAAGGTGGTTTGAGCAGAGGGAACTCATACCCAGAGAAACAGCTGCTGAGGAAGGGACCACAAAGAATGACTCACAGGAGCTCAGGGAGCAGTGAACCTTCAGAGGGGAACTGGGGAGGACAGAGCTGAAAATAGGGACAAATCCTGTAAAAGTACCTAGGAGTGAACTGCACAAGAAGGCTCAAAACCTGCATGAAGACAACGGCAATATCTCTTTGAAGGATGTATTCAGTAAGCCTGCAGGAGGCTTCCCGTCACCGTGGGTGGGAGAGTGAGTTCTCCAAGAAGAGGGTGCGTGCGCGTGTGTGTGTGTGTGTGTGTGAGGGAGTCTGCCTGCAAGGTTCTCTTGGAATTGAATAAAATGGCTTTAGAGTTTATAATGCCCCGATATAGCCAAGGCTTTATTTATTCATTTGCCGCCTGGCATGTGGGATCCTAGTCCCTGACCAGGGAATGAACCGGCGTTCCTTGCATCAGGAGCGCAGAGTCCTGACCCCTGGACGACCAGGGAAGTTCCAAGATATTTTTAGAAAGATGAAGCAGGAGGGACTTTTCCCATGGTTGGTGGAACCAGCGCTGCAGCATGAAGCTCTCTGCAACCTGCAGGGGATGGCACAGGCAAGGCAGGAAGCACGCGGCCTCACCAGCATGCCAGCCAGGGCCTGCCAGAGGGCTGCTTCCATGCAGGCGAGGGGGGCTCTCAGGGGGGTGCTGACCCCACACACTGTGCAGTGGATCCCAGTGTCAGAGTGTGGACAGGAGAGAGATAGGATGAACCCCTGATATATGGCATTACATGTGAGGATTGTAGAGTGGGCATTGAAGTTCAGTGGGAAAGGATTGTTTAGTAAATAGTGTTTATCAGGTTGTCTGACTGGAGGAAACAGCCTTGAGACCCTCAGATTGTACTATATGAAAATAAAGATCAGTTTGTTTGAACACTTGGATATTAAAAAAGAAAAGAACACTGCATTCACTCACTAAAACTGAAGAAGTAATATGTCCAGTGTAGGAGCATGGGGGACTTTCTCAACGGGCCTAGAAAACTCACACATTTAACTATATAAAAATTAAAACTTATATGACAAAATATACACAAGCAAACATTTTTAAAAAGTTGTTAGAGAAAATTGTTTTCTAGGTAAAAGAAAAAGGGTTAATGGTTTTAATATAAAAGCTCTCACAAATTAAGTTGTCAAGAATAGAATACAATAGGAAAAACAGCTGGAAAATAGGCAGTTAATCGCCAGAAGAGCAGGTTATGGGAGGCAGGCGGGAGCTATAAAAAGGTAATGTGTCCTGTCTGCCTATTAGACTGGCAAGGAGGCTGCAAAGGAAGAGAACGTAGCAGCTACTCTTTGCAGAAATGAGGGAGCGCGTACTTTTGGCTACCAGTGGGGAAATATGGATTGTTTCAGCCTCTTATGAAAATTGTTAAAAAACACCAAATCTCTCCCAGCTTTAAGGCATCAGCTGAAAGAATGTGGACAGTTTGCCCATTTTGTGAGAATGTCATACCAACCAGTGAATTAATGTAGAAGAAATGACCTTGGAAACTCTACAGGTTCCCCCAAAGTATTTTACATGCTTTACAAATGGGCAGTATTATTATTGAGATGAAGAGTCTTGCTCCCCACGGTCCTGATGTCTCCTGAGCTATTCTGAGACTGTCTCATGAAACTCAGAAAAGATTGCAATAGAAATGATTTGTCCAAAAAAAGTTTTGTAACTCAAGAGGTTGAGTTAAGAGGTTCCTAAGTGGTCTTGTTTTTTTAGGCATCATTTTGCTGTCACAAGCTGGCACATCCCCTGGGAAAATTCCTTCCTTCTGGGTATGCTGTGTGACATTGCAGTGAATGATCGCATGGTCCCAGCATAGTCCAGTGTGGACTGGGAAAGTCAGCAATCTTCATTCTAAAGAAGCCAGAGGCCCTGTAATCCAGGGCAAGAACAGCCAGCATCCTCTGACGTTTAGTACGAAATTCTAAATCCATTAGCATGTCTCACCGAAGGAGCAGCTGTTTCGGTTTAGGGTGGAAAGGACACATTCTGGACGTTACGCAACAGATTTGGGTCGAGTTCCTGCTGCAGAGTTTGCCACTTTTGCTTCAGTGCGGAGTCCTCACCCATATGGTTTTCAAAATATGTTGGTTCTGTAAGGGTTTACTTAATAACCCACTTTCCTGCATGCCCATCCGGGTGCCCAAAAGCAGTGGTCCTCCACCTGGGTGGTGTCCTCCTGGAAGAGCTAGGCTGATGGGATCTGTGGTGAGAGCCTCCGTGCAGATGGCCCTCTGTGGAAGGAACAGTCTGGCCCCAGACGCCAGGGGAACTGAAGCTTTGAAGCCATTGTCTCTCTCATTCTGGGCTCTTCCCTTCTCTGCCTGTTGTGTAATTGTTACGCACCAGGGTTCTTGGCCTCCTTGATCAATAGAAATTGATCCGAGGCCAGACAGGAAATTCAGCAAAGACTTTATTGGGCCCCACTAGGGGAACGGCAAGCTGGCTCTTTATGTGGTGTGTTCAGGGGTATGGCTAAAGGGGTGGCTTAGGTGGTTTGCCCACCTTTGCTCCCACCCCCTGCTTTTGCTCCTGGCTCTTTGAAAGTGGCAGTTGTGAGTTTGTTTGTTTTTTTTTGTCTTTTTATATCTTGTCCATAATTTGCCCCAACTGCATGTATGTGGTTATTTTTAGTCCCTTATAGTTTCTTTTATTTTGTAGCTCAAGGAGACATTTGTCCAGGTTCAGGTACTGCAGCAGAGGGTCCCAGGCTCCAGGCCTGTCTCATAAAGAGTCTATAATAAATTTGGGGTAATTTCAGAATATTGAGGGGTCTTTTTAAAGTGCTGTGAAGATTGTCTCTGTCTCTCTTTCTCCACGCCCCAGTGCCCACTCTCCCACACCGCCTTATTTGTCCACAATCTGAATAATGAATCCAGGGAAGGTTTTCTTATCCTCAAGGCACCAGGCCTTGGCACAATTATTCCATGAGATTCTTGGATCTCTTGCTGTGAACCTCCCATTGAGGGCCTGCTTCATGCTGTTTTCTCATTCATTCTGTTGCTTAAAAAAGCGTTAAAAAGTGTTGAGTAGCTCTCTCCTTTGAGAGCCAAAGTAGTTCTTTCCGAGGGCCATGGTTGGGAGACGTCGGCCTAGTTGGATTGAGTGTTTGGTTAGTTCTCTGGTTTTCTCTTTTTCTTGAAAATGTGTTCTGTGGAACTTTCTAGATACTTTACATTTGATTCTACCTCTACCTTGAACCATTTGGAGGAAAAGAACATGCATTCAACTGCATGCATGCATGATGACATTTCTGGCCAACTCTATTTCTGTTGGCTTAATCAATAAAGCACAACCTTAATTGGAACTTGCCTTTCTCACACAGGGGATGTTTCAGCAGTAGGAGATGTGGTCAGTTGAGAGACCTGAGGCACTCTGACGTTTGGAAAAAGCGTTCTCTTTACAAAGGCTGTTCCGTGTCAGTGCCTCATTCAGGATGCTGCGAGCCACCCGCCGTACTTTCTCTTGACTCTGCAGTGAGCACTGCCCATACGGCGCCCCATGCGCCATTCCTTAACTGGTCTGAGAAGTTGCATCTTTCTAAGTTAAGAAACAAAATCCAAGCTCTTGCTTTAGTTACAAACAACAAATTAAATGTTAAATGTAACTTTTCTGTTCATTTGTAGTGTATCTGATTTTATTAGTTAAAAAAAAAAATCCCTTCAAAAGTAACAATAGGGAGAAAATCACACCAAAATCACACAAAACTCCAGCCGTGGGCCTGACCCGAGGCCTGAGGCTGGCCTTGCTTTCTGCTGTGCTTCTTACTGGGTGGGGGGGTGCTTTCTTCCGTGACGAAGGACGTGTGCCTGGGCACCCTCTATGGAGACCCTGGCCCAGTGCCAGGTGTCACAATTAGCTAGATCCTTCCAGAACCAGCTGCTGAGTACCATGTGCGAGTATTTTTGAGGGAGGGATTTTGCAAAAAAAAGGGTGGGCGCCTTTGTGCAGAAGAGACGCACACTGGGGAGCTGCTCTATTTGAAAGAGGTCTGTTGGTCCACAGCCCATAGCCTCGCTGCCAGCAGTGTGAAAGTGTGCCCTGCCCAGGGCAGGAGTGCCTGTCAGAGCCGCCACATCATCTGGAGCCGTGAGAGTGACTCTCTACCCAGCTCTGCTCACAGCCTGCCCACCGCCCTCAGCCCCAGGGGGAGGCACAGGGGGTCCTGCCCACCAGCTGCGTTGAGCACCGAGCCATCCCTCTGTTTGCCCAGGCTCACTGAGGCACACTGCCCAGTTTTAGCCAAGACGACAACATTGTGACTTTTGACTTTGGACACGGCCCCGCTGGTTGTTTGCAAATAGGCAGGTGCTTTGGCAGATAGACTGAAATGTTACTGGGTGGGGTGGTCAGACACCACATGCATCTGAAACCGTCTGCCTGTCCACCCCCTTTCAAGCATAACAATATTTTATTGTGTTGGCCAAAAAGTTCCTTTGATATTTCAACTACAAATAAAAGACACATTTTTCATTTTCAGCAAGACCTTTATTGAAAGTCTTCACCATTTTGCTCCACTACTTTTTCTGCTGTTTTTCAGACAACATCATAATTCCATCTTCCCAAAACTTTTTATCTTTCTAAGCAAAGAACTGTTCCAAGTGCCTTTTACAGTCTTCCAGGGAATTGAAATTGTTTCCATTAAAGAGAATTTTATAAAGACCAAAATAAATGAACATCAGAAAGTGCAACGTCTGGTGAATACTGCAGATGAATCAGAACTTCCCAGCCAAGCTGTAATAATTTTTGCCTGGTCATCAGAGAAACATGCAGTCTTGTGTTATCCTGATGGAAGATTATGTGTTTTCTGTTAACTGTTTCTGGACACTTTTATTTGAGTGCTGCCTTCAGTTGGTCTGATTGGGAACAGTATTTCTTGGGATTAATCATTTGGTTTTCCGGAAGGAGTTTGTAATAGAGGACTTGCCTTCTAATCCCTCCATATGCACAACATCACTTTCTTTGGATGAAAATCGGCTTTCGATGTGGTTGGTGGTGGTTCATTTCGCTAGCCCCATGGTCTCTTCCATTTCACATTACTGTGAAGTATCCAGTTTGCATTGCCTGTCATAATTTGTTTTAAAAACGAACATTTTGGGACCATTAAATGGAGAATCGCATGCGGAAATATGGTCAAGATTTTTTTGATTAACTTGTGCGGAACTCAGACATCAAAGAGATGAACATAACCATGCTGTTGTAAATGATTTTCAACACTTGATTTGGATATTTTGAGTATGTCAGCTTCTCTCACACATGGTATAACATTTATTG
Organism: Budorcas taxicolor; assembly: GCF_023091745.1. Taxonomy (NCBI): domain Eukaryota; kingdom Metazoa; phylum Chordata; class Mammalia; order Artiodactyla; family Bovidae; genus Budorcas; species Budorcas taxicolor. The sequence continues at coordinate 5,239,564 of NC_068930.1, read as the reverse complement.
TTCTCAGGGTTCTCATTGATTTGACCTCTTGTCAGCTTCAACTGGTCTACCTGACCGTGGAGCATCATCCAGCGAGAAAGCTCCAGCACAAAACTTCACCAGCCACTTCTGACGTGTTCGATCAGTCACAGCACCTTCTCCATACACTGCACGAATCTTTCTTCTTTTAGCATTTCAGTTGCGTTTCTACCTTTCTTGAAATAATAGGCGTAATATGCCAGAAAAGTTGCTTTGTTCTTCCATCTTCATTATTAAAATGGCTACATGAAAAATCAGTTTTGATAAGTTTTTTTTAATTGCATGCTAATATGACAGCTGTCATAATTCAATCTTAACCTTTTGGACAACCCAGTATTTTCAGATCATATTGGTTTCTGTGCTGTATAATTTAAAAGAGAAGAAAAAAATGAGCTTTTGGCATAGAATTTGGCCAAATTGTCTTCCTTAAGCCACCCTATTGGGCTTCTCAGGTGGCTCAGTGGGTAAAGAATCCATCTGCAATGCAGGAGATGCAGAAGACACGGGTTTGATCCCAGGATTGGGAAGATTGCCTCTAAGAGGGCATGGCAACCCACTCCAGTATTCTTGCCTGGAAAATCCCTAGTGGGCTGTGGTTCATAGGGTCTCAAAAAGTTGGATACGACTTAAGCAACTTAGCACACACGCAAGCAGGCCACACAATTGGGTGTATTTTCAAAAGGCCTCTGGGGCCCTGGAGTTGGGCAGATGTGGTCCTCACTGTGCCTCTTTCTGGGTGTGACTTTAGACAGACCGGTCTCTCCATCCATGAGTGAATATTAGGGCTCACTACCTTCTGAATGAGGACTGTGTGTGTTAATAAGTGCCCTGCACGCTGCTTGCTCCTGGTGGGGCTGCACTTGGTGGGGGCTCCCCTCCCCTCCCACTGTTCTATTGTTAACATGATGTTAACATCATATGTTGGTGCTGACGGAAACCTGGTCTTGGCCTCTAGCTGGCGTTGGCTGAAAGTCTTGTCCCAAGCCATTAAGCATTTGTGAACCTTGTAGAGGTGGCCCACTTCTGGAAAACATTTCCCCATCTTGCAAGAGACTGAACTTTCACGTAGCCAGGCAGGAAACATGCTTGAGTGGTAAACAGGTTTGGACAGGGAACAAGAAGGACCAGGGGTTTTTGGAACGGTGGCCTTTGATCTTAGGGGCTATGCCATACTCAAGTGTGTGCCACTGGAGGTTGAGGCACGAGAAAGGGAAGAAAAATACAGTGACCATGAGCACACATTTGGTGACTGTTTGTCCAGGTACGATCACAGCCTCAGAACCCCTGCCTGTGGCAGTGGGTGGGCTCCGGGGTCTTGGGTGCGTGTTCATCCCTGGGCTTCCAGCCCCCTCCCTCTGCCCACCCTGCCTGCCTGCCCAGCCCCCCGCTGGCTTCCCCTGATGGACAGTCCCTCCCTCCTCACTCCTGTCTGAGCTGATACTTACAACTGTTCTTTCTAGCCAGCTCTCTCCTCTGTAAACACCCTCACGGCGCCCATGGGTGGGGGTCCTGTCACCTTCATGCGAGAACCCCGAGGGCCTGTCTCTATCTCCCTTGGTCTTCAGAGCATCTCCCACCAGCACACCGCCACACCCGCCAGCACTTAGACTCAGAATTGCTCCCAGCTGCACTGTGTTCCATCCCGTAGCACGCCCATGCCAAGGTGAGGTCACTGGTCACACCAAGGCTGGAGACCTGGACACCCCGTGACTGACTCCTCTAATCATCTGTGGTGTCCAGTCATTGCTTGTATAGTCAGACTCCCTCGCCAGATCTCTCTTTCCTGTTTCTGTGTCCCATGTCTCGTGATCTCTTTTGCTATCCCTTGCCTTAGCTTTGGTTTGGTCACTGCCCTTCTAGCCTCTCCCTAAATTCCACTCTTTAGTATAAGTAGTCCTCTTGGGGTGGGGTATGGGTTACCCTAAGATTTTTTTCATCCTTCAGGAGATAAATTCAGATTTTCCCTCTTCCAGTAGGCGCTCCCAGATTGCCTAATCAAAACAAGTGTTCTTCCTCTCAGCCTTGAATTGTACTTAAAAATACAAGAATTGTACTTTCCTCTTTAATCCCTTGTTTTCAAGAGGATCTGCTCAAATCTTAAAAACCCTCCCATCTCTTCTTTTTCTTCCTCATTCTTTCCTGCCCATCCAAACCCAAGACACACTTCTTCACTGGTTGGTCTTGTTCAGGGAGAGACAAGTTTAGGGGAGGGAGACATCAAGGGAGGTGAGTGAGATGTGCTTTACTACCCCTGTACCCCCATCGCCAGCCCCTGAGCAGCATGTGGGCATGGTGAGGTGGAAAGGAGGTGGGGAGTTCCCATGTGTGGTTGTGAAAAGTATATGCAATTGAATTAAAGCCAGTATTTCTTGAAAATGAGAAAGGCTATGGCCACATAAAGTCTGACAGTGTGTCAGAAAGTCAAATACGTATCCAAGTTATAAGCATTACAGACTTCTCATTCATTTCCTAAATTACTGAGAAGTGGAAGAAGCAGGCATCTCCAACAGTAAGATGTCCTGGGAAGTGGGCTCCATGTATGCGGCATGGGTATTTCATGGAGACGTTTAGAACAGTGGGCAGCCTGCCTCCTGGCTCCAACTGGAATGGTCATGTCATGTTACAAGGGAGGAGTCACCTGCTATGGGCAGAATCAGAAATCATCTTCCCTCGCTCCTCCTTCCAGCCAGGAGGATGCGTATGTTCATAATCCATAGGCTGGGTTGGAGAGCAGGACAATGGCAGCCCAGTTATTGTCAGGACTGTCCTTGTAGCGGAGGGGCAGTGGGTCACCAGGGATGTTAACTGGTTTCTCAAATTTGGAATCTATTGTCACCTTAAAAAAAAAACAAAAGATATTCTTTTGCTGTTAGGGAAAACAGTACTCTAATAACCTAAATGCAAATTCATTTGAAAACAACACAGTAAAGATCAAAGTAAAGTTCCCTCAATTCCTACAAGTGGCTTTAAAAAAAACTTTATCAGTTTGGTTTTATTCCTTCTCTACATTGTTACCAAGTCCAAGCTCATACTGCTTGCCACGGGCCGGGCCATCAAACTGAGGAATGAATTGCTGTTGCTTGCAAAGCAGGCAGACCAAGGAGGTGGCAGACTCCTGCTCCAAAGAACCATTCTGCCTGAGTTAGATTTGAGGCTTCTTTCATACTACACAAGGAAGTAAAGTCAAACATTTCCTGGTCCTGGTCAACCTCTCGAGGGGAGGTGTTTGTTTCTTTCTCCCTGTAGTCATTCACAGGTGGGCCTAGTCAGGAGCTAAACAAAGGTATTTTAGCTTAATGCTCACTATCTGGGAAGCAGGGTTTCCAGAGGTGGACCATTATCATTTAAGCTTACAGGCAACATCTGTTTAGTGGTTAACTTGAAGCAAAAGCAACAGAATACAAAAGTTAAAGCAACAGATCACTATGGAGTCAGATTTGTTTTGCACATTACAGTTGAAGAGATTTATAAATACACTGTTGAAAAACCTTAGCCATTGCAGAGACAGGACCACAACTGGAGAGGGGCCATGAGTGAGGCTGAACTGGTGGGAGTTTTGATACATTTCAAAGCATAAATTATTAACAGTAGGTTTCTGAGCAGGAGTCCTTGAATCCAACGAGCTACATGAAAGTAACAAAGCATCTTCAGGCAAAAACATGCTTTTCAACTGCTTAAAATAATTCCTGTAAATCCTGTAACTCAGTTATCTCCTCTTATTGGAATTATTTTCTTAGTAATCTTAAAAACACAACTAGTACAGATAAATAGATTATCAGCCTAAACAACAGATCAAAAAAGATGAAGTGAGCTTAGAATTTTGTTTACTGCTTGTCTTTAAATAAAATTTGTCACTAGTGACTTTAATATTTCCTTATTTCTTCACCCCTGCATTGTACTGTTTTGCACAAAAAAGGCTCAGATAAGAACTGCAAAGCTCAGCAGGACTGATAATAAACAGGGTTAACTGATTTTCCCAGAAGAGGAAAGCTAATCATAGAACAGATCTTGGAAATTATTTAACACTTCACTTTACAGCTGAGCAAACAAGAGGCCAAGAGGTGAGGGCTTTGGTGCAGAAAAACCAGCGGCAGTGTGTCCCTTGAAAAGACTCAGGCCCCGTTTCAGCTCGGTCCCCTCCCCCCACTCCCCACCCCATCTCAGAAGAATTACAGTTTCCCACCAGTGACCCTTAACTCTTGAACCCTTGGGGGCAGACCCCTCAGGACACCTGAGCAAGGCACTCAGCTGATCGGAAAGGCGGTTGTCATTCCTGTGGAGGGTCCCACTCTGTGTTTGATATGGGATGATGTGTACTACATGTTTTCAGGTTTCCTGTTTTGATGTGTTATGCATACCCTCTGTTGGGCTCCTTCCACTGTGGTTGGATTTTAAGCAGTCTTGCTCTGCATTATTTTCCTGTGAGATAGATAGTCTTTTTCTCAGTTGGGTGCCCCCTGGTATCTCCGTCTTTTTCTCAGGTATTCTGAAGCTGAGTGTGGTTTTCTGGTTGGCTGCACCCTGCAAGGACCGCACCTCCGGGCAGGGAGCCGTCTCTAGCTCCTGCCTCTGTGCAGAAGATGGGGATTGTCTGCATTAGCTTTCTTCTGCTGTGTGACGAGTTACTATAAACCCAGCAACTGGAGACAACTCCGCTGTGTGCTGTTAGAGTTTCCGGGAGCAGGATGCAGGCACGTGCTGGCCAGGTACTCTGCCCTGGGCCTGGCCCGGCTGCAGTCCAGGTGTTGGCCTGACACGTCTCGTCTGAGGCCTGGTCCTCTTCCAGGCTCACTAGATCCTTGGTGGAGTTTTGCTCAGGTGCTGGTAGGCCTGGCCCCTGCTCTTGCTGGCTGAACGCCAGCGCCCCCCTGGCTCTGGCCTCGTGGCCCCTCCGTTGCTTGCTGCAGTTTTGTGTCTGACTCGCCGTCTCTGCTTGAGGTCCAGGGTACAGGGGTCCTATTGTTCCGTCAGGCCCACTCGCTGGCCTCCCTGCTAATGAGCTCGTAGCCCACTGATGGGACACCTTCACTGCACGTGTAGGAGTGACTCCTGCTGCACCCCAGCTGACTCGGGGGGACCGGCAGGGCACGCCCACCAGGGCTGGGGGTCTGGGGGCCATCTCAGAATCCTGCCAGCCGATGAGGCAGCCCCTGCGCTCCGCGCAGGAGTATCACAGGGCATGCTGCACGGGGCCACTTGTGCAGTAAGGTGCTGTAAGCAGATGCATAGTGTCTAAACCTTGTGTCTCGGGTGGATGCCCTGGCCCCTGGCAGTGTGCAGGTGCCTGCCTGGTGGAGGTTAGAATTCAGGAGTCCGCAGGGCTCCCATGGGTGGTGTACCCGCCTGAGACTTTTCCTGTACAGAAGGGTGGTTGCGTGTCCTGTCCACCCGACAGCATCCACTGAGACCTGAGGAGACAGAGGCTGGTCCTAAAGCATTTGGCTGCTGCTTCCGGTGTCAGTGCTTTTAGGAGGCCATGTTGCTGTATCACTGGGGTTCGTTTCTGTCTTCCCTGCGGTGCTTCTGCTGTGCACAGGGGGCCTGTGGGGGCGGGGGCCTGTGCAGGAGGCTCCCGGGGCGACGCCCTGAGTCCCCTGGCCCCTGCTGCCCCCCTTCCTGCTCTCCCAGCTCAGGGCGCCCCTCCAGCAGGAGTCAGGGGATGGACGTTGTCAGGTGCTGGTCCGCTCACGCTACGGTGACAATGCACAGACGGGGTGGCTCACACACCAGTTTATTCTCGTCCCATCTGGAGCTGGGCATCCCAGATGAGGCGCTGACAGGACCTCTCCCTGGCTCGTCCACGGCGGCCTCTCTGTGTGCTCATGTCGTCCCCCGCACACGCATGCCTAGTGTCTCCCCCTCTTAGAAGTGCTCCGTTCATGTTGGACTGGGGCCCCGCCCTGTGACCTCATTTAGACTCAGTCACCTCTTTTAACGACCGTATGTCCAAATACAGTTGCTGGGGCTGCTTACATATAATATGTATGTTATATGTGTGGTATCTGTTATATATGTGTAGACATACACATGTAATATGTAACATAGTATATACGTTATACCGTGTACGTTACTATATGATGTGTATGGTATACCTATAATGGAAATGAGTAAGAGTGACATAGGCAGGGATGTTACCGGGTCAGCATGGGGTGCAGGCTTGGTGCTGGAGCTCCCACTGGAGCAGTCGGCGGGGTCGTGGGGCTTGCGTGAGGAGTCTTGGTCTGCCCAGGAGAACAGGCTCTGTGCCATATTCGGCCCCAGGTGCCTTCTGAGTCTGGGTTTCCCGGGTCCCTGTGAGCTGCAGGGCCTCTCTCCTTCAGGCCCAGAGCGGCCTGCTCCTGCTCACTTTGCTCTCGTGCCTGTAGGCGTGGGGGCCACTCCTGCCAGGACGGGCATTGAGGTCTCGACGTTGCTGTTTCCAGGACGGGGGTGGTGAGGGCTCCTCCAGACTCAGAGCCTCCACAGTAACTTTGAGAAGTTGCTGTTTTAAAGACTTGCTCTCCTGGAGTGGGAAAGCTAAAGTTCTAAGATTTCAAGGCAGATGGACAGTGACTTCGCGTTTGATGAGTTCTGTAAATGGAGCGTGGTGAAGATAAACTGAGCCGGACGGGCCCCCCTGCCCCCCGCCTCCCCTGGCCGCCCGTCCCCAGGACAGGGACCTGGTCTCCCGGCAGCTGCTGTCACTCTGGGCCGCCCAGCTTGCTTGGAGTGTACTGTTGCCTCAGGAACCGCACAGGGACGTAGTTTCTGGATACCTTCTCCAGGAAAGGACACAGGCCCTTCAGATGCCTCTGTGCCCTCTGTGGGAAACCGACAAAGGGTCCTGAGGTGGAAGGAAAACTAAGGAGCTAATGTTAGAATGTTTCTAATGGTAGAAAGTCAAAGTCTGACCTTCAGAAGAGAAAATAGGAACACAGATGATGTTTCATCTCTCGGTTCACTGGAAGGCGGTCAGACTGTGACAGCTAGCGAGCAGTGCCCTCGGGTGGGCTGGGGGACTGTCCAGCTGGGGGATGCTCATCTGAACAGTGTCCTGGCCTTGGAGGGGGTGCTGGGCCCAGAGCCCCATTGGGGGCTGCAGGCCACAACCCCCAGGGGGCGCTGTCTAGTGCTTTGGTCTTGCATTTGGCGTTTACTTTTTTTTTCAACAAAGTCATGTTTCCAAAAGTAAAAGCCATTAAGTAATAAACACGTACAAGAAATTACAAGAAATGAGTTTCATAAGTTGCAAAATAATATCTTACAATTTAGATAAGCTGGTCAAGTATTATTTGAATACACACCATGTTTGATAGGAGAAGGCAATGGCACCCCACTGCAGTACTCTTGCCTGGAAAATCCATGGACGGAGGAACCTGGTGGGCTGCCGTCTATGGGGTCACACAGAGTCGGACACGACTGAAGTGACTTAGCAGCAGCAGCAGCATGTTTGATAAAATTGTATTACATCTCTTCCTCTTTTAATATTTGAATGTACACCTTGCATTTAGTTCTGAGGACAAAGTTGTATCTAATTTGTCTTTGTTGGCTCTGTAGCAACCAAACTACTGTGCTCCTGAATTAGAGGAATGCAAGAAAACAGAGGCTTTACAATAGCTTCTTCAGTTTTCAGCACCTGGGGCAGCTGATGCTAGGAGCCCCTGGACATTTGCCATGGGTGCCCTCAGAATAAAATAGAAGTCTGACACTCAGGACTGGTCGCCAGAGCTCAGGAGTCGGGTGAGACCCAGACTCACTGCTGAATTGGTCTCTGGGAGCTCAGCTGAGGAAGGTCACTTTATGAGAGGGGCCAGTGAGAGGGTGAGTGTGCAAGTGGAATGTGTTTTAGGGCTCTTTATTTTCCTGACAATATAGCCCAGAGGATTTTTTGATGCAGTTTCCTCATGTAGAATGACATCTTGAGATAGAGTCTTGGTTCTCTGCTTTTTTATAAATGTGGACAAGACTGCCTCCAACGAACTCTGAAAATGTCCTTTGTAGGATTAATGAGCTCAATTTTCCAGAATAAAAAATCTAAGCAGAAATATACACATAATGTTTTTATCCTGCTATCTATTAACCATGGTAACTGACAGATGCTGAAAGCTGACTGTAGCGGCAGTGTTCTGAGTGATTATCCACTTCATCTTGAGTGACATGGGGAGGATCTGTTTGTGTGGGCTCCATCCTGCAGATGGTGCAGAGATTCTACTATCTGTCTCTATGACTTTGTCTTGTGCTGGGCCCTCATAAAAGTGAGATCGTGTAATAGTTGTCCTTTTGTGACTGACTTATTTCACTTGGCATAATGACCTCCGAGTTCATCCATTTTGTAATGAGTCAGAATTTCATTCTTTTTCATGGCTGAATAATATTCCACTATATTCCCTTGTGGCTCAGCTGGTAAGTCTGCCTGCAATGTGGGAGACCTGGGTTCAATCTCTGGGTTGGGAAGATTCCCGGAGAAGGAAAGGCTACTCACTCCAGTATTCTGGCCTGGAGAATTCCATGGGCTGTATAGTCTATGGGGTTACAAAGAGTCAGATAGGACTGAGTGACTTTCACTTCACTTCATGTGGGTTTATGACATTTTGGTCATCTCTTCATCTATTGTTGGGCATTTGGGTTGTTTCTACCTTTACGCTACAGGGAGTAATGCTGCTATGAACATGGGTAGGCAAATACCTATACAAGTCCCTGATTTAAGTTCTTTAGAGGTACATACCTAGGAGTGGAAATTTTAATCATTTAATTTTTTTAATTAAGTAATTAGTTTTGACCAGGTAATGGCAGTGGGATCCAAGTTCCTTGACCATGGACTGAACATGCAACCTCTGCAGGGGAAGTGCTGAGTCCTAACCATTGGACCACCAGGGAAGTCCCCAGTTTAACCATTTTAAAGTGAATAATTCAGTGGCATTTTGTATGTTTAGAGCTGGGCAGCCATGACCACTACCTAGTTCTAGAATGTTTTAATCACCCCAAATGGAAACCTGTACCTAGTAAATAACTTCTCCTCATCTCCATAACCCCTAGACGGTGGCAACCACGAACCCATATTCTATTGCCATGGATGCCTGTTCTAGATATTTCGTAATTGGAGTTAGCGCTGGTTGTGGCCTTCAGGAATCTTCAAGTGCTTCCCTTTTCAAAATAATTAATTAATTTTTGGTCGCCCTGGGTCTTTGTTGCTGTGTGCAGACTTTCTGTAGTTGCGTCTGCGGGAGAGGAAGATGTTCTTCATTGCGGTACATGAGCTTCTTGTTATAGAGCACAGAAAACTCATCATGGCGCACTGGCCTAGGTTGCTCTGTGGCATGTGGAATCTTCTTGGACCAGGGATTGAACCCGTGTCCCCTGCACTAGCCGGCGGATTCTTACCTGCTGTGCCAGCAGGGGGCTCCTCAGCTCTTCTTATTATGGAAATTTTCCACATGCCAGACGGTGGCACAGAGCGTTCACCGACCCGCCACCCAGATGTGGTCTCAGTCAGCTGCCGCCAACCATGTTAACAGCCGTGTCTTTGCCAGGGAGGAGGAGCAGTACGTGAACCGGTTCTGGAAGGAGATCCGCGTGGGAGACTTCGTGCGCCTCCGCTGCAATGAGACCATCCCCGCGGACATCTTGCTGCTGTCCTCCAGCGACCCCGACGGGCTGTGCCACATCGAGACAGCCAACCTGGATGGGGAGACCAACCTGAAGCGGCGCCAGGTGGTCCGAGGCTTCTCTGAGCTCGTAAGTGACCTGGCGCCTCCCGGGAACCGCATGCCGCCGTGTCTCCCGCGTGGGCCTCCATGCCTCCGGGCGCGTTCGTTTCCTGTGAGAGCAGGTCCGCGCCTGGGGCGGGGGCCGAGGGTCTGGGCGTTTGCTTCCGGTGAGGGCGGGTCCGCGCCTGGGGCGGGGGCCGAGGGTCTGGGCGTTTGCTTCCGGTGAGGGCAGGTCCGCGCCTGGGGCGGGGGCCGAGGGTCTGGGCGTTTGCTTCCGGTGAGGGCAGGTCCGCGCCTGGGGCGGGGGCCGAGGGTCTGGGCGTTTGCTTCCGGTGAGGGCAGGTCCGCGCCTGGGGTGGGGCTGAGGGTCGGTGGCCCGCCGCCCGCCGGAGCCGCGACTGCCGGGGGTCGGGGAGCAGGCTGGCTCTGTGACTCTGGGTCCACTGTCCACGTCTCAGACTTGGAATGGCCGTCACCACTGGGAACACTTGGGCCTGGCCCACTGTTGGCGCTTATCTGCCTGTTGCTCTTGTTCTGACACAGCAGAAGTAGCGACCTGGCCGCAGCACGTGGCTTAGGATTCCTCTCCTCAGGGTTGTGTCTGAGGTCACCCGCATCCACCCGGGTCCATCTGCGTCACTGTCTCTGACTGGATCCTGTCTGGGAGGAGCGTCAGTCCAGCTCAGAAATGCTAGGCCTGTGAGGACTGAGAGGTGGAACCGGGGGCCGGGCCCAGCCCCGGTACCCAGCCGTAGCGCGTGGCTGAAAGCTCAGAGCCCTCAGGAGGCTCCCTCCTCTGTCACCCCGCAGGCCTGTGCAGAGGAGACAGGGCCCGACCCCAGGGGCCGTCAGGGAGCATGATCAGGATCATGGCGGCCCTTGTTCTGACACCGTGCTGCCTGTCTCTGCATGTGGCCTTGCCATCAAGGAAGGAAAGTTTAAGAAGCACCTGAGAGGATGTGCTCCTGCGTTTCAGGAAGGGCGCCACTGTGGGGCGTGGGGGGTCTCTTCCTCTGTTGTTGTTCTGTCTTCGTGAGCTCCTACAGGGGACCCAGGCCTTAGACTCAGCACCGAGGGGTTCTGGAGCAGTCGGCTTGTCTTATAGCCTGGGGTGTCCCTGGGGCAGTGTTGGCATCTGCGGTGCGGTGTTCATCATGCAGGGTGGCTGGGGGGCATCCCTGGCTTCCTCTGTGAGTGTCCGTGCTGTTTGCCCTTGGTTGCTGTGCCCACCTTGACACACTTGCAAAGGGCCAGATGGCCTCCCACACCCTGGGGCCCCCCCCAGCCCTGGTGGCAGGACTTTTTGAATCTGACGCTTGCTCACCTCCTGCGGACCCTGACTTTCTCACCGTGTCCGGACTGTTGTGCCCTTGCTTCCATCCGCCACCCTGATTTCCTCGTTTCAGGTTCTTTTTGTGCCAAGAATGGTTTTGTGAGTGGCTTCAAATCTTTCTTGCAATGAGGCAAAGCGTACATAAACATCAAAAATGGTATTTTTAAGAACAGGATTGTCTCCTCCCAGATCAGAAGAGTTGATGGCAGGGCTTGCTGGGGACCCTCGGGGCCCAGCACTGGCCTGTCCAGTGTGCTTTAGCTTCCGCATTGATCGTGCTCCAGGGTTTGGTAGTAAGTGCGCAGGCCGACCTTCCCCTGCCCCACATTCCCCCAGGACCCGTGTGCCTCTGCTCTGAGGCCACCTGACTCCCGGGCCTAACCCAGGTCCCCAAAGCCCGCAGTTCCTGAGCCCACTCCAGGGTCCAGCCCAGCGTGGGAACCACCCCTGAGGTCAGCAAGGATGGGCTTGGATTGGAGGGAGGCAGTGACTACACAGCCTCCAGCTCCATCCTGGAGAAGCGGCCAGCGTGTGCAGAAGGTGTGTGTAACATAAACAGATGCACCTGAGCATCTAAAGGATGAAAGCTCAGACACTGGGATGATCTGGTGAAACTGCAGAACTGGAGAGCAGAATGGATCTGTTTGGATGGCGAGAGGGGCAGAGCCAGGTAGGTGCATCTCCTTGGTCAGCTCTCCTGAGTGACTTTCTTGTTTCCCATCATCTGGTTTGTTCAGCTGCTAAACTCAGTAATATCTAAAAGCCTCCTCAACCCACTTTTTTCCCAAATGAAAGCTGGAACACCTTACTGCTCACTGGTGCTTTGTACAAATGTGTAATTTGTAAGATGGATTGGATGTTGAAATTCCATAATGGCCACAGACAGATGCATCCTTGACCTGCCTGCGTATGGCCTGTGTGTGCCTGCGGAGGCCAGTGGACCTGAGCCATAACCTGATCAAAATGGCCAAAATTAGGAACCAAAACCATTTTGATTTATTAAAAAAAAAAAAATTCCTTATTAGCACCCAGATTCTTTAATATGCACACTCTAGTCCCTGTTATTAGTATATTTTTTCCCCTTTCTGTTTTTTCTCCCCTTCTTTCCCTAACGTCCAGAGGCATTTTTCTGGTACCTGAATTTGTCTTTATACAGTATTATTCTGAAATATATGAACTTCCCCATGGAAGCCTGACAATTGGAAAACCAAGGTTCAGCTGTAACACTACAATGTCAGGAACATTTCAGTCCCGTATATTGAGGGGAAGTTTTCACAGATGGAGTCAGCTGGCGTCTCAGGCAGGTGAAAAGCGTATTCCTGTCCAATACACAGTAATACTGTCCCAGGTTGATGACAGCTCTGTTAGAAGTGGAGGCCCCTAGGGGAGCTTAAATTAGAGCTATTTGAAAAACTTAGGTGAAGAATAGGAGAGGGCCTTGACAATCACGCAGGGTCTGGGTGCATCCACCAGGGTCTAGTGAGGAGGCAGAAACCACACCCGCTTTAGGGCAAGTTTGATGTAAAGACAAAATTCCCCGTGGGTGTTGCACAGTAAGAAGTAAAGTGACTCCCCAGAATGTAGAAGGGCTGACAGAACAGCCGGCAGTCCTGGGGCTGACAGCGTCCAGGGAAGAGGCCCTGAAGCTGAGCCTTGCTCTCATGGCCGAGTTCGTGGCCGTCCCTCGTGGGATGGTAGGAAAGCTACTGAGGCTGTCCCGGGGGTCAGCCCTCACGGGGATAGGGGAGCCTTCTGCTGAGAGGTGCTGGGCATGGTAACTTTGGGATGCCAGGGCAGGTGCCATCCTCTGAAAGGTGCTGGGCATGATAACTTCAAGATGCTGAGGCAGGTGCCATCACTGAGAGGTGCTGGGCATGGTAACGTTGGGATGCTGGGTCAGGTGCCATCGCTGAGAGATGCTGGGCATGATGCCTTTGAGATGCCAGGGCAGGTGCCATCACTGAGAGGTGCTGGGCATGATGCCTTTGAGATGCCAGGGCAGGTGCCATCACTGAGAGGTGCTGGGCATGATGCCTTTGAGATGCCAGGGCAGGTGCCATCACTGAGAGGTGCTGGGCATCATGCTTTTGGGATGCTGGGCAGGTGCCATCGCTGAGAGATGCTGGGCATGATGCCTTTGAGATGCCGGGGCAGGTGCTGCTGGAGTTGGGTGCTGGGGATGCCCCCCTCTGTGTGTGACTCCCGCTGCTGCTGTGAACGACCACCAGAGGTGACTCTCTGGACAGCAGTCCTGGGGGTCCCAGGCCTGTGCATGAGAGGGGCTCAGGATGGGGTACAGGGGGCAGCAGAGCAGGCTCCGGCCCCGGTCCCCCCGGCTGAGAGTCCCGGAGGACAAATGCAGTGAGTGGATGGCCAGCACCGCCCCAATCCTGACGATGAGGGAGTGGCTCCTCTTCCCACCCTTTCGAGTTTCTGAAGTCGTTTATGAAGAGCTTGTTTACCAAGAAAGATGCTGAGAAAGAGAGAAGTGGTCCACATGCTGCAGGGTCTGGGCATTTAAGGCGGTGGGCCCAGCCCCAAGAGGACCCAGGCCTGCTCGCCAACAGACGCTTGACACTGAGCAGTGAGGAGACACCCTTGAGGGGACGGGCTGGGAAAGAGCCTTCCAGAAGGCCAAGAAGGCATTCAGAAAGAGACCGTGAACCACATTCTGAAGGCGAGGATGGGAGGGAGGGTCTGGGAGCCAGGGAGTGCTTTAGGCAGTGACACAGGTCAGATGATGTCTCAGAGGTGGACACAGCATTGTATTTACGGAAGAGTGTTCACCAAATCGTACAGAATTCAGAGGCTGGAAGCCCAGCATGATGACAGTGAGGTGGGGTGCACGTGTGGCCTGCCCAAATCCCCGGGTCACAGGACAGGGCACCCAGACACCTCCAGCCACCCAGCTGTCTCGGCTCTGGAGAAGGAAGCATAGATACTGGCAATTCAAACTGAACGTTTGGTTTAATGTTGGTGTCATGGAAGTTGCCTTGTGGTTAGGACTCCGTGCTTTCACTGCAGACGCCCGGTGGTTCAGTCTCTGGTTGGGGAACTAAGATCCTGCAAACCAAAAATGAAAAAAAAGAAGTTTGGGTCAAACTGTCAAATTGGCATTATCCACGAAATAAAAGGGACTCCAAGGCTGACCAGGAGAAGGCAATGGCACCCCACTCCGGTACTCTTGCCTGGGAAATCCCATGGACGGAGGAGCCTGGTGGGCTGCAGTCCATGGGATCGCTAAGAGTCGGACATGACTGAGGGACTTCCCTTTCACTTTTCACTTTCATGCATTGGAGAAGGAAATGGCAACCCACTCCAGTGTTCTTGCCTGGAGAATCTCGGGGATGGGGGAGCCTGGTGGGCTGCTGTCTATGGGGTTGCACAGAGTCGGACACGACTGAAGCGACTTAGCAGCAGCAGCAGCAGCAGCAGCAAGGCTGACCGTGAGCTGTCCCAGCAACTCACATTTGTTCCAGCTTCCTGGGAGTCAGACCTTACCGTGCCTCTCCCGTTCATAGTAGTGCAAACATTTCCAAATCATATTTTTAAATACAAATTGTGAGGTAATGATGTTGTACACTTTTATAGACAAGAAACAGAAAGGGAAATCAGGAGGTTCTACCAAGGCCCGCTCCTCCTCCGCCGCTTGACTGGGGAGAGCCTGGCGCCCCTGGGTCTGGCCGCATGGGCTGCTCCAGGCCCGTCTGTTCCGGGCGTCTGTCCCTCCATCCCGCACGTTCATTCAGGTCTTGCAGTCCTGCCCGTGCAGCTGCATCTGCACAGTCACTTCTGCAAAACGAGGAATTCCTTAGGCTGATGATTTCACAGTGATCATTTTTTTTTAACAGATTCACTTTTGTGATGTTTCATTCTTATAGCAAACATTTCCTGAGCACCTACTACATGTTTAATGCCATTCTAGGCACCCATCAAAATAGGCAAACCTTTTTCCCCTCGTGGTGAATAAGGAAATCGCGCAGAGGTGGACCAGAGCTACTACCGGGGATAAAGCAGCAGTCAGGGCCCTGCGTGCCCAGTGGTGGAGTTTGGCAGAGGGTGGGGCCCCGAGGCACGGAAGGCATATGGGAGTCAGGGAGGGGCTGTCCAGGAGGGGACTTCGTGTGGGCTAGTTTCCTGGGAAAAACGTTCCTCTGGTTTGTCTCTTGGATGGATTGTTGCCCACACCCACGGGGCCATCTGCTTCCTGCAGCGTGGAGCGCTGATTGCGAGAGCTGTAGGAAGAGCTGAACCCACGAGCCTGCCCAAGTTCGCTCTGCCCAGGCGTGTGTGGGTGTGTGCATATGTGTGTGCATGTGTGCCTGGCACGTGCTCCTGATGACATCAGTGTGGAATTTCCTAGGCTGGAAAAAGTCTGAGAAGCACTACCTTAAAAAGTAGTGCTTTTTGAGTATACATATATTTAAATATATATGTATCCATCCTCCCCCTAATGTCCAGACTGGCAGGATCCTAATCCTAAATCAGTGGCGTGGCTTTCCTTCCACTTAATGCACATAGATTCGTCTAAAATCCCACCAGCATTGGGTGCCAGACTCTCTCAGGCAGTGACAAAGCTGAGTTTCCTTTAGGAGGGAGAGGCAGTCCTCCCCCAAGCTACTTGATAAAATTCAAGGAGCTGAGAAGGATAACCAAAATTCCAAATATGAGGAAACAAAATTAATATTCTTTGTTTCTACCTACACATGCTCCCCAAATTATCTCTGTGGTAGGAAAACTAGGGGTGAAAGGTGGTTTGTGATATAGTTCTTGCAACAAAGTTTCTTTTTCCTTAAGCTTTTCCAATAGTCTTCAAATTAGCTACATTCTCCGCTGTGAGACTGAAGAAGGAAGCCATCTGTCATCAAACTGGAAAACAAAGACAGCTGGCTGGCTGTGTTAATTGGATCAGTTGATATCAAGCCTTAACAAAAAGATTCATGGTTTTCTTTTACCATGAAGTGTAGTCATTAAGCTCATAATTTATTCTATGGGACATTTTTTTTAAAATGCTTGTCTATAAGTTGAGCTTTATTTTTATTTTTTTGAAAACTTCTTATTTTGTATTAAGCTGTAGCTGATTAAGTATTGTGATAGTTTCAGGTCAACTGTGAAGGGAACTCAGCCATATATATATACAAGTATCCATTCTCCCCCAAACTCCCCTCCCATCCAGGCTGCCACATAACATTGAGCGGAATTCCATGTACGTAGATCCTTGTCAGTTATCCATTTTAAGTATAGCAGTGTGTCCATGTCCATCCCAAACTCCCTAACTATCCCTCTGCCCATCCTTTATGCTGGCAACTATAAGTTCTCTAAGTCTGTGAGTCTCTTTCTGTTTTGTAAGTAAGTGATTTGTGTCATTTCTTTTTAGATTCCACACATAAAAAGGATGTTGTATGATATTTGTCCTTCTCTCTCTGACTTCACTCAGTATGCCAATCTCTAGGTCCATCTATGTTGTTGCAAATGGTATTATTTCATTCTTTTTAATGGCTGAGCAATATTCCATTATATATATGTACTGTGGGACATTTTTATTCTCAAATTTAACACGCACATACTTTTGTTAAAGGGCATTAAATAGGTAAGAGGAAAGACTTTGAGAAAGAAAATTATTTTGAGAATAACTATATTTGGACTCAAATTTTAATTCTAGCAAGTATGGATATTCAAAGCAATTCAGTTAGGTAGGTACTATAATTATCTGAGACATGCCATGTTTTACAGTATCAACTGTATTTGATTAATGGGGAATGTCAATTTGATTGTCTAATAAGATGCTTTGGTTTCTAATCCTGGTGGCTTTGCCATGGATTTTTTAACTTGAACCTGTGGTCTAACAAAGCAGACTTTACAGAGAGTGAAGCACTGTAGTCTTAATGAAAACAGCTGAATGCCAGGAAATTGAAAATATTATGCTTTGTGGAAGATTAATCGTAAAAGATCTTATTACAGTATATAAAAACTTCAACCTTGTGTTCATTTAAATTTGTGTGTTTTGTATGGTTGGAAGCAGTTATTCCTTATTCTGGGAAAATCATAACTAAAGCTATAAGGTTTTTGTTCTATTTATGGTGGTGTATGGTGTGTATGGTGAAGTGTTTTTTGTGTGTTTTCATTGAAAAAATAATCTATTTTCAGTTTTTCTAAATGTAGTTGAATTACATCAGTGATTGAAAAAAGTTTGAGGCTGTGTATGTGTGTTTCTGGAGCAGGAATTTCTTTACCAACAGGAGCTGGCAATGTGAGATCTTCCCAGTTGTCATAAGTTCCTCCTCATAAGTGAATATGGATGTCTATGTAGGTATGTGTGTATGTGTGTAGGCATGTATATGTGTCTGAGAGTGTGTGTGTGCAAAGTGTGTGTCCCAAAGAATAAAGCAAGATGATCTGAGTATGTCCAAGTTACCACTTTTGGCTATCTTCGAGGAGAGGATAAAAAGATTCTTTTCTGGGCTGAAATGTAGTGTTCCAGCAGCATGTTGACCTACAGGAGCTCACTCTTGAGGGGGCCTGGGATTTTCAGTCTGATTGTTGATAACCTCTGTTCCCCCAATGCATTAGGCATTGGTGCCCAGGCAGCCCCATCTCTGCACAGTGCGTGGTGAGGCAGTTTATTTCTTGATGGGGTGTCATGCCTGCGGTCTCTCCCTTTCCCCTGTTTTCTGAGAAGAGCTACCGACAAGGGGAAGGTCCCTGCTCCCACAACATGAAACCAGTTGCCACAGCATTTGAATTTTTGGTGTCAGCCTCCTTTCGTTTCTGAATGTTTAAGAGTCTAGTTCCTCATTTCAAATAAAAGCAAAAATAAACAAATGGGACCTAATTAAACTTGAAAGCTTTTGCACAAAGAAGGAAACTATAAGCAAGGTGAAAAGACAGCCCTCAGAATGGGAGAAAATAACAGTAAACGAAGCAACTGACAAAGATTTAATCTCAAAAATATACAAGCAGCTCATGCAGCTCAATTCCAGAAAAAAAATGACCCAATCAAAAAATGGGCCAAGGAACTAAACAGACATTTCTCCAAAGAAGACATACAGATGGCTGACAAACACATGAAAAGATGTTCAACATCGTTCATTATCAGAGAAATGCAAATCAAAACCACAATGAGGTACCATCTCACACCAGTCAGAATGGCTGCTTTCAAAAAGTCTACAAACAATAAATGCTGGAGAGGGTGTGGAGAAAAGGGAACCCTCTTACACTGTTGGTGGGAATGCAAACTAGTACAGCCACTATGGAGAACAGTGTGGAGATTCCTTAAAAAACTGGAAAGAGAACTTCCATATAAACCAGCAATCCCACGGCTGGGCATACACACTGAGGAAGCCAGAATTAAAAGAGACACATGTACCCCAATGCTCATCACAGCACTGTTTATAATAGCCAGGACATGGAGGCAACCTAGATGTTCACCGGCAGATGAATGGATAAGAAAGCTGTGGTGCATATACACAACGGAATACTACTCAGCTATTCAAAAGAACACATTTGTGTTCTCATGAGGTGGATGAAACTGGAGCCTGTTTTACAAAGTGAAGTAAGAAAGAAAAACATTAGTACATATTCATTAACGCATATAGTCAAGGCTATGGTTTTTCCAGTGGTCATGTATGGATGTGAGAGTTGGGCTGTGAAGAACGCAGAGCGCTGAAGAATTGATGCTTTTGAACTGTGGTGTTGGAGAAGACTCTTGAGAGTCCCTTGGACTGCAGGGAGATCCAACTAGTCCATTCTGAAGGAGATCAGCCCTGGGATTTCTTTGGAAGGAATGATGCTGAAGCTGAAACTCCAATACTTTGGCCACCTCATGCAAAGAGTTGACTCATTGGAAAAGATTCTGATGCTGGGAGGGATTGGGGGCAGGAGGAGAAGGGGACAACAGAGGATGAGATGGCTGGATGGCATCACTGACTCGATGGACATGAGTTTGAGTGAACTCCGGGAGTTGGTGATGGACAGGGAGGCCTGGCGTGCTGCGATTCATGGGGTCGCAAAGAGTCGGACATGACTGAGCGACTGAACTGAACTGAACCGAATGGATATATATGGAATTTAGAAAGATGGTAATGATGACCCTATATGCAAGACAGCAAAAGAGACTCATATATAAAGAACAGACTTTTGGACTCTGTGAGAGAAGGCGAGGGTGGGATGATTTGAGAGAATAGCATTGAAACATGCATATTACCATATGTGAAATAGATTTCCAGTCCAGGTTTGATGCATGAAACAGGGCGCTCAAAGCTGGTTCCCTGGGATGACCCTGAGGGATGCAACGGTGAGGGAGGTGGGAGGGGGGTTCAGGATGGGGGACACATGTACACCCACTGGCTGATTCATGTCAGTGTATGGCAGAACTACCACAATATTGTAAAGTAATTAATCTCCAATTAAAATAAATTAATTAATTTTTTTAAAGGCAAGGAAACCAATAGGGAAATACTGCAAAAATCTAGTCAAGAAATGGTAATGGCCTAAAATTAGAACAATAATTGTGGAAATGAACAAGATGAGTTATGCTTAGGAACTACTTAAAGAGCAAGATCAATAAGAATTTGTGATTAAGTGTGATTTATAAAAAAAAAAGAGTCTAGTTCCTCACTTCAGCAACAATTATTGGGGAAGTTATATAAAGCCTTTTGTCTGTGTGGGCTCCTCCGTGGAAGGCAGCGCTAGGTTCCTGCACTGGTGAGACTGCCTCTGAGTGTCTGGCCTCCATGCATGTGAACAGAGCAGGGGTCCACAGCCCCCTCCGCGTGGTCATTGTGGTGTCCTGTGAACCAGGCCCACCGGGGTTCTTGGCCTTCCCCAGTCAAGAGAAAAAGAGGCCGGACACCAGGCCAGTCTTCATTGGAGCCCCTGCTGCAGCAGTGAGGGCGAGAACAAGCAACAGGCCCCTCTGCTCCCCCGAGGGGTGCAGGGCAAGCTGGGCCCAGTACGTTACTTCCTGTGTGGGGGTGGGGGATGTGTCCAGGGTTCGGGCTGGAGCGGTAGCACAGGTGGTTTGCCAGCCCTTCGGTGGTGCTGTGTGCAGGGGCAGGCACAGTACCCTGCTTTTGTCCCAACCCCGTGTGTTGCTGTTGGCTCTTTAGACATGGCAGTTGATTGGTGGTGGTTTTGTTTTTTTTGGTCTTTTTGCATCTTGTCCATAATCTGTCCCAACTGTGCATGCACACAGTTATTTTTGTAACTTATAGGTCCTTGATATTTTGTAGATTGAGGAAACATTTGTTCAGGTGCAGGCACTGCAGCAAAGAGTCCCAGGCCCCAGCCTGTCTGTCTTGCAGGGTGTCTGTCTGTAAGGGGAGGGGAGCTGTGCTACACTGTTACCCACTTGGGTGTGGATGAAACCATGCTCTTGACATCTAAACTGGGTTTAAACCATATTGAGATACACTGGGGCTTTCCCAGCAGTGCCGATGAGTAACCTGTGCTGCAGAAGGCACTGGGATTCTACCCAGCGGGACTGATGGATGTCGTCACCCAGCTGAGGTCAGGCTGAAGTTTGTTGGTTTCCAGTAGAGCCGCTTGCTAGGTAGCAGCTGTGACTGCATGCCTTCCCCTCTCTGTCCCCTCTAAAAACGTGTCATTGCTAGCGACCAGGAATCCTCCTCTTCCAGGGAGTGCACTCTGAGCTACATCTGTGTGGGTTTTTGTAAGTTTAGTCCTGGGCCTAAGCTTCAAAATCATTCTTTGTTGTATGCACACGTACACCTAATGCTAATGCAAACAGATATCCTTGTGTGAGTCTTGTGTCTTTGAGAAAAAAGGAAAAAATTTACTCTCATGTACTTCTGACGAGTGACCTTTCAGTAGCTCCTCCTGCCGGTGATTAGACATGGGCCCTTTTGGGTGGTGAAGAAGGCCAGCTTCAAAGGCCTACAGATCGAGGTTTGTTTTGGAAGGAACTTCAAATGGCTGCTTCAGTCATCTGTCCTTGGTCGAGCGTTCTGGAACCTTGACCATCAGGCGGGAAGTCTTGTGAGGACGGACTTTGTGAGGCTGCAAAGGCGAGACTGAGGGGCATCCACCCTCAGCACTGGAGACTTCCTGGAGGGTCCCACACCCCCAGCCCTGCGTGGTGGTCCCAGCGGGCAGCGTGTGCCAGGCCTCTCTGTCACTGCTGCTCCTGATTCCCTTGAGGGAGGCACAGGGACCCCTGAGTCACCCAGATCCCCTGTGGCACACAGCACAGCCCAGCCTCTTGGCTTAGCACGGGCAGAGGGCAGGCGGGGCGCAGGGCCGCCCCCAGGGAGCCCGGGCCAGTGCTGTGGAAGGTTCTGGATGAGGAGGCCTGGGTTGTGCTGTGTGCCGCCTCTGGGTTGGGGTTGGGGGGCAGCATGGCCATGCTCAGGTTGGGCAGGGTGAGTCTGGGGTCCCACGGTGGCAGCGCCATACAGGACCCAGCTGGGCTTCTTGCCCAGTTTGGAGCATGTTCTTCTGACTCCACTCCTGTGGCTTGAGAGGCAAAAAAATGTTTGCTTTTATTCTAAGCAGATGCGGCTGTTTCACTGATTGCACCTTCAGAGAAAAGGTCCGCGCTGAGCTGCTGTGGCAGGAGTGGGCGGCCTGGATACCCCTCCTCCTCGTACTGGCCCACGGCCCCGAGGAGCGCTCTGCAACCCCCACTTCCCCGTCCCCGCAAGTCATGGCCCCTCTGCGCTGTACCCAGTCCCAGGCTGGCCACCCCCAGCCGTCTCCACCCGCACACGGGGTGCCCACTGGGCTGACCCTGCTGAGGGCAGAGAGCCGCCCCGGTCTGAAGCTTCTGCAGCGCTAGGCCCGACTCCCGCTGGGATGCAGCCCCTCATGAGTTGTCACCTCCGTGGGGACACCCAGGGCCCTTCTGTGCATGCGCTCGGGCTGTCCCGTGGGGTCTGTCCCGAATACGTGTCTCTGAAAGACAGCACCTCCCCTCCCCTTGCCTGCTTTCAGAACTGGGAACTCTGCTGGTGACATGCCTGGGGCAGTGGTCTCTCCAGCTCACTTTGCCAGCGCTGAACCACTTTCTACTCTGGTTGACCCGGACCCACCCTGGGGGTGCATGGAACCCCAGCACTCTGCCTGCCTGGGGTGGGGGAAGGCTCTGGGCTATCCATGCTCCCCGAGGTTCCCAGGGCCCTGAGATGAGAACACTGCCTTCCTCTCTCGCAGAGGAGGTGGTGGGTCCGGAGAACTGGTTGGCCCCGTCCTGGCTCACGGCCGCCCCTGCAGCCCCCTCCTGCGTCTCTGCAGCTCCAGATCCTGCGCTCAGCCTGTGGCGGCTGGACCCACGCCCCCCAGATGGCGCCTGGCAGGCCCTGCTCGCGCCTTCCTGGCGCCGCAGAGGGTCCGGCACGCCTCTCCCCTGAGGTCGGCCCTGGGTGCGCTGGTGGCTGCAGTGCCAGAGCGGGAGTCACAGCCGAGGGGCCTCGCAGCCTTCACCCTGGTGCCCGGCTCGAAAGCCCATGGCGGCCAGGCATTTTAGGGCATCGCGGTGAAGTGAAGGGACAGCTCCCCAGGCCAGAACTTCATGAAGGAAACTGATCGCTGTCCAAATACCCGACTAGAGTGTGCTCTGTGGTGGAGCAGCCGGGCTAAGGAAACTGCTGATACCAAGAAGCTAGGGGCAGAGCGCGCGGCGTGTTTGTCTGTATGTGTCTCCCTGTACGAATGCACAGGTACAGGAGACAGAAGTGTGCACGCACACTTGTATCTGGGGGCTCCATTCAAGGTTTGATTGGTGGGAGTTCTGCTTTGATGTGTTGGCAAAAACCCGCCAGGTTTTTGGGGGTCCTTGAGGTGTGCCCCTCACCAGGCCATGGACCTTGTTCCTCACTTTGCTCCAGGAGGCCTGCTTGAGCACGGGGGCCTGGGCAGGCCAGAGGACAGTGACCTCTGGGGTTCTGGGGCTGCGAGAAGGCTCTACCTCCGAAGGGTCCATGTGCTGATGGGGAGCCGGGAGGACCACCCCCCCCAACACACACACACACGTGGGATGGGGTCTAGGTGCTGATGAGGAGCCGGAGGACACTCCCCCCACCACACACACACACACACACACACACACACACACACACACACACACGGGATGGGGTCCAGGTGCTGATGAGGAGCCGGGAGGACCACCCTCCCCAACACACACACACACACACACACGGGATGGGGTCCAGGTGCTGATGAGGAGCCGGGAGGACCACCCCCCCCAACACACACACACACACACACACATGGGATGGGGTCCAGGTGCTGATGAGGAGCCGGGAGGACCACCCTCCCCAACACACACACACACACACACGGGATGGGGTCCAGGTGCTGATGAGGAGCCGGGAGGACCACCCCCCCCAACACACACACACACACACACACACACACACACACACACACACACACACACACGGGATGGGGTCCAGGTGCTGATGGGGAGCCAGGAGGACCACCCCCCCCCAACACACACACACACACACACACACACGCACACAGGGGGTGGGGTCCAGGTGCTAGTGAGGAGCCGGGAGGACACTCCCCCCACCACACACACACACACACACACACACACACACACACACACGGGTGGGGTCCAGGTGCTGGTGAGGAGCTGGGAAGACCACCCCCCGAGGCCCCCCCCCCCACACACACACAGGGGGTGGGGTCCAGGTGTTGAGGAGGAGCTGGGAGGACCACCCTTCCCACCCTGCCCACGTCCCTCCTCCACCCAACACACACACAGAGTGGGACCCAGGTGGTGAGGAGCTGGGAGGACCCCCCACACACACACACAGACACACACACAGGGGGTGGGGTCCAGGTGCTGATGGGGAGCCGGGAGGACCCGCAGGCGCTGAAAGGCCCCTTCTTGTGCAGATGCGGCACTCTGTGTGCTGGGCACCATGATGAAGGCAGAAAGCACCCCCCCACTTGGGGCCGGCATGCTCAGTGAGCTGCGCTATGGCTAGGGTGCGGTCACACGAGGCTGCGGCCTGACTGAAGCTGCCGAGGCGCCTCCCACCCTCCCAGCCAGGGCGCCCCTGCCCTGCCCGCGCTCCTCAGGCGGTGACCCCAGGCCTGCGCTCCTCTGCGCGTGTCAGCCCTGTCTGCCCTGTTCTCCCAAAACTCTCTAAGGAAAACCCAGTTACAGGCGAGGCAGGCAGGGCTGGGAAGGCCGACTGCAGGTTCCAGCCCCTCAGTCCACAGAGTAGAAGTGATGCCGACCATCTGTGGCCTGCACAGCGGCACGCGTCTTCCTGACATGCCAGCTTTCCACCCGACAGGTGGTGGCTGGCTCGCCCCACCCTGTCTTCCTGACTCAGAGGAGAGCCCTGTTCTAGGAGGGGCCACGGTCCTCAGAGGGGCTGGGAAGGAACATGCTGTGGGCAGTTGGTCCATGAAGGCGGCCTGGGCAGCCTTGGCCACAGGGAGTGCTGTGGAGAGCAGGCTTTGGGTTCTGCACTTCCTGGCTGGTGACCCAAGAGGGTCATATAATCTCTCAGGTCTCAGTTTCAGCACCTGCAAGATGGGCACAGTATCAAGTCCTCCTCCCATCCTGCCCCTGCCCGTGGCTGCCCTGGAAGGCCTCTGAGGGGGGCACGTGCAGCCCCTGTGGGCCTCTGTGTGCAAAAGAGCCTCATAATACACCCAACAGGTCTGTCCCAAGTGGGAGGCATTGCTTTGGGCTCAATGAGTCCAGAGCGGCAGGAGAAAGCTGGAGAGCTGAGTGCTGGTGGGGGTTGTGTGGGGTCCTGAGGAGGCCTGGGTGCGACATGGAGTCCAGGCCTGTGGGTCTGGGATGTGGGGTCTGCAGCTTTAACCTACCTCTCTGGTTCAGGAGCACAGGAGTGGGTTGGACACACAGCATTCCGGGGGCTGCTCCTGACTGCTTCACAGGGCAGGGCTACATGCTTCAGAGGGGAAGCCCCAGTCTTTAGAAGGAATCCTTGTTCACATACCCAGCTATCGGCAGGTGCTCTACAGAGGAAGGGAGGATGCTGGCCTCACATGCTGGGGACTGTTAGGCTCTACCGGCAGCCCAGGAGCTGCGGTGCTGAGCTCAGCAGACGCGACGCCCTGTGCTGCAGTGCCAATGGCATCACCAGGGTCCACAGAACCGCCAGGGCTTTCTGGAAATGTTGTTCGTTGTTCAGTTGCCCAGTTGTGTCCAACTCTTTGTGACCCCATGGACTGCAGTGCTCCAGGCCTCCCTGTCTCTCACCGTCTCCGAGAGTTTGCTGAAGTTCATGTCCATTGCATCGGTGAAGCCATCCAACCATCTCATCGTCTTATGCCCTTTCTCTTTCTGCCCTGGTGCCCTGATCTTTCTCAGTATCAGGGACTTTTCCCATGACTTGACTCTTCTCATTAGGTGACCAAAATACTGGAGCTTCAGCTTCAGCATCAGTCCTTCCAATATTCAGGATTGGTTTCTTTAAGATTGACTGGTTTGATCTCCTCACTGTCCAAGGGACTCTCAGGAGTCTTCTCCAGCACCACAGTTTGAAGGCATCAATTCTTCAGCACTCTGCCTTCTTTATGGCTGACCTTTTACAATTGTACATGACAACTGGGAAGACCATAATCTTGACTATATGAACCTTTATTGGCAAAGTGATGTGTTTGCTTTTTAACACGGTCTAGGTTTGTCTTAGCTTTCTTGCCAAGCGGCAATCATCTCCTGATTTTATGGGTGCAGTCATCATCCGTGGTGATTTTAGAGCGTAAGAGGAAATCTGTCACTGCTTCTACCTTTTCCCCTTCTGTTTGCCATGAAGTAATGGGGCCAGATGCCATGATCTGTTTAGTTTTAAGCCAGCTTTTTCACTCTCTTCCTTCATCGTCATCAAGAGGTTCTTTACTTCCTCTTCACTTCCTGCCATTAGAGTGGTATCGTTCACATATCTGAGGTTGTTCACTTCAACAGTACGTGAACCATGAACTTCTAGATGTTCAAGTTGGATTTAGAAAAGGTAGAGGAACCAGAGATCAAATTGCCAACATCAGTTGGATCATAGAAAAAGCAAGAGAATTCCAGAAAAACATCTACTTCTGCTTTATTGATTACGCCAAAGTCTTTGACTGTGTAGATCACGACAAACTGTGGAAGATTCTTCAAGAGATGGAAATACCAGACCACCTACCTTACCTGCCTCCTGAGAAATCTGGTTGCAGGTCAAGAAACAACACTTAGAACTAGACATGGGGCAACAGACTGGTTCCAGATTGGGAAAGTAGTACATTAAGGCTGTATATTGTCACCCTGCTAATTTAACTTATATACAGAGTACAACATGCGAAATGTCGGCTTGTATGAAGCACAAGCTGGGATCAAGATTGCCAGGAGAAATATCAATAACCTAAAATATGCAGATGACACCACCCTATGGGCAGAAAGTAAAGAGGAACTAAAGAGCCTCTTGATGAAAGTGAAAGAGGAGAGTGAAAAAGCTGGCTTAAAGCTCAATATTAAAAAAACTAAGATCATGGCATCCAGTCCCATTACTTCATGGCAAATAGATGGAGAAACAGTGGAAACAGTGGCAGATTTTATTTTCTTGGGTTCCAGAATCACTGAAAATGGTGATTTTAGCCATGAAATTAAAAGACATTTGCTCTTTGGAAGAAAAGTTATGACCAACCTAGACAGCATATTAAAAAGCAGAGACGTTACTTTGCCAACAAAGGTCTGTCTAGTCAAAGCTATGGTTTTTCCAGTAGTCATGTATGGATGTGAGAGTTGGACTATAAAGATAGCTGAGTGCCAAAAAATTGATGCTTTTGAACTGTGGTGTTGGAGAAGACTCTTGAGAGTCCCTTGGACTGCAAGGAGATCCAACCAGTCCATCCTAAAGGAGATCAGTCCTGAATATTCATTGGACGGACTGATGCTAAAGATGAAGCTCCAATACTTTGGCCACCTGATGCGAAGAACTGACTCAGTAGAAAACACCCTGATGCTGGGGAAGACTGAAGGTGGGAGGAGAAGGGGATGACAGGATGAGATGGTTGAATTGCATCACCAACTTGATGGACCTGAATTTCTGGGAGTTGATGATGTACAGTGAAGCCTGGTGTGCTGCAGTCCAACGGGTCGTGAAGTGTTGGACATGACTGAGCGAGTGAATGAAACTGAAGGTTGTTGATGTTTCTCCTGCCTATCTTAATTCCAGCTTGTAACTCATCCAGTCCAGTATTTCTCATGATGTGCTGAGCATATAAGTTAAACAAACAAGGTGACAGCAGACAGCTCTGTCGTACTCCTTTCTCAGTCCTGAACCAATTAGATGTTCCATACAGGCAGGGTTCTAACTGTTGCTTCCTGACCTGCATACAGGTTTCTCAGGAGACAAGTAAGATGGTCTGGTATTCCCTTCTCTTTGAGAGTTTTCCACAGTTTGTTGTGATTCGCACAGTCAAAGGCTTTAGCATAGTTGATGAAACAGAGGTAGATGTTTTTCTGGAATTCCTTTGCTTTCTCTGTGATCCAACAAATGTTGGCAATTTCATCTCTGGTTCCTCTGTCTTTCCTAAACCCAGCTTGGACGTCTGGAAGTTCCTGTTTCATGTAATGCTGAAGCCTAGCATGCAAGATTTTAAGCATGACCTTACTATGGGAGAGATGAATGCAGTTGTCCGATGGTTAGCACATTCTTTGGTACTACACTTCTTGGGAGTTGGGATAAGGACTGACCTTTTCCAGTCCTGTGGCCACTGCTGGGTCTTCCAGATGTGCTGACATATTGAGTGCAGCAGTTTGATAGCATCATCTTGTAGGGATTTTAATAGCTCTACTGGACTGCCATCACATCCACTAGCTTTATTGACAGCAGTGCTTCCTGAGACCCTCCTGATTTCACACTCCACAATGTCTGATTGTGGGTGACTGACCACACCATTGCCTTATCCAATTCATTAAGATAGTTTTTGTACAGTTTTTCCATGTGTTCTTTCCATCTCTTCTTGATCTCTTCAGCATCTCTCATTTCTGGAGATGCTTCACCTCAAATCCTAGGATGGCTGTAAAGGCCAAGCTTGCAGAGGAAAATAATCGAGAAACAAGACTTTATTTAAATCTGCAGCCTCCTCTCAGGCATGTGCCGGTCATGCTGCAGAGCTGTCCTCTGCAGCTGGCAGGCTGGAGCTGGGAGCTCTTGGGCCGCTCGAATCTGAGGGCAGTGCCCAGTGGTTTCCAGTGTCACAGATGGGGCATCCTTGGCAGTGACCCATGTGTCTCAGCTGTCAGACGTTAAGGATGGCTAAGATCACCAGATACAGCATCCTTGGTCCTGGAAGCCCACCGTGCACCAATGTTTACATCGGGAAAACTATCATATTTGCATGTAATTCCTGGTGTTCCTAGGTCCTGGTCCAGAGGTTGGTGGGTGGAATCTTAGGCCAGGGAGAAATGCAGAGTACCAGGCCTGTCAGCCCCACAGAGGCAGGATCTCATTTTGACAACATCACTGGGGGATTCAGGTCTGAGAAGCCAAAGTGGTACTGATTTACATGTGGAGGTACTTAGTTTTCTATTTTTATTTCCTCTGTTTTCAACCCGAGTAGGATAATAATCAGTTTCTGTGTTCCTCTTATTCTCCTGACGGAAGCAGATATTTCAGTAATTCACTAATTGACACTTTTTTTTGAGTCACAGATACAGATCACCTTCCACAAAAGATGTGCCAGTGAGTGCCTCTGA
The DNA here is from genome assembly GCF_023091745.1 of Budorcas taxicolor. NCBI lineage: Eukaryota > Metazoa > Chordata > Mammalia > Artiodactyla > Bovidae > Budorcas > Budorcas taxicolor. The sequence goes on along the minus strand of NC_068930.1, from coordinate 5,210,844 downwards.
TGAGTGAGTGCCAGTGAGTGAATGATAGATGGTGTTTCAGAGGTGCTGTTTGCACTGCTTGCTCGGTCCGTGGGCCAGAGCCCCTACTGGCCTGACCTGCTCTGCCCTCGGCTCTGAGCAGCACCTTCTGGGCTCAGCCCTGGCACAGTGAGTGCGGGGCCCTGGGCTTCCTGCCCTGGCAGCCTGTCCCTACCCTTCCTTGGTGAGGGGGCCGTCTGTGGAGTTCTGGGGCCGCTCCTCCCTGAGCCGATGCTGCTGGTCAGGGCGCTGCTTCCCCCACCTGCCTGCTGCCGCCTCCTCTGAAGGGACACTTTCTGACACACCAGGGCTTTTTTAAAAATTTATTTTGTATTGAAGGATAATCGCTCTACAGAATTCTGTTTTCTGTCAGACCTCAACATAAGTATACATGTGTCCCCTCCCTCCTGAACCCCCTCCCATCTCCCACCCCATCCCACCCCTCTAGGTTGACAGAGCCCCTGTTTGAGTTTCCTCAGACATACAGCAAATTCCCGTTGGCCGTCTGTTTTACATGTGGGAATGTAAGTTTGCCTGTGCTTTGAGGTGATATTCCCAGCACATCCCAGGCCTCCTTGCTTGGTGCCCCAGGTCCTCCCCGAGGTGTGCCCTGCAGTCCTGTGGGCTTCCTCTGCTCATGGTTCCCACCTCCTTTCAGGTTCTGCCCGTGGACGAAATTTTGAATACTAGCTCTGTCCTCTGAGGCCTCCAGAAATATTGCAACACAAGACTGTTAATACTATGTATAACAAGCATTCTTGACTTTTAAAGTTTAGAATGTAAGGACAAGCTATAGGCACACGGCACACCCTTGTGACCAACATGAATGCACGTGTGTGTGTGTATGTGTGTGTGTGTGCACGCATGCACACAGGCAGACACACAGAGACCTGCAGTCTTCCCGTCATGAGGTACCTGCCCCCAAAATCAGTACTTCTGCCAGTTGGGTCAGCTGAATCTGAAAGGTGAGACCTTTGGCAGAGGCCACCAAAGGCAGAACTGCTTATAGAAACTGTGTCCTTTCCAACTCTTGCCTGTTTTACACTGAGTGCTCTCAGGGCCGTGAGACTGTTTCTGAAAAGTGTCTTACTTAGGTCCTGGGTCTTCCCTGGTGGCTCAGATGGTAAAGAATCTGCCTGTGATGCAGGAAACCCAGGTTAGATCCGTGGGTCAGAAAGATCCCCTGGAGAAAGGCATGGCAACCCACTCCTACTGTTGCCTGGAGAACCCCATGGACAAGAGGAGCCTGGTGGGCTGCAGTCCATGGGGTCACAAAGAGTTGGACACAACTCAGTGACTAACACTTTTACTTCCACTAGGTCTCTGGGAGTGCTCAGAAAAAGTGTCAGACCCTAAAAGGTCATGGTGCATTGTATTAGGGCTCTCCAAAGAAGCAGAACCGATAGGCTAGATGACAGATAGATGAATAATTACCCACCACCTGTATTCACTTCATATCTTGCGGGTTTCCCTTGGAGAAAGTGTGAACAGTAAAAAGGCAGACAGAGGCGGTTCTAGAACTGGTGCTTCAGTCCTGACCCCCCACCCCCACCCCTTTGAGCATGAACTCTTCTGCTTCTGACCTTGATTGATGGCCTGGGTGAGAGGACTCTGTCCTGGGGTCTCGCAGGAGGAGGTCTGGAGAGGTGGAAGGAGGTGGAGTTGTGAACAGATTCAGGGGTCAGTGATGCCGGTGGGAGGGGTGTGGGAGCATGACGTGTTCTCAAGACCGTCACCAAGTCACTCACCTCAGCCATTTAGAAGTGGGCATCATTGGACCCTGAGGTCTCCAAGGCCCCTCTTGCCCCTGCTCTGAGACTGCCTTCTGTGACAAAGGGCAGGGACCCTATAGTGCTGTGGGTGGAGAGACGACAGGAATGGGCAGGCAGCTGTGCCCTGGGCATGACCCGTCCAGCTCCAGTGCCCGCTGGTGTGTTTTCTGGGTGCCAGGACCCCAGCATGGCCTCTCGGGTGACCCCCAGTGACCCAGGGGGTTTGGGTCAATCGCTTCTTCCGTTTAACAAAGGCAGCAGCTGTGACAAGGGATGCTGCAGCCTGTTGCCGCTTGGAGTGCGATGCGAGGCCTGATACGCCAGGCCCTGGCCTCTGGTCGAGACAGGCCTCACCTGCCTCCTCATGCTGGTCAGAGGCCCAGCTTTGTCAGGAACAGAGCAGCGGAAGGTAGAGCTGGGCGGGGGAGATTTAAGTTAAACGTGGGAGACGTGCGCCTGCATAAAGAAGCCAGCAGTGTGTGCTTCCTGGTGTGGCGGCTGCGGGCAGGAGCCCCTGGGCCACTTCGGAAGCCCTGGGCTCAGGGGCAGCGCTGTCAGCTCCAGTGGTGAGCTGAGCTACTCACAGCAGAGGACGGGTGGGGATGGACAGGTGGTGGCCCAGAGGGGTCCGTGCCCAGAGGAGGGGCACCGTGGCTGTCTCGGGAGCCTCCTCCAGGAAGGAAGGCCTGGGAGCCTCTTCAGGGTTCTTTCTGGGGCCCTGTCACTCCGCGTGCCGTCTCCCCTCCGGGAGGGCTGCCTTGGCTGGACCCCCACGGGCCTTCACTGCCTTGCTTACAGGGAGACCACTCACACCTGATGTCCTGTTCATTCTCACCCGTGAGGCAGCGTTACCATCATGCCCACTTCACCTGATGGAAGCAGAATCCTGGAAAGATGCTGTGATCTGCTGGCAGGCACTCGATTGGTGCAGGAGAGATTTGAGGTTCCCACGTGGACTTTGCGAGCCCTTTGTCCTCCCAGAGGGGTCACTGGTTCCCAAACTTGGTCACTCACCTTCGTTGGTGACCAATGCCTGCAAACGGCTATGTATGCTTGTCAGTTTACTTATAAGTCCAATTCTGTGTATTGAGTTGAACCGTTGCTGTTGTGTGGGGCAAATTACGACTGTACTAATGCCTTAGGGGCATCATAGAATACAGAGGATAAATATTTCAGGACGAGATTTAAAAGGAGGATAAATATTTCAGGATGATATTATAAAGGAGTCTCCACAGCACTTCTGGTCCTCACTTGTGGCCGTGCGGTGAATCTCTCTGGAGGCTGATGCTGGTAGAGAGCCTGTGTGAGACTGGCGTCCCTGTCCCTGGTGGACCATACACATCTGTGACAGGAGCAATCAGAGACCTGTGATCAGCTCCTTGCAAAAGAGGACGTCTGTCTGAGTGCCAGGCACCCCCTGTCTTCCTTCTGCTTTGCACCTCTCCTTGCCTTTGATCTAGAGGAACCAGGTTCGCTACCTGACTGTGCATGTGAGGGAACCTGATGGGGATTAAGTGCCTTGCACCACCAGCTGACGGCTCAGCAGGAGCTGAGAGCTTCCACCCTACGCCCTGGAGGAAAGATCCAGAAGTGCCACTATTGCCCGCAGGGGCAGGGGGGAGCAGGGAGGAGAGTTGCTGTTTGACTTCAGATCCTTGGGTAAGGAAGAGGATTCTTTTCCTTGCTCAGGTTTTTCCAGCTGACAAGGATTATAGTCAGAAGGAGAGTGAGTGTTGCTAGCCCGTTAAGTGTGTGCGTCAGTATAAGCCCCGAGGCCGCTGCTGTTGACCTGCTTGACACCAGTGTTGCTGGGTGGAGGCGTGGAGGAGGCGCGTGAGAGCAGCACGCGTGGCACAGTTGTTCTTTGTCACCGGGGCCCTGTCTCCACTCCTTTGAGCCTTTCACCCCACTGACCTCGGGGGCAAAAGGGAGCACGTGGAGGGGATGTTGCTTTGAAGAAACTGGACTTCCTGCCTCACTCTGTGGGGCCAGCTCCATGCCCGGTGGGCGTCCCAGTTTCTTCATCTGTGCCAAGTGGGTAAAAAATGCTCTCCTGGTCATGCTGTTGTAGAAACTGGAGAGAAATTAAGACCTGGTTCCTGGCACACAACACGTCCTCAGCAAAAGAGAGGGCGCTGTTTGGGTGCTAAGCAGATCTGCGCTGTGGGTGTTCTTGAGGGTCAGAAGTGAGCGGAAGCTGAGCTAAGCCCCCAGTTACAGAAAGGTTTGCAGGGACACGGAGAGTAGGCTGAAGCTGGTGGTGGCGGCGCGGGGAGCACGGTGCTTGAAGGAAGCTGGAGGGCCGGTCCCAGAAGAAGGGAATCCCGGGGCCCAGGGACAGGGAGTTGCTGAGGGTGGCCTGGCGGTCTGTGGTCATCTGGGATGCGTCACGCTTACCAGATGCTGATATTCAAGAAGTGAACAAACAAGCTCATGTTAAATGAATGATCTAGAATTGGAATGATGCCAAGTCCCAGTGAATATAATTTATTTCAAGAATTCCATGTACTGGCAACTTAGGCTTGTAAAAGTAAAGCCCTTGATCGGGGCAGGTTCATTTTGTTGGAGAATGAAGTAAGTGTAGTTATTTTCTTTCAGAAATAAGTTTCTCCTTTCCTAAAATGAAAAGTATCCTTAGAGAAGTCAGATGACAGTATAGTACCTAAAGGACAGGCAACTGATTAAGTGGTTATTTTTACCTACTCTATAAGACTCATTCAGAAAATTAAAAATCAGAGAAAATTACTATGCCAAACCTCTTCTGGAGAAGGCAATGACACCCCACTCCAGTACTCTTGCCTGGAAAATCCCATGGACGGAGGAGCCTGGTAGCCTGCAGTCCATGGGGTCGCTAAGAGTCAGACACGACTGAGTGACTTCACTTTCACTTTTCACTTTCATGCACTGGAGAAGGAAATGGCAACCCACTCCAGTGTTCTTACCTGGAGAATCCCAGGGACGGGGGAGCCTGGTGGGCTGCCATCTATGGGGTCACACAGAGTTGGACATGACTGAAGTGACTTAGCAGTAGCACTATGCCACTAGAAAAAGAAAATCCCCAGTTTTTGCTATTTAATTATCAGTTGTAAACTCTGCCCTTTCATTTCAAAAACTGCTTCACTGAGGTGCAATCAACATATGTTATATGTTGATGTTATATGTTATATGATGTTATGACATATATATATCACACATATTTAAATTGAACAATTTGAGTTTTGACAACATATGTTATACCAGGGAAATGATCACCACAGTCAAGTTAGTGGACACATCGTCACTCCTAGAAGTTTTAATCTATCTTTCCCATCCCTCTCTGAGTTCCTGGACCACCATTAATCTTTTAGTCATTATTGATCATTTTGGACTTTCTAGGAATCATACAGTGTGTACTGTTTATTCTGGCCTTTTCCTCTTAGTACAGATATTTTGAGATTGATCCAAGTTGCTGTGTAATAATAATTTGTCTCTCTTCATTGCCAGTAGTGTTCCTTTATGTAGATGTGTGTCAACTAGATACCTTGATGCATTCATCTGTTGATAGACATTTGATTTGTTTATTATTTTTGGTAGTTACAAATCAAGGTGCTGTGAAAACTCATGTTTGGGTCTTTGTATGGAAATGTGCTTTTGTTTTTCTTAGATAAATAAAATACGCAAGAGTGGAGTGGCACGATTTTGTGGTAGGTGTATGTTTAACTTAGAACTGCTGACTATTAATTGCTTTCCCAAGTGACTGCACCGTTTTGTTTCCGCATGAGCGGGTGTTAGAATTCTGGTTCCTCCACATTTGGTGTGGTGAGTGTCGGCCAGTATTTTTGTTTTTCTTATGCTAGAATGGGAATAACATGAAAGTGTCATTTTTGCCGTTTTTTAAACGTAGAGTTTAATGGCATAAATTTCACTCAGTGTTCTACAAACATCACCACTATCTAGTTCCACACCTTTTCATCACCCCAGACCGAGCTCCGTAATCATTAAGCTGTACCTTGCTATGCTCCCAGTCCCTGGAACCTTTTATCTGTCTTCTGCCTTGATAATTTGCCTATTCTAACTCTAAATATTTTGTATTAATGGACTAATACAATATCTGTCCTTTTCTGTCACTTATTTTACTTACTGTTAGGTTTCAAGTTTCATCCATATTGCAGCATATATCTGAACTTAATTCCTTTTTATGACTGTGTAATGGATCATCGAAAAAGCAAGAGAGTTCCAGAAAACATCTATTTCTGCCTTATTGACTGTGCCAAAGCCTTTGACTATGTGGATCACAATAAACTGTGGAAAATTCTGAAAGAGATGGGAATACCAGGCCACCTGACCTGCATCTTGAGAAACCTATAAGCAGGTCAGGAAGCAACAGTTAGAACTGGACATGGAACAACAGACTGGTTCCAAATAGGAAAAGGAGTACGTCAAGGCTGTATATGGTCACCCTGCTTATTTAACTTCTATGCAGAGTACATCATGAGAAACGCTGGGCTGGAAGAAGCACAAGCTGGAATCAAGATTACCGGGAGAAATATCAAGAACCTCAGATATGCAGATGACAGCATCCTTATGGCAGAAAGTGAGGAGGAACTAAAAAGCCTCTTGATGAAAGTGAAAGAGGAGAGTGAAAAAGTTGGCTTAAAGCTCAACATTCAGAAAACGAAGATCATGGCATCTGGTCCCATCACCTCATGGGAAGTAAAGTGTCAGACTTTATATTTTTGGGCTCCAATATCACTGCAGATGGTGACTGCAGTCATGAAATTAAAAGATGCTTACTCCTTGGAAGGAAAGTGATGACCAACCTAGATAGCACATTAAAATGCAGAGACATTACTTTGCCAACAAAGGTCCGTCTAGTCAAGGATATGGTTTTTCCAGTGGTCATGGATGTGGGAGTTGGACTGTGAAGAAAGCTGAGCGCCGAAGAATTGATGCTTTTGAACTGTGGTGTTGGAGAAGACTCTTGAGGGTCCCTTGGACTGCAAGGAGATCCAACCAGTCCATTCTGAAGATCAGCCCTGGGATTTCTTTGGAAGGAATGATGCTAAAGCTGAAGCTCCAGTACTTTGGACACCTCATGTGAAGAGTTGACTCATTGGAAAAGACTCTGATGCTGGGAGGGATTGGGGGCAGGAGTAGAAGGGGACGACAGAGGATGAGATGGCTGGATGGCATCACTGACTTGATGGACATGAGTCTGAGTGAACTCTGGGAGTTGGTGATGGACAGGGAGGCCTGGCGTGCTGCAGTTCATGGGGTTGCAAACAGTCGGACACGACTGAGCGACTGAACTGAGTATTCCATTGTTTGCATTCGATGTATAGCACTGTTTGTTCACTTGCTGATGTCACATGGGTTGTTTCTACTCTTTGGCTATGGTGAATAGCGCTGCAGTGAACAGTGGGTGCTAGTATCTCTTTCAGTCTGGGTTTCCATTTCCTTTGGGTTTATTCTTAGATGTGGAGTTGCTAGGCTGTGTGGTGATTATACTGGCAGAGGAGCGTGGCAGGCCACAGTCCATGGGGTCACAAAGAGTCTGAGACAACGGAGCACAAGCACACACACATGGTAATTCTATGTTTAGATTACTGAGGAACCACCAAACTCTTTTTCCACAGTGACTGCAAATTTTACATTCTCAACAGAAATGTATAGGGATTCCAGTTTCTCTAGATCTTTGCCAATATTTGTTGTTTTCCTTAAAAAAATGATAGCCATCTTAGTAGGTATGAAGTGGTATTGCACTGAGCTTTTGATTTCCATCTTCCTCATGACTAGTGATATTAAGCATCTTTTAATGTGCTTATCGACCATTTGTATATATTCTGTGGATAGTTGTCTGCTCAGATTCTTTGCCCATTTTTTAAAGAGGTGATTATTTTTGTTTCTCAGTTTTGATTTGCATATTCTGGATATTAAACCTTTATCAGATGTATGATTGCAAATACTTTCTTTTACTCTGTAGGTTGTCTTTTCAGTTCAATGATAATGTTCTTTCATTCACAAATTTTAAAATTTTGATGAAGTCCATTTTATCAATCTTTTCTTCTCTTGCTTGTTCTTTTGTTATCATATCTAAGAATTCATTGCCAAATGTAAGATCGGGGAGAATTATCCCCGTGTTTTCTTCTAAGAATGTTATGGTCTTATTTTTCTATTTAGATCACTGATCCTTTTTGAGTTAATTTTTGTATGTAGTGTGATGTAGGGGGTCCAACTTCTTTTTTTTTTTTTTTTGGCACGAGGACACCCAGCACCATCTACTGAAGAGATGAAGAGACCAGTTTTTCATATTGGATGAATTTGGCATTCATTTCAAAAAGTATTTGACCTGACATACAAGGGTTTATTTCTGGACTCTCCATTCTGTTGATCTGTTAGTCTGCGTTTATGCCAGTAGTAAGCTTTGAAATAGGGATGTGTGAATCCTTCAACTTCATTTTTCTTAGGATTATTTTGGTTATGTGGCACTCCTTGTGATTCCACATAAATCTGAGAGTTGACTCTTCCATTTCCACAGAAAAGGTTGTTGGGATTTTGACAGAGACTAAATTGTGTCCATAGATCACTTAGGTTAGGCATCTTAACAATATTAAGTCAACAATGTTTTGTATTTTTCACTATACAAGTCTTTTGTCTCCTTGGTTAGATTTATTCCCAGATATTTTATCCTTTTACATGTTGTTTTATTTAATTTCCTTTTCAGAATGTTTTTCCCTAGTGTATAGAAACAGCTGACTTTGTGTGTTGAACTTGTACTGTGTGACTTTGCTGAATTTATTAGCTATAGTACTTGAGGATTCCTTGAGACTTTCTGTGTATAGGATCATATCATAGGTCACTTTCCTAATAGATACAGGGCTATGTAGGTTACCTGTTTCTTCAATGAGTATTGGTTGTTTGTGCCCTTTAAGGAATTACACCCTTTTATGTAATTTGTTGAATTTATTGACAGGCTTTCATACTTGCTCAATCCTAATACCGGTAATTTGTGTCTCTCTTTTTTATCAGTCTAGTTAGAAGTTTATCAGTTTTACTAAGGCTCTCGAAGAACAATCCTTTGATTTCAATGATTGTTCTCTATTGTTTTTCCTTTTCTTTGTAACTGATTTCCAATTTGATCTTTATCACTGTTTTTCACTTACTTTGTTTGTCAAGGTTCACTGTAAGTTCACTGAGTTAAAAACATTCTTCATTTCTTTTTTTTAATTAATTTTTTAATGAAACAAAGATGAATATTTTTAGTGATAAAAGGTAAAATTCACAAAGAAGGTAGATATCATAAACCACCAGACACCTTAACAACAAAGAAACAAAGATACATAAAGCAAAAATCAGAAGAAATACAAGGGAAAGAAAAAATATGTAATCATAGTGAGACATTAATGTTTTTCTGAGAATATTTTATCAAGTATAGACAAAAATAAGAACAGGAGCTTCTTGAATGATGTCATTAATAATTTAAATGTAATATATTTATTTTTAATTATTTATATTAATCTATCCTACACAATTATATTTGAAATTTTGTATCTTATATGTTATAATTAGATGTCCATAGGATATTCTAAAAAACTGGCAAAAAGATAAACATTACTAAAGTTCAAGAAGTATAATTCATTTTTTTGTGTGCGTGATTCAGTTATACATATGCACATATATTAGTTTTTAAATTATTTTCCAGTACCAAATAGGTATTACAAGATATTGACTATATTTACCCTATACCATAAACCATTGCTGCTTGTTGCATATCTTTTTTTTTTAAGTTAGAAATCTGACATTCTATTCATATTAAGTGAAACAAGTGGAATCAAAATGTCATAAAATTTTCAGTTAGGCAAAATTTCATAAGTTTTCTAAATATATGTTATACATATTATTTATATATATGTATACAAAAACTCTTCTGTTATGCTTGATAAAGGCTTGAGAAAGAACATGAAAAGAAGAGATGGAGAAATTGGAAAGCATGAAGTAAATGAAATTATATCACTGAATATGACATAGAAAAAGTGAAACAAACTATAAAAGTAAAAGATACTCATAGACTCTGGTTGTTTTTAAATGTGGCTGCTCATTAAAAACATATCTGGAGCTCTGGCCAAAAAAAAACCAAAAAAACAATACCTGGACATTTATATTTTTCAAAAAATTCCAAGATAATTCTGATATGCATCTGGATTTTATAAAGTGATTATAGATTTTATAGGTGATTATAGGATTTTATAAAGTAATTAATGGTAGTTTTGGTGATATAAAATTATACAATTTTTCTGTTGATCAGTTGTGATACAGTGATATTAAGTGAGTGATAGTTATATAATCACAGTGTCGCAGGAAGGGGGACCCCCTTCGTGGCCCAGAAGTGGGCTCTTGTCCAACGCTCGGAAATGAACATGTGTCGAGGAGACACATGTGCTGACAGAGCAAAAGATTTTATTGGGAAAGGGCACCCGGGTGGAGAGCAGTAGGGTGAGGGGACCCAGGAGAACTGCTCTGCCATGTGACTCACAGTCTCGGGTTTTACGGTGATGGGATTAGTTGTTTGGGTTGTCTTTGGCCAGTCATCTGACTCAGAGTCCTTCCTGGTGGTGCACACATCTCTCAGCCAAGATGGATGCCAGCAAGAAGGATTCTGGGAGGTGGTTGGACACGTGGTGTCTCCTTTTGACCTTTCCCAAACTCTTCTGGTTGGTGGTGGCTTATTAGTTTCTGTTGCTTACCATTGTGGTTATCTGGGTCATGAAGATCTTTTTTGTACAGTTCTTCTGTGTATTCTTGCCACCTTTTCTTAATATCTTCTGCTTCTGTTAGGTCCGTACCGTTTCTGTCCTTTATTGAGCCCATCTTTGCATAAAATGTTCCCTTGGTATCTCTAATTTTCTTGAAGAGATCTCTAGTCTTTCCCATTCTGTTGTTTTCCTCTATTTCTTTGCATTGATCACTGAGGAAAGCTTTCTTACCTCTCCTTGCTATTCTTTGGAGCTCTGCATTCCAGTGGGTATATCTTTCCTTTTCTCCTTTGCCTTTAGCTTCTCTTCACTCAGCTATTTGTAAGGCCTCCTCAGACAACCATTTGCCTTTTTGCATTTATTTTTCTTGGGGATGATTTTGATCACTGCCTCCGGTACAATGTGATGAACCTCCGTCTGTAGTTCTTCAGGCACTCTGTCTATCAAATCTATAGATCTAATACTATGGATGGAGGTTTGTATGGTGGGAGGACTTTGAAGGACAAAGTCCAATACTTTGGCCACCTAATGTGAAGAACTGACTTACTGGAAAAGACCCTGATGCTGGGAAAGATTGAAGGCTGGAGGACAAGGCATTGACAGAGGATGAGATAGTTGGATGGCATCATCAACTCAATGGACATGAATTTGAACAAACCCCAAGAGATAGTGAAGGGCCGGGAAGCCTAGTGTACTGCAGTCCATGGGATTGCAAAGAGTTGGGATATGACTGAGCGGTTGAACTGAACTGATTCCTTACCATGACCTCCTGTCATAAGACAACTCTTGCAAATGGTTACTATGGTGCCTGGCCAGGGAGGATGGTTTCAACAGTGTACTTCCCGTAACAACTCCCCCACCACCCCCACCCTCCCCAGAGACTTCTTGGAAACTGGGCAGAGGTCTCTTTTCTTCTGTAACTTCTTCCTGCTGTGCATGGGCGTAGGCCTGCCTAGCAGAGCAGAAGTCTCTCTCTACCTGATCTAAGTTGAGGTATTCTGTGCCTGAAACCTGCATTCACCCTTGTGAGAAAAGGTTTTAGCCTGAAACTGTTGCCCTCTGTCAGAGATGACATAGACAGGGGCCAAACAGGAGGCCTAACAGGATGGTCATCACTAGGCCCCAGAAAGAAAAGGCAACATTTTGGGTGAGGGCTGCAGGGTATGTGACTTTCTTCTGATTGGTTGGTGGTGAGGCAACAGAGCAGCGCTCCAGGAATCTTGTGCTCAGCCTGTAGTTACCATCCTCCACCTGGGTGGGGGCCCCGGTTCTGCAGAAGGACTCGAAGATCCTGTTATGCATATTTCTTGAGTAGGCACCAGGACCCTGCCTCAAGGCTATACCACCATTTGATTGCTCCGCCTCTGTTTCTGTATCCCCTCCCTTCCCTGATCAGCAACTGTTTGAATCTGCCCTTTGGGAGTCAGGTCTAAGAGGCTGGATGAAGCCTGTAACCTACAAACAAGAGACAGGAAACACAGAAGGGATCTGTACTTCAGATCTCCATGGAGTCCTGCTCAGTTTTGATTCAGGGACCTGGGCAGCTATGACTCTGATAACTTCCTGTCAAAATGGGGCATAGAGTTTGGAGAATAGACACTGAATTGGAAGTACTCCTGAATTCCAAGTCCTAGGTATGAGTCTTGTATGATTAAAATCTCAATCTCTTGGTCTGCCATTTTGGTGTAACAGACCCAGTTAGAAGTAGTTGGAAGAGTGACAGCTGGAATCTTAATAAGTGAAAGTAAGTGAAATAAGTGAAAGTCGCTCAGTCATGTCTGACTCTTTGCGACCCCATGGCTATAGTCCATGAAATTCTCCAGGCCAGAATACTGGACTGGGTAGCCTTTCCCTCCTCCAGGGGATCTTCCCAACTAAGAGATGGAACCCAGGTCTCCCACATTGCAGACGAATTCTCTATCAGCTGAGCCAGGTTACTGGAGTGGGTAGCCTATCCCTTATCCAGTGGATCTTCCCAACCCAGGGATCAAATCCAGGGATCTCCAGGGGATCTACCCAACCCAGGGATCAAACCCAGGTCTCCCACATTGCAGGCAGGTTCTTTACCAGCTGAGCCACAAGGGAAGCCCAGAATCTTAATAGACAAAATAAATCTCATTTCTTTTCAGAAGAATAGGCGTGAAGCCCAAGTCTGGACCTGGCACTTTGGGGAGACTTGTAGCCAGTTGCCTAGTTTTATAAAAAGTAAGGCTGCAGTTACCAGCTGCCTGCAGGCATTGTTTTGAGAATGTCTGTGGCATCCAAGCCTGACACAACTGAGAAAGCAAGTTTTTAGCGGACAAGTATTGCTAGTCTGAAATTACACCCATAGTACAAGGTCTTGTCTGAAATTACACCCATAGCATCACCTAGTTATTTCCTTGGATGTCTGAACCATAGCTACTCTATTTTGACTTTTAATTGTCAAATTCTCCTTAATAGCCAAAGCAGATGTCACCATTAATGATGTCAGTGTTTCTCTAGGTATGAGAAGATACAAGAATTTGGACTCATAAAATCTCCTGAAAAGATCTAGCTACCTGAAGGGCTGTTCTGCCAGTTTTTCCCAGAGCAGAGTGCCTCGTTCCTGATTTCCACCCTGAACTCCTTTCAGGGGAGTTGAAGGTCAGCAGCTGCAGTGGCCATGGTTTAATCTTTGTAGAGGTAGATGGCAAGTGTCAGTTTTCAGTTGGCAGGCCCCCTTCTTGATTAAACTTGACCATGATTTTAAGGGGGGCATTTCATGACCGTTTCATCCCATGGTGCTGAGAATGTCTGTTTTCAAGTCTGGCAGAGATTTTGCTGACAAGCCACTCAATGTGCTGTTACTGGACTAGGCCATAAAGCAGTATCCAAAACTCTCTGGACCACCTGTCTTACTAGCCTCTTGGTCAAGGAAAGCGTTCCCTCTTGTTGCTTCTTCCCATATCTAGAGTTACACCGTTACCATCATCAATCTCATATGGAACTATGTATTATTTTATCGGAGGCCTCAGTCACACGTTTGTCAGTGTAAGAAACAGCAATTTTGTAAAACAGGCGAAATACAAATAACATAGCAAGCAATATTAGTAAAGTCGTAAGTAAAAGTTAAGCTAAGAAGTTCAATCAGATGTAGCCCAGTATATCTCAGGTCATCTGACTTAGTCTATTCTATATGAATCTTTATCTTCCAGAGAAATTATATATTGGCACTGTCTGTAAGTCACATAGCCTGGTTTCCTAGTGTTACTAGACTGATTATCCTTAGTATGATTTAATTGTTTCAAACATAGAGGAGGCTTTAAAACTAAATTACCATAGCCTGGTGTTATCTATATAAATCCATCCCATAATTGTGGGCGATTTTTTCCTTTACTGGAGCTTTGCTTGTTGCTCTGATTGAGCTTGAGTAATGGAAGAAAACTCAAATTTATGGCAGAGTCGGAGTGAAAGTGAAGTTGCTCAGTTGTGTCCGACTCTTTGCAAGCCCATGGACTGTAGCCCACCAGGCTCCTCCATCCATGGGATTCTCCAGTCAAGAATACTGGAGGGGTTGCCATTTCCTTCTCCAGGGAATCTTCCCGACCCAGGGATTAAACCCAGGTCTCCTGCATTGCAGGCAGACGCTTTAACCTCTGAGCCACTAATTAGCAAGGTAAGGGGATCCCACCTAGTAATATCAATAGTGACCTGAATATGACAATTTTTCTTTTTAAGTAAATTTTCTTGGGGCCAACTAGTCTGAGCCTTAGAGTAGAGAAATTCACCAAGGGACCCAGAACTAGACACAGGTAATTGGATTGATTTCTAAAACTAGCATAGAATCAGGCCTGTGATAGAAAAACATTTGATTTATATGCAAAGGTCCAGGAAGTCAAGAAAACATTGCAAATTATAATATGAATCAGGTCCAGCATGTTGGGCAAACTGTCTACCTCTGATGTCATCTTCTTCCCGTCCTGGTATAGTGCAGTTTCTCCTGTTTGAGCATCATTTTAAGGTAAGATCAGGTCAGCTGTCCTCTGTATAGAATAGTCTAGTGTAGGGGCCTTTGAAGTGGGAATTAATCCAAGGGTCAATTTCCCTTCAATTTCACTGTGCATGAGCCAGTTAAGAGTGTCTGATAAAAAGGTTCTTCCATCCAGGCTGGAGACAGCCCCTTAAATTATGTCTTTTTCCAGTCCTGGTTGCAGGTCATAAGGCATCTGATCTTTATCTAAAGAAAGATTACTGAGATAAGCTTCAGAAACAAACTTAGGGTGTTTTTTAAGAATTCAATTAAATTTAACATTAATATTGCATAACAGCAAAGAACTATTCAAGAAATGAGTCTTACTAGATACAAACCTCCATTAACAAACTGGGATTTAACATTTATTGAAACATCTTTTTCTTTTTAAAATTACCCTAAGTTTTATCAAATATAACCATATTAAGGCTAGTTTGTTTGCAAAATGGGTCTGCTCTCAATAAATTTGGCCTGATGATTTTGTATAGCCATAACTTATCATAGACTTTTTGCTTTGCTGAAACTTTTGAGTTTCAGACTGAAGTTTTAAAATAAAACAAGGCTGGGAAAGTCATGCCAAAGGCTTATGACAGATTTCTCCTATCAAATCTAGGTGAATTCTTCCCTTTTCAAGGTTTCAGAAATTCCCTGAGTTTTCTATACCTGTTAGTTAGATAACCTTCCTAACTCATCTGATAGAAGTTATTGGAAACCTAAGAGTTTCCAATCTCTGGAGGAGTCAGATAGAAAATATAGTTGTTTTAATCTGTTTATAACATATAATTTTACCAAATTACTGGCATAACTAGTTTTAGGGAAAGGTTTTCCCTACTCCTGGAAAACACAGATTCAAACCTGTAATTTTTCAGCTCAAAACCATCAAAGTTGTAAGCATTTTCACTGGTTTATTCAGTCCTTTTGTTGACTTTTGTGAAGTCATCAAGTTTCCCATTAGACTACCAGGACATATCAGAATGTTAGGAACTCCATATAACTTCTAGGATATCTATATTTGTAATATTTACCATACATTATAACCTGAGAGGATTTATTACTCATTTGATAATATTTCCCTTATAATATAACCAACCAAATAAACATGATTAGTTTAATATCTCTCTTTGGAATGTTTCAGTGGCCCTTTGAAGAATCCCAAAGTTAGCTAGAGGTCAAAAGAACTTCCACAGAATTCGATTTAGGAAGTTTTGTCAAAAAAATCAATCAAAAGTGTTTAGAATATTTGGTCAGATTTAGTCAATGCTGATGAGTGTATCACTTAGCTTGCTGCTGTGTCATCATGGGCATATATACTGAGGCTTGAGGTCCAGTGAAAGTCAACTCTGCCATCTTGGACCTAGTTGGCTCTGAAGTCGATTCCGCCATCTTGGATCTAGTTGGTTCTAACCAGTTTTCATATGGCTGTGTCATTCCTAACAAAATCCATTTATCCAACTAATTGTGATCCAGTTTTTCCTGATCATACATAACTCTTTTAATATTTTTTTCATACCTTCTTCTACTGAAAACACATCTTAGTTTCCCTGGAGTATTTTCCATAATGAGGGACATTTCTTGTTGACAAAGTTATAACAAAATACAGTCTTAATTGACCTCTAGTAAACCTAGGTACAACAGAAGTATTATTGATGGTTCTAAAGACATGTTCACTTCATTTTAGTTGCTTTGTCATGTCCGACTCTGTGACTCTATGGACTACAGCACGCCAGGCCTCCTGCCCATCACCAATTCTCAGCGCTTGCTCAGACTCATGTCCATTGAGTCAGTGATGCCATCCAACCATCTCATCCTCCCGTTCCCTTCTCCTCCCACCTTCAGTCTTTCCCAGCATGAGGGTCTCTTCCAGTGAGTCAATTCTTCCCATCAGGTGGCCAAAGCATTGGAGTTTCAGCTTCAGCATCAATCCTTCCAGTGAATATTCAGGACTGATCTCCTTTAGAATGGACTGGTTGGATCTCCTTGCAGTCCGAGGGACTCTCAAGAGTCTTCTCCAACACCACAGTTCAGAGGCATCAATTCTTTGGCACTCAGCCTTCTTTATGGTCCAACTCCCATATCCATACATGACTACTGGAAAAACCATAGCTTTGACTAGTGGAACTTTGTCAGCAAAGTAATGTCTCTGCTTTTGAATATCCTGTCTAGGTTGGTCATAACTTTCCTTCCAAGGAGCAAGCATCTTTTAATTTCATGGCTGCAGTCACCATCTGCAGTGATTTTGGAGCTCAAAAAACTAAAGTCTGTCACTGTTTCCACTGTTGCCCCATCTATTTGCCATGAAGTGATGGGACCAGATGCCATGATTTTAGTTTTCTGAATGTTGAGTTTTAAGCCAACTTTTTCACTCTCCTCTTTCACGTTCATGTCTGTGTTACCAGGTATTAATTTAATGATATTGAGTATGGTGCCCTATCCCTGTTCTTGTTGGTTATCTATTTTATATATTGTAGTGTGTATATTTTAATCCCAAACTCCTAATTTATCCCATCCTTTCCCCTTTGATAGCTCTAAATTTGTTTTCTGTGTCTGTGAGTCTCCGTTTTGTAAATGAGTTCATTTGTATCTTTTTCTTTTTTTAGATTTCGCATACAAACAATATTATGTGGTATTTGTCTCTCTCTCTCTGACTTACTTCACTTAGTACAATAATCTCCAGATCCATCCATATTGCTACAGATGACATTATTCTGTTCTTTTTTATGGCTGAGTAATATTCCATTGTATGTATAACCGCCCCCCCCCCCCCCCCCCCCCCCGTCTGCTTTATACATTCATCTGCTGATGGACACTTAGGTTGCTTCCATGTCTTAGCTATTGTATTAATAATGCTGCTATGAACATTGGGTTGCATGTATATTTTTGAATTATAGCTTTCTCCAGATACATGCCTGTGAGTGGGATTGCTGGATCATCTGGTAACTATTTTTAGCTTCAGGATCATTGTAAATGTGGTAATTTAAAATCCCTATGAGCCTGATCCTAGTCTTGTTTTTATTGGTTCTTATTGCATGATGCCTTATCTTGTGTTATGATTGGTTATCTCTGAGTATGTGTCTGACATTGTATTTGGAAATTTGTTTTTTATAAATCATTTGAGGACTAGTGTTTTAAATATACATATATATGTGTGTGTGTGTGTGTGTGTGTGTATGTATGTGTATTTATTTATTTATGTATTATTTATTTATTTATTTATTTATTTTAAGTGAGACTCTGTTTTGTTGATTATCTAGGAGTTCCCGTAATCTGGAATGACCTCAGTCCAATGCTAGGTATTGATATTTTCTGAGCCACCCAGTTGACTCTAAGCTGGGGAGCAGTTTGCACAAAGGCTTGCTCTTTCTTCTGGTTCATTCTCTTTCTCTGGGGATCCATGCCCTTCTATTGGCAAATTCTGTGGTGGCGGAAAAATAGCCTCCAAGAGATGTCCAATTCTTAATCCCCTGAACCTGGAAATATGTTGTGTTATATGACAAAGGGAAATTAAGATTGCAGATGGAATTAAATTGGTTAATCAGCTGTCCCTGAGGTGGGACAGTATTGCTAATTATCCTAAACTCTTGAGGCAGGCTCCTCATAATCACAGGAGCCTTTAGAAGTAAAAGAGAAGGCAGGACAGTGAAGTCAGATGCGGCATGAGAGAAGCTGTACGTATAGGAATAGGGGCGGCCTCCGGAAGCTGCAAGAAGGGCAGCGGCAGCTTTTCTTCTGGAGCCTCTAGAAGGATCACCGCCCTCTGGACTCCTTGGGTTTAGCTCAGTGAGGCTCCTTTCCAACACGTGATCTCCAGACCTGGAAGAGAGCACATTTGTTCCAGCAGAAGGAAACTGCCTCAGGCCCTCCACTCAGCACCGGTGTCACTGGCTCCACTTGAGACCAGAGGCTCCCCCGAGGAAAAAGAGGCCCCCAGAGATCAATCTCAACTCCCCAGAGTTTCATCTTTTCTAGATTTGATTCTGCTTCACCTTCTTGTTTAACCTCTGACACCTTTGGGCAGACGTTTTTTATATTTTGGCCTGTGTTTCTGGTTTCTCCAAGCTGGACATCTGGTCCAAATTGCCTGTCTTTCAAGTTGGACTTTTTTTTTTATTTTTATGAATTACACTGAGTGTACTGGTCTGGTTGTGCTTTAGAATTCCACATTTCTGCTGCCCGTTTGGTCATTTCCCAGGTTAGTGCAAGGGCTCCTGAGCTGGCCTCTTTTGATGTCCTCCTTCCTGGTTTTCTTTAACACCAGCAGTATGACTCTCTCCTAACATGGTTCTGCTTGGGAGCCACCCTCAGGACCTACTTGCTTGTAAATACACCCCAGGCTTCAGTTCCCTGCATACTGCCCTGTGAAGGGTGAGTGCCTCACATCACCCATCACCTACGGTGATGAAAGTAGGACCGGAGGCCCGTGGTAGGTGGGGATGAAAGATATCACCTGCCGTACCAGTAAACAAAGGGCTGGTCCAACCAGCAAGCCATTACCTGGGGGTGGCGGACCCAAGGAAACCCAGGATGAAAACAGTGCTTGCCCTGCAGCCACCCCTGTATCCACCCCACAGATGCCCCTGAGGAAACCTCAGCATGGGAAAGCCCAGGATACTTAGCTGAGGTGTGTATCTCAGGAACCATTTCAGTGAGCCCAGACGCTTGTATTTTTCCCATACATAGAAAAGCACTAAATTCCTTAACTTGAGATTTCTGGTTTTCTTTTGATGTTCTGACTCTTTTATTGCAAAAACTATTATATATCCTCGCCTCCCCACTCCACCTCTTCAGAAAAATTTCTCAGCGTTATCTGAAATGCTGTGTCCTAGCCTTAAAGTCTTCAGACTGCTGCTAAGTCAACTTCAGTTGTGTCCGACTCTGTGCGACCCCATAGACGGCAGCCCACCAGGCTCCCCCGTCCCTGGGATTCTCCAGGCAAGAACACTGGAGTGGGTTGCCATTTCCTTCTCCAGTGCATGAAAGTGAAAAGTGAAAGTGAAGTCGCTCAGTCGTGTCTGACTCTTAGTGACCCCATGGACTGCAGGCTGCCAGGCTCCTCCGTCCATGGGATTTTCCAGGCAAGAGTACTGGAGTAGGGTGCCATTGCCTTCTCCGACTATCTGCCGAATAAACCATAACTCTTAACTTTTGCAAAATGCCAGGGTGGATGAATCACAAGCTGGAATCATGATTGCCAGGAGAAATATCAACAACCACAGATATGCAGATAATACCACTGTAATGGCAGAAAGTGAAGAAGAACTAAAGAGCCTCTTTTTGAGGGTGAAAGAGAGGCATGAAAAAGCTGGCTTGAAACTCAACATTCAAAAAACAAAGATCATGTTATCTTAGTTATCTATGGGAAATAGAAGGGGAAAAAGTGGAAGCAGTGACAGATTTTCTTTTGGGGGCTCTAAAATCACTGCAGATCATGACTGCAGCCATGGAATTAAAAGACACTTGCTCCTTTAGAAGGAAAGCTATGACAAACATAGACAGCATATTAAAAAGCAGAGACATCTCTTTGCTGGCAAAGGTCCATCTAGTCAAAGCTGTGGTTTTCCCAGTAGTCATGTATGGATGTGAGAGTTGGACCATAAAGAAGGCCAAGCACCAAAGAATTGATCCTTTTGGACTGTGGTATTAGAGAAGACACTTGAGAGTCCCTTGGACTGCAAGGAGATCCAACCAGTCCATCCTAAAGGAAACCCGTCCTGAATATTCATTGGAAGGACTAATGCTGAAGCTGAAGCTCCAATACCTTGGCTACCTGATGGCATCACTGATTCAATGGACATGAATTTGAGCAAACTCTGGAAGTCAGTGGAAGACAGAGGAGCCTGGTGTGCTGCAGTCCATAGGGTCGCAAAGAGATGGACAGGACTTGGCGACTGAACACCAACAACTCACCTTCTAGGTTGTGCATTTTTTTCAGTCCACATTGGAAACTGAGACTAGCCTGCCAACCAGCAGAGCAGATCACCTCGGCAGTGCCAATTCAGATGTGTTTTATGTGGTAGCACCATGTTGAATTACATACAATTTCTTTTAAGAGGACTGTTTAAAGAACAACCGTCATTTAGGTTTTGAAGTTGGTTTTCTATAAAAGCAACTCTATCGCTTAACTGTCTGAAGGCATAGCCAGCCCTTAGATACTCTTAACACGTTTGATAAAAGAAGAAAATGCACCTCTGCTGGCAGTGACAGCCTACAGTGACTGCATGGAGCATTTGTGGTGAGAGGGAAAGAAACGCTTTTAATTTTGAGAATTCGGACTCAAACCCAGCACTCTGAGCCTCTACACTTGGCCTAAAGCTTTGAGGCTTTTTGATGAACCAGCAAGGAGGCCAGGGGACGGAGGATGAAAGGGGGGAAGGGAAGGGGGGCTGAATCTTGCACTTTTAAGTCAGATTTAACAAATGAAAGGCTTCCCCAAAGCCTTCATGTCTTTGTCATGAAAGACAAAGGGAGGTCCCATTGATCTCAGGGCAGGTACTTGTGGCAGGAAAATTTGCAATTAGAAAAATCAGGTGGCAGCCCAGACAGGCCTGGATCAGGTCTTTATCAGCCAGCAAAGACCCTGAGCTCAGGAAGCTTCCTGAGAGGCCCGCTGAGGCCCCCCTGACGCCAGTGTGCTGTCATCTGTTTCCCTGGAGACACTGAGGGTCAGGAGGTGCGGTGGCCTCAGAAAAGCTGCTGCGTGCGGGACTGCCCGCCATCCAGGGCCGCTCACGGGCTGCTGTTCCAGCCTCCCTGTGCCCTTATGTATCTGGGACGTGTTCAATGATACGGTCACACTACTGCAGTCACAGATTAGCTACCTAAACGTGTTTTGTCATCATTTCTGCTGTTTCTGTTTGTTTTGGGCATAAACTTGCAGCGTTACACTGAATATACGAAACAAATTGGAGAGAAGACTCTGGTTAGAATCATACATTTGACTTCTCCTGCCCCCGGGACCAGAGTGCCTTTGGTTTCATTCGCGTTTTTAGTTATTTAATAAAAACTGATCCATCAGGGTGATCCTGCTGTGTGCCAGAGGACACTGTGGTAGGCAATTTCTTTCTTATTTCAGGCTGATTGAAACTATTGATTTGGCAGTCCAGTTTTTGTAGTAAGTAAGTAAATTCATTCATTCATCCCCTCATTCAGTATTGGGCCATCTGCCCTCTCTTGAATGCCCGAAGCACTGACAGGTACTGAAAATGGAAAGACAGAGCTGGCATAATTATTCATTCGTTTGGGTTAAATGCTTTGCCTGAATTAATGCAGGTATTGTTCACCCATTGTCAGTAAGGAAGCAGCCAGATTATAGACTATGAAGAAGTCTTTTGATATTGCTTCTAACTGAAATACTTGTAGAAGTATTTCGCTTCTCCACATCTATATTCACACTTGTAGAAGAGGGACGGCTTTCCAGAACACAGAGAGGTCCCCCAGGCCTCCTGCCAGCCCCATCTGCTGCAACACCAGGTGCGGGATGTCTGGTAGGCAAGGGGTCCCGGCCTCCAAGGACTCAGCAGGGAGCAGTGGGTCTGTTTGGAAGTGTGTGATATGGGAGATCCTTGAAAAAGAAGCATCTGTCACCCCTGGGCCGTGTATTCACCAGGCCCTGTGCTGGTCTGGGGGAAACAGAACTGTCCTCAGAGAATCCAAGGGCTTGGGAGGAGCCGGTGCTGGGGGCACACAGGCTCAGGGCAGCAGCAGTTGGCCTGCCCAGCCTCGGCCGGGGGACCGTCGCCTCCTGGAGCGCTGGGGTGGGCAGCCAGGTGAAGTTCCGTGGGGCATGGAAATCCATGTGGAATGGTGTGGGCCTCCCCCAGGCCCCTGGGTGTAGGAATGGCTGCTGGGAGGTGTGAGGGCAGCCAGCAGGGAGCCCCCCGGAGCCCCCCGGGCAGAACGTGGCTGCTGCGTGGAGGTACAGACCTCGCCCTGCAGGGCAGCAGCCGTATAGAGGGACCAGCCTTTGAAGGCCACCGCGGGGTGGTGATATTGGAGCTGGACGTGGAGACGGCCCGCTTGTATGCAGGAGCATTGTGACAGGACATAGCACAAAGGACATCTTCAGGACATCTTCAGGACAGAGTCCCAGAGGCAGAGAACAGAGGGTACACGTGCCTCTGTCTGGGCTCTGGGCTCCGTGTGCCCTCTCCCCTGTGTGCCCGCGTCTGGGCTCCAGGCTCTGTGTGCCCTCTCCCCTGTGTGCTCACATCTGAGCTCCGTGTGCCCTCTCCCCTGTGTGTCCACGTCTGGGCTCCAGGCTCCCTGTGCCTGCGTCTGGGCTCTGGGCTCCCTGTGTCCTCTCCCCTGTGTGCCCGCGTCCGGGCTCTGTGTGCCCTCTCCCCTGTGTGCCCGCGTCTGGGCTCTGGGCTCCGTGTGCCCTCTCCCCTGTGTGCTCACATCTGAGCTCCATGTGCCCTCTACCCTGTGTGTCCATGTCTGGGCTCCAGGCTCCCTGTGCCCGCATCTGGGCTCTGGGCTCCGTGTGCCCTCTCCCCTATGTGCCCGCATCTGGGCTCCGTGTGCCCTCTCGCCTGTGTACCCGTGTCTGGGCTCCGTGTGCCCTCTCCCCTGTGTGCCTGTGTCTGGGCTCTGGGCTCCGTGTGCCCTCTCCCCCCCTATGTGCCCACATCTGGGTTCCGTGTGCCCTCTCCCCTGAATGCCCACGTCTGGGCTCCATGCTCCGTGTGCCCTCTCCCCTGTGTGCCCGCGTCTGGGCTCCGGGCTCTGGGTGTCCTCTCATCTGCCTCCTTTGAGACCACATTGCCCAGAAACCAAAGCAAACATCCTCACTCCAGAAGCTCCATGGCGAGAGCCAGGCAGGCTCCTGCTTGGACACATGCTCATCCCAAAAGCATAGCAATGTAAACTGTTTAAAGAACTTCTTTTATGATGAAATATTATGTGTCTGCTTCAATGGACTATAAATGCCCTTTTGCAGACATCACTGCTTCTGTTTTAAGGTGGAAAATGTCGATGTTTGCTTGTATGGAATACTCATTAGTAATTTGTTTAATGCAATTAGGAATCTCAGTATGGATAAGAGAATCTTCGTGATGAAGCAGGCGTTCATTCAGTGACTTCTCTGGGCACTGCTGAGTCAGACCCTGGCTCCCCTGTGGGGTTGACCTGGAACGTGGCCCCAGGGGTAGCTGGTCGGCCTGAGAGGGCGCCAGGCGTCAGGGACTCTGAAGGGTCTGCAGGGAGGGGTAGCCGCGCGCCCTGGGTGAGCTGGCTCACCAGGCTCTCCACTGCCCCGGTTTCTAGGGAATGCAAGCTCAAAGGCAGGGCCCAGGACTCTCCCCGCGTCACTGCCCTGCCTTCCTTTCCACCTGTTGAGGTCAAATCACTTGGTCCAAAGCAGCTTTGAAAATGTTTGCGGTAGAAACCATGAGCTTAAGGTGCTTGCTGGGATGTGGAGACTGTGTGGTGAGCACTGGCAGCACACTTGGCGGAGGCGTGGGCGCGCTGGGCCCCAGCGCGGGGAGCGGGCGGCAGAGGGCTGCCGCGTGACCCCTGCTGACCACGCTGCTCCTGCAGTGCCCCCGGCGCCAGGGCCACTGCGGTGGGGGGAGTGGTTAGAATCACCTCTGCAGTCGTGGACCTGTGATTCCACAGGTCTCCAGAGACTTGAGAGCCGAGTCTAAATGCCAGGAGGCCCGCAGTTCTTAATCAGAAGAACCAGGAGTAGATCCTAGGGCTCCTGGTGTTTTTTTTGCTCCAGTTTTGAGTGAACGGTGCTAACTCTGCATCCAAGGGCATTGCTGAAGATGGGAAGGGGGTACATTTAACTGACACGTGTTTTTGAAAACATTAAAACTTTAAGGCATGTTTGTTTGGCAATTTCTGTCGAACCAGTTGTACGCTTTCTGGCTTATACATATTCATATATGTATATACATCATCTTTATACCTATACATATCTGCATCATGTTTTCTTATTAGTGCAAGGCAGTCTTGGCAAGGCTGCTGAGCTGGGTGTCTGAGAAGCTGAGGAGCCTCCCTCAGTCACCCCCCGGCCACGTGACCGTGGGCATGGTCCTTCATCACCCCGCCTTAAAAATGGTTTGAAAATGGACCTCACTGTGGTGCTGTGAGGGGTGGTGAACAGCGTGTGGCACGGTACTCGGCATTTAGTGAGCTCTCCGACGCTGCAGCTGTAGCTGACGAGCATGATGATGACGCCAGGGCTGCGTGTGTAGAGGCGTCCTCGGTGGCTTACGCATGAGGGGCTCTACGTTTGTGCTGAAGTTCCTGGACTTCTGAGCTAGGTGCTACTTGATGACTCATCTCTGTTCACAGTCAGTTCTCAGTGTTTGTTTATATTTGCTTTCTTTAAACTGTTTATTGTGGAACCCCTTTGTTATGTTGAACTGTTTGTTTCTTGGCCATGCCACGGGCTTGTGGGATCTTAGTACCCTGACATGCCCCTGCGGTGAAAGTGCAGAGTCCTAACTGGACCTCCAGCGAATTCCCCCATTTTAGCCATTTTTGAATGTGCAGTTCTGTGATATTAAGTACATTCAGAGTCTCATTCAGAGTCTTGTGCAGTTGCCCCCACCATCCATCTCAGAACTCTTTCACCTTCCCCATATTAAAAATATGGAGTTAGCATGCGTGGCATAGAATGGTGGACTGGACCTTCTGTCCTTGCTCTGGGGCTGGGTCAACAGGAGCTTGGCTGGTGGGTGACTTGGGCACCACCTTGAACACAGTTTGGCAGGAGGTAGATGGGTAAATGATTGGGTGGAGAGAGTAACAAATATATTTCTTGCATGGGGGTATTTAGAGATTGCCAGTTAAGTTGGAAACAATCAAGGTAAGTAGAATTTTCTCATCCAAAAGATGTGCTCCGGACACAAAACTCTTTTTAAATGGGAAAGTTAAAGATGGGCTTTATATTTATATTAGTTTGTTAGGGCTACAGAGTGGCCTAAACAACAAATTTATTTTCTCGCAGTGCTGGAGGCCACAGAGTCCAAGGTCAAGGTGTCCACAGCATTGCTCTGTTTGAAGCTCCTCTCCCTGGTTTGTAGATGGGTGTCTCCGCCCTCTTTCTTTTCAGTCATCCCTCAGCACACGCGCGCGCGTGTGTGTGTGCGTGTGTGCATGTCCACATGCTGGCAGATTCCCTCTTCTTAGCAGGACACCAGGCAGATCGCATGAGGGATGAGGGCTCACCCTAATGATCCCATTTTGCTTTACTTACCTTTGTAAAGACCCTGTGTCCAAATGCAGCCACATTCTGGGGTACTGGGGATTAGGGCTTCAACATGTGGATTCTGGGAGTGGGAGTGGGGAAACACAGTTCAACCCAGAACAGCCTCCGCGGGGCCCTCCAGGTCTAAAAATCCTCCCCAACAAGCAGACGAAGGCAGGCATCCCGTGCCCTGGGCACACACATTCCCTAGGGCACAGGCTTATTGGTGGGACGTTACAAAGGCAGCTCTGACGCTCCAGAGACAGAATGTTCTAGTCTCTGAGCCATGCACGTTACATTTTTCTTCGAGAGAAAGAATCATAAACAGAGACAGAGTATTTTAAGTCCACCCTCCCTGTCTGCCAAGAATAACCCTCGTGTGCTGGGGAACTCACCCCCTTCAGGGCCGTCCTGGGCGTTGCATCTGCAGAGGTCTGCTCTGGAAAAGGCAACTGCCTGGCTTCAGGAGGATCCACAAGGCCTGAAATAAACACACTCCTCCAAGCATAGCCGTACTCTGGAGCAGAGCCAGAGGGCATTTCAGTCCACGGAGAGAGGCGCCCATAGCTAATGAAACTTCAGGAAGAGTCTTTAAAGTGGCGCTCTCTTTTCAGCGATGGAATCGAGCTACTACTATGTAGTGAGTTCTTGCAATGTCCATGACACCCTGGAAAAGAGTCAGGCTGACTTTTGAGTCATTACCTTCACAGCGATCTTCTCTGCCAAGTTGGGGGCGCTGTTGTGCTGGAGTAACCGTTACCTGGAAGGGGGGTCACCAGTGTTTCTACCATCGCTCTGATGTTTAAACAGTTAACTTTTTTCTGTGATGCTAGGCTTGCGTGAGCCAAGACAGATCTTCCTTTTTTTTTTTTTTTTTTAACCACGTGGTGACACTTGATGGATAAAAGAGAATGGCCAGTCTGATCAAAGCAAGCTGGTTTTAAAACTCTGTAGATGGGCCTCAGTAGTTTACACTGGAGGTGTGTCCCAGTGTCTCTCGTTCGTTGCCTGCCACGCACCCTTCTTGCCCTTTCCCTCTCCGCACGCGTCTCTCCACACGAGCCAGGCCTCGCTTCATCTCTTGGTGCCAGACTCTAAGTGAAGGGCTTCCTTTGTGGTGAGCTCTGACTTTTTCATCAAGCAGAAAGATAAAGAAATGATTGGCTTACACACAGATTATTTAAATGTTTGCCTCCAGATATCTGTGAAGAATATTTAGAGCATGTTGAGGAAATGATATTTTTATCCTAAGCTCCTTTTTTTCAGATGGAAGCTGCTTCTCCAAATCCGTGTAGAAAGTTGGAAGGTGCTGATCTGTCTCAAGAAACTCAACTCATCCCTGCCCTCTTCTACCATATATGCTAAATTTACATTAAAGCTACAGTCCTGTGGGCTCACTGACAGCTGTCATTCACTGTAGAAACAAAAATGCACAGGCCAAGCACTGTGTGTGTGCACACGCACGTGTGTGTGTGCACGCACAGGTTACAAACACAGAGTCCTTCATGAAATGCTGCCACTGTGGGTGGGAGACCAAGAAGCAAGTGACTGTTAGATGGACAAGGCTGACCCCAGATCTCTCTAATGTGCTCCTGCTATTATTTTAGGTCTCCGAATTCAATCCTCTGACGTTCACCAGCATAATCGAGTGTGAGAAGCCCAACAACGACCTGACTAGGTTCCGTGGGTGCATGTGAGTATAGACCTCTGCCTGGGCTTACCCTTCTGTTTGACAAACGATATGAGTGTGTACAGTCGACCCTTGAGCAGCTTGCGGTGTGGGGTGCCAACCCCTGCCAGTGTCCATGGTGGATTGATCCCAGGACCTGCCAGGGTACCAAAACCACAGATTTTTAAGTCCCATAGTCTGCCCTCTGGATCTGCACTTCTGCATCTGTGGATTTAGCCAAGCTTGGATGGTGTAATGCTGTGTTTACCGAAAAAAACCCTGCGAATAAGTGGAGCCACACAGCTCAAACCCACGTTGTTGGATGGCCCACGGTGTATAGTATAAGGCAGTGTGTGTCTGTGTGTGAGTGCAGCCTTTCAGGACTGTTGCTGTGTCCCTGAGCTTATGGGGCTGCCTGACAAGAGTCTGTCGGCAGTGGACACTGGTCAGATCCCCTCCGTCCAGCAGCCGGGGAAGGTGGGGGGTGAGAAACACGGTGACTGCACGTGACCCCGTAAGTGGAAGCACAGACGCCAGGCAGAAGGAGCCTGCCTGGGAGGTCATGCCTTCGTTCATACTCTCAGCCACTGAACAAGTATCTGCTGAGCACCTACTATGTGCTAGGCCCTTTTTAAGGCTCTGGGGATAATGCAGTGAACTGAATACAAAGAAATGCCTTCCGTCTTGTTTGTTTCACTGTAGTCAGGGGAACACAGAGACATAAACAAAATTTAAAGTCCTCGAGCATGTTAAATAAATAGTCCAGCTCCTTGCCCTAAAACAGAGAGACGAGAAATGTAGATGAATGACATGGGGCCAGCTGCCTGGTGGTCCTTGTTGAAGCTGGGCTGGAGGCTGTCCAGGGGAAGTAAGGCCACCCTTGTGCTTCTGCGAATGGTTGGAAATTCCTGTAATCGTGTTAATGGTTGTGCAGGCCGTGGACAGGCGGCGTGGGGCAAAGGGAGGTGGGAGAGAACAGGGGTCACATGGACTTGTGGAGCTGCCGCTGGCGGGGATGCCCCGCCGGGGCGCAGCTGTGTGGACCCGAGCCTGGGGCCGCAGGTGTGATGCGGGGAGCTGGGGCTTCCCGCAGTGTCCAGCTCTGCGGGGCCAGCTGCTTAGGATGCTGCTTAGAGGCTGAGGCGCAGCGTGGCCACCACGGACACGTGGGCAGGGCTGGAGCTCTGCTTCTGGAGGGGCTCCACTGCAAGAGCTTTTGGCATGCACTCGAGGCTTTGCCTGTGTGCATGCAGTGGGCTCCTCATCTTGTTGAGGGCGATGGGAGAGTCAGTGAGTGAAAAGTATGCACTATAAAGGGCAAGAGATGTTCACGCCTGCTGAAACTGCAAGTGCTTGCCTGTTCTTGCCTGAGGATCAACTAGAACGTGGAAGGGTTAGATCACCCCTTAAAGGGCCTGGTTAAAAGAGGGTAAAACTCTTAAGAAAAATCCTAAAATGTCAGCTGTAAATTGGGGGGCAGATACTCAGGCCTCTGTCCGAAAGTGGTCTTCTGTGGGTTTCCCAGCCCCTGTGTGCACCACCCAACTCCAGCCCCAGACTTTGTACACGTCACACCATCCTTGGCACCCAGGGCCCAGCGGGCAGAACAGAGCAGACCCTGAAGTGAAGGAGGTGGGGGCAGCCTCTAGGGAGCACATTCTGAGGGCATTCTTGCTGATGGGTAACTGTTGGTGACAACTCTGACCTCCTTCTCCAGGCTGTATGGCGGCCGGTGCCCTCCTGCTGTGTGGGGCATCAGGCACCCTGTGGTGAGACCACCCCCACACAATTGTTGCCTGCCCCAGACTGGGACTAGAGCTGGAGGGGCTTCAGCCCCTAGTCAGCAGCTCTCGGTTCTGCCCTCGGGAGCTCCCTCTGTGTTTGTTGGTTGTTGCTCGGTTGCTCAGTCGTGTCTGACTCTCTGCAACGTCATGGACTGCAGCACGCCAGGCTTCCCTGTCCTTCACCGTCTCCAGGAGCTTGCTCAGACTCATTGAGTCAGTGATACCAGCCAACCGTCTCATCCTCTGTTGTCCCCTTCTCCTCCTGCCTTCAGTCTTTCCCAGCATCAGGGTCTTTTTCCAGTGAGTCAGTTCTTTGCATTAGGTGGCCAAAGTATTAGAGCTTCAACTTCAGCATCAGTCCTTCCAATGGATATTCAGGGTTTATTTCCTTTAAGATGGACTGGTTTTATCTCCTTGCCATCCAAGGGACCCTCAAGAGTCTTCTCCAACACCATGGTTCAAAAATATCAATCCTTGGGCACTTAGCCTTCTTAATGGTCCAACTCTCATGTCCTTACATGACTCCTGGAAAAACCACAGCGTTGACTGTGTGGACTTTTGTTGGCAAAGTATCTCTGCTTTTTAATACCTCTGTGTTAAACGGGGATATTAACTACATCTGGCTTTTACTGAGGCTGGCAGACTCTGAAGCCCATGCTTTCCAACGAGACAGTGCCGGTGAACTACTCTACTGTATTCTTCTGTATCATAGGGAGAATCCAGGAGGCCCTTGTGTCATGGGTGCAAAGCTTTGTCAGTTCAGTATGTGGAAGGCTTTCAGAGGAGAGGGTGCTTAATAAACACTGGCTACTATTACGGTCGTTGCTTCTGGGTCAGTGCTGTCATACGATAGAGCGGGGAGAGCCCAGTTAGCAGGGAGGCCGAGGGGAGAACTCGAATACCCCCTGGGGAGGGAGATCCAGTGGACGTGGACGAGCAGGCCGGCAGGAGGGCTTGTCTCCTGTGTGAGGGTCAGGGAAGAGACTGGTGGAGGAGAGGGGGGAGTTGGGATCCCCTGCATGTGTGGAGCGGGCGAGTTCATCTGGTGGAATGACCCAGCTGATAGAAAAAATGCATATGATAGGCGTTTGGGGAGTAGGAGCTGGATTTACGGGTTTGAGGAGCCTCTGTCTGTAGGTTGTGTTTGAAGATGGTGACACAGCAGACCAGCGTGGGTCAGGGTCAGAGGGCATGAGAGGAAGGGAACAGACAGCGGTTCCCACAGCCGGGAGCAGGGGCCAGGGATGCTCTTCCAAGGGCAGCGCGATGGGAGAAGCACAGGAGCCCGGCTCGGGAGGAAGGCGGCCGTGCGCAGACTCTGCGGGAGCCCTGGAGGGAGGGTCCTGCTGCGGGGGCTGATGATGGGGACGGAGGAGGACTTCTGTTTCAACCACTCTTTCTAGAAACGGGTCTCGAAAAGGAAGGGCCAAGCCGAGAATGAAAGCCTCAAAAAAAGAAGAGGGACACTTGGTAGGGAGAGAGAAATAACAAAGGCCGGGTGGAGATCTCCAGGAGCCCTCCACGGGCGGGGACTGCGGTGACCCGGGAAGGGGTGTCCTGCGGCCCTCGCCCACCTGCAGCCTGAGCACCGCCCCCACGCCAGCCCCTGCGGCCTTTCTCGGGAAGACGCCTCCAGCAGCCAACTCAGCTGCCCAGGCGGACGCCTCCAGCAGGCACTCCCGCGTCCTCCTCGCTGGCGCCACCCAGTTACGCAGCAAGGGCTGCCCCCTCAGGGACCTCTCCCCGCTCTGGTCCAGCCCTGTTACCCTGTCACGCTTTTTCTCACTTTTTCCAACAGGCCATCCTCCCTACTGCTTCCACCAGAGCCGGGCCCACCCAGGTCCTGAGTGCCTAGACCGCCCCTACAGCTGTGCCTTGCTCTCTCTATTGGGCAGTATTTAGGATTTGCTACAAGGATGTCAGGGTGCAGATGGGACCCTCTCGTGGACAGGCCTGTCCAGCTGGGGCTCTGGAGCTAGCTGTTGGCTGCGGTGTGTTGAAAACGCCTCCCTCTGTGACTCGGGCAGAGGTCTGCAGGAAGAGTGCTGGGGAGCGGGAGGCGGCTGAGCAGGGCCTCGGAGAGGGGCCTGGGCCCAGGTCCCGAATCCTCCTCCAGGTCCTGAGCCCTCCGCCAAGCAGAAGGCGGGGAGGGCGCCTCTGCCTGCCTCTCGTTCTGACGCTCAGGCTTGGGGCTGCCCTGGGCTGAAGAGCTGCGGCTTAGCCTCAGGGCCAGAGCCTCAGGGCCAGAGCAGCTGCGGAGCCAGTTCCCTGGTTTGTTGGCTCCCTTCGTCTGCCCCTGGCGGCCTACCTTCAGCCCGGCCTCAGCTGCTGCCCTGTAGCCCCATTCAGGCCACCAGGCAGTCCAGTGGGTTTCACTGTTAATCCAAACGTGAAAGCTTAGCTGTTTGCAGCTGGAGAACTAACCTTGCTTGAGATTGTGCCAAGATATCCCCAGACAGAGTCCCAGCTCATCCCCTTTCCCTTAGGAAAGTTATCCTGTGTTTCTGAACCTTGGCTTCCAGCAAATTCTGGACAGAACAGTGGCTGACAATGGAGTGAAAGACCCGATGTGAATCAGAGCACTTCGTGCCAGAGAGTGGGGTCCCATTGGGTGAATGCCCACAGTAGGAACATCTTTAGAGGCAAAAAGGGGATTTGTGGTTTGCCCAGGGTTGGACGTGGGGGAGGAATGGGGAGTGACTGCCAATGGGTATAGGGTTTCTTTCTGATGAAAACATTCTAAAATTAGCTGCTGGGGATTACTGAAAAACTCTGTGAATATACCAAAAAACCTGGGCTTTACCCTTTAAATGGATGAATTTCACAGTATATGAAACATAGCTCAGGCTTTTAAAAGCATTAGGCGCCTCATTACTCCAGTGTGCTTTAACGCCCACTGGCTTTTATAACTCTGTTTATTTAGTTTTGGCTGTGCTGGGTCTCACTGCCCTGCAGGCTTCCCTTCAGTTTTGGAGGAGGGGAGCTTCTCTCTAGCTGCCGTGGCTCCTCCTGTGGCAGGGCGCAGGCTGCAGAGCGCTCAGGCTCAGTAGTTGCGGCTCCTGGGCGCAGGCTCGGTAGCTGTGACACGGGGTTTATTTGCCCTGCGGCGTGTGGCATCTTCCTGGGTCGGGGATCACACCTGTGTCTTCTGCATTGGCGGCCGGGTGTTCTTTACCGCTGAGCCACCAGGGGAGCCCCTGCTCATTGACCTGAATGCAGTTCCTTTAGCTGTGCATGTGTGTTCAGTTGCTCAGGCCGCCAAACTCCTCTGTCCATGGGATTGTCCAGGCAGGAATACTGGAGTGGGTTGCCATTTTTCTCCCGGAGATCTTCCCGACCCAGGGACCAAACCCACTTCTCATGCGTCTCCTGCACTGCAAGTGGATTCTTACTACTGTGACAGCTGGGAAGCCCCGTCCCCTTAGTGAAGCACTTACGAAATCCTCAGAGAGAGGAGCTGGAAATACTACCACTGCCCACCTTTTCCACTGCCCTGGGCCCTGGCGGCCCAGAGAGTTGCTGTGGATGTAGACTCTGGCCATGAGGGCTCCGCTCGCCCAACAGCCCCAGGGCAGAGTGATGGTGGCCTTGGAAGCCGCTGTTTAACCATTTTCACTTACTCCTAAAGAATGAATAAAACCGAGAGGTTAGTTGGTTTTGTCTTCTGATTCAAGGTTCTGTTTCCAGCTGTAAAGCTGGGCCCTGTTTCTTGTCCTAAGTCCTCCGTGAAGTGGGTTCCAGGGTCCCTGCCTGCAGACCACAGAGCCTGCGGGATCACGGGGGCCCTCAGGATACTGGCCGCCCCCCAGGAGCTCTTCTGCGTGGCTCAGATTAAACGCTAAAGGATGTGTCCCTTTGCTCGGGCTGACGTGGACCAGGCAGCTTAAACCACAGAAACACACTGTCTCACAGTTCTGGAGGCTGGAAGCCTGAGATGCAAGTGTCGGCAGGACCGGCGTCTCCCGAGTTCCCTCTCCGGAGCGCGCAGACGCCCACCTTCTCCCTATGTCCCCACACTGCCTTCACCCCTGTGTTTGACTCTGTGTCCGAGTCTCCTCCTCTTACAGAGACAGCAGGCCTGTGGCGGTAGGGCCCACCCATATGCCCCCATAGGCCCCCATATTAACTCATGCAGGTGGCCAGGGACTGAAGCGGCAGGAAGTGCTGTTTGCTCCAGGAAAACACCTCATGGGCTCCTTTTCACCTTGTTCCTCTCCAGACCAGCTCTGTTCCTGGTCAGTGGGCGCTGTGCTAGGAGCTGTGGGAGGGATGGTACTTGCAGGGGTCTTTGATTGGTCTCCGGACCTCAGAGAAGGAGGCGGGGCTGGGGGTGGGCACAAGGGCTGGAGAGGCCTGTCCACCTAGCCTGTGAGCGGGTGGCTTTGTGGAAGGCGGGGGCTACTGCCTGATTGACGGAGGTCAGGCTGCGCCCCTGCTCGAGTTCTGGAAGCCTCCAGGGCCTCCCCTTGTGACCCATTCATCAGGCTCCTGGGACCCCCTCCACGCCAGTGAGGCCCTAGCATAGGACAGCCTTGGCTAACAGGGCTGAGGGTGTGCCTGCCATTAATGGGTCAAGAAGATGAATTTAAAAAGCAGTTGCTTGAACTTTGTATAGTCTCTGAATCTAAATAACTCGTGCTCTGTCGCTCAGCATGTCCAACTCTTTGCAACTCTATGGACTGTAGCCCACCGGGGTCCTCCATTCATGGGATTTTTCAGGCAGGAATACTGGAGAGGGTTGCCATTTTCTCCTCCAGGGGATCTTCCCCACCCAGGGATCGAACCCACATCTCAGGTGACTCCTTGCATTGGCAGATGGATTCTTTACCACTGAGCCACCTGGGAAGCCCAATAAGCCAAATTATAAAATTGTCTCATGGAATTTATCACATCAAATTTAACATTTTGATGTTTCTGATGACCTTTTATAAGAAGAACAGAATGTAGACACTATTGTTGAAACCAATGTGATCCCTTTTTCTAGAGAAATATTTGTACTTTGTGACAACATGAGGTGTACTGGTGAGCAGTGTTCTCTGTGGTGAGCAGGCCGTGGGCAGAGCCCACCTGGCAGGGTCTTCCTAGGCAAGCTTCCCACCTCGGGCCCCAGTTTGGGCTCTGCTCTCTCTAAGCTGTGGCCAGTCTCTGTGGTGACAAGCCTACAGTGGCCCTGCTTCCAATTCTGATGTGTGGGTCTTTCTCACACCAAGCAATTCTGTGGCATCAGCCGGCTATCCCACAGTCTAACTCAATGCTGACACCACACAGGGAGAGTATCAGATCCCATGGGTGACAGGTTCAGTCCTGTGTGTCAGGAACAGGCTCAAAGACCAAGTATTAGAACAGCAGACATTCCTAGTGCTCTTATCACTTAGGAAATTAAAAGAATTTGGGGGGCTCTGTGCCAGGTACTGGGGCTAATCATTAGAATAAAAGGTTATTCTAGGAGCCCTGTGTCAGGTACCAGGAGCAGAGACGAAATTATACATTTCTTATTATTCCACAAAGCCCATGGGCAAAGTAAATAACAAACATCAGGCTCTGGGGAGGCTTCTAGAAGTTTGTATAGCCCCACCTCCGCTCTTGCCGAGACCCACTGGGCCCCTCCGCCCCTCCCCTGTCCAGCTCCTCGCCTGGGCCTGCCTTCCCTGGTGGTACTGCTTGAGTAGTGAGCACCCTCCTGACCCGTTCCAACTGTTCCCTGACAGCATACATGGCAATGGCAAAAAGGCTGGACTCTACAAAGAAAATCTGCTGCTTCGAGGCTGCACCCTCCGAAACACGGAAGCTGTCGTTGGTATTGTCATCTATGCAGGTGGGTGCTGCGTGTCACCCGTCTGGGACAGGCGCTGGCTTGCCACAGTGGGCTGGATGTTCCTGGACATGGCTCCCTGATTGTTTTGTTCTGTTCCTGATTATCAAAGTAGCATAAACCCATTGCAGGAAACCAGGAGAACAGAAGCAAAATGTTTAATAATATCTGGACCGGGAGTGTTCTTAGCATGTTAGCCTGTTTCTTTCTCTGCATTGCTCCAAGGTGGTCACACATTTGAGCTGCATTGTGGAGCCCGGTTTTCTGACTGAGTTTGTCCCTTGTGGATCGCTGGATGGCAGCCTCCTGAGTCCATCTGTCCGCGCTGGCCCTGATGCATTGCTCTTCTCTGTCTGCCCTGCAGGACATGAGACCAAGGCTCTGCTGAACAACAGTGGCCCCCGCTACAAGCGCAGCCGGCTGGAGAGGCAGATGAACTGCGACGTGCTCTGGTGTGTCCTGCTCCTCATCTGCATGTCTCTGTTCTCAGCCATTGGTAAGTCTTCTTGGAGGGCCGTGAGGAGTCGGCACTGCTGGACAGCCCCCAGGCATGCCTGCCAGGCTGCTTCTGTCTCCTTCTGACCTGGTGCTCCAAATGATAACACGTTTGTCCCGGGCTGGGACTTGAGGTGTTTGTCCCAGTGAGGCCACATGGAGACACCTCAATGCATGAGCTCGGCAAAGCGGTATTTTTGGAATGGGCAACTTCTTGGGTGGAAGGAGAGCCTAATCACGTCTACTGTAATGATTCCAGTGGAAAAAGTTACACTGACCTTCTGACAGCAGGAATAAAGAGAAGTAGAAGCACAAATTCTACTAAAAGGGACTCTGGGAAAACAGGGCAAACATTATTTGGGTTCTGGAAGGGGCTAGCAGTTAGGCTAAGAGCTGACTCTGGCACCTGCAGCCTCCTGTGGCCTCCAGACCTCACCTGCCTGGGGGTGCCTGGCAGGCAAGCACGTGGTGCCTCCGGGCAAATGATGGTTGTACCCCCGCTCAGCTGCCACCATGCCCAGGTGTGATGGGTTTCAGAGCCTATTAAAGGCACAGGTGTGTGGGCATGAAAGGGCTCTGTCATCAGCTGGGCATGGTGAGATCATGTGTGTTGCCATTGGCTTCTCAGTCTTTCGGACTTCCCTGGTGGCTCAGATGGTAAAACGTCTGCCTGCAATGTGGGAGACGTGGGTTTGATCCCTGAGTTGGGAAGATCCCCTGGAGAAGGAAATGGCAACCCACTCCGGTACCCTTGCCTGGAGAATTCCCTGGATGGAGGAGTCTGGTAGGCTATAGTCCCTGGGATCCCAAAGAGTCAAACATGATTGAGCAACTTCACTGGTTCTTAGTCTGTGAGATGTGAAATTTGAATCTCCAAGCAGGGACAACAGGCAGTATTCAGAGCTTACTAGTGTGTTGCAAGGAGAAAGCAATGGCATCCCACTCCAGTACTCTTGCCTGGAGAATCCCGTGGATGGAGGAGCCTGGTAGGCTGTGGTCCATGGGGTCACGAAGAGTCTGACACGACTGAGCAACTTCACTTTCACGTTTCACTTTCACACATTGGAGAAGGAAATGGCAACCCACTCCAGTGTTCTTGCCTGGAGAATCCCAGGGATGGTGGAGCCTGGTGGGCTGCCGTCTATGAGGTCGCACAGAGTTGGACACAACTGAAGCGACTTAGCAGCAGCAGCAGCAGCAGCAGCAGCAGCAGTAGCAGTGTGTTGCAAGACACATGTTAGGAAACTCATCTCTGGGGTTCCTCACTGGCAGCTGCCCGCACACACCCAGTTCCCGCGTCGTGACCATGTGCTGTTCGGTGCCAGCGACAGGGAAGGTCCAGGGCAGAGTCCCAGTCCCAGGGCCTGCCTTCCAGCACTCTGATCATGGTGCCAACAGTACCATGGTCTTTGCTTTCTTAGGTGGCCAGTTGGGTGGACAAAGCCCACTGTGCTTGTGTTGAGTGACAGTCTTAAAGTATTGCTGTGATTTGGACTAGCACTACTGTTATTTCTCTATTGGGTGGATGACGTTTCTCTTTGAATTTTGCTACAGGACATGGACTGTGGGTGCAGCGCTATCAAGAGAAGAAATCATTATTTGATGTCCCTGAGTCTGATGGCACCTCTTTATCCCCAGTCCCAGCTGCAGTTTACTCGTTTTTGACAATGATAATAGTTTTGCAGGTAACAATACTAAGTTCCGTATGCCAGTTGCTTTAGCTTTCTGGTGAGAACTTCAAGTCACCGCAGTCTTCTAAGAACTTCCTACAGATTCTGCATCTGGGTGGAGCACAGATTGACCTGATGAATGTGTTGTCTTTTGTGTTCCACCTGACTTATCTAAAGGACCTTTCCTGGGGTGCTTTTCAAGTTAAAGTTCTCCTTTACTGTTCTTAAGATTCTTAGGTTCTGAGGGGTTGGTTTTTTGATCAGTGTTTTTTTTCACTCAATTACTTCTTTGAAAAGCCCACGTTTTATTTTAGTATAATTTTAAGATCAACGGACTAGTTACAAAAAATAGTACAGAGAGTTCTCACATGCCCCTCACCAAATGTGTCCTAATGTGAGTGTATTACATTTCCATGGTACACGGTCAAAACTGAGAAACCAGCTTTAAGACTGCCACAAACAAGATTCCAGACATTATTTAGCTTCTACTAGTCTTTCCACTGATGTGCTTTTTCTTTTCCAGGAGTTGTTTCAGGATATTACATTGCAGTTTGCAGCACTGGTTATTATTGTTTTTGTTATCATTAGTTCCCCCTGCCTCCCAAACAAGTCCTCATCATTAACTGAGAAACTATGGCCCACAGGCCTGTGGGAGTGGCAGGGACAGGGAGCATCTCTGCCACCCTCCTTAGGGAGAAAGAGTGAGCAGAAGGTTTAGCCTTTGCTTAAGGTGGGCTCTACTATCTTTTTTACATGTGCTTCACACAACGGGCAATACTCTTATTTAACTTTCCAAATTAGTCTCCTTTTATGAATGCAAATTTTGTTCTAGCCTTGAGTTAGTACTGTAGTAGGCGTTGCATTTACATATGCTTAAGTTACCCAAAGAACCCAGTTAGTCGGGATGTGATAGTCTGAACCCGTAAGTATCAGCATAATACGGTTACTCCACAAATAAAGACAAAATTGAACGTTGATTTTATGAAGGTTATTCTTGAATTGTCAAAGCATAACTGTGACTGTTCTTCTCAAAGCCTCTTGCCTCTGCTCTGTATTGTACAAGATCACAGAGACTGTCCTCCGGTACAGAACCCGCCTCTGAAAAGACTGTCTCTCCTGAACGGTGGGGTGTGTCTGCGGCACGGGCAGCTCCTGCCATCGGGAGCCCCGGCTCAGCCTGGGTGTGAGGTGACTTTGCTTTTGAGGACTCTGACTGTGCCATGTGTTTTGTTTCTCTCTCTCCTTCCCTAGCTTCTCTCACGTGCAACTTAGTAATATGAAAATGCTTGCTTCTATACAAGCCCTGGTTTCCATGCTTCCAGACATGATAGTGGATTTCCTCTCTGTGGCACCATAGGCTGCCCTAGTTTAAACTCTTTGCCAATACTCTAATAGTCTAACAATACTGACTCTAAGCCAGCCTGTTTAAGCTCTGAAAGGTACAGTATAGTCCCTACTTACTTGCAGTTATAGTTATTTGTCATTTAAATTGAAAACGAAATCCCCAGCTTGCAGGTCCTCACTGTCATTCATTCTGTGTGCTTTGTGTCTCCTAGGTTTTGATCCCTATTTCCTTGTACGTTTCTATCGAAATTGTTAAAGTATGCCAAGTGTACTTCATTAACCAGGATATAGAACTATACGACGAGGAAACAGACTCGCAGCTGCAGTGCCGAGCTCTGAACATCACGGAAGACCTAGGGCAGATACAGTATATCTTCTCAGATAAAACGGGCACTTTAACTGAGAATAAGATGGTTTTCCGAAGATGCACTGTGTCTGGCATAGAATATTCTCATGATGCAAATGGTGAGTCTGGGGACAGAGCTTCCGTCTGGGCAGGACCAGAGAGCTATCAGAGCTGCATGCCTGTGTGCTTGTGTGTGTGTGTATACACAAACAGCTTCAGAGATTGATTATTTTGCGGGGAGAATAAAACAGAAAGGCTGTCAAAGCAACTCTGGACCATCATCTACAGAAACGCCCTCTCTTCAGTGCTGATGACACCATGCTCCCTTGCACTGTCTGGTGTGGTGGGCATCTGCTTAAACATTCATTTTCTGCCAGACAAGCAGAACCAAGGAGGGAAATTTCGAGGA
Organism: Budorcas taxicolor; assembly: GCF_023091745.1. NCBI lineage: Eukaryota > Metazoa > Chordata > Mammalia > Artiodactyla > Bovidae > Budorcas > Budorcas taxicolor. The sequence goes on along the minus strand of NC_068930.1, from coordinate 5,171,608 downwards.
ACTCACGTCAGAGGCATTCAGTCTCTCTCATACCAAGAGGCAAAGAGATGTTTCCTTTGCCACCTGTCGATTTCCTTATTATCAGCTGGAAATGCTCAGCAGGGTATTGGGCAGTCTATGCTGTGTTCTTTCCAATGAAATACAATGTCCCAGAGAGAAGTGTCACCTCTCTTTGGAATTTGGGCAATCAGTTCCTCCTCCCACCTGCTTTTTCTTCCTTGGTTGCCTCCCTCCATCCCCTCTGAATGCACAAGGGAGTCATCTGCTTCCTATGTCAAGGAGTGACTGCAGCCCGCCACCCATCTGAATCAGGAGAGGGTCCCCATACCACAGAAGTGTCTCTGGGGCCATCATGTCTCCCAGAGAGGGGGCACCTGCTCTGCAAGCAGTAATCCCCTTGTGTCTGAAATGGCATCTCAGAACATCAAAGAAACCCTGCCACAGAAGCAGAAGCATATACAGAACAAGGGAACAACATGGAGGCATAGGAAGCTGTTCTCTAGGGACATTTGGTGGGAAAGATCTGTTGGAAGCATGGATTTTTGTGACTTTTATAACATCAAGAATTATCATGATATTCATCATATTCTCCATGTTAAAATGAATCACATAACAGAAGGCATAGCTCAGTTCAGTCACTCAGTTGTGTCTGACTCTTTGCAACCCCATGGACTGCAGCACACAAGGTTTCCCTGTCCATCACCAACTCCCGGAGTTTATTCAAACTCACGTCCATAGATTCAGTGATGCCATCCAACCACCTCATCCTTTGTCATCCCCTTCTCCTCCAGCCTTCAATCTTTCCCAGGATGGGGTTTTGTTTTTTTCAAATGAGTAAGTTCGCATCAGGTAGCCAAAGTACTGGAGTTTCAGCTTCACCAACAGTCCTTCCAGTGAATATGCAGGACTGATTTCCTTTACTGTGGACTGGTTGGATCTCCCTGCAGTCCAAGGGACTCTTAAGAGTCTTCTCCAACACCACAGTTCAAAAGCATCAGTTCTTCAGCCCTCAGCTTTCTTTATATTCCAACTCTCACATCCATACATGACCACTGGAAAAACAATAACCTTGACTAGATGGACCTTTGTTGGCAAAGTAATCTCTCTGCTTGTTAATATGCTGTTTAGCTTGGTTATAGCTTTTCTTCCAAGAAGCAAGCATCTTTTAATTTCATGACTGCAGTCACTATCTGCAGTGATTTTGGAGCCCAAGAAAATACAGTCTCTCACCATTTCCATTGTTTCCCCATCTATTTGCCATGAAGTGATGGGACTGGGTGCCATGATCTTAGTTTTCTGAATGTTGAGTTTTAAGCCAACTTTTTCACTCTCCTCTTTCATCAATAAAGAGGCTGTTGAGTTCTTCTTCACTTTCTGCCATAAGGGTGGTGTCAACTGCATATCTAAGGTAAATGATATTTCTCCTGGAAATCTTGATTCCAGCTTGTGCTTCATCTAGCCTAGCATTTCGCATGTTGTATTCTGCATATAAGTTAAATAAGCTGGGTGACAACATACAGCCTTGACATACTCCTTTCCCGATTTGGGAACATTGCATTGTTCCATGTCCTGTTCTAACTGTTGCGTCTTGACCTGCATACAGATTTCTCAGGAGGCAGGTCAGGTGATCTGGTATTCCCCTCTCTTTCAGAATTTTCCGCAGTTCGTTGTGATCCACACGGTCAAAGGCTTTGGTGTGGTCAATGAAGCAAAAGTAGATGTTTTTCTGGAACTCTCTTGCTTTTTCGATGGTCCAGCAGATGTTAGCAATTTGATCTCTGGTTCCTCTACCTTTTCTAAATCCAACTTGAACATCTGGAAGCTCACAGTTCATGTACTGTTGAAACCTGGCTTGGAGAATTTTGAGCATTACTTTGCTAGCATGTGAGATGACTGCAATTGTGTGGTCGTTTGAGCATTCCTTGGCATTAGCTTTGTTTGGGATTGGAATGAAAACTGACCTTTTCCAGTCCTGTGGCCACTGCTGAGTTTTCCAAATTTGCTGGCATAGTGAGTGCAGCACTTTCACAGCAACATCTTTTAGGATTTGAAATAGCTCAACTGGAATTCCATCACCTCCACTACCTTTGTTAGTGATGCTTCCTAAGGTCCACCTGACTTCGCATTCCAGAATGTCTGGCTCTAGGTGAGTGATCACACTAGCGTGATTATCTGGGTCATGAAGATCTTTTTTGTACAGTTCTTCCGTGTACTCTTGCCACCTCTTCTTAATATCTTCTGCTTCTGTTAGGTCCGTACCATTTCTGTCCTTTATTGAGCCCATCTTGGCATGAAATGTTCCCTTGGTATCTCTAATTGTCTTGAAGAGATCTCTAGTCTTTCCCATTCTATTGTTTTCCTCTATTTCTTTGCATTTGTCTCTGAGGAAGGCTTTCTTATTTCTCCTTGCTATTCTTTGGAACTCTGCTTTCAAATGGGTATATCTTTCCTTTTGTCCTTTGCCTTTAGCTTCTCTTCTTTTCTCGGCTATTTGTAATGCCTCATCAGACAACCATTTTGCCTTTTTGCATTTCTTTTTCTTGGAGATGGTCTTGATCACTGCCTCCTGTACAATGTCACAAACCTCTTTCTATAGTTCTTCAGGCACTCTGTCTTTCATATCTCATACGTTGAATATATTTGTCACTTTCACTGTAAGGAATTTGATTTAGGTCATACCTGAATGGTCTAGTGGTTTTCCCTACTTTCTTCAATTTAAGTCTGACTTTGGCAATAAAGAGTTCATGATCTGAGCCACAGTCAGCTCCTGGTCTTGTTTTTCCTGACTGTGTAGAGCTTTTCCATCTTTGTCTGCAAAGAATATAATCAATCTGATTTTGGTATTGACCATCTGGTCGTATCCATGTATAGAGTTGTCTCTTGTGTTGTTGAAAAAGGGTGTTCTCTTGGCAAAACTCTGTTAACCTTTGGCCAGCTTCATTTTGTATTCCAAGGCCAAATTTGCCTGTTACTCCAGGTAGTTCTTGACTTCCTACTTTTGCATTCCAGTTGCCTGTAATGAAGAGGACTTTTTGGGGGAATGTTAGTTCTAGGACATCTTGTAGGTCTTCTAAGAACCTTTCAACTTCAGCTTCTTCAGTATTACTGGTCAGGGCATAAACTTGGATTGCTGTGATATTGAATGTTTTGCCTTGGAAACGAGCAGAGATGATTCTGTCATTTTTGAGATTACATCCACCTATTGCATTTCAGACTCATCTGTTGACTATGATGGCTACTCAATTTCTTCTAAGGGATTCCTGCCCACAGTAGTAGATATAATGGTCCTCTGAATTAAATTCACCCATTCCAGTCCATTTTAGTTCACTGATTCCTTAAATGTCAATGTTCACTCTTGCCATCTCCTGTTTGACCACTTCCAATTTACCTTGATTCATGGACCTAACATTCTAGGTTCCTATGCAGTATTGTTCTTTACAGCATCAGACTTTACTTCCATCACCAGTCACATCTACAAGTGGGTGTTGTTTTCACTTTGGCTCCATCTCTTCATTCTTTCTGGAGTTAGTTCTCCACTCTTCTCCAGTAGCAAACCGGGCACCTGCCCACATGAGGAGTTCATCTTTCAGTGTCACATCTTTTTGCCTTTCAGACTGTTCATGGGGTTCTCAAGGTAAGAATACTGAAGTGGTTTGCATTCTCCTCTCCAGTGGACCACATTTTGCCAGAACTCTTCACCATGACCTGTCCATCTTGGGTGACCGTACTGGTCTGGCTCATAGGTTTCTTGAGCTAGACAAGGCTGAGGTCCATATGATCAGTTTGGTTTGTTTTCTGCAATTGTCGTTTTAATTCTGTCTGCCCTCTAATGGGAGAAGGCAATGGCACCCACTCCAGTACTCTTGCCTGGAAAATCCCATGAACGGAGGAGCCTGGGAGCCTGCAGTCCATGGGGTTGCAAAGAGTCAGACACGACTGAGCGACTTCTTTCACTTTTCGGTTTCCTGCACTGGAGAAGGAAATGGCAACCCACTCCAGTGTTCTTGCCTGGAGAATCCCAGAGATGGTGGAGCCTGGTGGGCTGCCATCTCTGGGGTTGCACAGGGTTGGACACGACTGAAGCGACTCAGTAGCAGCAGCAGCAGCAGCAGCAGCCCTCTAATGGGTAAGGATAAGAGGCTTATGGAAGTTTATAGAAGGCATAGGAACATATCCAATTTGTTTAATGTTTTATTTGCCACTCAGTAATAAATGGTCAGGAACAGTGTCCCATCCACCCACCTGCCTCTTTCTCTGACTTGTTCCTTCCTGGTCTCCTCGGACTTGTGCAGAACAGCTTAAAGTCCTAAAAGCAGAACTCAGCCTGGTTGTGAAGGACTCAGAGGACCAGGTCTAAAGTCAGCCATTAAACTGGAACTGGGGCTCTGTGGGCAGAATTCCACGCAAGATTACAGAAGGATTTTGAGAGTTGTCAGATACTTACCATGAAACCAGAGTGGTCCATCACCCCAGAAGACACAGGAAAGCATTTCCAGGGAAGGTAAAAACAGCCAGGTGTATCTGAAGTGTGTGTTAAAGAAGAGCAATGATCAGTGACCCCTATGGCCAAGGTCTTCCTTAGTGGGTGCTGCCATGGTCTAACAGATCAGTAAAATGAATTCAGGTCAGTTTGGCTCTGAGCAGTGAGCCCAGCTCACATGCACTTGAACTGGCCACACAGACCATAGGCGTATCCCTCTCTACCTCGTATCCTGGTGACAGTGCAGGACGAGGGTCAAGTGTTAGCTGTCTCTTGTCCCCATCTTCCCTAAGGACCTTGAGGGCCTCACCAAAGCCACTGCTGCCCATTCACACAACACAGACATCAGCGGTGGCCTGAGGGACGGCCGCTCTCAGGCTAATATCTACTACTGCTGTGGGAGTGTGGGCAGGCCGGTGTGCCCCGGGAGGCTGACACCACACTCGTAGTGTCCAAGCCCAGGAACTGGACAGGCCCGGTCCTGGCTTTGCCCTTCCCTGCCACCCTCTCAGCACCACACCACCAGGTGGCCGGGGTGTGGACTCAGAGGCAGTGTGTGCTGGAGTCTTTTCCTGGGATTAGGAGCTCCTGAAGTGGAATCCTGGGGTTGGCATTTACACAGCCAGGCGGCCATGGGCAGGTGACTTCCCTTTCCTTCAGTCAGTTCAGTTGCTCAGTCGTATCCAACTGTTTGTGACCCCATGGACTGCAGCACACCAGGCCTCCCTGTCCATCACCAGCTCCTGGAGCTTATTCAAACTCATGTCCATCTATTGGCTGATGCCATCCAACCATCTCACCTGTTGTCCCCTTCTCCTCCCGCCTTCAATCTTTCCTAGCATCACAGTCTTTTCCAGTGAGTCAGCGCTTTGCATCAGGTGGCCCAAGTATTGGAGCCTCAGCTTCAGCATGAGTCCTTCCAATGAGTATTCAGGACTAGTTTCCTTTAGGATAAACTGGTTGGATCCCTTTCGAGGAAGATGCTGAGTTCAGGGCCTGGCCCGCATGACAGCCCATGCCCTGGCAAGCCCAGATGGGGGCGCCTCTCTCAGCTCCTCGCACAAGTCACCCCCAGCTGCCACCCAGCACCAGGCCTGCTCTGGAGGCCCTTAGTACTTGCTTGTGTTGGTCTCTGTGGTGGTCTCCTGCTGCCCATGCATGATGGAAGATGCAGAGCTAACTAGGTAAAGCTGAGAAGGCGTGTTGAGAGCCCGTGTTAGCAAGCAGCGGCGCGGTGCACTGCTTTCTAATTCACAGCAGTCCTGGCAGCTTCAGGGACTCTTGCTCCCCGGCGCCCCCTAGGGCTCAAGCACAGCATCACGGTCACCGGCCTCAGCGGAGCGCTGCGCGTTTGGGGGAGCTCAGAGGGCATTTGTCCCCCGCTGCTCAGGGGGCATTCGTCCCCGCTGAACGAGCCCAGGAGGGTGTGAGCCTTCCCAGTGGGAAGTGCGCATCCTCATGGGGTGAGTGTGGCACCCACTCCCCACCCGACCCTGAGCAGGGAGCCTCCTCAGGAGAGCACCCTCAGCATAGCCCCAGAATTGCTATTTCTGCTTGACTGCAAAGCAGACACTCAAGGTATGATCTGTCCTGGCTGTCCCAGTGAGCAGGTATCCCAGTGGTCTCGGGATGAAGGTCCAAGCCTGGAGCCCAGCTCCTCTGTGGGCCTTCCAGCCCTCCTGCCCACCCACCCCATTCCCACTGGGGCTCTGCTGAACAGAGGGGCCGTGTGTGGCTCCATCCACATCTGACTTTCTGTGGGATGGGACGGCCTCTGTGCCATCATGGATGGGACGTGAGTTTTGCAACCTGTGGGCCTGGGCAACATCCTCACCCCTCATCCTGTGACCTTAACGAGCCGAGACTCTCTTCTCATCTGTGGAGTTGAGTTGAGAATGTAAGCCCTGTGGGTTCACTGAAGGTACATGTAAATGAGAATGGCCCTCGTCCCTCAGTGGAAACCCCTGTCAAACGTGGTCTCACCGTCAGAGAGAAGAGGGAGAGGGCCTTGGGACACCCAGCGTGTGCCTCGTTGGAACCCAAATCCCTCAGTTTCACGCCTGGCCTCCCCACGACATGTGACTTGGTGTCCCTCTCTCCACAGCCCAGCGTCTGGCCAGGTACCAGGAGGCAGACTCAGAGGAAGAGGAGGTGGTTCCTAGGGGGGGCTCGCTGCCCCCACGAGGGGCTGCTGGGGGCCACCCGAGCACCCGAGCCGCCCACCAGAGCCAGAGCAGCAGGGCGCACCGGCGCGTGGGCAGCCGCGCGGAGGCCCGGCGCGTCAGCATGCTCACCGAGCTCACGGCCTTCAGCAGCCCCATGGTGAGTCCTCCTGCCCTCCCGTGACCGCCCCTCGTCACCGAAGGCACCTGCCCTTGCGTGTGGGGCTTCCTCTGTTCAGTCAGGGAGTGTTTTTCTGGCTAGGGTCTTCTCCCCACTCCACGGAATGAGGCACTGACACAGCCGCCTTCTCAGGCTGGGAGCTGCGAGTGACCAGTAGGATGGGGCATGCACAGGAAGTCCGTCCTGCCCTGCGCGACGAACACAACAGCAGGGCAAGATGACCGCTCTGAAAAACCCAAGTTCAAGGAACAGAGCCTGAATTAGATGAGCCCAAACCCGTCCCTTGCCTTGTCAGCCACCCAAACATTTATGGACCATTCTCTGGTAGGGAAATTTCCAGAAGTGCATGAGTGACAACCTCTGAAAGATCCTTTCAGTGAGGGAGAATCTGTTCTGCTCATGTATGGTGGCCTTATTCTTTTATGTTCTTAGAAATCTGTACAGAAGGTGCCATAGAGGTCACCTAGACTCATGGTCACCTGTTGGTGGGTTTGCATGTGGTATGTGACAGGGAGCTCTCAACCCAGGCAGCAGGGAGACTATGCTGGAAATCTCTCCCAGCCTTTCCTGATACCAGTTTTGGAGTCAGTACAAGTGAGAAATATTTGAAATGTTCCCAAAAAGTCAGACACGACTTGGCACCTAAACAACAACTCTGACCTAGGTAGTTACTGATTTAGTGAAGAATCTCTGTGCATAGAAGCTTATCAGTATGTCATTTACATCAATAAAACAGTGAAGAAATATACCTAGTGATAAAGGAATGGTCAAATAAATTATGTCTGTTTTGAAGCTGTTTGTTGAAAAGTACGTTTTCAAAAGGCTGTTAAAGGCCTGGTAAAGTTGAGGCGATATAATGTTTTTGTAGAAATGGAAACTGCCATTTACATATAAAGTATTTTTTTTTAAACGTAAATGGATAGAAAAAAAGACAAAGGAAAAGCAGAGAAGCATGTTTTTCAAAAAGTATATATTACTATGAGGTGGTGTAATAGAGACCTGCTACATTTTCCCTATGATTCTCTTATTTCTCCAAATCTTTCTGAATAAGATATGTTACTTTGTAATATATATTCTTGGAGGTGTTATTTTATAAACTGAACATATACACCTTCTTATATATAAAAATATATGCATTTCATTTATAGACTGTATATTCTTATACAATTAAGATGATATATAATTTGTTATTATAAAGTGACAGGTATGTGTGAGGTGCAGGTCTCTTGACAGCTTCTGATAGAATCGAAGTGCCCTAAATAGTCAAGCACCAAAGGAGCAGTGGGCCTGTCCCTGGATCAGACTGACCCCTGGCCTCTGTGTCCTCCTCAGGAGAAGGACGTAACACCCGACCCGAAGCTGCTGGAGAAGGTGCGCGAGTGCGGCAGGTGCCTGGCGTCTGCGAGGCACCAGGAGCATCCGCTGGACTACCTCTCGCCTGAGCTGTCTGACATTTTCGACTTCTTCATTGCGCTCACCATCTGCAATACAGTGGTGGTCACATCCCCGGATCAGCCACGACAAAAGGCAAGTTCTGGAGCTTCCGTCCTGGAAGCTGATAGAGGCCTGGGCCTGGATGCGGTGTCTGTCTTCCTGAGAGGGAGCCTGGGTCACTGTGCACCACTCTCAGCTTTCAGGGGTACACTGAGGGCTTCAGACGGGGCCCACCAGCCCCGCAGTTCTGTGGGGACATCCCCAGACTGTGGTGGGCGGACGCCAGGATTGTGGTCAAGAGGGAGAGGATGGCCAGCCAGAGACGGCTACCGAGCCTGGGGTGAGATGGGCACAGTGTCCAGACGGGGCTTGAGGCAGCGGGGCTGGGAGCTAGCCGCCTCCGTGCTGACCAGAGTCTCAGCACGCAGAGGACAGGCTGGGGCCCAGGGAGGAGCTGCCTGGACTTGCCCCATCACTGTAAGCCAGTCCCCTCCTGTGTCTCAGACTCCCCTTCTGGGGTGTGGGGGCGATGGTGGGATTTAGGGAAAGGTCTCAGAGTAGGGTTTGGCACACAGGTAATATCCGTGATGCTAATAAAGGTTGTTAAAACAGCGGCATTCAGAAAGTGGTTGAGAATCAGTGGCAAGTTACTTAAGGTGGGGGAAACATAACAACACCCAAGTTGGGTTTTGTTTGGGTTAACATCAAGATTTTCTCCAAAGAGAGGAGCATTTCATGTGTGAAAGGTGCCTCTTTAAGCCAAGCACTCCTCCAGGAGGGAGGGTGCACCTAAGCATGGCTGAGCGTGTACAGCAAAACAACTCTAAGTGGACACACGTGAAGGTTCTTGGGCGTGATGCACACCGTAGGCCTGTCCCCTGACGTTGCCCCGACTCTCCCAGGCCCCTTCCTCAGTGCAGCCCTGCCAGCAGGTTCTGCTGGTGAAGCTGCTGGGGGGTGACGAAGGGAGAATAGGGACCTCTTGTTTCTCTGTGGCGGCGGCAGCATGTTTGTCAGCAGTGGGACCCCTCCAGGCTTTTCTCACACCTCACTCACCTGGGGAAGCCCCAGGGGCCCAGTAGGTCTCAAGCAAATGGGCTCTGCCACTGAGAGACCACAAGCTTGTGCCGCCAGCCCTGGACGGGGTGGCTTCCTGCTGGAGCTCAGCTCTCAGCAGCGTCTGCATCCCCCGGGGCCCTTCTGCCACCCTCCTCAGCTCCTCTGGAGCACTGTGCTTAAAAGGCATCTGGTTTCTAGGCTAGATCCTACTCGACTGACCCAGGTGTTGTTGCAGTTACCAAATAAGTAAGAGAAACTCCAACATGACTGAACAGTGTTGTGCCCACAGTCACATATGCATGAGCTCCATGGAGGAAGCAGACTCCTCAGACTGCATGTGAATATGTCTCTAGGAAAGATTCTTTGGGGTTTGGGAAATTTTGTGTAAACTTAAATTTTTTATGGATGTAATTTCAAAAGAATGTGTAAATTTTGTTAAATGATTTTTTTAATTGGGAAAAAAAAAAAAAAAGTCAGGGTCCATTCCAGGCAGTGGGAGGCCCACTTCTGGGAAGTTTCTGAAAAGCAAGGGAACTGTCATGAGGGGACAGTCCCAAAGTCTAGTCTTGGGCATCACGGGCCACCCAGTGCCTCTGCTACAGTCAGTCACATTCTGAAAGAATGCATGTGGCAGAACTTGTGTTGAGGTGCCATGGAGAGCCAAGGGGTGGTCTCAAGGAAGACATGCTGGCTCTGGTTGCAGTTTTTAGAGGGAAATGGAAAATCCACGTTCAGCACCCCCTGGGGAAGGGGAGGGCAGCCCTGTAGGGGCTGGAGTGAGGCCTCTGGGGGCATGCCTCACCTACCTTCTGATTGTTGCCCTGCCAGGTGAGGGTGCGCTTTGAGCTCAAGTCCCCAGTGAAGACCATCGAAGATTTCCTTCGGAGGTTCACGCCCAGTCGCCTGACTTTGGGCAGCAGTAGCGTCGGGAGCACGAGTGTGGCCGCCAAGTCCACACCCAAGGCGAGCCTTCTGTCCACGCTGGCCAACGACGGCGCGCTGCTCAGGCTGGAGGAGAGGCTGGGCGCCGGAACCCCGCGCCTCGCCAGCAACGGCTACAGCAGCGCGGCGGACGGCTGGGCCACAGAGCAGTCCACGACAGGGTCGGAGCCCAGGGCGGAGCTGCGCTACGAGGCCGAGAGTCCCGACGAGGCGGCGCTCGTGCACGCCGCCCGCGCCTACAGCTGCGCCCTCGTGGGCCGGCTGCACGACCAGGTGTCGGTGGAGCTGCCCCACCTAGGCAGGCTCACCTTCGAGCTCCTGCACACGCTGGGCTTCGACTCCATCCGGAAGAGGATGTCGGTGGTGATCAGGCACCCCCTCACGGACGAGATCAACGTGTACACCAAGGGTGCTGACTCAGTGGTCATGGACCTCTTGCTGCCTTGCTCCACAGGTACCTGCACCCCGTGGGCAGCTCCCTGCTACAGAACCAGCCCTTCCACACAGCGGAGCTTCGCCTCTCTGGGTGGCCTTTTCCTGCTCTCAAGGGTTTGGGCTAGAATGGAGGGTGGGGGAGGATCCAGCAGATGGGGAGCTTTGGAACCTGAACTTGCCTCAGAACTTCTCTGAGGCCTGAAGTTCAAGTGGGTGAGGCCCTGCATCAGGTCTGACTCTGGGGATGAAGATTAAGAGCGTTTACACTAGAAACCCCCAAAGGCTCCTTTCTGCCTCTCCTTGCCTGGACCTGGGGCATCTGTGAGGTCCCGGCCATGATTTTTAGCCATCTGTGGAGTGACTTCAGCCCGCAGTGGGGCTGCTGGCCCCCGGAAGACTTGGGCCAGTAAGTCCCATCTTGGCTTCTTTTGCACTGGTTTGACTGAGTCCAAGCTTGCTCTGCCCACTGCACGACAGGCCAGTGAATGCGAGAGAGGAGATGCTGAGGCAAGGAGTATGACTTTATTCAGAAAGCTGGCAGACCGAGAAGAGGGCAGATTAATGTCTCAAAATAACCATGTTGTTGGGGTCTGGATTCCAGGTTCTTTTATAGAACCAGAGAGAAGCAGTAAGGAACTAAAGTCGAAAGGCAGAATAGAGAGAGAGAGAGAGAGGAGAAGAAGTGAAGGGCCATTAGTCTTGCAAAAAGTCTCTGAGAACAGCCAGTATCTGGGAAGGGATGTGTTAATCTCGTCTTCCTTGCGTCCATTCACTGGTGGGCAGGGTCAGATGATCTCTCTTGAGCTGAACAAAGACACTTTAGTTTACCAGTCAGGCAGAGGGGCAGGGTCCTCTGGAGGCAGGCCATTATGTATGATTTTAACAGCAAAAGCAACAAAAAGCAAGTCAAAGAAGTAGTTCCAACATGAAGTTAGAATTGACTTTTCCCTGCAACACTAGACTTCCATGTAACATTGAGGTTGAAAAAGAGTAGTTCAGAAACCACTATTATAGAAGGTGGAACTTTGTTTAGCAGATGACTTGCAGAGGAGCTTCCCAGACCTCTCCACGTGGTCCTGCAGCCCCAGTGTAGCCTTCCTGTTTGCACCAGCCTCCGATGAGAAACAGAGCCTTCCATACATTGTACCATGGAGCAAACAGGTCAAATCATGGTGGTGCCCAAACCATGACATTGAAGGGGGCACCTGAAAAATAAGCAGTTTCTATGGATCTCTGCCAATTCCTCTGGGAATTTCCAAGCAGCATGCCCTTCACATAGGTTTGGGATAGGTCATAGCTACATACAGATGCCAGGCAATTTAAGATTCGGGATGTTCAGAGCCCCCAGTGGTTTTTCAAGAAAAGGGATGGCTCTGAGGTGGTCCTGAAGTTATCAGTGACACCTTGACATTGTGCATAAATCATTCAGCTTTCACTGTGGGAGTGGGGTGGGCAGGGTATGGAGCAGAGCAGTCCTGTATATGGCCAGGCTGCTCTACTTTGTGCAAGTAATATAGTGAGAGGGCCATGTGAGTGTCCAATACCTTCTTCAGAGAGCTCACAGCACTTTTACGTAAAAGGCACACGGAGGCTCAGCTGACTGTGGATGGGCCCTGTGCCATATTCGCAGGATGTGGCTGCATCTCACCTGCCCTGGCAGTATGTTGTGTAGGATCGGGTAGCAAGCAGGGACTCCACCCACCCGTTACCTACAGATCTCTGTTCAAATCCCAAGTCTACATTATGGGCGGGGGTGACCCTGGACATGTTACTCTCTCTGTGCCTCTTTCCCCATCTGTACAAAGGAAATCAGGATGCTGACCTCCCAGGAACCCCTGTCCAGGCTCCAGCACAGTACGTGGTGTGTTCCAGGTATAAAGTATAAGCTGGATCCCTTCTCTTCTCTCTGGTTTCTTCTTAAGATTCACTTACCTGAGGTTCAGTCCAGGTGTCACTTTGTATGGAGATGTTGTGATGACTCCACCCTCCTCCAAGGGCAGGTGTAGAGGAGGGATGGGCAAGGTGCGGCAGTCACCACTTCTCCCTGCTGGGCTGGGGGGCCTTCAGCCTGCACAGAAACATGTCAGTGTGGTGTGTGACCTCACCCCTGTCCAGGGCATCCTGCGTCCCCAGTGCCCGTCCTGCCTTCTCTCACTCTAGTTTTGTTTGGACCACTGTAGCTAACAGCAGTATCACAGCCCCTGCTCCTTCCCTGGTGTGCAAGCTTCCGCTCGCCCTTTGGACCGCTGAAGCACTTTGTTAGTGTTAATTCCAGAGCCTCTCGGTTAGACGTCTTTGTTCAAATTATAGTCAGAATCTGGAATAATACTGTCACAATAATAGGAGTGAATGGAGTTTACAGGAGTAAGTAACAGTAGTTATTCAAGATTAACATGACATTCAGTGTCATCTTTCCAGGAAGTTTATATTCCTAAGCAAAGCAATGTAGGGCAGTGCTTTCCTTTCTTCACTCTTTTTTCATTATTGCCCCCTTAAGGAGTCTTTTTAGATACTTTTTTCCTAACTATTCCTCCATGGTATTTTAATGCCATGGATATGCTATGTATTTATTTATGTAACATACATATATCTGTGCTTTATTTGTAATATGATCCCCCCCCACCAAGGGACCAGTCTTTGGTCTGTTAAGGGGACTGTCTTCTCCATGGAGAGCACCAATCTAGAAGGTTAAGAGTGTTTCTCCCAGGTCCTATATCAGAGAGCTGACTGGGCTTGTAGTCAGCTTTCCCCAGGCAGGCAGATTCTCAACCACCAAACTGCCAGGGAAGTCCTAGATTTCTTTTCTTTTCTTTTTTTTTTTTTTGCCAGTAGTGTTACGTGTATTCATCTAACATTATCTTAGAGGTCAGGTAACTAGCCTACTAATGAAACAAATGTAGCGGTAAATGCAGTACTGAGTTTGAACACAAGCTTATAGGCAGTTAGAAACATGCCACATATTTATAAGCAAGGGCAACCATGGCATGGGTTCCTCAGAGTGTGTAGAATTATCTAGTTCTACATACTAGGTTTCTACATATCTAGGTTTTACCTATCTGACAAGTTAGTGTCATTATTACAGCAAAAGTCTTCTAAATCACTGTATAAATTAGGACATTTATGTTGATCTGCCTTGCACAGATCCTCAACTAAAGAAACAAAATAAAGTTCAGATAGTTTTAAAGGCAAGTCAAATAATATTTTTCATTGTGGAAAATATTATTGTATTCTGTGAATCAGTGTACAAACACTGCAAAATAATACTGTAAACCATAGACTATTATATTACTAGTCTTTTGAGAAAATTTCTGTAAATAGATCCTGAAAGAACTTTAAGTTCAAGACACTTAAAACATTTTCTTTAAAATGTTCTGTATATGCTTTCTCTATTATCAAGGCTTTATGTAAAACGTCTGACTTTCAGAAATTCAAAAGGATTTCCGTATATAAGTAAACACCTTGTGTTTTTAGGATGATAAAATTTTTTTTCTATGTTGTAAATTGATTACTCATTATGAGGTTTTGTTATGTGAAATTCTCATTTCAACACGTGATATTAAAATAGCCAAAACTATGATGAGTTTATTTTTTTATTTTAATTTTTTCTTAATATATATATTTATTGAAATATAGTTGAATTACAGTGTTTCAAGTGCACAGCAAGGTGATTCACTTATACATATACACATATATTATCTTTGAAATTATTTTCCATTATAGGTTATTATAAGATATTAACTATAGTTCTCTGTGCTATAGAGTAAACCTTTGTTGCTTGTTGCATATCTATTTTTTAAAATTAGAAATCTACTGGAGAAGGCAATGGCACCCCACTCCAGTACTCTTGCCTGGAAAATCCCATGGACGGAGGAGCCTGGTAGGCTGGCAGTCCATGGGGTCACTGAGAGTTGGACACGACTCAGTGACTTCACTTTCACTTTCATGCATTGGAGAAGGAAATGGCAACCCACTCCAGTGTTCTTGCTTGGAGAATCCCAGGGATGGCAGAGCCTAGTGGGCTGCTGTCTATAGGGTCGCACAGAGTTGGACATGACTGAAACGACTTAGCAGCATTCTGTTCATACTAAGTCAAACAAGTGGAATCAAAATGTCATACATTTTTTAGTTAGTCAAAAATTTGAAGTTTTCTAAAATATGTGTATTATACATATTATTTATATATATGTATACAAAAGCTTTTCTACTATGCTTGATAAAGGCTTGAAAAGAACACACAAAAAGAAGAGATGGAGAAATTGGAAAACATAAACTAAATGAAATGAGAGCACTGAATACAAAATAGAAAAAGTAAAACAAACTGGATAAAAGTAAAATATCATCGTATAGCCGAGCTGTTTTTAAACATGACTGCTCACTGGAAACGTATCTGGACCTCTGGAGTGAAAAAAAAGCAATACCTGACCATTTGTATTTTTTGAAAAATCTTCAGATAATTCTGCTATGCATCTGGATTTTAAAAAGTGATTACATGTTTTTCTATTAAATGATAATGTTGGTGATATAGAGTTCTATTATTTTTCTGTTGACCAATTATGATACAGTGGTGTAAAGTGAGATAATTACTTGATCACAATAGTGAAAGATGTTTATCATTTATCACAATCAATAGCCAGACAAAAAATTTTTGTTTCATTTTAATTTTTTCATAATATATATATTTATTGAAATGATTGACTTAACAATATAAACTGATTAACTTAATAATATAAAATAATTACATACAGTTTGGGGGATCAAACAGAGTGATGTGATAAGTGCATGCATGTACATACAAGTTTTCATCCTCCCAGCCAGTCTGTGTCTCTTGGTTGGTACATTTAATCCATTACATTTAAGATATTTAATTTAATTTTAATAATTTAATTTAATATGTATAATCTTATTAGCATTTTCTTAATTGTTTTGGGTTTATTTTGTGTAGGTCTTTTCCATGTATTGTGTTTCCTGCCTAGAAAAGTTCCTTTAGCATTTGTTATAAAGCTGGTGCTAAATTCTCTTAACTTTTGCTTGTCTGGAAAGTTTTCAGTTTCTCCATCAAATCTGAACAAGAGTCTTGCTGGGTAGAGTATTCTTGGTTGTAGGTTCTTCCCTTTATATCATGCCATTCCCTTCTGGCTTGTAGAGTTTCTGTTCAGAAATCAGCTGGTATCTTGATGGGAGTTTCCTTGTATGTTATTTGTCATTTCTCCCCTATTGCATTTAATATTTTGTATTTGTCTTTAATTTTTGTCAGTTTGATTACTGTGTGACTCGGTGTGTTCATCCTTGGGTTCATCCTGCCTGGGACTCTCTGTGCTTCCTGGACTTGGTTGACTGTTTCCTTTCCCATGTTAGGGACATTTTCAGCTATTACCTCTTCAAGTATTTTCTCAGGTCCTTTTCCTCATCTCCTCCTGGGACCCCTATACTGCAAATGTTGGCACATTTAATGCTGTCCCAGAGGTCTCTTAGGCGGTCCACATTTTTGTTTCATTCTTTTTTCTATATTCTGTTCTTCGACAGTGATTTCCACAATTCAGTCCTCCAGGTCATTTTCCCATTCTTCTGCCTCTTATTCTGCTCTTGATTCCTTCTAGTGTATTATTCATCCCTGTTTATGTGTTCTTTAGTTCTTCTAAGTGTTTGGTAAACATTTCTTCCATCTGCTTGATCTTTGCCTCCATTGTTTTCCCGAGATCCTGCATCATCTTCACTATCATTACTCTGAATTCTTTCTCTGGAAGGTTGCCTATCTCCACTTTATTTAGTTGTTTTTCTGGGGTTTGTCTTGTCCCTTCATCTGGGATATAACTCTCTGCTTTTTCATGCTGATTAACTTTCTGTGATGTGGTTTTTGTTTCAGTTACTGTGGTTCTGTGCTTCTTACTTCTTCTGTCTGCCCTCTGATGGAGGAGGCTGAGGCTTGTGTAAGCTTCCTGATGGGAGGGACTGGTGGTGGGAAAAACTGGGTCTTGCTCTAGTGGGCAGGGCCTTGCTCTAAGCTGCAATCCAATTATCTGCTGATGGGTGGAGTTTCACTATGGTAGTTGTTTGGCCTGAGGTAACCCAGCCCTCTTTACGGGCTCCATGGTAGGGTTAATGGAGAACTCCAAGAGGGTTTACACCCAGGGGGCCCTTCCTGGGCTGATGCTGCTAGTGCCCCCAGCCCTGTGGGGAGCCCCTGCTGACTCATGCCTCCACAGGAGACCCTCCAACACGAGCAGGTAGCTTTGGTTCAGTCCCCTTTGGGGTCACTGCTCCTTTCCCCTGTGTCTTGGTGCATGCAAGATTCTGCTTGTGCCCTCTAAGACTGGAGTCTCTTTTTCCCCAAGTCCTGTGCAAGTCCTATAGTCAAATCCCACTGGCCTCCAAGGTCAGGTTCCATGGGGATCCCCAGTCCCTTTGTCAGATCCCCAGGCTAGGAAACCTGATGTGAGGTTCAGAACCTTCACAGCAGTGAGAGAACTTCTAGGATATTATTGTTCTCTAGTTTGTCAGTCACCCATATGGCAGGTATGGGATTTGATTTTATTGTGATTGTGCCCCTCCTCCCATCTCACTTCAGCTTCTTCTTTGTCTTTGGGGTATCTTTTTTTAGCAGGTTCCAGCATCCTCCTGTCAATGGTTGTTCAACAGCTAGTTGCAATTTGGGTGCTCTCACAGGAGGAGATGAGCATACATCCTTCTACTCTGCCATCTTGAACCAGAAGTCTGACAAGGTTCTTTTTAAAATAATGTCTAACTTTAAGTTCTATGTTGAACGTATATACTATTGACAAGTAGTAAAACAGGTGCTTGCTAAATCTAGTGGTGCATATGTTTTCTGGGCACCTCTTACTGGAGGTTGTTGGAGTAAATCGTAATGAAAGGTTGCTCCTGTGATATTCCTGCCTAATTAATTGGAACAAAATTCTGGCCAGCATTCCAGTTGCAGCCAGCTACAGTGAGACAGAATGGGGAGGGCCACTGACTCCGAAACACACTCATACTTTTATCACAAAAAAACTAAAGCATCCTCTGACTTCTCACTAACAATTATTAACTTGAGAACACATTGGAGTTAAGAAGGTATATGTCACTTGCCATAGGTTCCACAGTGGTAAGGCTCAGGGTTAGCACTTCTGCAGTCTAGTAATAAACAGACAGGTCTGTTCTGCACCTGGATCTACAGAAAACAGAAAAGGGTGAATGTTTGGAAATCTCTTAGTAGCTGATAGCTTATTTCATACCTTTTTCAAAATTATGGTTAAAGAAAACAACATAACCTTAGTTTACCATCTTAACCAGTTTTGAGTGTACGGTTCAGTAGTGTTGAATAATATTTGCATTGGTGTGCAGCAGATCTCCAGGAATTTCCATCTTGCAAAACTGAAGCTCTGTATCGCTCCTTCCTCCCCTCCTCCCCCAGCCCCTGGAAACCAGCTTTCTCTCTGCGCATGGTTGCTTTGTGTTGTTGTTGTGTTGTATCAGTCGTTCAGTCCTGTCCAACTCTTTGCGACCCCATGGATGGTAGCCCACCAGTCTCCTCTGTTTGTGGGATTCTCCAGCAAGAATACTGGAGTGGGCTGCCATTCAGACTTGAAAATGCAGCTCTTTTTTCTCCCTGGATGGGAAAAGTTCCCAACTAGACCCTGATGGTGCTGAGCTCTCAGCTGTGGAAACCTCAGCAGTGACCGTCACTGCAGACTGATTTCAGCAGGCCCAGAGTCTGAGGGAACCAGGGCATTCCACTGGGCTCTGTTGTTCTCACTCATTTTTTTTTTCTTCTCCTATTTCCAACTTAGATGACGCCAGAGGAAGGCATCAAATGAAGATCCGCAGCAAGACCCAGAATTACCTCAACTTGTATGCAGTGGAGGGCCTGCGCACCTTATGCATTGCCAAGAGGGTGAGTAGGCAGCTCCATGGAGGGGCAGAGCCCCACAGCGGGGCGCAGCCCATGAGCTCATCAGTGGGTCTCCCCCAGGTTCTGAGTAAGGAAGAGTATGCCTGTTGGCTACAGAGCCACTTGGAAGCAGAATCTGCCGTGGACAACCGGGAGGAGCTCCTCTTTCAGTCCGCCATTCGCCTGGAGACGAATCTGCATTTGTTGGGTAATTATGTTCTTGAGCCTGCTGGTGTCCTGTAGGGCGGGGTGGAGTTTGCAGCATCCCGGGCAGAGAGGTACCCTGGCTGTAGTCCACAGCAGCTCTGCACACACTGGTCTTCATTAAGTATCCCCCTGGCTTGACACTGGGATTCCCTTGTGGCCCAGCAATAAAAAATCCACCTGCAGTGCAGGAGACCTCGGTTGGATCTGTGGGTCTAGAAGATCGCCTGGAGAAGGAAGTGACAACCCACTCCAGTATTCTTGCCTGGGAAATCCCACAGACAGAGGAGCCTGGCGGGCTGCAGTCCAGAGGGCTGCGGCAGAGTCAGACACGACTCAGTGACTAAACAACAGGACAGCTGGTCTGACTCTAGCACACCCCCCGGGCGGGGCAGCTCCATTGAACATTCTCCTCTCTGGTCAGTTTTTGGGTCATTCCCTGTGCCACCCTTCTGGGTACCATGTAAGACTTTCCTCCCCTAAAATCCTGCTTTCCTACCAAAAATAGAGATAAGAAGCAAGGTTTCTCAACAACTGATGCTTAAAATGGTCTCTCCATCCCAGGAACAATCAGAAACTGTTGGACTCATAGAGGGCTGCCTTTTATGCATAAAAGTCAACTCTCTCATATCTTTTAATATAAAGGCACTAATCTCATTTACGAGGGCTCACTCTCATGACCTGATTGCCTCCCAAAGGCCCCAGCTGCTAATGCCATTACCCTGGGGATTAGGACACCAATGGACTATGGACTTTTAGGAGGGACACAAACATTTTAGTCCATAGCAGCATCCCATCACAGGCAACAGCATGCATGAAAGAGGAAGGCAAGGCTGACAAGGAGGCCTCAGGCAATGCTGCACTTCTAAAAGAAAGACGGAGACCATCTCACCAAGCTGGAAGCAGGAAAACCAGGCTGGCCTAGAGGACGCTTTTCTGCACTAAGTGGTGTATTTTTCCTAAAATACTGAGACTTGCACGTGAGAAATCTGCTCCTTAATTTTTATGTTTGTGGAAAAAGCATCAGGATAATGTTGCTTTCAAGAAATAATGGGCCTCTGTGGTCTGTTTCAACCAGACTGTTGAGAGCCATCACTGTGGGCTCATTTACCAGAAGCTTTCTGCAGGATGGATAAGCTTGAAAACTTTTCATCCCTCGGGGTATGGTCATTCTCACCATCTCCCCACAAGCTTTATTTCCAAGCTATCTGTAAAGTTAAAAGTTCACTGCATGTTAGGAAGCCTTGGAGGTGTTCTGTTCAATGTCCAGAGAATTAATGTTTAGTGCTCCCAGCTGTCCCTATTGTATGGAGTCGAGAGCTGGTGAAGGTACCCCCATATCCTGAATGAGGAATCACACCAGTGCTTCCAGAGAAGATGGACTTCAGCAGGGTCCAGTCTGCAGGGTGGGGCCAGGACCTCTGCTGAGCTGGAGTGTAGTATTCATGCTGGTCAGGGCAGGGGCCCGGAAGCAGGGCCTCACCTACACTGGTACCTTTGAGCAGGTGCCACCGGGATTGAAGACCGCCTGCAGGACGGAGTCCCCGAAACCATTGCTAAACTGCGTCAAGCAGGTCTGCAGATTTGGGTTCTCACCGGCGACAAACAGGAAACGGCCGTTAACATCGCTCATGCCTGCAAACTTCTGGACCATGACGAGGAAGTCATCACCCTGAATGCCGAATCCCAGGTGGGTGGATGTTAGGGAGCCTGCTTTACTGAGGCAATCCCAAACCCCCCAGCCCCAGAGAGGAACAAGAAGGAATGTCTTCCATTTCTGGCACTTGCTATGAGGTGGGCCTTTGTTCTTCACCTCTGTTTATACCTGTGTTGTGTTTCTTATTGTCTTGGAAGATATGGGATTTTGCTGGGACTTCTCAGGAACACGTCTGAGCTTCATAATGCAGAGTTCAACCAGCTTTTTCCTGAGCAACTGTCCAACCAGCAGTATCAGAGTGTCTCGTGAGCTCTCATGGAGCTAGGGCAGCTGTCCATTCAGCATTGGCATTCCCAAGACAGCACGTGTTATCTCATTAATGCCCCAGCACCACTTGGGTTGTTATCCCTCACCTCTGTTGACTGAAATCCCCCCATGTAGAGGGTGGGTCTCTTCCCACAGGCTCTTCCACAGTGACTTTTCCTTGGAACATATCCAGGGGAAGAGGAAGTCCAGCCTTTATGGATCATGTAGGTATCACACTTAAGATGTGCCTTATCACAGAGTTTTCACCTTTGTTTTCTCCTAAAAGGTTTATAGTGTAGCATCTCACCTTTAGACACAATCTGTTTTGTGTAGAATTTTGTGTATAATGTATGAGGTTTACATCAAACTGTGTTTTTCTGCATGTAGCTGGCCAGTTATTCAGGAACTGTTTGTAGACAGTTTGTCTTTTCTCCACTAAATTGACTTTACACCTTTGTTGAAAATCAGTTGTTCCTATTTGTTGTGTGTCTATTTTTAGATTTCTGTTATGTTCCATACCTGTATCTATCCCTTCTTCATGCTGTCTTGTGAGTTTTTAAATAAGTCTTAAAATAAATAAGCAGTATTTTGTTTAATCTTTAATCCAATTTTCTGTTGATGGGCGGGGCTGTGTTCCCTCCCTGTTGTTCTACCTGAGGCCAAACTATGGTGGAGGTAATGAAAGATAATAGCTACCTCCTTCAAAAGGTCCCATGATGCACTGCTGCACTCAGTGCCTCCATCAGCAGAAAATTGGATTAAAGATTTACTGAGCATGGCCCCGCCCATCACAAGACCCTGTTTCCCCCTCAGTCAGTCTCTCCCATCAGGAACCTTCCATAAACTTCTTATCCTTCTCTATCAGAGGGCAGATTAACCAATCCATTAAAACTATTAAAACTAACCAAGCCTTGTCTAACTCAAGGAAACAATGAGAAAACCACGTAGGGCCACTCAACATGTACAGGACATGGCGAAGAGTTCTGACAAAATGTGGTCCAAGGAGAAGGGAATGGCAAACCACTTCAGTATTCTTGCCTTGAGAACCCCGTGAACAGTATGAAAAGGCAAAAAGATAGGACACTGAAAGATGAACTCCCCAAGTCTGTAGATGCTCAACATGCTACTAGAAATCAGTGGAGAAATAACTCGAGAAAGAATGAAGAGACAGAGCCAAAGCAAAAACAACACCCAATTGTGGATGACTCATGATGGAAGTAAAGTCCAATGCTATAAAAGAGCAATATTGCATAGGAATCTAGAATGTTAGGTCCATGAAATTGGAAGTGGTCAAACGAGATGGCAAGAGTGAACATCGACATTTAGGAGTTAGTGAACTAAAATGGACTGGAATGGGTGAATTTAACTCAGATGACCACTATATCTACTACTGTGGGCAAGAATCCCTTAGAAGAAATGGAGTGGCCATCATAGTCAACAAAAGAGTCCAGAATGCAGTACTTGGATACAGTCTCAAAAACGACAGAATGTTCTCTGTTCGTTTCCAAGGCAAACCATTCAATATCACAGTAATCCAAATCTATGCCCTGACCAGTAATGCTGAAGTTGAACGGTTCTATGAAGACCTACAAGACCTTCTAGAACTAACACCCAAAAAAGATGTCCTTTTCATTCTAGGGGACTGGAATGCAAAAGTAGGAAGTCAAGAGCTACCTGGAGTAACAGGCAATTTGGCCTTGGAGTACAGAATGAAGCAGGTCAAAAGCTAACAGAGTTTTACCAAGAGAATGCACTTGTCATAGCAAACACCTTCCAACAACAAAAGAGAAGACCACACATGGATATTACCAGATGGTCAATACTGAAATCAGATTGATTATATTCTTTGCAGCTAAAGATGGAGAAGCTCTATACAATCAGGAAAAACGAAGACCGGGAGCTGACTGTGGCTCAGATCATGAACTCCTTATTGCCAAATTCAGACTGAAATTGAAGACAGTAGGGAAAACCACTAGACCATTCAGGAATGACCTAAAGCAAATCCCTTACAGTTATACAGTGGAAGTGACAAATAGTTTCATGGGATTAGATCTGATAGAGTGCCTGAAGAACTATGGAAAGAGGTTCATGACATTGTACAGAAGGCAGTGATCAAGACCATCCCCAAGAAAAAGAAATGCAGAAGGCAAAATGGTTGTCTGATGAGGCCTTACAAATACCTGAGAAAAGAAGAGAAGCAAAAGACAAGGGAGGAAAGGAAAGATATACCCACTGGAATGCAGAGTTCCAAAGAATAGCAAGGAGAGGTAGAAAGCCTTCCTCAGTGATCAGTGCAAAGAAATAGAGGAAAACAACAGACTGGGAAAGACCAGAGATCTCTTAGAGATACCAAGGGAACGTTTCATGCAAAAATGGGCATAATAAAGGACAGAAATGGTACAGATCTAACAGAAGAAGAAGATATTAAGAAGAGATGGCAAGAATACACAGAAGAACTATACAAAAAAGATCTTCATGGCCCAGATAACCACGATGGTGTGATCACTCACCTGGAGCCAGACATCCTGGAATGCAAAGTCAAGTGGGCCTTAGGAAACATCATTGCGAACAAAGCTAGTGGAGGTGATGGAATTCCAGTTGACCTATTTAAAATCCTAAAAGATTTTGCTGTGAAAGTGCTGCACTCAATATGCCAGCAAATTTGGAAAACTCAGTAGTGGCCACGGGACTGGAAAAGGTCTGTTTTCATTCCAATCCCAAAGAAAAACAATACCAAAGAATGCTCAAACTACTGCACAATTGCACTCATTTCACATGATAGCAAAGTAATGCTCAAAATTCTCCAAGCCAGGCTTCAACAGTATATGTGAACCGAGAACTTCCATATGTTCAAGCTGGATTTAGAAAAGGCAGAGGAACGACAGATCAAATTGCTAACATCCGTTGGATCATTGAAAAAGCAAGAGAATTCCAGAAAGATATCTACTTTTTGCTTTATTGATTATGCCAAAGCGTTTGACTGTGTGGATCACAACAAACTGTGGAAAATTGTGAAAGAGACAGGAATACCAGGCCACCTGACCTGCCTCCTGAGAAATCTGTATGCAGGTCAGGAAGCAACAGTTAGAACTAGACATTGAGCAACAGACTGGTCCCAAGTTGGGAAAGGAGTACATCAAGGCTGGATATTGTCACCCTACTTATTTAACTTATATGCAGAGTACATCATGAGAATTGCTGGGCTGGATGAAGCACAAGCTGGAATCAAGATTTCTGGGAAAAATATCAATAACCTCAGATATGCAGATGACACCACCCTTATGGCAGAGAGAAGTGAAAGAGGAGAGTGAAAAAGTTGGCTTAAAACTTAACATTCAGAAAACTAAGATTATGGCATCCAGTTCCATCACTTCATGGTAAATAGGGAAACAATGGAAAGAATCACAGACTTTATTTTGGGGGCTCCAAAATCACTGTAGATGGTGACTGCAACCATGAAATTAGAAGACACTTGTTCCTTGGAAGAAAAGCTATGACAAACCTAAACAACATATTAAAAAGCAAAGCATATTACTTTGCCAACAAAGGTCTGTCTAGTCAAGGCTATGTTTTTTCCAGTAGTCATGCATGGATGTGAGAGTTGGACTATAAAGAAAACTGAGCACTGAAGAATTGGTGCTTTTGAACTGTGGTGTTGGAGAAGACTCTTGAGAGTCCCTTGGACTGCAAGGAGATCCAACCAGTCCATCCTAAAGGAGATCAGTCCTGGGTGTTCATTGGAAGGACTGATGTTGAAACTGAAACTCCAATACTCTGGCCACCTCATGCAAAGAGTTGACTCACTGGAAAAGACCCTGATGCTGGGAAAGATTGAAGGCAGGAGGAGATGAGGAAGAGATGGTTGGATGGCATCACCGAATCTATGGACTTGACTTTGAGTAAGTTCCGGGAGTTGATGACGGACAGGGAAGCCTGATGTGCTGCAGTCCATGGGGTCGCAAAGAGTTGGACATGTCTGAGCAATTGAACTGAACTGATTTTGTCTTAATTTCCAAGTGTTTGCAGTTTTCCTATTGGCTTTCTGTTATCGATTTCTATTTTACACCTACTCTGTTGATTTCTGTCCATTCTTGTCATAGAATATGCTTTTTTTCAGTTTTTTTAAATTATTTTTTTATTGACGGATAATGCTTTACAGAATTTTGCTGTTTTCTGTCAAACCTCAACATGAATCAGCCATAAGTATACATATATCCCCTCCCTTGTGAGTGTTCCTCCCATCTCTCTCCCCTCTAGGTTGATACAGAGTCGCTGTTTGAGTTTCCTGAGACATACAGTAAATTCCTGTTGGCTATCTATTTTACATATTGTAATTTACGTTTCCATGTTACTCTTTCCATACATCTCACCCTCTCCTCCCCTCTCCCCATGTCCATAAGTCTATCCTCTACATCTGTTTCTCCATTGTTGCCCTCTAAATAAATTCTTCAGAACCATTTTTCTAGATTCCATATATGTGCATTGTGTGTGTGTTAGTCGCTCAGTCGTGCCCTACTCTTAGCGACCCCGTGGACTGCAATCCACCAGTTTCCTCTGTCCATGAGATTTTCCAGGCAAGGATACTGGAGTGGGTTGCCATTCCCTTCTCCAGGGGATCTTCCCAACCCAAGGATCGAACCTGGGTCTCCTGCACTGCAGGCAAATTCTTTACCAACTGAGCTACAAGGGAAGCCCATTAGAATATGATATTTATCTTTCTCTTTCTGACTCACTTCACTCTGTATAATAGGTTCTAGGTTCATCCACCTCATCAGAACTGACTCAAATGTGTTCCTTTTTATGGCTGAGTAATATTCCATTGTGTAGAATGTGCTTTTTATAATTTTTATTATAATTTTTTAAATTTTAATTGGAGGCTAATTACTTTACACTATTGTATTGGTTTTGCCATACATCAACATGAATCCACCATGGGTATACACGTGTTCCCCATCCTGAACCCCCTCCCACCTCCCTCCCCATACCATCCCTCTGGGTCATCCCAGTGCCCCAGCCCCAAGCATCCTGTATCATGCATCGAACCTGGACTGGCAATTCATTTCACATATGATATTATACATGTTTCAGTACCATTCTCCCAAATCATCCCACCCTTGCCCTCTCCCACAGAGTCCAAAAGACTGTTCTATACATCTGTGTGTCTTTTGCTGCCTTGCATACAGGGTTATCATTACCATCTTTCTAAATTCCATATATATGCGTTAGTATACTGTATTGGTGTTTTTCTTTCTGGCTTACTTCACTCTGTATAATAGGCTCCAGTTAGAACTGATTCAAATGTATTCTTTTTAATGGCTGAGTAATACTCCATTGTGTATATGTACCACAGCTTTCTTAATTTAATGACCCAGGCTATGGTCTTTCTTGGTGAATGTTCATATGCACATGGAAAGAATGTATGTTCTGTAATGTTGTTGGCTGGTGGATCAATTAGCTCCTGTTGAGAGATGGTACTTCTTCTGTAATAAGAATTGGAAAACTGCCTTATGCCTCCAATCCAGCCTACTACCTGTTTTAAGAGTCCCTTGGACTGCAAGGAGATCCAACCAGTCCATTCTGAAGGAGATGAATCCTGGGATTTCTTTGGAAGGAATGATGCTAAAGCTGAAGCTCCAGTACTTTGGCCACCTCACGCAAAGAGTTGACTCATTGGAAAAGACTCTGATGCTGGGAGGGATTGGGGGCAGGAGGAGAAGGGAACGACCGAAGATGAGATGGCTGGATGGCATCACGGACTCGATGGACGTGAGTCTGAGTGAACTCCGGGAGTTGGTGATGGACGGGGAGGCCTGGCGTGCTGCGATTCATGGGGTCCCAAAGAGTCGGACATGACTGAGCAACTGAACTGAACTGAACCTGTTTTTATGGTGTTGTATTTGAACACAGCCTTCTCTGTGTTTTTATATACAGTAGGCTGTGTTCATGCTATAATGGCAGTGTTGACTAGTTGTCACAGAGACTGAATGACCTGAAAAGCCTGAAATAATTTATCCTGTCCCCAAATAGTCACTCCATATATTTTTTTATTTTTAAATATAAATTTATTTATTTTAATTGGAGGTTACTTTACACTATTGTATTGGTTTTGCCATACATCAACATGAATCCACCACAGGTATACATGTGTTCCCCATCCTGAACCCCTCTCCCTCCCCACTCCCTGTACCATCCCCCTGGGTCATCTCAGTGCCCTAGCCCCAAGCCAGGTTCGATGCACTCCATATATTTTGATTTCTGTTTGCATGGCACACTTTGTTTGATCTTTCCGTTTTTAATCTACCTGTAACATTACATTTGAAATGAAGCATTGTAATGTAATGTGAGATTACATTTGGACAATAGGTCATGTTTTCATATATCAGGCAATTCCTTTAAACTGGTATGCTTAGATCATTTACATTTATTCTAATTATCAATGTTTGGATGCAAGTTTACTATGTTATCTTTTGTTTTATTATTCTGTTTTTTATTTTTCTATTCTTTTTTCTACCTTCTTTTGAGCTATTTGAACATTTTTTTAGTATTCCATTTTAATTTATCATATGTTTTGACATCACTTAACCTTTTTAGTGTATTTACTAGGCTTATACTATGCATATTGGAGAAGGAAATGGCAACCCACTCCAGTGTTCTTGCCTGGAGAATCCCAGGGACAGGGCAGCCTGGTGGGGCTGACGTCTGTCAGGTCGCACAGAGTCAGACACGACTGAAGTGACTTAGCAGTAGCAGCAGCATACGGAGCATATGTAAGCTGTCAGTCTACCTCATTCCTGTTAGTGGAGTGAAGAAATCTTATCACCCCATGTTTCCCCCAACTCTTCCCGCTAATGTTGTAGGTATCTTATATATTACAGTTGCATATATTGAAATCTTCATCAGATGATATGTACTTTTTCCTTTCAATCTAAAAGCATATTTTAAAGACATCAAGAGGAAAAGAATGGTCTGTTATATTTACTTAAGTTAGATTATATTTACTTAAATTAAATTATATTTGCAATTTTTGCTGCTCTTCTTACATTTCTATTGTTTCAAGTTTCCTTGTGGCACAATTCCCCTTTCCTAGGGGGAAGTTCTATTTTTTTAAATTTTGTATTGGGGTACGGCTGATTAATAAACAATGTGATAGTTTCAGGTGAACAACAAAGGGACTCAGCTGTAGATATACACACATCCATTCTCCCCAAGTGCCCCTCCCATCCAAGCTGTCACATAACATTGCCCAGAGTTCCATGTGCTATACAATAAGTCCTTGTTGGTTATCCATTTTGAATACAGCAGTGTGTTCGAGCCCATCCCAAACTCCCTAACTTTATCTGTTTTTTAGAGTAGGTCCGCTGATGGCAGATCCTCCTGCTTTTCTGCATCAGAGAATGTCTTATTTCACCACGTACCTAGTGAGAAATCAGCAGTCATTTGAACCATAGCTAATGAATCATTATCTGGCTGCTTTCCAGTGTTTTTCTTTAGTTTTAGGCAGCTTCATTATGATATGTTTGGGCATGGATTTCTTTTGATTTATACTCTGGTATTTGCTAAGCTTCTTGAATCTTTGGGGCTGTGTCTCTCACCAGATTTATGAAGTTTTCAGCCATTATTTCATCAAACGCTTTTTCTGCAGTGCACTTTCTCCTCTTCTTCTCAAAGACTGATGACATGTCTTTTGATATTTTCTCAAGGGTCCCACAGGCACTCTCCAGTTTTTAATTTTTTTTCTCTTGTTCAAATTGGATAATTTCTCTTGTCTTTGAGGTCACTGGCTTTTGCTTCTGTTATTTCTTTTCTGCCATTGAGCTCCCTCAGTGGGTTTTTTAAACCTTTTATATAGGATGGTTTTAAATTTACCAAAAGAATTGTGAAGATAGTACTGTTTCACCTACACCTAATTTTGCCTATTATTAACATCATTGCAATTAATAAATGGATATTAGTATACAGTTGCTACTAAAATCTGTGCTATATTCAGATTGTCTTAATCTTCATCTTGTCGTCCTTTTTATTTTCCAGAATCTCATTCAGGACCCACATTACATTTAGTTGTCGTGTCTCCTCAGGTTCTTACTGGCTACAACAGTTTCTCAGGCTTTCTTTTGGATGACCTTGGCAGTTTTGAGGATAGATACAGTTAGATGTTTTGTAGAATGTCTTATATGGGAAATTGTCTGATGTCTCTCTCTTGATTAAAGTTACGAGCTTTGGGGAAGAAGACCACAGACAAAAGGTCATTTTCATCATTTCGTCACATCATGTTGAGAGCATATTCTATCAATGTGGCATATTACTGTGGATGTTAATTTTGTCTGGTTTTTCCACCATAAGCTAATTCTTTTCACCCATTTCACACTGTCCTCTTTGAAAGAAAGTCATTGTGCATAGCTCACACTTACAGAATGTGAGGTTATAATATCCCTCCTTGAGCACAGAGAAATTTCATAAATTGTTTATGTAATCCAATGATGGATACATAAGTGGAATCCAGTGAGCTTTACATTTTGATTAATGTGTTTTGGGGGTTCTGAAATTTGTATTTAATTATTCTTTATATCTTATGTTTTTTGCTGAGACTTTCTGTTTATTTCTAGAATTATTTCTTACCTCTTGGAATACTTTTTAATGACTGTTTCACAGTCTCTTTCAGATAATTCCAGTATATATGTCATCTTGGCATTGACTTCGGTAGATTTTCTTTTTCCACAGCACTGAGAATTTCCTAGCTCTTTATCTGCTGATAAATTTGGAGTTGCATTGTGGGTATTTTAAATGGCATTCTGAAAGTGAAACTGACAGTCGCTCAGTCATGTCCGACTCTTTGCGACCCCATGGACTACACAGTCCATGGAATTCTCCAGGCCAGAATACTGGAGTGGGTAGCCTTTCCCTTCTCCAGGGGATCTTCCCAACCCAGTAATTAAACCAGGGTCTCCTGCATTACAGGCAGATTCTTTACCAGCTGAGCCACAAGGGAAGCCCAAGAATACTGGAGTGGGTAGCCTATCCCTTCTCCAGGGGATCTTCCTAACCCAGGAATCGAACAGGGATCTCCTGCATTGCGGGTGGATTCTTTACCAACTGAGCTGTCAGGGAAGCCCCAAATGGCCCTCTGGTCACTTTAAATTCTGTGGAGAATGTGTATTTTTTTAAGGCAGGTAATCAGTCCTCTTGGGTGCAGGCTACAGGCTCCCAACAGCCTCGGGGCGTGGGGTTCAGTGTCACTTTTGTTTAGCCTTTGCCAAGCTGTTAGAATCTGTCTCGTATTTTTGCCCAGCTCGCCACTCCTAACAATGGTCCACTTCTTTCTGATTCTCTGGGACTCCCTCTGGCTGAAAGGTGAGTGAGTTGCCTTGATCTGCTTTGTGTCTCAGCACTGACTTCCGGGGCCAAGGTGGTGGCCGGACAGATGGAAGGAGGGCAGCGACCGCCTTGCCGTCTGGGCCGCAGTTGGTCTGAGAGGAGGGACACCTCCCTCGGAGTCCCCGGCGACAGGCGGCCCTGCCACCATGGCTGTTCCTGCTGCTGCCCTGGGGCAGAGTCGCCTGGTGCTGGGTTCAAGAGAATCGAGGAAAATAAATAAAAATGGGGTTTCCTCCCTCTGCCCTGAGCATGGAAAGTTCTCTTTTCTGGTTTTCAAGCCAGAAGTAGAGGTCTTTTCACACTGGAGCTTTTTTGTCTTGCTTCCAGCTTCTGTCCAGACATCCCGTGCTTAGAGTACCAGTCTCCTTCCCTAGCCTGACTGCTGCCGTTTACTTTGAGTCCTCAGCGCCACTCGGTGACTTTGTCCGGGTGCCACCGCGGGCTTCCAGGGTGGGGGCAGGATCCGCTCGTTCCATCCTGCCTTGTCAGGGCTTTGTGTTAGGACCTGGGCTTCCGTAGCAGTTCTGCACTGGGGTCCCGCCTTCTCCGTAAAGCCTCCCCGGGCACCGCCGCCCCCAGCCCCACCCTAGAGCAAGGCTCCCCTCTCCCGGTATCCGGCACACTGCGCATTCTGCTCAGTGACTTGCTGTGGTCATGGGGTTATGTGTGTGTCCCGCTTCTTGGCCCATCACCCAAAGTCAATGGCTGCATCTTTTCAGGCTTCTGTTCTCCGTCTCACCCACTTTTCTCAATGGAAAACATGCTCAGTAAGTGCTTATTGGAAACACCTGATTCCCACAGTGCCATGTGGGAAGCTGCTCGCTAACCTGGGGCTCTCTGTCTGTCCATGGAGGAGCAGGATCCAGTGGAGTTCCTGGAGTGTATTCATTCTTAGAAACACTTGTCCCTCCCATGCCTCTGTGCCCTGACCCTGCGGTCTCCCCAGGAAGTTTCCCTATCCTTTCTGGGACTCAGATACAGCTTTGGAAGGGTACTGCCAATTCAAAGCCTCAGAGATTAGGCTTTTTTTTTTTCCTGGTCAACTGGAGAGCTTAAAGATACTCTGATTACACTTCTTTTGAAGCTAATCACAGCAGAAGCTCTTCTTGGTAGCTCTAGGAAACAAGAAGTTCTGAGTAAGGGCCTCTGAGGACCGTGGGGAAGTACCTGGAAAGCTCCCACGGTCTGACCAGCCAGCAGTTCCACCAGTCTGGCCAGGCCTCCCAAAGTGAAGATGCTCTGTGCTAAGCTCTACGCGGTATAATGGAATCAAG
The DNA here is from genome assembly GCF_023091745.1 of Budorcas taxicolor. Classification (NCBI taxonomy): domain Eukaryota; kingdom Metazoa; phylum Chordata; class Mammalia; order Artiodactyla; family Bovidae; genus Budorcas; species Budorcas taxicolor. Next base: position 5,140,217 of record NC_068930.1, on the reverse strand, counting down.
TAGAATCTTAGTAGGAACCCTAAACCCACCCAGACTCTTTCATGCTGAAAGTTGACCACTTCCCCTGACTTTCCAGGTGCAGGAGGGTGCCCTTCTGGGCGAGGACTGCAGCCTAGGTCCCGGCAGAGTCTCAGATGTGTCGCTGTGGTAATGTCGATGAGTGACCCATGCATTCTGCTTCTGTCCACTTCAGGAGGCGTGCGAGGCCCTGCTGGACCAGTGCCTGTGCTACGTGCAGTCCTGCAGCCCCCAGAGGACCGCCGGCAGCCTCAGCGTGGGCTTCGCCCCACTCTGTCCACCCTCCGAAGCCACCGCCTCTGGCCCCAGCCTCGTGATCGATGGGAGAAGTCTGGCCTACGCCCTCCAGAAGAACCTGGAGGACAAATTCCTCTTCCTCGCTAAGCAGTGCCGGGCTGTCCTTTGCTGTCGCTCAACCCCCCTGCAGAAGAGCATGGTGGTGAAACTCGTCAGGAGCAAGCTCAAGGCCATGACCCTGGCCATAGGCAAGTATCCAGGCCGGACAGCCTCCTCCTGTGCAGCTGCCTCCTCTTGAAGCATCTTGAATTTCCTACCCCTTCCATACTATACTCTAGGGTGGGAAAACGCTTTCTTGCTCTTTTTCCTATTTATAAAATCACACTCAGTGCAATAAAATTAGCAGTCTGCTCCAAATATAAAGCTTGGATTTGAAAGCCGCAAAATACACTAGCAACAGATATAGCTACATATTATGAAGTCAGTAATTCAGTGTCAAATTAAAAAGTTAGAGCTTCTTACTGTCTCCGGGGAGACAGGAGAGTCCTGTCCTGTGGCTTTGGCCTCAGCAGCAGAGGCCTACGCTCTAAGCCTGACCCCAGGCCAACTTAGGAAGAAGGCCCTTTGTAGGTGCTTCTGATGGCCGTGAGCCACCTGGGGTCCAACTTCATCACGCTTTGGGACCCAGAGACTCCATGGTGATCGGAATTCCCATCACTTCTTGTCTGCTGAGCTTTGTTTCAAGTGTTAGTCACTCAGTTGTGTCCGACTTTTTGTGACCACATGGACTATAGCCCGCCAGTGGACAGGCTCCTCTGTCCATGGGATTCTCCAGGCAAGAGTACTGGAGTGGGTTGTCATTTCCTTCTCCAGGGGATCTTCCCACCCAGGCATCAAACCCAGGTCTCCTGCATTGGCAGGCTGATTCTTTACCATCTGAGCCACCTGGGAGATGATTTTGTTTCAAGACCAGCGTCTAATTTTAAAACATTCCTCCTAAGCTCTGAATAGCTGCTGAATTTTCCATAATTTCCTTAAGGATTGTGTGTCTGATGGTGGCTTTTCCTTGCAGACTGCAGGCCTGGTGAGCCTCCTGGGCTCCTCTCCAGTCTGCACCCGCACCCACCTGTCTCCGCACCCACCTGTCTCCGCACCCACTCTGATTCAAGTCCGACCTCCAGGGAGGTTCAGGGACGTGGCAGCCCCACCTGCTGGGGAGAGCTGGGAGAGACTGCAGGTAGCCTAGGAAAAGGGGTGGTCCCCCGGATTCCCCAATATCAAATAGTTTGGTCTTCCTGCATATAGAATGCACACCTGAGTGAGAGCTTGCTCTGAAATAAAGCTTCCTCACCAATCAGTAATAATTGCCGTATTTTCTACAGGAGGTCTGTGGTAGCACCCCCTTGGTGATGTAGGAATTGCCACCCTGTCACCTCATCAGGACAGTTGAGGCTGGTGATGGCCTTAGCATGGTTGTGTGGAGATGGACCTGCACATCCCCAGGGCATGGTAACTGCTAAGGCGGGGGTGAGTGTGTGTTCACCCACAGCCCCCTGGTTCCAGCTGAGATAAGACAGGCAGCTCTTCTAGGATGGCCCCTCTTTGGGGAGGCTGTCTCAGGACCACCTTTGCCCTCATGTGCCCAGACAGGCCTTTAGGTTTCTCTGAGCAGGTGTTGGAGGCAGAAGCCGAGAAGTTTGAGTCTGGGTCTGCACCCTCACTGGTAACTTTACTCCTCCGTGCTCCAGCCTCAGCCGTAGCAGGAGGTCAGCGTCCCCCAGTGGGCCGGATGTGAGAGTCTAAACATGATACAGCACATTCTCACTGCCTGGTCAGGGCCCGGCTCACTCAGCCACCGCATCACTGGTGTGTGGCATTCACTTAGGAAACTGGGGAAAGAAAAAGGCTGGTCAGAAAGAAAAAAACAAAAAAGAATCTCAAAAGGGAAAGGAAAGGTAAAGACCCATCAACTTTTAGCTCATTTCTTTCTATGAGTTAAGGCATGAATGTGACCTAGACCTGGGCATCTAGCAGTTAATAACCCCGAGAGCATCATTGCCCACACATGTCATTTTGAATGGGACATTCTGGGAAGAGCTGTAGAGGTTACTGCTTCACAGAATTTCAGTTGGACAAATACTGACTTATTCTCCAGATTGGGCCCTCTGCAGTAAAAAACAGAGGAATCACAGAGGAAAGAAGTCCATCCGAGTCACTCTGACTTTACATACCTATACTTCTTACGTGTTTGAAATGGGGGAGGTATTCTGTGATGTGGGCCCTTCTGCCGCCCTGTTCCAAGAACAGTCGCCTCACTGAATGATAATGGCTTTTAAGTCTCCGGTTGTCTTTCCCCAAAGATGTTGAGAGCTCTGACCCTCTGCCTCTACACACTTTCTATCAGCAACTTGACTAAATGCATAGATGGTCTCCTTAATTACATGCTTAGAGAGCCCAAGGGTGGGCGCAGTAACAAGCTAGCCAGACTTGAGTGTGCCGAGCTCCACAGTTTGCTGGGCAGAGTTTAACCTTGGTTCAGTTTAGAAAACTCACAGGAGCATGAATGGAAGTAGCCTTGACTGCCGTGTGACAAAGCCTAGAGTGGGTCAGGAGTAACAGTGAAGGTGGTGATCCTGTTCTGTGCTCGGTGCTCTGTGAAGGGCTCTACTGGTGTCTGAGCCAGTAGCTTGGAACGTGTCCTAACTGGAAAGGGGTGCTGGCCGCTGCTGTCTCAGATTCTTCCTGGTTTGGCTGGTGGGTCCAAGCCTCCCAGCAGGTTTGTTCTGACTGCATAACCCGGCTCCCCTGGGGCAGGGGCTGCACTGCCTCTTCCTTACTCCTCCCTAGGCCTCTCCACAGTTCCCAGCTCACACCACAGTCCTGGGAAGACCCATCAAGCCTGGTTAATCATGTACATCTCAGCTCATGACTCTCCCTGCCTGTGCTGTTCTAGGAGACGGAGCCAATGACGTCAGCATGATCCAGGTAGCAGACGTGGGCGTGGGAATCTCAGGCCAGGAGGGCATGCAGGTAAGGACAGGGGGCTGTCCTGGGCAACCAAAGGGCTCCCACTGTGAGCCACGCTGGGCTCCCTGTGAGCCGTCCTGCAGAGCTGAAGGCTTGGATCTTGATACAGCTGGTGCTCACCTGCTGCTAAGCCGGCAGTAAACCAGGTGGCAGGCGGCTCTTGGTGTTAGTGAAGCCGTGCAGTGAATGTACCGTTAAGTCTGTTTCTGTGGAAAGGTGGCCTGGAGTGGGTTGTCTCTGCAAGGCATTGTTTATTGCTCCTGAACATCAGTAATACCGTGGGCTTTGCTATAGGACTGTTGTGTCTTGGTGTCACCATGAAGATGGAGGAAAGCTGTCCTCACTCATGTGGAAATTCATCTGTGTTTTTCATTTGCCACTGTGTTGGTTCTCCGCACATGACCCAGATGATGAATAAATGGTTCATTACAAATGTACTTCTTTGGGATGTAGCAGTTCTACATTTGATTAAGTTTGAATAACAGTATTTTTAACTTGGTGGAGACTTTTGGGAACAGTCTATCCAGTTGTCTTCTTTTAAAAGTCAAGATGTTGTTCACTGCTTGGTCATCGGTTGTTCATTGGTGTGTTCACCGTGTAACTAGCTTTAGATCACACATGTGTGTCATGCTTGTGGAGGTTCATTGATTTTCTCACTTGACACTGAAATCACAGTCTGATGGAAAGTCCTGAGCCAGAAGCACAGTCGCTCCATCCCAGACTCATCCTCAGCACATAACTCTCCTGCGCCTCGTCTGACCTGGGTTATGTTACTATACATGTTTTCTTCCTCCATAAAATGGAAAATGGAACCCAGTTGGGACTCATCCTTGCCCCTCCTCCCAGTGACATCACATGCTGCTGCTGTTGCTAAGTCGCTTCAGTCGTGTCCAACTCTGTGCGATCCCATAGATGGCAGCCCACCAGGCTCCTCCATCCCTGGGGTTCTCCAGGCAAGAACACTGGAGTGGGTTGCCATTTCCTTCTCCAATGCATGAAAGTGAAAAGTGAAAGTGAAGTCGCTTAGTTGTGTCCAACTCCTAGCGACCCCATGGTCTGCAGCCTACTGGAGTGGGTTGCCATTGCCTTCTCTCTGACATCACATGGGGGAGCTCAAAAATGTCTATTGAATGAATGAGAAAAATAGTTGATTCCATCTGATTTTTTCAGCATGGCCTCCTTTGCACTCATTTCCTAGAATGAAAACTTACCCAGGGCAGTTCTTCTAAACCACTCGTGCAGAGAAATGCAGCCAGTGAATCCACTTTGTATCAGGGTCTCTAAGATTGAGCATGCTGGTGAGGAAGGACATGAGCTGTATCCACTGCAGGGCCTCAGGGCAGGAGCCAGAGGATTCAGTGAGCCATGAAGGCGGTGTGGGGATCAGCCTCACTGTAGGGGCATTACTGAGACTCAGCTTTGATTGGACATGACTTCTACATGGAGTGTCACTGGATGCTTCCGTGTTTACTTGAAGCTATACTTCTTTATTGAGGGTGCATTATGTAAAGTGACGGTAAGACTCGACACTTTCTCCTACTGTTCTAAGGGCTCAGGTTCCCCAGGGGAATGTGGCCCCGCTTGCTTGTTAGTCAGTCCAGTAGGCAAGGGGACATTGTGCAGAGCTCCCTGGAAGACACACTGTGTGGGCGCTGTGGCTGTAGGGACCCGAGGAGTCCAAGCTGAGTGTCTGAGGAAAAGTGATGGTAGTTGCAGCTCCCCAGCTCAGCCAGGGTGGAAAGGGTGTCCCAGGCAGGGGAACAGAAAAGACCAAGGCGATTCTGTCACTCTGAGACACCCAGTCTTTTAGGAGTCATGTGATCGACCATGTTTGTTGAGCACCCCATGGGTCAAGTGGTGACTGGGAGCCAGGGCTGCAGGTGATCACAGTGTCTACCGTGCAGGGTCTCATGGAATATTCAGAAAGATCAGAAAGGGAAGGTAGAGAAGTATTCTGACTTAAACCAGGGATCATAATTGAGTTGTGGTGAGTGCTGTGAAAGAGCGACACGAGTTTCCCTGCTGAGGATGTGATGGGAGGCCCTGCCCAGCTGGGAACACTGGGGAGGCCACCGTGATTGGGGGAGCGAGTGGTATGTTCAGGGTGTGGAGGCGGGAAGCTGGGCCGAAGGGTGGAGGATAGGCCAGCAGGGCCTGGAAGGAGGGGCATACCTGCGGTTCTCAAGGTCGGGGCTGCTTCCCAAACACCCCCAGGGCTTCTCCTTAACTCTGTCTCAACATCAGCCGTTCACAGGGACCACATGTGACGGTATCTGTCTCCAAGTCTGTGTCTGGAAACCAGAGGGTCTTAATACATGATTTTTGAGAGGAAGAATTGTGGAATAAACAAAGGAAGAAAAGATGCACAAAACCCTTAAGGCTCCCACATATTGACAGGAAGAGGGGTAAAGATACTGTTTGCTTTCAGATCCTTACTTTTGGGTTCAGAAAGCAGACATTCTAAGGCTTCATTCTTTTCTGCCATGTGTAATGATGTTACTTTGTTTCACAAATGGGACGGTATTATCACCTGCTCTTTTCTGAGTGATATTTAAGGGAAGTCTGTAAAATTTGAAAAGCAGACTTAAATGTTTGTGTGGAACAACCTTCAAAGATAAGCAAAAATGTATCTTTGACATTTTCATGGATTTTTCCCCAAAATAATGAAATTCATTCCCAAATAATGATGTATTCCAAGTTATTTTGGACACAGATGTTGTCATTAGGATGGCACTGTCTGGCCCAGTTAGTTTAATTGTGTAGAATGTGGTGCTCAGTGAGGTAAAGGCAAGCTTCCTCCCCCAGGCTCTTTCCCGTCTGCAGACGAAGCCTGCCATCCATCCCACTGTCCTTTCAGGCCGTGTCCAGTGCCCTACAGTGGGCACCCTGAGACTGGGCTGGTTGGCGGGCAGGGCATCCATGGGCCTGGCCTTGCTCATCACCCGTGGCTCTTGGGGAGAATGACCCAGTGGACACCTCGCAGAACAGCTGTCTGTCTGTCCCTGAGGCATACCTAAGGGGCAGCTTTGGTTCATCTTTGGGTTGGGATCCTAATATGATTTGGATGAATAAAACATCAGAGAGTGGGAAAAAGCAGGGAAACTTCATACATCTCCATATTTTTTTTAGTTTGCTTAAAATAAAAAAGCATGGGAAAGAAAAAGCAAAAACTTTACAAATCCATCAATAACATATATTTGAAATCTTAAATATGTCCTCTAGAGCAGTATCCCTAAACTAGAGTGTGGTCGATATTGGATTTTTCTTAAATGCAAGCGTTCATCCTGGAGACAGTGGTAACAGCCAGTTCAGACTGCATTTCTGCATCCCCGTTGCACCTTGTGTTTGGGGGGAGTTAAGGTGGACCTCAGCCACAGTGAGGCAGCACCAACAACTGGCGCTCTCTCCCTCTCAAGGCAGTGATGGCCAGCGACTTCGCGGTGCCCAAGTTCCGATACCTCGAGAGGCTCTTGATCGTTCACGGACATTGGTGCTATTCCCGGCTTGCCAACATGGTGCTGTACTTCTTCTACAAAAACACAGTATGTATGTGATGCCAGTGTCAAGGATTTTTGATGTGAAATCCGTGAGAGTCACAGGACTGTTAACTGAACGTGGTCTGTGGGCCATCCCACAGCCTCCCGTTGGTCCTACCCCACTTGGCTTCTGTGGATTTTTCCCAGGCTGGTCTGCCCTTGCACCCTCAGTCTCAGAAATCTTAACTTACTTGCCACTCTGAGCATGGAAACAGGTAGATCCAAGGAAGAAGTCCACTTGCAGCTTTATAATAGGTAGAGTGACCGTGGGGTCCCGGGGTTTGCATGAAGTCCTCAGTCAGTGGGTGATCGAGGCTCCTTTCTGCCTCTGCCCAGCTGACTCCAGTTTCTAGGCCCTTTACTGCTCTGTCCCTGTCTCTCTCAGGAGTGGTCTCCTAGGATGCTCTGATCGGTGCTCTCTCAAAGCACATGGGCTCATCTGATGAGTGGAAGTGTGGTTGGCAGTCTTGGGTCAGCATGAGAGGACTCGGCTGGGCTGTGACCCTGTTGATAAGCAGGCTGTTGAGATTGCCCACCGTCTTTGAGAAGCCTTTCCTCATCCCCTGACTGCCATGAGTGTACATACGCCTGTGGCTGCATTGTTGCTTCTGTGTTTATTCATCAACCACAGGCGTCATCACGTTTTACCGTAGTTTCCCATTCAGGAAACTTCCACACTAGACACTGACACTCCTCTACAGCTCTGCTACACACCTAGCCCGCTGCACCGTCTCAATAAATACATGAATAAAGTACTTTTGCTTATAAATCTAGGATTACAGAACCAGTCAATGAGGTAGTGAAATGGTAAAAATGGCTCAGAGGTTAAAGCGTCTGCCTCCAATGCGGGAGACCCGGGTTTGATCCCTGGGTTGGGAAGATCCCCTGGAGAAGGAAATGGCAATCCACTCCAGTATTCTTGCCTGGAGAATCCCATGGACAGAAAAGCCAGGTGGGTTACAGTCCATGGGGTTGCAAAGAATCAGACATGACTGAGCGACTTCACAAACAAACAAAACTGATTTCATGGCAGTTTGTTTATTCAAATACAAATGGACTTTGATATAGCAATTATGACATTGAAGCTTTGGGCTCAGGTTTAATGAAGTAGAAATAAATGGCAAAAATCACGCCCACCCTGGGCCAGCAGGAGGGGGCTGCCACCCTCTGTGCTGGCAGGTAGACCCCCTGGAGCCTGCTCATTCTGTACTTGACCTTTCAGTTAGGCTGTGCGCAGACCTGCTTGGCTCGGGACAGTTCTGTTTCTTCAGGGACTCTGATTCAGGGCCCTGGTCTATTTCCTGCTGGCCCTAACATTTAATTCTTAGTTCCGTCACTACTGTGTCCTTGGCAGACAGCTGTGTGGCAGCAGTAGCCTCCAGGATGGACCACATGGCCATCTCAGGACCCTACCCTTCTTGTGAGGTATAGACACTCTGCTGAGAACTTGCTGGATTGCTGCTTGTCCTTCTTGCCTCTGATAGGAGGCAAGGAGACAAAGTAAGTAATCTCTTGAGGTAGCTGACTCTTCAGAGTAGTCCCTTAGATCTGCCCTGCTGGATCCATAGCTCCAAAGTCAAGAGCGTGTCTAATTTTATAGGTTAGGTCCTGGAAATTAATTCAGATTGGGTTCTCCCTGGGACTCAGTCCATGCAGGGCTGTGCTGTGCTGTCCCTGACCTCGTCAGATCCCCTTGCTACTGACTGCCTGGCATTGCCTCCCCAGCACCACCCCCTCCTCGCACAGAGTTGCAAACCGAGAGGCTCCCAACTCCCGAAGGGGTAGGTGGTGCTTTGAGCAAAGGTGAGTGGGGCTGGGCAGGCTGGAATCCCAGCCCCATTTCTCTGTCATTGGCTGTGCAATCTGGAGCAAGTTATTTGCCTCCTTTGGATTTTGTTTTCTTTATCTGAAAACAAAACAGAACATAGGAATTTGAACTCTGCTCTCGTAATTCCTAACAAAAACTTCTCAGACTGAGGGGGAGGCATTCAATATTTCAGTGCAGAAGAGACCCAGAGTGGCTACCGGAATGGACAGTGCCTCCTCTCTGCTGCAGCGAATCTGTCCACGGGAAGGGGGCAAGGAAGGAGAAGGGGCCTCTTTTGATTCTGTGTCAGATGCAAGGCCTCTGTGAACAGGCACTTAATCTACTTGAGAAGTTCAGAAATAATCCCTCTGCCTCCCAACTTGAGAAATTCATTTGTTTTCAGAATAAGTTCACCTGCCTTCCAGTACGGAGTAGAGAAGGAAAGTTTCCATAGCAACAGTGGTTTGAGAAGGCTTTGGGTAGTACATGAAAAAAAAAAAATCTCAATTATCTAAGTACTTTTTCTCCTCTGTGACTCCACTTGTTTACTGATGAGTCACTAGGCTGCACCTGAAGAGATAGAAGAGCCATAAGCAGGTGTGGGTGTGAAAAAGGGAAGAAAGTTAGTGAAGAAACCAAGTCTGTCCATTTTCAGAGTGGAGGGGAAGAGTTGCATTAGGGCAAAGACTGAAACAAGGTTTGGAAGATCTGGGTCACTAGAGGTGTTACCAGTGTAGACTGTCTTTTTTTCCTGATCATTGGAACAAGCCATTTTTTTAGGTCAAGAAACGTCTCTGAGCTCTACCTCACAGAGGCTAAGTGACTGCCTCAAAGTCAGAAATGTGCACAGCAGCAGCTCCAGAACCCACCCCAAGGCCACTGTCTGCAGTGTCCAGCAGAGAATTTTCTTCCTCCGTTGCTCCTTCAGGCCAAGACCCCCGAGTGGCTGATCAAGATTGGTTTGTTACTCATTCAGTGACCACTGTCCAGTCATTTGACCCCTTGGACCTTAGTTTCCTTTCCTCTAAATGGGGTGAGCACGCCAGCCTTGCTTGAGCCTCAGATGAAGGAAATAGCTGTTCTGACAGTAACAGCCACAGATGACACTTAGGAGCATCTCAGCATGTAGGGAGCTCTTGTGAGTGCTTCAAAGTGTATTAGTCATGAATTCTCACCGCAGCCCACAGCTGAGTGCCACTGGTGTGCCCATGCCATGGACAAGGTCACTGGGGCACAGAGTGGCTAAGTTATCTGTGCCAGCTTGCATAGCTGGTAAGTGTCGGAATGCCTTGCTGCCAGCCCCTGTCCTACCCCCCATATAGCATCAGGATGTTCAGTGACCAAGTAATAGTGGGAAGAGGCTCACCCAGGTCCTCACGCTGGGCATGGGAGGAGGTTCCTCCATCTCTCTGCACCTCGCTTTCCTGTTTGGGATAGCCATAGGGACCAGCAGGAATGCCTGTAGCTCACCCGGACAGCAGAGTACCCAGCGGAGGCTAGGGCTCAAAGTCGCGATTACCACCCTGCTTGTGTGTGCGTCCTCCCCTCCACGAGAGTCAGAAACTGTACACTGTTCCTCATTAAAGAGAGGAAGGCAGCATCCAGGGTGTGGTCCCAGAGGAGCGCAAGGAAAGAAGCCTGGCAGTGGGTGATGTACCCAGCTGGCCCTCTTGACGTGAGCCCCCCTAGACCCCGCCAAAGCGTTATTTTGTTTTCTTATGATCTGTGGCCCTTTGGCCACAAGACTGCATCCCTCCCAGGGCTGTTGGTGGGAATCCCCAGCTGCTGTTGCTGCCCTTCGGATGCCGGAGGGATGCAGGAGGGGAGAGAGAGACGGGGACCAAAGTGAGAGCCATCTCTGGAGACAATCTCCGCGCACAGATTCAGTCTTTCCAGCCAGACTCTGCCAGGCTCTCGGCCGCCTGGGCCAGGAGTCTGCGGGACAGCGGCCCGCGGGGCGGCTCTTGGCCCCTGGGACAGGACTCCGCGGGCAGCTGGGAACCGCCGTCCCACCCTTTCTGACCACAGATGTTCGTCGGCCTCCTGTTCTGGTTCCAGTTCTACTGTGGCTTCTCCGCGTCCGCCATGATTGACCAGTGGTACCTGATCTTCTTTAACCTGCTCTTCTCGTCGCTCCCCCAGCTCGTGACTGGGGTGCTGGACAAGGACGTGACGGCCGACGTGCTGCTCGCCGAGCCGCAGCTCTACCGGAGCGGCCAGAACATGGAGGTGAGCCCCGGCCCGCGCCGCCCTTTCCGTGGACACCCTGGGCAGACAGAGCAGGGGAGATACCGTATGAGATCGCTCAGATGTGGAATCCCAAATGCAGTTATTTACAAAACAGATTCACTGGTTTTGAAAGCAAACTTTTGTTACCAAAGGAGAAATATGGCATGGAGGGGTAAATTGGGAGCTTGAGACCTTAACGTACACACACGACTATATTTAAAACAGATCACCAGCAAGGATCTACTGGGTAGCACAGGGAATTCTACTTGGTATTTTGTAATAACCTATGGGGTGAAGAATCTGAAGAAGAATGTGTGTGTGTGTGTGTGTGTGTGTGTGTGTGTGTGTGTGTGTAAAACAGAATTACTTTGCTGTATGCCTGAAACTAACACAACATTGTGCAACACTGTACAACTATACTCCAATAAAATTTTGAAAATAAAATCTCAAAAAAAAGGACAGTGGAAGAGTTAGAACTCTAGACTCTGACCAGTGGGAGGAAAACAATGAATTCTGTCTACTTGACTGCAGTGGGTTTAAGTAGAAAAAGTTGATTGGTTGTGATGGTATCAGGGGTGTATGTATGGGCCCACACTCATCACAATGTTTACTGGAGTGGGTTGCCATGCCCTCTTCCAGGGGCTCTTCCCTCACCCAGGATCGAACCCACAGCTCTGTGTCTCCTGCACTGGCAGGCGGGTTCTTTACCACTAGAGCCAGCTGGGAAGCTCTTTTGAAAATATACCAAAGTGAAAACTGTCTTTACACTAAGAGGTTCCAGGAGCCCAAGGAAAGCCCGTTTGGAATCCAAGTCACGGACATGTGGGATGACTGTAGGAAGAACAGGGATTTTTCTAAAACATCCCCAAAAGAAATGTGATTTCCTTTGAGTAGGGATTAATGAGAAGATAAACCCATTGGGAAACCCTGGGAAAACCAAGTGAACACAAACAGATAATGTAAATACATCTTTCCATCAATATACTGCATAGATTGGCATGCTGACTCCCAGCTGTCCCTGCTGGTCAGTAAAGACAGCCACGTCAGTGCTTCTCTTGGGCTGATTGGAATTATACATGTGCCCAGGGAATAGAGCCCCGCATCTCCCACAGTGGTCTATAAATAATTCATAACTGATTTACTGAAGCGCTGACTTCCCACCAGGCTTCCCAGGTGGTGCAGTGGTAAAGAATCCACCTGCCAGGTGGATGGAAACACAGGAGAGAAGGGTTCAATCCCTGGGTGGAAAAGATCCCCTAGAGTAGGAACTGGCAACCCTCTCCAGTGTTCTTGCCTGGAAAATTCCCTGGACAGAGGAGCCCGGAAATCTGCAGTTTGTGGGATGGCAAAGAGTCAGACACAGCTGAACTACTGACTTCCCATGGGCAGCCTGGGACGGGGGCTACTGAGGGAAGGGTAGATGAGGGTCTCTGCTCGTCACCTGGAGGCGCTCCTGTACTCAGCCAGGTCTCACCTCCTAGGTGAGTTTGTTCTGGGGACTAACAGGAAGGGGCTGCCTTTCCTCAGTGCTTGGTAAACGCTTGTCTTCGTCTGCTCTGAATGTCCTGTGGGCCAGTGCTTGCTCTTGCAGCTCAGAACTCAGCAGGGCCAGATGGAGACGTGGGCACCCAGACAAGGAAGACTTGATTTGTCCATTTCAAAGTCATTTTTGTCTTTTCCATGCAGCTAATTGATTTTAACATTAGGAGACATCTGTGATTTGTTAAAATAACTAATTTTTAAGAAACATTCTAGGGGGTCCACCAACAGAGGGAAGCAAAGCCCTGACAAAGTAGAAGGACTGAGATTGGAGAGGCTGCCAGAATTTCATGCTCTAGTCCCTGGCTAGGGAAATGCCTCGTGGGATTTTAGAATGCATTTCCTCTTTTTCCTGTTGTAACGGGCCTTGCAGACCCAGATGCTGTCAGTGACCAATTCAGCCTCAAGGGCCCTTGTGGAGTCTTTCCATAGTGTTTTTCCACCGGGCCCCAGCCCCTGGGACCTCCCTCTCCAAGGCCTGACTTAGCAAGTGTCCCTGGGGTGCCCGGCTTGTGCCTTCATGGCCCCCAAGGGGGACTGGAAAACCGTGTGAAGAGATGAGGCCATCCCTATAATCCCTTTGCTTGTTCTTGTGTCTCAGGAATATCGGCCTCGCACGTTCTGGCTGAACATGGCCGATGCTGCCTTCCAGAGCCTCGTGTGCTTTTTCATTCCCTACCTGGTAAGTTGGCCCCTGGCCAGGCCTTTCCCGCCAGCTTCATCCGGGGATGCACAGACAGATGACCCTGCTGTCTTTCAGGCCTACTACGACTCTGACACAGACATCTTCACCTGGGGCACCCCCATCACTGCCGTCGCCCTGTTCACGTTCCTCCTGCACCTGGGCATCGAGACCAAGACCTGGGTGAGAACCATGGGACTGACCCAGAAGGGGTCTGGTCTATGAGCCCTCACTGATGTGCCCAGTCCATGAGCTTGAGCAGGGTTTTGTGAAGCCAGCCTCTCTGTGATGAGAACAAACCGGGTTCCCGGGCTGGCCACATGGACCCAAGCCTGGGTGGGGGGCAGCTCCAGCCCAAGCCCGTGCCTGTCCTGAGCAGCGCTGGGCTCCTGCCTCCTCCACCCAGCTCTGCTTAACCCTCCTTCCCCTGGCCCCTAGCTTCCATCGCCCAGCCTGTGTTCATGCCAACCCACCCTGTTCCCACTGTGCCTCTGAGAACACTGCACCTGCTCTAGGGAGACCAGTGCACTTTTGTTGAAACAGAAGCCCTGTTTTTCTCTTTACCCCTCAGACCTGGCTCAACTGGACGGCTTGTGGCTTCAGTGTCATTTTATTTTTCACCGTGGCTTTGATTTACAACGCTTCCTGCGCGACGTGCTACCCTCCCTCCAACCCCTACTGGACCATGCAGACGCTAATGGGCGACCCCGTGTTTTACTCCATTTGTCTGCTAGCGCCCGTGGCTGCTCTGCTGCCCAGGTAAGTGTCTGGGACAGTGGCCTTCAGGTCCCACATGGGCTCGGAAAACACTGTCTTTGCTGTGCTTCTGCACCATTCGAGTCTCAGAAGCTCAAAGGCTTCGTGGCAGCAGTAGCTGACTGTATTCTGTATGTTCTTTCCAGGTTGTTTTTCAAAGCTCTGCAGGGGACCCTTTTCCCTACCCCACTGCAGCTGGGACGCCAGTTAGCCAAGCGGTCCCCCGGGAAATTCAGGGCTCCCAGAGAGACCTCTGTTCGGGGGCATATCCCGGGAGAAGCAAGGACCAAGCCACCGGGACAGAGGAGCATCAGTGTGGCGCAGGCCGTCTCCCGGGACTGCAGCTCACGCGTGTCTCGGGGCACGTGGCAGCCGGCCTGCTCCCCCGAGGCTGGCGGGGAGCCCAGCGCGGTGGACATGGGCGTGCCGCGGAGGGAGGGCACCCTGCCAGACAGGCTGGGCAGCCAGCCCTCGCGGTCCTCCTCGCCGGGGCCGGTGGCCGTGGAGGGCTGTCCAGGGGGTTCCAGGATGAAACCCATGAGCGCCAGCCGGCCTGCCCCCCTGCCGTCCGTCTTCAGCGTGCCCGGCCTTGGCTCCCTCAACTGGATGTCCTCGCTGTCCCTGGTCAGCGGGCTGGGCAGCGTCCTGCAGTTCTCCCGGAGCAGCCTGCCCGTGGACAAGCATGACGGCGACTTCCTGCCCAGCTCCACGCCGCCCAAACGGGACCTGTGTGGCTCGAGCGGGCAGACCACAGACTGCTTCTAGGACCCCCTTCCAAGAAGCACGGCTGGCAGTGCAGAATGAAAACCTTGAAATGCTCTTTTTTTTTTTTTTGAAAGATGTTGCTATTATTTATGTTTATTATTTGCACAGAGTTCTAGTGAGGTATATTTTATATATTTCTGAGGCTGACACAGGAAATGAACGGTACTGAAAAAAGAAAGTTTATTTTTAAAAAATTTTGAGTATACTGAAAAGAAAAATAAGAGCTTTATCTTATATAAAAGTTTAAAGAAGAGAGACACTTGAAAAGGTGTGTTTATATTTATTTTTTCATCTCATTTTATTAAAGAAAACGTGGTCTGTTTGGTTTGCTTCAGTATGTGTGACCTTTGCTTTTCCTGAATGTAAACATGTATGAGCACAGTGCACCCCGGTGGGGAGTGAGGATGGGGTGGAGGAACGTGACGGGCACACACATGACTTTGGCGGAGATCCTCACTGTCTGTCTGTCAGTCCCACCACTAGGAGGGTTGGGTCTCTGCTTCACCAGCAAAGGGAAATTGAAAACTCTGGGAAAGCAGACACACAGACACACAGAATTCATTCCAACATTCATTTCTATGCAGGCATTTGGTAAAGATCACCTGTAGGTATTATACTTCCTATGAAGGTTCTTGCCTGTTAAAATCATAATAAGCAATAAACAGCCTTCACTTTGCAAAGAGATCATGTCCGGTTGCCACTGCTGTGTGATGTTATTAATATGTTACCTAATGTTACTAAAGACCTGTTTATATGCCCAATACATAGGCAGGCCAAACAAACCAAAATGTTGGAGTTCGGAGCAGAGAAATATTTACTGCCAGACCAAGCAAAGAGATTGGGTGGCTTGTGCTGTGAACACCCCTAAGGATTTCCACAAAACTTTTTTAAAGGCCACGTGAGGAAGGGGCATCCCAGGGTCTGTGATCAGCTGTGACAATTCCCTAATTGGTTGATGGTTATCAGTCCTTAGGTGCCAGAAAGTCTGGAGGCTCGTGGTCATCAAGCAGTTCATTTCTTCCATCTGGTGGTCGTTCCAGCATCTGAAAAACTCAGGAAATATGCATCAGATACTAGGTACTTCAGAGATTAGCTACAGCAGAGGATATGGGGAGGGGTCCATCCCAGGAAGACCCCGTAGGGTCCTGCTCTTTGCTGCACTAACAGAACATGTTCTGAGTACTCTGGGACACTTCTCCATGGCTGGTTCTTTTAGATTCCATGAAGGAAACAGCTGGGTGACATGCAGGCTGCACACTGGGACATTGACACGGGCTATACCAGCACCAGGCATCAGCACCTACAAGACGCTTCCTGCTAAGAGGCTGGGCTTTTTACCTTTTTGTCTTATGAGTCACTACTGCCATCTCTCTAAACAGAGAAAAAGGGAAGGAAGAGATGATAAGAATTTGAGGCAGCTATGTATTATTTCCTCTTCAGAACCCTCTCTGGCTCTGCCAGCCACTGTGAGTTGCCTGCTTGCTCCGCCTGGGGTGTGAAGTGAGCAGGATGTGCTCCTGCTCAGGGCCCCGTGGAGCTTGTTCCCGAAGCAGCAGTGTGCGGAGGTTGGAGGATCTCAGGACTGGGCAGCTTCTGGGCATAGCATGCCAGGTAGAATGGCATTTCCAGTGTATGTGGCTCATTGCACGAGGCAGGAAACATGCCTCATCTGGTCAGATGCAAAGGAAGACGGCTCGTCTGCAAGGCCAGAGAAGTGGGCCCCGAGGCAACTGGACACGCAACTCAGACCTCAGGTTTCCCTTTCCTTCCGGTGCTCAGCTCTCTGAGGTCAGCGTGATCCCAAGGCTGGCTCTGTTCCTGGTGATGACATGGCTAGAACCATCCCAGGGCAAGTGCTCACATCGTGCTCCAGAGGGGAGAGGACGTCACTCTCCACATACTGAGCAAACGTTTCCTGGACCTCTCCCGGGTTGCAGGATGGCCTTAAGCCAGTTACTGGCAAATTGTGGGGAATGTCCTGATGGGTTCCAGGCTGGAGCTAGGAGAGAGGTCAGCTTCCCTCCAACTACCAGGGCTGCATATGTGGATACTCAGTAATATCTGAGTCTGTTAGAGGGGCAAGAGAGGAGAGGAAGGGGAGGGATTTCAGCAGCCATCAATGCCCAGGACTGAAGGTGATCCCATTTCACCCATCCCCACCCCCATGCCTGAGGTTACTTCATCTGTTTTTGTAGCAACACATATGAAAACAATTTCCTTGGGAAGATGCACAACTCTACTGTTTGCTCAATTAAGGATTGTTAGTACAAAGTACAAGAACTGAAGTGAAGTCGCTTAGTCGTGTCCGACTCTTTGCGACCCCATGGACTGTAGCCTACCAGGCTCCTCCATCCATGGGATTTTCCAGGCAAGAGTACTGGAGTGGGTTGCCATTTCCTTCTCCAGGGGATCTTCCCAACCCAGGGATCGAACCTGGGTCTCCCGCATTGTAGGCAGACTCTTTACCATCTGAGCCACCAGTATCTGAGAATTCAAACATCTCAACTTGCAGACTTTCCTGCCCTCACAATTGCCTTCTTTCCAAAGACATCTTAATGTGACTTCTCTGGTGGCGCAGTGGATAAGAATCCATCTGTGATGCAGGGGACACGGGTTTGATCCGTAGTCTGAGAAGATGCCACAAGCTGCAGAGCAACTGAACGCATGCACCACAACCGCCTGAAGCCTGTGTGCCCAGAGCCTGTGCTTCACCACAACAGAAGGCACCACAGTGAGAAGCCAGCACCCCAAAACAAAGAGTTGCCCTGCTTGCCGGGACTAGAGGAAGCCCCCACAAAGCAGCAAGGAGTCAGCACAGCCAAAAATAAAAGACGTTTTACCTTCATAGATACTTCCTCCTGAGAAAGGAATGATCCAGAAAGACAGTTTGTGACTATGCCTATCAAGGCCATTTCAGAGAAAAAAACATCATAAAAGGCATTGGCTGTTAGCTGCCCAAAGGATAAGGAATGTTTCTAGAAGCCTACAGTAATACATCGCAAGTAGCTAAGTTTAGTCTCAAATAATCATCCTAGAGATGAACTCCATGATTATCTCAAAAGAGCCCTGGGAGGACTTCGCTGGTGGTCCAGTGGTTACGAATATGCCTACTAACGAAGGAGACCTGGGTTCCATCCCTGATCGGGGGAGGTCCCACGTGCTGCAGAGCAACTAAGCCCATGCCTCACAGTTGCTGAGCCTGTGCCCTGGACCCCTTGAGCCACAACTACTGAGCCCCTGTCCTGAAACTACCGAAGCCTGCATGCCTCGAACCTGCGCTCTGCAGAAAGAGAAGCCACCACGATGAGAAGCCTGTGCGCTCAACGGAGAGTAGCCCCTGCTTGTCGAAAACCTGGAGAAAACCCACTGGCAGAGATGAAGACCCAGTGCAGCCAGAAATAAATAAATTAATAAATGAAGAGTCCTAGGAAATACATGTCATGTCACCCAATCCTATTCACAAATCCAAAATAAGGAGGCTGCCTCTGCTCTTGGTGACAAAATGGCTGGACCAAGTATTTGACATTGTCCTGTCGGACTCTGTGACCCCTTGAACTGTAGCCCGCCAGGCTCCTCTGTCCATGGGGATTCTCCAGGCAAGAATACTGGAGTTGCTATGCCCTCCTCTAGGGGATCCCCCCAACCCAGGGGTCAAACCCAGGTCTCCTGCACTGCAGACCGATTCTTTACAGTCTGAGCCAAACCAATTTTAAGTTCTTGGAGGTCAGACCTTGTGTCATTCTTACCTTACACCCTCAACACTAGCACAGAACCTAATTCTTAGAACACACTCAAGAAATGTTTGATGACTCCAAGCACTAACGTTTATGCTAAAACACTAAAGGCATTCCTTAGAAGGTTAGAAACAAAGGAAAGTTTCTTGTTATAATCCAGTATTATTTAATATTTCCTGGAATTCTGAGGTAATGCAATAAGATATGAACTTTTAAAAAGAATGCGTATTGGAATTAGAGGCCCAATTATCATTCCTTACACATAATGAAACTCTGCACCTCAGATGCAGCTTGAACACCCCGGCCAGGACTTGAACCCAGCCAAAACCGAGACTGGGACTTCAACACACTGTGTGTGTTGAAATCACACTCCTGGTCTCAGGACTTACTGAAGCTCAGGTTCTTTAATGTCTCATTGCAGAAAGAATTCAGTGAAACACGAAGTGATAGGTAAGAAGTGGATTTATTTAAAAAGATACACATTCCATCGCAAAAGGTGAAAATGGCCTTGGGAGAAATAAACTTCCCAGACAGAAAGCGGGCCATCTCAGAAGAAGAAGACCCCGAAATATGGAGTTATTAATTTTTATGTGCTGGTTAATTCCATAGGCTGAGTTGGAGGAGTATTCCAACTATTTGAGGGAAGAGACAGGAATTTCCAGGAATTGGGCCACTGCACACTTTTTGACCTTTTATGGTCAGCCTGGAAACGGTCATAGTGTTGGTGAGTGTGTCATTTAGCTGATGTGTTACGGTGAGCATATAGTGAGGCTCAGAGTCTAATGGACGTTGAATCTTCCACCATCTTGGACCTAGTTAGTTCTAACTAGTTAATTTCCTCAATGTCATTCTTTTAAAGGTTGTACTCTGCCCCCTTCCCTCATCTTTCATTCCCCTCTCAGAAATTTTACTCCCATATTCTTGTGGGAAGTAGAGGGTTAACATCTGTCTTCTGTAACCACTTCACATCTGACTAGTACATCAATCCTGCTGGTCAGGGAGTAAAAATCTCTGGATGCCTGATCTAGGGGTCCCAGGGAAAGACAGCTGCTTGTTTTAAGTCTATGTGGGCTGGAATCCTTTCAGCGCCATCATCTTGATATGCAACTGTCACAACGGTTTCCTTCGCCTTCTTATGAATCTTCTTGATGATGAACCACTTTTTGTAACAGCATCGGAGTACAAAAATAGCTATCTATAAACCACAAAAGACTTAAAAGATAGGGCTAAATACCTGATTACAGTATAATCTATAAAAGAAACTTGGTTGCAATAACCAGAATTATGAATGATTACATTTAAATTAACATAGCCAATAATCCCAGTTCAATGTATTTCTTTGAGATACCTTAGGAGCTCTCTAAAGCATCCCAAAGTTAGCTGAAAATCAAAAGAAATTTAATTAAAATTTGATATTTGGGAAGTTTGTCAAAAAGTTTTCAAAAACTTAGTTAAATAAGATCATAAGTCACTATGAGAAAATACTTATCTAACCAAAGTTAGAAGAGCTCTCAAAAGCAAATACAGACAACTTAAAGGCAAAGAAATTAACATAGTCTCTTATCAAAAAGGCATTTCAAGTGAACTTTGGAGAATCCAAATCCAGTCTTGCCCCAGCTCTGTCCCAACAAAATCCATCTGCCTATCTAAATTTAATTCAATCTCAGAAAATCCAGATCATTCACAATTCTTTTTTCAGTATTTCTCTTATTCCTCATACCTTCTTTTATTGAAAACATACATTTTGCTATCCTTAAATGCTTATTTCACACGAAGTTACTTTTCTGGATGACAAATTTGCAATAGGAATGACAAACGTGACCTTCAGTAAACCTAGATACAGCAGAAGTATTACACTTGACACTACTGATGTTCACTTGCTCAATCGTGTCCAACTCTTTGCGACCCCATGGACCCATGCCAGGCTTCCCTGTCCTTCACCATCTCCCAGAGCTTGCTCAAACTCATGTCCATTGAGTCAGTGATGCCATCCAACCATATTATCCTCTGTTGTCCCCTTCTCCTCCTACCTTCAATCTTGCCCAGCATCAGAGACTTTTCTAAGGAGTCAGTTCTTCGCATCAGGTGGCCAAAATATTGGAGCTTCAGCTTTAGCATCAGTCCTTCCAATGAATAGTTAGGACTGATTTCCTTCAGGATTGACTGGTTGGATCTCCTTGCAGTCTGAGGGATTCTCAAGAGTCTTCTCCAACACCACAGCTCAAAAGCATCAATTCTTTGGTGTTCAGCCTTCTTTCTGGTCCAGCTCTAACATGCATACAAGACTATTGGAAAAGCCATAGCTTTGACTGCTGCTGCTAAGTCACTTCAGTCGTGTCTGACTCTGTGCAACCCCATAGATGGCAGCCCACCAGGCTCCCCCGTCCCTGGGATTCTCCAGGCAAGAACACTAGAGTGGGTTGCCATTTCCTTCTCCAATGCATGAAAGTGAAAAGTGAAAGTGGAGTCGCTCAGTTGGGTCCGACTCTTTGCGACTCCATGGACTGCAGCCTACCAGGCTCCTCCATCCATGGGATTTTCCAGGCAAGAGTACTGGAGTGGGGTGCCATTGCCTTCTCCGATAGCTTTGACTAGACAGACCTTTATCAGCAAAGTAATGTCTCTGCTTTTTTATACACTGTCTAGATTTGTCATAGTTTTCTTCCAAAGAGCAAGCGTCTCAATTTTGTGGCTGCAGTCACCATCTGCAGTGATTTTGGAGCCCAAGTAAATAAAGTCTGTCTCTGTTTCCATTGTTTCCGCATCTATTTGCCATGAAGTGATGGGACTAGTCTATGCTAAAGCCTTTGACTGTGTGGATCACAATGAACTGTGGAAAACTCTTACAAAAAGATGGGAATACCAGACCACTTAATCTGCCTCCTGAGAAACCTGTATGCAGGTCAAGAAGCAACAGTTAGAACCGGACATGGAACAATGGACTGCACACTTAACATTGATATTATGGGAAAATGTTAAACTACCAATCTTAAGCTGGCTTAATATCGATATCAGTTCAGTACTGAGTATTTCCCAGATCTCATGAACCTGACATTCATTTTGGCTGGTTTTCTTTACATTTATAAGTAAGTATTTATGTAATATAAACATTTAACTTTAAACCCAATTAAATAGAGTCATTTTATCAATTTTGACAATACCATACATCTATAACGCATATACAGATAAGTACAAATAAAGACTTATAGCTCAGTCGGTAAAGAATCTGTCTGCAACGCAGGAGACCTGGATTCGATTCCTGGGTTGGGAAGATTCCCTGGAGAAGGAAATGGCAACCCACTCCAGTGTTCCTGCCTGGAGAATCCCATGGACAGAGGAGCCTAGCAGGTTACAGTCCATGGGGTCACAAGAGTCGGACATGACTTAGTGACTAAACCAAACCAAAGACCTCATTACTCCCATCTCAAAATTTCAGCCTTGAGCCATGTGCAAAAATGTAAAACTCATCAGTTACAAAAGAGATTGCGTTCAAATTGGGCAGATGGAACAAATCAAGGTCACCTAAGATGACTAAACTCTTTTTATCAATGTTTACAGAAAAGATACTTGGGATTTCTATTTATCCTTGACAAGTCAATTTCTAAATTACTTTACTCTCCTTTTCAAAATTTGTATTTTAAAATATGGAGGAGATAAAGTTTCCTGCAGAAGACCAGGTAGAACATTTGTGTCTCAAATACACAGGCAAATCCATTTGTATCCATGTCCAACTCTTTGCAACCCCATGAACTGCAGCACGCCAGGCCTCCCTGTCCATCACCAACTCCCAGAATTCACTCAAAATCACGTCCATAGAGTCGGTGATGCCATCCAGCCGTCTCATCCTCTGTCATCCCCTTCTCCTCCTGCCCCCAATCCCTCCCAGCATCAGGGTCTTTTCCAGTTCTTCACATGAGGTGGCCAAAGTACTGGAGTTTCAGCTTTAGCATCATTCCTTTCAAAGAACACCCAGGACTGGTCTCCTTTAGGATGGACTGGTTGGATCTCCTTGCAGTCCAAGGGACTCTCAAGAGTCTTCTCCAACACCACAGTTCAAAAGCACCAATTCTTTGGTGCTCAGCTTTCTTCACAGTCCAACTCTCACATCCATACATGACTACTGGAAAAACCATAGCCTTGACTAGACGGACCTTTGTTGGCAAAGTAATATCTCTGCTTTTCAATATGCTATCTAGGTTGGTCATAACTTTCCATCCAAGGAGTAAGCATCTTTTAATTTAATGTATGAAATATGGCTGTATACCCCCAAAATTCAAATAAATGAACTAGAAGGTTCTCAGGACTAATAAGAGAAATCAATACCTGGACTAACTATGAGGAGAAAGTTCAGTAGCTCAGTCGTGTCTGACTCTTTGCGACCTCGTGGACTTCATGCAGCACGCCAGGCTTCCCTGTCCATCACCCACTCCCAGAGCTTGCTCAAACTCATGTCCATTGACTTGGGGAAGCCATCCAACCATCTTGCCCTCTGTCATCCCCTTCTCTTCCTGCCTTCAATCTTTCCCAGCGTCAGGGTCTTTTCCAATGAGTCAGTGCTTCACATCACCTTGAGGAGAAAAAAAAAAAAAAAAACAACCTCACTTTTCTATAGAACATAATGAGGGAAAGGAAAAGTTCTCATTGACCAATACAACACTAACACTGACAAAAATTTAAGTGTCTACGAATATTCCCAATAAATATAAAGACAATCTACCAGAGCTTAGGAAGACATTAATCAAAGTCTTAACTCTTCTAAGATTTACCTCATTTCTAGGTTAGAAAACCAAGGATCATAAAAGTATTGCATTTGAAACACAATTCATACAGCCTTTAAAAATGTTTAGTGGTTTTTTGTTTCTTTTCCTTGTTTAGGTATTTTTGAAATGAATGTGAGAAACACACTCACCGGCCCCAAACCCAGGGATGGACTTGGAGACACGAAGCACAGTGAAAGCAAAATTTTAATGATAGTCTTTTCAAGATTGGGTGTCTGGTGGGCACAACCTAGGCACACCCAGGTTGGGTACAACAAGCCCTAACATGCAGGTCCCTCCCCTTGGTTCTTCATTGGCTGGGTACAGTCTTTTCAGACATTGCCTAAGTTTCATTATTTCTTTATAAGTTATCCTTTTTTCCCTTCCCAACCTATACCTACATTTTTCAACAAAGACTTTCTTGCTGGTTTATTCCTTCCCTCAATATCCTGTTTGTTTAGGGACCCTCCTGGTGCATGAACTGGGTCACATCTGCAAGTTGTTAGGCAAGTTTAGAGCCTAATGACTTTAGGGCACAGGCAATGGATGGAGTCCTATCTCTTTAGGATCCAGTCTGATCTCCCTCCTCCAACCTCAACTTTATCTAAAGAGTCCAGGCTTCAATTTTATCTACAGGGTCCAGGCTTCAACTTTGTCTAGAAAATGGACCACTTCAAGTTTCTATTTCTTACAATTAATAGAATGGATCTAGAGTTTTTCAGGGAAAAATATCAAAGAATGTTCTACAAAATAAAAGTAATGGAGAAAATAAATAGTAAAATATAAAGTGCTGATACTTAAAATAGTGTAAAAGTAATTCAGGAAAATGTACATAAACAGAATTGACTAGAAACGACAGAAATGTACCCTGTTATATGCAATAAGTTAGTGAATGGTTTAAGAAAGGATCAGTAATCAATGAGAAAGAGAAATGGATACTAAGTCTCACTGGTAACTGGTCAACAATGTGGAAAAATAATTTAGTCTTATGTCCATATCAATAAATTCCACATAAATTTTAAATTGTGAGGTCAAACCACGGTAAACTTGGCAGGAAATGAAATCACCCATCCTCAGACTTCTGAAGAGAGAGCCCTTGGACACGTGTGGCAGGTCCTGGGGTCTTGCCTGCCCTGTGGTGAGGGCACTTGCCAGCTTCCTTTTCCCGTAGGCTCGCTGAGCCTCGGCAGAGCCCCACACAGCTCCTTTCTCAGCCTTCTTGATTTCACGTTTGTCCGTTTTAGATTTGCAAACACTGTTCAATGTTATTATCTGGCACCTGGACTGTTCAGGATACTGCCCCTACAAACATCCCTTAGGCTTACTGCGATATTATGGTTTATAATAAGACAGTATTTGGTCTTCCTCCTGTTCCTAACACCTAACTCCTAAAACTCTTGAAATTTCCTGTCAAGAGAGCAATAAGGTATTTTTGTTGTGCCTGTTTGCTGGATCCCAAGGTTAGGAAGTCTGCTGTAAAACCTAGAACTTCCTCAACGGCGCAAGAATTTCTTTGGTGTAATTGCTCTCCAGTCTGTGGCTCACCCACACAGCGGTTCTACAGTGGGGCTAACGGCGACCTCCTCTGAGCGGACTTAGGCCGCATGCCACATCTCCCAGGACTGCTGCTGCTCTACGCCTCTGCAGGAGACCTTCAAACACTCAAACGCAGGTCGGGCTCAGCCTGTTGTGGGAGTCACCTCTGCTTTCCCTGGGTTCTGGTAACACAAGATTTTGTTTGTGCCCTCCAAGCATCTTGGCAAGTATGAGGTTTGATATTAAATGTGATTGCACCCCTCGTACCATCTTGATGCGGCTTCTTCTTGGCCCTTATACATGGGGTATCTTTCTTTGGTGGGTTCCACATTCTCCTGTCAATGGCTGTTCAGCAACTATTTGTGATTTTGGTGTTCTCACAGGAAAAGGTGAGCGCACGTCCTTCTATTCTGCTATCTTAGTATCATATGCACTGGGAAACCAAAATGTTCATGTGACTTGCTTTATTATGATACTCACTTTATTGCAGTGGTCTGGAACCAAATCCACATCTCCAAGGTCTGTCTGTATTTTACATACTGCAAAAGAACACACAAACATCTGAGAAAGTCTCTAATATTAAAGCTAGAGCTCAAAACAAACAGAGGAAGGCATACTGAGACCATTCACCTCAGGTTGGGACTTGAACCCAACCAAACGCCTGCATGGGATTTGAATCCATGTGGCTGGGACTCAACCCAGCCAAAACCCATGGTGCCTGGATTCAGGACATAATGAAATTTATGTTCTTAATGTCTCATTGCAGAAGAATTTATTGAGGGACAAAGTGATAGGTAAAAAGTGATTTATTCAGATTCAGAGAGGAACATACTTACAGAGAAAGTGTGGGCCATCACAGAGGGTGAGTGCAGCCATGAAGTGTGTCACGGTTAGTTTTTATGGGCTGGGTAACTTCATAAGCTAATGAGTGAGAGGATTATTCCAACTATTTTGGAAAAGGGGCGGAGATTTCCAGGAACTGGGCCACTGCCCACTCCTTGGTTTTGATAGTGCCTCGGAACTGTCACGGTGCCTCTGGGTGTGTCATTCAGCTTGCTGACTGAGGTCTATTCAAAGTGGAGTTGTCTGTCATCCTGGATCCATTTGATTCTAATCAGTTAATGTTGTGTCCTTGGTCTATGTCATTCTTTCCAAGTTGTGCCCTCTTCCCTCCTGTTTCAATACTATCCCTACAAAGACTGTCCATCTATGAGAAATAACAAGCTGTGATTAAAGGAATCAAAAAAAGGAAAGAGGTTTTAAAAATGAAAAGTTCGATAACAAATTTAAAAACTCCAATAAGTAGATAAAGTCAATGAAATATCCTAGAAAATATTGATAGGTTTAAAATATAAAGATGAGAATAGGAGAGAAAAGGGAAAAAAACTAAGGCTTAAATGCCAGAGGTAAAACAGCTGACCACTAGGTGTCAATAGAATAATATAAGAAACTTTGTCCCAGTCATAAAAAAGGAATGAATTTGAATCAGTTGAAATGAGGTGGATGAACCTAGAGCTTATTATCAGATTAAAGTAAGTCAGAAAAAGAAAAACAATTATTGTATACTAATGCATATATGTATGGATGTGAGAGTTGGACTATAAAGAAAGCTCAGCACTGAAGAATTGATGCTTTTGAACTGCGGTGTTGGAGAAGACTCTTGAGAGTCCCTTGGACTGCAAGGAGATCCAACCTGTCAATCCTAAAGAAAATCAGTCCTGAATATTCATTGGAAGGACTGATGCTGAAGCTGAAAATCCAATACTTTGGCCACCTGTTGAGAAGAGCTGACTCATTTGAAAAGACCCTGATGCTGGGAAAGACTGAAGGTAGGAGGAGAAGGGGAAGACAGAGGATGAGATGGCTGGATGGCATCACTGACTCAATGGACATAAGTTTGAGTAAGCTCCTGGAGTTGGTGATGGGCAGGGAGGCCTGGCGTGCTGTGGCATGGGGTCACAAAGAGTCGGACATGACCTAGCGACTGAACTGAACGCATATATATGGAATCTAGAAAGATGGTGCTGATGAACCTATGCGCAGGGCAGCAGTGGAGACACAGACACGTGGACACAGCTGGGGAAGGAGACGGGGTGAACTGAGAGACTAGCACTGAAACACACACACCACCATGCATAAAACTAGATAGCCAGTGGAAACTTGCGGTGCGACACAGGGAGCTCCAGTCTGGCGTGCTCTGACAGCCTAGAGGGACAGCTCAGGGTGGGAGGAGCACCGGCCTCAGGAGGGAGGCCACATATGTACACCTACGGCTGATTCATGCTGACGTATGGCAGAGACGAACACAATATTGTAAAGCAATTATCCTCCAATTAAAAATAAATTAATTTTAAAAATGGAAGGGACATGAGGATTCTCATAGACTGTTGGTGGGACTATAAATTGGTGCAGTTACTATGGAGAACGGTATGGAGGTTTCTTTAAAAAATGAAAAATAGTCCTACCATATGATCCAGCAATCCCATCCCTTTCCTGACCAAACAGGAAAGGCAGGTAGGAGGAAGGATAATCTAGGAGGCTGAGATTAACATATACATACTACTATACATAAAACAGACAATCAACAGAAAAAGAAAGTAAAAGTTGCTCAGTCTTGTCCCACTCTTTGCGACCCCATGAACTGTAGCATGCCAGGCTTCCCTGTCCTTCACCAACTCTCAGAGCTTGCTCAAACTCATGTCCATTGAGTTGGTGATGCCATCCATCAATTTCATCCTCTGTTGTCCCCTTCTCCTCCTGCCTTCAGTCTTTCCCAGTGTAAGATATAGTTCGAACCAAGGAAGAAAAGAAGGAGAGACGACCTCAACCGAGGTAGGTTACCCATATTCAGGCAAGGAGGGGCGACAGTTGGCCTAACGACTAGGCTAAACACGAGAGGGATCAGGGAGGCTTCATATTTAAAGGGAGGTTTGTGGAAGCGATAAGGGAAACAGTAGTCAGGCAGGATGTTTTGGGTAATCTTTAGTTGTGATAGCATTTGTAGTTGAGCCAGAGGTGGGAGGTTTTGGGCAGGGGGTGATAAGTCCTCTCGTCAAGGGGTGATAAGTCCCAGGTAGATGCAACAGGCCCAGAGCATCAGGGCAGGACTTAAAGTTCGTTTTTTTTTTTTTTCCCTCTGAAGTCAGATGATTCAGCAAGGGCCTTTGAGACCATTGTTTTCTTTTCTAGGCCCAAAGACTCCTTCACCCAGCATCAAAGTCTTTTATAATGAGTCAGTTCTTTGCATCAGGTGGCCAAAGTATTGGAGTTTCAGCTTCAGCATCAGTCCTTCCAATGAATATTCAGGACTGATTTCCTTTAGGATGGACTGGTTGGATCTCCTTGCAGTCCAAGGAACTCTCAAGAGTCTTCTCCAACACCACAGTTCAAAAGCATCAATTCTTCAGTGCTCAGCTTTCTTTATAGTCCAGCTATACTGTCCATGAAGTTCTCCAGGCCAGAACACTAGAGTGTTCCTTTCCCTTATCCAGGGGATTCTTCTCAACCCAGGGAACAAATCCAGGTCTCCTCCATTGCAGGCAGATTCTTTACCACCTGAGCCACAAGGGAAGCCAAGAATACCGGAGTGGATAGCCTGTCCCTTCTCCAGCGGATCTTCCTGACCTAGGAACTGAAGCAGTGTCTTCTGAATTGCAGGCTGATTCTTTACCAACTGAGCTATCAGGAAAGCCAACTAGGACCTACTTTATAGCATGAGGAGCTCTACTTAGTATTTTGCAATAACCTATGTGAGAAAAGAATCTGAAAAGAAATATATATTATATATAACTGAATCGCTGTGCTGCTGCTGCCGCTGCTGCTAAGTCGCTTCAGTCGTGTCCAACTCTGTGCGACCCCAGAGACGGCAGCCCACCAGGCTCCCCTGTCCCTGGGATTCTCCAGGCAAGAACACTGGAGGGGGCTGCCATTTCCTTCTCCAATGCATGAAAGTGAAAAGTGAAAGTGAAGTCGCTCAGTCGTGTCTGACTCTTAGCGACCCCATGGACTGCAGCTTACCAGGCTCCTCCGCCCTGAGATTTTCCAGGCAAGAGTACTGGAATGGGGCGCCATTGCCTTCTCTACTATATACACCTAAAACTGACACAATATTGTAAATCAACTATACTTCAATTTAAAAATATTTTTAATCTAAATTTTTGCAAAAGTCATGTTTAAAAAAGGAAGAGACATGAGTTTTCAGATTGAAACTATTCATTATGTTCTTAGAAAATTCAGAAAGATTACCAACATGAGTCACATCAGTAGGGAACTTTACCACTTTAGCTATAAATGAAAGGATGTAAACATCTCCAGAGAGGGGGGAAAAAAAATGAGTCATTGCGAAAGACTGAATACAAGGATAGCCCCAAACTTCTAAACAGCAGCATAGAGAGCTGAAAAGCAAAGAGGGAGTGCTTTCCAAATTCCAGGGGAAAATGATTTCAACATTTGAATTTCATGATCAGTCAAACCATTAATCAATTATGAGTGAAGATAAGAGCTGAAAGATCAAACAAATTACCTCCCTTACACTCTTGCTAGGAATACTACCGAGAGGATTCCAGCCAAAAAGGGAATCAGTGAAAAAGAGACATCTGACGCAGGAAGTGGGAGGTGGGGGACTCCGGGGACAGTGCGGGAAGGCCCGGGGCAGATGTGCAGCCTCTGGAGGCAGTAGGATTTGTCTTCTAGAAGAGATGCCTCCAGGGGGCAGAACAGTGGGGGAGTGCTGTGCGGGAAACAGGCGAACAATAGAAGGCCCTGGCTTGAGGCATTTCCCATCACTGCACTGGGCAGCTTCTCATGTTGCTGATATCAGGCTCCCAGCACCTTGGCTTTGTCGCTCTTGAGTCGCTGAGTGGTATCTGACATTTTTGCAATCCCATGGACTGTAGCCCACCAGACCCCTCTGTGCATGGGATTTCTCAGGCAAGAATACTGGAGTGAGCTGTCATTTCCTGACCTAGTGACTACACAACAACCTTGGCTTACAAAGCTCCTAAAATTCCTGAATATTTAATCATTAGCTCTCTCTGCTGCTAGAAGCTGGTACCACCATACTGCTGAACTGATAACTCACTGGTTTGTAATTGTGTGGAAAATAGTGTGCAGAGACATTAGACTGTCCTGTCAGACAGAATAGAATGAATTCAGGACAGAGCTACAGAGAGTACAGTCAAGTGAAAAATGAGCAATTATTAATTCCAAGAAATTATATATAGCTATTTTTAATTAGAGGATAATTGCTTTACAATATTGCCATGGCTTTTGCCATACACCAGTGTGAATCAGCAGTAGGTGTCCATACGTCCCCTCCCTCTTGAACTCCCCTTCTTCCTCCCTCTCCATCCCACCCCGCTAGGATTTCACAGAGCATTGGCAATGCCTTTTAAGTTGTACAAGAGGCATGGTGCTTCCCTAGGAGCGTAGTGGGCTCAGTGTTCACAACAGAATGTTAACAGTAAAATCAGATCAAACAGAAGTGACAACAGATAGGAAGAATGGGCGCAAGACGGCTATATATGCTAAGTGCGTATTTCCTGTCAGGCAACAGTTGGAAAATGCTTCGTTGTTGCTGCTGTTTAGTCACTAAGTCGTGTGTGACTCTTTTGCAACCCCGTGGACCATTGACCATCAGGCTCCTCTGTCCATGGGATTTTCCAGGCAAGAATACTAGAGTGGGTTGTCATTTCCTTCTCCAGGGGATCTTCCCAACCCAGGGACTGAACCCACAGTACCTGCCTCTCCTGCCCTGGCAGGCAGACTCCTTACCACTGAACCACCTGGGAAGCTCTGGATATTGCTTAGAGCATTTTTTGCTGGTAATGTAAGCATTTTTACTGGTTCAGAGAAGCAGTGTTGAAAGTGGTTACATTTGCAGAGTCCAATCTGACTTCCCTGGTGCCTCAGGTGGTAAAGCATCTGCCTCCAATGCGGGAGACCCCGGTTAGATCCCTGGGTCGGGAAGATCCCCTGGAGAAGGAAATGGCAACCCACTCCAGTATTCTTGCCTGGAGAATCCCATGGATAAAGGAGCCTGGTGGGCTGCAGTACATGGGGTCACAAAGAGTCGGACATGACTGAGTGACTTCACTAACCTTATGTAGACAGGGAGGCTTTCTTAAAACCTCCTGCTTTTAAGCACTATTCACAGTAGCCAAGATGTGGAAACAACCACATCTTTTATGTTCATTGACAGATGAATGGATAAAGAAGATGTGATAAATATATGGAATATTACTCATAAGGAGTAATAAGGAATATTACTCAAGGAGTAATTTCCTTTGTGTGCATATACAGAAGGTGCGGTACATAAAAAGGAAGTGGTACAAAATCACTAGGCCAGCCGGGTAGGACTTAAATCAAATCCTTTATGAATATACAGTGGAGGTGATGAATAGATTCAAAGGATTAGTTCTAGTAAACAGCATGCCTGAAGAACTATGGACAGAGGTTCATAATATTGTGTAGGAGGCAGCAAACAAAGCCATCCCAGAGAAAAAGAAATACAAGAAGGCAGAGAAGTTGTCTGAGGAGGCTTTGTAAATAGCTAAGGAAAGAAGAGAAGTGAAAAGCAAGAGAGAAAGGAAAAGGTACCTAAATTAAATGCAGAGTTTCAGAGACTAGCAAGGAGAAACAAGACAATAAACAATGCAAAGAAACAGAGGGAAAAAACAGAAAGGGTAAGAGATCTTGAAGAGATCTGTTCAAGAAAATTGGAAATATCCAAGGAACGCTTCATCCCAAGATGGGCACAACAAAGGACAGAAGTGCTAAAGACTTAACAGAAGAAGAAGAGATCAGAAAGAGATGGAAAGAATACACAGAAGAACTGTACAAAAAAATATCTTACTGAGCAGGATAATCATGAGGGTGAAGTCTCTCACTCAGAGCCAGACATTCTGGAGTGTGAAGTCAAGGGAGCCTTAGGAAGTACTGCTGCCAATAAAGCTAGTGGAGGTGATGGAATTCCAGCAGAGCTATTTAAAATCTTAAAAGATGATGCTATTAAAGTGCTACACTCACTATGTCAGCAAACTTGGAAAACCAGCAGTGGCCACAGAACTGGAAAAGGTCAATCCTCATCCCAATTCCCAAGAAGGGTGGTAATAAAGAATCCTCAAAGCACGGAACAACTGCACCCATCTCCCGGGCGAATGGGCTTCCCAGGTAGTGCTAGTGGTAAAGAACCTGCCTACCAGTGCAGGAGATGTAAGAGATACATTTTCGATCCCTGGGTCAGGAAGATCCCCTGAAAGAGGACATGGCCACCCACTCCAGTATTCTTGCCTGGAGAAGCCCATGGACAGAGGAGCTTGGCAGACCACAGTCCATCAGTCCATAGGATCGCAAAGGGTAGGACACAGCTGAGGCAACTTAGCATGCATCCATGCACATGCTAATAAAGTTATGTTCAAAATCCTCCAAGCTAGGCTTCAGCATTATGTGAACCAAGAAATTCCAGATATTCAAGTTGAGTTTAGAAAATGCAGAGGAACCAGAAATCAAAATGCCAACATTCACTAGATCATAGAGAAATCAAGGGAATTCCAGAAAAACATCTATCTGTGTTTCATTGACTATGCTAAAACCTTTGATTGTGTGGATCATAATAAACTGTGGAAACTCTTAAACAGATGGGAATACCAGACCATCTTACCTGTCTTCTGAGAAACTGGTATGTGGGTCAAGAAGCAACAGTTAGGAGATCCAACACAGAAGAGGAGTAGGCAGATGTGGAGCTCATCTCTCTCCACAGATACATCAGGAATACACCTCCAGACACAGAAGATCTTGCAGAACACCATCTGAGAGTGGGCAAGAGGACTTAATCACCAGAAAAGAGGATACAGAACCATGCCAAACTTGGCAAGACAAACGAATAAGGACAAAGAAGAGGAGAGTGAGTGGGACTGGATCTGCGCCCGGCGGGGGAGGTGAAGCAGGGGTCAGATCCCCACACTGGGGCATCTGTTTGGGACAGAGCAGGAGCATTTGAGGCTGTTGGAGTGTGAAGCAGCTGATCTGTGACAGTCTGAATGGAATCACACATTCAATCCTAGCCGCAGCCATACATACCCCAGGAAGGGACATGAGTCCCCTAGAAAGCTCAGTGGCTGGGAGCTGGAGCATAGAGATTAGAGAGCAATCCCCAGCAAACTCTGCTGTTGACTGTGGGGAGATGGCCCTAGCGGACCTGAGGGAGGCGACAACAGTGGGAAATGCTTGTGAAGGAAAGCCAAGCAGAGGGGAGGCAGGGCGATTCTGCTGAGTCACACACTGTGGGGCGGGCCAACACTCTAGTCTCTCTCTCCCCACAGGTCAGCACCTGGCAGCTGAAAGACCCCAGAGAGGGAGGTCCTTTAAGCACCTGAAAGGCCAAGCAGTAGAGAAGAATTCCAGCCAGGGTGGACCTTTAAGTGTTTGATGTGCTGAACAAAAGAGAAGGACCCTAGCTAGGGTGGCCCCTTAAATGCCTGAACAGGCCAAGCAACAGAGAAAGACCAGCCAAAGAGGCCCTCTGATTGCCAGCTTCAAGAGCCTTGTGGGTCAGCTGGTAAAGAATCCGTCTGCAATGCGGAAGACCTGGGTTCGATTCCTGGGTGGGGAAGATCCCCTGGAGAAGGGAAAGGCTACCCACTCTGGTATTCTGGCCTGGAGAATTCCATGGACTGTACAGTCCATGAGGTCGCAAAGAGTCGGACACAACTGAGTGACCTTCACAGAGGGTAGAAAAAGACTCAAATAGGTCCATAGCTCCTGTGTCTGAGGCAGTTGGTGTCCCTGCACGCTTGGCACCCCTAGGGTAACTATGATCCAAGAAGCTCTGCCACCTTTATGCTCAATCCTGCCTGGGGCAGAGCTGCCAGAAGCTAGAAAAACCCATAATAGCCACATACCTCCTGTAACAGTAGCCACCAGCATCCATGCATATCTGGCATCGCCAGAGTCCCATGATACGAGCTCCTGGATACCTCCATGCTTGATCCCCACTGGAATAGAGTGGCCAGAGGCTGGTGCTGCCAGGACCCCTTCAATCCAAGCAGCTTCACCACCTTCACACCTGGTCCTCCTAGGCACAAACCCAGGTCCTCCAGGGCAGTGTCAGAAGCAATCCCCTATGGACGACTCACACATAGAAGTGGCAATAAAACCACAATTGATACCCAGGGGCAGTGTGACTAAGGAAGAGAACCCCAAATATTTGAATAGTGGTAGCAATGGCACACCACTGCAATACTCTTGCCTGGAAAATCTCATGGGTGGAGGAGCCTGGTAGGCTGCAGTCCATGGGATCGCGAAGAGTCGGACATGACTGACCGACTTCACTTTCACTTTTTAGTTTCATGCATTGAAGGAAATGGCAACCCATTCAAGTGTTCTTGCCTGGAGAATCCCAAGGACGGGGAAGCCTGGTGGGCTGCTGTCTATGGGGTCGCACAGAGTCAGACACGACTGAAGTGACTTAGCAGCAGCAGCAACAGTTCAGTTCAGTTTAGTCGCTCAGACGTATTCTATTCTTTGCAACCCCATGAACCACAGCACACCAGGCCTCCCTGTCCATCACCAATTCATGGAGTCTACCCAAACCCATGTCCACTGAGTCGATGATGCCATCCAACCATCACATCCGGTGTCGTCCCCTTCTCCTTCTGCCCTCAATCTTTCCCAGCATCAGGGTCTTTTCCAATGAGTCAGTTCTTTGCATGAGGTGGCCAAAGTATTGGAGTTTCAGACTCAACATCAGTCCTTCCAATGAACACCCAGGACTGATCTCCTTTAGAATGGACTGGTTGAATTTCCTTGCAGTCCAAGGGACTCTCAAGAATCTTCTCCAACACCACAATTCAAAAGCATCAATTCTTTGGGGCTTAGGTTTCTTTATAATCCAACTCTCACATGCATACATGACCACTGGGAAAACCATAGCCTTGACTAGATGGACCTTTGTTGGCAAAGTAATGTCTCTGCTTTGCAATATGCTATGTAGGTTGGTCATAACTTTCCTTCCAAGGAGTAAGCATCTTTTAATTTCATGGTGGCAGTCACCATCTGCAGTGATTTTGGAGCCCAGAAAAATAAAGTCTGACACTGTTTCCACTGTTTCACCATCTATCTGCCATGAAGTGATGGGACCGGATGCCATGATCTTTGTTTTCTGAATGTTGGGCTTTAAGCCAACTTTTTCACTCTCCTCTTTCACTTTCATCAAGAGGCTCTTGAGTTCTTCTTCACTTTCTGCCATAAGGGTGGTGTCATCTGCATATCTGAGGTTATTGATATTTCTCCCGGCAATCTTGATTCCAGTGTGTGCTTCCTCCAGCCCAGCATTTCTCATGATGTACTCTGCATAGAAGTTAAATAAGCAGGTGACAATATACAGCCTTGACATACTCCTTTTTTGGAACCAGTCTGTTGTTCCATGTCCAGTTCTAACTGTTGCTACCTGACCTGCATACAGATATCTCAAGAGACAGGTCAGGTGGTCTGGTATGCCCATCTCTTCCAGATTTTCCACAGTCTGTTGTGATCCACACAGTCAAAGTCTTTGGCATAGTCAATGAAGGAGAAATAGATGTTTTTCTGGAACTCTCTTCCTTTTTTGATGATCCATCAGATGTTGGCAATTTGATCTCTGGTTCGTCTGCCTTTTCTAAATCCAGCTTGAACATCTGGAAGTTCACAGTTCATGTATTGCTAAAGCCTGGCTTGGAGAATTTTGAGCATTACTTGACTAGTGTATGAGATGAGTGCAACTGTGTGGTAGTTTGAGCATTCTTTGGCATTGCCTTTCTTGGGATTGGAATGAAAACTGACCTTTTCCAGTCCTGTGGCCACAGCTCAGTTTTCCAACTTTGCTGGAATATTGAGTGCAGCACTTTCATAGCATCACTTTTTGGGATTTGAAATAGCTTAACTGGAATTCCATCACCTCCACTAGCTTTGTTTGTAGTGATGCTTCCTAAGGCCCACTTGACTTCACATTCCAGGATGTCTGGCTCTTGGTGAGTGATCACACCATCATGATTATCTGGGTCATGAAGATCTTTTTTGTCCAGTTCTTCTGTGTATTCATACCACCTCTTCTTAATATCTTCTGCTTTTGTTAGGTCCAGATCATTTCTGTCCTTTATTGAGCCCATCTTTGCATGAAATGTTCCCTTGGTATCTCTAATTTTCTTGAAGAGATCTCTAATCTTTCCCATTCTATTGTTTTCCTCTATTTCTTTGCATTGATCACTGAGGAAGGCTTTCTTTTCTCTCCTTGCTATTTGGAACTCTGCATTCAGATGATGGGTATATCTTTCCTTTTCTCATTTGCTTTTCATTTCCCTTCTTTTCACAGCTATTTGTAAGGCCTCCTCAGACAGCCATTTGGCTTTTTTGCATTTCTTTTTCTTGGGGATGGTCTTGATTTCTGTCTCCTGTACAATGTCATGAACCTCCATCCATAGTTCTTCAGGCACTCTATCAAATCTATTTCTCACTTCCACTGTATAGTCATAAGAGATTTGATTTAAGTCATACCTGAATGGTCTAGTGGTTTTCTCCACTTTCTTCAATTTCAGTTTGAATTTGACAATAAGGAGCTCATGATCTGAGCCACAGTCAGCTCCTGGTCTTGTTTTTGCTGACTGTATAGAGCTTCTCCATCTTTGCCTGCAAAGAATATAATCAATCTGATTTCGGTGTTGACCATCTGGTGATTTCCATGTGTAGAGTCTTCTCTTGTGTTTTGGAAGGAGGTGTTTGCTATAACCAGTGCATTCTCTTGGCAAAACTCTATTAGCCTTTGCCCTGCTTCATTCTGTACTCCAAGTCCAAATTTGCCTGTTACTCCAGGTGTTTCTTGACTTCCTACTTTTGCATTCCAGTCCCCTATAATGAAAAGGACATCTTTTTTGGGTGTAGGTTCTAGAAGGTCTTGTAGGTCTTCATAAAACTGTTCAACTTCAGCTTCTTTGGCATTACTGGTTGGGGCATAGACTTGAATTACCATGAGATTGAATGGTTTGCCTTGGAAACGAACAGAGATCATTCTGTCGTTTTTGAGATTGCATCCAACTACTGAATTTTGGACTCTGTTGTTGACTATGATGGCTGCTCCATTTCTCCTAAGGGATTTCTGTCCACAGTTGTAGATATAATGGTCATCTGAGTTAAATTCACCCATTCCAGTCCATCTTAGTTCACAGACTCCTAGAATGTTGATGTTCACTCTTGTCATCTCCTGTTTGACCACTTCCAATTTGCCTTGATTCATGGACCTAATATTTCAGGTTCCTATGCAATATTGCTCATTATAGCATCGAATCTTGCTTAGTGGTACAAATTGCAGATTAAATCCACACAATAATCCAGGCAGACTTTCTGTCTATGGAATATGTTAAAGGATAATGAGACTTCTGGAAAAAGAAAATGAGCTAGCACTGGCAGATGTGGACATTAAAGGCAAGAACACGCTGGAGTCAGTTCAGTTCAGTCACTCAGTCATGCCCGACTATTGCAGTCTCATGGACTACATGCCAGGCCTCTCTGTCCATCACCAACTCCCAGAGCTTGCTCAAACTCATGGCCATCAAGTCAGTGATGCCATTCAACTATCTCACCCTTTGTTGTTCCCTTCTCCTCCTGCCTTTTATCTTCCCCAGCATCAGGGTCTTTGCCAATGGGTCAGTTCTTCCCATTAAGTGACCAAAGTATTGGAGTTTCAGCTTCAACACTAGTCCTTCCAATTAATATTCAAGATTGCTTTCCTTTAGGATTGATTGGTTTGATCTCTTTGCAGTCCAAGGGACTCTCAAGAGTCTTCTCCAACACCATAGTTCAAAAGCAACAATTCTTTGTGCTCAGCTTTCTTTATAGTCCAACTCTCACATCCATACATGACTACTGGAAATACCATAGCCTTGACTAGACAGACCTTTGTTGGCAAATGTCTCTGGTTTTAAATATGGTGTCTAGGTTGATCATAGCTTTCTTTCCCAAGGAATAAGCGTCTTTTAATTTCATGACTGCAATCACCATCTGCAGTGATTGGAGCCCAAGAAAATAAAGTGTCTCACTGTTTCCATTGTTTCCCCATCAATTTGCCATCAAGTGATGGGACTGGATGCCATGATCTTAGTTTTCTGAATGTTGAGTTTTAAGCCAACATTTTCACTCTTCTCTTTCACTTTCATCAAGAGGGTCTTTAGTTCTTCTTTGGTTTCTGCCATAAGGGTGGTGTGACCTGCATATCCAAGGTTATTGATAATTCCCCTGGCAATCCTGATTCCAGCTTGTGCTTCATCCAGTCCAGCATTTCTCATGATGTACTCTGCATATAAATTAAAAAAGCAAGGTGACAATATATGGCCTTGACATACTCCTTTCCCGATTTGGAACCATTCCGTTGTTCCATATCCCATTCTATCTGTTGCTTCTTGACATGCATACAGATCTCTCAGGAGGCAGGTAAGGTGGTCTAGTATTCCTGTATCTTTCAGAATTTTCCAGTTTGTTGTGATCCACACAGTTAAAGGCCTTGGCATAGTCAATAAAGCAGAAGTAGATGTTTTTCTGGAATTCTCTTGCTTTTTTGCCAATCCAATGAATGTTGGCAATTTGATCTCTGGTTCCTTTGCCTTTTCTAAATTTAACTTGAGCACCTGGAAGTTCATGGTTCATGTACTGTTGAAGCCTGGCTTGGAGAATCTTAAGCATTACTTTACTAGCGTGTGAGATGAGTGCAATTTATGGCAATTTGAGCATTCTTTGGCATTGCCTTTCTTTGGAATTGGATTGAAAACAGACATTTTCCAGTTTTGTGGCCACTGCTGAGTTTTCCAAATTTGCTGGCATATTAGGTGCAGGACTTTTACAACATCATCTTTTAGGCTTTGAAATAGCTCAGCTGGAATTCCATCACCTCCACTGGCTTTGTTCATAGTGATGCTTCCTAAGACCCACTCACTTGACTTCACTTTCCAGGATGTCTGGCTCTAGATGAGTGATCATACCATCGTGATTATTTTGGTCGTGAAGATCGTTTTTGTTCAGTTCTTCTGTGTATTCATGCCAACTCTTCTTAATATCTTCTGCTTCTGTTAGGTCCCTATCATTTCTGTCCTTTATTGAGCCCATCTTTGCATAACATGTTCCCTTGGTATCTCTAATTTTCTTGAAGAGATCTCTAGTGTTTCCCATTCTATTGTTTTCCTCTATTTCTTTGGACTGATCACCAAGGAAGGCTTTCTTCTCTCTCCTTGCTATTCTTTGGAACTCTGCATTCCAATGGATATATCTTTCTTTTTCTCCTTTGCCTTTAGCTTCTCTTCTTTTCTCAGGTATTTGCAAGGTCTCCTCCAGCAATCATTTTACCTTTTTCCATTTTTTTTACTTGGGGGTGGTCTTGATCACAGCCTCCTGTACAATGTCATGAACCTCTGTCCATAGTTCTTCAGGCACTCTATCAGACCCAATCCCTTGAATCTATTTGTTGTTTCTAGTGTATAGTGATAGGGATCTGATAAGGTCATACCTGAATTGCCTAGTGGTTTCCCCTACTTTCTTCATTTTAAGTCTGAATTTTACAACAAGGAGCTCATGATCTGAGCCACAGTCAGCTCTCAGTCTTGTTTTTGCTGACTGTATAGAGCTTCTCCATCTGAGGCTACAAAGAATATAATCAATCTGATTTCAGTATTGACCATCTGGTGATATCCATGTGTAGAGTCGCCTCTTATGTTGGAAGAGTATTTTTTTTTTTTTTACTAGTGCATTCTCTTGGTAAAACTCTGTTAGCTTTTGCCCTGCTTCATTTTATACTCCAAGAGCAAATCTGCTTGTTTCTCCAGATATCTCTTAACTTCTCACTTTTGCATTCCAGTCCCCTATGATGAAAAGGACATCATTTGTTTTTTTTTCTTTTATGGTGTTAGTTCTAGAAGGACTTGTAGGTCTTCATAGAACTGTTCAACTTCAGCTTCTCCAACATTAGTAGTTGGGGCATAGATTTGGATTACTGTGATATTGAATGTTTTGCCTTGGAAACTAACAGATCATTCTGTCGTTTTTGCAGTTGAACTCAAGTATTTCATTTTCGACTCTTCTGTTGACCATGAGGGCTACTCCATTTCTTCTAAGGGATTCTTGCCCATAGTGGTACATATAATGGTCATCTGAATTAGATTTGTCTGATCACATCCATTTTAGTCCACTGATTCCCTAAAATATTGATGTTCACTTCTGAAAGTGAAAGTCGCTCAGTTATGTCTGACTCTTTGTGACTCTGTGGACTATACAATCCATGGAATGCTCCTGGCCAGAATACTGGAGTGGGTAGCCTTTCCCTTCTCCAGCGGATAGCCTTTCCCTTCTTCAGTGGATCTTCCCAACCCAGCAATCGAACCAGGTCTCCCGCATTGCAGGCTATCCATCTGAGCTATCCATCTCCTATTTGACCACTTTCAATTTACCTTGAGTCATGGACCTAACATTCCTTGGCCCTATGCAATATTGTTCTTTACAGCATCGGACTTTACTTCTGTCACCAGTCATATCCACAACTGGGCATTGTTTTTGCTTTGGCTCCGTCTCTTCATTCTTAGTGGAGCTATTTCTCTACTCTTCTCCAGTAGCATATTGGGCACCTACCGACCTGGAAAGTTCATCTTGTGTCATATCTTTTGCCTTTTCATACTGTTCATGGGATTCTCAGGGCTTCCCAGGTGGCCCGGTGGTAAAAAAGAATCCACCTGCCAATGCAGGAGGCACAAGAGACACTGGTTCAATCCCTGGGTCCAGAAGATCCCTGGAGAAGGAAATGGCAACCCACTTCAGTTTTCTTATCTAGAATATTCCATGGACAGAGGAGCCTGGTGGGCTACACAAAAGAGTAGAACTCTTTTGGAGGAGTTCCACTCCTCGCAAAGAGTCAAACATGACTGAGCGACTGAGCACACACATGGGGTTCTCAAGGCAAGAATGCTGAAGTGGTTTTCCATTCCTTTCTCCAGGGGACCATGCTTTGTCAGAACCCTCCACCATCTTGGGTGGCCCTGTATGGCATAACTCAGAGTTTCATTGGGTTAGACAAAGCTGTGATCCGTGTGATCAGTTTGGTTAGTTTTCTGTGATTGTGTTTTTCATTCTGTCTGTCCTCTGATAGATAAGGATAAGAGGCTTGTGGAAGCTTCCTGATGGGAGGAACTGGCTGTGGGGGAATCTGGTCTTATTCTGATGGATGGGGCCATGTTCAGTAAATCTTTAATTCAATTTTCTGTTGATGGGCAGGGCTCTGTCCCCTGTTGTTTGGCCTGGGGACTAACTATTGCAGGGGTAATGGCAACCTCCTTCAAAAGGGCTTATGCCAGCACTGTTGTAGTCAGTGCCCCTGACCCCATGTCAGGCCACTGTCAACCCACGCCTCTGCCAGAGACTCCTGGACACTCACAGGCAAGTCTGGCTCAGTCTTTTGTGGGTTCACTGCTCCTTTCTCCTGGGTTCTGTTTCCCACAAGGTTTTATTTGTGCCCTCCAGAAGACCGTTTCCCAGTTCTGTGGATGTGCTGTAATCAAATCCTAGTGGTCTCCAAGGTCAAATTCCCTAGGGGTTCTCAGTCCCTTTGCTGGATCCTCTGGTTGGGAAATCTGTTGTGGGTCCTAGACATTTCAAAACATTCCAAGAACTTCTTTCGTATAATTTTGCTCCAATTTGTGGGTTGTGTGCTCGGTGGCTTTATGGTGGGGCTGATGGCAACCTCCTCCAAGAGGACTTACACCACACCCGGAGCCTCCCAGGTCTGCTGCAGCCACTGCTGACCCGTGCCAATGCAGGAGACACTCAAACCCTCAAAGGCAAGACTGGCTCAGTGTCTGTGGGGTCTCTGGGTCCTGGTGTGCACAAGGTTTTGTTTGAGCCCTCTGAGCATCTCTGGTGGGTATGATGTTTGATTCTAAATGGAATTTCACCCTTCCTAGCCCCATCTTAATGGGGCTTCTATTTTACTCTTGGATGCGGGGTATCTTTTTTGGTGGGATCCAACATTCTCCTTTTTTTGCCTCTCTTCTTTTCACAGCTATTTGTAAGGCCTCCGCAGATAGCCATTTGGATTTTTTGCATTTCTTTTCCATGGGGATGGTCTTGATCCCTGTCTCCTGTACAATGTCACAAACCTCATTCCATAGTTCATCAGGCACTCTATCTATCAGATCTAGGCCCTTAAATCTAGTTCTCACTTCCGTTGTATAATCATAGGGGATTTAATTTAGGTCATACCTGAATGGTCTAGCGGTTTTCCCTACTTTCTTCAATTTAAGTCTGAATTTGGAAATAAGGAGTTCATGATCTGAGCCACAGTCAGCTCCTGGTCTTGTTTTTGTTGACTGTATAGAGCTTCCCCATCTTTGGCTGCAAAGAATAGAATCAATCTGATTTCAGTGTTGACCATCTGATGATGTCCATGTGTAGAGACTTCTCTTGTGTTTTGGAAGAGGATGTTTGCTATGAGCAGTGCATTTTCTTGGCAAAACTCTATTAGTCTTTGCCCTGCTTCATTCTGCATTTCAAGGCCAAATTTGCCTGTTACTCCGGGTGTTTCTTGACTCCCTACTTTTGCATCCCAGTCCCCTATAATGAAAAGGACATCTTTTTTGGGTGTTAGTTCTGAAAGGTCTTGTAGGTCTTCATAGAAACGTTCAACTTCAGCTTCTTCAGCATTACTGGTTGGGGCATAGACTTGGATTACTGTGATATTGAATGGTTTACCTTGGAGATGAACAGAGATCAATCTGTCATTTTTGAGATTGCATCCAAGTACTGCATTTGGGACTCTTTTGTTGACCATGATGGCTACTCCATTTCTTCTGAGGGATTCCTGCCCGCAGTAGTAGATATAATGGTCATCTGAGTTAAATTCACCCATTTCAGTCCATTTTAGTTCGCTGATTCCTAGAATGTCGACATTCACTCTTGCCATCTCTTGTTTGACCACTTCCAATTTCCCTTGATACATGGATCTGACATTCCAGGTTCTTATGCACTATTGCTCTTTACAGCATCAGACCTTGCTTCTATCACCAATCACATCCACAGCTGGGATTGTTTTTGCTTTGGCTCCATGCCTTCATTCTTTCTGGAGTTATTTCTCCACTCCTCTCCAGTAGCATATTGGGCACCTAGTGACCTGGGGAGTTCCTCTTTCAGTATCCTATCATTTTGCCTTTTCATACTGTTCATGGGGTTCTCAAGGCAAGAATACTGAAGTGGTTTGCCATTCCCTTGTCCAGCGGACCACATTGTCAGACCTCTCCACCATGACCCGCCCATCTTGGTTTGCCCTGTGGGCATGGCTTAGTTTCATTGAGTTAGACAAGGCTGTGGTCCTAGTGATTAGATTGACTAGTTTTCTGTGAGTATGGTTTCAGTGTTTCTGCCCTCTGATGCCCTCTTGCAACACCTACCATCTTACTTGGGTCATGTATGGATGTGAGAGTTGGCTGAGCACTGAAGAATTGATGCTTTTGAACTGTGGTGTTGGAGAAGACTCTTGAGAGTCCCTTGGACTGCAAGGAGATCCAACCAGTCCATTCTGAAGGAGACCAACCCTGGGATTTCTTTGGAGGGAATGATGCTAAAGCTGAAGCTCCAGTACTTTGGACACCTCATGCAAAGAGTTGACTCATTGGAAAAGACTCTGATGCTGGGAGGGATTGGGGGCAGGAGTAGAAGGGGACGACAGAGGATGAGATGGCTGGATGGCATCACTGACTCGATGGACTTGAGTCTGAGTGAATTCTGGGAGATGGTGATGGACAGGGAGGCCTAGCGTGCTGCCATTCATGGGGCCACAAAGAGTCGGACACGACTGAGCGACTGAACTAAACTGAACTGAACATTCTCCTGTTGCTGTTCAGCAGCAAGTTGCAGTTTTGGAGTTCTTACAGGAGAAGATGAGCACACAACCTTCTACTTGGCCATTGCTCCTGTATAGGGATGGGGGTCCCCTAGAAAGCGCAGTGGCTGGGAGCTGGAGTGTAGGGATTGTGGAGCAATCCCAGGGTGAGGGTTGCTGTTGACTGTGGAGAGAAGGACAGAAGTGATGTGAGGGAAGAGACTGTGGTGGGAAATGCCTGTGGAGGAAATCCTGGCAGCATGGAAGCAAGGCGATACTGCTGAATCATGTGTTGGGGATGGAGGCATCACCATCATTACCAAGATAATGTCAATCATGGAGGGATGCTCAACATCACTAATCACTAGGGAAATGCAAATCAAAACCACAATGAGATATCATGACATATCCCCTGTGAAGGTTAGTATCAAAATAAAGCATAAAACATTAGGTGTTGGCAAGGATGTGTAAAAACTGAAATGTTTGTGCACTGAAGTAGGAACGTAAAATGCTACAGCCAATGTGGAAAATAGTATGACGATTTCTAAAAAAAAAAAAAAACCTAACTGTGATTATACCCAAAACGGTTGAAAACAGGGACTCAAACATGTATTTATGCACTCATGTTCGTAGCAGCATTATTCACAATAGTCAAAAGGTGGAAGCAACAGAAGTGTCCATCAATAACATCAATAGATGAATGGATAAGCAAAATATACAATGGAATATTTAGTTTGGTTCAGTTCAGCTGCTCAGTCATGTCTGACTCTTTGAGACCCCATGGACTGTAACACGCCAGGCTTCCCTGTCCATCACCAACTCCCGGAGCTTGCTCAAACATGTCCATTCACTTGGTGATGCCATCCAACCATATTATCCTCTGTTGTCCCCTTCTCCTTCTGCCTTCAATCTTTGCCAGCATCAGCATCTTTTCCAAGGAGCCAGTTCTTCACATCAGGTGGCCAAAGTATTAG
This sequence comes from Budorcas taxicolor, assembly GCF_023091745.1. Taxonomy (NCBI): domain Eukaryota; kingdom Metazoa; phylum Chordata; class Mammalia; order Artiodactyla; family Bovidae; genus Budorcas; species Budorcas taxicolor. Next base: position 5,095,743 of record NC_068930.1, on the reverse strand, counting down.
AGTTTCAGCTTCAGAATCAGTCCTTCCAATGAATACTCAGGACTGATTTCCTTTAGGATGGACTGGTTTGACCTCCATGCAGTCCACAGATGGAATATTATTCAGCCTTAAAATAGAAGGAAATTCTGATGCATTCCTTATATCATGGATAAATTTTGTAGTCATTATGCTAGGTGAGATAAGCCAGACACAAAAGGACAAATACCTTATTGTCCCAGTTACGTGAGGTACTTAAGAGTAGTCAGATTCATAGAGACAGAAAGTAAGAGAAGCACTATTGGGGGAGGGGAGAAAGGGCAGTTATTTAATGGGTGCAGAGTTTCAGCTCATGTTCTGTAACACTGTGTTTCATAGTTAACTGACGACAATTTTTTATAATAGGCAGATATCATTTTGATCTTTGACATCAGAATATCAGTATCATCTCACACCAAGAATCATAGCTATGTCCCTGAGGTTTTTACCACATTTTTTGAAATAAGGGCACAAATCCACCGGCTTCCTGATGATAAAAATGCTAGCTTTTTTAAACACATGCAATGTGATCAAGCATTTATAGGCAGATTCAGTAAAAGGATCTCCATATGCGGTATACCTTGAACATTTCAATATTTTTAGAGATTGTCCAAAATTCTCTTCTTTGGCCTCTTCTTATTGAATCACACCTTGAGAGTAAGGCTGAAAAGAACATATTTTTTTAAAAAAGGAAGTACAACTTTACATTCTACCATGTAAAAAGGGGGATGTGATTCTTGGCTACACGTAAAAAATGCAGTTTCATGTTTATCCCTTTAAAGTGAAAAGTGAAGTCACTCAGTCGTGTCCGACTCTTTGTGACCACATGGACTGTAGCCTACCAGGCTCCTCCTTCCATGAGATTCTCCAGGCAAGAATACTGGAGTGGGTTGTCATTTCCTTCTCCAGGGGATCTTCCTGACCCAGGGATCAATCCTGGGTCTCCTGCATTTCAGGCAGACACTTTAACCTCTGAGCCACCAGGGAAGTCCTTTAAAGGTGCATTCTTAAACAGGACCTTGTGCTGGAGATGCCTGTGTGGTGCTCTGCCTGAGCTGGAGAGACCAGCTTGCAGCCTTAGTCCCTGTACCCTGGCCTTCCACCCTGCATGTTCCAGATCCACCAGAAGGCGCTGGAGTTGAATAGAAAACCCTGGCATTCAGTGTTTTCTCAAGTGCCAGTCAGAATAAACCAAAGTCCCTGATATACAACATTTCTTCTGGGTTGTGCACAGGGCCCTGCTAAGCCTGTCAGTCCCCTGAGTGAAAACTCCTGCTTGAATGAGAGGCATGGACTACTGTGAACCTGGATGTCTCATGAGGAGCCTTTCTGCTTCTCTGCGCAACCTCTCTGCTAGCCATCCCTCAAAGGAGTCAGGGCAACTGCCCCCCTTGTTCCCTCCTTCTGCTCTGAGGGGTCCCCAAAAGTGGCCAGGTACAAAAATCAGAGACCCAACCTAAGGCTATTGAAAGATTTCTTTAAATAAGGATGTACTCCTTAAGATAATAGTCCCGTATTTTTGTGGAAAAAAAATGTTTGCAGATATGCTATATATGCTTACAGATATTATAATCACATTTTATAAATTATTTCCATACATTCTCAATCTATTATGTGCTGCAGAATATTAAGCATTTCCAGGAAAGTAATGGGGAGGGAATATACCTGGGGAGGCTTTTATTAATTCTCCCCTATATGCCTCTCCCCCCGCCCCCCACAGCAGTGAGAGCTCTATAGTGTGATTTTAATTCCACTGTTTAAATGGCAATGGTGTTAATTTGATTCCCTTTAGACACAGGCCTAAAGGTCTGTGACTTTTCATAGTTTTCACTCTGGTTTTCATAGTTAAGTGTAAGTGAGAAGCAACCTTCTGTATTCCCAGCACTAAGTATGTTTTTACACACATTTTTCATTTCTATCTAATCTCTAAAGCTTTGGAGGCAGTGACTGGTGGTGGGGTAGGGGTAGGGGTAGGGACCCAGGTCCATTAGATCAGTCATGTCAGGTGACACCTACACATTACAAAACTAAGTTAGGTAACATCCTCAAATACTCCTTAGAAAGTAGATAGCTATCTAACTGGTTCCTATAGACGGGCTACCTTATTTCTCACAGAAGACTGTGAGTTATATTCTAATTCTTTTCCTTTTCCAGATGAGGAAAATTGAGGCCAGAGGAAGGTGATCAACAACAGCAGGTGGGAGAGCTGGGATCTGAGCCCAGGAGATAGACGATGGTATTCTGGCTGAGGAAAAGCTCAAAAAATATTAACTAATTTCCACTTAGAGGTTAAGAATGCTACTTTTATTGTACATAGACAAACCAAGTTAACTCTCCAAAGTGGATTTGTTGTTTTCATTCAGCCTCTCAGTCGTGTCTGACTCTTTTCAACACCATGGACTTCCCTGGGGTCACCAGGGACAACAGGCCTCCCTGTCCATCACCAACTCCCAGAGCTTGCTCAAACTCATACCCATTGAGTTGGTGATGCCATCCAACCATCTCACCCTCTGTCGTCCCCTTCTCCTCCTGCCTTCAATCTTTTCCAGCATTAGGGTCTTCTCCAGTGAGTCAGCTTTTTACATCAGGTGGCCAAAGTATTGGAGTTTCAGCATGGAAAACTAACCAAACTGATTGCATGGACCACAGCCTTGTCTAACCCAATGAAACTATGAGCCATGCCGTGTAGGGCCACCCAAGATGGACAGGTCATGGAGGAGAGTTCTGACAAAATTGGTCCCCTGGAGAAGTGAATGGCAAACCACTTCAGTATTCTTGACTTGAAAACCCCATGAACAGTATGAAAAGGCAAAAAGATAGGACACTGAAAGATGAACTCCCCAAGTAGGTACCCAATAGGCTACTAGATATCAATAGAGAAATAACTCCAGAAGGAATGAAGAGGCTGAGCAAAAGCAGAAACAACACCAGTTTTGGAAAGTAAATTAAAATAATTTAATTACTTTTTATATGATTGAGTATTGCTCAGCCAAAAGAAGAATGAAATGATGCCATTTGCACCAACATGAATGGACCTAGACATAATCATGCTAAGTGAAGTAAGTCAGACAGAGGAAGATCATTATCATATGATACACTTACATGTGGAATCTAAGCATGATACAAGTGAACTTATTTACAAAACAGAACTAGACCCGTGGACACAGAGAACAAATTGTGGTTACCAAAGGATAAAGATAGCTGGGCAGATAAATTAAGAGTTTGGGAATACCATATGTACACTACTATATATAAAATAGATAAACCACAAGAACATATTGTATGGAACAGAAAACTATACTCAATATTTTGTAATAGCGTAAAGTGGAAAAGAATCAGAAAAATAATAGATATATATGTATAACTGAATCATTTTGCTGTACACCAGAAACTAATACAATATTGTAAATCAACTGTGTGTGTGTGTGTGGTAGTTGCTCAGTCATGTCAGACCCTTTGTGACCCATGGACTGTAGCCTGCCAGACTCTGTTCATGGGATTTTTCAGGCACAAATACTGGAGTGGGTTTCCATTGCCTTCTCCAGGCTCTCTTTCCAACCCAGGAATCGAACCCACGTCTCCTGTGTCTCCTGAATTGCAGGCAGATTCTTTACCTGCTGGGCCATTGGGGAAGTCAATACAATGTTGCAAATCAATTATACTTCAATAAAAAAAATGTTAATTTCTTTGTACATAGAACAAATTTATTCTCTGAAGTAGATAAAGTAAATTAAAATAATTTAAAGGTAATACTTTAAAGGGTTCCTCAGTGGCTCCTAGTCACCAGAAAGACCAAACCATGCTTAGAAGCTTGGAATTTTTCCATCCCACACCCTCACTTCTCTAGAGAGGATAGAGGGGCTGGAAATGGAGTTAAAATTGATTCTGCCTACATGAGGAAGCCTCCACAAAAATTCTTAAAATATTGTGTTTGGAGAACTTGTTGGTTGGTGAACATATTTGTGTACTGGGAGGGTAATGCACCCCAGGCTCATAAGACAAAATCTCCTGTGCTAAGGACACTCCCAGAACTCGCCAGAAGTATTTCTTCATCAGGCTGTTTATCTGTATCCTTTCTCATGTGCTTTAATACACTGATGTAAGCGAATGTTCCTCTGAGTTCCATGAGCTGCTCACTCTAGCAAATTCATTAAATGAAGAAGGGGTTGTGGGAACTTCTGACTGTAGCCCAATGGGACAGAAGTTGTGGGCAACCTGGGAACCCACAGCTTGAGACTGGCACCTGAAATGGGGATGGTCTTGTTAAACTGAACGCTTCACCCATGGGCTCTGATGCTATCTACTAGTATATGGGGTCATGTAGGACACCGCATACTGAGTTAAGCTGTAGGACACTCAACTGGTGTTTCAAAGTTGCTTGGTGAGGGGAAACCCATATGTATGGTGACCAGAAGCCCCAGATGTGACATTATCTGCGTGGGGGGTACAGGAGACATGCAGGAAGGAAAGGTTGGGTGTTTTCCTAACATGATAAGATGTGCTCCTTATTAATGTATTAAATAAGCTGGCACCCAGTTTAACAACTCCAGCAGTTCTGCAGAACTGATGCTTGTATCAATATTTCATGATAGCTATACCAACCATGGCTGTAGTTGGGCTTCCTTTGCAGCTCAGACAGTAAAGAATCTGCCTGCAATATGGGAGACCTGTATTCAATCCCCAGATTGGGAAGAGCCCCTGAAGGAGGGCATGGCAACCCACTCCAGCATTCTTGCCTGGAGAAGCCTTATGGACAGGGGAGCCTGGCGGGCTACAGTCCATGGAGTTGCAAAGAGTTGGACATGACTGAGCAACTAAGCACATAGCACACCAACCATAATGTAAATGGAAATAGCTAATTGCTATCGGGCACAAAAATAATTTAGGGTTGCCAAATAAAATACAGTATTGCCAGTTAAATGTGAATTTCAGATAAAAAACAAATAATTTTTTAAACATAAGTGTGTCCCAAATATTGTATGGGATCTACTCTTACTCAAAAAAATTATTTTGTTTACAAAATTCTACTATATAGCACAGGAAACTATACTCAACTTCTTGTAATAACCTAAAATGGAAAAGAATCTGGAAAACATTCCTATATATATAAGAAATACATATGTATTTGTATAACTGAATCACTTTGCTGTATACCAGAAATAGACACAACATTGTAAATCAAATATACCTCAATTTAAAAATAGATCAAAAGCCGCATACACATGTTGCTTATCTGAAGTTCAGATTTAACCCCGCTCTGCTCCTCTCCACTGCTTTGGTGCCTGGGACTCCCTTGCTGGGACCGTAGGCCCCCCTCCACATCCTGGGAATGAGGGCAGCCCTGGGAAAGCTGAACTTCAGAGTCTCTTCTGCCAACCACGTTACACCTTGCAGGAACTTGATGAGCCCACTGTCTTGTTTGGTGGCCTTCACCTTTGGATTCCTCATTCAACTGATGTGCACCTTCCTTTCCAACTAAAACCTCTGCAAGGGGCAGAGGGTTATGTTATTTATGTTTAAATAATTTCCCTGATAGCTCAGTTGGTACAAAATCTGCCTGCAATGCAGGAGACCCCAGTTCGATTCCTGGGTTGGGAAGATCTGCTGGAGAAGGGAAAGGCTACCCACTCCAGTATTCTGGCTTGGAGAATTCCATGGACTGTGTAGCTCATGGGGTCACAAAGAGTTGGACACGACTGAGTGACTTGCACTTTCAACTTTTAAACATAAATATGTCCCAAATACTGGGTTAGTTAGTTAAAGTTGCTCAGTCGTGTCCGACTCTTTGCGACTCTATGGACTGTAGCCCACCAGACTCCTCCGTTCATGGGCTTCTCCAGGCAAGAATACTGGAGTGGGTTGCCATTTCCTTTTCCAGGGGATCTTTCCAACCCAGGGATCGAACCCAGGTCTCCCGCATTAGAGGCAGACACTTTAACCTCTTGGTCACCAGGGAAGAGCCTACTTACTGGGGTGGGTGCTCTTTTTCTCTCCCAGTCTGGCTCTCCAAGGACTGGTCCTGGACCTGGGACGAGGGCTACGGGAATCTTTAGGATGTGTCCTAATCACCCTGCTGCCTTGCTCAAGAGGTGAAGTGCACTCTCCTAGGGACCCTGACCTCATACGAAAGGGACTTCAAGGGTGCAGAACTTTAAGGTAAATCTGAAGACTTAATGTTTAGGTTTTGTAAAATGTCTCTGTTACATATATGTGAAGCAAACGAAAACTCGGCAGGCACATGAAGGAGGGGTGCTTTGCTGAGTTAGAGGACGGATATATTCCTGAAGTCTTTTTTCCTGCCTTCCTCTCTGCCGCTCCTGCTACCCCAGGTCTTGTGAGTGACAGAATTTAGTGTAAAGGCCACCCATCACCCTTGGCATGCTAAGGTATAAAGGAAGAGAATTTAAAAGCACATCCTAAGAACACAATAATGAAACATCACTAGTGAACAAGATAGTGATAGATTCGCTATCACCCCATGAGTGTCCAAATTTATTACAAAGAAACACATTTATGGGAGTGTCAGAATCACAACTGGCTGGTGAACAACCATCTACTGGAGGACATTGGAACCCACAAGAAAAAAGTTACCCCACATCCAAAGGTGACCCACTAACTGGAGAACAGTAATTCCAAAGAAGTTCTCCCACTGTAGTGAAGGTTAGGAACGTCACGTCAGGCTTCCCAGCCTGGGGACCCAAAAAAGGGACTGGGAATCCCCAGGGAATTTGACCTTAAAGGCCAGTGGGATTTGATTACAAGACTTCTGCAGGACTGGGGGAAACAGACTCCAGTCTTGGTGGGCACAAACAAACCCTTGTGCACACCAAGACTCAAGGAAAGGAGCAGTGTCTCCACAGGAGACTGAACCAAAACTACCTGCTAGAGTTGGAGGGTCTCCTGTGGAGGCATGGGTTGGAAGGGGCTCACCATGGGCACAGAGGGACTGACAACAGCAGTCTGGGAAAGTCCCCTATGGCGTAAACCCTCTCAGAGTTTGCCATCAACCCAGCCATAGAGCCCACTGATACCAGGGCTGGGTCACCTCAGACCAAAACACTATCAGGGAGGAAGCACAACCCCACCCATCAGCAGATAATGGAATTAAAATTTTACTGAGAAAGCCCTTAGTTTGAACATTCTTTGGCATTGCCTTTCTTTGGGATTGGAATGAAAACTGACCTTTTCCAGTCCTGTGGCCACTGCTGAGTTTTCCAAATTTGCTGGCATAAGGTGCAGCACTTTCACAACATCATCTTTTAGGATTTGAAATAGCTCAACTGGAATTCCATCACCTCCACTAGCTTTGTTCGTAGTGATGCTTCCTAAGGCCCACTTGACTTCGCACTCCAGGATGTCTGGCTCTAGTTGAGTGATCACACCATCATGGTTATCTGAGTCATGAAGATCTTTTTTGTAGAGTTCTTCTGTGTATTCTTGCCACTTCGTCTTAATATCTTCTGCTTCTGTTAGGTCCATACCATTTCTGTCCTTTATTGAGCCCATCTTTGCATGGAATGTTCCCTCGGTATGTCTAAGAGATCTCTAGTCTTTCCCATTCTGTTGTTTTCCTCTATTTCTTTGCATTGATCACTGAGGAAGGCTTTCTTATCTCTCCTTGCTATTCTTTGGAACTCTGAATTCAAATGGGTATATATCTTTCCTTTTCTCCTTTGTCTTTAGCTTCTCTTCTTTTCTCAGGTATTTGTAGTTCAGTTCAGTTCAGTCACTCAGTCGTGTCCGACTCTTTGCGACCCCATGAATCGCAGCACACCAGGCCTCCCTGTTCATCACCATTTCCCGGAGTTCACTCAGACTCACGTCCATCAAGTCAGTGATGCCATCCAGCCATCTCATCCTCTATTGTCCCCTTCTCCTCCTGCCCCCAATCCCTCCCAGCATCAGAGTCTTTTCCAATGAGTCAACTCTTCGCATGAGGTGGCCAAAATACTGGAGTTTCAGCTTTAACATCATTCTTTCCAAAGAAATCCCAGGACTGATCTCCTTCAGAATGGACTGGTTGGATCTCCTTGCAGTCCAAGGGACTCTCAAGAGTCTTCTCCAACACCACAGTTCAAAAGCATCAATTCTTCGGCACTAAGCTTTCTTCACAGTCCAACTCTCACATCCATACATGACCACAGGAAAAACCAGAGCCTTGACTAGATGGACCTTAGTCAGCAAAGTAATGTCTCTGCTTTTGAATATGCTATCTAGGTTGGTCATAACTTTTCTTCCAAGGAGTAAGCGTCTTTTAATTTCATGGCTGCAGTCACCATCTGCAGTGATTTTGGAGCCCCAAAAAATAAAGTCTGACACTGTTTCCACTGTTTCCCCATCTATTTCCCATGAAGTGATGGGACCGGATGCCATGATCTTCGTTTTCTGAATGTTGAACTTTAAGCCAACTTTTTCGCTCTCCTCTTTCACTTTCATCAAGAGGCTTTTTAGCTCCTCTTCACTTTCTGCCACAAGGGTGGTGTCATCAGCATATCTGAGGTTATTGATATTTCTCCAGGCAATCTTGATTCCAGCTAGTGCTTCTTCCAGTCCAGGGTTTCTCATGATGTACTCTGCATATAAGTTAAATAAGCAGGGTGACAATATACAGCCTTGACGTACTCCTTTTCCTATTTGGAACCAGTCTGTTGTTCCATGTCCAGTTCTAACTGTTGCCTCCTGACCTGCATACAGATTTCTCAAGAGGCAGGTTAGGTGGTCTGGTATTCCCACCTCTTTCAGAATTTTCCACAGTTGATTGTGATCCACACAGTCAAAGGCTTTGGCATAGTCAATAAAGCAGAAATAGATATTTTTCTGGAACTGTCTTGCTTTTCCCATGATCCAGCAGATGTTGGCAATTTGATCTCTGGTTCCTCTGCCTTTTCGAAAACCAGCTTGAACATCAGGGAGTTCACAGTTCATGTATTGCTGAAGCCTGGCTTGGAGAATTTTGAGCATTACTTTACTAGCTTGTGAAATGAGTGCAATTGTGCGGTAGTTTGAGCATTCTTTTGCATTTCCTTTCTTTGGAATTGGAATGAAAACAGGTATTTGTAAGGCCTCCTCAAAAACCATTTTGCCTTTTTGCATTTCTTTTTCTTGGGGATGGTCTTGATCACTGCCTCCTATACAATGACATGGAACCTCCGTCCAACAATACGTGAACCATGAACTTCCAGATGTTCAAGGTGGATTTAGAAATGGCAGAGGAATCAGAGATCAAATTGAAAACATCTACTGGATCATCAAAAAAGCAAGAGAGTTCCAGAAAAACATCTACTTCTGCTTTACTGACTATGCCAAAGCCTTTGACTGTGTGGATTAAAACAAACTGTGGAAAATTCTTAAGAGATGGGAATACCAGACCACATTACCTGCCTCCTGAGAAATCTGTATGCAGGTCAGGAAGCAACAGTTAGAACTGGACATGGAACAACAGACTGGTTCCAAATAGGAAAAGGAGTACATCAAGGCTGTATATTGTCACCCTGCTTATTTAACTTATATGCAGAGTACATCATGAGAAGCACTGGACTGGAAGAAACACAAGCTGGAATTGAGATTGCCTGGAGAAATATCAATAACCTCAGATTTGCAGATGACACCACCCTTATGACAGAAAGTGAAGAAGAACTAAATAACCTCTTTACAAAAGTGTAAGAAGAGAGTGAAAAGTTGGCTTAAGGGATGGGATGGAGAGGGAGGTGGAAGGGGAATTCAGGATGGGGGGACACATGTACATCCATGGCTGATTCATGTCAATGTATGGCAAAAGCCACCACAGTATTGTAATTAGCCTCCATTAAAATAAACAAATTAATTTTAAAAAAAAACTGATTTAAATCTCAACATTCAGAAAACTAAGATTATGGCATCTGGTCCCATCACTTCATGGCAACTCACTGGGGAAACAATGAAAACAGTGACAGACATTATTTGGGGGGGCTCCAAAATCACTGCAGATGGTGATTGCAGCCATGAAATTACAGGATGCTTGCTGCTTGGAAGAAAAGCTATGACCAATCTAGACAGCATATTGAAAAGCAGAGACATTACTTTGTCAGCAAAGGTCCATCTAGTCAAAGCTATAGTTTTTCCAGTGGTCATGTATGGATGTGAGAGTTGAACTACTATAAAGAAATCTGAGCACAGAAGAATGGTGCTTTTGAACTGTGGTGTTGGAGAAGACTCTTTAGAGTCCCTTGGACTGCAAGGAGATCAGACCAGTCAATCTTAAAGGAAATCAGTCCTGAATATTCATTGGAAGGACTGATGCTGAAGCTGAAACTCCAATACTTTTGCCACATGATGTAAAGAGCTGACTCATTGGAAAAGACCCTGATGCTGGGAAAGATTGAAGGCAGGAGGAGAGGGGGATGATAGAGGATAAGATGGTTGGATCATGTCACTGACTCAATGGGCATGAGTTTGAGTAAGCTCCGAAGTTGGTGATGGACAGAGAAGACTGGCGTGCTGTAGTCCATGGGATCACAAAGAGTTGGACACGACTGAGCGACTGAACTGAAGACCTCGATGAATTATTCTTTGACTTAAGGGAATGTTGTGGCTCTTTTGTTCCTCTATCCAGACCACTAACACTTTCTCCATCTAAGTGATAAAGCTGTGTGGTTTTCTTACTATTTGTGTGTTCACTGGAACAGTACTTTTAACCTCTCTTTAGAACTTTTCCTGTGCATTTACAACTTGGCTAACTGTTTAGCATAAGAGGTCTACTACTTCTTGGCCTATATTGGATTTTGGCATGCCTTCCTCAGTAAGCTTAATCATTTCTAGCTTTTGATTTGAAGTGAAACATGCAACTCTTCTTTCACTTGAACAATTAGAGGCCATTGTAAAGTTGTTAATTGGCCTAATTTCAGTACTGTTGTGTCTTAGGAAATAAGGCTGTCTGAGGAGGAGAGAAACAGGGGAACAGCTGGTCAGCAGAGCAGTCAGAACACACATAGCATTTATTAATTAAATTCACTGTCTTATGTGACTGTATTTCAAGGTCCCCCCTCCAGAAAAGAATTATAACTGTAACATCAAGGATCACTGACCACAGATCACCATAACATATATAATTTAAAAAGATTTGAAATATTGCTAGAATTACCAAAAGTGATAGAAGCAAGAAGTGAGCAAATACTATTGGAAGAAATGACGTCTAAGACTTACTTGATACAAGGTTGCCACAAACCTTCAAATTTGTAAAAAATGCACTTATCTATGAAACACAAAAAGCAAAGTGCAATAAAAGAAGACCTGCACATACACCACTGAAGATCTGGTGGGAGCTAACAAGGTTCTCCTTAAGCTGATTGAGCTGACACCTTACTGCTTCAGAGGAGCCTCTGACTCAGAGACACTGCATGTCTTCATGCCAAGGCTATTTCACTTCTACAGAAAAGAAATGTCTAGTCTGTGGTCTGCTTTCTTTTTTTTATGTTCAGTCTTTCTCTTTATTGACTCCCTTTCCTCTGAAAACGTGCTTGTCCCCCTCATTCCCTCAAGCTCTTCTTGCCTCTTTCTCCTCTTATGTTATATTTCGAAAATCTTCCTTGGAGGCAGACACTAAGTTTGCAAAGACAGCGCAACACAGTTCCTGTTTACAGTGCAGCACAGAAGCTAGAGCCAGGCGATGATTCCAGACGGAGTGGGAACGCCCATACAGACGGTCACACGGGTCTCCAGAGCCAGGTGATGCTGCCAGATGGGGTGGGAACGCCTGTACAGACAGTCACACAGGCCTCCAGAGCCAAGTGATGATGCCAGATGGGGTGGGAACGCCCGTACAGACAGTCACATGGGCTTCCAGAGCCAGGTGATGATGCCAGATGGGGTGGGAACACCCATACAGATGGTCACATGGGCCTCCAGAGCCAGGTGATGATTCTAGACAGGGTGGGAATGCCAAATACAGACAGTTACATGGGCCTCCAGAGCCAGGTGATGATTCTAGATGGGATGGGAACGCCCATACAGACGGTCACATGGGCCTCCAGAATCAGGCGATGATTCTAGATGGGGTGGGAACGCCCTGTACAGACTGTCACACAGGCCTCCAGAGCCAGGTGATGTTCCAGACATGGTGGGAAAGCCCGTACAGACAGTCACATGGGCATCCAGAGCCAGGTGATGACGCCAGACGGGGTGGGAATGCCCATACAGATGGTCACGTGGGCCTACAGAGCCAGGTGATGATCCAGACTGGGTGGGAACACCCATACAGACGGTCACACTGGCCTCCAGAGGCAGGCAATGATGCCAGACGGGGTGGGAATGCCCATACAGGTGGTCACATGGGCCTCCAGAGCTAGGTAATGTTCCAGACAGGGTGGGCACGCCTATACAGATGGTCACACAGGTCTCCAGAGCCAGGTGATGATGCCAGACTGGTGGGAACGCCCCATACAGACAGCCATATGGGCCTCCAGAGCCAGGTGATGACTCCAGATGTGGTGGGAATGCCCGTATAGGTGGTCACACGGGCCTCTAGAAGCAAGACCATCTGAGGGAAACAGGTGCAAGTAGCCTGGAGAGGACAGTGTGAAGAAAAGGTCTAGAGAGAAATGCTCTGCGAGGTGATTCGGGAGAGTAAGGAAGCAGGGACTCTCTGAGGAGTGAGAAGAGCCCATTCAGAATCCTTTGAAGAACCTCAGCCTTTTTGCTATGTCTGCCTCCAACCCTGCACTGAAATCACTCTTGCAAATATACCGAGAATTTATCATTGGCCAAATGGATGTTTTTTTCAGATATATTTCTGCAGATTCCCCAGCAGGCTGGAAAGTAGGCTGGGCCCTGCTTCCGAGAGGCCTTGCCCCCTCAGCGTCCTGGGTGCTCTTCCCTGCCCTCTCTTTGCCAGCTTGCTTCTGAGCCTCCTCAAGCGTGGTGCCCTCCTCCTCGGCCCCACCGATGGCCAGCCCTTCAGCCCCCACTGAGATGACTGGACCGACAGTGAGGTGCCTCACCCACCAGGAGGGGCGTGAGGGCCTGGGCACCCCAGCCTGGCTTCTCCCATGGCTCTCTGCTCCACCAACAGCCTGTCCTGGAGCCTTTCACTCTGTCAACTCACAGAGCAAGGTATTCACCAAATCCCATTCACTTTACCTCAGGAATGTCTCTCAAAGCCATCATTATTTCTCCACTCGGCATCTTAGGAGATGCAGAGACTTCCTCCCTGTCTGCTGTCACCAGGACACCAGCGGAATTATTTTTCTGAAACACAATTCTGGTGTCTTCCCTGTCTTAAAGGGCATCCCACAGTAGAGTTCAATCTATGGAATGTGGTTGAGCAGGCCCTTTGAGCCATCCACATGGTTTCAGACACATATGAAAGGCGGGGTAACCTCATGGTTTGGGAGACAGAATGGAGAAAGGACCAGGTCAGCTCAGCGGAGCAGCCCCCAGGGCAAACCTGTGACGCATGCATCCGCCTCAGGTGTGACCACTCTGCCTCCTGACTGCGTCCTGTTATTAGTGCTTGAGGCGGAGGTTCTGCCACTGAAGGAGACACTGCCCGCAGAGCCCATGCCAGTGAGGTGGGTGTTACCAAGAGGGATACAGAAACCTCGTTGTTTTAAGCCCCTGCAATCCTCGAGATATTGTTACTCAGTATAGCCCAGCCTGTCCCAATAGACACATCAGAGAAAAAACAGATCTGGACAGCAGTTAAAGTGGTAAAATTAGAATTTACTCAGGAGCTATGGCAAGAAGGGAAAGGAGACATCAGTACAGAACCAGGTGCAGTTTTGAACATAGCAGAGCCAAGGGCCTGTTGGGGTCAGAGGACACAGTTACTAACAGGAGACAAGGGTTAGAGATGCTGGTGAAACCAGCCTTATAGGATCCTTGCTGAGGGCGTGCCAGATGAAGCAGAAGTCCTTGGGAGGTGTGCGCTGGGGAGGGGGGTGGCGGGGTGGTTGACGAATCTGGTGAAATTTCAAGTGTGACCAGGTGTTGAGGGTGGGAGATGCTGGCTTGACTGACCGATCAGTCATCTTACTAAAATCTGGCCCTTAGGATCATGCCAAACGGAGGGCCTAGGTGAAGAAGAGCTCAGAATTGCCAATGGGAGTTTGGCCAAGCAGAGACTGTCAGTACGCCTTGTTCCCCACCAGTAACACTTGTCAGCCTCGCTCTGTTCTCCTCTGGTAAAGTCCTTCTCCCTCCGTGTGTCGTTTCTCCCCTTGAAATTCCCATGACAGCTGAGCCTCCTCGCAGTAGCATCACCCCTGTACACACTTCACAGGGCACTTTTCATTCTGAATTGCAATGAGCTGCTTCCTGACTATGTAACCTTGTCCCTGCAACCCTCATCAAGAACCCTGCTCACTATCAGCACTAGAAGGGCTTCCAAGTGTAAGAAGTCCTCTTCCTAAGCACCGTCTCAAAGCCTCTGCTCAGAAGTTTCTATTTCATCCAATTTTGCTAATCAACTTCTGAAGCCTTCCTGAATTACTTCTGGAAATTTGTAGTCAGTCTAAAACTTGCTGTCAAGTAAATTGTTTTTACTTTCAAACAAATTGAAAGTATTAAAAAAAAAATCTGGGCTTACATAATGGATTGTTGAGGGGAGGAAACATGATGCACATACAGTTATTTTCTTCACCCCAAGTTCTTTTTGGAAGCTTTCAAGGCTCTTGCAACACATGGCCTGACAGCTCTGTGAGGGGATGGAATGCGTTTACTCCTTCTTGTTTCCAGGCAGCTAGCACAGGGCCCAAGGTGGAGCAGGTGCTCAGCCGATGTTCTCTGAACTGAATTTAGTGAGTACGAAAACAGTGCCTATGAAAATAAAAATCCTGCTTCCTTTTCACTGCTAGCTGCTCTGTCCTGAGCAAAGTCTTTCTTATTCTTCAACTTCTGGAACCAAATACAGGGAGGGCACTCTCTATTTGTTTTGAAAATGATGTACTGAGTGCCTTTGGGAGCTACAATAAAAGAAGGAAAAAGAGGGAAGCGGAGGAAGGGGGAAGGGAAGGGGGAAGAGGCAGCGAAGAGAGACAGAAGGTGGTGCTGACAATAATGCACAACAGAAAACTGAGGGGAAAGTGTTAAGCATCACTACCCAGGCCGATAAGTCTCACGGCGTGAGCTTGGGTGTGCAGGGCCCTCATTATCTATAGCCCTGTAGGGCTCTGGGAGCTGGTGCTCCCACCGCGGTGATGACGGGGACAGGCAGGGGCAGCCAGGTAGCTGGCCCAGGACTGAGGCCCTGAATGGGAGCAAGGGCAGCCTGACCCAGGGAGCACACTCTGTGGGTTCTGACACCTCCACTGCTCCAGAAATGAGGCTACGGTTGCCAGGTTCTGGCTTCCAGCTGGAGGTTCCAGTCTGCAGCGGAGAGCCTCATCATGCTGGAAGTTGGCTCACCCACCCAGCTCTGAGGAAGAAGAAAATGCTGGTACCATCTTTTGAACTTCCATTCCTGTAGCCAACCTCCCTCATCCCCCTGCCCCATCCATGCCCCTGCCGCAGGCCAGCCTGCTCCAGCTGGTCCTGGGGTGGCTGGCAGAACTTGTTCTAAACACAGGGCCCAAGGCTTGCAGTGGTCCATGGAATTGAGGAGAAGCAAGTGGTCACTCCCAACTTTGGCTTTTACTGAGGTATACTTTCCATACAGTAAAATGAACAGATTTTAGTGAACAGTTCTTTAATTTTTTGTAAAGACATAACCATACTCCAGAGGTCTCCACTTGCCTACCCTTATCACTGAACAAATTTCTGTACCTGTTCTTGAATCTCAGTTTGGTGTCTGACTTCTTACCAGTGAAATATTTTGAGGTTTATCCATGTTGCTAATGTGTATCAATAGTGCTATTCTTGTTGCTGGTTTGTGTTCCATCCCACGATTATGTCATCAGTTCTCTTGATGATGAACATTTCGAGTTTCCCAGTTTGAAGCTATGATAAACAACCTGGCTTGAAATATTTCTGCACAGCTATTATTGGGAGTGTGTATTTTTATTTCTCTTAGGTCAGCACCAAAGTGACACTGCTGAGAGATGGGGTGATAGGGTAAGAATCCATCAAACTGCTTTCCAGAGGGGTTGTGCCATTTCACACTCTCACCAGTAGTGTGTTAGTTTCCAGGCTGATCTCAATCCTAGCCAGATTTGGAGTTATAAGTCTTTTCAACTTTAGACATTCTAGTGGTGTGAAGTGGTATCTCATAATGTCATTGACATTTTACTGATATGTATGATATCGACCTCCTGTTCATATGTTCAGTGGTTGTTTACTACCTTCTATAAAGTATTTACTCAAGTCTTTTGCTTAATTTTCAAAAGAGAAATTAAGTTCTTTGTCATTGAGTTGTCATAGTTCTTCATATATTCTGGATACAAGTTCTTTGTTGAATATGTATTATAAATATTTCATCTCCTTTTGGGTCTTTTCTTCTTTGTGGCTCAGCTGGTAAAGAATCCACATGCAATGTGAGAGACCTGGGTTTGATCCCTGGGTTGGGAAGATACCCTGGAGAAGCGAAAGGTTACCCACTCCAGTATTCTGGCCTGGAAATTTCCATGGACTGTATAGTCCATGGGGTCACAAATAGTCAGACACGACTGAGCGACTTTCACTTTACACTTACAGTTTTTGCCTCCTTGAAACATTCTTGCTTTCAACCGGGGCAAAAGCAAGGGCCACTTTGCTTCTAGCCTCTAGCCCATATGATCCAGTGGCTAGGACTCTTGGTTTCCATCCAGGTTACCAAGGTTTAATTTCTAGGCAGGGAACCAAGATCTCTCTTCAGGACTGCTCACTGCTACCCTCTGAGATCACTCCTACTGGACTGGTAAACTTGGACAGTCAGGGGTTAAGTGGGCAGGATTCCCCTGGGAGGAGGGGTTTGGTGGGGAGGGAAGGCACTGCGGCAGACAGAGCATATTCTTGGCTATTGTATCTCTAGTACACAGAGATGACGAGATCTGAGAGACACTTGCAGAAATCAGAAGGAACTCTAGAAACTGGACCGAATCCCAGAGGGAAGGGGGAGTTCATTTGACATCAATGGTCTGCCACAGATGATGGACTTGATTTCTCTTGAATGCCATGTGCCTTGAACTAAAGTGTTGAATAAACAAGTCCCCATTCAAGATAATTGAGATTGAAGACAGTGAAATTCAGTTTTTTCTTTTGTTTTTAGTGTGGGAAACACAGAGAGAACTTCACAGGAATAAACCCACAAGACTAGTGTGTTGAGACCTGTCCCTGACTGCTGTTTCAGAAGGCCTCTTGGTTTTGACCACTGGGGAAGATGAAGCTCAGAAGAGTTCGCCAAAAGAACGCTGCCATGGGTCCATCTCAGTGTTTCAGGAGAAGGTCCACAGGCTAAAGGGAAGAGGAGCTAAGGACTGCAGTGTCTTCATGGTGAGCTGCGGACAGCTCGTGGCATCTTCTTCGTCTCATCATCATCCGTAACTTTCCATACGATCACTGAACCTTGCTGTTGGTTTGCAGATCTCTTTTCTCCAAGACTTGCATTTGATTGGAAGAAAAAAGCTAGGAGGAATAAACATCTTCATATTTCTTCTTGGGCTGTTGCAGATAAACAAATGTGTATCAAGAAAGGGCCATCACTCCCTTCTCCCTGATCTTTCCTGGGTGGGCCTTCTCTCTCTGAGAGGAGAGATGGTTTAGGACAGAAGCCATTTCCTGAGAAGCACTGTAGAGAAAACAAGTCCTTTGAGTCCTTGCTTGGATTCCTGCAAGTGGTGTGATTTTGTATGAGCTACTTAACACAGAGGTCATGATGTATCCCCATCCATAAATCAGAAGTAATTATATCTTTACCTGTTCAGGAGAATTACTATAAGGATGAAATGAAATCATTTGGAGATGGACTGTTTCATGGGACCCACACAGAAATCACTACCAAATCCATTCACCTATCAATCTATCTGTCCCCCTTCTTTCTTATGTGTGTGTGTATATCCATCCATCCATCTGTCCATCAGACTCTCCATCTCTCTACTTACCACTTAGCTCTCAGCATCAGGCAGACAGCAGACTCCAGACTCTGGGATGATATATCAGCTATCTAGTGGCATCACTGACCCAATGGACACAAGTTTGAGTAAACTCCGGGAGTTGGTGACAGACAAGGAGGCCTGGAGTGCTGCAGTCCGTGGGGTTACAAAGAGTTGGACACGACTGAATGACTGAACTGAACTGAATGGCATAAAACTGCCACCCATGGTCAGAGGACTTACTAAAAGTGGAAGCAATGTGATTAATAAACTGTTTGGCAGGTATCAAGGAAAAAGTTGCCTCAATGGTTATCAGACCTGGGATGTTTTAGTGGCTCTGGGGGATTTGCTGAAGCACCACTTTTCAGTGTGTCTGCTGGTCTACAAATCCAGTTGACTGTTTCCCCTAGGTGCTGATGGCTTGGTTTAAGAGTTCACTCCCAGCTGGGGAAGGAGTAGGTGGGGCAACACTTCTGTGCCTGATGTTGAATTGGGGAGAACCACTGCCAAAAAGGCCTTCATGGCAATTTTTAAAAGATGACAAACCCACAGGCACACTAAAAATCACCATATATCACAACTTTTCTGCAATGCTTTCAGAATTTATGCTAAAAAATAATCCTCCAAAAGAGAGCACTTATTCAGTGGCAAAGTTAGTTAATAGTTTTGTCTCCCTCCATGTAACAGTGATGTTGCTGCAGGGGCCTGAAGCCTAAGGCTCTCCTATCCTTGCTCTTTCTCTGTCCACATCTTTCCCGTACCTACTTGGAATAAGCTTCTCTTCTGTGCACACAGCAGAACTGTGTATTGTTCCTTAGAACCAGCTGCTTCTCTCTTAACCCTCTTCCTAGGGGAGGTGAAACTCTCATCTTCCAGAGTCCTTCTCTTGCCCTGTTTCATCTGCTGAACTGTTCTATTTGATCTTGTGTCCTGTCAAGAGCTCCATCAAAGGACTTCTGCATCAGGTAAGGTCAGATGCTGCCCAGGAAGCAATTCTTACTCAGTCCTGATTGCCTGTTACAATCACCTGGGGGCTAAAAATATCCACCTGCCCAGGTGCCCTGCAAACTCCAGAAGGGGCCTGCTAAGTTCTAGAAACTCTGTCCTGTTCAGCCCTTCCGTCTTTGTGCTTAACCAACCGTGGTTTCTGCCAACAAAACAAACATGTCCAACATGAAAATGAGGTTGCATTCATTTCCAAATTAAAGAGAAAAAATAAAGTGAGTAGAAAGAATTTTCTCAAATTTAAAAATTTTCCTATAAGTTTTCTTAAAACTTTCAAGTCTTTAATACTGCCTATGTGAATTAGAATACGTTGTTGCTCAGTCGCCAAGTCGTACATGACTCTTTGCAACCCCTTCAACTGCAGCACACCAGGCCTCCCTGTTCCTCACCATCTCCTGGAGTTTCCCCAAGTTCAGGTCCACTGAGTCAGTGATGCCATCCAACCATCTCATTGTCCATCACCCTCTTCTCCTTCTGCCTTCAATCTTTCCCAGCATCAGGGTCTTTTCCAGTGAGTTGGCTCTTCACGTCAAGTGGCCAAACTTTTGGAGCTTCAGCTTCAGCATCAGTCCTTCCACTGAATATTCAGTGTTGATTTCCTTTAGGATTGACTGGTTTGATCTCCTAGCTGTCCAAGGGACTCTTAAGAGTCCAACACTACAGTTCAAAAGCATCAATTCTTCAGCACTCAGCCTTCTTTATGGTCCAATTCTCACATCTGTACTTGACTACTGGAAAGATCATAGCCTTGACTATATGGCCCTTTGTCAGCAAAACGATGTCTTGGCTTTTTAATATGCAGTCTAGGTTTGTCATAGCTGTCTTTCCAAGAAGCAATTGTCTTCTAATTTCAAGGCTGCAGTCACCATTTGCATTTATTTTAGAACCCAAGAAGAAGAATTAGAATATAACTAAATATATTGATTGATTTTCTTGCATTATGTTTTATTATTTTACATGAGATATAAAAACTCTTCATGATGTTAGAACCCCATATGCTCAGTCAATGGAGCACATTTGCAATGATGCTGATACTTGCTTCTGGATGGGATACTGGTCAGGGTCCTCTAAAGAAATAGATCCAACAGGATGGAGGGAGGGGTGAGGAGAGAGAGAAAAAGAAATCCACAGGGCAAGCCTAGAGATGCAGGGAAGCGTTGATGCTGCAGTTCATGTCCAAAAGCCTTCTGAAGGTTGAACTCTTTCTGGCTTAAGGACAGTCAGCCTGATCTTTCTTGAGGCCTCAACTGATTGGACGAGGCTCAGTCACTCCAAAGAGGGATATCTACTTTATTCAAAGTCTACTGATTTAAAAGCTAACCTTATCTAAAAAACACCTTCACAGCAACATCTAGACTGGTGTTTGATCAAATGTCTGTGTATCATGGCCCAACCAAGTTGACACATAAAATTACCCATCACAGGTAGAACATGCGTGTGCCTCATACATTACACTCCGAGAAACTGCCTCTGAGTGGGGGAGGAGGGGTGAATGTGTGGGAAGCTGCCACCTAAGCTGTGGAGCCCAGGAGAGACCAGAAGAGCTGGAAGGTGCTGTCGGGGGGCGGGGAGGAAAGGAAGGCGGGCCACAGCCTTGCCTTGGAGGGAGTGCTCAGCAGCACCGAGGGGCTGCCTTCCCACCCACAGAAGGTGGGCTGCGAGGTACCTCCCAGGAGAGCGGAGGCAGCTCCACCAGCGTGGGGTCCTCTGGAAGTCATCACCACACATTCGCAGGTGGTGGTACTGTGATTTTCATCCTCCTCTCACAGGTAAAGTTGCTGAAGCACAAAGTGAACCCACCACCCAGGTGCACACTGGAGCCACATGAAGATCCAGGACCAGGGCGAGGGCTCCTGCTCCAGAGTCAGAGAGGCCTTCCCTCTTCACCATTCAGCCTCCCTCTGCATGAGAGTGAAAAGAGCCCTAAGAACTCGAGGCTGACATGGTCGAGACCTTGGAGGAAGGAAGTAACAGCTGCATTCTTTTCTCACTCAGCCCTAGTGTCTCAGCAAGGAAAGAGCTGCCCTTCCAAGCCCAAGACAAAGGCACCCACTTCTGTGCTTGTTGGCATTAAGGGGAGGATCATTTGTCCTGTATCGCTTGACAGATAGTGGCTTCAGCGAGAAGATACTGATTCTCCATACCTGGCCACTCCCCATCACTGGAAATTTCCCAGTGATGGTTTCCCTTTCTTGCAGAGGTCCATTTCTTCTTCTCCAAGTCTAGACACCAGCTGTCCCAAATGAGCACATCTTGGGGAGGACAAGTGTGGTGGCAGCAAGCCAAGGGGAGGCTTCCTGGAGACTCAGGAAAGTGGGAGCTTGTGTGCCAGCCAGCGCAGCTTCTCTGCAAACAGCAAGTGCCGGGGGAGACCAAAAAATGCTCTTCACTTTGACAGACCAGCCTGTCTTGTGTTTGCTCAGGGGCTCTCTTGAGTCAGCAGACCTGGTGCTCTCCTTGACCCCCACACATGCACACAGGGAAAGGGAAATAGTCCATTGAAATAGGTTCTCTAAAAGCTCTTGACCTTTGGCTGCTGCAGAGGTTTGGATGTAATTGGGAGGGAAGGGGTGACACCTGGTCACTGGGATTATAGGTGCAGCCCCAGTGAGGAGTGCACCCCATGGAGTGCAGCATCACTGTCCTGAGAGCTTGTCAGCCACTCGGGTGGCACTCTGTAACCACCCAGACCTGCTGGATCATCACCCGCCTTTCCACCGGGGGTGAGTTTGCATGTGGAATTTGAGAAATACAGCTCTAAAGGGGAGCAAACCTGTTGCTTCCTCAGAAGCAGGCGGTGATGAGGGGAGCTCAAAGCAGGCGCACACATAGGTTTCAGGAAGCCAGGGAGCAAAGCAGCACAGTCAGGTCTCCTCTGTCCTCTGCCTGTGCCCTGGGGCCGCGGTCCTGCTGGGAGGAGAGCCAGGGCCCCAGGGTGGGCATGGGACACCCCGCAGTGTTGGGACTTGTGCCAGCTTGGGGTGCCCCTGACAGCCGATCGCCTCCCTCAGCCCTTCCCCTGCTTTGGGTGAAAGGTATGTTTTCATTAATTTGTCAACCATCATACACACTAGTGATTCCTAAATATGCTGCTGACCTCTCCAATTGGTATCCAGATATAATGATTAAATGACCACTACAGCAGTGCTTCAAGCAGGGGTGTTCTCAGAGGGCTCAGGTGGAGATGAGGGGAAAGGTTGGGTCAGGAATGGTTGTTGGCTTGTGGAAACACTGGTGGGGAAGAGGCTCCCACGCTGGCTGCAGGTGTGTGACCCTGGGGCTGGCTGGCACTCACTAGGCTGGGCCTTGGCTCAAAGGGATGTCCCTGCGCTAACCCTGCCCTAGCCTCCTCCCTGCCCTGATGCTGTGAGTCTGCCTTCTTGAGACCACTGGAAGGGGAACTATAGATGCTGGCAACAGTGTCTGCAGCCAGAAAGACAGGATGGCTGTCCAATCTGCAGAGGCCACGGTCCTGCTGGGACTGTTCTCGAGTGGAAGATGGGACCTGTGGCTCTGGGAGCCTGAACCTTGGCCCCTCTCAGAGGACAAGTTATCCTGAAGGAGGACAAACAGGACTTTCAAGAGGGAGGGCCATACCCAGGGACCCCACAACCACACCTGCCTTCTGGATTTGGTGGCCTCCTGGGAACGCCAGACCAGAGTCACAGGAAAGAGGCAACATGTGCCTTTCCTCTAGGTTCTGTGGTCTGGGTGATGGGATTGAGGCCATTCTGGGACTCGGGACTCAGCTACAGATGCCAGCCTCCCCAGGCAGCACAGGAGACCAGGAGGCCTGCCCACTTCCAGCGGGGACTGCAGAGCCTCAGGAGGATGTGCTGCAAGAAAGACTGTGCACCCTGGGATCTGTGCACTCTCCCTGTGGCCACCTTCTAGAACATCAGGCTGTCCATGAGAGACTCAGCCTCACCCACCTGTGTGAGGAGAAGGCAGCCTTTCTGAACGGTGAAAGAAGAAAAAGGAAAGCATGTTTTGGCATACGCACTGTCTCAGCCATGCCCTGTCTCACACATATGCACAACCACATAAACACATATGCTCACCCACATTGACATACTCATCATGAGTCACCCAGACAGCTACATTGAGAAACCACATGCCATCCGGTCCACACGTGCTTCCTGAGGCCCCCTGCGGCAGTCAGACAGTGAATGGCACTCCCGGAAGAACGCAAAGGTGAGGCCTGGGGTCTCCAGAGGCTCTGCACTAACTGCATATGAGATCATGGAACTGGGCCCTGTGTGCATGGAAGCTGAGGGTCTGGCTAAGGGGGTGGTTCTGGCCCTACAGGGCTCAGGCTCCTTAACTGACTCAAGCTGACAGAGATGGGCGGGGGAGAAGGCAGAGCAAGACCCTTCTGCCCAGAAGTGCCCTGAGGCCCTGCCCAGAGGGAGGGTGCTGAGTGCCTGGTCATGGCTGGCCTAGTTCTGCTTCCCAGGAGTTCCAGTCCTCAACTTTGAGAAAGGTGGCTCCTGGGTTAGGTTCCATGGTGGACAAATACTGAAAACAGTAGCCGCTCAACTCTCCCGACTCTTCTAGGGTCACAGGATGTACTCAGCAGAAATGTAAAAGATTTCACAATTAAAATGTCAGATTCCTACTGCAAAAACAACCCAAACAAGGTCCATGCAATCTTTGTGCTAGAGCTGGTCTCCCTCCTGGACCATGAAGCCCAGCTACAGTCACAAAGATGAAAATGTGGGAGCAGCCAGAACTGTCAGCAATCAGACACCTGCCCCTTCACAGGTGGAAGTCCCTCCCTTGGGCAGCCCTGCCTCCCAAACCATCCTTCTCAGCTTGACACCTAAAAGGTATACTTAGGGAAATTGGTGGTGACTTAAAAAAAATCTTCTGTTGCCTTCTTGGTTGATCTCAAATCGGCATCCTATCAGGCATAACAAGGGCTTGCGTGACCCCGCAGTCTGCTGCCCCTTTGTTACCTTGCAAGGTGGTGGACGTGTAGCTTGTCCTGCTCCTAGACTGCAAAGCTCAGCTTCCCCTCCAGGATCTGCCCATTGTGTGCACTTGTGTGAAGCAGGGATTCATAGATGAGCATCAGGATAGCAAATGTGTTGCTCTATATTTTTCCAACAGAGCTGTCCTTTAACCAGGATCTCTACACTGGGCCAATAGTGAGATCCTGAATTCAAGGGAGGATATTGTCTTTTGCATCGGAGCATCAAATGCTGTTCAGTTCAGTTCAGTCGCTCAGTCATGTCCGACTCTGCAACCCCATCAATCGCAGCACACCAGGCCTCCCTGTCCATCAACATCTCCCAGAGTTCACTCAAACTCACATCCATTGAGTTGGTGATGCCATCCAGCCATCTCATGCTCTGTCATCCCCTTCTCCTCCTGCCCCCAATCCCTCCCAGCATCAGAGTCTTTTCCAATGAGTCAACTCTTCGCATGAGGTGGCCAAAGTACTGGAGTTTCAGCTTTAGCATCATTCCTTCCAAAGAACACCCAGGACTGATCTCCTTTAGGATGCACTGGTTGGATCTCCTTGCAGTCCAAGGGACTCTCAAGAGTCTTCTCCAAGACCATAGTTCAAAAGCATCAATTCTTCAGGGCTCAGCCTTCTTCACAGTCCAACTCTCACATCCATACATGACCACATCACTATTATGGACCAGAAAAGCTAAAATAAGCTCACTGCAAGCCTTCTAATCTATTTATAAGCACCCCTCCCCCCATGTCTGCCTGATTGTCACTTCCGTTGTGACCACTGGGGTCACACTGGAGCCCTTGTTATGTATGATAGGTTTTCTAGGTGGCGCTAGTGGTAGAGAACCCACCTGCTAATGCAGGAAACTAAGAGAAACACATTCCTTCCCTCAGTTGGGAAGATCCTTTGGAGGAGGGGATGCAACCCATTCAATATTCTTGCCTGGAGAACCCCATGGACCGAGGAGCCTGGTCCATAGGGTCGCACAGAGTTGGACACAACAGAAGTGACTTAGCACACATGCATGCAGAATTTTTCTAAAAGGAGTTTTGTACTCATTACAGAAACTCAGAAATTTAGATTTTACCTATTCTTGAGCTTTTGAACTAAAAAGAGGGGGGGGGGGGAGTCAAGGGAAGACATTGTCTTTTGCTTTGGAGCTCCAAGCACTATTATGTCGTCACTATTATGGACCAAAAAAGCTAATATAAGCACACTGCAAGCCTTCTAATCTATTTATAAGGCCCTTCCTGTCTGCCTGATTGTCACTTCCTATTATTTCAAAGTCACCTTTGGTCTCAGTTTGTATAATACCAAGAGCTGTATAATACCATCCTGCCCAGGAACTTTTATTTAGTTCTTGATACTGTCCAAGTGGTGGCTTTTATGAACCGTGCTGACAGATCCAGCCTTCCAAAGGCGCACAGATTTAAAAGGAGCCTGAGACACAAAGGGAGCATGCTGTCACAGCCCTTTCCTTTGCTAGAGCTGCAGGGGTGGGGCCTGGGGGCAAGCTCTGTCCCCACTGCTGTTCCCTGGCCTTTCTCTCATCCTCACATGCCTCCTGACAGCCACAGGGCAGTGAGGCTGGTCCCGGTAGATTTTCACAAAGAAGGAAAAGGAGCCCCACATGCAGCCTTGACCTGTTTCCCCTCCCCCTTCCCCACCCCCAAACAGACAGGCCTGCAGAGAAGCCAGGTGCCCCTAGTACCTCCACACCCCTCCCTTCAGTGCACAGGCAGAACCCCAAGCCAGAGCTGACCCCAGGATCCTAGAGGTCGCACTGGGCCACGTGGTCTCCTCTTTCTTCCTGCGACCTGTTGGTGACCTCATTTGAGCTGAGTCCTGTCTGAATCTCAGCCATCTGAGCCTGCAGGTCATGCAGGGCCCATGGGAAAGGGTCTCCATAGCCTCTGGCCTCCATTCCCCTGCCCACATTTTCTCTCCCATCCTCTTCCCAGGGGCCTAGTTTTCCTCTGATATTTTACAGAAAGGGTTATAATTTTATATTCTGCATTTAATAAGTTTTGTTTTCCTCCTTTCGTTAGCACTAATTAATTTTATCTTCACAAAAACGTCATCTGTGAGGCAACATGCAAGCAGGGACCCTTACCCCCAGTTCACAGATTGGGACCTGAAACCAGAAAAACAGGCAAACATGCTAAGACCGCACAACGAGGAGGAGCCAGGATCTCCAGAGTTTCAGGGGACTTCAGAGCAGCGAATATGCAAGGCTTTCCTCAGCCTGCACTGCTTTTGTCATGAAAGTAATGCCCACTCGTTCTGAATTCAGAATGTCTTGGTTGTTCTATATTTTCTCATTTGGCAGGCAATGAAAGAGCAATCACTGTCTAGGGAAAGTATACACATTTTTTGTTTCTTTTCATTCAAAAAACCTCCTTTTAAAAGGTTACGAATCCCTGAGAAGGGCCAAAGTAGGGTGTACATTCTGCCACTTGTACACAGCATAATTTTCAGGGCATGTTTGCATGCCCAGTCATTCAGTCACGCCTGACTCTTTGCGACCCTATGGACCATAACCCGTCAGGCTCCTCTCTCCATGGAATTTCCCAGGCAAGAATACTGGAGTAGGTTGCCATTTCCTGCTCCAGAGGATCTTCCAGACCTAAGGACTGAACCGGCATGTCCCCTGTCTCCTGCATTGCAGGTAGATTCTTTACCACTTGACGACAGGTAGATTCTTTATGACATCTGTGGTAGGAGGGGTGCAATCATGATAAAATCAAACCCCATACCCACTGGGTGGGCAACCCACAAACTGGAGAAGAATAATACCAAAGAAGTCCTTGCACTGTTGTGAAGGTTCTAGGGCCTGGGGATCAGGCAGAGGGACTGGAAATCCCCAGGGAATCTGACTTTGAAGGACAGTGCGATTTGATTGCAGCACTTATGCAGGACTGGGGGAAACAGAGACTCCTGGAGGACACAAACAAAATCTTGTGTGCCCCAGGACCCAGGAGAAAGGAGCAGTGACCCTACATGAAACTGAGGCAGACTTGCCTGTGAGTGTTTGGAGGTCTCCTGCGGAGGCATGGGTGGAAGTGGCCTGCCGTGGGGACAGGAGGTGTGTGTCCTTTTTGGAGGTCACCGGTGGCCCTACCATAGAGACTGCACACTCTAAGACTGGGTCGCTTCAGGCCAAACGACCAACAGGGAAGGAACACAGCACTACTCATTAGTAGACAAATGGATTAAAAATTTACTGAGTGTGATTCAGCCCACTAGAGCAAGACCCAGTTTTCCCCACAGCCAGTCCCTCTCATCAGGAAGCTTCCACAAGCCTCTTATCCATCAGAGGACAGACAGAAGAAGCCAGAACTATAATCCCGTTTATGACAGTAGCATTAAAGTTGGGGGAAGAATATTCAATAAAAGTAGGTTGATATAAAGAAAAGGCTGGTAGGTATGAGAAATGGAGTATTTCTTGCCGTATCAGTAAGCAAGGATGTCACAGTCATCAGTGATGCTAGCCCTCCTGTGATCCAGCCGCTTTTGCCTGCAGCCACTCCCTACAGTGAGCACTGAGGAACTCAGGAAGTGAAGCACAGGATGCTGGCTACAGACAGCTGAGGAGCATATAAAAGGAATGATTTCTGTGAGTCCAGACTCTTGCATCTTCCCGTACGTAGAAAAGGGCTAAATTCCTTCACTTCAGAAATCTAGTTTTCTTTAATTCACAAAAATACTTTCGATGTTCAGACAACCTGCTCTTTGTTGCAAACTTCTGTATAATCTGACTCCCCCCCCCCACCTCCTTGCAGCAGTTTTCTCAAGGTCATGTGAGATGCTGTCTCTTGGACTTGAAGCCCTAAAAATTCCCACTGAATAAAATATAACTCTCGACTTTTAGGTTGTGACCAATATTTTTTTATGTCAACAAGTGTTCTGGGAGAGTGCTAATTGCAGGAGTAAAGGATGTTTGTCCAACCCAAAGCTGTCTGAGCTAGGCAGTCAGGATGTTGAAGAGAGAATCACTGATAAATGAATGAAATCCATTACAAATCACAAGGTGTGAGGCGCCTCGTACAAAGGTGTCCATGTGAGGTTAAGACAACCGTTAGAGGCTGAGAAGATCCCTACCCTGTGATTCTCACAGTCCCTCCAAGAAGGGCCCCATGAGGACAATGAAGCAGAGAAGCCCTGGGGCAGTTCTGCCAGTTATTCCTCTCCTCCCAGGATCCTCCTCTCCACAGGCCCCTGGGACTGCCTCCTGCAGTGGTGGCAAGACACTCACCCCATGTCACCACATGAGGCCCACATCAAGGGAAAAACCTCTCTCTCCTGAAGAGTGTGCCATTTTCACCATTATTAGGCTTCGAAATCAAAAATTCATTCTGAAGAGTTGTAGTCTTCAGAGCGATTCAAAGTTTGAATGCAGATCTCCAACAGGTGTTCCAGTGGATTTCATTCATGTGGAAAACTTGATGCTGGCTGGGCCAGAGGAAGGACTAAAGTAAGCAGAAATAATAAAAGCAGCTTTACCTGTACACACCCACAGACCCCTGCCTACAGGAGCAGGTGCAAAGAGTTACAAAGGTCCAGCCCAAAGTAGCAGAGCTGTAAGGACCAACCTGGTGGAAATCTGTGCCCGATAGTTACAGAGTGCAGCCCAGAGGACCAGCAGGCAGACCAGTTGAGGAGACGCACAAAAATCCCAACAGAAGATTCTTTTGCTGCCTGCTGGGTTCCCAAGTGACTGAAGCAGGCTTACAGTTTACAAAAAGCAGGCTAGCCTTTAAAATTCTTCCTTTCTTGCTTTGTAACAGTGAAAATATGAGGTGGAGCTTTGTTATGAGTTGACTTGCTCCCTCTCTCTATTCCAGTATAGAAATCCTACTGTCAAAACCTGAGCATCTTGCCTACAGTGACCCAGGGTGATGAGCAAAGATGAGGTCACTCTTGAGTGGGGTGGGCCCCTCAACCAATATGACTGTTAACAAAAAAGAACACCACACAGAGACAAAGAAAAAATGCACACAAAGGGAAGGAGATGGAGAGAGACACAGGGAGAAGAGGCTGTGGGCAGACCAAGGTCTCAGAAAGAATCAACCCTGGTCATACCTTGATCTCAGACTCCTGGTCTCGAGAACTGTGTGGCAGTATCCCTCTGCTGTTTAAGCTTGCCCATCTGTGGCAGCTCCTAGCCCACAAGTATATGCTTCATGTAAATTCCTTATGATACACCTGAAGAAAAAAAACTTTTAATTTAAAACAGAAGACAAGTACAATAAAAAAATTGCCTGAAATGCAGATGACACCACCTTAATGACAGAAAGCAAAGAGGAACTAAAGAGCCTCTTGATGAAGGTGAAAGAGGAGAGTGAAAAAGCTGGCTTAAAACTCCACATTCAAAAAATGAAGATCATGGCATCCATTCCCATCACTTCATAGCAAATAGATGGGAAAACAATAGAAACAGTGACAGACTTTACTTTCCTGGGCTCTAAAGATGGTTACTGCAGATGGTTACTGCAGCCATGAAATTAAAAGACACTTGCTTCTTGGAAGGAAAGCTATGACAAACGTAGACAGTGTATTAAAAGGCAGAGACATTACTTTGCCAACCAAGGTCTGTATAGTCAAAGCTATTGTTTTCCCGGTAGTCGTTACAGATGTGAGAGTAGGACTGTAAAGGAGGCTGAGTGCTGAAGAATCGATGCTTTCGAATCATGGTGCTGGAGAAGACTCCTGAGAGTCGCTTGGACAGAAAGGAAATCAAACCAGTCAATGATAAAGGAAATCAACCTTGACTTCATTGGAAGGACTAATGCTGAAGCTGAAGCTCCGATACTTTGGCCACCTGATGTGAAGAGACAGCTCATTGGAATAGACCCTGATGCTGGGGAAGATTGAGGGCAGGAGGAGAAGGAGGCAAGAGAGGATGAGATGGTTGAAAGGCATCATTGACTCAATGGACATGAGTTTGAGTAAACTCTGGGAGATAGTGAAGGACAAGGAAGCCTGGTATGCTGCAGTCCATGGTGTCACAAAGAGTGGGACATGACTGAGCAATTAAACAACAACAACATAACTCAAGGATACATTCCATCACATAATCTAAAATTTAAATAAATTTCTTTCCAAAACACCCTTGACTGAGAAACTTTATTCTGGTATATGCTGTGCAAAAATGGATTAGACACAGTGTCTCTTTCAAGAGTTTATTCAGGTATAATTGATGTACAATAAGCTTCACACATGTTAAGTATACGAACTGTAAAATTGTAAACCGTGAAAATTGAGCACAACCAAGACAGTGAACAGAACCATCTCTTCCAGAAGTTTCTTCTGTTACCTCTGCAATCCTATTCCTGTTCCCTTCCTTCCTCTCCTCCAGTCCCAAGAAACCAGTGATCTGCTTTCTATATTTTCTAGAACTTTACATAAAAGGAATTATGGCATGGCATTTTTATATTCGCTTCACTTCTTTCAGCTTAATTATTTTGAGATGTTTTTCTACTGTGAGCTTCAGTTCAGTTCAGTTCAGTTCAGTTGCTCAGTCATGTCCAACTCTTTGCAACCCCATGAATCGCAGCACGCCAGGCCTCCCTGACCAACACCAACTCCCGTAGTTCACTCAAACTCATGTCCATCGAGTCGCTGATGCCATCCAGCCATCTCATTCTCTGTTGTCCCCTTCTCCTCCTGCCCCCAATCCCTCCCAGCATCAGAGTCTTTTCCAATGAGTCAACTCTTCGCATGAGGTGGCCAAAGTAATGGCATGTATCAATAATTCATTCCTGTTTACTGTTGAGTAGTAGTCTATCATATGGATATGACTTTATTCACTAATGTCTTGACAGGCATTTGCAACATTTCTAGTTTTAGGCTATCCAAACGTATTGCTGTGAACATTTGTGCGTTAAGTCTTTGCAAGGACAAAGGTTTCTTCTCTCTAGGGTAAATATCTAGGGGTGGAATGGCTGGCTCATATGGCATGTGTTTAACTTTTTAGGCGGTCACCAGATGACTTTAAAAGATGCTATAGCTTGTTATGTGTCCACCAGCAGTGCATGAGTGTTATGGCTGTGCCACACACTTGCCAGTGCATGTAAGAACCACTCTGTTCTCATACGTGTGCAATGGTGTCTCACTGCACAGTGCAGGAACTTTGGTGTGAGCCATTCCCCAGAGCCTTATGATGGAGACTCTATGGAACCAGGATCACAGGTAAATGGTGGACCTGCCTTTGCTAACAAATGAAGGAACAGTGAAGACAGTGCTAAAAAGCGTGATGCTTTTCTTTCTGACACACAAAATAAATTCTAGGTGGATTACATCTGCACGTTAAAAATATGTCCGGATAAACAACAAGGTCCTACCATACAACACAGGGAACTATATTCAGTATTCTGTGACAAACCATAATGGAAGAGAATATTTATATATATATATATAAAACTAAGTCACTTTGCAATACAGCAGAAGTATCACAGAGCTGTAAATCAACTATACATAAATAAATTTTTTTAATATTTAAAAATTTCAGGTAAAAAGAACTATTGTTTGTTCCATAGCAAAAACATGCAAATGTCCTGGGCTCCAGTCACATGGGGCTGCTGACCATCCCTGGGGATACTGAACCCTTGTACATGTCAGCAGCTTTGCCATATGTCTCTGCCAAGAAGTGCTTCCCTGTATTATCCACCTCCAACAACTCCTCCTCACTCTGAAGGATCCACAGTGAATAGGTGCCTCGTCCCTGTGAACCAGCTGTTAACTCCAAACCTGTGTGTTCTTACAGTACCTGTCACATTACTTGAAATGAGCAGGTTATAGGGGTTGGCCTCCATGCACCTGTGAGTCTCTGCTGGGTGTAGGATTTGCATTTGGGGGACTGTGTTCCTGGCACCCAGCACAAAGCAGGAACCAACCAGTGTATGCCTAATAAAAGGAGGAAGCATGTGCTTGTGCTTAAAACACACAGGACGTTGTAGTGGGTAGCCAGACAACCCTGAGTGAGTTTAGCTCACTATCACAGCCCTGGACTGTCACAACCCCCCCATCACAAGCCAAGACCCCCTGACTGGGCACTCCCGGCTCCACCTCCCCTCAGGAAATCCATGGGTTGCTGTTGAGATCCCCAGGCCCTTGACTGATTCTTCAACATTCGTGCCTTCCTGGAGTTGGCAGCTTTGCTGGCCAGCCCCAGTGTGCTGTGAAATTACTGGGTACTTTTAATTAAACATTACCTAATGCCAGGACATCTTTTTTGGGTGTTAGTTCTAAAAGGTCTTGTAGGTCTTCACAGAACTGTTCAACCTCAGCTTCTTCAGCATTACTGGTTGGGGCATAGCCTTGGATTACTGTGATATTGAACGGTTTGCCTTGGAAACGAACAGAGATCATTCTGTCATTTATGAGATTGCATCCAAGTACTGCATTTCGGACTCTTTTGTTGACCATGATGGCTATTCCATTTCTTCTAAGGGATTCCTGCTTGCAGTAGTACATATAAGGGTCATCTGAGTTAAATTCACCCATTCCAGTCCATTTTAGTTCGCCGATTCCTAGAATGTCGATGTTCACTCTTGCTATCTCTTGTTTGACCACTTCCAATTTGCCTTGATTCATGGACCTGACATTCCAGGTTCCTATGCAATATTACTCTTTACAGCATCGGACCTTGCTTCTATCACCAGTCACATCCACAACTGGGCATTGTTTTTGCTTTGGCTCCATCCCTTCATTCTTTCTGGAGTTATTTCTCCACTGATCTCCAGTAGCATATTGGGCACCTACAGACCTGGGGAGTTCCTCTTTCAGTATCCTATCATTTTGCCTTTTCATACTGCTCATGGGGTTCAGTTGACTCACTGAAAAAGACTCTGATGCTGGGAGGGATTGGGGGCAGGAGGAGAAGGGGACGACAGAGGATGAGATGGCTGGATGGCATCACTGACTTGATGGACGTGAGTCTGAGTGAACTCCGGGAGTTGGTGATGGACAGGGAGGCCTGGCGTGCTGCGATTCATGGGGTCGCAAGGAGTCGGACACAACTGAGCGACTGAACTGAACTGAACTGAACTGAATGCCATGACATGAGTGGAAAAACAGAGTAGTAGTTTCTACGAAAAACAATTCCAAAGCTTTGGAAAGACTCGGTAATTGTAAATCATGAAAAAGAAAATAATGTTTCATCATGTGTGCATGGGCGAACTCTTCAAAGATGTGAGAGGGAGCAAAATTCCATAAGAATCTGCATTTACAGTCGTGTGCAAATGTCTTAGTTTCTCACATCACTTTAAATAAGCTGAAATTGGTCTGTATAGAGACGTTATGGCTGTGTGTGCTTTGGACAGGAAATGTGGATTGAAAATTTTCAAATCAGATGATCAGCATGTACATCTACATATTTAAATTTCAAGCTAAAATAAAATGTTATATGTATATATATATATATATTATTGTTGCTTCTTTGGTTGCTAAGTTGTGTCTGACTCTTTGCCATCCCATGAACCGCAGGACACCAGGATTCCCTGTCCTTGACTATATATTAACATATAGACACACACACACACACACACACACATATATGTAACATATATATGTGTGTATATATATATAGGGCTTTCCAGGTGGTGCTAGTGATAAAGAACCTGCCTGCCAATGCAGGTGGAGAAGGAAATGGCAACCCACTCTAGTATTCTTGCCTGGAGAATCCCATGGACAGAGGAGCCTGACAGGCCTTGGTCCATAGGGTCGCAGAGAGTTGGACACAACTAAAGCGACTAAGCACACACGCCAGTGCAGGAGACTGAAGAGATGTGAGTTTGATCCCTGGGCTGGGAAGATCCCCTGGAGGAGGAAATGGCAACACACTTCAGTATTCTTGCCTGGAGAATCCCATGGATGGAGGAGCCTAGTGGTCTACAGTGTAGGGTCGCACAGAGTTGGACACGACTGAAGAAATTTAGCACATATGCATGCATATATGTATATATGCACATGTATGTGTTATGTATACACGCACACACATACATACATATGCTTCCATATATACACATTTATATGCATAAGTGTATGTATATATTTGTGTGGGCATGAGTGTACAGGTGTTTTATATATATATATACACACACACATATATACACTTACATATATACACATTTATATACATGTGTATATATGCACTGGAGAAGGCAATAGCACCCCACTCCAGTCCTCTTGCCTGGAAAATCCCATGGATGGAAGAGCCTGGTGGGCTGCAATCCATGGGGTCGCTAAGAATCGGAAACAACTGAACGACTTCACATTCACTTTTCACTTTCATGCACTGGAGAAGGAAATGGCAACCCACTCCAGTGTTCTTGCCTGAAGAATCCCAGGGACGGTGGAGCCTGGTGGGCTGCTGTCTATGGGGTCACACAGAGTCGGACATGACTGAGTGACTTAGCAGCAGCGGCAGCAGTATATATGTTTGTTTGTGTGGGCATGAGTGTACTTACACACACATGTATAATGATTTTCTACTTTAATATATGATTGAATGATTTTGGCTCTTTACTTACGATCTACTTGTCTTATATGTGTTAGATAAGAGAGCTCCTACTAAATACATAACTTATATAAATAAATATACAATATATAAATACAGATTTTAAATATTTATGTGTATACATTAAACATTATACTTCTGTGTAAATATATTTTGTATACCGAATACTTTTTTGCATATAGATAAGTAGTATATAAATTGAACACTTGTTCTTGTTTTTAATTTTTATGTTGCTTTGGAGTATTGTTGATTAACAATGTTTTGTTAGTTCCAAGTGTACAGCAAAGTGATTTCAGTTATACACATACATGTGCCTATTCTTTTTCAATATTTTGTATTTTGTATTTTTGTGTTTGCAAATCCATGGCTGATTCATATCAATGTATAGCAAAAACCACTAC
Organism: Budorcas taxicolor; assembly: GCF_023091745.1. NCBI lineage: Eukaryota > Metazoa > Chordata > Mammalia > Artiodactyla > Bovidae > Budorcas > Budorcas taxicolor. Next base: position 5,060,859 of record NC_068930.1, on the reverse strand, counting down.
AATATTGTAAAGTAATTAGCTTCCAACTAACACAAATAAATTAAAAAAAAAAAAAGTATTTCCTCCTCCTCATTTCTAGGATAGATGCCTATAGCTGCTGGATTCCCAGGAAGCCAGCTCTGAGGTAGAGTCAGATAGGGAAAACCTTTGGGAGCATCGCCTGTGCAAGAGAGACAGGAAGCTGGATCAGGAGAGGAGGGGCCGGGATGAGGAGTAGCCAGGATGAGAAGAAGCCGAGCAGCGCAGCGGTCCTGGGTGCTCTGGGCTTGTAGAGGTCGTTGTCATCCCAATGGGAAGGAGGTGGCAGGGCCTAGACTTGCAGCAGGAAGTGGGCTGTGCAGCGGGGTGAGGCCTTTGGGGAGTCATCGAGCTGGGAGGCCCTGCTGCCAAGAGGCTGAAGGCTAGAAGCCGACTGCCCTCAGCCCCACTGAGGTCAGGCAGTGAGCCTCGATGCAGAGATTCCAAGCAGCGCAGCCCAGGATCCACGGCAGGAGTGGTTGGCTTTGTTCTAGAGTGAGTCTCCTCCATCACATGGAGGGGATTCCAAAGTACTTACGAGAACGCGCCTGCATTCTGAGTCACTTCAGTCGTGTCCCACTCTTTGCGACCCTATGAACTGATCCTGCCAGGCTCCTCTGTCCACGGGCATTCCCCAGGGAGGAACACTGGAGTGGGTTGCATGCCCTCCTCCAGGGGATCTTCCCGACCAGGAAGGGAACCCACGTCTCCTGCAGCTCCTGCGTTGCCAGGGAATTCTTTACCGCTGAGCCACCAAGGAAGCCCGCCTACCAGAGCACCTGGGTGGAAAACTGGTCCTTTCCTTATTTTCATGCCGTTTCTCTTTTTCTTCATCTCAAAATGTCACAGAGGACAGATCCGTCCACCAGTGGTGAGCATGCTCTAGGGAAGAACTTCCTTCTTACAAAGGGGCTGAAGAATCTTTGCACGGAAACCTCACAGTACCTGCACACACAGTGACACACACAGTGACACACACATAAACACATACGCTCAGGCAATGCAAAGTGGCTCTGCTCTGCTAACAACACACAGATGCTTACATGGAGCTGCGAGGAGGGAAATTCTAGCCTCATAGCTCTTCATCCTACTCAAGGATTCCATGAGTCCACAGTCTTAGAGAGGAGTGGCTGCCGCACTGTTGGGTGGGAGACAAAAACTACAGCAGTGACGACAGGTTACAAGCGTTGAAAGCCTGGTAATAGGCCTGGGTGGGAATTTTGGTTGCATGAGACAAGTTTCTTTCCCTCTCTGAGCCGTTCTTTCTGTTTCCCAGCTCTATACAGTGAACAGTGAGATCATTCATACTGAAGTGCATGCTGCCTGGTGAGAGCCAAGTTTAGAAAAGCAGTTGCTATATTGTCAGCTACTGTTTGTCTTCAAATATGCTCAAATACATAAATACGTGTGTGCAGAAAACCAAAGTGAACAGTGGTTATTACTGGGTGAGGAGATTACGGGTGAATTTTTTTCACATAAATTGTTCCCCATGAATTTTTTTCAAGAGATATTACATTGGTATTCAGAAAGAAAAATAATTTAAAACATAATTAATTAAGGTTAAAAATCGTACTGTTTTCTGCAGTGGGCGAAGCCAACAGAAGAGTCAGTTTTGTGGCTTGACTCCCCCACCTCAGGAAGGAGAAAGTATCATGAAGGCACTTTGACCAGCAGATCTCAGAGAGGCTGGATTACTTGCCTTAGCTGTGGAACAGTGGCTAACATCCTATAGGACACAGGGCTAATGTTTTCGGGCCCCAAGTCATCAGGTGAACCCACACTTTTCCCCCAGCTCATTTATAAGTTTCAGCACCCAATTACTTCTCTTTTAAGAAAAAACAAATACAATTTATTCAAAGAATGGCACCACTTAGCCAGCACAGAGGAGTCCACCTGCTGCTGCCATTGGAATGGTCTGGCCCCAGCAGAGCTCTCTGGTCATTGTGTGACCTCAGCCGTGCTCTCGGAGGCTGCCTAGGAGAAGTGCTGGGTGTTCACATGGGGCTGCCAAGCTGTGTTGGGAACTCCCAAATCCTGAGATAGTAAGGACCATGAGGTTTCATACCTCGAAATTTGGACAAGCTTGTCTTGAAGACCACCTCTGTGCTGAACCTATGCAACTTTGCAAAATGCATTCTATAGCTTGGATTGGAAGCCGCAGACTCACTCCAGGTGAGGTTGCCCTCAGGTCTCCGGTTGTCCCCACTTCCTCCCTGTTGTTGCTGTTCAGAAGCAGCTAAGTTGTGTCCGACTCTGTGCCCCATGGACTGTAGCACACCAGCCTCCTTTGTCCTCCAAGTTCTTGCCTGGAGAATCTTCCTCCCTAGGCAATTCATAATCATGTCACCTCACCTTTCCTTCTTTTTTTCTTTTAAAAATCTGAGGTCATTTTTCTCTCTTCCAATTGCCTTTATTTTTTTTTAATTTAACAAAGCATACTTCTAGTAAAAAAGTGACATAGTAAAAAAAAGAAAAAATCATAAAGCAAAAATTAATGGTTCACAACCACTTACATGCCCTCACCGTTTCATCCGGAAGTTGAAGGTATTCTCAAAGTTGTCAAGTCTTCCCTAGGAGTCAGAGAGCATAACCACCTAGGCCGACACATTTTTATTTCATTCATTAACATTTTGTTCCTTTATGATGATGATCCTCTGTTAACTTCTGGTTGTTCAGAGAGGGAATCATCATACAGCAGCATCCCCTCATAGGCCATGGTCTAGCTGCTCACACCCCATGTTTCAGATTTGTGCCACTCAGGACACCTGGAGTGACACTGATTCTGAAGTGGAAGAGAAGCTCTGCACCAAGCTGCAGAGGGCAGTGGTTGGCTGGAGGTGGGGGTGGGGAGAAGAGTGGGCACATCCTTTTGCTCCACAACTGTTCATAGATGCAGGTTGTGAGTTTGTGGAGACCGCAAGACCGTTCACCCGGTGTCCTCATTTGTATTTATGAAGCCTTCTTAGAAATAGTTTTCTCTGAAACTTCAGCAATGTAAGTTTGAAGGGTTTTCTTAAAGTCATATCACCTTGGGGAGCGAAAGAAGGAAATTAAGAGAACTAAACTGTTTCCAGACTGCGCTTATCTCAAACTATCTTACCTTTAGAGTCTCATGTCTCCTCCCTTGCCCCTTGCCCTGTGCTGGAGGCCTTACCTTACCACTTAGTCAGTTAAACAGGCAGGGAAGATGGCTGATGTTGTGAGCCTGCAATCCGCCTTTCAGTCACTGCTGGATGAGGCTGGGGCTCAAAGCCACCTTCTTGCAGTGTTGGCACTTTCCAGAGTCATCACTTCCTTGGGGGCAGCTCTTCATGTCATCAGCCATGAGTCTGAGGCCACAGAGGTGACCCAGTGATCCAGAGTGCCAGACAGGTCATGCAGAGCTGGCACAAGGCCACAGACAACACCGAGTAACACCAGATGGGCAAAGCAAATACTGCTTCTGTTGAAGCCAAGTTTCGCATGCATGCCCCAGGGTTTATGGTCATTTTACCCCAGAGTTGAATTCAGCTGTTTTCCACTCCACCCTCAGTCTCTGAGCCACACTGTACCTGAAACCAAAGACATGTACACCCACTTGTACCCATCCCATGCTATCCCTCAACTGTGGGTTCCCTTTCCTGTAGCCCCAAGCTCCACTTCCTTCTGCCGGAGCTGCTGCTCTGGGCTTTTCTCTCCAGTCTCCCATCCCTGTTCTCTATAGAGCGAGGCCTTCCTTCTTCTTGTCTGTCCACTTCTCAGACATCGGAGGAGCCAGTGATGAAGAGTGTCAGGAAGGAGGATGGCCAGGTTGGAAGGAGCAGATGATGGGTAGGAGAAGTTAAGATGAAAGAAGGAAGGATGCAGGGCATGTCCTGGGACACAGCAAATGACACTCCCCAGGCCTGTTCAGAGGTATCCATGTGCCCTGAACCACGGTTTTATGCTTCCTTGATTAAGTTCCTTACAGTTGACTCACAAAAGTGTTTGTTGGATTCAATTCTAAGCCAAGTAAAAGTTGGAGAAGCTTTTTTTGCAATATAATCACAGTGAAGCAGATGACAAATGGTGAGTACAGGGAAATGCTGAATCATACATTTGCCCCCTGAGCTCAAATGTAAACCCATGGAAGCTACCCAAGTGTTCATGGATAGGTAAATGAGTAAAGAAGATGTGTACATATTGTTAGGGACCAAACAACGGGCTCTAGGACCTGAGTCATGTTTACCAGAAAGAGACAGGATATGCGCTCATCCTGCCTGGCCAATCATGTAACGCCAGCTACTCCTGTAACTGAGACAAAGAACTGCCTGTATATAAGCCGCCATACTCCTTTGTTCGGGACTCTTGTCGGATTCCATTGTGCTGAAGAGACTTGGGCCCTAGCACGCTAGAAATAAACTCCCTTCTTGCCTTTGCAGTACTGTGGTGGACTTGCTCTCTCGGTCGGTTCGGAGATACGGGCTCGGTGCATAACACATATATACAAAGGAATACTACTTGGCCATAAAAAAGAATGCAATGCTGCCATTTGTGGCAACATGGATGGACCCAGAGGTTATCATACAAGTGAAATAAGTCAGACAGAGAAAGACAAATATATCACTTATCGGAAAAAATAATGCAAACAAATTTATTTACAAAACAGAAACAGACTCACAGACATAGAAAACAAACATGGCTACCAAGGGGGAAAGTGAGGAGGGGAAGGACAAATTATGAGTTTAAAAATAACAGACACGTTAAGAGATACACTGAAGTGAAGTGAAGTGAAAGGCACTCAATCTTGTCCTACTCCTTGTGACCCCATGGACTGTACAGTCCATGGAATTCTCCAGGCCAGAATGCTAGAGTGGGTAGGCTTTCCCCTCTCCAGGGGATCTTCCCAACCCAGGGATTGAACCCAGGTCTCCAGCATTGCAGGCAGATTCTTTACCAGCTGAGCCACAAGGGAAGCCCAATATATACATGTGAAGTGAAGTGAAAGTTGCTCAGTTGAGAGATACACGACTATATTTATAATAGATAAACAACAAGATCTTACTGTATAACACAGGGAACAATATTTTGTAACAATAATGAAAAAGAATATATATTTATATATATATATATATATATATATATATACACACACATAACTGAGTTGCTTTGCTGTACACCTGAAGCTAACACAATATAATAAATCACCTATTTGTTGCTGTTGTTCAGTCAAGCTGTGTTCGACTCTCTGTGATCCCATGGACTGTAGCACGCCAATCTCCTCTGTCCTCCACTATCTACCAGAGTTTGTTCAAATTAATGTCCATTGAGTCAGTGATAATATCTAAATTTCTCATCCTCTGTTGTCCCCTTCTCCTCTTCCTTCAATCTTTCCCAGAATCAGGGTCCTTTCCAATCAGTCAGCTCTTCAAATCAGATGGACAAACTATTGGAGCTCCAGCTTCAGTATCAGTCATTCCAGTAAATATTCAGGGTTGATTTCCTTTAGGATGGACTGGTTGGATCTCCTTGCAGTCCAAGGGACTCTCAAGAGTCTTCTCCAGCACCACAGTTTGAAAACATCAGTTCTTCAGCACTCAGCTTTCTTTATGGGCCAACTCTCACCAAGTGTACAAGACTACTGGAAAAAGAAAGTGATCTCTCTGCTTCTTAATACGCTGTCTAGGTAATGACAACCTACTCCAGAATTCTTGCCTGGAGAGTTCTATGGACAGAGGAGCCTGGGAGGCTACAGTCCACAGGGTCGCAAAGAGTTGGACACGATTGAGCACGCATGTGTTGATGAGGCAGCAACAATTGTGGGGGCTCACCAGGGACTGTCCGAGGAACTTCCAAGGAACAAGGGTCTTTTAATTATCTATAGTTAAATTTTAAAAAGAAGTTTAAAAAAAATAAACACAGATTCCAAATGACTTTTCTGTGCCCTTCACAGCTAGACCCTCAGTGAGCCCCTACTCAGCATCTTCAGTCCTATAGACCATCTTGTCTCCTTCTCAAGTCTAGACATTGTCCCTATTTACACTTTGCTTACTGTGAGTTACCAGCCCCTTGCCTTCCAGTATGTATCCCTGTGACTACTTGCCCAAGATGGTTCACATAGAACTTGTAGTCAGAATCTTGTAAGACTATTTCCCTGGAAGCAGCTTCAAGAAGAATCCAGGTGTAAAAGGAAACATTTCCACTTAGCAGCACCTTCCAATGAGACATCCACCACAGCTGCTCTCAGCTGTGAACTGTGAACTCCGGACAGCACAAAGTATTTTCTCTAATGCTGTGCTAAGAGTCCTAACCAAACTCGTGCTTGGCTTGCAGCTGCACTAGGTTGGTCCTTGAAAGTGACCTCAGGCACCGTGTTGAGTCTTTGCTCGAGAAAACACAATGCTGCCAAACCCTAAAATGCTCATTATCTCAACCCACATTGCCAAACCACTTTCAATAATTCTTCACTTAACCCTTTCTGCAATTTCCCATTTACTCAGAGTCCCGAGTCTCCTTTTTGGTTCACCTGCCAGCAGCAGATAAACAGGAAGCTTGTGGGCCCCAGTAGCTGGTGAGGGTCTGCTGCCAACATGCAGGCCAGGATGGAGAGAACTTGGCTTCAGAGTGGGCAGGACCCCTAGGAGCTGGGCAGCTGGCTGTGGCTGAGACTCTCTGGAAAGAAGAGAAGACAGACTGACAAGCCCGCTGTCTATGCCACTGAGCCCACACCCAGGCACAGAACAGCTTAGCCTTGCTGCCAGCCTGGGCCTGGTCAGGGCAATCTGATCATGGTCTCGGCAGATTTACCACCTCAGAAAATCACTCTTTCCTCTTTAAATTGTAAAAAATGTTTTATTTTTTCCCACAGCTTTTTTAGAATATGTTTATTTTTAAATTGTGGCAAAATACATATATCATAAAGTTTACCATTGGAATCATTTTAAAGTGTATGCTGTAATGAGTTTCAGTACATTCACATTGTTGTACACCCACCCCCTCCAGCCATCTCTCAAAAGTTTTCATCTTCCCAGATTGAAATTCATCCCCATTGGACACAAATTCCATTCTTTGCTCTCCCAGCCCTTGGCAACCACTAGCTGATTTCTCCTTCTGTGAATGTGACTATTCTAGTGACCTCACATGAGTGCAATCAAATGCATATAAAATTTTGATCCTTAAATAAAGGAAGTAGGGGAGTGCTTATGCTTAGGGCCAAGAATCTAAATGAGCAGAGTGCTGGGTAGACATAGCAGTCCCTTTCTCAGTACTGTATTTCATATTCCTAAGATACATGCTTGCTCATATGCATCTGTAAGTTTGACTGTCTCAGACTGAGAAGCCTACAAGGCTTGTCACTGTGATCGCTACATTCCCAAGTCCTAGTAAAGAGCCTGGCACACAGCAGGGGACACGGAATCATGCATTTCCTAAGCTCTTGAACCCAGACATACTTTCCCCAGACGCATCCAGCTTCCACCAAGCTCTCCACACCCTTCTTGTCCATAGACGGGCTTTCTGCACAGAACAGAAAAACACTTTGTCTTCTCTTGCTACATTGCCTCGTGAGAGTTGCTGTGGACTACTAGATGAGGCATTTCTCATCCCTGCTGCCTGGTCCCATCTCTGCCCTAAACCCACAGGGAAGCATAAATAACTCTCTTTCTAAGCTGGAATGTTTCCAAATTGCCACAGACAGGTTAGTGAAAGGCAGGAGTTCCTGCTAAGGAAATAAACTTCGTGTGAGAGAATGAGCTTCAGAGCATGCAGGGAGCCCATCTAAACAGTGACGGGGAGGGCTGTGTCTGCTCATCCCACGTGGCTGATGGGCACTAGGCTGCACTTTGGGGATGACTTTCAAATCGTCAGCCATTAATTTCAACCTAAAGAGGTTCAGGAAAATGCCTGGAATAGTCAGCTCAAGTAACAACTCACTTCCACTGGAGATGGACCTTATAGCCAACATGTCCAAGCCCTCACATTTCTGCAAGGAAGGGTCAGGTGCTGCTGGAGCAGGCCCCTGATTGTGAAACTCGAGTTCGGAGAAGGTGGTCAGAGAGTCTAGGGCTGGACTGCGGGTTCTCCACTTGACACAAGGGAAAAAGCAAGTTTGGAGGAGGGTGGTTGTTAAACCATGTGGCAAGGCCAAGGTGTCAAATCTCAGAAGAGTACAGCACCTAAATGTCCATCGACAGATAAATGGATAAAGTTGGGCTTCCTTCATAGGTCAGTCTGTAAAGAATCTGCCTGCAATGCAGGAGATCCAGGTTCAATTCCTGGGTTGGGAAGACCTCTTGGAGAAGGAAATGACAACCCACCACAGTATTCTTGACTGAAAAATCCCATGGACAGAGGAGCCTGGCAGGCTAAAGTCCATGGGGTCGCAAGAGTCAGACATGACTTAACTACTAAGCCACCACCATAAAAAAGAATGAGATAATGCCATTTGCAGAAACATGGATGGACCTGGAATGATTATACTAAGTGAAGTAAGTCAGAGAAAGACATATATCATGTGATATCACTTATATGTGGAATCTAAAAAAATACAAATGAGATTATATACAAAACAGAAACAGATTCACAGACATAGAAAACAAACTTATGGTTCCCAAAGGAGACAGGTGGGTGGGAGGGTTAAATTAGGAATTTGGGAATAATATATATATATATATATTTGTTGCTGTTGTTCAGTTGCTCAGTAGTGTGCCACTCTTTGTGGCTACGTGAAGTGCAGCATGCCAGGATTCCCTGTCCTTCACCATCTCCCTGAGGTTGCTCAAACTCATGTCCATTGAATCTGTGACGCCATCAAACCATCTCATCCTCTGTCACCCCCTTCTTTTCTTGCCCTCAATCTTTCTCAGCATCAGGGTCTTTTCTAATGAGTCAGCTCAAAACAACAGGTGGACAAAGTATTGGAGCTTCAGCTTCAGCACTAGTTCTTCAAGTGAATATTCAGGGTTGATTTCCCTTAGGATTGACTGGTTTGATCTCCTTGCAGTCCAAGAGACTCTCAAAAGTCTTCTCCAACACCACAGTTCAAAAACATCAATTCTGCAGCACTCAGCCTTCTTTAGGGTCTGACTCTCACATCCTTACATGACTACTGGAAAAAAATAGCTTTGACTATATGGAACTTTGTCAGCAGAGTTATGTCTCTGCTTTTTAATATGCTGTCTAGGTTGGTCATAACTTTTCTTCCAAGAAGCAAGTGTCTTTTAAATCATGGCTGCAGTTATCATCCACATTGATTTTGGAGATCAAGAAAATTAAATCTGACACTGTATCCACATTTTCCCCATCTATTTGCCATGAAGTGATAGGATTGGATGCTATGATCTTCAGTTTTGAATGTTGAGTTTTAAGCCAGCTTTTTCACTCTCCTCTTTCACTTTCATCAAGCGGCTCTTTAGTTCTTCTTCACTTTCTGTCATAAGAGTGGTGTTGTCATCCGCATATCTGAGGTTATTGATATTTCTTCCTGCAATCTTGATTCCAGCTTGTGCTTCATCCAGCCCAGCGTTTTGCATGATGTACTCTGCATATAAGTTAAAAAAGCAGGGTGACAACATACAGCTTTGACATAGTCCTTTCTCAATTTTGAACCAGTCCCTTTTTCCATGTCCAGATCTAACTGTTGCTTCTTGACCTGCATACCGATTTCTCAAGAGGCAGGTAAGGTGGTCTGGTATCCCCATCTCATGAAAAATTTTCCACAGTCTGTTGTGATCCACACAGTCTGTTGGCCACCTGATGCAAAGAACTGACTCATTTGAAAAGACCCTGATGCTGGCAAAGATTGAAGGCAGGAGGAGAAGGGGATGACAGAGGATGAGATGGTTGGATGGCATCACTGGCTCAATGGACATGAGCCTGAGTAAACTCTTGGAGTTGGTGATGGACAAAGAGGCCTGGTGTGCTGCAGTCCATGGGGTCACAAAGAGTCGAACACGACTGAGTGACTGAACTGTAGAGCTCATGATGAAAGTGAAAGTGAAAGTGAAATGCACTTAGCTGTGTCCAACTCTTTGTGATCCCTATGGACTGAATTCTCCAGGCCAGAATACTGGCATGGGTAGCCTTTCCCTTCTCCAGGGGATCTACAAAAGATAAAGAGATCTCTCTGGCCTGTGTCTATCATGGCACAACAGGTCCACCCACATTTAATACAGGCTCTGCTTCACTTTTTCAGCTTTTCTTAGCTGAGAAGCTTCCAAATTGGAAAAGGACTATGTCAAGGCTGCATATTGTCACCCTGCTTATTTAACTTATGTGCAGAGTACATCATGCAAAGTGCCAGGCTGGTTGAAGCACAAGCTGAAATCAAGATTGCTGGGAGAAATATTAATAACCTCAGATATGCAGGTCACACCACCCTTATGGCATAAAGTGAAGAGGAACTAAACAGCCTCTTGATGAAAGTTAAAGAGGAGAGTAAAAAAGTTGGCTTAAAACCAAACATTCAATAAACGAAGATCATAGCATCCAGTCCCATCACATCATGGCAAATAGATGGGGAAATAGTAACAGACTTTATTTTCTTGGGCTCCAAAATCACTGCAGATGGTGAGTGCAGACATGAATTTAAAAGATGCTTGCTCCTTGGAAGAAAAGCTATGACTAACCTATAAAGCATATTAAGAACTGAGACATTACTTTGCCAACAAAGGTCCATCTAGTCAAAGCTATGGTTTTTCCAGTAGTCATGTATGGATGTGAGAACTGGACTATAAAAAAGCTGAGTGCTGAAGAACTGATGCTTTTGAACTATTGTTTTGGAGAAGACTCTTTAGAGCCCCTTGGACTGCAAGGAGATCCAATGAGTCCATCCTAAAGGAAATCAGTTCTGGATATTCATTGGAAGGATTGATGCTGAAGCTGAAACTCCAATACTTAGGCCACCTAATGCAAAAAGCTGACTTCTTGGAAAAGATCCTGATGCTGGGAAAGAATAAAGGTGGGAGAAGAAGAGGACGACAGGGATGGCTGGATGGCATCACCAATTCGATGGACATGAGTTTGAGCAAATTCCAGGAGTTGGTGATAGACAGGGAAGCCTGGCTTGCTACAGTTTGTGGAATCACAGAGTGTTGGGCACGACTGAGTGACTGAACTGAACTGGTTTACTTTGGCTATGTCCACTGAAGTTCAAGGCCTCACGAGGCTAACAAAGTCTTTCAGGTGTTTTACAAGTTCCAAAAAGTGATGAAATGATGAAAGGGTATTTGTTTTAGGATTTCCTGACATTCACACACACAAAAATATTTTGAATGTAGACTTCACTACTTCTAAAACTAGCAACATAACATTTCCTTTAAAATGTCAACAAACTTTCAAAAAATGCTGCAGTCCTGGCCTGTCTGATCTACAGTAAGCCCCAAAGTGAGTTGAGAAGACATACACCAAATTTATCTATCTATTGGCTTGTCAAGGACTTATTGGCCAAAGCAAAATTACAGAGATGCCATCCCTGCAGAAGTTTTGTGTGGAGAAACATTTCTTCATGGACTTTGTGGAAGAGACCCTGATTCAAGGATTTAAGTGCAGGTAGTGTTTGGGGGAGTTGCCTGCTAGGGGGTGGGGAAGTCAAAAGGGAGGAAAGACAGTCTCCAGGGTAGAGGGTGGGAGAGTGGGGAGTGGGGTATAATCAAACAAATAATCACAGGGACAGCTGGAGCTTATCTCAATAGGGATCTCTACCCACAGTGGAAAAGACACCTCAAAGTTATTCCAACCAAGGGGTGAAGAAGCATTGTAAATTATTACCATAAATTTTAATGTTCATCTTTATCCTATGCAAGGCTTTAAATGCAAATATCAGCATTTAACTCATACAGAATCATCAAAATTATGCAATTTGTATTTGGTAGTTGACAATACATTTATATCTCTTACCAGAATGGTGGCCACATGAAACTAACTCATCTGGCTTTATTTCATCCATTCCTTCCACCCTCCACTGACTACCTTCGGCTCACTGGTGAATAAAGACAGCCCCAAGGGAGTGGTGGGTTGGCATATCTTTCCATTTCCTTCTGTCTCTTCACTGTCAGCATAATTGATTGGCTAATATGGGGAAGTAGCAAGCGTAAGAAAGGATGTGATAAGGTTGGTTCCCTAGTTGCTCCTTAATCTGCTCTCTGCAGAAGAAGCAAGTTGTGATGTGATCAGAAAATGTGACCTCCTGGACTGTTGGCACCTCTTTATTCAGTCAGGGACGTGACACACTTACCTTGTACTTACTCTCTCCTGGCATCCGGGACCCCTAAATTCTGGGCTTGTGGGCAATTGGGAAAGCTCTGTGGAAACTGGGAAAGCAAGGAACAACAGTCTGGATCACATATGCCATGGGAATTTCCTCTGCACAGGCCTCACCAATTTCGCTTACAAAAGCCCAAGGATAGAGCTACTCTAATCTCATGACAAGGACAGAAAAGCATTCAACCCAGAGCAGGGTCCTTCTGAAGGTGAGAACCTTGGAAGGCTGGTCCTGGCTAGGATATTACCCATCACAGCCCTCCTGTGGTACACCCGTGCCATGCCAGAGGGATGATGAGAGAAAGCCTTGGGCAGAGATGCAGATGTCTGCCACCTTCACTTAATGTGTAAAGGTAGGTGCTGGAGTAGGTGGAGGGTGCTGGGCAGTCTCCAAAGACATCTCTGAGCTTTGAACAGAAGAGCATTGTACTTCAGGGTTTGTTTGCTGAGTGTGCTGGACTCACCATTTCCCGCAATGTAGATGAGTCAGGAGATTTGTCACCAGGGATATTTCTTATGTGTCAGCCCCATCAAAATGAAGATCACACGTTTCCCTCACCAATTTACCCGTTCCCATAGTTTTAAAAATCGAGGTATGGTATATTTCCAATATAATATTAGTTTCAGGTATACAATATAGTGATTCAAAATTTTTAAAGATTATACTTCACTTACAGTTATTATAAAACACTGGCTATATTTGCTGTACTATACATCACCTCCTTATAGCTTGTTTATTTTACTTTTAAAAATTATCTGTATTTAATATTGAGGTATAGTTGATATACAGTAGTATATAAGTTTCAGGTATATAGCATAACTATGATTTTTTCTTTTTTAAATTATTTATTTTTAATTGAAGGATACTTGCTTTTCAGAATTTTGTTGTTTTCAACAAAACAGAAAGGTATTTTAGAGGTTACACTCCATTTATAGTTCTTATAAAATATTGGCTATATTCCTTGTACTGTACAATAAATCCTTATAACTTACTTTTTTAAATTGGAAGATAGATGCTTTACAACGTTGTGCCAGTTTCTGCTGGCACAACAACACAAATCAGCCATAAGTACATATATATATGTATATATATATATATATATATATATATATATATCTCCCCTCCCTCTTGAGTCTGCCTCCCACCCACTCCCGTCTCACCCCTCTAGGTCATCACAGAGTGTCAGGCTGGGCTTGCTGTTTTATACAGCAGCTTACCATTAGCTGTCTGTTTCACATATGGTGGTGTATATGTCAGTGCTACTTTCTCAATTTGTCCCACCCTTTCATTCTCCTGTTGTGTCCATAAGACCATCCTCCTCTATGTCTGTGTCTCTATTTCTACCATGCATAGTTTCATCAGTACCATTTTTCTAGATTCCATAATATGCATTAACGTATGATATTTGTTTTTCTCTTTTTGACTTATTTCACTCTGTATAACAGGTTCTAGGTTCATCTACCTCATTTCAACTGACTCAAATTCATTCCATTTTATGGCTGAGTCATATTCCATTGTATATATGTACCACAATTTCTTTATGCTTTCATTTGCTGATGGACACGTAGGATGCTGCCAAATTCTAGCTATTGTAAATAGTGCTGCAGTGAACACTGGGGTACTGTGTCTTTTTGAATAGTGGTTTTCTCAGGGTACATGCCCAGTAGTGGGATTGCTGGGTCATATAGTAACTTTGTTCCTAGCTTTTAAAGAAACCTCTATATAGTTTTCCATGGTGGTTGTATCATTGTTCATTCCCACCAACAGTGCAGGAGGGTTCCCTTTTCTCTATATTCTCTGCAGCAATTATTGTAGATTTTTTAATGACGGCCATTCTGACTGGTGTGAAATGATACCTCATTGTAGGTTTTTTTAAATACAAATTTATTTATTTTAATTGGAGATTAATTACTTTACAATATTGTGTTGGTTTTGCCATATATCAACATGAATCCACCACAGGTATACACGTGTTCCCAATCCTGAACACCCCTTCCTCCTCCCTCCCCGTATCATCCCTCTGGGTCATCCCAGTGCACCAGCCCCAAGCATCCAGTACCATGCAATGAACCTGGACTGGCGATTCGTTTCTTATATGATATTTTACATGTTTCAATGCCATTCTCGCAAATCATCCCACCCTCTCCCTCTCCCACGGAGTCTAAAAGACAGAAAGAAAAACACCAATACAGTATACTCATTGTAGTTTTGATTTGCATTTCTATAATAATGAACAATGCTGAGCATCTTTTCATATGTTTGTTGGTCAGCTGTATGTCTTCGCTGGAGAAATGTCTGTTTAGGTCTTCCACCCAGTTTTTGATTGGGTTGTTTGTTTTCCTTATATTGAGCTGCATGAGCTGTTTGTGTATTTTGGAGATTAATCCTTTGTAAGTTGCTTCATTTGTAATTATTTTCTCACATTCTGAGGGCTACCTATTCATTTTGCTTATAGCTTCCTTTGCTGTGCAAAAGATTTTAAGTTTAACTAAAATCTGTTTTCTATCTCAGTTTAAATAAAGCTATTTGTTTATTTTTGCTTTTATTTCCATTACTCTAGGACGTGGGTCATAGAGGATATTGCTGTGATTTACATTGAAAGAATGTTCTGCCTATGTTTTCCTCTAATAATTTTATAGTTTCTGTTCTTATACTTAGGTCTTTAATCCATTTTGAGTTTATTTTTGTGTATGGTGTTGCGAAGTTCTCTAATTTCATTCTTTTCCATGTAACCATCTAGTTCTCCAAACATCACTTTTTGAAGAGGTTGTCTTTTCTCCATTGTATGCTATTGCCTCCTTTGTCAAAGGTAAGGTGCCCATAGATACTTGGGTTTATTTCTAGGCTTTCTATCTCGTTCCATTGATCTATATTTCTGTTCTTGTGCCAGTACTATATTGTCTTGATGACAGTGACTTTGTAGTATATTCTGAAGTCAGGAAAATCGATTCCTCCAGCTCCACATTTCTTTCTCAGGATTGCTTTGGTGATTCAGGGTCTTTTGTTGCCATACAAATTACAAAATATTTTGTTCTAGTTCTGTGAAAAATATCATTGGTGGTTTGATAGGGATTGCATTGAATTTGTAGAGTGCTTTGGGTAGTATAGTCATTTTCATAATATTAATTCTTCCAGTTCAAGAACATGGTATATCTTTCCACCTGTTTGTGTCATCTTTGATTTCTTTCATCAGTGTCTTATACTTTTATGCATACAGACCTTTCGTCTCTTTAGGTAGGTTTATTCATACGCATTTTATTATTTTTGCTGCAACGGTGAATGGGATTATTTCTTTAATTTTATTATCTGATTTTTTTTGTTGTTGTTAGTCTATGGGAATGTAAGGAATTTCTGTGTATTAATTTTGTATCCTGCAACCTTTCTAAATTAACTGATTTGCTCTAGTAATTTTCTGGTGGCATCTTTAGGGTTTGCTATGTAGAGTACCATGTCATCTGCAAACAGTGAAAGTTTTATTTCCTCTTTTCCAATCTAGGTTCCTTGTATTTCTTTGTCTTCTGTGCTTGCCATGGCTAGAACTTCCAAACCTATATTGAATAACAGTGGCAAGAGTGGGCACCCTCGTCTTGTTCCTGATCTTAGAGGACATGCTTTCAGTTTTCGCTATCTAGAATAATATTTTCTATGGATTTGTCATGTATGGTTTTTATTATGTTGAGGTGAGCTCCTTCTATGCCTACTTTCTGGAGACTTTTTTAAAAATCACAAATAGGTATTAAACTTTGCCAAAAGCTTTTTCGGCATGTATTGAGATTATCATATGATTTTTATTTTTCAATTCATTAGTATGGTATATTATTAAATCACAAGCATTGATTTGTGTATATTGAAGAATCCTTGAATTCCTTGAATAAACCCCAATTAATTATGTTGATTGTCCAGTTTAATGTGTTGTTGAATTCTGTTTGCCAGAATTTTGTTGAGGATTTTTCCATCTACATTCATCAGTGATATTGGTCTGTAATTTTCTTGTGGCACCTTTGTCTGGTTTTGGTATCTGATGGTGGCTTCATAGAATAAGCTTGGGAGTGCTCCTCCTTTTACAATTTTTTGTAAGAATTTGAGCGGGATAGGTGTTAGCTCTTCTGTAAGTATTTGATAGAATTCACCTGTGAAGCCATCTGGTCTTGGGCTTTTGTTTGTTGGAAGATTTTTGATGACAGTCTTGAGTTCAGTGCTTGTGGTTGATCTGTACATGTTTTCTATTTCTTCCTGGTTCAGTCTTGAAGGTTGTACTTCTACAAGAATTTGTCCATTTCTTCCAGGTTGTCATTTTTATTCTCATATAGTTGCTCATAATAGTCTTTTATGATCCTTTTATTTCTGCGTGGTCTGCTGTAACTTCCTTTTCTTTTCTAATATTATTGATTTTAGTCTTTTCCCTTTTTTGCTGAGTTTGAGTAATGCGTTGTCAATTTTATTTATCTTCTCAAAGAAACAGCTCTTAGTATTAACGATCTTTACTAACGTTTTCTTCACTCCTTTTTCATTTATTTCTGCTCTGATTTTTAATGATTTCTTTCCTTCTACTAACTTTGAGGTTTTTTGTCCTTCTTTATCTAGTTTCTTTATGTGTAAAGTTAGGTTGCTTTATGCTTTTTTCTTTCTTGAGGTATAATTGTATTGTTACAAACTTCCCTCTTAGAACTGCTTTTGCTGCATCACGTAGACTTTGAGATTAATGATCAATTGGAAAGAAATAGAGGAAAACAATAGAATGGGAAAGACTAGAGATCTCTTCAAGAAAATTAGAGATACTAAGGGAACATTTCATGCAAAACTGGGCAAAATAAAGGACAGAAATGGTACAGACCTAACAGAAGCACAAGATATTAAGAAGAGATGGCAAGAATACACAGAATAACTATACAGAAAAGATCCTCATGACCCAGATAATCACGATGGTGTGATCACTCACCTACAGCCATACATCCTGGAATGCAAAGTCAAGTGGGCCTTAGGAAGCATCACTATGAACAAAGCTAGTGGAGGTGATGGAATTCCAGTTGAGCTATTTCAAATGCTAAAAGATGATGCTGTGAAAGTGCTGCACTCAATATGCCAGCAAATTTGGAAGTGGCCAAAGGACTGGAAAAGGTCAGTTTTCATTCCAGTCCCAAAGAAAGGCAATGCCAAAAATGTTCACACTACTGCAAAATTGCCCTGGTCTCACATGCTAGTAAAGTAATGCACAAAATTCTCCAAGCCAGGCTTTAACAGTACGTGAACTAAGAACTTCCAGACGTTCAAGCTGGAAGTAAATTACAGAGGAACCAGAGATCCAATTGCTGACATCCACTGGATCATCAAAAAAGCAAGAGAGTTCCAGAAAAAACATCTACTTCTGCATTATTGTCTATGCCAAAGCCTTTGACTGTGTGGATCACAACAGACTGTGGAGAATCTGAAAGAAATGGGCATACCAGACCACCTGACCTGCCTCTTGAGAAACCTGTATGTAGATCAAGAAGCAACAGTTAGAACTGGACATGGAGCAATGGACTGGTTCCAAGTTAGGAAAGGAGTACGTCAAGGCTGTATATTGTCACCCTGCTTATTTAACTTATATGCGGAGTACATCATGCGAAATGCCAGGCTGGATGAAGCACAAGCTGGAATCAAGATTGCCAGGGGAAATACCAATAACCTCAGATATGGAGATCATACCGTCCTTATGACAGAAATTGAACAAGAACTAAAGAGTCTCTTGATGAAAGTGAAAGAGAAGAGTGAAAATGTTGTCTTAAAATTCAACATTCAAAAAACTAAGATTATGGCACCTGGTCCCCTTATTTCATGGCAAATAGATGGGGAAACAATGAAAACAGTGACAGACTTTTTTTTGGGAGGTGAAGGAGCTCCAAAATTACTGCAGATGGTGACTGGAGCCAAGAAATTAAGACACTTGCTCCTTGGAAGAAAAGCTATGACCAACGGAGATAGCATATTAAAAAGCAGAAACATTACTTTGCCAGCAAAGGTCCGTCTAGTCAAAGCTCTGGTTTTTCCAGCAGTTATGTAAGCATTTGAGAGTTGGACTATAATGAAAGCTGAGCACCAAAGAATTGATGCTTTTGAACTATGATGCTGGAGAAGACTCTTGAGAGTCCCTTGGACTGCAAGATCAAACCAGTCACTCCTAAAGGAAATCAGTCCTGAATATTCATTGGAAGGACTGAAGTTGAAGCTGAAACTCCAATACTTTGGCTACCTGATATAGAGAACTGACTCCTTGGAAAAGACACTAATCCTGGAAAAGATTGAAGGCAAGAGGACAGGGGGACAACAGAGGATGAGATGGTTGGATGGCATTAGTGACTCGATGGACATGAGTTTGAGTGAACTCCAGGAGCTGGTGGTGGACAGGGAGGCCTGATGTGCTGCAGTCCATGGTGTCACAAAGAGTCAGACACGACTGAGTGACTGAATTGAACTGATAGGTTTTGGGTCATCATGTTTTGTTGTCATTTGTTTTTAGGTATGTTTTTAATTTCCCCTTTGCATCTGCCTGAAATTGTGTCTGCCTGAAATGCAGGAGACCTGGCTTTGATTCCTGGGTCGGGAAGATCCCCTGGAGAAGGAAATGGCAATCCACTCCAGCACTCTTGCCTGGAGAATCCCATGGACGGAGGAGCCTGATAGGCTACAGTCTATGGGGTCGCCAAGAGTTGGACACGACTAATCAACTTCACTATTTCCCCTTTGGTTTCTTCAGTAACCTGTTGGTGGTTTAGAAGCATATTGCTAATCTCCATGCGTTTGTGTTTTTCATAGATTTTTTTCCCTGTAATTGATATCTAATCTCATAGCATTGTGGTCAGAAAAGATGTTGGATATGATTTGAATTTTGTTTAATTTCCTGGGATTTGAATTGTGTCCCAAGAGGTGATCTGTCTGAGGGATTGTTCCATGTTTACTTGAGAAAGAAGTGTATTCTGCTGCTTTTGAATGGAATGTCCTGTAGATATCAATTAAATTTATTTGGTCTAATGTGTCATTAGGGCTTGCACTTCCTTGTTAATTTTCTGTCTGGATGATCTGTCCATCAGTGTAAGTGAAGTGTTAAAGTTCCCCACTATTATTATGTTACTGTCAAATCCCCTTTTTGCAGCTGTTGGTGTTTGCCTTATGTATCGAGGTGCTTCTATGTTCAGTTCAGTTCAGTCGCTCAGTCATGTCCGACTCTTTGCGATCCCATGAGTCACAGCACGCCAAGCTTCCCTGTCCATCACCAACTCCCAGAGTTCACTCAGACTCATGTCCATCGAGTTGCTGATGCCATCCAGCCATCTCATCCTCTGTCGTCCCCTTCTCCTCCTGCCCCCAATCCCTCCCAGCATCAGAGTCTTTTCTAATGAGTCAGCTCTTCGCATGAGGTGGCTAAAGTATGGGAATTTCAGCTGCATCAGTCCTTCCAATAAACACCCCAGACTAGTCTCTTTTAGGATGGACTGGTTGGATCTCCTTGCAGTCCAAGGGAGTCTCTGGAGCCAATTATACAGAGTGAAGTAAGCCAGAAAGAAAAACACCAATACAGTCATCCTGCTTATTTAACTTATATATGGTTCTATGTTGGGTGTATGTTTATTTATAATTGATCCTATTATCATTTACATTATTGTTTGGGGTTTGTTTTTTCATGTCTTTTCCTTTTCTTCTGTGTTCTTTTCTTTTCCTTCTCTTATGTTCCTTAACATTTGTTATAAGTCTGGTTTGGTGATGCTGAATTCTCTTTCATTTGTCTGTAAGGCTTTTGACTTCTCCATTGAATCTGAATTAAATCCTTGCTTGGTAAATAATCTTGCTTGTAGGATTTTTCCTTTCATCTGTTTAAGTATATCCTGCCACTCAGTTCTATCCTGCACCATTTCTTCTAATAGGTCAGCTGCTAACCTTATGGGGATTCCCTTGCATGTTATTTGTTGCTCTTCCCTCGCTGCTTTTAATATTTTTATATGTGTATAATTTTTGTTAGTTTGATTATTAAGTGTCTTGGCATTTTTCTTCTTGGGTTTATCCTGTGTGGGACTTCCTGGACTTCTGTGGCTATTTACTTTCCCATGTTAGGGAGGTTTTCAAGTATAATCACCTCAAATATTTTCTTACACCCTTTCTTTTTGTCTTCTTCTTCTGGAACCCCTATAACTTGAATGTTGGTGTGCTTAATGTTGTCTCAATGGTCTCTGAGACTGTCTTCACTTTTTTTCATTATTTTCTCTTTATTCTACTCTGCTTCAGTTATTTTCACTATTCTATCTTCCATCTTACTTCTCCACTCTTCTGCTTCAGTTATTCTGCTATTTGTTCCAGCTACTGTATTTTTTATTTTAGTTGTTGTGCTGTTCATCAATGATCATTTGCTATTTAGTTTCATACATCTCAGAGGATGAGATGGTTGGATGACATCACCAACTCAATGGACATGAGTTTGAGTAAACTCCAGGAGTTGGTGATGGACAGGGAGGCCTGGTGTGCTGCAGTCCATGGGGTCACAAAGAGTCAGACTCGACAGAGTGACTGAACTGACTGACCAACTGAGTCCTTGTAAGTCCTAGTTAAACATTGTTTGTATCTTCTTAATCTGTGCCTCCATTTTAGTTATTTGTGCCTCCATTCTATTTCTGAGATTTTGGTTCATTTTTACTATAATTACTGTGAATTCTTTTTCAGGTAGACTGCCCATTTCCTCTTCATTTGTTTGGTCTCATGGATTTTTATCTTTCTCCTTCACCTGCTGCGTATTTCTTTATCTTCTAGTTTTGTTTAACTTACTGTTTGGGGGTCTCCTTTCTGCAGGCTGCAAGGTAATAGTTCCTCTTGCTTGTGGTGTTTGCCCCCAGTGAGCCTTGTGTAAGCTTCCTGGTGGGGAGAAGTTGTACCTGTGTTCCGGTGGATGGACCTGGATCTTGTCTGTTTGTTGGGCAGCGCTGCATCCAGTGGTGAGCTTTGGGTTGGGCTGTCTATGAGCTTAGTATAGCTTTCGGCAGACTTTTTGCTAATGGGCAGGGTTGCATTCCTATTTTGCTAGTTGTTTGGTATGAGGTATCCAGCACTAGAGCTTGCTGGCTGTTGAACTCTAGGTCTTAGTATTGAGATACAGGCTTCTGGGAGAGCTCTTACCAATTAATATTCTGTGGAGTTGGGAGTTCTCTGGTGTTTCAACGTTCTGGACTCAGGTCTTCCACCTTGGAGGCTCATACGTAACCCCTGGCTAGAGCACCAAGAGCTTGCAAGCCACACAGCACAAAGGAAAAGGAGGAATAATAATAATAATAATAAAAAAGCAGATAAACAAACAAAAAAAAAGTGGAGAGAGAAAACCCCAAGACAAATGGTAAGAGAAAAACTAAATAGCCAAAAACATACAAAGAAATACACTCAGAAAATGTAAGAAGAGAAAAAAAAAAAGAAAGAAAGAAAGAAAAAAGAGGAAACAAAAAAGAAGAGAGTAATCAAATTAATAAGACAACCCATAAAGGGAAACAAAACTAAAAACTAAACTAGCAGAAACAAAAAATGAAGAGGATGACCCAGACAGATGTTATGGGGAGGGAGGTGGGAGGGGGGTTCATGTTTGGGAACTGACCTGGCCCGAAAAAAGAAAAAAAAATGAAGAGGAAATCAAACACAGAAAACAAACTAAAAAAGGGCAGAGAAAACATAAAGCAAGCAAAAATAGAATGAAAAGGATAAAATCTAAAAACAAAAGCGAGATGGGAACAAAAGGAAAAGTTACCAAACATCAAAGAAGCACAGTAAAACTAGGAAAATATAAAATATAGTTAAAATAAGATTCAAACAAAAGAAAAAAGTAAAAAAATAAAATTAAAAAAATAATAATAAAAAAAGAAAAAAGAAAAACATGGAAAAAGGCAATATAACAAAAAGTACAGTAGAAATAGTAAAATTAAAATATATTTTAAAATTACAGCATAAGAAATAAAATGGAAATAAAATAAAGATTAAAAGAATAATAAGAAGAACATCAGTAGAATGGAAACATACACATAGAGAGAGTAGGAGGAAGAAGAATATTTTCCTGTAGCCTCAGCTGTCAGTGCCCTTACCCCCACAGTGAGACTTAGCCTACCCAGGAAGTCCTTCAGTATTTCTTGGAAGGTCTCTGGACCTGCTGTGCACAACGTGGGGCCAGCTCAGGCTCTGACCTGGCCTTATGCCAGCATGTGCTTGACTCCAAAATCTGCAATTGCCCCCAAAGTGCATAGCCTCAAATGTGAGAACACACATTGTCTAGGGTTGGAAAGATCCCCTGGAGGAGGAGGCATGGCAACCCACTCCAGTATTCTTGCTTGGAGAATCCCATGGACAGAGGAGCCTGGCGGGCTGCATTCCATGGGGTCACAAAGAGCTGGACACGACAGACTGAGCGACCAAGCACACAGCTGGTAGACGTAGAGGTTACCAAGCCAATTGCGGGAATTTAACCTGTTGCTCCTGCAGCTGCACATGAGACTCTTCCTCTTCCTTGGTCACACTTCCAGAACTCAGTTTCAGTTTTGGGCCTGCCTCTCTTTGTGTGCTGTCCTCTGATGGCTGTTCCCCACCCAGACAAGAGGGTTGAAAGCCCGGGGCTCAGTGGCTCATTCAGGCCAGGCAGAGGGAGTGATACGGCAGTCCCAGTCGGAATGTGTGGGGAGTGCCTGTGGTGGCAGAGACTGCCAGGGAGTTGCTACAGCTTAAGGTGGGCCTTGTGTTCTCCTGGGGGGAGTCATACCTGGACCGAGGGATGCTCAGCAGTGCCAGGCTGCAGGCTTCTGGGAAGCTGTGGGTGGTGATCTGCACTTGCTCACAGGTTTGTGGCAGCTGAGGCAGGTGTCCTGCCCACTTCTGAACTTGGAGATAGCAGCCAAGGTTTGCACCGCCTCTGGAGCCTATGTAGATGGTGCCCTTTTGTCTGTGAGTGCATGGAGTTAGAGGTTCCTGGGCTGGCCCTCCCTTTCCATGCATCCCAAGACAATGATCTCTTGCCTGTCCAGCAAGCCCAGCCTTTTCCCTGGACTCCCTCAGGTGTGTTATGCTAGCACCCCCAGGCTGTCTTCACAGCAGTCAATCCCCATCATCTCCCTGGGTTCTGACCTCCAAGGTCTATGCCTCAGCACCCAGCCCCCACCACCCTGGCAGGCATGCAGACAAATGTCTCATACTGAGGGGTGTTGGTTGGCACCAACATCTATGCAGAATTTTCTCTGCTTTGCTCTCCACATGCCTGCTGCTTCACTCTCTTCTGAGGCTCTGAAACTTCCCCCTGTCCCTACCAGTGAGGGGATTTCCTTGTGTGCAAAAATTTTTCCTCATTCACAGCTCCCTCCTAGAGGCACAGGTCCTGTCTGGATTCCTTTGTCTCTCTTTCATCTTATTTTTTTTAAAATTTCTTTACCCTGCCCTGTTATGTGGAGATTATCTTACCATTTTGGCAGTCTGCCAGCATTCAGGAGGTGTTTGTTCTGTAGGAGCTGTCCCACATGCAGAAGTATTTTTGGTGTATTTGTAGGAAGGAAGGGGATCTCTGTGTCTTCTCTGCCATCCTGATGGCCTCACTTTTGTTCATTTTATATATTGTAGTTTACATCTGTATGTTTCTATTTTGCAGCCTATTGTGACATGTGAGGTTGCTTGTGAGGTGCCTGCAGCACTCACAGAAGAGAGACAGAGATTTGGGCAGAAGAGAGACAGGGACAGCCTCTGTATGGGAGGAACACAGAAGCAGAGGAGCAGACGGAGGTCAGAGGGACAGAATCTGCTGGTTTCCCAGAATCTATCCAGCTTAATTGGAAAGCAGAGCCTACCCAGGAATGAACGGAGGTGGCTGGAAAATGTTCTCTCTGTTCTGATTACAAGGGCTGGAAAGGCATTGGTGAATTGGGCTGACTGCAAAGAGAGTGTATATGTTGATAGCTTCTGGGTAAGCAATTTGATCACATGTATTTAGAACTTTGATAATGTTTATACCCTCTGCCCAGGAATTACTCTCTTAGGAATTTATTCTAATGCACATTTATTGAAATACATTTAACTTGGGAAAATTATACACAGTTCAATAAGGAAAAATCTTCCAAGTTTCCAAATGAGGAGGTGCTTTGCAGCTTAAAGATTACTTTGCTTTGGAATAATAATTACAAACCTGGTAAAGAGTTAGACAGATACATATTTCCATTTGTCCATCAGAATCCTGGTCTGTACCTGTGACCTGGGAGAATTACTATGGGGATGCCTTTCACTGTCACTCCACTGTAGTGTAGCAACTGCACAGAGATGGCCATGAAACTTTATGTGCTTTTTTTAACTGGGACTCTCTGGGAAACTGGCTCTGATTATATATAGCATCTGCCAATTTCTGTGGTGTAACTACTTCCACTGTGGCCTATATCAAGCTACAATAGGAGGTCCCTAAAGATGGGTTGGGGCTGGGATGAGCACAGTCACTCTCCTGAGCCATCCCAGAAACTCAGCCCACTTCTGGGGAAAAGTGACACTATGTGGTGAGGACTCCACAAGGCCTGTCTTTGTGTTTGGAGGTAGCCTTTTGCTCTTCTCAGTTTTGCAGGGGCGAGGAGGGAGTGTGACAGCCACTAGGCACCATCCCTAGAGAGGGCAACCCCTGCATTTGAGGCCGTCAGGGGTTGAAGGTTCCTGCTGCTCTTTGGGGAGGGGGTGCCTCTGTGCTCGATTTCCTTGTTGGTCCAGGAGGTGCTCCCTGCCTCATATGCCCCACCTCACCATATGCCCTACCTCATGGCAACAGGGCCAGCTCTGATCGCTGGCCTTGCTCCTATCCTCCCAGTCTTCCAAGGATAGCAGGGACAGACTGACTCCTTGAGGGACATTTAACAGTATACATAACAGGAAACAGGTCTTAATGGAGAGGAAGGACAAGGAATCACCGAGCAGGGCGAAGCTGCAGGAAGCACTGGGTGTTCTTGTGCCATCCTGTTGGACAGAAGTGGGATGTAGATGGCCAGGCCCAGGAATCTATGTTACTGACAAACTTCACCATCCTGTGTTTTCAAGGGATGCAGCCACACCATGAATATGAACTAAGTGGAAACCAGAGTGACCACATCCTTGTCTGTCCTTGTCTGTCATCTTGTCTGTCATCCCCACTGGCTTCTGCTTCTGAGCTACAGTCACAAAGTCCATCACGGCCTGAGCCATGAGCAGAGCACACCTGGATGGGGATCCTTCTTGGTGCAGCCAAAGTGTCTGAAGATATTTCCAAACTCAGATTATATTTTCATACTGCTATGATCTGAATTTTATCTCTCCTTAAAGTTCATATGCTAAATCCAAATGCTCAAGGATGATAGCATTAGGAGGTGGGATATTTGGGAGGTGATTAAACTATAAGGATGGAGCCTTCAGGGATGGGATTGGATTTTTATAAAAGAGGCTCCAGAGAGATGTCTCAGCCCCTCCATGTGAGGACACAGCAAGAAAGTGTAGATTATGAACCAGGATGCAGGCTCTCAGCAGATCAAGATCCCACCCACACCTTAATCTTGGACTTCCAGCCTCCAGAACCATGAGAAATAAACTTTGTTGTTTATAAGTCATCCACTCTGTGGCATTTTGTTATAAAGCCCAAAGGGATTAAGACACAGACATTCATTTCCTCACAAAATATTTATTAAGCACCTACTAGGTGCTAGGCACAACTGTGGGCACTCAGGATACCCCAGTTACCAGTAACAAGAAAAAATAAATAAAAATTCCTACCTGTGAAGATCTATTTTTTGCAAAGAGAAGACAGATGATCAATGATGTGCTGTGTTGAAGGTGGTCAGTGCTTGAGAAATAATAGAGCAGGGCAAGGGGATAGAAGTACAGTCTGCCCTTGGAGTCTGTGTGTTCCTCTCTGCAGATTCAATCAACTTTGGATAAAAAAATATTCTGGAAAAAAAAAAAAAGAACTAACTCCAGAGAGTTCCAAAGAGCAAAACTGGACACACGTAGCAGTTATTTGCATTATATTTACAACTATTGGCTTCCCTGGTGGCTCAGAGGTTACAGCATCTGCCTGGAACGAGGGAGACCCAGGTTCGATCCCTGGGTCAGGGAGATCCCCTGCAGAAGGAAATGGCAACCCACTCCAGTACTCTTGCCTGGAGAATCCCATGGAGGGAGGAGCCTGGTAGTCTACCGTCCCAAAGAGTAGGACAGGACTGAGCGATTTCACTTCACTTCACTTCACATAGTATTTACATTATATCAGATGTTATAAGTAGTTATGTTGTTGCTGTTCAGTCATAAAGTCATCTCCAACTCTGAGATCCCATGGACTGCAGAAAGCCAAGTTTCCCTGTCCTTCACGGTCTCCCAGAGTTTGCTCAGATTCAGGTCCATTGAGTCCATGATGCTATCTAACCATCTCATCCTCTGCTATCGCCTTCTCCTTTTACATTTAATCTTTCCCAGCATCAGGGTCTTTTCCAATGAGTTGTCTCTGCATCAGGTGGCCAAAGGATTATTCAGGACTGATTTCCTTTAGGATTGACTGATTTGATCTCCTTGCAGTCCAAGGGATTCTTAAGAATCTTCTCTGCACCACAATTCAAAAGCATCGGTTATTCCCCATTCAGCCTTCTTTATGGTCCAACTCTCACATCCATACCTAACTACTGAAAACAAACAAACAAACATAGCTTTGACTATACTAACCTTTCTCAGCAAAGTGATGTCTTTGCTTTTTAATATGCTGTCTAGTTTTGCCATAGCTTTCCTTCCAAGGAGCAAGCATCTTTTAATTTCATGACTGCAGTCAGAGTCCGCAGTATTTTTGGAAACCAAGAAAATAAAATCTGGTGCTGTTTCCACATTTTCTCCTTCTGTTTGCTGTGAAGTGATGGGACAGAAAGCCATGATCTTAGTTTTTTGAATGTGGAGTTTTAAGCCAGCTCTATTGCTCTTCTCTTTCACTCTCACCAAGAAGTTCTTAAGTTCCTCTTCACTTTCTGCCATTAAAGTGATATCATCTGCATATCTGAGATTGTTGATATTTCTCCCAGCAATCTTGATACCAGCTTGAGCTTCATCCGGCCAGCATTTCATTTGATGCACTCTGAATATAAGTTAAATAAGCATGGTGACAATATACAGCATTGACATACCCTTTTCCCAATTTTGAACCAGTCCATTGTCCCATGTCTAGTTCTGTTACTTCTTGACCTGCATGCAGGTTTCTGAGGAAACAGATTAAGTGGTCTGGTATTCCCATCTCTTAAGAATTTTCCACAGTTTGTTGTGATCCACACAGTTAAAGGCTTTAGCATAGTCAGTGAAGCAGAAATAGATTTGTTTTCTTGAGTTCTCTTACTTTAAGATCCAATGAATGTTGGCAATTTGATCTCTGGTTCCTCTGCTTTTTATAAACCCAACTTGTACATCTGGGATTTCTCGGTTCACGTACTGTTGAAGACTAGCTCAAAAGATTTTGAGCATAGCCCTGCTAGCATGTGAAATGAGTGCCATTGTATGGTTGTCTGAACATTCTTTTGCATTGCCCTTTTTGGGGATAGGAATGAAAACTGACCTTTTTGACCTTTTCCAGTCCTGTGGCCACTGCTGAGTTTTCCAAATTTGCTGGCGTATTGAGTACAACATCATCTTTTAGGATTTGAAATAGCTCAACTAGAATTCTATCACCTCCACTAGTTTTGTTCATAGTAATGCTTCCTTAAGGCCCATTTGACTTCCCACTCTGGGATATCTAGCTTTAGGTTAGTAACTACACCATTGTGGTTATATGGGTTATTAAGACTTTTTGGTATAGTTCTTCTGTGTATTGTTACCCTTTTCTTAATCTCTCTCACTTCTGTTAGGTCCTTACTGTTCCTGTCCTTTATTGTGCCCATCCTAGATAAGTAATCTGGAGACAGTTTATAATATATGGTAGGATGTGCACAGATTACATGCAAATATCATATCATTTTATAAAAGGAGTTTGAGCATCCATGGATTTTAGCATCTTTATGAGTGAGGGTGGGGGGAGAGGGTTCTGTGGGTACTGAGAGATGAATGTACTTGATGGGCACCAGGGAGGAAATCCAAAACTCTCCCTTAATTTTCCCAGCAATCAGCCACATAATTTAGTGAACTAATGCGTTGGTCCAGTCGGTCTCCAGCACAGAGCCCACTGGGTCCTGTTCCTACATTCACACTCCCATGTTTGCATCCAAGTCTCACTGCTGTGGAAAGTAAATCCTCTCTAAAGGATTTACCAGAATGTCCCAATGGCACAGGTCATTAGGTCCCTGTGAAACAGACTCCCTTCCTTGATGAATGAGACAGAAATCCTGGTCCTGACGGGGTTATATTTGTGGTGGAAAGATGCAAACTGTCCCAAACATGGGAGGAAGGGTTGGAGACAGCTGAAGGTTCTGGAGTGTGTGGAAGGGTATGTGGAGGGGAGGAATGTCAAAGGAAATGCTACAGAGGAAGATGAGCATTCCTCAGGTAGACGAGGGAGACAAGGAGCTTCCAGCAAAGGAAACACTCGAACACTTTCTGCATTCTTACCTGATCACCTGCAGATGGTCAGGTCCCCATTTACCTTGTCCACTCCCTCCTTAGTCCCTACAGGATGAGGACAGTCAGTGCTAGGTAAATACTTATTATGAGGAAGAAGAGAAGGAAAAACACAAGGAAACACCCTTCAGTGGGGAGACAGGCTAGTCTGGTAGAGCTGAGGTGGGAAAACCAAGGGAAGAGGTGAAATTAGAAATTCAGGGGAGGCAGAGGCAAGAGTAGGCCTGGTGTGCTGCAGCCCATGGGGTCGCAGAGAGTCGGACACAACTGAGCAACTGAACTGAACTCAACTGAACAGAGAGGCAAGAGTCTGGTGTGGCATAGTGAGGAGCTAGGCTTCATTCTGAAGGAGTGATGGGAACTCTTTGAGTATTTTAAGAAGGCGAGAACACATGGTTGGTGTTACATAGTAGAAAAATTGCCCTGGAAGTGGTAGGCCTGATGGACATGGAGCAGAAAAGGTAGTTGGAGCGTTGGACAGGATATGTGCTTGCAGACCAGCTTAGAAAACTTGGGAAAGCTGGAACAGCATGGCATATTGAGCAGGGTGGTCAGGCCAGGCAGGCAGGGGTGGAAGGAGGGCAGGGCAGAAAGAAGGCACATCATGTTGCTTAAAGATGCATTATGTTTCTTCAAGAATCAAGACTGCACGTTGAAAATATTTTTTTTCATCCATCCTAATTGGCATTTCTTCACTTACATTTTTTTCAGGTTAGAAATTTGTGGTAAATTAAAGGAAAACACCAACTTAGTGTGTGCAAAAGGATCCCAACAGTGTAATAGAACTGTGTTATATCAGTCCCGGTGAAATTGCAGAGATCTAGCCTACACTCTGCTCTGCACCCTTCCTCTCAGGCACTGCGCACAGAAAGGTGTCCCCTCTGTTCTAACCATGGTGTAGGCTCAGTCCACTGTAGATTTTAATGGCAGGGCTCTGGGTTAGCATCTCTTCCCACTCAGACTTGGAGTGAGAGTAGCTCTACCTTTACATACTCTAAATTCTCTTTTTGTTGTTGTTTTTCTGAGCTTCAAAATTTAACATGGGAACTTGCTTGTGAGCTTCATTACTCTTGCTCAAACTGGATTTCTGTTCATGAAGTTCCTTTTTATATCAACAAACAGATTCCTCAGGAGGCCAAAAACAAACCTGGACTTGACTACCTAGCAATATTATGTTGGCTATATGATGGTAAACTGGTAATCAATTTTCCTCCCAAATTTTTATTATGAAAAACTTAAACATAAAGAAGAAATGAGAGACTACTACAGTGGACATTCACATATCTGCCAACAATATTCAATATTCCACACTTCGTCATGTGAACTTCTCTACCTAACCTAGCTGCACTTTTTTTGGACCTATTAGAAAGAACGTTACACTACTTTACCTCTTCAGCATGCATTTCTTGGGGAAAAAATAATTCTCTATGACTACAACAGCATCAGTTCAGTTCAGTTCAGTCACTCAGTCGTGTTCAATTCTGCAACCCCATGGACTGCAGCATGCCAGGCTTCCTTGACTATCACCAACTTCCAGAGCTTGCTCAAACTCATGTCCATCGAGTTGGTGATGCCATCCAACCACCTCATCCTCTGTCCCCTTCTCCTCCTGCCTTCAATCTTTCCCAGCATCAGTGTCTTTGCACCCTACTCCAGTACTCTTGCCTGGAAAATTCAAAGGACGGAGGAGCCTGGTGGGCTGCAGTCCATGGGGTCGCTAAGAGTCGGACACGACTGAGCGACTTCACTTTCACTTTTCACTTTCATGCACTGGAGAAGGAAATGGCAATCCACTCCAGTATTCTTGCCTGGAGAGTCCCAGGGATGGGGGAGCCCAGTGGGCTGCTGTCTCTGGGGTCGCACAGAGTCGGACACGACTGAAGCGACTTAGCAGCAGCAGCAACAGTTTTTCACATCAGGTGGGCAAAGGATTGGAGCTTCAGCTTCAACATCAGTCCTTCCAATGAATATTCAGGACTGATTTCTTTTAGAATGGACTTGTTGGATCTCCTTGCAGTCCAAGGAACTCTCAAGAGTCTTCTCCAACACCACAGTTCAAAAGCATCAATTCTTCAGTGCTCAGCCTTCTTCATAGTCCAACTCTTACATCCATACATGACTACTGGAAAAACCACAGCTTTGACTAGACAGACCTTTGTTAACAAAGTAATGTCTCTGCTTTTTAATATGTTGTATAGGTTGGTTATAACTTTTCTTCCAAGGAGCAAGCATCTTTCAATTTCATAGCTGCAGTCACCATCTGCAGTGATTTAGGAGATTCCCCCCCCCACCACCACACAAAAAAAGATCTCTACTGTTTTCAATGTTTCCCCATCTATTTGCCATGAAATGATGGGACTGGATGCCATGATCTTAGTTTTTTTAATGTTAAGTTTCAAGTCAGCTTTTTCACTCTCCTCTTTCACTTTTATTAAGAGTTTCTCTTCACTTTCTGGCATAAGGGTAGTGTCATTTGCATATCTGAGATTATAGATATTTCTCCTGTCAATCTTGATTCCAGCTTGTGCTTCATTCAGCCTGATATTTTGCATGATGTACTCTGCACATAAGTTAAATAAGCAGGGTGACAATATACAGCCTTGAAGTACTCCTTTCCCAGTTTGGAACCAAACTGTTGTTCCAGGTCTTCTCGACCTGCATACAGATTTATCAGGAGGCAAGTAAGGTGGTCTGGTATTCCTTCAACAGCATAATTACACTTAACTTTAATTCTCTAATATCTACCAGTTGTCTCTAAAATGTTTTCTAATTAATTAATTTGTTTTAATTGGAGGCTAATTACTTTACAATATTGTGGTGGTTTTGCCACACATTGACATGAATCAGCCATGGCTGTACAAGTGTTCCCCATCCCAAAACCCCTCTCAACTCCCTCCCCACTCCATCCCTCTGGGTTGTCTCAAGGCATTGGCTTTCAGTGCCGTGTTTCATGCATCAAACTTGGACTGGCAATCTGTTTCACATATGGTAATATACATGTTTCAATGTTATTCTCTCAAATCATCCCACCCTCGCCTTCTCCCACAGAGTCTAAAAGTCTGTTCTTTACATCTGTCTCTTTTGCTGTCTCACATATAGGGTCATCTTTACCATCTTTCTAAATTCCTTATATATGCATTAATATACTGTATTGGTGTTTTTCTTTCTGACTTACTTCACCCTGTATAATAGGCTGTAGTTTCATCCATCTCATTAGAACTGATTCAAGTGTGTTCTTTTTAATAGCTGAGTAATATCTCATTGTGTATATGTACCACAGCTTTCTTATCCATTCCTTTGCCAATGGGCATCTAGGTTGCTTCCATGTCCTAGCTATTGTAAACAGTGCTGCAATGAACACTGGGGTATACATGTCTCTTTCAATTCTGGTTTCCTCAGTGTGTATGTATGCCCAGCAATGGGATTGCTGGGTTGTATGGCAGTTCTATTTCCAGTTTTTTAAGGTATCTCCACACTGTTCTCCATAGTGACTATACTAGTTTGCAGTCCCACCAACAGTGTAAGAGAGTTCCCTTTCCTCCACACCCTCTCAAGCATTTATTGTTGGGCAGCTGTGACTGGTGC
This sequence comes from Budorcas taxicolor, assembly GCF_023091745.1. Taxonomy (NCBI): domain Eukaryota; kingdom Metazoa; phylum Chordata; class Mammalia; order Artiodactyla; family Bovidae; genus Budorcas; species Budorcas taxicolor. The sequence goes on along the minus strand of NC_068930.1, from coordinate 5,028,476 downwards.
ACTAAGCATGGGTGAGAGGAGCTACCCCATGTCCAAGGTCAGAGGCAGAAGCCGGGAGGACCCCATGCCTGAAGGTCGGCGGCCAAGAGGAGTAACCCCACGTCCGAGGTCAGGGGCAGCAGCTGAGAGTGCCAGGCTGCAACAGCACAGGAACAGTCGAGAGGAGCCACCCCGCATCAGAGATCAGGGGTGGCAGCCAGGAGGAGCCACTCCACGCCTGAGGCCAGGGGCGGCGGCCGAGTGGAGCAACCCCACATCCAAGGAGCGGTGGCTGTGTGGGTACAGGAGGACTTGGAGGAGCTATCCCACATTGAAGGTCAGGAAGGGCGGTGGTGAGGAGATACCCTTCGTCCAAGGTAAGGAGCAGTGGCTGCGCTTTGCTGGAGCAGTTATGAATATACCCCACGTCCAAGGTAAGAGAAACCCAAGTAAGATGGTAGGTGTTGCAAGAGGGCATCAGAAGGCAGACACACTGAAACCATATTCACAGAAAACTAGTCAATCTAATCACACTAGGACCACAGCATTGTCTAACTCAATGAAACTGAGCCATGCCCGTGGGGCAACCCAAGAAGGGTGGGTCATGGTGGAGAGGTCTGACAGAATGTGGTCCACTGGACAAGGGAATGGCAAACCACTTTGGTATTCTTGCCTTGAGAACCCCATGAACAGTATGAAAAGGCAAAATGATAGGATACTGAAAGAGGAACTCCCCAGGTCTGTAGGTGCCCAACATGCTACTGGAGATCAGTGGAGAAATAACTCCAGAACGAATGAAGGGATGGAGCCAAAGCAAAAACAATACCCAGTTGTGGATGTGACTGCTGATAGAAGCAAGGTCCGATGCTGCAAAGAGCAATAGTGCATAGGAACCTGGAATGTCAGGTCTATGATTGAAGGCAAATTGGAAGTGGTCAAACAAGGGATGGCAAGAGTGAACATCGACATTCTAGGAATCAGTGGCCTAAAATGGGTTGGAATGGGTGAATTTAACTCAGATGATCATTATATCTACTACTGCGGGCAGGAATCCCTCAGAAGAAATGGAGTAGACATCATGGTCAACAAAAGAGTCCAAAATGAGGTACGTGGATGCAGTCTCAAAAACCACAGAATGATCTGTTCATTTCTGAGGCAAACCATTCAATATCACAGTAATCCAAGTCAATACTCCAACTAGTAATGCTGAAGAAGCTGAAGTTGAACAGTTCTATGAAGACCTACAAGACCTTTTAGAACTAACACCCAAAAAAGATGCCCTTTTCATTATAGGGGAGTGGAATGCAAAAGTAGGGAGTCAAGAAAAACCCAGAGTAACAGGCAAATTTGGCCTTGGAATGTGGAATGAAGCAGGGCAAAGACTAATAGAGTTTTGCCAAAAGAACACACTGGTCATAGCAAACACCCTCTTCCAACAACACAAGAGAAGACTCTACATATGGACATCACCAGATGGTCAACACTGAAATCAGATTGATTCTATTCTTTGCAGCCAAAGATGGAGAAGCTCTACACAGTCAACAAAAACAAGACCAAGAGCTGACTGTGGGTCAGATCATGATCTCCTTATTACGAAATTCAGACTTAAATTGAAGAAAGTAGGAAAACCACTAGACCATTCAGGTATGACCTAAACCAAATCCCTTATGATTATACAGTGGAAGTGAGAAATAGATTTAAGGGCCTAGATCTGATAGACAGAGTGCCTGATGAACTATGGAATGAAGTTCGTGACATTGTAGAGGAGACAGGGATCAAGACCATCCCCATGGAAAAGAAATGCAAAAAAGCAAAATGGCTGTCTGAGGAGGCCTTACAAATAGCTGTGAAAAGAACAGAAATGAAAAACAAAGGAGAAAAGGAAAGATATAAGCATCTGAGTGCAGAGTTCCAGAGAATAGCAAGAAGAGATAAGAAAGCCTTCTTCAGCAATTAATGCAAAAAATAGAGGAAAAGAACAGAATGGGAAAGACTAGAGATCTCTTCAAGAAAATTAGAGATACCAAGGGAACATTTCATGCAAAGATGGGCTCAATAAAGGACAGAAATGGTATGGACCTAACAGAAGCAGAAGATATTAAGAAGAGGTGGCAAGAATACACAGAAGAACTGTACAAAAAAGATCTTCATGACCCAGATAATCACGATGGTGTGATCACTCATCTAGAGCCAGACATCCTGGAATGTGAAGTCAAGTGGGCCTTAGAAAGCATCACTACGAATAAAGCTAGTGGAGGTGATGGAATTCCAGTTGAACTATTTCAAATCCTAAAAGATGACGATGTGAAAGTGCTGCACTCAATATGCCAGCACATTTGGAAAACTCAGCAGTGGCCACAGGACTGGAAAGGGTCAGTTTTCATTCCAATCCCAAAGAAAGTCAGTGCCAAAGAATGCTCAAACTACTGCACAATTGCCCTCATCTCACATGCTAGTAAAGTAATGCTCAAAATTCTCCAAGCCAGGCTTCAGCAATACATGAAACATGAACTTCCTGATGTTCAAGTTGGTTTTAGAAAAGGCAGAGGAACCAGAGATCAAATTGCCAGCATCCTCTGGATCATGGAAAAAGCCAGAGAGTTCCAGAAAAACATCTCTTTCTGCTTTATTGACTATGCCAAAGCCTTAGACTGTGTGGATCACAAGAAACTGTGGAAAATTCTGAAAGAGAGGGGAATACGAGACCACCTGACCTGCCTCTTGAGAAATCTGTATGCGGGTCAGGACACAACAGCTGGAACTAGACATGGAACAACAGACTGGTTTCAAATAGGAAAAGAGTACATCAAGGCTGTATATTGTCACCCTGTGTACATCATGAGAAATGCTGGACTGGAAGAAACACAAGCTGGAATCAAGATTGCCAGGGGAAATATCAATACCCTCAGATATGCAGATGACACCACCCTTATGGCAGAAAGTGAAGAGGAACTAAAAAGCCTCTTGATGAAAGTGAAAGTGGAGAGCGAAAACATTGGCTTAAAGCTCAACATTCAGAAAGCGAAGATCATGGCATCCAGTCCCATCATTTCATGGGAAATAGATGGGGAAACAGTGGAAACAGTGTCAGACTTTATTTTGGGGGGCTCCAAAGCCACTGCAGATGGTTATTGCAGCCGTGATATTAAAAGATGCTTACTCCTTGGAAGAAAAGTTATGACCAACCTAGATAGCATATTCAAAATCAGAAACATTACTTTGCTGACTAAGGTCCATCTAGTCAAGGCTATGGTTTTTCCCGTGGTCGTGTATGGATTTGACAGTTGGACTGTGAAGAAGGATGAGCGCTGAAGAGCTGATGCTTTTGAATTGTGGTGTTGGAGAGGACTCTTGAGAGTCCCTTGGACTGCAAGGAGATCCAACCAGTCCATTCTGAAGGAGATCAGTGCTGGGATTTCTTTGGAAGGAATGATGCTAAAGCTGAAACTCCAGTCCTTTGGCCACCTCATGTGAAGAGTTGACTCATTGGAAAAGACTCTGATGCTGGGAGGGACTGGGAGAAGGAGGAGAAGGGGACGACAGAGGATGAGATGGCTGGATGGCATCACTGACTTTGATGGACATGAGTCTGAGTGAACTCCGGGAGTTGGTGATGGACAGGGAGGCCTGGCGTGCTGCGATTCATGGGGTCGCAGAGAGTTGGACACGTCTGAGCGACTGAACTGAACTGAACTGAGACTTTTTGATAGCAGCCATTCTGACGGGGTGAGATGGTACTTCATTGTGATTTGCAGTTCTCTGATAATGAGTGATGTTGAGCATCTTTTCATGTGTTTGTTAGCCATCTATATGTCTTCTTTAAAGAAATGTCTGTTTTGTTCTTGGCCCATTTTTTATTGGGTTATTTGTTTTTCTGATATTGAGCCCCATGAGCTGCTTGTATATTTTTGAGATTAATCCTTTGCCAGTTGCTGTGTGTGCTCCTATTTTCTCCCATTCTGAATGCTGTCTTTTCACCTTGCTTATAGTTTCCTTCATCTTGCAAAAACTTTTAAGTTTAATAGGGTCCCATTTGTTTATTTTTGCTTTTATTTCCATTACTCTGGGAGGTGGGTCATAAAGAATGTTGCTGCGATTTATGTCAGAGAGTGTTTTAGCTATGTTTTCCTCTAGGAGTTTCATAATTTCTGGTCTTACATTTAGATCTTTAATCCATTTTGAGTTTATTTTTGTGTTTGGTGCTAGAAAGTGTTCTAGTTTCATTCTTTTACAGGTGGTTGACCAGTTTTCTCAGCACCACTTATTAAACAGATTGTTTTTTCTTCATTACATACTTTTCCCTCCTTTGTCAAAGAGAAAGTGTCTATAGGTGTGTGGATTTACCTCTGGGTTTTCTATTTTGTTCCATTGATCTATATTTTTGCCTTTGTGGCAGTACCATACTGTCTTGATGACTGTAGCTTTGTAGTATAGTGTGAAGTCTGACACGTTGATTCCTCCAGTTCAATTCTTCTTTATCATGATTTCTTTGGCTATTGGAGTTTTTTTGTATTTCCATACAAATTGTGAAATTATTTGTTCCAGTTCTGTGAAAAATACCATTGGTAGTTTGATAAGGATTGCATTGAATCTATAGATTGCTTTGGGTAGTATACACATTCTCACTGTATTGATTCTTCCAATCCATGAACATAGTATATAAAAGACAATAAAAGTTGTCCAATTTATTGGTATATAGTTGCTGATAGTAGTTTCGTATGATCCTTTGTATTTCTGTGTTGTCTGTTGTGATTTCTCCTTTTTCATTTCTAATTTTGTTGATTTGATTCTTCTCCCCTTTTTTCTTTATGAGTCTGGATAATGGTTTGCCTATTTTCTTTATCTTCTCAAAGGACCAGCTTTTAGTTTTGCTGATTTTTGCTACAGTCTCCTTTGTTTCTTTTTCATTTATTTCTGTTCTATGTTCTGCTCCATCTATTTGTGTCATCTTTGATTTCTCTCATCAGTGTTTTATAGTTTTCTATGTATAGGTCTTTTGTTTCTTTTGGTAGATTTATTCCTAAGTATTTTATTCTTTTTGTTGCTATGGCAAATGGGATTGTTTCCTTAATTTCTCTTTCTGTTTTCTCATTGTTAGTGTATAAGAATGCAAGGGATTTCTGTGTGTTAATTTTATATCCTGCAACTTTACTATATTCATTGATTAGCGCTACTAATTTTCTGGTGGTGTCTTTAGGGTTTTCTATACAAAGGATCATGTCATCTGCAAACAGGGAGAGTTTTACTTCCTCTTTTCCAATCTGGATTCTTTTTATTTCTTTTCCTTCTCTGATTGCTGTGGCTAAAACTTTCAAAACTATGTTGGATAGTAGTAGTGAGTGGGCACCCTTATCTTGTTCCTGACTTTAGGGGAAATGTTTTCAATTTTTCGCCATTGAGGATAATGTTTGCTGTGGGTTTATCATATATGGCTTTTTTTATGTTGAGGTATGTTCCTTCTATACCTGCTGTCTGGAGAGTTTTTATCATAAATGGATGTTGAACTTTGTTAAAGACTTTCTCTTCATCTATTGAGATAATCATATGGTTTTTATCTTTCAATTTGTTAATGTGGTGTATCACATTGATTGATTTGTGAATATTGAAGAATCCTTGCATGCCTGGGATAAAGCTTACTTGTTCATGATGTATGATCTTTTTAATATGTTGTTAGATTCTGTTTGCTAGAATTTTGTTGAGGATTTTTGCATCTATGTTCATCAGTGATATTGGCCTATAGTTTTCTTTTTTGGGGTATCTTTATCTGGTTTTGGTATTAGGGTGATAGTGGCCTCATAGAATGAGTTTGGCAGTTTACCTTCCTCTACAATTTTCTGGAAGAGTTTGAGTAGGATAGGTGTTAGCTCTTCTCTAAATTTTTGGAAGAATTCAGCTGTGAAGCTGTCTGGTCCTGGGCTTTTGTTTGTTGGAAGATTTTTTATTACAGTCTCTACCCCTGTGCTTGTAATGGGTCTGTTAAGATTTTCTATCTCTTCTTGGTCCAGTTTTGAAAGGTTATGTTTTTCTAAGAATTTGTCCATTTCTTTGAAGTTGTCCATTTTATTGCCATATAGTTGCTGATAGTTTCTTATGATCCTTTGTATTTCTGTGTTGTCTGTTGTGATTTCTCTTTTTTCATTTCTAATTTTGTTGATTTGATTCTTCTCCCCTTTTTTCTTTATGAGTCTGGCTAATGGTGTGTCTATTTTCTTTATCTTCTCAAAGAACCAGCTTCTAGTTTTGCTGATTTTTGCTTCCTTTGTTTCTTTTTCATTTGTTTCTGCTCTAATTTTTATTATTTCTTTCCTTCTACTAACGCTGAGGTTCTTCGTTTCTTCTTTTTCTAGTTGCTTTAGGTTATTTATTTGTTTTTTCTCTTGTTTCTTGAGGTAAACTTGTATTTCTATGAACCCTCCCCTTAGCACTGCTTTTACTGAATCCCATAGGTTTTGGATGGAGAAGGAAATGGCAACCCACTCTAGTATTCTTGCCTGGAGAATCCCAGGGGCAGAGGAGCCTGGTGCCATCTATGGGATCTCACAGAGTTGGACACAACTGAAGCGACTTAGCAGCAGCAGTGCATAGGTTTGGGGTTGTCATGTTTTCATTTCCATTTGTTTCTATGAAAATTTTTATTTCATTTCTAATTTCTTCCATAATTTGTTAGTTATTGAGAAGTGTGTTGTATAGCCTCCATATGATTGTATTTTTAATAGTTTTTTTTTCCTGTTGTTGACATCTAATCTTACTGCATTGTGATCAGAAAAGATGCTTGAAATGATTTCAAATTTTTTGAATTTACCAAGGCTAGATTTATGGCCCAGGATGGGATCTATACTGGAGAATGTTCTGTGTGCACTTGAGAAGAGGGTGAAATTCATTGTTTTGGGGGGAAATGTCCTATATATATCAATTAGGTCTAACTGGTCTATTGTATCATTTAAAGTTTGTGTTTTCTTGCTAATTTTCTGTTTGGTTCATCTATCCATAGGTGCTAGTGGGGTATTAAAGTCTCCCACTATTATTGTGTTACTGTTAATTTCCCCTTTCATACTTGTTAGCATTTGCCTTATGTATTGAGGTGCTCCTATGTTGGATGCATACGTATTTATAACTGTTATATCTTCTTCTTGGATTGATCCTTTGATCATTATGTAGTGTCCTCCTTTGTCTCTTTTCATGGTCTTTACTTCAAAGTCTCTTTTATCTGATATGAGTATGGCTACTCCTGCGTTCTCTTGGTCTGCATTTGCATGAAACATGTTTTTCCAACTATTCACTTTGAGTCTGATATGTCTCTTGGTTTGAGGTGGGTCTCCTATAGACAGCATATATAGGGGTCTTGTTTTTGTATCCATTCAGCCAGTCTTTGTCCTTTGGGTGGGCTTTCAACCCATTTACATTTAAGGTAATTATTGATAAGTATAATCCTATTGCCATTTACTTTGTTGTTTTGGGTTTGAGTTTATAAAATTTTTTTATGTTTCCTGTATGGAAAATATCCTTTAGCATTTGTTGAAGAGCTGGTTTCATGGTTGCTGAATTCTCTCAGCTTTTGTTTGTCTGTAAAGCTTTTGACTTCTTCATATTTGAATGAGGTCCTTGCTAGGTATAGTAATCTGGATTGTAGGTTTTTCTCTTTCATTACTTTAAGTATGCCCTGCCATTCCCTTCTGGCTTGAAGAGTTTCTATTGAAAGATTAGCTGTTACCCTTATGGGAATCCCCTTGTGTGTTATTTGCAGCTTTTCCATTGCTGTTTTTAACATTTGCTCTTTGTGTTTGATCTTCATTAGTTTGATTAATACATGTCTTGTAGTGTTTCACCTTGGGTTTATCCTGTTTGGGACTCTCTGGTTTTCTTGGACTTAGGCGGCTGTTTCCTTCCCCATTTTAGGGAAGTTTCCAACTATTATCTCCTCAAGTATTTTCTCATGCCCTTTCTTTGTGTCTTCTTCTGGGACTCCTATGATTTGAATGTTGGGACATTTAACATTGTCCCAGAGGTCTCTGAGGTTGTCTTCATTTCTTTTCATTCTTTATTTCCCCCCTCTCTGCTTCATTTATTTCCATCATTCTATCTTCCACCTCATTTATCCTATATTCTGCCTCAGTTATTCTACTGTTGTTTCCCTCCAGAGTGTTTTTGATCTCAGTTATTGCATTAATCATTATTGATTTACTCTTCTTTATTTCTTCTAGGTCATTATTAAATATTTCTTGCATCTTCTCAATCCTTGTCTTTAATCTATTTATCTGTAACCCCATTTTGTTTGCAAGATTTTGGATCATCTATACTATCATTATTCTGAATTCTTTTTCAGGTAGACTCCCTATCCCCTCCTCTTTGGTTTGGTTTGGTGAGCATTTATCATGTTCTTTTACCTGCCAAATATTTCTCTGACTTTTCATTTTGTTTAGATTTCTGTGTCTGGGGTGTCCTGTCTTTGGCTGGAAGTTCATGGTTCCTCTTTATTATGGAGCCTGCCCTCTGTATGTGGGGTTGGACAAAGTTTCCTGGTTAGGGCAGCTTGCACCTGTGTTCTGGTGGGTAGCTGGATCTCTTCTCTGAAGTGCAGTGAAGGGTCCAGTAGTGAGTTTTAGGGTGTCTATAGCTTTGGCATGGCTTTGGGCAGCCTTTCTTTTAATGCTCAGGGCTGTGTTCCTGTTCTACTGGAGAATTAGCTAGGTATGTCTTGCTCTGGAACTTTTTGGCTCTTGGGTGGAGCTTGGTTTCAGTGTAGGTATGGAGGCTTTTGGGTGAGCTCTTGTCAATTAATGTTCCCTGGAATCAGGAGTTCTCTGATGTTCTCAAGTTTTGGAATTAAGCCTTCTGCCTCTGGTTTTCAGTCTTATTCTTACAGTAGCCTCAAGACTTATCCATCCACACAGCACAGATGATAAAACTTCTAGGTTAATGAAAAATAATTCTCCACAACAAGGGACAAACAGAGAGTTTCACAGAGTTACATGGAGAAAAGAAGAGGGAGGAAGGAGATATAGGTGATCAGGAGAAGAGGGGGAGTCAAAAGAGGAGAGACCAATCTATCCAGTAATAAGTTTCCTAAGTGTTCTCCACAGCCTGGAACACCTAGAGAGATTCACGGAGTTAAGTAGAGAAGGGAAGGGGGAGAGAGGAGATAGAGGTGACCTGGGGAAGAAAAGGGAGAGTCAATAGGGAAGAGAGCAATCAAACCAGTAATCATGTCCCTAAGTGAAAATGGATACTGAAGATTAAATTCTTAAAGGTACAAAATTGATAACAAATACCAAAAAGCAAAGATTAAAAATCCGGAGTAGAGTTTAGACTCTCAAAAATACAATATTAAAAATGCAAAACAAAACCAATCACAAAAATTGTAAAATATATGTGTATATATATATATATGAAATTTACATTAAAACTAGGGTCTTTTTTGGGGAGGAGTGAGGCCTATGGAGAGCTGCTGCTGGTGTGGTTGCCAGCAGGACCTGCTGGGTTTCACAAGTGCCTGTCTTCCATTCATTCATCCTTTCCATGCTGTGCGCATGCCTCAGAGAATGAAAATGGATCTAGGTCTGTCTGTTCTTCCAAGTCTTTACCCTCTGGAAGATTTCACAGACACAGTTTATTGGAAATAGAAACTTAAATTTTCAAGTTAATTTTCCATTTGATTTTCTCTTTATCTCTTCTACTGGCTTCCCTCCCAATTTAGGAAACCACCCCTACTCCGAATCCCCCACCTACAGTAGAAGAGAAAACAGAATCTAATCAGGAGGTTGCTAACCCAGAACACAAAACACCCTTCACAAAACAGATGGGCACTCTGGTTTTTTAAAAATGATAAAAGCAAAACTTGGCAAGCAAACCTTTGATTGATATCTAAGTTTGATATTGTTGAAGACTTTTGGGCTCTGTACAACCATATCCAGTTGTCTAGCAATTTAATGCCTGGCTGTGACTACTCATTTTTAAAGGATGGTATTTAGTCTATGTGGGAAGATGAGAAAAACAAATGAGGAAGACGATGGCTAATTACTCTGAACAAATAGCAGAGATGAAGTGACCTCGACTGTTTTTGGCTAGAGACACTGGTGTGCCTTATTGGAGAATCTTTTGATGACTACAGTGATGATGTATGTAGAGTTATTGTTAACGTTAGAGCTAAAGGTGATAAAATAGCAATATGGACTACTGAATGTGAAAACAGAGAAGCTGCTACACACATAGAGAAGATGTACAAGGAAAGGTTAGGACTTCCTCCAATGACAGTGATTGGTTATCAGTCCCATGCAGGCACAGCTACTCAGAGTGGCTCCACCACTAAAAATAGGTTTGTTGTTTAAGAAGACACCTTCTGAGTATTCTCATAGGAGACTGCCTCAAGGAATTGAGATTTTGGAGCTGAACCAAATCCTCTTCAAAAGAAGCGTGGACTGCATTTAAATTTGATTTCCACCTAACTGTGACTAAGATACAAGAGAAGTCTCATTTGCCTTTGTCTTGTACTTCTGTGTCTATATTTTCTTTTCTTTCTTTTTTTTTTAGAGTGTCCATTATCCCAATCAAAGAATTACAGTACACATCATCCCCAGAATCCATAAATGTATTCCTGGTCCACTCTGTAATAGCTTAATAAAATTAACCATTACAAACACATTTGCCCCATCTACAATATTAAAAAAAAAAAAAAAGAGCTTTCATTTCTATTCCTGACAAGAAAACGATTTTGTTTATGTTCCATTGTATGCAGGAGCATATTTTGCTGATTTGAAAGAGTATGATGCATACAGTTTTCTGGCAATTTTCTTTGTTTCTTTTTACAGCATTATCTTTGCTATACTCTTGCTGATGGCTGCTAGATTTTAATTTATTTTTTTTCCCACTTGATAAGATTAGTGCTTCTGATTTCAGTTTTTCCATTTGTTTTGCTTTAGTTTTTCTTTCTCATGTAACATTGGTGAAGAATCCAGAAATATGACACAAAAGTGGAATAAACATCAATTTTGTGCATTCTTTGATAATTTTCTTTTGTAACTTAACTAAAACACTTTGCTAAAAACTTCTGCATTTCATTCAAATCAGTGATCTATGTTTTTGTGATTTCTTAAACTTAATTGTGGAGTATAAAAAAATGTAACATCATAATTCATTCCTAATTAGAATTAGTATGTCTGTTTTTGTATCTTTATGCTGTGTTTTAACACTTTGTATTACTTAAGTTGTTTTGTTTTGGTTAAAAAATTGGGTCAAGTAGAAAGGCAGTTCCAGTCATATTAAGACAGTGTACGAAACTGTAAATAAAATGTGTACAGTGAATTTTCTTTTGGGCAGCTAGAATTGCCCTTTTATTTCTCCATCTCTGTAGCAAGAATTTGTACTTATTATTGCAAGGCAGCCTCTATTGTGTCTTCCACAGGAGCAGCGTAAGTTTGGAGCATAAGTTTGTTTATTTTGTTTATTTTAATTTTTAATAAATTGAATAGGTAGCATCATAAAAAATAAAGTCTTTTCTTTTGCAAGGTAATAGGTTATAAATATGAAAATTAAAGGAGTAATAAAGAACTTAAATTTTTAATAAATTAAAGTGATAATAGTAAAAATATATCTAGGAATTTCTCTGGAGCTGTTTTGGGCAGTGTGGGATCAGTTCAGTTTCAGATAGTTCCTTGTTCCAGCTTGTGCTTGTTCTCAAGCATAAGCTCCTTTAGTCAATGTTAACGAGTGGGTTTTAATCTGCCTCCGTCACTTCCAGAGCCGTTCCCTCTTCTTTGTTTATTTTGGATCCTCTTTTTGCAAGTCTCTTCAGTGTCTAATTTCTGCCCTGACACAAGGCGGCAAAGTTGGTCACTTATTTAGGCTCACTTGTTCAGTTGTGCTGTGGGGAGGGAGAAACACTGCAAACAAATATCACTGGCATGTGCGGGGTGTGCTCTCAGTGTCTTGGCCACAGTGGGTTTGTTCCCACTCACAGGGCGTGTGCTTCCCCAGTCTACACTGCTCAGGCTTCAGGTTGCTCTGCAGGGGAACTGTCCAAAGTGGGCCCTGGGTTTTGTGCACTTCCCAGGTCTAAGCCACTCAGGTTCAGGTTCTTGGGTAATCCACAAGGGCACAGACTCAGTTGGGCCTGCGTTTTGTGCCCTTCCCAGGTCCGAGCAGCTTAGGCGACCAGGTGCTTGGTGAGTGTACTGTTGCAGGGGGTCCCTACATCTCAATCACCTCCCCAGTCCCAGCCACTTTGTTTCCAGGGTGCACCGTGAGAGCACTGTCTCAGATGTGATGTGTATCTCCTTTGGGGAGCTTATCTCAGGCTGTGACCCTACTGGCAGATGTCAACTGTCTAGGATCCCAGGAAGATGTGGTTAGCAACTGGGAGCCTGCTAACAGTTTGGTGGAGGATGCCAGTCTCTGAGGCTGAGATTGCAGTAGCCCCTTGCCTTCTAGCTCTGGGTGTGGCTCTCCTACTTCTCAGCCTCCAGCTGGGGTGGGAGGGAGTGAGGGGTGGAGGAGCCTGTATGCAGCTGGCTAGCTCTCCTTTGGTACTGGATCAATCCTTTGTTCTGTAAGCAGGCCAGTGTGCACGTTAAAGCCTTTCGCAGGAAAATTCTCTTTCTTTTCTCTCTAGCAATCCCACAGTTTGGGTTGCTGTCTCACGTTAGCTCCCTCAGATTGTCCTCAGGGCACTCAGGCCTGGTCCTTATCCTAAGCACTGATTATGCAGCCCATGCCTCTCTGTCCAGCCCCCACTCCCAGGTGGCATACACAAGCGTCTGGGCTAATTCTCCACTGGCCCTTGTGGTTAGGTGTGTATTCTGCAGGTTTTTTTTTTCTTCTCCCAGTTACATTGCCCTCTGAGAGTGCAAAACTCCCTACAGACCCACCAGTGAAAGGGTTTCCTGCTGTTTGGAAACTTCTCCTCCTTCACGACTCCCTCCCCAGGACGGGTCTCTGTCCCTAACTCTTTTGTCTCTCTTTTTGTCTTTTATATTTTGTCCTACCTTCTTTTGAAGAGATTGGGCTGCCTTTCTGGTGCCTGGTGTCCTCTGCCAGCATTCAGAAGTTGTTTTGTGTAAGTTGCTCAGCATTCAAATGATCTTTTGATGAATTCATGGGGGAGAAAGTGGTCTCCCCATCCTATTCCTCCACAATCTTGGGAGGAATCTGAAAATTTTTTTTTATAGCTCAATTACAAAAATGTAGATGCAACCAAGATTGACATGTTGCATTTGGTGACTGCACCTTCTCAGTCCTTTTTGATCATGATATTTAGAAGAGACCAGGACAATTGCCTCATGAGATGTCCAAGTTCTGGATTTGATGGTGATGTCATTTGTGGCATCATTTGACACTCTCAACTAGAAGTCAAAACAAAAGGTGCACTTGGATTTAGTGTAGACATTTCCACCAAGAATACTTTAACTTGGCTAAAATATTTCCCATTTTAAAACTGTGCCAAATTGGGTTTGATAGCCCCAAGAATACAATGAGGTCATGTTGTAGCCATGTTGAACATCTTCCTGACTCCTTTGTCTGTGTCTGAGTGTCAGAACTATGGTAAATTACTTCACTGAAAAATCCATGAACATCACCACTGTTCTAGGTGGTGGAACAGTGCAGATATGGATTCCAAGATGTTTTTGAATCAAAATAACCCTGAAGCTTCCGTTTAGCACTTTAGCTTCTTGAGTTTTCTTTAGCAATGACATTCACATTGTCATGTAACTAGCACCAACATCCATCTGTCTTCCAACTGCTCAGCTTCCCAAACTAAAACTCTGTACCCATTAATGGACAACTCCCCATTTTCTTCTCACTCCCCAGCTCGTGGCAACCATTCTGCTTTCTATCTCTATGGGTTTGTTTTCTTTAGGTACTTCGCATAAATGGAATCATACAATATTTGTCCCTTTGTGACTGGCTAATTTTCACTTAGCATAAAGTTCTCAGAGCTAATCCATGCTGTAGCATGTGTCATTCTATTTTAAGACTGAATACTATTCCATTGTATATATAGACCACATTTTGTTTATCCATTTATCTTTTGATGAACTTTTGAATTATTTTCTTTTGGCTATTATGAGTAATGCTACTATGAACATAAACGTGCAAATGTCTGTTTGAGTTCCTGCTTTTAAACCTTTGCAGTATATACCTAGAAGTGGAATTGATGGATTTTATGGTAATTTTATGTTTTTTTTTTAAACTTATTGAGAATAATCATAACCTTCAAGTGTGGCAAATGAAAGTATGGTGAAATTTCTATACATAATATTAAAGAAATCACAAAGACAATTTACACATTTTAGTTAAGGTCACATTTTCCTCAGGTAAATAGAGTCTGTGAAGCAGCTTCTTGATCTCAGTTTCTGAGACCAGCATCTCAGTGATTGGTGCATAATCTTCATAAGGACCCATGTAAAGGCTTCCAAAGTGGGCCAATCTGCAGGGAATAGTCCAGGCAGATGGACAGTGAATTATGAGAACCAATAGAACAGATGACATAAACATTCATCAAAGCTGCCAGGTCCAGCAATGTACAAATTCCAGAGGTGTTATTAATAGGATGAAAGGAAGTAAATTTTAGCTACTGGTTCAGATATGCTAACTCAGGGAGAAATCATGCCGACTTTGAGAATGCAACTCTCTACATTATACTGGCCATCTTTTTTTTTAATTATGGTAACAGAGAACTCAGCATGTCAGAAACTGGGCCAGTCTCTCTCTCTTTTTTTGAAATTCATTTTTGGTTTTTACTCAGACTAATCTGAGGGAATTTACTCTTTTATGTTGCTGGAAAAGGGATTTCTGAAGGAGGAGAAGAAACTGAAATCTGAAAGAGGAAAAAAATAACAAAGAAAACAAAAGAAATGGAGATGAACCAGCATCTAATAAGTAAATGGATAGCTTTACATGTATGTATATGCCCTGTAAGTATCTATTTCTCTGGAACCAGTGAGTTCCAATGCCAGCAGATACTCTGAAAACTGTCACTGAACTCTGCAGCAGGAAGGCAGGGAACAATCAGCCAGTCCTCTGCATGATCAAGGTGGGGGGGGGTTCCTAAAACCCAGTGACAGGACAGGGAAAACCAGCAGCCTGCCTCTGCAAATAGGAGAAACTGAATTATTCACTCTGGAAAATAGAGTCATCCAGAGATCATGAACTCCTTAATGCAAAATTCAAACTTAAACTGAAGACAGTAGGGGAAACCACTAGATCATTCAGGTATGACCTAAATCAAATCCCTTAAGACTATACAATGGAAATGACAAATAGACTCAAGGGACTAGATCTGATAGAGTGCCATAAAAACTATGGATGGAGGTTCATAACAGTGTACAGGAGGCGGTGACCAAATCCATTTCCAAGGAAAAGAAATGCAAAAAGGCAAAGTGGTTGACTAAAAAGGACTTACAAATAGCTGAGAAAAGAAGAGAAGCAAAAGGCAAAGGAGAAGAGGAAAGACACACCCATCTGAATGCAGAGTTGCAGAGAATAGCAGGGAGAGATAAGAAAGCCTTCCTAAGTGAACAATGCAAATAAATAGAGGAAAACAATGGAATGGGAAAGATTAGAGATCTCTTCAAGAAAATTAGAAATACCAAGGGAACATTTTATGTGAAGATGGCACAATAAAGGACAGAAATGTCATGGATCTAATGGAAGCAGAAGATATTAAGAAAAGAGAGCAAAAATACACAGAAGAACTATACAAAAAAAGATCTTAATGACCCAGATATGGTGTTATCACTCACCTAGAACCAGACATCCTAGGGTGTGAAGTCAAGTGGGCCTTAGGCAGCATTAGCACAAACAAAGCTAGTGGAGGTGATGGAATTCTAGCTGAGCTATTTCAAATCCTGAAAGATGATGCTGTGAAAGTGCTGTACTCAATATGCCAGCAAATTTGGAAAACTCAGCAGTAGCCACAGGACTGCAAAAGGTCAGTTTTCATTCCAATCCTAAAGAAGGGCAATGCTAAAGTATTCAAAGAGATGGTTGGATAACATCATCAACTCAGTGGACATAAGTTTGAGCAAACTCTGGAAGATAGTGAAGGACAGAGAAGCCTGGTGTGCTGTAGTCCATGGGGTCACAGAGAGTTGGACATAACTTGGGGACTGAACAACAACAAGAGACACTTTGCTCACCCAGCTTAGGATCTGAGAATCTGGGGTTAAGATGTTCTCCAGACACAGTGCTCAGGGAGCTGTTGACCCATATACCATCCCAACAGAACTCTGATTCTCCATGAACAGCAGCAATCACCAAGCAGGACGTGAGTGGCTGAGAAGGAGGACTATAAACAGAAGTCCCTTCAGCATGAGAGAGCTTTCCTCCTGAGGCAAGACTAGATCACAAACACCAGCATGGCCTTCTTCCACTGTTTTAATTTTCACTCCATTGCTCACCACGTGGATAATAGCTGGAGTCACACAGAGGAGCTTCTGTTCACACAGATGCTGCACCATCCACAAGCCCCTTCACATGCCACTTTTTCTGCCATATAGAATCAACAGCAAAGACCAGATGGGGCCCTGCATATCTTTTCAACAAAATTAGACACACTTTTGCCTTACTGTTCCTGCTCTTCTTGACCCCTGGCTGTCAGTGCTCTTTCAGCCCTGGGAACCATCATAGCATGGAAACTCAGGTCTAGGGAACAAGGCTGAGTGTCTGCTGCTGGGGTCCATGATGCCCAGGATACTGGTGGGGACAGATGGGGCTTGACTCAGTTCCGTTCTCACCGTGCTTCCTCCCTCCTCAGCAGCTGCTGCTAACACTCCCTTAAGCTCTCCTGGGAGACAACTGGCTACACTGTGGGCCCATGTCTCTCACCTCACTCTGGTCCTAGGCACAGATGCACTGGACAAAAGGCCCTTCTGCAGAGGTAATCCGCATGACTTTTTATATCAAGTGTTACAGCATCTCCTGAAGAGGGCCTTAGTGTAGAAAATGAGGCGCACAATTGGGCACATGATAATTGCATGCATAGTCCATGTAAATTGTCCCTGATGTTCTCCCAGCGACCACTCAGGTCACGTGTAGCACTGGGATCCTTTTTGTGAAGTTCAGGCCTAGAAACAAGTGATCTCTGGTTTGTTCTTTCTATATATCTGTTCATTCCCTCACATCTCTATCTGAGAAATGATGGCTGGGCTCTGAAACTCTGCCTTGCTTCTGCAGTCTCTCTCAGCTTTGGATAATGAGATTTGGATGTACTGGAAGACTTTCTTTAAAAATACCTGCAGTACCTCCCTATAAATCATGGTCCATTAACCTGTAACTGCTTTTGGAACATCCCAAGGTTCACACAGAAGCTTTATTTTCTAAGGTGCTTAAACTTATACGATTGAAAAGAACTATATAGACAAAGAGTGCTCAGTTGCTCATTTGTATCCTACTCTTTGCAGCCTCATGGACTGTTGCTCACTAGACTCCTCTGCTCATGGAATTTTCCAGGCAAGAATACAGGAGTAGGGCCATTTCCTACTTCAGGGGATCTTCCTGATCTAGGGATCAAACCCACATCTCTTGCATCTCCTGCATTGGCAGGCTGATTCTTTACACTATACCATCTGGGAAGCCCATACACAAAGGGAGAAGATGCTAATGCTAACATGACTTTTTTGATTCAGTATCCATAGTCAGAACTGACATTTATAACCCAAATTATTATAAATGTTTCTGTTTAATTTTTCCCAACTATAGAAGTAATAAATTGTTCTAGCAATGATAAACTGAGCAATTCAGACCAGCTCTTGTTCTAGGAAAAACTAAACTATTTGGATGGTGCTAAAACATATCATCTTAAAAACATCCAAAAGTTATATATGTGGGCATGCTGTCACTTCAGTTGTGTCCAACTATTTGTGACCCTGTGGACTGTAGCCCACCAACCTCCTCTGTCCAGGGGATTCTCCAGGCAAGAATTCTAGAGTGGGTGGCCGTGCCCTCCTCCAGAGTATCTTCCCAACCCAGGGATCGAAACCAGATCTCTTATGTCTCCCACATTGACGGGAAGGTTCTTCACGACTAATGCCACCTGGGAAGCCCCATCCAAGAGCTAACTGGAGAGTAAAGAACCATTCAGATCACACTTTAAAAGAAGACAAAAACCAGAAAAGGTAAGCCAAAGACTCAGAGGTATTTCCCCCTAGGAATCTTCTCTATACACAAACAGCAAGAAAACTGATTTTTAGGTCAGAAGGAATTCAAGTCAAAACCCCAGGCCTCCTAAAATAGGACTGCAAATAGACTACATCGACACAGAGTCAGGGCTCTAAAGGCCAACACTTCCAGGGTGAGAGTAAAGTGGACATAAATAAACCTGTGTCTAGACTTGCAGCTTGCCTTTGATCTGTCTATGTGCCAAAGGAACCTCAGGCTTTGAATAGGATATAAGGAGTCCTAGCTGAGAGGTACATACCAATCCTGACATAGAAATAGATGCTGCATCCAGAAATTGGAGTACTGTCTTACTATTAAAAGAGATTATGCTGGAGAGTAAACTCCAGGATATATTTTTTAAGGGGAAAGAAAGATGGAAAAAATCTGTCCCATGTAGCATGCTTCATTTATTTGGTAAGGGTAGAGGTAAAATATATACATATTACATGTAATATATAGGTATGTATGTATATGTAAGCTTATATTTTTGAATACAAAATAAACAATAGATTGTTCTCAGTTTAGTGTGTTTTACAAATTTGACTTTGGGGTTATATGTTTTCTCCAACTGAGCTATTTCAAATCCTAAAAGCCGATGCTGTCCTAGTGCTGCACTCAATATGCCAGCAAAATTTGGAAAACTCAGCAGTGGCCACAGGACTGGAAAAGGTCAGTTTTCATTCCAATCCCAAAGAAAGGCAATGATAAAGAATGTTCAAACTACCACACAATTACATTCATCTCACACACTAGTAAAATAATGCTCAAAAGTCTCCAAGCCAGGTGTCAACAGTACATGAACCATTAACTTCTAGATGTTCAAGCTGAATTTAGAAAAGGCAGAGGAATGAGAGATCCTATTGCCAACATTTGTTGGCTCATCAAAAAAGTAAGACAGTTCCAGAAAAACTTCCGCTTTATTGACTATGCCAAAGCCTTTGACTGTGTGGATCAAAACAAACTGTAGAAAGTTCTTAAAGAGATGGGAATACCAGACCATCTTACCTGCCTCTTGAGAAATCTGTATGTAGGTCAAGAAGTAACAGTTAGAACCAGATATGGAACAGTAGACTGGTTCCAAATTGGGAAAGGAGTACATCAAGGTTGTATATTGTCATACTGCTTATTTAACTTATATGCAGAGTATATCATGCAAAATGCCAGGCTGGATGAAGCACAAGCTGGAATCAAGATTGCTGGGAGAAATACTAAAAACTTCAGATATGCAGATGACACCAATCTTATGCAGAAAGTGAAGAAGATCTGAAGAGCCTCTTGATGAAAGTGAAAGAGGAGAGTGAAAAAGTTGGCTTAAAGGTCAAAGTTCAAAAAACTAACATCATGGCATCCAATCCAATCACTTCATGGCAAATAGATGGGGAAACAATGGAAACAGTGACAGACTTTATTTTGGGGGGTGCTCCGAAATCACTGCAGATGGTGACTGCAGTCATGGATTTAAAAGATGATTGCTCCTTGGAAGAAAAGCTAGGACCAACGGTGACAGCATATTAAAAAGCAGAGACATTACTTTACCAACAAAAGTTTTTCTAGTCAAAGGTATGGCTTTTCCAGTAGTCATGTATGGATGTGAGTTGGACTGTAAAGAAAGCTGAGCACCAAAGAATTGATGCTTTTGATTGGTGGTGTTGGAGAAGACTCTTGAGTCCCTTGGACTGCAAGGAGATCCAACCAGTCACTCCTAAAGGAAATCAGTCCTGAATATTCACTGGAAGGACTGATGTTGAAGCTGAAACTCCAATACTTTGGCCACCTGATGAGAAGAGCTGACTTATTTGAAAAGACCCTGATGCTGGGAAAGATTCAAAGCAGGAGGAGAAGGGGACGACAGAGGATGAGATGGTTAGATGGCATCACTGACTCAATAGACGTGAGTTTGGGTAAACTCCAGGAGTTGGTGATGGACAGGGAGGCCGGCGAACTGCGGTTCATGGGATCACAAAGAGTCGGACACAACTGAGCAACTGAACTGAACTGAACATTTCATTGTGCCCTAGTGGCTCAGTGGTAAAGAATTTGCCTGCCAATGCAGGATAGGCTGGTTCAGTCCCTAGGTCAGGAAGATTCCCTGGAGAAGAAAATGGCAACCCATTCTGGTACACTTGCCTGGGAAATCCCATGGACAGAGGAGCTTGGCAGGCTGCAGTCCATGTAGTTACGAAAGAGTCGACATGACTTATCAACTAAAAAACAACAGCAATTCTGTTTCATTAATCATTATGTCTATTTCTATGACAATACCATGCTGTTTTGATTACTGTAGCTTTTTAGCATTGTCTGAAGTCTGGAATGGTTATGCCTTCAGCTTTAGATTTTTGTTTTGTTTTTTTGTTTTTTCCTGATAGCTTCAGCACGTCTGGTTCAAAATTGGGAAAGGAGTAGGCCAAGGCTGTACACTGCCACCTTCTTGTTTAACTTATCTGCAGAGTATATCATGCAATATGCCATGCTGGGTAAGTCACAGGCTGGAATCAAGATTGCTGGGAGAAACATCAGTAACCTCAGATATGCAGATGACATCAATCTTATAGCAAAAAGCAAAGAGTAACTAAAGGCCCTCTTGATGAATGTGAAAGGGGAGAGTGAAAAACTGGCTTAAAACTCAACATTTGAAAAACAAAGGTCATGGCATCTGATCACATCACTTCATGGCCAATAGATGGGGAAACAATGGAAACAGTGACAGACTATTTTCTCGGGCTCCAAAATCACTGTGGATGGTGATGGCAGCCATGAAATTAAAAGACATTTATTTGCTCCTTGAAAGAAAAGATAAGACAAACCTAGACAGTGTATTAAAAAGCAAATGTATCATTTTGCCGACAAAGATTCATATAGTCAAAGCTATGGTTTTTCTAGTAGTCATGTATGGATATGAGAGTTGGGCCATAAAGAAGGCTGAGCACCAAAGAATTGATGCTTTCAAACCGTGGTGCTGGAGAAGACTCTTGAGAGTCCCTTGGACTGCAAAGAGATCAAACCAGTCAATCCTAAAAGAAATCAATACTGAATATACATTAGAAGGACTGATGCTGAAGCTGAAGCTCCAATACTTTTGGCCACCTGATGCAATGAGCTGACTCACTGGAAAACACCCTGGTGCTGGGAACGATTGAGGGCAAGAGGAGAAGGGGATGATAGAGGATATGATGTTTGTATGGCATCATCAACTCAACGGACATGAGCTTGAGCAAACTCCGAGAGATAATGAAGGGCAGGGAAGGTTAGCATGCTGCAGTCCATGGCGTCACAAAGAGTCAGACAACAACTGAGCAACTGAACAACAACGACGACGTGGTTTAAGGAGATTCATATGGGTGCCGAGTTGACAATGGGTGAAATTGTGATGGATAATTTTATGTGTCAACTTAGATGGATCATACTACTCAGATATTTGATCAAATAGCTGGATATTTCTCTGAAGGCCTTTTTAAGATGAAATTGACATTCAAATTGATAGACTTTGAGTAAAACAGATTACATGCCATAATGTTAGTGGACCTCATCCAGTCAATCAAAGCCTTAATAAAACAAAGACTGACTTCCCCTGAGCAGGAAGAAATTCTTCCAGATGACTGTCTTTAGGTTTGAACCGAAACCCTGCAAATTTTGGACTTATCAAACTTCACAATCACATGAGTCAATTCCTTATAATAAGTATCTATATGTGTGTGAATGTGTGCAAACACACATCCTGTTGGTTATGTTTCTCTGGAGAATTTCCTAATACACTAGAAAATCTCGCTAAAAGAAATGAAAAAGATTGAATAAATGGAGAGCTATTCCATGTTCATAAGATTGAGAAGATCACATTGTTAGGATTTCAATTCTTGCCATATTGCTTGATGAATTCAAATAAATCCTACTAGTTTTTGTTCTTGTGAAGAAAATAGACAAATTCATTAAAAAAATAGTATGTGAAAATGGAAAAGAACTAGAAGAAACAGCACATTTAAAGAAGAAAAGCAAAATTCAAGAATTTAAAGATGTTTTAATGTTACAGGAATTACAGATAGAGTGGTAGTGGAAGAAAGATGGGTAGAGAAAAGCATAACCCATACGCAGTCTAAAAATAGACACAAACATGACTTATGCCAAACGTGCCACTGCTAGTCAGTCAGAAACAGATGGTGTTTCTAATAAATAAATCAATTAGCTATCTGTTTGACAAAAATAAACCTCAACTCCTATCTCACATTTTAAACAAAAGTTAATTCAAGGTGGATCATTTATCTCAGCATAAAAACTAAAAAAAACCCCTAAATTTTAGGAGAAAGTATAGTAGAATTTCATAATGCTGTAGAAAGCACAAACCACAGAAGAAAAATATGGCAATCTGGACTCTTAAAATGAAGGCCTTTTGTTCAACAAAGGACATCATTAAGAAAAGGAAAAGTCAAGACAAATGGAAGACTATCTCTGCAATAAATAAACATGATAAAAGACTCATCTAGAATGTATAAATAATTCCTATGAATAAATAATAAAAATATTAACAACTCAAATAAAAATGGGCAAAAGACTTGAACATGCAGTTTACAAAAGAGTATATCCAAATGCCCGATAATCATATAAATCAATGTTCATCATCATTACTCATCAGGCTTCCTTCAGTTCAGTTGGTAAAGAATCCATCTGCAATGCAGGAGACCCCAGTTTGATTCCTGAGTCAGGAAGATCCACTGGAGAAGGAATAGGCTACCTACTCCAGAATTCTTGGGCTTCCCTTGTGGCTCAGCTGGTAAAGAATCCGCCTGCAGTGCCGAAGACCTGGGTTCAATCCTTGGATCGGGAAGATCCGCTGGAGAAGTGAAAGGCTACCCACTCCAGTACTCTGGCCTGGAGAATTCCATGGACTGTATAGTCCATGGGGTCGCAAAGAGTTGGACACGACTAGGGGACATTCACTTTCACTTTCATTATCATTACTCATCAGTGAAATGCAAAGTTTGGCAATACCAAGTACTGGTGAAGATTTGAGGCAAGTTACACTTTCATACTTGGATGAAACATAAGCTGGGTCAATAACTTGAAAATTTGTCCCCGAACACCAGGTTGAACTCCCTGCATCATACAGCAAACTCCCACTGGGTATCTATTTTACATGGTGACGTACATGTTTCAGTGCTACTCTTCAGTTTGTCCCACCCTCTCCTTCTCCTGCTGTGTCCACAAGTCAGTTCTCTATGTCTATGTCTCTATTGCTGCCCCACAGCACCATTTTCCTGGTTTCCATATACATGTGTTAATATATGATATTTGTTTTTCTCTTTATGACTTACTTCACTCTGTATAACAGGCTCTAGGTTTATCTACCTTAGTTCAACTGACTCAAATTCATTCCCTTTTATAGCTAAGGAATATTCCTCTGTGTGTGTGTGTGTGTGTGTGTGTGTGTGTGTGTGTATACCACAACGTCTTTATCTATTCATCTGTTGATGGGCATCTAGGTTGCTTCCAAGTCCTGGATATTGTAAACAGTACTGCAATGAACATCAGGGTACATGTGTAAAAGTATCTTACATCTTAACTGAAGTAATTGCTATCATTTTCACTCAAGGAAAATTTTCCTTGAGGAAATTTTTCAGTATGTCGAGAGCTCAGGTGTGCATCCATTTCTGGCTTCTCAAGCAGGGAGAAAAACACAGCTATGTGGGACTGACAGCAGCCACAAGCCAGCTTTGACCATGAAAGTATGAGCATAGTCCTAAGTATTCCAAGACAGATCTTGCTGGCACCTACATTGGTCTATTCTGAGGAATCTTTTAAATAAGACTCCTGGCAGCAGGCCCCTGTTGTTCAGTCACTCAGTTGTGTCTGACTCTTTGCAACCCCATGACTGTAGCACACCAGGCTTCCCTGTCCTTCACCATCTCCCAGAGCTTGCTCAAACTCATGTCTTTTGAGTTGGTGATGCCATCCAACCATTCCATCCTCTGTTGTCCCCTTCTCCTTTCATCTGTGTTTCCCAGCACCAGCACCTTTTCAATAAGTTGACTCTTCACATCAGGGGGCCAAAGTATTACAGCTTCAGCATCAGTCCTTCTAATGAATATTCAGGGTTGATTTCCTTTAGGATTGACTGGTTTGACCTCCTTGCAGTCCAAGGGACTCTAAAGAGTCTTCTCCAACACCACAGTTCAAAAGCATTAATTTTTCAGGGCTCAGCTTTCTTTATGGTCCAACTCTCACATCCATACATGACTATTGGAAAAGCCATAGCTTTGACTAGATGTACCTTTGTCAGCAAAGTGATGTCTCTGCTTTTTAATACACTGTCTATGTTTGTCATAGCTTGTCTTCCAAGTAGCAAGCATCTTTTAATTTCAAGGCTGCAGTCACTGTCAACAGTGATTTTGGAGCCCAAGAAAATAATCTTTCACTATTCCTATTGTTTCCCCATCTATATGCCATGAAGTGATGGGATAGGATGTCATGATCTTTGTTTTTTGAAAGTTGAGTTTTAAGCCAACTTTTTCATTTTTCCCTTTCACCTTCATCAAGAGGCTCTTTAGTTTCTCCTTGCTTTCTGCCATAAAAGTGGTGCTATCTCCGTATCTGATATTATTGATATTTCTCCTGTCAATCTCGATTTCAGCTTGTAATTCATCCAGTCTGGCATTTCACATGATGTACCCTGCATATAAGTTAAATAAACAGGGTGACATTATACAGCCTTGCTGTGCTCCTTTCCTGATTTGGAACCAGTGTGTTGTTCCATGTTTGGTTCTAACTGTTGCTTTTTGACCTGCATAAAGGGTTCTCAGAGGGCAGATAAGGTAGTCTGGTATTCCCATTTTCTTTTTTTTTTTTTTTAATTTAAATTTATTTATTTTAATTGGAGGCTAATTACTTTACAATATTGTATTGGTTTTGCCATACATCATCATGAATCCATCACGGGTGTACATGTGTTCCCCATCCTGAATCCCCCCACCTCCCTCCCCATCCCATCGCTCTGGGTAATCCCAGTGCACCAGCCCCAAGCATCCTGTATCTTGCATCCTGTTTCTTTCAAGAATATTCCACAGTTTGTTGTGATCCACACAGTCAAAGGCTTTAGCATAGTCAGTGAAGCAGAAGTAGATGTTTTTCTGAAATTCTCTTGCTTTTTTCTATTATCCAACAGATGTTAGCAATTTGATCTCTGGTACCTCTGCCTTTCTAAATCCAGCTTGAACATCTGGAAGTTCTTAGTTCACATACTGTTGAAATCTAGCATGGAGGATTTTGAGCATGACCTTGCTAGCATGCACAATGAGTGCAATTGTGTGGTAGACCCATGTGCCTCAGAAATATACCCTGAGTATATATTCAAAGCAGTCACTGGCCCCATCTTTCTGAATGCTGTATCTTGGTGTTCTTGGTAATTCAGTTATTCTTCAAATTATTCTTTACATGAGCAGCCAATGAATCCAATTTCCTAAATAAAGATTTAAAGGTGTCCCTCCTTATGAAGACATAATGACTTTAGGCTTGGTTGAGTGTGTTTGCTATCCTCAAAGCACCTGGAAACATCGTCCACCTTCTAAATGTGTATGCCAGTGTTCAGTTCTATCCAATGACAATGACTTTCTGTTCAAGTGGCACACTATATTCACAATACTGTCAAGAAAATATGCAATAGAGAGCAGGCAAAAATCACCTTTGGGAATTCTCCCATATATCTGCTTTTCCCAGCTATCTTCAGAAATACATGTATGCATGTGCAAACCTGACTTAAAAAGAGCAAGATTTTGTGATGTGCTTTCCAGATGGTGTATCAAGTAATGGTTATGTAGTGGAATTTAGGACCATGGAAAGAACTCTTATGTCTCCAACGTTGCTCATTTAATTTCTATCAGGTTCAGCTGTCCCCACACTGGCACTGTCTCATGTATGTTGCCCTCACGTTCCCCTTAGTCTGGATAGCCTGCCAGGTTGCTGACTGGAAATGAGCTTGCAAACTTCAGTCTCCTCCACAGAGCTGACAACTCACATAGAAACACACAGGGCACTGATTTAAGAGCTCTTGTGGGCCCTTCTAGAATTCCCACTCCTTAGTCAAACCAAGGCTTTTTCTAGTAGTCATGTATGGATGTGAGAGTTGGACTATAGAGAAAACTGAGTGCCAAAGAATCGATGCTTTTGAACTGTGGTGTTGGAGATGACTCTTAAATGTCTCTTGGACTGCAAGGAGATCCAACAAGCCAATCCTGAAGAAAATCAGTCCTGAATATTCATTGGAAGGACTGATGCTGAAACTGAAACTCCAGTACGTTGGCCACCTAATGTGAAGAACTGACTCCTAGGAAGAGACCCTGATTCTGGGAAAGATTGAAGGTGGGAGGAGAAGGGAATGACAGAGGATGAGATGGTTGGATGGCATCACCAATTCAATGGACATGAGTTTGAGTAAGCTCCAGGAGTTGGTGATGGACAGGGAGGCCTGGCATGCTGCCGTCCATGGCATCACCAAGTGTTGGACACAACTGACTGAACTGAACCAAATCTTAATTTTTTAGCTCAATCCACTTGGGTAAACTTGCTTTTATTTTAGCATTGTACATATGGAGTTTCTGATATCTCCTTCTTATCTGCTGTTGTATAGGTCTTTTAAAAGAAAGTCTTTTAATAATTAAAGTAGTTTTATTATTAATGATGACACGGTTTATATATTTACTTATTAGTCTGTATAAACTACAGACAGGAGACATTAAGCTGAGCCACTTGTGAGAAGAAATCTGTCTGGCCGCTTCCTGTCAGGAGGCTGCTGACCCTAGGGCAAGAAGGATATGCAAGAGGATTTGCCTTGTCCATGGTGTAGGTTAAATTATGACCCCAGAAACATGAACGAGCCATTCAAAGGTCACATGTGAATGGTTCCAGGGTTGCCCCAGAGTCAGGCACACTGGACAGGTGTACAGCCAGGTGTGCCATGTGTGACATCTGAGGCTGAATGAATCTGAGCCCTGGATCTTGTTCCTGGACTGGAATCATGTGAGCCTACAGGGCAGAGTCCCAGTGATGGATGCCATTCCAACACCTACCACTCCCCTTCTTGGCTCAAATCTGTGTCCCTGAGTTCAATCCCTTATTGTGGATATGAAACAATGATAATTAACCAACACTGCACGTTTTCTAAGTTAAGAGACATTATTTTTTAGATGAGCTTCAAGTTCACCATATAACTGAGGGGAAGATACAGAGATTTCTGTACACATATGCCTCCTACTCACACACATGTATAGTGTCTCCCATTAACAACATCCCCCACCACTTGCTACAATTCATGAACCAACAGTACCACATAATTATCACTCAAAGTCCATAGTTTACATTAGGGTTTACTCTTGTGGTGTACATCCTATGGGTTCAACAAATATATGGTCCCATGTATCCACCATCATAATATCCTACAAAGCAGTTTCACTGCCCTAAAAATTCTCTATGCCTCACCTATTTATCTATCCCCCCAACTCCTGGCAATCACTGATCTTTCTTACTCTCTCCATAGTTTGTCTTTAACAAAATGTCATAGAGTTGGAATCATTTAAAGTTTTTTCAAATTGGCTTCTTTCACTTAGTAAAATGCATTCAAGTCTCCTCCATGCTTTTTCACAGCTTGATAGTTCATTTGTTTTCAGCACTGAATAATATTACATTATCTGAATATGTTTGGGCTTCCCAAGTGACACTAGTAGTAAAGAACCTGCCTTCTAATGCAGGAGATGTAAGAAATGCGGGTTCAGTCCCTGAGTGGGGAAGATGCCTGAAGGAGGGCATGGCATCCAAATTCAGTATTCTTGCCTGGAGAATCCCATGGACAGAGGAGCCTGATGGGCAAGAGTCAGACATGACAGAAGAGACTTAGCATACATGCGTGCATCAGTTTACTTATCTCTTCATCTACTGAAGGACATCTTGGTTGCCTTCAAGTTTTGGACAATTATGAATGAAACTTATATAAACATTCAGCTGTGGGTTTTTGTGTGGACATAGGTTTTCAGCTCCTTTGAGTAAATACCAAGGAACACAATTGCTAGATTGTACAGTATAAGAATGTCTAATTTTATTTTTAAAATTTCCCCAAACTGCCTTCCAAAGTGATTGTATCAGTTTGCATTCCTATTTATGAACATTTTTAACATACAGAGAATTCTCAGATATACTGTCTCATCCAATCATTAAGATAAACTCATCAGGTGATACAATTAACCCAACTGTGTGATTGGAAATGGTGGCTCTGAGAGTAAGGAAATTCCCTCAGGGCCACACAGACAGGGTGAGCAAACTCTCTGAGAAGTAAGTCTTAATATAAGTTAAGCTTGATGTAAGTTATGAGGCGAGAGACCTTACAAAAATGGAGGGTTGACCAAAATTTAAGGAAAATGATGCAACAAGATCCATAATGCAAGGAAGAATTAAAGAATAAACATACAGAGACAAACTGCAAAATTACTGAAATTAAAAATACTCTAGAAGGAATCAATAGCAGAATATCTGAGGCAGAAGAATGAATCAGTGAGCTGGAAGATAAAATGGTGGAAATAACTTCTGAAGAACAAAATAAAGTAAAAAGAAGGAAAGAACTGAGAATAGTCTCAGAGACCTCTGGAACAATATCAAACACACTAACATTGAATTTTAGAGGTCTCAGAAGAAGAAGAGAAAAAGAAAGAGTATGAGAAAATTTTTGAAGAGATTATCATTGAAAATTACCCCAACATGGAAAAGGAAATAGTCAATCAAGCCCAAGAGGAACAAAGAGTCCTATACAGGGTAAACCCAAGGATAAAGATGTCAAGACACATACTAATCAAACTAACAAAGACTAAACACTAAGAAAGAATATTAAAAGCAGCAAGGGAGAAGCAACAAGTAACATACAAGGGAAGCCCCATATGCTTAACAGCTGATCTTTCAGTAGAAATTCTGCAGGCCAGAAGGGAATGGCAAGATATATTTAAAGTACTGAAAGGAAAAATCTACAACCAAGATTACTGTACCTGGCAAGGATCTCATTCAAAATTGATGGAGAAATAAAAAGCTTTTCAGATGAGCAAAAGATAAGAGAATTCAGTACCACCAAATCAGCTTTGCAACAAATGTTAACGGGATTTATATGGTCAAGAAATACAAGAGAAGAAAAAAGATCTACAAAATCAACCTCAAACAGTTAAGAAAATGGCAATAGGAACGTATATATCAATAATTACTTTAAATATAAATGGATTTAATGCTCCAACCAAAAGACAGAGACTGGCTGAATGGATACAAAAGCCAGACCCATATATATGCTGTCTACAAGAAACCCACTTCAGATCCAAAGACACCTATAGACTGAAAGGGAGAGGATGGAAAAATATATTCCATGCAAATGGGAAGCAAAAGTAAGCTGGAGTAGCAATCCTCATAGCACACAAAATAGACTTTAAAATAAAAAAGATTACAAGAGATTAGAAAGAACACTACATAATGATCAAGGGATCAATCCAAGCAGAAGACATAACAATTGTAAAGAAATGGAGTAGCCAAAGAATGCTCAAACTACCACACAATTGCACTCATCTCACACGCTAGTAAAGTCATGCTCAACAAGCTGGTTTTAGAAAAGGCAGAGGAACCAGAGATCAAATTGCCAACGTCCGCTGGATCATGGAAAAAGCAAGAGAGTTCCCGGAAAACATCTCTTTCTGCTTTGTTGACTATGCCAAAGCCTTTGACTGTGTGGATCACAATAAACTGTGGAAAATTCTGAAAGAGATGGGAATAGCAGACCACCTGACCTGCCTCTTGAGAAACCTATAAGCAGGTCAGGAAGCAACAGTTATAACTGGACATGGAAGAACAGATTGGTTCCAAATAGGAAAAGGGGTACATCAAGGCTGTATATTGTCACCCTGCTTATTTAACTTATATGCAGAATACATCATGAGAAATGCTGGCCTGGAAGAAACACAAGCTGGAATCAAGATTGCCAGGAGAAATATCAGTAACCTCAGATATGCAGATGACACTACCCTTATGGCAGAAAGTGAAGAGGGGCTAAAAAGCCTCTTGATGAAAGTGAAAGTGGAGAGTGAAAAAGTTGGCTTAAAGCTCAACATTCAGAAAACAAAGATCATGGCATCTGGTCCCATCACTTCATGGGAAATAGATGGAGAAACAGTGGAAACAGTATCAGACTTTATTTTGGGGGGCTCCAAAATCACTGCAGATGGTGACTGCAGCCATGAAATTAAAAGACGCTTACTCCTTGGAAGGAAAGTTATGACCAACCTAGAGAGCATATTGAAAAGCAGAGACATTACTTTGCCAACAAAGGTACATCTAGTCAAGGCTATGGTTTTTCTTGTGGTCATGTATGGATGTGAGAGTTGGACTGTGAAGAAAGCTGAGCGCCGAAGAATTGATGCTTTTGAATTGTGGTGTTGGAGAAGACTCTTGAGAGTTCCTGCAAGGAGACTCCAACCAGTCCATTCTGACGGAGATCAACCCTGGGATTTCTTTGGAGGGAATGATGCTGAAGCTGAAAGTCCAGTACTTTGGCCACCTCATGGGAAGAGTTGACTCATTGGAAAAGACTCTGATGCTGGGAGGGATTGGGTGCATGAGGAGAAGGGGACGACAAAGGATGAGATGGCTGGGTGGCATCACTGACTCGATGGACATGAGTCTGAGTGAACTCCAGGAGTTAGTGATGGACAGGGGGCCTGGTGTGCTGTGATCCATGGGGTTGCAAAGAGTCAGACACAACTGAGCGAGTGAACTGAACTGAACTGAACTGACCTGATGCACCCAACATAGAAGCACCTCAATACATAAAACAAACACTAACAGATGTCAAAGGAGAAATTGACAGTAACACAGTAATAGTAGACTTTAACACCTCACTCACACCAATGGACAGATCATCAAAACAAAATTAATAAGGAAACATAGTCTTAAATGATACATTAGATGAGATGGATCTCAGTGATATTTTCAGGACATTACATCCAAATGCAGAAGAATACACCTTCTTCTCAAGTGCACATGGAACATTCTCCAGGATAGACCATATCTTTGGTCACAAATCAAACCTCAGTAAGTTTAAGAAAATTGAAATAATATCAAGTATATTCTCTGACCACAACACAATGAGATGATATAAATTACAAGAAAAAACTATAAGAAATACAAACACATGGAGATTAAACAACAGGTTTAAAATAACCAATAGGTTACTGAAGAAAGCAAGAAACAAATGGCAATGAAAACACAACAACTCAAAACGTATGGGATGCTGCAAAAGCAGTTCTAAGAGGGAAGTTTATAGCAATACAACTCTACCTCAAGAAACAAAAAAAACATCAAATAGACAATCTAACTTTTCACCTAAAACCACTGGGAAAAGAAGGACAAAAAAGCTGCACAATCAGTAGAAGGGAAGAAATCATAAATATCTGAGCATATATAAATGAAAAAGAAAGGAAAGAAACAATAGTAAATATTAATAAAACTAAAAGTTGGTTCTTTAAGAAGATAAACAAAGTTGACATGCCTTTAGCCAGACTCATCAAGAAAAAAAGAGAGAAGAATCAAATCAACAAAATTAGATATGAAAAGGAGAAGTTAAAACAGACAATGCTTAAATACTAAGGATTATAAGAGACTATTATGAACAACTATATGGCAATAAAATGGATAATATGGAAGAAATGGACAGATTCTTAGAAAAGTTCAATCTTCCAAGACTGAACCAGGAAGAAATAGAAATTATGAACAACCCAATTACAAACATTGAAATTAAAGCTGTGATTAGAAATCTCCCAGGAAACCAAGGCCCAGGACCAGATGGCTTCACAGGAGAATTCTATCAAACATTTATAAAAGAGCTAATGCCTATCCTTTTAAAACTCTTTCCAAAAATTGCAGAGGAAGGAACATTTCCAAACTCATTTCACAAGGCCACCATCACCCTGATACCAAAACCAGACAAAGGCAACACACACACACACCCAAAAGAAAACTACAGGCCAATATCACTGATGAACATAGATGTAAAAATCCTCAACAAAGTTTTAGCAAACAGAATTCAGCAACACATCAAAAAGCTTATACACCATGATCAAGTTGGGTTTATTCCAGGAATCAAGGGTTTTTCAATATACATGAGTCAATCAATGTGATACACCATATTAACAAATTAAAAGATTAAAACTATATGATAATCTCAGTAGATGCAGAAAAAGCCTTTGACAAAATTCAGCACTCATTTATGATTAAAACTCTTCAAAAAATGGGCATAGAAGTAACCTACCTCAACATAATAAAGGCCATATATGATAAGCTTACAGCAAACATTATTCTCAATGGTGAAAGACTGAAAGCATTCCCTATAAGATCAAGAACAAGACGAGGGTGTCCACTTTCATCACTACTATTCAACATCGTTCTGGAAGTCCTAGCTACAGCAATCAGAGAAGAAAAAGAAATAAAAGGAATCCAGATCGGAAAAGAAGAAGTAAGCTCTTACTGTTTGCAGATGACATTATACAGTACATAGATAACCCTAAAGATAGTATCAGAAAATTACTAAAACTAATTAGTGAGTTTAGCAAAGTTGCAGGATAAAAAAATCAATACACAAAAATCACTCGCATTTCTATATACTAACAATGAAAAATCAGAAAGAGGAATCAATCACATTTACCATTGCAACAAAAAGAATTGAATATCTAGGAATAAACTTACCTAAGGAGACAAAAGAACTGTACCCAGAAAATTAGAAGACATTAATGAAAGAAATCAAAGATGATATAAACAGATGGAGAGATATTCCATGTTCCTGGATAGGAAGAATCAATATTGTGAAAAAGACTATACTAACAAATGCAATCTACAGATTCCGTGTGACCCCTATCAAATTACTGATAGCATTTTTCACAGAACTAGAACAAAAATTTTCACAGTTCATATGGAAACACAAAAGATCCTGAATAGCTGAAGCAGTCTTGAGAGAGAAGAAGGGAGCTGGAGAAATCAACCTTTCTGACTTCAGATTATACTACAAAGCTACAGTCATCAAGACAGTATGTTACTGGCACAAAAGCAGAAATATAGACAAATGAAACAAGATAGAAAGCCTAGAAACAAACCCATGCACCTATCAGTTCAGTTCAGCTCAGTTCAGTCACTCAGTCGTGTCCGACACTTTGTGACCCCCTGAATCGCAGCACGCCAAGCCTCCCTGTCCATCACCAACTCCAGGAGTTTACTCAGATTCATGTCCATCAAGTCGGTGATGCCATCCAACCATCTCATCCTCTGTCATCCACTTTTCCTCCTGCCCTCGATCCTTCCCAGCATCAGGGTCTTCTCAAATGAGTCAACTCTTCGCATCAGGTGGCCAAAGTATTGGAGTTTCAGCTTCAACATCAGTCCTTCCAATGAACACCCAGGACTGATCTCCCTTAGGATGGACTGGTTGGATATCCTTGCAGTCCAAGGGACTCTCAAGAGTCTTCTCCAACACCACAGTTCAAAAGCATCAATTCGTTGGCACTAAGCTTTCTTTATAGTCCAACTCTCACATCTTTCTACTCTCACATTTTTCTACTGGAAAAACCATAGCCTTGGCTAGATGGACCTTTGTTGACAAAGTAATGTCTCTGTTTTTAAATATACTCTCTACTACTACTACTACTAAGTCGCTTCAGTCGTGTCTGACTCTGTGCAACCCCATAGAATGCAGCCCACCAGGCTCCGTCATCCCTGGGATTCTCCAGGCAAGAATACTGGAGTGGGTTGCCATTTCCTTCTCCAATCCTTGAAAGTGAAAAGTCAAAGTGAAGTTGCTCAGTCGTCTCCAACTCTTAGCGACCCCATGGACTGTAGCCTACCAGGCTCCTCTGTCCATGGGATTTTCCAGGCAAGAGTACTGGAGTGGGATGCCATTGCCTTCTCCAGTATGCTCTCTAGGTTGGTCATAACTTTCCTTCCAAGGAGTAAGCGTCTTTTAATTTCATGGCTGCAGTCACCATCTTCAGTGATTTTGGAGCCCAAAATCACTGACACTGTTTCCATTGTTTCCCCATCTATTTCCCATGAAGTGATGGGACTGGATACCATGATCTTCGTTTTCTGAATGTTGAGCTTTAAGCCAACTTTTTCACTCTCCACTTTCACTTTAATCAAGAAGTTTTTTAGTTCTTCTTCACTTTCTGCCATAAGGGTGGTGTCATCTGCATATCTGAGGTTCTTGATATTTGTCCCGGCAATCTTGATTCCAGCTTGTGTTTCTTCCAGTCCAGTGTTTCTCATGATGTACTCTACATAGAAGTTAAATAAGCAGGGTGATAATATACAGCCTTGACGTACTCCTTTTCCTATTTGGAACCAATCTGTTGTTCTATGTACAGTTCTAACTGTTGCTTCCTGACCTGCATACAGATTTCTCAAGAGGCAGGTCAGGTGGTCTGGTATTGCCATCTCTTTCAGAAGTTTCCACAGTTTATTGTGATCCACATAGTCAAAGGCTTTGGCATAGTCAACAAAGCAGAAATAGATGTTTTTCTGGAACTTTCTGGCTTTTTCCATGATCCAGCAGATGCTGGCAATTTGATCTCTGGTTCCTCTGCCTTTTCTAAAACCAGCTTAAACATCAGGAAATTCACAGTTCACGTACTGCTGAAGCCTGGCTTGGAGAATTTTGAGCATTACTTTACTAGCATGAGAGATGAGTGCAACTGTGTAGTAGTTTGAGCATTCTTTGGCATTGCCTTTCTTTGGGATTGGAATGAAAACTGACCTTTTCCAGTCCTGTGGCCATTGCTGAGTTTTCCAAATTTGCTGGTATATTGAGTGCAGCACTTTCACAGCATCATCTTTCAGGATTTGAAAGAGCTCAACTGGAATTCCATCACCTCCACATGCTTTGTTCGTAGCGATGCTTTCTAAGGCCCACTTGACTTCAGATTCCAGGATGTCTGGCTCTAGATGAGTGATCACACCATCGTAATTATCTGGGTCGTGAAGATATTTTTTGTACAGTTCTTCTGTGTATTCTTGCCACCTCTTCTTAATATCTTCTGCTTCTGTTAGGTCTGTACCATTTCTGTCCTTTATCGAGCCCATCTTTGCACGAAATGTTCCCTTGGTATCTCTAATTTTCTTGAAGAGATCTCTAGTCTTTCCCATTCTGTTGTTTTCTCTATTTCTTTGCATTGATCGCTGAGGAAGGCTTTCTTGTGTCTCCTTGCTATTCTTTGGAACTCTGCGTTCAAATGGGTATGTCTTTCCTTTTCTTCTTTGTTTTTTGCTTCCCTTCTTTTCACAGCTATTTGTAAGGCCTCCTCAGACAGCCATTTTGCTTTTTTTGCATTTCTTTTTCTTGGGGATGATCTTGATTCCAGTCTCCTGTACAATGTCACGAACCTCCACCCATAGTTCGTCAGGCACTCTGTCTATCAGATCTAGTCCCTTAAATCTATTTCTCACTTCCACCGTATAAGTGATTTGATTTAGGTCTTACCTGAGTGATCCAGTGGTTTTCTCCACTTTCTTCAATTTCAGTCTGAATTTGGCAATAAGGAGTTCATGATCTGAGCCACAGTCAGCTACCGGTCTTGTTTTTGTTGCCTGTATAGAGCTTCTCCATCTTTGGCTGCAAAGGATATAATCAATCTGATTTCAGTGTCAACCGTCTGGTGATGTCCATGTGTAGAGTCTTCTCTATGACCAGTGCGTTCTCTTCAAGTCCAAATTTGCTTGTTACTCCAGGTGTTTCTCGACTTCCTACTTTTGCATTCCATTCCCCTATAATGAAAAGGACATTTGCTTTGAGGTGTTAGTTCTCAAAGGTCTTGTAGGTCTTCATAGAACTGTTCAACTTCAGCTTTTTGAGGATTACTGGCCATGGCATAGACTTGGATTACCGTGATATTGAATGGTTTGCCTTGGAAACAGAGATCATTCTGTTGTTTAAGAGACTGCATCCAAGTACTGCATTTTGGACTCTTCAGTGACTATGATGGCTACTCCATTTCTCTTAAGGGATTCATGCCCACAGTAGTAGATATAATGGTCATTCACCCATTCCAGTCTGTCTTAGTTCACTGATTTCTAGAATGTCAATGTTCACTCTTGTCATTTCTTGTTTGACCACTTCCAATTTGCCTTGATTCATGGACCTAACACTCCAGGTTCCTATACAATATTGCTCTTTACAGAATTGGACTTTACTTTCATCACCAGTCACATCCACAGCTGGGAATTGCCTTTGCTTTGGCTCCATCTCTTCATTTTTTCTGGAATTATTTCTCCACTCTTCTCCAGTAGCATATTGAGCACCTACTGACCTGGAGAGTTCATCTTTCAGTGTCCTATCTTTTTGCCTTTTAATACTGTTCATGAGGTTCTCAAGGCAAGAATACTGAAGTGGTTTACCATTCCCTTCTCCAGTGGACCACATTCTGTCAGACCTCTCCACCATGACCTGTTCATCTTGGGTATCCCCACATGGCATGCCTTAGTCTCATTGTATTAGACAAGTCTGTGGTCTGTGTGATCAGATTAGCTAGTTGTCTGTGATTGTGGAAGACGGTATGGAGATTCCTTAAAAAACAGGAATAAAACCACCATATGACCCTACAATCCCACTCCTACGCATACATTCTGAGGAAACCAAAATTGAAAAAGACACATATATCCTATTGTTCATTGTAGTGCTATTTACAATAGCTAGAGCATAGAAGTAACCTAGATGTCCATCGACAGATGAAAGGATAAAGAAGTTGTGGTACATATACACAATGGAATATTGCTCAGCCATAAAAAGGATGCATTTGAGTCAGTTCTGATGAGGTGGACAAACCTAGAACCTGTTATACAGAGTGAAGTGAGTCTGAAAGAAAATAAATATATTCTAACATATATATATGGAATCTAGAAAAATGGTACTGAAGAATTTATTTATAGGAGAGCAATGGAGAAAGAGACATAGAGAATAGACTTATGGACAGAGAATAGACTTATGGACATGGGGAGAGGGGAAGAGATGGTGAGATGCATGGAAAGAGTAACATGGAAACTTACATTACCCTATGTGAAATTGATAGCCAACAAGATTTTGCTGTATGGCAAAAGAAAGGAAACTCAAACAGGGGCTCTGTATCAATCTAGCTGGGGTGGGAGATGGGAGGGAGTTTCAAAAAGGGAGAGGGTATATGTATACCTATGGTTGATTCAAGTTAAGGTTTGACAGAAAACAGCAAAACTTTGTAAAGCAATTATCCTTCAATAAAAAATAAATTTAAAAAATGTCACCTCACAGAAATCAAAATCCCAAACTGGTATCATTTACAGGAGTGAATCCAAGTTCTGCATCATAAGATGCAGAAACCATACACTGAAAATTCAATATATCCACTAGCCTGGAACTCATGAAATTTGAAGGGCAGACATGGGACCATCCTGTTGAGACACTTCTGAATTCCAAGGCCATAGGTCACACAAAGAAAATCCTCTCTATTCAAGATAACACTCAGGGAGCAAGCAGCAAGGGACTTGGTTGTTCTCACCACCACCACCACGACCACCCGCCCCCCCCCCCCCCACCTCAGCAGGGGCCCAAGTAAAGGCTTGCTTAAAAAAAAAAAAAAACCTTCCCTGGCCTCAAAAACCACACAGTATAAAATCCATACACATTACCCTCTAATGGAATTTTACCCATCACATTAGTAGTTTCCACATTTTCACAAAGCAGCATATTAAAAGGGGGTGAATGGTATCTTTCAATTTTGCCAATAAGAACTTAATTTTTAAAAAAATATCCTTCAGTGTCACCACGATTTGATTAGAGAGAAAGAATATTTTACCACCAAAAAGTAAGGAGGACATAATCTCAACATGATTATATTTTGTTTCTGCAATTCCATTGTCCTGCTTTGTCTGTTTTGACAAGGGCCCATGAAAACTTCATCAGTTCTGGGTACCACACAGGGACTGGCACCTGGGGCTATTGCTTAAGAGTTTTGTTTTAAATTAAAAGACACACAAACACACACACACACTTGCCTGCAAAGTTGCTTCAATCACTCTTTGTGATCCCATGGACTGTAACCCACCAGACTCCTCTGTCCATGGGATTCTTCAGGCAAGACTACTGGAGTGGGTTGTATGCCCTCCTCCAGGGGATCTTCCTGACCCATTTGTCTTATGCCTCCTGCATTGGCAGGTGGGTTCTTTACCACTAGTGCCACCTGGTAAGCTTATATGTATGTATGTATGTCTAAATATATATGTGTATATATATATATACATATACACATATAATATACACATATAGCACATGTGTATGCAAATATATGTGTTATAACACACACACACACACACACACACACACATATATAAAATATGCACACACACACATATAACCATCTATCTTCAGATGGCAGTAAAAGGACCAGGGGTCAAATAGGTTTCCTTGCTCAAGCCCACATTCTAACTATGGGCAGTCTGCCTGGGTCTCAGCACACTGCCTCACACACTATGTATGTTGGATGCCACTGCATAGCCTCCTGTATGCATACTCATGAGCCCATGCACATCCCTGACACATGGAGGCAGCAGCCCCACAGACCTCTGTGCTCCTGTGCACATTCCTGTCTAGACGTGGAAAATGCAGCTGGTGCCTGAGCCTTTTCTGCAGGCCAGGCAGCCCCCAGTGCTAGTGCACCTCCTGCTGAGGCAGCAGAATCATCATGCTCCCTGCATCCTCCTCGTGAGTGCAAAGCACAACCCGCCACTGCCTTAGGCAGCACACACTTCCTACTGGAAGAAAATCTGAAATGATCCAGGGAAAGGGTGCATAGATGGCTGGGTGGGAAGATGCCCTATTCTAGAATCCCCTTGCCACTCCAATTCTTTCTTCCAAGCAGGGCTGTTTTTCACTGGCTTTCTGAGCCCACAAGGAAAAGACAGGGAGAAACAAGAAATCCAAACTGTCAACAAGGACTGGGGAGAAGGAGGGTTACTCAGATCCTTGGCAGGAGCTGAGCTCAGCCAGGAAAGTGGAAACATAGCCAGCGCCCTCGTGATTCAAGGAAACATTGGTAGCAATAGAGTGGGGACTTGGGGGACAACTGGCTATTCCAGCAACCTGGCAGCTGGGGTCAGAAGCTCCTGGAGCTAGAAGGGATTGGGAGGAACAGAAGCAGCTTGAGGAACCCAAGCTGACCAGTCCTGGTTAGGTCAGGAATGGTCCCACTCCTGAGCCCAGGGCCCTCTCCAAACTGCCTCCTTGGGGAATGTGTTCACTCCAGCTCCCTCGTGAAGCTATCCTTAAGTGATGTCCCACGATTCACAGTCCTGATCCCTGAGTCTAAATGTGTACAAGCAGCCCCTAGAAAGAGTCTTATTTTCCAGGATTTGAGAAGCACTCTTCCACCTCCCCGTAACACATCACTAGACATATTTCTTATTCTTATGGTTTCTGACAGATATTTTATTTTCTCTGCTTTGGCACCTTAATCAGTGGTTCTTGACTCTTTTTCTGCTCCAATTTAGTTCGAGGAACTAAATGGGATGGGATTCTACAAAAGAGTAGGTAAATGTTTATAACTGATTCACTTTGCTGTGCAGCAGAAGCTAACATAATATTGTAAAGCAACTATATTCTGATAAAAATTTATTTCAAAAACAAGGAGGAAGAAGGTAGCCCTCTCCCCCTCCCCAGTTTTCCTTGGATTATAAAACTGTAGCTCAGTAAGTTCTCGGGGTAGCATTCTCCTGTCCACTCACTTGTAAACCTCAAAATGCATCCTATTCTAATAAGTCACTTCTTATCTATCACTTTGAAAAGTGAGAATTGTTAGCTGCTCAGTCTTTTCTGGCTTTTTGTGACCCCATGACTTTGCCTCTCACTAAATTCTTTCTAGGCTGACACATAAAGAACCAGAGCTCCTCATAGTCCCTTGAAACCCATTTCTGGGGTTTCACATCCAGGCCAGGATCTAGAAGTTCTAGGAATTCTTGGTCCCCTTTCATCAGGGGTCTCCAGGAGAAGGTCTGTTCTGACAGAGAAGGGTCCTCTTTCCTGGACTGCCCTAGACAACAAGGCTGCCCCATCTCCTTGAGCTCACCAAGTTTGAAGTATTTATTTGCAACCTTAATAAAGGCAAGACAAATTGAAAAAGAAACTGGTTTTATGAATGACAAATTCAATTTCTCACAAGTTGACTCTTCTCCAGCATGACTGTTTGTGAGCATCTTCTGAGATCTCACATAGGCACCACTCCCTTGAAGAAGGCTTCAGGAACTCCCCAAGACCACCCCCCACCCCATGGCCTCTGTCTGTGCTGCTGGGAGGCTGAGGTCTAACAGTTGTTTACACATCGGCAGCCCTTAGAGACTGAACACCATAAGCATGGTGGTGGCACAGAGCAAGGTCACTCATCCTGCATTCACTCCTGTGTCTGGCATACAGCAGGAGCCTCTAACTAAATATTGGCAGATGACTAACTTTCTTGTGTCTTTTACATCTTCATAAGTATTATATCCCTTATGATAAATCAAAACAGGCAATATGTGTCTTCCTACCATACATGCATGTGTGTGTACCAAGTAACTTCAGTTGTGTCCAACACTCTGCAACTCTATGGACTATAGCCTGCCAGGCTCCTCTGTCCCTGGGATTCTCCATGCAAGAATACCAGAGTGGGTTGCCATGCTCTCCTCCAGGTGATCTTCCCTACCCAGGGATTGAACCCACATCTCTTGTGTCTCCTGCATGGGCAAGCAGATTCTTTACGAGTAGTCCCATGGGGGAATCCCTCTACCATGCATAAAGTGAATTGAAGTCGCTCAGTCATGTCTGACTCTTTGCCACTCGATGGACTATAGTCTGCCAGGTTCCTCTCTCCATGGAATTTTCCAGGTAAGAACACTGGAGTGGGTTGCCATTTCCTTCTCCAGGGGAACTTTCTGACCCAGGGATTGAACCCAGGTCTCCTGCACTGCAGGCAGACTCTTTACCAACTTCATGGAGGTGGGTCAGAACACCAAGTGATGGCTATGTCCCATCCTTTCAGCTGCAGGCTTCGAGAAAATAAGTGAAGACCAACCAAATGAGAAAAGCAAAACCTATAGCAAAAGTCAGTGAGTCACCATGATCTGAGTTTGCCAGAAACTCAAAGCCAGGCAGAAGAGGAGGAGATTTATAATGGAAAACAGAGAGGGCTTCAGGGGTGCCTTATTGGCCTGGGGAGACTGTGGGTTCACTGGAAGTGGGGTGTACTGTGTGGTTGCATAAGGGTACATATTTGGTTTTCTCTGGATGGTTCTGAATTGGAACTGGGGACAAAAATTAGGGAAACCACCGGTTATTAGTCAAGGCCTGGCCAATTTTAGCCAGCTGATTGTTACAGAAGTTGTTCAGCTTCCTGGGTTGTCACAGTAACTAGAGATGGCAGTCTGGACTCCAGCAAGTCTGACTGAGAGCAGGCTGCTTCTTGGGCTGGTCCCAGTCCACCAAGGCCTTGGTTAGTTAAGCTGTGGTTCCAAGTTTTATTTTTACTATATGATCCGGTCTTTGTTGCCAGGGTCCAGCCCCGGTGGATCCAGGGTAATTCAAAGCGGGGACGGAATTGGCGATTGAAGAGAGATTAATTAGAAATTTAAAGAGAGATTAGAGAAGAATGATGTAGTGAAAAAATAGAGGAGAAAAGAGACTGATATTCCTTGGTTTACACGGAAAGCTAATAAAGTCTCAAGACAAGAAACTTGCACCGTCTACGTTAGGCCACAGGCACCCACTTGAATAGCGGAGGGTGCCCCGCCTTGGGCTCCCTCTCGCATGGGTCTTAGAAGCTCAGGCAAATAAGTAGACACGGAGAGCCTCTGTGTTTCAAGGGATCAGCCTGAAAAGGAGAGGGAGTGAGAGGGGAAAAAGAGAGAAAAAGAGTCGACACGGGGGAGGCCAAGCTTGTGCAAAAACCCCATAACTTTATTTTCAAAAGGTGCTTATATACCCTAAATTTTACATAATGGAAGATACAGAGTCATTCAGGGGCAGCAGTCCTGACCCTTATTGATACCAGGCTTTCTTTCTGCATATCTTTCCGTATACAAAAGGTCTCAGGTGATTTACATTATCTTCTGGCCAAGAGGACCATTAACACTTTATGGCTCTCTTCCTTGGTGAATGTTAATCTCATTTCCCCTGAAGTGTTTTTCTTTAATCTGCATCAACCTCAAAGCACCAAATAAAGTTACATTCCTGTAGAACAAAGGTGCAGTGGGTTATAACAAGGTACTTAACTCAAAGATTTATGTTGCTACTTGTTTTTTCTATATACCAACTACATCAACAAATAAAAGATATGAAAATTTGGCAGCAAGTATTGGCTCAACAATGAAACCCTTAATCAGTCCTATTCTAATGATTTTGACTCCTCAGAAGCCCCTACATTCCTAGGATGTTTTATGCTTCCTGTGCCTCTTGCCATCAGGAGGCTGTGAGCCATCACATGCGTAGTTGTAAAAGGTCCAGACAGACCTGTCAGGCAAGTTAGAAAGCTACCAGAGGGGTTTGAGCTGAGACACTCCTTTTATATGCAGGAGACTGTTAGCTGGAGCTCTAAGTTAACTTTTTCCAGAAAAAGGTGGTGGGGGATAGCCCCCTGTTAATGTCAGAGGAGTTGGTGAAAGCATAATATAGTAAAGCAGACAGATTTTGGTTCTGGGGGTATCTGCTTGAGAAAATCCAGGGGAGGGCCCTGAGGCCTGATCCTGCCTTTGCGTTTTGTCAGGCCCCCTTCCTCATGACCTTTGCAATGGGCGGGATTCCCCATGTTGGGTTCTGGCAATTTGTCCCTTTCTATTTTCAGTTTCTCAGTTTGGAATCACTAATATGAACATGCTGCTCAGAGCCACAGAATTAGGTAGCAGAAACAAAACCTAGAATCCTTTGCTGCAGCCCCAATTGTTGTGTGAATACACACACACACCTCTGTCTCCATGATTCAGGAGGATGTTCTCTCAGCCGGCCTCTCTTCCAAAAATTACATAAAATCCTCACACATCCGGGAATATCCACAAAGGCAGACAATCTATCCTAAATGAAAGTTACTCCTTCATCATCACAGCTTTCTTAAACAGGGGACAGAATTCAGCACTTCTTGGACTATATTCTCTCACCCAACTCTGCATCCACTCCATTTAAATCCCACGGTCTTTCCCAGGAGTCCTGTATGTGTTCAATCAGTCCTATTCTAATGTGGGTTTTTGGGAGTGACTTCTCAGAAGTCAGACAGGGCTCTTTTTGGTCTTCTAGTATCTGTCTTTGCAGACAAATTTCGAAATCCATAAACACAAGAGCTACAAATTAGCTTGTGAAACCCATAATCAAAGGCTGTGGATTCCAGGCACTAACACAGCCAAGGCTAGTCTGTGCTCATCCCAGCACTCCTCTCCTGGCTCAAGCCAGTCCAGATGCACTAATTGGACCAGCACCACGTGGTCCCTGCGTCCTTGGTGTTCCCAGATGCCAGCCACCAGCTCTGCTATTTTCCACCCACCTAGCGCTGCAGTCCGCGTGGCGGTGCTGGAGATCTAGCCCAAGCGTGTCCCACCAGCACCGCAGGGATGCAGACCCTCCCCGCTGAGAGAAGGCTTTCTGTAGCTCTGTCTGTTCCCTCAGGCCCCAGTGAATGTGCAAGCTGCCTAAGAGAGTCTGTATTATCATTTCATTTTAAACCGATTTTATCAGACTCAGAGGGAGAGGCGCATGGGAGTAGAAGGGCTCTCTCCCATGGGAGCCTGCCTAGCTGCAGGGCTGGGCTTTCCCAGGAAGGGTCAGCACTAGGAGTCTCGCCTTCCCCAGTCAACGAACCCTGCTTGCCACTCTACCGATCTCACTCCTACAGGCAGGGTTCCATCGGCCACCTGGAGGCGCCCTTGATAATGAAAGGTTTTTGGTGAATCACGACACTGGGATTCTTGGCCACCGGAGGAGAAGAATTCAATCCGGGGCCAGAGCCAAGGTTTGATCACTTGGAGCTTTTGTGTAATAAAGTTTTATTAAAGTATAAAGGAGATAGAGAAAGCTTCTGACATAGGCATCAGAGGGGGGCAGAAAGAGTACCCCCTTGTTAGTGTTAGCAATGAAGTTATATACTCTCCAATGAATCCAAAGAATGTCTGGAGGTTGTAAAGATCTCACCAGACCTACTCCCATAATTTACATTTTAAGATAACAGAATTAGCCAGAAGGTTTAATCCAGAGACTGTCCTCAAGCAGAATACATTGTTGTTATATAATCCTTGTAAAGAGCATATCTACTCCCACAATTTACAGAATTAGCCAGAAGGTTTAATCCAGAGACTGTCCTCAGTCAGGATACAT
The DNA here is from genome assembly GCF_023091745.1 of Budorcas taxicolor. Taxonomy (NCBI): domain Eukaryota; kingdom Metazoa; phylum Chordata; class Mammalia; order Artiodactyla; family Bovidae; genus Budorcas; species Budorcas taxicolor. Next base: position 4,983,958 of record NC_068930.1, on the reverse strand, counting down.
TATTGTTATATGATAAGGCAAAATGATAGGTTACTGAAAGAGGAACTCCCCAGGTCAGTAGGTGCCCAACAAGCTACCGGAGATCACTGGAGAAATAACTCCAGAAAGAATGAAGGCATGGAGTCAAAGCAAAAACAATACCCAGCTGTGGATGTGACTGGTGATAGAAGCAAGGTCTGATGCTGTAAAGAGCAATAGTGCATAGGAACCAGGACTGTCAGGTCCATGAATCAAGGCAAATTGGAAGTGGTCAAACAAGAGATGGCAAGAGTGAATGTCAGCCTTCTAAGAATCAGCGAACTAAAATGGACTAGAATGGGTGAATTTAACTCAGATGACCGTTATATCTACTACTGCAGGCAGGAATCCCTCAGAAGAAATGGAGTAGCCATCATGGTCAACAAAAGAGTCCGAAACGCAATCTCAAAAACAACAGAATGATCTCTGTTCGTCTCCAAGGTAAACCATTCAATATCATGGTAATCCAATTCTATGCCCCAACCAGTAACACTGAAGAAGCTGAAGTTGAATGGTTCTATGAAGACCTACAAGAACTTTTCGAACTAACACCTAAAAAAGATGTCCTTTTCATTATAGGGGAGTGGAATGCAAAAGTAGGAAGTCAAGAAACACCTGGAGTAACAGGCAAATTTGCCTTGGAATGCAGAATGAAGCAGGGCAAAGACTAATAGAGTTTTGTCAAGAAAATGCACTGGTCATAGCAAACACTCTCTTCCAACAACACAAGAGAAGACTCTACACATGGACATCACCAAATGGTCAACTCTGAAATCAGATTGATTCTATTCTTTGCAGCCAAAGATGGAGAAGCTCTACACAGTCAACAAAAACAAGACCAGAAGCTGACTGTGGGTCAGATCATGAACTCCTTATTATGAAATTCAGACTTAAATTGAAGAAAGTAGGGAAAACCGCTAGATCATTCAGGTATGACTTAAATCAAATCCCTTATGATTCTACAGTGGAAGTGAGAACTAGATTTAAGGGCCTAGATCTGATAGATACAGTGCTTGATGTGCTGGGAGCCAGTGTGAGGAACTCCGCCTATGGCAAAGGTCATGAAGAAGGGGGCCCGGCATATGCAAAGGCGGGATCGAGCCTCAGGAGACCACCTGTTCCCGAGCATCTACCCCCAAAACCAGAGTCTGCCTGCTTTACTGTGTTATGCTTTCCACCTACTCTTCTGACATTAACAGGGGGCTCTCCCCCCAACACCTTTTTCTGGAAAAAGTTATTTTAGGGCTTTTAGATAATAAATCTCCTGGGCATAATAAGAGTGTTTCAATCCAAAAACCCCTCTGATGGCTTTCTAGCCTGCTTGCTGGACTCTTACAGCTGCGCATGTGATTGTTTGTGGCCTCCCGACTGCAAGAGGCACAGGAAGCTTATAACATCCTAGGAATACAGGGGCTTCCAAGGAGTCAAAATCATTAGAATAGGACTGATTAAGGGTTTCATTTGTTGAGCCAATACTTGCTGCCAAGTTTTCATATCTTTTATTTGTAGATATAGTTGGTATATAGACAAAACAGGTGGTAGCCCTGGCATTAGCAACATTAGATCTTTGAGTTAAGTACTTTCTTTGTTATAACCCATTGCACCTTTCTTCTACAGGAATGTAACTTTATTTAGTACTTTGAGGGTGATGCAAATTAAAGAAAAAACACTTCAAGGGAAAAAGAGTTTTCTGGTTGATAGACATTTATCTAGGAAAAGAGCCATAAAAATGTTAACAGGCCACCTGGCCAGAGGATGATGTAAAGCCACCTAAGAGCTTTTGTATACATTTATCTGAAGCAACTGATTTTGATAAAGGTTAGGTCTGCTGACCACACATGACTTTGTATTCTATCTCTATGTATAACAAAAAGTATATAAGCAAACCTGGAAAATAAAACGGACCAGTTTCTGGAAAGACTGGTTTCCTCCATGTGGTCTATTCTCGTTCTCTTCTTTTCTGGCTGAATTCCCATCTGGAGCATGGAGGCTCACCATGTATACTTACCTGCCCTGGCTCCTAAGACCCACGGAGAGGGAGCACAAGGCGGGGCACCCTCTGCTATTCAAGCAGGCACCAGTGGCCTACGTAGATGGTGCAAACTCCTCGTCTTGGAGTTTTATTGGTTTTCCACATAAACCAAGTTATTCAGCCTCTTTTTCTCTACTTATTTTCCTACTACACTATTTCTTTCTAATCTCCCTCCATATCCTTAATTAAGCAATTAATTCCTCAGATGCCAATGCCGTCTCCGCTTCAAATTACATGGATCCACCGGGGCTGGACCCCAGCACTGAAGAACTATGGAAAGAGGTTCGTGACACTGTGCAGGAGACAGGGATCAAGACCATCCCCATTGAAAAGAAATGCAAACAAGCAAAATGGCTGTCTCGGGAGGCCTTACAAATAACTGTGAAAAGAAGAGAGGCGAAAAACAAAGAAGAAAAGAAAAATATAAGCATCTGAATACAGAGGTCTGAAGAATAGCAAGAGATAAGAAAGTCTTCTTCAGCAATCAATGCAAAGAAATAGAGGAAAAGAAAAGAATGGGAAAGACTGGAGATCTCTTCAAGAAAATTAGAGATACCAAGGGAACATTTCATGCAAAGATGGGCTCAATAAAGGACAAAAATGGTACAGACCTAACAGAAGCAGAAGATATTAAGAAGAGGTGTCAAGAATACATAGAAGAACTGTACAAAAAAGATCTTCATGACCCAGATAACCACGATGGTGTAATCACTCACTTAGAGCCAGACATCCTGGAATGTGAAGACAAGTGGGCCTTAGAAAGTATCACTACAAACAAAGCTAGTGGAGGTGATGGAATTCCAGTTGAGCTCTTTCAAATCCTGAAAGATGATGCTGTGAAAGTGCTGCACTCAATATACCAGCAAATTTGGAAAACTCAGCAATGGCCACAGGACTGGAAAAGGTCAGTTTTCATTCCAATCCCAAAGAAAGGCAATGCCAAAGAATGCTCAAACTACTACACAGTTGCAATCATCTCTCATGCTAGTAAAGTAATGCTCAAAATTCTCCAAGCTAGGCTTCAGCAATATGGGAATCGTGAACTTCCTGATGTTCAAGCTGTTTTTAGAAAAGGCAGAGGAACCAGAGATCAAATTGCCAACATCCTCTGGATCATGGAAAAAGCAAGAGAGTTCCAGAAAAACATCTCTTTCTGCTTTATTGACTACGCCAAAGCCTTTGACTGTGTGGATCACAATAAACTGTGGAAACTTCTGAAAGAGATGGCAATACCAGACCACCTGACCTGCCTCTTGAGAAATCTGTATGCAGGTCAGGAAGCAACAGTTAGAACTGGACATGGAACAACAGACTGGTTCCAAATAGGAAAAGGGGTACATCAAGGTTGTTCATTGTCACCCTGCTTATTTAACTTATATGCAGAGTACATCATGAGAAACTCTGGACTGGAAGAAATACAAGCTGGAATCAAGATTGCCTGGAGAAATATCAATAACCTCAGATACGCAGATGACACCACCCTTATGGCAGAAAGTGAAGAGGAGCTAAAAAGCCTCTTGATGAAAGTGAAAGTGGAGAGTGAAAAAGTTGGCTTAAAGCTCAACATTCAGAAAACAAAGATCATGGCATCTGGTCCCATCACTTCATGGGAAATAGATGGAGAAACAGTGGAAACAGTATCAGACTTTATTTTGGGGGGCTCCAAAATCACAGCAGATGGTGACTGCAGCCATGAAATTAAAAGACGCTTACTCCTTGGAAGAAAAGTTATGACCAACCTAGATAGCATATTTAAAAGCAGAGACATTACTTTGCCGACTAAAGTCCATCTAGTCAAGGCTATGGTTTTTCCTGTGGTCATGTATGGATGTGAGAGTTCGACAGTGAAGAAAGCTGAGTGAAGAAGAATTGATGGTTTTGAACTGTAGTGTTAGAGAAGACTCTTGAGAGTCCCTTGGACTGCAAGGAGATCCAACCAATCCATTCTGAAGGAGATCAGCTCTCTGATTTCTCTGGAAGGAATGATGCTAAAGCTGAAACTCCAGTCCTTTGGCCACCTCATGCGAAGAGTTGACTCATTGTAAAAGACTCTAATACTGGGAGGGATTGGGGGCAGGAGGAGAAGGGGATGACAGAGAATGAGATGGTTATATAGCATCACTGACTCGAGATGTGAATCTGAGTAAACTCCGGTAGTTGGTGATGGACAGTGAGGCCTGGCGTGCTGCGAATCATGGGGTCGCAAAGAGTCTGACACGACTGAGCGACTGAACTGAACTGAAGGCATGTATAGAAGGAAAAAAGTTTGTCCTTTCTTCCTCTTTGAGAATTCCAGACCCCTCTCTCCTTGGGGACCCCTCGACTTCTTATCAACCTGCCTAGGAAATGACTCTCCCAATAGGTGGAAGCCATCCCCTCCCCTTGCCCTCTTGCCTCCTGAGGCTCCCCATACTGTGTCTGAAGGCGTTCCCTCAGCACTCAGATCAGGGGCCAAGCTCTGCCCCAGCCTGACCTGGAGGCCTGCACACCACATTTTTGTCTATGGTCTGCTGTGGAAACTTAACTGTCCAAGTCAAATATCATTGATTGGGCAAACAAAACTGGATTGTGTCATGTCCTCTAAGGTCATTTGGAAATGTTTTGTGAATTTGCTACCATTTTGCATGATCAAACAAGTGATAGTTTGGAGGTATAGATTGAGCTGGTCTATGAATTAAAAGGATTGGAAAAGACTCTGATGCTGGGAGGGATTGGGGGCAGGAGGAGATAGGGGACGACAGAGGATAAGATGGCTGGATGGCATCACTGACTTGATGGATGTGAGTCTGAGTGAACTCTGGGAGTAGGTGATGGACAGCGAGGCCTGGTGTGCTGCATTTCATGAGGTCACAAAGAGTCGGACACGACTGAGTGACTGAACTGAACTGAACCGAACTGAATAGGTATATAATTTTTGGCCACACCCTCCCCAGCTTGTAACATCTGAGTTCCCCTGACAAGAGATTGGAGGGCACCCTCCGCAGTGAAAGCACAGAGTCCTAATCGATGGACTGGGAGGGAATTCCCTAAAGAGTTTTGTACTGTGTTTCCAACACACCAGATTTTATTTTTAGATATTATATTACTAGATCTAGGGACCTAGAAAGCAGAGGAAAGTTGTATGTCGGTGGGGGGTTGGCAGGAGTGTTACAGTTATAGAATGTAGGGTTGGTAACAGCAGCAGATAAAGATGCCAAGGAGCCTTTGCTCCTAATTCCTGCTGTGTCTGAGACCAGACTGGGTGGAGGGCTCTGGCAGAATTTGGAGATAATGTGGCAAACCACTTTGTACTTTCTATTCTCCAGAAATTTAATGACTAAAAGGAAAGACTGATGGAGTGATATTTGGTCTCCATATGCATGAGTGTTGGAAACACATGGGCAATAATTCTGTTTAAGAGAGATAATCTTGATGTATGAAAACAAACACTGTCAAGCTGGCTACATAATTTGTATGGTGCAATCCAGTGATTAAAAATCCATTTGCCAGTGCAGGGGACTTGGGAAAATTCCTGGTCCTGGAAAATTCCATGTGCTGCAGGGCAGCTAAGCCCAGAGAGCCACAACTGCTGAAGCCCGTGTGCCCTAGAGCCCTGTTCTCAACAAGAGAAGCCACTGCAGTGAGAAGTCCATGCACCACAATTAGAGAGTAGCCCCTGCCTGCCACAGCTAGAGAAAGCCTGCATGCAGTGAGACCCAGCCAAAAATTAATTAAGAAATCTGTGCTACCCAATGCAGAGTGAAAGAGGTAGAGAACCACACCCCCCTCCATTAAAAATTATTTAGAATTTCAAGATGGTGACAGGAAAGTTTTTTTTTAATTTAAATTTATTTATTTTAATTGGAGGTTTTAAATCTAGGGTGGACTTTGTGTGACTACCCACATCACAGCCTGTGAAAACACCCTAGAAGGAATAGAATTGCTAGAAATGCAAAGAATTCACCAGTGTGACCACAGAGTACTGTGCTATGCTTCAGTTCAGTTCAGTCACTCAGTTGTGTCCGACTCTTTGTGACCCCATGAATCACAGCACACCAGGCCTCCTTGTCCATCACCGACTCCCAAAGTTCACTCAGCCTCATGTCCATCGAGTCAGTGATGCCATCCAGCCATCTCATCCTCTGTCGTCCTCTTCTCCTCCTGCCCCCAATCCTTCCCAGCATCAGAGTCTTTTCCAATGAGTCAACCCTTCGCATGAGGTGGCCAAGGTACTGGAGTTTCAGCTTTAGCATCATTCCTTCCAAAGAAATCCCAGGGCTGATCTCCTTCAGAATGGATTGGTTGGATCTCCTTGCAGTCCAAGGGACTCTCAAGAGTCTTCTCCAACACCACAGTTCAAAAGCATCAATTATTCAGTGCTCAGCCTTCTTCACAGTCCAACTCTCACATCCATACATGACCACTGGAAAAACCATAGCCTTGAGTAGATGGACCTTATTTGGCTATGCTTAACAGGTATCAAGAAGCAGTTGTATTCAGAGAAATATTCTAGCAGCTCTAGGGAGAAATGTAAAGTAAGATTTATGCAAAGTAAGATTTATTTCAAGGTATGTTCACCAGGGAAATATGCTTCTGCTGAGATGTCCAGTTGAGGGTAACATCACCTGTCTTTTTCCTAGTAGTCCCGGGGATACTGCATGTACGTGTATGGCCAAGTCCCTTTGCTGTTCACCTGGAACTGTCACAACATTGTTAATCAGCTATGTGCTGTGCTGTGCTTAGTTGCTCAGTCATGTCTGACTCTGTGACCCCATGGACTGTAGCCCACCAAGCTCTTCTGTCCATAGGGATTCTCTAGGCTATACCTGAATACAAAATGAAAAGTTTATAAATGAAAAAGAAAAAAAAGAGGACACACACCAAATCACTGAAATAGTTTTATCTGTTGCTTTATTTTTTTAGTATTTCAAAAGAATATATTTTCTAATACTAAAATATTAAAGCACCCTCTTCCAAAAAAAAAGTGAGGTATGGCAAGAAGAGGGGATGAGACTGCCACTATGAGTGGATGCAAAGAAGCCTTCCCTATAAACTCACTCCTACCTAGAAGTTTCCAGAATTTTCTTATACCTCCAAATGCTGCTGTTCTGTTCTAATGGTAGCAGTTTTTCAATAAGCTGATAGAAAGAGCTGACATGGGTGCATTCTAATGCTTATTCCCAAAAGAGCAATGGAACTTGCTATGTAGTCTCTGGTCTTTCATCTAGTGTGTTAAAGATGGATTCTGAAATACCCTATTGCATTTTGTTTATACTGATACAAAAGGCCCATTTCTGCTCATTGATTATATGCAGAAAGCAACTTGGCTTTAAAAAGTATTTGGGCCATTGTCTTTCCCATTATCAAAAACATGAGAACAAGAATTTAGTTTAAAAGAATGAAAAAAAAGCCAATTGCAGGAACACAGATGAAAAGTTTATTAGTATGATAGAGATTATCATACTAAGTGGAGCAAGCCAAGAGGAGAAAGACAAATATTATATGTAGAATCTAAAATATGACACAAATGAAGTTCTTTACAAAACAAAAATCAACTTATAGACAGAAAACAAACTTATGGATACCAAAGAGGAAAGAAGAAGGAGAAATAAATTAGGAGGTTGGAATTAACATATATACACTACTATATATAAAGTAGATAGCAAACAAGGACCTATTGTATAGCATGAGGAAATGTACTCAATATTTTTAATTGCCTATAATGAAAATTAATCTGAATATATATATATATATGCATTACTGAATCACTTTGCTGTACACCTGAAACTAACATGATATTGTAAATCAACTATACTTCAACTTAAAAAATTAAAAAAATTTGTTTAAGAAGAAATTGGCAAATATTGGCTCTTATAAGTGTATGAAAAAATTATGCAAATAGTTTACTTTTAATACCTCTAAAATAGCTAAGCTAAACCTCTGAGCTAAAAGCTTCCTGTAGATCACTCATCACAGCCGATGGTGGAAAGTCCAAATACCTATTTCCCTCCACACCATTTACTGAGCAGTCATTTATGAGGGTTTCTGAGAAATGATGAATTCTCACTTAGCTGCTCACTTCTGGAAGACTGGATTTTGCTAAGTGGACAAAAAAGTTGAAAGGTATTTATAAAGGTCTGTTGGAGAAAACATTATAAAGATGAAAAGCTTATTTGTTTATGTCAAATGTCTTCATGAGGTTCATTGCTCAAAGCAAACATCCAAGTGGACAAAGGTGGTGACCCATCATCAATTTCCAGGCTGTTTTTGAGAATCTCCTGCTTCTGACAATAAAATATTCTTGATTTCATGCTTTATTTCACCTGATACTTCCTGGCTCAGACTTTGTGTTAGTTTAGAGAGGAAAGAGGCAAAGTAGTAATGTAACGAGCAGCTAGAGGGTCATGGGATTAAAAGAGGATCTGAAAGGAAGAAAGTATTCAGATTTAGAATCTGCCTGTGATGCAGGAAATCAGGGTTCAATCCCTGGGTTGGGAAGTTCCTCTGGAGAAGGAAATGGCAACCCACTCCAGTATTCCTGCCTGGACGATTCCATGGAGAAGCCTGGTGGGCTACAGTCCTTGGGGTCGCAAAGAGTCAGACACGACTGAGCGACTAACACACAAAGAGGCCAAGAAACAATCATAATAATGGCAATTAAGCTATAATACTTACCCTGTCAAGCATTTTTAAACATTGTTATCCCCATTTTACAAATGAGGCAATTTAGGCAAAGATAGCTTAAGTAACTTGCCTAAAGTAACGGGCAAGTAAGTGGACAGGCCAGGAGGTAGACCTGGACATTCTAATCTAAACCACCCACTGCCCCCACCCTCAATCTGGGATTGCAGCACAAAGAGTTCTAGAATGTGATGAACGAAGAAAAGGATTTGTTTCCAACCCAGCTGAAATGTCAAAGACTGAGAATTTTAGTCCCAGATGGAATTTTTAAATGTCAGTACTTGATTACTTCTGGTCCCATCAAAACAGAGCAACCCCACTGCTCCCAAGTCTTCCCCTCACAACTGTAAATCCCTGGATGTAACCCAACAAACGTATCTGGGAGGGCTGGCAAGTGGGAGAAGTGTTGCTGCTCCCCAGTGTCCTGGTAGGGCTGCAGAGCTTCCCCTGAGCCACTGCAAGCACAGACACAGACAGCCTTGAGCAGGCTGACCCTCCAAGCCAATAGCCAGGAAGGCTGAGCTAAGGATGGAAAATCATTTGGCACTATCCATCCTCCATCAGCCAAGTGCCAAGGGAGAGAACTGCTCCTTCCCTGGCTTCAGTTGGTCTTCCACCTACTCCCTGCACCATGGAGCAGGTGACAATCCTCCTGTCACGGGGCTGAGTGGTGAGCTCACTCTCTTACCAGAGACATGGGTGGACATTAATTTCCCTCACCAAAATCTCTTCAGAATAAGCTGTCTGTCGCTTTTCTGGTGACTCAGACAGTAAAGAATCTGCCTGCAAAGCAGGAGACCTGGGTTTGATCCCTGGGTCAGGAAGATCCCCTGGAGAAGGGAATGGCAGCCCGCTCTAGTATTTGTGCCTGGAGAATCCCATGGACAGAGGAGCCTGGTAAGCTGCAGTTTATGGAGTCACAAAAAGTCAGACGCAACTGAGTGACTGACACCCCAACAGTGTGAGTCAGCCCTCTGCTTCCCTCCCCTCAGGCCAACAGGGGCTGAGCTTATACCACCACCTCCTCAACTTGGAGGCAATGTGCTGGTGTGTCATACAATGTTTCACCCAGAAGGGGTCAAAAGCAGAAGGAAGGCTGAACTTTCACCTACATCCCCACAGGGAAGCCAGTGAGTCAGTGTGCTCCACTTTTGTAGTGAAGCATTGGCAGGGCTCAGTGGAAAGATGAATACAGCAGATGAGTGGATAAGAAAGCTGTGGTCCATATACACAATGGAGTATTACTCAGCCATTAAAAAGAATACATTTGTATCAGTTCTAATGAGGTGGATGAAATTGGAGCTGATTATACAGAGTGAAGTAAGCCGGAAAGAAAAACACCAATACAGTATACTAACACATATATATGGAATTTAGAAAGATGGTAATGATAACCTAACCCTGTATGCGAGACAGCAAAAGAGACACAGATGTATAGAATAGACTTTTGGACTCTGTGGGAGAGGGAGACGGTGGGATGATTTGGGAGAATGGCATTGAAGCATGTATAATATCATGTAAGAAACAAATCGCCAGTCTAGGTTAGATGCAGGATACAGGATGCTTGGGGCTGGTGCACTGGGATGACCCAGAGACATGGTATAGAGAGGGAGGTGCGAGGGGGGTTCAGGATTGGGAACTCATGTACACTCGTGGCAGATTCATGTTGATGTATGGCAAAACCAATACACTATTGTAAAGTAAAATAAATAAATAAATAAAAAAGAAAGATGAATACATACACCCAGGAGGATGTTGCACCTCTGTGTTTCACCTCTACAGGCAGATACCTGCTAAAAGGGAGGGGGGTTCAGGATAGGGAACACGTGTATACCTGTGGTGGATTCATGTTGATGTGTGGCAAAACCAATACAATATTGTAAAGTAATTAACCTCCAATTAAAATAAATAAATTTATATTTTAAAAAAATGATCATGTAGGATCAAGTCTCATAATATCCCAAAAGGATAGGATACAAGTGAAAGTCATGCATCAAACTGAGAACTGGGAGGATAACAACATGAATGAGAAAAGGCAATCAACAGACCAAAACCAAATGTTGAAGTTTCCTGACAAGGATTTTAAAGCAAACATCATGAAGATGTTTTAATAAGCATTTACTGATTCTCTTGAAACAAATAGAAATGGAAAATTATAGAAAAGAAATAGTTATCTTAAAAGTATCAGGTACAAATTACAGAACTGAAAAAATATACTAACTAAAATAAAAAGCTACCTGGATAAATTTAATAGCAGAGTGGAGATTGAACTCAGGCCATGGCAGGAGAGTTCTGAGTCCTAGCCACTCAACCTCCAAGACCAGTAGCCAGTGACAAGGCCTTGAGCTATCAGCTTTTTAGAAATAAATTCTCATAAAGAGACAGAAAGCAGTGAAACAAGTCAAGTGTTTATTAGGAGGAAAATAGTACATGTGAATAGGCACATGTAGGTGGACTCAGAGAGAGCCGTGTCCTCATGGCTGTTTGAATCATTTATGTGAGGCATTTCTTCCAGGTTTCCCTTGGCCAATCATCTTGCTTTACCTGACAAGATCCGTTTTCAAATTAAGGCTTTGTTGACTTGTTCCCCAAGGTTTGACATAGATATTTTTTGGATGGGGGGTATTTGTCAGTCCCTCATGCCTACAGATTCAAGAAGTTGAATGAACCTCAAGTAAGATAAAGCCAAAGACGTGCCAAAACACATCATAATTAAATGTCTGAAAACCTAAGGCAAAGAGAAATCCTCAAAGCTTCAAAGCAAATGACATGTTGCTTTTAAGGGAAAGCAATTTGAATAACAATGGATTTGTCCTCTGAAGTCATAGAAGCCAAAGTGAAGAATTCAATGTGTGAAAGCCAGAACTGTAAAACAGCAGGGCTGTTCTTGCTTTTGTCAGAGTAGATGCCACGTTCCACCTGCTCACCTACCCAATTCTTACCTCCCACCAGCAAAGAATGTCACCAAGAGCTCTTTACAAAACATAAGATTTAGTCAAGCACTTTTACACAAGTATCCAAAAATATAAAATTTCAAACCATCTCCATTTCTTTTTTCAAGATCCACTGTTCCAAGTGACTTTCATTCATACTTTAATACACCAACTTTATCTCATGCTTAGTGTCATATACAATGAATATGGAATAGATAGAAACAACACATTGGACAACGAGCATAGTGCTTTTCAGACTTTAATTAGCAAAGCAGTTCCTGAGTCTGCTAATTCAGTGGGTCAGGATGGCGGTAGAACTGAGAGCTGAGTCTGATTTACTATTTTTGAACAATCTGCCTGTTATTTAAATGTAGAATTAGAGTTTTATTTTACTTACTTTATTTTGTATTTTTAAACCCAGTAAAGTGAGAAGGATATACAAATTAGGAATAATCCAAAATAGAAGCAGAAAGCCACAATTGGAAAAATAAAAGTGGTCTTTCTTTGATATTAACTATATAATATAAACCTATCAACTCCATATAAAAGTTTTACCACCAACAAAAAAGGCTATATATATTTTTGCTACAATTTATACCCTTAGTTCATTACTTTAATGTCAACAATTAAATTAAAATCTCTTGAAAAGTTATCATATTTTTAATTCCATAATATTGGTATCTTTGATTTTTTATTGCATAATTTCCTAATTTTATAATGCAATGTTGCTTGTTTCTATGTACTTTTAGCTTTACTGAGATATAATTGACAAATACAGTTGTAAGATATTTAAAATGTACATTGTGATTTTTCAGTGCATGTATGCATTATGAAAGGATTCATCTCATCTGCTTAGTTGACACATCCATCACTATATATCTTTGGTGAGAACATTTAATTCTACTCCCTCGGGGAATTTCAATTATACAATACAGTGTTACCAACTATAGTTGCTCAGAACTTATTCATTGTGTAGCTAAAATCTGTACCCTGTTGCAAAGGCAGTATAAACATCTCATGTACCATTAACCCAGTTTCCCCAAATGGTCATATCTTACATGATTACAGTGTAAAAAAAGTCCCAGAACTTGACATTGATGTGATGTGAGCATATAATCCATGTCATTTTACTGCATATGTGCATTTCTATAACCATTATCACATACAAGAAACAGAATTTTTCCATTACTACCAAGATAATTTTTTTCCTACATTTTGCTCACCTGTAGTTTGTTTGCTATCTCTATAATTTGCTTTCATTTCAAGAATGTGATATATTAATAAATGGTGTTATATGGTCCAACCAGTCCATTCTGAAGGAGATCAACCATAGGATTTCTTTGGAAGGAATGATGCTAAAGCTGAAGCTCCAGTACTTTGGACACCTCATGCGAAGAGTTGACTCATTGGAAAATACTCTGATGCTGGGAGGGATTAGGGGCAGGAGGAGAAGGGGATGACAGAGGATGAGATGGCTGGATGGCATCATTGACTCGATGGACGTGAGTCTGAGTGAGCTCCGGGAGTTGGTGATGGACAGGGAGGCCTGGTGTGCTGCGATTCATGGGGTCGCAAAGAGTCGGACACGACTGAGCGACTGAAATGAACTGAACTGAACTGAACCTTTTGATACTGGCTTTTTTCACTCAGCACAATGTGCTTGATATATATCCAAGTTATTATATCAATAATTCATTCCACTTATTGCTAAGTAGTATTCCATAGTATGGACTTACTCTAATTTGTTTAGCTATTCACCCATTAAAATATTTTGATTGTTGCCAAATTTGGACTATTACAATATAGTAATATTGCTAAGAATAATTATGTGCAGATTTTTGTGCAAATATGTCTCCAATCGTCTGAGATAAATCCTAAGCATTGTATGGTAGTATATATCAATTTTTAAAAGAAACTGTCAAAGCGTTTTCCATAGTAGTTGTACTACCTTGCATTTCTACCAGCAACATATGAGAAATTCATTTTCTCTGCATAAATTGCAGGGTTTGGTAGTGTCACTTCCCCCCACCCCTTTAGCTGTTCTAATAGGTATATATGTGCATGCATGCTTAGCTGCTTCAGTTGTGTCCATCTCTTTGCTACCCTATGGACTATAGCTCACCAGGCTCTTCTGTCCGTGGGACTCAGTTCAGTTCAGTTCAGTTCAGTTCAGTCACTCAGTCGTGTCCGACTCTTTGCAACCCCATGAATCGCAGCACGCCAGGCCTCCCTGTCCATCACCATCTCCCGGAGTTCACTCAGACTCACGTCCATTGAGTCCGTGATGCCATCCAGCCATCTCATCCTCAGTCGTCGCCTTCTCCTCCTGCCCCCAATCCCTCGCAGCATCAGAGTATTTTCCAATGAGTCAACTCTTCGCATGAGGTGGCCAAAGTACTGGACTTTCAGCTTTAGCATCATTCCTTCCAAAGAAATCCCAGGGTTGATCTCCTTCAAAATGGACTGGTTGGATCTCCTTGCAGTCCAAGGGACTCTCAAGAGTCTTCTCCAACACCACAGTTGAAACACATCAGTTCTTCGGCACTCAGCCTTCTTCACAGTCCAACTCTCACATCCATACATGACCACAGGAAAAACCATAGCCTGGACTAGATAGACCTTAGTCGGCAAAGCAATATCTCTGCTTTTGAATATACTATCTAGGTTGGTCATAACTTCTTCCAAGGAGTAAGCATCTTTTAATTTCATGGCTGCAGTCACCATCTGCAATAATTTTGGAGCCCAAAAAAATAAAGTCTTACACTGTTTCTACTGTTTCCCCATTTATTTCCCATGGAGTGATGGGACCAGATGCCATGATCTTCATTTTCTGAATGTTGAGCTTTAAGCCAACTTTTTCACTCTCCTCTTTCACTTTCATCAAGAGGCTTTTTAGCTCCTCTTCACTTTCTGCCATAAGGGTGGTGTCATTTGCATATCTGAGGTTGTTGCCATGGGACTCAACCAGGCAAGAATACTGCAGTGGGTTGCCATGCCCTCCTCCAGGGATCTTCCCAAAACAAGGATCAACCCCACCTCTCCTCTGTCTCCTGGATTGGCAGACAGGTTCTTTACCACTAGTGCCACCTGGGAAGCCCAATAAGTATGTATTGATATCTAATTGTGATCTTAATTTTCATTTCCTTAATAGCTTATGATGAAAGTGAAAGTTGCTCAGCCATGTCCAACATTTTGTGACCCTCATGGACTGCATTCTCCAGGCCAGAATACTGAAGTGGGTAAACTTTCCCTTCTCCAGGGGATCTTCCCAACCCAGGGATCAAAACCAGGTCTGCTGCATTGCAGGCAGATTCTTTACCAGCTGATGCACAAGGGGAGCCCAAGAATGCTGGTGTGGGTAGCCTATTCCTTTTCCAGCGGATCTTTCTGACCCAGGAATCGAACTGGGGTCTCCTGTGTTGCAGGTGGATTCTTTACCAGCTGAGCAATCAGGGAAGCTCCTAATAGTTTATGATGTTGAACATCTTATGTGCTTATTTGCCATCTATATATATCTGTATATCTTTTTAAGTGAAACATCTCTTCAGGTCTTTTGCTCATTTCCTGACTGGTTTCTTTGTCTTTCAGTATTGCATTTTAAATATTCTGGATATGATTCTCTTGTCATATACATGATTTGGGAATACATTCTCCAGTCTTTACTTCATCTTCTTATATTTTTAACAAGGTATTTCCCAGATTTAAAAAAAAAATAAATTTTAAGAATTTCTATTCATCAATTTATGTTTGCAATACCCTACAACTTAGCTGAACTCAGTTCTAGGACTGTTTAGTATATTCTCTGAGATTCACAATATAGACAATGTCTTACACAAGTAGAATAGTTTCATTTCTCCCTTTCTGATGTGCAGAGCTTTAATTTCTTATTCTTGCTTTATTGAGCTGGCTAGAACTTTGAGTACTATGTTGAACAGCAGTGGCAAGAGTGAACATCTTTACTTTGTTCTCAGCCTTAGAAAAAGAATTCAGTATTCATCATTACAGATGATATTAGTTGCAACATTTTGTAGATGATTTTTAATAAGTTGAAGAAGTTCCCCTCTATTTCTATATTTGTGAAGGTTTGTAACAAAAAAAGTGTATTGAATTTTGTCAGATGCTTTTTTGCCTGAATTGACATGATTATGTGATTTTTCTTCTTTAGTTTATTGATACAATAATTTTCAAATATTGAACAAACCTTGCATCACTGGAATAACTCCCTCTTGGTTATGGCTTATAATGCTTTTATATATTGCTGAAATACATTTGATAATTTTAAAAGAATTTTTATGTCTATATTTATGAAGGATATAGGCCCATGACTTTCTTTTTGAGCTGTGTTTGCTTGGTTTTGTTAGCAAGGCAACACTGGCTTTATAATATAAGCTAACAAAATTTCTAAAAAATATTGTGTAAAATTGGTATTATTTCTTCATTAAGTTTTTGGTAGAATTCTACAGTGAAATAATATGTACCTAGAAATTTGCTTTGGGGACGTATAAATTATGAGAAAAAGCAAGTGAATTCCAGAAAAACACCTACTTCTGCTTTATTGATTACGCTAAA
Source organism: Budorcas taxicolor (assembly GCF_023091745.1). Classification (NCBI taxonomy): domain Eukaryota; kingdom Metazoa; phylum Chordata; class Mammalia; order Artiodactyla; family Bovidae; genus Budorcas; species Budorcas taxicolor. The sequence goes on along the minus strand of NC_068930.1, from coordinate 4,967,746 downwards.
GCCTTTGACTGTGTAGATCACAAAAAACTATGGAAAATTCTTCAAGAGATAGGAATACCAGACCACCTTATCTGCCTCCTGAGAAATCTGTATGCAGGTGAAGAAGCAACAGTTAGAACTGAACATGGAACAACGGACTGGTTCCAAATAGGAAAAGGAGTACGTCAAGGCTGTATATTGTCACCTGCTTACTTAACTGGTATGCAGAGTACCTCATGTGAAATGCCAGGCTGGATGAAGCACAAGCTGGATCAAGATTGCCAGGAGAAATATCAATAACCTCAGATAAGCAGATGACACCACCCTTATGGCAGGAATTGAAGAACTAAAGAGTCTCTTGATGAAAGGGAAAGAGGAGAGTGAAAAAGTTGGCTTAACGCCAACTCAACATTCAAAAAACAAAGATCCCAGCATCAGGTCCCATCACTTCATGGCAAATAGATGACAAAAGAGTGACAGTCTTTATTTTCTTGGGCTTCAAAAATCACTGTAGATGATGACTGCAGCCATGAAATTAAAATATGCTTGCTTCTTGGAAGAAAAGCTATGACTAACAGAGACAGCAAAGGCATTACTTTGCCAACAAAGGTCCGTCTAATCAAAGCTATGGTTTTTCCATTAGTCTTGTATGGATGTGAGAGTTGGACTATAAAGAAAGCTAAGCGCCGAAGAATTGATGGTTTTGAACTGTGGTGCTGGAGAAGACTCTTGAGAGTCCCTTGAACTGCAGGGAGATCCAACCAGTTCATCCTAAAGGAAACCAGTTCTGAATGTTCATTGGAAGGACTGATGCTGAAGCTGAAGCTCCAATACTTTGGCCACATGATGCGAAGAACTGACTCCTTGGGAAATACCCTGATGCTGGGAGAGATTGGGGGCAGGAGGAGAAGGAGATGACAAAGGATGAGATGACTTGATGGTGTCAACGACTCGATGAACATGGGTTTGGGTGAACTCCGGGAGGTGGTGATGGACAGAGAAGCCTGGGATGCTGCAGTCTATGGGGTCACAAAAAGTCAGACATGACTGAGCAACTGAACTGAACTGAAAATTATGCTTACTTTTCTTAATAACAATGCTGCTACTGCTGTCATTTCAGTCGTGTCCGACTCTGTGAGACCCCATAGACAGCAGCCCACCAGGCTCCTCAGTCCCTCAGAATCTCATGGCAAGAATCCTGGAGTGGATTGCCATTTTTCCTTCTCCAATGCAGGCATCCATGCTAAGTCACTTTAGTCATGTCTGACTCTATAATAAGGCTATTCAAATAATTACTTCACTTTGGGTAAGTTGTGGTAGTTTCATACGGTCTATATCAGATTTTGGTTCTTCTAATTTTCCCAGTTTTTCTGTTTTAATTTTATTGATGTCTTCTTTTATCTTTATTATTTTCTACTTCTGCTTCAGTTCAGTTCAGTTGCTCAGTCATGTCCTACTCTTTGCAACCCCATGAACTGCAGCACTCCAGACCACCCTGTCCATCATCGCCCAGTTCATCACCCATGTCCTTGGAGTTGGTAATGCCATCTAACCATCTCATCCTGTCATCCCCTTCTCTTCCTGTCCACAATCCTTCCCAGAATCAGGGTCTTTTCAAATGAGTCACCTCTTTGATGCTCACCAAAGCATGAGGTGGCCAAAGTATTGGACTTTCAGTTTCAACATCAGTCCTTCCAAAGAACACCCAGGACTGGTCTCCTTTAGGATGGACTGGTTGGATCTCCTTGCAGTCCAAGGGACTCTCAAGAGTCTTCTCCAACACCACAGTTTAAAACCATCAATTCTTCAGCTCTCAACCTTCTTTACAGTCCAACTCTCACATCCATACATGACTACTGGAAAAACCATAGCCTTGATTAGATGGACCTTTGCTGGCAAAGTAATGTCTCTGCTTTTTACTATGCTGTCTAGGTTGGTCATAACTTTCCTTCCAAGGAGTAAGCGTCTTTTAATTTCATGGCTGCAGTCACCATCTGCAGTGATTTTGGAGCCCAGAAAAATAAAGTCAGCCACTGTTTCCCCATCTATTTGCCATGAAGTGATGGGACCAGATGCCATGATCTTCGTTTTCTGAATGTTGAGCGTTAAGCCAACTTTTACACTCTCCTCTTTCCCTTTCATCAAGAGGCTCTTTAGTTCTTCTTCACTTTCTGCCATAAGGGTGGTGTCATCTGCATATCTGAGGTTATTGATATTTCTCCCGGCAATCTTGATTCCAGCTTGTGCTTCTTCCAGCCCAGCATTTCTCATGATGTACTGTGAATATAAGTTAAATAAGTAGGGTGACAATATACAGCCTTGACGCACTCCTTTTCCTATTTGGAACCAGTCTGTTGTTTCATGTTCAGTTCTAGTTGTGTTCTAACCTGCATACAGATTTCTCAAGAGGCAGGTCAGGTGATCTGGTATTCACATCTCTTTCAGAATTTTCCACAGTTTGTTGTGATCCACACAGTCAAAGGCTTTGGTATAGTAAATAAAGCAGAAATAGATGTTTTTCTGGAACTCTCTTGCTTTTTCAATAATCCAGCGGATATTGGCAATTTGATCTCTGGTTCCTCTGCTTTTCTAAAACCAGCTTGAACATCTGGAAGTTCATGGTTTACGTATTGCTGAAGCCTTGATTGGAGAATTTTGAGCATTACTTTGCTAGTGTGTGAGATGAGTGCAATTGTGCATTAGTTTGAACATTCTTTGGCATTACCTTTCTTGGGATTGGAAAGAAAAATGATGCTTTCCATGGCCACTGCTGAGTTTTCCAAACTTCAGAGGCAGTGGCCGAGTGGAGATAACCCTCATCCCAGTTAAGGAGCAGCAGCTGCACTTTGCTGGAGCAGCCGTGAAGACATACCCCACGTCCAGAGTAAGAGAAATCCAAGTAAGACGTCAGGCATTGAGAGAGGGCATCAGAGGTCAGACAGACTGAAACCACAATTACAGACAACTAGCCAATCTGATCACACGGACCACAGCCTTGTCTAACTCAAAGAAACTGAGCCATGCCGTATGGGGCTACCCAAGACGGACAGGTCATGGTGGTGAAGTCTGACAGAATGTGGTTCATTGGAGAAGGGAATGGCAAACCACTTCAGTATTCTTGCCTTGAGAACCCCATGAATAGTACTTCTGCTTACTTTGAGCTTATTTTGGCCTTTTTGTGATTTCTTAAGGTGGAAGGTTACATTATTGATTTGACTTTTCCTCTTCTCAAAGTACTTAGTGATATAAATTTCTCTCTTCTTGCTGAATAGCTGAGTTTCACAAATTCTCATGTGTTCTATTTTCATTCTATTCATTTCATTTAGTTGCTAAGGCATGTACGACTCTTGCGACCCCATGGACTGTAGACCACCAGGCTCCTCTGTCCAGAGGGGATTGCCTGGGATTCTCCAGGCAAGAATACTGGAGTGGGTTGCCATTTCCTTCTCCAACATTTATATTAAGTTCAATGTATTTCTAAAATTTCTATGAAATTTCTTCTTTTATAAAATATATTTATTTATTTTTAGCTGCACTGGGTCTTCATTGCTGTGTACAGGCTTTTCTCTAGTTGCACCCATCAAATGGGGGCCACTCTGTAGTTGTGGTGCATGGGTTTCTCATTGTGGTGGCTTCTCTTGCTGTGGAGCACTGGCTCTCGGGCACGTGGGCTCAGTAGTCATGGCGCACAGGCTTAGTTGCTCCACACCATGTGGACTTTTCCCAGACCAGCAAACCAACCTATGCATTGGCAGGCAGGTTCCCATCCGCTGGACCAATCGTCTCAACATCTGTTGCTGTTTTGTCAACTAATTCTAGGTAATATTCTAAGGCTTTTGTCATTCTATTGACTTTACCACATCCTCATCAGAAGTAAATTCTATTTCAAGAAATCACTTTCTTTGCTCATCCATAAGAAGAAAATTAAAATTTTATCTTTATATTATAGCAATTCAGTCACAACTTCAGGGAAGTCTGAAATTTCCTCTTTAGCCAGCAGAATATTGAGGAGTGTGCTAGGTTTTTTTAGGTCTTCAGGTTTTCCTGTTACCTCTCTGTTATTGATTTATAGTTCTATTCTCTTGTGGTCAGAAAGCATACAGCTACACTTCAGTTCCAGACCACCAAAATAAAACCAGTATTGCAGAAAAGGTAGTCATATGAATATTTCTGTTTTCCCAGTACACACAAAAGTTGAGCTTATGCTATTCTGCAGTCACTTAAGTGCACAATAGCATTATGTCTAAAAAAATGTATATATATATACACACATTTATATATATATATATATACACAAATTTTAAAATATTATATTGCTAAAATGTACTAACCATCTGAGCCTTAAGCAAGTCACAATCTTTTTAATGGTGGAGGATCTTACCTTGATGTTGATGGCTGCAGACTGATCAGGGTGGTGGCAGCTGAAGGTTTGGGTAGCTGTGACAATTTCTTAAAATAAGATAATAGTGAAGTCTGCTGCACAAATGATTTCTTTGCAGCATGCCATACTGTTTGATAACATTTTATCCACAATAGGACTTCTTTCAAAATTGGAGTCAATCGTCTCAACATCTGTTACTGTTTTGTCAACTAATTTTAGGTAATATTCTAAAGCTTTTGTTGTCATTCCGTTGACTTCACAGCATCCTCATCAGAAGGAAATTCTATTTCAAGAAATCACTTTCTTTGCTCATCCATAAAAAGAAAATTAAAATTTTATCTTTAGATTGTAGCAGTTCAGTCACATCTTCAGGCGCCACTTCTAATTCTAGTTCTTTTATTTTCCACCACATCTGCAGTTACTTCCTCCCCTGAGGTCTTGATCCCCTCAAAGTCTTAGACCATGAGGGTAAGAATCAACTTCTTCCAAACTCCTGTTAATGTTGATATTTTGACCTCTTCCTATGAATCACAAATATTCTTAACAGCATTTAGAATGATGAGTCCTTTCTAGAAATTTTCAATAGACTTTTCCCAGATCCACTGTCTACGGCAGCTGTAGCATTATGAGATGTATTTCTCAAATAATAAGACTTGAAAGTTGAAATTACTTTTTGATTAATGGGCTGCAGAATAGATATTGTGTTAGCAGGCATGAAAATAACATTCATCTCATTGTACATCTCCACCAGCATTCTTGGGTGACTAGGTGCACTGTTGATGAGCAGTAATATTTTCAAAGGGATCTTTTTTTACTGAACAGTAAATCTCAGCAGTGGGCTTAAAATATTCAGTAAACCACTTTGTAAACAAATGTGTTGTTATCTGGGTTTTGTTGTCCCATTTAGAGCACATAGGCCAAGTTAGCAGAGTAGATTCAGCGTAATTCTTAAGGGTCCCAGGACTTCCAGAATGATAAATGAACATTGGCTTTGAGTTTAAGTCACCAGATACTTTAGCACCTAACAAGAGAGTCAGCCTGTCCTTTGGAGCTTGGAAGTCAGGCATTGACTTCTCCTCTCTAACTATGAATTTTAGATGATCTCTTCTTCCAATCGATAGCTGTTTCATCTACATTGAAAATCAGTTGTTTAGTGTCGCCACCTTCATTAATTATCTTAGCTAGATCTTCTGGATAACTTGCTGCAGTTTCTATATCACAACTTAGTGGTTCACACTTTAAATTATGGAGATGGCTTCTTTCATGCATATGAGAATGGTTTCCCCTTCATTTCAGAATATTTTCATTGGATATACAACTCTGGGTTTAAAATATTTTTCTTTTAATACTGGGAAAATGTTGCACCACTTCCTCCTGGCCTCCGTGGTTTCTGATGTGAAATGAAATCTTCGAACATTTGAATTGTTTTCCTCCTACACATATGCATCATTTTTCTCTGATTGCTTTCAAGATATTCTCCTTGTTTTTCAGTTTCTATTGTTTTACTATGGTATGACTTGGCATAGACTAATTTAAGTTTATCCTGCTTGAGGTTCCCTCCATTTAATGAATCTCAATGTTTATAGTGTTCGATGTTTACAAAATTTTCAGATATTAATTCTTCCACTCACATTATATTCTTCTGGGACTCTAAAGACACAAAGATTGAAATTATTTTTCTTATAGTCTCAAATGTCCATGAGGTTTTATTTTTATTTTTTCAATCTGTTTTTCCCTATATTGTTCATACTGAGTAATTTCTTCTCTTCTGTCATCAAGTTCATTGATTCTTTTCTGTCTCTTTCTTACTCTGCTGTTGGGATATTCCTGGGTTTTGGTATAAGTGATTTGTTTATTGAAACTTGGATATTTTGGTTATCATGTTATGAAACTGTGGATCTTATTTAAACTTTCTATTTTAACTAGCTTTCTTTGACATCACTTTTGCAGGGGAAGAAGGGCAGCCACCTCATTCCTGTCAGATGGGAGAAAAATACAGATTTATTACTTGGCCTCCACTGACGCCTGAGGAAATGACTATCCTTTACTGCAGGCTATTTGTGGAAGTACCAGAGGACATCAGGCTTCTACTCGTACATCCCTAGCTGGGAAGGAGTGGGACATCTTGTTACTGACCCTCCTGTGACCTCCACTGAAACTATCTGTGGATGTGGCCTTCATACCACTGAACATCTGAGAAAGTTCTGATTCTTATCTAGGCTGTTTCTGATGCTAGCCCCGTATGGAGGGGTAGAGTTGCTTCCTCAACACTGGATGAGTCAAAGTGGAAGTCTAGGCTCCCTGTATGGTCTCCACTGACACTGTGGGGGAGTGGTGACCTGGCTCGCTTCTTGGCTTTCCTGACACCACTCTGGTAGGGGAAGAGTAGTTGGAATGCAAGTGAAGAAACCTAGACTCTTCATTCTATATTTGCTAGTGATGGAGGGGTTGGGGGGTCTCACTTTTTTAAATTTAAATTTTGTAGTGTGTGGCCACAGTAGAGTGTTTATTTTCTAAAAGTTTTTGTTCTGGCAAGGTTCTAATTCTTTGCCTATAAATAAAGTTTTCTTTCGTGGTTTTTCTGTGGCAGTTGTTGTTTCTGGGTTTCCAGCATCTCCAGTTTTTAGTCTGGGATATATGAAGCAAAAATAAAACTCAAGTAACTAACTATAGTGTTACCTTTGCTGAGTTTTAAGCTGTGCTTAGCAAAAGAAAAACAGAAACATTTATCTATCCCATCATTCAAGAGATGGAAATCATCAACTGATTGAGATTGACCAAAAATACCAAGGTACTTCAATAGGGAAAAGATAATCTTTCCAATAAATGGTGCTGGAACAAATGGATATCAAAATAAAAACTAAACCTTGGCCCTTACAACACTGTATACAAAAATTAACTCAAAATTGACATTAGACTCAAATTTAAGAGCTCAAATTACAATATTTCTTGAAGAAAAACAAAGACAATATTATGTTGTTGGTGGTGGTGTTTTTCAGTTGCTAAGTCATGTCCAGCTGTTTGAGACCTCATGGATTGCAGCTTGCCAGGCTCCCCTGTCCTTCACTATCTCCTGGAGTTTGATCAGACTCATGTACATTGATAGTCAGTGATGCTATCTAACCATCTCATCCTCTGCCATCATCTTCTCCTATTGCCTTCAATCTTTCCCACAATCGGTCTCTTTTCCAATGAGTCCACATTTTGCATCAGGTCGCCAAAATATTAGAAATTTAATTTCAGCATAAGTCTTTCCAATGAATATTCAGGACTTATTTCCTTTAGGATTGGCTGTCCTTGCAGTCCAAGGGACTCTCAAGAGTCTTATCCAGCACCACAATTCAAAAGCATCAGTTCTTTGGCATTCATCCTTCTTTATGGTCCATCTCTCACATCCATACATGACTACTGGAAAAACTATAGATTTTACTATATGTACCTTTGTCAGCGAAATGATGTTTTGCTTTTTAATATGCTGTCTAAGTTTGTCATAGCTTTCCTTCCAAGGGGAAAGCATCTTTTGATTTCATGATTGGAGTCACCATCCAAAGTTAATTTTGGAGCCAAAGAAAATAAAATCTGTCACTGCTTCCACTTTCCCCCCTTCCATTTTCCATGAGGTGATGGGACCAGATGTCATGATCTTGTTTTTTGAATGCTGAGTTTTAAGCCAGCTTTTTCACTCTTCCCGTTCACCCTCATCAAGAGGCTCTTTAGTTCCTCTTCACTTTCTGCCATTAGAGTGGAGAATATTTCAGTAATTGTGAATTTGAGATTTAGTGGATACAATACAAAAGTCCAAATGATAAAAGAAAAAAAAATCAGTAAGTTGTTTTTATTCAAAGTTTTTTTCTAATTTAAATTTATTTATTTTAATTGGAGGCTAATTACTTTACAATATTGTATTGGTTTTGCTGTACATATTCAAAGTTTTAAAAAAAATTTGCTCCTCAAAGATACAGTCAAAAAATGAAAAGTTCATCCAAGTCTTCACAGACTTGTATCTAAAAATCTTTAATTTAATATATACAGAACTCATAACTTAATAAGAAAAGACAAACATCCCAATTAAAAGTGAGTAAAATATTTGAGCAAATACTTCACCAAAGAAGATACACAAATGGCCAACATGCACATGGAAAGATATTCAGCATCATAAATCATAGAGAAATGCAAATAAATATTACACAGAGATAGTACTACATACTCACTATAAGAGCAAAAATAGAGGGAACTGATCACAGCAAGTGTAGGCAGGCTGTGAAGCAACCAGAACTCCTCATACATTGCTGATTAGAATGAAAAGTGAAATAACCACTTTGGAAGACATTCTGGCTATTTCTTAAAAACTTCAATATGCCCGATCCCTATGACCCAGAAATTCAACTCCTAGGCATTTACCCAAGAAGAATGAAAGCAAATGCTCACAGAAAGAAAATGCAGAAACATTCATAGAAGCTTGTTTATAACAGACCTAAAGTTGAAATAACCCAAATGCCCATCAAGAGGTGAACAAATAAAATAATGGTGCATCCGTATGACAAAATGGAAGTGAAGTTGCCTTCATAGAAAAGGGGGAATTTATTGCTAGAAGAGGCAAGAGGAGGTTTACCAAGAAACATGAAGAAATTTCTGTGGATGGATATGCTCATAATATAAATTTAGCTTGTTTTATCAGCCTCATCAATTTGTACAATTTAAATTTGTGCAGCTTAATATCAGTTTATTATACCTCAGTAATACCAACTATGACATAGTTAGTTGTGTGTTTGGGCTGAGGATTAAAATGTGACAACATGCAAAGAAATTAACTAAATGTTTCATGTCTCTTTTGATTTTCATTCTCCTCTTCCTCTGCTCCTTCTTCCCCCCACCCCCCCTCTCTCTATTGGAGATTCAATAAAGTACAAGAAGAACGTATTTTCCTTTCCTTTTTGTGGGATCTGACAGAATGGTCTGAATACCACAGATACTACATCAAAGTTGAAACAACTATGTCAGTGAGAGCTCATTTGTTATATTGGTTCATAATAGGAGTCACAGAGTAAGCAAAACATCACTGTTAGGACTTAGTCTTTTATTAAATCATTTTAATTTAAGAACTTATGTTTCCTTTTTCTCACTTTTAATTCCTTTCTGCTGACTTAACTTCCTTAAATCCTCATCTTCATTTTTCTCTCCATTTCTACATCTGTGCTGCTAGGTTCTATTGGGGCTTGTCTTGAAATCCTTTTAAATTACTCATGCTTGATCTATTTTCCACATGCTTGTCACAGTAGACTTTAAACAAATAACATTTAACCTTACAAAATGGTGCTAATATCTTATTCACTGCCATACAGCCTTTTGTACCATACCGTTCATTCTTCTCTTTTTCGTGTTGTCCTCTCTTGGCTGTTCTCTACTTCCTAGTGAAGCATCAGATGGATGTGCAGATGCCCTTTGAAACCACAGAAAACAGCAGCATGTGGGAGGAAGGACAGTGATTCATTGGCCCATGAATATCAAGTTCTAAAAAACCAAATGAGTTTGCTTTTTAATATGCTGTCTAAGTTTGTCATAGCTTTCCTTCAAAGGAGTAAGCGTCTTTTAATTTCATGGCCGCAGTCAGCATCTGCAGTGATTTTGGAGCCCAAGAAAATAAAGTCTGCCACTGTTTTCACTGTTTCCCCATCTATTTGCCATGAAGTGATGGGACCAGATGGCATGATCTTAGTTTTCTGAATGTTGAGCTTGAAGTCAACTTTTTCACTCTCCTCTTTCACTTCCATCAAGAGGCTCTTTAGTTCTTCTGTTTCTGCAATAAGGGTGGTATCATCTGCATATCTGAAGTTGTTGATATTTCTCCCGGCAATCTTGATTCCAGCTTGTGCTTTTTCCAGCCAAGCGTTTCTCATGATGTACTCTGCATGTAAGTTAAATAAGCAGGTTGGCAACATACAGCTTTGATGTATTTATTCCTTTTCCTATTTGGAACCAGTCCATTGTTCCATGTCCAGTTTTGGCTGTTGTGTCCTGACCTGCATACAGATTTCTCAAGAGGTAGGTCAGGTGGTCTAGTAGTCCCATCTCTTTCAGAGTTTACTGCCGCGGTCCAGCCCCGGTGGATCCAGGGAATTTGAAGCAGGGACGGAGTCGGCAAGGAAAAACTTATTTATTTAGAAATATAAAGAAAGATTAGGAAAGAATAATGTAGTAGGAAAATTAGTGGAGAAAAGAGGCTGAATAACTAGGTTTATGTGGAAAACCAATAAAGTACCAAGACAAGGAACTTGCACCGTCTATGTAGGCCACCGACACCCGCTTGAATAGCAGAGGGTGTCCGGCCTTGGGATCAGCGTTCCAAGGGGTCAGCCTGAAAAGGAGAGGGAGGGAGAGGGAGAAAGAGAGAGAGAGAGAGTTGACACGGGGGAGCCAAATTTCCAAGAAACCAGTTCGAGAAGCTGGTCTGAGAAACTGTTCCATCCTTTATTGTCCGGGAAAGCTTTTTATACTTTTGGATGTACATAGAGATCAAAGGATAATACAAAGTTATGCAGCATCAGCAGCCCTGATTCTTATCGAGACCAGGTTTTCTCTCTGCATACCTAGTTGTATACACAAGTTTTAGGTGATTTAGGTGATCATCTTCTGGCCAGGAGGCCTATGAACATTTTACAGCCCTTTTCTGATAAGGGTCTGTCAACCAGAAAACTTATTTGCCTTAAAAGTGTTGTTCTTTCCAAAGCCTGGTGCCACTCTCAGAAAGCACTAATTAAGGTTACATTCTTACATAGCAAGGACACAATGGTTTATAACAAAGAAAGAGGAGTACAGTGATTTATAACAAACAAAAAGTTCACTAACTCAAAAGTCTAGTGTTGCTAACATTAAAACTACTATATTCCTTTTTCTATATCTAATTACATTGATATAGAAATTACATTCAGGTGCCTAAAAGATAAAGAATATGGAGGCTTGGCACCAGTCATTAACTCAGCAGTGAAACCCATCACCAATATAATTCTTCAGCTCAGTTCAGTCGCTCAGTTGTGTCTGGCTCTTTGCAACCCCAAGAATCGCAGCATGCCAGGCCTCCCTGTCCATCACCAACTCCTGGAGTTCACTCAGACTCACGTCCATCGAGTCAGTGATGCCATCCAGCCATCTCATCCTCTGTTGTCCCCTTCTCCTCCTGCCCCCAATCCCTTCCAGCATCAGAGTCTTTTCCAATGAGTCAACTCTTCGCATGAGGTGGCCAAAGGACTGGAGTTTCAGCTTTAGCATCATTCCTTCCAAAGAAATCCCAGGGCTGATCTCGTTCAGGATGGACTGGTTGGATCTCCTTGCAGTCCAAGGGACTCTCAAGAGTCTTCTCCAACACCACAGTTCAAATGATCAATTCTTCAGCTCTCAGCCTTCTTCACAGTCCATCTCTCACATCCATACATGACCACTGGAATAACCATAGCCTTGACTAGATGGACCTTAGTCATCAAAGTAATGTCTCTGCTTTTGAATATGCTATCTAGGTTGGTCATAACTTTTCTTCCAAGGAGTAAGTGTCTTTTAATTTCATGGCAGCAGTCACCATCTGCAGTGATTTTGGAGCCCCCCAAAATAAAGTCTGACACTGTTTCCACTGTTTCCCCATCTATTTCCCATGAAGTGATGGGACCAGATGCCATGATCTTCGTTTTCTGAATGTTGAGCTTTAGGCCAACATTTTTACTCTCCACTTTCACTTTCATCAAAAGGCTTTTTAGTTCCTCTTCACTTTCTGCCATGAGGGTGGTGTCATCTGCATATCTGAGGTTCTTGATATTTCTCCCGGCAATCTTGATTCCAGCTTGTGTTTCTTCCAGTCCAGCGTTTCTCATGATATATTTGGCATATAAGTTAAATAAGCAGGGTGACAATATACAGCCTTGATGTACTCCTTTTCCTGTTTGGAACCAGTCTGTTGTTCCATGTCCAGTTCTAACTGCTGCTTCCTGACCTGCATACAGATTTTTCAAGAGGCAGGTGAGGTGGTCTGGTATTCCCATCTCTTTCAGAATTTTCCGCAGTTTGTTGTGATCCATACAATCAAAGGTGTTGGCATAGGCAATAAAGCAGAAAGAGATATTTTTCTGGAACACTCTGGCTTTTTCCATGATCCAGTGGATGTTGGCAATTTGATCTCTGGTTTCTCTGCCTTTTCTAAAACCAGCTTGAACATCAGGAAGTTCATGGTTCACGTATTGCTGAAGCCTGTCTTGGACAAACTTGAGCATTACTTTACTAGTGTGTGAGATGAGTGCAATTGTGCGGTAGTTTCAGCATTCTTTTGCATTTCCTTTCTTTGGGATTGGAATGAAAACTGACCTTTTCCAGTCCTGTGGCCACTGCTGAGTTTTCCAACTTTGCTGGCATATTGAGTGCAGCACTTTCACAACATCATCTTTCAGGATTTGAAATAGCTCAACTGGAGTTCCATCACCTCCACTAGCTTTGTTCATAGCGATGCTTTCTAAGGCCCACTTGACTTCACATTCCAGGATGTCTGGCTCTAGATTAGTGATCACATCATCATGATTTTCTGGGTCATGAAGATCTTTTTTGTACAGTTCTTCTGTGTATTCTTGCCACCTCTTCTTAAATCTTCTGCTTCTGTTAAGTCCATACCACTTCTGTCCTTTATCGAGCCCATCTTTGCATGAAAATTTCCCTTGGTATCTCTAATTTTCTTGAAGAGATCTCTAGTCTTTCCCATTCTATTCTTTTCCTCTATTTCTTTACACTGATCACTGAAGAAGGCTTTTGTTTCTCTTCTTGCTATTCTCTGCAATTCTGCATTCAGATGCTTATATCTTATCTTTTCTCCTTTCCTTTTCGCCTCTCTTCTTTTCAGAGCTATTTGTAAGGCCTTCCCAGACAGCCATTTGGCTTTTTTGCATTTCTTTTCCATGGGGATGGTCTTGATCCCTGTCTCCTCTACAATGTCACGAACTTCATTCCATAGTTCATCAGGCACTCTATCTATCAGATCTAGGCCCTTAAATCTATTTCTCATTTCCACTGTATAATCATAAGGGATTTGATTTAGGTCATACCTGGATGGTCTAGCAGTTTTCCCTACTTTCTTCAAGTCTGAATTTGGTAATAAGGAGTTCATGATCTGAGCCACAGTCAGCTCCTGGTCTTCTTTTCATTGACTTTATAGAGCTTCTCCATCTTTGGCTGCAAAGAATATAATCAATCTGATTTTGGTGTTGACCATCTGGTGATGTCCATGTGTAGAGTCTTCTCTTGTGTTGTTGGAAGAGGGTGTTTGCTATGACCAGTGCATTTTCTTGGCAAAACTCTACTAGTCTTTGCCCTGCTTCATTCCTCATTCCAAGGCCAAATTTGCCTGTTACTCCAGGTGTTTCTTGACTTCCTACTTTTGCATTCCAATCCCCTATAATGAAAAGGACATCATTTTGGGTGTTAATTCTAAAAGGTCTTTTGGTCTTCATAAAACCATTCAACTTCAGCTTCTTTAGCGTTATCAGTTGGGGCATAGACTTGGATTACCATGATATTGATTTGTTTACCTTGGAGACGAACCGAGATCATTCTGTCTTTTTTGAGATTGCATCCAAGTCCTGCATTTAGGACTCTTTTGTTGACCATGGATGGCTACTCCATTTCTTCTGAGGGATTCCTGCCCACAGTAGTAGATACAATGGTCATCTGAGTTAAATTCACCCATTCCAGTCCATTTTAGTTCACTGATTCCTAGAATGTCGATGTTCACTCTTGCCATCTCTTGTTTGACCACTTCCAATTTGCCTTGATTCATGGACCTGACATTCCAGGTTCCTATGCAATATTGCTCTTTACAGCATTGGACCTTGCTTCTATTACCAGTCACATCCACAGCTGAGTACTGTTTTTGCTTTGGCTTCATCCCTTCATTCTTTCTGAAGTTATTTCTCCCCTGTCTCCAGTAGCATATTGGGCACCTACTGACCTGGGAAGCTCTTTAGAAAAAGCTCTATATCTTTAAGATGTTTTAATCTGTGTGCTTCACACGGTTGGGGGGCTGTAAACAATCACAAGTTGTAAAAATCTCTCTGTCAGGCAAGTTAGAGAGCCATCAGAGGGGTTTGAGCTGAGACACTCCTTTTATATGCAGGAGACTGTTAACTGGAGAAAGGTTGTCGGGAATAGCCCCCTGTTATGTCAGAAGAGTAGGTGGAAAGCATAGCACAATAAAGCAGGCAGACTTTGTTTTGGGGGTTAGATGCTCAGGAAAATCCAGGGGTACCCCTGAGGCCTGATCTCAGCCTTTTCTTTTTGCTAGGCCCCCTTCCTCATGACCTTTGCCACGGGCGGGATTCCCAATGCCGGCTCCCAGCGGTTTTCCACAGTTTGTTGTGATCCACACAAAGGCTTTGGAATAGTCAATAAAGAAGAAATAGATGTTTTTCTGGAACTCTCTTGCTTTTTTGATGATCCAACTGATGTTGGCAATTTGACCTCTGGTTTCTCTGCCTTTTCTAAATCCGGCTAGAACATCTGGATGTTCTCGGTTCATGTATTGTTGAAGCCTGGCTTGGAGAATTTTGAGATTTACTTTACTAGTGTGTGAGATGAGTGCAATCGTGTGGTAGTTTGAGCATTCTTTGGTATTGCCTTTCGTTGGGATTGGAAGGCAAACTGACCTTTTCCAGTCCTGTGGCCACTGCTGAGTTTTCCAAATTTGCTGGCATATTGAGTGCAGCACTTTCACAGCATCATCTTTCAGGATTTGAAATAGTTCAGCTGGAATTCCATCACCTCTACTAGCTTTGTTCGTAGTGATGCTTCCTAAGGCCCACTTGACTTCACATTCCAGGATGTCTGGCTCTAGGTGAGTGATCACACCATCGTGAGTGTCTGGGTCGTTAAGATCTTTTTTCGTATAGTTCTTCTGTGTATTCTTGCCACCTCTTCTTAATATCTTCTGCTTCTATTAGGTCCATACCATTTCTGACCTTTATTTTGCCCATCTTTGCAAGAAATGTTCCCTTGGTATCTGTAATTGTCTTGAAGAGATCTCTAGTCTTTCCCATTCTATTGTTTTCCTCTATTTCTTTGTACTGATCACTGAGGAAGGCTTTCTGTCTCTCCTTGCTATTCTTTGGAATTCTGCATTCAAATGGTTATATCTTCCCTTTTCTCCTTTGCTTTTCATTTCTCTTTTCTCCTCAGACAACCATTTGGCTTTTTTGCATTTCTTTTCCATGGGGATGGTCTTGATCCCTGCCTCCTATACACTGTTACAAACCTCCATCCATAGTTCTTCAGGCACTCTATCAGATTTATATTTCAATTTTTAAAAATCAGCTATACTTCAGTTTTTAAAAAAAGAAAGAAAAAAAGTTTCTTTCTCTGGAACGACAGTAGGACCATCTGAGTCCAGGTTCATTTCAGACCTTTCTAAAGATTTCAAAGGATAGATAAAGGCTATATCATGTGAGTATATTTAATAACTTGTAGGAAGTCTTAACTCATTATTTAAAAAGTCATATAAAGATCTCTATGTAAAATTCTGAAGGTGACCTCAGGTCACTTGTGACAGAATATAATTCAATTGGGGTCCCTCCTAGATCTTCTCTATCCTAATTTAATTACAAAGTTTTTGGCTTAGAACTGTTTCTTGTTGCTTATGATAATGATCAAATCATTAGGAATTTGCTTGAATCATTTAATGACCATATCTGTCAATGTTACATCCCATACCTATTGCCTTTCTTTATTTAAAAAGCATGAGATTTAATTGGATAACTCTCAGAAAAATGCCATGTTAACAACAAACTTAGCACCCTTCCAAAAGAAGTGATCTCTTCACATGATGTTTGTCTGAGCTTCATGATCTTTTGGTTCTTGTTCCAAAGCACCAGGTAGAGGCTGATTTAAATGTTTCCAGAGGTCTCTGATGATTCTGAGATTCCACATTTCTTTTAAAGTTCATGAAAGATACTAGCTGCTGTAAGACACGAACAGAGAAAAGATTAAACAGCAAATGAGAAAAACAGAGAACCAAGAGGAAGGGCCATGAGGAAGAAGGGGAAGAAAAAAAAGACCAAAGACAGGGGAAAAGGGGGCACTGAACTCAAGAGATTGATGGGAAGAGGAAAGGAAAGGTAAAAACAGGATGAGAAGAATGCTTGAAGGATGAGAACTTGAAATTTGATATGGGGCCTGTTCACTTCAGTTCAGTTGCTCAGTCTTTTCTGACTCTTTGTGATCCCATGGACTGCAGCACGCCAGGCTTCCCTGTTCATCACCAACTCCTGGAGCTTGCTCAAATTCATGTCCATCGAGTCGGTGATGCATCCAACCATCTCATCCTCTGTTGTCCCCTTCTCCTCCCACCTTCAGTCTTTCCCGGCATCAGCGTCTTTCCTAAGGAGTCATTTCTTCGCATCAGGTGGCCAAAGTATTGGAGTTTCAGCTTCAGCATCAGTCCTTCCAATGAACATTCAAGACTGGTTTCCTTTAGGATGAACTGGTTTGATCTCCTTACTGTCCAAGGGACTCTCAAGTCTTCTCCAACACCATGGTTCAAAACCATCAATTCTTCGGTGCGTAGCTTTCTTTATAGTCCAACTCTCACATCCATGCATGACTACTGGAAAAACCATAGCTTTGACTCGATGGACCTTGTTAGCAAAGTAACATCTCTACTTTTTAATATGCTGTCTCTGTTGGTCATAGAGTTTTTTCCAAGGAGCAAGCATCTTTTAATTTCATGGCTGCAGTCACCATCTGCAGTGATTTTGGAGTCCAAGAAAATAAAGTCTATCACTGTTTCCATTGTTTCCCCATCTATTTGACATGAAGTGATGGGACCAGATGCCATGATCTTCGATTTTTGAATGTTGAGTATTAAGCCAGCTTTTTCACTCTCCTCTTTCACTTTTATCAAGAGGCTTTTTAGTTATTCTTCACTTTCTGGCATAAGGGGATACAGGGCCAAGAAAAATAAAAAATCAGATGGCTGGTTTAGGAAGAAACCAGTGGGTGACTGGGTAATGGAAATGTACCATTGGCTCCTAAGTAGACTAGGGATCTTCATTAGTTCTATTTCAAAGGCTTGCAGCACAACAGATAAATGTGTTCTCTTTGCCTTAGATGCCACTTACAGGTGACCCAAATGAAACAAAGAGGAGGAATGAGACTCTTTCCCTTTGAGTTACATTTTACCAAACCCTGGCTTATAGCCCAGATCTTAGAAATAGGTCATCTTTGATAAAGCAATACAGCCTGCACCCATAGAACACATCTGAAGATCTGGCTAAACTAGAGGGATACAAAGCAAAAACAATAGGGATATGCAGTCACGTCATTCAATCAGTCTGTATCCTTCAAGTAGTTCAGGGCACTGCTTCCTTTGAATAAATTCAAAAAGAAGTGCTTCTGCTCCTACTTCAACTCAGGCATTGGGAGGTGGAAGGTCAACCTAAAGTTTTTACAGTTACTTATGAAAGTGGAAAAGGAAGTCAAGGTCCTCAATTCTAAGCTATGATTTTTTTTCCCTTTTCCTTTCGCCTTTCTTCCATCCTTCCCTCTCTTCCTTCTTTTCCTCCTTCTTTCCTTGTGGCCTTTCTCTTCTTTTTAAAATTAATCAATTCTGTCTCACCACAGACTCATGCTCAGTTTAAAATCACCACCATCAATTTATCCACTTCATGAAAAGTCTCAGAGAATTTTGAGATATCACCCTTGACTCCATGTTACCACCAGGAAGACTCCTTCTCAGTGTTGTTGTGGAATATGCAATCTAAATTATCCTTGTGCTCCAGAAGCTGGTGTGAAAAACATGTTGAAAACCCAGGGTGAACAGTCCCACTCCAGTCCTGCCTGTTTATACTCTGATCTGTGGAGGGAAGATTTATTCTTTGAAGTAGATGCCACTCTACTTCATGAGACCAAATCCTTGATTGAAATGAGAGGTGGGGAGAAAAGATGGGAAGTACTATGATGATGATCAATTACCTAAGCACTGAGAAACTAGTTGATCTACGTTTTGTTTGCCACTTTATATAGTTTTTATGCTTCCCATTGGCCATTTTTATCCAATTTCATTATCAAAGACATCATTTCCTTGCCCTACTTCTATATCAATGCAAATCAATAAATGTTTACTGATTCTCTCTTCTATCTAGGACACTGTTACGCTGATTTTGTGGTGAATAACTGAGGTAAACATAAGAAGTTCTCTGTTTTTGGAGTATCAGAAGCAAATTCCAAATGCAAATTTCTGGTGGATCAAATTAAATTTAAATAAAGAACCAAGAAACTTTTAACTTTTCAATTCTGGTAAAAAGAGTCTAAAAATTTTTTAAAGACTTAAAAAGAAATGATAGTTTTCAGTGATCCTAGCACTACCACTCATTCTAATATCATGTTTCTTTGTGGGGTCTACCAGAGAGCTGGCCCAAATCTTAAAAGCTGAGACTGACTCTGTGGAGAAGCTCACTCAACGTCATCTCCCCACTAGTCTCACTCATTCACCACTACTACAAAAGGGTAACTTTTCTAGCAGAGGAACATGTTTGCCTGTTGCAGATAGTGTGGGAGGAGAAAAGCATCCCTAATTAACAGAGCAGACATTGCTGGTGCCACCATTTCCCCCTCTCTGTCTTTCCTGCCATGCAGCTGAGATGCATAGAGCCTGGCAACACTCTTGTGACTATGAGAGAAAAACCAAGAGAACGACAGAGACACAAACTGTGACCTGGAAATTCTGAACCATTGTCAGCAGCTGTCTACTTCCAGATTCCTTTTTCATTGAGAAAAAAAAAATTCTTAATTTGTTTAAAAAATGTTAAGGGCAATGCTCTGTAAATGGCTTAGTACAATCACTCTTAAACTAGACTTCCAAGCATTAAATACCAACATCATGATATTTGTGGATCTGTGTGAAAAGTCAGGATTTCTTTTAGTGATCCAGAATTGCAGTATTTTAGATATTACTGACATTTCCCCTTTTATTTCAAAATAATCTCACACTGGAAAAATACTTACAATTGTAATTTCTTCCTAAACTGATTTATGCAGTCTCAATTAAAATCCCAGCAAATTTCCTGAAGGTCATTGATAATATAATTTGGAAATCTAAATGGAAATGAAGAGTCAAGAACAGTTAGGACACTAAAAACAAACACAAAAATGAGAGAGAATTTCCTTTTGCACATTTAGTAATTTACTATAAAGCTGAAGTAGTTAAGACAGAGGATAGACAAACTAATGAAGCAGAATAGACAGGCGAGAAATAAACCAATGCATATTGTAACACTTGATTTTTGAAAACCTGGTATACAAAACAATGAAAAAAGGATCATATTTTAAACAAATGGTGCTGTCAACTACATAACCTTTTGAAGAAAAAATTAAAGTAGACCCTCCTAAAACAAGAATCAAGTTTCAGTATATTGTAGACCTAAGTAGAGAAGACAAAATAATAAATCATCAAGAAAGTAAAAAAAGAAGACGTTTTCATGAACTTGGGAGTGAGATAATATTTTCTAAATAGGACACAAAAAGGGCTAATCATACAGGAAAAGATTGATAATTCAAAATACAACCAGATTGAGTGAAAAAGCAAGCCAAAGACTGAGAGAAGATATTTGTAATTCATGTAGCCCACAAAATAATCATACCCAGAATATCAAAAGCACTCCTAACAAATCAATAAGAAGACAGATGAGTCAAGTGAAAAATAGTAAAGTGATTCACACTGGGATTTCCCAAAAGATTTATTGTTCCAAATGGACAGTAATGTATGAAAAGGTTCTCAACTTCCCTAGTAACCAGGGAAGTGCAAATTTATAGAAAAGAGGTTGACCATAAGTGTTGGGTAGGATATGGAGCATAAATTATCATCAGATTGGAAACTATCTGGCATCATTTCTTTGAGCTGGAAATAAGTATTCACTATGGCTAGTGAATATTTTGGAGAGCAAATGGAGGCTCTAACCAGTTAGGATGTCAGGACAACAGGCATAAGTCAGGACTGTCTCAGGTAAATCAGGGTGTATGTGCACATCAGTTGTGGTGTTTTCTCTCACCACATTCTCTAGTAATGCCACTCACAGAAACATCAAAACACAGGTTCAAAAGGTGCAGTGTAAATAAAAGCACAGAACTGGGTACAATTCAGACATCTGTCCGCTTAGAATGTATACAGAAATCGTGGTGTATTTACACAGTAGAATACTATAGTAATGAGTCAGTGAACTAGAGTTACAGAATGAGCTCACATCATGGTGAGGGGGGAAAATGCAGATACAAAAAAGAGCTTACAGTGTAATTTCAGACAACACAAACTATAATGCAAAAAATTAGGATAGTGTTAATGCAGTTAGCAGAACCACAGCTCCCCACATCTGTGCATATATAAATATGGCTAAAGGGACACTATGGATGTGGTTAAGGAGCCATAGTTGGGGATATTTTCCTGAATTATTCCACAGGCCCAATATAATTGCAAGGGTCCTAAAATGTGAAAAAAAAGGAGGTAACCGAGTCAGAATCAAACAGGTTGCAACAGAAAGAGTCAGAATGATGTCATGTGAGAAACACTCAACTGAACATGGCAATGGCTTTACACATGAAGAAGGAGCTATGACCCAAGGAATACAAGTGGCCTCTAGAAGTTGGAACAGGAAAGAAATGGATCCTCCCCTAGAGCCTCCAGACAGGAAGGTCGTTCTCCCAACACTGCGATTTTAGAACTTCTGACCTTCAGAACTATAAGATAACAAACTTGTGCTACTTCAAGCCACTGTGTTTGTTATGACCTGTTATAATAGCAATAGAAAACTAAGTAGAGCATCATTTCTGAAGGAGGGAAGGTACGGGAAGGAGGTTTGGGGTGTTGTGGAAGCATTCTAGTTTTGGATTTAGGTGCTCCTGAGAAACTTTTGTTGAATCCTACATTTGTTTTGTGTGTGCTTTTTTCCAAGTGTGTTATCTCTGTCCTTTGGTCTCTCTCTCTCACACACACACACATATACACACAAACACTCCACTACTTAATGAGGAAAAGAGGCAAGATACTCAGAGCCACTGCCACAAGAGGCTCACTGCCTGAGGCATATATTCCATGCCTAGGAAGACACAGTTTCCTTAAGGATTTAAATTAGATGAAAGCAGCTCAAACTTGCCTCATAGACAGAAGAGCATGGATGCTTCACTTCAGTGCCTCCAGCAAGTGACTACCTCAGAAGAAGATCCAGATGATGCTGTTAAAGTGCTGCACTCAATACGCCAGCAAATTTGGAAAACTCAGCAGTGACCACAGGACTGGAAAAGGTCAGGTTTCATTCCAATCCCAAAGAAAGGCAATGCCAAAGAATGCTCAAACTGCTGAATAATTGCACTCATTTCACATGCTAGCAAAGTAATGCTGAAAATTTTCCAAGCCAGGCTTCAATAGTATGTGATCTGAAAATTTCCAGATGTTCTTGCTGTATTTAGAAAAGGCAGAGGTACCAGAGATCAAACTGCCAACATCTGTTGAATCATAGAAAAAGCAAGAGAATTCCAGAAAAACATCTACTTCTGCTTCATTGACTACGCTAAAGCCTTTGACTGTGTGGATCACAACAAACTGCAGAAAACTCTTATAGAGATGGGAATACTAGACCATCTCATTTGCCTCCTGAGAAACCTCTATGCAGGTCAAGAAGCAATATTTAAAACCAGCCATGGAACAACGGACTGGTTCCAAATGGAAAGAAGGCTGTATATCGTCACCCTATTTATTTAACTTATATATGGAGTACATCATGAGAAATGTTGGATGAAGCACAAGCTGGAATCAAGATTGCCAGGAGAAATATCATTTACCTCAGATATGCAGATGACACCACCCTTATGGCAGAAAGCCAAGAGGAACTAAAGAGTCTCTTGATAAAAGTGAAAGAGGAGAGTGAAAAAGCTGGCATAAAACTCAACATTCAAAAAACAAAAATCATGCTTGCTCAAATTCATGTCCATTGAGTCGGTGATGCCAGCCAGTGGACACAGTGACAGACTTTATTTTCTTTTGCTCCAAAATCACTGCTAAATGTCACTGCAGCCATGAAATTAAGACACTTGCTCCTTGGAAGAAAAACCATGACAAGCCTAGACAGTGTATTAAAAGAAAGAGACATTACTTTGCCAACAAAGATACATATAGTCAAAGCTATGGTTTTTCCAGTGGTCATGCATGGATGGGACAGTTGGACCATAAAGAAGGGTGAGCACCAAAGACTTGTTGCTTTTTAAATGCTGTGTTGGAGAAGAGTCTTGAGTGTCCCTTGGATGGCAAGGAGATCAAACCAGTCAATCCTAAAGGAAATCAGTCCTGAATATTCATTGGAAGGACCCATGCTGAAGTTGAAGCTCTAATACTTTGGCCACCTTATGTGAAGAGCCAACTCACTGGAAAGACTCTGATGCTGGGAAAGATTGAAGGCAGGAGGAAAAGGGAACAACAGAGGATGAGATGATTGGATGGCATCACCGACTTGATGGACATGAGTTTGAGCAAGCTCTGAGGTTGGTGATGGACAGGGAAACCTAGAGTGCTGCAGTCAGTGGGGTCACAAGGAGTTGGACATGACTGAGTGGCTAAACAACAACAAAGAAGATCCAGAGTCTTGTCTTTCTGTTTTTAATTGGCTCCCCTCTGTAGGAAGTCTGGTTGAAGTGCCCCTCACACATTAACTCCCAATGGCCAATGCAAGAGTGTGGATATTCTCATTTACTTATTTATTTATTGGCTGTACTGGGTCTTTGTGCTGCATGGGGGCTTTCTCTAGCTGTGGCAGTTGGGGGCTATTCTTAGTTGTGGTGCTCGGGCTACCCGTTGACTGAGCAATGAGGTTTCTTTTGTTGAGGCTCAGGGGCTCTGAAGCACTGGCTCAGTAGTTCTGACTCACAAGCTTAGCTGCCCCATGGCATATGGGATCCTCCCCACAGACCAGGGATCAAACCCACAGGACTTTTTACCACTGAACCACCAGGGAAGCTCTTGGAATTTTTTTCCCACTTTGGGATCTTTTACAGGAAATCAGCACTTAAATCTCAATTTAGCAACAAAACAGTAACTGCACTGTGTTTGCCACATTGGTTTCTAAATATCCAGCTCTGTGAAAATTACCTGACTCATGTGCATTCCACATAGAAGATACCAAATGGGAAGGTTCATAAGAGGCCATTCTTATGAACCAGAGGAAGGCATACAAACAGGAACTAGAAAGCATTATGCCACAGCCACTGGCCCATTGAAATAAACTCAAAATATAAAAATTATAAACATTGAGATAGGACATGAGATATTATGTGTTGATAACAATAAAGGGATTCTCTGGCCTAGCATAATTCTCTTGGGAATTTAAGAAGCTTATTTTACAAAAGACTTAAAAAGGACGGGAGGTCTTTTCATTTGCAGCCAAATGTTTCCTACATATCATCCTGGTTCCCTGCTGAGTATTGTCAGTATGTGCATGAAATGACCGTGCTGACCCATTGCTTCTGTTAGGAACTAATTACAGGTGAGGAAGTTTGGGGGTTCAAACTCTTCATCACATTTACTCCCACAGAACAAGGTCGACGTATAATAGTGAAAAAAATGGATGCCATTTGCGATATAATGAAATGCAGTGGAGAAAAGTAAAACCTGATACTAATCAATGCATCATTTCAGTTAAGTAAAATATGTACATCTAGTACACAGAAGCTAGGGAAAAAAGCATAACTGAGATGAGTCCCATCTGAATTAGGAGATGTCAGATGATTAGTTTTTATAATTTTGACACTTCTCGAAATTTTCTTTTATTAATTTTACAGTCAAATAAACATAAAAGATGTATTGCTTTATAAAGAGATGTTATCATAAGATTTATTTCAGTAACAAGCTCCCCATTTGCAAAATAATTTAATGGCAAACATTTAAATTAAAAAAAGAGTATTTAAGGTGTGCATATATCACATACAATAAGGGGTATATGTCCCCTGCCCAGGTCTATAAACAGAGAATCTGACAGGAGTAATACTCTAGCCATCACATACTTTGCTGTTAAGTTCCAGAGCTTCAATACATTGTTTGGGATTTGGGGGAAAGACATCTGCTTATCTTGGCTTGGCCTGTTCTCTCTATATTTGGCGCTTAGGAGAGAATTGGGGACTGTATCATTTGCGAGACACAGTGAAAAATGTGCTTTTATTGCCAGCAATGGAGCTGGCAAATTTTCTGTAAGCACTCTCGTCCAAAAGGGAAAAAGTCCTGTATGATACACACTATATGCTCCGACTACCTGTAGAATTCAAAAGGGACAAAAGGACTCAAGTCAGCAGACGTGCTTGTAATGCACAGCCAGCTCTGTAATTATGTTGACACTGTTCTGCAGGGAAATGAAGACAGCCCTGTGGAGAGGAGTTTCCTGCTCACCCTCTCTATTCAATGGCCTGATGTTATTTTTTATTGACTGTGTGGAGGCTAATGGCATGATTGCCTTGAGGAAATCAGGAGCATAATGTGGAGGATGGGGAACTAATTGGCCAATATGCAAGCAAAGTGCCTATGGCCAGCTCCTTCCTAAACAGCCAGAAGAGAGACCACAAATCAAAAAGAAAACAGTGCAGGAATTTCTAGGTCCCTTTCAAAATACAGAGAAAGCAGTCGTAGCTTAATGAGCACCAGCCAACTATTTTAGATCTGAGGGTTTTCCTTCTTAGAGGTAGATTCAGTGAAATGAATGTGAAAATGTAGACTTTGTCAGGGTGGGCTGGCTGGGTGCTGTATTCCTCAGTTCCTCACAAGCTCCCAGCTGAGGCTGTATTATGAAGATGTTAAGTAGGAGCTCGAAAAACAGCCATAATACTAAACAATAATTTTTTTTTTAAGTATGAGGCATTTCTTATGGAGAAAAAAATGAAGATATTTTGAAAATGTGCTTAGACACAAAAAATGAAGAGGATTAATTACCCAGAAGTGTGATTGCTGGATCGCATGGTGGTTCTATTTTGAATCCTCTGAGGAACCCCCATACTGTTCTCAATAGGGTCTTTTTTTTTTTTAATATTTACTTGGCTGCATCAGGTCTTAGTTGCAGCATGTGGAATCTTTTGCTACATTATGAAGAGCTTTTGTTGCAGCACACTTATACTCTAATTGTGGCTTGCAGGCCCAGTAATTAAGGCTTGCAGGCTTAGTTGATCATAAGCATATGGGATCTTCGTTCCCCAACCAGGAATCAAACCTGTGTCCCCTGCATTACAAGGTAGACTCTTAACCATTGGACCACCAGGGAAGTCCCTCTCCACAGGATGTTGAAGAGATTTCTATACACCTTGTTCACTGCAGCACTGTTCACAACAGCCACAGTGTGGAAACAACCTAAATGCCCATCAGCAGATGGGTAGATAAAGAAAATGTGGTAAATAGATACATGGAATATTATCCAGCCTTAAAAAATAAGGAAATTCTGCAATATGTAACCACAAGGATGAAACTTGAGGACACTATGCTCAGTGAAATAAGCCAGTAACAGAAGGACAAATGTTACATGTTCTACTTACATGAGGGATCTAAAGTAGTCAAATTCATAGAATCAAAGAGTGGAATGGTGGCTTCCAGGCCCTTGGGTGCTGGTGGGGGAATGGGGAATCTCTAAGCAAGAGGCATAAAATTTCAGGCAAGCAGGATGAATGAGTTCTGGAGACGGGCTGAACAGCTTCATGCCTGAGACAGCGACTGTATTGTACAGTGGAAAGTGCATTAAAAGGGAACTCCTGTGTTAACTGGTTTTACCATGATAAAATACAATTTAAAGGAAGGGAGGGAGGGAGGAAAGGAGGGAGAGAACAAGGGCATGCAAGAGAGAAATTTAAGGCTTATGATGGAGAAGCTTGTGGGTTGTCTCTGGGGAAAGAGCAAATTGTTGAGTCCTCCAGGCAGGCAGGAGCACAGGGAAGGCCAGTGGGGCTCGTATGGAAATGCTGAAAGGGAGCTGACATGGAGAGCTTCCTCCAGGGCCTTAATTACCATGTACCCCCAGTGCTGTGTGCCTTCAGTCACTGTGGTGGATCACTCAGAACCTACAGATGTTTGTCAAGGCTGTCCCTTTAAATCCACCTCAGAGTTCTCCCCAGGAGTCTAACTTCTTTCCACTGAAGGTTGAGTTTCTTTTCTTTTCACACCACCCTGCAGGACCTATCTTCTGCAAGGCAAGAAAAGAGGGTCAGGCAGAGAAGTGCTTATTTCAGCCTCTGTTTTGGCTCTTTTCAAAGGAAAGAAACAAATAGATAAGATGAAATGAACCCAGCATGGAATAGATTTCAAATGGCATCCTAAAACAGGAACAGATTGTACCTTATCTGGGTTATAGAATTCATGTGTTTAAAAATTTTTTCAAAAAAAATTCTATAACTACTTGAAAATGTGAGGAGAAAAAAATCCATTTCTCTCACAGGCTTCCCTCACCAAAGGCTCTACAGTTCTTTGCTTTTCATCCACATTTGGCATACATTTCTGAAACTTCATGGGTGGTACAGCCCCCCAGAAATCAGAGATGAACAGAGAATAGACAGTCAATTTATGTTGTCTGTGGCTCATCTCCTCTGAAAAATGGAAAACACACCATGCTGTCTTGGGTCAGACTGGCTTAATTATCCATCAATCTAAACTGATTGTGGACCCAGCAATAATAGACTGGACCCTGAAGGGTCTGCCGAGATGCCCAGAGGCAATGTGCTGGTTGGTAAAAAGGACAAGAGCTGGAAGAAAGGATGGTTGTATTGAGAGGAGATGTGAGTCAAACTCATGTGATGGGCAAATGAATCTGCACATTGCTGTGTCTCATGGGCCTTTCCTTTCTGCCCCTCCGTGAGGCTCCAGGACCACCATATTACAGTGAACTGGGATTTACCCAGGTACTGTATGAGACAGCCTCCCGCATCCCACACCTGTCCTTGCTGTTGCCCACCAATCACGTTGGCATGATTGTTACATGTTTACTTACCAACATATTCTTGGCTTCCTTGCCCATCTCCTTCCCCGATTTCCATTTTATTAATAACTTTTCTTTGTTCCCATATTATTCCAGCTGGTTTGGAAGCTACATATCCCATTTGTATTCTTTGAGAGATTATTTTCTACTGTTTAACACGATTATTTAACACAATAGATATCTCACTTCTGGTCCCACAGAATATAAGACTCTCAGACTTTGTTCTCTATAAAGTCTTATCATCTCCTATAGTTATTGCTTCCTAATATTTTAGATTTACCACCTTTTAAAAATCTATCCAGATCAGTCTTTAATGTTATTATTTACTACATATTTGGATTTTCCAATATGTTCATGGAGTTCTTTCTTCATCATAGTTTTCAGTGTTCCACTCTCTCCTTTTCAGATGAATTTCTTTTTTGCTGAAGTTCAAGCTATAGTTTATATATAGATATATTGAATATATATATTGGAGACTTGTCTAGCATTCACACTTGAAGAATCTCTATGCCTGAAAATACCTTTTGTGCCCAGTAGTTAGTTTTGCCCTGGCAATTGTAAGGTCTGATTCCATTTTTCTTCTTGAATTTCTAGTTGGTAATCTTCTAAGAGCCACACCTTGAAAGCCCTTTGAAAGCTCACCTGCCTCCTTTCACCAACCTGTCATGTATCTCAGTGGTTTTTCTGATTTTCTCTGTTTTTAAAGTTTAAACTCCACTACAATATATCTACTTAGGGATTTGTTTTCATTCATTCTGTTCAAGACTAAGTGCATTCTTTTTTTAATATTCTCTCTTTCCATGATGTCAATTCTCTCCTTCCCAGGTCTCTTTTAGATATTAAATCTGAGTCTTAGGATGCAAATTCTCCCATTTGTGTTGTCTACTGACCCTCCTTCATATATAATTCATTTCCTACTATAGCTTGTCACTATTTTATTGTGACTGCATACTCAGTGGAGACAGTGTTCTCTGGCAGTGCACCCTGAGCACAGAGGATTCCTTCAGGACTGTTTTATGTTCATTCTGCTGCAGTCTAACAAGTTACAGCTCTGCCTTCAAAAACACCACCACCTTTACCTCCACCCCTGCCAAGCCCATCACCCCCATCACCACCACTGCCACTGCCTCTACCATCATCGCTACCTCTACCACCTGCCCCTACATCATCACCTCTACCCCCACTCCCACGAATATCACCACCATCTCGACCACCTCTCCTTCCTCTACAGCCACCAACACTTCAAATACCAGCAGTTTCACCAACATCTCCACCACCAGCACTAGTGTTTCCACTGTCACCACCACCCAAACATTTCATTCTTTGTGAGTGCACAGAAAACCGAGATTCAGTAAGTTGTATGACATAAGAACTCTTTATCACTCCTGGTTAAGAAGGAGTGTAACAACGAATGTGGTGCTAGGTCAGAAATTGATGGAACTATGACAAGAGACGGGTAGAGTCCAGCCCTGAGCAATGAGGATGACAAAAACAGCGATTAAATTAGGGGTGAAGGGAATACTTACTAGGGGCTTTCCAGAGGTAAGTTTCAGCAGTACAGGCCAGTAATATTTGATATAATGTTGATTGAGTGAAAGAAAAAATGGACATAGATACATATGTTCTGTGATATGATGTTAAGCTGGAACTGCTTTCATCTTAGTTTCAGTTGAAGAAAATAGAATAAAATGGCAAATGCCTTTATAATCTAGACTGATGTGCCAAAGCACCAATACTGAACTTACTAAGTGATTTTAAAATCAGTTCTGCTAGCAGGAATCCTTCACCTTTCTACTGGCTATGAATGTCTACAACTAAAAGGAGAGAAAAAGAGAGCATTCCTGTGAGGCTATTAGGGTGCTCCTCTCTATCTCATGGTACCAGAAAGAAGTTTTATCTCCCCCATCTCTTGCCAAGTGAGAGGTGCTTGGCACCAAGGATATCATAGACAGCATATATCTTCTGGAGTCTGGGAGAAAAGGACTTACTCAGGAAAGAGGTTGTATGTTCAAAAACCTGAGATGAGTGCAAGAGAGAAAGAGGTCTATCATTTGCTTAGTTGGCCAAGTTGCATGGCTTGCTTGCAGGATCTTAGTTCCCTGACCAGGGATTGAACTTGGGGCAATAGCAGTGAGTGACCTGAGTCCTAACCACTGAACCATCAGGCAATTCCCTAATAGAGGTTTCATTGAGAGCAGCTTACTCTTCCAAAGTGCCCCTTTCCCAGGGACTAAGCATGGTTCCACAGAGGCAACTGACATGAAGTCACTTGAAGGACACTTTGCCCAAGAAGGACACCTGGAGGGGTAAAATGACCTAGAAGAGGATCGTAGTGGAGGTGGTTGAGAAGCTCAGAGAACAAAGCTCTGAAAGTGACTGCCCTGGATGCGTATCCTACATTACAATATGCTCTGAGAGTTCTCCAAGTTAATACAGAATCACCCATGTCAGCAAGTTCAGTTCAGTTCACTCGCTCAGTCGTGTCTGACTCTTTGTGACCCCATGAATCGCAGCACGCCAGGCCTCCCTCTCCATCACCAACTCCTGGAGTTCACTCAGACTGACGTCCATCGAGTCCGTGATGCCATCCAGCCATCTCATCCTCTGTCATCCCCTTCTCCTCCTGCGCCCAATCCCTCCCAGCATCAGAGTCTTTTCCAATGAGTCTTTTCCTCTTCGCATGAGGTGGCCAAAGTACTGGAGTTTCAGCTTTAGCATCATTCCCTCCAAAGAAATCCCAGGGCTGATCTCCTTCAGAATGGATTGGTTGGATCTCCTTGCAGTCCAAGGGACTCTCAAGAGTCTTCTTCAACACCACAGTTCAGTTCAAAAGCATCAATTCTTCAGCGCTCAGCCTTCTTCACAGTCCAACTCTCACATCCGTATATGACCACAGGAAAAGCCATAGCCTTGACTGCAAAGCACAAGTAAAACACCCAACACCAAAGTGATACCTGCAGCCAGGCAAGTAGCGTGTTTTCTATCACCCTGGGGCACAACCCTGGAGGGGTCAGAAATTAGATCTTATCAAAAATATGAGGCCCCTGCCCACTCTGCAGACTTCCAAGCCTCAAGCAAGTATGAGCTCTAGCTTGGATGGAGTTCACAGAGTTGACCTCTACACAAGATTAGACATTTTAATTATTGAAACTGTTCTAGGTATGGTCAAAGGACATATCACAACAGAAACACATTCAACTGTTCTCAACAAGAGAAACGTGTGGGCAGTGAAATGTTCAGACCTAATTCTGAGCATAGTGAACATAAGAGTCTATTACCATAGACAAAGTCAAAATAGAACGTCTTTTCTCTCAGAAACATACTTGATAAGGAGCAAAAACCAGATGGTTGTTTTTTTTTTTTTTTGAAAGGAATTGTACAAAAGAGAATTCCTTTTTCAATCAGTACTGGAAACAGGGTACATCTGTATGTAGAGCTGCATGTTTTATGCATCCTGACTATCAATAATAAATTTAAATGTAAATCAATCAGAAGAAAGCCTGAATCATCATTTTAATCTCTCTATACAAATGGCATTACAAAGTTGATCAAAGAACATGTAGTCAAAAATGCTGGAAACAAATATGATAGAGGTATGACAGGGAGTTAACAGAAATATGATATTTTACTGGACTTTGTGATACTTTTTCCAGCTTCTTTAAATGTATAATATGTTTAAGTTTATTTTCTCATTATAAACAAATATTCTCTTTAATGCCTAATTTTGTATTTATAATTTTCTATTCTGTTAATGAGGATTACAAAAATAATATGAGTTTCAGGATTTCCAAAACTTGGATCCATCCTGAATAAAAGCACTGTAGTACATGAGGTATTATATGATACATTTTCAAATAAAGAAAAGATGTTACTATTCAATAGAAGAATATTGAGTAAAGCTTCAACAAAAACATCTCCAACCTTCTGGACTGATAAGTAGACCCTGGCCTGTAGCCCTTGGCAGAGAAAACCTACATCCAGGCAGTCGCATCTTGCATACTACAGGTCCATCAGGCACCTGTATATGAGTTAAGTTGTTATAATAATTCTTCACATCAGCCATGCACACACCAAGCTACAGTGCAATTTTGTCTAATGTTTTAATTAGAACTGAATGCCTAGCTTATTTTCCTGTAAAATCAGCACTTAAAAAAATAAAGACATAGTTTATTTAAATAGATAAAAATAATTTTATGTACAAAACATGGAGATACAGAGGGCTTATCAATTTTCCTAGACTTTATTCTTTTCTAAACAAAACATTCTTTTCTTATATTGCTCCCAGTTCTTGGTTCAGTTGGAATGTCTACCACATTGCTCTGAATCATTGGCTCAGAATCATTGAGAAGCAATCTTCTTTAACAATGCTTGGATTGAGATAGTACAGTCTGTATACATACAACTTCAATAATGGCTGAATTGGACCAAATTGTCTTTCAGTTCAATTCAGTTCAGTCGCTCAGTCATGTCCAACTTTTTGCGACCCCATGAATCACAGCACGCCAGGCCTCCCTGTCCATCACCAACTCCCGGAGTTCATTCAGATTCATGTCCATCGAGTCAGTGATGCCATCCAGCCATCTCATCCTCTGTCGTCCCCTTCTCCTCCTGCCCCCCAGTCCCTCCCAGCATCAGAGTCCTTTCCAATGAGTCAATTCTTCACATGAAGTGGCCAAAGTACTGGAGTTTCAGCTTTAGCATCATTCCTTCCAAAGAAATCCCAGGGCTGATCTCCTTCAGAATGGACTGGTTGGATCTCCTTGCAGTCCAAGGGACTCTCAAGAGTCTTCTCCAACACCACAGTTCAAAAGCATCAATTCTTCAGTGCTCAGCCTTCTTCACAGTTCAACTGTCACATCCATAGATGACCACTGGAAAAACCATAGCCTTGACTAGACGGAGCTTTGTTTGCAAAGTAATATCTCTGCTTTTCAATATGCTATCTAGGTTGGTCATAACTTTTCTTCCAAGGAATAAGCGTCTTTTAATTTCATGGCTGCAGTCACCATCTGCAGTGATTTTGGAGCCCCCAAACATGAAGTCTGACGTTGTTTCTACTGTTTCCCCATCTATTTCCCATGAAGTGATGGGACCAGATGCCATGATCTTCGTTTTCTGAATGTTGCGCTTTAAGCCAACTTTTTCACTCTTCTCTTTCACTTTCATCAAGAGGCTTTTTAGTTCTTCTTCACTTTCTGCCATTAGAGTGGTGTCATCTGCATATCTGAGGTTATTGATATTTCTCCCGGCAATCTTGATTCCAGCCTGTGCTTCTTTCAGCCCAACGTTTCTCATGATGTACTCTGCATATAAGTTAAATAAGCAGGGCGACAATACACAGCCTTGACGTACTCCCTTTCCTATTTGGAACCAGTCTCTTTATCCATGTCCAGTTCTAACTGTTGCTTCCTGACCTGCATACAGATTTCTCAAGAGGCAGGTTAGGTGGTCTTGTATTCCCATCTCTTTCAGAGTTTTCCACAGTTGATTGTGATCCACACAGTAAAAGGATTTGGCATAGTCAATAAAGCAGAAATAGATGCACTCTCCCACATGTGTGCTCTCTCTCTCTCTCTCTCCCCTTCTCTCTCTCTCCCTCCCTCCCTTGTGCACTCCTCCACTCTCTTCTCTTTGAGTCTTTGGGTTGGCATGCCTTTATGCTTCGAGGATGGATTCTCCTGCTATCTTCTAAATAAAATAGAGCTGTAACACTGATTTGCCTAAGAGCTATAACATGGTTTGTCCAAGACCCAAGAGCTGTGATGCGTCGAGGGCTTTAATGTCTGTCACTCCAAATCTTTGTTGTGATGAGACAAAGAACTGAGGAACATACACTTCCGTGACATCCATGGTGCCGTGACTTGGGTTTAACCTGGCTGAAATAACCTCTGCGTGGAAGAGGCCAAGCACAGCAGGAGCCCAACTCAGTGAAGCTCCCACGCTAGAATTGGAAGGCGAAGAAACCTAGCACAGGGGAAGGCTCATCGTGCTGGAAACCAGGACAGCGAAAAACAAACTCAGCAAAAAGGTCACGTGGCCCAGTCTCAGATTCCAGAAGACCTCTGGTTAAGAAACCTTGGACCACTGGACAAAACCTTGAGAGGGATTGTCAGAAGATCCTGTGACCAATCCTGAGGATATCTGGTATACTGATGAAAGCAGCTTTGTCTTGCATGGAAAAAGAAGAGCTGGGTATGCAGCAGTCTCCAATTTTGAGACCACAGAGGCTAAGCCTCTGCCACCAGGTACTTCAGCCCAATTAGCTGAGCTCATAGCCCTGACTCAAGCTTTAGAGCTGGGAAAAGGAAAAAGAATAGCCTTTTACACTGATTCCAAGTATTACTTTCTGGTGCTACATGCACATGCTGCTATTTGGAAAGAAGGCCCCAGTCAAATATGGTGATCAGCTTCTTTGACTCCTGGAGGCAGTCCATCTGCCCACTGAGGTTTCAGTCTCCCACTGTAAAGGACACCAAAAAGGGAGCAGAGAACTGGCATGAGGGAACCAAGCAGCTGATCAGGCAGCTAGGAGAGCAGCATTACAGAACCATGACCTAATAGGGGTTGCCACCCTAGTTCCACAGACCAATTTGCCAAAACCCCTTCATATACTGAAGGTGAGACTCTTAAAGCTAAGAGTGAGGGCTTTCAAGAAGATCATATGGGGTGGTTGCAAAAGGAGGGACTCCTTTTTCTACCTGGGAACATCCAGTGGAATTTGGTTAACTCCATACATGCCACTACTCATTTAGGAGAAAAGGCCCTCCAAAGACTACAAGAAAGGTCCTTCAGAGGAACAGGCTTCCAAACAACTATAAGACAGGTGGTCTCCTCTTGTCCCACTTGCCATTTAAACAACCTCCAAGGAGCTCGAGCAGCTGTGACGGCACACAGAGCATGGGCGATTGCAACAGTGCACAGAGAGTGGCCGAGAGGAGCTACCCAACATCCGAGGTCACGGGCAGAAGACAAGAGGACCCCATGCCCGAGGGGCAGCGGCCAAGAGGAGTTACCTCACGTCCGAGGTCAGGGGCAGCAGCCAAGAGTGCCAGGCTGCTATGGCACAGGAATGGCTTAGAGGAGCTACCCTGCATCCGAGGTCAGGGGCGGTGGCTGGGAGGAGCTACCCCACGTCCGAGGTCAGGGCCAGTGGCTGAGAGTACCAGACTGCCAGAGCGAAGGAGCAGCTGAGACGAGCTAACCCCCACCCAAGGCCAGGGGCAACTCCCAGGAGGAGAAACCCCACGACCAGGGAGCGGTGGCTCCGCAGGTGCAGGAGGGCCTAGAGGAGTTATTCCACGTTCGGGTCCGGAGGGGCGACGGTGAGGAGATACCCCTCATCCAAGGTAAGGAGCAGCGATGCGCTTTGCTTGAGCAGCCTTGAAGAGATAATCCACGTCCAGGGTAAGAGAAACCTAACTAAGATGGTAGGTGTTGCAAGAGGGCATCAGAGGGCAGACACACTGAAACCATACTCACAGAAAACTAGTCAATCTAATCACACTAGGACCACAGCCTTGTCTAACTCAATGAAACTAAGTCATGGCCGTGGGGCCACCCAGGATGGTCGGGTCATGGTGGAGAGGTCTGACAGAATGCGGTCCACTAGACAAGGAAATGGCAAACCACTTCAGTATTCTTGCCTTGAGAACCCCATGAACAGTATGAAAAGGTAAATGATAGGATACTGAAAGAAGAACTCCCGAGGTCAATAGGTGTCCAACACGCTACTGGAGATCAGTGGAGAAATAACTCCAGAAAGAATGAAGGCATGGAGCCAAAGCAAAAACAATACCCAGTTGTGAATGGTGACTGATGATAGAAGCAAAGTCCGATGCTGTAAAGAGCAATATTGTGTAGGAACCTGGAATGTCAGGTCCATGAATCAAGGCAAATTGGAAGTGGTCAAACAAGAGATGGCAAGAGTGAACATCGACATTCTAGGAATCAGTGAACTAAAATGGACTGGAATGGGTGAATTTAACTCAGATGACCATTATATCTACTACCGCGGGCAGGAATTCCTTAGAAGAAATGGAGTAGCCATAAAGGTCAACCAAAGAGTCCGAAATGCAGTACTTGAATGCAATCTCAAAAACGACAGAATGATCTTGGTTCGCTTTGAAGGTAAACCATTCAATATCAGAGTAATCCAAGCCTGTGCCCCAACCAGTAATGCTGAAGAAGCTGAAGTTTTACGGTTCTATGAAGACCTACAAGACCTTTTAGAACTAACACCCAAAAAAGATGTCCTTTTCATTATACGGGATTGGAATGCAAAAGTAGGAAGTCAAGAAACACCTAGAGTAACAGGCAAATTTGGCCTTAGAATACGGAATGAAGCAGGGCAAACACTAATAGAGTTTTGCCAAGAAAGTGCACTGGCCATAGCAAACACCTTCTTCCAACAACACAAGAGAAGACTCTACACATGGACATCACCAGATGGTCAACACTGAAATCAGACTGATTCTATTCTTTGCAGCCAAAGATGGAGAAGCTCTATACAGTCAACAAAAACAAGACCAGGAACTGACTGTGGCTCAGATCATGACCTCCTTATTGCCAAATTCAGACTCAAATTGAAGAAAGCAGGGAAAACCGCTAGACCATTCAGGTATGACCTAAATCAAATCCCTTATGATTATACGGTGGAATTGAGAAATAGATTTAAGGGCCTAGATCTGATAGACAGAGTGCCTGATGAACTATGGGCGGAGGTTCGTGACACTGTAGAGGAGACAGGGATCAAGACCATCCCCATGGAAAAGAAATGCAAAAAAGCAAAATGGCTGTCTGAGGAGGCCTTACAAATAGCTGTGAAAAGAAGATAAATGAAAAGCAAAGGAGAAAAGGAAAGATATAAGCATCTGAATGCAGTGTTCTGAAGAATAGCAAGGAAAGATAAGAAAGCTTTCCTCAGGGATCAATGCAAAGAAGTAGAGGAAAAGAATAGAATGGGAAAGACTAGAGATCTCTTCAAGAAAATTAGAGATACCAAGGGAATATTTCATGCAAAGATGGGCTCAAAAAAGGACAGAAATGGTGTGGACCTAACAGAAGCAGAAGATATTAAGAAAAGGTTGCAAGAATACACAAAAGAATTATACAAAAAAGATCTTCACAACCAAGATAATCACAATGGTGTGATCACTAACCTAGAGCCAGACATCCTGGAATGTGAAGTCAAGCGGGCCTTAGAAAGCATCACTACGAACAAAGCTAGTGGAGGTGATGGCATTCCAGTTGAGCTATTTCAAATCCTGAAAGATGATGGTGTGAAAGTGCTGCACTCAATATGCCAGCAAATTTGGAAAACTCAGCAGTGGCCACAGGACTGGAAAAGATCAGTTTTCTTTCCAATCCCAAAGAAAGGCAATGCCAAAGAATGCTCAAATTACTGCACAATTGCACTCATCTCACACACTAGTAAAGTAATGCTCAAAATTCTCCAAGTCAGGCTTCAGCAATATGTGAACCGCGAACTTCCAGATGTTGAAGCTGGTTTTAGAAAAGGCAGAGGAACCAGAGGTTAAATTGCCGACACTCGCTGGATCATGGAAAAAGCCAGAGAGTTTCAGAAACACATCTATTTCTGCTTTACTGACTATCCCAAAGCCTTTGACTGTGGATCACAATAGTGAAAGTGAAAGTGAAAGTGAAGTTGCTCAGTTATGTCCGACTCTTTGAACCCCCAGACTGTAGCCTACTAGGCTCCTCTGTCCATGGGATTTTCCAGGCAATAATCCTGGAGTGGATTGCCATTTCCTTCTCTAGGGGATCTTCCCAACTCAGGGATTGAACCTGGTCTCCTGCAGTGTAGACAGACATTTTACCGTCTAATCACAATAAACTGTGGAAAATTCTGAAAGAGATGGGAATACCAGACCACCTGACCTGCCTCCTGAGAAATCTGTATGCAGGTCAGGAAGCAACAGTTAGAACTGGACATGGATAAAGAGACTGGTTCCAAATAGGGAAAGGAGTTCGTCAAGGCTGTATATTGTCACCCTGCTTATTTAACTTATATGCAGAGTACATCATGAGAAATGCTGGGCTGGAAGAAGCACAAGCTGGAATCAAGATTACTGGGAGAAATAGCAATAACCTCAGATATGCAGATGACACCACCCTTATGGCAGAAAGTGAAGAGGAACTAAAAAGCCTCTTGATGAAAGTGAAAGAGGAGAGTGAAAAAGTTGGCTTAAAGCTCAACATTCAGAAAACGAAGATCATGGCATCTGGTCCCATCACTTCATGGGAAATAGATGGGGAAACTGTGGAAACACTGTCAGACTTCGTGTTTTGGGGCTCCAAAATCACTGCAGATGGTGACTGCAGCCATGAAATTAAAAGACGCTTACTCCTTGGAAGGAACGTTATGACCAACCTAGATAGCATATTGAAAAGCAGAGATATTACTTTGCCCACAAAGCTCCGTCTAGTCAAGGCTATGGTTTTTCCAGTGGTCATCTATGGATGTGAGAGTTGGACTGTGAAGAAGGCTGAGTGCCGAAGAATTGATGCTTTTGAACTGTGGTGTTGGAGAAGACTCTTGAGAGTCCCTTGGACTGCAAACAGATCCAACCGGTCCATCGTAAAGGAGATCAGTCCTGGGTGTTCTTTGGAAGGACTCTTGCTAAAGCTGAAACTCCAGTACTTTGGCCACCTCATGCGAAGAGTTGACTCATTGGAAAAGACTCTGATGCTGGGAGGGATTGGGTCAGGAGGAGAAGGGGACAACAGAGGATGAGATGGCTGGATGGCATCACTAACTCAATGGACATGAGTTTGAGTAAACTCCGTGATTTGGTGGTGACAGGGAGGCTTGGCGTGCTGCAATTCATGGGGTCGCAAAGAATCGGACACGACTGCACAACTGAACTGAACTGAGCTAGGGACAGTTCAAGCTGCCAGCTTAATTTCCCAGGATAAAGGTGATAAATTTATCTGTGATTCTAACAGCTTTTAAGATTTCAGAAGATTAAATTCCTGATACTTGGGTAAGTAACAGCTGTAAAAATTCTCTAATCCTGAGTTGTTCCTGGTTTATTTTTGGCTTTGATCTTACTTTAGAAGTGTAGACTTAAGTATTTTTAAAAATTGAATGTATAAAGAGGTGAGACTAGCTAATGAGAATTCAAATCAGGGGGCTTGGTGGGAAATGAGTTTGGAGCAGAGATACACCATTCATTCTTTTGCAGTTCAGACCTTAATGGTGTCCAGAAGATCACCTAGGAAAGACTGGAAGATGTTTCTAAAACTTTGACTTATAAAAATTGTTTGTCTTCCACCTTCAGATTTTTCATCTCTGTACAAGCAGAGATTTAGGGCATTGCACAGAAAAATATCAGTGAACTACCAAAATTTCAGTTCTTATAAAATCTAGTGAAGATTCATTTTTTAAAATTGCTCTCCAAATCAACAGTTTCTTTGTGATTCTTCCAACTTAGGACCAGACAGAAGAAAGGTAAAAATAATTTCCCTTGGCTTTTATTAAAACAAAGCACTCAGTATCCAATCTAACCTCCCCTTTACTTCTCTCCCCAAACTAACACAATATTTTCTGCTTCTCTTAACTCTAAAGGGACAATATTTTCAACTGTTTATAGTTTTCTTACAGCAGAGAGTGGGAGATATAAAAGGATTATCTGTTCTCAGAATCCAGTTTTTATAAGTTGAAAAGATACTTTTTTGAAGTCCTCTACTAAATTTTTGCATAAAACTACATGAGCTGCTAGAGGAGAACCAGAAGCAGTCTTAGCCTCTACATTTTAGGAATCAGCTCTTTCACAGAAAGCAAATGAAACAGGCAGAATACATAAGATATATTAAGATAGATAAGATATATTAAGATAGATAAGATAAACTGCTAGAGAGACAAAGGAAAGATGCAGACAGGGGTCTGAGGGAGTCCACCAGAAGTGAGCTCCTCAACTGGAGCCCACTGACAGAGGGACTAAATTAACTTTAACTATTAAAATACTTTAAAAAGAAACTGTAGGAAACAGATCAAAGCAAATGTAAGGAAGGAATCACAAGTAGCCATCATGGTCAACAGAACAGTCCAAAATGCAGTACTTGGATGCAATCTCAAAAACGAAAGAATGACCTCTGTTCATTTCCAAGGCAAATCATTCAATATAACGGTAATCCAAGTCTATGCCCCAATCAGTAACGCTGAAGAAGCTGAAGTTGAACGGTTCTATGAAGACCTACAAGACCTTTTAGAACTAACACCCAAAGAAGATGTCCTTTTCATTAGAGGAGAGTGGAATGCAAAAGTCGGAAGTCAAGAAACACCTAGAGTAACAAATTTGGCCTTGGAATACGGAATGAAGCAGGGCAAACACTAATAGAGTTTTGCCAAGAAAGTGCAAGAAACACCTAGAGTAACAAATTTGGCCTTGGAATACGGAATGAAGCAGGGCAAACACTAATAGAGTTTTGCCAAGAAAGTGCACTGGCCTTAGCAAACACCCTCTTCCAACAACACAAGAGAGACTCTACACATGGACATCACCAGAGGGTCAACACCGAAATCAGATTGATTCTATTCTTTGCAGCCAAAGATGCAGAAGCTCTATACAGTCAGCAAAAACAAGACCAGGAGCTGACTGTGGCTCAGATCATGAACTCCTTATTGCCAAATTCAGACTCAAATTGAAGAAAGGGGAGAAAACTGCTAGACCATTCAGGTATGACCTAAATCAAATCCCTTATGATTATACAGTGGAAGTGAGAAATAGATTTAAGGGCCTAGATCTGATAGACAGAGTGCCTGATGAACTATGGAATGAGGTTCGTGACATTGTAGAGGAGACAGGGATCAAGACCATCCCCATGGAAAAGAAATGCAAAAAAGCAAAATGACTGTCTGGGGAGGCCTTACAAATAGCTCTGAAAAGAAGAGAGGCGAAAAACAAAGGAGAAAGGGAAAGATATAAGCATATGAATGCAGAGTTCTGAAGAATAGCAAGAAGAGATAAGACAGCCTTCTTCAGCGATCAATGCAAAGAAATAGAGGAAAAGAACAGAATGGGAAAGACTAGAGATCTTTTCAAGAAAATTAGAGATACCAAGGGAAAATTTCATGCCAAGATGGGCTTGATAAAGG
The DNA here is from genome assembly GCF_023091745.1 of Budorcas taxicolor. NCBI lineage: Eukaryota > Metazoa > Chordata > Mammalia > Artiodactyla > Bovidae > Budorcas > Budorcas taxicolor. The sequence goes on along the minus strand of NC_068930.1, from coordinate 4,927,272 downwards.
ATAGAAATGGTCTGGACCTAGGAGGAGCAGAATATATTAAGAAAAGGTGGCAAGAATACACAGAAGAACTGTACAAAAAAGATCTTCACGACCCAGATAATCATGGTGATGTGATCACTAATCTAGAGCCAGACATCTTGGAATGTGAAGTCAAGTGGGCCTTAGAAAGCATCACTACGAACAAAGCAGAGGTGATGGCATTCCAGTTGAGCTACTTCAAATCCTGAAAGATGATTCTGTGAAAGTGCTGCACCCAATATGCAGGCAAATTTGGAAAACTCAGCAGTGGCCACAGGACTGGAAAAGATCAGTTTTCTTTCCAATCCCAAAGAAAGGCAATGCCAAAGAATGCTCAAACTACCGCACAATTGCACTCATCTCACACACTAGTAAAGTAATGCTCAAAATTCTCCAAGCCAGGCTTCAGCAATACGTGAACTGTGAACTCCCTGATGTTCAAGCTGGTTTTAGAAAAGGCAGAGGAACCAGAGATCAAATTGCCAACATCTGCTGGATCATGGAAAAAACCAGAGAGTTCCAGAAAAACATCTATTTCTGCTTTATTGACTATGCCAAAGCCTTTGACTGTGTGGATCACAATCAACTATGGAAAATTCTGAAAGAGAAGGGAATACCAGACCACCTAACCTGCCTCTTGAGAAATCTGTATGCAGGTCAGGAAGCAACAGTTAGAACAGGACATGGAACAACAGACTGGTTCCAAATAGGAAGAGGAGTACATCAAGGCTGTATATTGTCACTCTGCTTATTTAACTTATATGCAGAGTACATCATGGGAAACGCTGGACTGGAAGAAACACAAGCTGGAATCAAGATTGCTGGGAGAAATATCAATAACCACAGATATGCAGATGACACCACCCTTATGGCAGAAAGTGAAGAGGAGCTAAAAAGCCTCTTGATGAAAGTGAAAGAGGAGAGTGAAAAAGTTAGCTTAAAGCTCAACATTCAGAAAACGAAGATCATGGCATCTGGTCCCATCACTTCATGGGAAATAGATGGGGAAACAGTGGAAACAGTGTCAGACTTTACTTTTTTGGGCTCCAAAATCACTGCAGATGGTGACTGCAGCCATGAAATTAAAAGACGCTTATTCCTTGGAAGAAAATTTATGACCCACCTAGATAGCATATTCAAAAGCAGAGACCTTACTTTGCCGACTAAGGTCTGTCAAGTCAAGGCTATGGTTTTTCCTGTGATCATGTATGGATGTGAGAGTTGGACTGTGAAGAAGCCTGAGCGCCGAAGAATTGATGCCTCTGAACTGTGGTGTTGGAGAAGACTCTTGAGAGTCGCTTGGACTGCAAGGAGATCCAACCAGTTCAGTCTAAAGGAGATCAGCCCTGGGATTACTTTGGAAGGAATGATGCGAAAGCTGAAGCTCCAATACTTTGACCACCTCATGTGAAGAGTTGACTCATTGGAAAAAACTCTGATGCTGGGAGGGATTGGGGGCAGGAGGAAAATGGGACGACTGAGGATGAGATGACTGGATGGCATCACAGACTCGATGGACAGGGAGGCCTGGTGTGCTGCGATTCATGGGGTCACAAAGAGTCGGACACGACTGAGTGACTGAACTGAACTAATGAGTTAGGCTAGGCAAATGACTTAAAAAGATTCAGTTTAATGGAGAAGACATGATTAAAGGGACAGTCTTCCAAATATATAACTACTCGGGAGATTAAAAGAAAAATGGAATGAAAAAAGGGTGTTTTCACACTTAAGCAATGAGGAGGAAAAGAAGTGACAGGGGAAAAAATAACTTTGCTTGCAAAACAAAGGATAATCACCCCAAACTGGAAGTAATTCAGTTGTCTTTCAACATCAAAAAACTGTGGGACATCCACACAATGGAAAAATCAGTTCAGTTCAGTCACTCAGTCGTGTCCGACTCTTTGCGACCCCATGAATCGCAGCACGCCAGGCCTCCCTGTCCATCACCAACTCCCAGAGTTCACTCAGACTGACGTCCATCGAGTCCGTGATGCCATCCAGCTATCTCATCCTCGGTCGTCCCCTTCTCCTGCCCCCGATCCCTCCCAGCATCAGAGTCTTTTCCAATGAGTCAATCTTCACATGAGGTGGCCAAAATACTGGAGTTTCAGCTTTAGCATCATTTCTTCCAAAGTAATCCCAGGGCTGATCTCCTTTAGACTGAACTGGTTGGATCTCCTTGCAGTCCAAGGGACTCTCAAGAGTCTTCTCCAACACCACAGTTCAAAAGCATCAATTCTTCAGCGCTCAGCCATTCTTCACAGTCCAACCCTCACATCCGTACGTGACTACTGGAAAAACCACAGCCTTGACTAAACGGACCTTAGTCGGTAAAGTAATGTCTCTGGTTTTCAAGATGCTATCTAGGTTAGTCATAACTTTTCTTCCAAGGAATAAGCGTCTTTTAATTTCATGGCTGCAGTCACCATCTGCAGTGATTTTGGAGCCCCAAAAAATAAAGTCTGACACTGTTAAAAAGAAATGAACTGCTAATATTTACAATAATATGAAATGTATATCTAAGTTAGAAAAGGCATCACCATGATAGACCCAGGCAAACTCCAGCTGTTTCTACTTTCCATGATTCAGCTATTCCTGTACTACCAGCATAGTTGCTTGCCCCCTTTATGTACCACCTTATATCTACCCCAGCATAGTTGCTTGCCCCCTTTATGTACCACCTTATATCTACCCATCATTACTTAATACTTTCATTTAAATCAATATCTTTAAATTCACTGGTTTGCTGTGCTAGTTATATTTCTTCAACAAACTTCAATGTAAATATATGATTTAAATATATATCTATTTGAACAACAATGAAAATAGCCAGAAACAATGTTAAGAAGGGATGATAGACCTCTGATTCTTAATAGATCCCCCTAAAGATAATTTTCCACAGTGTATTGTGATCCACACAGTCAAAGGCTTTGGCTTAGTCAATAAACCAGAAATATATGTTTTTCTGGAACTCTCTTGCTTTTTCTGGAAATTCACGGTTCACATATTGCTGAAGCCTTGCTTGCAGAATTTTGAGCATTACTTTACTAGCGTGTGAGATGAATACAATTGTGTGGTATATTGAGCATTCTTTGGCATTGCCTTTCTTTGGGATTGGAATGAAAACTGATCTTTTCCAGTCCTGTGGCCATTGCTGAGTTTTCCAACTTTACTGGCATAGTGAGTGAAGCACTTTCACAGAATCATCTTTCAGGATTTGAAATAGCTCAACTGGAATTCCATTACCTCTACTAGCTTTGTTCGTAGTGATGCTTTCTAAGGCCCACTTGACTTCACATTCCAAGATGTCTGGCTCTAGATGAGTGATCACACCATCGTGATTATCTTGGTTTTGAAGATCTTTTTTGTACAGTTCTGTGTATTCTTGCCACCTCTTCTTAATATCTTCTGCTTCTGTTAGGTCCACACCATTTCTGTCCTTTATTGAGCCCATCTTTGCATGAAATGTTCCCTTAGTATCTCTAATTTTTTTTGAAGAGATCTCTAGTCTTTCCCATTCTGTTCTTTTCCTCTATTTCTTTGCATTGATCGCTGAAGAAGGCTTTCTTTTCTCTTCTTGCTATTCTTCAAAACTCTGCATCAGATGCTTATATCTTTCCTTTTCTCCTTTGCTTTTCATTTATCTTCTTTTCACAGCTATTTGTAAGGCCTCCTCAGACAGCCATTTTGCTTTTTTACATTTCTTTTCCATGGGGATGGTCTTGATCCCTGTCTCCTCTACAATGTCACGAACCTCATTCCATAGTTCATCAGGCACTCTGTCTATCAAATCTAGGCCCTTAAATCTATTTCTCACTTCCACTGTATAATCATAAGGGATTTGATTTAGGTCATACCTGAATGATCTAGTGGTTTTACCCACTTTCTTCAATTTGAGTCTGAATTTGGCAATAAGGAGTTCATGATCTGAGCCACAGTCAGTTCCCGGTCTTGTTTTTGCTGACTGTATAGAGCTTCTCCATCTTTGGCTGCAAAGAATAGAATCAATCTGATTTCGGTGTTGACCCTCTGGTGATGTCCATGTGTAGAGTCTTCTCTTGTGTTGTTGGAAGAGGGTGTTTGCTATGACCAGTGCATTTTCTTGGCAAAACTGTATTAGTCTTTGCCCTGCTTCATTCCACATTCCAAGGCCAAATTTGCCTGTTACTCCAGGTGTTTCTTGACTTCCTACTTTTGCATTCCAATCCCGTATAATGAAAAGGACATCTTTTTGGGGTGTTAATTCTAAAAGGTCTTGTAGGTCTTCATAGAACCGTAAAACTTCAGCTTCTTCAGCATTACTGGTTGGGGCATAGACTTGGATTACCGTGATATTGAATGGTTTGCCTTTAAAGCGAACCGAGATCATTCTGTCGTTTTTGAGATTGCATCCAAGTACTGCATTTCGGACTCTTTGGTTGACCTTTATGGCTACTCCATTTCTTCTAAGGAATTCCTGCCCGCAGTAGTAGATATAATGGTCATCTGAGTTAAATTCACCCATTCCAGTCCATTTTAGTTCACTGATTCCTAGAATGTCGATGTTCACTCTTGCCATCTCTTGTTTGACCACTTCCAATTTGCCTTGATTCATGGACCTGACATTCCAGGTTCCTACACAATATTGCTCTTTACAGCATTGGACCTTGCTTCTATCACCAGTCACATCCACAACTGGGTATTGTTTTTGCTTTGGCTCTATGCCTTCATTCTTTCCGGAGTTATTTCTCCACTGATCTCCAGTAGCGTGTTGGGCACCTACTGACCTGGGGATTTCCTCTTTCGGTATCCTATCATTTTGCCTTTTCATACTGTTCATGGGGTTCTCAAGGCAAGAATACTGAAGTGGTTTGCCATTCCCTTGTCTAGTGGGCCACATTGTCAGACATCTCCACCATGACCTGCCTATCCTGGGTGGCCCCACAGCCATGACTTAGTTTCATTGAGTTAGACAAGGCCGTAGTTCTAGTGTAACCAGATTGTCTAGTTTTCTGTGATTATGGTTTCAGTGTATCTGCCTTCTGATGCCCTCTCACAACACCTACCATCTTCCTTGGGTTTCTCTTACCTTGGAGGAGGGGTATCTGCGCACGGCCACCCCTCCTGACCTTGAACTTGCAGTAGCTCCTCTCAGCTCTCCTGCACCTGTGCTGTCACCTCTCCTTGGACGTGGCGTTGCTCCTCTCGGCTACCTACCCTGACCTTGGAAGTGTGGTAGCTCTTCTTGGCCGCCACCCCTGACCTCCGATGTGGCGTAGCTCCTCTCGGCCGCTCCTGTGCTGATACAACCTGGCACTCTTGGTCGCCGCCCCTGACCTTGGGCTAGGGGTAGCTCCTTTCAGTCACGCTTCTGTGCAGTCCGTTGCAGCTATATCCTCCTCTTAACAGTAATTCCTGCACAAGGCTGTTTCACATCCATAGTCTAAAGTAGACCTCCTCAAAATCTAAATGCAGTTGAGCATAGACGCCTGGCATTCTCATACTGTCAGTTGATTTCAGAACAAAAAATTAGGAAAATGTTTTTTCTTTTGTATGCGATTATATTATTTCTGATTCCAAGTTCAGCCACTACCTTGTAAATAATGTGGCTGGGACACAGTTCCTGTCTGTAGTGAATAATATTGATATTTGCCCTTTAACTGATAACTTTGTTGACACCCATTCATTATAATTTCTTTTTTTGTTTTTTACTTTATTTTACTTTACAATACTGTATTGGTTTTGCCATACATTGACATGAATCCACCATGGGTGTACATGCGTTCCCAAACATGAACCCCCCTCCCACCTCCTTCCCCATAACATCTCTCTGGGTCATCACCATGCACCAGCGCCAAGCATGCTATATCCTGCATCGGACATAGACTGGCGATTCGATTCTTACATGATAGTATACATGTTACAATGCAATAAACTCATCTAGCTGGGTGTGGAATGAATCCTTCCAAACCAAAACAGTGTGTTTCCAGTTTCTCACCCAGTAATTTGCTCTTTCTTACGAGTTATAATTTTAATGTGAGAAGCAGAATCAGTGTCAGTGAATTTCACAAGAGAAAAATAACAAAAGTGATATATTCCAATTAGCTGCTGCTTAACAGGTTCTAATTCAGAAGATTGAAAGGCAGTAATATTAATGTAGGAGATGCGGTAAAGAACATGTCTGCAAATGCAGGTTTGATCCCTGGGTTGGGAAGGTTCCCTGGAGGAGGAAATGGCAACCCACTCAGATATTCTTGCCTGGAGAATCCCATGGACAGAGGAGCCCAACAGGCTATAGTCCGGAGAGTCGCAAAGATTTGGACACGACTGAAGGGATGTAGCATGCATGAATGCAGGAGATAGATAGGCTCCAGATTAGACATTTACAACTAGCCTCCTATTTGCCTCCTATTTCCCAAGACAAAGGATAGGTAGGCTCCAGTTGAGAAACTTACTAGCCTCCTGCTTACATTTCCTGATACAAGAGGTAGATGGGCTCCAGCTGAGGCATTTACAGTTAGCCTCCTGTTTGCCCTCTGAAATGGAAGTAACAACAGAAACAGGGTAAATAGCCAGTGTTTGTCTCTTATAAATACCTTAATGTAGAGACAAGATGGCGAAGGAATAGATGGACGTGGAGTTCATATCTTTCCTCAAATACATCAAGAATTCACCTTCAGACACAGAAACACCTGCAGAACATCAGGTGAGAGCGAGCAGTAGTACCTGAACACCAGAGAAGAATATATAGAACCACGCAAAACTCAATAGGATGAACGAAGTAGGGGCAAAAGAGGAGAGTAAGTATGACTGGACTTGCCCTTGGCAGGTGGGGGAACTGAAGCAGGGGTCTGACCCCACATCAGGGCAATTGTTTGGGACAGAGGAGAAACATTTGAGGCTGAGAGTGAAGCAGCTGATCTATAACAGTCTAAATGGAAGAGAATCACACAGACAATCCTTGCCACAGTCATAGATATACTCCGGAGAGCAATGTGGGTCCCCTAGAAGGCATAATGGCTGGGAGCTGGAGTGTAGGGATTGTGGAGGAATCCAGGGTGAGGTCTGCTGATGACTGTGTGGAGACAGCCCTAGGGGACAGGAGACAGGAGATTGTAGTGGGAAATGCTTGTGGAGGAAAACCAGGCAGCCATGGAGGCAAGATAATACTGCTGAGTCATGTGTAGAGGGTGGAGCCATCATGTAGCCTCTCTATCCCCACACACCAGCACCGGGCAGCTGAAAAAATAGAGAAACTGGCCCTTTAATCACCTGGTGCAGGGAACAGCAGAGTAGGATGCCAGCCAGGGGGCCCCTTTAAGTGCCTGAATGGGTGAAGCAACAGAGAAGGGCCAGCCTTCTGATAGGCCTTCTGATCACCAGCTGCCAGAGGCTAGAAAAAGTCTCTGGTAGGGCCATAGCTTCTGCAGCTGAGGCAGTCAGTGTTCCTGCACACGTGGCACTGCCAGGGTCCCCACGACCCAAGCAGCTGTGCCACCTTTATACTCAATCCTCACTGGGGCAGAGCTGCCACAGGCTAGATAAAGCCCTAATAACACCAGATCCCCTATGAGAGCCACCAGCACTCCTGCATAGCCAGCATTGCCAGGGTCCCCATGATCCAAGCAACCGCACCACCTCTATGCATGATCCCCACTCAAAAGAGTTGCCAGAGGCTAAAAAAAAATCCTACGTCCATGCATGGTGGGTCATTTTGGTCATGTCTGACTCTTTGTGACCCTGTGGACTGTGGCCTGCTGGGTTTCTTATCCATGGGATTCTCCAGGCAAAAATACTGGAGTGGGCTGCTCTGCCCTTCTTGAGCACCAGATTTCCTGCTGCCCTAGCCACCTGCTACCCTGAGTACCCAGTGCTGCCAGGGCCCCTGTGACCTAAGCAGCTGTACCACCTCCACACCTGGCCCTCACTGGAGCAGACCCAAGTCCCCCAGGGCAGCCTCAGGAGCTAACCCCTGTGGATGACTCATATGCAGAGGTGGAGATAAAACCACAATTGAAACCCAGGGGCAGTACAGCTAAGGAAGAAGACCCAAAACCTTCCCACCAGCTGTACAAGTTGCAGATTAAATCCACACTATCAACTAGGCAGACTAAAGGACAATGAGAGTTTCCATAAAAGAAAACGCACTGGTTCTGACAGTTGTGTATGCTGGAGACAAGGCCACACAGGAGTAGGGCCAGATTAGTCTGAGCTGCTTCCACAGCAGGTCCAGAGACCAGCCCAGTGTTGGAGGGCATCCTAGGGAGGCGAGGTGGACTGTGACTCCCAGCGAGGGAAAGGACTCTGACAGCCAAGATTCAAGAAAAACATTTATTATTCTTATATTTTGACTTGTTCTGTTGTTGCTTCTGGATTATTTTTTCTTTTCTTTTTTTCATTTTATTTCCTTTTCTCCCTTTTCCTCCACTCTGTTGGTATAGCTGTTGATTTTATTAGTACTATTAAATCTATTTAAGCTTTTTAAAAATCACACTTTTAATTTCTTTTATATACATTTGCCTCTACAATAGCCTTTCATGGTTCTGTGGGGTTTTCCTGTTTTCCCCTTGTTTTCTTTTATTTTTTCCACTTTTTAAAATTTTAAAATTTATTATTATTTTCTCTACACTTACTCTTTCGTTTGTTTTTTCTACTCTTCTTTTCCCATTGTAATCTTGAATATATTTAAATCTTCATCTACCTCTATTTAACTTTGCATTTTTATTCTTTCTTTTCCTCACATGTTTGTTAGTTTGCTTGGTTTTTGTTGCTTTTTTTTCCCCCAGTTGGCACCTTACTATAGCTTTTTTTTTTTTTTTCCAATTTGTGCTTTAGTAATTTTTGTTTTTAACAGGTGGATATCATTTTTGGTTTCCTTTGTTCACTGGGTCAAAATATTGTACTTTATTATTATTTTTTTTTTTTGACTATTCTGGTATTGTTAATCCTTGGAAGGAAAGTTATGACCAACCTAGACAGCATATTGAAAAGGAGAGACATTATTTTGTCAACAAAAGTCCATCTAGTCAAGGCTATGGTTTTTCCAGTGGTCATGTATGGATGTGAGAGTTGGACTATAAAGGAAGCTGAATGCAGAAGAATTGATGCTTTTGAACCATGGTGTTGGAGAAGACTCTTGAGAGTCCTTGGACTGCAAGAAGATCCAACCAGTCAATCCTAAAGGAAATCAGTCCTGGCTATTCATTGGAAGGACTGATGTTGAAGCTGAAAGTCCAATATTTTGGCCATCTGATGCAAAGAGCTGACTCATTTGAAAATACTCTAATGCAGGAAAAGATTGAAGGCAGGAGGAAACCGTGACAGCAGAGGATGAGATGGTTAGATGGCATCAGCAACTCAATGGATATGAGTTTGGGTAAACTCTAGGAGTTGGTGATGGACAGGGAGGCCTGGCCTGCTGCGGTTCATGGGGTCGCAAAGAGTCAGACACGACTGAGCGACTGAACTGACGTGAACAGTACATGTGTATATTCCATTATTTTAGTTATTATTTGCCTGATTTTGTAATTGCCATTTGCCTCAGTGTGACTTTTGTGTCTTGTTTTTGTGTTTGTTTTAATCCCATTTAATGCCACAACAAACCACCTATGGAATCTCTGCTCCCCAGCCAGAGATCAAGCCCTGAGCCTTTGGAGTGGGAGTGCTGACTCCCAGACCCTAGACTAACAAAGAACTCCTAACCTTAGGGAGGATTAATTAGTGAGAACTTACACAAAAGCAACCACTTGTATACAACACCCAGTAGCACACAACTGCCAACAGCACCCTGTGCAGGATGTCTCATTCAAACAATAAACAAGACAAAAATACAAACACAATCAACAGCAGACAGGAACCACCTCACACAGCCCTGCCCATGAGAGGGGGGAAAAAAAACCTTGCCTCCTCCCACCAGAATACAAGCACAAATCACACCCAACATGAAGTTTACACAAACCACTGAACCAAACTTATGAAGGCAGAAACCAAAAGGAAGACAGAATTCAAACTCAAAGCCTGAGAAAAGGAGACCTCAAACAAAATAAGCTTAAAAAAAAAAAATGATGAAAAGGCAGAGAAATACTGTGCAAATTAAGGAACAACCTAGAAACACATAAGTCCATATAAAAGAAGAGGAAATAGGCAAACTACTGAAAAAAGTATTCAGAGTAATGATAGTAAAGATGATCCAAAACCTCAAAAATAGAATGGAGAAAATGTAAGAATCAACTAACAAAGACCTAGAAGAAATAAAGAATAAGCAAACAGATACAAGCAACACAATTATTGAAATTAAAAATACTCTAGAAGAAATCAACAGGAGAATTCTTCTGAGGCAGAAGAACAGATAAGGGAGCTGGAAGACAGAATGGTGGAAATAACTGCTGAAGAGCAGAATAAAGTAAAAAGAATGAAAAGAACTGTGGATAGATTCAGAGACCTCTAGGACAATATTAAATGTGCCAATATTTGAATTACAGGGGTCCCAGAAGAAGAAAAAAAGAAAGTGTATGAGAAAAATTTTGAAGAGATATAGCTGAAAAATTCCCCAACATGGGAAAGGAAATAGTCAATCAAATCCAAGAAACATAGAGTCCTGAGAGGGTAACAGATAGGAAGGGGTCAACTACAAATTGGCACTTACCAAGGGCATTGTCAACAAGTGAACAAAAAAGACATTTGCCATCTGCCTCTAGGGAGATTGAACCCCATGCTGCTTCAGCTGTTGACCTTCAACAATCCCTGGGGGGGTTCAAGGTGGATTGAGGCATTCTGTGGTCCAGGGAATATAGAGGGACAGGTCTTTAGATAGTTGGATGTTTTTAGGAACAGACATTATGATCTCAATCCTTGCATCTCCTCATATCTAGAGAAGCATTTCAGATCTAAAGACACATATAGACTGAAAGTGAGAGGATGGAAAAATATATTTCATGCAAACAGAAATCAAAAGAAATTTGGAGTAGCAATCCTCATATCAGACAAAATAGACCTTAAAATAAAGAATAGTACAAGAAATAAGGAAGGATACTACATAATGATCAAGGGGTCAATACAAGAGGAAGGCGAACAACTGTTAATATGTATGCACTCAACATAGGAACACTTCAATACATAGGACAAACATTAACAGACATAAAATGAGGAATTGACAGTAGCACAATAATATTAGGAGACTTTAATACCCCCTTGCACAAATGGACAGATCATCAAAACAGAAAGTTAATAAGGAAACACAAGACTTAAATGACATATTAGACCAGATGGATCATTGATATTTTCAGGACATTCCATCCAAATGCAGAAGAATACACCTTCTTCTCACGTGCAGATGGAAATTCTCCAGGATAGACCACATCTTAGGTCACAGATCAAGCCTCAGTAAATTTAAGAAAATTGAAATCATATCAAGCATCTTTTCTGACCACAAAACTATGAGACTAGATATAAACCACAAGAAAAAAATTGTAAAAAACACAAACACATGAAATCAAACATTACATTTCAAAATAAACAGGTTACTGAAAAAATCAAAACGGAAATAAAAAAAAATTCTAGAAGCAAATGACAATGAAAACACGACAACTGAAAACCAGCAACGACAACAACAACAAAACAACCAAAGTTGGCAGAAAGAAAGAAATCATAAAGAGCAGAGCAGAAATAAGTGAAAAGAAGTGATAGAAACAATAGTCAAGATTAATAAAACTAAAAGCTGGTTCTTTGAGAAGATAAACAAAAATTACAAACCTTTAGCTGATTCATCAAGAAAAAAGAGAGAAGAATCAAATCAATAAAATTAGAAATGAAAAAGGAGAGGTTACAACAGACATTCAGTTCAGTTCAGTTCAGTCACTCAATCATGTCCCCATGAATCATGTCCCCATGAACCGCAACCCCATGAATCACTGCGACCCCATGAATCGCAGCACGCCAGGCCTCCCTGTCCATCACCAACTCCCGGAGTTCTCTCAGACTTGCGTCCATCGAGTCAGTGATGCCATCGTCATCTCATCCTCTGCTGTCCCCTTCTTCTCCTGCCCCCAATCCCTCCCAGCATCAGAGTCTTTTCCAATGAGTCAACTCTTCACATGAAGTGGCCAAAGTACTGGAATCTCAGCTTCAGCATCATTCCTTCCAAAGAAATCCCAGGGTTGATCTCCTTCAGAATGCACTGGTTGGATCTCCTTGCAGTCCAAGGGACTTTAAAGAGTCTTCTCCAACACCACAGTTCAAAAGCATAAATTCTTCAGCACTCAGCTTTCCTCACAGTCCAACTCTCACATCCATACATGACTACTGGAAAAACCATAGCCTTGACTAGACGGAAATACAAAGGATTATAAGAGACTATTATGAGCAATTAAGTGGAAAAGCTATCTTAAAACTCAACATTCAAAAAACTAAGATCATGGTATCCAGTCCCATCACTTCATGGAAAATAGATGGGAAAACAATGGAAACAGTTACAGACTTTATTTTCTTGGGCTCCAAGATCACTTCAGATGGTGACTACAGCCATGAAATTAAAAGACACTTGCTCCTTGGAAGAAAAGCTATGATCAACCGAGACAGCATATTAAAAAGCAGAGACATTACTTTGCCAACAAAAGTCTGTCAGTCAAAGCTATGGTTTTTCCAGTAGTCATGTATGGATGTGAGAATTAGACAATAAAGAAAGCTGAGTGCTGAAGAACTGATGCTTTAGAACTGTGGTGTTGGAGAAGACTCTTGAAAGTCCCTTGGACTGCAAGAAGAACAAACCAGTCAATCATAAACAAAATTAGGATTGAATATTCTTTGGAAGGACTGATGCTGAAGCTGAAGCTCCAATACTTTGGCTACCTGATGTGAAGAGCAGAGGAACCAGAGATCAAATTGCCAACATCCGCTGGATCATGGAAAAAGCAAGAGAGTTCCAGAAAAACATCTCTTTCTGCTTTATTGACTATGCCAAAGCCTTTGACTGTGTGGATCACAATAAACTGTGGAAAATTCTGAAAGAGATGGGAATACCAGACCACCTAACCTGCCTCTTGAGAAATCTGTATGCAGGTCAGGAAGCAACAGTTAGAACAGGACATGGAACAACAGACTGGTTCCAAATAGGAAAAGGAGTACATCAAGGCTGTATATTGTCACCCTGCTTATTTAACTCATATGCAGAGTACATCATGAGAAGTGCTGGACTGGAAGAAATACAAGCTGGAATCAAGATTGTAGGGAGAAATATCAATAGCCACAGATATGCAGATGACACCACCCTTATGGCAGAAAGTGAAGAGGAACTAAAAAGCCTCTTGATGAAAGTGAAAGAGGAGAGTGAAAAAATTGGCTTAAAGCTCAACATTCAGAAGACAAAGATCATGGCATGTGGTCCCATCACTCCATGGGAAACAGACGGGGAAATAGTGGAAACAGTGTCAGACTTTATTTTTGGGGGCTCCAAATCACTGCAGATGGTGATTGCAGCCATGAAATTAAAAGATGCTTTCTCCTTGGAAGAAAAGTTATGACCAACCTAGATAATATATTCAAAAGCAGAGACATTACTTTGCCACCTAAGGTCCGTCTAGTCAAGGCTATGGTTTTTCCTGTGATCATGTATGGATGTGAGAGCTGGACTTTGAAGAAAGCTGAGCGCTGAAGAATTGATGCTTTTGAACTGTGGTGTTGGAGAAGACTCTTGAGAGTCGCTTGGACTGCGAGGAGATCCAACCAGTCCATTCTGAAGGAGATCAACCCTGGGATTTCTTTGGAAAGAATGATGTTAAAGCTGAAACTCCAGTCTTTTGGCCACCTCATGAGAAGATTGACTCATTGGAAAAGACTCTGATGCTGGGAGGAACTAGGGGCAGGAGAAGAAGGGGACGACTGAGGATGAGATGGCTGGATGGCATCACTGACTCAATGGACGTGAGTCTGAGTGAACTCCGGGAGTTGGTGATGGACAGGGAGGCCTGGCGTGCTGCGATTCATGGGGTCGCAAAGAGTCGGACACGACTGAGCAACTGAACTGAACTGAACTGAGCTGAACTGTGAAGAACTGACTCCTTGGAAAATACCCTGATGCTTGGAAGGATTGAAGACAGGAGGAGAAAGAGACGACAGAAGATGAGATGTTTGGATGGCATCATCAACTCGATGGACATGAGTTTGAACAAGCTCTGGGAGCTGGTGATGGACAGGGAAGCCTGCAGTCCATAGGGTCACAGAGAGTCGAACATGACTGAGTAACTGAACTGAACTGAACTAATATGGCAATAAAATGGACAGCCTGAAAGAAATGGACCAATTCCTAGAAAAATCCAATCTTCCAAGACTGAACCAGGAAGAAACAGAAATTATGAACAAGCCAATTACAAGCACTGAAATTGAAACTGTGATTTAAAAAATCTCCCCAAAAAACAAAAGTCCAGGGCTAGATGGCTTCACAGGTGAATTCTATCAAACATTTAGAAAAAAAGTAATCCCTATCCTTCTAAAACTCTTCCAAATAGTTGCAGAGGAAGGAACACTTCCAAACACCTTCTGAGGCCAGAATCACCCTCATACAAAAACCTCGCAAAGAAAATATAAAAAGAGAAAATTACAAACAAATATCATTGATGAACATAATGCAAAAATCCTCAACAAAATCCTAGCAAACAGAATTCAACAACACATTAAAAAGCTCATGCAAGATGATCAAGTTGGGTTTATTCAAGGGATACAAGGATTATTCAACATAAACCAATCAATGTGATACACCATATTAACAAATTGAAAGTTAAAAAACATATGATAATCTCAATAGATTCAGAAAAAGCCTTTGACAAAATTCAGCACCCATTTATAATTATAAGAAAAGAATTCTTTTAAAATGGGCATAGCAAGAACCTACCTCAACATAGTAAAGACCATGTATAATAAACCCACAACAAACATTATTCTCAATGGTAAAAAACTGAAAATATTCCCTCTAAGATCAGGAAAAAAACAAGGGTGCCCACCCTCACTACTATTATTCAACGTAGTTTCGGAGTCCTTGCTACAGCAATTGAAGAAGGAAAGGAAATGAAAGGAATCCAGATCAGGAAAAAAGAAGTAAAACTCTCACTGTTTGCAGATGACATGATACTGAGAGAGAAATTCTTAGGTTGATAAGAAGTCCAGGGTCCCTGAGGAGGAGAAAGGGGTCTGGGGCTCTAGAGAAGGAGAAAAGAACAAGCTTTCTCACTACATTCCTTCATCTTAATCACATAAAACCTTTTTTTCTTTAAGCCCAGAGCTGATGATTACACAACGAAGCTACTCATCTTAAACACTCTACCAATGATTATATAATAACAATGTATCCTGCTTTCTCCTTCTTGGGAACCTTCTGACTAATCCTGTCATCTTAAAGTGTATATTATGGAAGTGGGTTTGGTAAGATCTTTCCATTGTTACTTCTAATCTTATTAAAGATGTATGTTGTGGGAATGGGTCTGGTAAATGTATATAAGGCCTTGATGAGACTAGCGAGGGGGCCACTCTCCACCGCCTTCTGATGTCTGTGTCAGAAGATTTCTCTGTACCTTTTCACTTTAATAAAACTGCTCCACAAAAGCTCTGAGTGATCAAGCCTGGTCCCTGGTCCTGGAGCTAAATCTTCTTCTTTGGAGATCACAAATCTGACATAGTTCACCATAAGCTATCAATGCTATATGTAGAAAACCCTAAAAATATATATCAGAAAATTACTAGAGCTAGTCAGTGAATTAGCATAGTCTCAGGCTACAAAGTTAATACACAGAAATTACTTGTATTTTTATATACTAATAATGAAAAATCAAAAAGAGAAATTAAGGAATCAGTTTCACTCACCATTGAAACAAAAAGAATAAAATATTTAGGAATAAACCTACCTAAAGAGACAAAAGAGCTGTATGACCTGGAGGGATGGTATGGGGAGGGAGGTGGGAGGGGGGTTCAGGATGGGGAACACGTGTACACCCGTGGCAGATTCATGTTGATGTGTGGCAGAACCAATACAATATTGTAAAGTAATTAGCCTCCAATTAAAATACATAAATTTAAAATATTATGAGAAACTGATAAAAGAAATCAAAGATGACAAACAGATGGAGAGATATTCCATGTTCCTAGGTTGGAAGAATCAATATTGAGAAAACTATTAGACTACCAAATGCAATCTACAGATTCCATGTGATACCTGTTAAATTACCAATGACATTTTCCACAGAACTAGGAAAAAATTTCACAATTGATATGGAAAAAAAAAACCCAAATAGCCAAAGTAATCTTGAGGAAGAAGAATGGAGATGGAGGAATCAAGCTTCCTGACTTCACACTATATTACAAAACTACAGTCTTCAAGACAGTATGGTACTGGCACAAAAGCAGAAATATAGACCAAGGGAACCAGATAGAAAGCTCAAAGATAAACCCACACATCTATGGGTACCTTACTTTTGACAAAGGAGGCAAGAATATACAATGGAAAAAAGACAGTCTCTTCAATAAGTGGTGCTGGGAAAACTGGACAACTATGTAAAAGAATGAAATTAGAACACTTCCTAACACCATACACAAAGATAAACTCAAAATGCATTCAGTTTAGTCACTCAGTTGTGTCCAACTCTTTGTGACCCCATGGACTGCAGCACGCCTGGCCTCCCTATCCATCACCAACTCCCGGAGTTTATTCAAACTCAGGTCCATTGAGTCGGTGATGCCATCCAACCATCTCACCCTCTGTCATCCCCTTCTCCTCCTGCCTTCAATCTTGACCAGAATCAGGGTCTTTTCCAATTAGTCAGTTCTTCTCATCAGGTGGCCAAAGTATTGGAGTTTCAGCTTCAGCATCAGTCTTTCCAATGAACATCCAGAACTGATCTCCTTTAGGATAGACTGGTTGGACCTCCTTGCAGTCCAAGGGACTCTCAAGAGTCTTCTCCAGCACCACAGTTCAAAGCATCAGTTCTTCAGTGCTCAGCTTTCTTTATAGTCCAACTCTCACATCCATACCTGACTACTGGAAAAACCATATCCTTGACTAGATGGACCTTTATTGGCAAAGTAATGTCTCTGCTTTTCAATATGCTGTCTAGGTTGGTCATAACTTTTCTTCCGAAGAGTAAGTGTCTTTTAATTTCATGACTGCAGTCACCATCTGTAGTGATTTTGGAGCCCCAAAACATGAAGTCTGATGCTGTTTCCACTGTTTCCCCATCTATTTTACATGAAGTTATGGGACCAGATGCCATGATCTTAGTTTTCTGAATATTGTGTTTTAAGCCAACTTTTTCACTCTCCTCTTTCACTTCCATCTAGAGGCTCTCAAGAAACACCTGGAGTAACAGGCAAATTTGGCCTTGGAGTACAGAATGAAGCAGGGCAAAGGCTCATAGAGTTTTGCCAAGAGAACGCACTGATCATAGAAAACACTGTCTTCCAACAACACAAGAGAAAACTCTACACATGGACATCACCAGATGGTCAACACTGAAATCAGATTGATTATATTCTTTACAGCCAAAATGCATTCAAGATCTAAATGTAAGACCAGAAACTATAGAACTCTTAGAGGATAACATAGGCAGAACACTAGATGACATAAATCAAAGCAAGATCCTCTATGACTCACCCCCTAGGTATTGGAAATAAAAATAAAAATAAACAAGTGAGATCTAATTAAATTGAAAAGCTTTTGCACAGCAAAGGAAACTATAAACAAGGTGAAAAGAAAATCCTCAGAATGGGAGAAAATAATAGCAAGGGAAACAACTGACAAAGGATTAATTTTCAAAATATAAAAGCAGCTCACACATCTCAATACCAGAAAAACAAATAATCTAATCAAAAAGTGGGAAAGAGACCTAAACAAACATTTCCCCAAAGAAGACACACAGATAGCTAACAAACACATGAAAAGATGCTTAACATCACTTGTTATTAGAGAAATGAAAATCAAAACTACAATGAGATATCACTTCACACTGATCAGAATGGCCCTCATTAAAAGTCTACAAACAATAAATATTGGAAAGGTTGAGGAGAAAAGGAAATCCTCTTGTACTGTTGGCAGCAATATAAATTGATATAGCCACTGACTTCCACTGTCTTCCATGGAAGACAGTATGGAGAGTCCTTTAAAAATAGAATAAAACCACCATATGACCCAGCAATTCCACTACTAGGCATATACCCTGATGAAACCAAAGTTGAAAAAGACACATGTACCCCAGTGTTCATTGTGGCACTATTTACAATAGCTAGAACATGGAAGCAACCTAGATGTCCATTGAGAGATGAATGGATAAAGAAACTTTGGTACATATATACAATGGAATATTATTCAGCCATAAAAAGGAATGAATTTGAATCAGTTCTATTGAGGTGGATGAACCTAGAGCCTATTATTTATACAGAGTAGAGTAACTGAGAAAGAGAAAGGTAAATATATCAATTCAATTCAGTTCAGTTCAGTTGCTCAGTCGTGTCCGACTCTTTGCAACCCCATGAATCGCAGCACGCCAGGCCTCCCTGTTCATCACCAACTCCCGGAGTTCACTCAGACTCACGTTCATTGAGTCAGTGATGCCATCCAGCCATCTATTCCTCTGCCGTCCCCTTCTCCTCCTGCCCCCAATCCCTCCCAGCATCAGAGTCTTTCCCAGTGAGTCAACTCTTCGCATGAGTTGGCCAAAGTACTGGAGTTTCAGGTTTAGCATCATTCCTTCCAAAGAAATCCCAGGGCTGATCTCCTTCAGAATGGACTGGTTGGATCTCCTTGCAGTCCAAGGGACTCTCAAGAGTTTTCTCCAACACCACAGTTCAAAAGCATCAATTCTTCAGTGCTCAGCCTTCTTCACAGTCCAGCTCTCACATCCATACATGACCACAGGAAAAACCATAGCCTTGACTAGACAGACCTTAGTCGGCAAAGTAATGTCTCTGCTTATGAATATATTATCTAGGTTGGTCATAACTTTTCTTCCAAGGAGTAAGCGTCTTTTAATTTCATGGCTGCAATCACCATCTTCAGTGATTTTGGAGCCCCCCAAAATAAAGTCTGACACTGTTTCCACTGTTTCCCCATCTATTTCCCATGAAGTGATGGGACCAGATGCCATGATCTTTGTTTTCTGAATGTTGAGCTTTAAGTTAACTTTTTCACTCTCCTCTTTCACTTTCATCAAGAGGCTTTTTAGCTCCTCTTCACTTTCTGCCATAAGGGTGGTGTCATCTGCATATCTGAGGTTATTGATATTTCTCCTGGCAATCTTGATTCCAGCTTGTATTTCTTCCAGTCCAGTGTTTCTCATGATGTACTCTGCATAGAAGTTAAATAAGCAGGGTGACAATATACAGCCTTGATGTACTCCTTTCCCTATTTGAAACCAGTCTGTTGTTCCATGTCCAGTTCTAACTGTTGCTTCCTGAGCTGCATACAGGTTTCTCAAGAGGCAGGTTAGTTGGTCTGGTATTCCCATCTCTTTCAGAATTTTCCACAGTTGATTGTGATCCACACAGTCAAAGGCTTTGGCATAGTAAATAAAGCAGAAATAGATGTTTTTCTGGAACTCTCTTGCTTTTTCCATGATCCAGCGGATGTTGGCAATTTGATCTCTGGTTCCTCTGCCTTTTCTAAAACCAGCTTGAACATCAGGGATTCATGGTTCACGTATTGCTGAAGCCTGTCTTGGAGAATTTTGAGCATTACTTTACTAGCATGTGAGATGTACTAACTCATATATATGGAATTTAGAAAGATGGTACTGATGAAATTTTACGCAGGGCAGCAGCAGAAACACAGACATAGAGAACATACATGTGGACATGGCAGGGCAGGGAGGAAAAAGAGGGTGAGATGTATGGAGAGAGAAACATGGAAACTTACATTACCATGTATAAAATAGATAGCCAATGGGAACTTGTTGTATGACTCAGGAAACTCAGACAGGTGGTCTATAGCAACCCAGAGGGGTGAGATGGGGAGGGAGATGGGAGGGAGGTTTAAGCGGGAGGGGACATACGTATATCTGTGGCTGATTCATGTTGAAATTTGGCAGAAACCAACAAAATTCTGTAAAGCAATTACGCTTCAACTAAAAAATAAATAAACTAAAACACACACAGCTTAAGGTAATAGTCATGGCAAGGACAAAGAGGGAAAAAGCCTGTTTGAGTAAAGGATTAAGAGATCTCCTTTCCCCCACTTGTGGGACAAGGGAGATACCATACAAGCCGAGAATGGCTCCTTGTGGGTCAAAATCAAGTTAGAATGCCTGGCCATAATGAGTCTTGCTCCTCCCAGAAGCCTTCACTTTGAGATCCATTTTGGCTGAGGGGTACATATGCACCCCAGGAGAGGGACCCAGGGTAGGTCAGGTGTGAAGAAAGAAATCAGATAATTGGCCTGAAGGAAGACAAAGGCCTAGAAGATCTGATCTATATAAATGACTTAACTGCCTCTTTACCATGCTCCTCCTCCCTAGGGCCCTTCCTGGATATATTTTGCAAGACTCCCCCCAATCTTTCTCTCAAGGTGTGCATTTCTGCCTTGCTTCTGTCTTAACTAAACAGACTGCTTCTTTGTGTGCACTCCCACTTATTGTTGTGCTATGTCTCTAATAATAAATTTTGTACCTGCATTTATAGTTTCTGCCTCTGTGATAAATGAATTTTTCACTGGGGGCAAAGATCCATGGAAAAATAGCTCCCAGCCTCTAGACCAGCAAGGGCTAGTGGCTGGGATTTCTGGTTCTCATCCAGTATATCCAGGTTTAATTCCTGGGCAGGAACTTAAGATCCCACTTCACTCCACTGCTTGCTGCTGCCTCATTGAAATCAATATCACTTAACCATCCATTCTATTCTAGCATTGTTAAGGGATTTAAGTTCTCTTTACATTGAAGAGTGAAGTATTCATAGCAAGAGAGACCAACTCAGAAAAATATTCCAGTTATGTTACATTTGAATGCTTCAGAGATGAACAAGAAAGGCATTATTATGGACTGAATGTTTCTGTACCCATCAAATTCACATGTTAAAATTCTAACCTCTGATATGATGATCTTAGGAGGTAGGGCCCTTGCTGGGTTATCAGGTCATAAGGTGGAGCCCTCATGAATAAGATTCATTTCCTGTACCTTTGAGGTTCTTTGGCCTAAGAATTAAATTGATGTGAGTCAGATTAACAGGATAATATCAAACAAAAGTTGTATACATGGGACAGACCCAGGAAATCTGAGGAACTCAAGCAAATGATTGAAGTCCTCACTTTAAATACCATCTTCAATTAAAAGCAACAAAGGATTTGGGCAGCAGGAAGTAGGGGTAGATGTTTGGAACTTCAAAGGGGAGGCAGACAGTTGACATGGAGATGGAAACGGAAGTATTTTGTAAACAAGTATTTGTTGGGACAGGCAGAGACAGTGCACTGGTTGATGAGTAAAGAATCAGTCCCTGGCTCCTTACTTCTTGAATGATAGACTTCGCTGCAGCTGTGAGAACACCTTTGAAAGAGATAACCCTATTTCTCCAGTAAAATGTTTAAGATACCTAAAGAAGTCACTGGGTTTCCCAGGGAAGTAAGGCATTATGACTCTCCGCATTAGCTTAGGACATGACCGCAAGTTTTGTTGATCACAGAGGCTGCATACCTTCCCCAGGCAAAGCTGCATGCATGCTGTTCACCCTGTCCTATTCAGCCCTGCATCTCCAAGACTGAGAAAATGGCCTGACACATGATTTGTTACTTAGTCCAAGGCAGCTCTGTTCACTGCACAAGAAGCCAATGAATCTGAGGGATGAGGTGTTAAGGCAGGGAATATGACTAAATTTGGAAAGCCAGTGGACCAAGAAGATGGCAGATTAATGTCTGAAAATAACCATCTTCTCCGGATTTGGATGCCAGGTTCCTTTATGAATCAGAGATTGGGGGAGATGTGTAAACAAAGTAAGAAGGCCATTTAATTCTTGCAAATATCTCCTAGAATGGCAAGCTTCAGGAAGGGGGATGTGTTAGTCCTTTCTTTCTTACAGTCATTCACAGGTGGGCAGAGTTAGATTACCTCCCTGTGAGCTAAACAAACGTTGTTGAATATAGTTCCCTGTGCTATATACAGTATGACTGTTGCAGAGAAGCCAATTCTGACTCCATGTTGGAAACTGTTTCTTTGGTTTGCATTTTGTTGCTTTTGTTATTAAAATCATACATAATAGCCTGCCTAAGCAGACCCTGACCCTCTTTCTTTGTTCAGCTCATAGATAATGTAACCTTGCCCACCTATTAATGTTGTTTTTCAGTCATCCAGTCATGTCTGACCTTTTGTGATCCCGTGGACGTCAGCTCTACAGGTCTCCCTGTCCCTCATCATCTCCCAGAGTTTGCCCAAGTTCACGTTCATTGCATCGCTGATGCCATCCGGCCATCTTCTCCTTATGCCCTCAATCTTTCCCAGCATCAGGGACTTTCCCAGTGAGTCACCTATTCACATCAGGTGACCAAAATACTGGGGTTTCAGCTTCAGCATTAGTCCTTCCAATGAGTATTCAGGGTTGATTTCCTTTAGGATTGACTGGTTTGATCTCCTTGCTGTCCAAGACTCTCAGGAGTCTTCTCCAGCAACACAGTTCGAAGGCATCAGTTCTTTGGTGCTCTGCCTTCTTTATGGTCCAGTTCTTACAACTGTGTGTGACCACTTCTCAGGGCCACCTATTAATAGCTACAACAAAAAGAAGAGATTAACACATCTTTCCAAAGGCTGGCCCTTCCTGGATATATTTTGCAAGACTGAAGACCCTTTTTACTTCCTCACTGCCTCTCCCTGTCTATTCTGCCTTCAGTTCTTCATTGCTTCTCTCTCTGACTCTTTAAGAGACCCTGGCATCCAGACCCCAACAAGATGGATATTTTAAGATATTAGACTGCCATCTTCTCAGTCAGCCAGCTTTCCGAATAAAGGCATATTACTTGCCTCAATAACTGGTCCCTCAGACTCATTGGCCTCTTATGTGACAAGCAGAGCAAGCTTAGACTATCCACCCTACATACAATAAAGGCATTGATCCTTCACTTAACAGAGAGATGTGTAGAAGAGGGTGGCCAGGAGAAGCCCCTTCTCTCCATTTCTAACTATAAATGAAATGGATCAGGAGTGACTCATCTCCTAGGGACATTAAGCAAAGCTATCTGACTCACATGTGTTTTGAGGGGATGGGGAGGGTGGGATGGGCAGGTCCTGGTTCTGGGTCTCACAAGTGGGCTCCCTTGCACTGCATTTCCCTCTCTGGGTGTCCTTGGCTATTGCTAACAAACAATGACTGGACCAGTTACCATACCCACCTGGGTCCCAGGCATGAGAATGGTGGCAGCATCTGGCCTTTAGGAGCAAGTCATGGCAGGACACATTGGCTTCTCCCTACAATTTTTCCTCACTGAAAGTCCTTAAAGAAAACTACCATTTGGAACCCAAAGAACTAGCCACTTGTCACCCACGCACTTTTCACTTTCCAATACTGCAAGATGCATCGGGGCAAATATCTTGCATGAGGAAAAGGCATCTGGTAGGATTTGTCATGGGCACTTACCCCCAGGTCACCGTCACAACCACCACTGGCCGGAGAGAGTGAGAAGCTACAGCTGAGGCAGAAACATGTGTGCAAAGGCCTCTGAGCCAAGCTTGAGAAAACAGGAGACCTGGGGAGGGTCAGTGCCTGCAACAATCCAGGTATTGGCCTGGCCTAGTTGCTCTGGGGAGAAGGAAATGGCAATCCACTCCAATACTCTTGCCTGGAGGATCCCCTGGACAGAGGAGCCTGGTGCAGAGTCAGACACGACTGAGTCACTGACACTCACACACACAGTTGCTCTGGATCCCACAGTTTGAGTCAGGTTTTGTCCCATTTTAGGGGAACACTTGGAGAAGGAAATGGCAACCCACTCCAGTGTTCTTGCCTGGAGAATCCCAGGGATGGGGGAGCCTGGTGGGCTGCTGTCTATGGGGTTGCACAAAGTCGGACATGACTGAAGCGACTTAACAGCAGCAGCAGCAGCAGCAGGGGAATAAATAGCACTACCCTAGTGCACCAGCATTAACAAGGTCATAAGCATGACCCACACCTCTAAACCCTTGATTGTTACCAGAAAAGTCATTTGAGCACAGACTTCAGCACATCCCACCCCCCAAACCCTGCTGGGTCTCCAGGAAAGGTGCATTTTCAGCTGGACTCACAATTTCCTCTGTTGTTACGTAGGGCTGAATATTGACTGCAGACATTTGATTCCAATTTAATTATCTTTTCCAAGTGCAGCTTGGGTTTGACAGGCATCAGGAAAGGCGAGTTAGTCACAGGCATCTGCTCATTAGCATATTCTTCCCTTAATAACCGCGGTGCTACCACCGCAGCTGTGCTGGCCCCACAGGTGCAGCACGAAGAAGGGGCTCCAGAGGGGCTTCAGGAGAGGGCTCCGTTGCCTGGGGGCTGGCAGAGCTCATTCAGAACTCTTCTCAGGGTCAAGGGCAATGCCCAGGAGTACAGAGACCTACGTCTGCCAGGCTTGAAGAGGAAGTTGTTCCCAATGCCCTTAGGAGGAGGGGGAGGACTCCAGGCCCACCCCCATCTGTATTTGCAGCCCCAGGGAGCCCACTTGCTCCTGTTCTCCTGGTGCTGAGGAGAGCCAGCCTCATCAGTTATCCTGTTGCTCCACCTTTGATCTCATGGTTAAAAATCTTTTGATTAAAATACACACACACACACACACACACACACACACACACCAGACACACACTTTAAAATAGTTTCACGATATAGAGAACAAACTAGTGGTTTCCACTGAGGAGAGAGAAGAGGGGAGGGGCAAGATGGGGGTATGGGATTACGGTGTAGAGACTACCATGTTGTCTGTGCTAGGTCGCTTCAGTGTGCCCCACTCTTTGCGATCCCATGGACTGTAGCACCACGCCAGGCTCTTCTGTCCATGGGATTCTCCAGGCGAGAATACTGGAGTGGATTGCCCTGCCCTCCTCCAGGGGATCTTCCCAACCCGGAGATCTAACCGGCCTCAATTACGACCACTGCATGGCAGGTGAGTTTTTTATCAATAGCACCAGATGGGAAGCCCCCGTGGAAACTACTATGTATAAAATAAAATAAATTACAAGTATATACTGAACAGCACAGGAAATATAGCCAACATTTTATAATAATGTTTAATAGAGTATAATTAATATATTCATTCAGTACATTGTACACCTGAAACTAAATAATACTGTAAATTAAACTATACTTCAATTAAAAATAATCTTCATGTCTGGCTTTTTCCCACATGTTTGGTGATTCCTGGGGAACCCTGTTATCTCTTGCCTGTTCCTCGTGGTTACTACAGCTGGCCTCCCAACTCCTCTTCATCTCATTTTCTGGTCATTGATTCAATGCCTCGTCCTGAAAGTCTTCCCCTCCGTGCCTCACTCCTGTCTCTTGATTCCTTGATCCTTTAAAAAGGAGTAGCTGAGATTTCCCTGATGGTCCAGTGGTTAAGACTCTGCACTTCCACTGCAGGGGACACAGGTTTGATCCCTGCTTGGCCCCACCTGACCTTCCTGAGCTCATCTGCCATTACCCCACATCCCACACTTGTGGGATGCACAGGGGGTCCTGTCGTTTGGCAACAAGCTACTTGAAAATAGCATGTTTTGATTTACTCATCTTTCCTTCCTCCAGAATGCTGGCACAGCTCTGGGAACATAGAAGGTTCTGAAGCCCACTGGCTGAATGAAGGAATGGATGAACAAACTGCTGGGGTGTTTGTCCACTGCATGAGAGTTTAGGAGTCAGAAAAAGAGGATGGATCCCAGGCTGCTCCCCAGGCCCATGGTTCTTGTGAGGAACCCAAACTTCTTCTGGAGAA
This sequence comes from Budorcas taxicolor, assembly GCF_023091745.1. NCBI lineage: Eukaryota > Metazoa > Chordata > Mammalia > Artiodactyla > Bovidae > Budorcas > Budorcas taxicolor. The sequence goes on along the minus strand of NC_068930.1, from coordinate 4,901,372 downwards.
GGCAATGGCACCCCACTCCAGCACTCTTGCCTGGAAAATCCCATGGACGGAGGAGCCTGGTAGGCTGCAGTCCATGGGGTCGCTAGGAGTCGGACATGACTGAGCGACTTCACTTTCACTTTTCACTTTCATGCATTGGAAAAGGAAATGACAACCCACTCCAGTACTCTTGCCTGGAGAATCCCAGGTCCCGGGGAGCCTTGTGGGCTGCCGTCTGTGGGGTTGCACAGAGTCAGACACGACTGAAGCGACTTAGCAGCAGCAGCAGCAAACCTCTTCATTAGCCATGTTATCTTTTGAACACAATTGCAATAGTTTGCCATGGTTTAGGAAAAGAAAGATATTCTAAGCTTTTGTAAGTATTGTTTAAAGTCATCCTGGCTGTCAAAACAGAATTATTATTATAATTATTATAATATATTATAATTATAATAATTATTCAGTTGCCTTAATAATTCCTGGTTTTGGACCAGCTAAATCAACCGTGATGGTTTCATATAATAAAATGTTTACACAATTATTTTTAAAAATGAGGAAATATCTATATAAACATATGGAAAGATCTCCCAAATTTTATTTTTAATGAACAAAAAGGAACCAAAATAGATGTAAATATACTTCTATTCATAATAATTTAAAGAAGAATATAAATACAGCTAGAAGACTGCCCTGGAATATGACCTCTAAGAGCAAAGGTCACATTTACTTTATACTTTACTGTGCTGTTTTGACTTCTTTTTCTATGATAAATGTATTTTACTTTTATAATAATTTTGAAAACTATTTTTAAAGATTACCTTCTTAGTGAATAGTATGTGAATAGAATGTAGTTATCACCCCAGTAGAATCTGTGTAGGACATAGGGTCCTATCTGACACTGTGACAAGGCAGATTTTGGTTGTTGATGGAGAAATGGCTATGTCTTCTGTATTTGTTTTCCATGGCTACTCTAACAAACTGCTGCACACTTGGTGGCTTACAGTAGCAGAAGTTTGTTCCTCATAGTCCTTGAGGCCAGAAACATGTAATTGATTTCACTATTATAAAACCAAGTTGTCAGCAGGTAACCTTCCCTCCTGGGACTCTAGGAAGATTCTCCCCCAGTTTGTGATGGCTATTGGCAATCCTTGGCTTGTGCTGCATTACTCCAGTGTCTGCTTCCCTTTCCACATCACCTTCTCCTCTTCTATCTGTAGTTAAGTCTCCCTGTTTCCCCTCTTCTAAAAACATATGCAACTGAACTTAGGGCCCACTCCATAATCTAAGATAATTTTCTCATCTCTTGATTGCATCTCCAAAGACCCTTTTTTCAAAAAAGCCAATTATGTACGAGTTATACGGATTAGGATGTGGATATCTTTGGTAAGGGCAGCCATTTTTCAGCCTACCACATCTCCTGTTTTCTAGAGGACAGGTCCAAAGGCATGCATAAAGTCATTCATGACTCCCACAAATGTTTAACTGCCTGCTCTATCCAGAAACTACAAAAACTGGGACCATGGACTTCAAGGAGTTTGGAGATCATCATAGAAGGGAGTGAGCACAAGTGAACTTCCATAAACTAGCACCCCCACCCCAAATTTCCTGGAAAGGGGCAGCTTCTAACTCTAGAGGGACCATGAAAAGGACATCTGATTGAATGAAAGTCATTGCCCCCGCTTCTAGCACAACAGAAGGTGACCAGGGACTTTTCAGTCATCTAGCAAAGGAAGGTGCAAGAGCGCATCTTGGTTTTTCTGGGGCTAGTCAGTCATTTCCAACCTAAAGGGGCTTCATGTACCCAATCATTATTAAAGGGAGCCAGCTACATGCTGGCTTCCCTTCACACCTTCCCATCCTGCAAGGGCTGACAGATGCCAAGGTCTAAAAACCACAAATACTCAGGGCTCATGTAAGTATGGGATTTTTATTTCATCTAAAAAAATCACTGTACTCTGTGTGGGGGCGGGGGGGGGGGGGGCGGCGGGGGGAATGAGAGTTCCGAACAGGATCTTATTATATCCCTAGCAACAGTTTGCTATAAATAACAGTGCCCTGTTGTTTTATTTGTGATTAATAGCCCAACGTTCTCACAAAAACATTGCCCTTGCTGGTATCCGGATTTCTTACTTGCAGTGGGCCTGGACGATTCCACATCCTTTCTCTGAATGCAAATTGGGCACTCAGTGCTTTAAACAAAAGAAATGCTTCCTCTTACTACACACATAGGCTATGGGATCAGAGCTGCAGTATTCATGGCCATAAATTTCTTATCGCTGGTCAAATATTTAACTTGCATCTTCATTAATTATGGCAAATGAAGATTTACTCTGAGATTCTGTCATTTGTACTCTGCACCCCTTCTCATACCTACCCAATGTGAAAACCAGGAAATTGATGCTCATGTATGACTACAACAGTGCAGCTCCACTGGGCTTGGCATGTCTCTCTCTTTTTAAAAAAATATTAATTTATTTGGCTGTGCTGGGGCTTAGTTTAGGCATGTGGGATCTTTGTTCCCTGACCAAGGATTGAACCCAGGCCCTCTGTTTTGGGAGCATGGAGTCTTAGCCACTGGACTCTAAGGCAAGTCCCAATATGTCTCATTCTTTACTTCATCTTGGGAGGTAGGTATTATTCTTCCCATTCTGCAGTTGAGGAAAGTAAGGTACAGATCTATTCAGCAGATTTTCAAGTTCAGAGAGTGAATCAGTGGAAAATGTAGGATTGGAGCTGAATTTCAATTCAGTTCTAACTTGAAGGCCCAGTTTCTCAATCATTACCCCTACTGCTCCATCATCAGTGGTCACAAGAACCCATGGGAAATGCGATTCCCATTCTGTAATAAGAATAAGGAAACTGAGATCCAGAGAAAATAACCTATTCCTCACTCTTTGAGTGGAAGAGCCTGATCACCTCACTTTACAGAAGGAAGAACGTATTTCTTCCAAGACAGAAAATATGCCTAATACTTAGTGAATAATTATAACTATAATATCAAGTGCATAATTTTAGGAAGTCTTCATTGTCCTTAGGGCTACTTCCAACAAAACCCTGGAGGTATAGTATAACTAGAGAATTACGAGCATTTTGTGACAAAAGTTGACATAATATATGCATCCTATAGGTGTTAGCTGACACTGATTAAATTCAGTCAGCCTTCTCATATCTGTAGATGCAGAGCCCACAGATATGGAGGGCCAGCTGTAACTGACGTGAGCACTCATGAAATTTGGTATCCATGGAGGGTCCTAAAACCAATCCTCTGCGTGTATCGAGAGGTGATTATACTAATAAAGCATTAAGTACCACAGGATGGAGGAGCAGTGAACCTTTCTCAACAGTAGGGTCTGGTAACCATGGAAACAAAGGTGGCCATTAATCCACTCACATTACTCCCTGATCACATGCTGAGTGCTGCTTTTCTGAAACAGAATCAGATTACAGGCTTCTCTTTACCTGCCTGTGAGTAGGATGTTTCTAACATTCAAACAGGAAAAGACATATCTGTGATCTCCAAGGAAACGGAATTTTACAAAGAAAAGATGCTTCCACATAGGATTCTGGAAGTGAATTACATCAAGAACAAAACTTTCCACATTAGATAAGAAGTCACTTTCCCCGAGATCTGAAGGGGTGAGCAAGTATAATCGCCACTTGATTTATAGAAGGACGTTTGGGGGTTACAGGTAGCCATAGTGAGAGCCTGGAATAGGCAGAGGGATACAAGCTGAAGGCTTTCAACTACGAATTTCCACATTATAAGTGCAGCAAAGATAAAGGGTTGGAGGGAACCTCTGCTGTTAAGAATACATCCCAGCTTGTTTTCAAAATGGAGTAGGAATACTCTGAACTACCTTCTCTCCACAGGCACACCAAAATTACAACTATGTACAAAGCAACTATCCCCGAGAACAACATAATGGTTAGCAGAAAAGATTTTCCATAACTAAAGATATAAAGAAGGAACCACACTGAGATGAGGAGGAGAAGTAGTGATGCATACCCACAAGACCTACACCCCTGGATCAGTGACCCACAAATGGGAAGAATGTCATAATGGTGATAGAGATCCTGTCCAAACAGCAAAGAGTCAGAACTCCATATCAGGCTCCCTAGTTCAAGGGTCTGCACTGGGAAGATGAGTACCCAGGATATCTGGCTTTGAAAACCAGCTGGGCTTATGTTTAGGGCTTATGTTAGTGAGAGGGCTATACAAAACATATACTCGGCTCTTAAAGCACCTGCAAATTCCCAAACACACCCCAAGTCCCAAAACAAAGAGTAGTTTGAAGGGAGCCTGAGTTAGACCCATTTGCTGATCTTGGAGAGCCTCCTAGGGGGAGAGGTGCTGGCAGCAGCCATTTTGGGGAGTTCATTCTTCCACAATAATATCATCACTGGAAAGTATCATTTGGGAATCTTCCCTCAAGTGTCAAGGGCTTAGCTGCCAACCAGCAGGCTGCACCAGCCCTAACAACCCCCGATCATGTAGGAAGTCACACAGATAACTCAGCCACACACCCCAGTGGGACAACACGAGCCTATGCCTCTCACCCAGGTCAAACAGACAGCCATTTGGAGACACTGCCTTGCTTGCCATAGGTCAACAAATGCCCTTGCTGCCCTGGGACACACAGCCAACTAAATGGGAAGTCCATTGCACTCTTCCACCACATGAGGCACTGCCGGGGTCCAGCCCTGGTGGATCCAGGGAATTCGAAGGGTGGACGGCATTGGCGTGGAAAGACTTGTTTATTGATTGATATAAGATTAGATTAAGAAACTATAGCATAGTAGGAAGATTAAGTGGAGGAAGAGGCTGAATAGCTTGGTTTATGCGGAAGGCCAATAAAATTCCAGACAAGGAATTTGCACCATCTATGTTGGGCCACCGGCGCTCGCTTGAATATCTAGGGGCGCCTCACCTTAGGCTCCCTTTCATGCGGGTCTTAACAGCCAGGGCAAGTAAGTAGACTTGGCGGGCCTCCACGCCCCAGGTGGAGATTCAGCCTGAAATTAAAGTAAAGAGCGGAGGAAGGGAAAGGGAGAGAAGAAGAGAGAGAGAGACACGGGGGCAGCCAGATTCCCAAGAAACCAGGCCGAGAGACTAGTCCGAGAAACTGGTCCGAGAAACTGGTCCAATCCTTTATTGTTCAGAAGGCAGATTTTTGTTGGGGTACATGCTTAGGAATTTCCAGAGGGGCCCCTGAAGTCTGAGCACGCCTTGCATATGTCAGCTTCCTTCCTCATGACCTTGTCATGGGCGGGATTCCTCACACTGGCTCCCGGCAAGGCACAGTGTCACTGTCAGCCAGGCAAGTAGCAAGCCCTATCTACTAGTGTGGCCATAGTAGTCAGTCCTGCCACAGCAGAAGGGGGCATGCAGCCTACATAGGGAGCACCTCAAAACATACAGTTTTGGTGACCAGAGAAGAGCATGCTACAAGGCCCCATAGCATGCTTCTTACACGAGAAAGAAAGAAAGAAAGAAAAAAAGAGAAGTCACTCAGTAGTGTCTGACTCTGAGACCCCATGGACTGTAGCTTACCAGGCTCCTCCGTCCATGGGATTTTCCAGGCGAGAGTACTGGAGTGGGTTGCCATTTCCTTCTCGAGGGGATCTTCCTGACCCAGGGATTGAACCCAGGTCTCCCGCATTGCAGGCAGACACTTTACCGTCTGAGCCACCAGGGAAGTTCAAACATAAGTTCCTACATACGCCACTTATCAAAAATTGGGAAACATAACTTGCCAACCTAACATGTAGAACTATACACAGAAAACTGGGCAAAATCAGGAGACAAAACCTTAGAAAGAAGAACTAAATTAACTAGAGATAAGAAATCTACTTGCTAAGGGTTCAAGACTGAACTGAACTGAAAGATTCAAGATAATGATCATAAAGATACTCAATAAACTCAGGAGAAAAAAAAAACCAGATGAACACAGTGAGAATTTCAACAAAAAGTTAGAAAATAGAAACCCAAACAGTACTGAAGAATATTATAAATGATAGAAAAATACACTGGAAGGGATCAACAGTAGATTACATGATAAGAAAAAATAGATCAGCAAACAGGAAGACAGAGTAATGGAAATCACCCAAAGTGAACAGAAAAAAAGACCTCTGGAACAATATCAAGCATGTTAACACTCACATTACAGGGGTCCTAGAAGGAGAGGAAGAAAAGAAAGAGGCTGAGAACTTATTTGAAGAAATAATAGTTGAAAACTTTTCTAACCCAGGGAAGGAAATAGACATTTAAGTCCAGGAAGCACAGAGAGGCCACAAAAAAGATAAACCAAAAAGATTCACATCAATACACATTAGAAGTAAAATGGCTAAAATTAAAGATAAAGAGAGAAACTCAAAACCAGCAAGAGAAGAGCAACTAGTTACATACAAAGGAACTCCCCTAAGAATATCACATGACTTCTTAGCATAAACTTTGCAGGCAAGAGGAGAGTGGCATGATTATTCAAAGTGATGAAAGGAGAAAACCTACAACCAAGAATACTCTACCTAGCAAAGTTACCATTCAGATTTGAAAGAGAACTAAAGATAAACAAAAGCCAAACAAGTTCAGCACCACTAAACTGAATCTATAAGAAATAATAAAGGGACTTCTCTAAGCAAAAAAGAAAAGCTTACAACTAGAAATATGTCCCTGGGATTTCCCAAGCAAGAATACTAGAGTGGTTTGCCATTTCCCACTTCAGGGGATCTTCCCCATCCAGGGATTGAACTGGTATCTCTTATGTCTCCTGCATTGGCAGGATTCTTTACCACTAGTGCCACTTGGGAAGCCCCACCACTAAAGTTAATATACAAGAAATGTTAAAAGGACTTCTCTCAGCAGAAAGTAAAAGCTTACAACTAGAAATGTGAAAAATTATTAAAGGAATCTCACTGGAAAAGGCAAATACATAGTTTATAAAAGCTAAAGAAGACTAACAGTACTAGTAAAATCTATATCCACAAAACAAAAAGATGTACAATAATATGTTAAAAACATTAAGTAAAAGGGGGATTTCATGGGGTCGCAAACAGTCGGACACGACTGAGCGACTGAACTGAACTGAAAGGGGGATTGGAGTAAAACCGTTGACTGCTTTCAAACTTAAAAGATCATCAACTTAAGATAATCACATATATATGTAAGTTGTTACAGATGAACATCATGATAACCACAAGCCAAATACCTGTAACAGAAACACACACACATGAAAGAAAGGAGTCCAAACATAACACTACAGAAAGTCATTGAATCACAAGGCAAGAGAGCAAAAGAAGAAAGGATTAAAAATAACTACATCAACTAGGAAACCATGAATGAAATGGCAATAAGTACATACCTGTCTGTAATTTATCCAAATGTAAATGGACTAAATGCTCTAGTCAAAAGACATAGAGTATAGTATTTTTTAAATAAGATAAATATATCTTAAATTTAAATTTATTTTTAAAATATATGCTGCCTACATGAGACTCACTTTAGATCTAAAGACACACATAGACTGAAAGTGAAAGGATGGAAAAAGATATACCATGCAAATGGAAACACACATACAAAAAAAAAACTGGGGTAGCATTACTTATATCAGACAAAATAGATTTTAAAACAAAGACTATGATTGGTTCAAAATGGCAGAGTAGAAGGATGTGCACTCACTTCTTCTTATGAGAGCACCAAAATCAATTAACTGCTGAACAAGCACCAACAGAAAGACACTGGAACCCACCAAAAAAGATATCTCACATCCAAAGACAAAGGAGAAGCTACAGTGAGACAATAGGAATGCTGCAATCACACTAAAATCAGATTCCATAACCACTGGGTAGACAACCTGGAAACTGGAGAACATTTACACCACAGAAGTTCTCCCTGGAGTGAACATTCTGAGCCCCACATCAGGCTTCTCATCTTGAATATCTGGCAACAAGAGTAGGAATCCCCAGAGAATCTGACTTTGAAGGCCAGTAGGATTTGATTGCAGGACTTCAATAAGACTGGGAGAGACAGAGACTCCAATCTTAAAGGGCACACACAGAGTTTTATGCAACCCAGAGGAAAGGAGCAGTGACGCATAGGAGACTGAACCAAACCTACCTGCTAGTGCTGGAGCATCTTCTGAAGAGGCAGAGGGGTGTGTGTGTGTGTGTGTGTGTGTGTGTGTGTGTGTGAATATGGCTCATTGTGGGGCCAAGAGCAATGGAAGCAGGAGATCCGGGATGTACTTATTGGTGTAAGCCCTCCCAGAAGCCTTAGCCTGTAGGCTCCAGTGCTGTGTTACCTCAGGCCAAACAACTAACAGGGAGGGAACACAGCCTCAAACATCAGCAGACAAGCAGATTAAAGTTTTACTGAACATAACCTTACCCACCAGAGCATGATCTAGTTCTGACTACCACCAGTCCCTCCAATCAGGAAGTTTGCATGAGCTTTTAGATAGCCTTATTCACCACAGGGAAGACAACAGAAATAAGAAGAGCTAAAACCCTGCAGCCTGCAGAATGAAAACAACAATCACTGAACATCAGACAAAATGAAGATGCAGAGGATTATGTCCCAGATGAAGTAACACTCTCATTCAAATTTGACAGAGAAATCAAAAGCTTTACAAAAAGCAAAAGTTAAGTGAAATCAGCAGTACCAGATCAAATTTACAACAAATGCTTAAGGAAGTCCTCTAAGTGGTGAAGCCACTAGCAACTCAAAACAAACAAACTTGTACATATAAAGACTACTATATCAAAACCTCATGGGAATAGCAAACCAAAAAGCTGCAATAGATACACACACAAAAGAAAAAATCAACCCAAACCCAACACTAAAGATGATCATCAAACCACAAGAGAAAAGAAAGAAAAAAGACCCACAAAGCAAAACCCAAAACAATGAAGAAAATGGCAATAGGGATACAAATATTGATAATTACCTTAAATGTAAACAGATCAAATGTGCCAACTGAAAGACATAGACTGAATGAGTGGATGCAAAACCCATATATACGCTGTCTACAAAAGACCCACCTCAAACCTAGGAACACATACAGACTGAAAGTCTGGGGATGAAAGAACATACTCCATGCAAATGGAAATCAAAAGAAAGTTGGAATAGCAATACTCATATCAGACAAAATAGATTTAAAATAAAGACTGTTACAGGAGACTAAGAAGGACACTGCATAATGATCAAAGCATCAAGCCAAGAAGATATAACAGTTATAAATATAGAAGCACCCAGCATAGCCACACCTCAGTACATAAGGCAAATACTAACAGTCATAAAGGGAAAGATCAACAGTAACACAATTACAGTGGTGGACTTTACCATTTCACTTTTATTAATGGACAGATTAATCCAGACAGAAAATCAATAAGGAAGTATAGGCCTTCAATGACACATTAGACCAAATAAACTTAGTTGATATTTATAGAGCAATCCAGCCAAAAGCTCCAGAATACACACTCTTCTCAAATGCACACAGAATATTCTCCAGGATTGACCACATGCTGGGCAAAAAGATGAGTCTTGGTAAATTTAAGAAAACTGAAGTTATCAAGAATGGAAGTCATCAAGCATCTTTTCTGATCACAATGCTATGAAATTACAAATAAACTATAAGAAAAAACTATAAAACACAAAAACATGAAGGCTAAACAATATGCTACTAAACAAGCAATGAATCACTGAAAAAAATCAAATAGGAAATTAAAAAATACTGAGAGACACATGAAGATGAAAGCACAATGATTCAAACCTATGGGATTCAGCAAAAGCAGTTCTAATGAGGAGGTTTATAGCTATACAATCTTACCCTAGGAAAAAGAGAAAAATATCAAATAAACAACCTAACCTTACACCTCGGAGAAGGCAATGACACCCCACTCCAGTACTCTTGCCTGGAAAATCCCATGGACAGAGGAGCCTGGTAGGCTACAGTCTATGGGGTCGCAAAGAGCAACTGAGCAACTGAGTAACTTCACTTTCACTTTTCACTTTCATGCGCTGGAGAAGGAAATGACAACCCACTCCAGCATTCTTGCCTGGAGAATCCCAGGGATAGAGGAGCCTGTTGGGCTGCCGTCTATGGGGTCACACAGAGTCAGACACAACTGATGTGACTTAGCAGCAGCAGCAGCAACCTTACACCTAAAGCAACTAGAGAGAGAAGAACAACTGAAGCCTAAAGTTAGTAGAAGGAAAGAAATCATAAAGATCAGAACAGAAAGAAAAGAAATAGAGACAAAGAAAACAATGAAGTGAAAATGTGATTCTTTGAAAAGATAAACAAAATTGATAAACCTTTATCCAAACTCATCAGAAAAAGGGAGAGGACTCAAATCAATAAGATTAGAAATGAAAAAGGAGAAGCTACAACTGATACCACATGATTACAAAGGATCATAAAAGATTACTGCAAGCAACTGTATGCAAATAAAATGGACAACCTGGAAGAAATGGACAAATTCTAAGAAAGGTAGAGTCTTACAGATATGAACAGACCAATCACAAGCACAGGAAATGAAACTGTGATCTGAAAACTGCCAACAAGCCAAAGTTCAGGACCTGATGGCTTTTCAGGTAAATTCTATCAAACATTTACAGAAAAGCTAACACCTATCCCTCTGAAACGGTTCCAAAAAAACTGTGGAGCAAGGAAAACTCCCAAACTCATTCTTTGAGGCCATCATCACACTAATACCAAAACCAGACAAAAATATCACAATAAAAGAAAATTACAAGCCAATATCACTTATGAACATACATGCAAATATCCTCAACAAAATACTAGCAATCTGAATCTAACAGTAAATTAAAAGAATCATATGCCATGATCAAATGGGATTTATCCTAGGATTTTTCAATATCTGAAAATCAATCAGTGTGAGATGCCACATCAACAAATTGAAGATTAAAAACCAGAAAAAGCTTTTGACAAAATTCAGCACTCATTTATGATTAAAACTCCCCAGAAAGTGGGCATAGAGGGAACATAGCTCAACATAATTAAGGCCATATATGACAAACCTACAGCTAGCATCATACTCAATGGTGAAGAACTGAAAGCATTTCCTCTAAAATCAAGAATAATACAAAGATAAGGATAAATTTTGCCACTTTTCTTCAGCATAATTTTGGAAATCTTAACTATTTTCTTTTTTTTTTCAAAGAGACAGAAACAAAAGGAGTCCAAATTGGAAAACAAAAAGTTACTGTCACTGTTTGTAGATGACATGATACTATACATAGAAAGTCCCAAAGACACTACCAAAAAACTACTAGAACCCATCAATGAATTATGTAAAGTTGAAGGTTATAAAATTAACACACAGAAATCTGTTGCATTTCTACACACTAGCAACAAAAGACCAGTAAGAGGTGGGAATGTAGATTGATACAGCCACTTTGGAAGATGGTATGGAGATTCCTTTAAAAACTAGGAATAAATCCACCATATGACCCAGCCAACACACTCCTAAGCATATACCCTGAGAAAACCAAAAGTGAAAAAGACACGTATCCCAATGTTCATTGCAGCACTACTTACAATAGCTAGAACATGGAAGCAACCTAGATAGATGCCCATCAACAGATGAATGGATAAAGAAGCTGCAGTACATATATACAATGGAATACTACTCAGCCATGTAAGGAATGCTTTTGAGTTCTAATGAGGTGGACGAACATAGAGCCTATTATACAGAGTGAAGTAAGTCAGAAAGAGAAATATAAATATCATATACTGGTGTATATATATGAAATCTAGAAAGATGGTGATGATTAACTTATCTACAGGGCAACAGTGGAGAAACAAACACAGAGAATAGACCTATGAACATGTGGAGGAGGGGAGAGAGAGGATGAGATGTGTGGAAAAAGTAACACAGAAACTTACAATACCATATGGAAAACAGATAGCCAATAGGAATTTGCTGTATGACTCAGGAAACTTAAACATGGGCTGTGTGACAATCTATAAAGGTGAGACAGGAAGGGAGATGTAAGGAAGGTTCAGGAGGGAGGGGACATGGGTCTACCTATGGCTGATGCTTGTTGATGTTCAACAGAAAAAAAGAAAATTCTGAAAAGCAGTTATCCTTCAATTAAAAAGTAAAATGGCCAAAAAAAAAAAAAGACCAGAAAGGGAAATTCAAGAAACATACATCTCATTTACCATCACATCTAAAAGAATAAAATACCCAGGAATAAATCTATCTAAAGGAGACAAAATTATAAGAAGCTTTTGAAAGAAATCAAAGATACAAACAGAAAGATATGACATGCTCATGGATTGGAAGAATCAATGTTGTCAAAATAATGATACTACCCAAGGCAATCTACAGATTCAATGCAATCTCTATCAAATTACCAGTGATATTTTTCATGATACTAGAACAAAAAACTTTCAAAATTTGAATATAGAAACAAAAGGACCTTAATAGCCAAAGAATTCTTGAAGAATAAAAACAGATCTGGAATAAAGAGGCTCCTTGAATTCAGACTACACTACAAAGTTACAGTCATCTAAAAGGTATGGTACTGGCCCCAAAATAGAAATATAGACCAAACACGATAGAAAGCCCAGAAATAAACTCATGAACCTATAGTCAATTAGTCAATGAAATAACTTAGGGAGCATAACTACACAATAGTGGAAAGGTAGTCTCGTGAACAAAGGCTGGCAAAATTGGACAGTTACGTGGAAAAAATGGAATTAGATAATTCTTTAACATTCAGTTCAGTTCAGTTCAGTCGCTCAGTCGTGTCTGACTCTGCGATCTCATGAATTGCAGCACACCAGGCCTCCCTCTCCATCACCAACTCCCAGAGTTCACTCAGACTCACATCCATTGAGTCAGTGATGCCATCCAGCCATCTCCTCCTCTGTCGTCCCCTTCTCCTCCTGCCCCCAATCCCTCCCAGGATCAGAGTTCTTTCCAATGTGTCAACTCTTCGCATGAGGTGGCCAAAATACTGGAGTTTCAGCTTTAGCATCATTCCTTCCAAAGAAATCCCAGGGCTGATCTCCTTCAGAATGGATTGGTTGGATCTCCTTGCAGTCCAAGGAACTCTCAAGAGTCTTCTCCAACACCACAGTTCAAAAGCATCAATCCTTCGGCGCTCAGCCTTCTTCACAGTCCAACACTCACATCCATACATGACCACAGGAAAAACCATAGCCTTGACTAAATGGACTTTTGTTGGCAAAGTAATGTTCTGCTTTTGAATATGCTATCTAGGTGGGTCATAACTTTTCTTCCAAGGAGTAAGCATCTTCTAATTACATGGCTGCAGTCACCATCTGCAGTGATTTTGGAGCCCCCCAAAATAAAGTCTGACACTGTTTCCACAGTTTCCCCATCTATTTCCCATGAAGTGATGGGACCAGATGCCATGATCTTCTGAATGTTGAGCTTTAAGCCAACTTTTCCACTCTCCTCTTTCACTTTCATCAAGAGACTTTTTAGTTCCTCTTCACTTTCTGCCATAAGGGTGGTGTCATCTGCATATCTGTGGTTATTGATATTTCTCCCAGCAGTCTTGATTCGAGCTTGTGTTTCTTCCAGTCTAGCATTTCTCATGATGTACTCGGCATGTAAGTTAAATAAGCAGGGTGACAAGATACAGCCTTGACGTACTCCTTTCCCTATTTGGAACCAATCTGTTGTTCCATGTCCAGTTCTAACTGCTGCTTCCTGACCTGCATAGAGGTTTCTCAAGAGGCAGATCAGGTGGTCTGGTATTCCCATTTCTTTCAGAATTCTCCACAGTTTATTGTGATCCACACAGTCAAAGGCTTTGGCATAGTCAATAAAGCAGAAAGAGATGTTTTTCTGGAACTCTCTGGCTTTTCCCATGATCCAGCAGATGTTGGCAATTTGATCTCTGGTTCCCCTGCCTTTTCTAAAACCAGCTTGAACATCAGGAAATACACGGTTCACATATTGCTGAAGCCTGGCTTGGAGAATTTTGAGCATTACTTTACTAGCGTGTGAGATGAGTGCAATTGTGCAGTAGTTTCAGGATTCTTTGGCATTGCCTTTCTTTGGGATTGGAATGAAAACTGACCTTTTCCAGTCCTGTGGCCACTGCTGAGTTTTTCAAATGTGCTGGCATATTGAGTGCAGCACTTTCACAGCATCATCTTTCAAGATTTGAAACAGCTCAACTGGAATTCCATCACCTCCACTAGCTTTGTTCGTAGTGATGCTTTCTAAGGCCCACTTGACTTCACATTCCAGGATGTCTGGCTCTTGATGAGTGATCACACCATCGTGATTATCAGGGTCGTGAAGATCTTTTTTGTACAGTTCTTCTGTGTATTCTTGCCACTTCTTCTTAACATCTTCTGCTTCTGTGAGGTCCGTACCATATCTGTCCTTTATCGAGCTCATCTTTTCATGAAATGTTCCCTTGGTATCTCTAATTTTCTTGAAGAGATCTCTAGTCTTTCCCATTCTGTTCTTTTCCTCTATTTCTTTACATTGATTGCTGAAGAAGGCTTTCTTTTCTCTTCTTGCTATTCTCTGGAACTCTGCATTCAGATGCTTATATCTTTCCTTTCCTCCTTTGCTTATCACCTCTCTTCTTTTCACAGCTATTTGCAAGCCCTCCCCAGACAGCCATTTTGCTTTTTTGCATTTCTTTTCCATGGGGATGGTCTTGATCCCTGTCTCCTGTACAATGTCATGAACCTCATTCCATAGTTCATCAGGCACTCTATCTATCAGATCTAGGCCTTTAAATCTATTTCTCACTTCCCCTATATAATCATAAGGGATTTGATTTAGGTCACACCTGAATGGCCTAGCAGTTTTCCCTATTTTCTTCAATGTAAGTTTGAATTTGGTAATAAGGAGTTCGTGATCTGAGCCACAGTCAGCTCCTGGTCTTGTTTTTGTTGACTGTATAGAGCTTCTCCATCTTTGGCTGCAAAGAATAGAATCAATCTGATTTCAGAGTTGACCACCTGTGATGTCCATGTGTAGAGTCTTCTCTTGTGTTGTTGGAAGAGGGTGTTTGCTATGACCACTGCACTTTCTTGGCAAAACTCTATTAGCCTTTGCCCTGCTTCATTCCGCATTTCAAGGCCAAATTTGCCTGTCACTCCAGGTGTTTCTTGACTTCCTACTTTTGCATTCCACTCTTCTCTAATGAAAAGGACATCTTTTTTGGGTGTTAGTTCTAAAAGGTCTTGTAGGTCTTCATAGAACCATGCAACTTCACCTACTTCAGCATTATTAGTTGGGGTATAGACTTGGATTACTGTGGTATTGAATGGTTTGCCTTGGATTCCTGCCCACAGTAGTAGATATAATGGTTATCTGAGTTAAATTCACCCATTCCAGTCCATTTTAGTTTGCTGATTCCTAGAATGTCAACGTTCACTCTTGCCATCTCTTGTTTGAGCACCTCCAATTTGTCTTGATTCATGGACCTGACATTCCAGGTTCCTATGCAATATTGCTCTTTACAGGATTGGACCTTGCTTCTATCACCAGTCACATCCACAGCTGGGTATTGTTTTTGCTTTGGCTCCATCCCTTCATTCTTTCTGGAGTTTTTTCTCCACTGATCTCCAGTAGCATATTGGGCTCCTACCGACCTGGCGAGTTCCTCATTCAGTATCCTATCATTTTGCCTTTTCACACTGTTCATGGGGTTCTCAAGGCAAGAATACTGAAGTGGTTTGCCATTCCCTTGTCCAGTGGACCACACTCTGTCAGACCTCTCCACCATGACCCGCCCGTCTTGGGTTGCCCCGTGGGCATGACTTAGTTTCATTGAGTTAGACAAGGCTGTGGTCCTAGTGTAATTAGATTGACTAGTTTTTTGTGAGTATGGTTTCAGTGTGTCTGCCCTCTGATGCCCTCTTGCAACACCTACCATCTTACTTGGGTTTCTCTTACCTTGGGCGTGGGGTATCTCTTCACGGCTGCTCCAGCAAAGTGCAGTCGCTGCTCCTTGCCTTGGACAAATGATATCTCCTCACCCCCGCCCTTCCTGACCTTCAACGTGGGATAGCTCCTCTAGGCCCTCCTGCACCCATGCAGCCACTGCTCCTTGGATGTAGGGTAGCTCCTCTCGGCCGCTGCCCCTGGCCTCGAACGTGGGGTATCTCCTCTCGGCTGTTCCTGTGCCATCGCAGCCTGGCACTCTCGGCCACTGCCCCTGACCTTGGATATGGGGTAACTCCTCTTGGCTGCCGCCCTTCAGGCATGGGGTCCTCCCAGCTTCTGCCCCTGACCTCGGACGTGCGGTAGCTCCTCTCAGCCTCACTTAGTGTGCTGGTCGCAGCTGCCCGCACTTACTATGCTGGTCACAGCCACCCGCGCTTAGTGCGCTGGTCGCAATGTGTATATTTTTCATCAAAAAGATTTATATTTCTCATCCAAAAGATGAGAAATAGAAAATGTTGATGAGGATGTGGAGAAGACAGAACCCTTGTTCATTGTTGGTGGGAATATAAGTTGGTACAGCCATTATGGAAAATAGTATGAGTATTAAACATAGAGTTGTCATATGACCCAGCAATTTTATTTCTGGATATTTACCCAAAGAAAACAAAAACCAAACCAATTTTAAAATATACATGCACCTCTATGTTAATAGAAGCATTATTTATAATAACCAAGATATGTAAGCAACATAAATCAACAGATGAACAGATGAAGACGTGATACACATGTGCGGTGAAATATTACTCAGCCTCAAAAAAATAAACTCTTGCCATTGGTGTCAGCATGGATGCATCTAGGGAGGGTATTATGCTAAGTGAAGTAAGTCAGATGGAGAAAGGCAAATATTGTACGGTCTCATATGTGAAGTACGAACAAAACAAACAAGCATATGAATAAAAAAAAAGACTTATAGGAACAGAGTACAAATGGGTGATTACCAGAAGGGGAATGAAGTTGAAGGAGGCATGAGATAAGTGAAGGGGATTAAGAGGTATAAATATCTAGTTACAAAATAAGCCACAGGGATGTAATACACAACAGAAGGGATATGGTCAATGTAATAACTTTGTATGTGGAAAGATGGTTACTAGACATATGGCAATGATTATTTCAAAATTTATACAAGTGTCAAGTCAAATCACTGTGCATCTGGTCCCATCACTTCATGGTGAATGAATGGAGAAAAAATGGAAACAGTGACAGACTTTTTTGGGGAGTTCCAAAATCACTGTGGACAGTGATTGCAGCCTTGAAATTAAAAGACATTTGCTCCCTGGAGGAAGAGCTGTGACAAACCTCAGTTCAGTTCAGCCACTCAGTCGTGTCTAACTCTTTGCAGCACCATAGACTGCAGCACGACAGGCCTCCCTGTCCATCATCAACTCCGGAAGTTCACCCAAACTCATGGCATCGAGTTGGTGATGCCATCCAACCAATCATCCTCTGTCATCCCCTTCTCCTCCCACCTTCAATCTTTCCCAGCATCAGAGTGCTTTCTACTGAGTCAGTTCTTTACATCAGGTGGCCAAATTATTGGTGTTTCAGCTTTAGCATCAGTCCTTCCAGTGAATATTCAGGACTGATTTCCTTTAGGATGAACTGGTTGGACCTCCTTGCAGCCCAAGGGACTCTCAAGAGTCTTCTCCAACACTACAGTTCCAAAGCATCAATTCTTTGGTGCTCAGCTTTCTTTTTTTTTTTTTAATTTAAATTTATTTATTTTAATTGGAGGCTAAATACTTTACCATATTTTATTGGGTTTGCCATATATCAACATGAATCCACCATGGGTGTACACGTGTTTCCAATCCTGAACCCCACTCCCACTTCCCTCCCTATACCATCCCTCAGCTTTCTTTATAGTCCAATCCTCACATCCATACATGACTACTGGAAAAAACAGTAGTCATGTATTGAATAGACAGACCGTTGTTGGCAAAGTAATGTCTCTGCTTTTTAATATGCTGTCTAGGTTGGTCATAGCTTTTCTTCCAAGGAGTAAAGGTCTTTTAATTTCAGGCTGCAGTCACCATCTGCAGTGATTTGGAGCCTGAGAAAATAAGGTCAGCCCCTGTTTCCACTGTTTCCCCATCTATCGTGACATTGTACAGGAGACAGGGATCAAGACCATCTGCATGGAAAAGAAATGGAAAAAAGAAAAATGGCTGTCTGGGGAGGCCTTACTAATAGCTGAGAAAAGAAGAGAAGCGAAAAGCAAAGGATAAACATCTGAATGCAGAGTTCCAAAGAATAGCAAGAAGAGATAAGGAAGCCTTCTTCAGCGATCAATGCAAAGAAATAGAGGAAAAGAACAGAATGGGAAAGACTAGAGATCTCTTCAAGAAAATTAGAGATACCAAGTCCAGCACTCTTGCCTGGAAAATCCTATGGACGGAGGAGCCTGATAGGCTACAGTACATGGGGTCGCAAAGAGTCAGACACGACTGAGCGACTTCACTTCACTTCACTTCACTTCACTTCACTTCAAGGGAACATTTCATGCAAAGATGAGCTCGATAAAGGACAGATATGGTAGGGACCTCACAGAAGCAGAAGATATTAAGAAAAGGTGGCAAGAAAACACAGAAGAACTGTACAAAAAAGATCTTCATGACCCTGATAATCATGATGGTGTGATCACTCATCTAGAGCCAGACATCCTGGAATGTGAAGTCAAGTGGGCCTTAGAAAGCATCACTATGAATAAAGCTAGTGGAGGTGATGGAATTCCAGTTGAACTATTTCAAATCCTAAAAGATGACGATGTGAAAGTGCTGCACTCAATATGCCAGCACATTTGGAAAACTCAGCAGTGGCCACAGGACTGGAAAGGGTCAGTTTTCATTCCAATCCCAAAGAAAGGCAATGCCAAAGAATCCTGAAACTACTGGACAATTGCACTCATCTCACATGCTAGTAAAGTAATGCTCAGAATTCTCCAAGCCAGGCTTCAGCAATACGTGAACCATGAACTTCCTGATGTTCAAGCTGGTTTTAGAAAAAGCAGAGGAACCAGAGATCAAATTGCCAACATCTGCTGGATCATGAAAAAAAACAAGAGAGTTCCAGAAAAACATCTCTTTCTGCTTTATTGACTATGCCAAAGCCTTTGACTGTGTGGATCACAATCAACGACAGAAGATTCTGAGAGAGATGGGAATACCAGACCACCTGACTTGCCTCTTGAGAAATCTGTATGCAGGTCAGGAAGCAGCAGTTAGAACTGGACATGGAACAGCAGACTGGTTCCAAATAGGAAAAGGAGTACATCAAGGCTGTATCTTGTCACCCTGCTTGTTTAACTTATATGCAGAGTACATCATGAGAAACACTGGACTGGAAGAAACACAAGCTGGAATCAAGATTGCCGGGAGAAATATCAATAACTGCAGATATGCAGATGACACCACCCTTATGGCAGAAAGTGAAGAGGAGCTAAAAAGCCTCTTGATGAAAGTGAAAGTGGAGAGTGAAAAGGTTGGCTTAAAGCTCAACATTCAGAAAACAAAGATCATGGCATCTGGTCCCATCACTTCATGGGAAATAGATGGGAAAACAGTGGAAACAGTGTCAGACTTTATTTTGAGGGGCTCCAAAATCACTGCAGATGGTGACTGCAGCCATGAAATTAAAAGACGCTTACTCCTTGGAAGAAAAGTTATGACCAACCTAGATAGCATATTCAAAAGCAGACATTACTTTGCCAACAAAGGTCTGTCTAGTCAAGGCTATGGTTTTTCCTGTGGTCATGTATGGATGTGAGTGTTGGACTGTGAAGAAGGCTGAGTGCCAAAGAATTGATGCTTTTGAACTATGGTGTTGGAGAAGACTCTTGAGAGTCCCTTGGACTGCAAGGAGATCCAACCAATCCATTCTGAAGGAGATCAGCCCTGGGATTTCTTTGGAAGGAATGATGCTAAAGCTGAAACTCCAGTATTTTGGCCACCTCATGAGAAGAGTTGACTCACTGGAAAAGATTCTGATGCTGGGAGGAATTGGGGGCAGGAGGAGAAGGGGACGACAGAGGATGAGATGGCTGGATAGCATCACTGACTCGATGGATGTGAGTCTGAGTGAACTCCGGGAGTTGGTGATGGACAGGGAGGCCTGGCGTGCTGTGATTCATGGGGTCGCAAGGAGTCAGACACGACTGAGTGACTGAACTGAACTGAACTGAACTGATGGGACCAGATGCTATGATCTTAGTTTTCTGAATGTTGAGCTTTAAGCCAATTTTTTATTCTTCTCTTTCACTTTCATCAAGAGGCCCTTTAGTTCTTCTTCACTTCTGCCATAAGGGTGGTGTCATCTGCATATCTGAGGTTATTGATATTTCTCCCAGCAATCTTGATTCCAGCTTATGCTTCATCCAGCTCAGCATTTCTCATGATGTTCTCTGCATGTAAGTTAAATAAGCAGGGTGATAATATACAGCCTTGATGTACTCTTCTTCCTATTTGGAACCAGTCTGTTGTTCCATGTCCAGTTCTAACTGTTCTTTCCTGACCTGCATACTGATTTCTCAAGAGGCAGGTCAGGAGGTCTGGTATTCTCATCTCTTTCAGAATTTTCCACAGTTTGCTGTGATCCACACAGTCAAAGGTTTTGGCATAATCAATAAAGTAGAAATAGATGTTTTTCTGGAACTCTCTTGCTTTTTTTGATGATCCAGAGGATGTTGGCAATTTGCTCTCTGGTTCCTCTGCCTTTTCTAAATCCAGCTTGAACGTCTGGAAGCTCATGGTTCACATATTGTTGAAGCCTGGCTTGGAGAATTTTGAGCATTACTTTGCTAGTGTGTGAGATGAGTGCAACTGTGCAGTAGTTTGAGCATTCTTTGGCATTGCCTTTCTTTGGAACCTGAATGAAAACTGACCTCTTCCAGTTTTGCGGCCACTGCTGTTTTCCATATTTGCTGACACATTGAGTACAGCACTTTCAAAGCATCATCTTTTAGGATTTGTGAAAGCTCAACTGGAATTCCATGATCTCCACTTATTTTATTCATAGTGATGCTTCCTAACATCACTGGATAAAATATTAAAAAGCAAATATATCACTTTGCCAACAAAGATCCATTTAGTCAAAGCTATGGTTTTTCTAGTAGTCATGTATAGATGTGAGAGTTGGACCATTAAGAAGGCTGAGCAGTAAAGAATTAATGCTTTCTAACTGTGGTGCTGGAGAAGACTATTGGACAGCAAGGCAATCAAACCAGTCAATCCTAAAGAAAATCAGTCCAGAATATTCATTGGAAGGACTGATGCTGAAGCTGAAGCTCCAATGCTTTGGCCACCTGATGCGAAGAGCTGACTCACTGGAAAAGACCCTGATGCTGGGAAAGATTGAAGGCAGGAGTAGAAGTGAGACAGAGGATGAAATGGTTGGATGGCATCACTGACTCAATGGACATGAGTTTGAGCAAACTCCAGGAGATAATAGTGAAGGACAGGGAAGCCTGGCGTGCTGCAGTCCATGGGGCCACAAAGAGTCAGACACGACTGAGTGACTGAACAACAGCAACAGTGCATTACACCTGAACTAATATAACACTGTCAACTATATTTCAGTAATAAAAAGAAAAAGTAACAAACCACACCAGGTAGAAGAACAGCATTTCTAGTTATCTTTCTTCCTAAATATTCCTTGTTTATGGGTGCAATTTAATAAAATGAACTGGCTCCTAAAGACATGAAATTTAGTTACTCTAAATTAATGGAGAACAATGAGCTTCAAAGTGTTGTTCTGTACTGGGGGTTCTAGTTGCATATCAGGAGTCACCATGCCTTACTTGGGAGCTTCCAACGGGGTGAAGACTCTTCGGTGACTCACAGAAAACATGCAGGCATGCATTCATTCAACAAGTATCTATTGAGTACTTACCAAGGGCCTCCCTTTAAACAGTGAAAATGGATGCCTTTGTTCAGTAAAGTTATGGCAGGTAGGCAGGAAATATTGGCTAGGGAGAGGAGTCTACAGCCTCGGTAAAATCAGCAAGCCTGAATAACTATCCAAAGCTGTGTTACGAATATGAACTCTTCCTATACAGTTAGTATATGGTTAGGGCTTAAGTATAAGGTCTTTGGAGACAAATGATCTGCCTTCAAGTCTTGGCTCTGTCACTTATTAATGTGTGCTATTAGGCAAGTTGTTTACCCTGTCTTAGACTTCTGCATAATTGGGGGTGGGGTAATAATGCTTATCTCATAATAAAGATTAACGGTGTAAAGCATTTAGCACAGTGTCCAGCCTGTCTGAACAATAAAGTTTACCCATCTATATTAATATTAGCAAGGATTGGAGCCAGGTAGAATGGACTGACACTTTTTTAAATATTTGTTTTCCTACACTATGTGTCCCTAGACCCTCCAGTTCTGGCTCCAAGAGAACTGGCGCACCCAACCTCATGTAAGGCAAGTTTCATGCAACCAACATCTACTGTTTGAGGGGGTGTTAGAGAAGCCTTCAGACCAGAACAGCTGGATGTGTGACTCAGCATTCTGAGAGGTGGGATGAGCTTATGGCTGAGGCTTCATGCACTAGAAGGACTGGCACATCATGCACCCACACAGCCAAAACTAGGACAGCTCTTCATATGCAGGGACTGCTAAGAATCGGCCAGGTGAAGCACCTAGGAAACAGTTGTCACAGTCACCATGATCATCATCAGCATCATCACGATCAAAAGGCAAGGAGAGCCTGCAAGACTCATAGTGTACAGTTTACCCCATGATACATATACCACATCACAGAGGCTGCCAAGGATTTCATATGTTTGTTTTTGTAATTTATTTATTGGCTATGCTGGCTCTTCGTTGTGGCCAGGGTGGACTTTCTCTAGCTGCTGCAAGCTGGCTTCCCTTGTTGCCAAACAGGAGCTTGAGAGCACAGGTGTACTCAGCAGCTGTAGTGCGCAGGCTTAGTTGCCCCACAGCATGTGGGTCTTACTTCCCCAACCAGGTATCAACCTGTGTTCCCTGCATCAGAAGGTGGATTCTTAACCACTGAACCACACGGAAGTCCCTTTGTATGTTTATTAAGAAGGCCTTAATGGATTCTTTGGAGTCTCACTTAGAGCTGCTAAATTATACCTTATTCAGTAGAGTACATGTGCAGCAGGACACAAGGTACTTTCATGAATGGCATCCCATTTGATTTTGCAATCAATTTTAATTAAGATCTGGTAACTAGTAGCTTCTTTTTAGCTTTCTCTCTTTCTCCCCACTGGATGCCAAGTTCAACAGATATTCTTGTCCCTCTAAGTAATTTTGGTTCTTGGCACCATTTGGTCATGAAACCTCCTTTGTGTTACACTTTCCAGTACATAACCACTCACTGTCAGCTACCAAGCAGCAAAAATAGCTTCTGAACCCAGGGGAAAAATTCAAACTGTCATCCTCTGAAAGACTCTGAAATATCAGCTGCTTCTGCCTTTACTGCAACCTACAAACAGGACCAATGTTCGACCAATAGTCTGTCCATCCTGGGCTCATATCCTATATCCTCAGGTTTGGGCAAGAAAGCAACCAACATCTTAATGGAGTTCCCTTTAAAGCCTTGATATCTTTATCCTCAGAGCACTTTGATAATATTCAAAGGAACTCATTGTTGGAAGGAATTTGACTGTTATTCATTGCAGACCCTTTGCAATACTTAAACACTTTGGGGTATTCATACCAGGGAGATAGGTAACTAATGATAACGCAGTTTGAGTAAGGTCAAGTTTTCCCAAACAGAAGAAGATCTAATCCATCCAACAGCCCTTTGGTGGTACCTGGTCTTCTACCTCTCTGAGGTCCTCATCAGTGTCACACCTAACTTCCTTTCTGGTACGCGCTGCTGTTTCCATTTTATGTGTAAACAGTGACATCTGGTGGTGAAAACATAGAAGTGTTACCAAAGCTGATTGAGATTTAGTCCAATTCAGTTCAGCTAAGTTGCTCAATACTGTCCTACTCTTGCGACCCCATGGATTGCACCACGCCAAGCCTCCCTGTCCATCGCCAATTCCCGGAGCCTACTCAAACTCATGTCCATCGAGTCGGTGATGCCATCCAGCCATCTCAACCTCTATCATCCCCTTGTCCTCCCGCCTTTAATCTTTCCCAGCGTCAGGGTCTTTCCAAGGAGTCAGCTCTTCGCATCAGGTGGCCAAAGTATTGGAGTTTCAGCTTCAGCATCAATCCTTCCAACGAATATTCAGGACTTATTTCCTTTAGGATGGACTGGGTCTCCTGGCAGTCCAAGGGACTCTCAAGAGTCTTCAATACCACAGTACAAAAGCATCAGTTCTTTGGTGCTCAGCTTTCTTTATAGTCCAACTCTCATATCCATGCATGACTACTGGAAAAACGAAAGCTTTGACTAGACAGACCTTTGTTGGCAAAGTAATATCTCTGCTTTTTAATATGCTATCTAGGTTGGTCATAACTTTTCTTACAAGAAGCAAGTGTCTTTTAATTTCATGGCTGCAGTCACCATCTGCAGTGATTTTAGAGCCCAAAAAAACAAAGTCAGCCACTATTTCCACTGTTTCCCCATCTATTTGTCATGAAGTGATGGGACCAGATGCCATGATCTTAGTTTTCTGAATGTTGAGCTTTAAGCCAACTTTTTTACTCTCCTCTTTCACTTTCATCAAGAGGCTCTTTAGTTCCTCTTCGCTTTCTGCCATACGGGTGGTGTCATCTGCATATCTGAGGTTATTGATATTTCTCTTGACAATCTTGATTCCAGCTTGTGCTTCATACAGCCCAGCGTTTCTCATGATGTACTCTGCATGTAAGTTAAATAAGCAGGGTGACAATGCTTGGGACATACTCCTTTCCCAGTTTGGAGCCAGTCTGTTGTTCCAGGCACAGTTCTAACTGTTGCTTCTTGACCTGCATACAGATTTCTCAGGAGGCAGGTCACGTGGTCTGGTATTCCCATCTCTTTCAGAATTTTCCACAGTTTGTTGTGATCCACACAGTCAAAGGCTCTGGCATAGTCATTACAGGAGAAATACATGTATTTCTGGAACTCTCTCATTTTTCCAATGATCCAACAGATGTTGGCAATTTTATCTCTGGTTCCTCTGCCTTTTCTAAATCCAGCTTGAATATCTGGAAGTTCATGATTCATGTACTGTTGAAGCCTGGCTTGGAGAATTTTGAGCATTACTTTACTAGCGTGTGAGATGAGTGCAACTGTGCGGTAGTTTGAGCATTCTTTGGCATTGCCTTTCTTTGGGATTGGAATGAAAACTGACCTTTTCCAGTTTTGTGGCCACTGCTGAGTTTTCCAAATGTGCTGACATATTGAGTGCAGCACTTTCAGAGCATCATCTTTTAGGATTTGTAATATCCATCTATTTCTGCTTTATGGACTATGCTGAGGCCTTTGCCTGTGTGGATCACAGCAAACTGAGGAAAATTCTTAAAGAGATGGGAATACCAGACGACCTGATCTGCCTCTTGAGAAACCTGTATGAAGGTCAGGAAGCAACAGTTAGAACTGGACATAGAACAACAGACTGGTTCCCAATAGGAAAAGGGGTACGTCAAGGCTGTATATTGTCACCCTGCTTATTTAACTTATATGCAGAGTACATCATGAGAAACGCTGGGCTGGAAGAAACACAAGCTCGAATCAGGATTGCTGGGAGAAATATCAATAACCTCAGATATGCAGATGACACCACCCTTATGGCAGAAAGTGAAGAGGAACTCAAAAGCCTCTTGATGAAAGTGAAAGTGGAGAGTGAAAAAGTTGGCTTAAAGCTCAACATTCAGAAAACGAAGATCATGGCATCTGGTCCCATCACTTCATGGGAAATAGATGGGGAAACAGTGGAAACAGTGTCAGACTTTATTTTGAGGGGCTCCAAAATCACTGCAGATGGTGATTACAGCCATGAAATTAAAAGATGCTTACTCCTTGGAAGAAAAGACCAAAGAGTCTTTATGACCAACCTAGATAGCATATTCAAAAGCAGAGACATTACTTTGCCAACAAAGGTCCATCTAGTCAAGGCTATGGTTTTTCCTGTGGTCATGTATGGATGTGAGAGTTGGACTGTGAAGAAGGCTGAGCACCGAAGAATTGATGCTTTTGAACTGTGGTGTTGGAGAAGACTCTTGAGAGTCCCTTGGACTGCAAGGAGATCCAACCAGTCCATTCTGAAGGAGATCAGCCCTGGGATTTCTTTGGAAGGAATGATGCTAAAGCTGAAACTCCAGTACTTTGGCCACCTCATGTGAAGAGTTGACTCATTGGAAGTCTCTGATACTGGGAGGGGTTGGGGACAGGAGGAGAAGGGGACGACAGAGGATGAGATGGCTGGATAGCATCACTGACTTGATGGACATGAGTCTGAGTGAACTCCGGGAGATGGTGATGGACAGGGAGGCCTGGCGTGCTGCAGTTCATGGGGTTGCAAAGAGTCGGACATGAATGGGCGATTGAACTGAACTTACGAAAATTGGATATTGGACTGGAATTCTATCACTTCTACTAGCTTTGTTCGTAGTGATGCTTCCTAAGGCCCACTTGAGTTCACATTCCAGGATGTCTGGCTCTAGGTGAGTAATCACACAATCATGATTATCTGCGTCATGAAGTTCTTTTTTGTACAGTTCTTCTGTGTATTCTTGCCCCCTCTTCTTAATATCTTCTGCTTCTCTTAGGTCCATACCATTTCTGTCCTTTTTGTGCCCATCTTTGGGATTTAAGAAAGATGAATTTCTGAGTTTTTTCACCATAGCCTTCGCTTTTCCAGGACACTCAGAATAGAGGTGCATACCTGATGTCCATAGAGACACTATTCTGGAACATCACACAATTTAATTATGACAATGAATGCACCAATAATTAAAACAATTCTTCCTTTATCAGATTCATTATCCTAGTTTCAACCTCTAATTCTCTCCATATGTGATAGTTTTCACATGGTAGATGCCCACTTGGTTTCCCTGAGGGACTCTGTTACCAGCACCCACCTCATCTCCTCACAGTTCAGTCATCATGAGTGAATTTTGTCCCCTAATTGTTTTTCAAACGAGGTTGTTAAAGAGTGCCACCAGGGATAAAGGATAAATGATGAAGCTTGGTATCTCTGGGGGATTAACAGTGAAATGTGGAAAATATGCCTGCTGAGGGCTGTCTTTGCAACAGTGCCCCCAGCAGTGCTGTGTGCCAAGATGAAGCTCTGCTTTCCGGGTAAAGTAAATGTCAAGAGCCATAAAGCAGCGTGCCTTCCATTCGAAGCCAAACAAGACAGTTTTCTTGGCCAAGCTGGCCTTGTGGCCAAACAGTCCTGTGCAGCTTGAGCCTTAAAGAAAACCAAAAATCTTTTGCCATATCAAGCTATACATCTGCTATCAGATATCAAAGTTTGTATTAAAATAGGAATTCCTGGAATTTGCTCTGGCTTGAAAGAAAAAGTCCAGCTCCACAGAAGGACTGTTCTAGGCTCATGGCCCTCTGTGACTTCCCTGAGTGGAGTGCTGCTAAGGAGGCAGCCCCAGAACCCCTTTTGGTCCCATGTGCCTCTGCAGCCCCCTCACCAGACACCCACACCTCCCGTCAAACAGTTCCCATCCACCCTTGCTCATCTCTCAGACGCACCCCTGCTTGTGTTGGCTTCTAAGGCCACTCCTCGAGGCCTCAGGTGGCTCCAGGACTACTGCAGTTCTCATACCTAGGCTGCCAACCTCCACCCCCGCCTCGACAAAGAGGTTTCCCAGGGTGCCAGTCTCCTACCCTCATTACAATGTTCCCTCTGCAGAGCATCCTCACGGGTCACACTGCTCAGGTGTTGCACTAAGTCCTCCAAACAAGACCACAAGATGGGCATCATTTCCTTCAAGTTACAGGCATGAGAACTGAGGCTCAGAGAACAACGTATCAGTGGTCACCACTGTAAGGATAGTCAAGATTCCAGCCTGGATCTGTCTTACTCTAAAGAGCATGCTTTTCCCAGTAACACCATGTCCTGGATTTCCCCTGCTATAAAACCTTACATGGACCAGCCATCTACCTTGGTACTTGAGTCTTCAATGGTCTGGCCTTACCTTATTTCTTTAACCTTGCTCCAGCTCTTCCCCTTCACTAACATCCTCAAGTCCCACACAAGTCCAGGCTTCCTTTGCTCATCTGGAATATCCTAGCCACCAGATCATCAGCTCTGCATATTTAGCAAGACCTCTGTGATTCCCCAGGAAGAGTTCACTCTTTTACAAACTCTTTCACAACACTTGTTTACTCTCCCTTATATTATATAGCTGTTCCTTGGTATCTCTGGGGGATTCATTCCAGGAGCTAATTCATACAAAAATCCACAGATGTTCATGTCCCTTGTATCAAATAGCATAGTATTTGCAAATAACCTAGCACACCCTCCTAAATAGTTTATTTATTTATTTAGGCCATGCTGCCCATTGCCATGTGGGATCTTAGTTCCTTGACCAGGGATTGAACCTGTGCCTCCTGTAGTGAAAGCATGGGTTCTTAACCCCTGGACCACCAGGGAATTCTCTCCTATATACTTTAAACCACCTCTAGATTACTGATAACACCTTGTACAATGTAAATGCTATCTGCATAGTTGTAAACACAGTGTAAAGGCTATATAAATAGTTGCTGGCATATGACATATTCGTTTTGCTTTCTGAAATTTTTTTCAGACATTTTTGATCTGTGGTTGGTTGAATTCATGAATGAGGAATGTGTGGATACATGAATGAGGAAAGTGAGGACCAATTGTAATCCTCTGTGTAGAGGTTCTCCCCTAACTGGATTCTGAGAACCTTTGGAAAGGAAGGAATTCTTAATTTTTAATATTTCTGTGTGGCCTTTAATCTTTAGCAAAGGTATTTGTTGTTGGTTTTGTTCAGTTTCTCAGTTGTGTCCAACTCTTTGTGACCCCATGGACTGCAGCATTCCAGGCCTCCCTGTCCCTCACTGTCTCCTAAAGTTTGTCCAAGTTCATGTCCATTGCATCGGTGATGCTATCCAACTATCTCATTCTCTGAGGCCCTCCTCTCTTTCTGACCTCAGTCTTTCTCAGCATCAGGGACTTTTGAAACTAAGCCAAAATCAGCAAATATTTGCTCAATAGATGAATGAATGGTGGATAAGTTACTAAGGAAAGAATCTATTTGTTTAAGTTATTATCTCTCAGGATGCACGGAAATATATTTATTTGATTTCAGACATACAAATAAGAGACCAATTATGGTATAGTAGAACAATATTGTTTTGGAATAATAGTAAATGATTACTAATTATTATTTTATATCAATGCTTTGTCTCTATCATTAGACTAAGTCTATAAGTTTCATGAGGGCAGGAACTACATTTAGATACAACTACATCTACTAAACAAATTAGGAGCCTGTCACTGATTTATCTCCATAAAGCAGGAGCTCTTGCTCATCACAGAGGGAGATCTAATCTACTAACCCAAGCTGCTTGTTAGAACCCCTGGGAAGAAGCAGAACTCCCCAGAACCCAAACTTGGTTTGGCTATGTAAGCCCCGCTTGGGTCTCAATTTTCTTTCTGAAAATAGGGATGGGCATATCTGTCCCATGAACTGCACTGTGGAATGAATGGGACAATGACATGCATCCAGCACACAGTTAGGAGGGCTCCCCAAGAGGCAGCTGTTGCACCCCTGCAGCAACAGTCATTCATGTCTCAGTTTCCACCTTACTGGTGACTTGCTGGTGATGACTGTAACTGGATGGTCTTAGAGTGGTTACCAGGCCTTGTCAAAGTAGAAGAACATGGACTTCTGATAAACTCAAAGTCAACCTATAGGCAATTCTAATAGAGAAATCTAATTAATTGCAGTTTTTAAAATATGACAATGAGGTCTAATCTAAAAGAGGATTCCATAAGTATGATAGAAAAACCAGAATTAAGCACACTTATGTATGGTCAGTTAATTTATGATAAAAGAGTCAGGAATATATAATGGGGAAAGAGCAGTTTCCTCAATAAATGGCTGAAAAAGCTAGGTAGTTACATACAAAAGAATGAAATTGGACCACTTACACCAGGCAGTAAGTTCCTTGACATCGATCTTGGTGATGAGTTTTTGGACTTGACACCAAAAGCAAAAGTGACAAAAGCTAAAATAAACAAGTGGAACCACATCAATCTAAAAAGATTCTGCAAAATAAAGAAAACAAAGTGAAGAAAATCTATTGAATAAGAGAAAGCATTTGCATATTACATACATGATAAGGAATAAATATCTAAATATATAAATAACTCATATAATTCAAATGGTAAAAAAGATTCAATTTAAAAATGAGAAGATATGAATATATATTTTTCCAAAGAAAACATACAGATGGACAAAAGACACAGGAAAAAATGCTAAACATCACTAATTATTAAGGAAATGCAAGTCAAAACCAAAGTGAAATGTCACCTCACACCTGTTGTTGTTGTTCAGTCACTCAGTCATGTCTGACTCTTTGTGACCCCATGAACTGCAGCACACCAGGCTTCCCTGTCCTTCACTATCTCTGGAGTTTGCTCAAACTCATGTCCATTAAGTTGGTGATGCTATTGATCCATCTCATTCTCTGTCACCTACTTCTCCACCTGCCTTCAATCTTTCTCAGCATCAGAGTTTTCTTCCAATGATTTGGCTCTTCATATCAGGTGGCCAAAATATTGGAGCTTCAGCTTCAGCATCAGTCCTTCCAATGAATATTCAGGGTTGATTTCCTTTAGGATTGACAGATTTGGTCTCCTTGCAGTCCAAGGGATTCTCAAGAGTCTTTCCCAGCACCACAATTTGAAAGCATCAGTTCTTCAGTGTTCAGCCTTCTTCATGGTCCAACTCTCACATCCTTACATGACTACTGGAAAAACCATAGCTTTGGCTATATGGACATTTGTTGGCAAAGTGATGTCTCTGCTTTTTAATGATGTCTTTTCTTCACACCTGTTAGAATGGCTATTATCAAAAAGATAGGAAATAACAAATGTTGATGAAGATGTAGAGTAAAGGGGACACTTATGCACTGTTGGTGGGAATGTAAATTGGTGCAGCCACTATGGAAAAATCTACGGAGGTTCCTCGAAATATTAAATATAAAACTACCATCAGTTCAGTTCAGTTCAGTTGCTCAGTCATGTCCGACTCTTTGCGACCCCATGAAGAGCAGCACTCCAGGCCTCCCTGTCCATCACCAACTCCCGGAGTTCACTCAGACTCATGTCCATCGAGTCAGTGATGCCATCCAGCCATCACATCCTCTGTCGTCCCCTTCTCCTTATGCCCCCAATCCCTCCCAGCATCAGTCTTTTCCAATGAGTCAACTCTTTGCATGAGGTGGCCAAAGTACTGAAGTTTCAGGTTTAGCATCATTCCTTCCAAAGAAACTACCATATGATATAGCAATTTCAATTCTACATAACACAAACATTGATTTTAAAAGATATATACACACCCTCATGCTCACTGTAGCATTATTTACAATAACCAATATATAGAAACAACCTAAGTGAAAGCTTCCCTGGTAGCTCAGATGGTAAAGAACCTGCCTGTAATTCAAGAGATGTAAGAGACAGGGGTTTGATCCCTGGGTCAGGAAGATCCCCTGGAGAAGGAAATGGCAACCCTCTTGAGTATTCTTGCCTGGAAAATTCCATAGATGGAGGAGCCTGGCAGGCTACAGCTCATGGAGTCTCAAAAAGTTGGACACGACTGAGCAACTAACATACACACGTGTCCATCAGTGGATGAATGGATAAAGAAAATGTGGCATAGATAGAGAGATGTAAGATAGATGTGTGCATAGATGCTAAATCGCTTCAGTTGTGTCCGACTCCATGGACTGTAGCCTGCCAGGCTCCTTTGTCCATGGGATTACCCAGGCAAGAATATTGGAGTAGGTTGTCATGCCCTCCTCCAGGGGATCTTCTGAACCCAGGGATCGAACTCACGTCTTTTACATCTCCTGCATTGGCAGACAGTTTCTTTACCACTAGTGCCACCTGGGAAGCCATAAGATAGATAGATATAAGTGGTATTCAACCATGAGAAAAAAGAAAATCTTTCCACTTCCAACAGCATGGATGGACTTTGAGGGCATTATGCTAAGCAGAGAAAGTCAGAGAAAGACAAATACCACATGATCTCACTTATGTGTGGAATCTAAAACAAGACAAACCAAAACCTTGTGGATACATAGAACAGGTTGGTGGTTGTCAGAGACAGGAGTGGTGAGGTGAGTGATGGAGGTCAAAAGATAACACTTCCAATTATAAAATAAATGTCATGAAGGTGTAATGTACAGCATGGTGACTAGTTAATAATACAGTGTTGCATATTTGCAAGTTGCTAAGAAAGTAAGTCTTAAAAGTTCTCACCAGAAGGAAGAAAATTTTGTAACTGTGTGTGATGATGGATATTAACTAGACATATTGTGGTCATCCTTTTGCAATATATTCAACCCATGATGCTGAAACTAACATAGTGTTTTGTCATACATCAGCATATAATGTTATACCTCAATCAAAATAAATGAATAATACATACATACATACATACAAGAGAATCCCATAGACTTCAAATTAAAATCCTCATTTAACCCCTTATAATCCTACCTTCCTCTGCCCATAATTAAAATATTATATCACATTACATTTCAAAATGGTGCTTTAAAGACACTAGAATGCCTAAATACTTCAGGGTGCCCCCATCTCCCTCCAAGATATTCCCTAATAGCATAGCTCCACGAATGGCATGGCAACTCTGCACCCACAATGCCCAGATCTATCCAGGTACCACATGCCAGTGCCCTCTGCTCCTACAAACCAGGCATCTTTGCAGAGGGATGGCACCAAGCGGCAGCACAGCCTGAAGGATCCTTCCAGCTCCTTAAGCTCAACTGTGCACCACAAATGATACTAGAAACAAAAAAGCCATGCCCTTGTGGGTGTGGAATTAGAGACATCCATCCCAGGGGAAGGACCTGGTGAGCATTTGCAGTAGCGATGTATTCTCCACCATGAGGACTGTGACAGAGATGCTCTGGCTCCAGCACAGACAAAATGACCTGGAGTGGATGAACTTGGTTCCTGCAGGCTCACCTACGGTGTCATCAAATCATCAAACAAATGTTCGTGCTCTTCTTTAAGCAAGGCTGAGAGGATATTGTTGACATGTGGAGCATCCTTAAAGTATCCGCCCCCTCCAGCCAGTGTTTGGAGACATGCAGTAGGTCTGGTGACTGGGAACAGGGCATGGCTCATTACTTTATTATGTCATCCAAAGCCCAAATGTTCAGAAAAGTGTACATACATACATATATATATATATATATATATATATATATAGAGAGAGAGAGAGAGAGAGAGAGAGAGAGAGAGAGAGAGATGCGTTGTTGTTCAGTCACTCAGTCTTGTCTGACTCTTTGTGACCCCGTGGACTGCAGCACGCCAAGCCTACCTGTCCATCACCAACTCCCAGTTTACTCAAACTCATGTCCATCGAGTCGGTGACGCCATCCAACCATCTCATCTTCTGTCATCCCCTTCTCTTCCTGACCTCAATCTTTCCCAGTATCAGAGTCTTTTCCAATGAGTCAGTTCTTCACATCAAGT
Source organism: Budorcas taxicolor (assembly GCF_023091745.1). Taxonomy (NCBI): domain Eukaryota; kingdom Metazoa; phylum Chordata; class Mammalia; order Artiodactyla; family Bovidae; genus Budorcas; species Budorcas taxicolor. The sequence goes on along the minus strand of NC_068930.1, from coordinate 4,867,813 downwards.
GGCCAAAGTATTGGAGCTTCAGCTTCAGCATCAGTCCTTCCAATGAACACTCAGGACTGATCTCCTTTAGGATTGACTGGTTGGACCTCCTTGCAGTCCAGGGGATTCTCAAGAATCTTCTACAACACCACAATTCAAAAGCATCAGTTCTTCAGCCCTCAGCCTTCTTTACGGTCCAATTCATATGACATATGCGTACATGCACATAGACATACATACATATACATACAAATAAACATGTGGGTGTGTGTGTATATGTGTGTGTGTGTGTGTGTATATATATATATATATATATATAGCCTGTATACTTTACCTAAAGAGGTTGGTGGTGAGAGAACTTTGTAATAATAGCTTGCAGTGTTTTTTGGATAATTTCTTTTTTAATGTCACCATTCCACTTTACATTTTTCTCAGTACAGTGACGTTGGTGATATTACCAAAGACGACAGAACAGTACATGCTGATCACTCAGAGTCACTTTGTCACCAGATATAGAAATGACTTTTTCAAATTCCAGCTATAATCCTCCCAAACCTCTAGTGAGGAAATGAATCATCGTTACTGAGAGTAGAATTGTCTGTTGCTCTTCATTGATCATAAACAGGATCTCTCCTCTGCAGACTTCCTCAGGGGTGGGCCTGATGCTGGTCACACCACTGCCCAGTGTCTTCCCTTCCTGCTGCCCAGGGTCTTCTGGGTCCTCCACCAACAGCACTGCTAACAGACAAGACCAGGGAGCTCCCCAAAACTTTTGAAAGCAGTAACTGTTCTTACCTTTCTCTGAAATTGTGAGGGCAGGCTGGCTGCACTACCTTCCTCTGTAGCAAATGTCAGCACACCTAGACGAGAACAGTGGGCAAAGAGCAAACGAGAGGTGCCATGGGAACCAGCCTACCCCAGGAAAAGGTTCTTTACCAGCTGAGCCACAAGGGAAGCCCCAGGGAAGGTTCTGAGAACACCTCGAGACTGCTTTACTGGAGAGCTCACCCTGGGGAAGCTCAGCCCCACTCCCAGTCTTTCACTCAGGCAGTGCCCTTTGATGGTGGGGCAATCAAGACTTCATCTTCAGAGAAGAAACTTTAAAGGAATTCCTCCCAAATGGTCCCCTTCCCTAATCTGGTATAAATGAATGGAATAACTGACTAATTGAGTGAAGGGAGGAGAGCAGGAGAAAGCGAATCAACTTTTGGTTTTGTGGACACCAAATTTCAAGAAAGAAAATTAGATCTGAGTTCTATAATGACCCCAATCTTTCTTTCTTTAGCAGGGCAAGAATAAGGAATAAAATAGCCTCTATGTTCAGAAGTCACCCATCCAAGGGAAACAAATTCTGTCGTGCACTTTTAAACCAGTTCATCCCACTGTTGGTGCTGTACTCATGTCACGCCCAGGGTTGAAGGCTCCTGTCGGTGGGTGTTGGTGACATGCGTGCTTTTCCTGCTGCTGCTGTCTCCCAAGCAGCATGAAATGAAACACATTTCACTTCATTTGGCCTCTCCACCTGTCCCCCACCTCAGAGAAGAGGCTATTGCTCCAAGACTGGTTCTTAGAACTTTGTAACTGAGAATCTGAGAATGGGAAGAGAAATACAGTGTCTGAGGGGCTAGATGAGAAGGAAAAGGCCGAGAAAGACTGAAGAGTGAGAATGAAAGGAAGAGAGGAAACAGCCGCCTTTGAAGAAAGTGTAGGGAGAAGTGATGATGGAGGAACGGTGGGCCATCAGAACATGCGGAAAAGGGGGAGGTAGTAAGGTGGGCTTCCTGCGGATTGGTAGAGTAACTCTTTTTCTTCATGTTTTTCAAGAGATGAAGATTGGAGTTTCTTCTTAAATTTATATGTTTTGTCAAGACTGTCATTCTTTGAATGTGACTCCATAGAAAGAACCTTTAGGATATTTCTAACCTAAAGGTTAGGTTCTAAGCTAAAGAACTTAAAGGATCTTTAGCTTATGAAATTTTCTTAGTTCTAAGCAAGCCATCTTATCTTAAGGCTAAAAAAAAACTGAAGGTCAGAGAAGTAAAATCACTGGCTTTAAAAATGCAGGACAACCTAGCAACAGAACTTTGGCTATTAGTCCAGTAGAGGTTTTACTACCCTCTGCTAAACATGTGCTTCTTCCTAAATGCACTCACACACAGCAACCTCTGCTCCTCCACAAACCTTCCTTACTCTTTAAGTCTTATTGAGCAGAAAGTCTCTTCAGCAGAAAGAATTTAAACTTCTGAAGAGAAAGCATTCCATCACAATAGAAGATGTGAAATTAGGTTCTGGGGCTGGGAGTTTGCAACCCTGCCTCACAACTACAGAGTAAAGGCAAAATCTTTCCTCTGGGAGGCAAGCAGAAGTTGAAAGGAAAGGACAGATGGTTATTTAAAATATCCCTGTTATCTAAGTAGGTCTCACATTTCATCCAACAGATGGCAGTAGCAACATACTTTTTATTATTTTTGTTATTGTTGGAAAAGTAATGTCTTTGCTTTTTTTTTTTTTTTTAAACTTTATTTTACTTTACAATACTGCACTGGTTTGGCCATACATCAACATGAATCCGCCACTGGTGTACATGAGTTCCCAATCCTGAACCCCCCTCCCACCTCCCTCCCCATACCATCTCTCTGGGTCATCCCCATGCACCAGCCCCAAGCATCCTGTATCCTGCATCGAACCTAGACTGGCGATTCATTTCTTACATGATAGTATACATGTTTCAATGCCATTCTCCCAAATCATCCCACTCTTGCCCTCTCCCACAGAGTCCAAAAGTCTGTTCTATACATCTGTGTCTCTTTTGCTGTCTCACATACAAAGTTATCATTATCATCTTTCTAAATTCCACATATATGTGTTAGTATGCTGTATTGGTGTTTTTCTTTCTGACTTGCTTCACTCTGTATAATCGGCTCCAGTTTCATCCACCTCATTAGAACTGATTCAAATGTATTCTTTTTAATGGCTGAGTAACACTCCATTGTGTATATGGACCACAGCTTTCTTATCCATTCATCTGCTGATGGACATCTAGGTTGCTTCCATGTCCTGGCTATTATAAACAGTGCTGCGATGAACATTGGGGTACATGTGTCTCTTTCAATTCTGGTTTCCTCGGTGTGTATGCCCAGCAGTGGGATTGCTGGGTCATAAGGTAGTTCTATTTGCAATTTTTTAAGGATTCTCCACACTGTTCTCCATAGTGGCTGCACTAGTTTGCATTCCCACCAACAGTGTAAGAGGGTTCCCTTTTCTCCACACCCTCTCCAGCATTTATTGCTTGTAGACTTTTGGATCACAGCCATTCTGACTGGCGTGAAATGGTACCTCATTGTGGTCTTGATTTGCATTTCTCTGATAATGAGTGATGTTGAGCATCTTTTCATGTGTTTGTTGGCCATCTGTATGTCTTCTTGGGAGGAATCTCTATTTAGTTCTTTGGCCCATTTTTTGATTGGGTTGTTTATTTTTCTGGAATTGAGCTGCATGAGTTGCTTTTATATTTTGGAGATTAGTTGTTTTTCAGTTGCTTCATTTGCTATTATTTTCTCCCATTCTGAAGGCTGTCTTTTCACCTTGCTTATAGTTTCCTTTGTTGTGCAGAAGCTTTTAATTTTAATTAGATCCCATTTGTTTATTTTTGCTTTTATTTCCAGTATTCTGGGCAGAGAGTCATAGAGGATCCTGCCATGATTTATGTCAGAGAGTGTTTTGCTTATGTTCTCCTCTAGGAGTTTTATAGTTTCTGGTCTTACATTTAGATCTTTAATCCATTTTGAGTTTATTTTTGTGTATGGTGTTAGAAACTGTTCTAGTTTCATTCTTTTACAAGTGGTTGACCAGTTTTCCCAGCACAACTTGTTAAAAAGATTGTCTTTAATCTATTGTATATTCTTGCCTTCTTTGTCAAAGATAAGGTGTCCATATGTGTGTGGATTTATCTCTGGGCTTTCTATTTTGTTCCATTGATCTATATTTCTGTCTTTGTGCCAGTACCATACTGTCTTGATGACTGTGGCTTTGTAGTATAGCCTGAAGTCAGGCAAGTTGATTCCTTCAGTTCCATTCTTCTTTCTCAAGATTGCTTTGGCTATTCGAGGTTTTTTGTATTTCCATACAAACTGTGAAATTATTTGTTCTAGCTTGATAGGGATTGCATTGAATCTGTAGATTGCTTTGGGTAGTATATTCATTTTCACTATATTGATTCTTCTAATCCATGAACATGGTATATTTCTCCATCTATTAGTGTCCTCTTTGCTTTCTTTCACCTGTGTTTTATAGTTTTCTATATATAGGTCTTTAGTTTCTTTAGGTAGATACATTCCTAAGTATTTTATTCTTTTCATTGCAATGGTGAATGGAATTGTTTCCTTAATTTCTCTTTGAAAAATACAATATTAAAGAAAAGAAGAAGAAGAAAAAAACAAAGTCACAAGAATTATTAAAAATATGTATATATATGTATATAAAGTTTGCTTTAAAAATAAGGTCTTTTTTTGAAAAGTAATAGTAGGTTATAAAAATGAAAATTAAAGGAGAAATAGAGGACTTAAAAATTTAAAAATGTTAAAAAAAAAGAAGAAGAAAACAAACAAAAAAGAATGATCATAAAAATAGTAAAGATATATCTTGGACTTTCTCAAGTGTTGTTGTGGGCAGTGTGAGGTCAGTTCATTTTCGGATAGTTCCTTGGTCTGGCTTATATTTCTCAAGATCTATAGGCCCCTTCCTATGTAGTTGATACTAACGACAGGGTTTTAATCTATTGCACCTGTCACTTCCAAGGTGGTTCCCTCTGTTTTAGCTTCTTCTGTTTGCTGGTCTTTTCAGTGTCTGATTTCTGCCCTGACCAAATGGGGGCAGTGGTGGACACTTTTTTTTAGGCTCACTTGTTCAGTCACGCTGTGGGGAGGGAGGGATGCTGCAAACAAATAACACTGGCATGTGCTCACAGCCACGCTGGGCCTGCCTCCCCTCATGGCACACACAGCTCAGGCTCTAGGTTGTTCCGCCGGGAACCATCTGAGGCCTGCCCTGGGCTGCATGCACCTCCCAGGTCTAAGCCGCTCAGGCTCAGGCAATCAGGTAGCCCTCAGAGGTGCAGACTCAGTTGGGCCTGAGTTTTGTGCCCGTCCCAGGTTCTAGTAGCTCAGGTGTTTGGTAAGCATGGTCACTGCGACTTATTGCCTCTCCCATCCCTGCTGCTCAGTTTTCTGGGTGTAAAACTGGTGCACCTTCTCAGGTGGATGACGACTGTCCAGAACCCCAAGAAGTCTTAGTTAGCAAAAAAGCCTGTTTGCAGTTTGGTAGTTAATGTCTCTCTGGGGCTGCTATTGCCCCCTTCCGGCCCTTCCAGCTCTGGCTACCTGTCACCGGAGGGGGATGGTCTGCAGCCGGCTAATTCTGCTCCGTCCTTTGTTCTGTGCGCGGTCCTGGAGGTGTCTTATGTTAGAGCTTTTTGTGTGGTAGCTATCCCACAGTCTGGTTTGCTAGCCCAAGTTAGTTCGCTCTGGTTACACTCGGGGCATTTGGGCCCAAGCCTTAAAAAACTATGAAGCCCGCACCTTCCTGCCCAGCCCCTGCTTGCTAGTGGCAGATGCAGGCATCTGCACTGTTGGGCTCATAATCTGTGGGTTTTAATTATTTATTTCTTTTTCCTCCCTGTTATTTTGCCTTCTGTGCTTCCAAGGCTCGCCACAGACTCAGCAGTGAGTGTTTCCTGGTGTTTGGAAACTTCTCTCTTTTTAAGACTCCCTTCCCAGGACGGAGCTCCCTCCCTACCTCTTTTGTCTCTTTTTTTGTCTTTTATATTTTTTCCTACCTATTTTATCTGCTATGAGTACTGCTACTCCTGCTTTCTTTTGGTCTCTATTTGCATGGAATATCTTTTTCCAGCCCTTCACTTTCAGTCTGTTTGTGTCCGTTATTTTGAGGTAGGTCTCTTGTACACAGCATATATAAAGGTCTTGTTTTTTTATCCATTCAGCCAGTCTTTGTCTTTTGGTTGGGGCATTCAACCCATTTATATTTAAGGTGATTATTGATAAGTATGATCCCATTGCCATTTACTTTGTTGTTTTGGGTTTGAGTTTACAAACCTTTTCTGTTTCCTGTCTAGAAAAGATCCTTTAGTATTTTTTAAAAAGCTGGTTTGATGGTGCTGAATTCTCTCAGCTTTTGCTTATCTGTAAAGCTTTTGATTTCTTCTTCGTATTTGAATAAGATCCTTGCTGGGTACTGTAATATGGGCTGTAGGTTTTTCTCTTTCATCACTTTAAGTATGTCCTGCCATGCCCTTCCAGCCTAAAGAGTTTCTATTGAAAGATCAGCTGTTATCCTTATGGGAATCCCCTTGTGTGTTTGTTGTTTTTCCCTTGCTGCTTTTAACATTTGTTCTTTGTGTTTGATCTTCACTAATTTGATTAATATATGTCTTGGGGTGTTTCACCTTGGATTTATCCTGTTTGGGACTCTCTGGGTTTCTTGGACCTGGGTGGCTATTTCCTTCCTCTTTTTAGGGGAGTTTTCAACTATTATCTGCTCAAGTATTTTCTCATGGCCTTTCTTTTTGTCTTCTTCTTCTGGGACTCCTATGATTCAAATGTGGGCCATTTGACATTGTCCCAGAAGTCTCTGAGGTTGTCCTAATTTCTTAGTTCTTTTTTCTTTTTTTCTCTGGGCTTCATTTATTCCCACCATTCTATCTTTCACCTTGCTTATCCTATCTTCTGCCTCAGTTATTCTACTGTTGGTTCCCTCCAGAGTGCCTTTGATCTCAGTTATTGCATTATTCATTATTGGTTGACTCTTTTTTATTTCTTCTAGGTCCTTGTTAAACATTCCTTGCATCTTCTCAATCCTTGTCTCTATTTATCTGTAACTCCATTTTGTTTTCAAGATTTTGGATCATTTTTACTATCATTATTCTGAATTCTTTTCCAGGTAGACTCCCTATATCCTCCTCTTTTGTTTGGTTTGATGGGCATTTATCATGTTCCTTTACCAGCTGAATGTTTCCCTGCCTTTTCATCTTGTTTAGATTTATGTGCTTGGGGTGGCCTCTCTGTATGCTGGAAGTTTGTGCTTCCTCTTTATTGTGGCGATTCCTCCCTGCGGGTGGGGTTGGACCAGTGGCTTGTCAAGGTTTCCTGGTTAGGTAAGTTTGTGTTGGAGTTCTGGTGCGTGGAGCTGGATCTCTTCTCTCTGGAGTGCAATGAAGTGTCCAGTAGTGAGTTGTGAGGTGTCTATGGGTTTGGTGTGACTTTTGGCTGCCTGCATTTTAATGCTTAAGGTTATGTTCCTGTGTTGTTGGAGAATTAGCTTGCTATGTCTTGCTCTGAAACTTGCTGGCTCTTGGGTGGAGTTTGGTTTCAGTGTAGGTATGGAGGCTTTTGGATGAGCTCTTGTCAATTAATGTTCCCTGGAGTAAGGAGTTTTCTGGTGTTCTCAAGTTTTGGATTTAAGCCTCCTGCCTCTTGCTTTCTGTCTTATTCTTACAGTAGCCTCAGAAAGACTTCTCCATCCATACCGCATCCCTTTTGAAGAGAATAGGCTGCCTTTCTGGGTGCCTGGTGTCCTCCGCCAGTGTTCAGAAGTTGTTTTGTGGAATTTGCTCAAATGATCTTTTGATGAGTTTGTGGGGGAGAAAGTGGTCTCCCTGTCCTATTCCTCTGCTATCTTAGGACTGCCCCCAAATGTTGAGTTTTAAGCCAGCGTTTTCACTCTCTTCTTTCATCTTCAGCAAGAGGCTCTTTAGTTTCTCTTCACTTTCTGCACTTTCTCTTCACTTTCACTTTAGCATTCTAGTAATGCTACCATCTGCATATCTGAGGTTGTTGATATTTCTACCATCAATCTTGATTCCAACTTGTGATTCATCTGGCCTGGCATTTTGTATGATGTACTCTGCAAGTAAGTTAAGTAAATAAGGTGGCAAGATACAACCTTGTCACACTCCTTTCCCAAGTTTGAATCAGTCCTTTGTTCCATGTTCTGCACTTTGAAGGATAATTTTGCAGGATGCAGAATTGGTGACGTCATTTCTCTGATGGATCTGAAAAGAGTTGTTGAACTTTTTAAATTTGTTCAGTTCTTCCCTTCCTGTTGGGCTTTCCTGTTGTGGCCCAGCAATAAAAAAAAAAAAAAAAAACACCTGAAATTCAGGAGAAGATCCCCTGGAGGAGGGCATGGAAACCCACTCCAGTATTCTTGCCAAGAAAATCCCATGGACAGAGGAGACTGGCAGGCTACCATCCATGGGGTCACTAAGAGTTGGACATGACTAAAGCAACTGAGCACGCACACATTTCTTGTTGTTAGAATAGATTGGTGACTTCTAAGCTCCTTACACAAAAGTTCCATGTGGTTTTTAAAATGCCTTTTTTCTCTCATAAAAACAATTTAATGATAGTTGACTCAGTTCACAAATCTCTGTCCTCCTAAATGTGCAGAAATATTCCTTGGACAGCCTAACCCAAAGAGTGGGCACTGACTAAACTGAATGGGTCAGAATCCCCACCCTAGGGATTAAGTCAGAGAAAGTCACTCTCCCCCTATCTCTCGCCTCCTTGTCAAGGGTCAAAACAAAAATTCATCTCCAGTGATTTTTTTTTTAACTTTTTATTTTTACTTTATTTCACTTTATAATACTGTATTGGTTTTGCCATACATTGACGTGAATCCACCATGGGTGTACATGCGATCCCAAACATGAAAAAAATATGGAACGCTTCACAAATTTGCATATCATCCTTGCACAGGGGCCATGCTAATCTTCTCTGTATCATTCCAATTTTAGTATATGTGCTTCCGAAGTGAGCACTCCAGTGATTTTTTTAAATGAATTAATAATTTTTAAAAAAAAAAGAAATAAAAAGAGATGCAGGATAGATTTAGGATGATTTTCCTGTTCTTAGGTCAGTGCAAGCCTTCACCCCAGCTCTACATCCTTATAACAGATTAACCTTTTCTACTCAGCTTCTCTGAGAAAATTTCTGTTTCTTACAACCAAGAAGTCAAATTCAGTGAGTTTGAATCTATCCATAAATTAAAGTGGGCATGAATACCACATTTCCATATTGCTAAGCTAGTGGAAAAGTCATCCACTGTCTGGGTAGCTCCAAGGTCCAGGGTCTTCCCTAGCCCCAGACAGTGGGAAAGAGCCAGCTGACAAGACCAGAGGATCCAGGGTAGCCACACACAAAACCCCAGGAGCACCAACTGTCTGAAGTCAATGGGACAATGGGAGTTGTGAACACAGATTGTGTGGCCATCAAATGAACTGCTCTGGAGAGAAAGCAAGAAGACTGTTTCCCAGAAGAAAAATCATTTCCAGAAGGAAATCAGAGGGCTTTGTCCAACTGGGATCTGAGTAATCCTGAGGGTAAGGGAGTGCAGTTGCCCTCGGTTTTGCTGAATCTGCAGAAATAAGGGATATATCATGGCAAGTCACATGCAAGAAGAGAATTCTAGTGAACTACAGGGGACTTACAGCATCTTGAAGAGAAAAGGTTTAGAAAAATATTGTTGCAAAGAGACCACAGAGTAAAACCTCTCAATCCCAATGCTCTAGGCACTGTTTCTCCTCTCTCGGGTCAGATGTGATCAGCCAGGGAAGGGGATGAGGAAGAGGTCAGTACATGGTGACACCACTGTGCAGGCTGTGGGGTCTGTTCCCATCAGCCTCAGCCCAAGGTGCGGACACTTACTTTAAACATTCATTAGTGTTTGGTTACCTAGCAGTATTTCCTCCCTCCGTTTCAACAGGCAGAGGGGCCTTTAGGCATCAAAAATGCTGGGAGGCTCTTTTCATTTTCATGAGAGCTTCACACTGATTGAGTAGGTCACTCTTGGTGTCTGGGTAGTAGACTCACAGAAAAGAGCACATGTTAGTACTTCATGCCTTTTTAATGCTGGATAATTTCCATTGTGGGAATATACCCCATTTTTAAAAACCTATTCATCATTTGATATACATGTGGTTGTTTCCAACTTTTTTTTTTTTAGTTCTTGTGTTATTTTCATTATTTTTATTTTTTTATTTTTACTTTATTTTACTTTACAATACTGTATTTTTTTATTGCTATTAATAACACTGTTTTGAACATTAACGTAACATTTTATGTAGACATATGTTTTTATTTTTTATTTGTCATTTTTCTTGTGTATGTATCTGAGAGTAAAATTGGAAGGTCACATGGAAATTCTCTGATTATTTTGAAGAATTACCAAATTGTTTTCTGTTCTATTTTAAATTGCAGCAACAGTGTTTGATTCGTTTCTCGTCATCCTTGCCAATACTTGCTATTGTTTTCTTCTTTTATTTTAGGCAACTTAATGGGACTAAAAAGCCTCCTGATGAAAGTGAAACAGGAGAGAGAAAAAGTTGGCTTAAAGCTCAACATTCAGAAAACGAAGTTCGTGACATCTGGTCCCGTCACTTCGTGACAAATAGATGGGGAAACAGTGGAAACAGTGTCAGACTTTATTTTGGGGGGCTCCAAAATGCTGCAGATGGTGATTACAGCCATGAAATTAGAAGATGCTTACTCCTTGAAAGGAAAGTTATGACCAACCTAGATAGCATATTCAAAAGCAGAGACATTACTTTGCCAACAAAGGTCTGTCTAGTCAAGGCTATGGTTTTTCCAGTAGTCATGTATGGATGCCAGAGCTGGACTGTGAAGAAAGCTGAGCTCCAAAGAATTGATGCTTTTGAACTGTGGTGTTGGAGAAGACTCTTGAGAGTCCCTTGGACTGCAAGGAGATCCAACCAGTCCATTCTAAAGGAGATCAGTCCTGGGTGTTCTTTAGAAAGACTGATGTTGAAGCTAAAACTCCAATACTTTGGCCACCTCATGGGAAGAGTTGACTCATTGGGAAAGACCCTGATGCTGGGAGGGATTGGGGGCAGGAGGAGAAGGGGACGACAGAGGATGAGATGGCTGGATGGCATCACCGACTTGATGGACATGAATTTGAGTGAAATCTGGGATTTGGTGATGGACAGGGAGGCCTGGCTTGTTGCAATTCATGGGGTCGCAAAGAGTCGGACATGACTGGGCAACTGAACTGAACTGAACTGAATGGGACAATCTCATTGTGAACTTGATTTGCATTTCCCTAATGAATAATGATTAATATTGTTGAGAATAGTTTCATGTTTTTATTGGCAATGCATATATCTTCTCTAGGCTTCCTTAGTGGCTCAGTGGTAAAGAATCTACCTGCCAATGCAAGAGACACAGGTTCGATCCCTGATTTGGGAAGATCCTCTAGAGAAGGAAATGGCAACCCACTACAGTGTTCTTGCCTGGGAAATCCCATGGACAGAAAAGTCTGGTGAGCTACCATCCATGTGGTCACAAAGAGTTGGACATGACTTAGTGACTGAACAACAACAACATATCTTCTTTGGAGAAATGTCTATTCAAATCCTTTATCCATTAAGAAAAAATTGGATTGGCTTCTTACTGCAAATTGTAAGATTTCTTTATATATTCTGGACACAAAATCATTAACAGACATACAATTTACAAATATAGTCTCTCATTCTGTGGGTAATATTTTCATTTCTTGATGATATCCTTTGAAACATTAAACATAAAATTTTATTTTCATGAAGTTCAAATTAAATTAATATTTATCCATGTCATTTGTGAATTGAAATTGTTTTACGTTGTCCTGTATACTCTGGACACACTTACTTCTCTTTCTTTTTTAAATTATAAGATAACTTTGCATGCTGTTTCTTAAAATGTAGCTGATGTACAATATTATGTAAATTAAAGGTATACAATATAGTGATTCACAGTTTTTAAAGGTTGCACACTATTCGTAGTCATTATAAAATATTGGCTGTATTTCCTGTATTGTACAACTTGTAGTTTATTTTATACATAATAATTTGCATTTCTTAATCCCCTAGCCCTATATTGCCCCCCCTCCACTTCCTCACCCGTTGGTAATCACTAATTTGTTCTCTATATCTGTGAATCTGCTTCTTTTTTTTTTATTATATTTACAAGTGTGTTTTATTTTTTAAATTCCATATATCACAAATACTGGGACAGTATTTGTCTTTCTCTGTCTGCTTTACGTCACTTAGTATAATACCCTCCAAGTCTTTCTATGTTGTTGCAAATGGCAAAATTTCATCTTTTTATGACTCACTAGTATTCCATTGTGTATATATACTACATTTTCTTTATCCAGCATGTTGTGGACACCTAGGTTGCTTCCATATCTTGACAATTGTAAATAAAGCTGCTATGGAAACTGATATACAGGTACTGCTATACATAAAATAGGGACTTCCCTCATAGCTCAGTCCATAAAGAATCCACCTGCAATGCAGGTTCAATTCCTAGGTCAGGAAGATCCCCTGGAGAAGCAGATAGCAACCCACTTCAGTATTGCCTGGGGGAATCCCATGGACAGAGGAGCCTGGCAGGTTACAGTCCATGGGGATGAAAGAGTTGGACAGGACTTAGCGAGTAAACCACCATATATAAAATAAATCACTAACAAGAACCTGCTGGATAGCACAGGGAACTCTACTCAATACTCTGTAATGGTCTATATAAGAAAATAATCTTAAAAAGAGTGGAGACATGTATACGTATAACTGATTCACTTTGCTGTACACTTGAAACTAACACAGCTTTGTAAATCAACTATACTCCAATAAAAATTGTTTTTTCACTTCCTATGAACACTTGGATGCATGTATCTTTTTGAACTGGTGTTTTTGTTTTTCCAGATATATACCCAAGAGTAGAATTGCTGGGTCATATGGGTCTCTTTCTTCAATAATTGCTGAGGGCAACACCGCCAGTACAATGTTGAATAGCAGTGGTGAGATTAAACATCTTTGTCTTGCGCATGATCTCAACTGGAAGGCGTTCAGTCTTTCTGGTAGCTGTGGGGTTTTCATAGGTTCCTTGATTAGTTAGAGGAGTTTGCCTTCTATTCTTTGTTGAAAGTTTTTTCAAGAAAGGATGTTGAATTTTATCCAATGCTTTTTCTGTGTCTATTCAAATGATTGTGTGGGGTTTTGTCCTTTATTCTATTAATGTAATATGTTAATTAATTTTTAAATTTTAAACCAACATTACATTCTGGGGAAAAATCCCACTTAGTCACAGTGCATAATCCTTTTAATCTATTGGTGGATCCAGATTGATAGAATTTTTTGAGAACTTTTGTGTCAATATTCTTGCGATGTCTTTATTTGGTTTTAGTATCTGGTTAATAATTGTCCTTTTAGGATGAGTGGGAAAGGTTGTGTTTTTTGTCTTTATTTATTTTTGAATAGTTTGTGAAGGAAAGGCAGTATTTTTTGCATATTTGCTATAATTCACCAGTGAAGCCATCTAGGCCTTGAATTTTCCATGTAGAAAATTTTTAAATGACTAGTTCAACGTTTTTACTTTTTAATAGGCCTATTTGCATTTTTTATTTATTCCTGAGTCAGTTTTGGTATATTGTGTCTTTCTAGGAATTTGTCTGTCTCATCTAGTTTATCTTATTTATTGGCATGTAGTTTTCATAGTGTTCCTTTATAATGATTCTTATTTCTGTAAGTTTGTTTCCCTATTATAAAACTTGAGTCTTCTCTCCTTTCTCTTGCTCAGTCTAGCTGATGGTTTTTAAACTGGGTCTATCTGTTTCATGGCGTTGTTCAAGTGCTCTACTCTCTTGTTGATCATCTCCCTACTTGTTCTAACCATTATTGAATGTGATACTGCAAAAGAAGCCTCAAACTATTGTTGGATATCTGTTTCTTCATTCTATTCTGTAAACCTTGCTTGTACTTTAAGAGTTTTTTTTATTGTGGTCTGTTATATATTTGCATGTATAGTTAGTATTTGTGTGTTTTATTGAGGAATTAACACTTTGTCAGCATAAAATATTCTTCTTTGTCTTTAGTAACAAGTTTTGTCTTAAAGTCTATTTTGCCTGTTGTTGGTATAGATACTCCAGCACTATTTCAGTTATTGCCTGATTACTATTTTGACCCTTTACATATTTCCACCTTTTCATTTTCAATCTGTTAGACCTTTGAGTTTGAAGTTTCTCCTGTAGACAGAATAGGGTTAGATTGTGGGCTTTTAAATTTTTCTTCCAGGCTTTCCTTTTTTGCTTGGAGTGTTTAATCCATTTTTATTTAATGTAATTACTGAAAGGATCACAGCAAACTGTGGAAAATTCTTCAAGAGATGGGGATATCAGATCAGCTGACCTGCCTCCTGAGAAATCTGTATGCAGGTCAAGAAGCAACAGTTAGAACTGGGCATGGAACAACAGACTGGTTCCAAATTGGGAAAGGAGTACGTCAAGCCTGTATATTGTCACCTTGATTATTTAACTTGTATGCAGAATACATCATGAGAAATGTTGAGCTGGATGAAGCACAAACTGGAATCAAGATTTCTGGGAGAAATATCAATAACCTCCGATATGCAGATAACATCACCCTTATGGCAGAAAGCGAAGAAGAACTAAAGAGCCCTTTAATGAAAGTGAGAGAGGAGAATGAAAAAGTTGGCTTAAAGTTCAACATTCAGAAAATTAAGGTCCCAGCATCTGGTCCCATCACTTCACGGCAAATAGATGGGGAAACATTGGAAACAGTGACAGAAATTTTTTTAGGGAAGCTCCAAAATCACTGCAGATGGTGACTGCAGCCATGAAATTAAAAGATGCTTGCTCCTTGGAAGAAAAGTTATGACCAACCAGATAGCATATTCAAAAGCAGTGATATTACTTTGCCAACAAAGGTCCATCTAGTCAAAAGTATGGTTTTTCCAGTGGTCATGTATGGATGTGAGAGTTGGACTGTGAGAAAGCTGAACGCTGAAGAATTGATGCTTTTGAACTGTGGTGTTGGAGAAGATTCTTGAGAGTCCCTTGGACTGCAAGGAAATCCAACCAGTCCGTCCTAAAGAAAACCAGTCCTGAATATTCATTGGAAGGACTGATGCTGAAGCTGAAACTCCAATACCTTGGCCGCCTGATTTGAAAAACTGACTCATTTGAAAAGACTCTGATGCTGGGAAAGATTGAAGGTGGGAGGAGAAGGGTTCAACAGAAGATGAGATGGTTGAATGGATACCACTGCCTCGATGGACATGAATTTGAATAAGCTCCGGGAATTGGTGACGGGCAGGGAAGCCTGGCATGCTGCAGTCCATGGGGCTGGACACGACTGAGCGACTGAACTGAACTGACTGAAAGGGTAAGATTTATGTCTGCCATTTTGCTCTTTGTTTTCTATGTTTTATGTGGGCTTTGTTCCTGTACTCTTTCATTACTGCCTTCTTTTATATTAATATGTATATATTTTCTAATGTGCCATCTAAATCGCCTTGTTGTTCTTTTTACTGCATATATTTTAGTTATTTTTAAGTGATTAATAATCTGATACTTTAAAATAAACTCATTCAGATGAATATCAACCTAATTTCAATAGCGTACAGAAGTTTGCCCCATTATAGTCCCACTCTCTCTCTCTTTTTTCATTATTATCATATAAATTACATTTTTACCTTATAATCTCATCAATACAGTTTTATAATTGTTGCTTTATGATCTTTTCTTCTAAATTAGGTGGGGAAAGGAGTGTTACAAATTCACATGGATTCAAGTTACTATCAAGGGTTTCTTAATTTTAGCTGAAAGACTCCTTATTTCTTGGAGAGCAAGTCTGCTAATGATGAACTCTCTTAGTATTTGTTTACACATGGTTTCCTTAATTTCTCCTTGGGTTTTGAAAAATACTTTTGCTGTATGTGGAATTCTTGATTGACAGTCTTTTTCTTTCAGCACTTTGAATATGTCACTTCACTGTCTTGGTTTCTTACTGAGTCTGTCATTAAACTTATTGAGGATCACTTGTATGTGATGACCAGTGCGTTCTCTTGGCAAAACTCTATTAGCCTTTGCCCTGCTTCATTCTGTACTCCAAGGCCAAATTTGCCTGTTACTCCAGGTGTTTCTTGACTTCCTACTTATGCATTCCAATCCCCTATAATGAAAAAGACATCTTTTTGAGGGTGCTAGTTCTAAAAGGTCTTGTAGGTCTTCATAGAACTGTTCAATTTCAGCTTCTTCAGTGTTACTGATCAGGACATAGACTTGGATTACGATGTTGAATGGTTTGCCTTGGAAATGAACAGAGATCATTCTGTCATTTTTGAGATTGCATCCAAGTACTGTATTTCAGACTCTTTTGTTGACTATGATGGCTACTACAATTCTTCTAAGGGATTCTTGCCCACAGTAGTAAATATAATGGTCATCTGAGTTAAATTCACCCATTTCAGTCCATTTTAGTTCACTGATTCCTAAAAGGTTGACTTTCACTATCGTCATCCCCTGTTTGACCACTTCCAATTTGCCTTGATTCATGGACTTAAGATTCCAGCTTCCTGTGCAATATTGCTCTTTACAGCATTGGACTTTGCTTCTGTCACCAGTCACATCCACAACTGGGTATTGGTTTTGCTTTGGCTCCATCCCTTCATTCTTTCTGGAGTTATTTCTCCACTGATCTCCAGTAGCATATTGGGCACCTACTGACTTGGAGAGTTCATCTTTCAGTGTACTATCTTTTTGCCTTTTCATGTTGTTTGTGGGATTCTCAAGCCAAGAATACTGAAGTGGTTTGCCATTCTTTTCTCCAGTGGACCACAGTTTGTCAGAACTCTCCACCATGACCCATCCATCTTGTATGGCCCTACATGATATGGCTTAGTTTCATTGCGTTAGACAAGGCTGTGGTCCATGCGATTAGATTGGTTAGTTTTCTGTGATTGTGGTTTCAGTCTCTCTGCCCTCTGATGCCCTCTCTTGGCATCTACCATCTTACTGGGGTTTCTCTTACCTTGGATGTGGAAAGATCATTCCTGAAGTGTTCATTGGAAGGACTGATGTTGAAGCTAAAACTCCAATATTTTGGCCATCTGATGTGAAGAGCTGACTCATTTGAAAATACCCTAATGCTGGGAAAGATTGAGGGCAGGAGGAGCAGGGGATGACAGAGGATGAGATGTTTGGACGGCATCACCAACTCAGTGGACATGAGTTTGGGTAACTCTGGGAGTTGGTGATGGAGAGGGAGGCCTTGCATGCTGCAGTCCATGGGATTGCAAAGAGTTGGACATGACTGAGCGGCTGAACTGAACGGAACTGTATGTGATGCATCAATTTTCTCTGTCTCAAAAATTCTATTTATCTTTTAACAGCTTGACTACAATATGTATCAGTGCAGTTCAGTCGCTCAATCATGTCTGACTCTTTGCAACCCCATGAAATGCAGCACACCAGGCCTCCCTGTCCATCACCAACTCCCAGATTTCACTCAAACTCCTGTCCATCAAGTCAGTGATGCCATTCAGCCATCTCATCCTCTGTCGTCCCCTTCTCCTCATGCCTCCAATCCCTCCCAGCATCAGGGTCTTTTCCAACGAGTCAACTCTTCCCATGAGGTGGCCAAAGTATTGGAGTTTCAGCTTCAGCATCAGTCCTTCCAAAGAACAGCCAGGACTGATCTCCTTTAGAATGGACTGGTTGGATCTCCTTGCAGTCCAAGGGACTCTCAAGAGTCTTCTCCAACACCACAGTTCAAAAGCATCAATTCTTCAGTACTCAGCTTTCTTCACAGTCCAACTGTCACATCCATACATGACTACTGGAAAAATCATAGCCTTGACTAGATGGACCTTTGTTAGCAAAGTAATGTCTCTGCTTTTGAATATAATATCTAGGTTTGTCATAACTTTCCTTTTAAGGAGTAAGCGTCTTTTAATTTCATGGCTGCAATCACCATCTTCAGTGATTTTGGAGCTCCCCCCCCCACCCCCGGCAAATAAATATGTATAGGTATGAATAGGTATCAATATGTATAGGTATCAATTTATTTCCATTTATCTAATTTGATATTTTGGGTGTATCCATAAGTGCTTTTCATTAGAATTTGTAAGTCTTTGACCATCATTTTTTTCAGATGTTTCTTTTCCCTTTTTTTCTTGGTTCGTTCCATCCGGGACTCCTACTGTGAACATGTTGGTAGTCCTTCATGGTTCCTACAGATTTCCGCAGCTCTGTTTATTTTCTTTTCTATTGTCTTACTTTTACTCAAACTGGGTGACTTTAGTTGCCCTATTTTTCAAGTTTATTGATTCTTTCTCCTGTCACCTTAAACCTGAAGTTGAATTTCTCTAAGAAATTTTTTCATTTTAATTTTTTATGAATTAAAAAGTGTATGTATTTTTAAGCTACAGAACTTCGATTTAATCCTTTGTTTTATCATTTCTATTTCTTTATTAAGATAGAAATTTGGTAAGACATTGTTCTCATACTTTCTTTTCATTCTTCAAACATGCTTCTTCCTTTTTTTTTTTTTTTTTTTTTGAGCATATCTGTAATCGCTGCTTTAAAGATTTTGCTTAGTAAGTTCAGCCCTGGGGCTTCCTCAGAGTAGTTTCTATTGACTGTTTTAGTCATGTATGGGTCATACTTTCTTATTTCCTAACATGATTTTGAAACTTTTCATTCTGAATTGATAATTTAAAATAACACAATGTGGTAACTTTAAAAATCATATTCTTTCCTCTCATGTGCCAAATTTATTATTTTTGCTGTTTGTTGTGGCTCTTCATTAATTTAGTGACTTCATGAAAATATTCTGTAAATTCTGTATTCCTTGTAGTATGCAAGGAATATTGTATGCAAAATGTCGTTTATGCAGGCGTGTGTGTGTGTGTGTGTGTGTGTGTGTGTGTGTGTGTGTGTGTTGGGGAATGTCTTCTTTCAAAGTCTGGCAGTTTACAACTCTTCCTTAGCCTTCACTGAAAGATCTCAAGGTCTTTCTTGAGCATGCACACATGCTTTCACATCTGTGCACATTTTGGATCCCCTAGAAGAGAGTTTTTTAAGACCCCTGTGACATCTTTACCTTTGTGGCCTTGCTCTTCCTTTTAAGTTTTGGCCAGGTTCTTTTTGTCCCAATTTGTACTGCAGTGTTGGGTAGTTGCAATGTTAAATACATGCTGCTGTTTGTTTTTGACAAATGCCTTGAGAATAGGGCTTTCCCATGGAATAGAGCTCCAAGTCAGGTCAAATAACAATAATACTCTGAGAAATGGAAGTTTTCCAGGAAACTGTAAGACAAATGATACAGTGATACTACTCTGAGGATGGGACTTTTTAAGGAGCTCCAAACCTAGTATAATCGTAACGGATTTGATTTAGGTCATACCTGAATGGTCTAGTGGGTTTCCCCACTTTCTTCAATTTATGCACAGTTGCACTCATCTCACATACTAGTAAACTAATGCTCAAAATTCTCTAAGCCTGTCTTCAGCAATACGTGAACTGTGAAATTACAGATGTTCAGGCTGGTTTTAGAAAAGGCAGAGGAACCAGAGATCAAATTGCCAACATCTGCTGGATCAACAAGAAAGCAAGAAAAACATCTATTTCTGCTTTATTAACTATGCCAAAACCTTCAACTGTGTGGATCACAGTAAACTGTGGAAAATTCTGAAGAGATGGGAATACTAGACCACCTGACCTGCCTCTTGAGAAACCTCTATGCAGGTCAGGAAGCAACAGTTAGAACTGGACATGGAACAGCAGACTGGTTCCAAATAGGAAAAGGAGTACGTCAA
The DNA here is from genome assembly GCF_023091745.1 of Budorcas taxicolor. NCBI lineage: Eukaryota > Metazoa > Chordata > Mammalia > Artiodactyla > Bovidae > Budorcas > Budorcas taxicolor. The sequence goes on along the minus strand of NC_068930.1, from coordinate 4,848,149 downwards.
GGCTGTATATTGTCACCCTGCTTATTTAACTTATATGCAGAGTACATCATGAGAAACGCTGGGCTGAAAGAAGCACAGGCTGGAATCAAGATTGCCGGGAAAAATATCAATAACCTCAGATATGCAGATGACACCACCCTTATGGCAGAAAGTGAAGAGGAACTAAAAAGCCTCTTGATGAAAGTAAAAGAGGAGAGCAAAAAAGCTGGCTTAAAGCTCAACATTCAGAAAATGAAGATCACGGCATCTGGTCCCATCATTTCATGACAAATAGATGGGGAAACAGTAGAAACAGTGTCAGACTTTGTTTTTGGGGGCTCCAAAATCACTGCAGATGGTGATTGCAGCCATGAAATTAAAAGACGTTTACTCCTTGGAAGAAAAGACCAAAGAGTCTTTATGACCAACCTAAATAGCATATTCAAAAGCAGAGACATTACTTTGCCAACAAAGGTCCGTCTAGTCAGGGCTATGGTTTTTCCTGTGGTCATGTATGGATGTGAGAGTTGAACTGTGAAGAAAGCCGAGTGCCAAAGAATTGATGCTTTTGAACTGTGGTGTTGGAGAAGACTCTTGAGAGTCCCTTGGACTGCAAGGAGATCCAACCAGTCCATTCTAAAGGAGATCAGCCCTGGGTGTTCTTTGGAAAGACTGATGCTAAAGCTGAAACTCCAATACTTGGCCACCTCAGGTGAGGAGTTGACTCACTGGAAAAGACTCTGATGCTGGAAAGCATTGTGGGAAGGAGGAGAAGGGGACGACAGAGGATGAGATGGCTGGATGGCATCACCAACTCGATGGACATGAGTTTGAGTGAACTCCAGGATTTGGTGATGGACATGGAGGCCGGCATGCTGCAGTTCATAGGGTTACAAAGAGTCAGACACGACTGAGCGACTGAACTGAAACCTCATATCCCTCCTTCAGTAGCTGCAAGGTTACTGGCTTTAACAGCTACTGTGGTTGTAAGGCAGCTGGTTTTCACATTTACTGCCCAGCTACGTGGTGGGAGATAGGTTTAGCGTACATCACAAAGTGTAAAGCCCTGCTGCTCTTATACATTTTCAGCAGTTTTTCCTGCATAAATCCTCCTCAGTTTAATGCAAAACTCTGGTTAATTTCAAGAGTTCTTTTAAGGGTTGATTTTGACAATTTTTGTCAGTGTGCTCATCACTTTTTTGGAGAGATACATTTGCAAAACTCCTCACCTTACCACTCCAGAAGTAAAATTTTAATTTGTTGAATTGTAAAAAAATAAACCCACATAGAGCATATGTTTTACTTAATAGAAGTTTATTGAGTGGCTGATATTTGCTGGGCACTGGGTTAGGTCCTAGACACCTAAATGTGGGAAAGAAATAACACTTGCTCTCAGATGTTCACCATTTACAAAGAAAATGGACATATGGATGGAAATAAATGAGCTGAGGAGTTCTGAAGGGCCTCTCCATCAGGACTAAAGGAGCAGTAGTCTGGCTAGGGAATGGAATAAAGGGACTAAATTTGCCTATGGAAATTTGCACACATTTTTTTAAATTTTTTTCATTTTATTTCTCTTTATTTCCATCTAGAGGATAACAAAATTCTTAAAATTAAAAAGTCTACAATATACCTTGATCAGAACAGTAGAAAAGAACCAGTAGGTGCATAAAAAAGAATTTATTTCATTGCTAGACTTAGAGAAGACAGAAACCTCAAGAATAAAGAGTGGGTGGCAACAGCTGTAGAATAAAGATAGAAAAGGAGAAAAGATAATGGGTTTAAAGCTATGTAATGTAGAAAATAGTGCTTTGGTTTCAGCCATGTTGGGGGGTTTACTCCAGGAATTACAGGCCAAGGTACCTGTGGTTCTCTGATTTAGAGGTCCATGTGTCATCTGTTTTCATTTTGAAGTGATTTCACTTTCACCAACTCAACATTGTAAAAAGATGTGTTTCTTTCATCACAATTTGACAGAAAGTATATCTGCATTATCATAAAAAGACCAGGCTATCCTTTCCTCAGTACAAATTACATTAGGGGCAATTACAGAATGTCCTGAGGCCAGTTTAATCTAATAAACACCACCTAACAATAACACAAACACTGTGGGTTTACCTAAGGGTTCGTAGAGGAAACTTGATTTCTCTCCTCTGGGATGTATCCAGTTTCCCTACCTATGGCCTTGTTTATACCTGGAGGCTGTACTTGTGGTCTGGTACAAGCTGAATTGATCCCATTACTGACCTGTGTTGATCCCAAAATAAACTATAAGATGGAGACAAAATTTTGCAGAAGCATGACAAAGAAATTCAAATGCTATGGGAGGAAAAAGTTGGGAGATAAACACAAAGCCAGAGTCAAGGCTGGAGGCCACCCTGGGGGTAGTACCTTAATCCAATTAGGTCACTATAACAAAATATCAGACATCAGATGGCTTATAAGCAATTAAAATTTCTGGAGTTCCAGAGACTAGAAATCTAAGATCAGGGTGCTCGCACAGTCTGGTTCTGGTCTTGCAGATATGTTTCTTGCTATGTCCTCACATGGTAGAAAGGAAGGGAGTTCCCTTGGGCCTTTTTTATAAGGGCATTAATGTCACAATTAACACAAATCCTTCATGACCTAATATCCTCTCCAAAGTCCCCACATCTTAATACCACCTCATTGGGCTTTTGGAATTAACATGTAAATTGGGGCAGGGGGGAAATACATTTAGACCATAGCAGGTAGAGACAGAAATAAAACTTTCCTTGAAAATAGCATCATTCTTCCATTTTCAGACTGGAAAGCACACTATATTGCAAATGTCTTCATAGACCCCTCAGGGACTCTAATACAGACGTTGACAGGTGGTTATGGATTCTTATTTATCTAGAGCAAAACTTCATTTCTTATTTTAAACTAAAGAACAGAAGATAAATTAATAAAATGTTTAATTTATGTAATATTTAAGAGGCATGGTTTTATGTATTTCTAATACCCTCCAGGGCTATCAAGATTTTCCTCCTCTGTCAATTTTTTCTTTAAGCAAAATTCACTGCAGAATAAGCCAGGTGATGCGGTGGTGACAAACAATGCCCCAGATCTGCACAGATCACACACAAAGGTTCCTGCTCATTTACATCACTATCACATGTCCTCCCAGCCCTGCGGGGGCTCTGCTCTGAGCTGTCATCATCCCCATTCTGGGACGTGGGCTGATGGAACAGCTGCCATCTGAAACATCAGCAGTGATCACGACAGGGAAGAGTATGAAGCAAGCTCCTCCTGGCTCTCAAAGCTTCCGCCTGTAAGTGACATTCATCATTCCTGCTTGCTTCTCATTAAGTAGGTGAGTCACAGGGATACGCTGAATCTCAAAGCAGCCCTGGATGTTGTGGAACAACATACAGCCAGTCTACCACACACCGTTACACAGTCTGTCCTGTGCCACATGTACTGGGGCTTCAGCTGTACAACTACAGCCAGACGTGGCTTTTCTCACAGGTTTACAGCCAGGGAAATAGAAACAAGAGACCCCATTCTGCAGAGACATGTCCGCAAACCTGGTGAGTGGGCAGAACCAGAAGAGGCTGCCATCGCGGCAAGTGGCCCCGCCCAGGAAGCTCTTTTGTCCTCATATGCCTGCGCCCCATCCTCTCCTCCAAGACAGGTGGTGGCCCAAGCTGAGTCCTATTCCACTCCCTCAGACATCACTAAGATGGAGTGGGAGTCCCAGCACCAGCACATACATCAAGAGACCAAAGATTAAAATATAAGTGATTTGGAACCACAGGTTGGAAAAGTAAGCCAGAACTTAAATGCTAAACCTAGACAGGGTGACTGCCTCCTAAAATTAGTTTTTAATAGGACTCTGAGTCTCCTAAAACTATAGATAAAGTGTCCAAGGTACAATAAGAAAAAGTCACCTGTCAGGCCAAGAATTAGGAAAATCACAACTTGAGTGACAAATGACAATGAACTGACATTAACACTGAAATGAGTAAGATGTTGGAATCATCCAATAAGGATTTTTAAATAGTTGTTATAAAAATGCTTCAAAAATCAATAACAAAAGCAATTACAAAAATTAGCAGATAAATAGGAATTACAAAACAGAAACAAATAAAAATTAGAAAACTTAATAATATAATAGCAGAAAATTTTTTAAAACTCACGTGTGTGTGCCTGTGTGTGTTCAGTCGTGTCTGACTCTTGGTGACCCATTGGTTTTAGCCCACCAGGCTCTTCTGTCTATGAGATTTTCTAGGCAAGAATACTGGAGTGGGTAGCCATTTCCTATTCCAGGGGATCTTCCTGATCCAGGGACTGAACCCACATATCTTGCATCTCCAGCATTGGCAGGCAGATTCTTTACCACTGCACCTCCTTGAAAGCCCTTTCTGTCTTTGGGGTACCAGAAAAAGAAGAGAAAGAAAGTAGAGTTGAAAGAGCAAATGAAGAAGTAACAACTAAAATTTTCCCAAATTTATTGACACATACAAACCTCATGGAGGGAGGAGCCTGGTAGGCTGCAGTCCATGGGGTCGCGAAGTCAGACGCGACTGAGCGACTTCACTTTCACTTTTCACTTTCATGCATTGGAGAAGGAAATGGCAACCCACTCCAGTGTTCTTGCCTGGAAAATCCCAGGGATGGGGAGAGCCTGGTGGGCTGCCATCTATGGGGTCGCACAGAGTCGAACACAACTGAAGTGACTTAGAAGCAGCACAAACCTCCAGGCTCAAGAAGCTGAGTGGATCACAAACAGGACCATTTGTAAGAAACCCATGTAGAAGAAAAAGGGAAAAAAATATCTTGAAAGAAGCTAAAGAGAAATGATGTGTTGTTATCTGGAGGGAAAATTATACAAATGATAGTCGAGTCTCCTGAAATCAGTTCAATTCATTTGCTCAGTCATGTCTGACTCTTTGCAACTCCATGGACTGCAGCACACCAGGCTTCCCTGTCCATCAGCAACTCTTAGAGCTTGCTCAAACTCATGTCCATTGAGTCAGTGATGCCATCTAACCATCTCATTCTCTGTCGTCCCCTTCTCCTCCTGCTTTCAAACTTTCCTAGCATCAGGGTCTTTTCCAAGGAGTCAGTTCTTCAAATCAGGTGGCCAAAGTATTGGAGTTTCAGCTTCAGCGTCAGTCCTTCCAATGAATATTCAGGGTTGATTTCCTTTAGGATTGACTGGTTGGATCTCCTTGCAGTCCAGGGGACTCTCAAGAGTCTTCTCCAACACCACAGCTAAAAAGCATCAATTCTTCAGAGGTCAACTTTCTTTATGGTCCAACTTTCACACCCATAATGACTGCTGGAAAAACCATAGCTTTGACTATATGAACCTTTGTTGGTAAATTAATGTCTCTGCATTTTAATATGCTGTCAATGTTGGTCATAGTTTTTCTTCCAAAGAGCATGTGTCTTTTAATTTCATGACCTGCAGTCACCGTTTGCAATGATTTTGGAGCCCAAGAAAATAAAGTCTGTCACTGTTTCCATTGTTTCTCCTTCTATTTGCCATGAAGTGATGGGACCAGATGACATGATCTTTATTTTTAGAATGCTGAGTTTTAAGCGAGCTTTTTCACTCTCCTCTTTCACTTTCATCAAGAGGCTCTTTAGTTCCTCTTCACTTTCTGCCATAGGGTGGTGTCATCTGCATATCTGAGGTTATTGATATTTCTCCTGGCAATCTTGATTCCAGCCTGTGCTTCATCCAGTCTGCCATTTCACATGATGTACTCTGCATGTACATTAAATAAGCAGGATGACAATATACAGCCTTGACGTACTCCTTTTCCTATTTGGAACCAGTATGTTGTTCCATGTCCAGTTCTAACTTTTACTTTTTGATCTGCATAGGTTTCTCAGGAGGCAGGAAAGGTGGTCTGGTATTCCATCTCTTGAAGAATTTTCCAATTTGTTGTAACACACAGTCAAAAGCTTAGGCATAGTCAATGAAGCAGAGGTAGATGTTTTACTGGACTTCTCTTGCTTTTGCTATGACCCAGCATATGTTCACAATCTGATCTCTGGTTCCTCCACCTTTCCTAAATCCAGCTTGAACATCTGGAAGTTCTTGGCTCACAGACTGTTGAAGCCTCACTTGGAGAATTTTGAACACCACTCTGCTAGCATGTGAGATGAGTGTAATTGTGCGGTAGTTTGAACATTCTTTGGCATTGCCTTTCTTTAGGGTTGGAATGAAAATTTGAAGGATTAATAGGGTAGCAGAGAGACCCATTTGCAGGCACATCTCTGCTACCCTATTAACCCTTCAAAACTGACCTTTTCCACTCCTGTGGCCACTGCTGAGTTTTCCAAATTTGCTGGCATATTGAGTGCAGCACTTTCACAGCATCATCTTTTAGGATTTGAAATAGCTCAGCTGGAATTCCACCACCCCTACTAACTTTGTTCATAGTGAACAAAGGGGGCTTCCTAAAGCCCCCTTGACTTTGCATTCCAGGATGTGTGGCTGTAGGTGGGTGATCACACCGTCATGGTTTTCTGGGTCAGTAAGGTCTTTTTTGTATGGTTCTTTTATGTATTCTTGCCACCTCTTCTTAATATTTTCCTCTTCTGTTAGGTCCATACCATTTCTGTCCTCATCTTTGCATGATATGTTCCCTCAGTATCTCTAATTTTCTTGAAGAGATCTTCAAGAAAATTCTATTGTTTTCCTCTATTTCTTTGCACTGATCACTGGGGAAGGCTTTCTTATCTCTCCTTGCTATTCTTTGGAACTCGGCATTCAAATGGGTTATCTTTCCTTTTCACCTTTGCCTTTTGCTTCTTTTCTCAGCTATTTGTAAGGCCTCCTCAGACAACCATGCTGCCTTTTTGCATTTCTTCTTCTTTGGGATGGTTTTGATCACCACCCCCTTCACAATGTGATGAACCTCCATCCATAGTTCTTCAGGCACTCTCTCTATCAGATCTAATGCCTTGAACCTATTTGTTAGTTTCACTGTATAATCATAAGGGATTTGATTTAGGTCATATCTGAATGGTCTAATGGTTTTCCCTACTTTCTTTAAGTTAAGTCAGAATTTTGCAATAAGGAGTTCATAATCTAGCCACAGTCAGCTCCTGGTCTTGTTTTTGCTTACTGTACAGAGCTTCTCCATCTTTGGCTGCAAAGAATATAATCAATCTGATTTCAGTATTGACCATCTGGTGATGTCCATGTGTAGAGTCGTCTCTTGTGCTGTTGGAAGAGGGTGTTTGCTATGACCAGTGTGTTCTCTTGGCAAAACTATTTTAGCCTGTACCCCACTTCATTTTTTATTCCAAGGCCAAACTTGCCTGTTACTCCAGGTGTCCCTTGACTTCCTACTTTTGCATTCCAGTCCCCTATAATGAAAAGGACATTTTTTTTGGATTTCTTTCTTTGGTTTCTTCTAGAAGGTCTTGTAGGTCTTCATAGAACCATTCAACTTCAGCTTCTTTGGCATTAGTGGTTGGGGCATAGACTTGGGTTACTGTGATATTGAATGGTTTACCTTGCAAACGAACAGAGATCATTCTGTCATTTTTGAGATTGCACCCAAGTACTGCATTTCAGACTCTTTTGTTGACTATGAAGGCTACTCCATTTCTTCTACGGGATTCTTGCCCACAGTAGTAGATATAATGGTCATCTGAATTAAATTTGCCCATTCCGGGTCCATTTTAGTTCACTAATTCCTAAAACATCAATGATCACTCTTGCCATCTCCTGTTTGACCACTTTCAATTTACCCTGACACATGGATCTAACATCCAGGTTCCTATGCAATAGTGCTTTTACAGCATCAGATTTTTCCTTCAATCACCAGTCACAAAGCATTGTTTTTGCTTTGGCCCAGCGTCTTCTCCACTCTTCTCCAATAGCATATGGGCACCTACTGACCTGGAGAGTTCACCTTTCAGAGTCATATCTTTTTGTTTTTTCATACTGTTCATGGGGTTCTCAAGGCAAGTACACTAAAGTGGTTTGCCATTCTCTTCTCCAGTGGAGCATGTTTTGTCAGAACTCTCCATCATGACCCGTCTGTCTTGGGTGGCCCTACATGGCATGGCTTAGTCTCACTGAGAAACTATGAGCCAAAAGAAAGTGACATCTTTTCAAGCATTGAAAGGAAAACAATTTAACCACAAATTATATCTGGGAACACTATCCTTTAGGAATGAAAAGAAAATAAAGACTTTCGCTGATGAAAGAAAGCAAAAAGAATTTGTTGATAAGCAGACCTACCCTCTAAGGCCAGCTGAAGTAATTAATCAAACAGAAAGGAACTGATGAAAGAGGGAATCTTGGAGGGTCAGGAAAGAAGGGACTACAGAAATAGCAGAAATGTGTATGTACAGTGAACTATTTTGGGTTCACTATAAGTGGGTTGTATAATGGGTTTGTAAAGCAAGTTTGATAGTTGAAATAAAAATGTTAACATCACCTGATATTCAAGCCAATGAAATTTTACAAAAGATAAAGTGAAGAGATCTGGATGGACATGAAACTCCAACTCCATGGTTAACACAAAGTACCATGTTGATACTAGTGGACTGTGATAAGTCACATATTTATATTGTAATACCCAGAGCAACCACTTAAAAAAAAAAAAAAACTATGCAAAGAAATATACTCAAAAACACTGAAATTAAATCAAGATAGAATTTTTAAAAATTGTTCAAGTAACACTAGGAAGACAAGAAAAGAAATAAAGGAACAAGAACCAGAGACACAAACATAAAACTGGTGGGTTACAGTCCATGGGGTCACAAAGAGTCAGATACGACTTTGCCTGTGTGTACTGACCTGTAACTTCCTCCAATTTTAAAGGAAAACTGGAGAAGGAAATGGCAACCCACTCCAGTGTTCTTGCCTGGAGAATCCCAGGGATGGGGGAGCCTCGTGGGCTGCCGTCTATGGGGTCGCACAGAGTCAGACACAACTGAAGCAACTTAGTAGTAGTAGTAGTAGTAGTAATAAAATGGCTGACTCAGGCATCAACATGTAAATATTTACCTTCAATATAAACGGTTTAAATATAGCAATAAAAAGAAGTTGGCAGAATACATAAAAATAGCATAACCCCTTTAAAAATTTGCCTTTTTATATGTTGCCTCAAAGAGACTCATTTAAATATAACACAGGTAGCTTGAATGATTATATGTAACCCAGGGTGAATGATTAAAGAAGCTAGTTTATCCATACCCTGGATAACTCTTCAACAGTTAAAAGGAGCAAATTATGTATATTTGCAGTGACTTGAATGGATCTCAAGAGAATTATGCGTGATGAAAAAAAACCAATATCTTATTTCACATATCATATGATTCCATTTTCATAATTGTTTTGAAATGACAAAATTTTAGAAATGGAGAGCAGCAGTGGTTACCAAGGCTTAGGGGCTGGCGTAAGAGGTGGGGAAATGGGGGTGATGGTGAAGAATGTGATTATAAACGTGCAACATAGGGGATTCTAGTGATGATGAGGCATTCGGTATCTTGACTGTCATGGTGGATGCACAAACCTATACAAGTACAGTGGTTAAACTGCATAGAACCAAACACACACACTCACACTCACACAGGCTTTCCTGGTGGCTCAGTGGCAAAGAAACTACCTGCAATGCAGGAGACCCAGATTCAACCCCTGAGTCTAGAAGACTGCCTGGAGAAGGAAATGACAACCCACTCTAGTATTCTTGTCTGGAGAATTCCATGGACAGAGGAGCCTGGCCGGCTACAATCTATGGGGTCACAAAGAGTCAGACATAACCTAGAGACTGAACTACCACCACCACTACCAAACATACACACGAATGAGTACAAGTAAAACCAGGAAATCTGAACTAGTTGGTGGATTTTATCAATGTCAACATCCTGGCTGTGATATACTATAACTGCAAAAATCTTACCATTCAGAAAAACTGGGAAAATGTATATGGGAGTCTCTCTGTATTATTTCTTATAACGAATTGCATGTGAATCCATAATTATGAATCCCCACCACCCCCACCCTCTCCTTGCTCCCTGCTTCCACTCCCCTCCCCACAATAAAGCCCTTCTTATTTAAAAGGTGTTTTCTCTTGGGAGTTCACGCCTCTTTCATTGTCCCTGCCCTCCCGCATCAGGCATCTATGCTCCAGGAGATGGGTCTGAGCCAAGGGTTTGGCCCCTTTTTTTACCCTCTGTTCTAGGTTCCGTGCTGATCTGGCCCTTTGGTTCTGAGTCAGCATGAGCTGGCTCTTTAAGAGCTGCAGTGTTACCACCACAGCCCTGACTAAGCCCAAATTTGGCAAGGCTAGAGAGAAGGAAAGAACAGAGAGAGAAAGCCAAGACAGCAGGGAGGCAGGGCTGAGAATAAGGATTTAAAGCCAAAGCTGCACCAAGCACCAGAGCTGCTTTTACAGGTCTTTCAGGGCTGCTGGCTCCATTCCTGGCAACAAGAAACAACAGAAGGACCGACACTGTTTGTTCAGCCACATCTTTGTGACTAATTATAACCTTCTGTATTAAACTGTAGGCAGCAGGGACATAAATATAACTTTTGGGACAGGCAGAAGGTATAAGTTTCCCCTCAGGCCACTTAAATTCTCCAGGAGTCAAACAAGTTAGATCAGTGACTTGGTGTATATGTAACTGTGTAACTATGGTCTCTTGCAGTACAGACACTGATATAAAGCAAGGGAGACCCAGGCATCCCAGGGAGACCACCCAGGAACATGGGCTTTTCTAAGCTGATTGTAGCTACAATCTGCTTGCCCCCAGCACCCAAGAGGAGGAACGGACAAGCAGATAAGATAGAAGCGGAAGCATCATTGGCCCTTGAAATGGCGTGTCTCCTTCCAAAGATACAGAGATTTTTGTCTCCTAGTCTCCTGTCCTTAAAACCTTTCCTGTTCCCCTGGTTCTTCTTGTCTTTTTTTGCTGGTGGCTTATCTCCCCAGTCTGCTGCTGCTAAGTCGCTTCAGTCATGTCTGACTCTGTGCGACCCCATAGACAGCAGCCCACCAGGCTCCTCCGTCCCTGGGATTCTCCAGGCAAGAACACTGCAGTGGGTTGCCACTTCCTTCTCCAATGCATGAAAGTGAAAAGTGAAAGTGAAGTCGCTCAGTCGTGTCCGACTCTTAGCGACCTCATGGACTGCAGCCCACCAGGCTCCTCCATCCATGGGATTTTCCAGGCAATAAAGCAGACTTTTTTAATCCTACAGCTGCTTCTTTTCCAGGCTACCATCCCTTTCTTGTCTAAAAATTTCTGGAGGAAGTCATAAGGCTCTGCTGTTTTGATTTTCAGAATGTGTGCTAAGTATAATTTGACCCTTGAAGGACCTTTACAGCTTTGTTCATCTTTTCTTGTCTAAAGTGATTGCTCCAATCATGTGCTTCAAGCCCGGACACCTCTGCCCCTTCCACTTTTATCAAATTGCCTGTCCTCCGAGTTTTGTAAAATGATTGAAGACACCCAAGGAAAGCCTTCCCCCTCTTCTCTTCTCTCCATCTCACCTCATGTATTCTTAGCTCCCTCAGTTTTTCTCCTTGCTTTCCTTTGCAGGCCAGCCTCCATGTGGAGAATCCCCCACCAACTTCCAGCATCATCAGTCTCACCCTCACACCCTCCCCTTCCATCTACCACCAGCATCCCACAAATCAGGGCCCTAGCAGCCTCCACTCCTCCAACTTTGACTCCTGAGCGCTCAGCAGAGAGTTTTCCCCTCCCTCTGATGAACAGCTGTCCTCAGCATCTCTCACCATGACATCAAAGCCGTTCTCTGGCCTTGCTGCCTCACCTGCTGCCAATGCTTCCTAGCCCGGTCTCCTGGGCACGTCTTGGCTCTCACAAGTTTTCTGATGACCGTGGCTTCTTCTCCACTGTTTTATTTCTTCCTGCAGATTCCAACTCATATTCAAGTTCTGTTCTCAAGAATTTCCCCCTTTCGTGTGTGAATTTCCAGGGAACTTCAGAACTTCAGTAGCAACTTCGGGCCTGGCTCTGAGTCCATCTCAGTTTCTGGTCTGTATCTCTGATCCAGTCCCTAGTTCCCAGTTCTTTATTGGGCATCACCCTCTGGATTGCTCTTTGGAAATGCAAGTCCTTGGTGTCCAAGTCTGAATTCACCACCTTTCCCCCAAACTCTTTCTTACTCTATGAATCCTATTTCTATTCCCATAACCAAATCTGGGATCTTCCCACCTCTTTCTCTGTGTATCCTTGGGCTAGCACTAGGTCTTTGTCACTCCAGTCCAGGCATCTAGCACAAGGCTTATTACAGAGTAATGATGTTCAGTACATTTATGAATGATCCTTTGTCCTCATCTGATCAGCTATTAGATCTTAGCAATGGGAACAGTTCATTACCAGTAAATCAGATTAAACGTAAGAAGAGCCTGGATAGCGTTAGCAGTGGTACTGGAAACTGCAAAAAGTATCAAAGACTTACTAAGAATTGACTTGGGTATGCCTTAAGCTCCTCTATCTTTTCAGCATTATAGGATGATAACTGTAAGCATATAGTAAGAAGCTGTTATCTGTTTTTTAATGCTTATTTTATTTCATATCCAACCAACCTATTAAAATAGTCCCAGGAGAGTGATTCTTATGGGTTTTCTAGCCTTGTTTAGCAATAACAGTCATTTACTTTCCTCTTTTGAATATGTCTTATTTCTGTTTCATTTGTATTACATTTCAAAACAGTCATGAATAATGAAACAACAAAGTGCGTAGTCTCACCCAGAGGGTCTCACCTGCTAAGAAAGCATCTTGAGGGACAGATCTAATGATTTGTTCAAGTTTTTGTTGTGGGCTGTGTGTATGTATGTACTTTAGGTATCTAGATAGGCTGAGCTTTAAAAAAAAAAAAAAAAGACTTTTTAAAGGGTCTCTTCAAAATAGAAGTTAAGCCCCATCAACATTTAACATTGTTAGGAACACTGATAATGTATGTTGTATACATTATTACCCTGTTGGATATTTTTATTGCTAGTAGATTTACATCCCCAAAGAAGGAAAGGTAAATGCAGCAAAAATGAGAATCTCGTAAGTACTGCACTTGGGAGCCAGGGCAGCACATGCAGGGTGCTGTAAGCCAAAGCCCGCAAACCCAGGAACTCTTCACTTCTACCAGGACCCCGGGAACCAAGTGGGCAGGCAAGGAAGGTCTTGCTCTGATATCCAAGTGACAAACTGAGAGGAGGAAGCAGGGAGAGGGCATCGTGGTCCAGACAGCAGCAGTGCAAAGGCCCTGAGGCAGCACAGAGCTCTGCATGTCAAGTAACTGTAAGAAAGCCCAGGACTGTAGGGCAATAAATGATGGGAAACAGGACAAAGCTGTACAAAGGGGATAGCAGACTAAGTCATGCAGGACTCTGTGGCCTTCATTAGAGGGTTTAGGTTTGGGTTGGGGTTGTTTGTTTTAAGGGAAACAGAAGTATGTGTGAAGTGGTGGGGACACATAGGATGCCAAAGAACCAAAGAGTGAATGAGGGTGAAGAAATAGACTCAACATGGGCTTATTTTTTCAAGAGATCTTGGCTATAAAAGAATACAGAGGAAAGAGGCTGAGCAAGGATTCTCTTTTCAGTGGGGAAAATTTGAGCATACTTACAGACCAAGGGATGAGTCAGTAAAAATAAAATGAATGCAGAATGGAGATTCCCTCTCTAGGGAGCAGAAAGGATTTCTCAAAGAAAACCCATACTCTGTGTGAGGATCCTTGAGGTGCTAGTTAAAAATAAAAATACCTATGCAATGCCCAACATCTAATAAATTTGATAAGGGTGATTAAGAAACAAAAGTCACAAACAATTCTAAGATTCCCAGTTTGAGTGGCAGGATCAATAATTAAATCAGTAATCAGCATTGGGTATAAGGGACACGAATAACTTGAACAGGAAGTGTCATGAATCTGGGTTTGGATGTACTGATCAAGCTTTGAACCATGAATGCAAGTTGTGAATATGTATCAGGAGCTTAAGAGAGAGATGTGAGCTAAGGCTACAGATTTAGTGTAACTGAAGACAGAAGAGAGTATGTCTTAAAAGCTTTAAAATAATAAGATGAAAACATCATATGACTATTTACCTTAAATATTCACTTTCCCTACAAAGGTCCATCTAGTCAAAGCTATGGTTTTTCCAGTGGTCATGTAAAGTTGTGAGAGTAGGACCATAAAGAAGGCTGAATGCTGAAGAATTGAGACTTTCGAATTGTGCTGGAAGTGAAAGTGAAAGTCGCTCAGTCGTGTGGGACTGTTTGCAACCCCATGGACTATACAGCCCATGGAATTCTCCAGGCCAGAATCCTTGAGTGGGTAGCCTTTCCCTTCTCCAGGGGAGCTTCCCTACCCAGGAATTGAACCGGGGTCTCCTCCATTGCAAGTGATTCTTTACCAACTGAGCTATCAGGAAAGCCAAGTGGCACTGGAGAAGACTTACTCTTTCCCAATATTTTGGCCATGTGATGTGAATAGCCTACTCACTGGAAAAGACCTTGCTGCTGAGAAAGATTGGAGGCAAAAGGAGAAAGGAGTTGCAGAGGATGAGATGGCTAAATAACATTACCAATTCAATGAACATGAACTTGAACAAACTCCGGGAGATAGTAAAGGATGCAGAAGCCTGGCATGCTACAGTCCAAGGGGTTTCAAAGTGTTGGATAAGACCTAGTGATTTAACAACATTCAGTTAGAAATACTTTTCATCTTGTTATCTAGCTCGTTATCATAAAATCGCTAGCTCTTCCTGATTTTGTCCAGCTCCCCAGTGGGACGGCACCAGGACTCTATGGTCAGTTTAGAATTTGGAGCTGGATTCGTGCACCTTTAGGAGCAGGGAAAAGTGCAGCCCCAGTTGTGGGAGGAGAGGTGGGAGCTGGCGAGGACAAGGTAAGTTCCACAAGAACGGAGGAAAACAAGCACTTAGCTAGTGCAGGAGAGCTCTTCTTCCCACCTGTCTGGGCATTTCTCTCAATGCATGCATCAGACTTTTTTGACTGCTTACTGGTTTCATATTTAACCAACTAATGAAGAGCCTGTTTATACAGACAGGATTGGTTAGGATCTTCTCAGGACTTAAATGGGCCTGACTGAAAATTAAAGGTCTCAGTTCCTAGAGCTGAAGTGTCCATGGAAAGGAAGAATTCATAATCTTTCCATCAAGGACTTTTTTCCCCCAACATTTTCTGCCAAATTTAAATGCACTGTTAATGTGGCAGTGTATTTTCTATTAAGTGACAAAATATGGAAACATTATATCTGGTTTTCATACTATATTTATTATTTCAGTTTCTCAGAAATGTTTTTAGAAAGAAGAATTAAAGCAATAATTTTCATTATAGCCTTTTTTCCTGTAATTTTATTTTGTTTTTAAACCATTTTATTGAAGAATAATTGACATATAAAAAGCTACACATATTTACTATATACAACTGGATGAATTTGGAGATAGGATACACCTATGAAACCATAACCACCATCAAGGCCATAAACATACCCATCATTTTTTCTTTCATTCTTTTAATACCATTATAAGTTTTTGTGTTAACAACACTTAAGGACTACTCTTTTAGCAGAGTTTAAGTGTACAACATAGTATTGTTAGCTGTAGGCACAATGCTATATAATGGTTTTCCAGAACTTACTTATTTTGCATAACTGAACCTTTGTAGCCCCTTTTCTAGATGAACTTATGATAGCTCTCCTCCTCTTTCTAGTTTTATTCCATTACGAAAAAATCGCATTTAAAAATAACCAGAGGGTTTCACTTAGAATCATTTATCATTAGAAATTTTGGGTAAAAACACATTATTTTTTCTGGTAAAACAAGATAGAAAATGTCTTATGAATCCAGAACTGCCTATCCAGTGTTGTCACCACTAGCCATATGTGGCTGATTAAATTTAAGCTATTTAAAATAAAATTAAAGCTTCAGTTATTCAGTCTCACTCCCCATATTTGAAGTTCTCAGTAGCCATAGGTGGCTCATGCTACTCCATTAGACGCTGCAGAGACAGACCATATCCACCATCTCAGCTCACTGGACAGGGCCACTCCAGACACCACTTTTAACCGTGTGTCTCTACTTAGGTCAGTTACCTGGCAGGCTTGGGTCATGTCACATTGTGGAGACTTTATCCGGTGCTCCTCAACCGTAGCTGTACAGCAGAGTCACCTGGGGAGTTTTTAAAAAGGATTAATGCCCAGGACTCACCCCTAGAAATTCTGATTAACTGATCGGAAATGCACCCCAGGCACCAGCATCTTTTAAAGCTCCCAGATAATTCTAATAGGTGGCTCTGCTGCTGCTGCTGCTGCTGCTAAGTCACTTCAGTCGTGTCCAACTCTGTGCAACTCTAGCCCTACACAAAATGTGTATGTGGTAAATTCAAGTTAAGTGGAATATCAAGAGCATTTGTAACAAGGAAAGACCATCAGCAGGAATAGCATTGATAACAGAACTATCAGACAGAAAATGTTCAAGAATAATGAAAAACTGAACAACTTCCCTGGTGGTCCAGGGGTTACAGCTCCATGCTCCCAATGCGGGGAGCCTGGGTTCAATCCCTGGTCAGGAAAATAGACCCACATGTGGTAACTGAAACCTGACACAGTCAAATGGATAAATAAGTACTTAGGAAAAAAACATTATCAGTCAATGGGACCTAATAAATATCTGGGCTTCCCAGATGGTGCTAGTGGTAAGGAACCCACCTGCCAATGCAGGAGAAGTAAGAGACACTGGTTCCATCCCTGGGTCGGGAAGAGCCCCTGGAGGAGGGCATGGCAACTCACTCCAGTATTCTTGCCTGGAGAATCCCCATGGACAGAGGAGCCTGGTGGGCTACAGCCCGTAGGGTCTCAAAGAGACAGACACGACTGAGGTGACTTATTAGCATGCACGCACACAATAGATATCTATAAAATATAATGATGAATAATAACATAATGATCAATATGGACAGAATACAGATGGCCCCTGACTTAACAATAGTTTGACTTACGATTTTAAAAACATATTTATTTGGCTGCTTCAAGTTTTAGTTGCAGTGTGAGAGGGCTTTCCTTGTGGCACATGGACTCTCTAGTCATGGCTTACGGTCTCAGTTGTTGCAGCTCAAGGGCTTAGTTGCAGATGGCATATGGGATCTTACTTCCCTCACATCCCCTGCATTGCAAGACAGATTCTTAACTGCTAGACCACCAGCAAAGTTCCTCTGACTTACTTTTTTTTTTAACCATGATGCAGAAACTATACATATTTGGTAGAAACTGTACTTCAAACTTTGCATTTTGATCTTTTCCTGGGCTAGGGGTGTGCATTAAGACACTCTCTCATGATGCTAGGTGGTGGCAGTGAGCCACGCCTCCCAGTGAGCCACACACTCCTGAGGGTAACAGCCTATACAGAACAATAATTCTGTTTTTAACTTTTGCTATAGTAGTCAATAACTTACATGAGATATTTGACCCTTTACTATACAACAGGATTTATGTGAGGTAATTTTGCCCAACTATATGATAATGTAAGCATTCTGAGCACATTTAAATTAGGCTAAGCCAAGGTGTGTTGTTCAGCAGATTAGATGTATTAAATGCATTTTCCACTTATGATATTTTCAACTTACAATGAGTTTATCAGAATATAACATGGTAATACATCCACTAAGGTAGCCTATAGTCTACCTTGGGGGTGTTGGTTCTGGGATTCCCCCACCCCCACACAAGAGATACCAGTATCAAAGGATGCTCAAGTCCCTTATATAAAATTGTGAAGTATTTGCATATAACCTAGAACAGCCTCCCATGTAATGTAACTCATCTATAGATTACTTATAATACCCAACACAAGGTAAATGCTCTGTAAATAGTTGTCAGCCCATGTGGCAAACTCAAGCTTTGGTTTTTGAAACTTCTGGAATTTTTTCCTTTTTCTCAAATATTTTTGATCCGTGGTTGGTTGAATTTCCAGATGTAGAACCTAAGCAAATGGAGGGCTGAATGTATATCCTGGGTCATAAAACAAATCCCAACAAATTTAAAAGAATCAAAATCATGCAGAGTATATCTTCCAACCATAAAGAAATCAAACTAAAAGTCAATAACAGAAAGATATGAGGAAAATCTCCCAAAACTTGGAAATTAAACACCACTCTCTTAAATAATCCATAGATGGAAGTGGAAGACTCAGAGGAAATTTTAAAAATACATAGAACTGAGCAAAAATAAAAGTACAACATGTCAAAATTTGTTGAATGCAGTTAAGCTATTGCTGAGGGAAATTTATAACACTAAGTGAATTGAGGTAAATAGTTCTCAAATCAATAATAAGCTCCTCAGTTCAGTTCAGTCACTCAGTAGTGTCCGACTCTCTGCAACCCCATGAATTGCAGCACACCAGGCCTCCCTGTCTATCACCAACTCCCGGAGTTTACTCAAACTCATATCCATCAAGTAGGTGATGCCATCCAGCCATCTCATCCTCTGTATGCCCTTCTCCTCCTGCCCTCAATCCCTCCCAGTATCATGGTCTTTTCCAATGAGTCAACTCTTCTCGTGAGGTGGCCAAAGTATTGGAGTTTCAGCGTTAGCATCAGTCTTTCCAATGAACACCCAGGACTGATCTCCTTTAGGATGGACCTACCTCAAGAAATTAGAAAATGAACAAATAAGCATAAAACAAGCAGGAAAAAAAAAGAAATATGAAAGCAGAATCCAATGGAAATGAAAACAGAGAAACAATAGAGAAATTCAGTAAAACAAAAAGCTGGTTCTTTGAACACTTCAACAGAATTGACAGGCTTCTGCTAAGACTGACAGAGATAAAGAGAAAGAAGATACAAATTACACACCTCCAGAATGAAGTAGGGAATATCAGTACTTTATCCTGATCATGCTATTGTCTCTATTCGTACAAGAACTTACCCGTGGGGGAAACTGTGTGAGAGGATCTCTCTGTACTATTTTTTGCAGTTTCCTGTGATATGCAATTATTTCAAAATGTTTTTAAAAATTAAGTTAATAAATAAATTTTAATTTAAAAAAATTAACAAAAGTTTTATGAAATTCCAAAATATTTGAAAATAAAATAAGAACAGTCGAAGATTAAAAAACTTTAGAGAAAAGCAAATTAATTTTCTTCATTTTTTTCAATTTATCTAGCTCATTAAAGACAGTGATATGTAGGCTGCCTCCATTCCTGGGAACTGCCTTCCAGCACAGTTCCTGTCCGCCAAAAACAGAAGACTGAACCCTGAAACACAAGGCCCAGAGGAACCCCAATTCTCCATATATAACTGTCTCAGTCGAAGTGGGTTCCCAGGACAGAGGTATCCCATCCTCCCATATGAATGCCTCAAAAAGCGTTAGCTACCAGAAAATTGTGTAGTAGCTCTTGTAGGCCATAGATCTTACAGTTTAGCAGCCGGAAGGAACAACGCCTGTCCCCATCCTTAGGAAGTCTGAGGGCAAGCCCCATCTCCTTGGCCAAGCCCATTCCCCCAGCCAAACGGTCTTGCAGGTACTTCAGCTGAGACAGTTATACATGGAGAATTGGGGTTCCTCTGGGCCTTGTGTTTCAGGGTTCAGTCTTCTGTTTTTGGTGGACAGGAATTGTGCTGGA
Source organism: Budorcas taxicolor (assembly GCF_023091745.1). Lineage (NCBI taxonomy): Eukaryota > Metazoa > Chordata > Mammalia > Artiodactyla > Bovidae > Budorcas > Budorcas taxicolor. The sequence goes on along the minus strand of NC_068930.1, from coordinate 4,828,572 downwards.
AGGCAGTTCCTGGGAATGGAGGCAGCTTACATATTTAACCAGCTAGATTAAATTCGATCTTGCAGAGGTGGCTTCCTGCTGTAGCAATTATTGGCCAAGGCTTGGACAAGATGCCGCGATAATATGATGATCAGTCAGCCCTTGTCTGTGTCCTGGAGGATGAACAATCACATCAAAAAGACAGAAGGAGAAATAATTACAGCTTGTGTTTAGTTTCAGAGAGAAATGTGTCCCAAAAAACAATACTAAAGGGTTTCTTAAAGTCCCCACCGGAAAACAGAGTGTTCCCTGCTATGAGGTGTTTTGAGGTAAAAAAAGCAAAGCACCTCTAGTCAAATAACTTAGTGCATTTCCAACAGAACTGATTAAAAGGTACTTCTTTTTTCTTTTTTTTTTTTTTTGATTGAAGTATAGTTGAATTACAGTGTTGTGCCAACCTCTGCTATACAGCAAAGTGACCCAGTTACATACATACATTCTTTTTAATATTCTTTTCCAGTATGATTTATCACAGGGTATTCAATACAGTTTACTGTGCTACACATTAGGACCTGGTTGTTAATCCATTCTAAGTGTAATAGTTTGCATCTACCAACCCCATACGCCCAGTCCATCCCTCTCCCTCCCCTCACCCTTGGTAACCACAAGTCTCTTCTCTACGTCTGTGAATCTGCTTCTGTTTTGTAGTTAGGTTCATATGTGCCATATTTTAGATTCCACACGTAAGTGATATCATATGATACTTGTCTTTCTCTTTCTGACTTATTTCACTTAGTATGATAATCTTTAGTTGCATCCATGTTGCTGCAAAAGACATTATTTTGTTCTTCGTGACTGGGTAGATTTCATTGTATATATTCTTTATCCATTCATCTGTCACTGGACACTTAGGTTGCGTCCATGTCTTGGCTATTGTAAATAGTGCTACTATGAACATAAGAGTGCAAATATCTTTTTAAATTATAGTTTTGCCTAGGTATATTCCCAGGAGTGGGATTATTGAATCACACGGTAATTCTATTTTTAGTTTTGTGAGACACCTCCATAATGTTCTCCATAGTGGTTGTATCAATTTACATTCCCACCAACAATGTAGGAGGGTTCCTTTTTCTCCACATTCTCTCTAGCATTTGTTATTTGTAGACTTTTTAATTATGGCCATTCTGACCAGTGTGCGGTGGTACCTCATTATAGTTTTGATTTGCATTTCTCTGATAATTAGTGATGCTGAGCACTTTTTCATGTTCCTGCTGGTCATCTATATGTCTTCTTTGGAGAAATGTAAAGATACCTGAGGACCTCTCAGGACCCACTGTGAATGTCCCAGTGAGCTTTGAATGCTACAGTCACTTTTACTTGACAGAATCTACCCCTGGTGCAACCCAAGGGCTATTGGTGAGGAAGGCACAATTTGGAAGACACTGGAGGACAACTCCAGGGTCTCCACAGGGTTCCCTCACACCTGAACTTCTGGTCAACTTGTCTATGGGAGGAGCTTAGTGGTATCAGGCCAGTGAGATATCTACCTGCATTGAGAAAGCAGTTCTTTCTTTTTTCAAATCAGCAACTATATTTCACCTACATATCACACCAATAAACCCTGAAATGTCAGGATTAAAAGATTGTTTTAAATGTAGTCCTTATTCTCCTCCTGAACCCAGAAATAGTGTAATGGCCACTGAATCTATTTAGTTGTTAAAACATTGGTTGAACTCATTCTTTCTGAAATTTTATTAAATCTGTCCTGGGTGAAGCAGTAGGTGGCAGGAGGGGGGTGGTGTCTGCAAATAGTACTCTTTGAGTAAATAAACTATTTCTCAGGAGGGCCCGAGAAAGAGGCCCTCCTGTTGATTTTGTCATGACTTTAGCGTCAGTTGTGAGGAAGCTGTCTACGGCCGCACCAGGATGATCAGTAACCCTTCAGAGGTCCATCAGACCCGTGGGCATCACGTTGACCTCTGGCCTGGTCTGCATTTAAGCACTGTCAGACTTCTCCAGTCACATCAGGAAGTTCTTATTCACATAACCAAATGTTTCAGTCAATCAATTTTTGTTTCACTTTAATGTGCCTTCGTTTGCATGGGCTGTAGCAAATGGCCATGTCCCTGTCTTTAACAGGGAAGTATGTTCCAAGACTGTCTCTCCTTAAGTCTCCTTGGACTGAGAAGGCAGTCAGCCCACTCGGCCACCTTCTCTCACAAGGGCCCCAGCAGTCACCAACTGTTTGCTGACTGTGGTGCTCATCAGGAACATGAAGCAAATCAAAAACTGTGCCAAACTTTGGGATGAATTCCAACGGTTGTGAAATTCCTTGCTCGGTCAAACATGCGTTATCTTTCAGGTTCTAGTAACAAAACCTCTGACTGAGCCTCTGTCAGCCTTTGATCACAAAACAAGGCTGCCTTTAAGGAGCTGAAATGAGTTGGCCTCAAGGTTTGGCCCCTTATTCTGAGTCCTGAGAGGGGCCTCACACTCACCCCCAGCAGCTCATCTGCCCTGGAATTCAGCGGCAGTCCCCACCCACCCAGACGCCTGCCCAAAGGGGCCTCATTCTCACCTTCTCATCCCTGCCTGCCATCCAGCAGCACCAAGCCTGCACTCCCTGGAGGCTCTGATGCCAGGCCTCTCTTGGCTCTTGCGGAGGGAGAATAGGTTCCTCCCACCGTTGTGCCGCCTTCAGCTCCTTGGGCTTGTAAATAGTTCTTTTTAAGGCAGAGTATTCCACAGCTTTCCTTCAAACAGCACAGGCTCTGTATGCTCTTGCCCTCTCATATACTCCATGGAAAGTCACTCTGTCTGCTCCTGTGTCCCTCCTTCAGCTTCAAAATTTCAAATCCAGCCTCAGCCCCACTGACTCAACCAAGAACTCCCCTCTAATAAAAGAATAAAAACTCGACTGCATAGAAATAAATACAAATAAATACTCATGGTTCAATACTTTAAGGGGCGGTTAGACAAATATGAAGATTCTTTTTTCATTCATAGCTTCTGGAAACAATTCAGCCAGATAAAATTGTCTTTTTTATGAAAATAACAATTTTATGATAAAAATTGTTTGTGTTCATCCTAGAAGAAAGGTCTAAAGGAGGAATAAACATTACTTGACTCCCACCTCCCAGAGATCAAATTTTTGCTTCAATGTGCCTGTCATATATAGATGAAATTAAACTCACACCATCCCCTGCAGGTGTCATTTCACTGGGAGCATTTTCATGCATGCCTGACTAATTTCCCTAAACTTCCTTACATTAATAGAGTGAAATGTTCTTACTCTTGCACTGAGTCCCTTTTTTCATCTTTTGTAGAGTTATGATGGAGCAAGTAGTTGCTCAAGCAGGATGAGTATCATGAAAACTTGGCTAGCACCTGGTACACAGAAAAATGCCCAGTAAACATCAGCTGCTATCATTAGCCACAAAATTGACCCATGATTTGAGAGAAAGTTGAAAGAGTGATTAAGGTTTGGAAAGAATCCAGGAATTTCTGTCCTAGTACTAGTTACCATCTTATTTTTTTTAACTCTCTGAGTCACCCCTCTCCCATCATTATCACTCCATGTGGAACAGGTACAGTTGCTTAAGGCGTTCAGTCTGAGGCTGAACACTGAGACACTATGTTTGTCTGGCTTGTTTCATGTGCTAAGGTTTCTTTTGGTAGAAAGATACGAACTGTAGGGGGCAATGGTACTGTTTTGAATTAGGTTGGAGCCAGAAGCTACCAGGGCTCACACATTACAAAAACCAGGTTAGTCAATGGGATTAGGAGCAAAACCTACCTATGTTAGAGGGTGGCTATGTTGTCTGAGTTATCCATCAGAAAGTTTCTTTCACATCTGAAACCAGGTTCATGCTCTTGAGCATACAATACCCTTCAAGCTGACTCTCCCAATTCGCTTCTCCAGCCTTAGCAAATGCTACTGTCCCTCCCACAGCCAGAGAAAACGACTGCTTGTACTTGCCGGATTCTCTTATACCTCCACAACTTTCTATGTTCTGTTCCCTCTCCCCAGAGCCTCCTCCCCACCACACCTCTTCTTTTTACTGATAACTTGTCTCAAATTCTCTCTGCCTCAAGAAGCCTACCCTGCCTAGGGGTAGGCTTGCACTCAGTCCAGCTTTTGATCTTCCTCTCTGCTCTTATAGCGTGGCCAGTTCCAGTCTGTATCCTCTGTAGGCCGCGCACTTGTGAAAGATGAGAGAGGTGTCTTTTAAAGTTTAATCCTAGGATCTAAAAGACATCTAGTGTAAAGGAGCAGTTAATAACTGTCTTATGTGTGAATGCTCAAATGCATTATTTTCTCTATATTAGCAGCGTAGATCTCTTTGAAGACATTTTCTTCCTTCTTCGGAATGAATTACTATCTTACTTATATAATCAGAAAAACATAATAACACAAGCCTTTATTGCTTTTCTAATCAGATAAGTTATTTTTATAATAAAAATTTAAAAACCAGTCACACTCAGGGAACTCAAACTGGGGCTCAGTAACAACCTAGATGGGTGGGATGGGGAGGGAGGTTAAAGTGGGAGGGAACATGGGTAAACCTATGGCTGATTCATGTTGATGTTTGGTAGAAATCAGCACAATACTGTAAAGCAATTATCAGTTAAAAATAAAATTTTAAAAATTAACCAATCACTATAACCATTTATAACATTTACAAAGTTTCTTCTAAAATTTGATGATTATTTCCTGGTTTGTGGCATTTTTAACATGCTTCAACATATATCTTTCTAAAAATAAGAATGTAAAATGTAAAATTCTAAAAATAGAATGTAAAAAAATGTCATGATAACTAAATGTTACTACACGACATAGTCTAAATGCGTACTTTTTCCAACCTACAATTTTTCTGATAGTCCTCACTGAGGATTAAGAACTTTTTTCCAAAGTTATTTTTTTTTCCTTTGAACACATCTTTTCTCTTTAGCGTTCCATTTATTAGTACATGTTCAAGTTACAGTTTTTCTCAGTGAGAGCTCTGAGAAGGTGTACATTGCTGGGGAATTTTGTGTACTCAGTGAAGTGAAAGTCACTCAGTCGTGTCCGACTCTTTGCGACCCCATGGACTATACAGTCCATGGAATTCTCCAGGCCAGAATACTAGAATGGGTACCCTTTCTCTTCTCCTGGAGATCTTCCCAACCCAGAGATCGAACCCAGGTCTCCCACATTGCAGGCGGATTCTTTACCAGCTGAGCCACAAAGGAAGCCCAAGAGTACTGGAGTGGGTGGCCTCTCCCGTCTCCCGTGGATCTTCCCGACCCAGGAATCAAACTGGGGTATCCTGCACTGCAGACGGATTCTTTACCAACTGAGCTATCTGTTAAACTTAGCTAAAGGCTTTCTTAGAATTGCTAAAATATTTTTTAAATTACATCAACAATTTCTAACATGCCCTGATAGATTCGTCCACTGACTCTGAAGCAGACATGAGGGTGACTTTCAGGAGGCTGATGAAAAAGAATCCAATTGCTCTGTGCTATAAAAGCTGCATCTGACAGGGCACAGCCTCTGCCATGAGGTCCTCAGGCAAGAGTGACACTGCTGAGTAGTCTCTACGGTGTCCTTCAGGGTAGTGATGCCTGCGAGCTCAATCTTATTGCCTTGAGTCCAAATGTTGTCCCTGATTTAGACACGCTGTGTACTCTGTGCTGGCCTTTGCAAATCATGGACACTGTATTCTGCTGGGAGATGGGGCCCTGGAGAGTGATTTCTGTTTCTGGCAGTTCCACTCCAGATTTTAGTGTGAGTCATAATATATCACTAATCTCTTGACCTTTATTTAAAAATCCTCCAGTGACCAGGCTGCTGTCACCTGTTCCTCATACAGGAAAAAGTATAATCATCAATACAAGCCAACACAGCCAGGCCTGAAATAACAGCTCAGAGAAAGTGCCAGAAGACACACCCTTCCCACAGGCTGGTCCTGTCTGCCTTGTGAGCTGCCCCACACTGGGTCCAGTGAATTATTTTAGGATTATTTCTGAGGGTGGAGAGAACATCAGACACTCAGCCATTTCCCCTGGTTTCTGTGCCAGAGGTTGGCTGTGTTCTTTGGCAGAGGATCAAGGAAGTGTGGTGCATTCTTAGTAAGCTAAGATGGCTGGGTGATGTCAGGGTTTATTCCCCGGGCACTGCTTTCAGCAATGTGCCAAACTCGATGGCTTCACCTGCTACTTCCTAAAATAGGGGACTCAGATCTGATTCTAGACCATGGTTAAAATGACATCCCACATAATACAAAATATCCCAGGGCTTAGCTGGCAATCTAAAGTAATATAAATTAACATTCAGTACTCCAAAATTTAGACCCCCAAACTAATCTGGACAGTAAGCTTCACTGACTTTCTCAAGACCTTTTCCACTGGTACAATGTTCACATTTTATGTTATGTAAACTTTATGCTTACGCTTTACCCATATTGGGATATTTAAGATTGGAGAAAATGTTTAGGCTTTATTAAGCCAGTCTCCTGGAACCCACACCCCAGTTATTCTCATTTTCCCAGTTCTCTACCTCTACATGCAAGCAACTGTGCCTGCTGACAGTAGACACAACTGTCCTTTGCCACTCATGACCCTATCAAAGATGCTGGCACCTGTCCCACCATGTCCCATGTGCTGTGGAGATGCCTCTTCCTTCCTCCATTGCTCCAGGGGTTCAGAGAATAATAACTCATGGTTCATAATCAACACATGGCTCCCTGGTACCATCTCCATGAAGCTATTGAAGAGGGAAAAAAATTTACAATAACTTCCTGTTTGTTCTGCTTCTGTAACTCAGCTTGCTTCTTGCAAAGTCTGGATGATGTAGGTCACATAGCCTTGGAAAATGGAGACTTACAAAAATGCTAGGAACTGAAGCTTATCTCACTCACCCTTTCCCTGATTTTGCCTAGCCCCTATAATCCTACTTAACCAGCCTGTCCATGTAAAGGTCAGGCGCCACCCCCCCGTCCTAACCTCTGTTCCAGTGCGAGCAAAACCCCTAGTTTAAAACAGCATGTTAACAGTTAGCAAGGCCAACTATAGTCTGATGTCATACCCTGTCTATAACAACTCTGTAACCCCTTTGTTCAGGGCTCAGAGCTTGGAGTGTTAACTCCTCTGGGCCCACCAGTGTAATAAACCTGAGTTCTCCAACTCTCCGAGTATGGTGCTTGGTTTCTCACTAACTGGTTTCTACAACATTTCTGGAGGTCCCATCAAGATTCCAACCATGCCAGCCCCTTGAGCTGCCAGACCAGTGGCTCAGCCAGGCCAGAGTTGAGGAACTCTAAAATGAACAAGGAGGTGCACCACCTGATGGTTTTCTGGGTTCTCTTTTGGACCAGAATTCCGACTCTCTGGACAGCCAAGCCCCAGCTACACTCATTGGAGGGATGGACCAACTCACCAGGAACAGCCATGGGATAAGGTAAGGCCCCAAGGCCGGTCCCTAGTCAGGTCCTACCCCAATGGGTAGAAGAGAAGACTCTTCTACCAAAGAGACCTCCCTTGGGCTCCCAGGAAGGGAGCAACAGTTAGGGAAATCTAGGGACATGGGAGAAGGAAATCATTGTGATAACCTCTGAGTGATTGTGAGGGCATGATTGCTGATTGAACGGAGTGAGAGCTCCATCGTTTTTGGACTACGGAGCCTAAGAGGGTCCTAACCTGTGGTTCCGTGATGACCTCATAAGGCTAAAAGATGGTGCCAGTCTCTGGGGTATCTGATCCCTCCCTATGAGGCTGGTCCAGGTCAGGCGTTTATACCGACCTGCCAGTGCTAAGAGGCATCTTAAATCTCCCTCGGGGGAGCAGCCAGGTGGACGAAAAGTGAATGTAAACAAGTGTGCAGCCTGATTTGCTTGCGCTTCAGGTTCGCTTGTGTGGCTCCGTGGCCTTCAGGCTACAGAGTCCAAGTGGGCCCTAACTTGCAGTTCCGTGGCAACCTCATATAGCTCAAGGCAGTGTCTGTCTCTGGGGGACCCCATCCCTCCCTGTGAGTCAGAGCTGGGTCAGGGGTTTATAGTGGCCCACCAAAGCTAAGAGGCACTTAAATTCCCTTCAGGGACGCAGCCAAGCAGGCACCTGAATGGTCTCTTTTGAGGGGGCACCCACCCTTTTTTGTCTTTGTGCCACCGACACAGGGTGGGATACACAGTGAGGGGGAAGATTGGTTACTGATTTGATTTAGAAGTTGTGTATGTCCAAGAGGCCTTTATGCCCTAGGGCCCTCTGCCAAAATTATTTCCTTAAAATTTTTAAGCCTCACTCTCCCCTCTCCTGACTCCTTGAGCCAACTTACTGGGAAATTAGGTTTTCCTCAAAAAAACTTTCCCCTTTTGCCAGGTGGCTCTGAACCTCCCGCTCTCTTGGTCCCTTGAGCCAACCCGTGTGGAGTGGCATGCTTTGATGTGCTCCTGCATACTTGTGGAGTCTTATTAGGAGGCTGCCTTCCTCTGTCACCTTTTCCTTCATAATTTCCTTTTCCCCCAGGATTTTAGGCCCTTCGCCTAGGCAAGGAGTATGCATATTACTCTCTCCACCTGCTCAGTGCCCTCGAGAGGGTCAATCACCCTAGACCCCCCTCCAGAGTCCCACGTGAAGTTATTCCTCCATGAACCCCATTATGAGGGATCACTCCTTTCAGCCCCATCTCCCTGGGACATTTAGCTATCAGAGCCATCTTCAAGGAAGCATGTAATTGTGCTGCCTGGAATACTGGGCCTTCCAGTAGTGGCAGCCTCAGTGCTAACTAGGTTATAAGACCCAAAGACAAGGCCCTTCCCATGCACGCCCTTCTCCTTTCTGGTCAAAGAGGTAGATTATATTTGTCAACATGGGGGGAAGTTCCTCTAAGCCGAGAGTTTTAGACCTCATGATAAAGAACTTTAAAAGGGTCTTTGCAGGGGATCACAGAGTCAAGATGACTCCCAGGAAGCTTTGTAACTTATGCTAGCTAGAATGGCCATCCTTTGATGTTGGATGGCCGCCAGAGGGCACTCTTGACCTGCCCACCATCCAAGCAGTGTACCAGGTAGTCACTGGGACTCCAGGACAACCAAATCAATTTCTGTACATAGATTCCTGGCTCCTAATAGTGCAGATCCTGCCCCTATGGGCAAGATTTTGCAGGAATGAAAAGGGACAGAGTAGGGTATTTGTGGCCCAACTGCTCAAAAGGAAGAAGAAAAACTTATATTCCAAGGAGACCCAGTGGAAGATCCACCACTGCCCCTGCCATATGTCCCCATGCATAGCCAGCGTCAGATCCATTGCTGGACATTCCACCTCCCTCCTTGTCCCCACACCACCTCATGAGCAAGACTCCAGCCCAGAACCATTAGGGAGATGGCTCCGTTTGGCCAACCAATCTAACCAGTCAGCCACAGGCTGTCAAATGCCATTACGGGATACTCAAGGTCCCCAACAAGTGAATGAGGACAGTTCAGTCTAGCTTGGCTGCTCCATCCTCTATTACCAGCCCATCAGCACTACTGATCTCTTGCACTGGAGGCACCATAATCCAGTGTACTCTGATAAACCACAGGCTATGATTGACCTCCTAGAGTCCATTTTCCACACCCATCAGCCTACATGGGACAACCATCACCAGGTCCTTATGACTTTCATCACCACTGAGGAAAGGCGGCATATCTTGACAGAAGCCCAAAAGTGTCTCCAAGGACAGGCCCCCACAGAGGTCTTAAATGTAGAAAGATGGGTGCAAGAAGCAATGCCAGAGATGAGACCTGAATGGAATTTCAATTACCAGAGAGGGACAAGAAGCCCTGAGCAACTATCATGATGCCCTTCTATATGGATTTCCAGCAGAAGCCAAAAAGCCCACCAATATGCCCAAAACTAGAACGATAATCCAAAACCAGATGAAAGCCCTACCAATTTCTATGAAAGTCTGTGCAAAACATTCTGAACATACACCTAGTTTGACCTTGAGACACCCGAGAATCAATGGATGATTAACGCTGCCTCTGTGGCTCAATCCTGTGCAGACATTTGATGAAAGCTCCAAAAGCTGTAAGGCTTCACTGGGATGAATGCCACCCAGCTCCTGGAGGAGGCAAACAAGATCTTTGTAAACTGGAACCGTGAAGCTCAAGGAGAAGCAGATAGAAGAGTGAAACAGAGAACAGTCCTGCTAGCAGCAGCATTGGGGAACCCAGGTCCAGTGAAACAAACTGTTCCCTCACTGAAAGGGGACGCCAAGAAGAGACCACCACTACGCCATGACCAGTGTGCCTATTGCGAAGAGGCTGGACACTAGAAGAATGAATGCTCCCATTGCAGAGGGATTTCTGAAGGGTTGAAGAAGCTCAGTCAACCCAGCAAGGAAGGTACTAGCCTGAGCCAGTTGTCCAAGACCTTATCGACCTGGCCGGAGCAGAACTGGACTAGGGAGGGCTGGGTTTCCTGATCCTTAGACCCCCGGGAGCCTCTGGTCATGATGAAAGTAGGGGGCCAATCAATGACTTTTTTGGTGGACACCAGAGCTGAACATTCCATGGTAACCACACCCGTGGTTCTCCTCACAGGCTGAACAGCAACTGTTGTTGGGGCCACAGGGAACATGGTTGCCCATTCATTTTGCAAAGCCCATTCATGCTAGCTAGTGGGCCACCTCATGACTCATGAATTTCTGTACTTAATGGAATACCCCATTCCCCTGCTGGGCAAAGACTACTGACAAAGCTCGGGGCACAGATCACCTTTGTCCCTGGGAAGCCAGCGAGCCTCACCCTGGGGAGCCAGTCAGCTCTGATGATGGCTGTATCTGTGTCCAGGGAAGATGAATGGCACCTCTATTCCTCAAGGAGGGAACTAATAAATCTCACCAGCCTGCTAAAAGAATTCCCTGCTGTCTGGGCAGAGAAGGGCCCCCAGGTTTTGCCAGAAACCAAGAGCCCATCATGTTGGACCTGAGGCCAGGAGCCATTCCTTCAGACAGAAACAATACCCAGTACCACAGGAGGCACGTCTGGGAATTCGGGACCACATCCAGCACCTCCGAGATGCCGAAATCCTAATCGAGTGTCAGCCTTCCTGGAACACTCTGCTCCTACCAGTGAAGAAGCATGAAGGGAATGACTACCGCCCATCCAGGACCTCTGTGTCATCAACAATGCAGTGATCACCATCCATCCAGGGGTCCCAAACCCTTACACTCTCCAGAGCCTCTTACCCTCTCAAGCAAGCTGGTTCACCTGCCTAGATCTCAAGGATGCATTCTTCTGCCTCTGGCTGTCACTGGCCAGCCAGCCCTTATTTGCCTTTGAGTGGGAAGAACCACAGCTGACTTGACCCGACTGCCGCAAGGCTTCAAGAACTCACCTGCCTTGTTTGGTGAAGCCCTGGCTGTGGATCTTGCTGCCTTTCCTGGAGAAACTTTGAACCACATTTTACTCCAATATGTAGATGACCTGTTGCTAGCCAGTCTCACCCAAAGGGACTGCTGGAAAAACACCAATGCCCTATTGGCTCCACTCTCCACCTCAGGATACAAGGTGTCATGGAAAAAGGCTCAGATCTGCAGATAGGAGGTCAAGTACCTTGGATTTGTCATCTTATAAGGGCATCGGTTGCTCAGACATGAGAGGAAGCAAGCCATCTGCTCAATACCTTGGCCAAGCACTAAGAAAGAAGTCTGTGAGTTCCTCAGGGCAGCCGGATTCTGCCAGATATAGATCCTGGGTTTCTCTGAGATTGCCAAGCCATTGTCGAAAGCCACAGCAGGGTCTGGTAAGGACCCCCTAGAAGGGGGGCCTCAACAGAAAAACGCCTTCAGGGAGATGAAGAGACTGTTGACCAGTGCTCTGGCATTAGGGCTGCTGGATATGACATGGGACTTTAAGCTCTTCATGCAGAGAAAAATCACACTATACTGGGGGTCCTCACACAAAGAGCTGGGCCATGGCAGTGACCAGTGGCATGCCTGTCCAAACAGCTGGATCCTGTGGCCGCAGGATGGCTGTCATGCCTCTGGGCATCAGCTGCCACTGTGTTCCTGGTCAGAGAAGCAGATAAGCTTACTCTGGGACAAAATATAAATTTAAAAGTCATGCTATTGCTGCATTGATGAACAGCCATGGCATAAGTGGCTGACCAACACCAGGATGACTCACCATCAAGAACTGCTTTGTGAAAACCCACAAGTCCAACTCGAGACTGTACAGACGCTGAGCCCCGCCACCTTCTTTCCTGTGGTAGCAGGAACCCCTTATCACACTGCGAGGAGGTCATGGGTAAAATTTATTCAAGCAGGCCAGACCTGACAGACATTCCCCTCCAGAACCCAGAACTGGAACTGTTTACTGACGGAAGCAATTTCATCCAGGATGGGCAGTGCACAGCAGGCTATGCTGTAACAATAAGTGATGAGATAGTGAAGGCTGAGGCCTTGCCACAAGGGTGGTCACCACAACAGGTTGAGCTGTGGGCACTCACCCAGGCACTAAGGCACACCGAAGGAAAGTGAGTCAGTATCTATACTGACTCAAGGTATACCTTTACTACTTTGCATGTTCATGGGGCCATTTATAAAGAAAGGGGACTACCGACAGTGGTTGTTGGGGGCCGGGGGAGCAGATAAAAAACGAAGAAGAAATCCTTCAGCTGTTAGAAGCAGTCTGGAAGATTTCCCAAGTGGCAGTCACCCACTACAAAGGCCATCAAAGAGGAACTGATCCAGTCAGCGAAGGCAGTTGGTCAGCTGACCAGGCAACCAAGGAGATGGAAACCCAACTGAGCCCTACAGTGTGCCCCGAGTCAATCTTTAAGGTCCTCTCAGCACTAGAATTGCCTCCATCCCTGAGATACACCAAGGAAGAAGACCAGTGGGCTTTAGATGAGGGAGGAACAAAAGGAAAAGAGGGCTGGTGGAAGCTCCCAGACCAAAGACTCTTTGTGCCCAACAATATAGCAGTCCAGCTGGTGAAACAACGTCATGGGACAACTCGTTTAGGAAAAATTGCACTGGGAAGTTTGCTGAGCCCCTACTATTTCATTCCTAAGCTCCCAACTCTGTGTGCCCAGAGCACTGCTAAATGTGTGACTTGCATGCAGACCAATGCCAGCCAAGGACCAAGACCCAGCTCAGGAGTGTAGACAGTTGAGACACAGCCCTCTGAAGATCTAGAAGTGGAGTTTACTGAAGTTAAGCCCAACAAGGCCTGTAAGTATTTCCTTGTGGTAGTCTGTCCCCATGCGGTGGGGCCGGGGGGGTGGTGCTGAGGCCTACCCCACGCCCACTAAATAGGCACGAGAGGTGGTCAGGGCCCTGCTAAGAGACATGATCCCGAGATATGGGCTGCCTCTCTCCACAGGGTCTGACAATGGGCCAGGCTTTGTGTCTGAGATAATCTGGACTTTGTCCAAGACACTGGGATTCAAATGGAAGTTTCACACCTCTTACAGGCCACAGAGCTCTGGGAAAGTTGAGTGCATGAATCGGCCCCTCAAGACTGCCTTAGCTAAGCTCTGTCAGGACATCCAATTACCTTGGGTCAACATGCTACCCCTAGGCTTACCTGATGCACCCCGAGGTCCTCAAGCTATTATCCCTTTGAGATCTCATATGGGAGAATATCCCCAGTGATAGGAAAACTCAAGGGAGACCCCCCAATAACTGGCTGAACTGGAGATGTCCTGACACCTCCAGGTCCTGGAAAAGTCTACTGCCATCTCACCAGAGAAACCTCAGAAAGGACACCCATTCCTTTGGGCAAATGGATTCATCCCTATCAGCCAGGAGATGAGCTATGAGTTACAGACTGGAAAAAGGAACCACTTCAGCCAGTTTGGACAGGCCCTCACATGGTCATCCTGGCAACCCTTATTGCTGTTAAAGTTACAGGTGTCACCCCTGGATCCGCCACACCAGAGTCAAGATGGCAGCAGCTTCCTGTGACAAGAACACCTGGAAAGCAGTTCAGGACCCTGAAAACCTCCTCAGGGTCCAGTTCCAAAGACAATGGCCCTCACCCACGAAGTACACTGAGCCCTGCTCTAGTGACTCCGAAAGCTGACTAGTCAACACACAGCAGAAGCTTGAGGATTCTTCATCCCTACTCCAGCCACACTCCGGCAGCTGGCTGGTTAACACATGGCGAAGCCCAAGGATCCACCTATCGAAATTCTTTGCTACAGCACTAGCTTCAGCTGCACTCCAGGACTGGAATTTGGGTCAGAGGCTGCTGTTAGCTTCTGTTATTGCGCTATGGTGGGAAGCCTCATTCTTATCAGATATCTCTTATAACTGATCCTTCTTACTAACCAAATTGCTCACGGTATAGCTGATATGCCCCCTCACAATTGGTTCAGTTGCCATGGCCACGGCAACCCAAAGATCAGGAGGAAAACTTTTGCTGGTGTTCAGTTATCTGTTACGTGTGGGCTGCTTTGCAGTCTTTTGGTGTTCCTTGCTGTAACAGATCATTCCACTCCTTACCCACCATGTACCTGTCAGCAATACCTTCTATCCTCATTTAGCCAACAATTAGATCAGTGCATTAGGGAAAGCCACTTCTATGGACAGACAACTTACTGTCTCCATAACCACCAAACATATGTCCAAGGATGAAGCTGGAATGCTATATCTGCTATCCTGCTCTTCCCCTAGGTGAACCTGTCCCTACTCCTGTTATTTTTCCCCATAAAAACCCAGCTCTGGCCCAGATGCCTTCTCCTCCCAACACTGTGGCATTGCCTTTATGCCGCTGTGCCTCTCAGTTCAGTTCAGTTCAGTTGTTCAGTCCTGTCTGACTCTGTGTGACCCCATGAATCGCAACACGCCAGGCCTCCCTGTCCATCACCAACTCCCGGAGTTTACTCAAACTCATGTCCATCAAATCAGTGATGCCATCCAGCCATCTCATCCTCTGTCTTCCTCTTCTCTTCCTGCCCTCAATCCCTGCTAGCATCAGGGTCTTTTCCAATGAGTCAACTCTTCGCATGAGGTGGCCAAAGTACTGGAGTTTCAGCTTTAGCATCATTCCTTCCAATGAACACCCAGGACTGATCTCCTTTAGAATGGACTGGTTGGATCTTCTCGCAGTCCAAGGGACTCTCAAGAGTCTTCTCCAACAACACAGTTGAAAAGCATCAATTCTTCAGTGCTCAGCTTTCTTCTACCCCCACATATCATGCAAATGTTATGACCTGGAACAAGTTTTTCCCTGACAAAAAGATGGGAAGATCTACTGGACAGGGAAAATAGTGTCGATGGGACTAGTTGGACCAAACTTGCCCCAGAGTTCCAGGCCCTGCCTGTTGGAAAACTGACCGAGACTATAGGCCACTGCCAAGAATAAAATCGAAAGACGCTTACAATTTGGACCCCGACCATATCAGATTCTCAGTACAACTCTGCTGCTGCTGCTAAGTCACTTCAGTCGTGTCCAACTCTGTGTGACCCCATGGACGGCAGCCCACCAGGTTCCGCCATCCCTGGGATTCTCCAGGCAAGAACACTGGAGTGGGTGGCCATGTCCTTCTCCAATGCAGGAAAGTGAAAAGTGAAAGTGAAGTCGCTCAGTCATGTCCAACTCTTCGCGACCCCATGGACTGCAGCCTACCAGGTTCCTCCGACCATGGGATTTTCCAGGCAAGAGTACTGGAGTGGGGTGCCATTGCCTTCTCCGTCAGTATAACTCACTGACTCCTTATTAATACTGACCCCCAGCTGGCCAAGGATTGTTGTCTTTGCTTATCCTTGGAGGCCCCACATTATTTAGCCACACCAATACCATTATGGAGAAGGCAATGGCACCCCACTCCAGTACTCTTGCCTGGAAAACCCCATGGATGGAGGAGCCTGGTAGGCTGCAGTCCATGGGGTCGCGAAGAGTCGGACACGACTGGGCGACTTCACTTTCACTTTTCACTGTCATGCATTGGAGAAGGAAATGGCAACCCACTCCAGTGTTCTTGCCTGGAGAATCCCAGGGACAGGGGTGCCTGGTGGGCTGCCGTCCATGGGGTCACACAGAGTCGGACACGACTGAAGCGACTTAGTAGCAGCAGTAGCAGCAATACCATTAACTAATGTGACACTGGTGGGACCTCCAACAAATTCATCTGTACCACAAGAAATGTTGAAACCACACCCGAGGACAGTTGTACTAACTCTAAAGCCCCATGAGTGCTTTACAGATAATGGAGTGACAGTACTCGTAGGCGATTAAACTAAGGACAAATGCAATCAAGTCTTAAAAGATGAATGGCCCACTCATCCTCCTACAAGCACAATTTGGAGCCATCCCCACCAAGGACTTTTCTTTATAAGTGGAGCAGATGCCTGCTTACGACTACCAGTCAACTGGAGGGGGATCTGTACATTAGCATTCCTCACTTTCCAGGTAAATATCGTCCCCAACAATTAGACTCTCGCCATTCCTCTGGCAGCATAGACATGATCAAAAAGAGCCATCCAGTTCATACACCTACTGGTCAGTCTGGGTATAATGGCTGGAATAGTTATGGGGGTAGGAGGAATTGCGTCATCAGCCACCTTCTACCATAAATTATCCAGGGACTTGATAGATGATGTTAAGAGAGTAGCTAAATCATCAGTGGCCTTACAAGATCAGCTAGATGCCCTGGCTGCAGTGGTATTACAAAATAGGAGGGGGCTGGACTTACTGATGAAGTAAGTCCAGAAGAGGTGGCAAGAATACACAGAAGAACTGTACAAAAAAGGTCTTCATGACCCAGATAATCACGATGGTGTGATCACTCATCTAGAGCCAGACATTCTGGAATGTGAAGTCAAGTGAGCCTTAGAAAGCATCACTACGAATAAAGCTAGTGGATGTGATGATATTCCAGTTGAGCTATTTCAAATCCTGAAAGATGATGCTGTCAAAGTGCTACACTCAATATGCCAGCAAATTTGGAAAACTCAGCAGTGCCCACAGGACTGGAAAGGGTCAGTTTTCATTCCAATCCCAAAGACAGGCAATGCAAAAGAATGCTCAAACTACCGAACAGTTTCACTCATCTCACATGCTAGTAAAGTAATGCTCAAAATTCTCCAAGCTAGGCTTCAGCAATACATGAACCGTGAACTTCCTGATGTTCAAGCTGGTTTTAGAAAAGGCAGAGGAACCAGAGATCAAATTGCCAACATCCACTGGATCATCGAAAAAGCAAGAGAGTTCCAGAAAAATATCTATTTCTGCTTTATTGATTATGCCAAAGCCTTTGACTGTGTGGATCACAAACTGTGGAAAATTCTGAAAGAGATGGGAATACCAGACCACCTGACCTGCCTCTTGAGAAATCTGTATGCAGGTCAGGAAGCAACAGCTGGAACTGGACATGGAACATCAGACTGGTTCCAAATAGGAAAAGGAGTACGTCAAGGCTGTATATTGTCACCCAGCTTATTTAACTTATATGCAGAGTACATCATGAGAAATGCTAGACTGGAAGAAACACAAGCTGGAATCAAGATTGCCAGGAGAAATATCAATAACCTCAGATATGCATATGATACCATCCTTATGGCAGAAAGTGAAGAGGAACTCAAAATCCTCTTGACGAAAGTGAAAGAGGAGAGTGAAAAGTTGGCTTAAAGCTGAACATTCAGAAAATGAAGATCATGGCAACTGGTCCCATCACTTCATGGGAAATAGATGGGGAAACAGTGGAAACCATGTCAGACTTTATTTTGGGGGGCTCCAAGATCACTGCAGATGGTGATTGCAGCCATGAAATTAAAAGATGCTTACTCCTTGGAAGAAAAGTTATGACCAACCTAGATAGCATATTCAAAAGCAGAGACATTACTTTGCCAACTAAGGTCCGTCTAGTCAAGACTATGGTATTTTCCAGTAGTCATGTATGGATGTGAGAGTTGGACTGTGAAGAAGGCTGAGCGCCGAAGAATTGATGCTTTTGAACTACGGTATTGGAGTAGACTCTTGAGAGTCCCTTGGACTGCAAGGAGATCCAACCAGTCCATTCTAAAGGAGATCAGCCCTGGGATTTCTTTGGAAGGAATGATGCTGAAGCTGAAACTCCAGTACTTTGGCCACCTCATGCGAAGAGTTGACTCATTGGAAAAGACTCTGATGCTGGGAGGTACTGAGGGCAGGAGGAGAAGGGGACGACAGAGGATGAGATGGCTGGATGGCATCACTGACTTGATGGACGTGAGTCTGAGTGAACTCTGGGAGTTGGTGATGGACAGGGAGGCCTGGCGTGCTGCAATTCATGGGATCGCAAAGAGTTGGACACAACTGAGCAACTGAACTGAACTGAACTGTACTTACTGACAGCTCAGAAGGGTGGACTATGCCTCTTCTTGAACAAAAAATGCTGCTTCTATGTAAACTGATCAGGAATAGTTAGAGATATGGCCCAGCAGCTAAAGGAACATATCACAAAAAGGAGACAAAAACTAGCTGATGCCTGGAACAATTGGAATGGTATCAGGAGTTGAGCATTTTGGCTTCACCCTTTAACTGGACCTCTCTTCATGCTCCTTGTGGCACTCTTGTTTGGCCCTTGCATTCTCAATGAATTTACCTGGTTCATAACATTTTGGATTGAATCCACAAAGTTACAAATGGTAGAAGCTCAATCAGTTCAGTTCAGTCGCTCAGTCGGTTCCGACTCTTTGGGACCCCATGAATCGCAGCACGCCAGGCCTCCCTGTCCATCACCAACTCCCAGAGTTCACTCAGACTCACATCCATCGAGTCAGTGATGCCATCCAGCCATCTCCTCCTCTGTCGTCCCCTTCTCCTCCTGCCCCCAATCCCTCCCAGCATCAGAGTCTTTTCCAATGAGTCAACTCTTCACATGAGGTGGCCAAAGTACTGGAGTTTCAGCTTTAGCATCATTCCTTCCAAAGAAATCCCAGGGTTGATCTCCTTTAGAATGGATTGGTTGGATCTGCTTGCAGTCCAAGGGACTCTCAAGAGTCTTCTCCAACACCACAGTTCAAAAGCACCAATTCTTCGGCGCTCAGCCTTCTTTGCAGTCCAACTCTCACGTCCATACATGACCACAGGAAAAACCATAGCCTTGACTAGACGGACCTTAGTCAGCAAAGTAATGTCTTTGCTTTTGAATATGCTATCTAGGTTGGTCATAACTTTTCTACCAAAGAGTAAAGATCTTTTAATTGCATGACTGCAATCACCATCTGCAGTGATATTGGAGCCCCCCAAAATAAAGTCTGACACGGTTTCCACTGTTTCCCCATCAATTTCCCATGAAGTGATGGGACCAGATGCCATGATCTTCGTTTTCTGAATGTTGAGCTTTAAGCCAACTTTTTCACTCTCCACTTTCATTTTCATCAAAGGCTTTTTAGTTCCTCTTCACTTTCTGCCATAAGGGTGGTGTCATCTGCATATCTGAGGTTATTGATTTTTCTCCTGGCAATCTTGATTCCAGCTTGTGCTTCTTCCAGTCCAGCGTTTCTCATGATGTACTCTGCATATAAGTTAAATAAGCTGGGTGACAATATACAGCCTTGACGTACTCCTTTTCCTATTTGGAACCAGTCTGATGTTCCATGTCCAGTTCCAGTTGTTGCTTCCTGACCTGCATACAGATTTCTCAGGAGGCAGGTCAGGTGGTCTGGTATTCCCATCTCTTTCAGAATTTTCCACAGTTTATTGTGATCCACACAGTCAAAGGTTTTGGCATAGTCAATAAAGCAGAAAGAGAGTGGATGTTGGCAATTTGATCTCTGGTTCCTCTGCCTTTTCTAAAACCAGCTTGAACATCAGGGAGTTCACGGTTCACGTATTGCTGAAGCCTAGCTTGGAGAATTTTGAGCATTACTTTACTAGCATGTGAGATGAGTGCAATTGTGTGGTAGTTTGAGCATTTTGGGCATTGCCTTTCTTTAGGATTGGAATGAAAACTGATCTTTTCCAGTCCTGTGGCCACTGCTGAGTTTTCCAAATTTGCTGGCATACTTAGTGCAGCCCTTTCACAGCATCATCTTTCAGGATTTGAAAGAGCTCAACTGGAATTCCATCACCTCCACTAGCTTTATTTGTAGTGATGCTTTCTAAGGCCCACTAGACTTCTCATTCCAGGATGTCTGGCTCTAGATGAGTGATCACACCATCGTGATTATTTGGGTCATGAAGATCTTTTTTGTACAATTCTTCTGTGTATTCTTGCCACCTCTTCTTAATATCTTCTGCTTCTGTTAGGTCCATACCATTTCTGTCCTTTATCGAGCCCGTCTTTGCATGAAATATTCCCTTGGTATCTCTAGTTTTCCTGAAGAGATCTCTAGTCTTTCCCATTCTGTTCTTATCCTCTATTTCTTTCATTGATCGCTGAAGGCTTTCTTATCTCTTCTTGCCATTCTTTGGAACTCTGCATTCAGATGCTTATATCTTTCCTTTTCTCCTTTGCTTTTCATTTCTCTTCTTTTCACAGCTATTTGTAAGGCCTACCAGACAGCCATTTTGCCTTTTTGCATTTCTTTTCCATGGGGATGGTCTTGATCCCTGTCTCCTCTACAGTGTCACGAACCTCATGCCATAGTTCATCAGGCACTCTATCTATCAGATCTAGGCCCTTGAATCTATTTCTCACTTCCACTGTATAATCATAAGGGATTTAATTTAGGTCATACCTGAATGGTCTAGCAGTTTTCCCTACTTTCTTCAATTTAAGTCTGAATTTGGCAATAAGGAGTTCATGATCTGAGCCACAGTCAGCTCCTGGTCTTGTTTTTGTTGACTGTATAGAGCTTCTCCATCTTTGGCTGCAAAGAATAGAATCAATCTGATTTTGGTGTTGACCGTCTGGTGATGTCCATGTGTAGAGTCTTCTCTTGTGTTGTTGGAAGAGGGTGTTTGCTATGACCAGTGCATTTTCTTGGCAAAACTCTATTAGCCTTTGCCCTGCTTCATTCCACATTCCAAGGCCAAATTTGCCTGTTACTCCAGGTGCTTCTTGACTTCCTACCTTTGCATTCCAGTCCCCTATATTGAAAAGGACATCTGGTTTAGGTATTAGTTCTAAAAGGTCTTGTAGCTCTTTATAGAACTGTTCAGCTTCTTCACCATTACTGGTGGGGCATAGACTTGGATTACTGTGATATTGAATGGCTTGCCTTGGAAACGAACTGAGATCATTCTGTCATTTTTGAGACTGCATCCAGGTACTGCATTTCAGACTCTTTTGTTGACCATGATGGCTACTCCATTTCTTCTGAGGGATTTCTGCACATAGTAGTAGATATAATGGTCATCTGAGTTAAATTCACCCATTCCAGTCCATTTTAGGTCACTGATTCCTCGAATGTCGACATTCACTCTTGCCATCTCTTGTTTGAACACTTCCAATTTGCCTTGATTCATGGACCTGACATTCCAGGTTCCTATGCAATATTGCTCTTTACAGCATTGGACTTGCTTCTATCACCAGTCACATCCACAGCTGGGTATTGTTTTTGCTTTGGCTCCATGCCTTCATTCTCTCTGGAGTTATTTCTCTAGTGATATCCAGTAGCGTGTTGGGCACCTACTGACCTGGGGAGTTCCTCTCTCAGTATCCTTCGTTTTGCCTTTTCATACTGTTCATGGGGTTCTCAAGGCAAGAATTCTGAAGTGGTTTGCCATTCCCTTGTCCAGTGGACCACATTCTGTCTGACCTCTTCACCATGACCTGCCCGTCTTGGGTTGCCCCGCGGGCATGGCTTAGTTTCTCTGAGTTAGACAAGGCAGTGGTCCTAGTGTGATTAGATTGACTAGCTTTCTGTGAGTATGGTTTCAGTGTGTCTGCCCTCTGATACCCTCTTGCAACACCTACCATCTTACTTGGATTTCTCTTACCTTGGGCGTGGGGTATCTCTTCACGGCTGCCCCAGCAAAGCGCAGCCGGTGCTCCTTACCTTGGATGAAGGGTATCTCCTCACTGCCACCCTTCCTGACCTTCAACGTGGGATCGTTCCTCTAGGCCTTCCTGCACCTGCGCAGCCACCACTCCTTGGATGTGAGGTTGCCCCTCCCAGCCGCCACCCCTGGCCTTGGGCGTGGGGTAACTCCTCTTGGCCTCCGCCCTTCGGGCATGGGTTCCTCCTGGCTCCTGCCCCTGACCTTGGACGTGGGGTAGCTCCTCTCGGCCATGCTTAGTGCACCGGTCACAGCCGCCCATGCTTATTGCACAGGTTATAGCTCAATACAGTCCCCTAAACAATGATGAGCTCAGTATGTCCTACTAAAATGTGAGGTGATGCTTTCTACAATGAGTGACAGAAGCATCAAGAGCAGGGATTGAAGAGGAAAAGTTAAAATTTACAATAACTTCCTGCTCGTTCTGCTTCTGTGATTCAGCTTGCTCCTTGCAAAGTCTGGATCATGTAGGTCACATAGTCTCAGAAAATTGAAACTTTCAACAATGCTAGGAACTGAAGCTTGTCTCACTCACACTTGCCTGCTTTTGCAATTGCCTAGCCCCTGTAATCCTGTTTAACTAGCCTGTCCCTGTAAAGGTCAGGCACCCTGCCTTCCCACCACACCCCATCCTAACTTTGTTCCAGCACGTGAGCATGAAATCCCTAGTTTAAACCAACTCATTAACAGTGATCCTCTGGAGAAGGATAGGCTACCCACCCCAATATTCTTGGGCTTCCCAGGGGGCTCAGATGGTAAAGAATCTGCTGGCAATATGGGAGACCTGGTTTCGATCCCTGGGTTGGGAAGATCCCCTGGAGGAGGTTATGGCAACCCACTCCAGTATACTTGCCTGCAGAATCGCCATGGACAGAGGAGCCTGGTGGGCTACAGTCCATAGGGTCACAAAGAGTCAAACATGACTGAGCAACTAAGCACAGCACAGCAATGACATTTCCTATCTAATAATATAAAAATAGGATTTAAGACCATAAGTATTAGTGGGATTGGAGAGGTTCACCAGACAATGTGTCTTTTTCATTCTTATATTTTTCAATGTATATTGAAAACTTTTATTTATACATCCATGTATTTTTTCACTGTAATTTATTTCACTTACATTTATTTTATTGATCAATTTTGACCTATGCAGTAGACAAATGTCTTATTCTGCAGAGATCCATTCTCATATTAGAGTGTTCTTTGGGGAAATCTGATCTAACAAAACCTGTTTTTACAGTCTGTGTATTATTATATTTCTCTTACACATTTTTCATTATTTTAATCTATGTCTCATTTTGCGGGGGTTTGATGTTTATATCTCCTCCACCACCCAAAGGGGGAAAAAAAATTGTTCTTTCTTTTAGAAAGTGAAAGTCACTCAATTGTGTCCAATTCTCTGTGACCCTATAGACTAGACAGTCCACGGACTTCTCTAGGCCAGAATACTGGAGTGAGTAGCCTTTTCCTTCTCCAGGGGATCTTCCCAACCCAGGGATTGAACCCAGGTGTCCTGCATTGCAGGTGGATTCTTTCCCAGCTGAGCCACAAGGGAAGCCCAAGAATCCTGGAGTGGGTAGCCTAATCCTTCTCCAAGGGATCTTCCTGACCCAGGAATCAAACTGGAGTCTCCTGAATTGCAGGCAGATTCTTTACCACTGAGCCTGAGCTATCAGGGAAGCACATATTCATATATTTCAGACTCTTCACTCCTTATGTGGGTAATACCTAGATTTAAAGTTCATAGTCATTAAGATATATTTTTTCTTTTTCTTTGATCTTATTTTTAAGGATGATGAAGTTTACCAAGGTTTGAAATCATCTGTTCCCTCGTATATCTCCTGTAGCATCTCCTAGACATGTATTTCCACTTATACAAATATTTCCCACTTGTTTCCAGCGCAGATCTTTGTCAAACCTTCCAAGACCTTCTGTGTCATAGAGTATCTAAACATATTTCTGAGTTTGAATGACAATTTACTTGAATATAAACTTTTAGGTGCTAAGTTGTTTCCCTTCACTATGGGGAATATCCTACTTCACTGTCATCTTGCAACTAGTTGATAGTGTAAAACAAATGATGTCAATCTGATTCTTGGGCTCATCTGAGTTGTTTTGTTTTGTTTTGTTTTGTTTTGTTTGTCTGTGAAGCCTTCTAATTTATCTTTCCTTTTATATCTTATGCTTCACTATAATGTAAGTACATGTACACTTTCTTTACCTCTCTTTGAAGGCACACTATGAGGCCTTTGAAACAAAGGTCGTTCATCTTTATTTGATTTAGGAAAATTTAATTCCCATCATTCCTTCAGATATTTCCTCATCTCCATTTATATTTTCTCTTTCTGAGACTTCTATTATCTGGACATTGGCACTTCTGTTTCTCTCCTCCATACATGTATATGCGTGTGTGTGTGTGTGTGTGTGTGTATATAAAATTGGAGGATAATTGCTTCACAATGTTGTGTTGGTTTCCTCTGTGCAACAACCTGAGTCAGTCATAAGTATATATATATCCCCTCTCTCTTGAGTGTCCCTCCCATCCCACCCCTCTAGGTGATCACAGAGTACCAGGCTGTGCTCCCTGTGTTATATAGCAACTTCCCACTAGCTATCTGTTTTACACATAATAGTGTATATATGCCGATGCTACTTTCTCAATATATTTTTTAAAAAACTTGTTTTGGTTTTTCTCTTGAAGATATTTCCTCAATCTGTCTCCTCATTCATTAACTCTTTCCTCAGACACATCACATTTAATGTATTCTTTAGTGTAAGTATTATTTTTTATAACTAATATTTCTGCTAATTTTCAGACATTTTAATTCTTGTTTCACATTGCCAATTGTCTTTTGTCCCACTGAGTAGATTTTTTTTAATTTATTTTTTTAATGAAGGATAATTGCTTTACAGAATTTTGTTGTTTTCTGTCAAACTTCAACATGAATCAGCCATCAGTTCAGTTCAGTTCAGTTCAGTCACTCAGTCATGTCCAACTCTTTGCGACCCCATGAATCACAGCACCCCAGGCCTCCCTGTCCATCACCAACTCCCGGAATTCATTCAGACTCACGTCCATCGAGTCAGTGATGCCATCCAACCATCTCATCCTTTGTTGTCCCCTTCTTCTCCTGCCCCCAATCCCTCCTAGCATCAAAGTCTTTTCCAATGAGTCAACTCTTCGCATGAGGTGGCCAAAGTATAGGTATACATATATCCTCTCCATTCTGAACCCCCTCCCATCTCCCTCCCGGTTCCACCCCTCTAGGTTGATACAGAGCCCCGGTTTGAGTTTCCTGAGACATGCAGCAAATTCCCATTGGCTATCTGTTTTACATATGGTAATGTAAGTTTCTATGTTACTCTTTCCATACAGATGTTTCTGATGGAATTATTGAAAGTGACTATGAGATGTTCTTCATTTGTGTATATAACTTAATGTCATTTCTGGGGCTTAGGACTTTTTAACTTTAATTCCTCTTCCTTATAATTTGATCACAGACTCCATCAATAATTATGAGCATCCACCTGACTCCAGGGCTTCCCTGGTGGCTCAGAGGTTAAAGCATCTGCCTGCAATGTGGGAGACCTGGGTTTGATCCCTGGGTCGGGAAGATCCCCTGGAGAACAAAATGGCAACCCACTCCAGTATTCTTGCCTGGAGAATCCCATGGACGGAGGAATCTGGTGGACTACAGTCCATGGGGTCGCAAATAGTTGGACATGACTGGGCGACTTCACTTCACTTTACTTCACTTCACTTCACTTCACCTGACTCCAGGAAGTCTCCTGGGTGCTAAAGACACAGCACACGGAAGAGACAAAGTTTCAGCCTCCATAGAACCTGTGATTGAGATGGGAAGACAAAAGACAAATAATGAAATAATGGAAATAAAACAATGGAAATTATGGATGTAACTTAGAGTAGTACTAGAAAAAATATACCAGAGAAAAGAGGTAGAAATAAAAGTGTATGGGAGGAATATAATTTTGATTTTTACAAGCCAGGGGAGGCTTTCCCTCTATACACTATGAGGTGATTTGCTCACTTTTTCACCCTAGTAAGTAAGGTTGGTCAGACCAACTGCTTATTTTCACTAGATTTAAAGAGTGTGCCTTATTCACAGTAATTTTACATATTTGTCTGAAACTACGGTCCATGGGCCAACAACTTGTTTCCTCAATGTCTGTGAATGTTCTAACTCCACAATGGCAGAAATAATTGGGACAGAGATCAGATGGCCCAAAAGCCTGAAATATCTACTATCTGGGCCTTTACAGAAAAATTTTGTTGGTTCCTAGCTTGGATGATTGATTTTCAATTCCTTTGTATTATCCTGTTGTGCCGACTCAGGTGGGTTTGTGTGACACCCCTGAGGGTAAATGAGACGGATTGTGGCTAAGAGGGAATTGGAAATCACGTTTCGAGGGTATGGAATGGCTCCAACATTGGTTTGGATTTGGGAAAACTTCACGGTCAGATAGAGACCTTGAAATACTCCCGATCAGATTTTACTGCTGCAGGAGAAGCCAATGACTTTTTCCATACATTCTCTAATTTCATTTCTGAAAAGACTAATCTGTCTACTCTTTTTAGTTATGTTGCTGTGGGTGTTCTAATCTTGCTCCTCATAATCATTCTTCGTTGTATGTCAGGATTCTTCAGCAGAGCATTCAGAGGCTCGCGACTGAACTGCATCTGGCTGTTTTAAGAAATAAAAAAGGGAGAGATGCCAGGAGCCAGCACGAGGAGTCCCACCCGTGGCAAAGGTCATGAGGTTAGGGGGTCCGACAGGCTAAGGAGAGTTGGGCCTTAAGGGAGCCTCGCTGAGTCTGCCTGCCGTACTGCATTATGCTTTTCGCTTACGCTTCTGACATTAACAGGGGGCTGTCCCCGACCACCTTTCTCTGGAAAAAGTTAACTTAGAGCTCCAGTCAGTCTCCTGCATATGAAAAGAATGTTTCAGCTCAAACTCCTTTGATGGCTCTCTAACTTGCCTGACAGGTTTAACTACACATGTGAATTGTTTACGGCCCCCAACCAGGAGAGGCGAGAAGCTTAAAGCATCCTAAAGATATAGAGTCCCCCTTTTTTAAAGCGCTAAGAATTATGTTGGTGATGGGTTTCACTGTTGAGTCAACGACTCTTGCCAGACCTCAATATTCTTCATCTTTTAGGCACCTGGAGGATATTAATCAATGTAATTGGGATATAGAAAAAGGAATATAGTAGTTTTGATGTTAACAACACTAGGTTTTTGAGTTAGTAAACTTTCTCTTTGTTATAAATCACTGTACTCCTCTTTGTTTGTTATAAATTGTTGTGTCCTTGCTATGTAAGAATGTAACCATAATTAGTGCTTTCTGAGAGTGGCACCAGACTTTGGGAAGAACAACACTTTTAAAGGCAAATAAGTTTTCTGGTTGACAGACCCTTATCAGAAAAGGGCCATAAAATGTTAATTGGCCTCCTGGCCAGAAGATGATGTACACCTAAAACTTGTGTATACAGCTAGGTATGCAGAGAGAAAGCCTGGTCTCGATAAGAGTCAGGGCTGCTGACGCTGCATAACTTTGTATTATCCATTGATCTCTATGTACAACCAAAAGTATAAAAAGCTTTCCCAGACAATAAAGGATGGACCAGTTTCTCAGACTAGTTTCTCGAACTAGTTTCTTGGAAATCTGGCTCCCCCTGTGTCGACTCTCTCTCTCTCTCTTTCTCCCTCTCCCTCCCTCTCCTTTTCAGGCTGAATTCCCATCTGGAGTGTGGAGGCTCACCACGTCTACTTACTTGCCCTGGCTTTTAAGACCCACGTGAGAGGGAGCCCAAGGCGGGGCACCCTCTGCTATTCAAGCAGGCGCCAGTGGCCTACGTAGATGGTGCAAACCTCTTGTCTCGAGGTTTTATTAGCTTTCCACGTAAATCAAGTTATTCAGCTTCCTTTCTCCACTAATTTTCCTACTATACTATTCTTTCCTAATCTCTCTTTATATTTCTAAATGAGTAAGTTTTTCCTCACTGACTCCATCCACCCTTCAAATTCCCTGGATCCACCGGGGCTGGGCCCCGGCAATTAAATACCCTTTTAGCATTACTTTAGTTGCATTTAACTGGCTTTGATATGACCTACATGTTACCACTCATTTCAAACTATTTTTTTAAATATTCACTATAATGTATCCTTTTGAAGATGGAAATGGCAACACACTCCAGTGTTCTTGCCTGGAGAGCCCCATGGACAGAAAGCCTGGCAGGCTACAGGGCATGGGGTCACAAGAGTAGGACATGACTTAGTGACTAAACCACCATAATGTATCCTTTAGCTCATTTATTTAGACATGAGTTGCTTAACTGCTGAACTATTAAGGATTTGTCTATCTATCTTTCTGTTCTTTATTTCCAGCTTAAATTCAAAGTTGTCAGAGAGCACACTTTGTTTTTTCATTTATTTGAATTTTTTTTTTTTTGAGATTTAATTTAGGGACAAGCATATAGTCTGCTTTTTTTTTTTTTTTCTTTCTTTCACATAGTATACTTGGTAACTGTTCCATGTGCACATAAAAAGAAACACTGATATGCAGTTGTCAAGTACAGTATTTTACATAGATAAATTGAATTAATTTGATTAATTATATTTATCAAATGTATTATATCCCTGGTGATTTTTGCTGTTGTAATACTTACTAAGAGACAAGTGTTGAAATCTCCAACTGCTATTATATGATTTTAGATCAGTTTCTTCTCCTAGTTGTGCTAAATTTTGCATTATATATTCTTTAGTTATTAGGTACACATAGGTGAAACATTAAGTGCAGAAAATTTTAGGATGGCTACCTGTTTAGTTGATGCTTTTATTATTATAAAATGTTTTTGTTTGCTTCTTTCTTTGCATGAATTTTTGTCTTACAGTCCATTAATCTGATATTACATACAAATTATCAGCTTTCTCTTGGCTACAGTTTATATGACATAATAGTGGCCACAGGACTGGAAAAGGTCAGTTTTCATTCCAATCCCAAAGAAAAGCAATGCCAAAGAGTGCTCAAACTACCGCACAATTGCACTCATCTCACACGCTAGTAAAGTAATGCTCAAAATTCTCTAAGCCAGACTTCAGCAATATGTGAACCGTAAATTCCTGATGTTCAAGCTGGTTTTAGAAAAGGCAGAGGAACCAGAGATCAAACTGCCAACATCCGCTGGATCATCAAAAAAGCAAGAGAGTTCCAGAAAAACATCTCTTTTGGCTTTATTGACTATGCCAAAGCCTTTGACTGTGTGGATCACAATAAACTGTGGAAAACTCTGAAAGAGATGGGAATACCAGACCACCTGACCTGCCTCTTGAGAAACCTCTATGCAGGTCAGGAAGCAACAGTTAGAACTGGACATGGAACAACAGACTGGTTCCAAATAGGAAAAGGAGTACGTCAAGGCTGTATATTGTCACCCAGTTTATCTAACTTATATGCAGAGTACATCATGAGAAATGCTGGACTGGAAGAAGCACAAGCTGGGATCAAGATTGCCGGGAGAAATATCAAGAACCTCAGATATGCAGATGACACCACCCTTATGGCAGAAAGTGAAGAGGAACTAAAAAGCCTCGATAAAAGTGAAAGAGGAGAGTGAAAAAGTTGGCTTAAAGCTCAACATTCAGAAAACGAAGATCATGGCAACTGGTCCCATCACTTCATGGGAAATAGATGGGGAAACAGTGGGAAAGTGTCAGACTTTATTTTGGGGGGGCTCCAAAATCACTGCAGATGGTGACTGCAGCCATGAAATTAAAAGATGCTTACTCCTTGGAAGAAAGGTTGTGACCAACCTAGATAGCATATTCAAAAGCAGAGACATTACTTGCTGACTAAGGTCCGTCTAGCCAAGGCTATGGTTTTTCCTGTGGTCATGTATGGATGTGGGAGTTGGACTGTGAAGAAGGCTGAGCACGGAAGAATTGATGCTTTTGAACTGTGGTGTTGGAGAAGACCCTTGAGAGTCCCTTGGACTGCAAGCAGATCCAACCAATCCATTCTAAAGATCAGCCCTGGTATTTCTTTGGAAGGAATGATGCTAAAGCTGAAACTCCAGTACTTTGGCCACCTCATGCGAAGAGTTGACTCATTGGAAAAGACTCTGATGCTGGGAGGGACTGAGGGCAGGAGGAGAAGGGGACGACAGAGGATACGATGGCTGGATGGCATCACTGACTCGATGGACGTGAGTCTGAGTGAACTCCGGGAGTTGGTGATGGACAGGGAGGCCTAGCATGCTGCGATTTATGGGGTCGCAAAGCGTCAGACACAACTGAGCGATTGAACTGAACTGTGTCCCATTTAACTGTGTCCTTATATTTAAACTTCTTCTCTTATAAATAGCACACATTCAAGTCTTGGTTTTGTATCCAGTGTGACAATCTTGGTCTTTAATTAAAATGTTTAGTAATTCATACATGATGTAACTAATAAAATAAATGGATCTAAGTCTCCAGTATTGCTATTTATTTCTATTAATACTATCTGTTCTGTTTCATATTTCTTTTCAGCAGACTTCTTTTTCATTAAACATTTATTATTATATTATTCATCTCTATTTGCTATTCTTGAATATTTCAGTAGTTACCAGAGATTCAATATGAATCCCTCTTTTACTTCAGTTTAACTTAAGGGAGTTATTTTTACCACCTTCTGAACAGTGTAAAAATTCTGCAACATTTTTAATCCATTTAATATTCTCACTTATAGTGCTATTGTTGTCATATATCTTTATTTTTTATTCTGCATGAGGTTCACCAATCTTTTTCAATTTGTGGGTTGATAGCTTTCAACAACTTGAAGAAATTATTGCTATTCTATCTTCAAATTTTGTTATGCTTCATTTTTTCTCTTTGGCTGGAATTCCCATTAAACATAAAGTAATTAGTTGATCATTTAAATTATTTGATCACTTATTTCACATTTATTTTATGCTCTTTTCTTTATTTCTTTTTCTCTCTGCACTTTAGTTTGGATATATTTATTGACCTATTTTCAACTGTATTGTTCCTGTCTCTGCTATGTTTGATCTCCTCTTAAATCCATCCAATGAGTTCTTAATTTTAGATATGGTATTTTTCATTTATAGAATATGTATTTCCAAATATACATATACATACACACACACACACACACACACATATATATATATACAGGTGTTTTATATATATGTGTGTGTGTGTGTACATACATACAGGTGTTAAAGTGGTAAAGAATCTGCCTGCCAATGCTGGAGGCACAAGAGATGTGGGTTCAATCCCTGAGTTGGGAAGATCCCCTGGAGTAGGAAATGGCAAGCCACTCCAGAATTCTTGCCTGGAAAATTCTTTGGACAGAGAATCTGGTGGGCTACCATCCTTGGTATCACAAAGAGTGACACAACTGAGCACACACACACACACACACACACACACACACAGATACACACACACACATATTTGAGTTTCAGGTCTCTTGAAATTATTCCTTCTATAGTTTCAATTCTCTGTTGAATATCTTCAATTTTCATGAATATTGGTCTTTTCATCTCTTACTTTAAAAAAAATATATTGATCATAGATTATCTTCCCAGCCTCTTCAAAGATTATAAAATTTTTACATCTTCTGAAACCTAGAAATTTTTCCTTTTGTAGGTTTTGAACTTATCTATTATTTTACCCTGTGCAGATACAGAATCTGGCCAATGTCATAAGGCTTGAAATCTAATCCAGTCATCTGTTTATTGACGGTCTCTCTAATGGAATATAAAACCAAGAGACCATGGTACATTGGGAGATTCTGTTCTGCCTTTCAGGCTGAAGTTTCCAGCCACATACCTTGCCTCATAAATCAGTAACTGTCCTGTGAGGAAAACCGATATATGTATCAATTAGGTTGGATTCACTAATTGTATTATTCAAATCTTACATATGCTCATCAATTTTTGGTTTTCTTATTTCATCTTACCAAGAGAAGTATATTAGCATATTCCACTCTTATTGTGGATTTGTCCACTTATTTTTTACCTTTGTTTTTGCTTTATATATTTTGAAGCTCTATCATTAGATACAGAACTATTTAGACCATCTCTGCTTTCTGGGCAACTTGAAATTTTATCATCATGAGGTATCCCTCTTTATCTCTATTTGGGATTTTGCCTTAACATTTATCTTATCTGGTGTAGGGTGATATGAGCTCTCTTTTCATTAGTGTGTATGATTTTTCCATCCTTTAACTTTCTTCTACATTTTTTGTTTTGGTAACTTTATCTTTAAGATACTAGCTTATAGTTAGGTTTCATTTTACTCAGTGTGACCATTTTTTCCCTTCTCTGAAACATTTGGTCTATTTTCATTCATGTATTCACCAATGAAATTATTTTTGTTTGCCCATCTTTTATTTTTCTATCTTTTCCGCTTCTGTTTTCTCTTTTACTTGTGTTATATTGATTAGTTTCATATTTCATGTTTTACTCTAAATTTTAAAGCTTTTTTCTACTGTTCTATAAGTAGTCATGATGGAAATAATTCTGCATCCTTGCCTTATAACTTATTTTTTTGTTTCTGTCATTTTTCTGGGATCCACAGGAATTGTAGAATTCTTTAACTCCATTAACCTTCTTCAAACCTATAGAAATTGTTGTTATGTATTCTATTTCTATACAGATTTTTAAACCTACTAGAATTTATTATTTATTTATTAATTCATCATCCATTCAGATTTTCCACTTGCATTATATTTAAATCCTTCCTGAGGGTGGTCCTAAGATGGTGGAGGAGTAGGATGGGGAGACCACTTTCTCCCCCACAAATTATCAAAAGAACATTTAAATGCTGAGTAAATTCCACAAAACAACTTCTGAATGCCAACAGAGGGCATCAGGCACCCAGACAACCAGCCCATTGTCTTCAAAAGGAGATTTTAAATCCTTGCTTTTTGGTATTTGTTATCAATTTTGTACCTTTAAGAACCTAATCTTCAGTACCCATTTTTACTTGGGAGCGAGAATACTGGCTTGTCTGCTCTCTCCCCCTTTGGACTCTCCTTTTTCTCCACCAGGTCGCCTCTGTCTCCTCCCTACCCCCTCTTCTCTACCCAACTCTGTGAACCTCTGTGTGTTCCAGATGGTGGAGAACACTTAGGGTACTGATTACTGGCTGGATCTGTCTCTCTCCTTTTGATTCCCCCCTTTTATCCTCCTGGTCACCTCTGTCTCCTTCCTCCCTTTTTTCTTCTCTGTATAACTCCATGAACATCTCTGAGTGGTCCAGTTGTGGAGTGCACATAAGGAAGTGATTACTGGCTAGCTTGCTCTCTCTTCTATTGATTCCACCTCATTTCATTCGGGTCACCTCTAACTCCCTCCTCCCTCTTCTCTTCTCCGTGTAACTCTGTGAACCTCTCTGGATGTCCCTCACTGTGGAGAAACTTTTCATCTTTAACCTAGATATTTTATCAAAGGTGCTGTATAGAAGGAGAAGACTTGAGACTACTGTAAAAATAAGACTGAAAACCAGAAGCAGGAGGCTTAAGTCCAAACCCTGAGAACACCAGAGAACTCCTGACTCCAGGGAACATTAATTGACAGGAGCTCATCAAACGCCTCCATACCTACACTGAAACCAAGCACCACCCAAGGGCCAACAAGTTCCAGAGCAAGACATACCATGCAAATTCTCCAGCAACACAGGAACACAGCCCTGAGCTCCAATATACAGGCTGCCCAAAGTTACTCGAAAACCACTGACATCTCATAACTCATTACTGGACACTGCATTGCACTCCAGAGAAGAAATCCAGCTCCACCCACCAGAACACCGACTCGAGCTTCCCTAACCAAGAAAGTTTGACAAGCCACCTGTACAACCCCACCCACAGTGAGGAAACTCCTCTATAGAGAGAACTCCACAAACTGCCAGAATACAAAAAAGCCACCATAAACACAGCAATATAAACAAGATGAAGAGACAGAGGAATACCCAGCATGTAAAGGAACAGGATAAATGCCCACCAAACCAAACAAAAGAGGAAGAGATAGGGAATCTATCTAATAAAGAATTCCAAATAACGATAGTGAAAAAGATCCAAAATCTTGAAATCAAAATGGAATCACAGATAAATAGCCTGGAGACAAGGATTGAGAAGATGCAAGAAAGGTTTAACAAGGACCTAGAAGAAATAAAGAGTCAATATATAATGAATAATGCAATAAATTAGATCAAAAACACTTTGGAGGCAACAAATAGTAGAATAACAGGGGCAGAAGATAGGATTAGTGAATTAGAATATAGAATGGTAGAAATAAATGAATCAGAGAGGAAAAAAGAAAAACAAATTAAAATAAATGAGGACATTCTCAGAGACCTCCAGGACAGTGTTAAACGCCCCAACATTCGAAACATAGGAGTCTCAGAAGAAGAAGACAAAAAGAAAGGCCATGAGAAAATACTTGAGGAGATAATAGTTGAAAACTTCCCTAAAATGGGGAAGGAAATAATCACCAAAGTCCAAGAACCCAGAGAGTCCCAAACAGGATAAACCCAAGGCAAAACACCCCAAGACACATATTAATCAAATTAACAAAGATCAAACACAAAGAACAAATATTAAAAGCAGAAAGGGAAAAACAACAAATAACACACAAGGGGATTTCCATAAGGATAACAGCTGATCTTTCAATAGAAACTCTTTAGGCCAGGAGGGAAAGGCAAGACATACTTAAAGTGATGAAAGAAAATAACCAGATTACCTATACCCAGCAAGGATCTCATTCAAATAGGAAGGAGAAATCTAAAGCTTTACATACAAGCAAAAGCTGAGAGAATTCGGCACCACCAAACCAGCTCTCCAACAAACGCTAAAGGATATTCTCTAGGTAGGAAACACAAAAAGGGTGTATAAACTCGAACCCAAAACAATAAAGTAAATGGCAACAGGATCATACTTATCAATACTTTACCTTAAACGTAAATGTGTTGAATGCCCCAACCAAAAGACAAAGACTGGCTGAATGGATACAAAAACAAGACCCTTATATATGTTGTCTACAAGAGACCCACCTCAAAACAGGAGACATATACAGACTGAAAGTGAAGGGATGGGAAAAGATATTCCATGAAAACAGAGACCAAAAGAAAGCAGGAGTAGCAATACTCATATCAGATAAAATAGACTTTAGAACAAAGGCTGTGAAAAGAGACAAAGAAGGACACTACATAATGATCAAAGGATCAATCCAAGAAGAAGATACAACAATTATAAATATATATGCACCCAACATAGGAGCACCGCAATATGTAAGACAAATGCTAACAAGTATGAAAGGGGAAATTAACAATAACACAATAATAATGGGAGACTTTAATACCCCACTCACATCTATGGATAGATCAACTAAATAGAAAATTGGGAAGGAAACACAAACTTTAAACGATAGAATAGACCAGTTATACCTAATTGATATCTATAGGACATTTCACCCCCAAACAATGAATTTCACCTTTTTCTCAAGTGCTCACGGAAACTTCCCCAGGATAGATCACATCCTGGGCCATAAATCTAGCCTTGGCAAATTCAAAAAAATTAAAATCATTGCAAGCATCTTTTCTGAACACA
This sequence comes from Budorcas taxicolor, assembly GCF_023091745.1. Classification (NCBI taxonomy): domain Eukaryota; kingdom Metazoa; phylum Chordata; class Mammalia; order Artiodactyla; family Bovidae; genus Budorcas; species Budorcas taxicolor. Next base: position 4,793,062 of record NC_068930.1, on the reverse strand, counting down.
ATGCAGTAAGATTAGATATCAATTACAGGAGAAAAACTATTAAAAATTCCAACATATGGAGGCGGAACAACATGCTGCTGAATAACCAACAAATCACAGAAGAAATCAAAAAAAAAATCAAAATATGCATAGAAATGAATGAAAATGAAAACACAACAACCCAAAACCTGTGGGACACTGTAAAAGCAGTGCTAAGGGGAAAGTTCATAGCAATACAGGCATACCTCAAGAAACAAGAAAAAAGTCAAATAAATAACCTAACTCTACACCTAAAGAAACTAGAAAAGGAAGAAATGAAGCACCCCAGAGTTAGTAGAGGGAAAGAAATCTTAAAAATTAGGGCAGAAATATATGCAAAACAAACAAAAGAGACCATAGCAAAAATCAACAAAGCCAAAAGCTGGTTCTTTGAAAGGATAAATAAAATTGACAGATCATTAGCCAGACTCATCAAGAAACAAGGGAAGAAAAATTAAATCAATAAAATTAGAAATGAAAATGGAGAGATCACAAAAGACAACACAGAAATACATAGGATCATAAGAGACAACTATCAGCAATTATATGCCAATAAAATGGACAGCGTGGAAGAAATGGACAAATTCTTAGAAAAGTACAACTTTCCAAAACGGAACCAGGAAGAAATAGAAAATCTTAACAGACCCATCACAAGCACAGAAATTGAAACTGTAATCAGAAATCTTCCAGCAAACAAAAGCCCAGGTCCAGATGGCTCCACAGCTGAATTCTACCAGAAATTTAGAGAAGAGCTAACACCTATTGCCGGCAGCCAGCGTGAGGAATCCCACCCGTGACAAAGTCATGCGGCAGAGATCTGATGTGCAAGGTCGAGTCAGATCTCAGGTTTTCCCCCTGGTATTTCCTGAGCGTGTACCCCCAAAAATAAGAATATGCCTGCCTGGAAAAAGTCATCTCCAGGCTTTAGTCCTCTGCATTTGAAAGGGTGTTTCAATCCAAAAATCCCTCTGATGGCTTTCTAGCCTGCCTGCAGGACTCGTACAGCTGCGCATGTGATTGTTTGAGGCCTCCTGACCGCAGGAGGCACAGGAAGCTTAAAACATCCTAGGAATGTAGGGGCTTCCGAAGAGTCAAAATCTTTAGAATAGGACTGACTAAAGGTTTCATTAGTTGAGCCAATACTTGCTGCCAAATTTTCATATCTTTTACTTGTTGATATAGTTGGTATATAGAAAAAACAAGTAGCAACATTAGATCTTTGAGTTAAGTACCTTCTTTGTTATAATCTACTGTGCCTTTGTTCTATAGATATGTAACTTTAGTGCTTTAAGGAGATGCAGATTAAAGAAAAACACTTCAGGGGAAACGAAATTAACATTCATTAAGGAAGAGAGCCAAAAAGTGTTAGCAAGCCTCTTGGCCAGAAGATAATGTAAATCACCTGAGACCTTTTGTATCCAAAAAGATATACAGAAAGAGTCTGGGCTGCTAACACTACATAATTTTGTATTACCCATTGATCTCTATGTACAATCAAAAACGTATAAAAGGCCTTTCTAGACAATAGAGGTGGGGCCAGTCATTGGAAGGACTGGTTTCCCCTGTGTCTCCTCTTTACTCCTTTCCAGGCTGATCCCTTGGAACATGGAGGCTCACTATGTTTACTTACTTGTCCGGGCTTTTAAGATCCATAAGAGAGAGAGCCCAAGGCGGGGCACTCTCCGATATTCAAACGGGTGCCGGCGGCCTAACGTAGATGGTGCAAATTCCTTGTCTGGAATTTTATTGGTTTTCCCTGTAAGCCAAGTTATTCAGCCTTCTTTTCTCCACTAAATTTTCCTACTACACTATTTCTTCCTAATCTAATCTTATATTAATAAATAAATAAGTCTTTCCTCGCCAACGCCATCCCTGCTTCAAATACCCTGGATCCACCGGGGCTGGACCCCAGCAACCTATCCTACTCAAACTCTTCCAGAAAATTGCAGAGGATGGTAAACTTCCAAAGTCATTCTATGAGGCCACCATCACCCTAATACCAAAACCTGACAAAGATGTTCCAAAAAAAGAAAACTACAGGCCAATATCACTGATGAACACAGACGCAAAAATCCTTAACAAAGTTCTAGGAATCAGAATCCAACAACACATTAAAAAGATCATACATCATGACCAAGTGGGCTTAATCCCAGGGATGCAAGGATTCTTCAATATCCTCAAATCAATCAATGTAATGCACCACATTAACAAATTGAAAAATAAAAGCCATATGATTATCTCAATAGATGCAGAGAAGGCCTTTGACAAAACTCAACATCCATTTATGATAAAAAACTCTCCAGAAAGTGGGAATAGAAGGAACATACCTCAACATAAGAAAAGCTATATATGACAAACCCACAGCAAACATTATCCTCAATGGGGAAAAATTGAAAGCATTTCCCCTAAAGTCAGGAACAAGACAAGGTGCCCACTTGCACCACTACTATTCAACATAGTTTCGAAAGTTTCGGCCACAGCAATCAGAGCAGAAAAAGAAATAAAAGGAATCCAAATTGGAAAAGAAGAAGTAAAGCTCTCACTGTTTGCAGATGACATGATCCTCTACATAGAAAACCCTAAAGACTCCACAAGAAAATTACTAGAGCTAATCAATGAATATAGTAAAGTTGCAGGATATACAATCAACACACAGAAATCCCCTGCATTCCTATACACTAATAATGAGAAAATAGAAAGAAATTAAGGAAACAATTCCATTCACCATTGCAACAAAAAGAATAAAATACTTAGGAATATATCTACCTAATGAAACTAAAGACCTATATATAGAAAACTATAAAACACTGATGAAAAAAATCAAAGAGGACACTAAGAAATAGAGAAATATACCATGTTCATGGATCAGAAGAATCAATATAGTGAAAATGAGTATACTACCCAAAGCAATCTATAGATTTAATGCAAACCCGATCAAGCTACCAATGGTATTTTTCACAGCACTAGAACAAATAACTTCACAATTTGTATGGAAATACAAAAAACCTCGAATAGCCAAAGCAATCTTGAGAAAGAAGAATGGAATTGGAAGAATCAACCTGCCTGACTTCTTTCTCTACTGCAAAAGCCACAGTCATCAAGACAGTATGGTACTGGCACAAAGACTGAAATATAGATCAATGGAACAAAATAGAAAGCCCAGAGATAAATCCACACACCTATGGACACCTTATCTTTGACAAAGGAGGCAAGAATATACAATGGAGAAAAGACAATCTCTTTAACAAGTGGTGCTGGGAAAACTGATCAACCACTTGTAAAAGAATGAAACTAGATCACTTTCTAACACCATACACAAAAATAAACTCAAATGGATTAAAGATCTAAACATAAGACCATAAACTATAAAACTCCTAGAAGAGAACATAGGCAAAACACTCTCCAACATAAATCACAACAGGATCTTCTATGACCCACCTCCCAGAATATTGGGAATAAAAGCAAAAATAAACAAATGGACCTAATTAAACTTAAAAGCTTCTGCACAACAACAATAATAATAGCAAATGCAGCAACTTACAAACAACTAATCTCAAAAATATACAAGCCACTCCTGCAGCTCAATTCCAGAAAAATAAACGACCCAATCAAAAATGGGCTAAAGAACTAGACATTTCTCCAAAGAAGACATATGGATGGATAACAAACACATGAAAATCAACATCACTCTTTATCAGAGAAATGCAAATCAAAACCACAATGAGGTACCATTTCACGCCAGTCAGAATGGCTGCTATCAAAAAGTCTACAAGCAATAAATGCTGGAGAGGGTATGGATAAAGGGAACCCTCTTACACTGTTGGTGGGAATGCAAACTAGTACAGCCACTATGGAGAAGAGTGTGGAGATTCCTTAAAAAACTGGAAACTGGAAATAGAACTGCCTTGTGACCCAGCAATCCCACTGCTGGGCATACACACCAAGGAAGCCAGAATTGAAAGAGACACATGTACCCCAATGTTCATCACAGCACCGTTTATAATAGCCAGGACATGGAAGCAACCTAGATGTCCATCAGCACATGAATGGATAAGAAAGCTGTGGTACATATACACAATGGAGTATTACTCAGCCATTAAAAAGAATACATTTGAATCAGTTCTAACGAGGTGGATGAAACTGGAGCCTGTTATACAGAGTGAAGTAAGCCAGAAAGAAAAACACCAATACAGTATACTAATGCATATATATGGAATTTAGAAAGATGGTAACGATAACCCTATATGCTGCTGCTAAGTCACTTCAGTTGTGTCCAACTCTGTGCGACCCCATAGACGGCCTCCTATGAGGCTCCTCTGTCCCTGGGATTCTCCAGGCAAGAACACTGGAGTGGGTTGCCATTTCCTTCTGCAATCCATGAAAGTGAAAAGTAAATGTGAAGTTGCTCAGTAGTGTCTGACTCTTAGTGACCTCATGGACTGCAGCCTTCTGCAGGCTCCTCCATGCATGGGATTTTCCAGGCAAGAGTACTGGAGTGGGGGGCCATTGCTTCCTCCAATGACAACTCTGTATGAGAGACAGAAAAAAAAGACACAGATGTATAGAACTGTCTTTTGGACTCTGTGGGAGAGGGAGAGGGAGAGGGTGGGATGATTTGGGAGAATGGCATTGAAACATGTATAATATCATATATAATTGCCAGTCTAGGTTTGATGCATGATACTGGATGCTTGGGGCTGGTGCATTGGGACGACCCAGAGGGATGGTACAGGGAGGGAGGAGGGAGGGGAGTTCAGGATGGGGAACACGTGAATACCTGTGGCAGATTCATGTTGATGTGTGGCAAAACAAATACAATATTTTAAATTAATTAACCTCCAATTAAAATAAATAAATTTATATTTAAAAATAAATAAATAAATCCTTCCTAAGGACTCTAGTCACTGTGACTAAATTTCAGGCTTAAAATTTTATGAAATGTCTTGATTTACTTATTATTGCCTTTATGTGTAAAGTTCCACCTTCCAGGTCTCATCTCAAAATGTGGCGACTTCATCCATGATAGGCCCCAGCTTCTAACTTGTCTCCTGGCTCACAAGTCTTTAAAATAAATGATGCTTATTTTCAGTCACTTCTTCTGGTATAAAAGACTCCCTGATAAGAAGTTCCAAATGCTAATTTTACCTCTCTAGATTTCTGTTTTTCCCAGATACTTCTCAACTCTCTGATGCCTTCAAGAATGCACTCCTCCACTGGAAAAGAATTTGGGGAGACAAAAAAAAGTAGTTGGAGATTATCAGGGGAAGCTAGGGAGAGAGCTTCTGGTGGGCTGCAGACTGTTGCTTCCCACTTCACCATAAGTCAAGAGACAAGAGTCTCTGACCTGGTAGCTGATTGCAATACACTGAGTTATGTTCCCGCTAAAAGAAATGTTGAAGTCCTAAGCCCAATACCTTGATGTGTGACCTTATTTGAAAATAGGATCATCTGAGATGCAATTGTTAAGATGACATGATACTGGAGTAGAGTGGTCCTTTGATCCAGTATGACCATTGTCCTTATAGGAAGAAAACCAACTGAAGACAGAGACACAAAGAAAGAGGTCATGTGAAGACAGAGGTGGAGATCGAATTATGTTGTCACCAGCCAAAGATCACCTGGGGCCACCAGAAGTCCAAAGACTCAAGGAGCTGTCTTCTTTAAGAGGCTTCAGAAAGAGTAGCTCAGTCACCATCTTGATTTTAGACTTTTAACCTTCAGAACTGTGAGAAAATATTTATTTTATTCTAAGCCACTCAGCTTATGGTACTTTCTCATAGTGACCCTAAGAAGCTAATATACCAGTTCATACCTAAAAAATTTTAAAGGGAAACTAGTTGGCTAGCCACTCTGTGTGGCAAAAAAAAAAAAAAAAAAAAAGTGTGACTGGATTGGATGACCTTCGACCTATATTTCTCAGGGAAGAGAATGGATAAACATTTACCAGATGATGCTGAAGCTGAAACTCCAGTACTTTGGCCAGCTCATGCAAAGAGTTGACTCATGGGAAGACTCTGATACTGGGAGATATTGGGGGCAGGAGGAGAAGGGGACGACAGAGGATGAGGTGGCTGGATGGCATCACTGACTCAATGGATGTGAGTCTGAGTGAACTCCGGGAGTTGATGATGGACAGGGAGGCCTGGCATGCTGCAATTCATGGGATTGCAAAGAGTCGGACAGGACTGAGTGACTGAACTGAACTGAACTGAGAGACAAGTCACACCTGAGAAAGAACAGGGATGGCGCTACCTTAGATCCTGCCCAAGAGAGCCACCAATATGTAGGAACTCAAAAGCAGAGCAAAATCTCAGAACCTAAAATAAAATCAAGCACAAAATATGTATTTGCCTGTATCAAGGGAACAACAGGGGCAAGACACTCAGTGATGTGGATGTTGTCTCAAGGCAATCCAGTAAAACACCCCTGAGATATCTCTTTTAAAAAATCAACATCTCTCAGGAAGCACTCATGTCATCTCATAACTGGTCAAGTAAGAATTCCCTGCTCATCTTTTTTGAGTGAAGTGAAAACTGATATTTACAAGAGGGAATGAGGAACAGTAGAAGGAGGATCAGTAGAAATTCAAGGTGATGAAGACAGAAGATGGAAACCACACCCCCTTTTCCAATACAGTTGGTTACACTACAATAAACCTAAGCTGGAGGAAGAAGAGGAGATTATGCCACAATGATAAAGTTTGGCATTTCTGATTACTACCTTGAATCAGACATTTTAAGCTTTAAACTGAGGCTTTGGAGGAACTAAAGTGATCAAGGAATATCTTCTTATCTAAGAAGAACCCAAAGAAGTCATTGAATCTTCCATAAATTTCACCCAGAGACAAGGAAAGAAACAACTCTACATCTAACATCTATCCTGCTCAGACTCTTCCAGAAAATTGCAGAGAAAGGTAAACTTCCAAACTCATTCTATGAGGCCACCATCACCCTAATACCAAAACCAGAGAAAGATGCCTCAAAAAAAGAAAGCTACAGGCCAATATCACTGATGAACATAGATGCAAAAATCCTCAACAAAATTCTAGCAAACAGAATCCAAAAACATATTAAAGAGATCATACATCATGAGCAAGTGGGCTTTATCACAGGGATGCAAGAATTCTTCAATATTCACAAATCAAACAATGTGATGCATCACATCAACAAATTGAAAGATAAAAACCATGTGATTATCTCAATAGATGAAGAGAAAGGCTTTGACAAAATTCAACATCCATTTATGATAAAAAAAAAAAACCTCCAGAAATCAGGAATAGAAGGAACATACCTCAACATAATAAAAGCCATATATGATAAACCACAGCAAACATTATCCTCAATGATGAAAAACTGAAAGCATTTCCCCTAAAATCAGGAACAAGACGAGGGTGCCCACTCTCACAACTACTATTCAGTGTAGTTTTGGAAGTTTTAGCCACAGCAATCAGAACAGAAAAAGAAATAAAAGGAATCCAGATTTGAAAAGAAGTAATACTCTCATTGTTTGCAGATGACATGATCCTCTACACCGAAAATCCTAAAGACCCCACCAGAAAATTACTAGAGCTAATCAATGAATATAGTGAAATTACAGGATATAAAATCAACACACAGAAATCCCTTGCATTCCTATACACTAACAATGAGAAAACAGAAAGAGAAATTAAGGAAACAATCCCATTCACCATTGAGACAAAAAGAATAAAATATTTAGGAATAAATCTACCTAAAGAAACAAAAGACCTATATATAGAAAACTATAAAACACTGATGAAAAAAAATCAAAGTTGACAAAATAAATAGAGAAATATACCATGTTCATGAATCGGAAGAATCTATATAGTGAAAATGAGTATACTACCCAAAGCAAACCATAGATTCAATGCAATCCCTATCAAGCTACCAAAGATATTTTTCAGAGAACTAGAACAAATAATTTCACGATTTGTATGGAAATACAAAACACCTCAAATAGCCAAAGCAAGCTTGAGAAAGAAGAATGGAGCTGGAGGAATCAACATGCCTGACTTCAGACTATGCTACAAAGCTACAGTCATCAAGATAGTATGGTACTGGCACAAAGACAGAAATATAGATCAATGGAACAAAGTAGAAAGCCCAGAGATAAATCCACACACCTATGGACACCTTATCTTTGACAAAGGATACAATTGAGAAAAGAAAATCTCTTCAACAAGTGGTGCTGGGAAAACTGGTCAACCATGTGTAAAAGAATGAAAGAAAAACATTTTCTAGGACTATATACAAAAATAAACTCAAAATGGATTAAAGATCTAAACGTAAGACCAGAAACTATAAAACTAGAGGAAAACATAGGCAAAACACTCTCTGACATAAATCACAGAAGATCCTCTATGACCCACCTTCCAGAGTAATGGAAATAAAAGCAAAAATAAACAAATGGGACCTAATTAAACTTAAAACCTTTTGCACAATGAAGGAAATGATAAACAAGGTGAAAAGACAGTTTTCAGAATGGGAGAAAATACTAGCAAACAAAGCAACGGACAAAGAATTAATCTCAAAAACATACAAGAAGCTCATGGAGCTCAATGCTGTTGCTGCTGCTGCTGCTGCTGCTGCTGCTAAATTGATTCAGTCGTGTCCGACTCTGTGCAACTGCATAGACGGCAGCCCACCATGCTCCCCCGTCCCTGGGATTCTCCCTGTCAGAACACTGGAGTGAGTTGCCATTTCCTTCTCCAATGCATGAAAGTGAAAAGTGAAAGTGAAGTCACTCAGTCGTGTCCAACCCTCAGCGACCCCATGGACTGCAGCCTTCCAGGCTCCTCCATCCATGGGATTTTCCAGGCAAGAGTACTGGAGTTAGGTGCCATTGCCTTCTCCATGGAGCTCAATGCCAGAAAAATAAATGAACCAATCAAAAAATGGGCCAAAGAACTAAACAGACATTTCTCTCAAGAAGACATACATATGGCTAACAAACACATGAAAAGATGTTCAACATCACTCATTATCAGACTTATGCAAATCAAAACCACAATGAGGTACCATCTTAGCCAAGTCAGAATGGCTGCTATCAAAAAGTCTACAAATAATAAATGCTGGAGAGGATGTGGAGAAAAGGGAACTCTTTTACACTGTTGGTGGGAGTGCAAATTAGTATAGCCACTATGGAGAACAGTGCGGAGATTCCTTAAAACCTGGAAATAGAACTACCATATGACCCAGCAATCCCACTGCTGGGCATACACACCGAGGAAATCAGAATTGAAAGAGACACGTGTACCCCTGTGTTCATCTCAGCACTGTTTACAATAGCCAGGACATGGAAGCAACCTAGATGTCCATCAGCAGGCGAATGGATAAGAAAGCTGTGGTACATATACACAGTGGAAGATTCAGGTAGTCAATCAGTTCAGTCTCTCTGTCATGTCCGACTCTTTGTGACCCCATGAACTGCAGTACGCCAGGCCTCCCTGTCCATCACCAACTCCCGGAGTTCACTCAGACTCACGTCCATCGAGTCAGTGATGCCATCCAGCCATCTCATCCTCTGTCGTCCCCTTCTCCTCCTGTCTTCAATCCCTCCCAGCATCAGGGTCTTTTCCAATGAGTCAACTCCTTGCATGAGGTGGCCAAAGTACTGGAGTTTCAGCTTTAGCATCATTCCTTCCAAAGAAATCCCAGGGCTGATCCCCTTCAGAATGGACTGGTTGGATCTCCTTGCAGTCCAAGGGACTCTCAAGAGTCTTCTCCAACACCACAGTTCAAAAACATCAATTCTTCAGTGCTCAGCTTTCTTCACAGTCCAACTCTCACATCCATACCTGACCACTGGAAAAACCATAGCCTTGATTAGACGGATCTTTGTTGGCAAAGTAATGTCTCTGCTTTTCAATATGCTATCTAGGTTGGTCATAACTTTCCTTTCAAGAAGTAAGCGTCTTTTAATTCCATGACTCAGCTATTAAAAAGAACACATTTGAATCAGTTCTAATGAGGTGCATGAAACTGGAACTTATTATACAGAGTGAAGTAAGTCAAAGAAAAACACCAATACAGTATATTAACACATATATATGGAATTTAGAAAGATCTTAATGATGACCCTATATGAGAGACAGCAAAGGAGACACAGATGTAAAGAACAGACTTTTGGACTCTGTGGGAGAAGAAAAGGGTGGGATGATTTTAGACAATATCATGGAAACATGTATATTATCATATATGATATATGATATATATATGAAATAGATATTTATCATATATTATATATATGAAATAGATATTTATCATATATGATATATATATGAAATACATATATATCATATATGAAATAGATCACCAAACCAAGTTCGATGTGTGAAACAGGGCACTCAGAGTCAGTGCACTGGGATGACTCAGAGGGATGGGATGGGGAGAGAGGTGGGAAGGGGGTTCAGGATGGGGGATACATGTACACCCATGGCTGATTCATGTCAACATATGGCAAAAACCACTACAATATTGTAAAGTAATTGGCCTCCAATTAAAATAAAGTAAATTAAAATAAATAAATAAATAAAAATGCAAGGAGAGAGATAAAAATAAAAGTAAAGTTGCCTACCTTTTAAGTGTAACACCTACATGAAGTAAGTAATAGTAGAAAATTTTGGAGTCAGCCTACCAAAAGAAGTAGGTAAGAGACAGACTCCAGTGGCATTTGAATTTCAGCTTCTGCTTGTCCTTGCTTCTAAGTTGTGCCCTTACCACCTTCGTTCAAGATAATTGTTCAAGTGGTTACAAATAATTTATAACAATCTTCCCTCTTTGGGAAATCATTCCTTTTCTGTTATGGGCTGAAGGGCTGAATTGCATCCCCCTCCACACCCACCATTCATATGTTGAAGCCCTAACACCTAGAACCTCAAAATGTAAATTTTCTTAAGTAATAGGGCCTTTTAATTAGGGCTTCCCTGCTGCCTCAGAGGCAAAGAATCCACCTGTAATGCAGGAGACACAGATTCAAACTCTGGGTCAGGAAGATCCCTTGGAGGAGGAAATGGCAATCCACTCCAATATTCTTGCCTGGAAAATCCCATGGACAGAGGAGCCGAACAAGCTACAATTCAAATGGTTGCAAAGAGTCAGTTGTACATGCCTTCATATACAACTGAGCACACATGCAAAGTATAGAGCCTTTTCAAAGAGGTGTTTAAGTTAAAATGAGGCGCTATTCCATTTTGACTGCTGTTATCATAAGAAGAGGAAATTCAGACAGAGAGACGCTAAGAATGCACATGCATGGAGGAAAGACCTTGTGAGAACACAGTAAGAGAATGACTATCTGCAAAGCACAGAAACAGGTCTTCAGTTCAGTTCAGTTCAGTTGCTCAGTCGTGTCCGACGCTTTGCAACCCCGTGAATCACAGCACGCCAGGCCTCCCTGTCCATCACCAACTCTTGGAGTCCACACAAACCCATGTCCATTGAGTTGGTGATATCATCCAGCCATATCATCCTCTGTTGTCCCCTTTTCCTCCTGCCTTCAGTCTTTCCCAGCATCAGGGTCTTTTCCAAAGAGTCAGCTCTTCACATCAGGTGGCCAAAGTATTGGAGTTTCAGCTTCAACATCAGTCCCTCCAATGAACAACCAACCAAGACTGATCTCCTTTAGGATGGACTGGTTGGATCTCCTTGCAATCCAAGGGATTCTCAAGAGTCTTCTCCAACACCACAGTTCAAAAGCATCAAATCTTCATCAGCTTTCTTTATAGTCCAACTCTCACATCCATACATGACCACTGGAAAAACCATAGCCCTGACTAGACGTACTTTTGTTGGCAAAGTAATGTCTCTGCTTTTTAATATGCTGTCTAGGTTGGTCATAACTTTCCTTCCAAGGAATAAGCGTCTTTTAATTTCATGGCATGTCTCCAAAACTATGAGACAATAAATTTCTATTGTTTAAGCCAGCCATTCTGCTGTACTTTGTTATGGCAGCCAGAGCAAACAGACACATCTTCCGTGATTCTATCCATGTGGTTTGAATGACAGCTTTCCTTTTCATAAAGATCCTATTCTGTTCATCTCAGACACAAGACATGATGAAAGCCAATCGTGGTATTTTATAGTCTCCAAGAGTTAAACTAGGATATGGATTTGTGACCTGAATTAGGATAATCAGAGATATTTTTCTGTGATTTTTCAAACTGAACCTTGGATAAAGCATTTCTGATTTCCTTTCAAGAGTAGGTGTCTAATCCAGTATTCATTTTCCTCTCCATGATGGAAAAGGACAAATATATTGTATTGCCATGGGGTAACTTTTGCCTTTTTGCAGGGCTCAAAGTTGTTCAGTTGTTCTTTGCTGTTGACAGTTTAGGCACTCGTTACTAATTACAGCAGAGAGCTCTGGTGAGGATAATTTCATGTTGTTGGGTCCATACCCATCACCCTTGTCATGCTGGCTGATTGTCCATGAGTCCACTGAGGAAGCACTGGGGCGGCTGAGGAAAAAGGAAGACTGACTTCTGCAGAACGGGTTGCTGTGCTCCCCCGTTGTTGACAGATTCTCCTATGCTCGTTATCGGGTTACTACCTCTCAGCTCCAGATTTACTCTTTTTTGCATGCTCTATGACAATGGATCTGGACCCTTTAGATTTTCTTTCTTTCTCTTCCTTTTATATTTTTTAAATTAAGAAAGTTTTTTTTTTTTTTTTTTTTTTTTTTTTGCCTTCTGGTGCATGTTAAACTTTGTCAGTAAAGGAGAGGGTACTGAAGAGATGTTTTGGGAGGACAGGGGCCCCGTGTGCTGACTTGGCCAGCTCCTGCCCTGCAGGCAGCTTCTGCACTCTCCAGTCTGTCCAGTCCTTTGTGGTTGGAAGCCTAGCAACTAACATCAGCATCGCTCTCCATTAGGCTGTGCCTCTGGTGAGACACCTTTCCTGAAGAGCAGAAGTTTCCATCGTCACAGCACCATAGCAGCTTCTGTGCTCTCCCGGGAACCATGGCCATGCCATCTCTGACAAAGTCTGAATCTCAGCCCCCAGACCCTTCCTCAGCCCAGGTTAAGGAGATCTTCTCTTTACCCACTATCCTTGTAATTTATAGTCTTCTTTTTACCTCCAATTAGCCAATCTCTCATTACATCAGTCCTCTAGTTAATTGTTCTGTGTTCCAATTATTGAACAGATTTTCCCTTGATTGGACACTGACTGACATACTGTATCAGAAGTCTCTGGTGGCATTGACCTGGGACACTGATATGCTTGCAATGTAGGCACATTGTGAGAGTTCTACCCTCATACCAAACCATCTTGTTACTGATGTATCCATGTTGTTCCTTATAAGTCCCCAGTCATCTAGCTGTCCCTTAGCCACTGTGATCAACAATCTAAGTAGAGGAACAACTCAATGAACCACTCAAGTTTCTTTTCCCCTGAAAGATTTATTCCCCACTAGTCTTTAAAGCCTCGCTGAAGTAGAGATAAAACACTGTAATGATCATCATTTCTAGGTGGTGAGAGTATCTCATGCAGACCAACTGTGTATATTTGTTGTTTAGCTGCTAAGTTGTGCCTAACTCTTTTGCGACCTCATGAGCCAGGGTCTTTCTGCCCAGGTGATTTCCTGGGCAAGAATCCTGGAGTGGAGATTTTATCCATTACCAGGGAAGTGGGTTGCCATTTCCTTCTCCAGGAAATCTTTCGGACCCAGGAATCAAATCTGCATCTCATGCATTGCAGTTGAATTCTTTAACTCTGAGACACCTGGGAAGCCCCAGCTGTGTATGAGGCTCAGATCAACTGGTAATGATAAAATCTCCATAAGCCCACAGGTGAAATTTGAATAAGAGATGGCAGTGCGTCAAGAATTGGCCTCCTGGGAGTGTGAGGCAGCTAATTAAGCAACTTAACAAACTTTCATGGCCTACTTGAACTGTTTGTCCTGTAGACCACCCACATAATAGTAATGAAGTTGCTCAATCGTGTCTGACTCTTTGTGACCCCTTGGACTGTAGCCCCTCAGGCTCCTCTGCTCATGGGATTTTCCAGGCAAGAATACTGGAGTAGATTGCCATTTCCTTCTCCAGGGGATCTTCCCGACCCAGGGATCAAACACAGGTCTCCTCCATTGCAGGCAGACCCTTTTACCATCTGAGCCACCATCCACTTGGTGGAACTTTATTGTTCAGTGGTCCAGATAACACCTAGTAGAGGAAGGCTACTCAAAATGGATGGACATTTGATGTCATATCTATCTAAGCTCAATTACAAGAGAAGAACTCTTCCTGAAAGGGAAATGTTTGCCAAAGAGGACCTAGCTTTATTTTAAAACCCTGGGGTCTTTACCATAATTTTCTAATTGTGACTTACTTCATGTAGTAAGTGAAGTGAAAGTCTGTCAGTCATGTCCAACTCTTTTGAACCCCATGCAGTCCATGGAATTCTCCAGGCCAGAATACTGGAGTGGGTAGCCTTTCCCTTCTTCAGTGGATCTTCCTGACCCAGGAATTGAGCCAGTGTCTCCTGTAGTATCTAGTCAGTTACAGGCACTTCAAGTTTGACTGGACCCATTAGCTCTTACAGACTAGATGGCAGAGATGCTTTCTTGAAGCTTGCTTCAGCTGGAGAGCCTTTTCTTGCTCAAGATTACTAAGAGTTGGCAGTCTAATAGACTCCCCAGTATATAGTTTGAAACAGCCCAAATGTGGCATATGTTGCCTCTAAAACCCAAAGAAGCCCAACAACCACTCTTTCATCTTAGCCCTTCCAGTTAGGAGACCATTTTCAGAAAAAGTAGTTAGTCAATAAACATATGAAAAAATGTTCATTCTCATTAGCAGTCATAGGAATGCAAAGTTATAATGATATATAACTACTACCCTGCCAACTTGGCAAAACAATTTAAGTATAAAAAACAAAAATTGGTAAAGCTGTAGACAAGTGTGTATTTTCATACTATGCTGTGGGGAATATAAATTGATAAATTACTTTGAAAACTGTACATCATCTAGTGACGTTGGACACATAACACAACCTATGAATAAGCAATTCTACTCCTAGTTACATATCATAGAGAAACTCTTGCACAAGAAGTTTGTAACAAGGGGCTTCCCTGGTGGCCCAATGGTAAAATATTTGCCACCCAATGGTAAAATATTTGCCTTCCAATGTAGGGGTCACATGTTCAATCCCTGCTCCGGTAACTGAGATTCTACATGATGCTGGGCAATGCTCTAGGGCCCATGCAATAAGATTCACCTGCATACTGCAACAATGACCCAGTGCAGCCAAAATAATTTTTTTTAAGTTTATAGCAAGATATATGTATAAAAATGTTCATGGTAGCTTGTTTGTTAAAATAAAAATAGACAATAACACAATTGTAAATCAACAGTAGAATGGTAAGTAAATAGTACAGGTTCAATGGAATAACACAATTAAAATAAATGAAGTATAGATATCATGTTTAGAGCAGTAGGCAGAATTCTAAGATGGCCCCAAGATTCAAAACCCCTGGTATACACACAATAATCCCCACCACTTGAGTGTTGAAGGGACTTGTGAATATGATGGGATAGTCACTCCCTTGATTATGGTGTGTAATATGACTCCACTGCAGCAGACTGGTGAGAGATTCTGCTCACCTTGAAGAAATGAGCTGCCATGTTGTGAATGGAGTGACACATACAGCAATGATATAAAAACTGAGAGTTGTCTCCAGTTGGCAGCTCATAAAAAAAAGAGAGAGAGAGAGAGAGAAGCTCAGTCCTATAACTATAAGGAGTTAGATTCCGCTAATAACCAGTGAGAGTGAAAGAGGATTCTGAGTTTCAGATAAGGCTGCATCCCTGGTTGACACCCACATGCCACCCTGGTGAAACCCTGAGCAGATGACTCAATTAATGCAGGTGGTCTGACCCATGGAAACTATGTAATAAGAAATGTGTGTTTTTAAGCCATTAAGTTTGTTATAATACAATTACAATACAATAGAACACTAATACTTTAAAGTGAAGAGAGGAATCATAAAGCAAAATATATAGTATGATTTTATTTATGTAGTGGTCAAAATACCATGTATATTCCCTGGAAGCCCTCTATGGAAATAAACCTATAAAGAAAAGTAAAGGCATTATTGTCATTTGCATACTAGTGCTAAGTTGCATCAGTCGTGTCTGACTCTGCAACCACATGGACTGTAATCTGCCAGGCTCCTCTGTCCAAGGGATTCTCCAGCCCAGAATACTGCAGCTGGTTGCCATGCCCTCCTCCAGGGGATCTTCCTGACCCAGGGATTGTACCCATGGCTCCTATGTCTCCTGCATTGACAGACAGGTTCTTTGCCACTAGCACCAGCTGGGAAAAGTCAGCGCAGTGATTCATTCTAGGGTAGAGGGAAGGTTTACCATTTGAGAAGGGCATGTGTGAAACTTCTAAGGGTCTAGCACTAGTTCATATATTACCTTGTGTAGAGCTTACATGAGGGTGCACTTTATTATCAGTGATGAAACAGTGCTTATAGATGTTACATATTTCTCTGGAGGTATGACATATTCTGCAAATACAAATTTTAAAAAGCAAGAGAAGCAATGGAGGGGAAAATGAGGTAGGAAAGAGAAAAGGAGGTGAGGCAGATCACCATTCTAGGAACAGAAGTTGCAGTTGAAATCACCATCTGACTAGACCTATGATAATCATAATGTCACTCTCTAATATCCATCTGATTTTTGCACAGGGCAAACAGGCAAGTTAAATGGGAGATGTGATAGAAATCAACACTTCTGTCTCTTTCAGGTTTTTGGTGGTAGCGCTAATCACCAACATTCCCATTGTAGAATGGTATTAATTTGTTGTTTTTTTAATACAGGGTAGGTGCATAGCTTAATAGAACCCCACTTCATGGATCAGAGAGCTGATGTGAGGATCCTGCCAGATGACAAGCATGCCTATTATAAGTGCCATTCAAAATCTGGAAAATTAATCACAAGAGGGTTTGTGGGCCTACTGGACCTACTGAGAAATGATGCAGCTGGTGCTCACAAGTCCCCCATCTGATTGAGGCATCATGGTGTCTTTCTGGAAAGTATGTTGTCTCTACTGAGAGGCTATAAGTTAAGCCTTGTTCAACCAGAACTAAAGTTGTACTGATCGAAAACAGCATAGTGGACTACACACCTATCTCAGTCCTTGTACTTTCTAATCATGTGTGTGCTAAGTCACTTCAGCCATGTCTGACTCTGTGCCACCCTATGGACTGCAGCCTGCCAGGCTCTGTCCATGGTATTCTCCAGGCAAGAATACTAGAGTGGGTTGCCATGCCCTCCTCCAAGGGAATCTTCTTTCCAATTAACCTCTGTTAAGTGTCTAAATGTCTATGTAGACCAAACCATTCAGATTTCTACTCTAGCTCTTTTACGTTAAGTTAGACTTTGTAAATGTCATCTAGGAGACTTCTTAATGATATGAACAAAGAATCTCTCATTTCATCACAGTCTTTCTTTCAATAACCACTCATGTCCAGTTGACTCTAAGACATCATTTAAGTAACTACTTGGTCACTAACTGCCATTGACTTCTGTTCCATTTTCTAACACTACCTAGATTCTAACTGCCTTCAAACCAATCACTTTAGACACTAGTCCCAGATTTCTGTCTCTTTGAGGATCTTTTAGGATCAATTCTGTGTCAGTAATAGTTCTCAATTGGAGACAACAGAATACACTGTAACCAGTTTAGGCAGGTGTGTCAGAGTTTCCCTCCACTCCCCTCAGGCTCAATGATTTGCTAACGGACTCACAGGACTTCAGAAAACCTATGGTTATACTCATAGCTACAGTTTATGATAGCAACAGAATACAGACTATAATTAACAAAGAAAAAAAAAGAGATAGGACAAAGTCCAGGAGAAACAAGACACAAACTCCCAGATGTCTTCTCCAGTGCATTCACGTGGCGGTTTGCGAAAGTCTCCCAGCAATGACGTGTGACGACACATGTGAAATATTGCCAACCAGAGAAACTCATCCAAATGTTGGCGTTCAGAGTTTTTACTTGGGGTCATAATGTAGACATGCCGGAGAAGGCGATGGCACCCCACTGCAGCGCTCTTGTCTGGAAAATCCCATGGACAGAGGAGCCTGGTGGGCTGCAGCTCATGGGGTCGCGAAGAGCTGGACACGACTGAGCGACTTCACTTTCATTTTTCACTTTCATGCATTGGAGAAGGCAATGGCACCCCACTCCAGCGCTCTTGTCTGGAAAATCCCATGGACAGAGGAGCCTGGTGGGCTGCAGCTCATGGGGTCGCTAAGAGCTGGACACGACTGAGCGACTTCACTTTCATTTTTCACTTTCATGCATTGGAGAAGGCAATGGCACCCCACTCCAGCGCTCTTGTCTGGAAAATCCCATGGACAGAGGAGCCTGGTGGGCTGCAGCTCAAGGGGTCGCGAAGAGCTGGACACGACTGAGCGACTTCACTTTCATTTTTCACTTTCATGCATTGGAGAAGGCAATGGCACCCCACTCCAGTACTCTTGTCTGGAAAATCCCATGGACAGAGGAGCCTGGTGGGCTGCAGCTCATGGGGTCGCGAAGAGCTGGACACGACTGAGCGACTTCACTTTCATTTTTCACTTTCATGCATTGGAGAAGGAAATGGCAACCCACTCCAGTGTTTTTGCCTGGAGAATCCCAGGGACTGCGGAACCTGGTGGACTGCTGTCTATGGGGTTGCACAGAGTCAGACACGACTGAAGCGACTTAGCAGCAGCAGCAGCATGTAGACATGTAATGCCTTATAAGGCAGAGTGTTGCAAAGGCTCAGAGATTATTTCCCAGGGCTCCACTAAAGGGCTAGTCTTGAAGACAGTCTTTTTTTAGAATGTGCAGGATTTGAACAACCCAGGTCTGTTGAGGGAACCCATTCCTGGCCAGCAATTCACTTCAGTTCAGTCGCTCAGTTGTGTCCAACTCTTTGAAACCCCGTGGACTGTAGCATGCCAGGCCTCCCTGTCAATTGCCAATTCCTGGAGTTTACTCAACTCATGTCCGTTGAGTAGGTGATGCCATCCAACCATCTCATCCTCTATTGTCCCTTTCTCCTCCTGCCCTCAATCTTTCCCAGCATCAGGGTCTTTTCAAATGAGTCAGTTCTTCACATCAGGTGGCCAAAGTATTGGAGTTTCAGCTTCAGCATCAGTTATTTCAATGAATATTCAGGACTGATCTCCTTTAGGATGGACGGGTTGGATCTCCTTGCACTCCAAGGGACTCGCAAGAGTCTTCTCCAACACCACAGTTCAAAAGCATCGGTTCTTCAGCACTCAGCTTTCTGTATAGTCCAACTCTCACATCCATACATGACTATGGGAAAACCATAGCTTTGACTAGACAGACCTTTGTTGGCAAAGTCTCTGCCTTTTAATATGCTGTAATTAAAGGTTTATAAAGAAATATTGCAAAGATCACAGTGAAATCAGAAGGGATGAAAGGCCAGCCTCTACTTAGGTTTTGTTTCTGTGAACATTTCTCAGAACCATATCATAGAACTGTCCTGCTGTCCCATACAAGACTGTTTTTGTTACAAATAGAAAGTTACTACTATAGAACAGATAGAGCCTAAGTCCCCTTGCACAGAAAGACAAAAGCCTGAGAGATGTAAGACTGTTTCAATTCCACTTTGGGGAAGTAGGATTCAGAATGTGAGAAGCTATCAAAAGTGATGGCAGGATATTCAAAAGAACTGGGGGCAGCCATTAATAATTAATAGTAGATATTCTTTGAAGTGGGTTGTGGTTGCAGGGGAACACAAGGGACAAGGGTGAGGGTGTGTCTGGATAAATACCATTGAAACCACCTAAAGCATTTGGTAAAAAATTCAGATTCCTGAGATTATCGAAGACCGACTTGCATGTTTCATTGCTAAGTCAGGTCTGACTCTATGCAACCCCATGGACTGTAGCTGCCAGGCTCCTCTGTCCGTGGGATTTCCCAGGCAAGAATTCCGGAGGGAGTTGCCCCTTCCTCCTCCAGGGGATCTTCTCAGATCAGGGATCAAAACCACATTCCCTGTATCTCCTGCATTGGCAGGGAAATTTTTTACCACTACTCCACTAAGACCTGCTGAATCATAATCTATGATGTTAAAGCTCCCGCATTCCCAAATATTTCAGTAAGCTCCCTTTGTTAGTTTAGTACTACAGTGCTTGAATTTCTGACTTCATAAATTCTCTGCTTTCTTTCACATACTTATTAGAGCAAAATGATTAAGCAGAGGCAGAGCAGCAGCAACTTACTGCCAGAGACAAGCTGGGTGTGGGGCTACAGTAGGGAACAAGGCCAGAATGATAATTATTGAGGCTTGCCTTCCAGGGGGATTTTGGTGTTAGCCAATAGATCACAAGGTACATAAAAGAAAAATATAGGAGCAATCCATGAAGCAGTTTTTAAATTTTTTTTTAATTTGTTTAATTTATTTTCTTTTGGTTGCACTGGGTCTCTGTTGCTGCTCATGAACTTTATCTAGTTGTGGTGCATGCGAGCTTCTCTTTGTTGTAGTACATAGGCTTCTCATTGTGGTGGCTTCTCTTGCTGTGGAGCATAAGCTCTAGGCACAGGGACTTCAGTAGTTACAGCATTGGGCTCAGTAGTTGTGACACATAGGTTTTAGTTGCTCTGTGGCATGTGGAATCTTCCCAGACCAGGGATCAAACCTGTGTCCTCTGCATTGGCAGGCAGATTCTTATCCACTATACAGCCACAGAAGTCCTATGCAGCAATTTCACTTAACCTGTATTGAAAAAGGAATTCTTAGCTGGGGAACAAATACCAGGAAGATTCAAAATCCTGTACCAAGTCCCAAGTTGTAGTTAGTTCACAGACCCAGAGCCCCTTGAATGAAATGGAGAACCTTGAGGAAGCAGTTTCTGATAATATCATGAGTACTAATAGTGAATTTATTCTTCCTAACATTTCCCAGTCTGAGTTATATCCAGTTAGAAGTCCAATTGTGTGCTGGAGAATGAGAAAAACCCAGATCTTCTGTGGACACTTAGAACTAATTCTGTGGTTCACTAAACAGGGAGGAAACACAAAGGGTAAAAAATAAATAAAGATTTTGAGCCTATGTCAGTGGTTCACAAACACAAGCTAAAGTTATTCTCCTATGTCTTGAGCATATGATTGGACTAACCATCCTTAGCAATTGTCAGAACCTTCAATTGGCTCCCTAGTCAATGGAGCAAAACATATTATTGGATGAAAGACCAATGGAAACTATGGAGCTACCTCTTTAACAAAACAGAAAAACACAGCCCTGTGAAATTTCAAAGATTTTACCACATTCAAAAGCTTGAAATATATAGTAGTTGGTGATTCATATCATATCTCCAGAGATCATATAGGTCTTAAAGAATGATATCATATTACTATAAATGCAATCAAATAATGATTACAATCACAGTTGCTGCCCCAGGTATATTTTCTTAACCAGAGCAAATAAATATAGTTCTTGGTTACTGGTACAAAATGATGAATCTGGAAGATGATAATTTTTCTGTCTCAATGACCAGAAAACATCTGAATGAATTCACTGTGTCTGGCAAGAACAGTGAGACTCTGTATTCCCTTACCTCAGGGCTACACAACCTCTACCACTCTGCCAGAACAATCTGCAAAGTATTTGCTTATCTTAGCATTCTACAGGAAATCATTCTTGTCTGCTACATTGATGACATTTTACTGAGAGAGACTGGAAAACTGGGAGTGGCAGATACCAAAGATGCCTAGGGAAGGCTCCCGCATTGCAGGCAGATGCTTTACCCTCTGAGCCACCAGGGAAGCCCATAGAGATAATAGAGTAGATAAATGAGATTTCATTTGAAAAGGAAGACCTTTCCTAACATTTATCATGTAGGGAGGAAAATGCATGTTCTCAGTTAAAAACTGTAAGCCATGGTGACTCTTGAGTAAACAGCAAATAATATTTATCCTAGTCTGAAATTTTCCAATTATCTTAACTACTTGGCTCTGAAAAAGACTAAATGCCTGATAAGGGGACTTCAAGTGACTTCATGAACTGAAACTTCCATGGTGGACTACTATTTGATCTATCAAGTCATAAAGTTGCCCATGCCCAGCTGCACTCCATCAGAAAAAGGAAACAGTTTACATAAAATCAGAAGCCTGACAAATTAATCTTCCTGCAGATAATAGCTATGAAGTCTAAACAATAACAACAACATTGAAATGCCTAAAGGCTCTGGAAACTGAACAAACACATGTAGATTTGAGGAAAAAGCTAAAATTGGGAACAAGGGACCTGAAGGGAGAGTTCCCATGTTTTGCAACTTTGCCCTGAGATCAGCCACAGTTAGGGAGACGGCAATGTGAGGCAGGTAAGATTTGATAGAAAGCTTGCTATCTTCTGGGGAGAGGAACCAATAAAAGGAGACCAAACTAATCAGGGTCATCAGAGAATAAGGGGGATCCTTATGAATAATAGAATCAGAGAAGATGAATCCCAAATTCCATTTTTAAACTCAGCCAAACTTTCTTGCTGATCACTTAAACATACATGGATGAAGCAAACTGAAAACATTGTGCACATGCTCCCCACATCAGTTATGGCAGTTTTGAGGTTGAGTCAACCCGAGTTAAATGTCTGCATAGTTCAGAACAGTATTACATAAGCCAGAGTCTCCACAACATGTCTTCCTAATGACCAGGATATAATATAAAACAATTTGATACATAAAGTACCAGGAAAATATGATTTGGCCTCAGGGGAAAAGAAGTTGACGGATGTCAAGCAGAAATGACTCAGATGTTATCAGTCAAGAATTTAAAACAGCTATCATACCTTTGCTCAGTGAAGCAAAGGAAAATACACTTGCATTGAATGAAAAAAAATTTTTTAATTAATTTTTCTTTAAAAAGAAAACTTTAGAATTGAAAAGTATCTGAAGTAAATTAACTACATGGGTTTAATAGCAGAATGGAGATAACAGAGTAAAGAATCAGTGAACCTGAAGATAAATCAGTAGAAATTATCTAATATGAAGAAGAGAGATGGACTAAATTGGAAAAAAAAAAAAAGGACAGAGTTTCAAAGAGATGAAGGGCAATTTCAAAAGGTCTAATAGAAATGGAGATATATGGTGCTCTAAGACTGGAAAAATTAATATTGTTAAAATGAACATGCTACCCAAGGTGATCTACAGATTTAATACAATCCCTATTAAAATGACAGTTTTCACAAATCTAGAACAAATAATTCTAAAATTTATTTGGAACCACAAAAGACCTTGAATTGCCAAAGCAACTATTTTTGCAAAGAAGAAATTCAATGAGAGGTAAAGTGATAGGCAAGAAGTAGATTTATTAATACAGGATACTAGTAAGGGATACGGGAGAAGGAAATGGCAATCCACTCTTGCCAGAATTCTTGCCTGGAGAATACCAGGAATGGGCGAACCTGGTGGGCTGCCATCTATAGGGCCACACAGAGTTGGAAACAACTGAAGAGACTTAGCAGCAGCAGCAGCAGTAAGGGATACAAGCAAGCAGGTGAGGTGGCGCTGCCTGCCATTGCAATCTTGAGGGGGAAAAAAAAAAACTCTCCCAGACTTCAGACTATACTAAAAGCTACAGTAATCAAAACAGTATGGCATTCACACACACACACACACACACACACACACACACACACACACAGAAGGGAACAGAGTAGAGAGCGCAGAAATAAACTCATGCACCTATTGCCAGCTAATCTATAACAAAGGAGGTCAGAATATACAATGGAGAAAAGACAGTGTCTTCAGGGAGTGGTGCTTGGGGACACTGGACAGCTACATGTAAAACAAATAGCAACCTAAGCAGCTGACTGGTGTAAAAAGGTATATATATATATATATATATATATATATATATATATATACATGTATATGTAAAAGAAAAGGAAAGATATACCCATTTGAATGCAGAGTTCCAAAGAATAGCAAAGAGAGATAAGAAAGCTTTCCTCAGTGATCAGTGCAAAGAAATAGAGGAAAACAATAGAATGGGAAAGACTAGAGATCTCTTCAAGAAAATTAGAGATACCAAGGGAATATTTCATGCAAAGATGGGCTCAATAAAGGAACAGAAATGGTATGGACCTAACAGAAGGAGAAAATATTAAGAAGAGGTGGCAAGAATACACAGAAGAATTGTACAAAAAGATCTTCACGACCCAGATAATCATGATGGTGTGATCACTCGCCTAGAGCCAGACATCCTGGAATGTGAAGTCAAGTGGGCCTTAGGAAGCATCACTACGAACAAAGCTAGTGGAGGTGATGGAATTCCAATTAAGCTATTTCAAGTCTTAAAAGATGATGCTGTTAAAATGTTGCATTCAATATGCCAGCAAATTTGGAAAATTCAGCAGTGGCCACAAGACTGGAAAACGTCAGTTTTCATTCCAGTCCCAAAGAAAGGCAATGCCAAAGAATGCTCAAACTACCGCACAATTACACTCATCTCACACACTCATAAAGTAATGCTCAAAATTCTTCAAGCCAGGCTTCAGCAATACGTGAACCATGAATTTCCAGATGTTCAAGCTGGTATTAAAAAGGCAGAGGACCCAGAGATCAAATTGCCAACATCCGCTGGATCATGGAAAAAGCAAGAGAGTTCCAGAAAAACATCTCTTTCTACTTTATTGACTATGCCAAAGCCTTTGACTGTGTGGATCACAATAAACTGTGGAAAATTCTGAAAGAGATGGCAATACCAGACCACCTGACCTGCCTCTTGAGAAATCTGTATGCAGGTCAGGAAGCAACAGTTAGAACTGGACATGGAACAACAGACTGCTTCCAAATCAGAAAAGGAGTACGTCAAGGCTGTATATTGTCACCCTGCTGGATGAAGCACAAGCTGGAATCAAGATTGCCAGGAAAAATATCAATAACCTCAGATATGCAGATGACACAACCTTTATGGCAGAAAGTGAAGAACTAAATAACCTCTTGATGAAAGTGAAAGAGAAGAGTGAAAAAGTTGGCTTAAAGCTCAACATTCAGAAAACGAAGATCATGGCATCTGGTACCATCACTTCATGCCAAATAGATGGGGAAACAGTGGAAACAGTAACACTTTATTTTGGGGGGCTCCAAAATCACTGCAGATGGTGAATGCAGCCATGAAATTAAAAGACGCTTACTCTTTGGAAGAAAAGCTAGGACCAAACCAGACAGCATATTAAAAAGCAGAGACATTACTTTGCCAACAAAGGTCCATCTAGTCAAGGCTATGGTTTTTCCAGTAGTCATGTATGGATGTTAGGGTTGGACTATAAAAAAAGCTGAGCACTGAAGAATTGATGCTTTTGAACTGTGGTGTTGGAGATGACTCTTGAGAGTCCCTTGGACTGCAAGGAGATCCAACTAGTCCATTCTAAAGGAAATCAGTGCTGAATATTCATTGGAAGGACTGATGCTGAAGCTGAAACTCTAGCATTTTGGCCACCTGATGTGAAGAACTGACTCGTTGGAAAAGAGCCTGATGCTGGGAAAGATTGAAGGCAGGAGGAGAGGGGACAACAGAGGATGATATGGCTAGATGGTGTCACCAACTCAATGGACATGAGCTGGGTAAACTCCAGGAGTTGGTCATGGATAGGGAGGCCTGGTGTACTGCAGTCCATGGGGTCGCAAAGAGTCAGACACAACTGAGTGACTGAACTGAATTGATATATATGGAAAAGAAATGGAGTGTTTCATATATATATATATATAAAATATACATGATATACATATATGTATGTAATATATGGATATATATGTATGTAGATATGGATATATATATCCAGATAAAGATAGTTCTAGGCTGAGGACCTGAGCCATTGAGGTATTAATACAGTCTCACTCTATAGTCAAAATGAAGATTCTTTCTTACTGCTGCTGCTGCTACTGCTAAGTCGTTTCAGTCGTGTCCGACTCTGTGCGACCCCATAGATGGCAGCCCAACAGGCTCCCCCGTCCCTGGGATTTTCCAGGCAAGAACACTGGAGTGGGTTCTTTCTTACTAACCTAACCCTAATTAAGTACTGCTGATGACGCTTGCAGCCTCAAATTCTCCTCCTGGTGCTGTGCTGTGCTTAGTTGCTCAATTCTATTGACCCTTTGTGACCCCATGGACTATAGCCCACCAAGCTCTTCTGTCCATGGGGATTCTCCAGGCAAGAAAACTGGAGTGGGTTGCCATGCCCACCTCCAGGGGATCTTCCCAATCCAGTGATAGAACCCAGGTCTCCCACGTTGCAGGTGAATTCTTTACCATCTGAGCCGCCAGGGAAGCCAGTACTTGTCTCCAAATGCCTGTCCCTGTGCACATATCTTCTCAGCCCAGCATTGTGGTGAAGAAGAATATTATGGTGCTTTCTCAGAGTATTTCTCTTAGGAACCCAGGCGTGCCCAAGTCCTGCCCTACCAATCTCCCTTACTTGAATACTACTCTCCTACTGTGGTAATCAACTGTCAAATCCTAACTAAAAAAAAATCATAGTGTGTCTTTATTAACATATCTGCATATTCCTAATAACTCTCAGTATAGGTTCCAACAAATGCTATATCAAAGAACAAAGCTTTGTCCTTTATATTTAAACTCCTGGGACCAGTTTGGTCAGGCTACAAGCAAGAAAGCATAAAGCAACCATATATTGAGAGTGAGATGGCATGGACTCCAGAGGATTCTCAAGCGAATGTATATACCCTGGCAAATGGAACAAAACACAGAAAGAGAGAAAAGGAGAGAGAAACAACTTTTAACATTCAGTGACTCTGCCTACCAATAAAAGTAATCTAATAATTCTGAAATACTTTTTGTTTTCATGTCTCTTTACTGAATTATAATCTACATATTATGAAATTCACTCATTGTAAGTGTATAGTTAAAACAATTTTTAGTAAATTACACAGTTATGCAAACATCACCACAATATAATTGCAAAACAACTGCATCACTCCATGAAGTTCTCTCATGTCCATTTGCAACTTATCCCTGCTCCCACTCCCAGCTCTGGGCAGCCTCTGATCATCTTCGGTCTCTTCAGTTTTCCTTTTTCTAGAAATTTTATACAAATGGAATTATACAATATACAGTGTTTTCTATCTGGCTTCTTCCAATTTAGCACAATGTTTCAACATTTATCCATGTTGTATGCAGCAATAGTTTGATCCTTTTTTATTGTTGATTAGCATACTGTTGTACAGATATACCAATTGGTGGAGACTTACATAGCTTCCAGCTTTTGCTATTATGGATAATGCTATATAGACATTCACATACAAGTCTTGATGGGGATATATGTTTTTCTTCCTCATGGATAGAGATCTAGGAGTAGGCCCAGCTGCTGCTGGGGTAGTTGCCAGAACCAGTGGCGGGATCCCAAGAGCCTTTCCCCACTTTCCCAACTGGCTCCTTTATTTGCTCTTCAGGGAAGCGGTGCCTCCCTTTGCACTCGAGCCCTGGCAGGTGGAAGCAGCTTGTCTTGAACTGGACTCTGTCTTCTGCAGCACGTGTGGGGTTTGACAGACCAGCCCCAGAGCCACCACACCCTAACAGGGGCAAAGCCATCGTCACCAGAGCAGGGCAAATGCCGTGGCAGGTCGGTCCACAGAGTGCAGGAACGCAGGGCCAAGTCCCTGCCCCGGCACGCGCTCTGCCAGCACCAGCTACTGGTCAGACACCAGGTCTGCTGCTTGTGCAGGGCGCCTGCTGAGATGACAGCCCCTGTAAACAGTTACCAGGAGGCCGCTGAGAGTGACACCCTTCTCACAGCCCTGCAGAGGTGACCCGGTTTCACAGGGCAGCGTAAGTTTTCTTGGAAAGGTGGCATTTATGACAATGTGACGTGGTGGCCTTTGGATTCTGCCAGAGACAGCTGGGGAGAGACACTGCTGACCCCCCAGGGGTGGAGTCTGATTTCTGCCGCTCATGAAGGTTTCCTGGCAACTGGCTTTCAAGAAGAAGAACCTCAGAAATGCTGTCACTTGAGACAGAGGCGGTCGGACTGGGCCATCATGTGCCTGCTGACTTCCTCTGCGGTCAGAGACCATAACCAGGTCCAGCAGCCGAATGGTCAGAGCGCCCCAGACCTCCGCCCTCACCTCTGCGGACTAGCAGGTGGTCCATGATGTAGATCAGACACAAATTATGTGTGCATTTCAACTCGCTGCTTCCTATCCCCACTGCGGTGTGGGGAGGACTTGATTCAGAGGACAAGTCTCCTGAGAGCAGGGGCTGGCTTAGTCAGCCTCATGCTCCTTACTGACCCGGCGCCTGGCACTCAGCAGCCTCTCCCTAGATGCTGGCTTGCGAATCAATGCCCTATTAAATAGAACCCAGAAAGTCTACACAGCTAGATCCCCTGTTCATCCCAGGCAGTCGCTGATCCATATGCTTGCCTTTCTGGCAGCTTCCCTTCAGCCTGCTGACCTCGGTGTGGGGGACACTGGCGGGCTGCCTGCACCATGCAACGTTGCCCCCAGCTCCTGTCCTCCCAGTTCGTTCTGTCACGGCACCCTCTACTGTGAGTGTCTGCGTCTCATGGCCCCTGGCACAGGCTTAGGAACAAAATCTGTGCCCAGTAAATATGAGGGGCAGAAGCAAGTGCAAACAACTTAAATTTCAGGAAAGATGGGAAAATGCCGCACTTCACAGATTCCTTCTGCATGCCAGATATATGAAGGGCAGCAGAGTGTGCCACCCCAAAATATATCACTTTGGCATAAAGATTACTTTGAACTGCAGGCAGTTGAGAAGAGGATATAAGAAAAGCTCTCCGTTCGCTCAGTGTTTACCTAAAAGTAGGACCGAAGTTCAGAAAGGTGTCCCTTTACCCTTCTCTACCAGAAAGGACTGAAGTTAATCACTGAAAATACCTCTAGACCCTTACCAGCTCAGAGATGGCACCAGAGGAATCTACCTAACAAATTTTACTAACAAGACTTTGTCTTTCATAGGTTCCCACTCTGTATTTGCCTTCCCACAATTTGCTGGTGTAGAAATTTAAAGTCATTTTTCTTTTTTTTTTTGCCACTTCTCAAAGTGTGTTGTTCTTTTGTTAAGATGCCACAGAGACTAAGTTGTAATCATCCCCTTGAGTTACCCATCACTGGTGCTCCCACATGTATGTGCAATGCATGTTACTAATTAACTTCTGTTTCTCAAAAAAAAAAAAAAGAAAGAAAGAAAGAAAAGAAAAGAAATCTAGGAGTAGAATTGCTGAGTTATATGATAAGTACATGATTAACTTTTAAGGAAATTCCAAACTACATTCCAAAGTGGCTGTACCATTTTATATACCCACCAGAAATTTTTCCACATCTTGGACAATGCTTGATATTATCAACTTTTGTGACTGAAGTCATCCTAGTAGACATGATGTGGTATCTTTTTGTGATTTTAATTTGAATCTCCATACTAATTATGTTCAATATCTTGCATTAATTATTTGAATATTATATTTGGTGAAAGGACTATTCAAATATTTGGCCAACTTCAAATTGGATTGTCTATCCTCTTAGTATTGATTTGTAAGAGTTCCTTATATGTTCTGAATATTTCCTTTATTAGATATATAATTTGCAAATATTGTCTCCAGTCTGTGGATCTTCATTTTACTATTTGTGTTTTGATAAGATTTTGAAAAAAAAATATATGATGTTCAATTTATTGTGTTCTTTTATGGATTGTCCTTTTGGTGTTGTCCTACCAAAGAAATCTTTACAAAATTTTTTCTCCTATGTTTTCTTCTAGAAAGTTTATCATTTTAGTTCTTATGTTTAGGTCTCTGATTCATTTTCAGTTAATTTTTGCCTGTGATATAAGATAAGAGTATAGTTCACGAATATCCAGTTGTCCCAGCATCATTAATTTAGACTATGCTTTACCGCATTGACTTTCTCTGGCACTTAGTTGGAGATCAGTTGACCATAAAAGTAAATTTATTTGGAGACTCTCTATCCTGATTATCTGTCTATAAATCTAACCTCATATTAACACCAAAATGTCTTATTTACTTTAGCTTTATCATGAAATTTAAAATCATGTAGTATACAAAAGAACAAACAAAAGAACCATTTTTCAAAAAATTATTTTGGCTACTAATTCACATAAATTTTAGGATAATTTTATTTCTACAAATAAAGTTTCATTGCATCCACAGATTAACTTGAGAGAGACTTGAAATCTTAAGAAGACTGAATCTTCCAATCTATGCACATGGTATACCCCTCCCTTTATTTAATTCTCATTTAATTTCTTTTAGCAATGTAGTTTTCAGTGTATGTCTTGCACCCCTTTTGTTACACTTATCTTAAATACTTTATTCTATGTGAATTTTAAAACCAGCCGGCTAATTTACACAAAATAATGCTGGTGTTTTTGAATCACAATTACGTTGAATATGTACATTGATTTAAAGATAATTACATCTTAAAAATGAGTCAACTAATACATAAAGATGCAATAAATTTTATTTACTTAGAACTTTAATTTCTCCAAGAAATATTTTGTAATTTTTTATGGAGGAGTAGTATATCTCTTATTACACTTACTAAGTATTTGTTGCTTTTTCAATGCTATGCTGCTGCTGCTAAGTTGCTTCAGTCATGTCCGACTCTGTGTGACCCCATAGACGGCAGCCCACCAGGCTCCCCTGTCCCTGGGATTCTCTCGGCCAGAACGCTGGAGTGGGTTGCCATTTCCTTCTCTGATGCATGAAAGTGAAAAGTGAGGGTCGTGTCTGACCCTCAGCGACCCCATGGACTGCAGCCTTGCAGACTCCTCCATCCACGGGATTTTCTAGTCAGTGCTATAATAATGTTTAAATTATTTTCTAGTTTCTTATTGTTAACATATAGAAAAAGCATTAATTTTTATATGTTGGCTTTGTTTCAAACAATCTTGCAAAATTCCTTACTAATTCTTAAAGTAGGCTTATAGATTCATTTGGATTCTCTTTATTATAGCAAAGTATATAATTTTGTCACCTATGAATAATAGTAGTATTACTTTTTCCTTTCTAATTTGTATGCTATTTTTTCATCTTGCCTATTTCACTGGCTAGGACCTGCAAGAAAACATTGAATAGAAATGAAGTGAAAATCCTTGTCTTAATCATGGTCTTGAGGGAATGCTCTTAGTCTCTTACCATCTAGAACAATTTTGTCTGTACCTCCTGACCAATTAGCTAAGTTATTTACTATTGCTCATGAGTCCATGTGTATCCATACCTTCTCTCTCCATGAAAAATGGATGATGTACCACTCAAAGCTCTACCTATTGAGAGGCTTTCCCCTACCCTACAAAACTGGTTTTCATTTTCTCATCACATGAACATCACAAGGTGACCCGTTGTGAATCAAGTTCAGATCTTTTTCTTCTTTGTTAGCTGGTCATACGAAACACTCCACCAGGTCAAAGGTGTGAGCTAAGGGAGCAGGAACAGTGCAACAGTGGTGAATAACATAGGAGTGACAAACAGATGTTCTTTCAGGTTTTTAGGTCTGCTTCAGACTGATTATGGATGTATGTATCCCCTCCACTGTTGGGATGAATTCATGCTAGTCCTAGCTGCAGTCTTCTGACTGTATTTCAAAAAGATAATATGGAAATAAAAAAGATAGGAATCTGTATGTTGAAAAGGACCTCACTGTGCTGAACTTGGAAAACTGGTCATCTCCAAATCCTGTCTTAGTAAAACTTTTAGACATTAAAAATAAAGAAAAATCTGGACTCCATGCTAAAAGTCAAAGTTCTTACAAAGGACAGAAAATCCAGCTGTCATGAGACTTCTCTAAGGCAACAAAAGTGAAGAAAGAGTGGAGTGACACACACATGAAGATCACGGATAAAATGTGGGGACGTCCCTGGTGGCGCAGTGGCTAAGGCTCCATGCTCTCAGCGCAGGAGTCCCAGGTCCCAGACCTGCTCAGGGAGCTGCATCCCACCTGCCGCATCAAGGATCCCCTGTTCTGCAACTAAGACCAGGCACAGCCACATAAATAAATAGCCTAAATAAAGTTTACAATGTAAAAAAAAAACCCACAATAAAATGTGAACCAAGGAACTTTTTTATAGCCTATCAAGTTGTCCTTTCAACACGAAGCTATAGGAAAACAGTTTAAAATATGTGCAAACTCAGGGAATACTGTATGCTCAATCTTTTCTTGAGGGATTTACTAAAGGACTGCTGCTGCTAAGTTGCTTCAGTCGTGTCCAACTCTGTGTGACCCCATAGACGGCAGCCCACCAGGCTCCCCCGGCCCTGGGATCCTCAAGGCAAGAATTCTGGAGTGGGTTGCCTTTTCCTTCTTCAATGCATGAAAGTAAAAAGTGAAAGTGAAGTCGCTCAGTCATGTACGACTTCTAGCAACTCCATGGACTGCAGCCTACCAGGCTCCTCTGTCCATGGGATTTGCCAGGCAAGAGTACTAGAGTGGATTGTCATTGCCTTCTCCTTACTAAAGGACAAATTTACTAAACCAAGATATAATTAAGGAAGCATCAGTAAAAAGACTCATTATAAGATTCAATACATTTAATTATAGCTCTAACCCTAAAACAAACTGCTGAGTAGATGTAAGAATAGTATGTAAAAACATGTTATTACAAAGTAGAACTAACACCATTTTTAGAATAAGAAGAGAAGGAAGAGAGAAGGAAGAGGGAAAGTAGAATATGCTCATTTATTGCAATATAGACAATAGGTAGAATTCAAAGGATTCTGCATAGCTGATGAATCAGAGTAGAAATCTCAATAAAGGATCCCAAAGAGATTATATATAGTCTCAGTGTAAGGTTTTCTCTATCATAATTTTGTTGTTGTTGTTGTCATTCAGTTGCTCAGTCGTGTCTAACTCTGCACCCCATGGACTGCAGCACACCAGGCTTCCCTGTTCTTCACCATCTCCTGGAGCTTGCTCAAACTCATGTCCATTGAGTCAGTGATGCCATCCAATCATCTCACCCTCTGTTGTCCCCTTCTCCTCCTGCCTTCAATTTTTCCCATTATCAGGGTCTTTTCCAATGAGTTAATTCCTTGCATTAGGAGGCCAAAGTATTGTAGTTTCAGCTTCAGCATCAGTCCTTCCAATGAATATTCAGGGTTGATTCCCTTTAGGATTGATTGGTTTGATATCCTTGCTATCATAACTCATATTTCTTAAATACCTTAAGAAATAAACAGTAAATACAAAGAAATAAGGAACAATAATAAGGATATACATATATATATTACATATGCATATAAATATATGTGTTGTAGCTTAATTTCTATAAAAGGAAACTCAGGAAAGATACACTTAAAAAAAAAAAGTGGCTACTTATTGGGAGTGGTTGGGAATGGGGCTGAAGGGGTGGGAATTAGAGGGAAACATCTCCAAGTATGTCTTTTATGCAGTTTTGATATTTGAAACATTAAAATGTTTTACGTGTTTAAAACTAATACAGATAAAAGAATCAAGCCCTAAAATTCCTACAGACAGAAACAAACAAAAAACTATGTATTACTGCTGCTGCTGCTGCTAAGTCACTTCAGTCATGTCCGACTCTGTGTGATCCCATAGACGGCAGCCCACCAGGCTCCCCTGTCCCTGGGATCCTCCTGGCAAGAACACTGGAGTGGATTGCCATTTCCTTCTCCAACGCATGAAAGTGAAAAGTGAAAGTGAAGTCGCTCAGTCATGTCTGACTCCTAGTGACCCCATGGACTGCAGCCTTCCAGGCTCCTCCGTCCATGGGATTTTCCAGGCAGGAGTACTGGAGTGGGGTGCCATTGCCTTCTCCGATGTATCAGTAATAATAATTAATTCAAGAAACTTCTGAACATAACACTCTGAACATCTTTATGGAAATTTAGTTTAAGGACTGAAACATTGCAAAGCAATCTGGAACTTAGTACATTTGTAGTTGATAGTGGTATTGGTCATGTGTGTGTACCGTAAGATAGAGAATGTGATAAATATATTGGGTTCTCATTGTGGGAGAAGAGAAATGAATATGGAACAAGAGAAGATGTGAAAGAACTCAGCATTGTTGGATATGAAATATCATTTATATATATATATACAAACACATATATATTCCATAAGTATAGGCATTGAAGAAATGACAAGTGAGATGCAATGACTAGTACCCACTTTACTAACAGGAACCAGGTTTCTGAGAAATGACTGAGTCCAAGTCTGGGACAGAAAAAGTGACCCATTGAACCAAAATCAAAGATATGGTCAGACTGATCAGGACATGTCAAAAGTATACACAATTGGCTTCAGGGGTCTGGATTGGCCAAATCGAGGACAATCTGAGCACCAAAAAGAATAATGATGTAATCTGCCACATGGAATAAAAAGAGAAACTATGAATCCACATTAATACTAAACAAAAGTGGTAGTTAGGAGGACAAGATCTTCTTTACTGAAGAAAACATCTAATATACATAGAAGGAATGGAGGAAAAATTGTGATTGTATAGCCATCAGTGTAAAATTCTTTCAGGCAATGATGCTGAAACTAGTGGGTAAAATATTGAAATGTCTAATTTTCAAAATGCCACCACTCAACTAATTTATTAATTATAATATATACTTGCTAGTTGCCTATACGGGATGCTTGATTGATAGTATGTTTATCAACTTTATTCATTGTCTCCCTTCCCTAACTTACTTCCTTATTTCCCTACTGTTTTTTTGGGAATCAGTTCCCAAAGATACTGCTGCTGCTAAGTCGCTTCACTCGTGTCTGACTCTGTGCGACCCCATAGATGGCAGCCCATCAGGCTCCCCCGTCCCTGGGATTCTCCAGGCAAGAACACTGGAGTGGGTTGCCATTTCCTTCTCCAATGCATGAAAATGAAAAGTGAAAGTGAAGTCGCTCAGTGGTGTCCAACTCTTTGCGACTCCATGGTCTGCAGCCTTCCAGGCTCCTCTGTCCATGAGAGTTTCCAGGCAAGAGTACTGGAGTGGGTTACCATTGCCTTCTCCGCCCAAAGATACTACTTGTACCCAAATCATTTTGTCAAGATCTGTTTCTGGGACAATCCCAAATTAAAACATTTTCATCCATTCACCCACTCATTCACAAGCATTTATTGAGCATTTATATTTTGTTAGGGTTTCCCTGGTGGTGCAGAGGTTAAAGTGACACTGAGCTGCTCGGGTGGTACTAGTGGTAAAGAACCTGCCTGCCAATACAGGAGATGTGGAATTGCTCCTGGGGTTGGGAAGATCCCCTGGAGGAGGACATGGCAACTCCAGTATTCTTGCCTGGATAATCCCATGGACAGAGGAACCCAGTGGGCTACAGTCCATAGGATTGCACAGAGCTGGACATGACCGAAGCAACCTAGCACAAGCATGAGGCACTGACCCAAGTCCTGAGCAACACACTGTATCTTAAATCATTACAATATCATCAGTTTTATAGATGAAAACTTGAAGTGTAAAGATGATAAGCAACTGGCCCCAAATCACACAACCAGGACTAAGTACTGCAAGGGAACGGGGCAGAGCAGGCCGGCTGAGGCTTTCAGAAGCCTTGTTTGAACTGAACAGTATGGAAAAGGAGGGACAAGGAGCTTTCTGTTCAGGTAACAATTTAAGAATATTCTTCTTATAATACTTTTAGGAAGCAATGAATAAAAAGTGATGGCTGGAAAATTGAGAAAACATTTCAATGAAACATATTCTTGAAATTCTAAAAATTTGTCTTCTGGCAAAGCAGACACACACACACACACACCTGGATTTACACCCTAGCTCTATGAGGTTTTAGGCATGGAACATCAACATGTTATTTATTTTAAGCTCAATTATCTAATCCATGAAATGTATAATATCAAATATTATCAGAATTATTATGATTTATTTAAGAAACTAGCATTTAATGGGTGCACAAATGAAATTTGTGGAAATAAATTCATTTCAGCAACTTTGCATTAAGTACTGAAATAACAGTTGCAATCAGTATCATGCTTAGCAGGAATTATTAGGTTGGTGCAAAAGTTATGCTTTGTTGAACTTTGCTGTTTGATATTGGAATACATTCTTAAATAAATGTGGTTATACTTAGATCATTTTAATGCACATTTCTTGCTTTATGCTTTTTTTGCTGATGACTTATTACTTGTTGTGTATTATATATGTATTTTAGACTTGGGAAATGTTAGACAAAAAGCAAATTTGAGCAATTTTCTTATGTGAGTTCAAAATGGGTTGTAGAGCAGCAGAGACAATTTGCAACATCAACAACACATGTGGCCCAGAAACTGCTAACGAATATACAGTGCAGTGGTGGTTCAAGAAGTTTTGCAAAGTAGGTAAGGCCCTCAAAAATGAGGAGCACAGCAGCCTGCCATCAGAAGTTGACAACAACCAGTTGAGAGGATCATCAAAGCTGATCCTCTTACAACTAACTACAAGAGAAGTTGCCGAAGAACTCAATGTCAACCATTCTAAGGTCATTCGGCATTTGAAGTAAATTGAAAAGGTGAAAAAGCTTGATAAATGGGTGTCTCATGAGCTGACTGGAAATCAAAAAAAGTCATCCTTTTGAAGTGTTGTCTTCTCTTGTTCTATGCAACGAGAGTTTCTCAATTGGATTGTGAAGTGCGATGAAAAGTGGATTTTATATGACAGTGGTGACCAGCTCAGTAGTTGGAGTGAGAAGAAGCTCCAAAGCACTTTCTAATGCCAAAAAAATGTGGGGTTTTTGCAACCCAAAATGGTCATGGTCACCGCTTAGTGGTCTGCTGCTGGTCTAATGAACCACATCTTTCTGAATCCTGGTGAAGCCATTAGGCCTGAGAAGAATGCTCAGCAAATTAATGAGGTGCATGGAATACTGCAATGCCTGCAGCCAGCATTGGTCAACAGAAAAGGCCTAATTCTGCATGACCAATGCCCAACTGCATGTCACACAACCAACATTTCAAAGTTTGAATGAATCAGGCTATGACATTTTGCCTCATCCTCTATATTCACCTGACCTCTCTCCGACTAGTTCTTCAAACATCTTGACAACTTTTGGCAGGCAAAATGCTTCCACAACCAGCAGGAGGCAAAAAAATGCTTTCCAAGAGTTTGTTGACTCTCAAAGCATGGATTTTTATGATACAGAAATAAGTTTATTTCTTGTTGGCAAAAGTGTTTGTAATGGTTCCTATTTTGTTGTGGTTCCTCATTGTAATGGTTGCTATTTTGATTACTATAATAAAGATGCATTTGAGCCTATTTACAATAATTTAAATTACATACTGAAACTGCAATTACGTTTGTACTAATCTAATAAAAAAGAAGTGATATAAAATATTTCATGTCATGAATAATATCTATATTACTATCTTATAAAACTTTGTCTTTTTATAAGGATGGTTTACTGTCACAAAACAAAACTAGAAACAACAAAAAGAAGGCAAGTTTTGTTTCAAGCAATACCAAAAAAAAAAATCCATTTTATCATTTTTATCATTTTGGTAATATTGTGTTCTGTTGTTACAGTCAAGCAAGAATAAAAAAACATTGCTTATCAATTACAAACTATATTCATGATTCTTACCTTGCTAGATATTTTTAGTTGAGGTTCTCCCCCAAACCAGTAAGTACAGTTGTCTGCACTATTTTTAATAACAAAGATTTTAACCAGTGTTTTCCTTTGATATAAAAAATTATTAGAGTTCCTGTAAGAATCTTTTTTGGGGGGAGGGTGTTAGTTCTAAAAGGTCTTGTAGGTCTTCATAGAACTGTTCAACTTCAGCTTCTTCAGCATTACTGGTTGGGGCATAGACTTGGATTACAGTGATATTGAATGGTTTGCCTTGGAAACGAACAGAGGTCATTCTGTGGTTTATGAGATTGGATCCAAGTACTGCATTTTGGACTCTTTTGTTGACCATGATGGCTACTCCATTTCTTCTGAGGGATTCCTGCCCGCAGTAGTAGATATAATGGTCATCTGAGTTAAATTCACCCATTCTAGTCCATTTTAGTTAGCTGATTCCTAGAATGTTGACGTTCACTCTTGCCATCTCGTTTGACCACTTCCAATTTGCCTTGATTCATGGACCTGACATTCCAGGTTCCTATGAAATATTGCTCTTTACAGCATTGGACCTTGCTTCTATCACCAGTCACATCCACAGCTGGGTATTGTTTTTGCTTTGACTCCATGCCTTCATTCTCTCTGGAGTTATTTCTCTAGTGATCTCCAGTAGTGTGTTGGGCACCTACTGACCTGGGGAGTTCCTCTCTCAGTATCCTTCGTTTTGCCTTTTCATACTGTTCATGGGGTTCTCAAGGCAAGAATTCTGAAGTGGTTTGCCATTTTCTTCTCCAGTGGACCACATTCTTTCAGACCTCTTCACCATGACCCGCCTGTCTTGGGTGGTCCCACAGGCATGGCTTAGTTTCATTGCATTAGACAAGGCAGTGGTCCTAGTGTGATTAGATTGACTAGTTTTCTGTGATTATGGTTTCAATGTGTCTGCCCTCTGATGCCCTCTTGCAACACCTACTGTCTTACTTGGGTTTCTCTTACCTTGGACATGGTGTATCTCTTCACGGCTGCTCCAGCAAAGCGCAGCCGCTGTTCCTTCCCTTGGACGAAGGGTATCTCCTCACCGCCACCCCTCCTGACCTTGAACGTGGAATAGGTCCTCTAGGCCCTCCTGCGCCTGCGCAGCCACCACTCCTTGGATGCAGGGTCGCTCCTCCCAGCTGCTGTCCCTGGCCTCTGACGTGGGGTAGCTCCTCTCAGCTGCTTCGGCGCTGTCACAGCCTGGCACTCTCGGCCACCACTCCTGACCTTGGATGTGGGGTAGCTCCTCTTGGCTTCTGCCCCTGACCGCGGACGTGGGGTAATTCCTCTTGGCCGCTGCCCCTCGGAGAGGGGGTCCTCTCCGCTTCTGCCCGTGACCTCGGGTGGAGTAGCTCCTCTCGGCCACGCTATGGGCGCCAGTTGCAGCCACCAGCGCTATGGACATTGTGTTGTTCGAAGAGGGTGTTTGCTATGACCAGTGCATTTTCTTAGCAAAACTCTATTAGTCTTTGCCCTGCTTCATTCCATATTCCAAGGTCAAATTTGCCTGTTACTCCAGGTTTTTCTTGACTTCCTACTTTTGCATCCCAGTCCCCTATAATGAAAAGGACATCTTTTTTTTATTAATAACTTTTTCCAGTCCCCACAGGACTGGAAAAGGTCAGTTTTCATTCCAATCCCAAAGAAAGGCAATGTCAAAGAATGCTCAAACCAGTGCATTTCCGCTTTTGTTAGGTCCATACTATTTCTGTCCTTTATCGAGCCCATCTTTGCATGAAATCTTCCCTTGGTATCTCTAATTTTCTTGAAGAGATTTCTAGTCTTTCCCATTCTGTTGTTTTCCTCTATTTCTTTGCATTGATTGCTGAGGAAGGCTTTCTTATCTCTTCTTGCTATTCTTTGGAACTCTGCATTCAGATGCTTATATCTTTCCTTTACTCCTTTGCTTTTTGCTTCTCTTCTTTTCACAGCTATTTGTAAGGCTTCCCCAGACAGCCATTTTGCTTTTTTGCATTTCTTTTTCATGGGGATGGTCTTGATCCCTGTCTCCTGTACAATGTCACAAACCTCCCTCCATAGTTCATCAGGCACTCTATCTATCAGATCTGGTCCCTTAAATCTGGACATGGAACAACAGACTGGTTCCAAATAGGAAAAGCAGTATGTCAAGGCTATATATTGTCACCCTGCTTATTTAACTTATATGCAGAGTACATCATGAGAAATGCTGGACTGGAAGAAACACAAGCTGGAAACAAGATTGCTGGGAGAAATATCAATAACTGCAGATATGCAGATGACACCACCCATATGGCAGAAAGTGAAGAGGAACTCAAAAGCCTCTTGATGAAAGTGAAAGTGGAGACTGAAAAAGTTGGCTTAAAGCTCAACATTCAGAAAACGAAGATCATGGCATCTGGTCCCATCACTTCATGGGAAATAGATGGGGATACGGTGGAAACAGTGTCAGACTTTATTTTTGGGGGCTCCAAAATCACTGCAGATGGTGACTGCAGCCATGAAATTAAAAGACGCTTACTCCTTGGAAGAAAAGTTATGAACAACCTAGATAGCATATTCAAAAGCAGAGACATAACTTTGCCAATAAAGGTCCATTTAGTCAAGGCTATGGTTTTTCCAGTGGTTATGTATGGATGTGACAGTTGGACTGTGAAGAAGGCTGAGCACCGAAGAATTGATGCTTTTGAACTGTGGTGTTGGAGAAGACTCTTGAGAGTCCCTTGGACTGCAAGGAGATCCAGCCAGTCCATTCTAAAGGAGACCAGCCCTGGGATTTCTTTGGAAGGAATGATGCTAAAGCTGAAACTCCAATACTTTGGCCACCTCATGCAAAGCGTTGACTCATTGGAAAAGACTCTGATGCTGGGAGGGATTGGGGATAGGAGGAGAAGGGGATGACTGAGGATGAGATGGCTGGATGGCATCACTGACTCGATGGACGTGAGTCTGAGTGAACTCCGGGAGTTGGTGATGGACAGGGAGACCTGGAGTGCTGCGATTCATGGGGTCACAAAGAGTCAGACATGACTGAGCAACTGAACTGAACTTTAAGAATCAGTATGATATATCTTACAAATGGCATTAGAGATAAAATTCAGTGTGAATGCAGCAATCACCATTCGATCAAACTCTTTTCCAGCTACTCTCCAGTTGGGTGAGGCAGTAAAAAGACTGAAATGATGACACTCAAAGCATGATTTAATGACTTCCAGGTCCTTGCCTGAATGACTTCTTAAGTAGTCTTAGCTATATCTGCAGTTAGGGAAAATTAGTGGCTGATTAACTTACAGATTTAAGAGAATTGTGTAAGTTGGGATGTCCCTGGTGGTCTAGTGGCTGGGAATCTGAGCTCTCAATGCAGGCTGCCCTGGTCAGGGAACGCACATACGGCCACAGAGACCCTGCATGCAGCAACTGAAGATGGAAGAGTTGAGAGCTGCAAGTAAGACCTGATATCATCAGATAAATTTAAAAAAGAATGTTGTAGGTTATCTTGTTCACTATCTTATTTTTGTACGTAATATTAAGGTTCTGAAAGTTTAAAGATATATATTTTTGCTTACTTAGTTGCTGGAGTTCACAAGTTAAAACATCTTACAATAAATTTGCCTGATTTTTCTGTCCCTGCTATATTGTAGTCTATGACCCAAACAGTAACGCTGAAGAAGCTGAAGTTGAACAGTTCTATGAAGACCTACAAGACTTTTTAGAGCTAATACCCCCAAAAGATGTCCTTTTCATTACAGGGGACTTGAATGCAAAAGTAGGAAGTCAAGAAACACCTGGAGTAACAGGCAAATTTGGCCTTGGAATGTGGAATGAAGCAGAACAAAGACTATTAGAGTTTTGCCAAGAAAATGCACTGGTCATAGCAAACACCCTCTTCCAACAATACAAGAGAAGACTCTACACATGGATATCACCAGATGGTCAACACTGAAATCAGATTGATTCTATTCTTTGCAGCCAAAGATGAAGAAGCTCTATACAGTCAACAAAAAAAAAAAAACCTGGAGCAAACTGTGGCTCAGATCATGAACTCCTTATTACCAGATTCAGACTTAAATTGAAGAAAGTAGGGAAAACTGCTAGACCATTCAGGTATGACCTAAATCAAATCCCTTATGATTATACAGTGGAAGTGAGAAATAGATTTAAGGGACTAGATCTGAAAGAGTGCCTGATGGACTATGGAATGAGGTTTGTGACACTGTACAAGAGTCAGGGATCAAGACCATCCCCATGGAAAAGAAATGCAAAAAAGCAAAATGGCTGTCTGGGAGGCCTTACAAATAGCTGTGAAAAGAAGAAAAGCAAAAAGCAAAGGAGAAAAGGAAAGATATAAGCATCTGAATGCAGAGTTCCAAAGAATAGCAAGAAGAGATAAGAAAGCCTTCTTCAGCAATCAATGCAAAGAAATAGAGAAAAACAATAGAATGGGAAAGACTAGAAATCTCTCCAAGAAAATTAGAGATACCAAGGGAAGATTTCATGCAAAGATGGGCTCAATAAAGGACAGAAATGGTATGGACCTAACAGAAGCAGAAGATATTAAGAAGAGGTGGCAAGAATACACAGAAGAACTGTACAAAAAAGATCTTCACGACCCAGATAATCACGATGGTGTGATCACTCATCTAGAGCCAGACATCCTGGAATGTGAAGTCAAGTGGGCCTTAGAAAGCATCACTACGAACAAAGCTAGTGGAGGTGATGGAATTCCAGTTGAGCTATTTCAAATCCTGAAAGATGATGCTGTGAAAGTGCTGCACTCAATATGCCATCAAATTTGGAAAACTCAGCAGTGGCCACAGGACTGGAAGAGGTCAGTTTTCATTCCAAT
Source organism: Budorcas taxicolor (assembly GCF_023091745.1). Classification (NCBI taxonomy): domain Eukaryota; kingdom Metazoa; phylum Chordata; class Mammalia; order Artiodactyla; family Bovidae; genus Budorcas; species Budorcas taxicolor. Next base: position 4,750,619 of record NC_068930.1, on the reverse strand, counting down.
CCCAAAGAAAGGCAATGCAAAAGAATGCTCAAACCACCGCACAATTGCACTCATCTCACACGCTAGTAAAGTAATGCTCAAAATTCTCCAAGCCAGGGTTCAGCAATACGTGAACCGTGTATTTCCTGATGTTCAAGCTGGTTTTAGAAAAGGCAGAGGACCTAGAAATCAAATTGCCAACATCCGCTGGATCATGGAAAAAGCAAGAGAGTTCCAGAAAAATATCTATTTCTGCTTTATTGACTATGCCAAAGCCTTTGACTGTGTGGATCACAATAAACTGTGGAAAATTCTGAAAGAGATGGCAATACCAGACCACCTGACCTGCCTCTTGAGAAATCTGTATGCAGGTCAGGAAGCAACAGTTAGAACTAGACATGGAACAACAGACTGGTTTCAAATAAGAAAAGGGGTATGTCAAGGCTGTATCTTGTCACCCTGCTTATTTAACTTATATGCAGAGTACATCATGAGAAATGCTGGACTGGAAGAAACACAAGCTGGAATCAAGATTGTTGGGAGAAATATGAATAACTGCAGACATGCAGATGACACCACCCTTATGGCAGAAAGTGAAGAGGAACTCAAAAGCCTCTTGATGAAAGTGAAAGTGGAGAGTGAAAAAGTTGGCTTAAAGCTCAACATCCAGAAGACGAAGATCATGGCATCTGGTCCCATCACTTCATGGGAATAGATGGGGAAACAGTGGAAAGAGTGTCAGTTTATTTTTGGGGCTTCAAAATCACTGCAGATGGTGATTGCAGCCATGAAATTAAAAGATGCTTACTCCTTGGAAGAAAAGTTATGACCAACCTAGATAGCATATTCAAAAGTAGAGACATTACTTTGCTGACTAAGGTCTGTCTAGTCAAGGCTATAGTTTTTCCAGTGGTCATGTATGGATGTGAGAATTGGACTGTGAAGAAGGCTGAGCGCCGAAGAATTGACGCTTTTGAACTGTGGTGTTGGAGAAGACTCTTGAGAGTCCCTTGGACTGCAAGGAGATCAGCCCTGGGATTTCTTTGGAAGGAATGATGCTAAAGCTGAAACTCCAGTACTTTGGCCACCTCATGTGAAGAGTTGACTCATTGGAAAAGACTTTGATGCTGGGAGGGATTGGGGGCAGGAGGAGAAGGGGACTACAGAGGATGAGATGGCTGGATGGCATCACTGTCTTGATTGGATGTGAGTCGGAGCAAACTCTGGGAGTTGCTGATGGACAGGGAGGCCTGGCGTGCTGTGATTCATCGGGTCACAAAGAGTCGGACACGACTGAGTGATGGAACTGAACTGAACTAAGTTGTACAGTCCGACAGCTTGTATCTGTGCTTGACACAACGGAAAGTAAAATATGCAAAGATACACTACTTTACCATATATTAGCTCATTCATTCAAACTCTTTTTGAGGACGTGCCAAGTTTCAGCTACTGAGATAGACACTGGGAACAAAAAGGAAGCCAAAGGCACTCTCCTCTCTCAAGGAATTTGAGTGGAGATAACACAGCACGGATGTGAAAAATGACATGACAGGAAGAACTGGTGTGAGTACCAGTCCCACCGGAAAAGGTAGAGAGGCTTCTCAGAGGAGGTTCTTGGACTTGTCTACAAGAACAAACTGCAGGCAAAATGGCTCCAAATGATTTTCTAGTTTGTATCACTTTAGGAAGTATCCATGAGGGGAGTGGAAGGAAATAGGACTAGGAGGCAGGCCCTGTCTCCAGTAGGCCTTGTTTTTGGAGTCTGAACACTTTTCAGAAGGCTATGAAGAGCCACTGATATATTCAAGCAAGGGAGCAATAAGATTCACGTTTCTTTAAAACAACATTCTATCTACATGTATATGTATGGCTGAACCCCTTTGCTATCCATCTGAAACTATCACACATTGTGTGCTATGTATAGCTAATTGGCTATACTTCAATATAAAATAAAAGTTAAAAAAAAATTCCATGATGAGGAGCTTTTTTCCCATCCAGGCAAGTTCTGTATCAGCATTGTGTTAGGGCTACAATAATAGTAAGATAATATGTCCCTACCCTTCTAACCCTTTTGAAGCTTATATCCTGGTTCAAGTAAGAAACACTAAGGTTCTAAATTATGGTAGCAGCCGCCGAAGGAATTGGATGTTATAATAATAATAATGATATTATTACTGAATGAATAATGAATAACAATAATAGTGACTGCTACCATTTATTGAGTACTTCCCATATGCTAGGCATGAACACTTCACAGGTACTGTCCCTGTTCACTTTCCACAGTAGCTTGGTGAGGCTACTATCATTTTTCTTGCTTCACTGATAAGGAAACAGAGAGATTAATTGAATACTTAATTAAAGTCTTTATATTTGGTAGGTGACAGTACTGGGATTTCCACGGAATAACAAAAAGCTCAACTTTACTGAGCTTACTAAGCACGGCCGGCTGCGACCAGCGCACAAAGAGCGGCAGAGAGGAGCTACCTCACGTGAGATCAGGGGCAGAAGCTGGGAGGACCCCATGCCTGAAAGGTGGCGGCCAAGAGGAGTTACCCCACGTTCGAGGTCAGGGGCAGCAGCCGAGAGTGCCAGGCTGCGACGGTGCAGGAAGGCCAAGAGGAGCTACACAAGTCCAAGGTCGGGGCGGCGGCCAAGAGGAGCTACTCCGCCTCCGAGGTCAGGGGCAGCTGGGAGGAGCCACCCCGCATGCAAAGTAAGGGGTGGCGGCCGGGAGGAGCAACCCCACATCCAAGGAGTGGTGGCTGCTGGGTGCAGGAGGGCCTAGAGGAGCTATCCCACATTGAAGGTCAGGAAGGGCGGTGGTGAGGAGATACCCCTCCTCCAAGGTAAGGAGCACCGGCTGCGCTTTGCTGGGGCAGCCATGAAGCGATACGCCATGCCCAAGGTAAGAGAAACCCAAGTAAGATGGTAGGTGTTGCAAGAGGGCATCAGAGGGCAGACACACTGAAACCATACTCACAGAAAGCTAGTCAATCTAATCACACTAGGACCACTGCCTTGTCTAACTCAGTGAAACTAAGCCATGCCCGCAGGGCAACCCAAGACGGGCAGGTCATGGTGAAGAGGTCAGACAGAATGTGGTCCACTGGACAAGGGAATGGCAAACCACTTCAGAATTCTTGCCTTGAGAACCCCATGAACAGTATGAAAAGGCAAAACGAAGGATACTGAGAGAGGAACTCCCCAGGTCAGTAGGTGCCCAACATGCTACTGGAGATCACTAGAGAAATAACTCCAGAGAGAATGAAGGCATGGAGCCAAAGCAAAAACAATACCCAGCTGTGGATGTGACTGGTGATAGAAGCAAGATCCAATGCTGTAAAGAGCAATATTTCATAGGAACCTGGAATGTCAGGTCCATGAATCAAGGAAATTGGAAGTGTTCAAACAAGAGATGGCAAGAGTGAACGTCAACATTCTAGGAATTAGCAAACTAAAATGGACTGGAATGGGTGAATTTAACTCAGATGACCATTATATCTACTACTGTGGGCAGGAATCCCTCAGAAGAAATGGAGTAGCCATCATGGTCAACAAAAGAGTCCAAAATGCAGTACTTGGATCCAATCTCAAAAACCACAGAATGACCTCTGTTCATTTCCAAGGCAAACCATTCAATATCACAGTAATCCAAGTCTATGCCCCAACCAGTAATGCTGAAGAAGCTGAAGTTGAACAGTTCTATGAAGACCTACAAGACCTTTTAGAGCTAATACCCCCAAAAGATGTCCTTTTCATTATAGGGGACTTGAATGCAAAAGTAGGAAGTCAAGAAACACCTGGAGTAACAGGCAAATTTGGCCTTGGAATGTGGAATGAAGCAGAACAAAGACTATTAGAGTTTTGCCAAGAAAATGCACTGGTCATAGCAAACACCCTCTTCCAACAACACAAGAGAAGACTCTACACATGGACATCACCAGACGGTCAACACTGAAATCAGATTGATTCTATTCTTTGCAGCCAAAGATGGAGAAGCTCTATACAGTCAACAAAAACAAAACTAGGAGCAAACTGTGGCTCAGATCATGAACTCCTTATTACCAGATTCAGACTTAAATTGAAGAAAGTAGGGAAAACTGCTAGACCATTCAGGTATGACCTAAATCAAATCCCTTATGATTATACAGTGGAAGTGAGAAATAGATTTAAGGACCTAGATCTGACAGATAGAGTGCCTGACGAACTATGGAATGAGGTTCGTGACATTGTAGAGGAAACAGGGATCAAGACCATCCCCATGGAAAAGAAATGCAAAAAAGCAAAATGACTGTCTGGGAGGCCTTACAAATAGCTGTGAAAAGAAGAGAGGCAAAAAACAAAGGAGAAAAGCAAAGATATAACCATCTGAATACAGAGTTCCAGAGAATAGCAAGAAGAGATAAGAAAGCCTTCTTCAGCAATCAATGTAAATAAATAGAGGAAAAGAACAGAATGGGAAAGACTAGAGATCTCTTCAAGAAAATTACAGATAGCAAGGAACATTTCATGCAAAGATGGGCTCAATAAAGGACAGAAATGGTACGGACCTAACAGAAGCAGAAGATATTAAGAAGAGGTGGCAAGAATACACAGAAGAACTGTACGAAAAAGATCTTCACGACCTGGAAGAAGCACAAGCTGGAATTAAGATTGCCAGGAGAAATATCAATAACTGCAGATATGCAGATGATACCACCCTTATGGCAGAAAGTGAAGAGGAACGCAAAAGCCTCTTGATGAAAGCGAAAGAGGAGAGTGAAAAAGTTGGCTTAAAGCTCAACATTCAGAAAACGAAGATCATGGCATCTGGTCCCATCACTTCATGGGAAATAGACAGGGAAACAGTGGAAACCGTGTCAGACTTTATTTTTGTGGGTTCCAAAATCACTGCAGATGGTGATTGCAGCCATGAAATTAAAAGATGCTTACTCCTTGGAAGAAAAGTTATGAACAACCTAGATAGCATATTCAAAAGTAGAGACATTACTTTGCCGACTAAGGTTTGTCTAGTCAAGGCTATGGTTTTTCCAGTGGTCATGTATGGATGTGAGAGTTGGACTGTGAAGAAGGCTGAGCGCCGAAGAATTGACGCTTTTGAACTGTGGTGTTGGAGAAGACTCTTGAGAGTCCCTTGGACTGCAAGGAGATCCAACCAATCCATTCTGAAGGAGATCAGCCCTGGGATTTCTTTGGAAGGAATGATGCTAAAGCTGAAACTCCAGCACTTTGGCCACCTCATGTGAAGAGTTGACTCATTGGAGAAAACTCTGATGCTGGGAGGGATTGGGGGCAGGAGGAGAAGAGGACGACAGAGGATGAGATGGCTGGATGGCATCACTGACTTGATGGATGTGAGTCTGAGTGAACTCCGGGAGTTGGTGATGGACAGGGAGGCCTGGCGTGCTGGGATTCATGGGGTGGCAGAGTCGGAACCGACTGAGCAACTGAACTGAACTTAACTTATACTACGTACCCACTCATTCTAGGTGCTTTTCTGTATATTAACATTTAATCGTCATTACAACCCCATCTTACAGATGAGAGGCCCAAATCAGAGAGGGTTTTATGATTGCAGTCAGCTATTTTGCAGTTATTAATAAATTGTGAGCCTATACTCTTAACCACTTTGCTATGCTAATTCTAAAACCAATGCATTAAGGCACATATAACTTTGCCTGCTAATTGCCTGCAGAGTGAGGAAGAGGAAGTCTAAGATTAGTAATATTATGATTGGGGACTACCACAGATGTTGGAGTCATCAGTCAAGTCAGGGAATGTAGGATGATTTGGTTTCATTCAACCCTAAGTACAGATGCCTATATTCAGCTGCTTCCTTGATTTCTTCATTTGGATATAAGGATACAAAGTCAGCTGCAGTGAAAGGTATTTAGAGTAACCATGTCTTATTACAGGGTGAGGAACTGTCTCACACCAAAGTTCACACTGGTATACAAGCTGTGACTCAGAAAATCCTTGGGGGCCATCCTATTGCTTGAGCTCACAACCCTACCACACTCCATCAGAAATGGACAGAGAGAAAGGAGCATCTCATTTCTTTTACAGTATGATCTTGAAGTGGCTCACATCATTTCTGCTCACATCCCATTAGCCAGAACAGTGACATGGCTACACCTAGAGAGTTTATTATAGGAAACCATGGATCTGGCCAGGTGTTCTACTATCATGGATGAAGAAGAGAATGCACTTTAGAGGCCGACTAGCAATCACTCTGTACTACAGACATATAGGCATCTCAAATTTAACATTTTAAAAAACCAATTCCTGCTTATTCTTCCAAAACCCTCTTTCCTACACAATTATCCACATCTCAGTGAATGATGGAAAATAGGGCACAGTCAGCAGTTTGATTTCAGATGTGAATGAATTTGAGGTGAATGTAGGACATTCAGTACAAATTTCCAATAAGCTGTTGAAGATACATATCTGAAGTTTCTGAGTGAGGTCAGTGTCCAAGATTCAGACTCGGATTTCTGACTGACACAAGTGATCCCTGGTGGCTCATTCAGTCAAGAATCTGCCTGCAATGCAGAAGACCTGGGTTTGATCCCTGGGTCAGGAAGATCCCTGGAGAAAGGAATGGCAACCCACTCCAGTATTCTTGCCTGGAGAATTCCATGGACAGAGGAGTCTGGTGGGCTACAATCCATGGGGTTGCACAGAGTTGGACACAACTGAGCAAGCACTCATGCTCGCACACAGAATATACATGAACAAGTTTTGTGAGCAACTGTGTAAAAATGTTGGGTCAAGAGAATCAAAAGCAGAGAAGACTAGCATTCTGTAAAGATTTGAGGAGTGATCTAAGACACAGGAGAAGAGGATGGAGGTCTCAGCATGATGGAATCAAGGGAGCAGTTTCCAGTAGATTAGCAATGTGGAAGGCTGCAAAGAGGTCAGATACCATGAAAATTGAAAAGCTACTTTTAAATTTGGTTATTATGCCATACTGACATAAATACAAGCAATATATATAGTAAAATGGGAGCAAATACTACATTTCAGTAGTTGAAGAGGGACTTGGAAGCAAACGATAATCTCATAGGTCTTCCAAAATGAACAAAGTTAAGAGGAGAATTAATGAATAGGAGAAGGAATTAATAGGAGAGGGATTAAGTCCTGAGACGCACCTAACTCCCATATACATTAGCTCTAGAAGGAAGAAGAATGGCTCATACTTTAAGACAGAAGATCAAGGGGAGTGCAAATTTGGGTAATCTGTAGGAACAAAGGTGAAGGAGTGAAGGAGTTTATGCCTGGAGTCTGTAATGATAAACGATCACTACTGCTAGTACTAAGCACTACAATTTGCTGAGCACTTGTCCTGTCAGGCAATGGTCTTCACAGAATTTTGCTACAACAGTGTTTCTTAAATATGGAGAGCTACTCATACACCGAAAGCCTAGTCTTTTTCTACAGTTGTGTGTGTAACATTTTGATGTAACCTAAATATACCAACAGTAACTTTCATCCCACTGTATCTGACCATTTTTTGTTCCATTCTTTCAGCTTTCTCCTGATCCCAAAGGCATGCTAGGAAATAAAAATTGTCTATGCATTTTGATTCATCTGTTGTGACTCACATCAAAAAGAAATTCTGAGCACCAAAACAGCCATTTAAAAACAAAAACAAACAAAAAACACACACACACAAAAAAACAAAAAACTTCATCAGCAATCTAGAGCAAACTGTTTCATAAAAACTGTTGGGTTATTTTGAAAAGTATGTCATTTTACTGGTGTGATTTCCTCTTGGACTGTGAGTACTCACTCACAGTTCTTGAGGGCAAGGATAGGGATTGTTGATCTTTTATTGTTTTCAAAAGCCTGGCACAGAGCTTGGTAAACAGTAGAAGTTCAAAGTTTGTTAAAGGAATTAATGAGCTATGTGAAAAAAAATTAAACTGCTCCTTTAACTTTACACTGAAATGGGAAACTTAGAAACTACTGGGTCTCATTTTGCATAGAATAGTCAAACAAATTTATTACTTAACTTAGTAGGTAATAACTTATTTTCTTGGGAAAACGTACCTGAAGGAAAATATGGGTCTTACTTGGGAAAAAATTTATTCATAAAAACTGATATATATGGAGATGGAACACTATTAAGATTCTAAGGATTCCTGACAAAGTTCACATTGCTAATTTCTACCAGCAAAATTTTTGAAATCTGAAAATGAACGAGGCAAACAGCACAGTGGGTTTTTGAAATAAGTCTGATACAGGTAAGAATGCCTATTTAATATTAACAAGATAAAAGGGCTATATTTCTCCAGATTCCAAGGAGGAATTGGGATCCTTTTTGATCTTAGTAAAGAATCAGCATTTAAGACATTTAACTAAGAGCAGGTTTCTCTTTAGTTTTCTTGGAACTCAGGGTTTTCTGCCATGTTTGATATTATTTTTTACTTACATTTCACTTATTTTTTACTTAACAGGAAATAGAATTGCTAAAAGAATCTTCACATGCTAGATATTGTAGTAACATTTTAGTAACATCTTTAAAATTTTTCATTTGCCTATTTTGGTAACATGCAAAGATAAACCCTTGACACTAATTTTAACTAGTCTCGCCCATAAAACATAACTGAAAGTTCCCAAATGCGAATCTGTAATGGAAAGAAATGAAAAAATAAGGAATGACGTTAAAATTGGACATGCCTTAACACTGTCATTTATCATTAGTTGTTTCAGAATGGGCTTCCCTGGTGAATTATCCCTTAATAATGTAAAATTCCACCAGATTATTTTTCTATTTTTGTTGGGAAGCAGTATGTGTGTGTGTGTGTCTGTGTGTGTACATATATATATGACTATATAAAACACATGGTCTAAGAATGACAGTTAAATTCACTACTATGTACGGCTGTTGATATACAAAGTTTGAATACTAGATAAAATGGATGTCATAGTGTTTTATGGACTTAGCAGCAAAAGCTGCAAACCTTAAGACTGAATTGTTAGTGACCCCATTATAGCTTTGCTAGTGTTTCAGAGCCCTAAATCAAGACGCACGGCTTTACATGGATTCAGTCAAATAGATCAGAATTAGCCTGTATCCAGCTAGGGTCAATCAAGGGGCCACTTTCTCTTTATCAACAACCTACGAAATGTCAAAATTGCAAGAGACAGGCTTTTACCTTCCCGTAAGCTAGTGACACACCGTTTGCAGGCAAAAGTCCTAAGCAGATGACCTTGGTCCCTTGAAAGAAAGCTGGTCCGCACTCTCGGCCTATTACTGCAATGTTTACAAAAGCAGCTCAGAGCACAAAGGGCTCGGGGTCGGCGACCTAGAATATGAAGGGCTCTGTCCCACTGCGAGCTTGGCAGCTACCAAAACCGCTTGGCGAAATTTCGGAAGCGATTTCCCAACAAAATCGGGAACGTCCAACTTCGGGCACGTTCCCTGGTTAGATAGCCCACAGGGCTCTCCAACACTCCAGAGGGCTCCAGGGGATGTCCCAAGTGTACCGCCTGCTTTCTGTCAGGGAACAGACCGCAGGGGCTTAAAAGAGGACCTGGGCCCTCTCCCCGCTGCAAAGATGGCGACCGACCCCGGTAGGACTGCGAGGAGCAGCCAGAGAGCCACTTCCCTTTCCCAGCCGCCTTTGCGCTGCGAGGACGGCAAGCAGGAGGGGGGCGGAGCCGACGACCTGGGCGGAGCAGAGCGCGGCGCCCTCCCGCGCGCGCCCCGGCCACGCCCCGCGCCCCTGCGTCCAGGCAGGGAGCCCTCGCCGGGCCAGGCGGTGCGCGCTGCCTGCCGGGATACTCGGCCCGCCCAGCCAGTCCTCCCGGCTTGCGCCGCGGCCGCGAGATCCGCGTTTTTTCCAAGATGGTGGCGCTCGGCTCGGGGTGACTGCAGGAGACGATAGAGCCCGACTCGCCTTCTCGGGAGCATCGACACAGCGCCCTCGGCTCGCTCGCGCACCCCGCCTCTGCGTAGCCCTCCGCCGGCTCGGGCGCTCGCCATCAGCCGCCGCGCCGACTTGCGCTTCGCTTATCCCGACGGGCGCTGAACCCCCGGGCGGCGGCGCCTCCCTCGGCTCCTCCGAGCCCCGCAGGCGGGCCCTGTGACCCCCGCTGCGGACGGACAGCGGCGGAGCGGCGGCGGGCGACGGGCGCGGGGCTTCCTGTGGCCGCTGCGCCCCCTTTCCCGGTCTCGGACTTCGGAGAACGAAGCGCGGGTCCCGCATGAGCGCCGGCGGTGGCGGCAGCGACAGGGAACGAGGCGGTGGCGGGCGGAGGCGGCGGGCGAGGGCGACGACGACCAGCGAGGCGGCCGCTGCTGCTGGGGCCGCGGCCCAGGCGCGGGGGCGACGACAGGTCAGTGCGGCCGAGGACGGCCTGCGCCGGGGAGGACGGGCCCGGGCCGGCGGCGCCCCCTTTGTCCCCGCGGCCGCCCGAGTGCCCTGCGGGGCCGGCCTCGGCGAGGGCAGGGACACCCGCCGCCTCCGGGGCGGGTGCGCGGGGCGCGCGGTCTGGAGAGGCCGGTGCCAGGACTAGGCCTCTGTCCGCCGCGGCGGCCGCCGTGACTGTCAGTCCTGGCTAGGCGCCGCCGGAGGGAGGGTTTCGTCGCCCGAGAGGACGCGAGCGGGCCCGGGGCGGGGCGTGCGGGCAGTCGGTAGGTGGCCCTCCTCCGAGCGGGCTCGCCCCGCTGGCCGCGTCCGCCCTAGGGGAGCTCTAATTCTCGCCGTTTTCGGGGTTTTGGGCCTTACGGGTGAAGAAATGTTTAGACGTGTGCTTTGGCGGGTTGGGTTTTTTTGGGGGGTGGACTCTTGGGGAGGGAGGGCGAATGAAGTGGTAAATCAAGCCCAAGAATTGTGTCCACAGAACTCATCCGATTCTGAAATTAAACCTGAGCTACTGGGTTTGCTGGAGACATTAAATGCAAACCTGCAAGTCCCCCCACCACCACCCCCCCGCTTTTTTTTCCAGTTGTGAAAATAAAAGGGACTCGTAATGGTGTTGGAGGGTTTTGCTGTTAATGCGACAGACGTTTTAGTTTTAGTCCATAAAATTGTTAAAAGTAATTTTAATATGGACGCTGTTTGGTTAGTTTTAGGATCCTTGAAAGATAATTTAGTCCGAATTTTTTTTAAATCCTGTGAAAATGTTAAAAAATAATTACAAAGCCTGTTTGGTATTATGTTTATTAAGTGGTTAGGGTGCTGCTGAAAAGGTAAATTAATGTCATACGGGATTTATAGTCCAAAGTTACCTTCCATCAGTCAGAAGGGAATTCGGGTATGACCCATAATTTCGGATCATTCCACTGTCTGCAGTATTGAAAAAAGGAAATTACTCCAGATTTTTGGCGGGGGGGGGGGGGGGGGGGGTGCGTGGAGAAGGGAGGTTGAAATGGAAATGACCTAAACTTCAGAAGTGCATCTTTTAAAAAGTTACCGGTGAAATGCACTTGAAGTACCCAGTAAATCATGTCAAATGAATTGGACAAGAAGGATGAGAAGTGTTTATCTCACACCTCTTGACTAGTAAGTACCCTTACCTAAGAGGTTGTTTTGTAAACCACGTGAAAAAGTTTAGAATTTAGGAAGATAAAAAGAAGTGGAAATAACTTTAGAATTAGATCCTGCTTGTAAGTCTGAGCTACTTATCACATTTTTAATGAAATGAATATTAATGATGGTGCTGATAAAGCCCTAAGAATGACTAGAACCCCGTTAAGCTGGTAATCATGACAGAACAGAAACAAGAGGTGGCTTCAAGAAATAATGATGTCTGTTTATAAAATTATAATGTAAAGTATGAAAGTCTTACTGTGTCAGTATTTGCTAACTAGCGTTAATGTGGTCAGTAGTATGTACACCATCCTCTGACATTGCTGGGTTACTGAGGAGTTTTAGCTTTACACAGAGATACAAATTACAATATTGTAATTCTTTTTCAGAAGTTTTATGAGCTGCTTTTCTTTCATATTTCTTAAATTTGCAGGGTTTTTTTCCCCCATGTTTTAAAAAATAACTTATGTAGTTAGAAGTGAAAAGAAGATATTTTGTTATCCCACTTGCACAGCCCATTTAACAGGATTTGTTTGGTACCTAACTGGTGTCTCTGACATGTAACATTAAATCAGTTTTATTCCCCACACTATAGATCATTTCTAAATGACTCCTCTACTCTCCCCTCCAAAAACAGTCCTCTCTCCCCTTAAATATTTGGAATAATTTATTGTTTCAATATGCAATCAGTGGAATAATCCAAAACTTTGGATCAAAACCTAAATTTTTTTCAACCTGAGTATTTGAAATGGTACTTACAAGTAAGTTTCTGTTTTCCTAAATGATTACTTGTAATGTTCTTCAGTCATGTTTTGCCCTTTTGTTTAGACCTATACTTGTATAGGTCAAAATGTAGAAACATGATGTTAAGTACATATGCAGCTATTAAAAAATTAATTTTCTCATTTTTATGAAGACAAATTTTCAGAAGTGATTTTTTTCAGTTAAAATGCTTGGGTAAAGTCTTAGATGCTCTTCATGATGATTCAGGACAACAAAGCTTTGGCTGATTTTGGCAGTCCGTGCTCTCCACTACAAATGTAAAGTATAAAAACCAAAGACCTTATGGTGTGGACAGTGAAAATAGCTTTGGAATTAGATCCTACTTCTGATTCTGGCTTTCCCTAGTTGTCTGACACTTGACAAGTGACTTAATTTTGAGCTGCAAGTTTTGTCATCTGTAAAATGGGGTGGTGAAGCTTAGAGTTGTGAGGATTAAAGTATGTGAAATGCCCATCACATAGGCACATTGAAATATTATCCTTTGACGTCTTCCTACTCAGTTTTCTAAATGTTTTTAAATGACCTTATCTATAGTGGACTCTAGCATATTATCCTCTACATTGTTTTTCTTGCTCACTGGTTTTGAACTCAGTCTTTAAGGGCAAGGACTCCTGTTGTTTACCAGAGCGTGTGTTACCAGAGTGTGGGTGACTTAGTTATCAGTAATAGTTAGCTAACATTTATTAGGCATTTATGTGCCTACTCTGAGCTGAGCTAGGTGTAAGGACTACAAAGACAAGACTTATGTCTCTGTTTTTTGAAAGTGCGCGGTCCTAGTGACATCCTCCACATAACACCATGTTTTGTGAAAGTTTGTCACACAATGGAACTACATTCTCCTGGTGCCTTTCTAATCCTTCGGCGGGTCTGTGGACTCAACGCCTCCTACTCCCAGCTCTTATTCTAAAGAATATTGCTGCACTCCTCCCTTTATATACTGTCTGTCACATGTTAGATTCTTCATATTTCAGTGGCAATCCTCCACTCCAGTCTGGCACATAGTGTGTGAGTGTGTGTGTGTATATATGTATAAAGAAAATAAACTTACTTTGGCCTGTATATACTCTGGTATTTTTCTGAGATGATTGGCATTCTGTCATCTGGTTATAAATTCATAGGAGTTGTAGGCCTGAAAGTGAAAGTCACTAAGTTGTATTCGACTTTTTGCGACCCCATGGACATATACAGTCCATGGAGTTCTCCAGGCCAGAATACTGGAGTGAGTAGAGTAGCCTTTCCTTTCTCTAGGGGATCTTCCCAACCCAGGGATTGAACCCAGGTCTCCCCCATTGCAGGTGGATTCTTTACCAGCTGAGCCACAAGGGAAACCCAAGAATACTGAAGTGGGTAGCCTATCCCTTCTCTAGGGGATCTTCCCGACCAAGGAATCGAACTGGGGTCTCCTGCATTGCAGGCGGATTCTTTACCAACTGAGCTATCAGGGAAGCCCATTGTAGGCCTAAGTGGGGCTATTCTTGCTTCATACGTGAGGAAATTGAATTGCAGACCTTTAAAATGATTTTCTTAAATTCCTCAGGTGGCAGAGCCAGGGCACATTTTGAGCCTCTGGACCCTAGTTAGGACTCGGCACACAATGGTACTATTTTGTCCTATCTGTTGGGAGGAGTGTTAAACTTTGCTTTGAGAATACTCACCCACCTTTTTGCAATTACATGCTTTCTATAATATTAGTAGAATATCATACCATTAGTAGAATATCACTGCCCAAGTGGCACAGTGGTAAAGAATCTGCCTGCCAGTGCAGGAGACCCAAGAAACAGGGGTTGGGAAGATGCCCTGGAATAGGAAATGGCCACCCACTCCAGTATTCTTGCTTGGAAAATTCCATGGACAGAGGAGGCTGGCTGTCTACAGTCCATGGGGTTGACAATATGACAGCACACACACATGATATTAGTAGAAAACAACCTTTAACAAGATGCCTTTTCTGACCATAGCAGTTACTGGAGGAAATGGGACTTTTTCTTCTAATATAGGAAATAAAGAAAAATTATAGTAAGTGGAAGTAGTGTTAATATACAAGCCTATATCCTATGTTCAAAATGTGTGATGTTTGAAATACTTAAAGATTCTATTTAAACAGATTTTTAATGAGATGACTTATTAATAAATACATGATAAATTTCTTTGCTAACTTTTCATTTAATCTCAGAAATGTCATTTAAAGTTCTTTGATCTAAGTTATCTCTTATCTTTAACATGTAAATAGCATTATGGATAGGAAGTTAAAAGAAGATCATTAAGTATAGGTCTATTTGAAAAAGAAATAAGGCTAGTATTTTCTTTTTTGACCACTACATTTTGCACATGAAATTTAGCTGACAGTTATTACTGCTTGATTCTAAGTCTTGTGACTGTGAACATCGTAAAATTATATATGAAATTCTAAGTGCTTCAGAGTCTCCACAGGTTCAATGAACGGAAGCCGTGGAGAACCATTGATGTGGAGGAAGAAACACTAAGTTTGGTGTCAGAAGATCGTGGTTCATTCTCTAATTTCCTAGTGGGTACGAACAAGCCATTTAGCATTCAAAGGCTTGGCTCTCCTATCAAGTAAAGGTGTTACTTTCTTTGTCTCTGAGGGTTATGATTTTCAAATGAGATCATTCTCGAAAAAGTAGATTCATAACTACAAACTGACCTTATAACTGAGTTAGTGTTTTGCCCGAGAAAACAAGATGATTAGTAATGGACAGGTTATTGGAACCTTGGTATATTTTCATGTTTTCTCTACTTAAATTTTTAACCTTTCCATAGAAATATTATTTGGGGAAGTAGTATGTGAATTTATTTTATATTTGGTAATACATTAGAAATAAACAGCAGATCTTAATAGTATTGTTAGTCCAAAGTCAAATCACTTCTGTAATTTGCTTTATTTTTGACCTCTCTTGTTGATGTGACAATAGCAAGTGAATTATAAGGTTGACCTGAAAGAAAAAGTTTTGGAGACAGACTCTTAACTGTGCTTTGCTCAATGGTTCTGTCCTCCTTCCTCTCAGCGACCCTTTGGACTGAAGCCTGCAAGGTTTCTCTGTCCATGGAATTTTCCAGGCAAGAATCCTGGAGTGGGTTGCCATTTCCTATTCCAATCTTCCTAGAATCTTACTAGATAAGATTATTCCTGAAGTTCAGTTTTAGGAAATCTGCTAGAATCTTCTGTCATATGTGGATTGTAGAAGATAATCCTATGTAAGACTTCATTAATTAAAGTCAGCATCTGTGCCGCAAATAAAGCACGAAGGTGGCGGTATAGGAGCTCTAAACACTTACACAAGTAGCATAAAACTCTGCTTTCAGTGAAACTCGTGGCTAGCCAATGTGGAGAATACTGTGGTGACTTTTCTCTCACTGTGTTCCAGAAGCTGATCTTCTGTACCCTTTGCTATCAGTTGAGGTTAGTCAAGCACAGATCCCTTTATGTTACAGAAATAAAACATGAAACTTTTTTTGACCTCTTTGTGGTGTGTAGGCTTGTAGCTCTTTTTTAGTTCTTAATAGGTGGTGCCATTTTACATAAGTTCAGTAATTCAGAATTTCACCTTTAAGAAAAGTAGTGCTGCACATGAATTATGTAGCTAGAGGCTGAATGAAGATGCTGCCAGTACTTTACCTGTAATTTTTCATTTGATAACTTTTGTCTCCTGTATCAAAAGGAACAAGTTATCCATTTCTAGTTTCTAATAGACTTCGACCTCAGCAGCTTCCCTCTTTTTTTGTTTCTGGTTTGATTGTGTTGGGTCTTCATTGCTGTGTGGCTTCTCTCGTTACAATGTGTGGGCTCTGGAGTGTGCAGGCTCAGTAATTGTGGCACATGGACAGCAGCCTCCCTCTTGAATATGAGAAGGTACTCTTAGAATTGCCCCTGTGACCTGTCAGAATGGCTCTCATCAAGAAATCTACAAACAGTAAATGCTACAGTGGGTATGGAGAAAACTTGCACTGTGGGGAACAGTGTGGAGATTCCTTAAAACACTAGGAATAAAACCGTATGACCCAGCAATCCCACTACTAGGTATATACGCTGAGGAAACTAAAATTAGAAAAAGACACATGTGACCCAGTGTTCATTGCAGCCCTATTTACAGTAGCTAGGACGTGGAAGCAACCTAGATGGCCATCAACAGATAAATGGATAAAGAAGCTGTGGTGCATATATACAATGGAATATTTAGTTCAGTTCAGTCGCTCAGTCGGTTCCGACTCTGCCACCCCATGAATCCCAGCACGCCAGGCCTCCCTGTCCATCACCAGCTCCCAGAGTTCACTCAGACTCACGTCCATCGAGTCAGTGATGCCATCCAGCCATCTCATCCTCTGTCGTCCTCTTCTCCTCCTGCCCCCAATCCCTCCCAGCATCAGTCTTTTCCAGTGAGTCAACTCTTCACATGAGGTGGCCAAAGTACCGAAGTTTCAGCTTTAGCTTCATTCCTTCCAAAGAAATCCCAGAGCTGGTCTCCTTTAGAATGGACTGGTTGGATCTCCTTGCAGTCCAAGGGACTCTCAAGAGTCTTCAACACCACAGTTCAAAAGCATCAATTCTTCAGAGCTCAGCTTTCTTCACAGTCCAACTCTCACATCCATACATGACCACTGGCAAAACCATAGCCTTGACTAGATGGACCTTTGTTGGCAAAGTTATGTCTCTGCTTTTGAATATGCTATCTAGGTTGGTCATAACTTTTCTTCCAAGGAATAAGTGTCTTTTAATTTCATGGCTGCAATCACCATCTGCAGTGATTTTGGAGCCCCAAAAATAAAGTCTGACACTGTTTCCACTGTTTCCCCATCTATTTCCCATGAAGTGATGGGACCAGATGCCATGATCTTCGTTTTCTGAATGCTGAGCTTTAAGCCAACTTTTCGCTCTCCTCTTTCACTTTCATCAAGAGGCTTTTGAGTTCCTCTTCACTTTCTGCCATAAGGGTGGTGTCATCTGCATATCTGAGGTTCTTGATATTTCTCCTGGCAATCTTGATTCCAGCTTGTGTTTCTTCCAGTCCAGCGTTTCTCATGATGTACTCTGCATAGAAGTTAAATAAGCAGGGTGACAATATACAGCCCTTATGTAGTCGTTTTCCTGTTTGAAACCAGTCTGTTGTTCCTTGTCCAGTTCCAGCTGTTGCTTCCTGACCTGCATTACTCAGCCATAAAAAGGCACACATTTGAGTCAGTTCTAATGAGGTAGATGAACCTAGAGCCTATTATACAGAGTGAAGTAAGTCAGAAAGAGAAAAACAGTTAGTGTATACTAAAGCATGTATTTGAAATCTAGAAAGATGGTACTGATGACCCTGTTTGCAGAGCAGCAATGGAAACACAGATGTTGAGAACAGACTTACCACGGGGCTTGAGGATAGGGTGGGGAAGGAAAGGGTGGGAGGTGTGGCTGAGAGAGTAAGGTGGAAACGTTATTACCATATGTACATAGTCAATGGGAATTTGCTGTGTTACTCAGGGAACTCTAAAGGAGCTCTGTAACAACCTACAGGGCTGGAATGGGGAGGTATATGTATGTATCCCATGCAGATGAGTTTTTATCCTGTTTTAAAACATTTAAGTAGGAGGGGCATGGGTCAACCTATGGCTGATTCATGTTGATGTTTGATAGAAACCAATGCAATACAGTAAAGCAACTCTTTCTCAGTTAAAAAAAAATTGCCCTTGTGAGATCTAGCCATTATGCTAACTCATTTATTTTATATTCTTCGTGATGCAGAGTAAATTCTGAATTTTCCTTCCAAATTAAACATACAGACAGTACAGAGAATAATAATAATGACTATGTGTGTACCACTCTGTATGGACAAGTGTCACATTTTGTCACTTCTTTGTACTCTCTAGCACCCTTTCTAAAAGTGATGTTATTTTCTTCTCAGATGATTGCTCTAGCACTGCAGATACCACTACAGCAATTTCTTCATACTTTCCAAAAAATACTTTCTTAATCTCTTATATGTAAAGCATAGTTCTGTTCTTCAGAAGGGAAAGGATGAGATGCTCAGCATTGTTTTCGATATAGAGCTAATAGGTCACAGGGAGAAATACAGGTTAATTTCCAGCTTATTACCTTAGTATTTTTTTTTAGGAATTCTGTTTATTGTGCCTTGTGTGTTTTTGTCAATATTGATAACCTTATGGTGTGCCATGAATAAGGATACTAAATATTTACCTTTGCTAATAAGTTTTTGTTTTGAGAATTAAAAACAAAAGGTGTCTTTTGAGCAGCTGTTATATTTGACATGTTTACTGATTGATAAACCCTATTTCATACAAAGAGTAATTAGATAAAATTTTTCTTTCCTAGTTTTCTGAGGTGAGTTGTATTCTGTGTTGATGATGGAAAACTATGCTGTTAAAGATAATCCAAATGTAGTGCTCTTTAGAAATGAGATGCTTTCCTAATTAGTGAAGCTGTCTGATTCATATTAAATTTTTCATACATTTTGCTGTGGTTATGAGAGAGTTTCTGTAGCGCCCCCCACCCCCCATTCATATATGGAAATCCTAACACCCCTCCTAACCTGCTGCCATTGTGATGGCATTAAGTGGTGGTGGAGGCCTTTGGGAGGTGATAAGGTTTTCAGAATGAAGCCCTTCTGATGGAATTAGTGCCCTTTGAAAAACTCCAAAGAGCTCCTTCCCTTTTTCTGTTGTGTGAGGATATAGCCAGAAGACCATCATCTATGAAGCAGGAAGCTGATTCTCGCCAGATATCAAATCTGTTGGTGCTTTAACTTGGACTTCCTGGCTCCAGAACTGTGAGAAATAAATTTCTGTTGTTTATACACCATCTAGTCTATGATATTTTGTTAAATAAGCAGCCGAAATGGACTAGGGCATATTAAACATGTTTAAAGGATAGAAAAGGAAAATAGAAAATTAAATGGATAAAATTGGTAGCTAACATAGGGGTATAGTGTGCTTGTTAAAATGGAACTGCTTCTTAAAAGTTGATATAATGTTGAAATTGAGAACACTTAAGTGTAATAGAAAAGCTGAACTGATGTTAGACTTCTTTATACATAAAACTAGATTTCTGCATTTAAAGTCTTCTGTGTCTTTAAATTTAACTATTACCCAGTGTAGTATATTTCAGATTATCTTCAAAATGAAAAAGCGAAATCTTAGGTTTCACTTAACTCAATGAAGAGCCAGTCTACTCCCTCCCTCTCAGAATTCCTCTTTGATCTTTTGGATAGATGAAAGGTAGGGAGGGGTGAATTTAAAAATAGATGGTTCTCAGTTGGAAAATAGGTAGGTCACATATTTCAGCTAAAATTAAATGATTTATTTACTTACGGATTTAAAATTCGATATGAGCAGTAAATACTTGCTGTCTCTTTTTTCTTCATGTAATCTTTTAGATATTTGTAAGTATTGCATAAATGAACTGCCTTATAGTTAGTTCAGGACTACTTTTAGATAGCTCTTGGGACTAATGAACTCTAGGCTTCAGAACTTTTAATACTTTTAAATAAAGATGAGCTAGAAGTCAGCCTGGGCTTGGGCCAGAGACCCACTTCACTGCCTATGCATGCCCTGAATTGACAAGGCATTTCTAGGAAGGGGTGTGTGTGCGCGTGCACCAGATTTTGACAAATTGGAGCTGATCACTCTTTAGCCTACTAAGGTTTTCTTTCAAACAGTTAAGATCCGATTCCTGTATGTGCTTGTTTAGCTACCTACTGTGTTTAAAATGGCAATAATTTACAATAGTATTCATTTCGTTTTCTTACTCTGACATCTTTCCTTAGTTCTTTTTTATAAAGGAAACAGGTTGGATTAGGTGATCTCCCAGGTAATTTTCAGCTTGGATATTATATGTTCACTTTCTTCTTTTTAAAATATGTATGTATATTTTAATTAAAAACATTTAAAACAGAGTAAATAATATAGCAAATACTCAGTTAGTCACCACTCAGAACTATAAATTAAGCAAATTTTGATCCTTTGAGAAACAAATGCAGTCTTACATATTCACTTGTAGCCGCCTCATGCCCAAGTCCTATTAATTCTCTCTTTACCTAAGGTAATAATGATTCTGGGGTTCTTGAATTTCATACCCTTGTTTATACTTTTACTGTATATATGTACTTGTATCTGTGAATGATATATGTGGTATTGGATTTTGTGTTTTAAAATTTTTGTGAAGTGATAGTGTGTATCTTTCAGCTTTTTTTCTTTTTACTATTTTTTGGCACATGTATGTTGATCCATGTAGCTCTAGTTTAGTTTAAGTGCTGTATAGTACTCCGTTGTACAATATATCAAATATGTGTGTCTCTCGGTTAATGGATATTTGAGTTGTTTCCTTTTCTGTTGCAATGCTGCAGTGATCATTTGTACACATTTCTTTGCATGTATTTCTTTATAGAAAGATTCATGGAAGTGAAACTGCTGGGAAATAGATTGTGAATATCTTTAACTTTACTACATGTTGCTAAATTCTCTAAAATGTCAGTATATGCTTATCAGCAGTATATGGACATTACTTTTTCTAATGTCCTAGCCTATACTTGAAATTGTCAGATTTTAACATTTTTGCAGATTTGAAGGGTGTGAAATGATATCTCATTTTAATTTTCATTTGCCTGAGTTATTAATTCTGGGTGCTGGATATATGGATATGAAGTTTATTAATATGTGTTTTAAATGTTTCCTGAATTAATGTTTTAAAAGGAAAAAAGATACTGTTATGCAACACTTATGTTATAAAGGATCTTGGAGATCATCTCATCCAGCATTCTTAATTTATAATGCAGCCAAGAGAGTTAAGGTTAGTCATTAGAATAATAATAACAGAAAATGGTACTTACTCTCCATTGTGATATTCTCTTCTGGGATATAATATTTCAGCTTTTCAATTGAAGCTCATGAGTCTTTTATGATTTCTGTTTTTATTGGATTTTAATTTTTAAATTTAATTTAAAATTTTAATTTTAATGTCTGCTAATCATTGAGAGGTTTCTGTTATTTATCTTTTTGCATTTAGGTCAGTCTGGGGGGAAGTTAGGAATTGGGGGTTTTTTTTTGTATGAAAAACTAGCATCAGCATTAAGCATTGGATCCTTTCCTCATTATTTTCTTTAGTATCACCTGTATCAGCTACCAGAGGTTTGGGTTTGGTTTTAATTTCTTTATTTTATTTTCTTTAAGCACTGTTACTGTATTACTTTGTTTCAAATAACTTTATATTAAGCTTTGAAATCTGTGAGTCAGAACTTACTCTTTTATTTTCAGAATTATTTTTCTTAGACTTTCATTCTTTCATAATCCATAACATATAATATATATGAAATACATATGGAATAATACATATGAAATACATATGGAATAATACATATGAAATATATATGGAATAATATATATGAAATATATATGGAATAATATATATGAAATATATATATGGAATAATATATATGAAATATATAGGTGGAATATATTTGGAATAAAATATTCCATAAGTATTTAAAACCAGTGTATCAATTTTCTTTGGGGATATTATTGGGAAATGCATTGAGTATTAACTTGAGAATTGACATAGTATACATTGCCATTTATTTGTTGTGAGTTTTACGGTTTTCTTTATAAATTCTTTTTATACTTTATTGAATTTATTCCTAGACATTTGGTCTATGCATATTTAGGATTTTTTTCTTTTATTACATTTGATCATTGGTGGTGTTGATTTTGTAGCCATTAACTGGGGGGACCTCTCATCACTACTAATAGTTGTAACTCTTTTAGATTATTGTAAGCAACTGATTCTTTCTCCAGTGATCTTTTAAAAATACAAGTCTTATTTTGTTACTGTTTAAAATTATTTTGTGACTTTCTGCTGCTTTTAGAATAAAATGGGAATCCTTAATTGATCTACAAGGTCCCATGAGATCTGAATTCTCTCTGCTTCCTCAGGTTTGACTCACATTCTCCTTTTTTAGAACCATCTAACAGTATTGGCCTGTATTCAGTTTTTTGAGCTATCCAATCTCCTTGTTGCAAACCTTTTGCCCAGTGCATTTCAGTCTGCTTAGACTGTGGGCAAGAATCCCTGAGAAGAAGTAGAGTAGCTCTCATAGTCAACAAAAAGAGTGTGAAAGGCAGTACTTAGGTGCAGTCTCAAAAACGACAGAATGATCTCTGTTCATTTCCAAGGCAAATCATTCACTTTCATAGTAATCCAACTCTATGCCCCAACCACTAATGCCAAAGAAGCTAAAGTTGAATGGTTCTATGAAAACCTACAAGACCTTCTAGAACTAACTGGAATGAAAAATTAAGACGTCAAAAGACACCTGGAGTAACAAGCAAGCTTGGCCTTGGAGTACAAAATGAAGCAGGGCAAAGGCTAACAGTTTTGCCAAGAGAACGCATTGGTTATAGCAAACACTCTCTTCAAACAACACAAGAGGAGCTCAACACATGGACATCAACAGATGGACAACACTGAAATCAGATTGATTATATTTTTTGCAGCCAAAGATGGAGAAGCTCTATACAGTCACCAAAACAAGACGAGGAGCTGACTGGCTCAGATCATGAATTCCTTATTGGAAAATTCAGATTTCAATTGAAAAAAGTAGGGAAGACCACTAGACCATTCAGATATGACCTAAATCAGATCCCTTATGATTATACAGCAGAAATGACAAATAGATTCAAGCTATTATATCTGATAGATAAAGTGCCTGAAGAACTGTGGACGAAGGTTAGTGATTTGTACCGGAGGTGGTGATCAAAATCATTCCCGAGAAGAAATGCTAAAAGGCGAAATGGTTGTCCAAGGAGGCCTTACAACTAGCTGAGAAAAGAGAAGGGAAAGGCAAAGGAGAAAAAGAAAGATATACCAATCTGAATGCAAATTTCCAAAGAATAGCAAGGAGAGATATGAGCGCCTTCCTCAGTGATCAGTGCGAAGAAATAGAGGAAAACAATAGAATGGGAAAGACTAGAGATCTCTTCAAGAAAATTAGAGATACCAAGGGAACATTTCATGCAAAGATGGGCACAATAAAGGACAGAAATGCTATGGATCTAACAGAAGCAGAAGATATTAAGAAGAGGTGGCAAGAATACACAGAAGAACTGTACAAAAAAGATCTTCATGACCCAGATAATGACAATGTTCTGATCTCACCTAGAGCCACACATCGTGGAATGCAAAGTAAAGTTGGCCTTAGGAAGCATCACTACGAACAAAGGTAGTGGAGGTGATGAAATACTAGCTGAGCTATTTCAAATCCTCAAAGATAATGCTGTGAAAGCTCTGCACTCAATATGCCAGCAAATTTGGAAAACTCAGCAGTGGCCACAGAACTGGAAAAGGTCAGTTTTCATTCCAATCCCAAAGAAAGGCAATGCCAAAGAATGTTCAAACTACTGCATAGTTGCACTCATCTCACATGATAGCAAAGTAATGCTCAAAATTCTCCAAGCCAGGCTTCAACAATACATGAACTGAGAACTTCCAGATGTTCAAGCTGGATTTAGAAAAGGCAGAGGAACCAGATCCAATTGCCAATATCAGTTAGATCATTGAAAAAGCAAGAGAGTTTCAGAAAAACATCCACTTCTGCTTCATTTACTATGATAAAGCCTTTGACTCTTTGGATCACAGCAAACTGGAAAATTCTTCAAGAGATGGGGATACCTCACCATCTTACCTGCTTCCTGAGAAACCTGTATGCAGGTCAAGAAGCAACAGTTAGAACTGGACATGGAACAACAGCCTGGTTCCAAATAGGAAAAGGAGTACGTCAAGGCTGTATATTGTCGCCCTGCTTATTTAACTTATATGCAGAGTACATCGTGTGGAATGCTGGTGTGGATGATGCACAAGCTGGAATCAAGATTGCAGGGAGAAATATTAATAAACTCAGATACGCAGATGACACCACCCTTATGGCAGAAAGTGAAGAAGAACTAAAGAGCCTCTTGATGAAAGAATAGGAGCGTGAAAAAGCTGGTTTAAAACTCAGCATTCAAAAATGAAGATCATGGCATCTGGTCCCATCATTTCATAGCTCATAGATGGGGAAAGAAGGGAAACAATTACAGACTTTATTTTCTTGGGCTCTAGAATCACTGCAGATGGTGACTGCAGCCATAAAATTAAAAGATGCTTGCTCTTTGGAAGAAAAGCTATGACCAACCTAGACAGCATATTAAAAAGCAGACATTACTTTACCGACAAAGGTTCATATAAGCTGTGGTTTTTCCAGTAGTCATGTGTGGATGTGAGAGTTGGACCATGAAGATACCTGAGCGCTGAAGAATTGATGCTTTGAACCGTAGTGTTGGAGAAGACTCTTGAGAGTCCCTTGCACAGCAAGAAGATCAAACCAGCCCATCCTATAGTAAATCAGTCCTGAATATTCATTGGAAAGTCTGATGCTGAAATTGAAGCTTCAATATTTTATCCACCTGATGCAAAGAACTGACTCATTGGCAAAGATCTTGATGCTGGGAAAGACTGAAGGCAGCAGGAGAAAGGGACGATAGAGGATGAGATGGTTGCATGGCATCATTGACTCGATGGATGTGAGTTTGAACAAGCTCTGGGAGTTGGTGCTGGACAGGGAAGCCTGGCGTGTTGCAGTACATGGGGTTACAAAGAGTCGCACATGACTGAGCGACTGAATGAACTGAGTATACAGTTAGCTAGGCAATGGCACCCCACTCCAGTACTCTTACCTGGAAAATCCCATGGATGGAGGAGCCTGGTAGGCTGCAGTCCATGGGGTTGCTAAGAGTCGGACGCGACTGAGTGACTTCACTTTCACTTTTCACTTTCCTGCATTGGAGAAGGAAATGGCAACCCACTCCAGTGTTTTTGCCTTGAAAATCCCAGGGCCGGGGGAGCCTGGTGGGCTGCCATCTATGGGGTCACACAGAGTCGTACAAAACTGAAGCAGCTTAGCAGCAGAGCAGCAGCAATTTTTATCCATCCATTCGTGCTCAGCTTAAATATTACTCAGGGAACCTTCCTTGAGAATCTTGTTGTATTTACTAGTATAGGGCTTTCTTGTATGGTACGGTGATTGAATTCTGCTTTTCCTCAGTAAGTACTTAACTCATCTGATACTGAATAATTCTTTTGAATTGAAGAGTCAATGAGAAAAATCAGTTTTTTTTAAAATTGCAAATTCAGGCATTTGTGAGTGTTGGATGAATGAATGTTCGTATACTGATTGATCAAAATTGCATTTTTCCCCCTCCAATTAGAGAAGTATTACAATAACTGCTCAAAAGAAAATTTGTAATTAGGCTACAGTCAAGTATTTTACCCTACATTAATAGATGATTAAATGTGCTCAGTGTTTAATCTTACGTCCTTCAAGTAGAGATGGTCTTTAGAAATACAATTTTCTGTTTTTTAAATAGATACAGTCTAGTTCACTTAAAATTATATTTCGTGAAATTTTGAAAGCATTTTGAAGTTAAATTAGAAGCTAATGGTCTTTTGTTATTCTTAATTTAGATTTTAGGAGTTTAGTTGCTACATTTGATAGGTGAAATGTAATAAACTGAAAATACGTGTTCATGATAATTTCAGGGAAAACCCACCTACCTTTAGTTCTTCTGGTATATTGCATTATGAATATTTTTTGTCTGTGTGCTGAATACTAATGTGATTTTTGGTTTTATTTTAGATTACATTCTACATAACATTGAACTCAGTTGTGCAGATGAAAATTTCAAAATAATAAGTCATTTGCACTATGTGTGTGGCACATTTGCTTCTGTTTTCAGAATATGGAATTTTTGACTGGAATAAGTGATTTATCATTAAAAGCTAGGAAATTGAAATAATTTTGGTAATTTCTTAAGGGTCTCTGTAAATAACATTTGAGATCTACACTAAGATAAGATTCTCTCACTGCTAATAAGTCACATAATAAACACTTCGGGAAAAGACTAATGCTGGGAGGGATCGGGGGCAGGAGGAGAAGGGGACGACAGAGGATGAGATGGCTGGATGGCATCACCAACTCAATGGACGTGAGTTTGAGCGAACTCCATGGTGATGGAGTTGGTGATGGACAGGGAGGCCTGGCGTGCTGCAATTCATGGGGTCGCAGAGTCGGACATGTCTGAGCACCTGAACTGAAATGAAACATTGGTGAGATGGCATTTTAATGTTGGCAGATCATGAGTTTTGTTCACTTTTTATAGTTATTCAGCCAGGTAAATAAGCATAGTTTATTTACTTTTGGAAATGTTCACAGAACCCAGATGGTGGGGAGGGTCAGGGGTCACATTAGAGAGTTCAGTTCTCTTCCAGTTCTGTGATTTTGATCTGAAATTCTACTCCTGTATATATAAAAGTCACTCTATAAAACTTGGATTTGCCAGCATGGCCTCAGTTCTAAATAGTAGGTTATTCCTGTAAATAATAAAATCAGAACTTCTAGCACTGTAACATTTCTAGAGAGCTCTTTAATATTTCATGGTTGGTTGTGCATCCCGTCAAATATTGGTGTACAGAATTATTTTTGAGAATAAGGAAATACAAAAAGTAATATGTATTTTTTAAAGTATAAAACAGTTAGTTTCCTCTTCCTTTCTTATTAGCCAATTCCAAAACTGAACAGTTGTTAAATTTAAGTGTAGAAAAGCATCACAACACCTGGTGAATACCAAACAAATGTAACTGTAAGTACAGGTATTTGTAGTGGTTTATAAAAATAATTCCATATACCTTATGTAATTTCCAACTTTTGAGATATAATTCATGTGCCATAAAATCTACCCTTTATAGTGGGTTTTAGAATATTCAATTGGCAGCCGTCACCGTCATCTATAAGTTTTAAACATTCTAATCGTCCCCAAGAGAAGCCCTATAGCTGTCATTCGCCATTCTTTCCACCAGCCCCTGGCAGCCACGAGTTGTCTTTCTTTCTTTGTGGGTTCCCTTTTCTGGATATTTCATATAAATGGAATTGTAAAGTGTGCATATGTTTGTGTATGGCTTCCTTTACTTAAATGATATTCTGAAGGTTCATTATACTGCATTGTATGAGTATACACATAGTCATGGTTATTCAGTCATCTATAAGTTTGGATTGTTTCCATTTTTTTATTATGAATCATGTTATGAATATTCACATATAAGCTTTTATGTGGACATACATATTCATTTTCTTGAGTACATAACTAGGAGTGAAACTCTTTGGTCTTAACTGTGTTTAACATTTCAAGGAACTGCCAAACTCTTTTTCCAAAGTGGCTGCACTATTTTACAGTTGCATTAGTAATGCATGAGAGTTCATTTCTAATTACTTCCCTGCCAAACCAGTTGTCTTGTGGATGTGAAGGTATCTGTGATTTTGATTTGCATTTGCTAAATGACTAACAGAGCCTACCAAGTGACACTAGTAGTAAGGCATCTGCCTGTCAGTGTAAGAGATGTACGAGACACAGGTTCAACCCCTGGATCGGAACGCCACCTGGAGCAGGGCATGGCAACCCACTCCAGTATTCTTGCCTGGAAAACCCCATGTCAGAGGAGCCTGGTGGGATATGGTCCATAGGGTCACAAAGAGTTGCACCCGACTGAAGTGACTTAGCACGCGTGCACGCTCAGATAACTAACATTTGTACCGATCATCCATCTCTGGAGATCTATTTAGATCCTTCGCTATTTTAAAACTGGGTCATTTTTCTTTTTATTGTTCTGGATGCATGTCCCTTATCAGATACATGATTTCTAAGTATTTCCACCCCCCCCCCCCCAAAAGTTGTGTTTTCAGTTTCATGGTTTTTTTTTCCTCTAAGGCATACAAGTTAAGTCCAGTTTACTGTTTTTCTTTTGATGTCTTTGGTGTTATTTAAGAAACCATTGCCTAACCAAGGCCACGCAGATTTATACCTGTTTGCTTCTGAGAGTTTTGTAGTCTTAGTTCTTACATTTTTGTTTGTCATCTGTTTTGAGTTAATTTTTGTGTATGATGTTATATGAAGTAAGAGTCCAACTATATTTTTTTCCATGTAGATATCCTGTTGTCCCAAAACCATTTGTTGAAAAACCTGTTCTTTCCCATTGAATTGTCTTGGCACCCTTGTTGAAAATCAGTTGGCCATAAATATAAGAGTGTATTTCTAGACTCTGAATTGTCTTCCATCCATTATGTCTGTTCTTAAGCCATTCACACACATTCTTGATTGCTGTAGATTTGTAGTAAATTTTAAAGTTGAAAAATGTGAATATTCACACTTGGCTTCTCTCTTGGCTATCTGCATTCTCTAAATTTCTGTGTGAATTTTAGAGTTAGGTTGTCAATTTCTGCTAAAAGGGGAGCCAGGATTTTGATAAAATTTGTGTTGAATCTCTTGATGTCTTTAAGGAGTTTTCTTGCATTAATATTTTTCAATTCATGAACATGGAATGTCTTTCTGTTTATTTAGGTCTTTAATTTTTTTGTGTTTTGTAGTTTTCGTTGTACCCATTTGACACTTCTGTTCAGAAAGAAATGTATTTTGTTTATATTTCTAAGACTCATTCTTTTTGATATTGAATTACTAATGAAAGTTCTAAAATTTTATTTTCAAATTGTTCATTGCTTGTGTATTTGTTTTCTGTACAACTTGGTTCCTCCCCTGCTTCTTAGCAATTTATTATAGAAATCTTTTCCCTGTGAATGGTTACATGTGCATCTCTACCTCATTCATTTAGCAAATATTTTTTAAGCACCTATTGTGTCATGGGCATTTTTCTAGATGCTAGTAGAGACAGCAGTGTACAAAACCCACCAAAGCTCCTGTTTTGATGGACTTTTGCTTAGTAGGGAAACAGCAAAAACAAGATACGTAGAATATATTGTATGTTGCAGTTTGTATGCAGTTGCAGTATATTGTACTTCTGAGGAGAAAAAGGAGTGGGAGATGAAATATTTGAGCATGCAGGGGGCAATGCAAACTTTAGTATGACCGGAGAAAATCTCAGTGAGATAGTGATTTGAGTAAAGAACTGATGGATAACTGAGGGAAGAGCATTTCAGACACAGAGGGTAGTGCATAAGGGAACAGTGAGGTGGGAGAGTGCCTGGTTTGAGAAACTGCAAGGTGGCCGGTGTGGCTGTAGAAAGGTGAAAGGTGGCGATCAAGTCAGAAAGGGGAATGTAGGGTGCATGGCATTTGGTCATAATAAGGGGTCTGAAGTTTACTTTTGAGTGAGATGGGAAGCCCTTGAAAGTTTTTGAGTAGAGTGGAAAGTTCTGACTTACGTCAGAAGATCCCTCTGGCTGCCATGGTTAGTGTAGATTGAAAGAGAAGGGCAGAATCAGGAGGCCAGTTGATAGGCTACTACAGGAATACACGTTAAGAGGTGATGATGGGGGCTTGGACAGGCTGAGGCTGATGAGGTTGGTAAGAAGAGGTTGAATCACTGATACGTGTTGAAGCTCTAGTCTGTAGGATTTGGTGATGAGTCAGATTTAAGTGTGGAATAAAGGGAGAAGTAAAAGGTGACACTGAGGTTTTGGCTAGAACAACTGACAGAATGGAGTTGAACAGTACTTTTTAATTATTGCAGCAAATCTGTGTATGCTATCACATACCCACATAACTACAGATAATTGAGATTTCTCTACTTTGTATTTTATCACTGATTTTTTTTGTTAAATACAAAATGGCTGTACAAAGTGTATTTATTTATTTAGTGAATATTTGCATATTTTCCAGTTTTAGGCTGTTGTGAATAAAGGTCCTCTTTGCACATGTGTGTCTTTTGGTATGTGAACATGTTTTCATTCCTCAGATTTTAAGGCCTTAAACTGGAATTACTGGGTCATGTGCTTCCTAGGTGGTGCTGGTGGTAACCTGCCTGCCAGTGCAGGAGATATAAGAGATGTGGGTTCGATAGCTGGGTTGGGAAGATCCCCTGGAGGAGGTATGGCAGTCCACTCAGGTATTCTTGCCTGGGGAATCGCATGGACAGAGGAGCCTGGTAGGCTACAATCCATAAGATCGCAAAGAGTTGGACATGACTGAAGCAACTTAGTATGCACATGTTAGTTTTATGTTTAAATTTATAAAGAACTGATGAACTTTTCCAGATGGTTATACCATTATGCATCCTCACCAGCAGCATACTAGAGTTCCGTTTCTTCCAAATCCTTGTCAATATTTGATATTCTCAAATTGCAGACACTGATGGGTGTGTAGTGGTATCCCATTGCAATTTCTCTTTAACTGTAATAAAATATGCATAACATAAAATTTATCATTTTAACCATTTTAATTGTGCAGCTCAGTGGCATAAAGTACACTCACATTGGGCGACCATCACTCTTAACCCATTTTTGAAACTTGTTTGTCATTCCAAACTGAAACTCTGCCCCCTTTAAACAGTAACCAGCTAATTTCTTCCCCTCCCTCCAGCCTCTCTTCTTCTGTCAGACTGAATTTGGCTGTTGTAGGTACTCGTGTAAGTGGAATCATACGATGTTCTTTTTTTTGCTTTTGGTTTATTCCAGTTAGCATGACGTTCTCAAGGTTGACCCATGTTACATCATATATCAGAATTTCTGTTTCAAAGCTGAATGATATCCATTGTGTCTATATACTGCATTTTGTTTAATCATTCATTCATTGAGGCTTGAGTTCCTTCCTTCCTTTGGCTATTGTGAATAGTGCTACTATAAACATGGGGTGTAAAAATCTCTTCAAAGTCCCTGCTTTCGTTTCTTTTGGTTATATAGCTAGGAATGGAATTGCTGCGTCATATGGTAATTCTATGTTTAATTATTTTGAAAACCAATATACCATTTTCCATAGCGGTTGTACTGTTTACCTTCCCACAAGGATTCCAACTTCTTCACATCTTTGCTAATACCTTGCTAATGTTATTTTTAAAAAGTAATTGTCATATAATGGGTGTGAAGTGTCATTGTTATTTTAATTTGCATTTCCCTGATTAATGATATTGAAGTTTTCATATATTTATTGGCCATGTGTATGTCTTTTTGTGAATATCCAACTATTTTCATTCTTTTTCTTTTCAGGCTACAAGTTCTTTTTTAGACAGGCATGTGTTCTATATCATTACTGATTTGGGGGCAGGGTACTTATTTTATTAAATTAGTGAAAATGAAGTCGCTCAGTCGTGTCCCAGTCTTTGTGACCCCGTGGACTGTAGTCCATGGAATTCTCCAGGCCAGAATGCTGGAGCGGGTAGCCGTTCCCTTATCCAGGGGATCTTCCCAATCCAGGGGTTGAACCCAGGTCTCCTGCATTGCAGGCAGATTCTTTACCAACTGAGCTCTCAGGGAAGCCCTAATTAAGAAGAGAGTAGTGTTGAAATGTTTAACTGTGATTGTGAACCTGCTATGTTTTCTTCCAGTTCTGTTCCTTTTTGTTCCATCTGTTTTGAAGTTCTGTTGTTCGGTGCATTCACATTGAGGACTGTTACCTCTCCTTGACGGACTGATTCTTTATCACTAAGAGATGTCTCTTCTCTTGGTAATGTTCCTTGGCCTGAAGTCTGCTTTGTCTGGTGTTAATATAGCTACTCCTCCTTTCTTATGATTCGTGTTTACATGTTTCTGTTTATTTACTTTCAATTTATATGCCATTATATTTAATATGTCTTTTATAGTTTGCAGTTACATCCTTTTTGATTGTTTACAATCTCTGCTTTTTGAGTTTTTGATCCATTTGTATTTATTGTAATTGTCAATATGGTTGAGTTTAAGAGTATCAGGTTACTGTTTGTTTTTTAGTTGTGTTATTTATACTACTTCCCTCCCCCACTTCCTGCTTTCTTTTGGATTAAGCATTATTTAGAAGTCTGTTTTATCTCCACTATTAGCTTGTATCTCTGTTTTTTCCCCAGTTGGTTGCACTAGTATTTACAGTATGCACCTTAGTTTATCTCAGTCTGCCATTAAAATAAGACCTCTTAGAGTAGAGGAATTCGAGAACATGATAAATTCGTTTGCCTTTCTTCATCCTTTTTTGCCATTTTAATCTTCTGTTTTGCTTTAATGCAAGCTATAAATTTCCACAGTAGAATTTCTGATTATTTCTTTAAATAGTCAGCTGATACATAAAGAAGTTTAAAAACCAGGAGCAATATTCTTTGATGTTTTGTTCATGTTTTCATTTCATTTCTTTTGCGTAGATTTTTTTCATGAACCCAAATTACTATCTGATATTATTTTCCTTCTACTTGAAAAAATAAAAAAAAATTTCTAGAGCACTAAGTCTGTTGGCCAGAAAAAACCTTTCAGCTTCTATTTGTATGAAAATGTTTTTATTTCACTTGTAAAAATTTTATTAGGAAAATTTTCAAACTTACACAGGTATGAAATAATTGTAGAATGTAGTTCTATACTTAATATTTTACTTTATTTAATGTCTCATATCTATCTATCTGTTAACTTGTTTTATTTCTTCTTTTTTTTTTTTTTTGTGGATGCTTTTCAAAGTTTTGTTTTGGCCAAAAAGTTAGGGATTTTCCATAACATTTTATAGAAAACTCCAAAAGAACTTTTTTGCTAACTCAATAAGTTGTTTAGAATATCTCATCCTTAATTTCATAATATACAGTTAACTAGAACTTATAAAATGTATAATTATTAATTTAGTGTATTGCACTTAACTAAATTTAGTATATTTTTCTGGTTATTGTTGGTACGTAACAGATCACCCCAAACTTAGTGTACTTCAAACATCTGCAGTTATTTATTTTGCTTATGAAGCTGTACTTTGGGGCAGAGATTGGCCAGGATAGCTTGTCTTGGCTTCCCCAAATTGGTTGTTTTGTTTTACACTCTTACCAACCATTACAAATTTCCAGTTGCTCTACATTCTTATCAGCATTTGGGACTCTCAGTCTTTTTGATGTAGCCATTCTAGTCTATATATAATGGTTTATCTTAACATTTTGAAGAATATTTATCACTTGATACATAACTCTAGTTTGACATTATTTTTTCCGCATTTGTTTCTGATGAGAAGTCTGTGGTTAGACTTAAGTTTCTTCCCCTGTTCATAAAGTGTTTTCCACCCCCTCTGGCGTCTCTTTTAAGATTTTCTCTTTATCCCTGATTTTCTTTGTGTTTATCTTGCTTAAGATTTATTGACTTTGGGTATATGTGTGTTTTTTGTTTGTTTGTTTTGGTCTGTGTGCTTATGCTTTCATCAGATTTGGAAGTGTCAGTCATTATTTCTTCACAAGTATTTTTTTGAAGTCACTTCTCTTCCTTCTGCATTGTTTTCCAGGGACTCTGGTAACATGTATAATGTTTGATCATTAACATTTTTAGTTCTTTTTTTGTCTCTCTCTGCTTCCATTTACTTTGTCTTGTTTTTTTCCCCCTGCAGTGTCAAATACTTTGAGATGATTTATATATTTAAGTAAATATTATATATTTATATACATTATTTTGTATTTCTAAAAGTTTCATTTTCATATATCCTTTTGAATCCTTGATCATATTTATAATATCTATTTTAAAAGTTCTCATCTACTGATTCACTTCAGGGTCTTTTGACTGGTTTTTCTGTTGGTTATTGGTCTTGTTTTCCTGTTTGTAAATTTAGTAGTTTACTACTGGATACTGAATATTGTAGTATTTTGTTGTTGAGTGGCTGGATTTTGTTGTCTTTTCAAATGTTAAATTTTGTTTTGGCAGCCATCGAATTAACTTGTTGCTCAGCTTGATTCCTTCAAGGCTCTGTTAGAGTGTATCTAGAAAAGGCTTTACTTTTGGGCTGGTAGCTACTAGAACGGCATGGCCTTTCTTAGTTTCCTGCTAAATGTCCCGTAAATGTCTATGAAATATTTTGAGTGTCAACATGTTCTCATCATTCTGATTGGGAGGAACTTAGGGATCTCCCAGTCTTGTATGAGCATTGGGAATATTTCAGCTCACAGCTCCTCTTTCTTCAGCTTCATGGAGTCTTTCACTTTATTCATGCCCAGTTTAGTATATAGTGACAGACTTAAAAGGACCCTCGAGTGGCAGGCTTATGGAAACTTTTCTCTGCTTAGCTCCCCTCTCTGGCACTCAGTCTTACTACATATTCTAGCCATTTTAGCCTACTCAACTCTGATCTCTTGCTTCACACCCCAGTGCGACTACTGTCTTCTGTCTGGGTTTCCCTCCATTGACTCTAGCAGAAAGTTGCCTTTGGGCAGAAATTCAAGCATTCAAAGGGTTCACCTTAACTCTGTTTATTCTTATGGATCACAGTCTCACACTGCCTCGTACCCAGGGTCTGAAAACATTTTTTCGTGTATGTTGTCCAGTTTTCTTGTTTTTGATAAGAAGTAACTGTTAGATACTTTTTGGATCTTTCTCTGGACTTACTTTCTGTTTCATCTACGTTTATTTATCAAGTGCACAGTATTTATAGCATACTGTGCTTTTTAAAATAAATTATAATGATTCAAGTATGATACACATACAAAAGGATATGAGTATGCACATAGGTTGTTGAACTTTCACACACTGAGCGCACAGACGTAGCCTGCATTCAGATCAAGGAATAAGATCAGTTCCTCTGAAGCCCCTTGTGCTCTCTTTGTCATTAATTCTCTTTCCTCAAGAGTAACCAGTATCCTGACTTCTACTGGCATAGATGAGATTTTCCTGTTTTTATATTTTATGTAACTAGAAACAGTCACATGTAGTTGTATCTGACTTATCTCACACATCATATTTGTGTGGTTCATCCACACTGTTGGTTGTCGCTGGTTGCTCATCATGTCTGTATGGTACAGTTGACCCTTAAGAAAGTTTAGGGCTTGGGGTGCCCATCCCCTGCACAGTCAGAAAGCTGCATGTATGGCCTTACAGTAGGCCTTGCAGACTTGACACTTCAGTGATTCCAACCACCTGTAAATAGTGTTACTATATTAGTGTATTTTCTGAAGAAAAATCCACATCTAAGTGGACCTGCATAGTTCAAACTTGGGTTGTTCAAGGATCAGCTGTATTTTGTTTTTCATTCTGCTGCTGATGGACATTTTAGTCATTTTTGGTTTAGGGTGACTAAGACTTGTTACTCTTAATTTTCCACTAAATGTCTTCTGGTGAACGTGTGTTCTCATTTCTGTTTGATGTACCTAGTGGAATTTTTAAGTTATAGGATATGTATACATTTAGTTTTAGTAGATAACTGTCATTTTTTTGAAGGGGTTGTATCAATTTTAATTATACTATTTAATATCCTACGCTTTAGTCCCTGGTAGAACAAGTTCTTTGGAAAGAGAGATGTTTCTTTTAGAAAATGAAATTTTCTTGGTGATTCTTACATCTTTGAGCTTCAGAATATACTTTCGTTAAATTGACTTGGGGTAAATTTGTGTTATTTTGGAATTAAGGGATACTCTTGTTTATTCGTCCATGAATTGCATTCAGAACTAGTTCAGAATCCTTTGTCAGGCCATGAGCTTTACTCTTCCCCGCCCCCCCTCCTTGTACACAGGAGGTGTGGAGGCAAGAAAACAGTCCCCAATATGATGAAAGTAAACATAAAGGATATGCGCCTTCCCCTCAGCCAGCTTACAATTAGAAGCACTGTGAAATGTGTACAGTTAGCTATAATATATAAAATAATAAACTTAAGATAGAAATTAATATAGTATTAGGAATATATAGTAAATGATTACAGAAGAGATTAGAGAATTGTGTGGTACAGTATTTAAAATGAGTATTTTTTAACAGGGCATAATAGGTGGGTGGGAGATAAAGGTTAGTAAAAGAGAAGTATTTCGGGGTAAAGTGTTGTGAGAAACAAAAGCATTGAAGTCAGAAATACAGATGACTAGTAAGCAACAGTTAGAACTGGACATGGAACAACAGACTGGTTCCAAATAGGGAAAGGAGTACGTCAGGGCTGTGTATTGTCACCCTGCTTATTTAACTTATATGCAGAGTACATCATGAGAAATGCTGGGCTGGAAGAAACACAAGCTGGAATCAAGATTGCCGGGAGAAATATCAATAACTGCAGATAGGCAGATGACGCCACCCTTATGGCAGAAAGTGAAGAGGAACCAAAGAGCCTCTTGATGAAAGTGAAAGAGGAGAGTGAAAAAGTTGGCTTAAAGCTCAACATTCAGAAAACGAAGATCATGGCATCTGGTCCCATCACTTCATGGAAAATAGATGGGGAAACAGAGGAAACAGTGTCAGACTTTATTTTTGGGGCTCCAAAATCACTGCAGATGGTGACTGCAGCCATGAAATTAAAAGACGCTTACTCCTTGTAAGAAAAGTTATGACCAACCTAGATAGCATATTCAAAAGCAGAGACATTACTTTGCCAACAGAGATCCATCTAGTCAAGGCTATGGTTTTTCCTGTGGTCATGTATGGATGTGAGAATTGGACCATAAAGAAAGCTGAGCTCTGAAGAATTGATGCTTTTGAACTGTGGTGTTGGAGAAGACTCTTAAGAGTCCCTTGGACTGCAAAGACATCAGAACAGTCAATCCTGAAGGAAATCAATCACGAATATTTATTGGTGCTGAAGCTAAAGCTGCAGTACTTTGGCCACCTGATGAGAAGAGCCGAATCATTGGCGAGGACCCTGATGCTGGGAAAGATTGAGGGCAAGGGGGCAACAGAGAATGAGGTGGTTGGATGGCATCACTTACTCAATGGACATGAGCTTGAGCAAGCTCCAGGAGATATGAGGGACAGGGAAGCCTCGTGTGGGTGGGGCACAAAGAGTTGGACACAACTTAGTGACTGAACAACAATGGAAGGAAAAAACATGTTCTTTAGAATCAGACAACTTGATCTGAACCTTATACTTACTAGTTAAGTGACCTAAAGCAAGTCACCTAAAAGGAAATATTCCTCTTTTGTAAGATGTTTATCCTGAGAAGTATATTTTGTGAACATTTTCAAGCAGTGGAAGTATAAAAACAAATTATATGTGTGTTCTCTAAAAGTGTGGTCTAGTCTGAGAGAAGAGGCTGGACTGGCAGATTTTTTCCGAATCGTGTACAGTTTCATCTGAAATGCTACTCTGGAACAAAACCAACAACAGAATAATTGGGGGAAGTGTTGGAGTGTGGGGGAATTTCTGAGATAGAATTGATAGCAGTGGGTAAGTTTGTTGTACTGGAAAGGGCTTCTCTTTAGAATATGACTCAGTTTTCTAATTTGGATGACTGGAGTGGTAGTGGTATCATTACTTCCCCTGGTTTTTCTTAATATGTCTGGGATAAACATTATTCATGCCTCAGTGCTCAGTTTATTTCATGCCTCAGCGCTCAGTTTATATGTTACTTTATAAAGAACATCTTTACATTTTTTCCCAGACTTAAGTCAGAATACTTTTATCTGTGCACTTAATGTTGTGGTTTCTTCTTCACAACACTTAACTGTGCATTGCAGTTACCTACTTTATTGTGGTTTTTATTGTTTGTGCCCATTTCCCCCATTACATGGGAAGAAGAGCAAGTCTAGTTTCCAATTCTGGGGAGAGGGTCACTAAAACTTTATTTATAGACTGAGTTTTGAATTTATTTTAATTTTTAAAATTACTTAATTTTAATTGGAGGCTAATTACTTTACAATACTCATAGTGGTTTTTGCCATACATTGACAGGAATCAGCCCTGAGTGTACATGTGTCCCCATCGTGAACCGCCCCCCCCCCCCCCCCCCCCCCGTATCATCCCTCAGGGTTGTCCTAGTGCACCGGCTTTGAGTGCCCCACTTCATGCGTTGAACTTGGACTGGCAATCTATTTCACATTTGGTAATATACATGTTTCAATGCTTTTCTCAAAACCATCCCACCCTTGCCTTCTCCCACAGAGTCCAAAAGTCTGTTCTTTATATCTGTGTAAGAGCATGTCTAGTTTCCTTACCAGTATGTCTTCATCCACTTGTAGACCTTCAAACATATTTTTAAATTCAGGCTATAATTGACATATAGCATTGTATTAGCTTTAGGTAGTAGACATTCTTTGAGTGATCTTTAGTATCAAACTGTACAGTGGTTGGGCTAAATAAAAATGAGGAGGAAAATAATGGCACCATTTTTTCTCGTTTTTCACCTTTTTTTTTTTAACCATTTTTCTTATCTGTAATTAGTAGGACAACAAGAGTAGGAAGAGTAGGCATATCAAGATGGAGTGAGGTTTTTTTTTAAATAATTGAGTTTGATTTTATATGCTAATGAAACATCCCAAGTGCATGTGTACCATTGGTAACTGAGAGTAGCAGGCTTATGACTCAAGAGATCAAGGCTTAAAAGGTGTAAGGGCTCTTAAGATGTAAGGGATCTTAAAAGATGTTGCAGCTGCTGCTAAGTCGCTTCAGTTGTATCCGACTCTCTACGACCCCATAGACAGCAGCCCACCAGGCTCCGCTGTCCCTGGGATTCTCCACGCAAGAATACTGGAGTGGATTGCCATTTCCTTCTCCAGTGCATGAAAGTAAAAAGCGAAAGTGAAGTCACTCAGTCCTTAGCGACCCCATGGACTGCAGCCTACAGGCTCCTCCGTCCATGGGATTTGGCAGGCAAGAGTACTGTAGTGGATTGCCAT
This sequence comes from Budorcas taxicolor, assembly GCF_023091745.1. Classification (NCBI taxonomy): domain Eukaryota; kingdom Metazoa; phylum Chordata; class Mammalia; order Artiodactyla; family Bovidae; genus Budorcas; species Budorcas taxicolor. Next base: position 4,711,777 of record NC_068930.1, on the reverse strand, counting down.
TGCCTTCTCTGTAAAAGATATTAGGGATCCTAAATATATAGAGAGGTGATGGAGGAACAGGTGCTGACCTTGTCCAGAAAATTAATTTAACCTAAATTAAATAGCGCCTTTTCTTACGTTAGGCAAAGGGCTACTGATGGAAACTTAGAGGCTGTGGTTGGGGAGTAGGAAGATGAACTAGCAGAAGACTTAGCTCCAGTCAGAGGTAGAGCACTGACAGGTACAGCGTTACGGAAGCCAGGAGGGTTGAGAAATGGTTAGCATTGTGAAATACTGCAGAGAAAAAGTAGGATTAAGAGGTCATAAGATGTAGGACATATAAGAATGATGATGACTTTTATAAGAAAACTTTCAGTATGTGAAGTTTTGTATGTTAGCATCTGAGGTAATGATCTTGGTGGTTAAAGGAAGGTAATGGTACTGTAAAGTGTTAATGGAGTTGAGGGAATTATGATGGAAGTACTATAAGAAAGTAATATTTAAAAATTTTAGTTTACCTGCAGAGTGAACTAGAATGAGGAGAACCTAAAGGCAGGAAGATTTATGCAAGAAAATTATTGGGAACATGCTTTTGTTGAGAAATTTAAAATGAATGAGTTTGTCAACAAGTAGCTTTCCCATAAATTCAAGACACTGTAAACATGGCATAAATGAGAACAGGATTGCTAAGTGGACATAATGAAAAAGTGATAGAAAAAGTAGTCTGGAAATTTAGTTTGTCCCAGGGTTACATGGAGGTGAAGGAAATAGGCTATTGGAGAGGAGATAAAAGACATGACAGAAGTGAGAATAGGCAGATGGACTGTTTTAAGGATAAATGAAAATGATAGCAGGACAGGTGGATATAGATTCATATTGACGTTTCTTATTTTTACATTCATTTCTTATTCTTTGATTAATACTGAGCCCTCTGTTGAATATAAAGAAAATAAAGGCACTAGGTATGGTGTAAGAGTGCTAATGGTTAAATGTACAGAGTGCAACTAGCATTTTTGGTGCTTACAGTTTCTGTTACTTATCCTGTATCTTCATAGATTTGGTATATTTCTTTGATGATTATGTGTTCCTAATCCTCTAAGGCAAAGTATCTCAAATTGGGGTATGCATATCACATGAAATGTGTGTTTAAAATACAGATCCCCATATCCCCATTTTATATACTGAATCACAGTCTCTGGAGGTTGAGATCAAGTAAGTATCTGCATTTTTTTTTTACAGATTCTTTAGGTGATTGTATTATAGAAGAGAGTTTTGAGACTCAGTCTGTTAAGATCTTAACATTTGATTAATTTTAAAAACAGTAATTATATGCTGCTGCTGCTGCTGCTAAGTCACTTCAGTGGTATCTGACTCTGTGCGACCCCATGGACTGTAGCCCACCAGGCTTCTCTGTCCCTGGGATTCTCCAGGCAAGGACACTGGAGTGGGTTGCCATTTCCTTCTCCAATTATATGCAGTATATTCATTTTCTGACAACAACCTTTAGGATGCTGAGTGGGTTTCCTGACTTGGTGGGGAACTTGGTTTCTTCATATGTAGTAAGAGGAAATGTATTAAAAAAAAAACTTCAGTTCTGTTCAACTGAGATGTGCTCTGATGGTGTACAAATGAGATAAGAATTTACAGTGATTATTTGGATCCATGCTGAAACTTAAAGGCTTCAAAAAAATTTTTTTTTATAAGAGAGAAGTTTTGATAGATTAAATGTTTGATTTAAAAAATAATAATTGCTACCATACATTGAGGCCCTATTATGCTCCCGACAACATTGTCTTACATACTTAAAAAATATTTTCGCTAATACAACAATCTGACACCTAAGACTTACAGGACACTCCCAAGCTGCTGCTCTGGGAGGTGGCTGGGCAGATGCTCCTGTATGTACCTAACATAGCAGATGCTCAGCATATAGAATTTAGTTAAAGCTTAACTGTGTAGGTATCTGAAGGAATTCGAGACACGTACTTAAACAGTTGTCATGTATTTTCAGCCGTGTTGGAGAGAGATAGGAGTAAGGAAATGGAGAGCAGTAAACTCTGTGGCTGAAAATGGGCATCATGGTTCTGCCCGCTGGAAGCACTCAGGCCACAGGGCCTGCCTCACGACCTGTCCATACATCCTGGCAGCAGCTCTTAGGGGCATTTGTCTCTTGATATGTTTTGAATATTCACAGATATTACAAATGAGTTTGCTTCTGTAATTTTTGAGCAATTGTTTTTCTTTGAAAGTTGTCTATTCAGTTGTCTATGTAAAAAGAATTGAGTGAGGTGTTTTATGTTTTAGGTTAAAAATCTGTAAGAGCCTGATTTTAGAATTCACCAGCTCCTCAGAAGTTTGGCGAAATATGGTATGTTTCTGTTTTATTTTTTGAAAGTCAAAATTGCATGAATATCTTAATGTCATGATTAGAATAGTGATGTATTCAGCAGATTTGGATGACTGCCATTTTTTAAAGGATTATTCTGCTAGGTGCTAAATCACTATGCTGCCAGGTAGACTGTGTGAGGGCTCCAAGTGGGATTCAGAAAGAAATTTAGAAGAGGTTAGTGTGCTATCAGGGGTAAAATAATTGTTTAAGAAGATTGAGGGGGCGAGTTTGGCTGTTAGGTTATGAGTTAATAATAGCTTCCATTTATTGGGTTTTTTCTATGTGCCAGACACTGTTTTGAACAAAATACATGTTTGTTCATCCTCATGACACACTTCTGAAATAGGTACTACTGTTACCTTAGTATATTGGGAAACGGGCTTGGAGAGGTTAAGAAACTTGCCCAAGATTTTCCATTGAGTAAGGGACCAAACAAGGCCTTGTATCCAGACTGACTCTGGGAGCTGTTTGCTCTGTTGAGCACTGGACTATGAAAAAGGAAGTCTAGAAGAGAAAAGTTGCCTCAATATTTTTCATAGAACATGTAGCTCTGTAATGAATTAATTCATCTCAGTTAATCAATTAAAAGGTATTTTGACTTTTTCATTTTTATGTTTTACAGGTTGGAAAGTTAGACTTGGATCTTTTAAATCCACATACACTATTAGTCTTATGAAGACTCCAGAGGAAATACTGTTTGTTTCAGGGGGCGCATTACCTCTTTTCCAAATGACCTCAAGAATCTTCTAGGTTGTTATTAGGAAGCATGTAACATGACAGGAAAATCTAGGAAATTTGATATCTTCCAGGGATTATAGATCCCACATATTTTGGCATACCCCAGAGGTATTTCAGGTTTACTTCTAGACTATGCAGTAAGGCAAATAAAGCTAATCAATGAGTGAAGTTTCTGGCTTTCTGGTGCCTGTGAAAGTTACATTGACAGATGCTTACTACAGTCTATTAAGTGTGCTATAACATTATGTCTAAAAAATAGTGTACATACCTTAATTTAAAAATATTTTGTTGATTAAAAAAAGTGCTAAACATCATCTGAGCCTTCAGCAAGTTGTTATAGTAATATCAAAAGTTACTGATAATAAATCACCATGGCAAATATAATAATGAGGAAAAAATGTGAAATATTGCAAGAATTAACCAAAATGTGACACAGAGACATGAAGTGAGCAAATGCTGTTGGAAAGATGGCACCTGTACACTTGCTAGAGGCAGGCTGCCACAAACCTTCAGGTTGTCAAAGACGACGCACATTATTTGTAAAGTGCAATAAGATGAAGTATGTCTGTATTGGAGTCCACGAAAGTTACTTATGTATTCTTTGGCCAACTCTTACCCGTATCTGAATTTGAAGCCCAAGTTCATAGGCTGCAGAGTTATGGGTTCAAGCATTGATGTTTCATCCCGTAGTCTTCTCAGATAGCTTCCTATTATATAAATGTCAAGGGTCTTTTGTTTCTGTCTCCTAATTTTCTCATCTTTCCTTAGATCGCTTTTCAGATTTGGCCTGGATATTTAGTTTGGTAGGGAAATCATCTGGAGGAAAAACTAGTTGCAGGACATGAAATTGAATGTTAGTGGATTTATGACTGATAAGGAAAATATAATATTCGTGAAATACCCAAGGAGTTTTTGCTACTGTTAGATTATCCTATGGAATAAGTAGGAATAGACTTGATGTGTATGTGTGTATGTGTGTGTGTATGTTTGTGTATAACTATTTCATTAGGCATTTGACTGCCTGGAAAACTCTATTACTATTAGTCCCATTTAAACTATTGTAATTGTGGATTCTCAATTTATATTTTAAATCTTTGCTTGCTTACATATATTTAAATCTTGAGACTCTAGAGCAAAACTAAACAAAATCACAAAATACTAATTCTGGTTAGGAAGTCAGTATAGCTAGGTTTTAGTCCTAGGCCTGGCTTCAACACTAATACTAAAATCTTGGGCAAGTCAATTAATCACTCTAAGGCTGCTTTGTTTTTCTGTTTTTTAAAATTCTTTCTATCCTGCCTACTCGTTATAGGTTAGAGCCAGAGTTGTTTTGAGATTTAAGATGTTGACCAAAGTGCTTTTGTAAACTGTGTCACTTCATAAAAGTACAAGATTATTGTCATTGTTTTCTCAAGTGAAGAAATAATTTAAGGGAAAAATGCTGGAAAATAGTCCTTGAAAGCATTTCTATAATTATTCTTCTGATGAATGTTACATTGGCACCTAATTTGAACCTGTGAAGATTTTTTTTTTTGAACAATGAATTGAGTTTATAAAGTGTTCTAACTAAAGATTTGTTTAATTTATTAGAGTTATTAAACCTACGCTCAGATCAAGTTAGCAGCTAGACTGGTGTGACAACCTGTTTTTAATCAGTGACTCAAAGCTGTGATCACCCTGATGTCACCGAATGGCCACAGCTTGTAAAAGGTAATTTTGAATGTTATTTTACAGCCTTTAAAAGGCTGCCATTGTAAAATACATGCTGTTAAAAAAAAAGGAAGAAAATGTATAGTTGACAGGGATACTGACTGCTAAGAATAGTGAACCTACGAGTTGACCTGCTTCTCCATTTAATCTTCCTAAAATACTTTCTGCCTTTTCCCCAGACTTATCTGTATGAATAAATAGGAAAGTATTCCTAAAAATTTCCAAGTTTTTAAATAAAGATTTTATTATGAAGATTTTAAAAAAAACTATGAAAAAAGTCTTAATATACATTTTAAGGTATGCTTTTCACGTGGTGAGAGTTTTAATAACACTGGTATACTGTTCTGTCCCAGAGAGTTACAGTGGAAGTTAAAGGAGGGGCTTGCAGTCCCCAGAAGCTGCACCTCATAAAAATCTCTCTTCTGATTTGTTTTTTGACAAACTTTAGGTTAACCTAAGTCAGTACTTCTGGGGTCTTTTTCATTTGATTTGTGTCCTCAATTTGGTAAAATTACAGCTGACTCAATGGATATGAGCTTGAGCAAGCTCCAGAAGATGATGGAAGGGAAGCCTGGTGTGCTGCATGCAGTCCATGGGGTTGCAAAGAGTTGGACACGACTGAGCAGCTGGACAACCAGATCCTTGCTCCCCATCATTTGACAGTAAAGAATAAAGACTCTTCAGGGCCAAATTAAAGCTTGGAAACTATTGTTAGATCTTAGGTATTTTATTTATTTATTGGAGTTTTAGAATTTTTTTTCCCCCAAACTTTAAACTTATTTTGTATTTGGGTGTAGCCAGTTAACAGTGTGGTGGGAGTTTCAGGTGAACATCGAAAGGGCTTAGCCATACATAGACATATATCTGTTCTCCCCCCAGATCTTAGTACTGTATGATTTTGAGTGTTTGGATCCTAACTTTAGGATACTCTTTGGTAAATCATTTAGAATATTACAGACAGAATACAATAAGCAGAATGACTAGAAATTTATACAGGCAGGTACTATTACTTATTACTCATTTAAAAAAAAAGTGCTTCTTTTAGTTCAGTGTTTATTCTTAACCTTTTTCTTGATTAAAAACAATTTCCGTTTTGAGTGAAAAACAAATGCACTATGTTTAAGAGTCTTAGGGTAGATTGTTTTAAGGTAATCTTCAATTTATATTATTTTTTTCTTCTTGAATTGGTTTAAATTACTTGGTTTGACTTTAAAGTGGTCTGGTAGTTACATTAGTATATGTTAATATTAAATGATGCTAATATTTACATATTCTCTTGTTTAGGGAGCAGACTTTGGAAATTAAGAGTGTAGATACCATTTGATGTATTTAATCTCTATTCCATTTCAGAATCTCAAAATTTTACAATAATTACAAATTGTGCTTCTGAGACTTGGATTTGTGTTTCCTCTTGCTTGCATCTTACCTTTTTGTAGTAGTAGTTTAATTTCCCTGTCAATGTGTCCTCAGTTTTTCCCCCCCTCTCTTTCCCTGTTAATTTTGAAAATTTTGCCGCCTGCGTGTTTAAAAGCTTCTAATCTGCCTCTCTTCCCTTAGAGCCAGCAGGTTTTGTTTTTTGTTTTGCAAGCCTGCTCTGCCTCCTTACAGTATGACATCTGATGCTGGAGGGTCGGTCGCACTTTCAAAAATGAGTCAGCTGGTACATGGGGTTATCATCACTTTTTAGCTCTTCTGTCTGAGAGATACAAGTTTGGAAGCAATCTTGGGGTACTTACCCACAAGGCTGGTGGAAACCAGGTGTGTCACAAAGGTGATTTGTTTGCTCCCTGGGGGAGAGGGTGGAGTGAAATTTTTGCATTTGTGTCACTGCCAAGTCACTGCCACCTCCAGCATGCCCCAGGTTTTAGTTCTAATATCATTTTGTGCATAATTGAAAATGTGAATATACTGCAAAGAAGATCTAAAATAAATATTTGAGCTGCTGGACTCTTATATTTTTTTTGCATTCTTTCCCTTGGACCACTGCAATAAAAAATAATTCTGAAAGTGATAAAGACGTGAGTTTTTTAAAACTGAGAAATATGGGAGACAGATTATTTCTTTTCTGGTGGCTCTTGAGTTTAAGATTCTTTTGTTAAAAGTTGTTTGGAATTTGAAGCCTCAAGTCAGTGATAAATTTACAAATCAAGTCCTTGTAATATCAGTTTGAAAATTTAGCTTTTGACCTCTAAAAAATATTTTACCTATATTGTGAATTGAAAGTGTTGAAATCAGTATTATGCTGATTCACCTTAATATATGTTGACTGATGATGGTTATAAAAGTGAATAGAGTAATAGGAATTTATTTTTTTTAACATGTTGGGAATGGTAGGCAGAATTGGTTCATGCCCCAGAATGAAAATAAAATATTTCTTACTGTCTTAGAATTTTGAATATTTCTACTTAAAATAGCAGCAGTATATTGGAAAAAGTAGAAAAAAACTGGCAACTGTTCATAGCTGAAGTCATTCATAGTTATCCACAGCAAGATTTTTAATGCCCTGGAATACAGTTGACAGGTACACACGCTGCCAGTGTATTTTCAGGGAAAGCTACTTTCATTGAAATAAAGTAATCATGATCAGAATGGTAAATCAGACTTTAGTGTTTCAAAATTCATGAGGCTGTTAGGTTTAAGTTTGTATTATCTACAGCAGAGATTGGCAGACTTTTTTTTTAAGGGCCAGGTAATAAGTATTTTAGGCTTTGTGGGCCGCGTGTCTCTGTTTCTCAGCTCTGCTCTTGTAGTATAAAAGCAGCCATAGACAGTATGTAAATAAATGAGCATGCCTCTGTGCCAGAGCAAGTTCACAAAAATAGGCGGCTGACCCAGGCCTTAGTTTGTCATCCCAGGCAGTAGTTTGCTGATACTTTATCTAAAGTTTGGGACCACGAATACCAGTGAATACCTTTGATATTGTGAATAACTGATACTTGGCTATAGACGGTTTCAGAGTTGTATGTTTTTATTATAAATATTTGACTTTGTAAATAATTATGATTTGTTACATTGGTTTGTACATTGGTACCTAAATAGTGTTTAATTTCCTTTCCTTAAAAAAATGAACTGAGTTTTTATTAGTCTAGCCTTTACGATAAATATGTTGTATGGCAATCTGATCTGACCACTTTTTTCTCATGTTGAACTTTTAAAATTGTTAACCCATTAAATCTTGGTTTCAAATTTGTCTTCCAAAATAAAATGTTTGCTCCTTTTTAGAAATATGGAATATTTTGCTTAACTTTTCTCAATTGCATTTTACAGATCATCAGGAGAACCTCAATCTGACGACATTGAAGCTAGCCGAATGTAAGTGTAACTTGGTTGAGGTTGTGGTGTCTGAGTTGCTCTAGATTGCTTTAAATGGTATCACATTTTTTGAAAACAATTTCCAGTTAAAGAGAGTAATACTTTAGAAAGTAAATTGGAAGATAGGAATACACATGTCTCATTTTCCCTACCAAATAAATACCTCTAAATCTTGGTAACATTGATTTCTACTTCTAGACAGATAATTGCATACCCCTGGATTCTTACATATTTTTGCTCCCCTAGAAGTTTTACTCTGTTCAGTGTGAAAGACATAGAAGCACATCATTTCATTCATGGTGGTAGAAGGATCCCAGGATAGAACATGAACATAAAGAAGTACCAGTGTACTCAGGAACCTTGATGCAATAGGGACCTAATCCACATGGCAGAAAACAGGGGTGATCAGGGAAGGCTAAGTTAAGTCTTAAAGTGAGACTGGGAGTTAGCTAGCACATTCTAGGCAGAAGCATGAGCACTTAACAAAGCCGCATAGTAAACATAGGAAACAGTAGGCAGTTGAGGATTTTTAGATTATAGACTAACTGAAAGGTGGGAAATTAAAGGAGATGAGACTGGATAAAAAGGACTAGGTGCTTGTATGCTATGTGAACCGCCTTGACCTGTCTCTCATAGGTATTTGGGAGTTAGTAAAGAATTTGCTAAGTAGGGTAACCTTGTTAAATATATATATTTTTAGTAACTTTGCTGGCAAGGAAACGGGATTGAAGAGAAATCATATGGTAGGATGACCAAGTTTTAGTCAGTGAAAACCTAAATAAGGGCAGTAGTATATTAGGAATTAAAGATAAAGTTTTCTGGTTTAAAGAAAAGTATTTAGAAAAGTGAAGTACGTAAGACTTCAGTGATTAGTTGTGAGAATATAAGTTTAAAATAACTAGAGATGGTGATTATTGAAGCAGGGCTTTAAGGTAGTAATGGTTGGAATGAAAAAATATAGGTATAGGAATTTCTCTTGAATAAGAGCAACGACCCTTATGAATCTAGAAGAGGGAGGTAAGGATGAATATGTGATATTAAATGTATTGGTAGGTAGGAATGGGGAAGTCAAAGCCATTGTACCTAAACTGTCAATTTTCTTAGTAAATTAGGTCAGCTACACCACTGTGTGCTTCTGGAAGAAGTGGTTTCATTGTTGATTAAGCTTGGGACATACAGACTTAAACAGCAGATTTCTTTCCTTAAAATTGTGAAAAATCCTTTAGAATGATATACATTGTGCATCTCCAAGAAGGAATTATAAAATGTATTTTTCAAACATATGTGTCCATGTAACTTAAAATTTTTTTGTGTGGTAAAATACACATTACAAAATGTCCAATTTAGTGGTAATTAGTTACACCTATATTGTTGTGCAGTGATTGCCACCATCATCTCTGTAACTCTTTTCATCTTGCAAAACTGAAACTGTTGTCAGTTAAAAAAAATCACTCCCCGTTCACTCTTCCCCCCAGACCCTGGCAATCACCATTCTACTTTCTTTGGTATGGACAACAATACCTCATATACTCTTGAGTGCCCACAGTATTTGTCTTTTTGTGATTGGCTTATTTTACATACATAGCATGATATCAAGGTTCATCCATGTTATAGTATGTCAGAATTTTCTTCCCTTCTAGGAACTGAATAATCTGTTGTATGTATGTAACGTTTCATTTATCCATTTATCTGCTGATGGGCACCGGTTGCTTTTGTTTTAGCTACTGTGAATAATGCTGCAATGTATGAATACCTCTTCGAGACCCTGCTTTTATTTCTTTGGGTATATGCGCAGAAGCCAGATTGCTGGATCATACGATAGTCCTATTTTTAGTTTTTTGCACAAGGAACATTCATACTGTTTTCTAGAGTGGCTGTATCACTTTAACATTTTGACCACATAATGCACAAAGGTTATAATTCCATACATTCTCAACATTTGTAATTACTTGTTTTTTTTTTCCCTTCACTGTAAGCCATCCTAATGAGAGCATGGGTATATCTCTATAGTTTTTTAACCATGTAGCTTTTTAAGAAATATTTTAAAGTAGTTTTTGTGGAGTTTGGTTAGGGGGTTTGAAAAGACTGAAAACTTGGAAAGTTCTTGGGGAAAATGGGTGAAGTGGACCAGATGTTGAGAGTCTCATGCTAACAGAGTACCCAGCTAAGATTAACTTATCCATACTTGCAGTTTGGTGACTTTTCTGTAATAGCCAGAAGAAGATGCATGGTATTTCACCATTGGCTATTAGAGCAGATGGGAGTGGCATGTGTGTAGAGTGTTAACATTGGAGTAGTTGAATTTACATGTTATCGTGATGGCCACTGTTGGAAAGGTTGTGGTGCCAGATGAAGATGTTGGGTTGGTTACAAAACGCATGATGGGTCAAAAAGATAGTTTCAGTTTAAGTGAAACTCTTGCAAGCATAGATGATGATGATCAGAGCCTAAGGTAGTGATTGGGTGAAACTGAGAGGAGATGAGGGACCCTCAAGTTAAGAAAGTCAAGTATTTTGGGGGCTCAAGGGTTGGGATAGATCATGCATACAGGCATTGAGGTCACAATGCCAGTGATATAACTGGGGCAAAATAGAGGCTTTAGTATATGGGTGCGATTTACCAGAAAGTTTCTAAGTATAAGTTATGTTTGTGTGTGTTTTTTTTTTTTTAAACGGGGGATGGGCATTATTTTTAATACAGTGAATAAGAAGGATAACGGTACGAAGGATAACGGTACATTTAGGGATTTGAGTTGTCTGTGGAAACCTCACTTAAAAGAAATATAAGAAGTGCATTTGGGGGCAAGTTAGGTTTCAGTGAAAGCTAAGAGATTGAGAAAACATGTAAAGCAATTGAAGATATTGTGAATGTGTTTCTGGCAATCTTGATGGAAGAGGTTGGATGGATGCATCAAGAGTAAAGAATGAAAAGGAAAGATGAGGCTTGTGTTTTGTAGTATGGCAAGAATGTGAGGTGTGGTAGGATGTTTATCGTGAGGTTCCAGGTGAGACTCCGGTGTTAAGTTCTGGTTGAGTTTAGCAAGGTGTCATGCTGTTGCCCATTGTAAGGTAGAGTAACTACAAATTAGATCTACCAAAGATTTCTAAGCTTCTGGCCATAATTGTGAGACTATAGCTCTAAGTTTTCATGTCTGCCACAGTTTCTCAAATTTCTACAACTGTAGAAACCATAACTAGGCAGTAGTTCAGTAAGATTTCTTCTACCTTAAGCTTATGTGTCTTGATTTACAAAATAGGTGATGAAGGAGTCTTGTTTTTATCCAAGAATTAACTAGTGTGTTTTATTAATGGCAACATCTTATATTTATTAAAGCATGATTCTTTTTACCACTTTGAGATATATTTGCATTTGATATCCTTTAGGGAACACCTAGAGTACATTGTAAATAACTACATAAAATTAAAGAATATCCTTGTTTTTAGAAATTCCTACTGTCACCCATTTCCTAGAGCACAGAAAAACATAGTTTTTAACAGCTGCATGCTAATTTATAGTTTAGCCTCAAAATAGAACTGACACAATAACCCAGATCTTTTTATTCAATTATATAATATACTTGGATTTTGTTTAAAATCTGCATACCATGTAGTAGTCTTTTTTCACATACTAATTTAGACTCTTTAATTTTCTAAATGATTTCAAAGCAATTCTAGTAACTTCTTGTCTTCGGTAGTTACTCCGCAACCTTAACTCTTAACACTTCGGCTATGTTTTTAGGTATATAATTAAGACTGTAAAGGGAACCAGGGGTAAGTGTATCAAGTGATTTATGGTTCAGTATTTGGAAATGCTATTTTTTTTCTAAATGTTGGCATGACCAAGGTCTTAGTCCTCAGGCCATTATTATCTATTATCTATAGGTAAGAACTTCATAGGGCTTCCCTGGTAGCTCACCTGGTAAAGTATCCACCTGCAATGCAGGAGACCCTGGTTTGATTTCCTGAGTCAGGAAGTTCCCCTGGAAAAGGGATTGGCTACTCACTCCAGTATTCTTGGGCCTCCCTGGTGGCTCAGACAGTAAAGAATCTGCCTGTAATACAGGAGACCTGAGCTGGGAGGATCCCCTGGAGGAGGGCATGACAACCCACTCCAGTATTCTTGTCTGGAGAATCCCCATGGATGGAGGAGCCTGGCAGGCCACAGTCCATGGAGTCACAAAGAGTCGGACACCACTGAGCAACTCAGCACGTAGTACACCAACCACAATGTAAATGGAAATAGCTGATTGTTATTGGATCAAAGATTGAAGTTATTAAACCCTGTTACTTATGCTCAAAACCTTTCAGAGGTCTCTTTCTCAGAGTAAAGTCCAAGGATCTACAAGGCTGTATGTGCTTCCTTTCACTTTTGTGACCTTTGTATTTTCTTTTGCCCAGTTTTATCTTCACTTGCTTTATGCTCTTGCCCTTAATGATTTGGTGTTCTTAAGATGTGTGCCTGTTTCCTATGATCCTTCTCTCTGATAACCACATGGCTTCCTTTCTCATTTGCTTTAGAGCTCTCTAATGATTCTTATCAGAGAGACCTTCCTTGACCAACTTTCTTCAAAGAATGGTCATGTCCTGTTTTCCCTATTCCTTCTCCCATGCTGTATTTATCTTCATGGGATTTAATGTCATTTGACTGATTTCTTTGTTGTCTGGCTCATTTAATACCAGCATGGAAGTCTAATGTTCTTTAAATGTGTTATGGTGTGTTTTTTGGCCCAGAATGTGGTCTGTTCCATGTGAGTTTGAGAAGAATGCGTAATCTGTTGTTGTTGGATGAAATAGTCAAGAGATGTCAGTTGTATCCAGTTGATCGATGGTGCTCTTGAGTTCAGCTGTGCCCTTAATGATTTTCTGCCTGCTCCATCTGCCCATTCCTGATAGAGAGGTATTGAAGTCTTTGACTGCAGTAGTGGATTGCTCTAGCTTTCTTTGCAGTTCTGTCACTTTTTGCCTGAAGTTATTTGATGCTCTGTTGTCTGGTGCGTACACAAGGATTGTGATATTATCTTGGAAAACTGACCCATTTCTCCTTGTGTAATACCCCCTTTTAGCCCTGATAACTTACTTTGTTTTATTTTTAATTGGAAGATGATTGCTTTACATTGTTGTATTGGTTTCTGCCATACAAGGTGAATCAGCCCTAAGTACGTATGAGTCCCCTCCCTCTTGAACCTCCCCAGCCCCACCCGACCCCACCTCGCTGAGTTGTCGTGGAGCAGCTCAGAGTTGAGCTCACTGTGTTAGGCAGCAGCTTCCCACTAGCTCCCTTGTGCATATGACAACACGTATGTTTCAGTGCCGCTCTCTCAGTTTGTCCTACCCTCTCCCCCTTGCTGTGTCCACAGATCTGCATCTCCATTCCTGCCCTGCAAAGAGGCTCGTTAACAACATGCTGCTAGGTTTTCATATATATGCTTTAATGCACACTTGTTTTCCTCTCGATGACCTAATGTCTATTTGACTTTCTCTTAATGACTTTACTCTGTATAACAGGTTCTAGGTTCATCCACTTCACTATAACTGACGGAAATTCATTCCTATATTTGAGTAGTAATCTATTGTATGTGTACCACAACTTCTTTATCCATTCATCTGTTGATGGACATCTCGATTTCTTCCATGTGCTACCTATTATAAATACTGTTGGAATGAACATTGGCGTGCATGTATCTTTTTTAATTATGATTTTCTCAGGGTATATGTGCAGTAGTGGGATTGCTGAATCATGGTAGTTTTAGTCCTAGTTTATTAAGAAATCCTATTCTTCATAGTAGCTGTATCAGTTTAAATTCCTGCTAATTGTGCAAGAGGGTTCCCTTTTCTCTACAGCCTCTCCAGCGTTGATTGTTTGAAGATGGCCATTCTGACCGCTGTGAGGTGCATTACTCTAATGAGTGATGTTGAGCATTTTTTCATGTGTTTATTGGCCGTCTGTTCACCTTCATTGGAAAAGTGTCTATTTAGATCTGCGCATTTTTTGATTTGGGTTATTTGTTCTTCTGCTGTTGAGGTACATGAACTGCTTGTATATTTTGGAGATTAATCCTTTGTCAGTTATTTCATTTGCAGTTATTTTCTCCTGTTCTGAAGGTTGTCTTTTCATCTTGTTTGTGGTTTCCTTTGCTGTGCCAAAACTTTTAATTAGGTTCCATTTGTTTATTTTTGTTTTCATTTCCATTATATTCAAGGAGGTGTGACCCTGATAACTTTTCTTTGGAGTCTACTCTGGCTGAAATTAATATAGCTACTCCTGCTTTCTTTTGATATTACTAGCATGGTATATATTTTTCCGATTTAATTTATATGTGTCTTTATATATAAAGTACAGATAATGTATAATTGGGTCTTGTTTTTTGATCCACTCTGACAATCAGTGGTGAAGAATCCACCTTTCAGTGCAGAAGACATAGGTTCGATCCCTTAGTCAGGAAGATGCCCTAGAGAAGGAAGTGGCAACACCTTCCAGTATTCTTGCCCGGGAAATCCCATGGACAGAGGATCCTGGCAGACTTCAGTCCATGGGGTTGCAAAAGGGTCAGATACAACTTCGTGACTAAACAACAACAACATATACACATACCTGAGTAGATACACACACACATATGTACATATACAAAAGTATTCATAAACCAGATACATAGTTGATATTATTTTAAACAACTTGTTTGTCTTAGATTAGTTAAGATTAAGGAAAATAAAAGGTTTTCTTTTACTTTTCACTTATTTATTTATCAGTGCTTGTCCTTTATGTAAATTTGAGGTCACAGTCTGTATACTTTTCACATATTTCTTTATCAGTACTCATCATTTATGTAAATTTGAGGTTCCAGTTTGTATCATTTTCCTTCTCTTTAAGAGAATTTCTTCTAACATTCTTGGAAGGCAAGTGTGCTGACAACAAATTCCCTCAAGTTTTATTTGTCCGAGTCTTTATTTCTGCCTCACTCTTGAAGAGGAATTTCACAGGGTATAGAATTCTAGGTTGGTATTTTTTTCTTTCTCCATTCCCCCCATCCCCCTTAGTACTTAATATATTTCATTTCACTCTCATGGTTTCTGAGGAGAAGTCAGATGTAATTCCTATTTTTGATATTTTGTAGGTAAGGAATTTTCCTCCTCTGTCTTCTTTCAGATTTTTTTTTCTTTATCTTTGATTATCTGTAGTTTGAAAATGATATCCCTAAGTGTAGGGTTTTAGAGTGGGAATTTTTCCTGGTTGGTGTTTTTTGAGCTTCCTGGATCTGTAGCTTGGTGTCTGATACTAATTTAGAGACATTTCTTAGTGATTGTTTCAGATATTTCTGATGGTCCTTTCTTCTTTTTCTAGTATTCCCATTATGTGTGTGTTATACTTTTTATAGTGTCCCACAGTTGTTAGTCTTTGTTCTCCTTGCTTTTCAGTTTTCGAAGATTCTGTGCTAAGTTCAGAGATTCTTTTCTTAGTTGTTTCCAGTCTACTATTAAGCCCTCAAAAGACATTTAAAAATTCTGTTACAGTGTTTTTGATCTCTAGGTTTGTTTGTTTTGGTTATTTCTTAGGATATCCATCTCTGCTTACATTTAAATGTGTCTACCTTATTCATTGAAAAGATCATATGGTTTTTCCTTTTTAGTCTATTGATAGGGTGAATTACCAAGCCAGCAGTCCTGTGATAATCCAATTTGTGTGTTAGTCACTCAGTCAGTTGGGTCAGATTCTTTGTGACTCCCGTGAATTGTAGCCTGCCAGGCTCCTGTCTGTGAAATTCTCCCGGCAAGAACACTGGAGTGGATTGCTGTTCCTTCTCCAGGGGATCTTCCCCACTCAGGGCTTGAAGCTGGGTATTCTGCATTGCAGGCAGATTCTTTACTGTCTGAGACACCAGAGAAGCCCTGCTTTATTCATTAAAGCTTAGTAAATTATATATTAACTAGTTGGTTTAAATTCCTGGTATGATAATTCCAACATCTCTGCCATTTCTAATTCTTAACGCTTGCTCTGTGGTTGCAAATAGTGTTTTTTGCCTTTTAGTACGCTTTGTAATTTTTTCTTGATAGCTGGACATGATTTCCCAAGTAAAAGGAATTGCTGTAATAGGCCGTCAGTATTGTGATAGTAAGATGTAAGCGGAAAGGAAGCATTTGATAATATCCCATCAGGGTAAAGTATTTTTGCCTGAGGACAGGCCTTGATAAGAAAAGAGGCCGCTTCAGTTCAGTTCAGTTCAGTTGCTCAGCTGTGTCTGACTCTTTGTGACCCCATGAATTGCAGCACGCCAGGCCTCCCTGTCTATCACCAACTCTCGGAGTTCACTCAAACTCTTGTCCATCGAGTCAGTGATACCATCCAGCCATCTCATCCTCCGTTGTCCCCTTCTCCTCCTGCACCCAATCCCTCCCAGTATCAGAGTCTTCCAATGAGTTAAGTCTTCGCATGAGGTGGCCAAAGTACTGGAGTTTCAGCTTTAGCATCATTCCTTCCAAAGAACACCCAGGACCGATCTTGTTTAGAATGGACTGGTTGGATCTCCACTGGTATATCTCAAAATGGTTCCTTTCTGTGCCCACCTGCTAGAAGCATGAGAGGAGTTTTGTCAGTACTGGCTCTGAGAACCTGCTCAAGCTCCTTGGGGTAATTCTCATAAAAATTCTGGGGGCTCCCCTATGACTGGCCCCTCCCTCTACGGAGTTTTTAACTCCAGATTTTCTTAAGGCTGAGCCTCTAGGAATTTGTCAGTTACAGTTAAGGTTTTTCTGTCCTGTCACAGGTTCCTGCTTGTGGACCTCTGCTTCAGTAAACTATGACTCCCTATATTTGCCTTGGTGTTAAGTTCTTCCCTCATTTAGGAATCCAAGAAGAGTTATGGAGTCCTTTTGTCTCTTCATCTTTTTGTTTGTTACTGGATTGGAGTAATTACTTTCTAGCTTGTGGAACCAGAAATCAGAAGTTGAGATGTAGCTTAGATGCTCTTTTGTCTGTGGAGTGGAAGAAAATATTTATATACAACTCCAAATTAAATATATGTGTATAAAAACATTTTTGGATTAAATAATGTCTTGAAATACATTCTGAAGTAAAAGATACAAAATAAAGGTGGCTATTCTGTTTCCAGGATTCCCTCCTGGGTTCTGACACCGTGTTCTTGCTCTCCAGATTGAGCCTTTGTGTGCACCTTTGTGTGCGTCTGATATGCCTAAGGAACTGGGAGATATCCTGATACCTGCTTCCCTTTATGGTTAAGTACTAGAAAAAATAGTTAATTGACACTGCTTTCTAGCCAGTATCAGGAGAGAAAATGAAGAATCCTCACTGAGGTTCTGAAATTTGCTAGGTTCTGAGAACGTAATTGTAGATAAATGGTCAGATCATGTGTCTCAGGGAGCTTACCATGTAATTAATAGGCACTTATTATAAAGTGTACTGAAAATAGGTACAGGTTACTGTGGGAACAGCAGTCATGATCCTGAAATGATACTAAGCTGAATCTTTAAATAGAAGGAGATATGCTTCTGGTTCATGGTAGGGATGAATGCCTCTGACTGAGTCTTCTCAGAAGGCAGAGTGAGCACAGCCCTGCTATTTTGTTGAAGTACTCCAGCAAAGCAGTTTCTAGCATCAGTGCAAATTTGTGTTTTATTTATTATATTGTACATGTCCTTAAAAGATTTTAAGAAGTGTTAGTGGGAATAGTTTACAGTCCTCCTAGAATACTTGGTGAGGATTAAAGGCCATAACATGCAAAACCACTCACTATATTAATGAATTTTTATTGTTTTTGTTATTTCAGCTCGTAACAGCACCTTCTACTCCGGTACCCATCCCAGAAAGCCTAGACATTCAGCCTTTTCTGCTCATCACCTCTGTGTATGCCTCTCTTAAATGCTTCTTGCATCGGTTCCCTTTTCTTTTCTGCTACTTCTTCACTCTCTGTCTGGTCTCTAACAGTAGTCATTACCCAACTAGACTGCCTGCCTCCAACTTTGCCAGTTTTGGTCCTAGTTTAAAACATGGAATTATCATAAAGACAGATTTGACTTAGTCATTGACTTACTTAAAGCCCTTTAATGACTCCTGCTGCAGATATTCTTATCTAGTGGTTTATGAAAAGTGTGTGAATATTTTGGAACTTCTTGCCAGATGAAGTATATATGTATCTTTATGGGAGGAAAGTTACTGACTTTTGTCAGCTTATTCCTCTGCTGGCTAAAATCTGAATTCCTTACCATCTCTTAAAAATTCTCCCATAATCTGGCCTCTCCCTGCCTTTGCTTAGTCCTTGAGTCCCTCCTTGAACTTTACGCTATTGAACTGCATCCTGTGGTCTTAAGACCATGTTCTCAGGCTCTTCTGCCTTCACTCACTCATTTCTCTCTTATCGGAAACAATCTTCCCACCCTCTTTGTCATCTGTTCCCCAGTCATCCTTTGCAATTCGTCTCGGCTAAATTGCCTCTTTTTATATTGCCATACCTCCTGAGTCCCTGTGATGTTAAAAATCTCCTGGGTTCCCCCCCACCCCCTACCCTTTAAACAGTTCCCTGAAGAAAGAGCTCATAAAAAATAGCCATAAGACCTGAAATAGAAGTTCTGTTTTCTCAGGCAGAGTTTGAAATATACTGAAGAAGACATTTCGAAGTCATCAGGTATTGCTAAAACCTTGAAAGATGAAAGTCTCCAAAGAGAAATAGAAAAGAGAAAATGTCTAATGGCTTGTCCCTGGGGAGCATAGTGAAAGTGAAGTTGCTCAGTCGTGTCCAACTCTTTGCGACCCGTGGACTGTAGCCCACCAAGCTCCTCTGTCCATGGGATTCTCTAGGCAAGAATACTGGAGTGGGTTGCCGTTTCCTTCTCCAGGGGATCTTCCCGACCCAGGGATTGAACCCAGGTCTCCCACATTGCAGGCAGACGCTTTAACCTCTGCACCACCAGGGAAGCATTTCTAGATTAGGAAGGGAAGTATCTGAAGAACAGCCAGAGAGAAAGGAAGTAGGAAATAGTGTCCTGAAAGCCCATAGTTAGTAAATTCCAAAAGACCTACATTTCTTAGCAAGGTTACATAAATTTTATACACAATTTTAAGTTTGATATAGCCCCATTTGGCTATTGTTGCTTTTGTTGCCTATACCTTTGGTGTCATATCAAAGAATTCATTGTCCAAATCTCATGTCCTTTAACTATTCCCTTATGTTTTCTTTTAGGAGTTTTGTAGTTTCAGCTTGTATATTTAGGTTAATCCATTTTGAGTTAACTTGTATATTAAATGGTATAAACTAAGGGTCCAGCTTCATTCTTTGTGTGGGGATATTCAGTTTTCCCAGCACCACTTGAAGAGACTATTCTTTCCACATTGCACACCTTTGGTACCTTTGTTGAAGATCATTTGACTGTTAGTTTTAAGGGTTTATTTCTGGATTCTCTGTTATGTTCCATTGGTTTGTATGTCTTGTCTGTATATCAGAACCATGCTGTTGTGGTTACTGTAGCTTTGTAAAGATGTTTTGAAATCAGGAATTGGGAGCCTCTGGCATTGTTTTCTTTCTCAAGATTATTTTTGCTATTTGGCATACTTTGAGCTTCCATATGAATTTTAGGATTGTTTTTTCCCATTTCTGAGAAACTATCATTGAGATTTTGATAGGAATTGAACTGAATTTTTAGATTTCTTTGGGTAGTATGGACCTTTGAACAGCACTCACAGTGTTGCGGTTGATGATCACGGGATATTTGTGTCTCTAGTTTCTTGCAGCAGTGTATTGTCATTTTCAGTGTACTAGTCTTTTGCCTCCTTCAGTAAGTCTGTCCATAAGAATTTTATTTTTGATGCTGATATGGAGGGGAATATTCTCTTAATTTCCTTTTCAAGTTGATCATTGTTAGTTCATAGAAACAAAACTGATTTTTGCATCCTGCAACTTTACCAAATTAATTTATTCTAACAGTTTGTGTGTCTGTGTGTGTGTGTGATCTTTATGGTTTCCTTTGGGCAGAGATAATTTTGTTTCTTCTTTCCTATTTGGATGCTTTCACTGATTTTACTTACCTGAATGCGCTGACTAGGATTGCCAGGAATCCTGTGTTGAAAACAAATGATGAGCATAGGCGTCTTTGCCTTGTGCGTGATCTTAGAGGGAAAGCTGTCAGTTTTTCACCATTGGGCATGATACTGACTGTGGACTTTTTATATGGCCTTTATTATGTTGAGGTAATTCCTTTTGTGTCTAGTTTGACTTTTTGTTATGATAGGGTGTTTGTCAAATGCTTTTTCTGTATCAGTTGAGATGATCATGTTATTGTTGTCCTTCATTTGGGCAGTTTGGTATATGACATTGACTGATTTTCATATGATGAAACATCTTAACATTCCAGAAATCCCACTTGGTGGTGGTGTATAACTTGAAAGTGTTGTCAGATTTTACTTCCTAGTAATTTATTGATTTTTGCATCCATATTCATCAGGGTTATTGGTGTGTATTTTTCTTGTCTTACATGTCTCTCGTTTTGGCATCAGGATTATGCTGGCCTCATAGGTAAATTTGGAAGGGTATCCTTCTCTCCATTTTTGGGGACGAGTTTGAGAAGGATTGGTGTTAATTCTTCTTTAAATCTTTGGTAGAATTCTCCAGTGAAACTTTCTTGTCCTGGACTTTTGTAGAAATATATACTTATTTTTTTAAGGTTATTCAGCTCATTGGTGTATCTTGTTGTTAGTGGTCTCTTATGATGTTTTCTATTTTTGTGGCATCATTATAATTTATCTTCTTTTATTTCTGATTTTGAAAATTTGAGTTTTTTCTTGGTTTAACAAATGATTTGATGATTTTCTTGAAATCCCCCCAAACAACTGTCATTGGTTAGTTTTTCTCTTTGTCTGTGCTCTATTTCATATCTTTGTAATCTTTATTGTTTCCTTCCTTCTAACTTTGAATTAGTTTGTTTTTTTGGTTACTTGAGGTCTAAAATTAAGTTTTTGATTTGAGGTCTTTTCTCGTTTTTAATGTGGGTGTTTACCTCTGTGAACTTCCCATGCTTCCTCTGCATCCCATACATTTTGGTATGCTGTATTTCATAGTTGTCTTTCAAGGAATTCTGTAATTTTTTTTTTTTCTGATTTCTTCTTTGACCCATTGGTTGTTCAGACTATGTTTTTTAATTTTCATAGTGGCTAGTTTCAAGTTTTCCTTTTAATTGTGATTTTTTCATTTCATTCTGTTGCAGTTGGGAAGGACACAGTATGATCACCATCTTCTGAAATTTTGCTAAGATTGTTTTGTGGCGTGGCATGTGCTCTTCCCTGGAAAACGTCTCATGTGCAGTTGAGGAAATGTAGGTTCTGCTGTTGTTTTGTGCAATGTTTTTTATTCGATTGTTAGGTCCATTTGTTCTATTATAGTGTTCAAGTCCTTTGTCTCCCAAATGATTTTGTCAGGTAGATACATATGCTATGGGAAGTGAGGTACTAAAATGTTGTACCATAATTGTTACTGTCTGTTTCTTTCTTCCATCGGTCAATGTTTCCTTAATTTATTTCAGTGCTCTGCACATATATTTTTAGTTGTATCTTTCTGGTGAATGGATCATTTTTTAAAAATTATATGTTATGTTTGTTGTTTCTTAATGACAATTTTTAACTTATAGGTCTGTATTTTCTCATATATTATCTGCCTTCTTTCAGTTATCACTTGCATAGTATGTTTTTTTCTTTATTTCACGTTCAACTTGTGTATGTATGTCCTTGTATCTGTAAAGGAACTCTTTTGTATACAGCATTTAGTTAGTGTCTTGCTGATCCTGCTCTTGACGCCAGTTGTCCCACTGTATCTCACTGCACACTGCTCATTGAACCCATGGTAGACAAGGCACAAGTGGGGAAGCTGGAAGAAAACTCAAGGAGCCGTGGGAATTGCAGACCCATTTATTCTTTATTCTTATTTGGCTGGCACAGCAGCCATAGCAGCAGAACTGCTGTACTCTCTCCCCTCATGGCTGGCCTCACGGGCACAGCCATGATGCAGCAGTAATGCTGCCGCTTTCTAGGTGGAGCTCACAGGTGCCAACAGCACAGAGTAGCCTGTGACCAAGCAGTGCCTCATGGCACACATGCATAGTGTGATCAGTGATCTCAGCTGCTGCATGCTCACTGTTTACAAAACCTGGGGCAAGAGAGCCTGAACATGCCGTCTTGGCTCATTTACTCTCTTCCCCATGGTTGGGTTTTTCTTTTTTTTAAATTCATTATCCCATTTAGCCATTCTGTATCTTTTGATTAGGAGTTTAACTCATTAATATTTAAAGTAAGTGCTGATGGGAAAGGATTTACTATTGCCATCTTGCTAATTGTTTTTTGTATATCTTATAATTATTTTTTTCCCTTTTTTCCTGTGAGATGTCTTCCTTTGTGTTCTTTTTTTCTTTTCTTATAGTGACATGCTTTGATTCCTTTCTTTGTGCATCTTTTATAAGTATTTTCTTTGTGTTTATGTGCTAAGTCATTTTGGTCGTGTCTGACTCTTTGTGACCCTGTGGACTGTAGCCCGCTAGGCTCCTCTGCATGGAATTCTCCAGGCAAGAATACTGGAGTGGGTAGCCATTCCTTTCTCCAGGGGATCTTCCCAACCCAGGGATTGAACCTGTGTTTCCTGTGGCTGCTATTACAGGCAGCTTCTTTATAACTGAGTCACTGGGGAAGCTGGTGTTTACCATTGTGTTCACCATGGTGATTACATAAAATCTTACAATACTAGTGATGTATTTTAAACAAATAATTATTTCAGTTGCATACAAAAACTTTACAGGTTTCTCCTTTTTGTTATGACATAAATCGCGCCTTTTTGTGTTTCATATCCATTAACATATAGCAGAGGTTTTAAAAAATACTTAATTTATTTGACTGTGTCAGGTGCTAGCTGCAGCACTCAGAATGTTTGTTGCATCGTATCGGATCTTTTCTTGTGGTTCATGGACTCTCTAGTTGTGATGCGTGGGCTTAGTAGTTGCAGCACAAGAACTTAGTTGCTTCGCAACAGCTGGAATCTTAGTTTCCTAACCAGGGTTGAACCTGCGTCCTCTGTCTTGTCAGGTGGTTTCCTAACCATTGGACCGCCAGAGAAGTCCTTATAGTTGAGTTGGTTTTTTTTAAATGTTGCTCTGTTTTAACTCTACCTGAATATAAAGTGATATACTCATCACCATTGCAGTATTACAGGATTCTATGTTTGTCTATAAATTTACCTTTACCAGAAGGCTTTATATTTTCAGATGCTGTTTTGTTGTGTATCCTTTTGCATTTCTTGTAAGGCAGGTTTAATGGTGATGAACTAGCTCAGCTTTTTTTTAATGCTAGGAGGTCTTTATATCTCCTTTGCATTTAAAGTCAGTTTTGCCAAATAATATTGCGTTTGGTTGGAAGTTACTTATTTCCAGCACTGTGAATGTCATCCTACTCTTTTCTGGCCTGCAAGATTTCTGCTGATAAGTCTGTTTATAGTCTTATGATAGCTTCCTTGTATGTGACCAGTTGTTTCTGTTTGGCTGCTTTCAGGATTCTCTCTTTTGCATCTTACTATGTGTCTCTTTGCTGCTGCTGCTAAGTCGCTTCAGTCGTGCCCGACTCTGTGCGACCGCATAGATGGCCACCCACCAGGCTCCCCCGTCCCTGGGATTCTCTAGGCAAGAACACTGGAGTGGGTTGCCATTTCCTTCTCCAGTGCGTGAAAGTGAAATCGCTCAGTTGTGCCTGACTCTTCATCCTAATTGGAGTCCTTTGAGCCTCTTAAAATTAGATGTCCGTTTTCTTCCTCAGATTTGGGACGCATTTGGCTATTAATTTTTCATTTAGCTTGCTTCATTCTATCTTCTCTAGCTGGTATTCCCCAACGCATATGTTGGTCAGCTTGATGGTATTTCATCCCGGAAGTCCCTTTGACTTTCTTCACTTTTCTTCTTCTTCTTTTTTTTTTTTTTTTTTTTTGCTTTTTTCCATTCTGACTCAAGAATTTCAAAGACTCACCCATCAAGTTCATTGACTTTTTTTTTTTTTTTACTTCTGCTTGATCAAATCTGACATTGATCCCTTCTTGTGAATTTTTCAATTCAGTTATTGTATACTTCAGCTCTAGAATTTTTGTTTGGTTCCTTTTTTGTCTCTTCTTTTTGTTGATGTTCTCATTTTGTTCATGCCTCATGATTTCATCCAGTTGTTTATTTATGTTCTGTTGTACTTTGTTTCCTTATGGCAATTTTATTGGTTTGTTGTTGTTGTTTTTTTTTTTGTCATTTTAATTTGTAGAACCCTTATTTGTTTAAGGTCATTTTCTAGAACTTTATTTTGTTCATTTGACTGGATTGTGATTCTGTTTTTTATGTATCTTCTTGTTGTGGATTTTGCATTTGGAAAACACTTTCTCTTCCATTCTTCATGGACTCGCTTCATAGAGGGGAGGATCACATCATTCAGCGTAGCTAGAGAATCTTGGTACCTCTAAAATCTTTCAGGGGGTGCATCTTCTCTGGATTTGTCCTTGTAATTTCCCAATTGAAAGGGTTTATTATTGGTTGTTTTTTTCAAGAGTGTATAGTCTTTTGCCCTCTCTTGTGTCTTTCTGTCTCACTTACGGTTCTCTGGGTCTACAGCAAGCCAGAGACCTGCCTTTTGTCTTCCCTTGGCATCCAGTGTATTCTGGGTCCAGTTCTCTGGGTTAGGCTAGACAGAAACTAGTCCCTTGTGCAGCCCCTTGAAAAACTGGAATGTTGGACGTAATTCTTCTCTCTGTCTCTTTTTTTTCCCCTTATCAAGGGTGATGCTGCAAATTAGGCTTTTCATCACTATTGTGAACTGTGCTACTTGGGGAGAGGTTGAGGCAGTTGATATGGAATAACTTTTCTTACACATTTCTGACTGGTTTAGTCTTTGAGTTTGCTGGGGGTACCTGCAGCTTTCTGCAGGTTTTGGAGCTCTCAAAAAAGTTTTGGCATCACATTTAAGTCAGAGTTTCTGTGGAAGAATCTGTCTGGAGAAGGAAATGGCAACCCACTCCAGTACTCTTGCCTGGAGAATCCCATGGAGGGAGGAGCCTGGTGGGCCCACGGGGTGGCAAAAAGTCGGACACGACTGAGCGACAAACTACTAATCTGTCTGGTGCTTCCTTTTTCTCCATCCTGCTGACTCAGTTCTGGTTAGCTGGTTAGTTTTTTATCTTTTCTCAAATAATTTAGTCATTGTACAGTTCAGTTAATGGAGGAATATACCTATGGGTTCATTTATCATCTATACAAAACTAACTTTGATATATATTAAATAATCTTTAGTATAAATTAAAAGATCTGTCTTGTTCTTTGAAAGAACTCTAGGTGTTTTCTCAGCAGTGTATATTAAATCTATTAAGTTTTTAAATCCAAGTTTTTCTGAGCTCCCTAACAAAAAGATTATTTTATAGGTGATCCAGCTATCTAGAATTGCAAAATAGCCAGCCAGCCAGATCTTTATCACAGAAATTACAGCATATTGCCTGATCCATGGTAGACATTCAAGTGTATAATTAGTCATGGGACAAGTTTTGTCTTGATTGTCTTTGAATCAGAAACAGAAATCAAAGACCATATTTCATGATCATCACAGAGAATTAGTAGTTGCTCTACAGTAATGTCAACATGTGCTTTGTATTCCTTTCCCTTTCAGATCTTAATTGGAGGGAGATGGATGGATATATTTTATTGTTTGTTTATTATACTTCACTCTAAAATGTCACGCTGTTTAAAAAACCAAAAGGTTTTTTTTTTTAATAGTTTTTTATTTTTTTAATTTTAAAATCTTTAATTCTTACATGTGTTCCCAAACATGAACCCCCCTCCCACCTCCCTCCCCATAACATCTCTGTGGGTCATCCCCATGCACCAGCCCCAAGCATGCTGTATCCTGCGTCAGACATAGACTAGCGATTCAATTCTTACATGATAGTATACATGATAGAATGCCATTCTCCCATATCATCCCACCCTCTCCGTCTCCCTCTGAGTCCAAAAGTCCGTTATACACAGCTGCGTCTTTTTTCCTGTCTTGCATACAGGGTCGTCATTGCCATCTTTCTAAATTCCATATATATGTGTTAGTATACTGTATTGGTGTTTTTCTTTCTGGCTTACTTCACTCTGTATAATCGGCTCCAGTTTCATCCATCTCATCAGAACCGATTCAAATGAATTCTTTTTAACGGCTGAGTAATACTCCATTGTGTATATGTACCACAGCTTTCTTATCCATTCATCTGCTGATGGACATCTAGGTTGTTTCCATGTCCTGGCTATTATAAACAGTGCTACGATGAACATTGGGGTACATGTGTCTCTTTCAATTCTGGTTTCCTCGGTGTGTATGCCCAGCAGTGGGATTGTTGGGTCATAAGGGAGTTCTATTTGCAATTTTTTAAGATGAGTAATTTTATATAAGTTTTTTCTACAGTTTCTGTGTATACTGTGTAAGAAACTATTTAGGCAGTGAGATTATAAACCTCAGTAAAAGAGTACTCAGGAGTTATTGTTAAACATATTTCTAAAGTAAAATGTACCAATTTAAGTAAAAACCTTTTGGTGGAAACTATATTGTATTCTGCAGTTAATGGTTCATTGTTTGGATCATGGTAATAATGAGTTCACAATTCAGATAATTTAATAATTCATTTTGGTCCATTGTAACAGATACTACCTTAAATCTGATCATAGCTGTGTCACAGATGTTTTTTCATTGGATCTGTTTCTATAAGGCCTACTAATATCTAGGATAACATTGGTAATTCTTAAAATTTTTTTATGTTAAGTAAAACTTTGGGAAAGGGGATGGCACATTTACAGAGGTAACATCCTAAAAGAAACAAAGGTGTTCTGCTTACTTTGAGGCTAGTAAGCAGTGGTTATTAGCTTTATAGACTGATGATACAAGTCTTGGGCCCTTTGTGTTTTATCTCTGACATCTTGATTCCTCACATCATCATTTGACTTTATTTTCAAAGTCCTTATACTTAACAGTCACATGTTCTTTTGATCTTTGCCTTTTTTATCTCCTTCCATTATTCTATACTTTGTCCACCAGTAGTTTTTACATTGCAGTCACAGTTTCTGATTCTTTTAAATTCTGTCATTCTTTTTAATTTTAATTCCAGTCTTGTTTGCTCATTGTTCACTGATACATCTTCACTTTCTGACAGTTGCTTTTTTTTTTTTTTCTCCGGTCACACCATGCAGCATGCTGAATCTTAGTTCCACAACCAGGGATCAAATACATGCCCCCTGCATTGGGAGTGTGGAGTCTTAACCACTCAGGGACGTCCTCTGATAGTTGCTGTTTATTTCATCTTCTTTGTTCTTGTATTTATTGTTTATTTTCCAGCTTCCTATTAAGTTCAGTTTAAGATCATTTTCAACTTCCATGCTATATTGCTGACAGTTGTTTCAGTGGTTCTGACTTCAGTGGTTTGCTGTTGGTACAGGAACGTTAGCATACTTTTCTCGTATTTGTTTCCTTAATAGACAAATTAAGTTGTGGTACCTAATGTGATCAGAGTATAACTCTTATTATTACAGGGTTTTTTTGAGTTTTTTTGTTTCTGATAAGTACTGGACTGTTCCAGAAACTGGGTCAGCAAATGTGGTATTTGTGTCATTGATGATGATGGTTTTCCTTTTCCTTCCCTCTGCCATTTATTTGATCTGTTCTCTAAAAAAGTTGCAATATGACAACAGTATTTTCCCCACATGATTTATTTTAAAAATTTACAAACAAGCAGATAAGTTGATGCCATGTGCCTGTCATCTTTTTGTTGCTCCACCATGGCTGACTCTTTGCAACCCCATGAACTGCAGCATGCCAGGTGTCCCTGTCCTTTACCATTTCCCAGAGGTTGTTCAAATTCATGTCCATTGAGTCAGTGATGCCATCCAACCATCTCATCCTGTGTCGTCCCCTTCTCCTCCTGCCTTCAGTCTTTCCCAGCATCAGGGTCTTTTCCAGTGAGTCAGTTCTTCACATCAGGTGGCCAAAGTATTGGAGCTTCAGCATCAGTCTTTGCAATGAATATTCAAGACTGATTTCCTTTAGGATTGACTGGTTGGATCTCCTTGCAGTCCTTTCTCCAACACCACAGTTCAAAAGCATCAATTCTTTGGTGCTCAGGTTTCTTTATAGTCCAACTCTCACATCCATACATGACTGCTGGAAAAACCATAGCTTTGACCATATGGACCTTTGTTGGCAAAGTAATATCTTTGCTTTTTAATATGCTGTCTAGGTTGGTTATAGCTTTCCTTCCAAGGAGCAAGAGTCTTTTAATTTCATGGCTGCAGTCATCATCTACAGTGATTTTGGAGCCCAGAAAAATAAAGCCACTGTTTCCACTGTTTCCCCATCTATTTGCCATGAAGTGATGGGACCAGATGCCATGATCTTAGTGTTTGGAATGTTGAACTTTAAGCCAACTTTTTCACTCTCCTCTTTCACTTTCATCAAGAGGCTCTTTAGTTCCTCTTTGCTTTCTTGCATAAGGGTGGTGTCATCTGCTTATCTGAGGTTATTGATATTTCTTCCTGCAATCTTGTTTCCTGCTTGTGCTTCATCCAGCTCAGCATTTCGCATGATGTACTCTGCATACAAGTTAAATAAACATGGTAACAATATACAGTCTTGATGTACTTCTTTGCCTATTTGTAACCAATCTGTTGTTCCCTGTCTGGTTCTAACTGTTGCTTCTTGACGTGCATACAGGTTTCTCAGGAGGCAGGTAAGGTGATCTGCTATTCCCATCTCTTGAAGAATTTTCCACAGTTTGCTGTGATCCACATAGTCAAAGGCTTTAGCATAGTCAGTGAAGCAGAAGTAGATGTTTTTCTGGAACTCTGTTGCTTTTTCTGTGATCCAACAGATGCTGGCAATTGGATCTCTGGTTCCTCTGCCTTTTCTAAATCCAGCTTGAACATCTGCAAGTTCTTGGTTCATGTACTGTTGAAGCCTTGCTTGGAGCATTTTGAGCACTGCTTTGCTAGCATGTGAGATGAGTGCAGTTGTGTGGTAGTTTGAACATTCTTTGGTTTTGCCTTTCTTTGCAATTTGGAATGGAAACTGACCTTTTCCAGTCCCGTGGCCACTGCTGAGTTTTTCAAATTTGCTGGCATGTTGAGTGCAGCACTTTCACAGCATCATCTTTTAGGATTTGAAGTAACTCAGCTGGAATTCCATCACCTCTACTAGATTTTTTCATCTCATTTGTCATCTAGATCCTGCTTTTATTATTTACATTGCTTTGTCACATATCTACCCTTCTTTTATTCATCAATCCATCTTTTTTATCCCGATACATTTCAGAGTCACTGACATCCCTTTCCCTGAAGGTGAAACCATTCTTAAAAAGATTTCTGCCAAGTTTTCTAGAGTAACTTGCCCTCCACATATGATTTATTCCATAGAACATATGATTTATTCCATGTCTTAATGATTCATAGAAATAAAATAAGTCAGTGGAAAGTACTGTTCGTTTTAAATGTGTAAGTAATGTCAAGAGTCACGATCATTGAGAGCACTCTCACTAGATGGTTTCACAGGATTTGATAAGAAAAAGTACCTTTTATAAAAAGTCAGTATGTTATAAAGTACTTGGTTTGTTTTTCACGTAGAATAAAAGTAAGATGTAAGGAAATTATGGAAAGTAAGCCAGAACCCATCTTGGGATAGTTTTGAATGACCCATAATATGTCACTGAAGGAACCAGTAGGGAAAAGACCTTTCTTCATATCTTCCCTGTTTTCTCATTTTCTTCCTCCTCTTTGTCTCTCCTTGTCCCTTCTTTACCTTTCCTTTCCTCCTTCCCTTCTTTCTTCACATTTGAGGGAGTTACACATTTTATTGCACTGATTTGCTGATTGAAAAGAGTGAGGAGGCCACGTGATTGGATGGAAGCATCACTGGAGGGCGGAGGGCACAGTGTCTAAATTAAGAGTTGGGAAATTGTTTCTGTCACGGCCTGGTGGTATTTATTTTAGGCTCTGCAGGCTAGACTGTACAGTCTCTGAAAACTACTCAACTATGCTACTTTAGTGTGAAAACAGCAGTCGGCAGCATGTAAATGAATGAGCATGGTTATGTTCTAAGTAAGACTGTGGATGCTAAAATTTGAATTTCATGTAATTTTTACGTGTTGCAAGATATACTACTTTTCTAAACTGACTTTCTCAACCATTTAAAATTTAAGAACAATTCTTAGCCTACAAAGCTTTTAAAAAAACAGATAACAGATTGGTCCATAATCTTTGAGTTGGTAACTCTTAGTGTACAGGGATTAATCTTGTACAGGTTATTTACCAAAATGTCATTATTAACATACACATTTCCCAATGTCTAGACCTTTTAATATGCTCTTAATTAGATGGGGATACAGAATTGTGCACAGGTAATTCCAGGTGTCTGTGAAGTGAGGGAAGAAGAAAAATATTTGGTATGGTTGATCCCACTGATAACATGGAGATTCTGGCTTGGCCGTTCAGTCTTGTCTCATCAGTCTAGCTGCTGTTTCTAAGTCTTGGGGTAGAAGTGAATCAAATAGAGGGGCCTACTCTTAAATCTATTCTTAACGGTATTAAAGGCCCAAGGTTTGGGGTCAGACCTGGGCTCAGACCTCTTGCAAGGTGTGTGGTTAGTTGTGACTCCTCTGAGCATAATGCAGACTTTTAGGGTGGTAGCAACAATTACGACAAGGACGGTGGCCAACGCGAGCTTACGCTGCGTGCTGCGCAGTGTTCTAAGGACTTTCTATATGTATAGTAGCTCATTCAGTTCTCTCACAGCCATAATAATCCTATATACCGTCATTTTTAAGATGAGGAAACTGAGACACAGGAGATTTAAGTAAAGGTATTCAGGGTCACATAGTTACTAAGTGGCAGAGCCAGCATGTGAACTTGGACATTCTGGCCCGAGTGTGAGCTTTTAACTTACAGGGTTTACCATCTTCCAAAGTGAGAGTATCTGTAAAATGCCTATTAGGTCTTCAAAAAATAGATATGTTTACTTTGCTGAATAGAGTGCTACCTGTTCCTCAAGAAGCTTGTGTTCTTGTGTGATGCCAGATATTCCATAAATGAGATTCAAATTATGGTTTTTCAGAATGCATTTTACTTTTTTCAGTTACATACTATTTATGGGATATTTTTTTCCATAAAAGTTTTTTAGTAAGAATTGGAATTGAAATGTATCACCTTCTGTAAGACAGCATAGTCGACTTAGACTCTGAAGCTGGAAGGCCTCTTGGACTCCTGTTTTTATCCGAGTTGTTCTGCAGTTACCTTTGTGTGACCTTGGATACATGGTTTGACTCTGTGTCCCTTTTTGGCTGTAGACTGACAATAATCCTCAGAGTCATGGAACTCAGATGAGATAACCTGTGTTATGGTGCCTAGCAGTATGTCCAGTATGTTACCAGCTACTCCATAAATGCTAGTACTTTGCTCACCTCCCTGTTACAGATTTAGAACTGAAAGGAGCCTTAAAGATTGGAAACTGAGGCCCGATAGTGCAGTTACTGTGAGACTTAGAGCCAGTTTTCTGATTTCTCAGTCTTGTTCTGCTTTTGGTGTTCACACTTGTTTATGCATTGCATTCAAAAGCGTTATGTATATGACTTCTTTTTTTAAAGAACAAAGCCCAAATAGCTAAAATATTTTTGGTATTTTGAACTTTGAAACTAATCTTTTAAAAATCACATTGATAATTTAGTAAACCTGGAAGCCATTCAAATCACATATATGAAGTTTTAAAACCACTAACATTTCCTCTTTCATATTCATTAATTTTAATAAAGTACTGTTACAGAAAAAATAACTTACAAGCAACATGATAGAATAATTTTAAAAACCCATCCAATCACATTCAGAGAAATGGCTATTAACACTTTGAAATAAAAAAGGCTAATTATGACAGTACTTTGTAACTGACTTTTACAATTAAAAGATCAACTAATGGTCTATGCTAAATTCAGATCATGATAATTTTTATTTGTTCCATTGTGTGAATGGTTATCAGTTCCTTTTAGTAATCTCCTGTTTTTATGGCATGTCAGTTTTTTCCCAGGCTTTGTAGAAACATCGTATTTTGCAAAACTGCCCTATTTCACCAAAAATGGGATCTTTGGTTCATATGGTTGATCCTCGAATTCATTTTTAAGACTTTTGATGCATGTTAATAATTTTCCGCCAGAAATAAAATTCATATTTATCTTCTCACTAGGGAAAGCTATTGCATTTTTGAAGAAGCAGCAATGTGTGGCATAAATCTTATAGATCCTTTATATCTCTCTACATGTTGTCATTTTAATACTTTGCACAATGATATACTTGGAATAATATATTTTAATTTTCAGGAGTGGAATTATTTATAACTGCATATAATAAGATATCTCAAGTCATGTTCATGCAGTTTTTAAGAGCATTTTGTGGGTTTTTCTTTTTTCCTCTATTTGCATGTAGTGAGTGGTAAATTTGCATGGAACATCTGAAAAACAGAGCGGCAGAATGAATTGAATGTGTTTATTATTGTTTGTCACTTACCTTGATAGTTTAGAGACAAAGTCCTACTTTTGAGACAAAATTGAACTTACTAATGTGTCCCTTAATTGTCTTCTTGTGAGTTGTTCCGTTTCTCATGATTAACAAGATGTATCTCACGATTAACAAGATGTAAACTCTAATACTGTTTGCCATTTAGTCCTACATGTTTGTGAGATAATTGTAAGAACATCTTAAGAATTAAATTAGGTAAATTATTTTTTCTAGTTATGATTATTTGATGTTTTTATTCCTACATGTGTATTTGGAACCAAAAGGAATAGCTATAAATTATGGGTTTTTTTAATCAGTAGACTACTCAAAGTTATGGTCATCTTATCACATCAATAGTAGTAGAAGTATATAGATCTTAAGATTTGAATAAACTGTAAAGATAGAAATCTAGTCCAGCTTCTTACTTGACGAATAACCCCTTCTTCAGTATTCTTGCTGGGCTTCCCTGGGTGGCTCAAATGGTAAAGTTTGCCTGTAATACAGGAGACCCAGGTTAAATCCCTAGATCGGAAGTATCCCCTGGAAAAGGAAATGGCAACCCATTCCAGTTTTCTTGCCTGGAGAATTCCATGGACAGAGAAGCCTGGTGGGCTACAGTCTCAGTTCAGTTAGTTCAGTTCAGTTGCTCAGTTGGGTTCAATGTTTGGTGACTCCATGGACTGCAGCATGCCAGGCCTCCCTGTCCATCACCAGTTCCCAGAGCTGCTCAAACTCACGTCTGTCAAGTTGGTGATGCCATCCAACCATCTCATCCTCTGTCGTCCCCTTCTCCTGCCTTCAATCTTTCCAAGCACTGGGGTCTTTTCCAATGAGTCGGTTCTGCAGCCTACAGTGAGTCAGCCTGCAACGAGTCGATGAGTTGCAACGAGTCAGACATTACTAAGGGACTAACACTTTCACTTTCACTGACCTTGCTAGGTCTTCTGGAACAGCAGTAATGAAACATTCATTCACATACATTAAGCTCACAACGTAAGAGGGATATAAGATTTTGCTCTAAAGAGAATTTAAAATATTTGATATTCCCATGACATGGTATTAATGAGGTATTAATGGTATTATGGTAAGGTTTAATGACACCTTTTGGGTTCAGGGTAGTATGTTTTGAGCCACTTTCTTGCAATATAATAACAAGCTTGGAATATTTTATTTATAAATATCTTTTTAAATTCTCCATATAGTGAAAGGGGGGAGTCTTTTTTGTTCCACATAGAAGTTCTGTGTTACCTATCAATCAAGTATTTACAGATGTTGAAACAAAATGGGGATTATATAAAAGAAAGCTGGAATGGTACTTTAGACTCTTCATTTTCTTAGTGTTAATTTTAAAGTGATAACATACTAAAACTCTTACCCACAAAACTTTTCAGCTGTTGTGCTAAACAATTAAAACACATTAAACAAGCCCCACTCACCAAGCCAAAGGAAAGCACAGTCTATGAAAACAGTATTTTGACAAGCATTGATATTCATAGGTCTTAAGAAATAGCTATCAAATATTTCTCCAGATAAAGGTTTTGTGTAAGTAGTGCATCTCCATTTTCTATACTTCATCTTAATGTGCAAGTTATTACTTCAGTGCCTGACTAGCCTTCGCCTTGCTGATGATCTGTTGAGCTTTGTACCTGAGAGCTGTACTAATCACTGTGCTTATTGTTTGAATGTCTGGTACAGGAAGCGAGCAGCTGCAAAACATCTAATAGAACGCTACTACCACCAGTTAACTGAGGGCTGTGGAAATGAGGCCTGCACGAATGAGTTTTGTGCTTCCTGTCCAACTTTTCGTCGTATGGATAACAATGCAGCAGCTATTAAAGCCCTCGAGCTTTATAAGATTAATGCAAAACTCTGTGATCCTCATCCCTCCAAGAAAGGAGCCAGCTCAGCTTACCTTGAAAACTCTAAAGGTGCCTCTAACAACTGCTCTGACATAAAAATGAACAAGAAGGACGGGCAAGGAGCAAGAGATGATTTTAAAGGTAAGCTGTTCTATTTTTAATTGAGAATTTTTGACTGAAAACCAAATTAGAGATTTTCAAAATGTGTGAGGTGTTAACTGTTGTCATTTGCTTAGGACATGTTTATAGTGGAATTGATTTTTATGTTGAAAAGGGCAGACCTAAATAATAATTGAGTTAATGATTTAACTCTTTCACTATTCTTATGGTCTCTAATTAGAAGCAGATTATATTTCCAAAAGTTCCTTTCTTAATGGATTGATTAGAAATATTAAATGTTTCCCACTAGGAAAAATGTATTACATAGTAGTTAATCACACAGACTGGCCATGAAATCAATTAGCTTAGACTAGCTGGCTTAAGTATCTGGAATTTATTTTGGAACCTGAGCACTATATAGCAGATGGAGCAGAAAGAGGAGCTTCTATTTCTGAAGACACAGCAAATGTTGTAACAGTTACCTGAAGAATACTGGTTTTCCTTCTGATCTATTCTTTCAGTATCATGCTCACCTTCTCCCAGGCATTTAGCACACTCATACTGCCAAGAATCATTACCTAACAATGGTAGACTCTACCCAAGCCTTACTTGGCTGTCTAAATAATCCTGTATTCCGAAACTGTTAAATTTTTTTTTCTTTTAATCACCCAAGCTTTCTTTCTCCCAGTGAAGGCAAATCAGTATTAGAAACAAGCTAATTGAATTTCTGAATGAATGACAGCCCTGCCCAGAGGTAATTCTGTTTTAAAGAGAAAGCTTTTTGTTTAAGATGTATATAAGTTAAATCTCTATAAAATTTTTAGTACCGTCCGTCATTTGAATCAAGTTTAAATTAATTAGTGAAATGTAGTTGTGTTATAGCCTCTGTTTCCACAATAAAGTAATTCTTATAACTTTATACAACTTTATTGTGTGAATATTTCTAATTCTATGAATTAGCACACACCCTAGATAAATAAGGGAATGTTATTAATATGTATAATGTAAAAGTAGGGCTTCCCACATAGCTCAGTCAGTAAAGAATCTGCCTGCAATGCAGGAGACCCGGATTTGATTCCTGGGTGGGGAAGATCCCCTGGAGAAGGAAATGGCTACCCACTCCAGTATTCTTGCCTGGAGAATCCCATGGACAGAGCAGCCTGGCGGGTTATAGTCTCTGGGGTTGCAAGAGTCAGACACGACTGAGCGACTGAACCACCAGCACATTATGTGCATTTTCCCAGTAAGCGTGTATCACGAGAACAACAGTTACTGTGAACGTAGGGTGTGCTGTCACAGTTGAATGCAGCAAGCCATTGGGGGTTATAATACAGGATGGGTGTACCCATCTTCTTTTTGGCTGTGTTCTTTTTCTGGATTAGAGGTACTTACTGAGTGGTTCGTCCCAGTCTTCGTGTACTATTTAAGCTCAAATCTGTATAATTTAACAGTTTGTTCTTCCAGTCTGCAGCACTCCTCTTCCCGCCCCCTTTTTCTGGTAGCATCTGTATTCACTGTCGTATGTTTCCACTAGGAATCTTGAATGTATCAATGCCACTAGTACTTTTGAGTGCTAATTATATTTGCTGGCTCTAGTTTCAGTTTTGGATATTGAATAGTCTGCCCTAAACTCTGATTTTGCATGAGAATTTAAGTATAAAATGGTATAGATTAAAGAGTATTATTCACATATACATATATCATAAAATATATAGGTATATCATACAAAAATGTCTCAATTATTGTTTTCTCAGTAGAATGCCTCATTTTATGGATACCCAAATGTTAGAATGTTTATATCTCAAAATGCAGTGTCTTTTTAGCTAATTTATACTTATGTCTGAAAGATTCAGCTTAACATTTTAAGCAAAACACTATGTGGATAAAATATTGGTACTTTTTATGTAGAATTAGTAGAATGTCAGAAACACTTGAAGATGTTCTGAAGGGCATGACGTGTTACCAAAAGGGTGTGTGGGTCTAGAACGTTGCTGTCCATAACATAAGCCATGTTTACGGCATGCAAAGTGTTAACAACTTTATGATTTGATGATTAGGAAGCACAGTGTCCTATGTCTTCACTGGATAGTCATTTATAATAGCTACTTACCATGGATTGGTTGCATATTAAGAAATTAGGGTTTTTTTGCATTATCTTTAAAGAACCTGTTGTAATTTTTTTCCCATTAAAATAATGGGAAATACGCTCCAGTTAGCAGTTTCGCACTTTCCAGGAAGAGATTACTGAAGTTTAGAAGAAGATGCCTATGTGTTTTTAATAGAACAAACCTAAGGATTTTTTCTTAAAGGATTGTGGCCGTAGAAGAATTGTGTTGCCAGTCTGATATCAAGGACCGAAGATTAGATTTGTGGTGTGATAAAATCTCGTATTTTGGTGGTTCAGCATTTGGACTGTTCATTCACGAATTATTTGCATTTTAAAATGTCTTTTACTCTAAAGCAAATATAAAAGTAGAGGTAGGAATCATATTAAGAAATTTTATTTGTTGGACAGTACAAGGGTCCATTTGTCATAATGACGATAATTATCTACATCACTAAAATTATGCTCTAAGTATTTGATGACAAAGCTGTCATTCTTTTGATTAAAGGGATATATTAAGATTTTTGTCAATAACATTGTTTTACCAATATATCTTCTTAAAGTTAATAGACAAAATATATCACTTGTTCTCTTTCCAATAAACATATCTGAATAATTTATTCAAAATTATGAAAACTATTTGGAGTGCGTCATTTTTATTTCTTCCACAGTTTGATAATTTTTACTAGCCAATATGAAAAGTGGTCTTGAAATGTTCCCAGGTGGTGCAATGGTAGAGTATCTGCCTGCCAATGCAGAAGACTTAAGAGACATGGGTTGGATCCCTGGGTCAGAAGATCCCCTGGAGTAGGAAATGGCAATCTATTCCAGTATTCTTGCCTGGAAAGTTTCATGGACAGAGGAGCCTGATGGGCTACTGTCCATGGGTCCCAAAGAGTTGGACACGACTGAGCACAGCACATTGGTTTTTAAATTTGTTAAAGAACAGTTTCATGATGTGCAGATACCTCTATAATCTTTGTTTTCATAATTTGAAATGGTGATACTAGTTAGCTTATTTTATCTACTAATAAAAAATAAATGATTTTTTTTGTACTCAAAATATGAATTAGTCATGTTTGCTTCATTTATCAGGAAAGCAAACCCTCAGAAGTCTACTGATAGACTTCCACTG
This sequence comes from Budorcas taxicolor, assembly GCF_023091745.1. Lineage (NCBI taxonomy): Eukaryota > Metazoa > Chordata > Mammalia > Artiodactyla > Bovidae > Budorcas > Budorcas taxicolor. The sequence continues at coordinate 4,673,892 of NC_068930.1, read as the reverse complement.
AGGTCTGCATACGTGTTTCATAAATCGGTCCCCCAAGTGCAAGTGAGGATTGGAATACTAGTGTTTAGTTTTTGCAGTTTCTTTCATAATGGCATGTCATGATAAAGATTGGTGAATGAATTTGGAGTTAGCCAACATAAAGTATCTGCCCGGATGTATTAGAGAACTGGAGAGAAGAGAGCAGTTTCAGAGGATCACATTTCAGATATGAAGTGATTTTAGTCCTTCTTTTGGAGTTAAGAGGTAATTACAGTAGAAAATGTAAGTTAATATAGCCCTGCAAACTAAATTGATATGTCTCAAGACACAAAAGTCTTGGGGTATTAGCCAGCATTAAACATAGACCTTCTTCTGTTAGTTTAGAATGAGATATTGTGTTTGGTCATTAAATATTTCATATCCTTTTAGTAATTGGTTAATCTTACCTGTCAAACATTTGAGTACTTTGAGTAATGCCAGACATGTTTGATAATAATTAAGGATCAGAGTACACACACACAAATACATGGAACCTTAGATTTTTTGATTATCTTTTCCCAGAGTATTTATTCTTCTCTTTGCTATTGATTTGTAAAGTGAAATTTGGTTTTTTACTGTTGTAAAGGCTATTTTCACTCACTCCTTTTTATTTAATGTAGTTATTTGACTATGGCATTGAAACACTTTTGCTTATTGTACTTTCATTTAAAATACATTTATTATTGTACCCCATAATTTGTTCTTATTTAAGTTTTATTTTATTGAAGTACTTATAATATGCAATAAATTGTTGACTATTAAAACATTTTCTTTTATACCTTGGGGCTTTCCCAGTGGCACAGTAGTAAAGAATCTGCCTGCCAGTGCAGGAGATGTGGGTTCAATCCCTGGGTCAGGGAGAATTTCTGGAGTAGGCAGTGGCAAACCACTCCAGTTTTCTTGCCTGGGAAATTCCATGGACAGAGGCTGATGGCCTACAGCCCATGGGATCACAAAGAGTCAGACATGACTGAGCACACACTGTTTGATATTCATGCAGGTCATAACAGAAAACGTGCTGTTACTGAGGTATATTTCTCAGCTTTGGTAGTGAAAATTTGTAATTATATAGGCTTATTTCAGATAATAGGATGGATTTTTCTGATTTTTTTTTCTTAGTTGATAATCGATTATGGAATGAGTGCATTATAGTTAATTTTAATTTTAAAGTTGTTTTTTTTTTTTCTTAGTTGAACTTCATGGGAGTTTTATGAGGTGTTAAGTCAACACGTTGCTTACTGTATGATGTTCCCAAGCATTGGGAACTTTTGAGTTTGAATGTTTTACGTTGTTTTCCACTTCAGTCACTCAGTACCTTCTTTGAAAAGGTCAAACACTATAAAAGCTCAGATTAAGTTGCACAAGATAAACCAACATTTGAGTAAGATGAGAACTCGGAGTTTTAGAAAATAGTGTGTTAAGATTCATTTTTGTGAGTGGGCTTGTGTTTTTTTCTTGAGTAAGCAAAGTGTGAGAGAAGGAACGCATGGAGGTTTTCTTTTTCTAACGTATCTCATGCAGTGGCACTCCTCTTAGGTACTCATGCATTCCATAACCTTCCATGTTGACTCTGTTCCTCTCAAGGGAATATACATATAGATTTAAATTTTGTCATTAAAGATAACGAGAGTCGTAGCGTTGTCTGTTTTTTCTGAAAGAGGATAATGGCAGATACAAAAAAGTCTGATAGCGAAAGCTGATAAGTAGGCCTAAGCTACATTGTTTAAAGACAGATATGAGAGGGAAGTAAAATGAATTCCAGCAAACTGCAACAAACTTTTTCATGTCTGTAACAATCCATTGCTCCAGATATTTTTGTCTCAAAAAATCCTTGAAGTGTTCTCTTCTTTTTTATTTCTTTTGTGATTTCATTAGCATTTCACCTTGTTAGCATTATTGTAACTGTGAAAATGTGTAGTAAGTTGAATTCAGTCTGGCCATTCATGACCTCCTGTCATTTTTGCCTTAGGATATTATTTCTTGATACGGAAGAGTGGATATAATAGAAAATCTTAATAAACTCCTATGGATTTAAATATTACAAGCTGAAGGAACAGTGGTAACATCAGTTTAGGGGAGATAATCATTACTTGTATTTTTAAGACTCTGAAGTCAAGGTGGGGGAAATGAAAGGTGGCTTGTAAGGATCAGCTAGACTGCAATATTAAGTAGACTCCAGAAAGAATGCTGTCTTATTACAAACAGTGGAAATTTATTTCTAGCTTGTCCACCAATCATAATATCCTGGATTGGCAGAGAGTTCTGATTCTCGCAGTCATTCAGAGATGGAGCTTTATTGGCAACTGTTATCCTCAACACGATTTTCAGAACCATCTTAGGAGTGTCATCCCATTAGCCAGAAGGAGAAAAACCTTGGCTTGAAAGTAGCACTTATCTCAGAAAGCTGGGAAGGAAGGAGAATGTGTCCAACTCTGTACCCAGAAAGGAGAGGAAGTAAATTTTGGTGACTACTAGTGGTATGTTTTGGAGAAGGAAATGGCAACCCACTCCAGTGTTCTTGCCTAGAGAATCCTGTGGATGGAGGAGCCTGGTGGGCTGCTTGCTATCCATGGGGTCGCACAGAGTCGGACACGGCTGAAGCAACTTAGCAGCAGCAGCAGCAGCAGCGGTGTTTCTCTTGTCTGTTTGTAAGTTGTCTTCTTCCCACTCTATTTTTTAATTACTATGTAACTATTTCCTGTTCCTGTGTAAGATTTATTCCAGCCTATTGCTTGGCTGGATATGGCAGTATCTGTCAACTTCAGAGTGTATGGTTAGTGATATATTAATTCTTCTCCGTCACCCACAGAATGATCACCCTGGGAAAAAAAACAAAACAAAACTATAAAGGAAGACTCAGAAAGGAACTGGTTTGGTTTTAGGACATGGGATGTTTCCAAAAGAAGACTCTGAAGAAACCTTTCTGAAAACATTGCCTCAGTCCTAGTCTTTTGAAAATAGTAGTGAAATGAGAAACCTCTCAGAAATAGCTGTTGTTTCTGGTCTACAGTGAGAAATGTGATGAATCAGCACATGATATCCTTGATTCATATTTACAGTTAATGGTGCATGTTAATATATGCCATCATTGTGAAAAGAGTTTGAGCTCATTAAAAGCTGTGTATAAGAATGTATATAGAATATGAAAAAATGAGTAAGGTTGTACTGCTATTACTAGTACATTGGGGAGAAAAGATAAGCATGTTTTGTTTGTTGAAACAAAGACACTTTTTAAAAATAGTTGTAAATCACAAGTGGTATTTAGTGTAAAATATTTGGCTATTTTGTTTTTCACTGGAATTTATTAAAGCAAATGTGCGTGTATGTTATGAAAATAAATGTTCTCTCTTCTCCTGATTTTCTAGATGTGACTTACCTAACCGAAGAGATGGTGTATGAAATTCTTGAATTATGTAGAGAGAGAGAGGATTATTCCCCTTTAATTCGTGTTATTGGAAGAGTTTTTTCTAGTGCTGAAGCATTGGTACAAAGCTTTCGGAAAGTCAAGCAACATACCAAGGAAGAACTGAAATCTCTTCAAGGAAAGGACGAAGATAAAGATGAAGATGAAAAGGAAAAGGCTGCATGTTCTGCAGCAGCTATGGAGGAGGATTCAGAAGCATCTTCCTCAAGGATAAGTGATAGCTCACAAGGAGATAACAACTTACAAAAGTTAGGCCCTGATGATGTGTCTGTGGATATTGAGGCTATTAGAAGGGTCTACACCAGATTGCTCTCTAATGAAAAAATAGAAACTGCTTTTCTCAACGCACTTGTGTATTTGTCACCTAATGTGGAATGTGACTTGACGTATCACAATGTATACTCCCGAGATCCTAATTATCTGAATTTATTCATTATTGTCATGGAGAATAGAAATCTCCACAGTCCTGAATATCTGGAAATGGCTTTGCCTCTGTTTTGCAAAGCAATGAGTAAGCTACCCCTTGCAGCCCAAGGAAAACTGGTCAGACTGTGGTCTAAATACAGTGCAGACCAGATTCGGAGAATGATGGAAACATTTCAGCAGCTTATTACATACAAAGTCATAAGCACTGACTTTAACAATCGAAATCTAGTGAACGACGATGATGCTATTGTTGCTGCTTCCAAGTGCTTGAAAATGGTTTACTATGCAAATGTAGTAGGAGGGGAGGTAGACACAAACCATAATGAAGAAGATGATGAAGAGCCCCTTCCTGAGTCCAGTGAATTGACACTTCAGGAGTTATTGGGAGAAGAAAGAAGGAACAAGAAAGGTCCTCGAGTGGACCCACTGGAAACTGAACTTGCTGTTAAAACTCTGGATTGTCGAAAACCACTTATCCCTTTTGAAGAGTTTATTAATGAACCACTGAATGATGTTCTAGAAATGGATAAAGATTATACTTTTTTCAAAGTAGAAACCGAGAACAAGTTCTCTTTTATGACATGTCCCTTTATACTGAATGCTGTCACAAAGAATTTGGGATTATATTATGACAATAGAATTCGCATGTACAGTGAACGAAGAATTACTGTTCTCTACAGCTTAGTTCAAGGACAGCAGTTGAATCCATATTTGAGACTCAAAGTCAGACGTGACCATATCATAGATGACGCACTTGTCCGGGTAAGTTGGGCTACTGTTTAAAAATTAGTTCTAGATCCAGTACCTAATGATGGGCATGCTGTAATACAGTTCAGTGAATTCATTTTATAAGTGACTTTTTGGGGAGGTGGGTGAATGTATATGATACTATATAGTATAGGAACGCATTGACTTTTTTATTGTAAGTACTATACTTATGTTGTTGCCCCATCCAAGTTTATAAATGTTCCACAAAATATTGATTGTCTTGTATCATGGTTAACTCTCTCTTTGAAAAGAATAAATTTTCTAAATTTGACAACTAACCCCCAAAGTTTTTTCATTCAGAAGAGAAGTGGATGTTTTAGAGCACAGAACAAGGGGACTTGGGAGATAGCCAATAAGAAGTGTGAATGTTAAGTCTTAATGGGGAGAAGTGGTAGGATAATACCACACCATAAAATAGAAGTGGTGTCTAAAAACTCCATCGTGTACAGTTTGTGAGGTAGATGAAGTGACCCAGCCTGGAGCACTCTGCTAGTGAGCGTCCCGCTGGGTCACCCTCTGTCTCTGTAAAGCACTGCTGGGCTGTGGGTTTCCTCCCACTTCAGCATACATACGGACTATGCAGGGCCTTAGAGTCGGTTGGAACTTGTGGGAAAACAACTATTCCAGGAATCTTATAATTAATGGTACCTGTATAATCATTCCAGTCTAGAGAGATTAAACTAGGAGAATGCTGAGAATACATGTACCGTCTTTCAGATAATGTTGCTTTTTGTTCATTCTTTACCTCCACAGAAAGTAAAAATTTACTGTCCTCATTTAAGAATATAAGCCTGACTAGAAGACAGAATCCAGTTGCCAATCACATGTACCAACATTTACTTTTGTCAGAGGGTTCTTGATCACAGAGTGGTGTTGTATTTATAATATTAGGTAAACCTGGTATTGCTAGTTGTATTTCATCAACTTCAACTAAAATTTAATGGCAACTAAAATGAAGATATAGTCAGTCTTATATACTTATAAAGGAAAAGAGCCCATGGCACAGATAACTAGAAAGTAATGATACTTATTTCAAAATGTACTTTAGTTTTAGAATTAGATTTGTCTAAAACTGAGAATTTATAAAACTAAATCATTGGGGAAAGTTGTTGGATATCTTGGAAATTTAAAAGGTGTGGAATTCTGTACTTCTCTGTTACTGTTTGTGTGTGTGTGTTTTTTAATACGAAATATATTTGTAGTGTTGAAGATTCTACATTATTTAAGAAACTCAGGCAGTTTTTCACAGGAGACAAGAAAGGGCAGTGGTTGCTTGAAGTAATTACCATTGCTGCTTTCTGGTGCCCTTTTCGTTTTATTTCAGTGGTTTTGAGCTACATGAATAACTAATAATGTACTACACTTAATAACTGATCTTCAGGCAACTAGTAACTTATTTTCTATAGTTTAGCAGAATGATAGGATATTGTATAAGGAAGTGATGATGTTTTATAGAAAGCATGTTGAGGTCTTTCTGTGAATTTGCATTGTTAGAACAGAAGAGCAAATCCTTAAACTACACGTTTTACCTTTGTCTTTTTGGAGTTTGGGATCCTTTCATCTGTTTCCAGCAAAAGCTATACCTGACCTTTAAAAGCAATGAAATTAACTCTGTAAGACTCAATTCAGAGTTTCAAAAAATTTTCTCCCTTACCAATTGCCTTCTCCTCTGAGATTTCTGAGAGCCTTACTCTCTCCCTCTGCCCCTGTCCCATTCCCTCGATAAGCCAGTAAAGCAAGATGAAGAACCTACAAAAGTTTAGATGCTTATTGTATAATTATTGTATTCTATTTAAAAAATTAACCTCCAGAATATTGAGCAAATAACCGTTTTGGTTTATAAGGACTTCCTCTGAGCAAGTGTTAGGGTAAAGCTAACTGTGAGCTTTTAAATTATGCTAGCAAATTTTTTTTTCCCCCATATGTTTGGCTTATTATATCAAAGCTAATTAGTGTTCACTGGGTAACATCTGTACTTGAATATTACCACTTCAGAAACCCTTTATGTGAGGCACTTTGCTAAGCAGTAGAGATGTAAAGATGAATCATGATTGCTGAGGAGCTTAGGGGCACACATTAAACAGATTTGGTCTCATTGTCTTCCACTCTTCACTACTCCCCCTCCCTTCTTTCCATCTTTTGTAACAGTGTGAAAAGATTTTTTTTTTTAAAGCATCAAAATAGATCATGGAAGTCAAATTGATAATCTGCAAATGTTGAGGGAACATTCATAGCAGGTGATGTAACAACAAGTAGCGTAAGGTGACGCTCTCAGGGTACACTGTAGAAAATACTGATGGATTTCCAACATCTCGTTCCCCAAAGATCTACTTTGCCTTATTTAAGCCTCATCTTTTTATATCACAATTTGATAAGCAAAATAAACCTATTGACCACTGTCTTGTGTGCATGTATGCTAAGTTGCTTCAGTTGTGTCTGACTCTTTGTGACCCTATGGACTATAGCCCACCAAGCTCCTCTGTCCATGGGACTCTCCAGGCTAGAATACTGGAGTGGGCTGCCATGCCCTACGGGGGATCCTCCTGACCCAGGAATTGAACCTGTGTCTCTTATGTCTCCTGCATTGGTAGGAGACACTTTACCACTACTAGCACCACCTTGGAAGCCCAACCACTTTCTTACGACCTGCTAATTTTGAACTACAGAGTACGGCCAGGGAAAGAAGAAGAGATGAGAAACTTTGTGGTGGGTTCAATATTAGTAATTAAATAATTAAGGTTATAGAGTCTTAGTCTTTTAAGAGCTAAAAGAAGCCTTAAAACCTGTCTACTCATTAGTTTATAAATGAGTCCTGGAAATTACACATATATGGCACTCTTGAGTATGTTTTCTGTTGAATCTTATTAATTGTAAGACTGACTAACTTGAAGGGAGAGTTAGTAACTTCACTTACTGATTACAGACTTTTTATTTTAAAAGAAAAATAGTATTCAGTGGTTTCATGTGCTATGTAATTCAAAGCAGAGTAGCAGATTGTTCCCTAACTGGAGTTTTTGGAGGAATGTTTTCGATGACAATAGGAGTATTATTAGTGTTTACAGTATTTTTATCAAACTTAACATATCATTCACTGGTTGTAGGGCACACTTGTTATTACCATTAAAAAGAAATGCCAGTTTAGTTTTGAGATGCTGTCAGTTTTATGTTATATCCTGATTTCAGATAAATAAAAGTGTAAAAACAGAAAAGCAGATTTTAAGAATCAATGAAAGATAATGTATCAGTTGTCTTTCCACAAATATCAGGATTCTTTAAGAACTACCCCTACACCCTTAAATTAGTGGAATATTTCTCCCTGGAACTTACTTTCACTATTTTTTGTTCCTTAGGAAAGAGTACAGTGTTGATGTTGCTTAGTTGCCAAGTCTTGTCTAACCCTTCTGGGACCCCATGGACTGTACCCCGCCAGGCTCCACAGTCCCTGGGATTTCCCAGACAAGAATGGAGTGGGTTATCATTTTCTTCTCCAGGGCATCTTCCTAACCCATGATCGAACTCAGCGTCTCCTGCATTGCAGGCAGATTCTTTACCACTGGGCCACCAGGGAAGTCCTAGTACAGTGACAGATAGGCTCAGAAGTCAGCTTTCAGTCTGAATGAGAACATTTCTAATGTGATGAGGTTATTTACCTCTTTGTGCGCCTCACATCTGAACAGGAGATACAGAATTGGACAGGAGAGTCCAAAAAAGATGAAAGTTGATGAGGACAAATGACTGGACTGCCAAGAGATCATGCTCAATCTCTTCTAAAAATCACTCACCCGTTTTTTTTTTTTTTTTCTTTTGACTTTGCTGGTACTATCTAATCTAGTCCCCAGCATTTTCCTTGTTAGAAACCCTTAGTCATTGAAACAAAACTTGATTCTTTACTTGTCAACTGACCTACTTTTAGGTAGTTCTTTAGGAGTAAGATTAATCTGTGGCCCTTTGGTATGCTTGAGTATATCTTCTACATTCACTGTATTGTGCTTAGTGCAGTGGCCATTCTAGTTTCTTAAGATTGATTCTAGTTGAAGAACTTTATGCTTGGTTTATGTCCTTTAAGTAGAACAAGAGAATGAAGTAGATCTACGTAGATTCTCAGCACCAAACAATAGTTTAAAGCAGTGAAACTTATCAGACTCCTTAGAGTTTACATGTGAGGAAAATGAGACTCAGATTCTGACTTACAGAAATTAATGGCAGAATTATAAGTAGAACTAACGATTCCTGGTCTCAGGGAGATGTGATTATATATTTGGCTCTTACCCAGACATTTATAGTTAAGATAAAGCAACTTCATCTCTATAATTTATAGAGAAATGAAAAAACTAAATGTGTCTGGATAATCTAAAAATCTTATTCCAGTCAATAATTTGATGTGGTAAAGAATCTAATACAAGAGACGCAGGTTTGATCCCTGAGTCAGGAAGATCTTCTAGAAAAGGAAATGGCTACCCACTCTAATATTCTTGCTTGGGAAATCCCACGGACAGAGGAGCCAGGTGGGCTACAGTTCATGGGGTTGCAAAAGAGTTGGACACAACTTAGTAACTAGACAACAAGAAAACCTGTATATAAAAATAAGTGAAGGATGCATATAAATTCTCCTTCTCAGAATATTCATTGACATATTCTTCCAATTTCCAGATATCCTACTTCAAGATAGCATTTGATTTAAAAAATTCAATTTTAAATGGTATGTGTCTTCTACATTAAGTAATTTATCTTTGCCATTTAGTTCTTAAGTCTTTTGCAATTGAATAATGAACTAGAAGTGCTTATTTTAAGAGAAATAAACATAAATGCAGTCCCTTAATAATGACCTTTGTCAAAATAGTTATTGCTGAATTTTATGCTTTGTGTTTGTTACCACAATCAAACATAGTTTTTGTAAAAGATAGACTTCGTGTCATAAATGATACCATATTTTACAGGACCACGTTAGATATCTGATAATCTAAATAATAGTAGGAAATTTTCACCACTAAATTCAGTTGCCATCTATTTTTCAAGTCCTTCTTTTTAGGAATATTTGCATTTGAATATATCGATTCATAATATATATTTATTGTGATATATACTTAAAGAGAAATACAGAAGTGCATAAGGGAGAGAAAATCACTCAATATTTTTAAAAAGGTTGTTGCTAATCATTGAGGAATAGAGCATAGTAAAGAGCTTGCTGCCTCAACTAGAATCTCTGTTCTACCACTTACTGACTAACGAGCAAGCTTATGAATCTCATTTCTTCAGGTTATGCACCTGTAAAATGGGGTTAATAACATTAGCAACCTGATAAGGTTCTTGTGAAAATTAAGTAAGTTGATACATGTAAAGCATGCTGACATATTAAGTGCTCTATGTCATTTTGTTGTTAAAGCCATAATAGTTTTGTTCTTTAATGGCTGAGTTGTTAAGTTTTCAGCCAAGCCTGAAAAAAAATCTGAGAACTAATAAAATACAAGTACTAATTTTACAGGGAATTCATACAAGTGTTTCATATACATTTACTTACATATTAGTATATTTGTATGCTTATTTTTACAAATAAAACTGAAACAGATAAAGTGACCTTACTTTAAAATTACCATAATAATACAACATATTGCATTAAATTCTTTTGGCATTCAGGGTGGGGGATGGAGAGTGATGATTGGTGGAAATGGAGAGACGTGTAATATGTTATTAAGAGTGAAGTTTATTGCTTCACTTGTCTATATGAAGTGTCTTGGGTAGAGCTAAGACTGGAAAATAGGGACCTCAAGTATCAGTCACATTGATTATGGAGTTACCTCTCAGTCACAAATGCTAGTGAGGAAGAGACAGAGGACACATAATTAAATAACAGGTAATTATATTTTTCCACGTTGAAATACCTTATAATTGATAGAAGCCCGTTTGTCTTTGTATTAAAGGTGTACATAAACGTTGATAGAGATTTCTATAACGTAGGCAGGTGGAGATGAGCAGTGGATTTCATGGCAGTATGGAATATTGGCCTGGTGGGTAATCCACATTTAAGCTAAAATGATAATTCTAACTTAGTCCTTGGAATTCTTTATAGCCAGTAACTTGAAACAGATTTCCAACTGGAGCTATTTTTTTCCCCGAAGTTATTTTCAAAATTTGAGACTACGGCTATAAAATGAAGTTGAGAATCTTTTGTTAAAAGAGTAAAATTGTTTTAAAAGTTAACAACATGTACATTATCTTAAAAATATCACCCACTCTAGAACTCTTTCTCATGCATTGTTTCTTATTAAGCCTTCACAGCTTTGCAGTAGGAATAGTACTAGCCTGTTATTTTTTTTCTTTGCAGATGAGGAAACAGGCTTGGCTGAGTTCTTTGTGAAAGTTTAAAGGTTAAAACTTAACATTAAGTGACAGTTGGGACTAATACAGAGTATGTAACTTAATCTTTCCACAGCAACACTGTCTCAAAAATTATCTTAATGCAACTTGGCATAAAAATGATTTTGCAAGTGTTATAAACCACTGTTGTACAGGATAGACATTCCTTAAAGATTCTGAGTTCACAGAAATTAGAATCCTGCAGTTGAAGATTTCCAGGAGATCATTTTGGCCTTTGTTCAGATGTTTTTGATTGCAACCCCTAAGATACATTTCACTCCTGTGCATATTTGCCTGTATGTATAATTGAAACAGAAGTTTCACAGAACAGTAGATGCCAGTACTGTGTAATGCATTCTGATTTTTTTCACTTATTTGGTTTGCATTGAATGGATTGAGCTACCCACTAATGAATTGCAGTAGGCAGCTTGAAAAACATTGACCTAGGGCAGCTGACCTGAATCTTGAATTTATGAGATTTTATTTTTTATAGACACATTAGAATGTCCCAAATAGTGATGTTATCTAAACTAATTACTTTAGGACTGACTGTAGTATACTTACTCTGATGATGTTTGCATTGCTCAAAACCATTTTAAAGAATCTTGTTGTAATAGTTGCAAAAATCTGAATACCCTTATTCTGTTTTGACAAATTTAAAATCACTTTGGCAAATAAGATGGATGATGAGTCAGGCATGCTGTTAGTAAATTACAGATACATAAGACAAATTGCAGTGTAAATGTTTCACATTAGAATATGGTGTTGATTTTATGATTAACTTCATAATAACTGAGAGCAATCACTATTATTTGATAGATACAAAAGGCATTTGGTAAAGATTTATAGTTGAAGAAATGTTGAAACTAGGATTTGATAACTGTTAGTAAGAAGTTAAGAGTAAGGATATCAGCAAAAATATGCCTCATCTGCTTTCAAAAAAGTGAATATAAAATGTTTCTAATCCATTAAAATGGTAGTTTATACTAAAGTATTATTAAGAGACCATAAACTGCTTCCCTAGATGTATTTTTCTTGATTGAGATTATTTTATTTATGATTTAATAGATAGACTTAATTCTTGAGTTTCTATTCTAATAAAGAATTAAAAGTCAACAGTTTTGAAGTCAACTTCTACGCGCCTTTGTTTCTCCTGAAATAATTTGAGGCATTTTTGCTATCTTGACTTCTTTCCCCATTTCCTAATCTTACAACCCAGGTTTGTTATATACATAATTAACAGGAAATCTAATTCTAATTTCATATCAGATCACTAGTTAAAAAGTAACCCTTTTAGAATTCTATGCCAGTTTCTTTTGTATGCTATTTTTCCATTATCTATGAGACTAAATCTTTGCCTTACTGGCTTTTTACCAGTTTGCTTCCTGTTTCCATTTAAAATATATCAAAAGCATTATCTTGTATTTGCTCCTGCCCCTACAGTTTATTTTGTTTTCATCCTGATACTGGCTTTCATCTTCTTTCCACTTTTTCCACTCACTAGCTAGAGATGATCGCTATGGAAAATCCTGCAGACTTGAAGAAACAGTTGTATGTGGAATTTGAAGGAGAACAAGGAGTTGATGAGGGAGGTGTTTCCAAAGAATTTTTTCAGCTGGTTGTGGAGGAAATCTTCAATCCAGATATTGGTAAATATTTTAGTGATGTGATCATGGTGTCATATCTTTTTGAATTAAGAATTTATTTACTAGGTTTACAAATATTCTCAGTTACGAAGAGCAACAGAAGACTTTGGTATGAAGTAACTAGAATCACAGATAATGACTGAATTTGTGGGCTTTTGGGATTGATCCTGCATCACTCATTCATTCAAGTTCTTATTTAGATTACTTAGTAACATATTTTAATATAGGAAATTATCTCTTAAAGAAATTGAAGACATTTTAGAATGATACATTAGAACAGTTGAAGAAATGTTTTGCTCTTTTGCAGTCTAAAATACTCATCACCCATAGCATTTCTGAGACAAGAGTTTTATAGAATAATGGTCTGAAGACTTGAGAATGTCTCACAAGTGTATCGTGCTCAAAATTTGGGTGTACTGATTGATAGATTAATTTGGTTTATTTCCTACAGCATTTCTTGGGTTTAATATTATAATATTTTCCCACACGGAACTCCAGAACCCTTTTTCCATCCCACATCTAGTAGCTTTTGCTTTCCAGAAGAGTTTTCATTGAACATGATTTGGGAGAGATTGATCTATAGTATGTCAGTCTGAAAATGAATTTGGGTTTCACTGATAGACAAAATAATTTGGATAATTCTGATCTGATTTAATTTCTACAGTATAAACCTTGGTTACTGGGGTTGCTTACTTTTAAAATCGAATGCATGACAATTAGAGGAAAAGAAGTCCTCTAAAGGTACCATCATAGTTGTGAAGAACGTGGCATAGAATAATGCACATCATTTCCTGTTGATTCTCAGTGTGTACACTGAATTGACTTTTCTATATTTGTTGTTAGTCTGCTTATAAATGGAAGTAGACATTTTGACTTCATGACATAAAAATAGTTAAGGTAAGACTTAGTATTTTAGCTAATGTTTTTTAATAATCTGAAGACTATGTCATTTATATATAATTTGCTCAAAGTAAACTTAGATGTGTAAATCTGTGCTGTTTTTGAGATAGAAAATTAATTTATAAGCTTCATTAAAAACCATGGTGTTTTTGAGATATGAAGCTTTTAAATTAATTTTCTATCTTTGGTGAACTTTAGCTCTAGGTCTTTATGTATCTAAAAATGTTAAACATTAGTTATAAAGTATATTTATATGCAGAAATACTTTTAAGAAAAAACATACATTAAACAGTTCTGCTTGATAGTAAATCAGTTAAAATGATGACAATAGAAATAACCAAAAAGGAATATTTTAGAAGAGCCACCATTTATGGAGCTTTTCTTAACTGTTCTGATCCAGTTAATACCATATTTATAATTAAATGAAGTTTTTAGCACTTCACTAGATTTGTAATTTCAGCCTGTAAAAAAAAGTTGGATATAAACTGAGATTCAAGTATAAATTAGGTAATTTATAAAATTTTATTTTGTGAACATTAAGTTGCATTAGAAAAATGTCTTAAATTCATGTTCTTAGGATCAAGGGGACCCTTTAAATTTCCCTTTATGTTTAAATTCAACTAAATGTGAAAATTATGAAACATTTTTAAAACTGTTTAAAAAACTTAAAAACTGGTTGATTTCTTTAAAAAATGTTGATTTTTAAAGTTTATTCTATTGGAACTTCCCTCTCTTTCCTAGATCTAATTCTCGAAATATTTTCATTTAGTTTCACAGTAGCAACTGAAACATTTTATAGTAAAATGAAGTTGTTAAGTCAATTAAAGTATCATTTTACATTTATCTTAGATATTTCTTTACAAGGAAAGAGATAAGTCTACCATGGTAATGGCTATTTAGATTACTATTTTAAAATGAGTGATATAAATAGTGAAGACCATGTGAAATTAAAAGAAGACTACAAATTAGTTTTGTTCTACTTTTTGCCTCACAGTTAATGTGTATATTAAATGGCTTTGGTTTTGGACGTAATCTTAAGTTTATTAAGTTTGCCTGAGTTTAAGTACTTGGTATCTTTGTTTAAAAGGTGCTTGAAAAACTTCATGGAACCATTATGCAATTTGGAGGAAAAAGACTTTTTCTTAATGAAATTCAAAATTGTTTTGTAAAGCAATACATGTGGATTAAATATGTTTTAATAAGTGAAACATTTTCAAAATATGATTCTTTTTTTCTTTTTCATTTTTCAACCATTCAGTGGTAAAAATATGAATGCAAGTTAACTTCTGATTTGTGTTAATAGAAGATTAGAGAACTTGAATTTAATGAACAGTTTTCCTAACTTAGAAAATGCCAACAGAATGGCTTATTACTTTAAATATATGCTATACAATTTGTAGCATTCATATGTACTGGAACTTTGTTTTCGTAAGTCCTGATATAACAGAAAAAAGCCCTAATGCCAACAAGTTTACATGTGTAATTATTTTATATTTATTTTTGTATTTTATATGTATAATTATTTGTTCATCTGTCTAATAAAATATGAAAGTAATGCATTTAAAAAAATCATTTCTTACAGGTATGTTCACATATGATGAATCTACAAAGTTGTTTTGGTTTAATCCATCCTCTTTTGAAACTGAGGGTCAGTTCACTCTGATTGGCATAGTACTGGGTTTGGCTATTTACAATAACTGTATACTGGATGTACATTTTCCCATGGTTGTCTACAGGAAGCTAATGGGGAAAAAAGGAACTTTTCTTGACTTGGGAGACTCTCATCCTGTAAGTCTTGTTATTTTTTATTCTTTTAGATTTTATTTAAAAGCAAATACAGAATTTAATTTATATAAATTTTTTAAAGCTTCGGTTTGAAATCTTTGTTAATATTTATACCTAGTAAGATAAACTTGTTTTATTATCTATCTGAAATGCCATAAACACTTAAAAACTTGAAGGAGAACTTGTTACAAGCAAGTCAGCTTTACAAGGTTGATTCTGTAGAGAAGTGTTTCTAATTTTTTTTTTTTAATGGAATCATGAGATTGCTGGGTTGAGTCAGAGCTGCCCTTAGTCAGGGGCTCTGGTGGCTGCAGCTAGCCCCCCTTACCCTTGAGATGCCTCTAAGGGTCTCGGTAGAGCACAGTGTGAGACCCATAGCTAAGTAGCTGGTGTGGGATTTCTCAGCAGAGGGAGGCGTTAACCACTGACTGACTGTCTTTCTTTATGTCTGCATAGAAACTACTAGAAGAGGGGTACTGTTTGTGCTTTAATTCTTACTGTTAGTTTGTTTTTTGAATCTTTTCCCAAGAAGAGTGATGCAGATTGTTGTATTTTATAGTTCTGTGGTAACCTTAATTTTTCCTTTTCTGATTGGTAGGTTCTGTATCAGAGTTTAAAAGACTTACTGGAGTATGAAGGGAATGTGGAAGATGATATGATGATCACTTTCCAGATATCTCAGACAGATCTTTTTGGTAATCCGATGATGTATGATCTAAAGGAAAATGGTGATAAAATTCCAATTACCAATGAAAACAGAAAGGTAATAAACGTTTTTATGTCATCCTTGTCTTTGTCTCTTTAATAACAGAATTTTAAAGCATATATGTATGCGTTTGTGCGTGCACTGCTTCAGTTGTGTCCCACTCTGTGAGACCCTATGGACTGCAGCCCACCAGGCTCCTCTGTCCATGGGATTCTCCAAGCAAGAATACTGGAGTGGGTTGCCATACCCTCCTCTAGGGAAAGCACATACCCTTGTAGTTTTTAAGGAAGTTTCTAATGTCAGCTCTACAAAGAAATCAAGTAACTAAGTTCTTTTTCATTAAATGAAATAGCCACAGTTGTTTAAACCTTGACTAAAGGCTGGTATGAGAGCATGTGGTTGGGCACTGAACTCCTCCTAGAGAGAGAGGCCCCGAGTGGGCGATAGTGCACGGATGTGGGTGGCTGTGGGTAAAGCAGGAAGAAGGCTGTCTCTCATACTAAGCTGTAGAGGGGTAGGAAACAAGGAAGGTCCTTATAACCAAATGGTCATTAATTGCTTCGAATGCACACACAAATACACGTGCCTTAAATAAACATCTGAAAAGTACTAAAGAATAAATATTTTAAAGAAATCAGTTTTGTGTTTTCTGTTGACTAGAAAAGTATGCATCTGGAAACAGGAATTATATATATAAAATCTTTACAAACAATGTTTATACTTATACAGTTGTTGACAAAATATATTAATTAAGCTGGGATTCAGAGTTTATCTTCCTTTTTTTATTTGGTACAGTAGCTTGCTTACCAAGTGGAACACTGATATTTTTGTTGAAACGTAATGGTAGGCAGCTTCCCAAAAATTCTAGGACAGGAAACATGAAAGGCTTCCTTATTTGCTCATTTTCAGTACCTTGCACTCTGTTAAAAACGCCAGCTTTTATAAATTGATGTATCAATGGTTTAAATGTTTTTGCGTTTGCATAACCTAATTGAGAGAACTTTAAAATTGTATCAAGGCCCAGCTTTTATATTCAGTTTTGTTTAATATCGAAGTTGAAACTTACATGTATGTGGCCTCTTTGGCGGCTCAGAGTGTAAAGAGTCTGCCTGCATTGCGGGAGACCTAGGTTCAGTTTCTGGGTCAGGAAGATCCCCTGGAGAAGGGAATGGTGACCCACTTCAGTATTCCTGCTGGAGAATCCCATGGACAGAGGAGCCTGGCCAGATACAGCCCATGGGATCACAGAGTTGAACATGACTGAGTAACTAACACTTTGTCTATCATAGAGAGCTGTGAAATCGCTAAAGGTATTTTCCTTTGTGTGCGTAAAGTATTTTTTAAAATGTTCTTGATTGTGTTTTCTTTGGGAAAATAAAAATATCCTGCAGTCCAGTAGCTTGTATTTTGTTGTATTACGCATCGTAAGGCCTTCTTGTGGTTAATGTTTTCTGCAGGAATTTGTCAATCTGTATTCTGACTACATTCTCAATAAATCAGTAGAAAAACAGTTCAAGGCGTTTCGGAGAGGTTTTCATATGGTGACCAATGAATCTCCTTTAAAGTACTTATTCAGACCAGAGGAAATTGAATTGCTTATATGTGGAAGCCGGGTAAGAAAGCAAGGGTTTCCAGAAAAATCTTCTGTTGATCTTTTGTTTGTAATGGTGTGGTGTAGATGTTAAGACGTGTTTTCTTGAATTTGCAGAATCTAGATTTCCAAGCACTAGAAGAAACTACAGAATATGACGGTGGCTATACCAGGGACTCTGTTGTGATTAGGTGAGGTTCTTAATTCTTAAAAGGAAGAATTAAAATTCACCAAAGGGGTGTAGGCTTTATGCTTTAGACTTTTGCCTCTAGGTTTTATTTCCCAAATAAGTAAACTCACAAATTCTCAATGTATAAAATTTAAAGTATATTTGTAATATAAGCACCAGTTCCTATTGTTAATCTTGTGATTTATTTCCTGAATAATGTTTTATGTAAGTGGCATGTTTTCTTCTGCACGGGGGGTATAAAGTATCTAATATTCCTAGTAATTCTGGTTACAGTGTGCTTAGTGCCAGTTAGATGATGATGAAAATAGAACTACCTCTTCTGAATATTTCTGCTTTCTTTTGAACTCTGGGGAATGTTACCTACCTACCCTATATGAGGCACCTTTTGTGTGAAATGGTATATTCTTTGATTTAATCCTTATTACATAGCAAGGTACATACTAGAATTTTATTTTACTTTGAAGACCTTGGCTCCAAATGCTCACAGCAAGGAGAGGTACGTAGTCTTAACTGTTCTCAAGGAGTTGCCCTTGTTATGTACCGTCTGCTTCCCTTTGCTCCCGTCCAGTCCTGAGAGACACAGGCTTCTTCCTCTCCTGCTGAGATGGGGTGAAAAGAGACAAATGCCCCTTTGGCTGTCACTGGTAGAGTGCGGTGGGGAAGCATTCCTGGAGGTTGTCTCTGAAGGTTATCACTCTAAGAATCAAGCATAGGAAGTCTGTAATGAGTATCACTTGTATCGAGAAATGAATATTTTATGTTCTATTATTTTCCTTGGTTTTATTCTTCACTTTGGTTTGTGTGAGGTTGTTGATGTTTCCTCTGTTGGGCATACCTTTGGTCATTCCTAGTGGCAGTGGTGGTTATTTACTTTTCGCCATTACTGTTCTGCTATTTACTTGAAGTTCAAAGGTGACCCATAAAAGAGTTGAAATAGCATGGATAACAACAACAAAGGGTTGCCTCACTTGTGAGTATTATCACAGCACTATCTCTGTTAGTGATAGTATTGATCACAGATAGTTATGACTTTGTGGTGTCTTAATGTTTCTCTGAGAATAGCTGAAGGTATCTTGTGCTGCTCTTTATGGAGAAATTGCTTTTTAAGTTAAGGTGTTATGTTATTCTTTTAGAATAACATAATTCCTACTTGATATCTTAACATCATATGTGAATGTTTTTTAAATGTTTTTAATTGAATTATAGTTGATTTGCAGTACTGTGTTAGTTTCAGGTATACAGCATGTTGTTTTTTTGCAGATTATATTTCATTATATGTTATTATAAGATTGGGTGTAATTCCTTGTGCAGTACAGTAAATCCTTGTTGCTTATCTAGTTTACATGTAGTTGTTTGTAGTTAATCCCATACTCCTAATTTGGCTCCCCTTCCCTATCCCTCCACCATTATATAAGGTCTCTATGTCTTGTAGTTTTCTTTGCTCTGAATATGATATGATGTAACCATTCTTGATTTGTTTTGCTTTGCTCTTTGTTCGCATGATATATCTTTTCCTTTTTTCTTTCAACCTATCGATGTTCTGAATTTGAAATGAGTTTCCTACAAATAGCTGAGTCATGTTTTTTCACTCTGTCAGTCTTTGCCTTTAATTGTTGTATTTAGACCATTTGTATTGAGGGTAATTATTGATATGGTAGGACTCAAGTTTGCTATTTTATTTGTTTTCTGTTTCTTTGTTCCTCATGGTTCCTTGTTGTCTTTTTGCCTTCTGTGAGTTACTTAGTTACTTGAACGTTTTTAAGAATTTCTTCTTGATTTTGGTGTTCTGCTTTGTGTGTGTTGCTTAGTATGGTGTTCTTCATGGTTGCTGTTTGTATTTGTATCAACGTTTCTTCCAGTGAGGTATGGAAACCTTGTCTCCATTTGAGTCTCTTACTTTCCCCACATTTAGATACAGTTGTCCTGAGTGTTAGTGATGTTGTGATTCTTGTGCCAGCCATCAAGTCTGACTCACAAAAGTCACGAGGAGAGTCACAGTCTGCTGCCTCTCCCTTCGTTTCTGCCTTTCCTGCTCCGTCTGCCTCAGAACCCATCTTTTATCACTCCCTTTCGTTAGCATGCACAGGCAGATCTGCGAATGACTGATTCTTTTAGTTTTCCTTCGTCAGGGTGATTTTCACTTTATTTCTGAACAGTTTTGTATATACTGTTTGAAGGTTCTTACCTTCTTAAATCTGTGTGCTTCTGTCTTTCTTGGAGTGTTCTTTGTCATTATTTCTTGAAATGCTTTCTCTTGGAGTGTTCTTTGACATTATTTCTTGAAATGCTTTCTCAGTCACACTCTCTTTTTCCTTTCTTTCTCCACCTCTGCTGACACCAGTGTTCAGTCATTTGTCACTGTCCCGTGTGCACCTAAGGCTCTTAGTCCTTTCAGTCTGTTTTCTCACTTGCTCAGGTTTTGATCCTCGGTCATCTTGACTCTACTATTGAATCCATCTAGTAGTTTTCTCTTACTGTGTTTTTCAGTTCTGTAGTTTGCATTTGGCTCTTTTTTAAATTGTAACTTAAACATTTTGCTAAGACTTAGTTTCTGATGTTTCAGTTTTGAAACACTAGAACTTATAATTGCTTATAGAATAATTTTTATGATGATCTCATTAAAATCCTTGTCAGTTGCAGTATGTTATTTAGACATTGGTTGATTTTATTTCTTTCATGTAATTTTCATAGTTCTTGGCTTGACAAGTGGTTTTGGATTGTATGCTGGATATTTTGGCTGTTTTATTAGGAGACCCTGGGTCCTATTTACATCTTTTACTTTAGTAGTAAAAAATGTATGGGTCAATACTGTCGTGTTGTGTAGATAGACACAGTAGTTACTTCCAGCTCTTTGCTGTTAGAAGTCACAGTGGATGATTTCACTAACGGAGTATTCCATACATAACAGCAAACATCATCAAATTGGGAATTGCTGCTAAAAGTGGGATTGTTGAACTAAATGGTAGATATGTATGTAATCTTGCCAAGTATTGCCAAATTCTCCACAGAAATTGTGACATTTTGCACTCCCACCAGTAATATACATGCATATCTCATTTCCTACAATTTTCCCAACCCAGTGTGTTCTTCAGTTCAGCTGTTTGCATGTTAGTTGAGAAATGGCATTGTGACATAGAAAATGTCACAATTTCTGTGGAGAACTTGGCAATATTTAGCAGAATATTTAACTCGGGCCATTTTTTTGTCAGCTGCTTTCATCCCTTTACAGCCAGAGGCTAATTTCAAGGGATACTTCAGTCTCCCAGGGTGCCTCCTGCCCCTGTCAGGCATGAAGTCTTTGTGAGATTGCCATTTTTGGTCCAAGAGGCTGTCCTGTTGCCAGTGCTCTTACCTGCCCTTTTGGGGTGACCCTCAGCCCATGTTGTTGTGCATACCCCACTTTTCCACATAGCTCTTCCTGGACTCTGCTAGTGTGGGCTCAGGTGTATATAAACAGTTTTAATGTAGAACATGACACTTAATAGGAAGAGAATTTTGCTCAGTATTTTCATTATAAAAACTGATAGTAACCCTAATGTTTTAAGTTCTAATTTTTTAGAAAGAACCAAAGGAACAGCTGAATTTGTCTCAACGACCACTGCTGGTCTGCTACTGCCTTTAGGATCTGCCTCCTCTATTTAAGGGCACCTGTTGGTCTGCCTCTTCAGATGTGGCTGATTCATTTAGGCTTTAGAACACTCCTGAGGAGTGAGGAGATTTTTTTGCCCTGACAGAGGGCTCTGGCTTACTGCGTAGTTGCGTTTCCTTGCCAGCCACCCAAAAAGGAATAGCCTAAAACTGTGGTATGGTTTGTTCCCTTCCTGACGGAAAGATGTGCTTGTATGATCCATGTTCAGTTTCCTGTTGTATTTTTTGTTTTCTCTAGATGGGTGGGAGGTTCTTAAGAACTAAAGGATGGGGAGGATATTAGAATGTCAGGGAAGAGAAATGGCAAGACTTTGAAGAGAGCCAAGGATTCTAATAAAGCTGCTAATCTATGTTAGAAATAATGGCATTGCACCAACAGAAATACCAACATTTTGGTAAGAGAAATTGTATACTGGAATACTAGGGTATCAAAAACTAGAATTGTAACTGTGTGTAGGAAGTGTGACATTTTCTGTCAGATTCTGGAAAGCACTTTCAAATAAATATTAAAAAATATTAAAATGCATTCCTCCAAAATCTACTAGAGTTCATCAGTGAATTTGGTAGAGTTGCGGGATACAAAATTAATATACAAAAATCTGCATTTTTATATATAAACAAAGACAAGAAAGACAGATTAATGAAATAATCGCTTTTACTGTTGCATCAGAAAGAGTAACATGCCTAGTACTAAACCTATCTAAGGAGGCACCTGTACTCTAAAAACTGTAAGATCCTGATGAAAGAAATTGAAGATGACACAAACAGGTAGGAATATTACACTCTTAGACTGAAAGATTCAGTGTTGTCAAAATAACTATACTACCCAAGGTAATCTACAGATTCAATGCAGTCCTACCTATCAGATTACTAGTGGCATTTTTCACAGAACTAGAACAAAAATTTTTAACTTTGTATGGAAACACAGAGACCCTGAATAGCCAAAGCAGTCCTGAGAAACAAAACTGCAGCTGAAGGAATCAGGCTTCCTGATCTCAGACTATACTCTAAAGCTTTAGTAATCAAAACAGTTGGTATTGGGACAGAAACAGAAATACAGGTCAATGAAGCAGAAAGCCCAGAGACAGACACCTGCGGTCGGTTAATCTGTGTCAGGGGGCAGGAGTGTAATGCAGAAAAGACGATCTCTTCAATAAGTGGTACTGGGAGAATGGGACGGCTACATGTAAAAGAATGAAGTTAAAATATTCTCTAACTATACACAAAAATAAACTCAAAGTGGATTAAAGACTTAAGCTATGTACTATAAAAATCTGAGAGGAAACCATAAGCAGAACACTCTTTGACATAACTTTCAGCAGTATCTTTTTGAGATAATGAAAATAAAGCCAAAAAGGAGCAAATGAGACCTAATTAAACCTAAAAAAACCCCTTTCCTCAGCAAAGGAAACCATAAGCAAAACAAAAATACAACCCACATAATGGGAGACAATATTTGCAAATAGAGAAGACTAATAAAGGTTTAATCTCCAGAATATCCACACAGCTCATGCAGCTCAATATCAAAAAAGCAAACAGTCTAATCAGAAAATGGACAGAACCTGAATAGACATTTTTCCGAAGAAGACATACAGATGGGCAAAAATCACATGACAAATGGTCAACATCACTAATTAGAGAAGTGCAAATCGGAACTACAATAAGGTATCACATCATACAGATTAGAATGGCAGTCATCAAAAAATCTACAGAAGATAAATGCTAGGAGAGTATGTGGAGAAAAAGGAACCCTCCTACACTATTAATAGGAATGTAAACAGTTATAGCCCCTTTGGAGGACAGCATGGAGGTTCCTTAAAAAACTAAAAGTAGAGCTACCATATGATCCAGCAATCACACTCCTGGGCATATATCCAGAGAGAACCATAATTCAAAAGGATGTGTGCACCACAGTGTTCTTTGCAGCACTATTTACAATAGCCAAGAAATAGAAGCAACCTTTATGTCCATTGAGAGAGGAAATGGATAAAGAAGATACAATACAAAAGAATATTACTCAGCCGTAGAAAGGATGAAATAATGTCATTAGCAGCAACATGGATGGACCTGGAGATGATCACACCAAGTGAAGTAAATCAGAGAAAGATACATCATATATCATTTATATATGGAATCTAAAAAATAAAATGATACAAATGAACTTATTTACAAAACAGAAACATACCAACTGAAACAAACTTAATGGTTACCAAGGAGGAAAGGTGGGGAAGGGATAATTTAGGAGTTTGGGATTAACATACACAAACTATATATTAAAGAGAATCAACAGGGACCTACCATATGACACAGGGAACTCCACTCAGTATTTCATAGTATCATGAGAAAAGAATCTGAGAAAAGATGGATATATGCGTATGTACACCTGAAACTATATGTTAAATTTATGGATACTTTATTATTGAAAGTATAGATTTCAGTTGTTCTTTTTCAAGATTGCTTTTAATGAACTTGCATTTTGTTTTTAGAGTAAATTTAACAAGCATCATAATGTGACTTCTATCACATAGGTTTTAGGAATGCCAGGGATTAAATTATTCTCAGTATAATTGCATATGATACATATATCAGAATAACTCCCAACTCCCCTTCCACAGCACACATACTATTGATAAAAGTATCCTCGTTTATATAAACACTGTCCTTCTGTGTTAGTATTTTAGGTATGAGGGTATTTGTGTTTTCTTTTGTCCCTACTCTGTGCCTTGACCTCCCCTTGAAGTTATTACATAAGGCATGAGTAGACAGGGACATAGCTGTCATCTTCAGTTCACAGGACTTTGGTTTTGCCTTTTGTTTGTTACTGACTATATTTACAGTTGATGTAATTGTTTCCTTCTGTTGTTGCCAGTTTTTACTGTTGCAGATAATGTAGCAATGAACAAAAGCTTTTATATTTTTGAAAATAGTTTTCTTAAATTTGCATGAGTGGAAGTCCTAGATCCCCAGAAAAGAACCTTCAGGCTCTTGATACTGACCTCCAAGTTATCTCCTATTATGGTTTTAATGAAAATCACAGATTTAAATTAGTGCTAGCAATAATGAATGCCAAACTAAAATCGGTATTTTTATCTTTTCTCATTAGGGAGTTCTGGGAAATTGTTCATTCATTTACAGATGAGCAGAAAAGACTCTTCTTGCAGTTTACAACAGGCACAGACAGGGCACCTGTGGGCGGACTAGGAAAATTGAAGATGATAATAGCCAAAAATGGTCCAGACACAGAAAGGTAATTATTAAATTGTGACTATATACTGAAAACCTTGGCTTCCATATTATTACACATGTGTGATCTATCCAGAAGCTTCTGAGCACATTTGCAGTTTTTAATAGAAATTTCCAAGTCACATAAAATGTTAGTTTAGCCAGTGCTTTGCTGCTAATGTTCAAGAAAATCTTTACACACTGGGCAGGTTAAAAATTACAGAGTTCACTTGATTTGAAATTTTATAAATTGGTATGATTCTTAGAAAGTTTTCGGTTGAGAATTTTTTAATTGAAAGCCATATTATGTCATGTATTTAGAATAGTCAAGTTGAAGTTCACAAGATTGTTCAGCCCTAGATTATGCTAGTACCACCAGTTTCAGTGTCCTTACATTAGTCGCGTTTCCTCTATTGTGTGAGTTAACATTTGGTGTGTAGTGGCCATATATGCGCAGTAGTATATTTAATAATTTAAATGTATAGAAACATTTCTTTTAGTGTTCTACATGATTTGATATTAATGTAAATTTATTTATTATCAAATCAATTACATAGTCATCCAGGAATATTTCAAGTAAGCACTAAAGAGCCCAGACTGAAATTTTAGAACTGAGATTTGAATATTGTCTCCACTTAATGTTACTACTTAGTGATTTCAACTCTACAGTGGGGAAACTGACCATCTGTAGGTTTACTGTGAGAAAGTTTAGTTAAATGAGCTCTCTGGATTAAGAACCTATTAAAACAGTATCTGGTATGTGGTAATAACTTTGTGGATGGAATATGTTATCGTCAACCATCATCATTATTAGCACTGAGTAATTTATGAGGTAAAGACAAACTGCTGTTTGTTAGCTGTATGGCAAAATCAAAGTTTATGACTTGCATTAATGTGTAGTGTGCTTTGCAAACCATCTCAATGTATATACCATCTAAAGTAGGATCATTTAGTACTGAGCGTATTTCCCATGACTTATTTTCCTATTTTTCCCCTTTCTCTCTATATAGGTTACCTACATCTCATACTTGCTTTAATGTCCTTTTACTTCCGGAATATTCAAGCAAAGAAAAACTTAAAGAGAGATTGTTGAAGGCCATCACTTATGCCAAAGGATTTGGCATGCTGTAAAAAAAACAAAAAATGGAAAGAAAAAGAAAAGAAAAAGAAATTTAAAATTTTAATAAATATAACAAGAGGGATAAAATTGGTGGTGATAGTGTCCCAGTACAAAAAGGCTGTTATAGTGAACCACAGTAGTCACCTATGTCTGTGCCTCCCTTCTTTATTGGGGATATATGGGCTGGAACAGCAGATTTCAGCTACTTATATGAACAAATCCTTTATTATTATTATTATTTTTTTTGCGTGAAAGTGTTACTTATTCTTTCACTTGTATGTACAGAGAGGTTTTTCTGAATATTTATTTTAAGGGTTAAATCACTTTTGCTTGTGTTTATTACTGCTTGAGGTTGAGCCTTTTTGCATATTTAAAAATATATACCAACAAACTACCCTCCCAAGGAAAATATTGCCACCATTTGTAGACCATGTAACCTTCAAGTATGTGCTATTTTTTTTGGTCCCTGTATCTAACTCAAATCAGGAGCTGTATTTTTTTTTTTTTTAAACAATTTGCTTTTGAAACTTGGAAGTCTTGAAAACAGTGTGATGCAATTGCTGCTGTTCTAGTCCCCAAAGAGTCTTCTGTGCAAAAATCTTAAAATCAATAAAGATGGAAGGGAGAACTTGGAATGTTTAACTGCAGCCCTCAGAACTTTACTTTAGTAACAGCACAACAAATTAAAAACAACTCATGCCACAGTATGTTGTCTTCACGTGTCTTGCAATGAACTGTTTCAGTAGCTAATCCTCCTTCTTAGTATATGGAAGGACAGGGATTTGTTGTTGTTGTTGTTTTAAGTTTATTGGGGAAAAGTGCATTTGGCCAAAAGAAATGATAGTCAAACCCTTTGCAAGAAAGATAAGTTTGTTGTTTATTATAAGCGTAAAGCATGTGAAAGTGCACTTAAATTTTTTATTCTTTGCTTATTAACCACATTTTAGACAATCCAAAGTCTTCCCTTCTTGTCGCCATCATCTTATCCAGTCAGCCATTTTATCAAGGCACATGATCAGTGTTGGAACATAGTGGAAAGAATGGCTATTGTGCCTTGTTTTACTTAATCATACAGTAAGCAGAGACTTGGAAATGAATGGAACTGTCTTTTAAGTCCTATTTACATCGTCTGTCCCCAAAGATTAAAGTTTATTTCAAAAAGTGTTAAATACTACTTTCACGTACTGTGGAAAAGTACAGGTAGATTTAAATTACTAGACCTTCAGAAGTAAGTAGTTTCCCCTTTCTAGTCTTCTGTGTCTGTGATGTTTATTTCTTTTACTGCGATATAAAATAAAAGGATTATGTATTTTTAACTGAGGAGAGACATATTGATATATCATTTTACTACAAGTTACAGCTCACGTGCTGAGCTTGTACCTCGATTGTTTTAACTGACCATGACAGATTAGTTTGATGATTTGTTTGAAATTGGCAGGAAAAATACAGCTTTCAATCATTGGAAGGGGAAAGAGGATGTCTTTCAGAATTATTTTAGTTCTTTTAGTAATTGAGACTTAACTGTTATGTACCATAATGCTAAATAAAACAGTGACATTTTTCACCATAATTTAGTGGGAAAAGAAAACATTACTTTCCATATTGTGATAAGGTAACATGGGGTTTTTCTGGGCCAGCCTTGAGAACACTGTTAAAAATATGTACACTACCTTGATTCAAGGGACCCTCATGCTACTACAGTCACCTTAAAAGGCCTCTCATTCCTGTGCTTCTTGTGTATAATGAAAGTGAGAATACGAGAAATCAAATACTCTGGGGTCTTTTTGTATAATAAATTCGTGAAGAAATTTGTGTTCTTCAGTTCTCAAGTTTTATTATCACTACAGTATTGAAGTTATCCAATTGTAATCACATCTGTGTGAAGTTTTTGAATGGTCATTGAGTACAGATCATCAGGTATAGAATTCATATCAAATAGACTTCTAACAAACAGTTAAAAATAAACCTACCCTTGAAAATATTCTAAGAGAAAAGTTCATTGGTTGTCCAGACTACTTGCTCTCACTTGCTCAGTATCTGTTTGTCCTGGGCATTTTACCACTTCTTTTCTCATTGCCTCCTTTCCCCTACTGTCTACAAAATGTTCCCTGAACAGTACCTTTAGAGGGAACAAATAGAAATTTTGGCTGTAGTGGTTACTCCCTCTATCCCAGACGTCGTGTTATAAAGTACTCTTTTCTGCCAGATGACCAGGAAACTCTGGAGGAAATAAAAAACTGAAAACTAATTGGTCTTCCAGTTGAAATACACAGTTTCTCCTACATATCATTGTTACAGAATATCTCAAGCATACAGTAACGACAGGGACTGTGACCAAACTTTTATGGAGCCTGGTAGCTTTGGCCAATGAATTGGATTTCCTACCCTATACAACTTTACTGGGCTCTGCTTAATTGTGTGATAAAATCCAACGACAATTTCTGTAGCTTTACTTTGGGATACATACTAACTAAGGAGGGAGATACGTGAAATCAAGCTTCAAACGAACCTTGCTGATGGTGTTCATTCCCCTGTCGGCACACGTCCATCGTATTAGAGAGGAAGGGTTAGTGTGACCTGGCACCATCGCTCACTGTAAGAGCGTGACTCCGCTGGGATTTCAGGCTCTTTCAAGGGCTTTTCTCAAGACTCATGCAGACTCAGGAAGGGTAGTCTTCCTAAGTGAAAGTGAAGTCGCTCAGTCGTGTCCGACTCTGCGACCCCATGGACTAGTAGCCTACCAGGCTCCTCCCTCCATGGGATTCTCCAGGCAAGAGTACTGGAGTGGGTTGCCATTTCCTTCTCCAGGGGATCTTCCCGACCCAGGGATCGAACCCTGGTCTCCCGCATTCCAGGCAGACGCTTTAACCTCTGAGCCACCGGGGAAACGCCAGTGTTCCTAAGGCTACTCCATCTGTAGTCATGATCCCCTTAACCGGTTGACCTCAAGTATCTTTTTTTGACCTTCCGCCAGCCTCTAAGGACCTTCTCTTAAACTCCTGCCTCTTCCCTGAGCCAATAGAGGATTCAAAATGCAACTTCTACTTTCTGTTTTCTTTTACCCACAGTGTTAGTGTGTGGAGAATTTCCTGGGGGAGTCTAGAGAAGTGCAGAGTCTCAGTCTTCTACTTCTTTACTGTTCGTATCCAGTAGTTGGCATTTGTTAACCAATTGCAGGATGATTTTGGTGCAGATGTGCCCATGAGAAATGCTGCTTAAAACTTTTGCTATGCCACTAAAATAGCTCTCCTGGAAGATTCTTAGAGCCTTCTCTGTTGCCAGTGAGAATTCTAACCTTGGCAGCACCCTGAACTTGGTTCAGCTGCTACCCTGTTCCTTTTTCAGTAGGGTGGATACTACTGTAATTCTGAAATTCTGACCTGTACTTGCCCAGTTCTGTCTGGTAAACCTCAACCACTCAAAAAGGTGGTTCTCCAAATCTGTGTCTTCTGCTCAGACTCTACCCCCAGAATATCTTTCTGGTATCTTAAAATCAATATACTTCAAAATGGAGCTTTTGTCTCTACCTATCATTTATTGTTTGTTCCTTAAAAACATCCCTTTCGACCCAGTCTTCAGAATCCCTCACCTTTCAATTGTCACAGCTTGTATCAATTGTTTTTCCCTCTCTGTCATAACTTCCTTTCGGCCTCTGATCCCCTAACTCACCTTGGCAGTATTTGCCAATCTTTCTCATTCTTCTAGAACACAGTTTTGTTAATTTAAATATCCTTTGCTTCAAAACTTGTTCCCCTTTGGGGAAATCTGCAAGCATGGTATCCGCAGCCCTCCGTAGGCTCAGTCCCACCTACTTTTCCAATTCTACCATCAGTTACAGGCATCTTTCCCTGCATCCTGACCCACATCATCATGCTGTGCTTCATCATTTCATATTTCTCAAGTAACCTAAAAGGCCAAAACTTTAAAAAAGCCACTCACCCATGAATTCATCAACCTTCAAAATGTCTCTGTAACCTAATAGCAACTTCATGGTAGTACATGCACATTGAGCAATGAGGAGTCACTGGGATTTTTGGTTTTTTCCCATAACCATTTTTGTGGGCAGGTTCATGGGGAAGATTGTTTATCTTTGTTCCTGTCCCATATAGTAGTTGCATAATAACTGTTGAAAGGACGAGCACTAGTTTTTCCAGTACCTCAGTCACCACCTGAATGATTGAAAATGACAGCTTGCCATTCAATGAAGCATCTGTTTTCACCAAAGATAGCCTCTGTACTCCTATCTCCTTATCCTACCCCCAAAACGTTTTATTTTAAAATATTTGAGTATTTAGTGGCTAAAGAACTTGTTCCTGGAGGAAGTGAGTAACTGGTTCTGTCATTTCAGCCTGTGAAAAGAAAATTACTAAAAGGGAAAGGATGAAACGGACCAAGTCCTTGGAAGCAAGATTTCTGTGTGACTTCCCCAGTCCTTTTTGGGATGTGCTCTGGCAATCTGTAACCTCTGCGTGGTCAGCCTCTGGCTACACTCCTCTCCTGGAGATGGGAGCAGGTGTCTTAAGTCATCCTGCTGATGCCAAACCCTCACGTGTCAAGGAGCTGCTGCTAAAAGTCACTTCAGTCGTGTCCGACTCTGTGCGACCCCAGAGACAGCAGCCCGCCAGGCTCCCCTGTCCCTGGGATTCTCCAGGCAGGAACACTGGAGTAGGTTGCCATTTCCTTCTCCAGTGCATGAAAGTGAAAAGTGAAAGTGAAGTCGCTTAGTCGTGTCTGACTCTTAGCGACCCTATGGACTGCCGCCTACTAGGCTCCTCCGTCCATGGGATTTTCCTGAATGCTGTGTTTTCTGTAGTGAATGAAGCACTCACCATGATGAATGCCTGGTTTGCCAGAACCTTGTAATTACTGCTACAAATCAACCCTTAAGTTGGGATTCTTAGATTGAGCTGAACAGGACCATAGGACAGGAGTGATTATTCTGGCTATCTTTCAGTCTTCAGAAAACCACAGAAAATGCAATGGGCATGTGTCAGTGAGCAGTGCACGGTGACTGAGGGCACAGCCTTCAGAGTTGGGTGATGGTCTCAGTTCTGTCTGGCCCTGCCCATCCTTTGGCTTGGATTAGCATATCCAAGCCTGTGTATGTCACTGATGGTTATCAAGACTCAGTGAAGTTGAGACACAGGTGCTACCTGTTGCAAGACAGAAGGAATTCATTGAGAGGTTGAAGATGTTTGTAATGATTTCTTTTGCAGAATTTGACCCTCATCTATCTAAAAATGCCGGAGGGATGCTTTCTTTGATTTTTTTTTTAATTAGGATAATTCATGTAACGAAATTCACTCCTTTAAAGTGTACAATTAGTGGCTTTTAGAATAGCCACAAAATTGTGTGTCACATTATATAATTCCAGGGCATCTTCACAACTGCAAAAAAAGAAAAACGCTTGTATCCATTAGAAGTGATTATCTTTCCCCACCTTCCAATACCTAACCACTAATCTCCTTACTCGTCTGTAGATTTCCCTATTTTGGACAATCCATATAAATAGAATCACATACAAGGTGCATCTGTGTTGTAGCATGTATCAATACTTCATTTTATGAATAATATTTCAGTATATCAATTACCATATTTTTATTCATTTGATAGATGGTTGTATTGTTTTCACTTTCTATTATAAATACTACTACCATGAACACTGTGTACAAGTTTTTATGTGCACATAAGCTTTCATTTCTTTTGGTAATGTACATAGTGAATTCCTGGGTCATATGCCCAGGCTTTTCAAGGACCTGCCAACTGTTTTCTGAAGTGGTTGCACTTTCTTGCAAGCATCTTGTGAATTCTAATTTCTCCACATCCTGGCCAACATTTTGAGTCTAGCCTTCCTATTGGGAGTGAAGTAGTATCTCATGGTTTTGATTTGCATTTTCCTAATGACTAATGATGTTGAATATCTTTTCATGTGCTTTTGGCCATTTGGCCATCTTTAGAGACATTTATCCAGAAACTTTCCCTATATTTTGATTGAGTTATTTGTCCTTATTATTCAGTTCCTTATTCTGATACAAATCTGTTACCAGATAAGTCATTTGCAAATAGTTTATTCCATTCTTTGGATAGTATTTTCACTTTATAGATGGTGTCCTTTGAAATACAACTTTTGAATTAGGGATGTTGAGTCTTCCAGCTTTGTTCTTTTTCAAGGTCATTTTGGCTATTGAGGGTCCCTTGCAGTTCTATGTGAATATTAGAGTCAGCTTATCATTTTCTTCAAAATAGGCATCTAGAATTTTGACAGGCATTGTGTTGAATCTATAAATCAATTTGGAGAATATCACTAATTTGACAATATAGAGTTTTCCAAGTGATGAACGTGGATGTCTGGATTTATTCAGGACTTTAATTTTTTTATTGTTATTTTAGATTTCAGTGTACAAGTCTTGATTTCTTCGGTTAAATATTTTCCCAAGTATTTTATTCTTTTTTTGATGCTATTATAAACATAGTTGTTTTCTTAATTTCATTTTTGGATCATTCATTGCTAGCATATAGAAATGCAATGGAAAAAAAATGCAATGAAAAGTTTTTTTATATTGATCTTATGTGGCTTTTCCTAACTAAATGTGTTTTACTTTTGATTCTTTTGTATTTTCTATATACAAGATCACACATCTGCAAATAGAAAGTTTTACTTTTTCCCTTTTGTTCTGGATACTTTTTTTCTTTCCTGAGTGCACCTCTAGCACAATATTGAATAGAAGCGGCAAGAACATACATTTTTATCTTAGTACTGATTTATAAGGAAGGCATTTAATTTTTCACCATTGAGTGTCATGCTAACAGTAAGTTCTTCATAGATGCTTCAGGTTGAGGAAAATTTCCTTCTATTCCTAGTCTGAGTGTTTTTATCAGGAAAGGATATTGGATTTTGTCAGATGCTTCTGCTTCTATTGGGGCTCAGTTGGTAAAGAATCCGTCTTCAATGCAGGAGACCCTGGTCCAATTCCTAGGTCAGGAAGATCCCCTGAAGAAGGGATAGGCTACCCACTCCAGTATTCTTGGGCTTCCCTGGTGACTCAGCTGGTAAAGAATCCACCTGCAATGTAGAATCTTAATCTGCTTCTATTAAGATGGTTGTGAGTTTTTGTCCTTTATTCTATTAGTAGGGCTGTATCGATGGATTTTGGTATGCTCTACCAACCCTCTGTTCCTGGGGTGGTTCTACAGGTTCATGGTACACAAACCTTTTAATATGCTACTGAGTTTGGTTTGCTAGAATTCTGTTTAGAATATTGCTGAATAAAGGGCGCATCTACCAGTGATGAGGCTGAAATGTATATTTCCCGTAGGCCACATGTGGTCACTGTAAGAGATAGGTCATGGGCCATCTGACCCTGCACAAGTGGGCTTCCTGTTCTGGAGCCAGACACCTGATATCTGAATACCCTCAGACGGAAGCTGTGAGAAGAGGAGAAACTGGAAGGGACCAGCCAAGCCAGAGGCTCTCATCTGGGGTTCCCTGAAGAGTTTACTTCGTGAAAGAAAGCCATTAACTCCCACTTCTCTGAAGGCTCAATATCTTATGACAGTTGCACCAGCTGGATGAGGCAGGATATTTTTCTTTAGATTTCCTCCCTTCCAAAAGGGCCAGAAACAGCTTTTGCGTGAGAAAGAAGGTAACGTGACGAAGAGCCTATCTTCAGGCCTCCCACCCAGAAGCAGCTCTGAGCAAGAGTTGCATTTTCAGTTAGGAGAGAGAGTGGCATTTTTGATGTTTCACTAATACCCAGAAAATAGATGCTTTGCTTATTATCTGAAAGTGACCAGAAAAACTACATACCTGAGGTTTCATTCCTGGAAAAACAAATCCAGAGCCAGAGCAGACCAGCAAAAAGAAAAAGTTGTGTTCAGCTTCACCATCACCCTTACTCGCTTCCTTCCTGTCACACGTGCCTTATTATTTAGTAAATCTCATTACTAAATTAGTAGATCAATAGGAAGGACTTAGGTACTCTTTGGATGGTGCTATGGAAAGATCTCCAAGGGAGATCTCAAACCTGCTTCTAGTCCTATTCCAACTGAAGTGTGAAGATTTTCTGTTTACTAACATTTACCAGGTAAATAGAATTCAATACAAATTGAATGCTAATTCAATACCAATTGAAAACTGAATGCTAAGCAGTCCTGAGTGTTCATTGGAAGGACTGATGTTGAGGCTGAAACTCCAATACTTTGGCCACATGATGCGAAGAACTGACTGTTTGGAAAAGACCCTGATGCTGCAAAAGATTGAGGGCAGGAGGAGAAGGGGACGACAGAGGATGAGATGGTTGGAGGGCATCACCAACACGATGGACAAGAGTTTGGGTAAACTCCAGGAGTTGGTGATGGACAGGGAGGCCTGGCGTGCTGTGGTCCATGGGGTCACAAAGAGTCGGACACGACTGAGCGACTAAACTGAACTGAACATACCAACTGAATGCTAATCATGCTGCAGGTTTGCTGGAGGTTTCAGGTTGGTTTCGCAGCCACTTTGTTCAATCAAGGAGTCTTTTTATGGGGAGGCTGAATCTAGTGGACCAGATATACGTAGAAACCACTAAGGGTTATAGAAGTACATAAAAATACAATTTGGACAGAGAATTCAGATCCAAAAATTGTCCAAATAGGAGGTGAAAGATTAGTTGACAGGCAGACAAGACGGTGTTCAGTATGCCTGAGTGTCAGATTCAAAGGGATCAAGATTGGATTGGAATGGAAGGCAGGTCAGAGCATGAAAGGCCTTGTAGACCGTACCAGGAACTTTGAACTTTGTTTTGCACATATTGAAATACAAAGATAATTCATTTTACATTTTTTTGGCATCTTATAACATGGAATTGGAGAAACATAAGTGTCATGCAATCTTTGTACTTAGGAGATTTTGCCAAGTCATTCAGTCATATCTGACTCGTGACACCATGAACTGTAGCCCACCAGGCTCTGTCCATGAGATTCTCCAGGCAAGAACACTGGAGGTGGCTTCTTTACTGTCTGAGCCACCAGGGAAGCCCAGTTAGGAGATGACTGCCATAATTCTAGTTATATCCTCAGATATATAAGCCTGAGGATAGAAGGGAGGGGACGTTCTAAGACATGTTTGGGACTGGGACTGGGTGACTGATTCCAGGGAGAGAGAGGAGTCAACCCACATTTCTGATTTGCATGACTGGGTTGGTGGTGTGGTGGTGTGGGATCTACAGGGAAACAGATTTTGGGCATGTTTCAGTTGAAGTGTTCAAGAAATATACAAGTGGAATTGTACAGAGGCAGTTAAAAAAATACAAATTTAAAGAAAAGCCTACAAAGAAGATTTAAATGTATGGTTTTTCAGCATAGATGGAGGTAGTCACCAGGGAAAGGTAATAAAGGGAGGAAGAAAAAACATGGACAGTAGCATTTCAGCATGAAGTAAAGAAAAATGAAAAGCAATTCCCTAATTTGCTCATTTTTATCTGTGCTTCACTAGAAACCAAGCCTGATGAGGGCAGGAACTTTGTCTTACTCATGGCTGTGCCCCTAGTACCAAGAGCGGAATGTGAACAAAGTTCATTAAGCTGCACAACAAGCCAGGGTGTCTCAGAAACTCCTTCCCATCCTCTTCCCTGCTATCCTTTGCACCTTGCTGACACCCTCCCCCACCTTAATTCTTACCACAGTTTTTAAAGGCCCACATTGTGTGTGTGTTTATTTACTGTCATCTCAGGAAGATATATCAGCTGAGTGAAAGTATTTCAAAACTATTGAGATGTGATATATATTAACTTGCAAATCTGCCTAGCACTGCTGGGTTTGGTCCCCTTACCAGTGAATCAAGAAGTTCACAGTAAGTGCGATCAGATCTGCTTCCTGAGGCAACTGAGAAGGCAGCCTTGCCCTGGAAGTAATCACCAAGGGCAGGAAATAACCTCAGATGCTTCCAGCCGAGACTGAGCAGGAGAATCCCAGCTCATCATAACTACAAGTGGATTCTTGGGACTGTCAAGTGGGAGTTAGCCCATGACCTAAAAATGCATTTCAGAATTGTCCCTATGTGCTTGCCTCTTGTACCCAAACCCAAAGAAAATACCAATTGCCTTAAATATGTATTTTTAACAAGATTGAAGTGTTTTTCGAATTTAAACTGTAGTCTCCAAAATAATCATACTTCCAAAACGCTTTTCACAGGGTATTGTTTTGCTTACTTCACTATTGCCTAACTCATTCCTTAAATTCTATTCCATGAGAGTAGAAATATATCTGTTTTACTCACCCTGGTGTTCAGAACATGTTTTTCAAATGAATGTATGAATGAAATTATGCTTATAAAACCAAAGAGCCTGATTTATCAATTGGACTTCCAAATCTCCACAGAAGCTACCAGTAAAAGTAGTATAACAGTTGTTCCTGCATGTGAAGAGCTTTTCTGACATTCATATACTCCTCACACCTTCCCACTGTTCAGCAACAGTACCACCTTATGCTGCTCTTATGAATGGAACTAGTTTTGGAAAACAGTTGAGGGAAACCAGTTTGCCATGTATCCCTAAGAAGTGGTGAGTAAACAATCACGTTTTCCTAAGCACCTTTAGTTTTAAGAGAACCTCTCTCTCCACTGTAGGACCTCATCCCCGCCCCCACTCTAAAATTACACTTATAATCTCATAATTCATATAAGGGTGGCTTTTTTTTTTTCTCATCACCACAACCATCTATGTGCTTTCAGTATTTCTATGCCAGTAACCAATAGAGGAAATTAGTAAAATTCATATTGAATCCACATGAAGTGGTTGCAATCATTTGGGACAGTGCAGATCACTGCAGTGATCCCTCTGACTGCAGATCTGATTTCAGAGACATTAAGCCTGCAATTATTTAGCCACATGCTGTACAACATGAATTCCACTTACTTAGGTTGCTGTCATAATGGGATTTAACTACTTATGAAATACAGAGAAAATATTTAAAGAATATGAACTATGAAATACAGAGAAAAAATGTTTTAAAAATATTTACCATTATTCATTTAAATGTAAAAGTGCCCCTTCTCTATACATTTGCCTCATGACCATCTAACTGATAATGAAGACTTTAACTTCCTTATATTACCTCAGAGAAGTTTGAAATGTTAACCAACCACTGGACTGACCACTGGAAGGACAAAAGACTGAAGATGTTTTATTTTACTCAAGGGCAGCCATCCAACATCTGCTTTTGTGACAAGTTAGAAGAATTTTATTGTAGAGGTATAGGTGTAAATATGACCTGAAAGATCATCTTCTCCAACCCTCATTTTATAGATGAGGAAACTAAGGTCTCAAGCTGTGAAGCATTTTGCCCAAGATTACTCTGATCATTGCATTCATATGAATTCATGAAGCTAGAAAACAGAACCTCGTGTCTCCCACTTGGTGTTCTTATCACACCTTCAGTCCTCTTTCTTGTTTCAACATTTTTTGGTTCACTAAATGTAGGGAGTCTCCCAGTAGGGCCTGCCTGCTGGGGAATGGGGCGCCAAGGAAGAGTGAGAGAGAGATCTCTCCTAGTTTTCAAGTCGACTAGTTTACACTGGTTTGATTTTATTGAAGAAGGTCAAAAGTCAGACCAAGGTTCCTATTCCCTTTCCCTCCCCAAGCTACCGAAGAAACAGATTTGCTAACTTTCCGCAAATCATTGTCTTTCACTCTTTTTTTTCTTTTTTTTTTTTTACAGTAAGAGTATTACTCGCAGAAAGTTTCCCAGCAGCATGTGCCCCCTAGATACTGCTCCTGGACGCAGCCCCCTTGCCCTTCCTCTGCGCGCGTCTCGGTGTCTCCGCGTGAAGGGCTGCAGGACCAGGCGTCACCCAAGTCCACATTCTTACTGTTAGATCCTGCTTTGGTTGTCCCAGTTTTATATAAGAGGAGAAACATTTTCTCCGTGAGTTCCGGAGCAGTCTTGAGGTCAGGGGTAAGAGTTTTCTTCGTAAATATTAAGTAGAAGTTGCTGAATGGCAGAGGGGTAGAAAGGGGAAGGGTGCCTTAGGAAAAAAGCTTTTTGTTCTTGGTGATGCTTCCAGTTTGTTTTCTGATCTCGTCGGGAATGATTTTCAGCCCTCTTCCTGCACCCTCTGTTCTGATTCCTGGAGCATGCACTACTCCTTCAGTTCCTTTAGCCCAGAGTCTGTTAGAAGAGTGACCTTGAAAATATGTGGGCTGTGGTAGACTTTGGATTCTGGCCTCCAGATACTTGGCTCTTTCACTCGTGAGAAACTCCTGCCTTAGGTTGACTTGAACCTGGGTCGGCAGTGCCTGGTCCATTTGCACACCGTCCGGGACAGGTGGGTTCTTCCTGGGCCGTGATCTTTTCTTCTTGGGGTGCTCTCCACTCCTGTCTCCATAGATTATGTATTTAAGAAACTTGCCTTTTGATTTCCTGCCGATGGTTGGATCCTGGAGATGACTCTGCCCAGTGCTCGATGGCCGACTAGGGACATCTCTTACGATCCCTTCTCCCCCTACTGATGGCCTGCTGTCAACAGGGAGCTTTCTCTGTTTTTCTACCTGCTCTGGATTATCCAAAGACTCTAAAGATAAAACCAGAGCTGGTTTCCCCTCCCCTCTGGAGAGAGACCCTCTTATGTTTACAGTTGCCCTCTCACTTTCATCCTTGGAGTCTGCCTTTAAGGTTGCCCTGGAAGCTGTGGTTGGGTAGAGTCTGTCCCTGTCTAGGCTAAGTCTGAAGGGCATTTTGTTCTTCTCCCCTTCTCTTCTGTTCTGGATTATCGCCTTCACAGCAGCCTCGCTCTCATCCACAAAGGTGGTGGTGTAGTTGGACAACATATTCTTGGAGGTAAGCCGGTTGACCAAGTCCTTGTTGCCTAGCAACCGAGCATGCGCCAGTTCTGACTTTCGGAGCTTTGAGTGGCATCGTTTATAAAAGGCTTTCTGCTCCATTAGCCAGGCATTAGCTTCATATTTCTTAATGGAGTCTAGAAAACTTAGTTTCTTTTTCAGCAAATTCTCTTCTTTCCAGTTGAAGGACAGAATTGAGTAGGACTTCTCTGTTTCCATAAGCTTTATGTTCTCTCCAAATATGGAATAGCACCTGTTTCCCTTATTTTTGGTGTTGCCCAGTAAGCTCTTACGGTCACTCTGTTGGTGGCTTTTCCAGGAGCTGCCCAGGTGGATCTGGGGATCTGACATTTCTCTGCCCACCAGAGACCTGGCAGCTTGTGTTCCGTCAGCAGACCTGTGAGGGTGCTTAGTGATGTGTGTGGGCACTATGACAAGAAGGTTCTATTCCAGGCTCCAGTGTTTGTTGTTAGGAACTCTATGGATCATCAAAGACTGAGGTCCTGGGAGGCTTATTCACTGGCCTGTTTACCACAGACCCAGCTGCCACCTGGAAACTGTCCCCAATCCAGGGGGAAAGAGGCTTGAAGGTCATCCCCCTGATCTCTCAGTAATAAAAGCTGAATTAGCTAGGGTAGTGATGAAAGGTCCGTGTGATTACTTTTCAATCATTTATAGGTGTTTGGGGATTTCTTAAATCTGGTTCCTTCTATCTCCCTGGTAGATGGTAATGGGGAAGTATTTAATAAGATTAATA
This sequence comes from Budorcas taxicolor, assembly GCF_023091745.1. Classification (NCBI taxonomy): domain Eukaryota; kingdom Metazoa; phylum Chordata; class Mammalia; order Artiodactyla; family Bovidae; genus Budorcas; species Budorcas taxicolor. The sequence goes on along the minus strand of NC_068930.1, from coordinate 4,634,519 downwards.
ACAGAGCTATGAGATTTAGGAGTATAATCTAGTAGGAGAGCATTTATGCTTTTTACAGTTTTACTGTATGAACCTCTCTAGGATGGAGTTGGTCAACTGGTTTAAAGTTGGGCCCTTTCTTTAACTGTGTTATATAAGAATTTTGTTCAAAAATGAGACTTCCCAAAAGTTTTTTTAAAAGGGTGGCATTTGGGAGAAGGGGTTAGAAAGGGGAAAAAGAGAAGATAATAAATGAGGACACCTTTGCTGAGAGTACATTAGTTGTTGACAGACTGTCTCTGGATTGTGAGCTCAAGAAATATGGCCCTAACTGTAGACCTCTCTAGAGAGCCACAGACAGGTCACAGCAGGGTGGGTTACACAGCCTGCTAGCAGGTGCGCAGCCTGCAGAAGTCCCAAATTCCTAACCACGGCTCTGATATTCCTCAAACTGCAGCTCCATTTATACAAACACCTTCAAATAAACTGCTGCATTTGTTCAACCAAGAATGTAGTGTGTTAGTGACCCAGCCACTTTGCAACTCAGAATGTTACTTGTTATGTCTGTTTTTGGTAACAGCTATAATCTTCCTCCCCTTAGGGTCCATTGACTGTTGCCCAAATAGTGTGTAAATCATCTGTTCTCTGCCTCTTCTCCTGTCCTTCTTCCTCCTGCTTCCCAGTCTTCTTCAACTCTCCTCAAGAGCAGCAGACGATAACCTCTTTTATGTAGACATTGTATTCCTGAAATAATGCTGAGCCTTCCTTCAGCACACCAAACTGTCTCAAAATCTTAGACTTCCTCTGTGTTTGTATCCCTTAAAAGACTTACTGTTTTGCTAAACTCTGCTGTGTAAAAGCACATAGCTTTGATAACTCCTCACCTACCCGGACCTTATCTTTTCCTAACATTTAGGGTAAAAGTGTTATTTTTACTAGTAAAATTAAATTCTGTAAAAGTGGTTTCTAAATGAGAAAATACTACATAAATCTAAAGGAGTTTTCATGAATTCAGGTTTCCCCCCCAAATATCCAGGCCATCCTTCTCCAGCTGAATGGCTATCATTCAGTTTGGAGGGCAGGCCCAGCAACAGGTGGAGATGGATACATCTAAGCCAGTTGAGATAATGCCACCTGCCTTGCACAGTGACTGGCTTGGGTTGTGGCCTGGCCAAAACCACTAAGGGCCTATGAGATATGACAGAATGTTTGCTATGGCTTGAGGAAAAAAGCATGCTTCTCTTATGTGAGTTTTAAGATGCAAAAGGCTACCTGAACAAGGAAGAATGTTTTTCCAGGTGCTGTTGATTCCAGGTCCTGTCATCAGCCTCCCTACCACCATGCACATGCAGCCTTGAGATGTTGCTGACCCATGGATAGTTGCACGGAGGGAAAACACTCAGATTGTAAGTCGCATGGCTGAGCTGTTTCATCAAATCATTCCAGAAGTCTTCAGCTAACAGCATCTTAAATGACATGAGAAAATTGTACTTCACGCCTCTGTAGGAGGACATGGCTTTGTGAGAATGATGACCCATGGCACACTGTACAGGATTGTCCCTCTTTCACGTCACTGATCTTAAATAGCAGAACAGCCATACAGTGGTTTGGGTAGTTGGATTGTTTATTGCAACTGGTGAAGGGACTAAATTTACCCAGTTATTCATTTATTGACTGTCTTTTCCTTCTCCTTCAAGGTTGTCTCCCCTAGCCCGAGTCCCTGTGAGTTAGAAGTGCTTATTTTACAGTCAACAGAGCACATCCAGGGATAATCTTCAAATATTTAACAATGCAGCACCAACCAACTGGAATAGGTGCCAGCTGTAAACAACTGTTGAAGCTGAGAACCCATCTGTACCTGATACACTACTGCCTTTAATTATAAATGTTTTATAAGCAGTATAAAGTATTATAAGGCTTTTGAAGGCAGACTGTAATAAAGAGGTATACAATAAATCCTAAAGCAACCAGTAAATTAATAAAGCATAGTTGTAATCAATAAGCCAACAAAGGAGAGAGAGTCATATAAAATACTTCTTATGGGTGAATAGTGTCCCCAAAAGGATATGTTGAAATCCTAACCCCTGATATCTGTGAATGTGACCATATTTGGAAATAAGATCTTTCAGATGTAATCAACTGAAGCTCAGATTATTAGGATGAGACCTCATTCAATATTACAGATGTCCTTATTTGAGGAAAAGAACAGGACACACAGGGTGAAGATGACCATGTGATGGTAGAGGCAGAGATTGGTGAAATGAATCTAAAAGCCAAGGATTGCTGAAAAATATCAGCACGCTAGTAAAGGAATGCTCAAAACTCTCCAGGCAGGCTTCCGCAGTACGTGAACTGTGAACTACCAGGTGTTCAAGCTGGTTTTAGACAAGGCAGAGGAACCAGAGATCAAATTGCCAACATCCGCTGGATCATCAAAAAAGCAAGAGAGTTCCAGAAAAACATCTATTTCTGCTTTATTGACTATGCCAAAGCCTTTGACTGTGAGGATCACAATAAACTATGGAAAATTCTGAAAGAGATGGGAATACCAGACCACCTGACCTTCCTCTTGAGAAATCTGTATGCAGGTCAGGAAGCAACAGTTAGAACTGGACATGGAACAACAGACTGGTTCCAAATAGGAAATGGAGTACATCAAGGCTATATATTGTCACCCTGCTTATTTAACTTCTATGCAGCGTACATCATGAGAAACGCTGGGCTGGAAGAAAAACAAGCTGGAATCAAGATTGCTGAGAGAAATATCAATAACCTCAGATATGCAGATGACACCACCCTTGTGGCAGAAAGTGAAGAGACACTAAAAAGCCCATTGATAAAAGTGAAAGTGGAGAGTGAAAAAGTTGGCTTAAAGCTCAGCATTCAGAAAACGAAGATCATGGCATCTGGTCCCATCGCTTCATGGGAAATAGATGGGGAAACAGTGGAAACAGCATCAGACTTTATTTTTTTGGGCTCCAAAATCACTGCAGATGATGACTGCAGCCATGAAATTAAAAGACGCTTACTCCTTGGAAGAAAAGTTATGACCAACCTAGATAGCATATTCAAAAGCAGAGACATTACTTTGCTGACTAAGGTCCATCTAGTCAAGGCTATGGTTTTTCCAGTGGTCATGTATGGATGTGAGAGTTGGACTGTGAAGAAAGCTGAGCACCGAAGAATTGATGCTTTTGAACTGTGGTGTTGGAGAAGACTCTTGAGAGTCCCTTGGACTGCAAGGAGATCCAACCAGTCCATTCTGAAGGAGATCAGCCCTGGGATTTCTTTGGAAGGAATGATGCTAAAGCTGAAACTCCAGTACTTGGGCCACCTCATGCGTTGACTCATTGGAAAAGACTTTGATGCTGGGAGGGATGGGGGCAGGAGGAGAAGGGGACGACAGAGGATGAGATGGCTGGATGGCATCACTGACTCGATGGACGTGAGTCTGAGTGAACTCCAGGAGTTGGTGATGGACAGGGAGACCTGGCGTGCTGCGATTCATGGGGTTATAAAGAGTCGGACACGACTGAGTGACTGAACTGAACTGAACTGAGAAGATGCAAGGATTCTCTCCTACAGATTTTATAAAGAACATGACCTTGCTGACACCTTGATTTTGGATGACTAGACTTCAAAACTGAGACCAAAAGATTCTATTACTTTAAGTAACCTGATGTGTAGTACTTTGTACAGTAGCCCTAGGAAATGAATACAATACTCAATCCAAAAGAAGGCAGAAAAGGGGGAAAGAAAAAAAAACACTGATAAGACAAACGCAAATCAAATAAGATGATAGACAATATTAGCCATAAAAATAATCATATTAAATATAAAGCATATAAAAACTGCAATGAAAAGGTAGAAAATATCAGATTGGAATTTTAAAAAAGACTCAAATAAATATATTACCAGGGATAATAAAGTTTTACTTCATAATCAGAAAGAAATCAGTTTAAGAAGAGGATATAACAGGCCTTCAAAATACTTCAAATAAAAGTTGTTAGAAATGCAAGTAAAAATAGATAAATCCACAATTAAAGTAGATATTTTAATACATATCTTTCTATTATTGATAGAATAAACGGACAGAAAGCAAAGTTATAGACGACTTTACCACTACTATTAATCACCTTGACTTACCTGACATTTCTAGAACACTCTGCACAATAGCAGCAGAATGCACATAATTTCAAGCGAATAGAATATTCACCAAGGTAGACCATATTCTGGGTCATAAAATAAGTATCAATAGCAAAATGGTGAACCAGGAAGCTCAGAACTGTTGTTCTCCCATAGAGACATAAGAGAAGAACCAGAAAACTGGCTAAAATAAGCTTGCAGGAACCTTGGAAGGCATACAGAAGTCTATAGCAACCAAGCAAATGCTCAGTCAAGGATAAAAACACATTCAAAATGGTATTATAGAAGGTTTTACTGGTGTTTTACTCCAAGGTGCCCCACCAACTCCTGGTTTGGTATGTTCTTGCTTTGGATAAGGTGAAAACTCAGTTCTTAATTCCCTCCTTTAAACTAGAGGTAGCAGAACAGACCTTATTTGCAACCTTCTAACCTGCCTGGGGGCTACTTGAAGGACTGGGCTTTGTCTCACCCAACAGATCTCAGATTGGGAAAAGTGGCGGTCACTGATGGTGAAATTTGCAATGATACTACTGATGTGCAGACCTCCAGAGCAAGATATTATTTGTGGAGACACACAATAGACCATTTAAAATCACAGGGAGAAGCTGAGGTGAAACTCTTGAGAAATTAAAACAAGAGAATTGCGAAAGTATGTAAGCAAGATGCATGCTCCAAGAAGATCTTAAGCTTTTATCTCAGCTGATTCCTAGATTCAGAGCATGCCCAGCTAGTCAGTGGCAGACTGCTCTGGCAACAAAACAGTTTACAAAGACTGGGAAAGCTGTATGTTTTTACAAATGCAAATTTTCAACCAGGAGAACTTACATGGCGTACAAAGAAGCATGACCAGTTCAATAAAAGAAAATAAATTAGCAGAAGCCACCTCTGAAGAAGCACAGACATTGGGCTTACTAGGAAAAGGCCTTAAAGGAATTGTCTTAAATATGCTCAAGTAGCTAAAGGAAAACACCAAAAATTTTTTTGAAAAATAGGAAATTATATATGAACAAAATGAGAATACCAATAGAGAGACAGAATTATAAAGAGGGATCAAAAAGAAATTCTGGATCTGAAAAATACAATATCTGAAGTGAAAATTTTTTCAGATAAGCTCAACAGCAGATTTAATAAGGAAAAAGAAGAAATTGGCAAACTTGATGGCAGGGCAGTTGAAATGAGTTAAATCTGTCAGACAGAAAGAAAAAAGATTAAAGTGAATAGAGTCTAAACCACTTGTGAGCCATCATCAAACAAACCAATATAGGCATTACAGGAATCCCATATGAAAAAGGAAAATTTGAAGAGATAATGGTTGAAACCTACCCAAATTTATTGAAATACATGACTCTATAAATCTAATAATCCTGACAATCTCTGTAGGATAAATTCAAAGAGACTTATGCCAAGACACATTATAATATGTCAAAAGACAAAGAATTTTGAAAGTAGCAAGAGGGAAGTAAGTCATCATGTACAGGGATCTTCAATATAATTATCAGTTTAATTATTTCAGCAGTAATTTTGGTGGCCAGAAAGCAATGGATTGATATATTTAAAAAACTGAAGGGGAAAACAAAAAATGAAAGCCTGTTAACCAAGATTTATATACCCGGCAAAACTGTGCTTCCAAAAAAAGGAGAAATTAAGACATTTGCAAATAAACAAAAGCTGAAAGAATTCATTATCATAATACTTGCTCTGTAAGAAATGCTAAAGGCAGTCCATCAGGTTGAAATGAAAGGATGCAAATAATTCAAAGCCATATAAAAATCTAAAGATCTCTGGTAAGAATAGACACATGGACAAATATAAAAATGTCTACTCAGAATATCTAAAGAACTCTTAACAATTCCACAATAAGGATAACTCAGTTATATAATGAATAAAGTACTTAAATAGACATTTTTCCAAATAGTGTATGCAAATGGCTACCAAATGTATGAATAAATGTTCACCATCATTATTCATTACAGAAATACAAATCAAGACCATGACATAACACCTCACACCCACAAGATGGCTATAATATTTTTTAAAAATTAACAAATTTTGGTGAGAATGTGGAGAAACTGCAACCCTCACCATTGCAAGTGGGAATATAAAATGATGCATCCACTGAGGAGAACAGTTTGGTAGTTCCAAAATAAACTAGATATAAAATTACCATCAATTCCTATAATAATGCCTGAACTAATTAAAGTTTTAAGTAAAAACTTATACACCAATGTTTATAGCAGCACTATTCACAATATTTAAAATGTGGGGAAAATCCCAAATGTTTATCAATTAATGAATGGTTAAACAAAGTATGGTATATCCATACAATGTAATATTATTCCATCATAAAAAGGAATGAAGTATGGATACATGCTACAACATGGAAGAACCTCAAAAACATTATGCTACATGAAAGAAGTTATATGTAAAATGCCACGCTTTATATCATTCATATGAGTTGGCAAATCTATGAAGACAGATTATTGGTTGTCAGGGGCTGTGAGGATGAGGAATGAAGATTAATTACTTAGTGGGTATATGGGGTTTCCTTTTAGAGTAATAAAAATATTTGGTGACTAGATAAAGGTGATAGTTGCAAAAAGTTGTGAATGTACTAAATGTCACAGGATGGTGAATCGCATGTTTTATAATTGTTTGTGTGGGGAATTCCCCGATGGTCTAGTGGTTAAGACTCTACACTCACTGCCGAAGGCTTGAGTTCAGTCTCTGGTCAGGGAACTAAGATCCCACAAGCTATGCATTGCTCCCTCACCCACTGCCCCTGCCCCATAGCTAAAAAGAGATTCATTTTATGTGACTCTTAACCACAGTAATAAAAATTAATACTGAAGGCATACAAAGCATGTTTCCAAGCCACAGTGGAATTAAATTTAAAAATTTGTAAATAAAAATCTCTGGAAAATCATGGCTATTTGAAATTGGTTATCAAACACCCACATACACAAAAATCAAGAACAAAATTAAGATAAATTTTGAATTAAATGGAAATGAACATGTAAAAGTACATAAAAACTTTTGAAAGTCAAGTAATTATTAGGGCAAAATTTATAGCACTAAGCATCTATATTAGAAAAGGAAGGTCTCAAATGGATGACATTAGCTTCCCACCTCAACAAACTATAAAAAGAAGAACAAATTAAGTGCAAAATAAGCAGAAGAAAGGAAATAAAAAAAGAATAGAGCAGAAATAAATGAAATATAAAACAAAATAATAAAGTAAAATCAATATAACTAAAAACTAGTTCTTTGAGAAAAATCAGTAAAGTTGACAAACTTCAAGTCAGATTGATCAGGACAAAAAAAGGAAGAAGACAAAAAATAACTATTTTAAAGACTAAAAGTGTTGATCTCACTTCAGATTGTATTGATGCTGAAAGGAGAGCAAATGAATATTGTAAACATTTTGTCAGTGAGTTTGACAACTTAGATGAAATGGTCAAACTCATCCAAGAAGAAATAGATAAACTTTAAAAGCCCTATGTCTATTAAAATAACTGAATATGTAGCTGGAAAATTATCCACAAAGAAAACTTCAGACACAGATAACTTCCTTGCTGAATTCTACTCAACATTTAAGGAAGAAGTAATACCAATTCTACACAAAAATCTTCCAGAAAATTGAAGAGGTAGAATACTTTCCAAATCATTCTGAGTCCAGTGTTAGCTTGATAGAAAATGCAGACAGATATTTTTTAAAAGAGAAAATTATAGACCTATAATCCTCATGAACATAGATACAAAAATTCTTAGCAAAATTATAGCAAATAATACCCCAACAAAATATTAAAGAGGTAATATTACAAGACCAAGTGAAGTTTATCTCAGGAAAGCAAGTTTACTTTACCATTTGAATGTCAATCAATGCTGCTGCTGCTGCTGCTGCTAAGTCGCTTCAGTCGTGTCCGACTCTGTGCGATCCCATAGACCGCAGCTCCCCAGGCTCCCCCCTCCCTGGGATTCTCCAGGCAAGAACACTAGAGTGGGTTGCCATTTCCTTTTCCAATGCATGAAAGTGAAGAGGGAAAGGGAAGTCGCTCAGTCGTGTCCGACTCTTAGCGACCCCATGGATTGCAGCCTACCAGGCTCCTCCACCCATGGGATTTTCCAGGGAAGAGTACTGGAGTGGGGTGCCATTGCCTTCTCCTATTCACCACATTAATAAACTAAAAAGGAACCCACATATTCATTTCAGTAAATGCAGAAAAAGCATTTCAACAAAAATCCAACTTTCAATCCTCAGTAAGATAGGAATAGAATGGAACTTCTTCAACCCGGTAAAGGTAACCTAACCTATAAAAATCCACAGCTAACATCACACTTACAAGTGAAACATTGAATTATTTCTAAGATTGAGAATAAGGCAAATATATCCAATCTGTCAACTTTGATTTAACATTTGTACCAGATGTTCTGGCCAGTCAAATAAAGAAATCAAGCCATTTAGATAAGAAAGTAAGAAATATTATATCATTATTCACAGATGACATGATCTTCTCTGTAGGTACTAATTGCTATTAGAACGAATGAGTTTAGCAAGGTTTCAGGATACAAGATCAATATAATAAAAAATTATATTTTATATACCAGCAATGAACAATCACAAATTAAAATAAAAGCTATCTTTTACAATACCATCAAAAATCTGAAATACTTACTCATAAATTTGACAAAAGTTATGAAAAACATGTATACTAAAAGCTCAAATCACCACTGAATGAAATTTAAGAACAGCTAATATATTGGACTGAGAAGGCAATGGCACCCCACTCCAGTACTCTTGCCTGGAAAATCCCATGGATGGAGGAGCCTGGTGGGCTGAAGACCATGGGGTCGCTAAGAGTCAGAAACGACTGAGCGACTTCCCTTTCCCTTTTCACTTTCATGCATTGGAGAAGGAAATGGCAACCCACTCCAGTGTTCTTGCCTGGAGAATCCCAGGGACGCGGAACCTGGTGTGCTGCCGTCTATGGGGTTGCACAGAGTCGGACACGACTGAAGTGACTTAGCAACAGCTACAACAATACATTGGACATGGGGAGATATGCCTTGTTTATGGGTTGGAAGATTCAATATTGTTAAAATGTCAGTTCTCCCCAGACTGATCTAGAGATTCAATGAAATCCCAATAAAAATTGCTAGGAGGTTTTTTCTTGTAGATATTAATAAGGTGGTTCCAGAATTCATATAGAAGTGCAACGGACCTAGAATAGTCAAAATAGCTAAAAATAACAAAGTGAGTTAACTAAAACTGGCTTTGAGACTAACTATAAAGCTACAGGGGAGAGCCCCTGGAGAAGGGAATGGCTACCCACTCCACAAATTTGGCCTGGAGAATTACATGGACTGTATAGTCCATGGGGTCACAAAGAGTTGGACATGACTGAGCAACTTTCACATTCACAGAAAGCTACAGTAATCAAAGATGTGCTTTCAGCATAAGCATAGCAAATATAGATAATCTAGATACGGACCTAAACTTATGTGGACAGTTGATTTTTAACAAAGGTTCAGACTCTTCAATGAAGAAAGGTTAATCTTTTCAACAAATTATACTGGAGCTATTGAATATCTATATGCCAAAAGAGGAAGGAAGGAGAAATATTTATAACCTGGAGCTAAGCAAAGACTTAAACACAACACCAAAACTCCATTGCATAAAAGAAAAAAATGACAAATTGGAATTCATAAAAATTAAGAACTTCTGCCCTTTGAATACACAAGAGAATGAAAACACAAGAAATAAAGTAGAAGAAAATATTTGTGTATCACATATCTAATAAAGGGTTCTATCAAAAGTATATAAATTGAATGTCCTCCATAGGAAAACAAACAACCCAATTGAAAAATAGGCAAAAGATGAAAAAACACTTCACCAAAGAAGATATATGAATGGCAAATAAGCACATTTAAACCCCTCAACATTATTAATCATTCAGGAAATGTGCAATAAAGTCACAGTGAAAAACCACTGCACATCCATCCAAATACTGAAAATAAAAAGACTGACCAATAGCAAGTATTGACAAGGATGAGAGAAACTAGTTCTCTCATACACTGCTGGTGGAAATTTAAAATGATATAATTTCAGAAAACAGTTTATCAGATTCTTAAAAAATTTACTCATATACCTACTACCATATATATAATCCAGCCATTCCCACTCCTAGGTATTTACCTAAGAAAAGTAAAATCAGATGTCTTTACAAAATATATGAATGTACACAGCAGCTTAACTTGTATAACTCCAAACTGAAACAAACCAGATACCCATCAACAGATGAATGAATAAACAAACTGTGGTATATCTACACATAAAAGATGGTTGGATGGCATCACAGACTCAATGGACATGGGTTTGGGTGGAGTTCAGGAGTTGATGATGGACAGGGAGGCCTGGCATGCTGCGGTCCATGGGGTCGCAAAGACGGTCACAACTGAGCGACTGAACTGAACTAAACTGAGTTATGCCTCAATGTCTTAAAATGTTGAAGTGTTTCTTGGCCTGTGGTACAGCTGCATGCAAGGCTTTCCCAAGGTCTTCAGAACTTTATTACTCAGGGTTTTTTCCCACATGGTGGGTAGGACTGCCAGCAGCCCAAGATTTACATCAGGAGAAAAACGGTTTCTTCCCTGATGGTTTTTTTGAAGAAAAAAATCCCAGTGAAGACACCAGATGCTCTACATTGTGTCCTGAGCCTGACCCTACACCAGTCCCTGGAGCAGAACTAGCAGCCCACCCACTTCCCCTGGGTAAGGCTATGAAAGTGACTTGTCTGCTTTTCTCCTGGTACACACCATATCCAACAGAGTAAGTTTGTCTGGGGATCATGAAGAGGCTCAGAACATAGCATAGGCTGCAGTCTTCCCTTCATAACACTCATTCATTCAGAAGCTGTGGACATGCTGCCACATGGCAACAAGAGCGGATTCTTTCTAGGTATTTGTTCCTGACAAAGGAACTATGCTCCAGTACTGAGTCCTGAATGTGTACTAGAATGAGATAATCTCATGAGCCAAAAGTACCAGAAGTTCATGGTCTAGTCAGTTATAAGTGACTTTGATTAGGCCACCATTAAAGATTGTCTGCATTCCCATCAGGGAAGCTGTCTGAATACTGACTCCACCTAGCAATTCTATGTTTATGACCTTAACACAATGAAGTCTGAGTCTTGAGAATTGTTTTTCCTATAAATAGGCAAATAAATAGGTCTGCTCAATCAGAATTCTTGCAGTAGACGCTTAATCTTTTGCTTGCAGGTGAGTGGGATTAACATCCCTCAGTATTTACAGAACTCAGCTTGATCTCCATCTTCTCTGAATTCCGGGGTCAGCATCTGAAAGTGAGTGAGAACGTTGTCAGTCCCCCTTCCAGGGCCTTCAGTGGCATCTCTGTTGCCAGTGGGAAGTATGAAAGCAGGGAAGAGAACTGACAGCTCTCCTTGGAAATTATATCCTTTTTCTCAGCTCCCCCTTGTGCCAGTGTAACTGGAAGCCCTAACCCTGAAGAGTATATCTTCAGTATGGCTCTGAAGAATATTTGCAAGATAATAGCACATGAAGGTCATATGGGCCTGGGCTGTGGGTTAAGAACTGTACATACATTTTAACTCCAGATCTACCCTTCAGATTGGCATGACTTCTATAAAGTTACTTTAACTTTTCATAGCCTAACATATATCATCATAGATCATAGATGGATCATAGATGCATTTTATTCAGCAAATAAATTTTTAGAAAATGTTCATTAATCTCTTACTATGACCACATTGTACTACATGCTGGGGACATACATATTGTATTTGCTCTCTAGATGCCTAAAGTGAAGCTGAGGACAATGTGCCCGTTTATAATTACACACTTGGATGTGGCAAGGTGGCCCGTCAAGTGTGCTTACATGAGGCGATGAAAGCATAAGAGGGGCGATCAAATCTGCCTCCCATAGTGGGTGTCCAGGGGAAAGCAATGTCTGCCCTAGTTGTGAGAGTAGGGAGGAGTTGCAGAAAAGTCACTCTAGGCAAGGGCTTCCCTGGTGACTCAGCTGGTAAAGAATCCACCTGCAGTGCAGGAGACCTGGTTCAATCCCTGGGTTGGAAAGGTCCCCTGGAGAAGGGAAAGGCTACCCACTCCAGTATTCTGGCCTGGAGAATTCCATGGACTGTCTAGTCCATGGGATCACAAAGAGGTGGACATGACTGAGTGACTTTCAATTCACTTCACTTCACTTCACTTCTACTGTAGGCAAAGATCCTCATAGATGATCTTGAAAGGGCAGTTGGTTCAAGGCCTGGAAAGGACAGTGTATGTCAGGAGGTATGATATATGAAAGGTAGGCAGAAGCAGATGAGAGTTCATATATTCTGCAGGATTCAGTTTTACTTGGAAGCAATTAAAAATCACAGAACAATTGACATATATATATATATATGTACACACACATTATGTATAAAATAGGTAACTAATGACAACCTGCTATATAGCACAAGGAATTGAACACAGTGCTTTGTGGTGGCCTTTTTTGGAAGGAAATCCAGAAAAGAGATACATGTATACATATAGCTGATTCACTTTGCTGTACAACAAAAAGTAATACATTATAAAGCAAAAAAAAAAAAAAAAAAAAGCATAGAGGGTTTCATTGGTCACCCTGGTAAGAACGTGTAAGACTGCAGCAGGAATGCAAGGATGGAGTCAGGGATACAGAGGAAGGAGGGGAAAATATTGAAATTCTAAAAGGTTCCTGTCAATGTGCATAAGCTACGTTTTCTGAGAGTGTCCAGAGACTCCATCAGATCCTGCCTGTTAATCTCCATGGGACTAGACACAAGAGACCAAAGAAAATGCCTATGTAATAATCCCAGAGGGAGATGATGAACCTGAGGGCCAAAGTAGTGTCAGTTCAGTTCAGTTCAGTCACTCAGTCGTGTCAGAGTAGTGTCACTAGGGTAGAAACGTGCTCTGTGAACTGAAGAGCATCTTATAAATACGGTATCACAACGGAACGGTCTCATTCATTCAGAACAGTTGAGGGGAAGATAAAGCTCATTCTATGAAAATGTAAAATGGAAACTAATTCCTTCACCTCTGTTGCATGGCCATCCATTTAAACCTTTTAATTTTTTATAACATGAACTATTTTCTTGAATTTACCTTCTGCCTCAGTGAATGGGGAAGCATACACGTTCACCCTTGATTAGCAGCAAAGAGGAGCTGTTTTGTTTCCCTTCTGCTCTCCTCCTCCTTCTACGACTACTACCACTTTTGCCAGCAGCATTAGATTATTTGGTGCTTGCTTCATTTTGGAAAATGAGAGTTAAGGAGGATTTTTTGGAGTACAACCAGTCCAGTTGCTCTACTGGTATCTTGTTTACCCTTAGATGACACTGTATCACCAGAGAGTTTTCTGTTCCCTCCTTCACATAAGTGCATTATTGACTGTGCTCTGGAGTTATATTGTTGCTTTGTCCTTAAAAAAAAAAAAAAAAGTTCACGTTGGCAGTATGTAAGTAAAGCTTTAGGAGGCAACCAGCAATTCAGCATACATGAATGAATTCATCCTAATGATTAATTGAATAAAAGAGAGTAGATACAAGAACAGAACTTGAACTAGACCTTAACCTTGAACATTGTTCTTGGATCTCAAACCTAGACAGTGATGTTGGAACTGTATCTCAGACGTAGACCTTGTCATTATATTTGCATCACAGTTCTTACCTTGGCCCTGTTCCTGCCCTTGGACCTAGACACTGTGCCTGAAGTTGGACATCTGCACCTTGGCTATTCTCTCCTTTGCATCCCAGTTCCCCATTCTGACAGCTGTCAGTGCATCAGCATTTTCTCTCACATTCTCACCACTTCTTTCCCCTTCTTACACCTGTGATTCTCCAGAATTTTCACTACCTTCTTTTCCTCTACTCCACTTCCATTTCAGTTAAGTTCAGCCACTCTGTCATGTCAGAGTCTTTGCAACCCCATGGACTGAAGCATACATGCCAGGCTTCTCTGGACTTCACTGAATCCCGGAGCTTGCTCAAACTCATGTCTATTGAGTCAATGATGCCATTCAACCCTCTCATCCTCTGTCTCCCACTTCTCCCCCTGCCCTCATGTTTCCCAGCATCAGGGTCTTTTCAAATGAGTCAGCTCTTCGCATTCAGTGGCCAAAATATTGGAGTTTCAGCTTCAGCATCAGTCCTTCCAATGAATATTCAGGACTAATTTCCTTTAGGATAGACTGGTTGGAACTCTTCTCTGTCTAAGGGACTCTCAAGAGTCTTCTCCAACACCACAGTTCAAAAGCATCAATTCTTCGGTGCTCAGCTTTCTTTATGGTTCAACTCTCACATCTATACATGACTCCTGGAAAAACCATAGCTTTGACTCTACGGAACTTTGTCACTAAAGCAGTCTTTAGTTTTTAAAATGCTGTCTAGATTTGTAATAGCTTTTATTCCAAGGAGCACGTGTGTTTTAATATCATGGCTGCAGTCACCATCTGCAGTGATTTTGGAGCCCAAGAAAATAAAGTCTGCCACTGTTGCTTTTGTTTCCCTCTCTATGTGCTATGAAGTGATGGGACTGGATGCCATGACCCTCACTTTTTGAATGCTAAATTTTAAGCCAGCTTTCTCACTCTCCTCTTTCACTTTCATCAGAAGCCTCTTTAGTTCTTCTTCACTTTCTGCAGTAAGGGTGGTGTCATCTGCATATCTGAGGTGATTGATATTTTTCCCTGCAATCTTCATTCCAGCTTGTGAATCATCCAGTATGGCATTTTGCATGATGTATTCTGCATATAACTTAAATAAGCAAGGTGACAATATACAGCCTTAATGTACTCCTTTCTCAATTTGGGACTAGCCCATTATTTCATTTCCATTTCTAACTATTGCTTCTTGACCTTCATACAGGTTTCTCAGGAGGCAGGTAAGGTGGTCTGGTCAATAAAGCAGAAGTAGATGCTTTTCTGAAACTCTGGGTTTTTTAGATGATCCAATGGATGAAGAACTGGACATGGAACAACAGACTGGTTCCAAATAGGGAAAGGAGTACATCAAGGCTGTATATTGTCACCGTGCTTATTTAACTTATTTGCAGAGTACATTATGAGAAATTCAGGGCTGGATGAAGCACAAGCTGGAATCAAGATTGCTGGGAGAAATATCAATAACCTCAGATATGCAGATGACACCACACTTATGGCAGAAAGCAAAGAAAAACTAAAAAGTCTCTTGATGAAAGTGAAAGAGAGTGAAAAAATTGGCTTCAAACTCAGCATTCAGAAAACAAAGATCATGGCATCTGGTCCCATCACTTCATGACAAATAGATGGGGAAAAAATGGAAACGGTGACAGACTTTATTTTGGGGGACTCCAAAATCACTGCAGATGATGATGGCAGCCATGAAATTAAAAGATGCTTACTCCTTGGAAGAAAAGTTATGATCAACCTAGATGGCACATTAAAAAGCAAAGACATTACTTTGCCAACAAAGGTCCATCTAGTCAAAACTATGATTTTTCCAGTGGTCATGTACAGATTGAGAGTTGCACTTAAAGACAGCTGAGCTCCGAAGAACTGATGCTTTTGAACTGTGGCATGGAGCACACTCTTGAGAGTCCCTTGGACTCCAAGGAGATCCAGCCAGTCAATCCTAAAGGAAATCAGTCCTGAATATTCACTGGAAGGGCGCTGAAACTCTAATACTTTAGACACCTGATGTGAAGAGCTGACTCATTTGAAAAGACCTCTGATGCTGGGAAAGGTTGAAGGCAGGAGGAAAAGGGGATGACAGAAGATGAGATGGTTGGATGGCATGACTGACTGGACATGAATTTGAGTAAACTCAAGGAGTTGGTGATGGACAGGGAGGCCTGGTGTGCTGCAGTCCATGGGGTTGCAAAGAGTTGGACAAGACTGAGCCAGTGAACTGAACTGAACTGAAGGTGGTCTGGTATTTCTGTCTCTTTAAGAATTTTCCACAGTTTGCTGTGATCCACACAGTCAAAGGCTTTAGCATAGTAATGAAGCAGAAGTAGATGTTTTCCTGGGATTCTCTTGCTTTTCTATTATCCAACGGATGTTGAAAATTTGAACTCTGATTTCTCTGCCTTTTCTAAATCCAGCTTGAACATCTGGAAGTTCTTGGTTCACATACTGTTGGAACCTAGCTTGGAGAATTTTGAGCATTACTTTGCTAGCATGTGAGATGAGTGCAATTGTGTGGCAGTTTGATCACTCTTTGGTATTGCTTTTCTTTGGGACCAGAATGAAAACTGACATTCCAGTATTGTGGCCACTGCTGATTTTCCAAATATGCTGGCACATTGAGTGCAACACTTTAACAGCATCATCTTTTAGGATTAGAAATACCTCAGCTGGAATTCCATCACCTCCACTAGCTTTGTTCATAGTGATGCTTCCTAGGGCCCACGTGACTTCGTTTTCCAGGATGTCTGGTTCTAGGTAGGTGAGTGATAACACCATTGTGAATATCTGGGTCACGAAGATCTTTTTTTGTGAAGATCTTAGCTCTTCTGTGTATTTTTGCAATCTCTTCTTAATATCTTATTCTTCTGTTAGGTCCATACCATTTCTTTCCTTTATTGTGCCCATCTTTGAATGAAATTTTCCCTTGGTATCTCTAATTTTCTTGAAGAGATCTCTAGTCTTTCCCATTCTGTTGTTTTCCTCTATTTCTTTGCATTGATCACTGAGGAAGACATTCTTATATCTCCTCGCTATTCTTTGGAACTCTGCACTCAGATGGATAGATCTTTCCTTTGCTTCTTTGCCTTTAGCTTCTCTTCTTTTCTCAGCTATTCATAAGGCCTCCTCAGACAACCATTTTGCCTCTTTTCATTTCTTCTTCTTGGGGATGGTTTTACTCACTGCCTCCTGTACAGTGTTATGAACCTCCACCCCTAGTTTTTCAGGCACTCTGTCTATCAGATCTAATCCCTTGAATCTATTTGTCAGTTCCACTGTATAATCATAAGGGATTTGATTTAGGTCATACCTGAATAGTCTAGTGGTTTCCCCTACTTTCTTCAATTTAAATCTGAATTTTGTAATAAGGAGTTCATGATCTGAGCCACAGTCAGTTCCTGGTCTTTTTTTGCTGACTCTATAGACCTTCTCCATCCTCGACTGCAAAGAATATATCAATCTGATTTTGGTACTGACCATCTGGTGATGTCCATGTGTAGAGTCATCTCTTGTGTTGTTGGAAGAGGGTGTTTGCTATGACTAGTGTGTTTTCTTGGCAAAACTCTGTCAGCCTTTGCCCTGCTTCATTTTGTACTCCAAGGCCAAACATGCCTGTTACTCTGGGCATCTCTTGACTTCCTACTTTTGCATTCCAGTCCCCTATGATGGAAAGGACATCTGTTTTTGTTGTTTTTGTTAGTTCTAGAAGGTTTTGTAGGTCTTCATAGAGCTGTTTAACTTCAGGTTCTTTGGCATTAGTGGGTGAGGCATAGACTTGGATTACTGTGATGCTGAATGGTTTGCCTTGGAAATGAACAGAGATCATTCTATCATTTTTGAGATTGCATCCAAGTACTGCATTTCAGACTCTTGTTGACTGTGAGAGCTACTCCATCTCTTCGAAGGGATTCTTGCCCACAGTAGTAGATATCATGGTCATCTAAATTAAATTCACCCATTCTAGTCCATTTTAATTCACTGATTCCTAAAATGTCGATGTTCACTCTTGCCATCTCCTGTTTGACCATTTCCAATTTGCCTTGATTCATGGACCTTGATTCTAGGTTCCTGTGCAATATTGTTCTTCACTGCATTGGACTTCACTTCGATAAACAGTCACATTCATGACTGGGTGTTTTTGCTTTGGCTCAGCCTCTTCATTCTTTTGAACTATTTCTCCACACTTCTCCAGTAACATATTGGTCACCTACTGACCTGGGGAGTTCATCTTTCAGTGTCATATCTTTTTGCCTTTTTATATGGTTCATGGGATTCTCAAGGCAAGAATACTGAAGTGGTTTGCCATTCCCTTCTCCAGTGGGCCACGTTTTGTCAGAACTCTCCAGCTTGACCCATCCATCTTGGGTGTCCCTGCACAGCATGGCTCAAAGTTCATTGAGTTCTCCAAGGCTGTGATCCATGTTATAAGTGTGGCTAGTTTTCTGTAGTTATGGTTTTCATTCTGTCTGCCCTCTGATGGTTAAGAATAAGAGGCTTGTGCAAACTGCCCTTATGGGAGGGACTGGCTGTGGGGGAATCTGTGTCTTGCTCTGATGTTGTATTCTGTGCCTGCCAATTTTACATCACTGTCTCTAGTAGCAAGCTATTTCTCCAAGAATGTCTTGCCCCATTTTCTTAATATCATCTCCAAATTTTCCTTCCCACTTCTTCTCATCTCTACTGTTACTTTTCCATGCCACTGTTATAAGCTTTTATCACCCGTTTTCTCATTCTTACTGTGGAAAATTCTCCATAATTTTCTCTCTCTTCCTTAGTCTTCTAATCACTGCCAGTTTTCATTATTTTCTCCCTTATGAAATAATGAAATTTTCCTTCCTTTTCTCCCTCCTCTTCCACTTATGATACTAGTTGATTCCCCAAGATTTTACTCTCTTACATCATCTAAAGTAAAGCAAAGTAAAAAGTAAAGTAAAGTACAGTAGTTGCTCAGTCGTGTCCGACTCTTTGCAACCCCATGGGCTGTAGCCTACCAGGCTGCTCTCTGTCCATGGGATTTCCCTGGCAAGAGTACCGGAGCGGGTTGCCATTTCCTTCGCCAGGGGCTCTTCCTGACCCAGAGATCGAACCTGGGTCTCCAGCATTGCAGGCAGACACTTTACCATCTGAGTCACCAGGGAAGCCCTGCCTCATCTAACACATTGTGATGCTGCAGAATTTTTTCCCTCTCCTTTTATTTTCTGCTTTTGCTATTTTCCTGTTCTCCAAGATTGTCTTTTTCTCTCTCTCCTTTGTTCCTACTCCTTCTTATACTTGGGAGTTATAAATAGTGTCATAAATTTTATGTTGCCAATTGAATTTTTAAAATAATCTAACATTTGCTTTCTTACTATAAGGAGAAACTAAAATGAATCTAAGTGGTACTTGTGAAAATGAACTCAGAATCATACATTGTCCTCAGAAAAGTGAAAGTGAAAGTCACTCAGTCATGTCTGATTCTTTGTGGCCCCCTGGACTATACAGTCCATGGAATTTTCTAGGCCAGAATACTAGAGTGGGTAGCCTTTCCCTTCTCCAGAGGATCTTCCCAACCCAGGGATCAAACCCAGGTCCCCCACATTGCAGGTGATTCTTTCCCACAAGGGAAGCCCATTGTCCTCAGAAGTTCCTCTTTATTGTGAGTTAGAGAAAAATGAGTCAAAATAGTATTTAAACAAACATAATTGTAAATGATCTGAATATCATGTTTCTCTCAAAGTATTTCTTATTGCTAATAGAAGAAATTTGGATGAAAGAAGAAATGTTTGTGCACCAAAAGTAAACAAACAACAAAAATCCACCTAAAACCCTGAACAAAAACAACAACAAGAAGAACTGAAGCTCAGAATCAGACTTTCTTGCTAAAGAGAGAAAGGCCTCTTTAGCCATTTGGAAAAAACTGATATGGCTATGAGCGTTACATGAGCAAAATAGCTCAGAAATACAATTGTATCAAGTGTGAACTCTCTACTTGTTAGAGTCAGTTAAGAAGAATCTGACAGTATGTTTGAACATCATCTCAATTCTTATATTGTGCTCAACACAAGAGTACTTCTTACTGTCGTTTACAGCAGATGCAGTGTTTGTGAAAAGAAGCACGATTAGAGCATAGAAATCACATGTTAGATAATCTTCTCAAAAGTAGCTTCTTGTTGCTTCTTAAAATAAAAGTGAACATGAATAAAGATGTTCAAATGAATAAAGATGGCCAAAAATGCATATCAGATTGTGATAAAAACTCTCAGGGAAAATGAGTCAAGATAAGGGACAGGAAATGCTGTGCTTTCAAATTTATGTAGCAGGAGTCAAAGAAGACTTCAATGAGAAATATATGCATATATATCCTTGTACTGAGCATCCCTGAACTGTATCCTCAGTGTCAAAACTCAAGAAAGTCATGTCCATCAACCAGAAATTATAGAATTGTCTTCAGTCTCAACTATGCCATTGTAGAAAAATATAATATTAATCAATATTTTATATATAATCATAATGGTATGAGGGATAAGTTTTCAATATCTATATGAAGAGGTACTCTATGAAAGATTTTGAAATAATGGAACATTCAAGACCTACATAAGGTGAAAATTCTGCATATTTCCACGTTACCCAATTATATGATGAAACAAAAAGGGAAAATTGTGAAGAGGACGTGCACACAACTTTGGGAAAGCTCTATACCTTCAAAGAGATGGAAGGATTCAGTATGATTTTTTTAAATTAAACTATTGTCATTCTAATAAAGCTTCTTCAATACTCAATAAACATTTTCTCTCTAAAAGAAAATGTATTCTCTTTACCTATGATCAGCACTAATTTTGATGTGTTTCCTTCCTTGCATAATTATATAGGAGCATAATTTTGTTTCAACTGGCATACTGAATCTATCTGAAGCCACAGTAGTTTAAATTGTGTCCAAGTTTTTAGAGGAATGGATTTATTGAAGGCAGAAAGTACTGTCCAGCTGGATAATTTTGTGCCAGAGAAACTAACCATTAGTTCCTCTTGACTTGAAATAAAAAGGCAGTCATAGGCTGGAGAAATTTCCTCAAGCAAATGTGCTGCTATTCTAGAGTTAAATACATAAACAGAGTGTCTAGCTTGAGGAAGGAGATCAAAATTTAAAAATAATGCTCAGTCAGTTCAGTGCAGTCACTCAGTCATGTCTGACTCTTTGTGACCCCGTGGACTGCAGCACGCCAGGCTTCTCTGTTCATCACTAAAAAATAATGCATGGGGATGACCCACAGAGATGTTATGGGGAGGGAGGTGGGAGGGGGGTTTATGTTTGGGAACGCGTGTAAGAATTAAAGATTTTAAAATTAAAAAAATAAAAAACTAATTAAAAAAAAATAATGCCTAGGTTTGCCAAAACAAAATTCTGGAACTGCAGATTTCTCAATCTATGCAATATGATGTGCCACTGAATGTGCAGGTAGGAACTTTGGGGGCTCTGGGAGGTCAGCAGCATAATATTGGAACATCCTGTGTTGTTCCCTGCTTTGAGGGATACCTATTACTGGGGGTAATGTCTGAGTTGCTGGAATATTGTAAAACACCCATGAGCCTATTATAAATTTGAGTCAGAAAATCAATGAGTCACAGTAGTGAAGGAAGTTAGATCAGAAAAGCCAAAATGATGTCCAGTTGGATTTTACACAAAACCTCAAAACTTTTTGCTAAATCACAATGAATCATTTTAGCAATATGTGATTGTAACTTTCTGAGTTCAGGAAATTGGCAAGTTAGAAAGGAGATAATTTTTAAGCTGATAAAGTAGTAAGAGAGATTTCTGGTTCAGGCCAAAAGGAAGAATCTTCATTATTCTAAGATTCTCACCCATTCAAGTAAAATTCCCTAGACGTAACATAATAAGCAAGCATAAGAGGTCTCCAACAGCTACTATGTGGAAGGAAGATGGTGGATTGCCTAGGAACCTTGAGACTTGAGGAATGTTGTAGTGTGTTTCTTTAATACTTCTCATATATTCTAGGCAGAACACTGCTTCAAGCCTTCAACTTGAACTTCAAATAGTACAGACATACCAAAAAGAAAAAAAAATCTGTTCCCATTAGGTGAAGGACAGAATAACAGACTTATAATCTTTTGCCTGGAGTGGTGAGGGAACTATAAAGAACAATTATAAAAACTCAAAAACACTCATAAATAAATCAGGTTGGTCCTTTAAAAATATGTTCAAGTGATCCATATGAAGGCTAGAAAAGAGAGGCAGAAAATAAATAGAAAACAAATACAGTGGCACATGTAAGTGCTGATGCAACAATAGTTTCCTCAAATGTAAATGGTTTCAAACATCAATTAAAAGAAAAAGGAGCAACCATCACCAGAATTGCACGGAGGGAAAGATAGAGCTTCATCCCTTCAAAGAAGCAACTAATAAGCTTACAAAAACTTGCCTAGGAAAAACTGCCATATGACCCAGCAATTCCACTGCTGGGCACACATCCTGAGGAAACCAGAATTAAAAGAGATACATGTACCCCAATATTCACTGAAGCACTATTTACAATAGCTGGGACATGGAAGCAACCTAGATGTCCTTCAGCAGATGAATGGATAAGGAAGTTGAGGTACATACACACAATGGAATATTTCTCAGCTATAAAAAGAATGCATTTGAGTCAGTTCTAATGAGATGGATTAACCTGTAGCCTATTATACAGAGTGAAGTGAGTCAGAGAGAGAAAAATACTGTATATTAATGCATATACAAGGAATTTAGAAAGATGATACCAACTATCCTACATGCAGGGCAGCAAAGAAGACACAGATAAAAGAACAAACTTTTGGACTCAGTGGGAGAAGGCAAGGGTGGGATGATTTGAGAGAATAGCATTGAAACATGTACATTACCACATGTAGAACAGATGACTAGTGCAAGTTTGATGCATGAAACAGGGCACCCAAAGCCAGTGCTCTGGGACAACCCACAGGGATAGGATGGGGAGGAATGTGGGAGGTGGGTTCAGGACTGGGGGGGACACATGTATACCTGTGGCTGATTCATGTTGATATATGGCAAAACCATCATAATATTGTAAGTAATTATCCTCTGATTAAAATAAATTAACTAAAAAATAGAAACCACCATTCTTAACAGCATGTAAAAAGCTGAAAAATTGAAAAATCAACAACTATCCTTAGATCCATCAGAGAAGAGAAACCACAAGGCAGACCACTGCCTGAATAAGAAGGAGAGGAAAGGAACAGAAACACATTTGAAACAATAAAGACTAAGAATATTCCCAAATTAATGTCACACACAAAACCACAGATCTGGGAATCTTAGAGAACACCAAACAGTAAACAACAACAACACTACTACAGCTAGGCATATCATTTTCAAAGTACAAAAAAAAAAAAAAAAAAAAGATTTAAAAAAGTCTTGAAGGAAACCAAAGGAAAAAATACCTTACCTATGAAAAGCAAAGATAAAAATCATACCTACTTTTGCTCAGAAACCCTATAAGTAAGAAAAGAGTGAAATATTTAAAGCACTGAGGAAAATAACCCCAAGTGAGAATTCTGTACCCTGTGAAATTATTTTGGAGATATAAACACTTTCTTAAATGCTTGGTGGGTTTCCCAGGTAGCTCAATG
This sequence comes from Budorcas taxicolor, assembly GCF_023091745.1. NCBI lineage: Eukaryota > Metazoa > Chordata > Mammalia > Artiodactyla > Bovidae > Budorcas > Budorcas taxicolor. The sequence goes on along the minus strand of NC_068930.1, from coordinate 4,611,052 downwards.
GTAAAGAATTCACTTGTCAATGCAAGAGACACAGGTTAGATACCAGGGTCGGGAAGATCCCCTGGGGAAGGAAATGGGAACCCACTCCAATACCCTTGCCAAGGAAAATCACATGAACAGAGGAACCTGGTGGGCTAAAGTCTTAGTCAGTTCAGTTCATTTCAGTCGCTCAGTTGTATCTGACTTTTTGTGACCCCGTGAATTGCAGCACGCCAGGCCTCCCTGTCCATCACTAACTCCCAGAGTTCACTCAGACTCACGTCCATTCAGTCGGTAATGCCATCCAGCCATCTCATCCTCTGTTGTCCCCTTTTCCTCCTGCTCCTAATTCCTCCCAGCATCAGAGTCTTTTCCAATGAGTCAACTCTTCTCATGAGGTGGCCAAAGTACTGGAGTTTCCAGCTTTAGCATCATTCCTTCCAAAGAAATCCCAGGGTTGATCTCCTTTAGAATGGACTGGTTGGATCTCCTTGCAGTCCATGGGGCTCTCGAGAGTCTTCTCCAACACCAGAGTTCAAAAGCATCAATTCTAAAGTCTAGGTGGTTACAAAAATCACACGGACAGAGGAACCTACAGGCTGAAGTCCAGGGGGTCGCAAAAATCAGACATGACTTAGTGACTAAACAACAACAATAAATACTTGGTAGAAATCACTGGGTTCTCTACAGTTTTGTTTGGAAGATAGAAGCAGAAGTAATACTTCCTAATTTACTCTGTGGGGAAAGCATTATCCTAGTACCAAAGCCAGACAAAGGCATTGTAAAGAAGGAAACTACAGATGAATGTCTTTCATGAAGATATATTAAAAAATCCTCAACAAAATATTCACAAGTTAAATCCAAAAGTGTATAAAAGAAATTATACGTTACAATCAAGTGGTATTTATCCCATATATGGCAGGGCTTCCCTGGTGGCTCAGAGGTTAAAGCATCTGCCTCCAATGCGGGAGACCTGGGTTCGATCCCTGGGTTAGGAAGATCCCCTGGAGAAGGAAATGGCAACCCACTCCAGTATTCTTGCCCGGAGAATCCCATGGACTGAGGAGCCTGGTGGGCTGCAGTCCATGGGGTCGCAAAGAGTCGGACACCACTGAGTGACTTTACTTACTATAACATTCAAAGATTAATATATCCATCAAATTAACAGACAAAAGTCTCATGATCACATCAATAGATGCATAAAAGACATTTGACAAAAATTCAATGCTCATTCAGGATTAAAAAATATATATACTCAACGAACTAGGGATAAAGAGTACTTCCTCAACTTTATAAAAAATATATACAAAAAAATCATAGCTAGCATCATACTTGATGAAAAACTCAAAGCTTTCCCATTAAGATCAGGTACAAACAAGATGTGGCCTCTCAACATTTATCTTCAACATCATACACAGTGTTCTAAATAATTCAACAAAAAAGATAAGGAGATGATAGTTATACAGATTGTGAGGGAAGAAATAGAACTGTTTTTGTTCACAGGTGACAAAATTGTCTTTGTAGAAAATCTGAAGGAATTGAAAAAAATTTTCCCTGGTTTATAGGAAAATTATAGGATACAAGAGTATTATACAAAAGTCAGTCTTTTCCAGTTTGAACCATGAACTTCCAGATGTTCAAGCTGATTTTAGAAAAGGCAGAGGAACCAGAGATCAAATTGCCAACATCCACTGGATCATCAAAAAAGCAAGAGAGTTCCAGAAAAACATCTATTTCTGCTTTATTGACTATGCCAAAGCCTTTGACTGTGTGGATCACAATAAACTGTGGAAAATTCTGAAAGAGATGGGAATACCAGACCACCTGACCTTCCTCTTGAGAAACCTATATGCAGGTCAGGAAGCAACAGTTAGAACTGGAGATGGAACAACAGACTAGTTCCAAATAGGAAAAGGAGTACATCAAGGCTGTATACTGTTACCCTGCTCATTTAATTTATATGCAGAGTACATCATGAGAAATGCTGGGCTGGAGGAAGCACAAGCTGGAATGAAGATTTCTGGGAGAAATATCAATAACCTCAGATATGCAGATGACACCACCCTTGTGGCAGAAAGTGAAGAAGAACTCAAGAATAGCCTCTTGATGAAAGTGAAAGAGGAAAGTGAAAAAGTTGGCTTAAAGCTCAACATTCAGAAAACTAAGATCGTGGCATCCGGCCCCATCACTTCATGGCAAATAGATGGGGCAACAGTGGAAACAGTGGCTGATTTTATTTTTCTGGACTCCAAAATCACTGCAGATGGTGATTGCAACCATGAAATTCAAAGACGCTTACTCCTTGGAAGGAAAGTTATGACGAACCTAGACAGCACATTAAAAAGCAGAGACATTACTTTGCCAACAAATGTCCATCTAGTCAAGCCTATGGTTTTTCCAGTGGTCATGTATTGATGCGAGAATTGGACTATAAGGAAAGCTGAATGCCGAAGGATTGATGCTTTTGAACTGTGGTGTTGGAGAAGACTCTTGACAGCCCCTGGGACTCCAAGGGGATCCAACCAGTCCATCCTAAAGGAGATCAGTCCTGGGTGTTCATTGGAAGGACTGATGTTGAAGCTTAAACTCCAGTACTTTGGCCACCTGATGGGAAGAGCTGACTCATTGGAAAAGACCCTGCTGATGGGAAAGATAGAGTGCAGGAGGAGAAGGGGACGGTTGGATAGTTGGATGGCATAACTGACTCAATGGACATGGGTCTGGGTGGACTCTGGGAATTGGTGATGGACAGGGAGGCCTGGCATGCTGTGGTTCATGGGGTCACAAAGAGTCAGACATGACTAAGTGACTGAACCAAACTGAACTGAGCTGAGTCCTTTCCAGTATACCAGCAATAGACATGTGTAATTTGAAATTAAGAACATGAAAGTGAAAGTCGCTCAGTTGTGTCCAACTCTTTTTGATCCCATGGACTACATAGTGCATGGAATTCTCCAGGCCAGAATACTGGATTGGATAGCTGTTCCCTTCTCCAGGAGATCTTCCCAACCCAGGGATTGAACCCAGGTCTTCCACACTGCAGGCAGATTCTTTACCAGCTGAGCCTCCAGAGAAGCCCAAGAATACTGGAATGGGTAGCCTATCCCTTCTCCAGTGGATCTTCCTGACCCAGGAATTGAACCAGGGTCTCCTGCATTGCAGGAGGATTCTTTACCAGCTGAGCTACTAGGGAAGCCCAAATTTAGGACATATTATTATTTAAATTAGCATTCTCCCAAATTGAATATTTAGGTATAAAGCTAACAAAATATGAAGAAAACTATGAAACTGATGAAAGATATCAAAGACAAACCAAATAAATGGTTCGTGTTCATTGATATGAAGACTCAGTATTATCAAAATGTCAGTTCTTCCAACCTGATCTATAGATTCAATGTCAAAAGAATGAGAGGACAATTCAGAGTGAGAAACAGTATTCCAAAATGCACTTGTGGTAAAGAACTCATCCAAAATATACAAAAAGTTCTTAAAACTCAACAATAATAAGCAATTGATTATAAAAATGGACCACAGACCTTAAAAGTGACCTCACCAAAGAAACATACACATGGCAAATAAACATATGAAAAGACATTCCACATCAGGTGACTGCAAATTAAAACAGCAGTGAGACACCACTACACATCCACTAGAATGGGCAAAATCCAGAACACAGGCAATACCACATGAGATATTGTGTTGTATTGGTGATGATATGGATTCTTGGGTGCAATGCAAAATGCTACAGCCACTTGGGAAGACAGTTTGGCAGTTTTAAAAATAAAATTAAGCATACTCTTAACATATAATCCAGGTATTATACTCTGTGATATATAACCAAATAAACTGAGAACTTTTGTCCACATGGATGTTTAGAGAATTTTTACTCAACCGCCAAATTTGGAGCAACCAATATGCCCTTCAGTAGGTGAATTTATAAACTGTGGTACTCCTAGACATTGGAATATTGTTCAGCAGTAAAAGATATTGGTTGTCAACCCATGAAAAGACATGGGGGAAAAATTAAATGCAATGTGAAAAGGCTATGTACTGTTTTATTACAACTGTACGGTATTCTGGAAAAGGCAAAGCTATGGAGGTAGTTAAAAAAAAAAAAAAAGATTAGTCAGTTGGCAGATGTTAGTAGGGAGGAAGTGATGACTAGGCAGAAAATAGATAATTTTTAGGGCAGTAAAATCTTTCTGTATTATACTACAATGGTGGATACATGTCATTATACATTTATCAAAGCCCATAGAATATACAACTTCAAGGCTGAACCGTAATATAAACTATGGTCTTTAATAATAATGATCTGTCAATATAGGTTTACTGATTGTAAAAAAAAAACCATACTACTCTGGTGAAAGATGCAGATAGTGAAGAAAGTGGGCATGTGTGGGAACAGGAGATATATGAGAAAACTCTACTTTTCAATTAGATTTTCTGTGAAACTGAAACTAATCTAAAAATTAAAATTTTTAATTAAAAATGTTCACCATCAACTTGACTAGAATTCTGGATTTTAGTTAAAAACTTACCAAAGCCAGAGGAAGACTTGTTGAAGAGGGGAGAAAGTGCTTTGGGGTAAAAGTATTGAGGAATTTTTAGTTGTCTGCCTACCATCCCACCGGATCTGTAGTGATGTTAAGGACTAAACTGTGTCCCTCTCAAATATGTTGATGCCCTCTCTGTTCTTCAGAATGTGATTCTATTTGCACAAAATCCTCAAGGAGGTAATTAAAGTTAAATAAAGTAATATGAGTGGCTCCTAATCCAGTCTGTGTGTGCATGATCAGTTGTTTCAGTCGTGTCCAACTCTTAGGAACCCCATGGACTGCAGCCCACCAGGCTCCTCTGGCATGGGATTCCGCAGGCAAGAATAGTAGAGTGGATTGTTATGTCTTCCTCCAGGGAATCTTCCCAGCTAGGGATCGAACCCATGTCTTTGTGTCTCCTGCATGGCAGACAGACACACTGTGGAGCCACCAGGAAAGCCCAATCCAGTCTGACTGGTTTTCCTATAATAAGAGGAAATTGAACACAAAAAGAGACACCAGGCACAGAGAAATGGCTATATGACAACACAGTAAAGGGACAGCCTGCAATTAAGGAGAAGTCTCAGAAGAAACCAAATCTACCAACACCTTGAACTTGAACTTCAACCCTCCAGAATTGTGAGAAAAAAATTTCTGTTAAGCTACACAGTTTGGGCTCCAAAATCACTGCAGATGGTGACTGCAGCAATGAAATTAAGAAACCCTTACTCCTTGGAAGGAAAGTTATGACCAACCTACATGCCATATTGAAAAGCAGAGACATTACTTTGCCAACAAAGGTCCGTCTAGTCAAAGCTATGGTTTTTCCAGTAGTCATGTATGGGTGTGAGAATTGGACTATAAAGAAGACTGAGCACTGAAGAATTGATGCTTTTTTGGAGAAGATTCTTGGGAGTCCCTTGGACTGCAAGGGGATCTAACCAGATCATCCTAAAGGAAATCAGTCCTAAATATTCATTGGAAGGACTGATGCTGAAGCTGAAGCTTCAATTCTTTGGCCACCTGATGTGAAGAGCTGACTCCTTAGAAAAGACCCTGATACTGGGAAAGATTGAAGGCAGGAGGAGAAGGGGACAATAAACGATGAGATGGTTGGATGGCATCACTGACCCAATAGACATGAGTTTGAGTAGGCTCTGGGAGTTGGTGATGGACAGGGAAGCCTGGCATGCTGCAGTTCATGGGTTCACAAAGAGTTGGACACGACTGAGTGACTGAACTGAACTGAACTGAGATTGTCTTGAAAGGACTGTTGGTAGGAATATGGATGTTAAATGTGATTCTGGTAACATCTCAAATAGAAATGAAAAACATATTATTGATTACTGGGGGAAAGTTGATCTTTGGTACAAAATGGCAAAGAATTTATCTGCATTGGGTTCTAGTGTCTTGTGGAAAGTAGAACTTTTATATGATGATCTTGATCATGACATAACTGAGGAGATTTCTAAGCAAACGGTTGAAGCTATGCCTCGGTTTCTCTTGTTGTTTATAGTAAAATGTGAGAAAAGAGAGATAAATTGAAGGAATAATTAGGCAAAAAGGAAACAGAGCTTCAATATTTGGAAAATTATCAGCCAATACATACTTCAAAATACAAGAAATCATATTCTAAAGAGAACACCAAAGTGTGGCTGGAAAAAAAACCCACAAAGAGACTACACGTACAACTCACTGACTAACCAGCCATCTCAGCTGAAGCCAAGAATTGAGATGGGTTCCAGCATCAGAAGCACTTCCAGGTTGGACTAAAGGGGATAAAGATAGGGCAAAATGAGGGAAAGATTTTAGACTTCTGAGATTCTATTCAGTTCAGTTCAGTCGCTCAGTTGTGTCCAACTCTTTGAGATCCCATGAACTGCAGTACACCAGGCCTCCCTGTCCATCACCAACTCCTGGAGTCCACACAAACTCATATCCATTGTGTTGGTTATGCCATCCAACCATCTTATCCTCTGTCGTCCCCTTTTCCTCCTGCCCTCAATCTTTCCCAGCATCAGGGTCTTCTCAAATGAGTCAGCTCTTCACTGGCCAAATACTTCAGTGGCCAAAGTATTGGAGTGTCAGCTTCAACATCCATCCTTCCAATGAACACCCAGGACTAATCTCCTTTAGGATGGACTGGTTGGATCTCCTCGCAGTCCAAGGGACTGTCAAGAGTCTTCTCCAAAACCACAGTTCAAAAGCATCAATTCTTCAGCACTCAGCTTTCTTTATAGTCCAACTCTCATATCCATACATGACTACTGGAAAAACTATAGCCTAGACTAGACAGACCTTTGTTGGCAAAGTAATGTCTCTGCTTTTTAATATGCTGTCTAGGTTGGTCATAACTTTCCTTTTACGGAGTAAGCATCTTTTAATTTCATGGCTGCAATCACCATCTGTAGTGATTTTGGATTCTATAGGATATGACAATAGAGCTATCTCTGTAAATATGTGTTTTCCTTCAAGAAAAGGGGAAAACAACCCAAAAGGTAATTAATTCAGAGATAAGCAAGACTGCCTTCAAGGGCCTAGGACCATCACACTGATAGTCCAGGAAGACAGAGCACTGAGCTAAGGAGTACAATTTTTGAGTCTTAAAATATAATGGAATTTGCCCTGCTGGGTTATGGACTTCTTGGGACTTGTGATTCCTTCTTTCTGGTAGCTCCCTTTTGGAAAGGAAATGTCTATTCTATTCCTGTCCCATCTTTGTATTTTGGAAGCAGATAACCTTTCTGATTTCAAAGATTCACAGCTGCAAAAGAAATTTTGCCTCAGGATGAATTATACCTGAAGTCTCACCCATACTTGATTTAGATGATATTTAGGTCAGATTTGGAAATTAGAGTTGATTCTGAAATGAGTTAAGACTTTTGAGTCTGTTTGGGATGGAATGAAGGTATTTACATTAGAAGGAGATGAATTTAGGGGCTCCAGATGAAGGCTCAGATGGTAAAGCATCTGCCTGCAGTGCAGAAGACCTGGTTGAGGAGGATCCCCTGGAGAAGGGAATGGCAGCTCACTCCAGTATTCTTTCCTAGAGAATTCCATGGACAGATGATACTGGCGGGCTAAAGTCCATGGGGTCACAAAGAGTAGGACATGACTGAGCAACTAAGCACACAGCACAGATGGTGGAATGTAATAGACTGAATTGTGTACCCTCAAAATTAGTATGCTGAAATTCTAACCCCCCAGTATTTCAGAATGTGACTGTATTTATAAACAAGGTCTTTAAAGATGTAATTAGGTTAAATGAGGTCATATGAGTTGAGCCTAATCTAATCTGACTGCTATTTCTCTAAAGAAGATAAAATCTGGGCCCACCAGGGATGCACATACTCAAAGAAAAGAGAGTTGGAAGACATAGAAGGAATCTAGATATCTGAAAGTCAAACAAAGAGGCCTCCGGATAAACCAAACAGATTGACACCTTGATTTTTTATTTCTAGCCACCAGAATTGTGGGAAATAAACTGCTATTTAAACCATCCAATCTGTGGCATTTTGTTATGCAACTCTAGCAAACTAGTGTAAGTGGCCATGAGGAGGGCAGCCCCAATCTCCTACTACAGGTTATTAGGGCCAGAGAAACCAATTCACACCTTATTTTCAAAGAACTGTGGTTGTGTGCTTACTTGTATTGTGACAGCCTGAAAGTTCACTGCAGGGAACTTTTACCCTACTCAGAGCAGACCCCTGGCTGGGGAAGCTTCTAGGTGGTTTCTGCTGGAAACACTTGAAGACATAGTATTTGCTGCAGCAACCTGGGGGCAAGTAACATCAGTTGGGACAAACAGTTGGTGGACTAAATACAGTTGAAAGGGAGAGATTGGGAAAAGAGATTCATGGAAAATGAAGACTTTTAAAAGATCCTGCTTATACTGAAAAATTGAAAAAGCCAGGCACATATCCAAGGGAAAAATCATGCCCAGAAAAGACCTGAGAAAATGCTGAGCTTTTACCCCTTAGAGTACCACACAAGTAGGAAGTGAAGGCTAAGGCAGAGTTGTAAATGGCCTGGCTAAGTGTTGGAGAAAATACCACATATAGAGCCAAAACTGGGAGAGTTTTCATAAAGTTCTTTTTTTCTCCTTTTTTTTTTTTAAATTTCTTTTAAAATTTAACTTCTTCTTTTCTACAAAGAATTGGAGGAAATTAAAAAAAAAAAAGACACTAGCTCACCATGGAATTAATAGAACCCAGAATTCAAAGGCCACAGTTGATAAATATAGATTTTCAAAAATGGATCAGAAAAATCACTAAACAAGCAAACAATACACAAAAAGTAGCAAGTGCTAAGAAGGGGGTATCATATGATTGCCAGAATAAACATACTACAGGGCTAAAAATGTCCAGTTTTCAAAAAGAATTACATGGGCTATTCACAGAAAAAATTAATAGAAATTATCTTTGAAGAATCCCAGCCATTAGACTTAGCAGACAAATTTTTTTTTTAGATTTTTTAAAATCTTTTTTTAATTTAAATTATTTATTTTAATTGGAGGCTAATTACTTTACAATATTGTATTGGTTTTGCCATACATCAGCATGAATCTGCCATGGGTATATACTTTAATTAACTCCCTTAAACATGCTCAGAATTAAAGAAAATTACACACAAATAATGAAGGGAAACCAAGAGAATTAAATCTCTCCAAACAGAGAATCAATAAAACATGGATATTATAAAAAGGAACTAAATAGTAATTCTGGAGCTTAAATGTCCAATAAATGAAATAAAAAATTCACTAGAGGAATTCAACCAGATTTGAGTACCAAAAGAAAGAACAAGTGAACTTGAAAAAATAGATCAGTTGATACTATCCAGTCTGAGAGGTAGAAAAAGAAAAGGGTGAAGAAAATAAACAGAGCCTGAGACTTGTGTATGTCATAACCAAGTGGAATTTACCCCAGGTTTGTGAAGGTGGATAAACATATGAAAATCAATCACATAATAAAGCACATTAATAAAATAAAGAAAATATATGATAATCTCAACTGACACAGAAAATAATCTCACACTATCCAATCCCTTTTTCTTGTAAAAACTGTAAAAAAAAAAAAAACCACCTAGGAATAGAAGTAAACTTACTGAAATATTAACAAAAACCCACAGCCAACATTATATTTAATGGTGAAAGACTGGAGGTTATTCCCAACATGAGAAAAAAAGACAAGGATGGCTGCTTTTACCATTTCTATTCTATTTTGTACTGGAAGTTCTAGGCAAGGAGAAGAAATTAAAATTTCCAAATTGGAAAGTAAGAAGTAAAAGTATCTCTATTTGTACATGGCGTAAATATATGTAGGAAATCCTAAATAATCTTTAAAAACCTATTAGAGATAATAAATAAATTCAACAAATTTGTAAACAATTAGATCAACATACATTGTATCAGTTGTATTTATAAATCTGCAATAAACAATCTGAAAGTAAAATTAATGGAAACATTTGATTTAAATAGCACCAAATAGGATAAAATACCTTGAAATTTAATCCAGGAAGTACAAGACTGAATATTTCTAAATATTGCTTAAAGAAAGTATAGAAGACCTAAATAAAGACATGCATTGAGAGCTTTAATATTGTTTAAGTGTCAGTACTACCCAAAGTGATCTATAGATTTAATGTAATTGCTCTGAAAATCCCAAATATAATTTTTTTGAATAAATTGTAATGCTAGTCTTAGAATTCACATGAAATCACAAAAGACTCCCCAATAGGAAAAATAACCTAGAAAAAAAATTTGGAGGATACTCACTTCCCATTTTCAAAACTTACAATAAAACTACAGTAATCAGAATAGTGTGGTACTGGAATAAAAACAGATACATTATCAATACAATGGAATTTACAGTCTGAGGTAATCCCATACACTGATTGTCAGTTGATTTTTGACAAATGTGACAGACTATTCAATTCAGAAAAACATTCTCTTCAAGAAGTGATGCCACATGTAAAAGAATAAAGGTGAACCCCTTGGTTTACAGTATACACAACAATTAACTCAAAATGGATCACCAACCTAAACGTATGAACTAAAACTGTAAAATTCCCAGAAGAAAATATGGAAAATTCTTCATGACATTGACTTGGGCAGAAGCACAAGCAACAAAAGGAAAAAAAAGAAACTGACTCATCAAAATTAAAAATTGTGTCTTAAAGGCCACTATAACAAAAATGAAAATACATTTCATAGAATGGGAGAAATAAAATGCAAATTATAGATCTAGTAAGGATTTAGTTTTCAGACTATATTTTAAAAAAACCTTTAAAGTTCAATGCAAAAAGACAAACAACCTAACTTTTTATATGGGCAAAAGACTGAAAAGACATTTCTCCAAATAAGATATACATATGAACAACAAGCACATTAAAGGATGTTCAACATCATTTGTCACTGGGAAATGCAAATCAAAACCATCCCCTTCTCCAGGGGATCTTTCTGACCCCAGGGGTCGAACCCATGGCTCTTTTGCATTGCTGGCAGATTCTTTACTGTCTGAGCCACCAGGGAAGCCCAGAATTACTATATAACCTGGCAATTACACTAATAGATATACACCAGAGAAAGAGAAAGTGAAAGTGAAATTGAGGTCACTCAGTCGTGTCCAACTCTTTGCGACCCCATGGACTGTAGCCCACCAGGCTCCTCAGTCCATGGAATTTTCCAGGAAGAGTACTGGAGTGGGTTGCCATTTCCTTCTCCAGGGCATCTTCCCAACCCAGGGATCGAACCAGGGTCTCCCACACTACAGGCAGACACTTTACTGTCTGAGCCACCAGGGAAAAAGGTATTCAAACATAAGGCTAAGGCTAAGTCACTTCAGTCATGTCCGACTCTGTGCGACCCCATAGATGGCAGCCCATCAGGCTCCCCTGTCCCTGGGATTCTCCAGGCAAGAACACTGGAGTGGGTTGCCATTTCCTTCTCCAATGCGTGAAAGTGAAGTCGCTCAGTTGTGTCCGGCCCTCAGCGACCTCATGGACTGCAGCCTTCCAGGCTCCTCCGTCCATGAGATTTTCCAGGCAAGAGTACTGGAGTGGGGGTGCCATTGCCTTCTCCGATTCAAACATAACTTCTACATAATTGTTTTTAACAGTAGTATTCACAACGCCCAATAGGTGGCGTGCGTGCGTGCATGCTAAGTCTCCAGTCCTGTCCAGCTCTTTGGGACCCCATGAACTGTAGCCCACCGGGCCCCTCTGCCCAAAGGATTCTCTGGGAAAGAATATTGGAGTGGGTTGCAATGCCCTTCTCCAGGGGATCTTCCTGAGCCAGGGAATGAACCCTTGTGTTATGTTTCCTGTGCTGGCAGGGAGGTTCTTTACCGCTGCTGCCACCTGGGAAACCCACCAATAGGTGGACACAACCCTAAAGCCCATCAAATGATACCTGGATAAACAAAATGTCATTCAGTCATTCAATGGCATATTTTTGAGTCATACAAAGAAATACAAGTATTGACAAATGCTACCACATAAATGAAAATCAAAAACATTATGCTAAGTGAGTAAAGTCAAACACAAAGCTCAGATCATGTGATTATATTTGCATAAGATATTCAGAATAGGTGAATCCATAAAGACAGAAAGGAGACTAGTAGTTGTCAGAGGCTGGAGGAAGGAGAAAGTGAAATAGACTGTTTAATGGGTGTGAGGTTTCCTTTTTAGAGTGATGAAAATTTTTAAGATTAGGCAGAGTTAATGTTGCATGCCACGTGCCACATGTATATTGTTAATGCTAAATATCACTGAATTGTACCCTTTAAAATGGTTATTTTTATGTTATGTAAATTTCACCTCAATATAAGAAAAAGAGATTGGCAGAGAGGATTAAAAAACATGATTCAATAGAATGACCACTTTTTCTATTATAAGACTTGTTATACTTATCATAAGTAGATTCCCTGGTGGCTCAGATGGTAAAGTGCCTTCTTGCAATGTGAGAGACCTGGGTTCGATTCCTGGGTCAGGAAGATCCCCTGGAGAAGGAAACAGCAACCCACTCCAGTACTCTTGCTTAGAAAATTCCGTGGACGGGGGAGCCTGGTGGGCTATAGTCCATGGGGTTGCGAAGAGTCAGACATGACTGAGTGTTTTCATTTCATTTCGTGAAGTGTTAGCTGCTTAGTCATATCTGACTCTTCACAACCCCATGGACTTTAGCCCACCAGGCTCCTCCATCCATGAGATTCTCCAGACAAGAATACTGGAGTGAGTAGCTTTTCCCTCCTCCAGGGGATCTTTCCGACCCAGGGATCAAATCAGGGTCTCCTGCACTGCAAACAGACTCTCTACCAGGGAGCCACCAGTGACGCCCACATTCCATTTAAAATTCTTGAACTGATCATTTTAATCTCTACCATTTCTGAGTATCATTCTAATACTTGCTTTGTCTCTTTAGACTGTATTGTTTCCTGTCTTTAGCATGCTTTATAATTTTTGTTGAAACAAAACATGATACATTGAATAATAGGATCTGAGAGAATAGGTCTTTGTATGATGCTTCCTATTGATTTGATTAGGGGTTATGCTGTTTAATGTTTGCTGTAACTGTAGGTGTCAGAAGCGTCAGTCTCCTCTAGTGTCTTTGTTCTGGTCTCCCACATTGTTTGGGGGGTGGTTTCCTAGAAATTGTTTTCAGATATAAGTCTGGGTCTTATCCCTCTCATGGTAATCCACTGTTGTTATACTAAAGACCTATTTATGCGATGGTACGGTATTAGGGATGAGTTTTCTATAACCTTATGATTAAGTCCTTCTGGACTGTAACTTTCAGAAAAGTGACTTAGAATATATTTTTCTTCCCTTACGGGAGATAGGGAACCAGAAGGGGCTCATGTCATCCAGTTGCACTTTCCCTAGTTCAGACAAGGCTCGGGTGAAGTAGTTTCCCCAGAGGGCAGACCACTGCCATACGAGGAACAGACTGTTCTAAGAATATGAGGTGGGAAATAAATGGGCCCCAGGCTAAGGAGCCAGAGTTTGTCCTCTATGGACAGACACTCCAAAACAGCAGGCATGAAAGAGGAGCTGAGCCCTGTCCAGATAAGAGTTAAAAGACCACATGTCCCTCATTCTCAAAGTCAAGGAGAACTTCCCAATTACATGTGCACAGAAAATCTCCTTGGAGGTCAAAAGAAAAGGGGTGGCACCTCATAGTAAGTAATGCCAACCTACCTATAGACCTCTTCACTAGAATCCATTTTGGCTGAGAGATATGCACACATGGAGGACCCTGAGCTATACCAATAAGGGCTCAGAACCAGGCACAGCAGGATGACTGGAAAGAGAGGAGGAGGAAGAAATGCCCCTTAAAAGTGATTCCAACTTCCACAAGGGTGTGACTCCCTCTCTCTGAGCCTGCTCACATGTCTATCCACATGTACTCTTTTTCCTCCCAATAAACATTTTACCTGTTTTTACTGCTTTCTATCTCTATGTGGAAATTCATTTCTACACAGCTGACGAGCCAAGGCCTTGTCACTGGCCGCTGACCCCTGGTGGTCCAGCGTCTATGATTCAGTGCTGTCACTGCCATGGCCTGACTTTGTCTCTGGCCCAGAATGGAAATCCTTCTTCAAGTCACTGCAGGTGAGGCCACCTGAGATCAAGTATTTCAAAATGACTGCTTTCCCCATAGACACATGGTTGCTTTACACTTAAACACAACCAGGATGAGGGGATTTTTCTGCATCTTCATTGTAAGAATCTCTTTAGGTTTTTCCAGGAAAAGCTCACAAAAATGTGGAGCTCTTCTAAGACTGGGCTTTCAGTAGTTTTTAATTCTATAACTAGTCCATACTCCAGCAATTTGTCGTTTGAATGTTTCTATCAGTTGCTGGCTTCAGCGGTTTCTACTCCCAGCAAGTTATGATTCTCCGTATTTGCCTATCTCTTCAGCTTTTGCATGGTGGCTTGCCTCTTGACCTCAATCCTCTGATTAGTATAAAATAGTGACTGATTTTTTTTTGTGTTCACATTTTTCTCATGAAGGTGCTAACGATGACTTCTAATCTCATTATATGTCAGAAATAAAGGATTAGCATTTTTTTAATGTTTGACAGAATTCAATCACATGAATTGTAAATTATCTATTCTGATTTATCTATTGCTTGAGTTTTGGCAGTGTGTGTCTCTTAAGAAATTTGTCTCTATCATAAATTATCTAATTTTTCAAACTTTCACTTGCTCACAATGTCCTTATAGGCTTTATTTATTTTTTTATTGGCGTATAGTTGATTTACAGTGCTGAGTTAGTTTCAGGTGCACAGCAAAGTGAATACATATACATATATCCACTCTTTTTCAGATTTTTTTTTCCCACATAGGTTATTACAGAGTATTGAATAGAGTTCCTTGTGCTATAGAGTAGATCCTTATTAGTTACTTCTTTTATATAGCATAGGGTATATATTTTAATCCCAATTTCCCAATTTTCCATTTCCCCCTTTCCCTCCTGATAACCATCCCTGGTGGCTCAGGCAGTAAAGAGTCTGCCTGCAATGCAGGAGATGCAGGTTCGATCCCTGCACTGGGATGATCCCCTGGAGAAAGGAATGGCTACTCACTCAAGTATTCCTGCCTGAAGAATTCCATGGACAGAGGAGCATGGCGGGCTAAAATCCATGGACTTGTGAAGAATCAGACACAACTGAGTGACTAACAAGGCTTCCCTGGTGGCTCAGATGGTAAAGAGTCTGCCTGCAATTCATTTACATTTAAGGTAATTATTGATATGTATATTCCTATTGCCATTTAATTGTTTTGAGTTTGTTTTCATAGGTCTTTTTTCTTCTTTTCTTCTTTTGCTCTCTTCTCTTGTGCTGTGATCTCCATCTTTAGTGTTGTGTTTGGTTGCTTTGTCTTTTTTGTCTGTATCTATTGCAGTTTTTTGCTTTATGGTTACTATGAGGTTTAAACATAGGAGTTTATATGTATGCAAGGTTGTTTTAAGTTGCTGGTCTGTTAATTTCAAATGCAAGTCCCATTTCCTGCATGTGCATTCACTTCACAATTGCTGGGTTTGATATCATATTTGTGTATGGATGATTTCCTACTTTTACTGTATGAAATTTCCCAGTGAACTTTCCCATTTGTGATTTTCTTATTTCTAGCTGTGGCCTCTTTTTTTCCCCCCTCATAGAGAAATTCCTTTAGCATTTGATTCAAATCTGATTTAGTGGTGCTGAATTCTCTTAGCTTTTGCTTACTTATAAAACTTTTGATTTCTCCATTGAATCTGAATGAGCTCCTTGTTGGGTAGAGTAATCTTGGTTTTTGGTTTTTTTTCCTTTCATCATTTTAAGTATATCCTGCCATTTCCTTCCGGCCTGCAGAGTTTCTGCTGAAAATCAGCTCATAAAATATGGGAATTCCATTATATGTTGTTACTTTTCCCTTGTTGCATTTAATTTTTTTTTTAATTTTTATTTTTACTTTATTTTACTTTACAATACTGTATTGGTTTTGCCATACATTGACATGAATCCACCACGGGTGTACATGCCTTCTTTATATTTAATTTTTGTGTGTCAGCTTATTTCTCTTTGGGTTTATCGTCTAAGGGAATCTCTGTGCTTCCTGGACTTGTGTGACTATTTTCTTTAACATGTTAGGGAAATTTTTCTCTTTAAATATTTTCTCTGTCCATTTCTCTTTTTTTCTTCTTCTGGGACCCCTATAATTTGAATGTTGGTTCACTTAATGTTGTCCTAATGGTCTCTTAAACTGCCCTCATTTATTTTCATTCTTTTATCTTTATTCCATTCCATGGCAGTGATTTCCATCATTCTGTCTTCCATTCTTCTGCCTTAGTTATCTTGCTATTGATGTCTTCTAGTGTTTTTTCATTTCAGTTATTGTATTGTTCACTTCTGTTTGTTCCTAAATTCTTTTAAATCTTTGTTATACATTTCTTATATCTTCTTAATCCATGTATTTGTCCTTTTTTTCCAAGATTTTACATCATCTTTATTATTATTACTCTGAATTCTTTTTCAGGTAGATTGCCTATCTTTTCCTCATTTAGTTGTCCTTGCAGGTTTTTATCTTGCTCCTTCATCTGCAACATATTTCTCTGTGATCTCATTTTGCCTGAATTTCTGTGTGTGTGGTCTCCTTTCTGCAGGCTGCAGGCTTGTAATTCTTCTTGCTTTTGGTTTCTGCCCCCTCGCAGGTGAGGTTGACCTAGAGGCTTGTGTCATTATCCCTTTGATTGGTGGTGTGGTGACCAGCACTTGCCCTGGATGTTGATGGGGGCCTCCACCTTGCTCTGAGGCTGTCACTGCCTTGGCAGGAGTGGGGTCTAGTACCTCACTGTTGGTATAGAGGCCCCTAGATCTGTTTCTTAGCTGTGTTTCTGATCTAAGTTCGGGTAAGGCAGAACTGGAGCCCTCCCATTGGGAGAGAAACCATTGAGTATTCCTCCACTGGAGCTGTTTACCTGTGAGTTGCTCTGATATGTCCTTTTCACCCATTGTATTGTTGGTCTAGTGACTCTCAGGTGTCACTTTCTCCAGGCCACTGTCACGGATACCCTGAGGTCAGGTCCAAGCACTGCCGTAGTTGTGCGCTGGACCTGCCATGGAAACTATGGAGGAAGCTCATGCTCTGGCCCAGCCCCGACATGTACTTGCCCACAAAGCCCACAGCTGCCAAAGCTAAACCTGTCCCAGGGGCAGAGGCTCTTGTTGTCCTCTTGGATTTGGATCTTTTTGCAGGCATTGAATTTAGTAATCCATCAGCTAAGGTGTAACTCTGTGGTTTGTACAACCACGAGGAGAGATTTTGGCTCTTTTCGTTAGTCACATGGACACTGGGTCTCAGCTATAGTTTCAGATCCACTTTTGTATGTATTCCTCCCACGAGGGTCTGTTCCAGAGATTGCTGAAGCACATGAGCCCCTCCAGCAGGAAGGAGCAGAAACGCAACTGGAGTGAGCAGTTGCCAAGGTGGTGGGGGAGGGCAGAGGCAGCGGTGGCAGGGGCGTGTGAGTGGGGTCCATTGGAGCCCCTCTGAGTGCCCGTGGAGGCCGGGGCCAGTGCGTGAGGAGGGAGGCTGCGACGGTGGCCCCAGAGCACTGCACATCACTCAGCAGTGGTGCTTGTCTTCTGTGGTGGCCTGAGCTTCTCCAAGAGTATTCCTGGTTGCAGAGCTCCACGTTGCCATCCCCTCAGACTGTTTCCTCACAGCCAACAGCAGTCTCCTTCCCAGACCTGCTCCTCAACCTGCCCTTGCGCACACTGGCAGACACCCATCTCAGGCACCCCATGGGGTGTGCAGGGCTTTGGCCTGGGACATCTGTGTGGGTTTCCCTCTGTCCTGCCTGCCAGTGACTGGCTGCTGCTCTCTTCCTTGAGCCCCCAAGCTTTCCTTCAGTCCCAGCTGATGGCCCTGCTGGTGAGGGGCTTCCCCAGATGCGAGACCCTCTTCTAAATTTCACTCTCCACCAGGGATGCAGCCCCATTCTGCTTGCTCTATTCTTCCTTTTCCTTTCTTTTTTCTTTCATCCTATCTGATTACACAGGAATCTGTCTTGCCCCTCCTGTATCTGAGGTCCTCTGCTAGAATTCAGCAGGTGCTCTGAGAGCACTTTTCCATTTGTAGATTTATTTTTGATTCATTGTGGGGAGAGATGAGCTCCATGTCCTCCTACTCCTCTGCTATCTTGTTAGGGAGTCAAGACAGCTGAGAAGTAGGACAATGTGGAATTCATCTATATGTTTTTATTTCTGTAAGGTGAGTTAGTAATGTCCCTACTTTTATTTCTGATTTTAGTAACTTGAATCTTTACTCTTTCTTTCTTGTTCAGTCTACCTAATGGTATAATAATTTGATATTTCCAAAGAATCAACTTTGGTTTTATTAATTTTCTGCATTGTTTTTCTTTTCACCATTTCTTTATTAACATGCTAATTTTTATTATTTCTTCCTTCTGCTTATTTTGGGTTAAATTTTCTCTTTTATTGTTTCTTATGGTGGAAAGTTGAGTTACTGATTCAAAATATAAACATTTATTGTTGTAAATTTCTTTTTAAGTACTGCTTTAGTACATCCACAAAATTTTGGCATGTTATTTAATTTTACTTATCTCAAGATATTTCTAAATTCTTGTGTGATTTGTTCTTTACTTCATTGGGTTTTTAGGAGTGTTTTTAAAAATTTTCACATCATTGTGATTTTTCTTATTCCCTTCTGTTATCGGTTTATAATATATCTTTGTGGTCATAGATTATTAGTTGTATGATTTCAATTTTTAATCATTAACTGAGGTGGTTTATATCGCTTAACATATGGTTTTTCTGGAGAATATTTGATTTGCACTTGAGAAGAATGTGTATTGTACTATTTTGGGGCGATGTATTCTGCAGCTGTCTGTTAGATGCTGTTAAGTTTTTTATTTTTTCTTCAGTTTACCTAGTTGATCTATCATTTTTTGTGGATTTATGGAGGTATAATTGATAAAATTTTTATATGTTTATAAAAATTTTATATAAAACTTTATATTAATAATATATTTTATATATGAAACCAACATGTTTCCATATATGTATACAGTTTGAATTGACTACCACAATTAATTAATGCATCCATAACTTCATATTGTTATCTTTTTTTTTTTTGCTGTGGTGAATACACTTAGATCTCTTCTCCTAGCAAGTTTCAAGTATACAATAGAGTATAAACTGTCACCACATTGTGACTTAGTTTCCCAGAACTTATTCATCTTATAACTCAATAAAGTACCCTTTCAACAGCATTTTCCCATTTTATCCACCCATTAGCATTGGTAACCACCAATGCCATTCTCTGGTTCTATGAGTTTGACATTTTAGAGTCCACATAAAAGTAAAATTATACAATTTTTGTCTTTCACTTTCTGGCTTATTTCATGTAACATAATGTCCTCAAGGTTTATTCATGTTGTCACAAATGACAGGGTGTCCTTTCTTTCTATGGCTGAATATATACATATATATATATAATTTTCTTTATTCATGAACAATTCACCTGATGAACATTTAGATCGTTTCCATATCTTGGCTATTGTGAGTAATGCTACAGTGAACATGGGAATGCTATCATTTTGAAACCCTGATTTCAGTTCTTTTGGATATATGCCAAGTAGTAGGATTGCTGAATTGTATGATACTTCTATTTTTAATTTTTAAGAAGCCTCTACACCATTTTCATAATGGCTATACCAGTTCACATTTCCATCAATACCAAGAGTATAAGCATTACAATTTCCCCCACAACATCACCAAATGTATCATATTTTGTCTTTTTTATGAAAGCCATCCAAACATATTACAGTGATATTGCATTGAAGTTTTTTATTTTACTTATTTGGATGCCCCAGGTCTTAGTTGGGGTATATAGGATCTAGCTCCCTGACCAGGGATTGAACTCTGGCCCCTGCATTGGGAGTACAGAGTCTTAGCCACTAGAACACCAGGGAAATCCCTCATTGCAGTTTTAATTTGCATTTTCGTGATGATTCATGATGTTGAGCACCATTTTATGTACCTGTATATAAAAGGTGTATGTATGTCTTCTTTGAAAAAAATGAAACAAAGCAATGGACAAAGAATTAATCTCAAAAATATACAAGCAACTCCTGCAGCTCAATTCCAGAAAAAAAAGTGACCCAATCAAAAAGTGAGCCAAAGAACTAAACAGACATTTCTCCAAAGAAGACATACAGGTGGCTAACCAACACATGAAAAGATGCTCAACATCACTCATTATCAGAGAAATGCAAATCAAAACCACAATGAGGTACCATTTCATGCCACTCAGAATGGCTGCTATCCAAAAGTCTATAAACAATAAATGCTGGAGAGGGTGTGGAGAAAAGGGAACCCTCTTACACTGTTGATGGGATAGCAAACTGGAGAACAGTATGGAGAGTCCTTAAAAAACTGGAAATAGAACTGCCATATGACCCAGAAATTCCACTGCTGGGCATACACACTGAGGAAACCAGAATTGAAAGAGACACGTGTACCCCAATGTTCATTGCAGCACTGTTTATTAGCCAGGACATGGAAGCAACCTAGATGTCCATCAGCAGATGAATGGATAAGAAAGCTGTGGTATACATACACGATGGATATTATGCAGCCATTAAAAAGAATACATTTGAATCAGTTCTGCTGAGGTGGATGAAACTGGAGCCTATTATACAGAGTGAAGTAAGCCAGAAAGAAAAACACCAATACAGTATACTAACACATATATATGGAATTTAGAAAAATGGTAATGATAAACCCTATATGCTGTCTCACAGCAAAAGAGAGACAGATGTATAGAACAGTCTTTTGGACTCTGTGGGAGTTGGGAGGGCAGGATGATATGGGAGAATCGCATTGAAACATGTAAATTATCATATGTGAAATGAATCACCAGTCCAGGTTCAATGTATGAGACAGGGAGCTTGGGCCTGGTGAGACGAGGGTTCAGGATGGGGAACACATGTACACCAATGGCAGATTTATGTCAATGTATGGTAAAACCAATACAATATTATAAAGTAAAAACATAAATAAATAGAACTGAAAAAATTTTAAAAAAGAAAAAGATGTCTAAGCAAGTGTTTTGCTAATTTAAAAATCATATTATTATTTTCATTTTGAGTTGTATGAGTCCCTTAGATATTTTGGATGTATGAAAACTTGCCAAAAAACAAATACACAAAAAATAACAAAATAGATAGCTTGCAATATTTACTTTCACTTTATAGGTTCTTTTTACTCTGTTATTTGTTTCCTGTGCTGTGCAGAAGATTTTAGTTTGATATAATCCCACTTAAAAACATTTTTTCTTGTGTCTTTTGGTTTTGGAGTCATATCCAAGAAATCATTGCCAAGACCAATGTCAAAGGGCATTTTTCTGTTTTCTACTAGGAGTTTCATGGATGGAAACCTTATCTTTCAGTCTCTAGTTCATTTTGAGTGGTATTTTAAAAATACAGTATAAGAATTCAATTTTCTTGTTTTATATACATAGATATCTAATTTTTTTAAACACCCTTTATTAAAGAGACAATCTTTTTTTCATCATCTATTCTTCATGCCCTGGTCATGGGTTAGCTGGTCATATATGTGTGAATTTATTTCTTGGCTCCCCATTAGTGCCTGTTTTTATGCCAATGCCATACTATTACAGATTTGTAATATAATTTGATACCAGGAGGTGGGATATCTTCCCCTTTGTTCAGTTCAGTTCAGTTCAGTTCAGTTCAGTCGCTCAGTCGTGTCTGACTCTTTGCCACCCCGTGAATCGCAGCACGCCAGGCCTCCCTGTTCATCACCAACTCCCAGAGTTCACTCAGACTCACGTCCAATCGAGTCAGTGATGCCATCCAGCCATCTCATCCTCGGTCGTCCCCTTCTCCTCCTGCCCCCAATCCTTCCCAGCATCAGAGTCTTTTCCAATGAGTCAACTCTTCACATGAGGTGGCCAAAGTACTGGAGTTTCAGCTTTAGCATCATTCCTTCCAAAGAAATCCCAGGGCTGATCTCCTTCAGAATGGACTGGTTGGATCTCCTTGCAGTCCAAGGGACCCTCAAGAGTCTTCTCCAACACCACAGTTCAAAAGCATCAATCCTTCGGCACTCAGCCTTCTTCACAGTCCAACTCTCACATCCATACATGACCACAGGAAAAACCATAGCCTTGACTAGACGGACCTTAGTCGGCAAAGTAATGTCTCTGCTTTTGAATATGCTATCTAGGTTGGTCATAACTTTTCTTCCAAGGAGTAAACGTCTTTTAATTTCATGGCTGCAATCACCATCTGCAGTGATTTTGGAGCCCCAAAAAATAAAGTCTGACACCGTTTCCACTGTTTCCCCATCTATTTCCCATGAAGTGATAGGACTGGATGCCATGATCTTCGTTTTCTGAATGTTGAGCTTTAAGCCAACTTTTTCACTCTCCACTTTCACTTTCACAAGAGGCTTTTGAGTTCCTCTTCACTTTCTGCCATAAGGGTGGTGTCATCTGCATATCTGAGGTTATTGATATTTCTCCCAGCAATCTTGATTCCAGCTTGTGCTTCTTTCAGTCCAGCGTGTCTCATGATGTACTCGGGACGTAAGTTAAATAAGCAGGGTGACAAGATACAGCCTTGACGTACTCCTTTTCCTATTTGGAACCAGTCTGTTGTTCCATGTCCAGTTCTAACTGTTGCTTTCTGATCTGCATACAGATTTCTCAAGAGGCAGGTCAGGTGGTCTGGTATTTCCATCTCTTTCAGAATTTTCCACAGTTTATTGTGATCCAGACAGTCAAAGGCATAGTCAATAATGCAGAAATAGATGTTTTTCTGGAACTCTCTTGCTTTTTCCATGATCCAGCAGATGTTGGCAATTTGATCTCTGGTTCCTCTGCCTTTTCTAAAACCAGCTTGAACATCAGGAAGTTCACGGTTCACGTATTGTTGCTCTTTATCAAATGTACTTTGGCTATTTGTGGTCTTTTGTGGATCCATGTAAACTTTATGATTGTTGTTTCTATTTCTGTGAGAAATATTATTAGAATTTTGGTAAGAATTTCATTGAATCTTCATATTGCCTTGATTAGTAATAGACATTTTAACAATATTAATTCTTCTGATCTGTGAGCATGTATATCTTTCCATTTATTTGCATCTTATTTAAAATTTTCACCAATATTTCATGCTTTTTATTGTGCAGTTCCTTCTTGAATAAATTTTTTTCTGAGTAGTTTATTGTTGTTGATGCTATTGTAAACATTATTTTCTTTTAAAACATTTTTATTGGACTATAGTTGCTTTATAATGTTGTGTTAGTTTCTACCATATAAGAAAGTGAATCAACTATATACATATATGCAATCAAATATATACATATATATTCTCTCTTTTTGGGGTTTCCTCCCCAGTTAGTTCACCAAAGAGCATTGATTGGAGTTCCCTGTGCTATTCAGTAGGTTCTCATTAGCTATCTATTGAAATTGAGTCATTTGTAGAGACATGGATGGACCTAAAGACTGTCATAGAGAGTGAAGTAAGTCAGAAAAACAAATACTAATGCTTGTATGTGAAATCTGAAAATATTGATATAGACAATCTTATTTACAAAGCATAAATAGAGACACAGACATAGTCAACAATTGTATAGACATGAAGGGGGAAAGAGGGAAGTGGGATGAATTGGGAGATGGGGATTGAAAATATATACAATATTTGTACTCTGTAAATGTTAATTTTTAAATTTATTTTTCAAATAATTCATTGTTAGTGTTTAGAAATACAATTGATTTTGTACATTAACGTTGTATTCTTCAACTTTACTGAACTTATTAGTTTAACAATCTCTCGATGGAGTCTAAGATTTTTATACAAGATCATGTCATCTGCAAATATTGACAATCTTATTTCTCTCTAATTTGATTACCTTTTATTTATTTTTCCTGTCTATCTCCTCTGGCCAGAACTTCCAATACTATGTTGACTAGAAGTGGTGAGAATTGACATCCTTGTCTTATTCCTTATCTAACAGGGAAAACTTTCCGCTTTTTACCATCAAGTATGATGTTAGCTGGGCTTCCCTGGTAGCTCAGCTGGTAAAGAATCCACCTGCAATGCAGGAGACCCTGGTTCAATTCCTAGGTCAGGAAGATCCCCTGGGGAAGGGGTAGGCTACCCACTCCAGTATTCTTGGGCTTCCCTTGTGGCTCCGATGGTAAAGAACCTGCCTATAAAGCAGGAGACCTGGTTTCTATCCCTGGGTTGGGAAGATTCCCCTGGAAAAGGGAATAGCTACCCACTCCAGTATTCTTGGGCTCCCGTGGTGGCTCAGTTGGTAAAGAACCTGCCTGTAATGCAGGAGACCTGGGTTCCATCCCTGAGTAGGGAAGATCCCCTGGAGCAGGGCATGGCAACCCACTCCAGATTCTTGCCTGGAGTGTCCATGGGTAGAAGAGCCTAGCAGGCTACAATCCATGGAGTCAGACACAACTGAGCAACTAAGCACATGATGTTAGCTATGAAATTATCATATATGACTTTTATTATGTTGGAGTACATGTTTATTATACCTAATTTCTTTACAGTAACTATCAGGAATAGATTTTGAATTTTGTCAAATGCTTTTTATGGATCTATTGAGATGATCCTATAATCTTTATCTTCCATTTTTTAATGTGGTATATTACATTTACTGATTTGTGTATGTTGAACTATCCTTGCATCGTAGATATAAATCTCACTTGATCATGGTGTACAACAATTTCAGTGTGCTTTTCAGTTCAATTTGCTAGCATTTTTTTAGGATTTTGTATCTGTATTTATTGGAGATACTGGTCAGTCATTTTTCTTTTTTCTTGTAGTGTCCTTATCTGGCTTTCTCTTAAGGATAATGCTGGCCTTACAAGATGAGTGCGGAAATCTTCCCCCTCTTCTTTATTTTTAGGTAGTTTGAGAAGATTTGGAATTGATCATTCTCTAAATGATGAGATTCACTCATAAAATCATCTACCTTGTTCTTTTTTAGGAGGTTTTTGATTATCGATTTAATATCCTTACTCATCATTGTTCTGTTCACACTTTCTTTTTTTTTTTTTTTCATGATTCTGTCTTGATAGGCTATACGTTCCTGGGAAGTTATTAATCTCTTCCAGGTTATTCAGCATGTGACATGTAATTGTTCATATTGGTCTCATATCACTTTATATTTCTGTGGCATTAATTGTAATATCTCCTTTTTCATTTATGGTTTTACTTGAGTCCTCTCTTCCTGATTAGTCTAGCTAAAGGCTTCTTCAAAATTTTATCTTTTCAAAATATCAGCTACTAAGTTTGTTGATCTTTTATTGTCTTTCTAATATTTATTTTTTTAAAAATTCTGCTCTAATCTTTATTACTTCCTTTCTTCTGCTAAATTTGGGCTTAGGTATTCTTCCTGTTCTATTTATCTGAAGAATGCATTTAGGTTGCTTATTTATATATTTATTTTTATTGATATAATTTTTATATGCTAGAACTGATTATGCTTTATCCCATAAATTTTAATTTATTTCCTTTTTTTTTTTTTTTGGTCTCAAGATATTTTAAATTTCCCTTTTGATATCATCTTTAGTCATCTGGTTGTTCAGCAGTGTGTATTTAATTTCCACAAATTTGTGAATTTTTAAGATTTTCTCTGGTTATCGACTTCTAATTTCATGCCATTGTAGCTTGAAAAGAAGCTTACTATGATCTTAATTTTAAATTTGTTAAGAATTCCTTTATTGCACAATATATGATCTATCCTAGAGAATGTTCCATGTGCATTTTAGAAGAATGCATATTTTGGTGCACTTGGATGAAATTATGCTGTGTGTTTGGCTTATAGTGTGTTCAAGTATGGGCTTCCCCCATGGTACAAAGTAAGGAATCTGTCTGCAATGCAGGAGATGCAGGATTGATCCCTGACTTGAGGAGGTTCCCTGGAAGAGGGCATGGCAACCCGCTCCAGTATTCTTGGCTGGAAAGTCCCATGCACAGATGAGCCTGGCAGGCTACTGTCCATAGGGTCACAAAGAGTTGAACACAACTGAAGCAACTGAGCACACAGGCACCTGTTCAATGTCTTGTTCCTCATTTTCTGTACACATGACTGTACAGAACTGTACATACTGTTGAAAATGTGATATTAAGCCCCTCTTTCTATTATTGTATTGCTATCTATTTTTCTGTTAATATTTGTTTAAATATTTAGATGTTCCAAAGTTAGGTACATATATAGTTACAATTATTATATCCTCCTGATGAATTACCCCTTTATTATTATATAGTGACCTTTGTCTCTGAGCAATTTTGACCGAATGTCTATTGTATCTGATACAAGTATAGCCACTCCTCCTCTCTTTTGTTTACTGTTTGATGGAATTTCTTTTCCATCCTTCTATGTTCAGCTTATGTGTGTCCTTAAAGTGAGTTTTTTACAGACAATGTATTATTGGATTAAATAAATTAATTTAGCCACTCTGCCTTTTGATTGGAGAATTCAAACTGTTTGCATTTAAATTAGTTATTCATAGGTGAGAACTTAGTCTCACCTTTTTGTTGTTTTCTGTTTTGTATTTCCTTTTTCTCCTTTCTCTTGTTCCTTTCTTTCTCATTATGTCTTCCTTTGGAACTTGGTGTTTGTTTTTGTGTGTGTGTGTTTCCATTTTTTTTTGCTTGTTTGTTTGTGTGTGATGATGTGCTTTTACTTATTTCTGTGTATCTACTAGATTTTCCTTGTAGTTACCACAAGACATATAAAACTTCTTACAATTATAACAATCTATTTTAAGCTGATAACATCTTACTTTCAACTGCATACAAATTGTGTGTACAAAGTATTCTATATTTTTAGTTCTTCCATTTTATGTTGTTGAAGTCACAGTTTGCATCTTTTAAAACTGTGCATCCATTAACAAATTTTTGTAGCTATAGTTATTTCTTACACTACTGTCTTTTAACTTTTATATTGGAATTAAAATTTCTTGATGCTCTCACTTTACAGTATTAGAGTATTCAGAATTTGACCATATATTTACATTTACCAGTCAGTTTTATATTTTCAGATGTATTTACATTGTTTCTTAGTGTGTTTATTTTCATTTTTCTCAGTGTCTTTGAAGATCTCTCTTCAGGCAAGTCTAGAGGTGATAAACTCAGCTTTTTGTTGTTGTTGTTGTTAAGAATTAAATTCATCTACTTTTCATTTCTGAAGGAAAGTTTTGCTGAGTATAGCATTCTTGGTTGCCAGTGATATTCTTTAAGTAATGTGAATATGTCACCCCACTCTCTCCTAGGGTTTCTGCTGAGAAGTGAGTTTATCACCTTATGGGGGTTCCTTTATAGATAATAAACCACTTTAGTTTTGTTGCTTTCAAACTTTTCTCTTTGTTTTTTATTTTTAGCTATTTGGTTTTAATATTTATCAGACTCATCTACTTTGAGTCCATTTTTCTTTGGTTCTTTTGAGTTTTACAAAACTTCATGTCCATATCTATTCCAGACTTTGGAAGTATTCAACTATTTTTTCTTTAATCTTTCTACGTATTTCTCTCTTTTCCTCGGGGATTTGATGAGGGAAATATTTGTTTGCTTGTTGATGTCTCATAATTTGTGTAGGCTTTCTTCACTATTTTTTTTGTTCTTTTTGCACTTGTTATTGGGTAATTCCAAATGATCTGCCTTTGACTTTGCTAGTTTGTTTTATTTAACCAAGATTTCTCCTGAAGCTCTCTGTTGACTTTTTTCAGTTCTAACATTGTATTCTTTACTCCACAATTGTGTGATTTTTATTTGTTTATTAAACTTATCATCTACTTTATACATTTTTTTGATGTCTTGAGTTTTCTATTTGTGACATCTTGTAACTTACTGAGCATTTTTTTTCTTTTTTTGAAATTTATTTATTGTAATTGGAGGCTAATTACATTACAATATTGTAGTGGTTTTGCCATACATTGACATGGATCAGCCATGGGTGTACATATGTTCCCCATCCAGAAACCCCCTCCCACCTCCCCATTCCATCCCTCTGGGTCATCACAGTGCAACATCCCTGAGCACCCTGTCTCATGCATCGAACCTGGACTGGTGATCTGTTTCACATATGATAATATTCATGTTTCAATGCTATTCTCTCAAATAATCCCACCCTCACCTTCTCCCACAGAGTCCAAAAGATTTCTATACATCTGTGTCTCTTTTGCTGTCTCGCATATAGGGTGATCGTTATGACCTTTCTAAATTCCATATATATGCATTAATATACTGTATTTGTGTTTTTCTTTCTGCCTTATTTGCTCTGTATAATGGGCTCCAGTTTCATCCACCTCATTAGAACTGATTTTTAATAGCTGAGTAATAGTCCATCGTGTATATGTACCACAGCTTTCTTATCCATTCATCTGCTGATGGACATCTAGGTTGCTTCCATGTTCTGGCTGTTATAAACAGTGCTGCGATGAACATTGGGGTATACATGTCTCTTTCAATTCTGGTTTCCTTGGTGTGTATGCTCAGCAGTGGGATTGCTGGATCGTATGCCAGTTCTATTTCCAGTTTTTTAAGGAATCTCCACACTGTTCTCCATAGTGGCTCTACTAGTTTGCATTCCCACCAACAGTGTAAAAGGGTTCCCTTTCCTCCACACCCTCTCCAGCATTATATTGTTTGTAGACTTTTGGATAGCAGCCATTCTGACTGGTGTGAAATGGTACCTCATTGTGGTTTTGATTTGCAATTCTCTGATAATGAGTGATGTTGAGCATCTTTTCATGTGTTTGTTAGCCACCTGTATGTCTTCTTTGGAGAAATGTCTGTTTAGTTCTTTGGCCCTTTTTTGATTGGGTCGCTTATTTTTCTGGAATTGAGCTGCAGGAGTTGCTTGTATATTTTTGAGATTGGTTATTTGTCAGTTTCTTCATTTGCTATTATTTTCTCCCATTCTGAAGGCTGTCTTTTCACCTTGCTTATAGTTTTCTCCACTGTGCAAAAGCTTTTGTTCAGTGCAATCCCTATCAAACTACCAACAGTATTTTTCACATAACCAGAACAAATAATTTCACAATTTGTATGGAAATACAAAAAACCTCGAATAGCCAAAGCAATCTTGAGAAAGAAGAATGGAACTGGAGGAATCAACCTGCCTGACTTCAGGCTATACTACAAAGCTACAGTCATCAAGACAGTATGTACTGGAACAAAGACAGAAATATAGATCAATGGAACAAAATAGAAAGCCCAGAGATAAATCTATGCACCTATGGCCAAAGCCTTTGACTGTGTTGATCACAATAAACTGTGGAAAATTCTGAAAGAGATGGGAATACCAGACCACCTAACCTGCCTCTTGAGAAATCTGTATGCAGGTCAGGAAGCAACAGTTAGAACTGGACATGGAACAACAGACTGGTTCCAAATAGGAAAAGGAGTAAGTCAAGGCTGTATATTGTCACCCTGCTTATTTAACTTATATGCAAAGTACATCATGAGAAATGCTGGACTGGAAGAAACACAAGTTGGAATCAAGATTGTTGGGAGAAATATCAATAACCTCAGATATGCTGATGACACCACCCTTGTGACAGAAAGTGAAGAGGAGCTAAAAAGCCTCTTGATGAGAGTGAAAGAGGAGAGCAAAAAAGTTGGCTTAAAGCTCAACATTCAGAAAACGAAGATCATGGCATCCAGTCCTATCACTTCAAGGCAAATAGATGGGGAAACAGTGGAAACAGTGTCAGACTTTATTTTTTGGGGCTCCAAAATCACTGCAGATGGTGATTGCAGCCATGAAATTAAAAGACGTTTACTCCTTGGAAGAAAAGTTATGACCAACCTAGATAGCATATTCAAAAGCAGAGACATTACTTTGCCGACTAAGGTCCATCTAGTCAAGGCTATGGTTTTTCCTGTGGTCATGTATGGATGTGAGAGTTGGACTGTGAAGAAGGCTGAGCGCCGAAGGATTGATGCTTTTGAACTGTGGTGTTGGAGAAGACTCTTGAGGGTCCCTTGGACTGCAAGGAGATCCAACCAGTCCATTCTGAAGGAGATCAGCCCTGGGATTTCTTTGGAAGGAATGATGCTAAAGCTGAAACTCCAGTACTTTGGCCACCTCATGTGAAGAGTTGACTCATTGGAAAATACTCTGATGCTGGGAGGGATTGGGGGCAGGAGAAGAAGGGGACGACAGAGGATGAGTTGGCTGGATGGCATCACTGACTCGATGGACGTGAGTCTGAGTGAACTCTGGGAGATGGTGATGAACAGGGAGGCCTGGCGTGCTGCGATTCACGGGGTGGCAAAGAGTGAGACATGACTGAGCGACTGAACTGAACTGAACTGATGGACACCTTATCTTTGACAAAGGAGGCAAGAATATACAATGGAGAAAAGACAATCTCTTTAACAAGTGGTGCTGGGAAAACTGGTCAACCACTTGCAAAAGAATGAAACTAGAACACTTTTTAACACCAGACACAAAAATAAACTCAAAATGGATTAAAGATCTAAATGTAAGAGCAGAAACTATAAAACTCCTAGAGTAAAACAGGCAAAACACTCTCCGACATAAATCACAGCTGGATCCTCTATGACCCACCTCCCAGAGTAATGGAAATAAAAGCAAAAGTAAACCAATGGGACCTAATTTAACTTAAAAGCTTTTGCACAACGAAGGAAACTTACTTAGCATTTAAAGATGATTATTTTGAATTCTTTGTCAGGCAACTCATAAATATCCAATTATTTGGAGTCTGTTACTGGAACTTTATTGGTTACCAGAGCGTTATTAGTTTCCTTGTTTGAGTCTTTATTGTGCAGACTGCATTGGTGTGTGCATTTGAAGGAGGAAACACTTTTCTCAATTTTTTTTCAGAGTGTTTATGGTTAGGGAAGGTCTTCTGTAGATTTCTTGAATTTATGAGATTACCCAGGGACTTGCAGGTAAATTGAGTTAGAGACAGGGTTATTTCTGAGTCTACGATGGTGTTTGTAAATAGTTGATGTGTCTTTTACCAGGTGTTCTGACAGGCATAGATCCTGTCTGACCCTTGGAAGATAGGATTGCCTCTATGACCTTTTTCATAAGGTCTGGAACTGGGAAAGGGGTCCACAGTTGGATCCAGAGATGATGAGTCTGTAACCAAGTATTTGGACATGAGTGGTTCCCACCAGGTCCTTTGGAGGGCCATGTAAGTGGGTCAGTTCCTGCATGGGCAGGATTGGCACTGGACCCTGCCTGAGAGGAACTGGAACTGAGTCTGAGGGCTGCTTCATCATCCACATCTAGAACTGAGGTTTGTATGCCTGACTCTTGGAGGCATGAATGAGGCATATCTTACCAGGTCCCTGGGAAGGTAGGACTATCCCCTGACCTGATAAGAATAGGAGTCAAGTTACAGGGCCATTGCAGACCACAGTGGACTTACTTCTGAGGTCATGGATTAGTTTTCTGGTGAATCTCTGCATGCACAGGATTGCTTGTGGACTGTGGCAGGGAGGGGCTTCAGCTGGTTCACCAGGTTGTTTCAAGAATTGCTGTGGACCAAGGTTGGTTGGCCTGCCTCCAAGGGGCACTAACTGGCATGTCTTCTGGTTGGTCACTGGGCAAGTTGGACTACTTGGAGAAGGTGATCTGGTTTTGAGCCAGGGCTGTTTCTGGATCTGCTGACTAAAGTTCACTTACCTCCCTTCAATGACACTGACAGATATATCTTCCAGTGGGTCCCTGGGCATGTAGGACTGATCAGGGGCAGTGGCTGGGGGAAGAGCTGAAGTGAATTATAGGGCTGTTTCCACCTCTCCAAAAGTACAGATGGGTAGGTTTCCAGTTTATTCCCTGGTATAGCAGGACATCTCTCCGACTGCAGCTAGAAGGGACTGGAGCTGAATTATAGGACTACTTCAGTGTCTGTGGGGACAATCATGGGCATTTCCCCTGCCAGATCCCTAGGTTGTCAGTACTGCTGATTACGGTTGACAGGGCCTAGACCTGGGTCATGTGTCACTTCAGGGCCCACAGACAGGACCAAGGTCTGCGGGCTTCCTGCCTGAGGCAGAGGAAAGTGTGACTCTTCCTGTGTTGCTGTGCTGAGTCACTTCAGTCGTATCTGACTCTTTGATACCCCATGGGCTGTAGCCTGCCAGGCTCCTCTGTGCATGGGATTCTCCAGGCAAAAATACTGGAGTGGGTTTCCATCTCCTACTCCAGGGGGCTCTTCTTGCATCCTCTAATATTTGGTTATTGTAAGAGGACCAAAACAAAATGAGGCTATAGCTGAGCTGATTGAGGAATGGAGATGTTCTGGGCTCTGTAGCTGGGTCCATAGTTGGCAATTCAGCTTCCTGATTGAGCATAGGCTTGCCACAGTGGTGTTTAACAATATCCAACCCTGGTCCCAAAGCTCCCAAAGAAGCATTTTTGCCTGTGAATAGCTACTGAGTTACTGTTCCTGAGTGATGATACAAGCAGGGGACTTTCTATTCTGCCATCTTGCTGGTATTCCTCTGTTCTGTCTATTGAAAGTCATTGAAAATTGGGTTTTTAGATCTCTAACTTTAATAGTTGAATCATCTATTTTTACTTTTAATTTTAGGAGGTTTTGCTCTGTGTATTTTGTGCTTTTTGTTTACTATATTCAATATATGTTAACAGTTATGTCATGCATTGATTATTTTAAAACAATCTTTGTTTTTAACAATCAGTTCAGTTCAGTCACTCAGTCGTGTCTGATTCTTTGTGGCCCCATGGACCGCAGCATGCCAGGCCTCCCTGTCCATCACCAACTCCCAGAGTCCACCCAAACACATGTCTGTATAATTTTTGTTAAGTCTATTTTGTCTGAGCTGCTCCAGGTTTACTTTAGCTACAGTTTTGTGGGGTTTTTTTTTTTTTTACAATATATCTTTTTATTATCCTTTACTTTCAATTTATTTGTGCTTTGAATCTAATGTGTACCTCTCATACATAGCATATAGTTGACCATGCTTTTTCCTGCAATTTGGAAACCTCTGCCTTTTGATTGAAATGTTTATTCCTTTTATATTTAATATAATAACTTATAATTATTTATATGGCAGGATTTATGACAGTTTAATTGCTATTAATTTTCTATATGGCTTATGTAGTTTTCCTTTGTATTTCTCCTTTTATATTAAATAAATATTTTCCAGTGTATCATTTAAATGTTATTATATATTCATATATATGGGCTTCCAAGTGGTGCCAATGGTAAAGAACCTTTGTGCCAATGCAGAAGACATAAGAGATGCAAGTTAGATCCCAGGGTCAGGAAGATTCCCCTGGAAGAGTGCATGGCAACTCACTCTAGTATTTTTACCTGGAGAATCGCAAGACAGAGGAGGCTGGTGGGCTACAGTCCATAGGGTCACAAAGAGTTGGACATGACTGAAGTGACTTAGCATGCACATTCATATATATATAAGTAGTAGTTGCTCTAGTAATTGTAATTATTAGCATCAATATAGCTTCATTTCCTTCCCTTTGTTTTGTGTTATTATTGTCTATAAGTTACAAATATTATATAAATTGCAAGACCATCAGCACAAATTTATAATTGAAATTATTTTTTTTATCAAATAGAAGCACTATAAAGAAATTTTATAAATGTAAATGTTATAAAACAAAAATGTGATAAACAAAACACCTTTAGGAGATCAAATCAAGATGGTGGAGTAGAAGGACATGTGCTCATCTCCTCCTGTTAAAGAACTGAAATCAAACTAGCTGTTGAACAACCATCAACAGGAGGACACTGGAACCCACCAGAAAACAATACCCCATGTCCAAAGACAAAGGAGAAGCCACAACAACACAGTAGGATTGGCACAATCAAAATAAAATAAAATCTAATACCCACCAGGTGGGTGACCCTTAAATTGGAGAACAATAATACCTAAGAAGTTATTTCACTGTTATGAAGGTTCTGAGCCGTCTGTCAGGCTTCCCAGCCTGGGGATCCAGCAAAGTGACTAAGAATCCTCAGGGAACCTGACTTAGAAAGCCAGTGGGATATGTTTGAAGGACTTCCACAGGACTGGGCGAAACATAGAAGGTACACAACAAAATCTTGTGTGTACCAGGACACAGGGGAAAGGAGCAGTGACCCGACAATATACGGAACCAGATACCTGCTAGTTGGAGGGTCTCCTGTGGAGGTGGGGGTCAGCACTAACTTCCTGTGGGGACAATGGCATTGGCAGCAGCAGTCTTGGGAGGTGCCCCTTGGCAAATGAGCCCTCTTGGAGGTCACCATGAACCCTACCATAGAGCCTGTAGATTCCAGACCTGGGTCTTCTCAGGCCAAACCACTAACTAGGAGGGAGCACAGCCCCACCCATCAGCAGATTAAAGTGTTACTGAGCATGACCCTGCCCACCAGAGCAAGGCCCAGTTTTTCCCACTGCCAGTCCCTCCCATCAGCTTCATCCACCAGAGGGCAGACAGAAGAAGCAAGAACTACAACCCCACAGCCTCCAGAACAAAAACCACAGCCACAGGATGTTAACCGAAATAAAAAGGCAGAGGATTACTCCCAGATGAAAGAACAAAACCCCAGGAAAACAACTAAATGGAGTGGAGATAGGCAACCTTCCAGAAAAAGAACTCAAAATAATGATAGTGCAGATGATCCAGGATCTTGGAAACATAATGGAGAAGATGCTAGAAATGTTTACCAAAGACCTAGAAAAACTAAAGGACAAACAGAAATGAATAATTCACTAAAAGGAATCAATGGCAGAATAACTGAGGCAGAAGAATCAATTAGTGACCTGGAAGAAAGAATGGTGGAAATCACTGCTACAAACTAGAATACAGAAAAAAGAATGAAAAAAAAAAAATGAAGACAGCCTAAGAGACCTCTGGGACAACATTAAACACATCAACATTCATATTATATGGGTCCCAAAAGGAGAAGAGAGAGAGGACCCAAGAAAACATTTGAAGAGATAATAGCTGAAAACTTCCCTAACATGGGAAAAGAGTCAGTCAAGTCCAAAATGCCCAGAGAGTCCCAGGCAGGATAAGCCCAAAGAAGAACGCAAGACACATAGTAATTAAACTGACAAAAATTAAAGACAGAAAGAAAATACAAAAGGAATAAAGGGAAAATGAAAAATAACATACAAGGAAACTCCCATAAAATTATCAGCTGATTTCTCAACAGAAAATCTACAAGCCAGAAGGGAATGGCATGATATATCTAAAGCAATGAAAGGGAAGAATCTACAACCAACAATACTCTACCCAGAAAGACTCTCATTCAGATTTGATGGAGAAATCAAACGCTTTCCAGACAAGCAGAAGTTAAGAGAATTCAGCACCACCAAACCAGCTTTACACCAAATGCTAAAGAAACTTCTTTAGGCACAAAACACAAGAGAAGGAAGATACCTATAAAGAATAAACCCAAAACAATTAATAAAATGGTAATAGAAGAGAGGGTGGGATTATTGGAGGGAGTAGCACTGAAACATTTACATTACCATATATAAGATAGATATCCAGCGGGGATTTGCTGTATGATGCGAGGAACCCAAATCTGGTGCTCTGTGACAACCTAGACAACCTAGGTTTGGAAGGGGTGGAAGGTGGGAGAGAGGTTCAAAGGGAGGAGATGTGTACCTATGGCTGATTCATGTTGATGTATGGCAGAAACACAATATTGTAAAATGATTTTCCTCCAATTAAAAATAAATAAATTTAAAAAATTAAAATTAAAAATGATATTAAGATCATACATATCAATAATTACTTTAAATGTAAATGGATTAAATCCACCAACTGAAAGACATAGACTGGCTGCGTAGATAAAAACATGTGCATTCATACTCTTTCACTTATCACTGTACTTAACCCCTCAAATTGTGTGTAATTATTTTATATTGTTAGGTTAATCATGTTTTCATTATTGCTTGCAATTGTAATTATCTTTTATTTTTTTGTCTGGCTATTAATTGTAAAAACTGATAAACATCTTTTAAATTGTGGCTATGTAGCTAGTATTCATTTTAATATCATTGTATCATGATTGTCAACAGAAAAGAATAGAAGTCTGATATAGATTTCTATATAGACTAAAACTACCATTTAACAGAAAAACTTGTAATCACTTTTGAAAATCCAGATGCACATTAGAATTACCCTGGAATTTTTTGAAAAACATAAATGCCTAGGTATTGTTTTTCCTCCAAAACTCCAGAAGTGATTCTAAAGAGCAGCCAGCCATGTTTAAAAACAACTGGACTATATGATGATCTTTTACTTTTATCTAGTTTGTTTCACTTTTTATATTTTATATTCAGCACTCCCATTTCATTTAGACTATGTTTTACAATTTGTCCATCTCTTTTTTTAGTGCTCTTTCTCAAGCCTTTATCAAGTGTTATAGAAAAGCTTTTTTATATACACACATATATATAGTATAAATAATATATATCTACTTTATAAAACTTATGAATTTTGGCTTACCTAAAAAAATTGTAACAGTTTGGTTCCGCTTGTTTGACTAAGTATGAATAGAATGCTACATATCTAATTTATATTCACTCAAAATTTTGATATAGTTCAGTTTATTCTGAAATCTAGTATTACTGCTAAAAGTCTAGAAAAGTGTGTGTGTGGGGGGTCCTAAGATGATGGAGGAATAGGACGGGGAGACCATTTGTTCCCCCACGAATTCATAGAAAGATCATTTGAACACTGAGAAAATACCACAAAACAACTTCTGAACACTGGCAGAGGAAACCAGGCACCCAGAAAGGCAACCCATTGTTTTAACAAGGAGGTAGGACAAAATATAAAAGATATAGAGACAAGAGTTAGGGATGGAGACCTGTCTTGGGGAGGGAGTCGTAGAATAGGAGAAGTTTCCAAACACCAGGAAACCTTCTCACCAGTGGGTGTGTGGGGAGTTTTGTAATTTCAGAGGGCAACATAACTGGGAGGAAAAAATAAATAAATAAAACCCGCAGATTACATGCCTAATTGCAACTCCCAGCAGAGAAGTAGCCCAGATGCTCGCGTCTGCCACCAGCAAGCGGGGGCTAAACAGGGAGGCACAGGCTGCATTGCTTGGGGTAAGGACTGGGCCTGAATGCCCTGAGGACAGTCTGAGGGAGCTAACATGAGAGAGCAACCCAAACTGTGGGATAGCCAGAGAGAGAGGGGGGAAAAAAAAAAAAGGGAGAGAGAGAGAGAACTTTACCATGAAAAGCTCTAACCTAAGGCACTGCCAGGCCCACTCACAGAACAAAGGACTGAGTGATCACCAGAGTAGAGCTAGCGGGCTGCGGACTGGACCATCCCCCACCAGAGGCAGGGAGGCAGGCAGGAGACAGCCAGAGCAGAAAGGCAAGGGGCAATCCCAGTCTCAGAGATGGCATCCCCTACCAAACTGCGAGCAGGCCCCCAGTTGCTAACCAAGTCTTCCTGGGATCCTGGATGGTTGACATCTCCCAGGAGGGTGGCAGCCAGATCAGCTCCCCAGAGGAGACACACAGCACGCCTGAGATGGTGTGCCTGCTGCACACCCAGGAAATCGAGCGGCTGGGACAGGGGAAGAGATAAGACATACACCCTCTCCTGACCTGGGGAGAGTGCACTCACCAAGCACCTGGTTTCCTGAGCTGCTTGGATCTGGGAAGGCACAGAACGCAGGCCCAACAGAGTCTGTGCCTTTGTGGAGTACCCAAGAACCTGAACCTGAGTGGCATAGACCTGGGACGTGCATGCAAACCAGGGCCCACCTTAGACAGTTCCCCGGCAGAGCAACCTAGAGCCTGAGCAGTGCAGACCGGAAATCACACATGCCATGAGCGTGGGAAAAACCCAGTGCAGCCCAGACACTGTGAGCAATCCCCACACAAGTCAGTAATATTTGTTTACAGTGTTCCTCCCTCCCTGCAGCACAACTGAACAAGTGAGCCTAAATAAATGACCACCTTCGCCCCCTTGTGCCAGGGCAGAAGTTAGATACTGAAGAGACTTGCAAACAGAGGAAGCCAAAATAAACAAAGAAGAGGGAATGGCTTTGGAAGTAACAGGTTCAACAGATTAAAACCCTGTAGTTAGCACTGGCTAAATTGGAAGGGACCTATAGACCTTGAGAAGAAGTATAAGTTGAAACAAGGAACTATCTGAAACTGAACTGACTCCATACTGCACTCAACAGCTCCAGAGAAATTCCTAGATATATTTTACTATTATCATTTAATTTTTTTAATTTTTAAGTCCTTTATTACTACTTTAATTTTCATTTAAAAAACCTACTATTACCTTCAAAAAAAAGACGCTATTTTTAAAGCAAATGTCATATTTTTTAAAATAACTTCTGTGATTTTTTAATATTGTGTTTTTGAGAGTCTAACCTCTACTCTAGATTTTTAATTTTTTTTTTTTGGTGTTATCAATTTTGTACCTTTAACAATCCAATCTTCAGTACCCATTTTTACTTAGGAGTGTGATTGCTGGCTTGATTGTTCTCTCCCCTTTTGACTCTCCTTTTTCTCCCCCAGGTCACTTCTATCTCCTCCTTCCCCCTTCTTTTCTCTACTTAACTCTGTGAATCTCTTTGAATGTCCTGGGCTGTGGA
Organism: Budorcas taxicolor; assembly: GCF_023091745.1. Lineage (NCBI taxonomy): Eukaryota > Metazoa > Chordata > Mammalia > Artiodactyla > Bovidae > Budorcas > Budorcas taxicolor. The sequence continues at coordinate 4,572,389 of NC_068930.1, read as the reverse complement.
GAACACGTAGGGAACTGATCATAGGCTAGCCTGGTCACTCTCCTTTTGACTCTCCCTTCTCTCCTCTGTGTCACCTCTATCTCCTTCCTCCCTCTTCTCTTCTCTATGGAACTCCATGAACCTCTCTGAGTGTTCCAGACTGTGGAGAGCAAATAGGGAATTGATTACTGGCTAGATTGCTCTCTCCTCTTTTGATTCCCCCTCTTCTCATCCTGGTCACCTCTACCTCCCTCCTCCCTCTTCTCTTCTTCATGTAACTCTGTGTACCTCTCTGGGTGTCCCCAACTGTGCAGAATCTTTTCACCATTAACCTAGATATTTTATCATCAGTGCTGTATGGATGGAGAAGTCTTGAGGCAACTGTAAGAATAAGACTGAGAGCCAGAGGCAGGAGGATTAAATCCAAAACTTGAGAATACAAGAAAACTCCTGACTCCAGGGAACATTAATTGACAAGAGCTCATCCCAAAGCCTCCATTCCTACACTGAAACCAAGCTCCACCCAAGAGCCAATAAGTTACAGAGCAAGACATAGCAAACTAATTTCCCAACAAAGCAGGAACATAACACTGAGCATAATAATACAGGCAGCCAAAAGTCACACCAAACCCATAGACACCTCAAAACTCACTACTGGACACTTCATTGCACTCCAGAGAGAAGAGATCCAGCTCCACCTACCAGAACACCGCTGTAAGCTTCCCTAACCAAGGGAAGCCACTTGTCCAACCCCACCCACAGGGAGGAACCTCCACGATAAAGAGGAACCACAAACTTCCAGCTTACAGAAAGGCCACCCCAAACACAGCAACCTAAACAAGATGAAAAGGCAGAGAAATATTCAGAAGGTAAAAGCACACCAAACCAAAAAAGCCCACCAAACGAAAAAAAGAGGAGATAGAGAGTCTACCTGAAAAAGAATTTAGAATAATGATAGTAAAAATGATCCAAAATTTTGAAAACAAAATGGAGTTGCAGAGAAATAATTTGGAGACAAGGATTGAGAAGATGCAAGAAAAGTTTAACAAGGGCCTGGAAGAAATAAAAAAGAGTCAGTCAATAATGAATAATTCAATAACTGACATCAAAAGCCCTGTGGAGGGAACCAACAGTAGAATAACTGAGGCAGAAGATAGGATAAGTGAGGTGGAAGATAGAATGTTGGAAATAAATGAAGCAGAGAGAGAAAAAAAAAAAAGAATTTAAAGAAATGAGGACAACCTCAGAGACCTCTGGGGCAATGTCAAATGCCCCAACATTCGAATCATAGGAGTCCCAGAAGAAGAAGACTAAAAGAAAGGCCATGAGAGAACACTTGAGGAGATAATAGTTGAAAATGTCCCTAAAATGGGGAAGGAGATAGCCAACCAAATCCAAGAAATGCAGAGAGTCCCAAACAGGATAAACCCAAAGTGAAACATCTATGACACATATTAATCAAATTAACAAAGATCAAACACAAAGAATAAATATTAAAAGTATCAAGGGGAAAAAAATCAAATAACCCACAAGGGGATCCCCACAAAGATAACAGCTGATCTTTCAATAGACATTCTTCACGCCAGAAGGGAATGGCAGGACATACTTAAAATGATGAAAGAGAAAAACCTACAACCCAGATTACTGTACCCAGCAAGGATCTCATTGAAATATGAAGGAGAAATCCAAAGCTTTACAGACAAGCAAAAGCTCAGAGAATTCAGCACCATCAAACCAGCGCTCCAACAAACACTAAAGGATCTTCTCCAGACAGGAAACACAGAAAAGGTTTATAAACTGTAACTCAAAACAACAAAGTAAACAGCAATGGGATCATACTTATCAATAATTACCGTAAATGTAAATGGGTTGAATGTCCCAACCAAAAGACAAAGACTGGCTGAATGGATACAAGACCCCTATATATGCTGTCTACAAGAGACCCACCTCAAACCTACACATACAGGCTGAAAGTGAAGGGCTGGAAAAAGATATTTTACACAAATGGAGACCAAAAGAAAGCAGAAGTAGCAATACTCATATCAGATAAAATAGACTTGGAAATAAAGGCTGTGAAAAGAGACAAAGAAGGACACTACATAATGATCAAAGGATCAATCCAAGAATAGGATATAACAATTATAAATATATATGCACCCAACACAGGAGCACTACAATATGTAAGCAAATGCTAATAGATATGAAAGGGGAAATTAACAGTAACACAATAATAGTGGGAGACTTTAATATCCCACTCACACCTATGGATAGATCAATTAAACAGAAAATTAGCAAGGAAACACAAACTTTAAATGATACAGTGGACCAGTTAGACCTAATTGATATCTATAAGACATTTCACCCTAAAACAACGAATTTCACCTTTTTCTCAAGTGCACACGGAACCTTCTTCAGGATAGATCACATCCTGGGACATAAATCTAGCCTTGGTAAATTCAAAAAAATAGAAATCATCTCCAGCATCTTTTCTGATCACAATGTGGTAAGATTAGATGTCAACTACAGGAAAACAAAACAAAACTAAACTAAAAACACAAACGTATGAAGGCTAAACAACACATTTCTGAATAATCCACAAATCACAGAATAAATTAAAAATGAAGTTAAAATATGATAGAAACGAACGAAAATGAAAACACAACAACCCAAAACCTATGGGAGTCAGTAAAAGCAGTGCTAAGGGGAAAGTTCATAGCAATACAAACCTACCTCAAGAAACAGGAGAGAAATCAAATAAATAACCTAACTTTACACCTAAAGCAACTAGAAAAAGAAGAAATAAAGCACCCCAGGGTTAGTAGAGGGAAATAAATCTAAAAATTAGGACAGAAATAAATGCAAAAGAAACAAAGGAGACCATAACAAAAATCAACAAAGCTAAAAGCTGGTTCTTTGAGAAGATAAATAAAAGAGACACACCATTAGCCAGACTCATCAAAAAGGAGAAGAATCAAATCAACAAAATTAGAAATGAAAATGGAGAAATCACAATGGACAACACAGAAATACAAAGGATCATAAGAGACTACTATCAGCAACTATATGCCAATAAAATGGACAACTTGGAAGAAATGCACAAATTCTTAGAAAAGTATAACTTTCCAAACTGAACCAGGAAGAAACAGAAAATCTTAACAGACCCATCACAAGCACATAAAATGAAACTGTAATCAGAATTTTTCCACAAAAAAACCCAAAAGCCCAGGACCAGATGGCTTCTACCAAAAATTTAGAGAAGAGCTAACACCTATCCTACTCAAACTCTTCCAGAAAATTGTAGAGGAAGGTAAACTTACAAACTCATTCTATAAGGTCACTATCACCCTAATACCAAAACCAGACAAAGATGCCACAAAAAAGAAAACTACAGGCCAATATCACTGATGAACATAGATGCAAAAATCCTTAACAAAATTCTAACAAACAGAATTCAACAACATATTAAAAAGATCATACATCATGACCAAGTGGGCTTTATCCCAGGGATGCAAGGATTCTTCAATATCCACAAATCAATCAATGTAATTCACCACATTAACAGATTGAAAGATAAAAATCATATGATTATCTCAATAGATGCAAAGAAAGACTTTGACAAAATTCAACATCCATTTATGATAAAATCCTCCAGAAAAGCAGGCATAGAAGGAATGTACCTCAACATAATAAAAGCCATATATGATAAACCCACAGCAGACATTATACTCAATGGTGAAAAACTGAAAGCATTTCCCCTAGTCAGGAACAAGACAAGGGTGCCCACTATCACCACTATTATTCAACATAGTTTTGGAAGTTTTAGCCACAGCAATCAGAGAAGAAAAATAAATAAAAGGAATCCAGACTGGAAAAGAAGAAGTAAAACTCTGACTGTTTGCAGGTGATATGATCCTCTATATAGAAAATCCTAAAGACTCCACCAGAAAATTACTAGAGCTAATCAATGAATATAGTAAAACTGCAGGATATAAAATTAACACAGAGAAATCCCTTACATTCCCATACACTAATGAGAAAACAGAAGAAGAAATTAAGGAAACAATTCCATTCACCATTGCAATGAAAAGAATAAAATACTTAGGAATAAATCTACCTAAAGAACTGTGGTGTTGGAGAAGACTCTTGAGAGTCCCTTGGACTGTAAGTAGATCCAACCTGTCCATCCTAAAGGAGATCAGTCTTGGTTATTCATTGGTAGGACTGATTTTGAAGCTGAAACTCCAATACTTTGGCCACCTGTTACAAAGATCAAACTCATTTGAAAAGACCCTGATACTGGGAAAGATTGAGGGCAGGAGGAGAAGGGGACAACAGAGGATGAGATGGTTGGATGGCATCACTGACTTGATGGACGTAGGTTTGGGTGGACTCCGGGAGTTGGTGATGCAGCCTGGCATGCTGCAGTTCATGGGGTTGCAAAGAGTTGGAAACGACTGAGCAACTGAACTGAACTGAAAGAAACAAAAGACCTATATATATATATATATATATATATATATAAAACCATAAAACACTGATGAAAGAAATCAAAGATGACACAAATAGAAGGAGAAATATACCATGTTCATGGATTGGAAGAATCAATATAGTGAAAATGAGTAAACTATCCAAGGCAATCTATAGATTCAATGCAATCCCTATCAAACTACCAACAGTATTTTTCAGAGAACTAGAATAAATAATTTCTCAATTTGCATGGAAATACAAAAAACCTCGAATAGCCGAAGCAATCTTGAGAAAGAAGACTGGAACTGGAGGGATCAACCTGCCTGACTCCAGGCTACACTTCAAAGCAACAGTCATTAGACAGTATGGTACTGGCACAAAGACAGAAACTTAGATCGGTGGAACAAAATAGAAAGCCCAAAGATAAATCCACGTACCTATGGACACTTTATCTTTGACAAAGGAGGCAAGAATATGCAATGGAGAAAACACAATCTCTTTAACAAGTGGTGCTGGGAAAACTGGTCAACCACTTGTAAAAGAATGAAACTAGAACACTAACACCATACACAAAAATAAACTCAAAATGGATTAAAGATCTAAATGTAAGACCAGAAACTATAAAACTCCTAGAGGGAAACAAAGGCAAAATACCCTCTGACATAAATCATAGCAGGATCCTCTATGACCTACCTCCCAGAATATTGGAAATAAAAGCAAAAATAAACAAATGGGACCTAATTAAAGTTAAAAGCTTTTGCACAATGAAGGAAACGATAAGCAAGGTGAAAAGACAGCCTTCAGAATGGGAGAAAATAATAGCAAATGAAGCAACTGACAAAGAATTAATCTCAAAAATATACAAGTGACTCCTGCAGCTCAATTCCAGAAAAATAAGCGACCCAATCAAAAAATGGGCCAAAGAACTAAATAGACATTTCTCCAAAGTAGACATACAGATGGCTAACAAACACCTCAAAAGATGCTCAATATCACTCATTATCAGAGAATTGCAAATCAAAACCACAATGAGGCACCATCTCATGCTGATCAGAATGGCTGCTATCCAAAAGTCTACAAGCAATAAATGCTGGAGAGGGTGTGGAGAAAAGGGAATCCTCTTACACTGTTGGTGGGATAGCAAACTAGTAGAGCCACTATGGAGAACAGTGTGGAGATTCCTTAAAAAACTGGAAATAGACCTGCCATATGACCCAGAAATCCCACTGCTGGGCATACACACCGAGGAAACCAGAATTGAAAGAGGCACGTGTACCCCAATGTTCATCACAGCACTGTTTACAATAGCCAGGACATGGAAGCAACCTAGATGTCTATTGGCAGATGAATGGATAAGAAAGCTGTGCTACACACATATAATGGAATATTACTCAGCTATTAAAAAGAATGCATTTGAATCAGTTCTAATGAGGTGGATGAAACTGGAGCCTATTACACAGAGCGAAGTAAGTCAGAAAGTAAAACACCAATACAGTATACTAATGCATATATATGGAATTTAGAAAGATGGTAATAATGACCATCTATGCAAGACAGCAAAAGAGACACAGATATAAAGAAAAGACTTTTGGACTCTGTGGGAGAAGGTGAGGGTGGGATGATTTGAGAGAACAGCACTGACACATGTATATTATCATATGTGAAATAGATTGCCAGTCCACGTTCAATGCATGAGACAAGGTGCTCAGGACTGGTGCAGTGGGATGACCCTGGGGGAGGGGATGGGGAGGGAGGTACGAGGGGGATTTAGGATGGGGAACACATGTACACCCATGGCTGATTCATGTGAATGTATGGCAAAAAACTACCACAATATAATAAAGTAATTAGCCTTCAATTAAAATTTTTAAAAAGTCTAGAAAACTTATTACTTTAGTGATTTAAAAAAATTGATTAAGGCTTGACACTTAATCCACTTCTGAAAATATAAAGAAATATTATGTCTTAAAAAGAAAACAACAGGAAATTAACATGTGATACAGTATTATTTTCCCAGATGGTGCTAGCAGTAAAGAACCTGCCTGTCAATGCAGGAGGCATAAGAGATGCAGGTTTGATCCTGGGGGTTGGGAAGATCCCCTTGAGGAGAGTATGACAACCCACTCAAGTGCCCTTGCCTAGAAAATCCTATGGATAGAGGGGCCTGGCAGACTACAGTCCATAGGGTCGCAAAGAGTCAGACACCACTGAAGCAACTTGTCATGTGGAGTATTACTAACTAAAGTACAGATTTTGTTCAAAGTTCATGAAATTATGTTAGTGTCCATTATTTATTTTCATACCTTATTCAAGATTTCACATTGTATCTGAGCAACTTCAACTTTATGCAACAAATTCTGATAAATTCTCTTTTCATTTTTATTCTATTTTAAATATTTTCTAATTTTCCTTGTTATGGCTTCTTAGATACATCCCTCATTCAAAAGTGGACATTTAATTTCACAATACACAGGGTATTAAAAGTATCTTTGATATTAATTTCTCATTTTGATGTAATTTCCCACTTAAATGTTTTCTTCTCTGCAATCACCCTCCGTGTGTTTTCAGTCTTTTTACCTTCCTGAGATTTTTGATGGCTAAGTCAAAGATCTCTATTGGTAAATGTCACATTGCACTTGAAAATATGGGTTATTTTTAAGTATATTTTGATACTGATTGCTAACATAATTCTACAGTGATAAGAGAACAGACTCTATGATTTCAATACCTTTAGAACACGAACTATTTGCACCTTGTTTTATGTCCTTGAATATGTTCCAGTGTCTCCTGGTTTATAGTCTATGGAAACGTGAATAGAGTTTGCACCCTGCTGTTGTGTGAAATAAAAACACATTTATATTTTATTTTTATATTTATATATGTAGTTTCAGCTAAGGTAACTAAACTACTCTTTATTTTGTCATATGGATTTCAGTTACTCTCCAGTGTCTCTATTTCAGACAGAAGAAATCTCTTTAACATTTCTTGTAGAAAATATCTTACAGAAGAAATTCTTTTTTTTTTTTTTTATTCTTCATCTGTGATCGTCAATTTCTCCCCTTTTAAATGATGTTGTTTTTGTAGATACAGAATTCTTGGTTGAGATTTTTTTCCCATAATTTTGAGCATGTCATCACATGCCTTCTGGTCTGTAAGGCTTATTAGAAGTTATTTTAAACTTACTGAGTCATTTTTCTCTTTGTTTTTATCATTCAGCAGTTTGACTGTGATGTGTATCAGTCTGGATCTCTTAGAGTTTATTCTTACTTGGAATTTGCTGATCTTCTTGGATGTGGAGTGAGTGAAGTCGCTTAGCCGTGTCTGACTCTTTGCAACCTCACGGACCGTAGCCTACCAGGTTCCTCCGTCCATGAGATTTTCTAGGCAAGAGTACTGGAGTGGCCTGGAGATTAATGCTTTTCATCAAGCTTTGAAAGATTTTAGTTATTATGTTTTCTCTTTCTTCTAATATTTCTCTTTCTTTCTCCTTTTAGGGCTCTAATTTATAAGTCTATTGATATATTTCATGATATATCAGTTTTCTGTAGCTCAGTTTATTTTTCTTTATTATTTTTCCTTCTACATACTGTATAATCTCAACTGAGCTATCTTAGGTTCATTGACTTTTCTATTTACCCAGCTCTGTTGTGATAACTCTTCTTGTGCAATTTCAATTTTAATTATTTTATTCTTTAGGTCCAGAATTTGCATGTGGTTTTTTTTATTAATTTCTATCTATTTATTGGTACTGTGTATTTGGTAAGACATAATTCTTATACTTCCTTTTCATTTTTAAGATATGCTTTACTTCAGCTCTTTGAATAGACTTTTACTAGCTAATTTAACATCTTTGTCTATTAAGTCCAACATTGACCTGTCTCAGATATATTTTCTATTGAAAATAGAAAATTTTCTACTGAAATATAGAATATTTCTATATTTTTTATCTGGTGTACGGGCCATAATTTTCTGTTTCTTTGAATATCTTTTATTTTTCGTTGCTGTTGTTGAAAACTGAATGTTTTATATATAACGTGGCAACTCATTTTTCTGTTTTTCTCAATTCCAAAAGTTTATTGTTGTTTGCTGTTATTACTGTTGTCTTAAAAATGATCTTCATGGACTAACTGTGTAAAGTCTCTATTCCCAGCAGTAGGTGGACACTGAAGTTTCTGCTTAGTTATTTTAGTGGTCAGCTATTAATTAGACCAAGATTACCTTCAATGCCCCTAATATCTCTCACCCTTTGTTAAAGGTGTGTTTGTGTGTATGTGTGTTGGGGCTTACATTTAAGCCCCAGGTAGTTCACAAAACTTCCTTAGCCTTCTTCACTTTTTGATTGGACAGATTCTCAAAGAAAGCCAAAGGCAGGATTACCTGGTGATACAGTGGCTAAGAATCTGCCTGCCAATGAAAGAGACACAGGTTCAACCCCTTGTCCAGGAAGTTTCCGCATGTCACGGGTTAACTGAGCCCATGCACCACAACTACTGAGCCCACACTCTAGAGCCTATGAGCTGCAACTACTGAAGCCCATGTGCCTAGAGCCTGTGCTCAGCAAGAAGATAAGCCATGGCATTGAGAAACTCATGCACCACAACAAACACCCGGCACAGCCAAAAATTAATTAATTAACAAAAAGAAAGCCAGAGGCAATTGATTAGGTTCTATTCAAGTGTTTCACGTTCAGGCAAGCAACTCTGCACAAGTATGTAACTTTCTAGATCAAAAAGAATTTTCAGAATTTTTCAAATAATACTTTGTACATCTCATTTCCAAGATTTCTTTTTTTAGTTTTTTGGCCACATTCTTTAGCCCAGTTGCTATCAACACTTTAAGGACATTTCACAATAAAAAAATTCCATGGGTTCCTTTTGGTTACTCTTCTGGAATAGGGCTTACTCTACTGAGTGAGCTCTGAGTTAGCCCTTCCCCCTTGCTACAGATACACACATCACAAATACAAGTCCTGTAAACATGACTGTTTTAGGGAGCTTCCAGAGAGGTCAATGTAATAATTTTCTGAGGACAGGACTTTTGGGGGATCTCCAAACCTGTTCTTCCACTGATGGCTGCTGGTCTACTATTTTCAAGCCTGCCATAGTGCTAAGGAGAGAGGTATTGGAAGTTGGCAAGTTAAAATGTTACAAAGCTTGCTGTCCTTGGTGAAAGTCAGCCAGTTTTCTTGAATAAATGTTTTTTGAAATTCTACAAATATTTGGTTAATTTCCAAAGTTCTTAAAAAGTAATTTTGACCATTTTTGTCAGGGTTCCTGTTAATTTTATAGAGAAGCAAATTATTTGAAGGTTTTTCACTTTGACTTTCTGGAGGTGTTTTACCTACATTCATTGATTTTTAAATGCTAACCAACCTTGCAGTTCTTGGATAAGCCTCACTTGGCCATACAGTATTTATATATATTGTCAGATTTCATTTACTACAATTTTGATTAGATTATTTTCCATTTATGCTCAAGAGGAATTTTTTTAATATTTTTTAAATGGCATGCTTTTAAAAAAATCAAGGTAAAGCTGTTTATATAGAATGAGTAGAAAAGTATTTCTTTCTTTCAAATTTTATAGACAATTGTATAGATTGTTTTGTTTTGTTTTGTTTTCATGTGAAGCTTTATGGACCTAGAGTTTTCTTTATGGAAAGGATTTTAACCACAAGCTTAATTATTTCATTAGTAGAGTTATTCAGATTATCTACTCTTCATGATTGAATTTTTGTAGTTTGTGTCCTTCAGTAAATTTTTCCATTTTATTTTATATTTCAACAGGATTCTATGGGGCCATCCCAGGACAGGCCCCTCCCCCCATATCCTCTGTCTGCCTCTTGTTTGTAGAAAAGGTACAGTTTCTCAGGACTCCCTTGAGTCACAAAGGTCTGACTCAAGAATTAATGATTGAAAGGATGTGAACATGAAGTGACAAAAGTAGCATTTGGGCCAGGAGAATTGGTAACAATTTAAAAAGTAAATCAGTTGTATGGCAATCACAGACTCTTTAGTTTCTCTCTGAAGTATCTAAATAACAGTATCTGATGCACATTTACTGAGTTGTTTTATAGATGCTAAAACATCCACCAAATGGAAGAAGTTAACTACTTGATGACCATGAACATGTAGCCCCCAGACTTACTAAATCCTGAGGACTAATAATGTTAACCCTTGTGGCACCACCCTGTTACCACATCATCAGCCAGTAAGAGGGTTCTGCACAAGCTGATCACACACCTTGTGACTCCTCTCCCTCACTTGCTTTTAGGTGAGGAGGGATGTGGAAGGGGGATATGGGATGGGGGTGGACAAATGTATGCCTGTGGTCAATTCATATTGATATATGGCAAAAACCATCACAATATTGTAATTATCCTCCATTTGAAATAAATAAATTAAAAAAAATTTTTTCCCTAAAACCCACTGGGGTATTAGGTATTATAGTCTTTGGACTGAGACAGTATCCCTGACTTCATGGCACTGTGTGTCTAGTAACAGAAATAAATATACAAATAAGGGGTTTTGAGAAGGTATTTTTAAAGTAAAAACATGTTTTGCATTGTTCCTACTATTCAGATGCTTGCTCAAAGTTTGTTAATGATTGAGGTTCTAGAGTTCATTTCAATATCTGGCTAAGCCAATTTCCTTTTTAATCCATGACTATTTTTTAGTTATTAATCAGCTCTTTAGAATTATATTCTAGTTTTAGAGAATATATACATAAATAAACAACACATAATAAACACAAGCATAAATACTACCTGATAGAATTTGTGACAGGTTTGTCAAGAAAAACATTTACTTATTCTTAGGGCATTAATGTCACAGTCCTAGGTAACACATAATCTTCAACATAGCTTGCCAGGAAATATATGGACTACTCTTTTTGGTGAGGCATATTTTAAGTTTCGGGAAGAAATAATGATGATGCCACATATGATATTAATATTTCATATTTCTCTATTTAATATCTCTAAATAATACTCTTTTTCTAGTACAATACAATATTGAAAATTGAACTATTTTGTGTTTCAAAAGGAACAACATTTATCATATAAAACTTCATGGTCTTGAAGAGATCTAAAAAGCTCATGTACAACTTTCCATAGTGCAAAAATGAATGACAACTAATTTATGTTAATCAAACAACTAATTTATGCTAAAGCAGAAACAAAAATATAATGCACTGAGATCACAAAACTTATGAATTACTGTGTTGGTATCCTGAAATCCCAACAACTAAAAAGATGAGGAAATCTCAAAATATTTTGGCACGTATAGAATTTTACTATGATAATTTTTTGATCCACTATGAAATTGCCAAAAATTCTCTAATATTTGACATTTTTCCATCAAAGCAGAAAAAAGTCAAAACAAAAGAAGAAGTTGTAAAGATTTAATAATGTAAGTGACCTTAGTGAGCGAAAGGACACATCACCAAAATATTCTCAAGATAAACAGAGAAACCTCAGGACCTGGTACAGAGCATATGATAAATGAATTTCAAATAGCTACTCACCCCATCCTCTGAATGGAAGACCTGATTCCAGTCCTGCTGTCTCAGCAAAACATGACAAAAAGGAAAGCAGAGTCTTAGAAGATATTCAATAGCAGAAATAACAAAGAACTAAAATTTGGTTTACCAAATTTTACTTGTTACCATTATTTACTGCATGCATGTGGTGTTCCCTTCTTTAAGTCCAACTTTAATGAGACTTTCAGTACCTATCACAGTTGCTTGTCCCCTTCTTAATTTAACCTTTTTCATTTTCTCATTCCTTACTCAAGAACTATTTCCTATATGAAAGTATATTTGTTGTTTTTTAAGTGCTTTTGTCATATCCGACTCTTTTTCAGCCGCATGGACTGTAGCCCACCTGGCTCCTCTGTAGCCCACCAGGCTCATCTGTTCAGGATTTCCCAGGCAAGAATACTGGAGTGGGTTGCAATTTCCTTCTCTAGGGGATCTTTCTGACCCAGGGATTAAGTCCACATCTCCTGCATTGTCAGGTGGGTTCTTTAGCACTGATCCACCAGGAAAGCCACACATGTATATATAAAGTCATGTTTATGACTCTTTGTTCAAAGAGAGCAAAATAAAGCAAAATTGATCACTATATCATAATGGTATATACTGCCTTACAGGATAGGACACTAATGCCCTTTTCTTTGAGAAAGAGAAAAAGCATGCTAACATTGGCATGTTGTCACTGAGGGGTCACCACATAGAGCCAGGCTCTGAGAGTCTTACTTGTTTGGTTAGAGGGGCATTCATCTGGACCTCAGATTGACATCTGGAATGAGTCCCTCAGCATCCTCAGACAGTTTTACTCATCATCGATCCAGACAAGCACCCTCCCAACAAATAAGCATTTCCATAGCCAGGCTCATTTCCTTCAGGCTTACCTACTGCATTATGAATAAAGAACAGTACCTGGTGTAGTAAACATTATATTTAGTTCCTGAATAATGAAAGAATAATAAAATTCTTATATATATATATATATATATATATATATATACATATATATAAACCCACATATATATATATATATGTATATGTATATATATGAAGAAAACTGTGACTTTGAATTGTTCTAATAAAATTAGATAAAATCTATTGGGGAAATAAAGAAAATTTAACTAAAAATTTGAAAATTTAAATAATGTAGCAAAGTTATATGTAGTATAGTTACAGTACAAATATAAGTAGAAGCATCTATGTTCTGAATGTGCCAGATAAAAATTAAAAGTAACAATGTTTAGCATATTTGCATTTAATTACAAGATTATTGTCATTCAATACAAAATGTTGAAGAAAGGAAATATGACAATGACTCTCCAAAATTATTCATGTTACTGTTTATAAAAAAGGTCCTAAAAAGGGAAGAAACAATAATCAGAATTCCTTGAACCATATAGAGACATTCACAAGAAAAGATATATCTGTCATAAAAGTATTCTCCCTTGATTCTCTGAAGGAATGACCTCACAGACATTGACTATTGACATCATTAGTTATAAAACACATAAGAATTACAACTGTACCAGTGTAGCTGCTCACTTTCCTTCCTTGAAAATAACTTGTTCACGTGAAAGGATGGTAACTTGTTCTAGTTTTTGACCTGCAGCAAAACACCACAAAGAAAACAGATCAGATCAAACCATGAATGATTCCATTTTAATTAATCATATAGGCATTTCTTTCCACAAACTTCACAGTTGCTTCATGCACTGTCACCCTTCCTATTTCACTTATCCACTTGTTCCCTCTCTGAGTTTTTTCAGTTCAGTTCAGTCACTCAGTCGTGTCTGACTCTTTGTGACCCCATGAATCACAGCATGCCAGGCCTTCCTGTCCATCACCAACTCCCGGAGTTCACTCAGACTCATGTCCATCGAGTCAGTGATGCCATCCAGCCATCCCATTCTCTGCCGTCCCCTTCTCCTCCTGCCCCTAATCCCTCCCAGCATCAGAGTATTTTCCAATGAGTTAACCCTTCGCGTGAGGTGGCCAAAGTACTGGAGCTTCAGCTTCAGCATCATTCCCTCCAAGGAAATCCCAGGGCTGATCTCTTTCAGAATGGACTGGTTGGATCTCCTTGCAGTCCAAGGGACTCTCAAGAGTCTTCTCCAACACCATAGTTCAAAAGCATCAATCCTTCGGCGCTCAGCCTTCTTCACAGACCAACTCTCACATCCATACATGACTACAGGAAAAACCATAGCCTTGACTAGATGGACCTTAGTCGGCAAAGTAATGTCTCTGCTTTTGAGTATACTATCCAGGTTGGTCATAACTTTTCTTCCAAGGAGTAAGCGTCTTTTAATTTTATGGCTGCAATCACCATCTGCAGTGATTTTGGAGCCCCCCAAAAATGAAGTCTGACACTGCTTCCACTGTTTCCCCATCTATTTCCCATGAACAAATAGCCTATAATCCTCTCCACTGAACTATGCAAATGACAGAGCAGTTATCTGAAATGGAAAGTTCTAAAGTTGTATATAATAAAGACTATATAAATACCTTATGATATAAAAATATCCTGTGATTAAAAAATGCAATGCATGTGGTAGGGGTGTTCAGAGATATTTGAGGAAGTTATCAATTAAGCCAGTTCTGGGAGTGTTACTTGTCTAAGGCCACTTGGCTGGATTTCAGTAACCCTGATACTTCTGCTCATCCTTGATCCAGACAGGACAACTGCCAGCCAATAAGCATTCCTTACACCATATGAATTCTCTTGAGAGTTTACCACTTGCATCCAGCTTATAGGGAAAACAGCACAGGTGGGTATTCGACTTGATTATAGTAACTTTGGTTATAAGGGCAACTCCAGAAGCATCTCAAGATACCTCTGTCTAGAAAGATACATGAAGTGCTATTGCAGTGAAGTGATTTTCAGTGCTGATATGTATATTTGGTATAATAGAAACAATCAAACCCAGGTCTAAAGAAACAGTAGTTAACTGTGAACTTGGGTTATATCACCTAAAAGATTATTAAAGTATGCAAAGTATTCAGTGTGATACTTCTTCTATCTGAAAGATTTATACTCCATAGCAACAGAAGACATGTGTTCATATTGAACACATAGGATAGGATACATTTTTTAACACATAGTTTTTTTTTTTTTAAAGAGGAAACAATTAACAAAATGGAAATAAGTACATAATTACCACTAATTACTTTAGCTGTAATGGACTGAGTATTCCACTCAAAAGACATATAATGGTACTAAATAAATATAAAAACAGGATATATATATATATATATACACACACACACACACTATATACTACCTATAAACTCATTTCAGATTTAAAGATATATACAGACTGAAAATAAGGAATAAAAACAGGCATTCCATGTGAATGGAAACAAAAAAAATCTTGAATAGAAATACTTATATCAGACAAAATAGACTTGAAACAGACTGTATAAGAGACAAAAAAGGATATTATATAATGATTAAGTGATCAACCTAGCAATAAGATATAACAATAGAAAAGATCTATGCATTCAACATAGGATCATCTAAAAACATAAAGCAAATAGTGACAACCATAAAGACAGAAACTGACAGTAATAAAATAATAGTACAGGACTTTTAGGCTTCCCTGCTAGCTTAGATGGTAAAGAATCTACCTGAAACACAGGAGACCTGGGTTCAATCCCTGGGTCTGGAAGATCACCTGGAGAAGGGAATGCCTACCCACTTCAGTATCCTTACCTGGACAATTCCAAGGACAGAGGAGACTGGCAGCTTGCAAAGAGTCAAACATGACTGAGCGACTAACACACACATAGGACTTTTATACCACAATTACCTCAATGGATACATAGATCATCCATACAGAAAATCAATGAGGAAATATTGGGCTTAAGTGAAACATTAGATCATGTAGCCTTAATAGATATATGTAGAACATTCCATCCAAAAGCAGCAAAATAAATATTATTTTCAAATACACATGGAACATTCTCCAGGATAGATCACATACTAGGCCACAAAGATGTCTCAATAAATTTAAGAAAATTGAAATCAGATCAAGCATTTTTTCTAATCACAATTATATACTAGAAATCAATTACAAGAAAAGTGGCACAGAATGCAAAAACATGGAGTCTAAACAATAAAAACAACAACCTTATATGCAAGACAACAAAAGAAACACAGATGTAATGAAAAGACTTTTGGACCCTGGGAGAAGGTAAGGGTGGAATGATTTGAGAGAATAGCATTGAAACATGTATATTACCATATGTGAAATAGATGACCAGTCCAAGTTCAAGGCATGAAACAGGGCAATCAAATTTTGTGGGATGGGATGGGGAGGGAGGTGGAAGAGGGCTTCGGGATGGGGGGAAACATGTACACCCATGTCTGATTCATGTCAATGTATGGCAAAAACCACCACAGTATTGTAAAGTAATCAGCCTCCAACTAAAATGAATAAATTAAAAAAAATAATATACCTGAAGACAAATGAAAATCTAAAGACAACATTCCAAAATATTAGCCGCAAAAGCAGCTCTAAGATGAAAGTTTATAATTACACAAACCTACTTCAGAAAACAATCACATCTCAAACAATATAAAATTACATCTAAAGGAACTAGAAAAAAGAGCAAACAAACCCAAAAGTTATTAAAAGAAAAGAAATAATAAAGATAAAATTGGAAATAATAAGAGACTAAGAAATAGTAGAAAATTCAATGATACCAAGAATCCCCAAGAAAGAGAGCAGGTTCAAATAAAATCAGTAATAAAAATAAAATGTTACAATCAGCACCACAGAAATACAAAATATCATAAGAGATTCCTATGAACAATGCTGCTGCTGCTGCTAAGTCACGTCAGTCGTGTCCAACTCTCTGTGACCCCATAGATGGCAGCCCACCAGGCTCCTCTGTCTCTGGGATTCTCCAGGCAAGAATGCTGGAGTGGGCTGCCATTTCCTTCTCCAGGGCATGAAATTGAAAAAAAGTGAAGTCGCTCAGTCGTGTCCGACACTTCGTGACCCCCATGGACTGTAGCCTACCAGGCTCCTCCGTCCATGGGATTTCCCAGGCAAGAGTACTGGAGTGGGGTGCCATTGCCTTCTCTGACTATGAACAATATACACCAATAAAATGGAAAACCTCAAAAAAATGAATCAATTCCTAAAAATATACAATCTGCCAAGATAGAATCATAAAAAACCAGACAGTATAGACACCAAATTAGCAGTAATAAAAAAGAATCATTAGTTTTAATACTTCTAACAAAAATGTCAAGGACTAGATGGCTACCTAATTCCTAGATTTAGCCTAGGAATGCAAGGGTGGTTCAATATTCACAATCAATCAATGTGATATTCTTATCAAATTGAGGAATAAAAATTCCAACAAATTAGGTATAGAATAAACACAACAAAATAAAGGCCATTTATGACAAGCCTACAGCTAACATCAATTCAGTGGTGAAAAATTAAATACATCTCTGAGATCAGAAGTAAGACAAGGATACCCATTCTTACCACTTTTATTTAGCATAACATTGGAAGTCCTAGCCACAAAAATCAGACAAAAAGTAGAACTAAATTGGAAAGAAGTAAATCTGTCACTGTATATAAAAACTTCTCAAGACATCACCGAACAACTACTGGAAATCTTCAGTGGCTTTAGTAGAGTTGCAGGACACAATATTGATGAAAAAAATCTGTTGCACTTCTATATACTGATAGTGAAGTCTCTCACTTCACTATTGTGTCTGACTCTTTGCGACTCCATGAACTGTAGCCTACAAGGCTCTTCCATCCATGGGATTTTTCAGGCAAGAGTACTGGAGTAGGTTGCCATTTCCTTCTCTATGGGATCTTCCCAACGCAGGGATTGAACCCGGGTCTCACACATTGCAGGCAGACGCTTTACGGTCTGAGCCACTAGGGAAGCAGCATATACTAACAAAGTATCAAAAGAGAAATTAAGAAAACAATCTGATTTATAATTGCATCAAAAAGGACAGAATATCCTGGCATAACTCTAATCAAGGAGGTAAAAATCTTGCACTCAAAAAACTATAAGACACTGATGAAAGAAACTGAAGATGACACAAATAAATGGAAATACACTTCATGCTTATAGATTGGAAGAATTAGTATTTTTAAAACGATCATTGTATGCAAGCCAACCTTAGATTCAATTCAATCCCTATGAAAATACCAATGGTATTTCTTTTCTTACAGAGCTAGAACAAATCATTCTAAAATTTGGAAACTTGACTCCAACTAACCAAAACAAGCTTGGATGTACATATACAACTGTACATCAGAAAAAAACACCAAATTAAAAAATGAGCTGGGGACCTGAACAAACATTTTTCCAAAGAAGATATACAGATGGACAACAGATACATGAAAAGATGCTAACATTAATAAACATCAGGGAAAAGCAAATAAAAACCAACATAAAATACTACCTTATACCTATCAGAATTACATTAAACAATAAAAAAAGACAACGAATAAGTGTTGCTTAGGATGCGGTGAAAAGTGCACTCATGCATTTTTGGTGGCATTGCAAATCGGTGTAGTCACTATGGAAAACAGTATAGAGCTTCCTAAGATATTTAAAATACAATTGCTATATAATCCAGCAATTTCACTGCTGGGTATTTACACAAATAAAACAAAGATACTAATTGAAAAAATATATATTCACTCCCATGTTTATTGCAGCATTATTTACATAGCCAAGATGTGGAAACAGTTTAAGTGTCCACTGATAGATGAACGAATAAAAATATAAGATATATATATATATATATGTGTAATTGAATATTACTCATCCATAAGAATACAATTTGACATTTATGAAAACATGGTGGACTTACAGAGTATTATGGTAAGTGAAGTAAGTCAAACAGATGGCAAATACCATATGATCTCATTTAACTGTGGAATCAATTCTCAATACAAATAAAAGACCAAAGCAGACTCATAAATACAGAGAAAAAAAATGGTGTTTTCTAGAGGGGTGGGGGCGCATAGGTAAAATAGGTGAAAGGAATTAAGAGGTATGAATTTTAAGCTATAAAATAGATAAGCCTTGGGAATGTAGTATATAGCATAAGAGATATGGTCAATAACATTGTAATGACTTTATATGAAGACAAGTGGTTACTAAATTTATTGTGGTGACTATTTCATAATGTATGTAATAAGTGTCAAATGACTGTTAGCACACCTGATACTAACATAATATTGCACATCAATTGTATTTCAATAAAAATAAATATTAATACATTAAAAGCTACAGTGACACCAATTTATGTAAGGAATTGAATACTCTAGGATTGCGGGGACACTTTAGGATTTGGGGAAACAAACTACACTCTTGGAGGGCACATCCAAGGTCTTGTGTGCACCAGGACCCAGGAAGAAAAAGAATGACTTCATAGGAGCCTCAGCCAGACCTACCTCCTGGACTTGGAGGGTCTCCTGAGGAGGCAGAGGGCAACTCTACAGGGACTCATTACAGGGACAAGAATATTGGTGGTAGAAGTATTGGGGGGTACTCACTGGCATGAGCTGTTCTAGAGGTGACCAATTAGATGCCAACATCTGGCCCCACCCAAGAGCCCTTAGGCTCCAGTGCTAGGATGCCTCAGGCCAAAAAATCCACAGAGCTGGAACACAACACATCCAACCCTCCAACAGCATATCAGCTCAGTTCAGTTCAGTTGCTCAGTCATGTCCGACTCTTTGTGACCCCATGAACTGCAGCATGGCAGGCCTCCCTGTCCATCACCACTCCCAGAGTTCACCCAAACTCATGTGCATCGAGTTGGTGATGCCATCCAGGCATCTCATCCTCTGTTGTCCCCTTCTCCTCCTGCCCCCAATCTCTTCCAGGATAAGGGTCTTTTCCAATGAATCCACTCTTCGCACGAGGTGGCCAAAGTATTGGAATTTCAGTTTCAGCGTCACTCCCTCCAATGAACATCCAGGACTGATCTCCTTTAGCATGGATTGGTTGGATCTCCTTGCAGTCCAAGGGACTCTCAAAAGCATCAATTCTTCAGTGCTCAGCTTTCTTCACAGTCTAACTCTCACATCCATACATGACCACTGGAAAAACCATAGCCTTGACAATATGCCAGCAAATTTGGAAAACTCAGCAGTGGCCACAGGACTGGAAAAGGTCAGTTTTCATTCCAATCCCAAAGAAAGGCAATCCCAAAGAATGCTCAAACTACCGCACAATTGCACTCATCTCACACACTAGTAAAGTAATGCTCAAAATTCTCCAGGGCCAGGCTTCAGCAATACATTAACTGTGAACTTCCTGATGTTCAAGCTGGCTTTAGAAAAGGCAGAGGAACCAGAGATCAAGTGGCCAACATCTGCTGGATCATCAAAAAAGCAAGAGAGTTCCAGAAAAACATCTATTTTTGCTTTATTGACTATGCCAAAGCCTTTGATTGTGTGGATCACAATAAACTGTGGAAAATCCTGAGAGAGATGGGAATACCAGACCACCTGACCTGCCTCTTGAGAAATCTGTATGCAGGTCAGGAAGCAACAGTTAGAACTGGACATGGAACAACAGGCTGGTTCCAAATAGGAAAAGGAGTCTGTCAAGGCTGTATATTGTCACCCTGCTTATTAACTTGTATGCCGAGTACATCATGAGAAATGCTGGACTGGAAGAAGCACAAGCTGGAATCAAGATTGCCAGGAGAAATATCAATAACCTCAGATATGCAGATGACACCACCCTTATGGCAGAAAGTGAAGAGGAGCTAAAAAGCCTCTTGATGAAAGTGAAAGTGGTGAGTGAAAAAGTTGGCTTAAAGATCACCATTCAGAAAACGAAGATCATGGCATCCGGTCCTATCACTTCATGGGAAATAGATGGGGAAACAGTGGAAACAGTGTCAGATTTTATTTTTTGGGCTTCAAAATCACTGCAGATGGTGATTGCAGCCATAAAATTAAAAGGCGCTTACTCCTTGGAAGAAAAGTTATGACTAACCTAGATAGCATATTGAAAAGCAGAGGCATTACTTTGCCGACTAAGGTCCGTCTAGTCAAAGCTATGGTTTTTCCTGTGGTCATGTATGGATGTGAGAGTTGGACTGTGAAGAAGGCTGAGTGCCGAAGGATTGATGCTTTTGAACTGTGGTGTTGGAGAAGACTCTTGAGAGTCCCTTGCACTGCAAGGAGATCCAACCAGTCCATTCTGAAGGAGATCAGCCCTGGGATTTCTTTGGAAGGAATGATGCTAAAGCTGAAACACCAGCACTTTGGTCACCTCATGCGAAGTGTTGACTCATTGGAAAAGACTCTGATGCTGGGAGGGATTGCGGGCAGGAGGAGAAGGGGATGGCAGAGGATGAGATGGCTGGATGGCATCACTGACTCGATGGATGTGAGTCTGAGTGAACTCTGGGAGTTGGTGATGGACAGGGAGGCCTAGCATGCTGCAATTCATGGGGTCGCAGTTGGACACGACTGAGCAACTGAACTGAACTGAAATGACTAGATGGACCTTTGTTGGCAAAGTAATGTCTCTGCTTTTTAATATGCTATCTAGGTTGGTCATAACTTTTCTTCCAAGGAGTAAGTGTCTTTTAATTTCATGGCTGCAATCACTATCTGCAGTGATTTTGGAGCCCAGAAAAATAAAGTCTGACACCATTTCCACTGTTTCCCTATCTATTTGCCATGAAGTGATGGGACCAGAGGCCATGATCTTAGTTTTCTGAATGTTGAGCTTTAAACCAACTTTTTCTCTCTCTTCTTTCACTTTTTTTTTCTTTATTTACTTTTTTTTTAACTTTTATTTTTACTTTATTTTACTTCACAATACTGTATTGGTTTTGCCATACATTGACATGAATCCACCACGGGTGTACATGCGTTCCCAAACATGAACCCCCTCCTACCTCCCTCCCCATAACATCCCTCTGGGTCATCCCCGTGCACCAGCCCCAAGCATGCTGTATCCTGCATTGGACATAGACTGGCGATTTGATTCTTACATGATAGTATACATGTTTCAATGCCATTCTCCCAAATCATCCCACCCTCTCCCTCTCCCTCTGAGTCTAAAAGTCCGCTCTACACATCTGTGTCTTTTTTGCTGTCTTGCATACAGGGTCATCATTGCCATCTTTCTAAATTCCATATATATGTGTTAGTATACTGTATTGGTGTTTTTCTTTCTGGCTTACTTCACTCTGTATAATCGGCTCCAGTTTCATCCATCTCATCAGAACTGATTCAAATATATTCTTTTTAACAGCTGAGTAATACTCCATTGTGTATATGTACCACAGCTTCCTTATCCATCCATCTGCTGATGGACATCTAGGTTGTTTCCATGTCCTGGCTATTATTCTTCTCTCACTTTCATCAAGAGGCTTTTTAGTTCCTCTTCACTTTCTGCCATAAGGGTGGTGTCATCTGCATATCTGAGGTTATTGATATTTCTCCCAGCAATCTTGATTCCAGCTTGTGCTTCCTCCAGCCTAGCATTTCTCATGATGTATTCTGCATATAAGTTAAATAAGCAGGGTGACAATATACAGCCTTGACGTACTCCTTTTCCTATTTGGAACCAGTCTGTTGTTCCATGTCCAGTCTAACTGTTGCTTCCTGACCTGCATACAGATTTCTCAAGAGGCAGGTCAGGTGGTCTGGTATTCCCATCTCTTTCAGAATTTTCCACAGTTTATTGTGACACACACAGTCAAAGGCTTTGGCATAGTCAATAAAGCATAGATGTTTTTCTGGAACTCTTTTGCTTTTTTGATGATCCAGCAGATGTTGGCAATTTGATCTCTGGTTCCTCTGCCTTTTCTAAAACCAGCTTGAACATCTGGAAGTTCACAGTTCATGTATTGCTGAAGCCTGGCTTGGAGAATTTTGAGCATTACTTTACTAGTGTGTGAGATGAGTGCAATTGTGCAGTAGTTTGAGCATTCTTTGGCATTGCCTTTCTTTGGGATTGCCTTTCTTTGGGATTGGAATGAAAACTGACCTCTTCCAGTCCTGTGGCCACTGCTGAGTTTTCCAACTTTGCTGGCATATTGAGTGCAGCACTTTCACAGCATCATCTTTCAGGATTTGGAATAGCTCAAGTGAAATCCCATTACCTCCACTAGCTTTGTTCGTAGTGATGCTTTCTAAGGCACACTTAACTTCCATTCCAGGATGTCTGGCTCTAGGTGAGTGATCACACCATCGTGATTCTCTGGGTCATGAAGATCTTTTTTGTATAGTTCTTCTGTGTATTCTGGCCACCTCTTCTTAATATCTTCCGCTTCTGTTAGGTCCCTACTATTTCTGTCCATTATCAAGCCTACCCTTGCATGAAATGTTCCCTTGGTATAGGCCACTTAAAGTCTTTCTGAGCCCACAGCTACCACTAAATACACCACTAGACAGGGCCCTGTCCACCAGAGGGATAGGACCCAGCTTCACCCACTGGTGGGCAGCCACCAGTACTTCCCACAAGGAAGCCTGAGCAAGTCTCTTGGATCAGCCTCACCCCCAAGGGGGAAGATACTGGAACCAAGGGAAATTTTGATCCTATAGCCTGTGGATTGCTTAGACAAAATAAGGTGGCTGAGGAATATGTTCCAGATGAAGGAACAAGACAAACTCCAGAGGAAAACTATGTGAAGTGGAAACAGGCAATGTATTTGAAAAAGAATTTAGAGTAATGATAGTAAGATGATCCAAGATCTTATAAAAAGAATGGAGGAACAGACTAAAAAGATACAAGAAATGTTTAACAACAAGCTAGAAGATATAAGGAAAAACAGAGATAAACAATACAACTACTGAAATTAAAAATACATTAGAAGAAATCGGTAGAAGAGTAAATGAGGCAGAAGACAAAATGCTGGAAATCACTGCTGAAGAACAAAATAAAGAAAAAAGAACATAAATGAATGAGGACAGTTTTAGAGACCTTGGGACAACATTAATTTCACCAACATTTGCATTATAGATGAGAGATCATAGCTCAAAATTTCCCTGACATGAAAAAGGAAACAGTCTCCCAAGTCCAGGAATTGCAGAGTCCCAGGCAGGATAATGGGCTTCCCTCCTAGCTCAGTCAGTAAAGAATCTGCCTGCAATGCAGAAGACATGAGTTCAATTCCAGGTTTGGGAAGATCCCCTGGAGAAGGAAATGGCAGCCCACTCCAGTATTCTTCTGGAGAATCCCATGGACAGAGGAACGTTGCAGGCTACAGTCCAATCGGTCACAAGAGTTGGACAAGACTGAGTGTCTTTCACTTCACTAGACAGGATAAATCCAAGAAGGAACATGCAGAGATGCATACTGATAAAACTGGGGAAAAAGAAAAAAATATTAAAACTAACAAGCAAAAAATAATATACAAGGAAATCCCCATAAGGTTATCAGCTGATTTTTTAGTAGAAACTCTGCAAGCCAGAAGGGAGTGGCATGATATAGTTAAAGTGATGAAAGGGAAAAACCTATAACTAAGAATGCTATACCCACCAAGGCCCTCATTCAGAATCAACAAAGAAATCAGAAGCTTTACAGACAAGCAAAAACCCGGAGAATTCAACACTACAAAACTAACTTTACAAGGAATGCTAAAGAACTTCTGTAGGTGGAAACAAAAAGGCCATAACTAGAAACAAACAAAAACAACAACAAAAATTACAAATGGGATCACTCACTGGTAAAGGCAAAGATAAAATAGAAGTGGGAAATCATCTGCACACAAATACAGCATCAAATCTAGCAATTGTGAGGAGTATAAAAAGGCAAGGTACTGGAAATGCATTGGAAATTAAGAGACTAGCAACTTAATCTTATATTTATATAAACTGCTATATCAAAACTGCATGGAAATCACAAACCAAAAAACTACAATAGATACATACAAACAAAAGAAAAAACAACACCAGCACAACACTACATTTGTTCCTCACACCACGAGAAAAGAAAACAAAAGAGAAAGAAAAAAGACCTACAGAAAATATTCAGAAAAATAAACAAAATGGCATTAAGTACAAACATTGGTAATTTGCTTAAATGTAAATGGATTAAATGTTCCAATCAAAAGACACAGAGTGACTGAATGGATACAAGAACAAGACTTGTATAGGTGCTGTCTACAAGCAACCCACTTCAGATCTAGGGACACAGACAGATCGCAAGTAAGAGAATGGAAAAAGATATTTCATGCAAATGGAATCAAAACAAAGCTGGAGTATCAATACTCATAGCAGACAAAATAGACTTTAAAATAAAGGCTGTTACAAGATGCAAAGAAGGACACTACATAATGATCAAGGGATTACCCAATAAGAAGATATAACAGTTGTATATATACACTCAACATAGGAGCATCTCAATATGTAAGACAAATACTAACAGCCATAAAAAGAGGAATTGACAGTAACATCGTAATAGTAGAGAACTTTAACATTCCCCTTACATCAATGGACAAACATATCATCCAGAAAGAAAATCAATAAGGAAACACAGGCATTAAATCACACATTACACCAGATAGACTTAACTGATATATATACAGAGCTGCTGCTGCTAAGTCGCTTCAGTCATGTCCAACTCTGTGCAACCCCATAGACGGCAGCCCACCAGGCTCCCCCGTCCCTGGGATTCTCCAGGCAAGAACACTGGAGTGGGTTGCCATTTCCTTCTCCAATGCATGAAAGTGAAAGTGAAGTTGCTCAGTCGTGTCTGACTTAGCAACCCCATGGACTGCAGCCTACCAGGCTCCTCCACCTATGGGATTTTCCAGGCAGAGTACTGGAGTGGGTTGCCATTGCTTTCTCCAATATACAGAGCATTCCATCCAAAAGCAGCAGAATACCCATTCTTTTCAAGTGCACATGGAACATTTTCCAGGATAGATCACCCTGGGTCAAAAATTGAGCCTCAGTAAATTTTTAAAGATTAAAATTATATCAAGCATCTTTTGTGACCACAATACTATGAGATTAGAAATCAACTATATATATTTTTTTAAAAAAACTATAAAAACCAGAAACACATAAAGGTTAAATAGTATGCTACTAAATAACTAATGTATCACTAAAGAAACCAAAGAGGAAATAAAAAAATATAGAGAGGCAAATGTAAAAGAAAACATGATGATCCAAAACTTGTGGAACACAGCAAAAGCAGTTCTAATATAGAAATTTAAAGCAATACAATCTTACCTCAGGAAACAAGAAAAATCCCAAGTAAACAATGTAACCTTACACCCAAAGCAACTAGAGATACAATTAAAACTCAAAGTTACTAGAAGGAAAGAAATCATAAAGACCAGAGCAGAAATAATTGAAATAGAGACAAAAACAAAAATAACAAAGATCAATGAAACTAAAAGCTGGTTCTTTAAGAAGGTAAACAAAATTGATAAATCTTTAGCCAGATTCATTAAGAAAAAAGGGAG
This sequence comes from Budorcas taxicolor, assembly GCF_023091745.1. Classification (NCBI taxonomy): domain Eukaryota; kingdom Metazoa; phylum Chordata; class Mammalia; order Artiodactyla; family Bovidae; genus Budorcas; species Budorcas taxicolor. The sequence continues at coordinate 4,545,982 of NC_068930.1, read as the reverse complement.
AGGACTCAAATCAATAAAATTAGAAATGAAAAAGGAGAAGTTACAACTGGCATCACAGAAATACAAAGGATCGTGAGAGACCACCACAAGGAACTATATGCCAATAAACTGAACAACCTGGGAGAAATAAATTCTTAGAAAGGTACAACCTTCCAAAATTGAATCAAGAAGAAATAGAAAGTATAAACAGACCAACCACAAGTACTGAAATTGAAACTGTGATGGAAAAAACTCTCACAACAAACGTCTATGAGCAGATGACTTCACAGGTGAATTCAATCAAACTTTTGGAGAAGAGTTAACATCTATCCTTCTGAAACTCTTCCAAAAAATTTCAGAGAAAGGAACACTGCAAAACTCATTCAAGAGGTCCCCATCACTTTGATATCAAACCACGCAAAGACATCACAAAAAAGAAAATTACAGGGCAATAGCACTGAGGAACATAGATGCAAAAATCCTCAACAAAATTCTAGCAAAGCAAATCCAACAATATATTAAAATACATTAAAAGGACCATATACCATGATCAAGTGGGATTCAAGAATTTTTCAATATCTGTAAATGGCTGTGATGCACCACAAACTGAAGAATAAAAAACATATGATCATGTCAATAGAAGCAGAAAATTATTTTAATAAAATTAAATACCCATTTATGATACTTTCCAGAAAATGGGCACAGAGGGAACCTAGTGCAACATAATAAAGGCCATATGTGACAAAACCATAGATGACATCACACTCAATGGTGAAAATCTGAAAGCCTTTCCTGAAATCTGAAAGCTAAGACCAGGAACAAGACAAGGGTGTCCACTCTCACCACCTTATTCAACATAGTTTTGGAAGCCCTAGCCATGGCAGTCAGAGAAGAAAAGGAAAGGAAGCCAAATTGGAAAAGAAAAAGTAAAACTGTCACTCTTTGCAGATGACATAATACTATACATAGAAAATCCTAATGATGCTACCAGTAAAATTCTAGAGCACATCAATGAAATGATAAAGCTGCTTTCCCTTTGTCTTCTTTGGAAAAAATATATTCATGTCTTTTGCCCATTTTTAATTGATGATGAAGATGATGAACTATAAAACTACCCAGAGATTTAACCGTTCTTTCCTGAAAATTCTTACCAGATATAGTATCTTTAAATCCTGGTGTCAGGGTGACAGGGTAACAGGCAGGAAGGCTAGGGGTCTCCAAACAGAGGCAATAGGCTGCAAGTGTCAGGCATTTTCTCTCTCTCTTAAGCGTCAGGAAGAAACAATCTACAAGTGTCAGATTTTTTCCCTCCTCTATACAAAATTAAAAGTTTTCTCTTATAATTCTGTGCTGCTATGATGACACCTGATTCCACCTGAACTTAACTTTTCTCAGATCTTGAGCTAACCAATCCATTTTTCTTATGGATATGTTTTTCTTAAGCTATGTTAATGAATTATGTTTTTACCCTAGACTCTGTCTTTCTTCAAGTCAATTCGTTCAGCTTAAGACTCGGAACCGATAAGGGCTCAACAAACCAGTATGTTTTACTCATAAAATTGTTCTCCTAATCTATGTTAATGAAACTATATATTTGCTTGGAAACCTGCCTTTCTTTAAGATTCATGTCAGTTGTTTTACGGCCTGGGATGACTCATCTTGTGCCAACGTTATCTCAAAATGCATGTGGATGAGGGTGCCACTCTGAGTTTTGAGACATTTCCTTTCTCTAATTAGCAGCCTGCTGATAGATATGTAACATACTGCTAAAGGATAGCAGGGGGGCACTCTTTCTGCCCCCTTCTGATGTCTATGTCAGAAGCTTTATCTATCTCTTTTATACATTAATAAAACTTTATCACACAAAAGCTCTGAGCAATCATGCCTCATCATTTGAATTCCTCTCCTCTGGGGGCCAAGAATCCTGGAGGCTTTCAGGGCTCAGCAATAACCTTTCATCTTGGGGGCTTGTCCCGGATCTGAACCTGGGACCTCTTGTGCCTGAGGCAAGAACCGTAACCTGTAGACCAAAACAACCTTTCAAGGGTAAACTGGAACAATTACTACAACATTTCTGGGGATCTACCAGGTGCTTTAGGAGATTGAGATTTCATTTTTTCATTATTATTATTGAGAACTACATCTCTCATGTATGTATTATTCATGTGGGCTATTCTATAATTTCTACACAAGGAATATGATTCTTACTCTAAAATATCCAAAATACTTATGTTGTTGACTACAGGTTTATCAATCAAGGACATAAACAAGCAAGTCCTTAGGTGTATTATCAAGGATGCAATATCAAGAACAATAATAATTAATTACACTATGTACTTCCTTTCTAAAGTGAAAGTGAAGTTGCTCAGTCATGTCTGACTCTTTGTGACCCCAAGAACTGTAGCCTACTAGGCTCCTCCATCCATGGGATTTTCCAGGCAAGAATACTGGAGTGGGTGGCCATTTCCTTCTCCAGGGGATCTTCCCAACCCAGGGATTGAACCAAGGTCTCCCACACTGCAGACAGATGCTTTACCATCTGAGCCACAAGGGAAGCCCACATCCTTTCTAAGGAAAGAAGTAAAGCAATGGAAATATCAGAAATGTTAGAAGATATATCAGTTTGCATATATTATATTCAAGACCACATATCATAGGCAAAACATATATATGAATCTCAAATATGAGGCCACATTTGCCTAGGTCTCTTAATTGTGAGTAGTCCACAAATGCTTAAAACATATCACAACACTATAACCACCCTAAAAAATACAATGAAAATGAATTGTTTAATAAATATTCATCATAGAATAATAAAACTTCTGAAGTTTCAATTAAAGGAAATTCAGAAGATAGAGGAAAGTTTCTCAAAAAGATCTTGGAAATTATGCCAGTCATTTATGAGACAAAAATCTATTATAATCTTCATGTTTCCCAATTGAATGAAACTTTCATATAACACTGTTTTCACTAATCCAATGCTTTATTTGGAGTTTGAGTCACTACATGCTACACTGGTGGTGTCACTCACATAAAATCATAGACTTGTATACTACCTATCAATCAGACATGCAGAAAGAAAAAAAGAATAAAAAGTACCCAAAAACTGGTATCAAAATGCTTGAAAAATAAAAACTGAAGAGTATTAAAATATTTGGAAAATTCCTGCCAATTAGGATCAGATATTAAGAAGGCATTCAACAAATAACTAATTTATTTAGGAAATATGCATATTCACAAATATACATAACAGTTCCAGAAAGCACCTAGTGGGAATAAAGTATAAATTTCAGTGTACAAGTGGCTACATTGAATGCAGGAAGTTATGATCGTAAAAGTACAGTCAAAAATGACCCAAAATTCATCTTACTAAGTAGTCTGTAATGAAGGACAAAAAAATGGACAATATTCAATGATGAGAAATAAAAATTTTAATGGTAAATAATTTATTTGACATGTCTTTATATCAAAAACAAATATAGAACGCAATCAAAAGCACCATTAATTATGCAATAGTTGATTCACACAACATGGAATGATTAAAGAAAGAAGAAATTCCTACTGGTTCTTCAATGTCTGTTAAAACTATAGATGACAAACAGGACACTCCTGCTGTTGCTGTTCAGTCTCTTAGTCCTGTCTGATTCTTAGAGTCCCCATGGACTGTAGCATGGCAGGCTTCTCTGTCCTCTACTATCCCCCAGAGTTTGCTCAGATTCATGTCCTTTGAGTCGGTGATGCTATCTTTCCATCTTAACCTCTGCTGCCCCCTTCTCCTTTTGCCTTCAATCATTCCCATCATTGAGGTCTTTTCCAATGAGTTGGTTCTTCACATCAGGTGGCCAAAGTATTGGAGCTTCAGCTTCAGAAACAGTCCTTCCGATGACTATTTAAGGTCGATTTCCTTTTTGATTGGTTTCGTCTCCTTGAAGTTCAAGGGACTCTAAAGAGTCTTCCCCAGCACAACAATTTGAAAGCATCAATTCTTCTGCGCTTAGCCTTTTTTATAGTCCAACTCTCATGTCAATACATGACTACTGGAAAAAACCATAGCTTTGACTATATGGACCTTGGCTGGCAAAGTGATGTCTCTGCTTTTTAATATGCTGTCTAGGTTTGTCATAGCTTTCCTTCCTTACTTTCATGTCTTTAGTCACTGTCAACAGTGATTTCGGAGCCCAAGAAAATAAACTTTGTCATTACTTCCACTTTATTTCCTTTTATTTGCCATACAGTGATGGGACTGGATGCCATAATCTTAGTTTTTCTTAAAGTTGTGTTTCAAGCCAGCTTTTTCACTTTCCTCTTTGACCCTCATTAAGAGGCTCTTTAGTTTCTCTTTATTTTCTGCCATTAAAGTGCTATCATCTGCATATCTGAGGTTGTTGATAATTATCCTGGCAATCTTGATTTTAGATGTGATTCATCCAGGTCAGCATTTCACATGATATACTCTACAAATAAGTTAAATAAGCAGGGTGATGATATACAGCCTTGCAGTCCTTTCCAAATTTGAACCTGTCCATTGTTCCATGTCTGGTTCTAATTATTGCTTCTTGATCCACATACAGGTTTCTCACAAGAGAGGTAAGGTGGTCTGGTACTCTCATCTTTAAGAATTTTCCAGTTTGTTGTGATCAGCACAAAGGCTTTAGTGAAGTCAATGAAGCAAAAATAAATGTTTTTTGGAAACTACCTTGCTTTCAACACAATCCAGTGAATGCTGGCAATTTGATCTCTGGTTCCTCTACCTCTTTGAAACCCAGGTTGTGCAAGACACTAGGCTTCTATTTTTCTTGGTAAAAATACACAATGTGGCTATGTGACCACATGAATTTATGCTCAAGAAATCAGATATACCGAGAAAGGCCCATGGGCTTAGCACCAGTCAACCTTGCAATGCCCTGCATGGGAATATTCAGGCTGTGCAAAAGAGCCATCATTGTCTGCTGCAGCATCCTCTCCAATGACCTGACCAAACTCCCCAAACAGTAATGCAACTATTCCCTACTCAGTCCATGTCATGGGGCCAACCTTTTACTTTGGGCAAACAGGGCCTCATGTTGCAGATGATACCAGGTCTCCAAATGGTTCTTAAAGGCCTTATTAGGAAGGTAATCTCACAGGGATTTCTCCTCTAGGGGGAGACATCTTTAAAAGTTGTGGCCCCCAGAGAGGAAGAATGCCCTAGGAGACACAAGAGGCCTGAGTTGGTCAGTGAAGCAAAACCCACTCTAGGGTCCATCAGAAACAACTGGCCTCACAGTTGTTTGCCATGCCTGAACATGACCTGGTCAAGTCTTATGGTATCCCAGGGACTGTGCTTCATCTTTCAACAGCAAGCAGCACCTACCTGCCAAGATCTGGTGGATGGGTTCCTGCCAGCCTCTTAACATTGCCAGGCCTGGGGATGATCCCTCTTCTTGGGAGACTGCAAAGCACACATCACAGGTGACTGACCCCCAGTGGATCAGTGTGCTCTCCATGGAGGTATGCAGAAACCTGCGTGTGGGTGTTCTCCAGGGACCAGGGAAGCAAACATTGCCTCTGTGACCATATGACTAGAATTCAAGCCTAACAAAAAGTTCTTCAGTGTTCAAGATCTTAACCCATCAAGATGGTGCCACCATCTTGACAGAAATCAAGAAGTCCTACTCTGTGAGGAATGAGATTACAGAAAAGACTCGGCCCTCTGGACTGCTTTGAGGAAGGCCTTCTCTACAGTCCAACACTTCGGGAGCCTGTGTCTAGGACCAAAGAGAGCCACTCACCTCAAATAATTCAAGCTATTGCAAGGTCCTCACCAGAATATCTGACAGAAAGACACAATTTGAGAGAAGGAGCTAAATAGGGCCTGTCAACATCCTCTGGGTGGGCAGTGGAGGCTCAATTCAGTTCAGTTGCTCAGTCGTGTCTGACTCTTTGCAAACTCATGAACTGCAGCACGCCAGGCCTCCTTGTCCATAACCTACTCCCGGAGTTTACTCAAACTCATGTCCATCGAGATGGTGATGCCATCCAGCCATCTCATCCTTGGTCGTCCCCTTCTCCACCTGCCTTCAATCTTTCCCAGCATCAGGGTCTTTTCAAATGACTCAGTTGTTTCCATCAGGTGGCCAAAGTACTGGAGTTTCAGCCTCAGCATCAGTCCTTCCAATGAACACTCAGGAATGATCTCCTTTAGGATGGACTGTTTGGATCTCCTTGCAGTCCAAGGGACTCACAAGAGTCTTCTCCAACACCACAGTTCAAAAGCATCAATTCTTCGATGCTCAGCTTTTTTTATAGTCCAACTCTCACATCCATACATGACCACTGGAAAAACCATAGCCTTGACTAGATGGGCCTTTGTTGGCAAAGTAATGTCTCTGCTTTTTAATATGCTGTCTAGGTTGGTTATAACTTTCCCTCCAAGGAGCAAGCATCTTTTAATTTCATGGCTGCAGTCACCATCTGCAGTGATTTTGGAGCCCAGAAAAATAAAGTCAGCCACTGTTTCCACTGTTTCCCCTTCTATTTGCCACAAAATGATGGGATGAGATGCCATGATCTTAGTTTTCTGCATGTTGAGTTTTAAGCCAACTTTTTCACTCTCCTCTTTCACTTTCATCAAGAGGTTCGTCAGTTTTTCTTTACTTTCTGCCATAAGGGTGGTGACATCTGCATATTTGAGGGTTTTGATATTTATCCTAGCAGTCTTGATTCTAGCTTTCGCTTCATCCAGCCCAGCGTTTCTCATGATGTATGTTAAATAAGCAGGGTGACAATATATAGCCTTGAAAGACTCCTTTTCCTATTTGGAACCAGCCTGTTGTTCCATGTCCAGTTCTAACTGTTCCTTCCTGAGTTGCATACAGATTTTTAAAGAGGCAGGTCAGGTATTCCCATCTCTTTCAGAATTTTCCACAGTTTATTGTGATCACACAGTCAAAGGCTTTGGCATAGTCAATAAAGCAGAAAGAGATGTTTTTCTGGAACTCTCTTGAGTTTTCAATGATTCGACAGATGTTGGAAATTTGATCTCTGGTTTCTCTGCCTTTTCTAAAACCAGCTTGAACATCTGGAAGTTCATGATTCATATATTGCTGAAGCCTGGCTTGGAGAATTTTAAGCATTACTTTTCGTCATGTGAGATGAGTACAATTGTGCAGTAATTTGAGTATTCTTTGGTGTTGCCTTTCTTTGGAATCGGAAAGAAAACTGACCTTTTCCAGGCCTGTGGCCACTGCTGAATTTTCCAAATTTGCTGGCATATTGAGTGCAGCACTTTCACAGCATCATCTTTCAGGATTTGAAACAGCTCAACTGGAATTCCATCACCTCCACTAGCTTTGTTCGTAGTGATGCTTTCTAAGGCCCGTTTGACTTCGCATTCCAGGATGTCTGGCTCTAGGTGAGTGATCACACCATCATGAGTATCTGGATCATGAAGATCTTTTTTGTATAGTTCTTCTGTGTATTCTTGCCACCTCTTCTTAATATCTTCTGCTTCTGTTAGGTCCATACCATTTCTGTCCTTTATTGAGTCCATCTTTGCATGAAATATTTCCTTGGTATCTCTAAGTTTTTTGAAGAGATCTCTAGTTTTTCCCATTCTATTGTTTTCTTCTATTTCTTTGCACTGATCACTGAGGAAGGCTTTCTTATCTCTCCTTGCTATTCTTTGGAATTCTACATTCAGATGCTTATATGTTCCTTTTCTCCTTTGCTTTTTGCTTCTCTTCTTTTCACAGCTATTTGTAAGGCCTCCTCAGATAGACATTTGGCTTTTTTGCATTTCTTTTTCCTTGGGGATGGTCTTGATCCCTGTCTCCTGTACAATGTCACGAACCTCCGTCCATAGTTCATCAGGCACTCTGTCTATCAGATCTAGTCCCTTAAATCTATTTCTCACTTCAGTGAACAATCATAGGAATTTTATTTAGGTCATACCTGAATGGTCAAGTGGTTGTCCCTACTTTCATCAATTTAAGTCTGAATTTGGTAATAAGGAGTTCATGATCTGAGCTACAGTCAGCTCCCAGTCTTGTTTTTGCTGACTGTATAGAGCTTCTACATCTTTGGCTGCAAAGAATATTCAACCTGATTTTGGTGTTGGCTACCTGGTGATGTCCATGTGTAGAGTCTTTTCTTGTGTTGTTGGAAGAGGATGTTTGCTATGACCAGTGTATTCTCTTGGCAAAACTCTGGAGGTAGGGAACAGGAAAGAAAGCCAAAGGCAGGACCAGGCCTTGGCCACATGGAAACCCTTAGGCATTATAGAGACATAAGGGCTTTCTTTGAGGGATAGGGCATCTTGGCAGTCAAATCCCAGGGATCCAGAAAGGACAGAAAGATCCCTGACATCCTGTCCCTGGACTGCCGTGTCCATTGGTCCTCAGTGTAATTGTACTGAGCATGACTTTTGGGTCATCATCTCTCTTCAGGACTATATGCATTCTATTCATCATGCCAAACAATGCAGTTCCCACTCACTGCATCTATGCATAGGGGCTTGAGATGGCTTATCTCTGAAGATTTCTGGAAATGAGTATGTCCCACGGGACAAGAGACTGCCTACCCCAGATTCTAGACCAAGACACATTGATTGGCCTGGGGACAGCGGGCCACACTCAGATCTTCCTTCCTCTCTGATATTGTCTGTCTAGAGAGAAGCATGACTGCTGTGAGAACACCTAGTATGTCCATGAAGGATTTGGTGGTCACATGGTCTACACCTTCATGCAACAAATATGCTACAAGACACACCTACAGTGACATATCCAGGATCAAGAGAAAATGACAAAATTCATCGATACACAAATCCCTGGCTGAAATGCATACCTACCACCAACCTTCCTCGCTACCTCTGCAGCTTCCTATCTCCCTACTTTTCTAGCTCTCTACCTCCCTACCACCTTACTTTTCTCCCTTACAACCTCCCACTCATCTTACCTACCGCCAAATGTGAGGGAAAGAGTGGAAAAGTGGGTCAGTGCATGAGTGAGCAGATGAATAACTAGTCCAGGGAGGGAGAAATGGTGAATCAATAAAGGAGGACTGAGAGAAAGCAGAGCCTCATGGGCTCTCCACCTGGCAGGAGGCCCGGCGAGAGGGCCTCTTGGTCACCAAGATTCTATGGTTGTGTCTTGGGGGACAAGATGTTCCTCTGAGTTCTACTCTGGCCTTTGTGAGCAAGGAGTGGGTGAAAAGACATGGAGCTTGGCCGCTTGCCACCAACATACAGAAAAATGAAGCAACAAGCATGAAATGATGCTTCAGGAAGCAGATATATGGATTGGGGGCATGTGGGCTCAGCACCAGTCAACCTGGCAATGCCCTACACAGGAGCATTCAGGCTGGGGACAGGAGACATTGTCATCTGGTGCAGCCTCACCTCCAATGGCTTGCCAAAGGTCCTGCAACAACAGTGCAACTACTACTCCCTGTTTGGTTCACATCATGAAACCACTCCTCTACTTCAGGCAAATGGGACCTCACGATGAACATGATACTGGGGCTCTGAAGGGCTCTCAGCAGCCTTACTAAGAAGGTAAGTTTGGAAGGGTTTCTTTTCCGGGGTTGCTATCATTGAAGGCTATGGCCTTCAGAAGAACACTGCAGGAGATTCAAGGGGACTGAGTGGACAAACAGGACAAAATATGTTAAATGACCCATCAGAATAATTGGTCTTATGAGAACTTGCCATGCCTGAAAATGACCTGGCCAAGTACCACGGAATCTCAGGGGCTACCCTTCAGCTCTCTCAACAGCCAGCAGTGTCTATGTGCCTAGACAGGTTCATGCCTGCCTCTCACCGTTGCCAGGCCTGAGGCAGGATCCTTCCCTACAAAAAATTACTGGGAAACTGAAAAGGACACACCATAGGTGACCATCCTCTCAGTAGATCAGTGTGCTCTGGACAAAGATGTGCAGAGACCTGTGTGTGGATGGATGTTCCCCAGGGGGCAAGGGAAGCAAACATTGCCTCCATGTACAATATGACAAGAATTCAGGTTTAACAAAAGGCTTTTCAGTGCCCGAGTTCCTAGCCTGTTGTGATGGTACCACAGCAGTAGTTCCCCTTTTGTGAGAACTGAGGCTCTCCACTGCCTTGACGCTCACCTCCCCCATAGTCCGTCTTCCTCTGGGGCCTGTGTTGAGGACAAAAGAGAGCCATTAACCTTGAATCACTCAGGCCGTGGCAAGATCCTTGCCAGAATGTCTGACCAAAAGACACAATTCAAAAAGAAGGTGCTAAGGGAAGGCCCAGTGTATGTCCTCTGGGTGAGTGGTGAAAGCAGGGATTAGGAAAGAAAGCCAAAGGCAGGGCCAATCCCTGGCCACATGGAAGCCCCTAGACACTGCAGAGAGTACTTAAGTACACTCTCTGTGGGATAGGGTGCCTCCACAGCCAAATCCCAGGGCTCCAGAAGGGACAGAGAGACCTTCTGCTTTTGCACGGACATGTCCACTGGGTCTCAGCATAATCTTTTTGAGAATGATTTTTAGGTCATCATCTTTCTTCAGGACCATATGAATTCTAAACATTGACACAACTGAGGCACTTCCCTCATATCACATTCAGGCACAGGCACCTGAGTAGGCTTACCTCTGAAGCTTTCTGGAAATGAGTATGTCCCAAAGATTGTGAGTTTTTGGCTACCCCAGGTGCTGCACCAAGGCTGACATTTATTTCCCATGGGCAGCAAGCCACACTCAGATCTTCCTTCCTCTGGGGACGTTGTCTGTCTATACAGTAAAAAGATACTTGTGAGAATTCCTTGTTATTTCTTGTAGGCTTTGATGGTCACATGTGCTACATCTTCATGCAGTGAATGATGCTACAAGACATATCTAGAACAAGACATACAGGAACCCAAGAAAGTGACAAAATGCACTTACACACAGAGACACAAACCCCTGGCTAAAATGCATGACTACCACCCATCTCCCTCCCTACCTCTCTAGTTCTCTACCTCCAAACCTCCTTACTTTTATTCATCCTTCCCTCTCACCTTACGTATGGGCAAACATTAGGGAATGAGTGGATGAGTGGATAAGTGCATGAGTGAGTACATGAATAATGTGACCAGGAGGAAAGAAATGGTAATTCCATAAAGGAATTGAGAGAGAAGGCAGACCCTCATGGGTTCTCCACCTGACAGAACCTCTTGGCTGCCAAGATTCTACAGATGTGTCTTGTGGAATGGAGACATTCCTCTGAGCTCAGTTCTTGTCTGTTCAAGCAAGGGGTGGCGGAGGGGACATTGGGCCTGGTCACTTGCTGCCAACACATAGAGAATGAGGCCATGACGTCCCATGGAATTGATTCTGATGGAAGCAGCTATCTGGTGACAGGGCATATAGACCCAGCACTAGTCAACCTGGCAACACTCTACATAGGAATGTTCAGGCTGGAGCAGGAGCCACTGTTGCCTGGTGCAGCATCCCCTCTTGTGTCCCACCAAAGGCCCCAAACAACACCAATGCAACTACTCCTCGCTTGACCCTTGTGACAGTGTCACAGCTCTCCTTCAAGCAAACGGGGCCGCATGCTGGGGCTGATACAGTGGCTCCAAAGGGCTCTCAACAGCCTTACCAAAAAGGTATATTTGGGAGGGGTTTCTCTTCTGGGGGGTGCTATCATTGAAGGCTGTGGCCCCATAGTGGAAAAGCACCCCAGGAGATGCAAGGTGCCTGAGTGGGTGAACAAAACAAACACATCAAAGGGCCCATCAGGAACAAATGACCACACTGAGAACTCACTGTGCCTGAAAGTGATCTGGCCAAGCTCTATTGGGCTGCTCTTCAGCTCTCTCAACAGCAACAGAGTCCACTCGCCAAGACCCAGTGGACAAATTACTACTTGCTTATCACCATTGCCAGGCCTGGAGCACAATCCTTCCCTACCAACCTTTCTTGGGAGACTGGAAAGCACACACCATAGGTGACCATCCCCTCAGGTGATCGATGTGCTCTGCATGGAAGTTTGCAGAGATATTTGTGTGGATGTTCCCCAGGGGGCCAGGGAAGCGAACACTGTCTTGATGTCCAGTCTGACTGGAATTCAGGTTTAACAAAAGGCCTTTTAATGTCAGAGATCCTAGCCTGTCTAGATCGCATTGTAGAATACGTTTCCCTTTGTGATGACTGAGGTTCCCGCAAGGACTCCTCACTTTGGACTGCCTTGAGATGTGCCTCCCTCATAGCTCTTCATCCTCTGGTGTTCATGTCCAGGAAAAAAGGGAACCATTCACTTTGAATCATCCAGGTCGTAGTGAGACCCTCACTAGAGCATCTTACTGAAAGACAAGATGCAAAGAGAAGGAGCTAAGGAAAGGCCTTGCCTATGGCCTCCAGATAGGCGGTAGAAGCAGGGATCAGCAAAGAAAGTCAAAGGCAGGACTAGGAATTAGCCTATGTAAAAGACCCTAGACAAGGGAGAGACACAGGGGCTCTCCTTGTGGGATCAGTTGCCTACACACCCAAATTCTAATGCTCCAAAAGGGACGGAAGGAACCAAGACCTTTTGCCCTTGGACTGCCACTTCCATTCAGCTCAGCACAATCCTATTGAGCATAATTTTTATGTCATTTTCTCTCTTTAGAACCATATGACTTCTCATCATTAAGCCAAACAAGGCTTGCTCCACACATTGCATCTATACCAAGAGTCTGAGTAGGCTTGCCTTCAATGCATTCTGGAAATGATGAAGCCCGAAAGTATGTGAGTTTCTGTCTACCCTAGGTGCTGTACCAAGGCTGACATCGATGGCCCTGGAAGCAACAGGTATGAGTCAGATCTTCCTTCCTTTGGGGCATTGTCTGTCTAGAGAGGAGCACAACAGCTGTGCCAACATCTAGTTTGGCCCTATAGGCTTTGGTAGTCATGTATGCTACACCTTCACGCAGTGAATGATGCTACAAGACCTATCTAGAGTGATAAATCCAAGAACCCAAAAAAGCAACAAAATGCATCTATCTATACACAGTGACACAAACCCCTGGGTAAAATGTACTCCTACCACCAACCTTCCTTGCTACCTCTCTAGCTTTCTATGTTCCCTATCTCTAGTTATCTACCTCCTTACTTTTCTTCATCTATCCTTACCGCCCAACAAACCTACTGCCAAACCTGAGGAAAAAAGTGACTAGCATATCAGTGCTTGAGTGAATACATAAGTAATGTGTCCAGAGAGGGAAAAATGGCAGCTCCACAAAGGTGCCCCAAGAGAAGGGAGAGCCTCATGGGCTCTATACCCAGAAGAAGGCCTAGTGCAACGGTCTCTCAGTCACTAAAATTCTATAAATGTGTTTTGGAAAACAGAGATGTACCTCTCAGTTCGATCTTGGTCTGTGCAAGCAAGGGGTGAAATTGAAGACACGGGGCTAGGCCATTTGCAGCCAACACCCAGAAAATGAGTCCACAAAGTCCCACGGAATGGATTCTTGAGGAAGCAGGTATCTGGTGACAGGGCACAAAGGCTCAGAACCAGTCAACCTGGTAATGCTTTGCATGGGAACATTCAGGCTGGGAACAAGAGGCCTCATCACCTGGTGCGTGTCCTCTCCCATAGCCTGCTGAAGGCCCCCAAACAAAAAACAATGCAACTGTTCCTGGACTGACCCACATCTTGAGGCCATTGTTCTACTCCAGGCAAATACAGCTCATAATGGAGATGCTACCAGGGCTCTGAAACGCTTGCAACAGCCTTACTAGAAAGTTAAGCTCCAAAAAGGTTTCTTCTCTGGGGGTGTGATCATTGAAGGCCATGCCCCTCAGAGAGGGAGAACGCTTCAAGATATGCCTGGGGCCCAAGTGGAAAAGTGAAAAATCCATCAAAGGGCCCATCAGGAACAAGTGGTCTCACCAAGACCCTGCCATGCCTGTAAGTTAGTTAGCCACACCCCATGGAATCTCAGGGGCTACTCTTTAGCTCTCTTAACAGCCAGCACCGTCCAACTTCCATGACCCACTGGACAGTTTCCTGCCTCTCACCATTGTCCAGTCTAGGGCATAATCTTTTTCTATCTACTTGTTCTTCAGAGACTGCGAAGCACACAAACAGGAGACCATCCTCTTAGATGTTCACCAAGCTCTGTACAAAAGTGTGCAGAGACCTGTGTGTGGATATTCCTCAGGGAGCCAGGAAACAAACACTGCCTCCATGATCAATCTGATTAGAATGTAGGACCAATAGAAAGCATTTCAGTCTCCAAGATCATAGATGGTCTTGAAGGCACTGCAGCAGAAGTTCCCCTTTGAGAGGACTATGGACCACAAACAACTCCCCACTCTTGATTGCCTTGAGGTGGGCCTACTCCATAGCCCAGTGTCCTCTGGGGCCCATGTTAAGGACCAAAGAGAGTCACTTCCCTCGAATTGTTCAGGTCACAGTGAGGCCTTCTCCAGAATGTTTGACTGAAAGACACAATTTGAAGAGAAGTAGCTACAGAAAGGTCCAGGCTATGTCCTCTGGGTGGGTGGTGGAAGCAGGGATCAGGAAAGAAAGCCAAAGGCATGACAGGCTTTGGTCACATGGAAGCTCCTGAGCACTGTAGAGACTCAGGGATAGGGTGCCTCCACACTCAAATCCCAGGGCTCTAGAAAGAACAGAAGAAACCACAACCTCTGGGCCCTGTAATGTCACTTCCATTGAGCCTCACCATAGTCCTATTGAGCATGATTTTAGATTACCATCTCTCTTCAGGACCATATGAGTTCTCATCACCAACCCAAACGAGGCATGCCCCACGCATTGTATGCATGCACAGGCACCTGAGTAGGCTTACTTCTGATGCTTTCTGGAAAGAAGGATGCCCCAGAGGATGTGAGTTTCTGCCCACACCAAAGGCTGGATCAAGGCTGATATTGATTGCCCTAGGGGCAGCAGGTCATGCTCAGATCTTCCTTCCTCTGGCGTTGTTGTCTGTCTAGGAGAACAACAGCTGTAATACCTACTCCATCCTTGCAGGCTTTGGTGGTCACACATGCTGCACCTTCATGCAGTGAATGACGCTGCAAGACATAACTATAGAGACACATCCAGGAACACTAGAAAGCAACTAAATACACCTATATGCAGAGACAAAGATCCCTGGCTGAAATGCATAACTACTACCAATCTTCCTCCCTGCTAGGTCTCTGCCTCTCTAGTTCCTTACCTCTTTACTTTTTAACAAATACTCCTTCCTTCCCACCATACTTACTGCCAAATGTGAAGGAATGAGTGGACAAGTGATCAAGGCATAAGTGAATATAAGAATAACATGTACAAGCAGCCTGAAATGGTATATTCAAAGAGGAGTTCCAAGAGAAGGCAGAGCCTCATGGACTTTCCACCCAGTAGAGGCCTGGCACAAGGGCCTCTCAACCTCCAAGAGTTTATGGATCTGTTTTGGGAATGGAGACTTCCTCCATGGTCGAACCTGGTCTTTGCAAGCAAGGGATCGCAGAGGGGACATGGGGCTGGCCACTTACTGCAAACATGCAGAAAACAAGGCCATGAAATCCCTCAGAAGAGGTGGTCGAGGATGCAGATATTTGGAGATGGGACCTGAGGGCTCAGCACCAGTTAACACGTCAGTGCCCTACATGGGAACCTTCAGGATGGGGACAGGAATCATTGCTGGCTGGTTCAGCACTCCCTCCCATGGGCTTGCCCAAGCCCCTCAAACAGCAGCAGTGCATCTAGTCCTTTCTCAGTCCATATCATGGGACTGACTCTCTACTTCAGGCAAATGGTGCCTCTCGATGGGGGTGATACTGTGACCCTGAAAGGTTCTCAACAACCTTATTATGAAAGTAAGCATGGTAGGAACTTCTCCTCTGGAAGGTGCTATCCTTGGCAGCCATGGCCCCCAGAGAGGAAGAATGCCACATGAAACACAAGGGGCCCGAGTTACTGAATGAATGAAACAAAACCCATCATAGGGCCCATTAGGAACAAGTGGCCACATCGAGAACTTACCATGCCTGAAAGTGAGCTGGCCATGCCCCATGAAATCTCATGGGCTGACCTTCAGCTCTCTCAATAGCCAGCAGGGTTTATCTGCCAAGATTGCCCACCTCTTACCATCACTGGTCCTGGGGCACCATCTTTCTCTGCTTATGGTTCTTGGGAGACTGAAAAGAACACACCACAGCTGACCATTCTCTCAGTCAATCAGCATGCTCTGCATGGAGGTGTGCAGAGACCTTTGTGTGGATGACTCCAGTTGGCCAGGGATGCAAACATTGCCTCCATGTCTAATCTAATTAGAATTCAGGTTTAATGAAAGGCTTTTCAGTACCTGAGTTACTAGCCCCTGGAAATGCCACTGTAGCATAAGTTCCACCGTGGTGATGACTGAGGTTCCCAAAAGGATTCCCACCTCTGGAAAGCCTAAAGGGGTGCCTTCCCCACGGTCCACCTCCCTCTGGGGCCCATGTGCAGGACCAAAGAGAGCCACTCACCTCAAGTTATTTAGCATGTGGCAAGAATCTCTATAGAACATCCGCCTAAAAGAAACAATTTGAAGAGAAGGAACTATGGAAAGGCCCCACCTAATGCCTCCTGGTGGGCTGTGGAAATTGGGATCACCAAAGGCAGGACCAGGCCTTTGCCCTGTGGAAGCCCCTAGATAGTGTAGGCTTTCCTCAAGGGCTTTCTTCAAGGGGTAGGGTGCTTCCACACCTAAATCCCAGGGTTTCAGAGAAAAAAGAAAGGTCCCTGACCTCTAGCTTCTGGACAGCAACCTCCAATAGGCCTCAGCATACTTCTATTGAACATGATTTTTAGGTGATCATTTCTTTTCAGAACTATATGAATTCTTCTCATCAACCCAAGTGAGCCATGCCCCATGAAGTGCATCTATGCACAGGAACCTAAGTAGTCTTATCTCCAAAGCTTTCTGGAAATAAGGAAGCTGTAAAGGACTTGAGTTTCTGTCTACCCAGCTGTGGCACCAAGGCTGAGACAGTTGCACCAGGAGCAGCAAGCCACACTCAGATAATCCTTCCTTTGCAGATGTTGTCTATCTAGAGAGCAGAAAGACTCCTGTGAGAGCTCCTAGTCTGTCTCTATAGGCTTTGCTACAAAGTGTGCTACACTTTGATGTAGCAAATGTTGCTGCAAGACATACCTAGATCAATAAGTCCAGGGACACAAGAAAGCAATAAAATGCACCTATATGCAGAGACACAAACCTCTGGCTGAAATGCTTGTCTACCTTCCTCCTTACCTGTCTAAGTTCCAACCCCCCCATCCTCTCTGGTTCGCTACCTCCCTACATCCTCACTTTTCTCCATCTTTGCCTCCCACCCTACATACTGACAAACATGAAGAAACAAGTGGATGAATGGATCAATATTTGAATGAGTATATGAATAACAATAAATCCAGGGAGATAGAAATGGTGACTCCAAGAAAGAGTCCTGAGAGAAGACAGAGCCTCATAGACTCTGAGAGGCTCACAAGGACCTCTCAGTTGCCAAGATTCCATGGACATGTCTTGGGGAATGGAGATGCTCCTCCAAGCTCAGTCTGGGTCTGTGCTAGCAAGGGGTGGCTGAGCGGACATGAAGTTTGGCCATTTGCCACAATCACATGAAAAAAGAGGCCAAGAAGTTCCACAGAATGGATGCTCGAGGAAGCAGGTATCTGTGGCCGGGCCCATGGGCTCATCACAAGTCAACCTGGCAATGCCCTGCAAGGGAACATTCAAGCTGGAAACAAGAGCCATCATTGCCTGCTGGGGCATCCCCTCCATGGCCTGCTGAAGGCCTCCAAACAACAAGAAGGCAACTACTCCTTGTTCGGCCCATGTCATGGAACCACCCCTCTACTTCAGGTAAACAGTGCCCTATGATGGAGTTAATATGGGCTGCAAAGAGCTCTCAACCACCTCACTGGGAAGTAAGCTCAAAAGAGGTTTCTCCTCTGGAGGTGTTATTTTTAAAGGCCATGGCCCCCAGGAGGCACATGGTGCCTGAGTACAAATGAAACAAAACTCAGCAAAGGGCCCATCAAGAATAACTGGCTTTACAGAGACCCTGCCATGCCCAAAAGTGACCTGGCCTAGCCTCATGGAATCTCAGAGGCTGCCCTTCAGCTCTCTTAACAGCCAACAGCGAACACCCTGCATGGGAATGCTCACACCAGGGACAGTAGCGACTGTCAGCTGGTGGGGGGTCTGTTCCCATGCCTGCCCAAGGCCCCCAGACAAAGCAATGCAATGCTCCCTGCTTGGCCCACGTCATGGGGCCACCCCCTACTTCAGGCAATCAGGGCCTCACTATGGAGTTGATACTGGGGCTCCTATGGGCTCTCAACTTTCTTTCTAGAAAGGAGTGATTGGAAGGGATTTCTCCTCTGGGGCTGCTATTGTTGAAGATTGTGGCTCCTGGAGAAGAAGAATGCCCCAGGAGAAACAAGGGGCCCCAGTGGGCCATCAAAGCAAAGCCCATCAAACAGCCCATCAGGAATCACTTGTGTCACCCAGACTCTGGCATGCCTGAAAGTGACCTGGCCAAGCCCCATGGAAACTCAGGGGCTGCACTTCAGCTCTCTCAACAGCCAATAAGATCTACCTGCCAAAACCTGGTTGACAGGTTTCTGCCTGCCTCTCACTGTTGCCAGGCCAGGGGAATGATATTTTTCTACCAATGGTTCTTGGGAGACCGAAAAGCACACACCTGGTGATTGTCCCTTCAGTAGCTCAGTGTGTGCTATGTGGAGGTGTATAGAGACATGTATATGTGAATGTTCCCCAGGGTGCAGGGAAGCAAACATTGCCTCCACGTACTATCTGACTAGAATTCAGGTCTCAGGAAAGGCTTTTCAGGGCCAAGGGCTTGGAGCCTAGCAAGATGGTGTGGCAGCCAGATTCCTTCCTTTGTAAAGACTGAGGTTCTTGAAAGGACTCCCCCTTCTGGACTGCATTGAGGTGGGCTTCCCCCATAGTCCAACAGCCTCTGTGTCTGGTGTCCAGAACCAAAGAGAACCACTGATCTCAAATTATTAAAGTCAGAATGGCAAGATCCGGACCATTTTTGGTCAGAATGAAAGTGAAAGTTAAGTCATTCAGTCCTTCCTGACTCTTTGTGATTCTATGGACTGTAGCCCACCATTCTGCTTCATCTATGGGATTTTCCAGGCAGGAATACTGGAGTGGGTTGCCATTTCCTTCTCCAGGGGATCTTCCTGACCCAGGAATCAAACCAGGGTCTCCTGTATTGCAGGCAGATTCTTTACCAACTGAGCTATCAGGAAAGCCCTAATAATGGCTGCTACCAACAAGTCTACAAGCAATAAATGCTGGAGAGGGTGTGGGGAAAAGGGAACACTATTATGCTGTTGGTGGGAATGAAAACTAGTGCAGCCACAATGGAGAACAGTGTGGAGACTCCTTAAAAAAACTGGAAATAGAACTGCCATACAACCCAGCAATCCTACTGCTGGCCATACACACTGAGGAAACCAGAACTGAAAGAGACATGTGTACCCCAATGTTCATCACAGCACTGTTTACAATAGCCAGGACATGGAAGTAACCTAGATGTCTATCAGCAGATGAATGGATAAGAAAGCTGTGGTACATACACACAATGGAATATTATTATTCAGCTATTAAAAAGAATGCATTTGAATTAGTTCTAATGACGTGGATGAAACTGGATCTTATTATATAGAGTGAAGTAAGTCAGAAAGAAAAACACCAATATAGTATACTAATGCATGTATATGGAATTTAGAAAGATGGTAACAATGACCCTATATGTGGGACAGCAAAAGAGACACAGAGATAAAGAACAGACTTTTGGACTCTGTGGGAGAAGTGGGATGATTTGAGAGAATAGCATGGAAACATGTATATTATCATATATGAAATAGATCACCAGTCCAGGGTTGACGTATGAGACAGGGTGCTCAGGGCTGGTGCATGGGATGACCCTGAGGGATGGGATAGGGAGGGAGGTGGGAGGGCAGTTCAGGATGGGGGACACATGTACACCCATGGCTGATTCATGTCAATGTTTTGAAAAAGTATATAATGATCACACACAAAACATGTATTTAACAAGACTTAAAAAAAACATACACAACTATGACAATCCTAAGTTAAAAAAATAAACAAGGAAAGAATAACTATACTTAGTAAAATTACCTCCAAAAATATTTCTGATGAATTTTGAAAAGTATTCATTTGGTCTCTGGCAAGACTCTCACCAGAATATTTGATGGAAAGGCACAATTTGAAGGAGTTAAGGAAAAGCCTCATCTATGATCTCCGGGTGATTGGTGGAAGTAGTGATCAGGAAAGAAAGCTGAATGCAGGACCACACCTTGGCCATGTGGAAGCCCCTAGAAAAAGTGGAGTCTCAAGGGCTTTGCTTGAGGGATTGGGTGCCTCCACACCCAAATACCAGGCCTCTGAAAGGGACAGAATCACACTCGACCTCTTGCCCCTAGACTGCCACCTCCGTTGGGCCTCAGTATAATCCTATTGAACATGATTTTTAGGTTATCATCTCTCTTTAACAGGAGAGTTAATAGGAGTTAATATGTTTTATTTTCAGGCATTTTTTAAAATTTTCATGTATTGTTTTTATGACTATTAACTCTATAATATTTTTGATATTCATTAGAAATATTTTTAGGAATTTTTTTTTACTAAGCATAGTTGCTTTTTCCTTGTTATTTTCTCAATTCTAGGATTTTCATAGTTGAAAATATACTTTTTTAGTGATAATTATATGTTTTTTCAAAAGTAATTGTTATAGTTTTGTTAACCCCATTATTTCCCACAGAAATGGACTGTTTGTACAATTTCTTACATTTTTTTCATGTTTAATTATGATATATGAGATCATTTCATTGATGAGTTTTATCAGTTATGATTTATATTGATACCTGTTTTTTCATTGCATAAAAACTTTTTCAAATATTTTGAAGCCACATGTGTCTTTTTTTTTTTTTTTTTTACTTTACAATATTGTATTGGTTTTGCCATACATCAACATGAATCTGCCACAGGTATACACGTGTTCCCCATCCTGAACGCCCCTCCCACTTCCCTCCCCATACCATCCCTCTGGGTCGTCTCAGTACACCAGCCCCAAGCATCCAGTATCATGCATCAAACCTGGACTGGCGATTCGTTTCATATATGATATTATACATGTTTCAATGCCATTCTCCCAAATCATCCCACCCTCTTCCTCTCCCACAGAGTCCAAAAGACTGTTATATACATCTGTGTCTCTTTTGCTATCTCACATACAGGGTTATCATTACCATCTTTCTAAATTCCATATATATGTGTTAGTATACTGTATTGGTGTTTTTCTTTCTGGCTTACTTCACTCTGTATAATCGGCTCCAGTTTCATCCACCTCATTAGAACTGATTCCAATGTATTCTTTTTAATGGCTGAGTAATACTCCATTGTGTATATGCACCACAGCTTTCTTATCCATTCATCTGCTGATGGACATCTAGGTGGTTTCCATGTCCTGGCTATTATAAACAGTGCTGCGATGAACATTGGGGTACATGTGTCTCTTTCATTTCTGGTTTCTTCGGTGTGTATGCCCAGCAGTGGGATTGCTGGGTCATAAGGCAGTTCTATTTCCAGTTTTTTAAGGAATCTCCACACTGTTTTCCATAGTGGCTGTACTAGTTTGCATTCCCACCAACAGTGTAAGAGGGTTCCCTTTTCTCCACACCCTCTCCAGCATTTAATGCAATCCCTATCAAGCTACACGGTATTTTTCACAGAGCTAAAACAAATAATTTCACAATTTCTATGGAAAAACAAAAAACCTCAAATAGCCAAAGCAATCTTGAGAAAGAAGAGTGGAGATGGAGGAATCAACCTGCCTGACTTCAGGCTCTACTACAAAGCCACAGTCATCAAGACAGTTTGGTACTGGCACAAAGACAGAAATATAGATCAATGGAACAAAATAGAAAGCCCAGAGATAAATCCATGCACCTATGGACACCTTATCTTTGACAAAGGAGGCAAGAATGCACATGTGTCTTTTGATTATAAATTAAATATACACGTATTTGTAATTTTGATTTTTTAGCTGGAAATTAATTTATGGCCTTTTTTGAACCATGTTAATAAGGTTCTGTTATGTCATTTGTTTTCTTTAATATCTTGCTAACTTGATACAGCCTCTTGAGGGGTTCACCCTCAAGCAGAGTGAAAAGGCTGGCTTAAAACTCAACATTCAAAAAACTAAGATCACAACATCTGGTTCCATCACTTCATGGCAAATAAATGGGGGGAAAAGTGGAAGCAGTGACAGATTTTGTTTCCTTGAGCTCCAAAATCACTGCAGATGGTGACTGCAGCCATGAAATTAAAAGATGCTTGCCCCTTGGAAGGAAAGCTATGACAACCCTGCAGTACTTAATCGTGTCTGACTGTTTGTGACCCCATGGACTATAGCCTACCAAGCTCCTTTGTCTGTGGGGATTCTCCAAGCAAGAATACTGGAATGGGTTGCCATGCCCTCCTCCAGGGGATGTTCCCAACCTAGGGATAGAACTGGGTTCCCCTGCATTGCAGGCAGATTCTTTACCAGTTGAACTACCAGGGAAGCCCATGACAACATTTTAAAAAGCAAATATATCACTTTGCCAACAACGGTCAGTATGGTCAAAGCTATGGTTTTTCCAGTAGTCATGTATGGATGTGGACCATAAAAAAGACTGAATTCTTAAGAATTAATGCCTTCAAATTGTGGTGCTGGAGAGGACTCTTGAAAGTCCCTCAGAGAGCACGAAGATCAAACCAGTCAATCCTAAAGGAAATCAATCTTGAATACAAATTGGAAGGACTAATGATAAACCAGTCCATTCTGAAGGAGATCAGCCCTGGGATTTCTTTGGAAGGAATGATGCTAAAGCTGAAACTTCAGTACTTTGGCCACCTCATGCGAAGAGTTGATTCATTGGAAAAGACTTTGATGCTGGGAGGGATTTGGGGGCAGGAGAAGAAGGGGACGACAGAGGATGAGATGGCTGGATGGCATCACTGACTCGATGGACGTAAGTCTGAGTGAACTCCGGGAGTTGGTGATGGACAGGGAGGCCTGGCGTGCTGCAATTCATGGGGTCACAAAGAGTCGGACACGACTGAGCGATTGAACTGAACTGAATGCTAAAGCTGAAGCTCCAGTACTTTGGCCACATGATACAAAGAGCTGATTCATTGAAAAAGATGCTGATGCTGGGAAAGATTGAAGGCAAAAGGAGAAGGGGGCAGCAGAGGATGAGGGGGAAGATTCAGAGGACATGAATCTGAGCAAACTCTTGGCAGATAATGAAGGGATAGGGAAGCCTGGTGCGCTGCAGGTCATGGGGTCACAAAGACTTAGATATGACTTAAAGACTGACTAACAACTTGATACAGAGGAACTCATTTCATAATGCATGTAAATATATCTTCTTATATATTTAGGTAAAAATAAATTACACCAACCTGCAGCAAACATGGATTAGAAAGTGTCTCAGACTATTTCAGTACAGCGTCATCCAAAATACTGGATTTGCCCTTAATGTTATCTGGTTGCTCACTGAGGAAAAAAAAAAAACACAACTATTTCTAATTTGGTGACTCATGTTCAGTTGTAAATGATAATCTTTTGACATCTTTTATAGCATATTCTTTATTATATAGTTAGTCCATATTAGGATCTATAATTTTTTATGTTTCTTAGTGTATATACTAAATATTAGGTAAGAATTTTGGTTCTGTGACAGTACTACTGTATCTCTAACCTTTTTAATGTCATTTTCCTTCAGTATAGGACATTCTTTTGTACTTCAAATAAAATCCTGTGAAAATAAAAATATTTTCATTGTTTGTTGAATTAGATTAACCACTATGCTGGGGACCAGTGAAACAAAATTTCTCAACTTCAGTATTATTAATTTCATGTTCAAATGAAATTTATAAGCTTATATCAAGTAAGTCAGTCACTCATTCAAAAGGAAATCCCATATCCCTATTCAGTTTGTCTTCTGCTTAAACCTATTATGCTTAGGAGTGCATCTTCCTCAGTCAATTTTCTATTTGGAATATAAATATGACCAAAGGTAACTGGACACCTATCATTAATGCAGTATTGCATTTCTTGGTTGATTGCTTGCATTTCTTGTTGCATTTCTTTATCTCAAAGATACACTGAGATAAAAGCAGTGGACTAGGTTCTGAATGTAGTATAAAAAATATAAATCTCTGAAACAAAGCTTATAGGATTTTTTTTTTTTAATCTTTGAGCTAGATAGACAGGATTGGTTCACATGAGTTTCTTTCAAGGTTTCACTGTCTCAAATCCCAAATATAGTGTCTAAAAAGGATATAATGATTTCCTATATTAACATATTTCCCTGTATTGTCACCTAGGTTTATCTTCATTTTAATTATGTTTATCATGATTTTCATGATCAGTAAGGTCTTCATCTTACTTTAAGACTACAAGTTCTCATCATTGTTCCAAGACCTGGCACTTGATACACATTCATACACTTGGACCTGAATGTACATACCAGACAATTATGGTACCAATTTGCACTGGCATTTGATATATTCAGTAGTGGGCACCTGAATCACATTAATTTTCGAAGGTTGCAAGCCAAACCATGTTCCTTCTTTGTACTCATTATTTAAGGGTACAGGAGTAGGACAGGTATTAAAATAGAGAACTAAGTCTTGTGAAACATGACCCTTGAATGCTTGAATAATGGAGCAATATGGTCAACACTCAGAAAATTACCTAGTGCAGGGGTTGTAGACTATTGATAATCCTACACAAGAATGACACAAAATCCAGGTTTCTTTGGAGAACCACTCAGAAGATGTCAGGAGAACACAAGAGGGTCTCAACTATTATCCTTTATTTATTTATCAAAAGATGTGTATATACAGTCACTCAGTCGTGTCTGACTCTTTGTGACTGCATAGACTGTAGGCCACCAAACTCCTCTGTCCATGGGATTTCCCGGGCAAGAACAATGAAGTGGGCTGCCTTTTCTTACTCTAATAACAAAAGATGCCATACCAGTAACATCTGGCATTGTCTACTGCCAAATATGAACTCTCCTAAAATGATGCATATGAAGTGACATGAAACAAATCAATTATCAGGCTACTAGAAATAGTATTCATTTCCAAGCATCCTCCAACATTCATAGGACAAACATCATTACACTGAAAATAATGTATTAACGTGATATACAGGCACTGAAGTTTACATATGGGTTTCCTCATTAATACAATCAACTTTAGGTTTAATAAGAATAGAAAATTACTGAATCTCATATTTTAATCTATGGTGGCAGAGTCTTTCATTTGTTAAAATTTTTTCAGTGACCCTAAGGTAGCATGACACTATTATGATCCCACAGGTGGGCTTCCCTGGTAGCTCAGGTGGTAAAGTGTCTGCCTGCAATGTGGGAGAACCAGGTTCAATCCCCGGGTCAGGAAGATCCCCTGGAGAAGGAAATGGCAACCCACTCCAGTACTCTTGCCTGGATAATTCCATGGATTGAGGAGCCTGGTAAGTTACAGTCTATGGGATCGCAAACAGTCAGACATGACTGAGCGATTTCACTTTCACTTTTTTCTTTGATATTATATAAATATTGGTTTTAGTCATGTATAGAGACCTGGATGAGTAGTAAACATTCTTCTGCATACCGGTTAATAAAAATTTTCTTAACAATTATCATGTGTAATTCAAATAATAAGCAATGATTTTTTTTGTCATAAGATGACATCAAGTAGATCAGTCAATCAATAAGGTTATCCCATATCAATATTCGGGCTTCCCTGTGTAGCTCAGCTGTTAAAGAATCCGCCTGCAATGAGGAAGATCTGGGTTCCATCCCTGGGTTGGGAAGATTCCTTGAAGGAGGGCATGACAACCCACTCCAGTATTCTTCCCTGGAGAATCCCCATGGGGATTGTAGCCTGGTAGGCTACAGTCCATGGGGTGGCACAGACATGACTGAGCGACTTTCACTTTCATATCAATATTCAGGCTGATTAAAAGAAAATATCACTGCCTTGGCCAGTGATATCTTTGGAATGAATTTATGGATAAGGCTGCCACTTGCCACTTAATGTGAAGGTGTAATTCCTAGCAGTATATCTTACTGTAATATGTAAAGAGAGAGAGAGAGAGAGAGAGAGAGAGAGAGAGAGAGAGAGAGAGAAAAGCCAAGGATAGAACCCAAATCTGCAACACCATTAGGAATTATAAATCATTGAACAAAGCTTAATGGATGAACTTTTTCTTCACTTATAAGCACATAAATTGGTATAGACACAAATGTTTTTCTTAAGGTTTTATTGTCTCAATTCAAATATATCTCCTTGAAGGACAGGTACCCATCTAACATATTAGTTTCAAATATGTACAGGAGGAAACTTGTATCTTTTAGTTAAACTTGTATCTTTAAGTTAGCTTTTGTAGTTTTCAGAAGTTTCAATCTGCGATTGCTAAGTTTCAGCTCTTCCATCTTTAATTAATCTTTTTATATTAATCTCTTCATATATGGTAACATGCCCAAATCTAACTATTGCCCTAAATAGGTGAAAATTTGTATTTCAGTTCTGCAGTTGTTGAATAACTAATTGTTATTCAGTTATATGAGTGAAGGTTTGTGAAAAATATTTGGCTATATATTTTTTTTCCAGCAGGTTTCATCCCAGATGTCCAATTACAAGTTATTTCTCAATTCTATTTTCACTTTTCTCTATTGCTGTATTCTGTATTAGGTTTTGATTCCAACCTGTTTGCATTTGAATTACATCTTTCTGCAATTGTTCCAAGACAGTAAGTATGTTTGTCTCTATTTCTATATCAGTAGAGTTTGTAATTGTGGCCTCAGTTTCTATTTATCTATAAACATATTATTTAGTAAATCTATTTAGTTTGATCAAGATGCCATTTTAATATTCATGTAAAAACTTTTCATAATGATAAAGCCTATTGCATACAAGTAGAATTGAATTGACTCAAATTAGAAGTAGTAATATTAAAAGAAATAATTCATTTGATGATCCTAGAAACCTTAAGTATGGGGAATGGAGATGGTCAAGTTCTAAACAGGGTAGGCTTATTTTTTAATGGGACAATACATTTTGGGACTTTGCAAGGAACTACCTTTTATAATTTGGGCTGGGGATATTTCTTTCTCATTGACATTAATTTCAGTTATGTTAAACTGGACTCCAGTGGCAATGTAAAACAGAGAGCAGTTGGAGTTTTGTGTTATTGTTCAGGGACTTTCAGTTTGAATATATTTGTATTTTTGATGGGTTAAAAAATTCTTCCCATTGGTATATTCAATAACACAAAGGGTGACGCTTAAGATTGCTTTATTTGGGTAATATTGATGATAGTTGATGGGACTTGGATATTTTCCATTCTTCTAAATTTAAACTATCCAATTGAAGTATATGAAGTGTTATGACAAAATAGATGTTCCTAGAGTTCCCACTCCATTTTCAGAACATTTGTAATCAATTCAAAATTCCTTGAGGTTAATATACTCAGTTTTAAAGGAAGAATGACTAACATCATAAGCTTCATGCTTAACTAACATGAAATAGGATAAATATCAAAATTATAAATGGTGAAGATAATTAAGTAACACAGCAATCTATCTCTCCTGCTGTTTGTCCACCAGAGAAACTTTTTAGTTACTATCTAGAGGATTTAACCTTGAAGTTCTTAATGGGCTTCCCTGGTGGCTCAGAAAGTAAAGAATCTGCCTGCAATGTGGGAGACCTGGGGTTCTATCCTGGGTTGGGAAGATCCCCTGGAGAAGTGAACAGCTATCCACTCCAGTATTCTGGCCTGAAGAAGTCCATGGACTGCATAGTCCATGGAGTCGCAAAGAGCTGGACATGACTGAGCGACTTTCACTTTCACTTTCTTCTTTTTCTTAATGGGAATTGAGGTCTAGTCAACCATAGGTAGGCTTCCCTGGTGGCTCAGACGGTAAAGCGTCTGCCTACAACATGTGGGAGACCTGGGTTCGATCCCTGGGTTGGGAAGATCCTCTGGAGAAGGAAATGGCAACCCACTCCAGTACTCTTGCCTGGAAAATCCCATGGACAGAGGAGCCTGGTAGGCTACAATCTATGGGGTCGCAAAGAGTCGGACATGACTGAGCAACTTCACCTCACCTCACCTCAACCATTGGTGTTAATCTCACAAAAGAAATATGCCTCTACTTGGGTTTCTTCTTTACCTTGATGGCAGGGTGAATTATCAGTAAACCTCTCTGGTGAGGTATTGGAACAATTCGATATATACCAGATCTCTTGTTCAGTATTGATGACACACATCCTCAGTGGAATTTTTATAGCATCTGGCTATAGTGATGGTAACAGAAGTCCAGGAAGGCCACAAAATCTTTAAGTATTATATTTGATCATGACTACTTTTTATTGCATCAGAAAATGGATTAGACTTTATCTCTAAATTCACACATCTTCTAAATGATATTTGATAAATACCATGCTTACTAGAGGGAGTTAGTCTAATTTCAGTGAAACCAGTGGTAAGGCTTTGGGCCACCATGAGTGGTTTAATGTAACTGAGACAAATAAATTTTAGGATATGGTTCATTTATTCCACTCTTTAGGAACTGGAAATGGTAAGAAGTAGGCAAATTTTGAGTATTTGAAGAATGTTACAAAGCTACTAATTTACAAAAAATATAGACACAATTTATTGGATTCTAGATGTTTAGG
The DNA here is from genome assembly GCF_023091745.1 of Budorcas taxicolor. Lineage (NCBI taxonomy): Eukaryota > Metazoa > Chordata > Mammalia > Artiodactyla > Bovidae > Budorcas > Budorcas taxicolor. The sequence continues at coordinate 4,517,255 of NC_068930.1, read as the reverse complement.
AATTCCAAAAGTTGAGAGGATATATTTTAGATGTTATAGATCTACATAGATCTTATTTAGTGATATAGATAATGTACTTGGGCATCAGTTTTAGCCTATGGAAACTTGTCTGGCCATCTAAACGTCATACTCAGCATTACTAAACATATTTGATACCTTCTAAAGGTCTAATCTTGATCAAGTCCATTGGCCACCATATTCCAGGTAACACTGGATGTAGATGGCTTTCTTAGGAGTTAGTAGTAAAGAATTTTTTCAAGCAACATATCTTTGTATTATCTCCTAGATTATTTAGCTCTGTATAGGTGCTGCAAGATTCCAAAATAATTAGCATATTCCCTCTGTTTGAATGAGTTGGTCAGCAGCATGAAAAAGCCACACAATTATACAACTGAAAAACTGTAAGGAAAAATTCCCATCATGTAATTTCCATTTTCCCATGTTGTTCTTATTACCCTTGATTTATGATTTTTAAATTCTTATAGAGTTAGATATTTATGAAATTATGAATCGGAGTTTCTGAGTAGAAGTAACAGGAATTTAATTTTTCTAGTCCAAAACTTTGTAGCTCTTTTCACAATTTGGTCTGAAATTTCTTTTTTAAGATAACTTATTCCCAATATGGGTTTTTAAAAGAGTAATATAAATTTGTTAGAGAATTTTCAATGACTCTAATACATTGGTAATTCATATCTCATGTAATATTTCAGTTCTATCAACATTTGAAAGCCTCCATTCTTCCAAAGTTGGCTGGTGGCATAATAGAACATATTTATTATCAGCATAGATACTCATTTTAAGGCTGAAGGATAATCTAAGGTAACATTGGCAACATGGCAAAAGAGGCTTCTTGGACCTAGTTCCCTCAAAGAAGAACAATTTAGCAACTATACACAAATGAGAAGAGAGTCTGACACCTCAAGTGCAAGGCTATAGTACACTGCTGCTGCTGCTGCTAAGTCACTTCAGTCATGTCCGACTCTGTGCGACCCCATAGATGGCAGCCCAACAGGCTCCCCCATCCCTGGGATTCTCCAGGCAAGAACACTGGAGTGGGTTGCCATTTCCTTCTCCAATGCATGAAAGTGAAAGTGAAAGTGAAGTCGCCCAGTCATGAACGACTCTTCATGACCCCATGGACTGCAGCCTACCAGGCTCCTCCATCTATGGGATTTTCCAGGCAAGAGTACTGGAGTGAGTTGCCATTGCCTTCTCTGATAGTACACTGGTGGGGGCACAAAAGAACAAGAAAAACATATCAAGAAGGGTTAGAGTAAACGTTTCATTTTGTACACTCTCATCCCTTTCCTGAGCTGAAACAGCAATATGCTGAGAAGGATCTCTTTGGCCATGATTTCTCCAGCTTAGGAAATAGAAACTAAGACATACGTCCACTTCCCCAGGGTTTCAGGACATTATTTGAGAGGTATGCTCTCTCTTATCCCACATGGAACACTGAGGGAACTGTCTTTGATGTACCAACCATGGATAGTAGGAACAAGGAAAAGGGTTATGGGCTCACTGAAACTGATGCTGCAAATCTTGACAGAAGTCCTGTACCCTTAACAGCAACCTTGTCCATCAAGGGCCCTTGCTAGGAGCATTGCTAGAACAAGGAGCCCTTCATGAGTTTCGCCCAGCCAGAGAGGCCAGATTACAACCCTGCCCAACTATAAGGCCAGACCCATCCCTCCCCCATCTCAGAGGCCAGCCAAGTGTCCTCACTCAACATCAGAGTATTGGTAGTTTGCTTCAACCGTCCATGGATGCTAAGAACTGGCCTTTCCACAATCCCAGGATGAACTGGCTGATGAATGAGTTTTTCTTTCAAGCCAAGCTCTAATGACTTGAAGTGACAACTTCCTCAAATGTGGAGGTATCAATATGAGGCTATGAGGATCACAAATAATCAGAGATATTGAATACTATCAAAGGAAATGAACAGTCATAATAACTAACCCTAAAGAAATGGAGCCCTAACAACAACTTGATAAAGAACTCAAAATATATTAAAGAAACTCAGGGAACTAAAAGAGAAGATGCATAAACAACTGAATAAAACCCCAAAATAGTACATGAACAAAATGAAGTTCAACAACAACAACAACAAAAAGAAATGAAAACAAGAAAAAATCAAATAGAAACTTTAGAGCTAAAGAATACAACTATTACACTAAAATTTTCAGTAGGGAACTTCACCAATGCACTCAGTCAAACAGAAGAAAGAATTGGTGACATTGAAGATAAGTCATTTAAAAGTATTCAGTCAGAGGAACAAAAAAAGAAAAAGAAATTTAAAAAGATGAAAGTCTACAGGAGAATGGACCACCATCACATGGGACAATATTAGCATTATGGGAATTCCACAAAGGGAAGGGAAAAAAGAAAGAGAAATTGTTTTAAAATATAATGGCTAAAATGAATGTAGGGATACCTGTGTGTGTGTGTGTGTGTGTTTTTTATGGTTTACTCAGGGTATATGGCTAGTAGTGGGATTGCTGGGTGATATGGTAGTTTTATTCTTAGATTTTAAGGAGTCTCCATACTGTTCTCCACAGTGGCTGTATCAATTTGAGTTCCCACCAACAGAAAAAGAGGTTTTCCTTTTCTCCACACCCTCTCCAATATTTATTGTTTGCAGACTTTTTGATGATGCACTATTTAGCTAGAACATGGAAGCAAACTAGATGTCCATTGACAAGTGAATGGATAAAGAAGTTGTGGTACATATATACAATGGAATATTACTCATCTATAAAAAGGAGTGCATTTGAGTCACTTTTAAAGAGGTGGGCGAACCTAGAACCTATTAAACAAAGTGAAGTAAGTCAAAAAAAGAAAGACTAACATTTATTAACTTGTATATATGGAATCTAGAAAGATAGTACTGACAAACCTATCTACAGGGCAGTAATGGAAATGCAGACATAGAGAATGGACTTTTGGCAACAGTAGGGGAGAGAGAAGGTGGAATGATTTAAGAGTAGCACTGAAACATTCATTACAATATGTAAAGAAGATAAACCAGTTGGAATTTAGTGTATGACACAGGGAACCCAAACCTGAAGTGCTATGGCAATCTAGAGGGGTGGGATGGTGAGGAGAGGGGAGGGAGATTAAGAGGAAAGGGGACCTACATGTATCTATGGCTGATTCATGTTGATATATGGCAGACCATCATAATATCATATGCTTATTTAACTTATATGCAGAGTACATCATGAGAAACGCTGGGCTGGATAAAGCACAACCTGGAATCAAGATTGCTGGGAGAAATATCAATAACTTCAGATATACAGATTACACCACCCTTATGGCAGAAAGGGAAGAAAACTAAAGAGCCTCTTGATGAAAGTGAAAGAGGAGAGTGAAAAAGTTGGCCTAAAACTCAACATTCAGAAAATTAAGATCATGGCATCTAGTCCCATAACTTGTGGCAAATAGATGGGGAAACAGTGGAAACAGTGACAGACTTTATTTTTCTTGGCTCGAAAATCACTGCAGATGGTAACTGTAGCCATGAAATGAAATGATGCTTGCTCCTTGGAAGGAAAGTTATGACCAACCTAGATAGCATATTGAAAAGCAGAGACATTACTTTGCCAACAAAGGTCCATCTAGTCAAGGCTATGGTTTTTCCAGTGGTCATGTATGGATGTGAGAGTTGGACTGTGAAGAAAGCTGAGCACCGAAGAATTGATGCTTTTGAACTGTGGTATTGGAGAAGACTCTTGCGAGTCCCTTCAACTGCAAGGAGATCAAACAAGTCTATCCTAACGGAGATCAGTCCTGAATATTCATTGGAAGGACTGATGCTGAAGCTGAAACTCCAGTACTTTGGCCACCTGATGTGAAGCGCTGACTCATTTGAAAAGACCCTGATGCTGGGAAAGATTGAAGACAGGAGAAGAAGGGGACGACAGAGGACAAGATGGTTGGGTGGCATCACCGACTTAATGGACATGAGTTTGAGTAAACTCTGGGAGTTGTCAATGGACAGGAAGGCCTAGCGTGCTGCAGTCCATGGGGTCACAAAGAGTTGGACGCATACTTTGGCCACCTCATGCGAAGAGTTGACTCATTGGAAAAGACTTTGATGCTGGGAGGGATTGGGGGCAGGAGAAGAAGGGGACGACTGAGGATGAGATGGCTGGATGGCATCACTGACTCGATGGACGCAAGTCTGAGTGAACTCTGGGAGCTGGTCATGGACAGGGAGGCCTGGCGTGCTGCAATTCATGGGGTCACAAAGAGTCGGACACGACTGAGCGACTGAGCTGAACTGAACCGAGCAATTGAACTGAACTGAATGATCCTCCAATTAAAAATTAAATTAACAACCTAGATGTCCATCAGCAGATGAATAGATAAGAAATCTGTGGTACATATACACAATGGAGTATTACTCAGCCATTAAAAAGAATACATTTGAATCAGTTCTAATGAGATGGATGAAACTGGAGCCGATTATAGAGTGAAGTAAGCCAGAAAGAAAAACACCAGTACAGTATACTAACACATATATATGGAATTTAGAAAGATGGTAATGATAACCCTGTATGTGAGACAGCAAAAGAGACACAGATGTGTAGAATGGACTTTTGGACTCTGAGGGAGAGGAAGAGGGTGGGATGATTTGGGAGAACCGCACTGAAACATGTATACTATCATGTAAGAAATGAATCGCCAGTGTATGTTCGATACAGGATACAGGATGCTTGGGGGTGGTGCACGGGGATGATCCAGAAAGATGATATGGGGTGAGAGGTGGGAGGGGGGTTCAGGATTGGGAACTCATGTACACCCGTGGTGGATTCAGGTCAATGTATGGCAAAACCAATACAGTATTGTAAAGTAAAATAAAATTAAAATTAAAATTAAAAAAATTAAAAAATTAATGTCAGCCAACTTGCCAAATTTGCAGAGCAAAATGGAATTCATGAAGCTCAAGAGTCACCAAATAGATTGAACCCAAAGAGGTCTAAACCAAGGCCCATTACAATTAAATTGGCAAAGACAAAGTGAGAACCATAAAATCAGCAAAAGATAAGTGAATCTTCACATATATGGGAATTCACAAAAGACTACAAGTGGATTTATCAGCAGGTATCTTGTAGTCTAGGAGAGAAACAAAAGATATATTTAAAATACTATAAAACTACCTTGCCAATCAAGAATATTAAACTGGTTGAAAGTGTCCTTTAAAAATAGAGATGAGATTAAGACTTTCCCAGTTAAATAAAAAAATTGAGAGAGTTTGTCAGCACTAGACCTAATTTACAAGAAATTCTTAAGGGTGCACTTCAAGTTGAAAAGAAAAAAACACTAAAAAGAAACACAAAAGTATATAAAAGCACAAATCTCACTTGTAAAAGTAAATATATAGACAAAGACAAAATAGTGTTAATGGTTTTAATAGTGTACGGTAGCATATAAATTAGTTTAACTCAGCTACATAGTTTAAAAATTAAAAAAAATATTAAGAATAGCTTTAACCATAAGAAATTTTTAATAGATTCACAATTTATAGGTAGAAATAAAATCTGACATCAACAATATAAAGAATGCATATGGGGGGGATGGGTGAATTTAACTGGAATGGGTGAATTTAACTCAGATGACCATTATATCTATTACTGTAGGAAGGAGTCCCTTAGAAGAAATGGAGTAGCCATCATAGTCAACAAAAGAGTCTGAAATGTCGTACTTGGAAGCAATCTCTAAAACGACAGGATGATCTCTGTTTGTTTCCAAGGAAAATCATTTAATATCACGGTAATCCAAGTCTATGCCCCGACCAGTAATGCTGAAGAAGCTTAAGTTGAACAGTTCTATGAAGACCTACAAGACCTTCTAGAACTAACACACAAAATGGATACCCTTTTCCTTATAGGGGACTGGAATACAAAAGTAGGAAGTCAAGAAACACCTGGAGTAACAGGCAAATTTGGCCTTAGAGTACAGAATGAAGCAGGGCAAAGACTAATAGAGTTCAGCCAAGAAAATGCAGTGGTCATAGCAAACACCCTCTTCCAACAACACAAGAGAAGACTCTACACATGGATGTCACCAGATGGTCGACACTGAAATCACATTGATTATATTCTTTGCAACCAAAGAGGAAGAAGCTCTATACAGTCAGCAAAAACAAGGCCGGGAGCTGACTGTGGCTCAGATCATGAATACCTTATTGACAAATTCGGACTGAAATTGAAGAAAGTGGAGAAAACCACTAGACCATTCAGGTATGACCTAAATCAAGTTCCTCATGACTATACAGTGGAAGTGAGAAATAGATTTAAGGGACTAGATCTGATAGAGTGCTTGATGAACTATGGACGGAGGTTCATGACATTGTACAGGAGACAGGAATCAAGACCATCCCCGAGAAAAAAAATGCAAAAAAGCAAAATGGCTGTCTGAGGAGGCCTTATAAATAGCTGTGAAAAGAAGGGAAGCAAAAGCAAAGGAGAAAATGAAAGATACATCCATTTGAATGCAGAGTTCCAAGAATAGCAAGAATAGATAAGAAAGCCTTTCTCAGCGATCAGTGCAAAGAAATAGAGGAAAACAATAGAAAGGGAAAGACTAGAGATCTCTTCAAGACAATTAGAGATACCAAGGGAACACTTCATACGATGATGGGCTCAATAAAGGACAGAAAAAGTATGGACCTAACAGAAGCAGAAGATATTAAGATGAGGTGGCAAGAATACACAGAAGAACTGTAGAAAAAAAGATCTTCACGACCCAGAGAATCACGATGGTGTGATCACTCACCTAGAGCCAGACATCCTGGAATGTGAAGTCAAGTGGGCCTTAGGAAGCATCACTACGAACAAAGCTAGTGGAGGTGATGGAATTCTAGTTGAGCTATTTCAAATCCTGTAAAAGTGCCAGCCAATTTGGAAAACTCAGCAGTGGCCACAGCACTGGAAATGGTCAGTTTTCATTCCAGTCCCAGAGAAAGGCAATGCCAAAGAATGCTCTAACTAGTGCACAATTGCACAATTGCACTCATCTCACATGCTAGTAAAGTAATGCTTAAATTCTCCAAACTAGGCTTCAGTTCAGCTTCAGCTTCATGTGAACCGTGAACTTCCAGATGTTCAAGATGTATTTAGGAAACGCAGAGGAACCAGAGATCAAATTACCAACATCTGCTGGATCATGGAAAAAGCAAGAGAGTTCCAGAAAAACATCTATTTTTGCTTTACTGACTATGCCAAAACCTTTGACTGTGTGGATCACAATCAACTGTGGAAAATTCTGAAAGAGATGGCAATACCAGACCACCTTACCTGCCTCTTTAGAAACCTGTATGCAGGTTAGGAAGCAACAGTTAGAACTGGACATGGAACTACAGACTGGTTCCAAATAGGAAAAGGAGTATGTCAAAGCTGTATATTGTCACCCTGCTTATTTAACTTATATGTAGAGTACATCATGAGAAACGCTGGGCTGGAAGAAGCACAAGCTGGAATCAAGATTGCCGGGAGAAATATCAAGAACCTCAGATATGCAGATGACACCACTCTTATGGCAGAAAGTGAAGAGGAACTAAAGAGCTTCTTGATGAAAGTGAAAGAGGAGAGTGAAAAAGTTGGCTTAAAGCTCAACATTCAGAGAACTAAGATCATGGCATCTGGTCCCATCACTTCATGGCAAATAGATGGGGAAACCGTGGAAACAGTGGCTGACTTTATTTTTCTGGGCTCCAAAATCACTGCAGCTCATGAAATTAAAAGACACTTACTCCTTGGAAGGAAAGTTATGACCAACCTAGATAGCATATTAAAAAGTAGAGACATTACTTTGTCAACAAAGGTCCGTCTAGTCAAGACTATGGTTTTTCCAGTGGTCATGTATGGATATGAGCATTGTACTATAAGGAAAGCTGAGCACCGAAGACTTGATGCTTTTGAACTGTGGTGTTGGAGAAGACTCTTGTGAGTCCCTTGGACTGCAAGGAGATCCAACCAGTCCATCCTAAACGAGATCAGTCTTGGGTGTTCATTGGAAGGACTGATGTTGAAGCTGAAACTCCAATACTTTGGCCACCAGATGTGAAGAGCTGACTCATTGGAAAAGACTCTGATGCTGGGAAAAATTGAGGGCAGGAGGAGAAGGGGACAACAGAGGATAAGATGGTTAGATGGCATCACCAAGCCAACGGGCATGGGTTTGGCTGGACTCCGGGAGTTCGTGATAGACCGGGGGGCCTGGTGTGCTGCGGTTCATGGGGTCACAAAGAGTTGGACACGACTGAGCAAATGAATTGAATTGAACTGAACTGAATTGATGCTGCCTAAGGAAGAAAAGTTATGCCCAACCTACATAGCATATTCAAAAGCAGAGATATAACTGCCGACTATGGTCCGTCTAGTCAAGGCTATGGTTTTTCCAGTGGTCATGTATGGATGTGAGAGTTGGACTGTGAAGAAGGCTGAGCACCGAAGAATTGATGCTTTTGAACTGTGGTGTTGGAGAAGACTCTTGAGAGTCCCTTGGATTGCAAGGAGATCCAACCAGTCCATTCTGAAGGAGATCAGCCCTGGGATTTCTTTGAAAGGAATGATGCTAAAGCTGAAACTCCAGTACTTTGGCCACTTCATGCGAAGAGTTGACTCATTGGAAAAGACTCTGATGCTGGGAGGGATTGGGAGCAGGAGGAGAAGGGGACAACAGAGGATGAGATGGCTGGATGGCATCACTGACTTGATGGATGTGATCTGAGTGAACTCTGGGAATTGGTGATGGACAGGGAGGCCTGGTGTGCTGCGATTCATAGGGTTGCAAAGAGTCGGACACAACTGAGCGACTGAACTGAACTGAACTGAACTGAAGGCCCACTTGTTTTCGCATACCAGGATGTCTGGCTCTAAGTTGATGATCATACCATCGTGATTATCTGGACCATGAAGATCTTTTTTATATAGTTCTTCTGTGTATTATGGCCACCTTTTAAAAATATCTTCTGTTTCTGTTAGGTCCATACCATTTCTGTCTTTTATTGAGCCCATCTTTGCATGAAATGTTCCCTTGGTATCTCTAATTTTCTTCAAGAAATCTCTCATCTTTCCCATTCTATTGTTTTCCTCTATTTCTTTGCATTTATCACTTATCTCTCTTTGCTGGTTATATCTTTCCTTTTCTCCTTTGCTTTTCACTTCTCTTATATTCACAGCTATTTGTAAGGCCTCCTCAGACAGCCATTTTGCCTTTTTGCTGAAATGCAGTACTTGGGTGCAACCTCAAAATCTACAGAATTATCAGTTTGTTTCCAAGGCAAACCGTTCAATATCACCTTAATGACCCAAACATGGATGCTCAAGAAGCTGAAGTTTACCAGCTCTATGGAGACCTACAATACCTTCTAGAACTAACATCAAAAAAGATGTCATTATATGTATATTAGAATGCAAAAATAGGAAGTCAAGAGATGCCCAATATAACAAGCACGTTTGTCCTTGATGTACAAGATGAAGCAGGGTAAGGGCTAACTGTTTTGTCAAGAGAGCACACTGGTCGTAGCAAACACCCTTTTCCAACAACTCAAAAGATGATTCTACACATGGACATCACAAGATGGTCAATACTGAAATCAAATTGACTATATAAGCCAAAGATGAAGAAGCTCTACTGTCAGCTAAACAAGACTGGGAGATGATTGTGGCTCATATGATGCATTGAGAAATTCAGGCTTAAATACTTTTTTCCATACTTTGAAGAAAGTATGGAAAACCACTAGGCCATTCAAGTTTGACTTGAATATAATCCCTTATGATTATACAGTGGAGGTGACAAATAGATTCAAGGGACTAGATCTGATAGAAAGAGTGATTAATTATGGATGGAAATTCATAACATTGCACAGGAAGCAAAACCAAAACCATTCCAAAGAAAAAGAAATGCAAGAAGGCAAAGTGGTTGTCTGAGGAGGCTTTACAAATAACTGAGAAAAGAAGAGACATGAAACGCAAAAGAGAAAGGGAAAGATATATCCAAATGATTGTAGAGTTCCAGAGAATGGCAAGGAGAAATAAGAAGGCCTTAAATGAACCATGAAAAGAAATAGAAGAAAAAATACAATGGGAAAGACTAAAGATCTCTTTAAGATAGTTGGAGATATCAAGGCAACATTTTATGTAAGGATGGACACAATAAAGGATGCTAAGGACCTAACAGAAGCAGAAGAGATTAAGAAGAGGTGACAAGAATACACAGAGAATACAAGAAAAGTCTAAATGACTTGGATAACCACAATTGCGTGGTCACTAACCTAGAGCCAGACATCCTGAAGTATGAAATCAAGTGGGCCTTAGGAAGGATTACGATGAACAAAGCTAGAGGTGGTGATGAAATTCCAACTGACCTATTTAAAGTCCTAAAAGATAATGCTGTTGAAGTACTCCATCCAACATGTCAGTGAACATGGAAAACTCAGCAGTGGCTACAGGACTAGAAAAGGTTATTTTTCATTCCAATCCCAAAGAAGGGCAATGCCAAAGAATGTTCCAACTACCGTATAAGTATGCTCATTTTGACTTGCTAGCAAGGTTATGCTCAAAATCCTTCAAGATAGCTTCAGCAATACATGAACTGAGAACTTCCAGATACAAAAGCTGGGTTTCAAAGAGCAGAGGAACCAGAGATCAAATTGCCAATATTTGTTGGATCATAGAGAAAGCAAGGGAGTTCCAGAAAAACATCTACTTCTGCATGATTTACTATGTTAAAGCATTTGACTGTGTGATTATAACAAACTGTGGAAAATACGTAAAGAGATGGGAGTACCAGACCACCTTACCCTGCCTCCTGAGAAACCTGTACATGGGTCAAGCAGCAACAGTTAGAGTCAGACATAGACCTCTGACTGGTTGAAAATTGGGAAAGAAGTATAATAGGGCTGTATATTGCCATCCTGATCATTTAACTTACAGAATACATCATGTGAAATGTCAGGATGGATGAATCAAGATTGCTGGGAGAAATATCAGCAATCTCAGATATGCAGGTGATATCACTGTAATGGCAGAAAGTCAAGAGGTACTAAAGAGCCTTTTGATTAGGGTGAAAAAAGAGAGTGAAAAAAACTGACTTGAAACTCAACATTAAAAAAAACATGGCATTCAGTCTCATCATCTTATGGCAAATAGAAGGGAAAAAAGAGGAAGCAGTGACAGATTTTATTTTCTTGGGTTCCAAAATCACTACAGATGGTGACTGCAGTCATGAAACTAAAAGATGCTTGCTCCTTGGAAGAAAAGCTATGACATACTTAGACAATGTATTGAAAAGCAGAGACATCACTTTATCAACAAAGGTCCATATAGTCAAAGCTATGGTTTTTCACTGGAAAAACCACATCATGCACAGATGTGAGAGCTGGACCATAAAGAAGGCTGAGTTCTAAAGTATTGATACTTTCAAACTGTGGTGCTCGAGGAGACTCTTGAGAGTCCCTTCGAGTGCAAGGAGATCAAATCAATCAATCCTAAAGGAAATCAACCTTGAATTTTCATTGGAAGGACTGTTGATGAAGCTAAGCTCCAATATTTTGGCAACCTGATTTGACAAGCAGACTCATTGGAAAAGACCCCGATGTTGAGAAAGATTGAAAGCAGAAGAAGTGGGTGGCAGAGGATGAGATGGTTAGATAGCATCACCAGTTTAATGGACATGAATTTGAGCAAACTCTGGGAAATAGTGGAGGAGAGAGAAGCTTGGTGTGCTGCAGTCCATGGGTCACAAAGAGTTGGATACAACTTAGTGACTGAATAACCACACAGCTGACTTTAATAATCCATTTTTCAAAATAGATAAATAATCCAGACAAAACATCGGATTTAACATTACAGACCAGAAAGACCTAATAAATATATACAGGACATTCTATCTAACAGCTTCAGAATATACATTCTTTTAAGCACACATGAAATATTCTCCAGGATAAATTATGTGTTAGGCCACAAAACATGTCTTAACAAAAAAATGAGATTATTAAGTTTATCATGTGTCTTTTCCAACTACAGTAGTATGAAACTAGAAATCAATAACAGAAAAATGTTGGAAAATTCACAAATATGTGGAAATTAAACAACATACTCTTGAACAACTAATGGGTTGAAAAGGAAATAAAAATTCATAAAAGAAATAAAATTAAAATAATCAAGGCAAATGAAAATGGAAACACAACATATACAAACTTATGTGGTGAAGCAACAGCTGTTCTAAGACTGAATAGCAACAAGTGCCTATATTAAGAAAAAAGAAAGATCTCAAGTAATCTAACTTTACAGGTCAAAAAAACTAGAAAAATAACAAACTAAGCTCCAAGTTATCTGAAGTCAGCAAATAGATCAGAGAAGAAATAAATGAAATAGAGACTAGACAAAACAATATAAATATTTTTAAGTTGGTTTTTGGAAAAGATAAATACTGTTGACAAACCTGTAGCTAGACTACATAAGGAAAAAAGAAACAGAAATAAAATTATACATGAATGAGCAGACATTGCTGCTTGAGCTAACTTTTTGTTTGAGGGAACAGAAACCTCTAAAATCTCAAGAGGATTGACTACTGCATAACATACTATTATAGTCCCCTATGGTTCAGTGAACAATATTAAGTCAGCTTTGGGAATAGGAATATTATGTAAATCAGACCAAGGTCCAATATCCATATCAATGGCCGTGAGACAGTCATATTCAACCTGTTTTGTCAGGATAAGGCAACATTGTAGCTGGGTTAATGAGGCTACACTTGCAAAGAATCGTATTTGAATTAGACGATAAGACTTGTTCATAACTAGACTGGCAGCAAATTGAGAAATGAATCTTAAAAACTTGTAAAAAACTAACATCATACGGTATCTATAAGTAAATTAAGTGCTCTGAGGTTAAAGCCTAAGTCTTTTAATTGGGGAGTTCTTGCTATAATGCCTTGTAAATACCTTTACATCCCCAGAGCAACAAAATCCAGTAACACAGTAAGCAATATGCCTAAAACCAAGGCCTAATTTTTAATAAGCTCACTATTAGAAGCACCCTAAATCTTATTACAGAGAATGTAGAAGGTCTTATTAAAGTTAAAAACTAACACAGAAAGAGAAACATCTATTCTAAGAATGTGAAAGACTTCTTTATTTGTACTACAATTTTGTTATTTCATATAACATACCATGAGAGGCTTAGGCTTAAAAGGCAAGGATCCATAAACAACTCTCAAAATCAATGGAGGTGTGTGTGTGTGTGTGTGTGTGTGTGTGTGTGTGTGTGTGACATTGTTGTTTCATTTGTATATTTAGGCTGAGTTCAGGATGTAACTATCTTCTGTCTGCTGGCCTATTGCATATATGCAATGCAATTGGAGCTATATACATGTCAAATGACTTCAGTTTGATAATGTGACATATTCAGGAAGATGTTATGTCTTGGGAGACTAAGAAATTTAGTAAAGCTAAAGTATCTTCTTTGTTAGCATGTAAGCAGCTATCAGTAAATCAAACCAGTTTGAATTAGTTTGGAACCTCAAGGCAGAAATAATTATTACGTTTTTTTTTTTTTGTAAATACCTAGAGAATACAGTAAATGAATCTTTGAATGTCTGTGGAATCAACTGCCACAAGTATTGAAGGCCTACATAGGTAAATGTAAATACAAACATTAACTCTTTATCTAAAGGTAAAGATGGCACGGGGAGGGAGGAGGGAGGGGGGAGGGAGGGGAGTTCAGGATGGGGAACACATGTATACCTGTGGTGGATACTTGTTGATGTGTGGCAAGACCAATACAATATTGTAAAGTAATTATCCTCCAATTAAAATAAATAAATTTTAAAAATAAAGGTAAAGACAAGAAAGCTGAACATAGTAAATAGACTACATAAAGATAATTAGCCAACTCAGACACAGAGGTTAAGAAAGTAGCAAGACTGGATAGCACAGGTATCAGACCAATTATGACTTATTTATTACTCTCAGATCATGGACAGTTCTATAAACAGATAGATCTCCTTGTCAAATTTCTTCCTTATAGTAACAAATAAGGGAATTATAAGATAAATATCCTTTTTTTCTTATGCTCCATTTTCATATTTCCCTACTGGTTTTATACATTTTGTTTGATCTAGAAGCAGAGAATATGTTTTATACACTGGCATGTATTTTCTTTATTTTAAACTGTACCGAGATTCATCCCTTTTATTAAATGGATAGAATTTTTCTATCTATAAATACAGATTTTCTATAATTTGGGTGTACTTTTTCAGCACTGGGTAAGACTGCTGTTCTCCCATAGCCCCCTTTTGCTTCTGAAAGCAGATATTTATCAACCTGGATGCCTTGCATCCCAGGTGCTCCAAAAACACTCTATCCAAAATATAGACTATCATACCCCTTAGTTAGATAGCAGGTCCCTTTCTGATATCATCAAGTACATCAACAGACAAGATATATACTTCAGAAGTACAAGCTTGCATGGGAATCTCAGAGGAGAAGGAATGGTACGGGGAGGAAGGTAGGAGGGGGGTTCAGGATGGGGAACACGTGTATACCTGTGGCGGATTCATGTTGATGTATGGCAAAACCAATACAATATTGTAAAGTAATTAACCTCCAATTAAAATAAATAAATTTATATTAAAAAAAGAATAAGTATAAAGTCATCCAGAAACACCCATATCATGGATGTTTTTTCTGGGTTAGGGTAAAACAAGAAAGGTAGTAAAATTGCAGAATTCATGGCTTCAGTATCCACAAGAAAGGACTGGAAACGTATAAGATGGGGAAAAGAAAAACAGACATGTAAGTTCATTTCATTCCCAGTTCCAAGGTTTTTGCATGATGTCAATTTTGTCCATTAGTTTGCATCATTTACCCATTTTTTTTCTGTCTGATTTCTTGCAGTAGGGAAGATCCTCTTGAGGAGGTGGTAAAGTTTCAGTCATAGGTTGTATTCCTTGCATCTTCCTCAGTCTCTTCCAGCATTACTTTTTCTAATATCTTGACTTTTCAATAGGGAATTAGTAACTTTTTCCTCAGGTGTGACTTCTCATTTGTTGGGATCACCAGAAAATATTGTGTTCCTTTGTAGATAATTATAACTAGGCAGCTAAACTGCACTCTTAAGTTTCTTTATGGTTTACTTTTCTACATGTTCTCAAAGCCAGATTGTAGCTACCAGTATATGAGAAACTATTCATTCTTGCCATCAACTTACTTTTTCTTCCTACTTGTATTTGAATTCCTAGCAATGAAAGTGTTATAAAAATGGAGAGGCTCAATGTCTATTCTGATATTTACATAGATTTATATATGTAGACTTAGAAAATGCCTCAGATAACTGTGATGAAAAATAATGAAGGAGTTAACTTCTAAGTACAGCATTTAGCTTTTTCCAGTTTACCTTCTGCAGAAAGTTTTCAAGGAATCTTTTCAGTAGTCCCTTGTCTTAGGTTTCCAAGGTACAAAGAACAGAATAGCCTAAGCTGTTGAAGGAAGAGTACAGGATTCCTGAGGACTTCAGCGCCCTGATATAGAGATTACCAGTTTGCCTTCATTGTGCCTGTTTCATTAGTTGAAGAAAGTCAACTAGAGGCGGCAAGTTGTGTGGTGGCCAGTACGCAAGCCCAGGTATAGGACTGTAGACTGAAAGCACAGTGCAGGGCACCTTGGCAAATTCTGTGGATCTCTTCAGAGCTTGAGGGAAAAGGGCAAATGGATCCTTACCATTTTCAGTCCTTCCAGCAGCCTTATTCCCTTTCTTCTAGGTAACTAGGTGACCACTGTCTAAACTGATACTTTCATTATATGGCTCAGTCTTTACAAAATCTTTCAAGGACTCCTTACTCTTTTTCTCTTCGTCTTATCTGCTTCCATAGCTTTATTTTGCATAGCCTAGAACACTCCTACATCTGTTCCCAAGAATGGCACCTATGCTGGGGATTAGCATAATGACACAAGCCATGGTGCTCTCCTTTATATTTGCTTGATTCTGAAAAGTCTAACCAGAGTTAGTATTCTTAAAAATCTTGTGCCAAAGTAGACTGGGGTTTGGGTACATTCAGTGAAGTTACTCTGTGTAGCTTTCATGTGTCACTTGTATAGCGGTACAGAAAGAAAGTCATCTTTCTCAATAGTCTTTGTCTAAGAGGACAGCAGTAGGACAGTAGTCAAAGGAAAACTGTATTTCATGGGTATTATTCCTAAAAAGTAAATAGGATGTCAAGAAGTTTCTAATTATATTGATTTTACATAATAGGAAAACAATTATCTGGATCACAAAGATTCACAATAGCCAGGATCTCTGAATAGATAACAGTCCAAAAACGATCAACAATTAAAAACCACACATTAAAAACTTGAAATAATATAGCAGGTTTGAATTTATTTACTTGGATATTTAGAATAAAGCAAATATTGTACCATAGAAATGATTTTGATGAATTATAAAACTTCCACAAATTCCAATAAAACACTCAGGTGAAAACTGAAATTCTTGTGATGAGGATCCCATTATATAATATAATATATATATATATATATATATTACACTTTGCATTTACCAAACACAGTTTAATTCAGCTAGTATGCACACAATATAAAAAAGAGTTGAGGAATAATTTTAAAAAACATGAGAATAAACCACCCAAATCTGATTAATAGAAAAGAAACCATTGCTTGCCCAGAAGGAGGCAGAAAGAAGTGAAAAAAACATGTTTCCCATATGGGCTTTATTATCTGAAGCCTATGAATAGAGTTACTATTACAGTGAAGTTGTAGTGAAGGTCTGGAATGCCAGATCACCTTATCTGCCTCCTGAGAAACCTGTATGCAGGTCAAGAAGCAACAGTTAGAATGGGACATAGAACAACAGACTGGTTTCAAATAGGAAAAGGAGTACATCAAGGCTGTATATTGTCACCCTGCTTATTTAACTTATATGCAGAGTACATCATGTGAAATACCAGGCAGGATGAAGCACAAATTGAAATCAAGACTGCTGGGAGAAATACAAATAACTTCAGATATGAATATGACACAACTCTTATGGCAGAAAGTGAAGAGGAACTAAGGAGCCTCTTGATGAAAGTGAAAAAGGCTAAGATTATGGCATCCAGTCCCATCACTTCATGGCAAATAGATGGGGAAACAATGGAAATAGTGACAGACTTTATTTTCTTGGGCTCCAAAATCACTGCAGATGGTTAATGCAGCCATGAAATTAAAAAGACACTTGCTCCTTGGAAGAAAAGCTATGACCAACTTAGACAGCATATTAAAAGCAGAGACATTACTTTGCTGACAAAGTTCTGTATAGTCAAAGGTGTGGTTTTCCCAGTAGTCATGTATGGATGTGAGTTGTACTATAAAGAAGGCTGAGCACTGAAGAATTGACGCTTTTGAACTGTGGTGTTGGAGAAGACTCTTGTGAGTCCCTTGGACTGCAAGGATATTATGCCAATCAATCCTAAAGGAAGTCAACCCTGATTATTCACTGGAAGGATTGATGCTGAAGCTCCAATACTTTGGCAATCTGATGCAAAGAGCTGACTCATTAGAAAAGACCCTGATGCTGGGAAAGATTGAAGGCAGGAGGAAAAGGGGATGACACAGGATGAAATGGTTCGATGGCATCACTGACTCAATGGACATGAGTTTGAGCAAGCTCCAGGAGATGGTGAAGAACAGGGAAGCCTAGTGTGCTGCAGTCCATGGGGACGCGAAGAGTTGGACATGACTGAGTGACTGAACAACATTAACAGTGAAGCTAAGAACTCTCACTCTCATAATTCAGGATTTTCACCTCTGCTAGGCTCCAGAGTAATTTCATTAAGCATGATTTTTAGGCAACCACATCTCCTCAAGACAAAACGTCCTCATTCACTAATACTAGGGCACCATCCACACTGACACAGGCTTTATTCTGTAATTTCTTACTAGGGATAGCGTCCTTAAATTCTGGGTCCCAAGTAGACTGGAGATCTGAGAGATTCAGTGTAGGACAACTGGGTAGCCCAGGGGAAGTGGGCTAAAGGGTCTTCTTCCCCATTTATATTTGTGTTTGAGGACAGAGACAGGGCAGTATTCAAAGAACATGTATTTCATGTTTGCATTGCTCATGTTCCACGGTGATTTATATAGGAAGGATATTACTCAAACAGGGAGGGGCACATTCCTTTATACATAGCCAGTGATTCATCAGTCAAATTGATGTAAATATACTTTTGCCTCAAGAAACCGGTCAGAAATCTTTATGCAGATTTAAAATCTATTGCTAGCCAGTTCTTGGCTGTCTCTTCCAGGAAGCCAGAGCAGAAAAGCAATGGCATCATTAATAGCATGGATTTTTTACTTAAAATAAATCTAATGAAGCCACATGATAATAAGAAGCTAGATATCAGTATCAGGGTACTTATGATTTTATTGTCTCACTTATCATGGGCAAAGTATACACCTGGATTTCAAACCTCTGGCTGCAGTTGCCATGGTCCATCAATTGTGAGTAGTTCATTTATGATCCACAAATATCACAACACCTTAGCAAACTCAAAACAACCTAACAAATAAAATTTGTCTATATATGATTTTAGATGTAACCAGATAATGCACCAAAGAAATACTACTAGTAAATGATAAGACTTCTCAAATTTAATCAAAGCAAAGCTCATGTATGAGTCACTCATAAAAAGAATTAGCCATAATAAAATCCATAGTTCCTTAAAGAACTAACCCCAAAATCTTAGACATTTGTCTCTATTAGTCCAAAGATATTAGGAATTATAGCTCTCTGTAATCACTGAAGAAAGGGAGGGTCCAGATTAATTTTCCTTTTTGGTTAATTCTCATTTTGCTTGTACTTCATACCTGTTGCTACTGTAGATTCTTTTTTCAACCCATCTCTGAAAATTGTAGATGAGTTCTGCCTGTGCTAAAGAAAATTTTAACTTAGCTCTGTAGTTTGCTGTTCCACACTATGCAGATTTTATTATCTAGCCTTATGGAGCCCAGATTTTGGTAAAGCAGCATTGTATTTATTAGTCCAGCTCCAACAAATGTGGTCATTCCATGTATGAGCCCCTGTTGAGGTTCTTTTTCCCTCCTCTACCATGTTAGCCTCTCCATTTTTATTTCTCCATGATCTATCTGTTGTTTAACGGTGTGCATGTTTCGAGGTGTACTTATTCTTTCAACTCTTGATGGGCACTCTGCTTTCAGTTTTTGCCATTAGAAATGGTGCTACTATAAGTACTCACATGTTTGTACTTTAGAGCAAATGTTTACAAATTTTTCTTATTCCTGGGATTATGTTTATGGACACAGTCTAAGAGTATTCTAAATAGACATATAGCTTCATTTTAAAATTTTTCTATATGCTGGTGAACATTTATTGATTGAATATTCTTTTCTCTCATGGCTAATGACCTCAAGCACCTTTTCACATGTTTATTAGCTATTTGGATATCCTCCTTTGTGATGTGCTTGTTTAAATGTCTTCTTCCTCACTTCTTGACATATACAAGTTTATTTATGTATAATGATCTTTTATTGAATATACATTTTGATAAAAAAAAGTTTTAATTTGGATAAACAGAAGTTTTCATTTTGATGCAAATCAATTTATCAATTTTTCATTTATAGTTAGTGCTAGTTATTCAATTATAAGTTTTTGCATTCACCAGAATCATGATACTGCTCTAAGTTATGTTCAAAAATCTTTATGGTTTTGCTTCTCATATATGTCTACATTATATCTAGAAATTGGAAAATGGACTCAAGTTTTTTCATTTTTTCTGCATTATGCAGCAGCGGCACCTTTATTACCAATCAAGTAACCATACATTTCTTGATCTGTTTGTGAAGTCTATTTTTTTTCTCATTAAGCTCGTTTTCTGCCTTTTGTCACTACACACAGTCTTAACTACTGTAACCACTTGAACTGCTTCGAAATTTTATAACTTAAGAAATTTTGTTCATTTTTATCAGGACAACCTTGGCTTTTCTTGGCTCTTTGCATTATATATACCTCACACCTGCATCATATATAATTTTTAAAATCAGGTGTCAATTTATAAAACTCCTAATGGGATTTGGATTTGGAATGCTAAGGCATCGAGTATTTAAAATGAATATTTGGGGAGAATTAACATCTAAATATAATAAAATCTGCCAATCTGAATATATCTCTTCATTTGTGAGGTATTTCTTCTTTTCACTAATGTTTTGTAATGATATATGTCAATCTTTTCATATGTAATTGCTATTTCTCATGTTCTTGGAAATGTTTATTTAAAAATCTGTTTGTACTTTGCATAAACACACTTCATTGTGTTTATTTGCTTTCATATACAACAACTTTGCTAACTTAACTTCCTAATTTTAATTGCTTATTTCAAATCATTTGGGGATATAGCTATATAGATAGATAGAGATATATACTAACACACATATATATAGATACCATTTTGTTATCTGTAAATAATGGAATTTACATATACTTTCCATTTCTAATCCTTATCCACCTTTTATTCCTTTTGCTTGACTTACTGCACTAAAACAGCCAATATAGTGTTGAATAGAAATGGTGATTGAAAATGTTTTATTCTCACTCAATAGGAGAAAAGCTTTCAATAGCTCCATTATTAAGCATTTAGTAATTGATTTATTTTGTAAATACTTATCTCATTAAAGAATTTTGTTAAATTCCCAGTCCTGATGAGATTCATAAGGAATGTTTTGTATTTATTAAATGCTTTTTATTTTTGAGATCAGTTCAGATCAGTTCAGTCGCTCAGTCGTGTCCGACTCTTTGAGACCCCATGAATTGCAACATGCCAGGCCTCCGTGTCCATCACCAAATCCCGGAGTTCACTCAAACTCATGTCCATCGAGTCGGTGATGCCATCCAGCCATCTCATCCTCTGTCATTCCCTTCTCCTTCTGCCCCCAATCCCTCCCAGTATCAGAGTCTTTTCCAATGAGTCAACCCTTCGCATGAGGTGGCCAAAGTATTGGAGTTTCAGCTTCAGCATCAGTCCTTCCAAAGAACACCCAGGACTGATCTCCTTGCAGTCCAAGGGACTCTCAGGAGTCTTCTCCAACACCACAGTTCAAAAGCATCAATTCTTCGGTGCTCAGCCTTCTTCACAGTCCAACTCTCACATCCATACATGACCACTGGAAAAACCATAGCCTTGACTAGACAGACTTTTGTTGGCAAAGTAATGTCTCTGCTTTTGAATATGCTATCGAGGTTGGTCATAACTTTCCTTCCAAGGAGTAAGAGTCTTTTAATTTCATGGATGAAATCACCATCTGCAATGACTTTGGAGACCAAAAAAATAAAGTCTGACACTGTTTCCACTGTTTCCCCATCTATTTCCCATGAAGTGATGGGACCAGGTGCCATGATCTTATCATATATTTCCCCTCTGTTGTATTACTACAATGAATTACATTGATTTTTAATTTCTTAAAATTAAACTTAATTTAGAATAGTTTGACTTGTTTTAAAAAGCTCTGAAAATAGCAGTTATTGAATATCTCACACCCCATTTCACAAACCATTACTATCTGATACTAGTATGGTTTATTTGTCATGCAATTAATTGATAATGGTACATTGTTATTGAGTCTATGCTTTTTACAGATTTCCATTTTTTTGCCTAATGACCTACTACTGTTCCATGATCCCATACAGGATGCTGTATTTTGATATCTACTTAGGATCCTCTTGACCATGACAATTTCTCAGATTTTCCTTGTTTTGACAGTCCTCTCATTTTTTAGAAGAACTCAGTTCAGTTGCTCAGTCGTGTCCAATTCTGCGACCCCATGGACTGCAGCACACCAGGCTTCCCTGTCCAACACCAGCTCCCAGAGCTTGCTCAAACTCATGTCCATTGAGTCGGTGATACCATCCATTTCATCCTTTGTCGTCCCCCCCTCCTCCTGCCCTAAATTTTTCCCAGCATCAGGGTCTTTTGCAATGAGTCAGTTCTTCGCATCAAGTGGCCAAAGTATTGGAGCTTCAGCTTTAGCACCAGTCCTTCCAGTGAATATTTAGGGTTGATTTCCTTGAGGATTGACTGGTTTGATCTCCTTGCTATCCAAGGGACTCTCAAGAGTCTTCTCCAATACCACAGTTCAAAAGCATCAATTTTTTGGCACATAAGAACTGATTTGAGAACTAGTTAAGTGTTTGTAGAGTTGTCTCTGAAGTGGGATTTATCTAATTATTATCTCATGATTATACTGTCATTATGGGTTCTGGGAAAGATCATAATGTATCATTCTTATCCTGTCATAAAAGGTTACATCCTATCAATATGACTATATTAACCTTGATTACCTGGCTGAAATATTGTTCATCAGGTTTCTCCACCATAAATTTACTTTTCCTCCCACCCGCCACTTTCACACTGTATTCTCTGCAAGCAGGTCACTATGCACAGACCACACTTGAGGAATGAGGATTCATGTTGCACTTCCTTGAAGTCAAAGTATCTACAAAATTTGTTTTGAATTATTTTACATAAGAATTTTGTCTATTCTCCCAATGTATTTATTCGCTTTTTTATATTAGTGTGAATTCATGGATAATTAGAAAGAGAAGCACTTCCTTATGTTCTGGTCCTCTAGGATGCTCCAGACTCATCTTTAATATTCCCTGCCCCTTTATAGAATCAGGCTTCCCTGGTAGCTCAGCTGGTAAAGAATCTTCCTGAAATGCAGGAGATCTCAGTTTGATTCCTAGGTTGGGAAGATCTGCTGGAGAAGGGATAGGTTATCCACTCCAGTATTCTTGGGCTTCCCTGGTGGCTCTGGTAGTTCAGCTGGTAAAGAATCCACCTGCAATGCAGGAGACCTGGGTTTGATCCCTGGGTTGGGAAGATCCCCTGGAGAAGAGAAAGGCTACCCACTCTGGTATTCTGGCCTGGAGAATTCCATGGACTGCATAGTCCATGGGGTCACATAAGAGTTGGACATGACTGAACGACTTTCACTTTACTTCATAGAATCAATCATTTTTGACAGGATCCATTTTTTTTGAGACTAGTAGTAGAAACCAAGCTATGGGTTTTAGGTGTGCCTTTCATTATTAGATTACCATTGTTTCTAGGCTTTCTCAACTGACAGATTAATGAAATATATATAAAGTAACTGTATATATGTATATAAATATTTGTGTGTAACTACATATGCATATACATATATATGATACAGAACGTAAGTTAATAGTGATGCTTCCAATTCAAACCCATTATTACATGGATTACTCTAACCTCTTCTTGTTTGTCTATAGCTTTCTACTCCAACAGCAAAAAACCTTACACCATCTGCCAACCATTCACTTAATTAATTCTAGTATGTATGTGTAGTGGTTTCAGAGTTGCTAATCCATACACTCATGAGAAACAACTTTATTAAGTACAGGACTGTATATATTTGCTTTGCTTCTAGTCTTACAGATTGCACTAACTCCCCTAGTCACTTGTTAGCATCTTTTCTTTACAAACCCCATAAGTGAAATTGTTTCATACATTTGTAATACAGTAGATTCTCTTTTTACATTTTATATTCCAACCTGGGATCCCCCAACTACTAAATAGTTTTTAAAAGTCATATATATTAAGGTTTACTCTTTGTGCTGTAAAGTTCTATGGGTTTTGACAAATGCATGTCATATATATGCCATTACAGTATCATACAAGATAGATTCAGTTTATCTATTCAGCCCTTGCCCTCCCACTGACGACCATGTGTTTACTGTATCTTTAGTTTTGCCTTTCCCAGAATATCATATAAATGGAAGCACACCATACGTATTCAACCGACTTCTTTCACTTTGCAAAATGTATCCAAAGTTCATCTGTGTTTCTGTCTGTCTGTCTCTCTTGTTGGTAAAGTAGATGTGCCACAGTGTTTTTAAGGATTAACCTATTGGAGGATATCTTAGCTACTGCCAGTTTTTGGCAGTTACAAATAAAGCTGTTATAAATATTCATGTGCTAGTCTTGGGGTGGACCTAAGTTTTCAACACATTTGGGTAAATACCTAGGAGCACAGCAGCTAAATGTAGAACATTTAGCTTTGTAACCACACTGTTTCCCAACATCACTGTACCATTTTTCATTGTAGCCACAAATGAATGAGTTTCTGTTGCTTGTATTTTCCACAAATAATTGAGTCAGTTTTTTTAATTTTAGCCATTATCCTAGGTGTGTAGTAGTATTTTTTATTTGTTTAATTTGCATCTCCCTAATGACAGATAATATATGGCATCTTTACATACAGTTATCTGTATATTTCTCTGGTGAGGTGTCTATTCAGATTTTTTGCCCATTTTAAATGGGTTTTCTTTTTGCTGAATTTTAAGAGTTTTTATCTATTTGGATTGAAGATCTTTATCAGATATGTGCTTTGAAAATGTACTCTCCCAATGTCTCCTGTCTTTTCATTAACTTATGTGTCTTTTGCCAGATCATAGCTTTTAGTTTTAATAAAGCTCAAATTTTTTTTCTTCATGGTTTTGCTTTTGGTGTTGTATCACAAAACCCAAGGTCACATTGATTTTCTCCTATGTTTGCTTTGAGAAGTTCTATAGTTTTACATTTCACATCTAGTTCTATGATTTCGAGTTCATTTTTATGTAACATATTAAGGGCTGTGTCTAGGCCCCCATTATGCATGTGGAATCCCATGTTCTAGCATCATTTATTGAAAAGACTTTTTATGTAGTAAATTGCCTTTGACCTCCTGTCAAACATGAGGCAATTATAAATGTTAAAAGTGTGTATCTGCCTCTGGATCCTCTATTCTGTACTATTCATCTATGTCTATTTATTTGCCAGTGCCATGCTATCTTCATTATGGTAGCTTATGGTAAGTGTTTCAAAATAAGGTAATGTGAGTCCTCCAATGTTGGTTAACTCTTGTTCTTTTGTCTTTTCACATAAACTTTAAAATCAGTTTACTGATATCTACAAAATAACTTGCTGGGGCTTTGAATAGGATTATATTGTATCCATAGGTAAAGCTGGGGAAAACTGACTTAATACTGAGTTTTCTAACTCATGAAAACAGAATAGCCATTATTTACATTTTCTTTATCTTTTATCAGAATTTTGACTTTTCCCATTTAGATACACAAAAGTATGTGCAATGAATACCTATTTTTTTTAATTGCAAATGTAAATGGGATTTTAAAAAATTATTTATTTCAAACACCAATTGTTCATAATTGGTATATAGGAAACAGTTGACTTTTTTATACTAACTTATATTCTTTATGCTTGTTATGCACATTTATCTCATTTAATTCCAGGAGGTTTTTGTTTAGCTTTATAGATTCTTTGGGATTCTCTACATATACTCATGTCATCTCTGAATAAAGAGAGTTTTATTTTTCTCATTTTCAATCTATACGCCTCTTAATAGTTTTTATCTCACTGAATTAGCTAAGACTTCCCATATGATGTATAGAAGTGGTACAAGAAGACATCCTGTCTTTTTTTTGAAATTAGCATAAAGACTCTCATCAAAAAATGTTAGCTACAGGGCTTTTTGTAGGTATCCTTTACCAAACTGAGAGAATTTCCCTGCATTACTAATTTACTGAGAGTTTTTATCTTAAATGAATATTGGATTTTTTACAAAAAGTTTTTGTAGCATATGGCTATATGAGTTTTCTTTTGTAGCCTTTGGATGTGATGGATTATATCGATTGATTTTTGAACACTGAAATACTTGGAATAAATTTCAGTTGGTTGTGTATAATTTCTCCTATATTTTATTGGATTTAATTTGCTAATATTTTTGAGGGTACTCATGACATATATTGGTCTGTAATGTCCAATTTCTTGTGATGATCTGGTTATGGTGTTAGGGGAATAATGGTTTAACACAGTGAATTAGCAAGTGACTCCCTTCTTTCTAGTGCTTCCCAAGTGGCGATAGTGGTAAAGAACCTGGCTGCCAATGCAGGAGACATAAGAGATGAGAGTTCAGTCCCTGGGTCTCAAAGATCCCCTGGAGGAGGAAATGGCCACCCACTCCACAGTGTTCTTGCCTGGAGAGTCCATGGACAGAGGAGCCTGGCAGTCTACAATCCACAGGTCTCACAGAGTCAGACAGGACTGAGACGACAGCATACATCCCCCTTCCATTTTCTGGAGGCAGTGGTGGAGGGTTGATACTGTTTCTTCCCTAAATGTTTGGCAAAATAAACCAGCAAAACTATCTGGGCTTGGTGTTTTCTTTTTTAAAGCTATTAACTGTTAATTCCTTTAATAGACTTAGGGCTACTAAGAATATGTATTTTTCCTTGTATGGGCTATTTAGAATGTGTATTTTTCCTTGTATGAGAAACTACCAAAACTACTGTTTTATTTCATCAAATTTATCCAATTGGGAGCATAGAGTTTAGAGTATTCTGTTATTATGCTTTCACTATCCTTAGAATCAGAACTAATTGTTCTTTTATTTCTATTATTAGTCACTTGTATCTTTTTTTCCCTTTTCCTTAGCCGCAGTAGAGTTTTTGCAATTTTATTGGTCTTTTAAAAGAACTACCTCTTGTTTATTTTCTCTATTGTTTTTCTGTTCTTAATTTTACTGACTTCTGTTCTAACTGTTGTTATCAATATTCTTCTATTTTCTCTAGGCTTACAGTGTTATTTTTCTAAGGTAAAAACTTAAGATTATTGGTTTAGGTCTTCTAAATTTTCTAATGTATAAATGTAATTTTTTTTCTGTAAGTGATGCTTTAGCTGCATCTGATAAATTATGGTAATATTTTCCTTTTTACTTTGCTCAAAATATAAAAAAATATTTTCTAATGTTCCTTGACGTATCTGTTATTTTGAATTGTTTAATTCAAATATTTGGGGATTTCCCAGCTATATTTTTATCAACTACCAGTTTTATTTCATTGTTGCTTTTTATAGCTTCTAATCTTTTACATTTGTTAAGGTATGTTTTATGGAACATAATATGACCTATTTCAGTCACTATTTCATACGACCTTTAGAAGAATGTGTGTTCTCCTTCATGGATGGAATAGTCTGCAAGCATCAAACAAATTTGATAGTGCTCTTTTGATCATCTATATCTTTATTGTTCTGCCTGTTTGATCAGTTACTGTCAGAGAGCTGTTGAAGTCTGCAACTATAATAGTTGACTTGTTTATTTCTACTTTGGGTTCCTTCAACTTTTACCTATCTTGATACTTTGTTGTTAGGGGCACATACATACATTCATGATTGTTATGTCTTCTCTAAGAATGGATTCTTTAACATTAAATAATCTTCATGCATGATAATCTTCCTTGTTCTGAAGCTGGCTTTGTCTGAAATCAATGCAGCTTCTTTGGCTATCTTTTGATTAGATTTTGCGTGATGTATGTTTCTTAATACCTTTCCTGAAAGGTTCCTCAATACCTTTATTGACCTAAACCTTTAATTTTAAAGTAGGTTTCTTGTAGACAACATTTAGTTGAATTTTTTTTTTCAAATTCATTCTGACAATCCCTGTATTTTAAACCCTCACATTTAAAACAATTGTTACTACCAATTAATATCTATCAATTTGTAACTGTTTCCTAGCCATTGAATTATTGTTTCTTCCCCCCATTTTATGGCATTCTCCACTTTTAGTTGATTTTTACGTGATTCCATTTTATCTCCTCTTTTGGCATATCAATTACTTTTAACTTTTTATTGGTTTCTCTAGAACTTATAATAAAATTTTTCAACTCATCCAAACTCACTTTACAAATTACACTATACCACTTCACATGAAGTACAGGTTCCTTCGATCTGAGTATTATCAATTTCTCTCCCCCATCTCTTGTGACATTATTATCATTTGTTTCACTATCCATATGCCATAATCAACCAGCATTTTATAGCTATTATTACTTTAGGCATTTTAAGATTATTTAAGAATAATGGGACTAATAATTTTATTTTACCTGATTTATTCTCCAATGCTTTCTTCTTTATGGCAATCCAAGTTTCTGACCTGTATAATTCTCCTTCTTCCTAAAGAACTTCTAGCATTTCTTGTACACCACGTCTGTTGGTAAGAATTTCCTCATTTTTGGTTTGTCTGAGAGTATATATATCTCCTTTATTTTTGAAGAATAATCTTGTTCTAGGTTGGTATTTCTTTCCTGCAACATTTTAAATATTTCACATCATGTTCTCTTAACTTTGTTTCTGATAAGTTCACTGTAATTCTCTATAGTTAATGCATTGTGGGTATTTTTCTAACTTCTTTCAAGATTTTCTCTTTGTCTTTGGTTTCCTTCAATTGAGGGCTTCCCTGATAGCTCAGTTTGTAAAGAATCTGCCTGCAATGCAGGAGACCCCGGTTGGATTCCTGAGTTGGGAAGATCCACTGGAGAAGGGATAGGTTCCAGTATTCCTGGGCTGCCCTTGTGGTTCATCTGGTAAAGAACCCACCTGCATGTGGGAGACCTGGGTTCAATCCCTGGGTTGGGAAGATTCCCTGGAGAAGGGAGAGGCTACCCACTCCAGTATTCTGGCCTGGAGAATTCCATGGACTGTATAGTCAATGGGGTCACAAAGAGCTGGACACAAATGAGTAACTTTCACTTTCTTTCAATTGAATAGGTTATACCTAGGCTTTAATGTTGTTAGTTTGCTTGTGTGCATTCGTGTGCTTTGCATTTTTTCCTGCTTTGTGTTCTCTAAATTCCCACACTTGTGATCTAATGTTTTTCATTCATTTTGAAACATCCTTGACCATTATTACTTTGAAAATTTCTTCTGCTCTCTCATTCTGGGATTCCAGTTACATGTATTTCACTTTTTAAAATTGTTTGACTTCTTGGACGGTTTTTTTTTTTTTCTCTTTGTATTTCATTTTGTGAAATTTCTATTGGATTGTTTTCAATAGCATTGTTTTTCTCAATTGTGTTGAATCTAGTGATGAGTCTATTGAAGTCATTCTTCATTTTTTTTTGTAGCATTTCCTCTTGATTCTTGTAGTTTTTATTTCTCTGCTTATATAATCTATTCTTGCATGACATCTTCTTTTTCCCTGAGAGCTCTTAACATATGAATCACAGTTATTTTAAATTCCCCATTTGATAATTTCAACATCTGTGTCCTGAGTCTGGTTTTGCTGATTGTTTTCTCTCTTCAGACTGCATTTTTCTTGCTCTGTAACATGCACTATAGTTTTTTTGAGTTGTATCTGGTATTTGGAATTGAGGTAAATAAGCCTTTGGTATGAGATTTGTTGTAATCTAACTAGGAGTTGTGTTCTGTTTAATGTTTGTATTCCTAGAGGTATCAGAAGTGTTAAATTACTTTAGTGTGCTTTTGTCTCCTCTCTTGACTCTGAGTTTCCCTAAGTACTTCTGAGAGAGCTGTTGTCTTGAAGCTCTTTCAACTGTATCCACTGTTATTATAGTGAAGCTTATTGGTGGCATGGTTAGCTTGTGGGGTAATTGAGTGATCCACAACAGTTTTGAATAAGTCTCTGGTTCTGTTTGCCTGTGTCTTAGGATTGTGGCCTTTATAAGTGTTTCCTCAGTAGCATAGTTGTTTTTCTCCTTGTCTCCTACCCTTTTCCCTGACTCTAGTGTTCCCAATCTATTTCCCTGAAGCACTGACCGCTATTGACAATTGTGTGTGTGTGTGTGTGTGTTTTCTGATTGATAAGACTAAATGTCTATAATAGGCCAAAGTTAGACGAATGCCCTTCCCTCAAGTTTCCAGGTCTTTCCTCTGAAGATTAGGCCTCAGTTATGGAAAATTCTTTGGGTTTACTTCACAAGGATCACTCTCCTCCACCACCCCAGTTCCAGAGTCATAAGGGTGTCTTGTTTTTTTTTTTTTCCTCAAATCCTTATCATAAGAAACATGTGAGGTCCTTATCATAAGAAACATGTGAGGTTCTTGTAGGTAAAGCCCACAAAAGTGTAAGTTTCCAGAAGTTTCTCCCTTTCACTTTATTCTACATTCAACCCATCTCTCCATCTAAATTGCAGTTAAATTTTCCTACCAATTTGTAGCTTCTGTTTCAACTAGCAGATCTCACCTGTATCTCAATGGATGTCTGTCTCTCCAGATTTTGGGGTGGCAGTTTTCCCTGCAGCTTCAGGCCTCTGATGGATCCAAGGAAATAACTGATTCTTCTCAGTTTTCCTACCTTTATCTTGCTGTAAGTACAGAAATAATGACTTCTTATCCCTTCGTATTTCAGAGTTGAAACCAGAAGTCTTATTTTTTTAATGTAAAAAAGCAACGTTTACTAAATAAGTCCCAAATGGTTCTGATGCATTAGCTTTGACGTATTTTAAGCAATGTGGTTTACTAATATTATATTTAGGATGTTTCCATCTATATTCATAGTAGTCATATTCTATAAATTCATTTTAAACACTGTTATCAGGTTTAGTTAAGCTATTCTAAGAAAATGGGAATTAATACTATATTTTTTCCTTAAATACTTGTAAAAATCTACTGGTGAGAATATTCATGACTGGAGTAGTCTCGTTTGGAAGGATTTTCAGTTTGGATTCAGTATCTTTAACAGATATAGGAAAATTTATACTTTCTATTCTTGTGGTTTTTTTTTTTTTTTTTTCACTAGCTGTGTTCTTAAGGAATTTTTTTCCATTTCATTGATACAGCTGACCCTTGAATAACATGATTTCAACTGTGTAGATCCATTTATTATACAAATTGTTTTCAACAAGTATGTACAACAGGATCTGGTTGAGACTGTGAATATGGATCCTTGGATGCAGAACCACAGACACAGAGTGGTGACTGTAAAGTTATATACAGATTTTCAACTGGGGAGGGAAGACTTATTTGTACCTCTAATTCATGATGTTCAATGATCAACCATATTTTTTAAATGGTTGGCAAATTATTTACTTTTCAAATGCTATTGATATTTAAAATTTTAATTTAGGAAAAATTAAAATTATCTACAAAGGCAAATAAGAGTATTTAAATGACAATGAACTTTATGTTTTTAGGTTTGGATGGTGAAATTTAAAAAATGTCACATTTGCCGGAAGGACCTCATCCACATGTACAAAAACGCTGCAAATTCTACCTTTCCTGATAAAATTAGCCACTGCTCAGGAAGCTGCAAAGGTGGTCAAAACTGGTTTTTAAATCTTTACATTTAGCAAACACTACTAGAACTGATCTACTCTCCAATCCTTCCAATCATCTCTACTTAGGTTTGATCAAATCCATCCATCCAGTCAATGTCATTTTTGCTTTGATCTACCCCAAATGCTGCTTATTATAAATTTAGTCAAATTTCACTCATCCTCAAAATTCCCTGTAATTTTGTTTTTTTCTTCAAGAAGCAAAATGTTGAAATTTCTCTTACAGTTTCTCCCTTACCAGACCAATAATTTGAAGTAAGTTTAGCACTTGGTTTTAAAATTTAAGCTAATTTTTATGTTTCTCACAGTCAGGGCATTGGTATTAATACAGTAAAGGACACACAAAAATCTCTATGCTCAACATGTTTGCATTCTAGTGCAAGAAGGCAAACACTCATTAAAAATATTAAATAGGGTACTTTATATTAGATAATAAGTATTTAAAAATATGGAACAGGATACAAATAAACTCAAATCAGAAACAGAGGATTTAATATGAAAACAAAAAAACTAGAAAGGGAAATACTCACATTGTTAGATCTGCAGCACTGCACTAAACATTAATCAGACTAGAGACAAAACTACATCCTCCCATCCCAGACACCTGTAAACATTAAGTACTTTGGGGAAATGACTGTCTTCCATTAGCTGAGAATCTAAACAGTAAAAAAAAAAAAAAAAGAAAGAAAGAAATAAACAATCAATCAAGGTGCTTTAAGTACATATCAGGCAACTAATAACCTACATTGTACCCTTAAAGTAAAAAATATAACTTAACATTAAAGGATAAACTTGCAATTAAAAAAATCAATATGGGTGCTATAATATCAATTTTAAACACTACCACTATTATACAACTTGTTCCTTAGAAATGACAAGTATTCAGGTGGTAGATTTCTCCAATAACCCTCAGACTTTATCTAAATTACACTTGTTCTTCCACTGTAATAGCATCTCTACTTTCTTGATAGGTAGAGAATCACTGTATAAATGGAATTGCAAGCTAAATATTCTCTGGATGGTCTAGGCCTCAAGTCCTTGAGGACTCCCCTCCACATAAAGAATGTAGATCATTTGGAAACTGATATACTGCTATTTTTGTATCTAAATTGAGCTCAAAGATCTCAAGGAAGCACCCATTCTAGTGCACAAGAATTTCTACTCACATAGGCAGGATTGTTTGGGCTAAACACAGTTTAGATTTATCCATCTAAGTTGCTATCCAAACTTCCACTGTATCTTCTAAAACCAGGAACTGAGGACTAAAAATGGAAGTAAAAAACTTATACCAGTCCTTATAATAGCTTAACCCACCAATTCCAAGAACCTACTTGACAGAGACAGAGATTTGTTTAGGACCTCAGAGCCATAAATAGAATAGTTTTTCCTGTTTCCCTATAGTACAACACCCATACCATTTTATTTTCAGTAACTCCCCGAAGCAGTATACTTTATAGTGGTAGATTCATGATCTAGTTTTTTGTTAGTGTCACTCTGGATCAAAATAGTCTATACTTATTTGTCACTCAGGAAAATCAACAGCATATTTAGACTAGGTCCCAAGGCAAAATGCATCCACAAGGCAGAACTCATTACATTCCACAGATCTGGTTAGTTAGAGAGATGTAAGAGAGTGATACAGAGTGATCATAAGTATGCTTTGAGTGTAGTCCATTATTTCTGAAATCTTTAAGAATAAGCAGGGTTCTTGATTTCTGCAGGAGCCTCAACAGAGAATGGTCAGCAAATTAAGTAACTTTAGAGTGCTCTGAAGTTTTCTAAAGAGGTGACTGTTATAAAAGCAAACACCCATCAAGAGAGGATACCATGAAAGCTAAATAAATGCCCTAACAGGCAGCACTCACTAATATCCTGTCCCTCATGATTATATTTTTTGAGAGATTCCAATAGCCTGTTGGCTCCATTGGCTCCAGAGTTATCACAGTTACTGGGAGAAATCTGCAGGTAAATTACATGAGAATAATCTCTACCACTCTAATTATGGATACTTAGCCATACCAGGTGACATCAAATGGAGAACTGCAAACATTTAACATGAAATTATCTACCACAGCAAAGACAAATTGACTA
The DNA here is from genome assembly GCF_023091745.1 of Budorcas taxicolor. Classification (NCBI taxonomy): domain Eukaryota; kingdom Metazoa; phylum Chordata; class Mammalia; order Artiodactyla; family Bovidae; genus Budorcas; species Budorcas taxicolor. The sequence goes on along the minus strand of NC_068930.1, from coordinate 4,484,001 downwards.
CTGTATATACTCAGCCTGGTGGAGAAACTTTACAAAGACACTGAGGGTATCTGTGGTTAATGTCTCATTTGTTGTTCTTGATAAAACTGTAAAGGTGGGGTATGGATAAGAGCCCAAACCTTAGAATTTCTTTAAACATGTCCAAACAGATTTCATACTTCCTGGAATGTGCTTTAAATATATATCATAATTGCTTATTTGGGGGGTGGGGGTGGGGGGAATAGAGCCTTGTTGGAGAATTCCAGTTCTGCCAGTAGCAATGTATTACATGATTTTGTGTTCCCAAACTCTGAGATAATACTAGGCACAATCATTTTACTGAGACTGTAATTAAAGTTTTGCACATCTCTTCCAGTCACACAGTAACCTTACTGTCCACATTGCTTCAATCTTCAGGAAAGATAGAAAAAACAGAAATCTTAAGGTCAAATTAGCAACATTCTCAGCTTCATTCAAACTCCCATGGCATAATGATTGCTTTAATGACAACGAACTTAATTCTTGGGGTTCACTGAATTGTTCTTTTTGAGTTAGTAACAGGACAAGTCTAGTAATATCACCTCTACTTCTGGACTCTGCTCTATTTTAAGAAATCCTGGCCAAATATTTCAGATCAGTCATCAGCAATTCATCCAGTTGTATTTATATTAAAACTTTCTACCAATTCCTATCTGAGTAAGGTGGACAAACTTGGTGTTCTGATTCAATTTCATCAGAATGCTCAGAGACCACCACATAGCTGTCTTGATTTTGTTGTAATAGTCATAGCAGTTAAATAAGTAGAAATTTATGCCAGCTTGATTTTAGGTTAGGGTCTCCTTTAAATCAAATGACACAGATGATTTTCCTCAATAATCTCCTAGAAAGTGAAAGTGTTAGTCTCTCAGTCTTTTGTGACTTTATGACTCTGTAGATTGTTGTTCACGAGGCTCCTCTGCCCATGGAATTCTCCAGGCAGGAATACTGGATTGGGTAAGCCAGTTGCTTCTCCAGGGGATCCTTCCAACCCAGGGATCAAACCTGGGACTCCCACATTGCAGGCAGATTCTTTACCATATGAGCCACCAGGGAAGCCCTAATATTCTCTTAATCAACTGTTAAATTCTGGAGCTCTGCTCTAAAATTTGGGAGAGAAAAATAGCCTTCAAACTCTGGGAGAAAAAGAGCCTTATCAAGTACTGTTGAGGCTGGTGAGGCTGGTGCAGAAGTAAAATTTCACGAGGTTGATACTTAAGTGTGATGTCTTTCAGTCAAAGAGGGCTAAACCATCTTAAATCATTACTGGAGACCTCAAGCTAAGAAGTCTTAGGAATCCATTAGAAGCAGATATTCTTTGGAAAGAAATGGCTTCTCCTTAAGATCCACAGAAAAATATGACAAACTGTCATGGTTTAATTTGTATTCCTTCATTGTTTATTTTCTTATCTACCTGGTTTAAGGTTTTGGTTACATTTAATTATGTTACTTATAAGGCATTTATTATTTATATTACTTTACTTATTTTGCATGTAATCACTCCTTAGTACGAGTCTAATAAAAACACATAACACATAATTTATGTGTGAAGCATTAAAGCATATAATCAAACTGATTGTTGAATTTGTACACATTTTCCATGGTGAGCCACCCAATTTCTCTTGGTTTCAATTCTTTGAAATGAATCAGAAACTTGAGGCCCAACCACTGAAGACAAGGCAAACATAACAACATACTAGATAGACAGAAATCTAAAATGACTATCCTGTCATATCTGGTAAAGGAGTTTCCTATGTCTATGAAAACAATACTGGCAGGTCTTTGGTGGAAGTCAGCTTTTGTAACTGAACTTTCACAGGAATAGAATTTGATGAGAACTACAGAGCAAACAATATCTACTTGGAGGTGTCTAATTTTCTCAGATTTCATAAAATTCACTATTTTTGCTTTAGATCTATCAATGATATTGATATTACAACATTTATTTTCTAGCACTAAAAGATTCTTGATCAGTAACACTGAGACATTAAAAAAATATTTGACAATCTCCTAGGGGTATTTTGGCTTTAAACAGATCACTGTGTAGTTCTGAAAGACTGGTATTGGATTAGTGAAGCAAAAGCTTCTTGGTAACATCCTGCACACTGGAGGAATCTGCTACCTTGATAAACTAAGTTCTGCCATCAGTATACTTTCGGACATCACCCAGGTTGTATTTTGACCCATCAGTTTCCCCTCTAAGAAGAGATCCTCAGATAATTTAATCCTAGAAGAAAAAAAAAATTAGATCTTGATGTTAGAATCCAAGCCTTACCACTCAAGGGGAACTCTGTATTGCTTACTTTCTCAAGTTCCCACAATGAAAAGATCTAACTCCAGTGAAATTTCAGAGTGTACTGCCCTCTGTGATATACTCCTGAGACTCTGCCAAGGTGGGCTCTTACTGTCTTAAAAGGAACAAGTTTTGGTGATATTTTTCAGGAGCCAGCATTTGCTATATGTAATGTAATCAATTATTTTAAAATGTACGTTTTCTCAAAAAGTCACAAGCAATTTTTACTGAACACATAATGTGCCAGATGTTATCATCTCTTTTAATTTTGGTAATGGCTGGCACATCTCACTTCCACTCACTAGAGAGACAAGCAGGAAACTACAGTGAATGCGAACTGGAATCCAGGAAATCTATTCTAGCACTCATTTCCTTAATGAATATGCAACTGTACCTACTAATATATTCTATTTCCATGATTGCAGGGACGCTTACAATCTTGCTCACAGCTATTTCTCCACTTCCTAGAAGAGAAACTTCCTCATACTACATGATCCACAAATATTTTTAGGGTGAATAGATGAATTTAAAGCATATTCTATGCTGGTACGCAGATTGATATCCGAGAATGTAGGCTTTGAATCCAGAAGTTCAAAGTTAAGACAAATATATATGCTAGTGAAGTGAAGTCGCTCAGTCATGTCCGACTCTTTGTGACCCCGTGGACTATAGCCTACCAGGCTCCTCTGTCCATGGGATTTTCCAGGCAAGAGTACTGGAGTGGGTTGCCGTTTCCTTCTCCAGGGGATCTTCCCAACCCAGGGATCAAACCCAGGTTTCCTGCATTGTAGGCAGACACTTTACCATCTGAGCCACCAGGAAAGACACTAATATATATGCTACTTGGTAATTATTTACCTTAAATATTTTTTTTTGTGGTGGAGAAAATAATATCTAGGTGTGCTCTAAAGATGACATGGTAGGATTATATTAAGCAGCAACCATAGGGGCTTCCCAGGTGATCTTAGTGGTGAAAAATCCACTTTCCAGTGCAGAAGATGCAGGAAACATAGGTTCGATCCCTGGGTTGGGAAGAACCTCTGGAGTAGGAAATGGCAACCCACTCCAGTATTCTTGCCTAGAAAATTCCAAGGACAAAGGAGTCCATAGGGTCTCAAAAAGTCAAGCACAACTAAGTGATTGAACACACAGGGGCTAGAATAGATTGGTTCAATAAAAATAGTGTTTATGTTGATGATTCTTACATTGTTTTCTCCCCCTCAGTGTTTTTCCTCCCTACATATGATTTCATTAAGTGACATACTCCCTTACTTTCTTACACTTCAGCTTATTTCTGGTTATTTAGTAACTATATAAAATAAACCGTTCTATAGTTTTAGTTTTCTGATTTTTTAATTTTAGAGGTTTCTGAGTATCTGGAGACAAGGCATGAAAGTGGACCATAACCATTTAATGCCTATTACATCTCAGCCAGAATCAGGGATTTAAAGGGCAGAGAAAAAGTAGGTGGAGTTTGTGAGGCAGTAAGCTTATATTTTTATTGGAGTAGGCATTCTACCCAGCTGCTGTAGAGGTGGCTGCTCTGTCACTAGGGCAATATGTCCCAAGACACCTTCCTTGAGCTCTAAACACTGGAGTTTCTCTTTAAGTGGATGTAAGCCATACCTAGATGTACATACATAGATTATATAAGAAAGATGACAATAGATACAGAGTAAACATGAGGCTGGTACATAGCAAAATTTCATTAAGTGGTAATAAAAGGATAGCCTTATCACATCTACTTCTGCATTTATTTGCTCATTCAATGTATAATATTAATCAAACAACAAATAACCCTTCCAAAGGAAGGAACTGTATCAGTTTAAGCACATATAGCATTATGTTTGTAATCTTTTTAAGATGGGCTAAGAAAAGACCCATCATGACCTCCAAAATGAAATCTCATCATTATTTTAGCTATGGGTTCTCTCCAGGTACAGTTGTCTCTTTCATGGAAAAACTAAAAGAAACTTCCCACAGCAGGTAGGGGACAAATCCTTTGTCCATTCACTCAGTCATTCACCTTTTTGGTAATTTATCCAATAGATAAGCACTGCTATAGCATGTACTCTATGCCCACTACTGTACTAGACATAAGAAGAGCATAATCCTCCCTCTGGCTGATTTCATGGAACGCAGCATAGTGCTGACAGACAACGTGAAGTTGTTAATGCACTCCTGTCGTCTATATCATACCTGTATCTCTGACACTAACCTCAAATTATCTTTCTTCATTATATCCTTTGAACTTTACACATTTGTTCATACTCACTAAAACTCACATCAGATTAAAAGAATAATGTATATGTGTATGTATGCAGTTGCATATTCTTGAATCTATATATAGCTTTTTGTGTATATATATAACATATGTAATACATATAATTGCCCATTTCTTTAATCACTGCATTTACTGAACACATACCATGACCAGAAAAGTATGAGAAGTACTAGTATCTTAATATGAAAAAGACAGTCTCCAGCTTACAGTTTATCAAGGATGAAACAAACATTGACAGTAATTCAAATAAAAACAGTAACTAAACAAAATTACAAAGAAGTCTAAGAATGATGACATAACTTCTCCCTGAAGTTTTACATAGATAATATTTTTTTCTAACTTTTTCTCAAATTATGCTTCTAATTTTGTTAATGATGAATCTAATTGTCCCCTAAACCCGGGAAGAGGAAGGTCAATATTACCTAGAAGAGCTTGGAACATGCTGAAGAGGTTTCCCTGTGGTCTGACACCAGGTATGCTGTCTAGAGCAGTATTCTCAGTTAGAGGTCAGAGACAGAAAATACTGAGCCCTGCCATCTTAAATTGTATAAATATAACACGCAGTTCAATAACCTCAGATATGCAGATGACACCACCCTAATGGCAGAAAGTGAAGAGGAACTCAAAAGCCTCTTGATGAAAGTGAAAGTGGTGAGTGAAAAAATTGGCTTAAAGCTCAACATTCAGAAAACGAAGATCATGGCATCTGGTCCCATCACTTAATGGGAAATAGATGGAGAAACAGTGGAAACAGTGTCAGACTTTACTTTTTTGGGCTCCAAAATCATTGCAGATGGTGACTGCAGCCATGAAATTAGAAGACACTTACTCCTTGGAAGAAAAGTTATGACCAACATAGATAGGATATTGAAAAGCAGAGACATTACTTTGCCAACAAAGGTCCGTCTAGTCAAGACTATGGTTTTTCCAGTGGTCATGTATAGATGTGAGAGTTGGACTGTGAAGAAAGCTGAGCACTGAAGAATTGATGCTTTTGAACTGTGGTGTTGGAGAAGACTCTTGAGAGTCCCTTGGACTGCAAGGAGATCCAACCAGTCCATTCTGAAGGAGATCAGCCCTGGGATTTCTTTGGAAGGAATAATGCTAAAGCTGAAACTCCAGTACTTTGGCCACCTCATGTGAAGAGTTGACTCATTGGAGACTCTTATGCTGGGAGGGATGGGGCAGGAGGAGAAGGGGACGACAGAAGATGAGATGGCTGGATGGCATCACTGACTCAATGGACATGAGTCTGAGTGAACTCCGGGAGTTGGTGATGGACAAGGAGGCCTGGCGTGCTGCAATTCATGGGGTTGCAAAGAGTCGGACACGACTGAGCGACTGAACTGAACTGACTGAACACGCAGTTGGTATTGCTTTCCCTATGGTCTACTCAGAACAGAAGTAGCTGCTTCTTCTAAGAGTTGTTAATACTGCATTTATCTGTCTGCAAATAAAATTTAAAAATCAGTACTCTAATTGCAATTAGAGAAATGAATGGTCTCCAGTGTTTTCCTTCAACTGGTACTACTTTCATTTAGGTGGATGAAACCTTTCCATTTGTAGTACAGGCTAATGTCCTATTTCTATTATATATTAGAGACACAGTTTCTTTCCCAAGTTTGTTTCTTTTATTTTGTAAGTGCTAGGAAGAGAAATATTAATTTAATTTTATATACTCAATTCTACAATAGCCTGAAAAGAGCCTCACTGAGATGAAGGATGAGCAGTTAGGGTGGAGGTTGGGAACTCACACATATTTCAGTGGAAAGGAATCAAGGCAAAAAATAATAATTTGTGTGCCTAACGTATATTACATTCTTTACTCCCTAGTTCCTTTGAGGAAGTTCTACCATACTCTTATATTCCGTGTCTAACTGGTTGGGCTTTCTAATGGAAAATTGCCAATAATTTTGAGATTATACCAATGCAGTGCATTAACATAGCTTTCTGGATATTCATGACCTGAAGTCTTTGGCTCTTTATCAAAAAATGTAATAATGTTAACAGTGTGGTAGTCAGCCACATGGTGCCGCCACAATGAAATAAATGCCATCCCAAGCTGCTCTTTTAAGAGCAAGGAATAGCACACAGCTTTGTAGAGTCTTTTCTGCATATAAAATGCAGGAATCTGAAGGTCAAATGGTCATGAAAGTAGAAAATTTGCGATAGCCATATTCTTTCCAAGTCAGAATGAGATGAGAAATCTTCACCAACACCTCCAGATGTACACTTATTTCCTGAATCACTGACCCTTAAAAGAGTCCGTTTAGGAGGTTATTGCCTCAGGAAATAAGTGATGCATTATTACTCATTTCAGCAGCCTGAGGCCAAGACAGAAAGAACTACTTTTTCTCTAAAGGTAGAGTCTTGATTTAAATATCATGATAAATAATAGTGCCCAATTATGTTTCATATCTCAAGATGTCTCCTCAATCAAATTGCTTATGTGCTTCAAGAGGACTGCATATACAAATCTGAAATATAAAGCCTATCCCTGAAGTCCTGATAGAAGGATTTTTTAAGTCATAATAGTCCGTAAAGAAGGAACTCTCCAACTACTGTCATCATATATCTTTTAAAGCCCCTAGAAAACTGAACTCTTTTGATCACTGAACATACTCTAGCAGGGAGGGAGTCCTTCATGTTGTCTATCAGGTTATAGCGCATATTTGGTGATATGTAGGACTGTTTGATAATGTAAGCCTGTGGTAATTATTGACATACATGGTCATAAAGGCTTGCATTAGCACACTTGGCACACTGGTGGCAGGTAGTCGCATTTAAACTTTACAGCTGCCTGGCCATTTTTGCAGCTAACTCCATTTCCCTTTCTCTTAGAGGACATTCTCTTCTAGACTATGAGGTATTGGAAGAGCTGATAATCATGAGGTACCCTACCTCCACTGGAGATATAACCAGACTACTCATAGTTCCTCTTTTTGAGTCAGTGAACATCTTAGTGACTCAAGTCAGGCCCACGTCTCCACTCTTGGACTTCTACATAGAAAAGGGGAGAAAAAAGTTCACATTTTACTCAAATTGAAAAATAGATAAACTGACTTTAGAACTTATTTTTTTTTTGGCCAGTCATCTAAATAAAAAAGATGCAGAATTAAAGCCAAGAAACATAACCAAGAGATGAGAAATGAGCAGAAGTCAGATGCTTCTTTAGATCCTGGACTCCTGGATTCCACAGAGATTGAAGCTAGACTCATCATGGTTATAGAAGCTTAAGAATTTCCTTTTTTCCTTATAAGGTATTGCGTAGTATATCTTTCCCTTACAAGCAAGAGATATGACTAATCAAGGTTATTATGAGGAAACACAAAGAGCGACTAATAATATCAAGACTGAGGAATTATACTATTTCCAGAGTGCTTCTTGAACAGTTCTTTTTGAGAATATACTACTTCCAATGGGGGAAAGAAGATAAAAGTGATGTGAAGGAAGTACCATGGAGCAAGAGGTGACAATCAAATTCTCTTTGACATGTAATTATTGTTGATTACACAGTGTATCTGGTACTTCAAAACAGAATCCAATGATGAAATAAATTCACTAATTTGACTTTGTGTAATATATTTGTAAAGATATTAATATTAAAGATAGGTATATAAATGCATATGTAACTAGGAGATTAAAATCTGAGATTATGCCAACAAAATGAAGCAAGATGTGGACAGAATCAAGGTCAAATGGCTAAGTAAACAGTTCTGCAGTTAAGATATATCTGGGTTCAAATTTTGCCTCAATCAGTTACTATAATGACTACCATTATTGTTGCTGTTCCCAGTATCTGTTCACTCCAAGTTGCTTTATCTGTTTATGAAGACATTTATTATTTAAAAGAGCAATTTGAGAAAGGCAGTATGCATATGTTCACAATCTAGACACATATATAAAATAATTACATATATTGTATGTCAAATTTGTACTATTCTAAAACATATGGGTTAACTGGAAAATTTTTAAAGTTCAAGATTTACAAATATTTCAGCACACACCCTACCACCTTTAATTGTGCACTTAATAATAAAAACATTTATTGTTATAGTTATTATTTTATTACATGAATAAGGAATCCATCTGTGTAGATGCTAAGTCATGTCTGACTCTTTGTGACCCCATGGACTGTATCCTGTCAGGATCCCCCTGTCCATGAGATTCTCCAGGCAAGAATACTGGAGTGGGTTGCCATTTCCTCTTCCAGGGGATCATTCTGACCCAAGGATTGAACCCACATCTCCTGCACTGGCAGGCAGGCTCTTCATCAGTGAGCCACCAATGAAGCCCCTAAATCTGTGAGTTTGTTTTTATTTTGCATGTGCATTCATTCATATTGTTTTTAAATGGCACTTAAGTGCTATCATACAGTATCATACAAGTCTCTTCTCTACTCTTGGCTGCTACAATACTGTGGCATGGAGGTGGTGGGAATAGAGAAGGCACTGGCACCCCACTCCAGTACTCTTGCCTGGAAAATCCCATGGATGGAGGAGCCTGGTGGGCTGTAGTCCATGAGGTCGCTAGGAGTCGGACACGACTGAGTGACTTCACTTTCACTTTTCACTTTCATGAAGCGACTTAGACTTAGCAGGTAAATAATGGGATCATTCACAGGAAAGCAGTCAATGCTGCTTCCCAGTGGACAGTTGTGACCACTGAGCAAGGAGTGCAGTGTATGAGCAGGGCTCTTCAGGATCAGGGGCAGGGATGGAGGGTGGACTAAGTGCTCCTTGGGTTCCCAAAGTTGGGTTAGAAGGGAAAGAGGAGTACAGTGACCAAGACTCCCCTTGTCCTAAAATAGGCAACCTGACACTGAATTCCAAATACCTGTCCATTTCTGGGAGATAATAATTAGAAGGCACACCCTAGATATGTGATATTTTCTTCTTTCAAAAAAGAAAGCCTCTATTAAGTTGATCAAATTAAAATATATGTTTGCCTCAACATATAATTTAAAGGTATGTATGTAACCTAAGCAAAACACACATTCAATGTATCTTCTAAATGAGTAAAAGGGAGGAAATACAAGTTACATAAAAACAGATTAAAATCATATAAAACACCATAAGTCATTTTAAAACAAGAGGATTATAAAATGGCATATGCAAATAAAAACAGCACTGTCTGTCATATAAATGAGAATAAGATTATAATATCTCATCTAAAAAGTGATATTAACTTTAAAAATATAATGCAACGAAATTTTTTTCAAAATAATATACCAGAGATTTAAAAAGAGCTTTCAGTAGAAAAATAAGATGATTGCAATCCACAGGAAGATAAAATTGAATTGACTCCATTAAGGGTATATACCATAGAATCAGATTTTATAAAATTGTACAAAATCCATGAGATTGAAAGAAAACTACAAAGAAGCTTTAAAGCATTTTATCCAGTGATGGAATTCCAGTGGAGCCAATTAAAATCCTAAAAGATGATGCTGTTAAAGTGCTGCAGTCAATACGCAGTGAATTTAGAAAACTCAGCAGTGGACACAGGACTGGAAAAGGTCACTTTCATTTCAATCACAAAGAATGTTCAAACAAAACCACAATTGTGGTCATTTCACATGCTAGCAAGGTAATGATCAAAATCCTTCAAGCTAGACTTCAACAGGACATGACCTGAGAGCTTCCAGATGTACAAGCTGGATTTAGAAAAGGCAGAGGAATCAGAAATTCAACTGCCAACATCTGCTGAATCATAGAAACAGCAAGAGAGTCCCACAAAAACATCTACTTCTGCTTCACTGACTAAACCACTGATGATGTGGATCACAACAAACTGGAAAATTCTTAGAGACGGGAATACTAGACCACCTCATGTGTCTCCTGAGAAACCTGTACGCAGGTCAAGAAGCAACAGTTAGACCCGGACATGGAACAATGGACTGGTTTCAAATTGGGAAAGGAGTACATCAAGGCTGTATACTATCATCCTGCTGATTTAACTTATATGCAGAGGACATGACACGAAATGCCGGGCTGGATGAAGCACAAGCTGGAATCAAGACTGCCAGGAGTAATATCAACAACTTCATTTATGCAGGTGACACCACCCTTATGGCAGAAAGTGAAAAGGAACTAAAGAGTCTCTTGATAAAAATGAAAGAAGAGAGTGAAAAATATGCTTAAAACTCAACATTCAGAAAACCAAGATCATGGCCTCTGGTCCTATAACTTCATGGAAAATAGATGGTGAAAAATGACAGAGTTTATTTTTTGGGCTCCAAATCACTGCAAATGGTGACTACAGCCATGAAATTAAAAGACACTTGCTTCTTGGAAGAAAAGCTACGACCAACCTAGACAGCATATTAAAAAGCAGAGACAGTACTTTGCAGACAAAGGTTCATCTAGTCAAAGCTATGGTTTTTCCAGTAGTCATGTATGGATGTGAGAATTTGACTATAAAGAAAGCTAAGCATCAAAGAATTGATGCTTTTGAACTGTGTTGTTGGAGAAGACTCTTGAGAGTCCCTTGGACTGCAAGGAGATCAAACCAGTCCATCCTAAAGGAAATCAGTCCTGAATATTTATTGGAAGGACTGATGCTGAAGTTGAAACTCCAATACTTGGGCCACCTGATGTGAGGAACTGACTCACTGGAAAAGACCCTGATGCTGGGGAAGATTGAAGGCAGGAGGAGAAGGGGACGACAGAGGATGAGATGGTTGGATGGCATCACTGACTCGACAGACATGAGTTTGAGCAAGCTCCAGGAGTTGGTGAGGGACAAGGAAGCTTGGTGTGCTGTAGTCCATGGGGTCACAAAGATTTGGACATGACTGAGGGACTGAACTGAATTGAACAGCTGCTATGGAGAACAGAGTGGAGATTCCTTAAAAAACTGGAAATAGAACTGCCATATGATCCAGCAACCTCACTGATGGGCATACACACCAAGGAAACCAGAATTGAAAGAGATACATGTACCCCAATGTTCACTGCAGCACTATTTACAATTGCTAGGACATGGAAGCAATCTAGATGCCCATCTACAGATGAATGGATAAGGAAGTTGTGGTACACATACACAATGGAATGTTACTCAGCTATGAAAAGGAACACATTTGAGTCAGTTCTAATGAGATGGATGAAACTGGAGCCTATTATACGGAGTGAAGTTAAGTCAGAAAGAGAAACACTAATACAATATACTAATTCCTATATATGGAATTTAGAAAGATGGTAATGACAATCTTATATGCAAGGCAGCAAAAGAGACAGATGTAAAGAACAGACTTTTGGACTATGTGGGAGAAGGCAAGAGTGGGATGGTTTAAAAGAACAACATTGAAAGATGTATATTACCATATGTAGACTACCATTGGAAGTTCGATGCATGATCAGGGCACCCAAAGCTGATGCTTTGGGACAACCCAGAGGGATGGGATGGGGAGGGACGTGGGAGGGGGGTTCAGGATGGAGGGACACATGTGCACCCATGGCTGATTGATGTTGATGTATGGCAGAAACCACCACGATATTGTAAATAGCTTCCAATTAAAATAAATTGATTAATTAAAAAAACAATGTGATGAACATCCAAGGGATAAACAATAAAATAAAATTATGATCTTCAGACTAACCAATAGTATTTACATATTTCAAAGACTGCTATAAGTATTAATATTGTAATAATGGTTATATAAGATGTTAAGATTAGAAAATCAGGGTAAAGAATATACAAGTATTCTCTGTACTATTTTTGAAAATGTCCTGTAAGTCCTGAAATAATTTTTAAATTATTTCAAAATAATAGATAAAATTTTAGGAAAAATTAAACAGAAGATTTATGACTGGCAGCTAATCTTATAAAAATTTATCTTCTTAAGTGACCAAACTGCAAACTGAAGTCACAATAAGATAGCATCTCATACTTACTCAAGTGAGTACAAGAATGACAACTTCAAATGATGGTGGTGATGAATAGTAGAAAATATCATATATCACAGGTGGTGAGTATGACAAGTTTCCACCTATTTAGAAAACTCTTTGACAGTTTCTCATAAAATTAAGCAAACTATATCTTACAATCAAGCAAATTACATTTTTAGGTAATTGCATAAAAGATTTGCCAACATATTCAAAATAGCTAAAAACTGGAAACAACCCTCATGCCCATCAACAGGAAAATGAATAACAAACTGTAATAGTCCCATTCAATGGAATATTAGTCTACAATTAAACAGAAAAAATTTAAACTTACTGGTACAGGGAATAATATGTATAAATCTCAATATCATTATGATGAGTGGAAGAAGTCAGACATATACTGTGTGATTCAATTTAATTAATTGCAAGAACAGGTAAAACTAATCTATGATGATAGAAATCAGAATATTGTCTCCTATGAGAATTAGGCTTAGGAGGAAGGAAGCAGTAGAGGAAGTTCTCAAGTAATAAAAACATTCTACCTCCTGAATAATAACAGTTACATGGGTATATACTTTTAAGAAAACTCATTGAATTACACAATTAAGATGCATGCATTTAACTATATAAATTTTACCTGCATAAAAGTATAAATATTAAAAAGAAAGTTCTCATTACTGATATATCTGTTAGAAATATTAAAAATATTTATATATTACATAAATATATAAAATAAAAGGAAGTACAGAACATTACAAAAGTATGTGTGGGTGTGTGTATCTATGTATATACTCACACACATTTTGGGATGTGTATTTGTGATGTGTGTATACATATGTTTGAAAGGAGACACAAGAAACCATAACACTAGCTGTCTCCAGGAAAGGGAAATTGGCTGGCTATGGAAGATAGAACTGAAAAGGTAAATTACCTTTCACTGAAAATCCCTTTGTAAATTTTGAATTTTGTAACATATATTATGATTTTAAAAATGAAAATGAAAAATGTAAAATGCTTCTGGAGGAAATCAGTGTTATGAATTCCTTAACTTATTTAAAAATACTTTAAAGCATTATGAAGTGAATATGGCAAAATGTGGCAGAACCTGAATTACTGGTTATTTGCAAGGTCATATTTCTTTTTTCCTTATACTCTGTATGCTTACAATGTGTTAATTATGAATTTTTATAAAAATCAGAACAGAGGAAGTCTTTCATTACCAAGAACAATTTAAAATCAATGAATTACATGTTTAAGAATTCATTAGGAAAAAGCCCACAAGGGAATGTAGAAAAAATAAATAAATTAAAACATTAAAAAGATACACTGATAAGTAAATACCAGAGAGCTGACTGGGGAACACAGGAATGGACAGCGAGTGACACTAAAAATCCATGAGTCAAACTTATTACATTAAAAAAAGACAGCAGAAATAACCAAAACTGGATGAAAATGGATATTAGTTGAAATGAGAGAAATTAATGAACATTTTGTATTACTTCATTCTACTGTGTTTGAAAATCTACTTGACTGTGATTTTCTACTAGGAAACAAATTAAATGTAAGCTATAAAACAAAAAATTAGCAATAACCACAGAAAATGTGAAAACCACCAAAAACACAAAGGAGAGTTCAGATGACTTAAATTATGTGTTTGCTTAACTGCTGATGAAAGCTAAAGCTTTCCAACCTATTCTAGAGCATAAAATAAAAAGAAAATCCTAAAATTATTTAAACACAATCAGAAAATCCAATATACAAACATGACAAAAATAGAATGAAAAATAAAATTACAGATCAATTTCAGTTAGCATCATGCCTGAAAAAATTCCAAATCAAGCTAAGATACTCATAATTCAATAGTGAATTTAAAAACCAACACTTTTTTAACCAAAAGGAATTTGTTGAATGAACAATAAAAGGAATAAAAAAATTTCAATACTAAAAATGGATTATTTCACAATGACAAAAGTTTAAAGAATAATATAATTGTTTATGCAAAAAGCATTTGGTTATATCCACCACTTGGTTTTGATTAAAATTCCTTAAGAAATATATAAAAGGTAAGAGACTTTACCTAACATAATATATAAGAATCTGAAATTTAAAATTAGCATTTTGATGACTGAGATCATTTACATCAAAATAACTTACCTATTGGAACTAATAAGACTTGATACCACCCCCAGCAGGGTCTTATAAACAAGACAGAACTGTAAACCAACAAATACACTCAAGTTTGTTCATCTACCCAAACAGTTCTTCTATCATTGATAACGTATTATTCAGATAAGGAAATAGCTCATTCATCAGACAAAAATGTGATTATCTAAATTCAATCAACGTTTTCATCTTACTCTTTCACCAAGTTTAAACTCTCGCAGGATGAATCTTGCCCACTCCTAACCAGCTCCTTGCTTCCCTGGTGACTCAGTGGTAAAGAGAAGCACCTGCCAATGCAGGAGATGTGGATTCAATCCCTGGGTCGGAAAGATCCCCTGGAGAAGGAAATGGCAACCCACTCCAGTATTCTTGTCTGGGAAATCCCATGAACAGAGGAGCCATGGGGTTGCAAAAGAGTTAGATATGACTTAGTGACTAAACAACAAGACAGTTTTCTGCCTCGAAAATCCTACCTTAAACCATCATCCCATCCCTCATGACCTTACTTTCCTGCTTTTGAAATACTACTGAACCTTGTCAAAGTGCTGTTTTCCCTTTCTGCTATAGTTTTAATAAATCAGCTTTGCTTGCTTATAGCTGTCTCTGAGAGTCTTTTTGTGTAATAGACCAGAAACAACATGCTGGTCAAACCAAGAAGGGTCCATCAAAATCTAACTAGATCAAGGGTGGGTGATATTTCCACAATCCAGATAATCCGGGAGAGGAGAATCACAACTATCAGTATTTTAGAAGGATTTAGTATGTAATTTGAAAAAGAAAAAATGAAACTCCATGAAAAAGAGGAAGGAGACCACTAACCCCTAAAACAACACAAAACTTTTCAGATACAGAAAAATTATTAAGTAAGAAAATAAACTGAAAGAAGATACTCACAAAGTGAAAATATTAACAATAATTAAAATTACTGAATAAAAAGAAAGACATACCTTGTCCTTGAATAGGAAGACTATTATTAAAAACCAATTCTCCCCTAAATTAATTTATTAAAAGTTGATGAAATTGCAGTCTAAACTGTAATTTCTTCTAAGAGAAGACACGAGACAGGAGGCAGAAGAAGAGACACACAGACCCAGAGAACAAAAATGGAGTCAGTCACAGATGAGAATACAGCATATGTGCAAGATGGCATTACAGATAAATGGGCAATTATTGGCAAATAATCGCAGATAATGGCAAATAACTTGGCAACTTTAAGATTTCAAATAAAAAAATTTCTATGATTTAAGAACTTGAATTAAAAAAAACACAAAAGAATTAGAAGTTAACATAGGTGAAGAGTTCTATGGGATCAGTATAAATATCTTTCCAAAATGACATGAACTCAGAAGCCATAGAAGCGAACATGGTTATACCTGGACATGTAACAATCAAATACATTCTTATAACAAAAAGGAAGCTTAAAAGTGTGTAAAAAATATCTGTAATGCGTGACAATCCAAAGCTTATTCCCCCAATAATAAATGAGCTCTTTGGAATCAGCGAAGGACTAAAACCTCCCCGCAGCCCCAAAATTGGACATAAAAAGAAAAAAAATACAGATGGCTAATAAACATATGAAAAAATGATCAAACTCAAAACCAAAAGAAATACAATTTAAGACAATAGTTTGGGCTATCACACTGGCAAAGATTTCAAATATTCATAAAATTCATTATCTGTGAGATTGTGGGAAAGTTCGCAATCTCATTCATGGTCATTTGAGGATCAAGTTGTTACCATGCATTTAAGGAAATCTTGCAATCATTTTCAAAATTTGAAATATGCATATACTTAATCCCAGTATTTTAACTGCTAAGTAATTTATTATGATATAATAGACAAATGCAAATTATTGATATATAGGGAGGTTCATTGCACAGAAATTTTTGGTACTAACATAAATATCTATGAATAAGAAATGTTTGAAACATTTGATTATATTTCATGTACAAAACAATCATGCAGTCATTCAACAGATGACACAGATATGTATTACTGAAACAGAAAAAAGGGCATTGAAAAAACTGTTAAATGAAAGCAAATTTGCAGAATAATGTGTACAATATAGCTCTACTTCCAGAACCCCCTAAAATAGCTTGTGTCTGTGTGTGTGTGCATCTATCTGCTTAAAGAAGGCACACAACTCCCTTAATAGAGGAAAACTTGGAGATAGGAGAGAAAAGGGCACTTAATTTATATATTAGATGTTTAGATATGCTTTGAGTTTTTGAAAAAAAAATTAATAGATCTTATTTTTTTAATTTACTACATGGCAAATGAAAATTATAAATGTATATTTATGGGAGTACTGAGCAATTCCATCACTTGTGCAATATAATTTCCTCTACTGAGGCTCCTGGGATTGAGTCAAGTGGAAGCAAGGGAAACAGTCACCATGCCCAAATTAAAGTCTCATCGATGATATCCCAACATGAGCATTTCTCAGTTAACCATTTCTTATCTGCAGGAGGTATCCACTGCAACACAGGAAAGAGAAGAGTTTCCATGCACAAAGAAGACTGTCACTGTATTGGAGAAGCTGGTGGCAGAAGTAATGGCACCTATAGTAACAAATCCACCTTGTCTCTGTGGTCATCACCTGCAAGGACATAGTGGGGAAAATTGGCAAAAGTGAGGCACACATTTTCTCAGGAGCCTGTCCGAGGGCTATGAAGTCCTTGTACACTCTTCTATGTGTTCTGGAACAAATCTACCCAGAATACACAGAGAAAGCCACATTTTCAGCAGCTGGGTACCTGCTATGGCCAGAAAAATGACTAAGATTTCTTAAAATCAAGGATGCCAAACACTGGTGATACTTTTTCTCCTTTGCTTGGCCAAAAAATGGAGTTCTCCAACTATTTCAGACTTTTGTCTGTCTCTTTCCCTCTGAATTTGACTCATTAAAGTGCTAGGTCATTCATTCACTGAATCAATTATTTCAGGCAAAACTACTTGTCTACCCTTCAGTCTAAAGATTACTGAGAATTACTATATCTCATGAATATAATAATTCTCTGTTAACACAAGAGATCCCGCAAAGAAGTTTAGTGTGTGTGTGTGTGTGTGTGTGTGTGTGTGTTAGCTGCTCAGTCGTGTCTGACTCTTTGTGACCCCATGGACTGTAGCTCACCAGACTCCTCTGTCCATGGAATTCTCGAGGCAAGAATAGTGGAGTGGGTTGCCATTCCCTTCTCCAGGGGATCTTCCTGACCCAAAGATTGAACCCAGTCTCCTGCACTGTGAGCAGATTCTTTACCATCTGAGCACCCAGGGAAGCCCGAGAAGTTTAGTTTATTAGATAAGAAAAGTACTAACCAAGATGTAGAAAAATTATGAAGGTATGTAAGAAAAGTTTATCTCTTAACTCATTATACAATCTGGCCTTTTAATTAGAATGTAGCCATAAGACATAAATCTTCAGAAAACTGACACCTAACTTCCTACCCAGATGTGATTGCTCCTAGAAAGCAAGGACTATTCTGACAAAACCCTTACCTTCAGAGGCAGCCCTCAGACAAGAGGGAGGCAAAAGGGCTCTGTCTGAAGAGTCTTCCTTCAGGGGTTTACTGGTATCGTTCATGACCAAAAGAGCTCCCAGGAAGTCATCTTCTGAGGGGTGGAGGGGGAGAAACACCACTTCTAGTGAAAAAGGCGATTCAGCTGAAGTTGGGAAGTCACCCCTTTTCCATACTGATTTCATTTGGAAGCTGCTTCCTGCTCTGTTATACAGCACTGAAATTATAGCTAGCTGCTCAAAACTCTACACATTTCAATATTAACACCTTGTATCAGAGCCTTTCTTTCTGGTGCTTTTCTAAAACTGACTGAATAACCTGGATCCCACTGAAAATTATGTTTCTTTTCTATCATTTATTATTTGTTCTGCTTAGATGGCCAGGTTATTTATAAGATCACTCTATATCGTCTACTCATATATCTATTCTCAATAAAAGTTTGTTGAGAACCTACTCTATGATAACCCACTAGGAGCTTGTGTCACAAAAATGAACTTAAAAGCATCATGCCATTAAAATTAAAACCTCATTTTGTGAATCAATCATACAAAAAGAAAAAACTGAGAAGTAACTTAGTCAATGATCTAACAGAGGGATATTCACTGATAGCGATGTGAGTCTAAATATCAGTATCATGTTATTGAGTTTAAAGTGCAACCAGACTGCTGCTTTCCTCTATATCCACCAGCCCTCAGGAAAACAAAATGAGAAAAACAATAGCATTCCTCATGGAATCTACAGAATCAGTAATGATGCTTCCTCTCTAATTTCTAAGTTTAGTGATTTATGTCTTGTCTAACTAGTGAAAGTGTAAGTCGCTCAGTTGTGTCCAACTCTTTGCAAACCCATGGACTATACAGTCCATGGAATTCTCCAGGCCAAGATACTAGAGTGGGTAGTGGTTCCTTTCTCCAGGGGATCATCCCAACCCAGGGATCAAACTCAGGTCTCCCACATTCCAGGCAGATTCTTTACCAACTGAACCACCAGGGAAGCCCAAGAAAACTGGAGTGGGTAGCCTATTCCTTCTCAGCAGATCTTCCCAAACCAGGATTCAAACTGGGGTCTCCTGCTTTGCAGGTGGATTCTTTACCAGCTGAGCTACTACAGAAGCCCTCTGTCTAACTAAAGACTTGTCAATTTCATCAATCTGCAGAAATCTAGCTTTTGGTTTCATGGGTTTTCCCTGTAGTTATGCTGGGCTTTACCATTATATCATTGACCTTTGCTCAAAAATTTATTATTTATTTTGGGTATTCTCTGCATGATATAATTAATAACCTTTTACTTTCAAGCAGTTTGTTTTTTGTTTTGAACTATCTCTCTTAGAAGCAATGTGCACGTTTAATTTTTTAAATGAAATCTTCCAGTTTCTTTTAAATTTAATATAATAATCATGTGGTTAGATTTGTGTCTAACATTTTCTTATTCATTTTCTAGGTGTCTTATATATTGTTGGTTTCTCTGTTCACTCTAAATTGCCTTTTTATATTAAATAGACACTTCTTATTGCACTATTTTAATTAGTTGGTAGTTTTTTTTTTTTAATATTTTGGAGTTATTTGCTTAGTATTGACCCTAGGGTTTGTAAGAGGCACCTTAAATTATCACAATCTATTTCAAGTAACACTAATTTTGTTACCTAACCTTTTATATATCTTAAACTTAGTTTCAGAGAAATGATTCTATCACTGGTTCAGATTTTCCAACAGATCAATGACTGAAACTGTCTTTGGCCCTGGTATGCTTATAAAAGCAACTATGAGCCTAAGATATGTGACAGTCACTGAACACTAAAGATCCCACCACCACTGGACACACAGGCATGCCAATAAGTCATGGAGACAAGCAAGCACAATCAGTGATCCAGTTTCATGCTTGACTAGTACAGACAGATTCTCACTGTCACTGTAATTCCCTAAAAGAATATCAGTATCCTTTAGGACAAAATGCTTACCTTTGTGAGAATTCACACAGGCCTTTGAGGATGGAGGCAGAATTATTCCTAACACTTTTCTTTATGTCTCATCTCAAGGGGAAGGAATAAGCTCATCCACAGGAAACCTAGTTTTTGGAACATGTCAGTCTGTGGGAAAGAATAAATGTGCATCTAGATGAGAAGTAGGATGAGTTCATTTGTCAGCATAAACAAGATAGGAGTTTTCACTATGTATATGCATGTAATACATAAAATCACTCTTCTGAGATATTTCTGATATTATTCAAAAGACTGATAGAGAAAAAATTGGGGGTGGAAAAGTGCCTCATATGACTCACCAGATTATTAATGCTTCACACCCTTTGGATTAACAGACATCTCATAAAAGCAATAAAATTCTAAATTGCGTAATAACATAGTAAAAATAATCTAGCAATATACATTTATTACAAATGGATATTACCTCTAGAAAGCATTGCTGTGAATTTTCCCAGAAAAAGGAACTCGTACAAGTGACGAAAACAGCACTTCTTTGGAGTGGCAGTGGAATTCCAAGCAGCAAAATGTCCCTTCTCTCTAACATCACTTCCAGTCTACAAAGCACAAAGGAAGCCAGGGAGTTGAGAGATAAAATGTTCTTAATGGAATATCTAGTAACAAGTTGTTATAAGAAATACATCAAAGATATTCACTAGGCAGTCAACATGACAAAAACAATAAATGCTCACTCTTTGGAACATATTTGTTTAGAAATATTTTTTCTAAGGCTTTGGTCTTCTTAGATCTTTAAGCATATTAGAAATTCCACTTGGGGTATATAAAAATGGCTAAGGAAATCCACGTAAAAAAAAAAAACAACTAAAAACAAGAACTGGAAATTTAATCATTTCACACCTGAAAATGTTTAATGTAGTATGTAGTTGAAGCCAGTACTCACTATGTAACTCTCTCGGTTGATGGGAAAAAAAGAAACAAAGAAACAATGATTCAATCCTACTGAATGGTTGGCAAGCAAATTAAAATATTGTGAAGGTCTTACATACAGTAACTACTTTTCAATTACCACATATTTGTTTCAGTTACTGAAGAAAAATAAACATTATGTTTGTATTTTGACCATCTATAAATAGCCCTTATGAGAGGACTCCAGCAGCTCAGACAACTATGTGAATGGCTCAAATGTAGGTACAACCATTTTTAGAATTTTCAGTGCTCACATGCTAATTTCTACAGGGTCTGTTTACTACAAGTGTATTCATGCTACCAGCTAAACACTCAAGAGTTGCAATTTCACCCTCAAATTAAAAGCAGAGACATAACTTTGCCAACAAAGGTCCATCTAGTCAAAGCTATGGTTTTTCCAGTAGTCACGTATGGATGTGAGAGTTGGACTATAAAGAAAGCTGAGCACCGAAGAATTGATGCTTTTGAACTGTGTTGTTAGAAAAGACTCTTGAGAGTCCCTTGGACTGCAAGAAGATCCAACCAGTCTATCCTAAAGGAAATCAGTCCTGAATATTCATTGGAAGGACTGATGTTGAAGCTGAAACCCCAATTTTTGGCCACCTGATGTGAAGAACTGACCCACTGAAAAAAAACCTGATGCCGGGAAAGGTTGAAGGTGGGAGGAAAGGGGGACGACAGAGGATGAGATAGTTGGATGGCATCACTGACTCAATGGACATGAGTTTGAGTAAACTCTGGGAGTTGGAGATGGACAGGGAGGCCTGGAGTGCTGCAGTCCATGGGGTCGCAAAGAGCTGGACATGACTGAGTGACTGAACTGAACTGAAATGAGAAAATGTACAGTTCAGTTCCTCTAATGCATGCAAGAAGCTAAACTTTCCAATATCATAGTTCTTCCTGGTACCATACAAATGAAATCACCGATCTTCTTGTAAATATTTTTCTTAGGGTGACTATCTATATAAGACCTCAGTTTCTCAGAAGTGATTATCTAACTCATTTTTTTCAGATTTTTAAATGAGATCAATTACTTATAACAATTGATAACACATATGAGTTTCTAAAATACAGCACTGCTCGCCTCAGAAGGTATAAGTCCAAAGGTTATCACTTATCCACCCTACTCAGTTACAGAGACTAGACCCCACATCAGTGATCCAGGCCCCTAAGGATGAGCCTTTCCTTCATGTTGTATCTCAAGGGGGAGGAATAAACATTTTCATAAGAAACTTGAGCTCTATCCTTGTTACCTTGTGGGAATAGAATAGAACTGTGGAAAGATTAGAAGTAAACCCGTCCATTGGTCTGTCAGTCACAAGACAGTAGGGCTCAATAATGTAACTGCCTATTAAATAAGCATTGCTCTGCTGGAATGTTTCCAATATTATTCCATCAATATTAATTGTGTTAGGCTCTGGTCTCCATAAGAGCAAATATTGTCCAACATTTTCGGCCAAATTAAATGTGCAATAAGACTGTCTGAACATACTTAAAGTTCCAGGAAAATGTTGGCCTGGTAAATAATTCAGTCACAACAATGGACATATAATGGATATATATACTCTGTAAACTAAACCTCAGAATTATTTTATCCTCAAAGGTGATCCAATGGACTGGGGAGGACTAACCTGAAAAAAGCCATGATAGGGAAATAAAGAACATTATCTAAAAATCACTTATAGTGCTTAAGCTCAGGAACATGGCAATTTGCAGGGAAAGCACAGAGTTACACTACACCTGATGGTACAGTCACAGCAAAGCAGGCAAGACTCACACAGGCACAATGGTTATGGACATGTGATTGAGAGGGTGGGAGTGTGCAGAGAGGAAGAGTTAGACACTGAGATCTCTCACCATGAAATACTTCCCATCCCATAGTCACAGTGATGCTCACCAGGCCACACTGCTGAGGATTCAGTGATATTTGGGCAAGCACATCCCTCAGTAGAAACAATTTCTCTCTGCCAAACTGGCAAGGAATAGCCTTGCCACTGTTTCCATGCTTAATTTCTATATGAAGCATCAGCAGGAAGGTGGAAAAAATAAAAAATTCTGGAAAAGTACAAAAAGAAGCCTCAAAGAATCACCAGATTTTTAAGCACTCAAACTGTTTAAACTGACAGACTGTACAACACCAATTAAATTTTTCATTCCTTAAAAAATAATAATTACTCAGAAATTTATAAAAGATTAGATGTTATGTTGAGAGTGCATTATTTAATTTCTTCTTAGATAAGGAGCTGGCAGAAGTGATAAAACCAGCTTTTCTTTGGTGGGATAAAAATTCTATGCAATTGAAATATTACTTCCAACTTACAAACCACAGAGGAAATTAGAGGAGTTGAAAAAGAAAATCTTCCAAACTGAATATTAATTGATCTGAGATTTAATTACACACATTTTTTGGCCACTTGTGTGACAAGAATAAAAATACACTTTGTTCCATGCAAGAGGAGAGTATAGAAAGTCATTTGTTCTAAGACCTGGTCAAAGTCTCTCCAAAGGACCCTTAGAATCACTCATTAAAACTGGGATCTCCCTTAAAACACATATGAAACAGACTGAAGGAATATGAATATTAACCTATAAAATTTCAAGATTTGGAAATGCAATGACCTCACAATTTAAAGTATTTAGTGTAGCATATACTTGACCCCATCACTCAAATGTCTAGAAAGTTTGAATTTGGGTGAGAAGAAAAACAACTGTATGAATTTTTGTGACAGCTAAAAATCTAACGAGCCAACTCATTAGTAAAGACCCTGATGCTGGGGGAAATAGAAGGCAGGAGGAGAAGGGGACAACTGAGGACAAGATGGTTGGATGGCATCACTGACTCAATGGACATGAGTTTGAGCAAGCTCCAGGAAATGGTGCTGCAGTCCATGGCGTCACAAAAAGTCAGAAACAACTGAGCAACTGAACACCACCAACAATCGATCAAAGGCCCAAAATATAGTAACTCTGAGTGAATGGATATACTAGCCAAGCACTCCAAGAGCTTCCATCTCTCCTTACACCAGATACTTATAGACCTCTGTACAGCTCATTTCCCTTAATATATACTATCAGGTGACCTTTCAAGCACTTCATCCTACTTGGTGCTTATACTAGACCAAGCTCTCTCCACATTTTTTGTCTCGCATGGACCCTGGGAGGGATCTCAGCTGACAAGTGATTTTTTTCACTCAGTTTGTTTGTATTGCAATGAGGAAGTCATCATTAGTCCAGGCACATTAGTGAAAGAGAATTTGATCCTAAGATATATGGCAGACTCTGAGCACTCGGGGTTCTGACACCCTCAGACACACTGACCCACAGTATTCAATAATGGAGACCATTCATCACAGTCAATGACAGCCCCATGACTGACTAGCACAGCTAGAATCTCACTGTCATGAGTATTACAGGGTTTTAAAAGAATGTCAGTACTTTCCAGACAAAATGCTCACTGATGTTACAATTCCCATCGGCTCTTGAGGTTGAGATGGTAAAATTATTTTCAATACCTTCCTTCATGCCACTTCTCAAGAAGGGACAAATTCTTTCAAATGAAACTCAACTAATGGTCCATATAGAGTAAAAATATGAAAAAACGAGATTATATATGTCTATTTGTCAAACAAGCATAAGACAAGAGGGCTTATCATGTAGCTTCATATCAAATATACTCATATTACTTTACTAGAATGTTTCTGATATTATTCAAAGGGAGAAAGCACAAAAATCTCACAAATAAAGGAGATAAAATATTGGACACCTCACCAGATAATTAATAACTCACATTATTTGGGTTAATAGACAGTTCAAAAAACTAATTATCTACTTGATTATAAAAGTATAATTAAAATAAGCCATAAAAAGAAAATTTGTTTAAAAATGGTTATTACCTTTAGAGTGCATTATTTTGTTCCATCCTAAGACAAGGAGCAGGTAAAAGTAACAAAATCACCCTTTTTTTATGGTAGTGAGTACTCCACGTAACTGAACTGAACTAAGGGACTGAACTGAACTGATTTCATGCAAATTCCAAAGTCACTTCCATTTTCCAAAGCACAGAGGAAATAAAGGAAGTTGTGAAGCAAAATATTTCCAATTAAATGTCAATTGATAAAAGTATTATTTTAAAGAATTAACAACAGATATTCACTTGATAATCTATATAATGAGAAAAAAATTATGTTTGTCCCTTGGAAAAGGGTGGTGTAGAAAATCAATTTTTCTAAGACCTTGGTCTCAAATTTGACCCATAATTCCTCTTGAGCATTACTTATAAACCCCCTGAGGGAATATGAATATTAGCTGATGATGTCTACATAAAATTCCAATTGGGTATTTAATCATTTCATGTTTTAAATGTTTAATGAAGTATCTAATGTAATCCATCATCAAATATCTAGAAAATTTCTCCCTGGATGACAAGAAAAAAAACTTATCCTACTCTTTGAATTAATGGGTTAATAAGCAAATTAAAATATATCATAAGATAATCTCACAAATGCAATAAACTCTATTCCCATATTTCTTTTACTTAAGAGATAAATGACAAGCAAAAGCTAATAATTTATTTCTAATTAGCTATCTAATAGACCTAAACATGCTGATACTCACAAAAGACTTTAACATCTAAGGAAACTGTGTGAATGCCCGAGGATAAGCACAAACATTTCTTGCAATGTTTTATCATTTGTGTCTGGTTCTCCACTGTTTGTTTACTATGTGTTGCCTGCCAAGCACTCAGAATTTTCATTTTACAATGATTATTCACAGTTTTTGTACAACTCATTTCCTCTAACACATGCTAGCATCTTGGTTTTCTAATACCATAGTCCTTTTCTGGGGGTTATCACTAGCTGACCAAACTGAGTCCCATCCCAACACTTCTGTCCAGAGTGGTCTCTTATGCTGGACCTCAGTTCACATAAGTGACTTTGTCATTCATTTTGTTCAGATTCCAATGAGATCTATTTTTAAAGTCATCATCAATCCAGGCACATTTGTGGAAGAGACTTTGATCCTGGGATGTGTTGCAGACATTGAGCTCTCAGGGACACACTGAGAGCTATCTATCTCCCTGTGACACACTGGCTCACACTATTCAATCACAGAGACCAGCATCAATGGTGACCCATCACAATGTTTGGATTATATGGGGTACCAGTGATGGCTGGTTAGCATAGGCCAGAGTCTCATTGTCATTGGACGGTTACACTCCCTGAGAGTAACGTTAGTAGTTTTAGGACAAAGTACTTACCAGCATGGAAATTCCCACTGGCTCATAGGATGAGAGGCAGAATGATTCCCAATATTTTATTTCATTTCAAGTCTCAAGGGAAAAGAATAAAAGCATTTATATGAAACTGAGTTCTTAAGTCCATGTCGATCTGCTGGCATAGAGTAAAATTATGGAATGATGAGAAGTATACATGTCCAGTTGTTAACCATGCATAACAGAAGACATTTAGTATGTCCAAGTAAACAAAGAGTTCCAAAGAATAGCAAGGAGAGATAAGAAAGCCTTCTTCAGTGACCAATGCAAAGAAATACAGGGGAAAAAAAATAGAATAGGAAAGACCAGAGATCGCTTCAAGAAAATCAAGAGATACCAAGGGAACATTTCATGCAAAGATGAGCACCATAAATGACAGAAATGGTATGGACCTAACAGAAGAAGATAACAAGAAGAGGTGGCAAGAATATACAAAAGAACTATACAAAAAAGATCTTCATGACCCATATAACCACGATTGTGTGATCAACCACCTAGAGCCAGATATCCTGGAATATAAAGTCAAGGAGGCCTTAGGAAGCATCACTATGAACAAAGCTAGTGCAGGTGATGGAATTCTAGTAATCCTAAAAGATGATGTTGTGAAAGTGCTACACTCAATATGCCAGCAAATTTGGAAAACTCAGCAGCAACCACAGGACTGGAAAAGGTCAGTTTTCATTCCAATCCCTAAGAAAGGCAATGCCAAAGAATGTTCAAACTATTGCACAGTTGCACTCATCTCACATGCTAGCAAAGTAATGCTCAAAATTCCCCAAGCTAGACTTTAACAGTATGTGAACTGTGAACTTCAAGCTGGATTTAGAAAAGGCAGAGGAACCAGAAATCAAATTGCCAACATCTGTTGGATCATCAAAAAAGGCGGAGAGTTCCAGAAAAACATCTACTTCTGTTTTATTGACTAAGGCAAAGTATTTGACTGTGTGGATCACAAACTGTGGAAAATTCTGAAAGAGATGGGAATACCCGACCACCTGACCTGCCTCTTGAGAAATCTGTATGTAGGTCAAGAAGCAACATTAGAACCAGACATGGAACAACAGACTGGTTCCAAATTGGGAAAGAAGTATCTCAAGTCTGTATACCGTCACCCTGCTTATTTAACTTACATGCAGAATACATCATGCGAAATGCCGAGCTGGATGAAGTACATGCTGAAATCAAGATTGCTGGGAGAAATATCAATAACCTCAGATATGCAGATGACACCACTCTTATGGTAGAAAGTAAAGAAGAACTAAAGAGCCTCTTGAAAAGAGGAGAGTGAAAAAGCTGGCTTAAAATTCAACATTCAGAAAACTAAGATCAAGGCATCTGGTCCATCACTTCATGGCAAATAGATGGGAAAACAGTGGAAACAGTGACAGACTTTATTTTGGGGGGCTCCAAAATCACTGCAGATGGTGACTGCAGCCCTGAAATTTAAAACAAAACAAAACAAAACAAAAAAATGCTTGCTCCTTGGAAGAAAAGCTACAACCAACCCAGACAGCATAAAAAGCAGAGACATTACTTTGCCAACAAAGGTCCATCTAGTCAAAGCTATGGTTTTTCCCACATTCTATAGATATGACTATAGATATAGTCATGCATAGCTTCCCTGGTGGCTCAGAGGGTAAAGCATCTGCCTGCAATGCAGGAGACCCAGGTTAGATCCCTGGGTTGGGAAGAGACCCTGGAGAAGGAAATGGCAACTCACTCTGGTATTCTTGCCTGGAAAATCCCACTGACAAGAAGCCTGGTAGGCTATGGTCCATGGGATTGCAAAGAGTTGGATACAACTGAGTGACTTCACTTTCTTCCTTTCTTATTTACAGATATGAGAGTTGGACTAGAAGGAAAGCTGACCGCCAAAGAATTGATGCTTTTGAACTGTGGTGTTGGAGAAGACTCTTGAGAGTCCCTTGGACTGCAAGGAGATCCAACCAGTCCATCCTAAAGGAGATCAGTCCTGAATATTCACTGGAAGGACTGATTCTGAAGCTGAAACTCTTAATCCTTTGGCCATGTGATGGGAAGAACTAACTCACTGGAAAAAGACCCTGATGCTGGCAAAGATTGAAGGCAGGAGGAGATGGGGACAACAGAGGATGAGATGGTTGGATTGCATTACTGACTCAATGGACATGAGTTTGAGTAAGCTCCAGGAGTTGGTGATGGACAGGGAAGCCTGGCATGCTGCAGTCCATGGGGTTGCAAAGAGTCAGACACGACTGAATGACTGAAATGAACTGAAGTAAACAAAAGTACTATTTCTCTAGTAGGATCTTCTGATGTTATTCAAAATGGAGGAAGCATTAAAATCCTGGGGGAAAAGTACACGGAAACCTCAGATGATCCAGACTGTTATAAAGCTTCACATTGTTTAGATTCAGTTCAGTTCAGTTTAGTCGCTCAGTCGTGTCCAACTCTCTACAACCCCATGAATCGCAGCACGCCAGGCCTCCCTGTCCATCACTAACTCCCGGAGTTCACTCAGACTCACGTCCACTGAATCAGTGATGCCATCCAGCCATCTCATCCTCTGTCGTCCCCTTCTTCTCCTGCCCTCAATCCCTCCCAGCATCAGACTCTTTTCCAATGAGTCAACCCTTCGCATGAGGTGGCCAAAGTACTGGAGTTTCAGCTTTAGCATCATTCCTTCCAAAGAAATCCCAGGGCTGATCTCGTTTAGAATGGACTGGTTGGATTTCCTTGCAGTCCAAGGGACTCTCAAGAGTCTTCTCCAACACCACAGTTCAAAAGCATCAATTCTTTGGTGCTCAGCCTTCTTCACAGTCCAACTCTCACATCCATACATGGCTACTGGAAAAGCCACAGCCTTGACTAGATGGACCTTAGTCGGCAAAGTAATGTCTCTGCTTTTGAATATGCTATCTAGGTTGGTCATAACATTTCTTCGAAGGAGTAAGTGTCTTTTAATTTCATGGCTCCAAAAACCATCTATAATCTTGCTTGCTAAAAACACATACTAGAAAAATTTAGAAAATACATTTATTAAAAATTGCAACATTACCCCTCTGGAGTGCATTGTTCTGATAATTTCCATAGAAGGGAGCTTATACAAGTGTAAAGTCAGCAGTTACTTGGATAACGTAGGAATTCCATCCACTCTAATTTCACCTCTAATCTACAGAATATATTGGGAAATTAGGGAATTTGACAAAACCATTACAATTGAAAGTTTATAAACTAATAATATATTATAAGGAATAAACCACAGATTTCATTTGACTACGTAAGAAGAAAAATAATGCTCACTACTTGGATCAGGGTAACACTGAAAGTTATAAGACTTTCAGTCTCAAAGTTCCCCCAAAGCCTTCCCTTGGCATCAGGTATTAATACTAGGATCTCCCTTTCAACGTTATGAAACCCACTAACACAATATAAATATCGGGCAATGAAATCTACCTTGAATATCAATGATTGGAAATGTAATAATTTTTAATTAAAAGTGCTTAATACAGCATCTACTTGGATCCATAACACAATGTCTAAAAAATTCTTTGGGTGACAGGGAAAAAAAAATTCTCTTCCAATTCTTGTAACTTGTTCAGCAAGGAAATTAAAATGTTCTGGAAAACTTTTTGACAAATAGAAACTACAATTTCTACATTTTTTTTTTTTTAACTTTAAGAAGTAAATAAGTGAAAATCATATATTCTTCCTTGAATACCTACCTAATCAACCTCATTCTGAAGATTTGGGCACCAAAGAAAAACGTGTGAATGGCTCGTGGGTAGGCATAACCATTTACCACTGGCCTCTCTACTCCTGTGCTGGACCTGGTTACTATGACTGTATGGATACTGCCAGCAAATATTCAAGGAGTTGCCATGTCATTCTTAAGTCAGATATTTATAGACATCTGTGAAATTCAATTCTCTTCCTTTATGGAATCAGGATAGCATTCAGTTACTATGGACCCTATAGTAGCACTCGCTGACCAAATTGAACCCCACCCCAACATTTTTACCTAACTTGGTCTCTTGTGCTAGACCTCAGTTCACATAAGTGCTTTCACCACTCTTCTGGCTCAGATTCCAATGAGATCCATTTTGGAGGTCATCACTGATCCAGGCACATTGATCCTGAAATATGTGGGAGGCACTGAGCTCGCAGGACTCTGTCTCCTTGGGACACACTGGTCCATACTATTCAGTCATGGAGATCATTAGTCATAGTCAGTGGCCCAGCCTCTTGGCTGATTAGCATAGCCAAGAGTATCACTGTCATTGGAGTTATATGATTCCCTAAGAGCAATGTCAGTATTTTCAGGATATGACATTTCAGTCAACAATTGGAAATGTAATAATTTTTAATTAAAAATGTTTAATATACCATCTACTTGGATCCACAGTACAAATGTCTAAAAAATTCTTCTGATACTAGAATTGCTTACTGATTAAAAATTAAAATGCTTACTGATATTAGAATTCCCACTGGCCCTTGAGGATGGAAAATAGAATTATTCCCAATATTTTCCTTCACGGCATATATCAAGAAAGAAGAAGCTCATCCATACAAAACCTAGTTTTTGGCCCACATCAACGTGTGGCCAAGTATAAATGTGGAAAGATGAAAGGTATACATGTCTATGTGTAAAAACTGCATAAGACAGGAAGATTTGCTGTGTATCTTTATGTAAAATATATGAATTTATTACTCCTCTAGGATGTTTCTGATTAAAGAAGAAAAAGCATAAAATCTTAAAAATAAAGGAGACAGAAGTTTCAGATATCTCAATGGATTATCAGTGCTAATAAAGTTGTATTAACTAACTATTCATGAACTCAGTGCAATTTTTATCATTTAAAAATAATAAATAATACAAAGAACAAATTTACTAAAATCAGCTGTTACCCTAGGAGTGCATTGTTTTGTTACTTCCCAGTTAAGAGAGCTAGTACAAGTGACAAAATCAGTACTTTACTGTGATGATATTTATGGAATTCTAATGTCATGTCCAATATACAAAGTACACATGAAATTAGAGAAGCTGCAATTCATAATAGATATTCCTTGATCATAAGATGAAAAGAAAATTATGTTCCAACTTTTATCACAGTAGAAAATATCTTTTTCTAAGATATTTGTCTCCAAATTTTCCCAGCACATTTGCTGAAAAATTATTAAAACTAAGATATCTCTTTAAATACATTAGAAACCCAATGAGAATATATGAAAGTGGCCAATGAAATTCATGCAAAAAATCTAAGCATTTGAAGTATAATCCTTTCACATCTAAAAATGTTTAATGTAGCATGTAGTTGAAGCCAGTATTCAAATTATATGAAATTGCTTGCTCTGTTTATAAGAAAAACGAAAAACAAAGAAACAACTGTCTAACTCTAGTGACTATGTTGGCAACAAATTAAAAGATGTTGTGGAGATTTCATATACCTACTTTCAGTTGGGCTTCCTGTCTCAGATGGTAAGGAATTCGCCTACAATGCAGGAGACATGAGTTCAATCCCTGAGTCAAGAAGATCCCCTGGAGAAGGGAATGGCTTCCCATTCCAGTATTCTTGCCTGGAGAATCCCATAGATAGAGGAGCCTGGCAGGCTACAGTTCATGGGGTTGCAAACTCTTCAAATTTACATATAACTGTTCTACTTAATAGAAAATGAAAAGCAGAAGTTCGTAAGCTTGAATTTTGACAGTCCAAGCACACTGAAGACATCAATAATCACTCAGAATATTTTGGCAGCTCAGACAAATATATGAATGGTTCAAGTGTAGTTATAAAGATTTCTCATGGAACTCATTATTCAAGTAGTGATTACCCAGAGTTTATTTACTACAGGTTTGTAGATGCTGGCAGCCAAGTACCCAGAGTTAATCATATCATCCCTAATTGGTTGTTGATCAACTACTGTACAATTCACCTCCTCTAGCATATGTCACCATCTTAGTTTCCCAATACCGTAGTCCCTGTTTGGGGTACAGCACCTGCTGAGCAAACTGAATATCCCTCCACGTTTTTGCCTAGCATGCCCTGTGGACTGCAGCTTAGCTCACATAAGCGACTTTGTCACTCATTTTGTTCTGATTCCAATGAGGTTCATTTTAAAAGTCTTCATTTTTCCAGGTGCACTTATAAAAAGAAACTTTAGAATGAAACATGTAGTAGACACTGAGCTCTCAGGACTCTGTCTTCCTAGTGTGGACACACTGGTCCACACTATTCAACCATGGAGACCAGCATCAATGGCGACCCCAAGGTTGACTAGCATAGCCAGAGCCCCATTGTCATTGGAGGATGACACTCCTATTATACTCCCTGAGAGGAATGTCAGTATCTTCAGGACAAAGTGCTTCAGCATGAAAAATTCCCACTAACCCTTCAGGATGAGAGGTACAACTGTTCCTAAAGCTCTCCTTCATGTCAGGTCTCAAGGGAATAAACTCATTCATATGAAACCAAGTTCTTGGTCCATCTTGAACTGTAGTAACAGAGTAAATATATATAAAGATGGGAAGTGATAATGTCCATTTATCAACCAAACAAAAGATGCAATGGTTCTCTGTGCACTTGTTATTCAGTTGCTCAGTCATGTCTGACTCTTCGCGACTCCATGGACTGCAGCCATGCCAGGCTTCCCTGTCCTTTACCATCTCCTAGAGTTTGGTCATCTCCTGGGGTTTACTAAGGTATTTTGAAGTTTTATTCCAAGCAAAGAAAGAACAAAAATTATTGAAATAAAAAAGACAGAAAACATGAATAACTCACCATATTATTAATGCCTCACAGTATTTGAATTAACAGAGTCTTCATAAAGCCATGTGAATTCCTGACTTCTTAAAAACAGTAATAAAAATAATCCTGCAAAAATCCTATTGAAAATTGGGTTGTATTTCTGGAATATATTGTTTTGCCATTCCCACATGCAAAAGCTGTTACCAATGACAAAATGGCATTTCCCTGGTGTGTTGGTGAGAATTCCAAGCAACAAAATGTACCTTCCATTAAATATCACTTCCAATCTATAAAGCACAAGAAAAAATTCAGGAGACTGAGAAAGAAAATCTTCTTAATATAATGATAAGTTTATACAATATTCACCATAGATAGTCACTGGACAGCAGAACAGTTACACTCACTCTTCAGAGCATGGTAGTATACAGATTAAGTTTTTCAGTCAGTTCAGTTCAGTTCAGTCACTCAGTCGTGTCTGACTCTTTGCGACCCCATGAATCGCAGCATGCCAGGCCTCCCTGTCCATCACCAACACCCGGAGTTCACTCAGACTCATGTCCATCGAGTCAGTGATGCCATCCAGCCATCTCATCCTTTGTCGTCCCCTTCTCCTCCTTCCCCCACTCCCTCCCAGCATCAGAGTCTTTTCCAATGAGTCAACTATTTTACAAGCCATTAGTTCAAAGTCTCCCAGTACACATGTCTCAGAACCATGCATTACAACCAGAATTGCCCTTATACACATATGAAACACATCGAGGGCAGAAGTCATGATATATATATATATATATATATATATATACACACACATAAAATTTCACATCTAAAAATGTTTAATACAGCATATAATTGAAGCAGCAATCAAATGTATGTGAAACTGCTTCCTCACATAATGGGAGAAAAAAGAGATACAACTAAATGACAGTTGAAAACTTAAGACAGAGTTGGCAATC
Organism: Budorcas taxicolor; assembly: GCF_023091745.1. Classification (NCBI taxonomy): domain Eukaryota; kingdom Metazoa; phylum Chordata; class Mammalia; order Artiodactyla; family Bovidae; genus Budorcas; species Budorcas taxicolor. Next base: position 4,449,990 of record NC_068930.1, on the reverse strand, counting down.
AGAGTAAAAATACTATGAAGAGGGGGCAATCCTAAGATGGCGGAGGAATAGGACGGGAAGACCACTTTCTCCCCCACAAATTCATCCAAAGAACATTTCAACGCTGAGTAAAGTCCACAAAACAACTTCTGAATGCTGGCAGAGGACATCAGGCACCCAGAAAAGCAGCCCAGTGTCTTTGAAAGGAGGTAGGAAAAAATATGAAAGATAAAAAAAGAGACAAAAGAGGTAGGGATCGAGGTCTGTCCCGGGAAGGGAGTCTGAAAAAGAGAGAAGTTTCCAAACACCAGGAAACACTCGCACTGCCGAGTCTGTGGCGAGCCTTGGAAGCACAGAGGGCAACATAACAGGGAGAAAATAAATAAATAATTAAAACCCACAGATTACGAGCCCAATGGTAACTCCCCCAGCGGAGAAGCAGCGCAGATGCCTGCACTGCCACTAGCAAGCAGGGGCTGGGCAGGGAGGTGTGGGCTGCATTGCCTTTTAAGGATCAGGCCTGAATGCCCCAAGTGTACCCAGAGCGAACTAACTTGGGCTAGCAAACCAGACTGTCGCATAGCTACCACGCGAAAAGCTCTAACATAAGACACCGCCAGGACCGCGCACAGAACAAAGGACGGAACAGAATTAGCCGGCTGCAGACCATCCCCCTCCAGTGACAGGCAGCCAGAGCCGGAAGGGCCAGAAGGGGGCAATCACAGCCCCAGAGAGACATTAACTACCAAACTGCAAACAGGCTTCTTTGCTAACTAAGACTTCTTGGGGTTCTGGACAGTCATCATCCGCCTGAGAAGGTGTGCTGGTTGTACACCCAGAAAACTGAGCAGCAGGGATGGGAGAGGCAATAAGTTGCAACGACCGCACTCGCCAAACACCTGTGCTACTTGGACTAGGGAAGGGCACAAAATGCAGGCCCAAATAGTCTGCACCTCTGAGGACTACCTGAGTGCCTGAGCCTGAGCGGCTAGACCTGGGAGATGCATGCAGCCCAGGGCCAGCCTCAGAAGGTTCCCGGCGGAGCAACCTACAGGCTGAGCTGTGTGCACCGTGAGCGGGGGCAGGCCCAGCATTGCTGAGATACTACGAACAAACGCCAGTGTTATCTGTTTGCAGCATCCCTCCTTCCCCACAGCGTGACTGAACAAATAAGCCTAAAAAAGTGTCCACCACCACCCCTCTTATGTCAGGGTGGAAATCAGACACTGAAGAGACCAGCAAACAGAAGAAGCTAAAACAGAGGGAACTGCCTTGGAAGTGACAGGTGCAATAGATTAAAACCCTGTCGTTAGTACCAACTACATAGGAAGGGGCCTACAGATCTTGAGAAATATAAGCCGGACCAAGGAACTATCTGAAAATGAACTGACCCCACACTGCCCACAACAACACTAGAGAAAGTTCTAGATATATATTTACTATTTTTATGATCATTCTTTTGTTTTTTCTTCTTTTTAAAAAACATTTAAAAATTTTAAGTCCTCTATTTCTCCTTTAATTTTCATTTTTATAACCTACTATTACTTTTCAAAAAAAAAGACCCTATTTTTAAAGCAAACTTCATTTTTTTTATTCTTGTGACTTTTTTTTTCTTCTTCTTCTCCTTTTCTTTAATATTGTATTTTGAAAATCCAGCCTCTACTCTAGATTTTTAATCTTTGCTTTTTGGTATTTGTTACCAATTTTGTACCATCAAAAACCCAACTATCAGTACCCATTTTTGCTTGAGAGCAAGTTTACTGGCTTGACTGCTCTCTCCTCCTTTGGACTCTTCTTTTTCTCCACCAGGTCGCCCCTGTCTCCTCCTCCCCCTTCTCTTATCTACCCAACTCTGTGAATCTCTGTGTGTTCCAGACGGTGGAGAACACTTAGGGAACTGATTACTGGCTGGATCTGTCTCTCTCCTTTTCATTCCCCTCTTTTATCCTCCTGGTCACCTATGTCTCCTTCCTCCCTCTCCCCCTCTCTGTATAACTCCATCGTGAACATCTCTGAGCAGTCCAGACTGTGGAGTACACATAAGGAAGTGATTACTGGCTAGCTTGCTCTCTCCTCTTGATTCCACCTCCTCTCATTAGGGTCACCTCTAACTCACACCTCCTCTTCTCCATGTAACTCTGTGAACCTCTCCGGGTGTCCCTCAATGTGAAGAAACTTCTCATCTTTAACCTAGATATTTTATCAATGGTGCGGTATAGAAGGAGAAGTCTTGAGACTACTGTAAAGATGAAACTGAAAACCAGAAGCAGGAGGCTTAAGTCCAAATCCTGAGAACACCAGAGAACTCCTGACTCCATGGAACATTAATCAATAGGAGCTCATCAAACGCCTCCATATCTACACTGAAACCAAGGACCACCCAAGGGCCAACAAGTTCCAGAGCAAGACATACCAGGCAAATTCTCCAGCAACACAGGAACACAGCCCTGAGCTCCAATATACAGGTAGCTCAAAGTTACTCCAAAACCACTGACATCTCATAACTCATTACTGGACACTTCATTGCACTCCAGAGAGAAGAAATCCAGCTCCACCCACCAGAACACCGACTCGAGCTTCCCTAACCAAGAAACCTTGACAAGCCACTGATACAACCCCACCCACATCAAGGAAACTCCATAATAAAGAAAACTCCACAAACTGCCAGAATACAGACAGGCCACCCTAAACGGAGCAATATAAACAAGATGAAGAGACAGAGGAATACCCAACGGTAAGGAACAGGATAAATGCCCACCAAACAAAACAAAAGAGGAAGAGATAGGGAATTTACCTGATAAAGAATTCCAAATAATGATAGTGAAAATGATCCAAAATCTTGAAATCAAAATCGAATCACAGATAAATAGCCTGGAGACAAGGATTCAGAAGATGCAAGAAAGGTTTAACAAGGACCTAGAAGAAATAAAAAAGAGTCAATATATAATGAATAATGCAATAAATGAGATCAGGAACACTCTGGAGGCAACAAATAGTAGAATAACAGAGGCAGAAGATAGGATTAGTGAAATAGAAGACAGAATGGTAGAAATAAATGAATCAGAGTGGAAAAAAGAAAAACGAACTAAAAGAAATGAGGACATTCTCAGAGACCTCCAGGACGATATGAAATGTTCCAACATTCAAATCATAGGAGTCCCAGAATAAGAAGACAAAAAGAAAGACCATGAGAAAATACTTGAGGAGATAATAGTTGAAAACTCCCCTAAAATGGGGAAGGAAATAATCACCCAAGTCCAGGAAACCCAGAGAGTCCCAAACAGGATAAACCCAAGGTGAAACACCCTAAGACACATATTTATCAAATTAAAAAAGATCAAACAGAAAGAACAAATATTAAAAGCAGCAAGGGAAAAATAACAAATAACATACAAGGGGATTCCCATAAGGATAACAGCAGATCTTTTAATAGAAGCTCTCTTTAGGCCAGGAGGGAATGGCAAGACATACTTAAAGTGATGAAAGAAAATAACCTACAGCCCAGATTACTGTACCCAGCAAGGATCTCATTCAAATATGAAGGAGAAATCAAAAGCTTTACAGGCAAGCAAAAGCTGAGAGAATTCAGCACCACCAAATCAGCTCTCCAACAAATGCTAAAGGATATCCTCTAGACAGGAAACACAAAAAGGGTATATAAACCTGAACCCAAAACAATAAACTAAATGGCAACGGGACCGTACTTATCAATAATTACCTTAAACATAAATGGGTTGAATGCCCAAACCAAAAGACAAAGACTGGCTGAATGGATACAAAAACAAGACCCCTGTATGTGTTGTCTACAAGAGACCCAGCTCAAAACAGGGGACACATACAGACTGAAAGTGAAGGGCTGGAAAAAGATATTCCACACAAATAAGAGACCAAAACAAAGCAGGAGTAGCAATACTCATATCAGATAAAATAGACTTTAAAACAAAGGCTGTGAAGAGACAAAGAAGGACAATACATAATGATCAAAGGATCAATCCAAGAAGAAGATATAACAATTATAAATATATATGCACCCAACATAAGAGCACTGGAATATGTAAGACAAACGCTAACAAGTATGAAAAGGGAAATTAACAATAACACAATAATAGTGGGAGACCTGAATATCCCACTCACACCTATGGATAGATCAACTAAACAGAAAATGAACAAGGAACCACAAACTTTAAATGATACAATAGATCACTTAGACCTAATTGATATCTATAGGACATTTCACCCGAACACAATGAATTTCACCTTTTTCTCAAGTGCTCACAGAAACTTCTCCAGGATAGATCACATCCTGGGCCATAAATCTAACCTTGATAAATTCAAAATAATTGAAATCATTCCAAGCATCTTTTCTGACCACAATGCAATAAGATTAGATACCAATTACAGGAGAAAAACTATTAAAAATTCCAACATATGGAGGCTGAACAACACGCTTCTGAATAGCCAACAAATCACAAAAGAAATCAAAAAAGAAATCAAAATATGCAAAGAAATGAATGAAAATGAAAACACAACAACCCAAAACATGTGGGACACTATAAAGGCAGTGCTAAGGGGAAAGTTCATAGCAATACAGGCATACCTCAAGAAACAAGAAAAAAGTCAAATAAATAACCTAACTCTACACCTAAAGCAACTAGAAAAGGAAGAAATGGATAACTCCAAGGTTAGTAGAAGGAAAGAAATCTTAAAAATCAGGGCAGAAATAAATGCAAAAGAAACAAAAGAGACCACAGCAAAAATCAACAAAGCCAAAAGCTGGTTCTTTGAAAGGATAAATAAAATTGACAAATCATTAGCCAGACTCATCAAGAAACAAAGAGAGAAAAGTCAAATCAATAAAATTAGAAATGAAAATGGAGAGATCACAACAGACAACACAGAAATACAAAGGATCATAAGAGACTACTATCAGCAATTATATGCCAATAAAATGGACAACGTGGAAGAAATGGACAAATTCTTAGAAAAGCACAACTTTCCAAAACTGAACCAGGAAGAAATAGAAAATCCTAACAGAACCATCACAAGCACGGAAATTGAAACTGTAATCAGAAATCTTCCAGCAAACAAAAGCCCAGGTCCAGATGGCTTCACAGCTGAATTCTACCAACAATTTAGAGAAGAGCTAACACCTATCCTACTCAAACTTTTCCAGAAAATTGCAGAAGAAGGTAAACTTCCAAACTCATTCTATGAGGCTACCATCACCCTAACACCAAAACCTGACAAAGATGCCACAAAAAAAGAAAACTACAGGCCAATATCACTGATGAACATAGATGCAAAAATCCTTAACAGAATTCTAGCAGTCAGAATCAACAACACATTAAAAAGATCATACACCATGACCAAGCGGGCTTTATCCCAGGGATGCAAGGATTCTTCAATAACCACAAATCAATTGATGTAATTCACCACATTAACAAATGGGAAAATAAAAGCCATATGATTATCTCAATAGATGCAGAGAAAGCCTTTGACAAAATTCAACATCAATTTATGATAAAAACTCTCCAGAAAGCAGGAATAGAAGGAACACACCTCAACATAATAAAAGCCATATATGACAAACCCAAAGCAAACATTATCCTCAATGGCGAAAAATTGAAAGCATTTCCCCTAAAGTCAGGAACAAGACAAGGGTGCCCACTTTCACCGCTACTATTCAACATAATTCTGGAAGTTTTGGCAACAGCAATCAGAGCAGAAAAAGGAATCCAAACTGGAAAAGAAGAAGTAAAACTCTCACTGTTTGCAGATGACATGATCCTCTACATAGAAAACCCTAAAGACCCCACCAGAAAATAACTAGAGCTAATCAATGAATATAGTAAAGTTGCAGGATATAAAATCAACACACAGAAACCCCTTGCACTCCTATACACTAATAATGAGAAAGTAGAAGAAGAAATTAAGGAAACAATTCCATTCACCATTGCAGTGAAAAGAGTAAAATACTTAGGAATAAATCTACCTAAAGAAACTAAAGACCTATATATAGAAAACTATAAAACACTGGTGAAAGAAATCAAAGAGGACACTAATAGATGGAGAAATATACCATGTTCATGGATCAGAAGAATCAATATAGTGTGAAAACGAGTATACTACCCAAAGCAATCTACAGATTCAATGCAATCCCTATCAAGCTACCAGCGGTACTTTTCTCAGAGCTAGAACAAATAATTTCACAATTTGTATGGAAATACAAAAAACCTCAAATAGCCAAAGCAATCTTGAGAAAGAAGAATGGAACTGGAGGAATCAACTTGCCTGACTTCAGGCTCTACTACAAAGCCACAGTCATCAAGACAGTATGGTACTGGCGCAAAGACAGAAATATAGATCAATAGAACAAAATAGAAAGCCCAGAGATAAATCCACGCACCTATGGACAGCTTATCTTTGACAAAGGAGGCAAGAATATACAATGGAGAAAAGACAATCTCTTTAACAAGTGGTGCTGGGAAAACTGGTCAACCACTTCTAAAAGAATGAAACTAGAACATTTTCTAACACCATACACAAAAATAAACTAAAATGGATTAAAGATCTAAACGTAAGACCAGAAACTATAAAACTCCTAGAGGAGAACATAGGCAAAACACTCTCCGACATAAATCACAGCAGGATCCTCTATGACCCACCTTCCAGAATATTGGAAATAAAAGCAAAAAAAAAAAAAAATGGGACCTAATTAAACTTAAATGCTTCTGCACAACAAAGGAAACTATAAGCAAGGTGAAAAGACAGCCTTCAGAATGGGAGAAAATAATAGCAAATGAAGCAACTGACAAAGGACTAATCTCAAAAATATACAAGCAACACCTGCAGCTCAATTCCAGAAAAATAAATGACCCAATCAAAAAATGGGCCTAAAAACTAAATAGACATTTCTCCAAAGAAGACATACAGATGGCTAACAAACACATGAAAAGATGCTCAACATCATGCATCATCAGAGAAATGCAAATCAAGACCACAATGAGGTACCATTTCACACCAGTCAGAATGGCTGCGATCCAAAAGTCTACAAGCAATAAATGCTGGAGAGGATGTGGAGGAAAGGGAACCCTCTTACACTGTTGGTGGGAATGCAAACTAGTACAGCCACTATGGAGAACAGTGTGGAGATTCATTAAAAAACTAGAACTAGAACTGCCTTATGACCCAGCAATCCCACTGCTGGGCATATACACTGAGGAAACCAGAATTGAAAGAGACACGTGTACCCCAATGTTCATCGCAGCACTGTTTATAATAGCCAGGACATGGAAGCAACCTAGATGTCCATCAGCAGATGAATGGATAAGAAAGCTGTGGTACATATACACAATGGAGTATTACTCAGCCATTAAAAAGAATACATTTGAATCAGTTCTAATGAGGTGGATGAAACTGGAGCCGATTATAGAGTGAAGTAAGCCAGAAAGAAAAACACCAATTCAGTATACTATGGCAGAAAGTGAAGAGGAACTAAAAAGCATCTTGATGAAAGTGAAAGAGGAGAGTGAAAAAGTTGGGTTAAAGCTCAACATTCAGAAAACGAAGGTCATGGAATCCGGTCCCATCACTTCATGGCAAATAGATGGGGCACCAGTGGAAACAGTGTCAGACTTTGTTTTTTTGGGCTCCAAAATCACTGCAGATGGTGACTGCAGCCATGAAATTAAAAGACGCTTACTCCTTGGAAGAAAAGTTATGACCAACCTAGACAGTATATTCAAAAGCAGAGACATTACTTTGCCGACTAAGGTCCATCTTGTCAGGGCTATGGTTTTTCCAGTAGTCATGTATGGATGTGAGAGTTGGACTGTGAAGAAGGCTGAGTGCTGAAGAATTGATGCTTTTGAACTGTGGTGTTGGAGAAGACTCTTGAGAGTCCCTTGGACTGCAAGGAGATCCAACCAGTCCATTCTGAAGATCAGCCCTGGGATTTCTTTGGAGGGAAGGATGCTAAAGCTGAAACTCCAATACTTTGGCCACCTCATGTGAAGAGTTGACTCATTGGAAAAGACTCTGATGCTGGGAGGGATTGGGGGCAGGAGGAGAAGGGGACGACAGAGGATGAGATGGCTGGATGGCATCCCTGACTCGATGGACGTGAGTCTGAGTGAACTCCGGGAGTTGGTGATGGACAGTCCGGCCTGGCGTGCTGCAATTCATGGGGTCGCAAAGAGTCGGACACAACTGATCGACTGAACTGAACTGAACGCATATATATGGAATTTAGAAACATGGTAATGATAACCCTGTATGCGAGACAGCAAAAGAGACACAGATGTATCAGTTCAGTTCAGTCACTCAGTCGTGTCCGACTCTTTGCGACCCCATGAATCGCGGATGATTTTGGAGAATGGCATTGAAACATGTATAATATCATATATGAATTGCATCGCCAGTCCAGGTTTGATGGTTGGGGATGGTGCACTGGGACGACCCAGAGGGATGGTACAGGGAAGGAGGAGGGAGGGGCGTTCAGGATGGGAAGACGTGTATACATGTGGCAGATTCATGTTGATGTATGGCAAAACCAATACAACATTTTAAAGTAATTAACCTCCAATCAAAATAAATAAATTTATTTTAAAAATACTATGAAGATATTCCAAAATACAGTATCTATGCTTCAATTTCCATGTAATTGTTTCATTTAATATAGAAGTGAAGAATAAAAATCTTTGATCTCTTTGAATTTTGACCATCTAATTGCCCTAAAGAGACTGTCATTCAGAAGATTCCAGCAGCTCAGACAAACGTGTAGGCATAACTGCACCCCACATTTTCAGCACTCACGTGCTGATTCTCTAGAGTCTAGTGCTGCCAAATGAGCACTCAAGAGAGTTTTAATATTATCCCAACAGTGTAGAAGTACAGCCCTCTGCCTAATTCAGTTTACCAAACACATGCACGTTGGTGAACTTTCAAATACAACAGTCTCTACTTATACCTCACAGATGAAAAAACTCAACTCTCCTTCCATATATTTTGTACAAGGTGGGTTCTGGTCCTCAGCTTCACAGAGTTGATTAGGTCTCTCATTTTATTCAGATTTTCTGAATAAAAAAATTATTCAGTCATCAATCCAGGCACATTACTAAAGGGGTATTTTGAACCTCAGTTAAAGAACAGACCAGGTATTCAGGAGTACATCACCCACAGACATACTGACCTACCATATTCAGTCTTGGAGACCATATACTTCCCAAGACTCCAAGGCTGACCAGAATAGTCAAAGACTTACCATTATTGACCCCTAATATTGATCTTAATATTATATGACCTCTAAGAAGAATAGAGTATTTTCAGGACAAAATGTTTACCAGCTTGAGAACGAACCTCAAAGATGAAAAGGCTAACTTATTCTCAATCCTGTCCTTTATGTTGCTTCTCTTTCATATGAAACTCAGTACTAGATCCATGCTACTTCAAAGAACAAAGTAAAATGTGGAAAGATAAGAGGTAAATGTGTCCACTGGTCTACTAGATACAAAATCATAGAGTTTACAAATGTACCCACATTTGAAATAAAATAATGTATTTGTCTCCTAAAATGTTTCTGATGTTATTCCAACATTATGTTAATCTCTACCCTCCATCAGAGCAAATACTGTCTAGTATTTTCTGCCACCAAATCAGATGTTTATAGGCAACTGTAAAATTTGTCAAAGTTATTTGTTAACTTTAAACATGGTAGTTACTATTGATATTACTTGACCAACTGAACTCCCTCCATAGCCTAGTATAGTCCCTTGTGCTGGACCTCACCTCACAGAAGTAATTTTGTCAGTCATTTTATTCAGATTCCTCTGAGACCCACTCTGAACTCATCAACAATACAGGTACATTTGTAGTAGGACAGTAAGTTATGTAGCAGAGACTGAGCACTCAGGATTCCAACACCCTCAGACACAATAATCAGCAGTTTTAAATGATGGAGACTACGTCATCACAGTCAGTGATCTAGTATCAGTTAACTGGCTTGGCCAGAGTTTTATTATCATTGGAATGTTACAACACTCTAATGTCAGTATTCTCAGGACAAAATGCTTACCAGTGTGAGAGTCTCCAATGAACTGTGAGGTTTGATTGGCAGATTTAGTCAGATATTATCCATCATTTCACTTCTCAAGGTGAAACAAATATAATTCTTTCATAAGAAATCAAGTGTGATTCTAAATTGAACTATAAAAATAGAGGAAAAGTGAAATTTTGGGGTAACAATTTCACTGATCAACTGGCCTAGGAATCCCTACACTGCAGGGATTCTCCTTAAGTCTTGAAAATCTCTAGACTAGATAATCTCTTTCTAGATTAGAGAATCTCCCTCTGTACCTAAGACGGCTAAAAGCCAGGTGACATAGATCAGGTCACACCATGAAACTGAGCTGCCTGAACTAACAGAAACTATTCATTTCTGTATGTAGAATCTCTCTTACTAAGAGAAACAGTGTAGAAAAAACCTTCTAACATCTTACACATGACTAGTAGGAGCTACATGAAGACTGAGCAAAATCAAAGAAACCAGGGGACCAAAATAGCAGCAAATCAGCTCTGACAACTGGACTGCAAACAAAACCACAAACTAGAAAGATGTAAGACATTGAATTAAACCAAAACAGGGTTTAAGAACTAAAATAAAAATTGTCATAGAAATCAAGTAATTTAATATAAAAACTGCCCAACAGAGCTACAACCAGAGACTATCATACTAAATAAAGTTAAGTCAGAAAGAGATAGACAGGTAGAATATATCACCTACATGTGGAATTGAAATAAGGCAGAAATGAATCTATCTACAAAACAGAAAGACACGCACAGATATAGACAACAAACTTGTGGCTGCCAAGGGGAACGAGAGGAGGGAAAGGGATGAACTGGGAGTTTGGGGTTGGTAGATGCAAACTATTATATTTGGAATCGATAGACAAGGTCCTAAATGTATAACACAGGAAATGATATTCAATATTCTGTGATTAATCATAATGGCAAGAATATAAAAATGTATATACATGTATAACTGAGTAACTCTGCTATATAAAGAAATTGGCACAATATTATTTATCAACTATACTACAATAAAAAACTTCCAGATAGAAATGAAAAGATGACCCATTACAGAAGAAAAGTAATCATGAAAAGAATGTGAATAGAAAATCAATGAAAGAAACAAAAGATGAAACAATACAGTTATCAGAATAAATAATAAAATACTTATGAAAAATTTGAAGTGTGAATATAAAATATCTTTAAAAAGTGAAAATGAAGACAAACCTCCAGTAAATAACAACAATATAAATTAAATAAATGAAATGAAAATGGAATTGTATAATAAGTAAGGAAAGTTTACCAGACAGGGTCATTATTAGAGAGCACAAAACATGGAAGATACTAAGTGAAATGCGTGCAGATCAAAAGATTAAAAAAATTTAAAAACAAAAAATGATCTCAAATCCCACAAAGGATCTGTGTGAAAAAATAAGATACCTAGATATTAAATAACTCATTAAAAAGGATACTAATAAATTAAGGTTGCTGCTGTTGTTCAGTTGCCTAGTCATGTAACTCTTTGTGACCCCATGGACTGTATGTAGCACACCAGGCCTTCATGCCCCTCACCATCTCCTGGAGTTTGCCCGAGTTCATGTTCATTGCATTGGTGACGCCATCCAGCCATCTCATCCTCTGATGCCCTCTTCTCCTCTGCCCTCAATCTTTCCTCAAATCAGGGACTTTTCTAACGAGTTGCCTATTCACATCAGATGGCCAAAATACTGGAGCTTCAGCTTGAATATCAGTCTTTGCAGTGAATATGCAGGGTTAAACTCCCTTAAGATTGACTGGTTTGATCTCCTTGCTGTCCAAGGAATTTCAGGAGTCTTTTCTAGCACAACAGTTTGAAGGCATCGATTTTTTGGCATTTTGCCTTCTTTACCATCCAGTTCTCACAACCGTACATGACAACTAAGAGAAGGGAATGGTAAACCACCCCAGGATACTTGCCTCATGAACTGTATAAAAAGCCAAAAAGATATGACACCAAAAGATGAGTACCTCAAGTCTGAAGGTGTCCAATATGCTACTGGGGAGGAGTGGAGGAGAACTGCTCCAGAATGAATGAAGCAGCTGGGCCAAAGTGGATATGCTGCTCAGTTGTAGGTGTGTCTGGTGATGAAAGTAAAATTTGATGCTGCAAAGAACAGTATTGCATAGGGACCTGGAATGTTAGGCCCATGGATCAAGGGAAATTTGATGTGGTCAAGCAGGAGACGGTAAGAATAAACATCAATATCTTAGCAATCAGTGAACTAAAATGGATAGGAATAGGCAAACTCAATTCAGATGACCATTATATCTGCCACTGTGGGCAAGAATCCCATAAAAGAAATGGAGTAGCCCTCATGATCAACGAAAGAGTCCAAAATACAGTACTTGGGTGCAACCTCCAAAATGACAGGAACATCCTGATTTTTTCCCAAGGCAAGCCATTCAACATTATAGTAATCGAAGTCTATACCCTTACCACGGAGGCAGAGGAAGCTGACTGACCAGTTCAATGAAGACTTAGAACACCTCCTAGAACTAACACTTTAAAAGGGTATTCTATTCATCATCAGGGATCAGAGTGCCAACGTGGGAAGCCAAGAGACACCTGGAGTAGTAACAGGTAAGTTTGGCTTTGGAGAACAAAACGAAGCAGGACAAAGCCTAACTGAATTCTGCCAAGAAAATGCACTAGTCATAGCAAATACCCTTTTTCAACAACACAAGAGATGACTTTACACATGGACATCAGTTCAGTTCAGGCGCTCAGTCATGTCTGACTCTTTGTGACCCCATGGACTGCAGCATGCCAGGCTTCCCTGTCTATCACCAAATCCCAGAGTTTACTCAAGCTCATGTCCATTGAGTCGGTGATGCCATCCAATCATCTCATCCTCTGTCATCCCCTTCTCCTCCTGCCTTCAATCTTTCCCAGCATCAGGTTCTTTTCAAATGAGTCAGTTCTTCACATCAAGTAGCTCAAGTATTGGAGTTTCAGCTTCAGCATCAGTCCTTCCAATGAATATTCAGGACTGATTTCCTTTAGGATGGACTGCCTAGATCTCTTTGCAGTCCAAGGGACTCTCAAGAGTCTTCTCCAGCAACACAGTTCAAAAGCATCAATTCTTCAGTGCTCAGCTTTCTTTATGTCCAACTCTCACATCCATTTATGATCACTGGAAAAACCATAGCTTTGATTAGATGGACCTTTGTTGGCAAAGTAATGTCTTTGCTTTTTAATACACTGTCTAGGTTAGTCATAGCTTTTCTTCTAAGGACCAAGCGTCTTTTAATTTCATGGCGGCAGTCACCATCTGCAGTGATTTTGGAGTCCCCCAAAATAAAGTCTGTCATTGTTTCCACTGTTTCCCCATCAATTTGCCATGAAGTGATGGGACCCAATGCCAGTATCTTAGTTTTCTGAATGTTGAATTTTAAGTCTACTTTTTCACTCTCCTCTTTCACTTTCATCAAGAGGCTCTTCAGTTCTTTGTTTCCTGCCATAAGGGTGGTGTCATCTGCATATCTGAGGTTATTGATATTTCTCCCAGCAACCTTGGTTCCAGCGTGTGCTACATCCAGCCCAGTGTTTCTCATGATGTACTCTGCATATAAGTTAAATAAGCAGGGTGACAATATACAACCTTGATGTAATCCTTTCCCTATTTAGAACCAGTCTGTTGTTCCATGTCCAGTTCTAAATGTTGCTTCCTGACCTGCATACAGATATCTCAAGAGGCAGGTCAGGTGGTCTGGTATTCCCATCTCTTTCACAATTTTCCACAGTTTATTGTGATCCACATAGTCAAAGGCTTTGCCATAGTCAATAAAGCAGTAGAAGATGTTTTTCTGGAACTCTCTTGCTTTTTCCATGATCTAAAGGATGTTGCCAATTTGATCTCTGGTTCCTCTGCCTTTCTAAAACCAGCTTGAACATCTGGAAGTTTATGGTTCACATACTGTTGAAGCCTGGCTTGGAGAATTTTGAGCATTACTTTACTAGTGTGTGAGATGAGTGCAATTGGGCAGTAGTTTGAGCATTCTTTGGCATTGCCTTTCTTAGGGATCGGAATGAAAACTGACCTTTTCCAGTTGTGGCCACCAAATGGTAGATACTGAAATCAGATTGATTACATTCTTTGTAGCCAAAGATGGAGAGACTATATACAGCCAGCAAAAACAAGACCTGGAACTGACTGTGGCTCAGATCATCAGCTTCTAATAGCAAAATTCAGGCTTAAACTAAAGAAAACTGGGAAAAACACTAGGCCAGCTAGGTATGACATAAATCAAATCCTGTATGAATTCACAGTAGAGGTAACAAATAGATTCAAGGGACTAGATCTAGTTAAACAGTGTGTCTGAAGAACTATGGATAGAGGTCTGCTGTTGTTCAGTCAGTCAGTCATGTCTGACTCTTTGTGATCCATGGACTACAGCATGCCAGGCCTCCCTGTCCATCACTAACTCCAGGAGTTTACTCAGTCTCATGTCCATTGAGTTGGTGATGCCATCCAACCATCTCATCCTCTGTCACCCCCTTCTCCTCCTGCCTTCATCTTTCCCAGCATCAGGGTCTTTTCAGATAAGTCAGTTCTTTGCATCAGGTGGCCAAAGTATTGGAGTTTCAGCATCAGTGTCAGTCCTTCCAATGAATATTCAGGATTGATTTTCTTTAGAATTGACTGGTTTGATCTTCTTGCAGTCCAAGAGACTCTCTAGAGTCCATAGTATTGTACAATTAAGGTTAAACATACAAAAATAGTAGTACAAACATATGAAACAGTGAATTCACAATTTAAAAAATTTCTACAGTTAAAAATCCAGAAACTAAAAAAGGCATCTAGGAACAGAATGTAAAAAAAAAAAAAAAATGTTCAATTATATAACATTTTGGATAAATATGAAGGCAAAAAAAGAAAGAGATGTACCTGACAAGAGGACTAAGAAACATTTAGGTGTAATTTATTATTTTAAAAAAATATTTAAATAGGCAAAAATTCTTGGTTTGAAAAGGTCAATTAAACGAGTAAAAAAAAACATGAACTGTGATATTATAAGGTCACATACAACACAAATAAGGGTCAATAAAAGACACATCGATACAGAGTCTTTTAAAATTCTTGCAGCACACCAATTAAAAATGAGAAAGGAGGGGTCTGAAAATTTTTTATAAAGCAGTTGACTGAAAACAATGGCAACTATATCACAACATAACACACGTGACAAAAAGTGAAGAAAACAAGTAGGAAAAGAAAAAGATGAATAAATAACAAAAAATTCATAATCCTGATTTACAGAGCTAAAATAAAAATGTTCAATGAGCCACATAAAAAAAGAAAAGAAAATGTACAATGACATACCATAGAAAGTCTATACACAACCTGGGGATGGCTACATTAGCTAGGTAAGTACTCAGAACAAGATTGCTTCTGAGCCTAAGGCAAAGATAAAAGTCCTTCACTTGGACCACATAGAGACAGAAAGGAAACTGAGCCTATCAAATGCCCGAAGTTGTAAGGTGAGACACCTAAAACAACTGAGTAAATTGATGTGGAGGCTTGCACTTTCAAAAGCCTGTCCCATCAGTGCCCATACTTTAGCAAACCAAGGGCTCTTCTAGGACCATGGTGGCATCCAGTCACCAAAACTACAGAACCTTGCAAATTCATAAACCAGGAATATCACTGCCAACCCCAGAGACACCATGAGACCCAGGTCCTCAAGGAACAATGTGACACCCACAGCCATTCCACAACATAACCCAGCAAACAGCTGCAAGCTCTGAATCCACCATGACTTCTATGGCCTGAGGCCCGGCATTTCAGGGACCACAGGTTTGATGCACCAGCTGGTGGCATGACAAAATGACTCCCACACCAGACAGCCTCTCCTTGGAAGCTGACTCCCCTGTTTCCACAGGATCCAGCCTAATGACCTCCAGGAAGAGCTCCAAACCTCAGAGAAGGCTAGGTGGGCTGGGTATAGAAATGACCCTGTAATGTCCCAAGGAATATCTTTACATTGTCAACACAGGGAGAACCTGGCCAGACGTGGAAAAAACAAACACCCTGCATCAAAATTGGCTTCCATGCCAAGACATGATACAATGCCTTGATGCCAACCACTTGCTGCCACAAAGATCCACCACAAAGCAAGTCAATCCAAGGAGAAGCCAACTGGGGGATGGGTACATGAATCTGCACCCTCAGTGCTTCCTGAAACTGGCTTAAAATGCACCTGAAGGCAACCCAAAGAGTTCAAGGAACCCTACGGACTTGCCAATTCATCCACAAAGCATTTCACCCAGGGGTTCAGGTACAATTCCTAGTGCATTTCTCACTTTCTTTGCCATTCTCTGTCCCTAGTATCTGCCCACCTCAGGGCAAAGTGCCAGACCCTTTCCTCTACAGAGAATTTTGATTTCCTCAAAAATT
Organism: Budorcas taxicolor; assembly: GCF_023091745.1. Classification (NCBI taxonomy): domain Eukaryota; kingdom Metazoa; phylum Chordata; class Mammalia; order Artiodactyla; family Bovidae; genus Budorcas; species Budorcas taxicolor. Next base: position 4,433,512 of record NC_068930.1, on the reverse strand, counting down.
CTGCTAGACATTTTCCAGGCCCAACGTCTCAAGCCCAGTAGCCATCCCCACTCCCCCACACCACCCCTCCCCGCCACACACACACAAGGGGGATGTGATCTAAGGAGGGGCTGTCAGCTTGGCCCACATCCCAGGGGTGGTGGTCTGTTGAATTCCTAAGAGCATCTGGAAGAACCTTCTAACATTCATCTCATGTCCTCATAGAACATGACACAGAAGCAGGGCTCCTGCTCTGACCCTGTCTGTAAAGATGTATATGCCCTCCAGGGACCTGGCAGAGGCCTGAAGGACCCAATGGCAGGCCAGAGGCCCCCAAAGGCTCCCACTTCCTTTTCCACCTGCACTCTCGCCTGTGGAAGAAGAACACAGCTCTGTCTAGCCTCATGCATCCAGGGATCCCCCAGGGATGGGAGTTCCAGACCTTTTCCCAAAGGCTTCTCTACCTACAAGAAAGTCATCACCCTCAACTGGCACAAAGTAGCTGCTGATGGCCAAGGGGGCAAATGCAATGGGACACCCTGTCTACGTTCCCTGTGGGAGCCATATTCAGGATCCCAGTTCTGATGAGGAGACAGTAGAGGCTTTTCACATTCATTTTATTTAGATTTCCAAGGTATGCCTTGGAGTCATCATCAGTTTAAGCACGTGCTCAGATTCTGGACCTATGGCCTCCACCCTGAGATGGCCTGGGAACTCAATCACATCAGCATTCAGGACCCATCAGAGCCCAGTCATGGGGGAGGTAGTGCAGTCAAGCCTCAGGCCATCAGCGCTCACATGTCCCAGGGAAAGCCCAGAATATGAGGGTGCAGCCCCAGCTCACAGAGGTCCAGGCCACTTACCACCATGGGCATTCCACCATCACGCTATGGGTTGTATGCCAACATGCCTCCAGGGGCTCCCTTGCCTGACCTCACCTGGCCTGATGTCACAGAATATGGGAAGGATACCACACTGATGGTTTTGATCCCTAGGGACTCCATCTGAATTGAAGCAAGAATTTACATACACACTTGAAGAACATGCACCAGTGCACAGGAAAAAGAGGCAGTGCCACCTGGAATACGGGGCTCTATCTTGCCTCTGTTTCATATCCTGCCCCTTGTCTGTGTGGCAGGAGTCAAATGTGAATGCACTGGGGCAAGGACACTTTCAGAGTGGGTAACTATCAGGCCAAAGAAAGCCACTGGTCCATCACATCCCTGGTTTTGGGCCCTCCAATTCCACTCCTGAATACTGTGCCTGCTGACAGAGCTTAAAGGTGTAATTCTTGAACCTCTTGACATGCCCAGGAAAACTGGGCCTACCCTGCAAACCTAACAGCCACTGACATTCCAGGAAAACACTCAATCTTGCCACCTACTTTGCTCACAATGGACCTGCCAACAGGGCAACGAGGAAACTGGGAGCTTACATGAGAAAATGGCACTTGTCTGAAATTGAGGTCCACAATGAGAAGTGGCTCCTTGGGCCCCACAATCCCTGAGGCACACCTGCACTGACTCTGGGGGACTCAAGAGTGCACTTACTTCCTGGCCTACAGCCAAGACAGAGGCCCTTAACTTGGAAAACATGCAAAGCTACTCCAAAACCCAAAGTTACAGAGCTAGATACTTTACATCAACTGGGACACTCACCATGAGGCTTTGAAATTTCTTTATCCAGGAGTATCACAGCCATAACTCAGAAACATACTGAGACCCAGGTCCTCCAGGAACAATGTGACACCCACAGCCATGCCATGAGAAAACCCAACCAACAGTTGTGACCACAATCCTCACTGATTCTCTGGACTGAGTCCAGGCACACCAGAGACAATGAGTTTACTGCACCAGCTGGTGGCATGTCAAGATGACCCATCCCCCAGACAGCCTCTCCTGCCCCTAAACCTGCAATCTCTCCTTAGCAGCCAACTCCCCTATTTCTACGAGGTCCCACCCAACGACCTCTGGGAAGAACTCCAACCTTCAGGGAAGGCTAGGGGGGCTGGGTATAAAAAAAAAAAATTAGGATGGCCTAAGGAACAACTTCACAAGGTCAACACAGAGAAAATGTAGCCAGACGGGGAGAAAATACACATCTCATGCCTCATAATCAGCACCCAGACCAAGACATACAATGCTACAATGACAAACACTCACCGCCATGAAGACACAAAGTGTCTTAATCAAAGAGAGGCCAAATAGGGGACAGTCCCTGAATCTGTTTCCCCAGGCCTTCCAGACACTGAGTGCAAATGCACTGAAGGGAACCAAAAGAAATCACGGAGTACTCTAGACTCGCTGATACCTCCACTCACCAATCCAGCCATGGGTTCACCAACCATTTCACATACATTAACCACCCTCTCACCTTTCAATTGCCCCAAAATACACCTGCCTCAGAGCCAATGTGCCAGACTCTCCCATTAACACAGAATATTTATTACCTCAAAACATTTTCCAGGCCCACTCTGCCAACACTCATGTTCACTCACATACAAGGGGGACACAACCCAAAAAGGGGACATAGGCTTGGACAACGTGCTGGAGACAGTGACTGATGTCCTCCAATCATCAGGAGAAACTTTGTGTCCTTTCTCTCCAGTAGAACATGACATAGAAGACCACCCTAGGAAAGGACTCCTGTTCGGACTCGGAGTGTGAAGACTATGGTTTCCTCCAACAGACAAGGCAACAACTGAGTAGAGGCAGGAACACAGTGGCAGCCCAGAGGCTCTCAAACAACTCCTGCGTCCTCTTCTATCTTGCTCTCACCCGCAGCAGGAGACCACAATCCTGACTGGGCTCATAAACCAAGACCAGACATGCGGCCTGTAGCCATCCAAGGAGGACGGGAGTCCCAGGCTCCTTTCCCAATGGCTCCTCTTCCCATGAGAAGGCTGTCACCCTCAACTTACACAGTGAAGCTGCTGAAGCACAAGGAAGCAAGTGCCACATGGCATTCTCTCTATTTTCCCTGTGGGAACCACAGGCTGGAACTTAATTTCAATGAGGGGACCATAGGGACTGCTCACTCATTTTGTTCAGATTCCCAAGCATTTGTGGGAGTCAACACAATCCTACCATGTGCTCAGACACTGGATGTGGAAAGTTGTGGCTTCTACCTTAGGACTGTAGGCGAGCTCAATCACATCAGCATTTGAGACCGCCCAGAACCAAGACAAGGGTAGGAATTGTAGTCAAGCCTCAGGCCATGGGACCTTGAATGCCAGGGAGTAAGCACAGAAGGTAAGGGTGTAACCCTGGGACCCAGAGGCCTGTAGACAAACCACTAGGTTTTGGGAAAGAACTGCCACTTACAACTGTGGGTGTTCCACCTGTAAACCCATGGGCTGCATGTTCACTCATATATGGGGGATCATTAATTTCACCTGGCCTCACCTCCCCAAGCCAAGTGTCACAGTATATGCAAAGGGTCACCTGTTGCGATGGTATTCCAAGTTGGTGACTCAAATTAACTTGAGGCAAGAAAATATCTGCAGGCTTGAGGAATACCAACAGGCACATAGCAGACAGAGTCAATGCTCACAGGAGAGTTGAGATTCATACTGCATCTATGACACAATTGCTGCAACTCTGGTGTGTCAGAAGCCAAAACTGAGCGCATTGCCACAGGAAAAAATTCAGTGTCAAGCGGCCAGCAGGATGAAGTGCTGATGTTCTGTCAACTCACTGGTCTCAGACTCTGCAAATCCACTTCTCTTACTATCACTGACAACACAGTGTAAAGATAACCTCTAAGAAACCCCAGAAAAACATCTATTTCTGCTTTATTGACTATGCCAAAGCCTTTGACTGTATGGATCACAATAAACTGTGGAAAATTCTGAAAGAGATGGCAATACCAGACCACCTAACCTGCCTCTTGAGAAATCTGTATGCAGGTCAGGAAGCAACAGTTAGAACTGGACATGGAACAATAGACTGGTTCCAAACAGGAAAAGGAGTACGTCAAGGCTGGATATTGTCACCCTGCTTATTTAACTTATATGCAGAGTACATCATGAGAAACGCTGGACTGGAAGAAACACAAGCTGGAATCAAGATGGCCAGGAGAAATATCAATAACCTCAGATATGCAGATGACACCACCCTTATGGCAGAAAGTGAAAAAGCCTCCTGATGAAAGTGAAAGAGGAGAGTGAAAAAGTTGGCTTAAAGCTCAACATTCAGAAAACTAAGATCATGGCATCTGGTCCCATCACTTCATGGAAAATAGATGGGGAAACAATGGAAACAGTGTCAGACTTTATTTTTGGGGGCTCCAAAATCACTGCAGATGGTGACTGCAGCCATGAAATTAAAAGACGCTTACTCCTTGGAAGAAAAGTTATGACCAACCTAGATAGTATATTCAAAAGCAGAGACATTACTTTGCCGACTAAGGTCCGTCTAGTCAAGGCTATGGTTTTTCCAGTAGTCATGTATGGATGTGAGAGTTGGACTGTGAAGAAGGCTGAGCACCAAAGAATTGATGCTTTTGAACTGTGGTGTTGGAGAAGACTCTTGAGAGTCCCTTGGACTGCAAGGAAATCCAACCAGTCCATTCTGTAGATCAATCCTGGGATTTCTTTGGAAGGAATGATGCTAAAGCTGAAGCTCCAGTACTTTGGCCACCTCATGTGAAGAGATGACTCATTGGAAAAGACTCTGATGCTGGGAGGGATTGGGGGCAGGAGGAGAAGGGGACGACCAAGGATGAGATAGCTGGATGGCATCATGGACTCAATGGACGTGAGTCTGGGTGATCTCCGGGAGATGGTGATAGACAGGGAGGCCTGGCATGCTGCGATTCATGGGGTTGCAAAGAGTCAGAAACGACTGAGTGACTGAACTGAAGAAACCCCAACTCACCCTCAGGGGAAGGAGGCCACCTTGTCTGAACTACTACTGTCCCTCCAGGAAAACACACTCTTGGCACCTACTCTGCTCACAATGGTCTCACCACCGTAGGGAAGGAACAAAGGTATTTGAAAGCTTACACAAGAATAAGGCCCTCCTTTGACAGGGAGATTATCCATGAAACTAGTTCTTGGACTGTGCAACAAAGGGGCTCCACAGTACAGCTGTGAACAATCTGGGTGGCACACAAGTGTGCTTGTTTCCCGGACTACAGCCGTGCTACAAGCATTTAGCTTGAAAAACACAAAAAGCTACAGGCCATTGGAACTATTCTGAAATGCAAAGATGTGGCACTCCATCCTTTACAGCACTTAAGTTACTCATAGTGATGTATTGCACTTTTTAAGGCAGTAACATTGTTAGGGGAAGCACACTGATTGAAACCGCCCACCCTGGCCAGGCACCATAATAACCATTTGCATGAGTTGTTTTATGACAGGAAATCCTGATAAGGAATACAGAACTAGTAAGCCACCACCAACTGGAAGAGTTCAGGAAAGGTCTAAAGGAGACACCGCATGTCCGTCCACTTCCCAGAATCCCTCTTGCTAGCATCCATCTTGGCTGAGTGATGCGTGCACCACCAGGAAAGACTCTGAATTAGAATGATTGGCCAAAGACCACCCGGAAACTAATCCCATCACCATAAAACCCAAGACTGCGAGCCACGCGGCAGAGCAGTTCTCCTGGGTTCCCTTACCGTACTGCTCTCCACCTGGGTGCCCTTTCCTGATAAAATCTCTTGCTTTGTCAGCACACGTCTCCTCAGACAATTCATTTCTGAGTGTTAAACAAAAGCCCACTCTTGGGGCCCTGTAGGGGGGCCTCCCCCTTCCTACAACAACTGGCGACCATGAAGGGACACCCCCATTTTTACTGGGGCTGACATCCAGACTGCTTGGGGCACTCCAGGACCAGCTTGCCTGCCGACAGATCTGACCCAGTGGCCGCAACTGGGACTTGTTTGTCCCTGGTCTCCTCCTGACGTGGACAACTGGCCAGGGTGCCCCGACCGGGTAAGGAACAAGAGATTTTGTTGACCCCCTTTTATCTCACCCCTCCTTTCAACCTATCCTATCCTATTTTTCTAGTCCCCTGGTCCTGGACGCAGGAGTCTGGTCGAAGGGCCTCTGCTTGAGCTGAGGATTGGAGACTGATCACCTCCTATTGGCAGAGAACTCAAATTCTGGTTCTGATTTCTGGTAGGGCCGAGTTCCAGTCCTCCCTTCTCTGGAGGCCCAGGGAAAAGTCCTGTAACGCCTGGATACCTGTAGGTGGCAGGAGACGTCTGTAAGGCCACCCCTTTTTCTTTTTCCTCTTTCTCTCCCCCACGCTTACACCTTTTGTCTCTTTCCTCTCCTTCTCTCTCAACCTGGCCTTTTTTCCTCTCTGTGAAGACCCAAGTTATTTAGTTCTGGGTCTTTGCAAGAGATTTTCTGAGAGGCTACGCTCTCTGCTCCCCATCATTGTGCTTTCTGTTATTAGGGAGACAATCGGGCATTAGAAGCCGTCCATCAGGTGCCCTGTTTCTATAAATTCAGCCATTTAATTGAGCGTTTGGCTGAGTGCTTCCACATGGGAATGATTGACGGGGTTCAGTATAGTCGCACCTGGTCTTGGGTGAAAATTAACACCCTAAACACATCCTTAGGGGTTAATTCACCTTTTGGGACCAGTCCAACAGCACCGTCGATTGTGCTTACTACTGAACATTTCCTTTGGCGCATATACAATCAGGCAATTTGGGACCAGGAGAGAGCTTACAGTCTCTCTAGAGTCAGATATAGGGGCATCCACCCCAATACTGGTCCCCTGGGAACGAGATATAAATTATACTGTCACTAAACTGGGAAATAAGCCTAGCTTCCCTTTAGACACCCCGCTGGGTTGTCTTTTGGCCCACTGGGAGGGATACCAACTGGAAGGGCTAAAAAAGAAAAAAATTATCAAATACTGTACTCAATACTGGCCTACTTACTCACTGGAAGGAGGGGGGAAAATGGCCCCAGTCGGGATCACTTGGATACAACACCATTTTACAGCTCAGTCTATACTGCAAACGCAAGGGTAAATACAAGGAGATTCCCTATGTCCAGGCCTTTATGGCCCTCTACCAGGATTCCAGGAAAAAGGGAAAATACAAGCTTGAGGGCTTTGATAAATGCTCTTCCAAAATCCTTTTAGAAAGGTCTGAAACAGAAGATCCCCTTGACCTTCCCCTAACCTCCTCTGCTTCAGCAGAGAAGTCACGGGGAAAGGAGGGTAAGACACACCTGGAAGTCACGAGCTTGGACCCCAAAGTCAGGAGGCTAGGCCTGGGAATCATGAGCTCAGACCCAGAAGTCACGGGTCTGGGCCCAGAAGTCATGGGACCTGAAGGGAAGTCACTCACCATCGCCTCAGCTCCTCCTCCATGTGCCCCCTCCCCTATGGGGTTACGATCAGGAAGTAAGCTTTGTCCTCCACAGAAGGAAAGGTCATCCTCAGACAAAATCTGCTCCCTAAGAGAGGTACCAGACAGGGAGGGGGAAACTATTCACGTTCATGTTCCATTCTCTATGCAAGACATTACCCAATGCAAGGAACAACTGGGCTCATATTCCAAGAACCCCCAAAAATTTAAGGATGAATTTGAGCATCTTAGCCTTAACTTCTCCCTCACCTGGAGGGATATAATGGTTATCCTCACCTGGTGTTGTAATGATGAGGAAAAAGCTCGAATCCTAGATCAGGCTAGAAAAGTGGCTGAAGAAAGACAGTGGGTAGATGTCAGTCTGGCCCCTGCCGAAGAGGCAATCTCCTCTACAGAGCTAGACTGGGATCCTAATAAAAGGGCAGGAGAGGAATCCTTAAGACACCTCATTACTTGCCTACTAAAGGGAATGACCCAGGGTGTCCGAAAGGTTGTTAATTATAATAAGATAAAAGAGGTTACACAGGAAGAAAATGAAAATCCAGCTCTTTTTTTGGGGGGCAGACTCACAAAAGCCTTTAAAAACTTTACCAAGACAGATCTAAAAAGTATGGAAGGAAGAGTCCTGTTGGCCCATTCCTTCATAACCCAGGCAGCCCCAGACATAAGGAGAAAATTACAAAAACTAGGAAAAGGACCAGAGACCCCAATTTCCGATTTGGTGGAGGAGGCAAACAGGGTGTTTTTGAACAGGTACCAAGAGGAGGAAGCAAAAAGGGAGCAAAAGGAAGCCTGAAAAGATAGGAGAATAGAGAGGCAGACCCAGGCCCTGGCCCAACAACAGGCTAAAATCCTGGCTTTGATTCATCCTGCCACTACACTAGAGTCTGGGGGAGAGCAAGGAAGGAAAAAGGATCTTAACAATCCACAGCAGCTGAGACACATCCAGTGTGCCTACTGCAAAGAAGATGTGTACTGGAAAAGGGAGTGCCCATATTGCCCTAAGGGAAGACGTATGGAGACCCCTAAACCTGCTCCCTCTGTATTAGTCCTGGGCGACCAGGACTGACGGTACCCAGCGGCTCAAGAAACCCCCACGAATGGTGAGGCCCAGATCACTCCTCTAGACCCTTGGGTGACTCTACAAATAGAAGGTAAGGATGTGAACTTTCTTTTAGACATGGGGCTGCCTTCTCTGTTCTTCCTTTCCAATTAGGACCTTTAGATTCCCAGACTAAAACAGTGATAGGGGTAGATGGAAAACCTCAAAGCAACTGGCAAGGAATCCACCCCTTCTTATACATCCCTGGTTGCCCTGCTCCCCTACTGGGGAAAGATCTTCTTTGCCGCCTCCAGACCAGAGTGACTTGGGGAAAGCTAGAAGTCGATAATTTCCTTTGCCTAGTGTCTGAATATTTAGTTAGATGTAGAAAAGGAGGAGTCTGTCCCTTTCTTAGATGAGGTCAATCCCCAGGTGTGAGATGTCTCTAGCCCTGATCTAGCCATAAATGTTCCACCGGTAAAGATCTTCTGAGGCCAAATGCTCCCTACCCCTGGAAAAGACAACATCCCTTAAAACCAGAAGCTCTTGAAGGTCTTAGACCATTAGTTAACAAATACCGAGATACTGGAATTCTAATCACCTGTGAGTCTCCCTGCAATACTCCAATCTTGCCTGTTAAAAAACCAGATGTATCTTATCGATTCGTCCAGGATCTAAGAGCTGTTAATGAAGCTGTGGTTCCCATCCACCCCATAGTCCCAAATCAGTATACCCTCCTATCCCAAGTCCCAGGAAATGCTAAGTACTTCTCAGTCTTGGATCCTAAAGATGCCTTCTTTTGCATTCCTCTCCATCCTGAATCCCCAAAACTCTTTGCGTTTGAGTGGCAGGACTTGGAAACAAGGGAGGCCACACAACTCTGCTGGACTCGACTACCACAAGGGTTTAGGGACAGCCCTAATATTTTTGGGACCTCCTTGGGGAGAGAACTAAGGGAATTAACTTTAACAAACAGCAATCTAATACAATATGTGGATGACCTGCTCATATCTAGTCCAGATTTTACCAGCTCTCAAATGGACACTATTAAAACTCTAAATTTCCTGTATGAAAAGGGCTATTGAGTACTCCCCAAGAAAGCTCAGATTAGCTTAACCCAAGTAAAATACCTTGGATTTATAATTATGGAAGGAAAAAGAATGCTCGACCCCCAGAGGAAATCCCTCATCTTAAACACCCTGTACCCTCCAAACAAAAAAACAGCTTAGGGGATTTTTAGGAATGACTGGGTTTTGCAGGATCTGGATTCCTAATTATGGCAATCTGGCCCGACCCCTAAATGAAAAGTTAAGAGGGAAAGAGGAAAAGCCACTCGACTGGGATGAGACCTGCAAGGTGGCCTTTAATGCCCTAAAAGAGTCTATCACTACAGCCCCAGCTTTAGGCCTCCCAAACCTGGAAAAGCTTTTCAAGCTTTATGTTTCTGAAAGGATAGGAACTGCTCTTGGGATGTTAGGACAAATGATGGGGCCTGTATTACAACCCGGCTTATCTCTCAAAATAACTAGATGAAGTGGCCAGAGGGTGGACCACTTGCCTCCGGGCAGTAGCGGCCATTGCTCTTATGTTAAGAAGGCATCTAAGCTGACCCTGGGTCAGCCCACCATAGTGTATACGCCTCACCAGGTGCAAGCAGTCTTGGAAACTAAAGGGGATAGCTGGATGACAGGGGGAAGGATCACCCAATACCAAGCCCTCCTCCTTGACACTCCAGAAATAAAGTTGAGGGTCTGTCAGACTTTAAACAGAGAAGGCAATGGCACCCCACTCCAGTACTCTTGCCTGGAAAATCCCATGGATGGAGGAGCCTGGTAGGCTGCAGTCCATGGAGTTGCTAAGAGTTGGACACGACTAAGCGCCTTCACTTTCACTTCTCACTTTCATGCATTGGAGAAGGCAATGGCAACCCACTCCAGTGTTTTTGCCTGGAGAATCCCAGGGACGAGGGAGCCTGGTGGCCTGCCGTCTATGGAGTCGCACAGAGTCGGACATGACTGAAGCGACTTAGCAGCAGCAGCAGACTTTAAATCCAGCCACCTTACTGCCAGATCCCCCTACTTCCCCTTTGGATCACCAATGCATGCAAATCATAGACGAGTTATACTCTTCTCACCTGGACCTATCAGAGACACCTTTATCTGACCCAGAGGAAAAATGGTACACAGATGGCAGTAGTTTTGTAGAAAAGGGAGAGAGGAAAGCAGGATATGCTGTAGTGAGCCTAAAGGAAACTAAGGAAAGTGGGTCTCTTCCCCCAGACACCTCAGCCCAGAAAGCTGAACTTTTTTGCCCTGATGTGAGCTTTGGAATTAGGAGAAGGAAAGAGGATTAATGTGTATATGAACTGTAAGTATGCTTTCCTCATCCTGCACGACCATGCAGTAATTTGGAAAGAAAGAGGGATGCTCAGTGCTCGAAGCTCTCCAATTAAACACAAAGAGCTCATTCTCAGGCTCCTAGAGGCAGTCAAACTTCCTGCAAAATTAGCTGTCATCCACTGTAAAGGTCACCAAAAGGAACAAGAAGAGGAGGCCCAGGGAAACAGAAAAGCTGACCAGGAAGCTAAACGAGCTGCTAGGGAAGCTACCCCTGTCACTGCTATCTGCCCCCTTTTCCCCAGGGAAACCCTGACTCCAGATTATACCCCAGAGGAACATTCCTGATATGCTGAGCGGGGCTGGGAGATTGGGTCACATGGGTGGTTTCAGACTGATCAGGCCCAAGTAATACTCTCTGACTCTCAGGTTTGGAAAATTATTAACTCCTTACATAAAAGTACCCATTTTGGAAGAGATAATCTGGAAATCTTGCTCAAGCCTATCCTCTACCATCCCAGTTGGCTAAGGTTGTTAGACAGGTCACACAGAATTGTGATACCTGTCTAAGAAATAATCAAAAAACCAGACCCTTGCCACCTCCTCTAACTAAATGTGTCCAACATCGGGGATCATACCCAGGAGAGGACTGGCAGGTGCATTTTACAGCCATGCCAAAGACCCAAGGGTTTTCTTATTTGCTAGTCTTTATTGACACATTCACAGGATGGATTGAAGTGTTACCTACTAAGACACAGAGAGCCACAGAAGTCTGTAAAGCTCTGCTGAAGGAGACAGTACCTAGGTTTGGGTTGCCTTGATCACTTCAGAGTGACAATGGGCCCTCATTTACAGCCACGATATCTCAGAACCTGGCCGCATGCTTAGGCATAAAATACCACCTCCACTCATCTTGGAGGCCTCAAGCTTCGGGAAAGGTAGAGAGAGCCAACCAGACTCTTAAAAGGGCTCTGGCCAAGCTATGTCAAGAAACACATAAGTGGATCCATATGCTATCCATAGCCCTCATGAGGGTACAGACAGCCCCCAAACGGCAACTATTATTAAGCCCTTATGAAATGATGTCCATTCTTAACTTCTGATTTGTTTTTTGATGAGGATACCAATACTCTCTTAAAACATATAGTTGACCTGGGACGGTTTCAACAAGAACTCCAATGATACAGAGAACAGATCCTCCCTAGACCACAGGAAAACTTGAAAAATCCCCAGGTAGAGCCAGGGGACCAAGTATTAGTAAAGACCTGGCAAGAAAAAGGGAGTCCAAGCCAGCTGTCCGAGAAATGGACAGGACCATATCAGGTTGTCCTAGTAACTTCAACTGCTGTAAAAGTGAAGGGTCTATCTGCCTGGGTCCACAATTCTAGAATAAAACCCTATGGCCTACAGGACGGGGAGACGGGGATTGAGACTCCAAAACCAGAGGACAACTATTCCTGTGAACCTGTTGAAGATCTCAGACTCTTGTTCAGGCGGAACCCCATCAACTCTCCCTCAGATAAGTAAAAATGCATCATATGATGTTCTACCTCTTTCTAACCATGCCTCCCTGTATGGCTATTAATCTCTCTTGAAACGAGGCATATATGCTTGCAAACCACACTGCTTCTTGACTCACCCTAACCAGCCCCTGCTGGATCAGCATTAATGGCAGGAGCTGGGGGTATGTCCAACCTATCCCAGGCTATCAATGGCCTACCCTTCCAGCCGAGCTACATGCTGTTACCCAGCGTACCCCATCTGGTCATAGTATGGCCTTTTGGGAAAAAGGGGAAAAAAAGTCATGCCTTGGTATCAGCAACAATTGTCTATATTTACCCCCTCAATAACATCTGTAATCCCACCTGAGCCCTTATTTTCTCTCTTGACTAACATTCCGCAAGTGACTTTCCCTATCTGTCTAAAAAGCAACTCCCTGACAGGGGTGTCAGGGGGAAATCTAGGCAACTTATAATGTGCGGTGACTTTCACTGTTGAAACTAATGAGAAAAACTGGGACCTAGAAATTTCACTAGGGTATTATGATTTAGCCCAAAGTCTGGGAACTAGAGGTTCTGGGAGAACTGACACAGTATACCTATCCCCGAACATGAGGCTCTCCTCGGATGCTATTAACCAGTCTCGAAAATCCATGTTCTGTGCTGGACGACCAAAGAACCATACCTGTTCATCCTGGTTTCTAAATCAGGCAGGCAACTCTGACCCCTGTTATTCCCTTGTAGGGGTACCCAACCCTGAAAACCTAACCCTATGGTGGGAGCCTAAACGAAATACTCTCTACCTTGAGGACAAAACCCAGGATGTCTCACAACACTTGAATACCTTCCTAAATGCCCTCACTGTTGCCGGTTTGGCAGAAGTGGAGTGACAGTCTCCTCCCAGCTACTAAGAGACTGCCCCTGTTCCATTATGCCACGTTCCAGTTGTAAGGCAGATGGAAATCCTGCTCCTCTTTGGCAAACCCGTTTTGCTGCCCAGCTTAAACCCAGTCATGGTGTCTATTTCATATGTGGGGATAAAGCTTATTTATCCCTACCACCTTTTTGGTCAGGAACTTGCTCCCTAGGGTATGTTACACCCCACATAGATCTGGCCTGGAGTAATACCTCCTTGCCTTTACCAGTATATACCGACCAGAGGATACGTCGTGCGGTAATACTTACCCCTCTTTTCCTAGCCCTAGGACTGACCACCAGTTTGACAGGAGCTGCCATGGGGGGGAACTTCTTTACATAAATTTCAGCAGCTTTCTACAGACACTGCTGTATCCATAGAAAAAATGGCAAGGACCCTCCAACACCTACAATCCCAGTTAGACTCCCTAGCCACAATGGTCCTACAAAATCATCGGGCCCTAGATTTACTGACTGCTGGATAGGGGGGCACTTGTCTCTATCTAAAGGAAGAATGCTGTTTTTATTACAACCAGTCTGGGCAGGTCCAAAAAGATATCAAGGGGCTTTTGGAACAGGCCACAAAGATCTGGGATTTGAGTTCAACAAGTGTATGGAGTTCTCTTTCTTTCCCTTCCTGGCTCCTACCATTCATGGGTCCAGTGATAACTATCTTATTACGCCTCCTATTTGGCGCCTGTATACTCCAACTACTTACAAAGTTTATTTCCAGCAGACTCCAGCAGTTCCAAGCCAAATTGATGTTACTACAAGGGTGGAAGCTGTTTTCAGATGTGGAACACCCCAACTTAGATCGGGTAGACAGAGACTTCTGCTCTGCTAGGCAGGCCTATGCCCATGCACAGCAGGAAGAAGTTACAGAAGAAAGAGACCTCCGCCCCAATTCCCAAGAAGTATCTTGAGTATGAAGTCTCTCACGGGGGAGTTTTTAGGGGAAGCACAGTGATTGAAACAGCTCACCCTGGCCAGGCACCATAGTAACCATCTGCATGAGTTGTTTTATGACAGGAAATCCTAATAAGGAATACAGAACTAATAAGCCACCACCAACCGGAAGAGTTTGGGAAAGGTCCGTCCACTTCCCAGAATCCCTCTCGCTAGCATCCATCTTGGCTGAGCGATGCGTGTGCCACCAGGAAAGACTCTGAATTAGAATGATCGGCCAAAGACCACCCAGAAACTAATCCCATCACCATAAAACCTGAGACTGCGAGCCACGCGGCAGAGCAGTTCTCCTGGGTTCCTTTACCCTACTGCTCTCCACCCGGGTGCCCTTTCCCAATAAAATCTCTTGCTTTGTCAGCACATGTGTCTCCTCGGACAATTCATTTCCAAGCGTTACACAAGAGCCCAGTTTTGGGCCCTGGAAGGGGTCCCCCTTCCTGTAACAACATCACTACAGTGGCCCTGGAGACAACACAAGACCCAGGTGATCCATGACCACCCTGACAGCACAAGCCATGCCATGACAGAATCCAGAAACAGCTGCAGCTGCTGAACCCACCATGATGTCTCTGGCTTGAGGCTAGGAATGCAAGAGACCACAGTGTTGCTGCACCAGCAGGCCACAAAACGAAAAGACCCCTGTGCCAGAAAGCCTCTCCTGTCCTTAAGACAGCACCCGCTTATGTGGGCAACTGACTCCTCTGCTTTTACTGGGTCCAGCCCACTGAATTCCAGGGAAAACTCCTAAACTTGTGAAAGGATACATGGGCTGGATATAGAAATAACATGTGGATGTCCCAAGGCACACCTTATGCCATGCACACAGGGAGAACATGGAGAGATGGACAGAAAACATCCCCTTTGCCTCATAATTGGCCACCAGGACAAGACAGGACACAATACCAACCTCTTGTGGATCTGGAGTTCCGCCACAAAGGAAACCGATTATGGGAGAGGAAAACTGTTGGATGGTCCATACATCTGCCACTGTTGTCCTTCCTAATACTCCAAATGCACCTGAAGGAAACCAAAGAGTCCATGAAACCTGACTGAAAAACTTATCCATCCACCTGCTTACTCACCCATGGGTTCAACCACCGTTCTGGGCGTATTTCCTGCTGTACAAGCTTTTCTCACTTCCTGTCATCCACCCGCATCAGAGAAATATGCTGGACCTTCTCATCAACATAGGATTCTGATTTCCTTGGAAAGGCACTAAGGCACCTTCCAGATTCAGCCTCCCAACACCAGTGCACACTCACACACAAAACGAAAGAAATAATACAAGAAGGGTCCATCAGCTTGCCCAAACTCCTGGACACTATGCTCATTTGCTTCTTCAAATATCAGGAGAAAACTACGTAGCATGAGGCCACAACTCCTGTTCTGAATCTGAACAAAAACAATTTATTTTCTGAATGAACTCAATGTTAGCTGAGAGGCCCACAAATGGCTTTCACTTTCTCTGCCATGGCACTTTCACCCACAGCAAAAGACAACAGCTCTGGCTAGTCTCGTGCAACCAGAGACAACACATGGTCTCTAGCCATCCCCTGAGGATGGGAGATGCAGGCCCTTTTCCCCATGTCTCACCTACACACCACAAGGTTGTCACTCTCAGCTTCCCTGCTGTTGCTGCTGATGCCCCAGGGAGCAAAGGCAATGTGACCCTGGCCATTCCATCCCTCTGGGAACCACATGCTGGATCTTAGTTCCAAAGAGAACATGATATGGACTGATAACTCACTTTGTCAGATTTTCAAGGCTGTCTTTGGGAATCATCATCCATCTAAGTGCATGTGCTCAGATGCTGAATGAGCAAAGTCAGGACCTCCACCCCTGGAAGGCCAGCAATCTCAATCACATCAGCAGTTGGAACTGCACAGATCCCAGCCAAGAGGCAGGAACTACAGCTAAGCCTGTGGGCTGTGGGACCTTGCGTGCCCCAGGGAAAGTACAAAGGTGAAAAAGCAGACACCACATCCAGAGCCTTATGGCCAAACCACCAGGTTTACGCGAAGATGGCCACTTACAGCCATTGGTGTTCCTCCTGTACCATCACGGGCCGCGTGTCCAGTGGCCTGTGGCAGCTCGTAGGCCTCGACTTTCCACGCTGGGAGTCATGGAATATGTGATGGGTCCCTGATGCCAATGGTCTTCCATCCTGGGCCACTCAATCTGGCTTGAGGCAAGGAAATACATGCAAGCATGAGGAAGAGAGACAGGCATACAGGGGAAAGAGGCAAGGCCCCCAGGAGCATTGCCCTCATACTTGCATCTACCATTCAATTGCTGCACCTCAATCTGGTATGTCAGAAGCCAAACATGAATGTGTTGGCATGTGGATTGCTTCAGATTCAAGGGGCCATCAGGACAAAGAGCAACAATCTGCCAACTCCCTGGCCTTGGACCCTGAAATTTCTCTCCCCATGCCATCCCCACCAATACAACTTAAGGATGTCCTCCGTGAATCCCCAAGATGCCCTCAGGGGAATGGGGACCCCTTGGTCTAATAGCCACCTCTGTTCCAGAGAAATACACCCATGCTAGGCACCTGATCTCACAAAGAGCATGCCAGTGTGGGAAAGGAAAAAAGTTTCTGAGGGTTTCCAAGAAAATAAGGCTTTTCTCCAACAGGGAGCCTATTGATGAAAAATGGCAGTTTAAGTCCCATGACAAAGGGGCCCCACTGGATACCTGCGCTCAGCGCAGCTGATACATGAGCATACTTGCTTCCTGGCTCAAAGCAATACCACAAGCTCTTCCTTGGACAACATGAAAAGTTATAGGCCATTGAACCATTTCAGAAAACAAAGATGCCAGGGCTCCACTAACAGCAACAAGGTCACTTTCCGTGCTGCCTTGCTCTTTGTAAGCCAGTAACATCACTGCTGTGAATCCAGACACAAGACAGGTTGTCCACGACCATCCTGACACCATCAGCCACAATATGACAGAACTCAGCAAACAGGCACGACAACTGGGCGCACATGACATCACAGGCCAGAGATCAAGCAAGCAGGAAAGCAATGCATTGCTGTACCAGCAGGTAACAAAACAAAATGAGCCCCATGCCAGACAGCCTCTCCTCCCCTTAATACTGCAGCTGCTCATGGGGACAGCCAACTCCTGTGTTTTCACAGGGTTCTGCCCATGGATTGCCAGGAAGAGCTCCTTAATTCAGAAAAAAATAGGAGAGATGAGTATAGAAACAATGCTGGGAGGTCAGGAGGCACATCTTTATGCCATGCACGTGGTGAGAACACGGTGAGGTGGACAGAAAATATCCCCTGTGCCTCATATTGGCCCCAGAAAAACCAAGACACAATGTCATGATGGCAAGAACTGAAGGCTCCAGACATCTGCTGCAAAGCAAAGTGACCATGGGAGAGACCAAGTGTTCAATGGTCCATGAACGTACGAATCTGCCACTGCAATCCTTCCCCACAGTCACTCCAACTGTATATGAAGGCAACCCAGACTTTAAGGAACCTGACTGACTTGTCGATCCATCCATGCATCCATCCACCCATGGGTTCCACCACCATTCGAGGTGCATTTCAAGATCTCCGAAAATTGCTCTCCCCTGGCATCCACCCAACTCAGGGCAATGTGCTAATCCTCCTTTGACACAGGATTTTTATCCACAGAAACACCCTAATGGAATTTCCAGGCTCAGCCGCCCAACACCAGCACCCATGCACACTGACCAAAGAAACAATCAGATGAGGGGCCCTCAGCTTGGCCCACCTCTTGGACACTCTGCCCATTGATCTTCTCTCAGTATTAGGAGAAAACTATGTAGCAATCCATCCCCCAGAAGAACATGACACAGAAGGCTGGCTGAGGCCATGACTTCTGTTCTGACCCTGAGTGAAAACTCTGTGCTACCCACCAGGGACCAGGCAGTGGGCACACGGAGGCCTGACAAACTCAGTGGCAGCCCAGATGCTCTCAAATGGCTTCTGCTTCCTCTGCTACCCTCACTCTCATCCACACCAGGAGACAAAAGACCTGGATAGCTCATGCAAAGAGAGACAATTCATGGTCCCCAGTCATAACCCGAGCATGGGAGATGCAGCCCCTTTCCCCTATGGCTCACCTTCACATCACAAGGCCCTCACCCTCAGCTTGCACACTGTGGCTGCTCACATCCCAGGGAGCAAATGAATGTGACCCTGGCCCTTTGATCCCTGTGGGAGCCACGTGCTGGACCTCAGTTCCGATGAGGAGACGGTAGGGGTGGCTCACTCATTTTGTTCAGATTTCCAAGGAATGCATTTGTGGGAGTCATCATCGATCCAAGCACGTGTGCTCTAGGTGCTGCGTGAGCAAAGTCGCCTCCTCCATCCCAGGAAGGCCAGGGAGCTCAGTCATGTCAGCATTCAAGAGTGCACAGATTGCAGCCATGGGGCAGGAACTGCAGCCAAGCCTTGGGCTCTGGGACTTTGCATGCCCCAGGGAAACCCCAGAAGGTGAGGGCACAGATCCCATGCCCAATCCTTGGGGCCAAACTGCTAGGTTTCCTTGAAGAAGGGCTGCTTACCGCCATGGGTGATCCACCTGTACATCGAAGGACCAATTGCCCAGAAGCCTCTGGGGGCTCACAGGCCTCGTCTTGCCAGAACAGTTGTCATGGAATATGCGACGAGTTCTCTGTTGCAAACAGTCTTCCATCCTGGCATACTCAAGGCAACTGGTTTGGGGTGAGAAAACACACACATGCGTGAGGAAGAGCAATAGCCATACTGGGGAAAAAGGCAAGGCCTCCAGAAGTGCTGCCCTCACTCTTGCATCTACCATTCAATTGGTACACCTCAGTCTGGTGTGTCAGCCATCAAATATGATGCGTTAGTGTACAGATACCTTCAGAGTCAAGGGGCCTGCAGGACAAAGACTGCCAATTTGCCAACTCCCTGGTCTTGGGCCCTGTAATTCTGCTCCTCATGCCGTCCTGGCCGACACAGCTTAAGGATATCCTCTGTGAACCCCTGAGACACCCTCAGGGAACTGGGGACTCTTGGCCTAACAGCCACTGCCCTTCCAGGGAAACACACCTGCTCTTGGCACATACTCTGCTCACAATGGACGGCCCAACACAGGGAAGGATAAAAGGTACTTGAAGACTTCCATGACAATAAGACCCTTCCCTGACAGGGAACACATCCACGAAAAATGTCTCTTTCAGCCCTGCAACAAAGGGGCCCTGATGGACATCTACGCTTAGCCCAGTTGACACACAAGCATGCTTTGCTTCCTGGCCAAAAACCTTGCTAGAAGGCCTTCCTTAGGCAACATGAAAAGATGCAGGCCATCGGAGACTTCCTGAAATGCAAAGATGCTGGGGCTCCACCCTTTACAGCAACTGGGTCACTTGCCATGCTACCTTGCTCTCTGTTAAGGCAGTAACATAACTTCTGTGAACCACACACAGCACAAGACCCAGGTTGTCCACGACCATTCTGACACCACCAGCAAGGTCATGACACAAACCAGTAAAGAGGTGAGATGATTGAACCCACATGACACCTCTGGCCAGAGGCCAGGCATGCAGGAGAGCACAGCCTCGCTGAACCAGCAGACTGCACAACAAAATGAGCCTCACATCAGATAGATTCCCCTGCCCTTCAAACCGCAGACACTCACAGGAGCATCTGACTTGTTTCCATGGGGTCCTACCCTGAGTTCGGGGAAGAGCAAATAAACTTGTGCAAGGATAGGTGGGTTGGGTATAGAAATGACACTGGGATGTCCTGTGGCACAGCATCACTCCATGCACACGGGGACAATGTGGCAGGATGAAGAGAAAATATCCCCTCTACCTCTTACTTGGCCTCCCTGATAGCTCAGTTGGTAAAGAATCTCACTGCAATTTAGGAGACCGTTATTTGACTCCTGGGTTGGGAAGATCCACTGGAGAAGGGATAAGCTACCCACTACACTATTCCTGGGCTTCCCAGGTGGCTCAGATGGTAAAGAATCTGCTGGCAATATGGGAGACCTGGGTTTGATCCCTATGTTGGGAAGATATCCTGGAGAAGAAAAAGGCTACCCACTCCAGTGTTCTGGCCTGGAGAATTCCATGGAATGGATAGTTCATACTTGGCCCCCAGGTCAGGACAAGATACAATGCCATGTTGGGAACCACTACTGGCTCCGGAAGCCTGTCACAAAGGAAACCATTGATGGGAGAGGTCAACTGTTGGATGGTCCTTGAACCTATGAATCTGCCACTGTGATCCTTCCCCACACTTACTCCAACTGTATATGAAGGCAACCCAGACTTCAGGAAATCTGACTGAATAGCTGGTCCATCCACCCACCCATCCATTAACAGGTTCCACCACCATTCAAGGTGTATTTCAAGATCTCCGAAAATTGCTCTCCCCTGGCATCCACCCAACTCAGGGCAATGTGCTAATCCTCCTTTGACACAGGATTTTTATCCACAGAAACACCCTAATGGAATTTCCAGGCTCAGCCGCCCAACACCAGCACCCATGCACACTGACCAAAGAAACAATCAGATGAGGGGCCCTCAGCTTGGCCCACCTCTTGGACACTCTGCCCATTGATCTTCTCTCAGTATTAGGAGAAAACTATGTAGCAATCCATCCCCCAGAAGAACATGACACAGAAGGCTGGCTGAGGCCATGACTTCTGTTCTGACCCTGAGTGAAAACTCTGTGCTACCCACCAGGGACCAGGCAGTGGGCACACGGAGGCCTGACAAACTCAGTGGCAGCCCAGATGCTCTCAAATGGCTTCTGCTTCCTCTGCTACCCTCACTCTCATCCACACCAGGAGACAAAAGACCTGGATAGCTCATGCAAAGAGAGACAATTCATGGTCCCCAGTCATAACCCGAGCATGGGAGATGCAGCCCCTTTCCCCTATGGCTCACCTTCACATCACAAGGCCCTCACCCTCAGCTTGCACACTGTGGCTGCTCACATCCCAGGGAGCAAATGAATGTGACCCTGGCCCTTTGATCCCTGTGGGAGCCACGTGCTGGACCTCAGTTCCGATGAGGAGACGGTAGGGGTGGCTCACTCATTTTGTTCAGATTTCCAAGGAATGCATTTGTGGGAGTCATCATCGATCCAAGCACGTGTGCTCTAGGTGCTGCGTGAGCAAAGTCGCCTCCTCCATCCCAGGAAAGTCAGTGAGCTTGATCAGGTCAGCATTCAGGACTGTGCAGATTGCAGCCTTGGGGCAGCCAAGCTGCAGGCCCTGGGACCTTGCATGCCCCAGGAAAAGCCCAGAAAGTGAAGGTGTGAATCCCATGCCCAGATCCCTGGGGCCAAACCACTAGGTTTCCTCGAAGAAAGGCTGCTTACCGCCATGGTTGTTCCATCTGTACACTCAAGGGCCACTTGTCCAGTTGCCTCTGGGGATTCGTGAGATTCATCTTGAGAGGCTGGCTATCATGGAATATGCGATGGGTAACCTGTTGCCAACAGTTTTGCATCTTGGGCCACTCAACCTGGCCTGGGACGAGAAAACACATGCATGTGTGAGGAAGAGCACCAAGTGTACGGGGGAAAGAGGCAAGGCCTCCGGGAGCATTGCCAATCATTCTGGCATCTACCACTCAATTGCTGCAAGAAGGTGTGCTGTGTAGGCAGCCAAACAGGGATGTGTTGGTGTACAGATACATTCAGAGTCAAGGGACCTACAGGACAAAGCATGCCAATCTGCCAACTGCCTGGTCTCAGGCCTGCAATTCCACTCCATGGCCAACACAATCTAAGGATGTCCCCCAAGAATGCTGAGAACCCCTCAGGTGAATGGGGCCCCCTTCGCCACTGCCCTTCCAGGGAAACACACCCACTCTTGGCACCTACTCTGCTCACAATAGACTCACCAGCACGGGAAAGGATAAAAGGTACCTGAGGGCCTCCATGACATTAAGCCCCTTCTTTGATATGGAGCATATCCATGAAAAATGGCTCTTTTGGCCCCATGACAAAAGGGCCCCAGTGGACTCAGCCCGGTTGACACATGAGTGTGCTTGCTTCCTGGTCAAAGCCATACTAGAAGCCCTTCCTTGAACAACACGAAGAGCTACAGGCCATTGGAGCCATTCCAAAGCACAAAGATGCTGGGGCTCCACCCTTTAGAGCAACTGGGTCACCTGTCATGCAACCTTGTTCTTTTTGAGCCAGTAACATCACTGCTATGAGCCCAGACACAATATGAAACTTAGGTCATCCACAACCATCCTGAAACACCAGTCATGACACCACAGAACCCAGCAAAGAGGCACAATGATTGAACCCACATGACGCCTCTGGCCACAAGTTCACAGGAGAGCACAGCCTTGCTGCTAAGCACCACACCAGAGAGCTTCTCCTGCCCTTAAAACTGTAGCCACTCATCTGACTCCCCTATTTCCACAGGGTCCCTGCCCCTTAATTTCTGGGAAGAGCTCCTAAACTTGGGCAGGGATAGGTGGGCTGGGTATAGAAATGACACTTGGATGTCCTGAGGCACAAATTCACTCCATGCACATGGGGAGAACATGGCAAGATGGACAGAAAACATCCCCTCTGCTTCATATAACCCCCAGGCCAGAACAAGATAAGACACCACCTGGGGAATCACTCATGGCTCTGGAGGTCTGCAGCAAAGGAAACCAATCACAGCAGAGGCCAACTGTTCAATGGTCCATGAACCTGTGAACCTGCCACCACAGTCCTTCCCCACATTCACTCCAACTGAACCTGAAGGCAACCCAGAATTCAGGGAACCTGATGACTTGCTGATCCATTCACTTGCCCATCCATCCATGGGTTCCACCACCACTTGAGGTACATTTCACGATCCCCAAGCTTTGCTCTCCCCTGGCAACTGCCCATCTCAGGGCAATGTGCAGGTTCCTCCTGTTGACTTAGGACTTTCATCCTTGGAAATGCCCTAATGCATCTGCAAGGCTCACCCTCCGAACACTAGTGCCCACTCACATACCAACCAAAGAAACAATCAGATGAGGGGCCATCAGCTTGGCCCAGCTCCTGGACACTCTGCCCAATGATCTCCTCTGATCACCAGGAGAAAACTATGCAGCATCCTGTCCCCCAGAAGAACATGACACAGAAACTTGTCTGAAGCCATGACTCCTTTCCTGACCGTGAGTGAAAACACTTTCAGGCAAAGGCGGTGTGGCTGACAAACTCAATGGCAGTCCAGATGCTCTCAAATGGCTTCCATGTCTCTGCTACCAATAGAATCATACATACCAGGAGACAAAAGCCTTGGCTAGCCTCATGCAACCAGAGATGACTCATGGTCCCTAGCCATATCCCGAGGTTGGGAGGTCAGGGCATCTTCCTCATGGCTCATCTCCATACCACAAGGCCATCACCCTCAGCTTGCACACTGTGGCTGCTTACACCCCAGGGAGCAAATGAAATGTGACCCTGGCCCTTTGATCCCACTGGAAATCACGTGCTGGACCTCAGTTCCGATGAGGAGACGGTAGGGATGGCTCACTCATTTTGTTCAGATTTCCAAGGAATGCATTTGGGGGAGTCATCATCGATCCAAGCACGTGTGCCCAGGAGCTGCATGAGCAAAGTCACCACCTGCATCCCAGGAAGGCCAGCGAGCTCAATCAGGTCAGCATTCAAGAGTGCACAGATTGCAGCCATGGGGCAGGAACTGCAGCCAAGCCTTGGGCCCTGGGACTTTGCATACCCTAGGGAAACCCCTGAAGATCCCATGCCCAGATCACCGGGGCCAAACCACTAGGTTTCCTCAAATAAGGACCACTTACCTCCATGGGTATTCCATCTGTAAACCCAAGGGCTGCATGCACAATGGCCCCCAGGGGCTCATGCTCCTTGTCTCACCAGGCTGGGATTCACAGAATGTGTGACGGGTTCCCTGTTGACAATGGTCTTCCATCCTGGGCAACTCAATCTGCCTTGAGGTGAGAAAACACATGCATGCATGAGGAAGAGCAACAGGTGTACAGGGGAAAGAGGCAAGGCCTCCAGGAGGGTTGCCCTTATTCTTGAATCTACTATTCAACTGCTGCACCTCGGCCTGGTGTGTCAACAGCCAAATGTGAGTGCATTTGCACATGGATACCTCCGGAGTCAAGGGGCCATCACGACAAATAGCACCAATCTGCCAAGTCCCTGGTCTCAGGCCCTGCAATTTCTCTTCTTTTGCCATTCCCACTGAAAGCTTGAGGATGTCCCCCAAGAACTCTGGAGACACCATGAGGTGAACTGAGCCCCCTTGGCCTAATAGCCACTGCCCTTCCAGGGAAACATCCACTCTTGGCACCTATTCTGCTCACAATGGACTTGCCAGCACAGGGAAGGATAAAAGTCACCTGAGGGCTTCCATGATAATAAGTTCCTTTTCCAACAGGTTGTATATCCATGAAAAAAGGCTCTTTTAGTCCTGCAACAAAGGGGTCCCAATGGACACCTGCACTCAGCCTGGCTAACACATGAGGGTATAGGCTTCCTAGCCAAGAGCCATGCTAGAAGACCTTCCTTGAACAGCACAAAGAGCTACAGGCCATTGCAGACATTCTGAAGGGCAGAGATGCTGGGGCTCCACCCTTTAAAGCAACCGGGTCACTTGTATGCTGACTTTCTCTTTGTAAGGCAGTAACATCATTGCCATGAACTCAGACACAACATGAGAATCAGGTTGTCCATGACCACACAGACACCATCAGCCATACCATCACAGAATCCGGCAAAGAGGCATGATGAATGAATCCACATGATGCCTCTGGCCAGGAACACAGGAGAGCACAGCCTCCCTGCACCAGTGGGCCAAATGACAAACTGAGCCCCACGCCAGACAGCCTCTCCTGCCCCTACGACTGCCCACTCACATGGGCCGCCAACTCCCCTTTTTCCACAGGATCCTGCTCCCTGATTTCTGGGAAGAGCGCCTAAACTCAGGCAAGGATAGGTGGGCTGGATTTACAAATGACAATGGGATATCCTGAAGTACAACTTCACGCCAAACACAAGGGGAGAACGAGGCAGGATGGATAGAAAATATCCCATGTTCCTCATACTTGACACCCTGGACAGGACAAGATATGACACCAGACTGGAAACCACTCCCAGCTTCAGAGGTCTGCCACAAAGGACCTATCACAGGAGAGGCCAACTGTGGCGGGTCCATGAATCTGTGAACCTGCAAACCTGCCACCATGGTGCTTCCCCACACTCACTCCAACCTTAACTGAAGGTAACACAGACTTCAGGGAACCTAACTGAGTCACAGGTCCATCCACTTGCCCATCCACCCATGGGTTCCACCACCATTTGAGGTGCATTTCACGCTTCCCAAGCTTTGTTCTGTCCCAGCATCTGCACCCTCTCTCGGCAATGTGCAGGTCCCTCTCGTTGACACAGGATTTCCATCCTCGGAAATGCTCTACGGCATCTGCCAGGCTCAGTCTCCCAACACCAGTGCTCACTCTGACAACAACCAAAGAAACAGAAGGGCCATTGGCTTGGCCCACCTGCTGGATGCTCTGACCATTGATCTCCTCTGAATCTCAGGAGAAAATCTGCAGCATGCCTTCCTGGAGAAAAAAATGACATCAAAGCCAGTTGAGGCCAAAACTGCTGTACGAATCATGAGTGAAAAAAGCCTGGCTTTTCTCCAGAGCACCAGGCAATGGGCAGCAGGGGGTCAGTGAAACTCAATGGCAGATCAGATGCTCAGATGCTTCAAATGGCTTCAATTACCTCTGATAACCGCACACACACCATAACAAAGGACAACATCCCAGGCTAGATTATTGAAGCCAGAGACAAACTTAACTCATTTGTAAGGGCCACCCAAAGAAAGAAGACAACCAAATGGAGGTGACCCAGGTACTGTATGCATGTGTGTGATCAAGTCTAAGCTGGCCCTAATTGATAACTAGCCCAACCCTAGCTTCATGGGAGGCAACGTGCTAGAGCTCAGTATCGATGAGGAGATGGTAGTGAGTTCTCACTCATTTTGTTCAGATTTTCCAAGGAATAAATATGAAAGTTGTCATCACTGATCCGAGCATGTGCTGCTTCGCTGCATACCTCAGCAGGGCAGGCAGGGCTGCTCCAAGATGTGCCAATGACCTGGGAGTCCTCCAGGAGCTGGGAGAATTCAGAGTCCTCAGGCTTCTTGGCAAGAGGAAAAGTCCATTCACACTTACAGGTACTCAGGCAATCCCAGGAAGCCCTAAATTCACGACACATCTTGGGGCAAAGGAAGGCGTACCATCCTTAGTGATCCAAAAAGCAGAAACTCTAAGGTGGTTCCTGCCACACTTATCACAGGACTCTCTTGCACCTCCATTCACTGAATCACAGGCAGAGATTCTTCTACGCTACAGTCATACCTGGCAACTTCTCCTGACAAGTCAAAGGAAAGCACAGGCATGCTTCAAATGTGCACCTGCGTTCTCGATGAATAATATCGGTGTCCATGGTTCCCTGGGGGAAAGCCTGCATCTGCTTCTGAACTGCCTCGATCCCTCATGTATGACTGGATACCTATCTATAGCACAAAGGTAGGAAATTATCTTAAAGTTCCTATCAGTGTCTGTCTGACTGAGTATGTGTGTGAGGCAGGGGATTTGATATGGGTCTGAGTGTGTGTGTTCCAGTGTACCAAGAAGAATGTGCCTCAAGACTCTGGCATGCCTCTGAAACTCCTTCTGGGTGTCTCCAGGACTCAGAGTCCCACTACAAAGGCCTTGGTATCTTAACACACATGCCTTCACCACAGAATCCTGATTTCCTGCTGTCCAACAAAATGGCAGATGACGCCTGCCACTGTCCACAAGCCCCATGCAAAATTTCATGCTGAGGGGCTGTTGAAATAGGGCATCGGCTCGTGATCTCTGTGACCCATGCCCTCTCACTATGAACATGAACCTGACTGCCCAAGGTCGCCTGGCAGAGCAACTGTGTATGCCATGTACCATGAGACATGTCAGCTAAAACTACAGCTCAGGCGTCCATGGTGACAAGACCTACCTCCTCCTGGATCAAGGAAACTTTCCCCAATAAGGTCAAAAGTATTAGGAATATGACTCTGGGGCAGATATGGCCCACTATTCCTTAAAAGGGCAAAATAATTCAGGGCATGAGTCTCTTCCTGCCCAGTGAGTCTAATCACTCTCTGGGGCTCCACCAGAAAGGGCAAGATGGGACCTGGTCTTCCTCAGGTACCAGGATCCAGGGGTCACTCCCACAGAAACTGGGCCCCTTTGCCGCCCAGATAACGCTCAGATCCACAGCCTGCAGGACCCTGGGAACCAACCACACCCAGGAAAAACTCATAAAATAAAGAGATTCTACAAATTGAACTCCTCCATCTACCCCTAGTGTGACTCACCCACATCAGAAGCCACCAGGTCTTCTGCTCACAAAGGGACATTTAGTACTCAGAAGACCAACAGGAAGAAGGTGGCCTTTGATTATGGTGACACCACACCATTCTGCCTGGCATCCCTTCTCTGCTACACAAAACCATCAAGTGTTCACAGAACACCAAGCCTGCTTGCAGGAAGACTTGAGACAAACTTCCAGGGAAAGACCTTTGTTATGTGAAGTTTCCCACAACAGTGCCAGGGGAGTCACTTGCTAAATCATGGAGGAAGCCCTTGGTATGCCAACCAAAGATGACTCTCTAAAAACCACAGGACTCCAAGGTTGATACTTCTCAGTCAGGGTGGTGAACAATTAGGTGCCATCTGGGCAGTCCAGCTGGTCCCATCTTTAGGAACTCATACACCTTGCAAATTCCAGGCCAAAAGGAAAAACAGATATGTGCAAAGATCTCGTTTCTGCCCACACTAGCTGGCTGTGAGGTCTCAATAAGTGGAATTCTTCAAGGCACCAAAGATATGCTTTTCGAGTCCTTCTGGCAGTGGCCCACCAAGGCCACAAAGGTCACCCATCACCAAGCCTGCCAGGCACCAAAATGCACTCTCCTCTGTACCCAGCCAAGGGCAGCTCCAAAAGGACCACACTGTATCACTGAAAACAGAACAACAGTGCCTGCAGCCTCAGCAGACATATCATCCCAGTAAATCCCACTGCACTTTTCCTCACCTGCACAACCATTCTGCTCTAGGCCTCTGGCTAACCTGCAGGAGGGATGCAAGGCTGGGACCACCACACAGTCCACAGCGGCCTTCAAGACACAAGCATGTAACAGAAGATGCAACACAGGAACTGCCAAGGGCAGAAACGAGGCCTATTGCCTTTCACCCCTGCCACCATTTGACTAGGTCCCTGCAAACGCTACAGCCCACAGGGCACTCAAGAAATCTCACCAACCCAAAGGGCCTCAACAGCTAGGACCTCAGATCTGACCTGAGGCTCCAATAAGAAACTACAAAATCTTCCTCACTTTGGCTTCCACATCAACACAGCCCCAACTAGCGCACTTGCAGCAGGAACTGGAACAAAACGCACATTTTCAAGCCAAGAGCTCAACAGGCCTAGGCCAGGATCTACTCTGACTCCTAGCATCACTGGTCAGGCTAGACATCGCCCGTGAACTTCAGTGGCATTGACCTCAGACCCTGCACTCCAGGAAAACCTCATGAACATCTTACACAGCCCACTCAAAAGGGAGCCTTGCAAACGGTGGTGATCCTGGTGATCCTCCTGCTCTATGCATGTATGTGACACAGTAAAAGCAGCCCTTACTGCTAATTAGCGCACACTTAGCCCCAGGAGAGGCAACGTGCTGGAATTCACTGTCGGTGAGGAAGTAGTAGTGAATTCTGACTCACTTTGTTCAGATGTTCCCAAGGAACGCATACAAGAGCATCGTCATAGATACGAGCACACGCTGGCTTGCTGCCCACCTCAGGAGGGCAGGTAGAGCCAATCTCAAGAGGAGCCAGTGACCCAGGAGTCCTTCAGGAGCCAGGGGAATTCAGAGCTCTAAGACTTCTCTGCAGAATGGTCCCTCCATACATACAACTACTCAGGCAGTCCCAGGAAACCCTACATCCATGAAACATCTTGTGGTAAGAGAAGGTGCCATCCTCAGTGATCCAAAAAGCAGTGGCAGGAACCTGGGCCTGTCAACTTCTCACCAGACTCCCTTGCATCTCGAGGTACTGTCTCATGTGCACAGCTTCTTGCCCTGGATGACAGACAGTCATATCCAAGAACCTCTCCTGACAAGTGGAGAGAAAGCAAAGGAATGCTTCAGATGTGTACCCAAGTTCTCACTGAACAATGTTAATGCCCATGGTTCCCTGGGGGAAGGTCCTTATCTGCTTAGCGAAATGTATTGATCCCCTACCTAGGACTGGATAAATATGTGAGCATGAGTGCAGCAAAGTAGGTTCAAGAGCGAGTGGGTGTCTGATAGTGTGCATGGGTGGCAGGGTATGCGATGTGGGATTGAGTGCATGTGTTCTGGCGTACCAACAAGGATGCACTCTTAGGATTTTGGATGGGCCTCGAACTCCTTCCGGGTATCTCCATGTCTCAGAGCCCCATGCAAAGGCCTCGGTGTCTGAACATGCATGCCGTCTATATGGAGTGTGGACCTCCTACACTCCCACAAAATGGAGTCGATGCTTGGCACCTTCCACAAGCCCCATGCAAAATTTCACCGAGGGGCTGTTGACATCGGCTCTGGGCTCCCTATCTCCATGACCATTCCCTTTGACCAAAGCATAGGAATCGGACCAAGTAAGGTCGTGCTGCAGAGCAACTCTGTTAATGCCACAGAGCTTGAGACTACACCAGGAACTACTTCAGCTCAGGTGTCCTTGCCCACTAGACCCAGCTCTACTTAGAGCAAGGAAATTTTCCATTAGAATGAGAAATGTATGGTGAACTTGGCCCTGGGGCTGATGACCCACCATATCCTTGAAGAGCAAAAGAATTCAGGGCATGAGCCTCTTCCTGCTCAGTGAGTCCAATCACTCTCCAGGGATCCAATGGTAAGTGAAAGACAAGAGGTACTCGTCCTCAGGTACCAATATCTAGGCGTCACTCCCACAGAAACGGGGCCCCTTGCCTGGCCAGAATAGGTTAAGATCCACAGAGTACAGGCTCCTGGGTACTGACCACATCTTATGGGAAAAACTCCGATAAAGCAGGGCTTCGTCCAGATTGAACACTCCTGCTCCAAATAGCGACTCACCCACATCGGAAGCCTCCAGGGGCTCTGTTCACACAGAGACCAACCAGCACCCAACAACAGGAAAAAGGTGGGCTTTGACTACAGTGACATCACGCCATTCCGCCCTACACCTTGTGTCTGCCATGTAAGATGACGAAGTGCTCACAGATCACTAAGGTGGCTTCCAGGAAGACATCAGAAAACCTGCCAGGGGAAGACTTTGGATGTGCCTGGTCTCCTGCCATAGTGCCAGGGGAGCGGCTGGTACCTACACTGAGGCAGCCTTGGTATGCCAACCAATGACCAATCTCTATCACAAACATGGGCCTTCAAGGTTGATAATTCACTGTTGCGGGGCGAACACCTGGGTGGATCAGGGCCAACTAGCTGGCCCCAAATTTTAAGAAATCACATACCTTGCAAATTCCAGGCTGAGGGGCCAAATGGGGGCCAAGAGGATGTATGCACACCACATTACCGCCCATGGGCTGGCTCCTTAGACTCGGTTAGTGCAACTTCTCAAGGTACCAAGGATACGAATGAAGAGTTCTTCTTCTGGCACTGGACCACCAAAGCCACAAAGGTCACTGTCACTGAGCCTCCCAGGCACAAGCAATCCCCTCTCCTCTGTACCCAGCTGAGGACAGCTCCAAAAGGACCACAGTATGTATCACTGAAGAAACAACAGTGCCTTCAGCCTCAGGGGACAGACTGTCCAAGGAAATCACACAGCACATTTCCTCACCTGCACAACTATTTTGTTCTAGGCCTCTGGCCGACCTGCAGGAGGAATCCAGGCCTGGGATCACTTCACAGTCCATGGTGACCTCCAAGACTCAAGCATGTGACAGCAGTTGCAATTCAGGAACTGCCAAGGGCAGAAATGAGGCCTATTAACTGTCACAACTGCCACCATTCCCCTAGGTCCATGCAACCATTGCAGCCCACAGGGCACTCAGGAATCTCAACAACCCAAAGGGCCGCAATGGCGAGGGCCTCAGACCTGACCTGGGGCTCCAATCAGAAGCCACAGAAGTGTCCTTGTTTCAGATTCCATATCGCCACTGACCCAATAAGTGCATTTGCAGCAGTAACCAGGAAGAAGTGAACATTTTCAAGCCAAAAGCTCACCTGTCCGAGAGGATTCACTGCAACTCCTGCCACCACTGGACAAGCTGGATGCCTCTATGCTCCTCAGTGCCCTTCACCACGGACCTCGCATTCCAAGAGCCACTCCAACATCTGTACATGGCCCACCCTCAGATGGGAACCTCGCAAATGGTGGTGACCTGGCTCCTCCATGTGTGTGTGTGACACAGTGGGAGATGCCCTCATTGCTAACCAGCCCCGTCCTTAACCCCAAGGGAGGCAACGTGCTGGACCTCAGTTTCGATGAGGAGACGGTAGTGAGTTCTCACTCATTTTGTTCAGATTTTCCAAGGAATGCATGTGAGGGTGTCATCATCGATCCGAGCACGTGCTGGCTCGCTGCCCACCTCTGCAGGACAGGAAGCACCACTCTCAGGAGGAGCCAGTGACTTGGGAGTCCTGCAGCAGCTGGGGGAACTCAGAGCCCCCAGGCTTCTCAGCAAGAGGAATCGTCCCTTCATACGTACAGCCACTCAGGCAGTCCCAGGAAACCTGAAATTCACAACACATCTTGGGGCAGGAGAAGGCGTACCGTGCTCAGTGATCCAAAAAGCAGTGGCAGCAATTTGGGCATGCCACACTTCTCGCCGGACTCCCCTGCACCTTGAGTCACTGCCTCATGGGCGGGGCTTCATCTCCTGGGTGACGGACAGTCATACCTGGCAACTTCACCTGACAAGTGGACAGAAACCACAGGAATACTTGAGATGTGTACTTGGTCTCTCACTAATACTGATGCAAATGTTTCACTGGGGGAAAGCCTGTATCTGCAACCCAACTATGTTGATCCTTTACAGACGACTGGTTACCTATCTTTCAAAAGAGTGCAGCAAATTAGGCACAAGTGCATGTGGGTGTCTTTCTGACCAGGCATGCAAGGGTGGCAGGGGATTAGATGTGAGGTTGAGTGCCTGTGTTCTGGTGTACCAACAAGAATGCACCCTCAGTATTTTGGGTGTGTGTCTGGAAATCTGTCCGGGTATCCAAGTCTCAGAGACCGCATGCAAAGGCCCTGCAGTCTGAACACCTGTGCCATCTCCATGGAGTCCTGACCTCCCGCCCTCCCATGAAATGGGGATAACACTTGGCATCTTCCATTAAGATCCATGCAAAATTTCACCAAGGGGCTGCTGACATAGGCTCTAGGCTCCCAATCTCCATGACCCATGATCTCTGACCTCAGCACAGAGACCTGACTGCCCAAGGTCACCTTGCAGAGAGTCTGTGTGAATGCCACGTACCCTGAGACTATGTGAGCTACGACTATAGATCAGGGGTCCTTGTCACAAGTCCCACCTCCTACCCTAACAAGAAAATTTTCCCAGAGAACTGCACAGTAAGGTGAACTTGGCACTAGGGCAGATATGGCCCACTGCACCCTCAAATAGGAAAAGAATTCAGGGCATGCGTATCTTCCTGCCATTCAGTCCAATCAAAGTCCAGCCTCCACTGGAAACTGCAAGATGAGACCTGGTCATTCTCAGGTACAAGGAACCAGGGGTCACTCCCACAGAAACGGGATTCCTTTCCCAGCCAGATTATCCTCAAATTCACAGCCTGCAGGGCCCTGGGTACTGACCACACCCTAGAGAAAGCCCCCATAATGCAGGGCTTGGTCCAAATTGAACTCATTCTGCCGCAATGGGTGACTCATCTAAATCTGAAGCCTCCAGGGCCTTGGTTCACAGGGACAATGAGTAGCCAGCAAGACCCACAGGAAGAAGGTGTGCAACGTGACCAAGGGCTCACAGATCACCAAGGATGCTTTCAGGAAGACTTCAAAAGACCTGCCAGGGGAAGACCTTGGATGTTCCAGGTCTCTGCCATAGTGCCACGGGAGCTGCTGTCTCCTACAATGAGGCAGCCTTGGTATGCCAACCAATGACCAATCTCTATCACAACCACGGTCCTTGAAGGTTGATGCTTCATTGCCAGGGGGGCAAACACATGGGCGCTATCAGGGCTGGCTGGCTGGCCCAACCTTAGGGAATCTTGATAATACCAGGCCAAGGGGACAAACGGTGGCCAAGGGGCATGTGTGTACACCACATAACTACCCACAGGGCTGGTTCCTTGGCCTCATCACTGCAACTCTTCAAGGCACCAAAGATACCCTTGGAGAGTCCTTCTACTGGCAGTGGGCCAACAAGACCACAAAGGTCACCTATCATTGAGCCTCCCATGACAAGCAATGCCCTCTCCTCTGTACCCAGCTGATGGCAGCTCCAAAAGGACCACACTGTATCACTGAAAACAGAACAATAGTGCTTGCAGCCTCAGTAGACATATCATCCCAGTAAAGCACACTGCACTTTTCCTCACCTGCACATACATTCTCCTCTGGGCCTCTGGCCAACCTGCAGGAGAAATGCAGGCCTAGGACCACAGCAACGTCCATGGTGACCTCCAAGACTCAAGCATGTGACAAGAGCTGCAATTCAGGAACTGCCAAGGGCAGAAATGAGGCTTATTAACTTTCACAACTGCCACCATCCCCCTAGGTCTCTGTAGCCACTGCAGCCCACACAGCACTCAGGAATCTCAGTAACCCAAAGGGCCACAATGGCGAGGGCCTCAGATCTGATCTGGGGCTCCAGTCACAAACCACAAAAGCTTCACTGCTTCAGAATCGACATCACCAGAGCCCCAGTTAGCACACTTGCAGCAGGAATCAGGACGAAATGCACCTTTCCAAGCTAAGAGCTCAACTGTCTGAGGATAGGATCTACTGTGACACCTACCGCCACTGGACAAGCCAGATGCCTCTATGCTCCTCAGTGCCTTTACATGGACCTTGCATTCCAAGAGGGCCGCTCGAACATCTGTACACGGCCCACCCTCAGACGGAAGCCTCACAAATGCTGGTAACCTGGTTCCTCCATGTGTGTGTGTGACACAGTGGGAGATGCCCTCACCTCTAACCAGTCCTGCCCTTAACCCCAAGGTAGGCAACGTGCTGGACCTCAGTTTCGATGAGGAGACGGTAGTGAGTTCTCACTCATTTTGTTCAGATTTTCCAAGGAATGCATGTGAGGGTGTCATCATCGATCTGAGCACGTGCTGGCTCACTGCCCACCTCTGCAGGGCAGGCAGCACCACTCCCAAAAGGAGCCAGTGATCTGAGAGTCCTCAAGCAGCTGGGGAAACTCAGAGCCCCCAGGTTTCTCAGCAAGAGGAATGGTCCCTCCATACTTACAGCCACTCAGGGATTCCCAGCAAAGCCGAAATCCATGACACGTTTTGCGGCAGGCGAAGGCGTACCATACTCAGTGATCCAAAAAGCAGTGGCAGCAACCTGGGCCCACCACTCTTCTCACCGGACTCCTCTGCACCTTAAGTCACTGCCTCACTGGCAGGGCTTCATCTCCTGGGTGATGGACAGTCATAACAGGCAACTTCACCTGACAAAGGGACAGAAAGCACAGGCAGGCTTCAGATGTGTACCCAGCTTCTCACTAAGCTTATCGATGCCCATGAGGGAAGGCCTTTTCTGCTTCCCAACTGCAGTATCCCTTATGTACAACTGGATACCTATGTGTTGGAATGAGTGCAGAAAGTTAGGTTCATGTGACCGTGGATGTCTGTCTGACTGAGTGTGCAAGCATGTAGGGGAACTTGATGTGGGTCTGAGTACTTGTGTTCTAGCGTACCAACAAGGATGTGCTATCAGGATTCTCGGTGTGCCTCTGGAACTCTTTCCGTGTATTTCCGTGTCTCAGAGCCCCTGTGCAAAGGCCTTGGTGTCTGAACACGCACATCTCTGTGGAGATCTGAACTCCCACCCTCCGACAAAATGAGGGATCATGCCTAGCACCTTCCACCAACACCATGCAAAATTACACCAAGGGGTTGACATAGGCTCTGGGCTCCTGATCTACATGACCCCTGCTGTATCACCAAAGCACAGGAACCTGAGTGCCCAACGTTCCCTCGTGGAGCATCTGTGTGAATGTCCCTTATCCTGAGACTACCCCAGCTACTATTACAGCTCAGGTGTCCTTGCCACAAGTTCCACCTCCTCCCTGAACAAGGAAACTTTCCAGAGAAGGCCTACAGTGTGGTTAACTTGGCCTTGGGCGAGATACAGCCCACCATACCCTCACAGAGCAAAAGAATACAGGGCATGGGTCTCTCCCTGTCCAATCAGTCCAGTCACTCTCTGGGGCTCTGCTGGAAAGTGCAAGACAAGGGGTGGTCATCCTCAGGTACCAGGATCCAGGGGTCACTTCCACAGAATCAGGGCCCCTTTACTGGACAGATTATGCTCATCCACAGCCTGCAGGGCCCTGGATACCAACCACAGCCTAGAGAAAAATCCAATAAAGCAAGTTCATTTTACTTCAGTCACTCAGTCGTGTCTAACTCTTTGCGACCCATGAACCACAGCATCCCACGCCTCCCTGTTCATCACCAACTCCTGGAGTTTACTCAAACCTATGTCCATTGAGTCAGTGATGCAATCCAACCATCTCATCCTATCGTTCCCTTCTCCTCCGGCCCTCACTCTTTCCCAGCATCAGGGTCGTTTCCAATGAGTCAGCTCTTCGCATCAGGTGGCAAAACGATTTGGAGTTTCAGCTTCACATCAGCCCGTCCAATGAACACCCTGGACTGATCTCCTTTCCGATGGACTGGTTAGATCTCCTTGCAGTCCAAGGGACGCTCAAGAGCCTTCTCCAACACCACAGTTCAAAAGGATCAATTTTTAGCACTCAGATTTCTTTATAGTCCAACTCTCACATCCATACATGACTACTAGAAAAACCATAGCCTTGACTAGATGGACCTCTGTGGGCAAAGTAATGTCTCTGCTGTTTTAATATGCTGTCTAGGTTGGTCATAACTTTCCTTCCAAGGAGTAAGCTTCTTTTAATTTTGTGGCTGCAATTACCATCTGCTGTGATTTTGGAGCCCAGAAAAATATAGTCAGCCACTGTTTCCCCATCTACTTACTTGACATGAAATGATGGGACTGTATGCCATGATCTTAGTTTTCTCAATGTTGAGCTTTAAACAAACTTTTTCACTCTCCTCTTTCACTCTCATCAAGAGGCTCTTTAGTTCTTTTTCACTTTCTGCCATAAGGGTGGTATCATCTGCATATCTGAGGTTCTTGATATTTCTCCAGCAATCTTGATTCCAGCTTGTGCTTCCACCAGTCCAGCATTTCTCATGATGTACTCTGCTTATAAGTTAAATGAGTGGGTAACAATATACAGCCTTGACGTACTCCTTTCCTATTTCAAACCAGTCTATTGTTCCATGTCCAGTTCTAACTGTTGCTTCCTGATCTGCATACAGATTTCTCAAGAGGCAGGTCAGGTGGTCTGGTATTCCCATCTCTTTCAGAATTTTCCCACAGTTTATTGTGATCCACACAGTCAAAGGCTTTGGCATAGTCAATAAAGCAGAAATAGATGTTTTTCTGGAACTCTCTTGCTTTTTCCATGATCCAGCGGATGTTGGCAATTTGCTCTCTGGTTCCTCTGCCTTTTCTAAAACGAGCTTGAACATATGGAAGTTGACGGTTCACGTATTGCTGAAGCCTGGCTTGGAGAATTTTGAGCATTACTTTACTAGCATGTGAGATGAGTGCAAGTTTGAGCATTCTTTTGCCTTTCTTTGGGATTGGAATGAAAACTGACCTTTTCCAGTCCTGTGGCCACTGCTGAGTTTTCCAAATTTGATGGCATATTGAGTGCAGCACTTTCATAGCATCATCTTCCAGGATTTGAAATAGCTCAACTGGAATTCCATCACCTCCACAAAGCAAGACTTGGTCCAAATTGAACTCCTCCTGCCCCCCAGGGTGACTCACCCACATCAGAAGCCTCCAGGGGCTCTACTCACACAGGGCAATCAGCACTCAGCAAGACCCACAAGAAGAAGGTGGCTTTCCTTATGGTAACACCGTGCCATTCCGCCTGGCAGCTCGTCTCCACCACACAAGACCACCAAGTGCTCACAGATCACTAAGGCTGCTTCCAGGAAGACTCCAAAAAAACAGGCAGGGGAAGACCTTGGATTTGCCAGGTTTTCCACCATCATGTCAGGGGAGCCAATGGCTACTACATTGAAGCAGCGTGGTATGCCAACCAATGCCGGATCTCTACCACAACCATGGTCTTCCAAGGTTGATATGTCACTGCCAGGGTGGTGAACACCTGGGTGGGATCCGGGCTGTCTTGCTGGCCCCATTCTTCGGGAACTCATACACTTGGTAAATTCCAGTCCCAAGGGCTAAATGGGGGCCATGGGGCATGTGCCCATACCTTATTACCACCCAGAGGGCTGGCTCCCAGGCCTAGTTATTACAATTCTTCAAGGCACCAAAGATACAGTTTGAAAGACCTTTTACTGGCAGCAGGCCACCAAGGCTACAAAGGTCACTATTACCAAGCCTCCCAAGCACCAGCAATGCCCTGTCCTCTGCACTTAGCCACGAGCAGCTTCAAAAGGAACACAGTATGTATCACTGAAGACAGAACAACAATGCCTGCATCCTCAGCGGACATATCCCAGGAAATCACAGTGCACTTTTCCTCACCTGCACATACATTCTTCTCTGGGCCTCTGGCCAACCTACAGGAGAAATGCAGGCCTAGGACCACAGCACCGTCCATGGTGACCTCCAAGACTCAAGCATGTGAAAGAGTTGCAATTCAGGAACTGCCAAGGGCAGAAATGGGACTTATTAACTTTCACAACTGCCACCATTTCCCTTGGTCTCTGCAGCCGCTACAGCCCACACGGCACTCAGGAATCTCAGCAACCCAAAGGGCCGCAACAGCGAGGGCCTCAGATCTGACCTGGGGCTCCAATCACAAACCACAGAAGCTGCATTGCTTCAGAATCAACATCAACAGAGCCCCAGTTAGCGCACTCGCTGCATGAACTGGGAGGAAACACACATTTCTGAGTGAAGAGCTCAAGAGCTCAGCCAGGATCTTCTGCGACTCCTACCAACACTGGACAAGCCGGATGCCTCTATGCTCCTCAGTGCTCCTCACCATGGACCTCACATTCCAAGAGCTGCTCCAACATCTGTACACAGCCCACCCTCAGACAGGAGCCTCGCAAATGGTGGTGACCTGGCTCCTCCATGCGTGTGTGTGACACAGTGGGAGATGCCCTCACTGCTAACCAGTCCCGCCCTTAACTCCAAGGGAGGCAACGTGCTGGACCTCAGTTTCAATGAGGAGACGGTAGTGGGTTCTCACTCATTTTGTTCAGATTTTCCAAGGAATGCATGTGAGGGTGTCATCATTGATCCGAGCACGTGCTGGCTCACTGCCCACCTCCACAGGGCAGGCAGCACCACTCCCAGGAGGAGCCAGTGACCTGGAGGTCCTCTAGCAGCTGGGGGACTCAGAGCCCCCAGGCTTCTCAGTAAGAGGAATGGTCCCTCCATATGTACAGTCACTCAAGCAGTCCCAGGAAACCTGAAATTCGTGACATGTCTTGAGGCAGGGGAAGGCATACCGTGCTTGGTGATTCAAAAAGAACTGGCAGCAACCTGGGCCCGCCACACTTCTCGTCAGACTCCCCTGCACCTCGATTCACCATCTCACGGGTGCGGCTTCGTCTCCTGGGTGACGGACAGTCATGCCTGGCAACTTCACCTGACAAGGGGACAGAAAGCACAGGCAGGCTTCAGATGTGTACCTGGTCTCTCACTGAGCGAGATCAATGCACATGCTTCATGGGGGGAAGGCCTGTATCTCCAAGCCAAGTGTATCGATCCTGTACAGACAACTGGATACCTATCTGTCAGAAGAGCGCAGTTATTAGGTTCTAGTGCCTGTGGGTGTATGTCCAACTGATCAGGGTGGCAGGGAATTTGATGTGGGACTGAGTGGCTGTGTTCCAGCATACCAAAAAGGATGCACTCTCGGCATTTTAGGGCTCCCTCAGAAACTCCTGGGTGTCTCCGGGTCTCAGAGCCCGTGTGCAAAAGCTTTGGTGTCTGAACACATGTCCCATTTCAAAGGAGCCCTGACCTGCCACCCACAAAATGGGGGATGACGCTTGGCACCTTCCTCCAGCCCCATGCAAAATTTCAGTGAAGAGCTACATACATAGGTTCTGGGCTCCCAATCTCCATGCCCCATAAACTCTGGCGAAAGCACAGGGACCTGACTGAACAAGGTCACCTTGTGGAGCATCTGTGTGAATGCCACGTACCCTGGGACTACCCCAGCTACTACTACAGCTCAGGGGTCCTTGTCACAAGTCCTACCTCCTACCCTAACAAGGAAACTTTCCCATAAAACCACATAGTATGGTGAACTTGGCACTGGGGCAGATACGGCCCACCACACCCTCGAGCAAAAGAATTCAGGGGATGCATCTCTTCCTGCACAGTCAGTTCAATCACTGTCCGGCCTCTGCCGGAAAGTGCAAGATGGGCTTTGGTCTTCCTCAGGTACCAGGATTCAAGGGTTACTCTCACAGAAACTAGACCCCTTTCCTGGCCAGATTATCCTTAGATCCACAGCATGCAGGGCCCTGGGTACCAACCACACCCTAGAGAAAGCTCCCAAAATGCAGGGCTTGGTCCAAATTGAACTCCTCCTGACCCAAAAGATGACTCACCCACATCGGAAGCTTCCAGGGCCTCAGCTCACACAGGGACAATGAGCACCCAGCAAGACCCACAGGACGAAGCTGGGCTTTGACTAGGGTGACATCACACCTTTCCACCACGTCTCAGCTATGCAACATGACCAAGGGCTCACAGATCACCAAAGGCGGCTTCCAGGAAGACTTCAAAAGACCTGCCAGGAGAAGACCTTAGATATGCCAGGTTTCTGCCATAGTGCCAGGGGAGCTGCTGGCTCCTACACTGAGGCAGTGCTGGTCTGCCAACCAATGACCAATCTCTACCACAACCATGGACCTTGAAGTTTGATGCTTCATTGCCAGTGTGGAGAACACCTGGGTGTCATCAGAGCTGTCTGCCTGGCCCCAACCTTTAAGAACTCACACACCTTGTTAATTCCAGGGTCAGGGCCCAAACGGCGGCCAAGGGGCATATGTACACACTGCATTACACCCACAGGGCTGGCTCCTTGGCTTCTGTTACTGCAACTCTTCAAGGCACCAAAGATACGCTTGGAGAGTCGTTCTACTGGTAGCTGGTCACCAAGGCCACAAAGGTCACCTATCACCGAGCCTCCCAATCACCAGCAAGGCCCTCTCCTTTGTATCTAGCCAAGGACAGCTCCAAAAGGACCACAGTATGCATCACTGAAAAAACAACAGTGCCTGCAGCCTCAGTAGACATACTGTCCCAGGAAATCATACTGCACTTTTCCTCACCTGCACAACCATTCTGCTCTAGGCCTCCGGCCAACCTGCAGGAGAAATGCAGGCCTGGGATCACTTCGCAGTCCATGGCGGCCTCCAAGACTAAAGCACTGTGACAGCAGTTGCAATTCAGGAACTTCCAAGGGCGGAAACAAGGCCTATTGCCTTGCACAACTGCCACCATTCCTGTAGGTCCCTACAACTGCTACAGCCCAGAGGGCACACAGGAATCTCACCAACTCAAAGGGCCCCAACAGCGAGGGCCTCAGATCTGACCTGGGGTTCGAATCAGAAGCCACAGAAGCTTCCTTGCTTCGGTTTTCATAGCACCACAGGCCCAACTAGCCCACTCACAGCATGAACTGGGAGGAAACACACATTTCCGAGTGAAGAGCTCAAGAGCTCAAGAGCTCAGCCAGGATCTACTGCGACTTCAACCACGACTGGACAACCCGGATGCCTCTATGCTCCTCGGTGCTCTTCACCATGGACCTCACATTCCAAGAGCCACTCCAACGTCTGTTCACGGCCCACCCTCAGACGGGAGCCTCGCAAATGGTGGTGACCTAGCTCCTCCATGTGTGTGTGTGACACAGTGGGAGATGCACTCACTGCTAACCAGTCCCACCCTTAACTCCAAGGGAGGCAACGTGCTGGACCTCAGTTTCGATGAGGAGACGGTAGTGAGTTCTCACTCATTTTGTTCAGATTTTCCAAGGAATGCATGTGAGGGTGTCATCATCGATCCAAGCACGTGCTGGCTCACTGCCCACCTCCACAAGGCAGGACGGGCCGCTCCCAGGAGGAACCAGTGACCTGGGAGTCCTGCAGCAGCTGGGGGAACTCAGAGCCCCCAGGCTTCTCAGCAAGAGGAATGGTCTCTCCATACGTACAGCCACTCAGACAGTCCCAGGAAAGCCAAAATTCATGAAACGTCTTGAGGCAGGAGAAGGCGTACCGTGCTCAGTGATCCAAAAAGCAGTGGCAGCAATCTGGGAGTGCCACACTTCTCACCGGACTCCCTAGCACCTCGAGTCACCATCTCATGAGCAGGGCTCCATTTCCTGAGTGACGGACACTCACACTTGGGAACTTCACCTGACAAGGAGACAGAAAGCACAGGCAGGCTTCAGATGTGTACCCAGCTTCTCGCTAAGCAATATTAACGCCCATGGTTCCCTGAGGGAAGGATTGTATCTGCAACCCAACTGTACTGATTGTACAGACAACTGGATATATGTCTATAGAAAGAGGTCAGTTATTAGGTTCAAGTGCCTGTGCGTGTCTGTCTGGCTGAGCGTGCAAGGGTGCAGGCATTTGACGTGGTGCTGAGTGCCTTCTTCCGGTGTACCAACAAAGATGTGCTCTCAGCATGGGTGTACCAGGGGAACTCATTCCAGGTATTTCCACGTCTCAGAGCCCATGTGCAAAGACCATGGTGTCTGAACATGCCTGCCGTCTCCACGAAGCCCTGACCTCCCACCCTCCCACAAAATGGGGGATGACACCTGGCACCTTCCTAGAGCCCCATGCAAAATTTCACCAAGGGGCTGCTGACGGAAGTTCTGGGCTCCCAATCTCCATGCTCAATGCCCTCTGACCAAAGCACAGGGACCTGACCACCTAAGTACGCCTTGCTGACCATCTGTGTGAATGCCACGTACCCTGAGACTTCTCCAGCTACTACTACAGCTCAGAGGTCCTTGTCACAAGTCTCATGTCTTCCCTGAACAAGGAAACTTTCCCAGATAACCGCCAAGGAGTGGTGGCTGATGGCCGAGAGGAGCTACTCCACGTTCAAGGTCAGGAAGGGCAGCCGTGAGGAGATACCCCTAGTCCAAGGTAAGGAGGAGCAGCTGTGCTGTGCTGGAGCAGTTGTGAAGAGATACCCCATGTCCAAGGTGACTGTTTAAACTTCTTGCATTATGGGAGTGGAACAGAAGCACAGAGGCTTTCTTTGACCAACAGAACCGCAGCAGCTGCGATGGCCCACACAGAAGTATGGCCAAGAGGAGCTACCCCATGCCCAAGTTCAGGGGTGGTGACCGAGAGCACCAGGCTATCCTGGTGCAGGAAAGGCCTAGAGGAGCTACCCCACACACGAGGTCGGGGGCGGTGACCGAAGAGGAGCTACCTCATGCTCGAGGTCAGGGGTGGTGGCCAGGAGGAGCTACCTCATGTCTGAGGATCAGCGGCTGCATGGGCAGGAGGGTGGAGAGGAGTTACTCGACATTCAAGGTCAGCAGGGGCGACCTCATCCAAGGTAAGGAGCAGCCGTGAAGATATACCCCACGTCCAAAGTAAAAGAAAGCCAAATAAGATGGTAGATGTTGCGATAGGACATCAGAGAACAGACACACTGAAACGGTAATCACAGAAAACTAGCCAATTTGATCACACAGACCACAGCCTTGTCTAACTCAATGATACTAAGGCAGGCTGTGTGGGGCCACCCAAGGACGGGTCATGGTGGAGAGGTCTGACAGAATGTGGTCCACTGGAGAAGGGAATGGCAAGCCACCTCAGTACTCTTGTCTTGAGAACCCCATGAACAGTATGAAAAGGCAAAATGATTGGATACTGAAAGAGGAACTCCCCAGGTCAGTAGGTGCCCAATATGCTACTTGAG
This sequence comes from Budorcas taxicolor, assembly GCF_023091745.1. NCBI lineage: Eukaryota > Metazoa > Chordata > Mammalia > Artiodactyla > Bovidae > Budorcas > Budorcas taxicolor. The sequence continues at coordinate 4,390,219 of NC_068930.1, read as the reverse complement.
ATCAGTGGAGAAATAACTCCAGAAAGAATGAAGGGATGGAGTCAAAGCAAAAACAATACCCAGTTGTGGATGTGACTGGTGACAGAAGCAAGGTCCAATGCTGTAAAGAGCAATATTGCATAGGAACCTGGAATGTCAGGTCCATGAATCAAGGCAAATTGGAAGTCATCAAACAGGAGATGACAAGAGTGAACGTTGACATTCTAGCAATCAGCGAACTAAAATGGACTGGAATGGGTGAATTTAACTCAGATGACAATTATATCTATTACTGTGGGCAGGAATCCCTTAGAAGAAATGGAGTAGCCATCATAGTCAACAAAAGAGTCCGAAATGCAGTACTTGGATACAATCTCAAAAACAACAGAATGATCTCTGTTCATTTCCGAGGCAAACCATTCAATATCACAGTAATCCAAGCCTATGCCCTGACCAGTAACACTGAAGAAGCTGAAGTTGAACGGTTCTATGAAGACCTACAAGACCTTTTAGAACTAACACCCAAAAAAGATGTCCTTTTCATTATAGGGGACTGGAATGCAAAAGTAGAAAGTCAAGAAACACCTGGAGTAACAGGCAAATTTGGCCTTGGAGTACGGAATGAAGCAGGGCAAAGGCTAATAGAATTTTGCCAAGAGAATATACTGGTCATAGCAAACATCTTTTTCCAACAACACAAGAGAAGACTCTACATGGACATCACCAGATGGTCAACACCGAAATCAGACTGATTATATTCTTTGCAGCCAAAGATGAAGAAGCTCTACACAGTAAGCAAAAACAAGACTGGGAGCTGACTGTGGCTCAGATCATGAACTCCTTATTGCCAAATTCATACTTCAATTGAAGAAAGTAGGGAAAACCACTAGACCATTCAGGTATGACCTAAGTCAAATCCCTTATGATTATACAGTAAAAGTGAGAAATAGACTTAAGGGACTAGATCTGATAGACAGAGTACCTGATGAACTATAGACGGAGGTTCGTGACATTGTACAGGTGACAGGGATTGAGACCATCGCCATGGAAAAGAAATGCAAAAAAGCAAAATGGCTGTCTGGGGAGGCCTTACAAATAGCTGTAAAAAGAAAAGAAGTGAAAAGCAAAGGAGAAAAAGAAAAAAAGAAAAGGAGAAAATTAAAGATATTCCCATTTGAATGCAGAGTTGCAAAGAACAGCAAGGAGAGATAAGAAAGCCTTCTTCAGCAATCAATGCAAAGAAATAGAGGAAACCACTAGAATGGGAAACACTAGAGATCTCGTAAAAAAAAAATTAGAGATACCAAGGGAACATTTCATGCAAAGATGGGCTCGATAAAGGACAGAAATGGTAGGGACCTAACAGAAGCAGAAGATATTAAGAAGAGGTGGCAAGAATACACAGAAGAACTGTACAAAAGAGATCTTCATGACCCAGATAATCACGATGGTGTGATCACTCACCTAGAGCCAGACATCCTGGAATGTGAAGTCAAGTGGGCCTTGGAAAGCATCACTACAAACAAAGCTAGTGGAGGTGATGGAATTCCAGTTGAGCTTTTCAAATCCTGAAAGATGATGCTGTGAAATTGCTGCACTCAATATGCCAGCACATTTGGAAAACTCAGCAGTGGCCACAGGACTGGAAAAGGTCAGTTTTCATTCCAATCCCAAAGAAAGGCAATGTCAAAGAATGCTCAAACTACGGCACAATTGCACTCATTTCACATGCTAGTGAAGTAATGCTCAAAATTCTCCAAGCCAGGCTTCAGCAATACGTCAACGGTGAACTTCCTGATGTTCAAGCTGGTTTTAGAAAAGGCAGAGGAACCAGAGACCAAATTGCCAACATCTGCTGGATCATGGAAAAAGCAAGAGAGTTCCAGAAAAACATCTATTTCTGCTTTATTGACTATGCCAAAGCCTTTGACTGTGTGATCACAATAAACTGGGAAAATTCTGAAAGAGATGGGAATACCAGACCACCTGACCTGCCTCTTGAGAATCATGTATGCAGGTCAGGAAGCAACAGTTAGAACTGGACATGGAACAACAGACTGTTTGCAAATAGGAAAAGGAGTATGTTAAGGCTGTATATTGCTCATCCTGTTTATTTAACTTATATGCAGAGTACATCATGAGAAACACTGGGCTGGATGAAGCACAAGCTGGAATCAGGAATGCTGGGAGAAATATCAATAACCTCAGATATGCAGATGACACCACACTCATCACAGAAAATGAAGAAGAACTGAAAAGATTCTTGATGAAAGTGAAAGAGGAGAGCGAAAAAGCTGGCTTAAAGCTCAACATTGAGAAAACTTAGATCATGGCATCTGGTCCCATCACTTCATGGGAAATAGATGGGGAAACAGTGGAAACAGTGTCAGACTTTATTTTGGGGGGCTCCAAAATCACTGCAGATGGTGACTGCAGCCATGAAATTAAAAGATGCTTACTCCTTGGAAGCAAAGTTACCTCGACAGCATATTAAAAAGCAGAGACGCTACTTTGCCAACAAAGGTCCGTCTAGTCAAGGCTATGGTTTTCCCAGGGGTCATGTATGGATGTGACAGTTGGACTGTGATGAAAGCTAAGCGCCGAAGAATTGATGCTTTGAACTGTGGTGTTGGAGAAGACTCCTGAGAGTCCCTTGGACTTCAAGGTGATCCAATCAGTCCATCCTAAAGGAAATCAGTCCTGGGTGTTCATTGGAAGGACTGATGTTGAAGCTGAAACTCCAATACTTTGGCCACCTCATGAGAAGAGTTGACTCACTGGAAAAGACCCTGATGTTGGGAGCATTTGGGGGCAGGAGGAGAAGGGGACGACAGAGGATGAGATGGCTGGATGGAATCACCAACTCGATGGACATGAGTTTGTGTTATTCTGGGAGTTGGTGATGGACAGGGAGGCCTAGCGTGCTGCGATTCATGGGGTCGCAAAGAAGTCGAACACGACTGAGCGACTGAACTGAACTGATGGTGAAGTTGGCCCCGGGGCAGATACGGCCCATCTCACCGTCGAAGAGCAGAATCAGGGCATGCATGTCTTCATGCAGTCAGTCCAATCACTGTCTGGGCCTCCACTGCAAAGTGCAAGATGGGACCTGGTCTTCTTCAGGTACCAGGATCCAGTAGTCACTCTCACAGAAACGGGACCCCTTTCCCAGCCAGATTATCCTCAGATCCACTGCCTGCAGGGCTCTGGGTGCTGACCATACCCTATGGGAAAAGCTTGCAAAATGCAGGGCTTGGTCCAAATTAAATCCTCCTGCCCCAAAGGGCAACTCACCCACATCTGAAGCCTCCACGGCTCTGCTCACAGGGACAATCAGCACCCAGGAAGACCCACAGGAAGAAGGTAGGCTTTATTTATGTCAACACCACTCTATTCGGCTGTGCACCTCTTTTCCGCCATGGTAAAACCACTGAGTGCTCACAGATCACCAGGAAGAATTTATAAAAGCCAGGGGATGACCTTGAATGTTCCAGGTCCTCCGCCCTAGTGTGATGGGAGCCACTGGCTACTACACTGAGGAAGTCCTGTTATGCCAACTGATTCCAAATCTCTACCACAGCCACGGGCCTCCAAGGTCAATATTTCACTGTGAGTGTGGCGAACACCTGGGTGCCATGTGGGCTGTCTGGCTGGCCCCATCATTTAGGACTCATACATCTTGCAAATTCCAGCTCTAGTGGCTAAATGAGGGCCAAGCGGCATGTGCACACACTGCATTACCACCCACAGGGCTGGCTCCTTGGCCTCATTTGGTGCAACTCTTCAAGGTACCAAAGATATGCTTGAAGAGTCCTTCTTGCACTGCACCACCAAGGCCTCAAGCGTTACCTATGACTGAGCCCCCCAAACAGCAGTAATGCCCTCTCCTCTGTACCCAGCTGACGGCAGCTCCAAAAGGACCACAGTACATATTATTAGAACCACAATGACAGTGCCTGCAGCCTCAGGGGAGAGATCATCCCATGCAATCATACTGCACCATTCCTCACCTGCACAACCATTCTGCTCTAGGCCTCTGGCCATCCTGTCGGAGGAATACATGGCCAGGGCCACTGCACAGTCTACAGTGGCCTTCAGGATTCATGCACTGTGACAAGAGTTGCTATACAGCAACTGCCAAGGGCAGAAAGGAAGCCTATTGCTTTTCGCCCCTGCCACTGTTCCACTAGGTCCTGCTACTGCTGCAGCCCACAGGCACTCAGGAATATTACTAAACCTAAGGACCTCAACAGTGAGGGCTTCCACATCAGCACAGCCCCAACTAGCCCACTTGCAGATGAAACTGGGATGAAATGCACCTTTTCAAGCCAAGAGTTCACTGGGCTGAATGGGCCTAGGTCTGGTCTACTGAACAGGATCTAGTACATGATCTCCTGTGAGGGTAATCAGCTGGCTGACTGTCAAGCTATAAAGGTGGCACTTTATGAAACCCCTGCAGATGGCTTTGATCTGGACACATCCTATTGAATAGGCAAAACCAAAATATTCTGAGAAAAAATTAGAAAGACATAAAATAAGAGAAGTAAAGATTACTGATAAAGGATGGTTACAGTTCAAGGATGGATGATTAATAATTCCTAAAAATGCTAAATGGAAAATTCTTAAGGGTTTACACTAGAGTTTTCCTAAAGACTTGGAATTAACCAACTATGTAACTCAGCTCTCAGCTTTTCAACAGACATTTAAAAAATACTGGGAGGTGACTCCTGATCCAGCCTCTGAGTTAAGCACACCATTGTTCCAGCCAGGAACCAAGGTCCTGATAAAGACTTTGGGATTGGGGGGTGGGTGGGGCGCGGATCCCTCAAGCCCCTGTGGGAAGGCCTTTACCAGGTTATTCTTTCTTCTCGCACAGCTGTCAAAGTGCCAAGAATTGATTCGTGGATGCACCACACTAGAGTTGAGAGGTGGCACCCATACTAGAACTAAGTGATGTCATTTTATGCCTTTACTTTCTATTCTCTTTCTTAGTACTCTTCGGATGGGCCTGATAATCTATGTGTGCCTGCTTATGCTGACTCTGAAAGTCCTGAGTCTGCCATTGGATCTTCAAGATAATGCCTTCCTTTCCTGGGCTCACTCCTACGCTGCCTTCCACAATAGGTCTAGCTGCTGGGTCTGCAGAGTGCTCCCCTCTTCATCAGTGGAAGGCTTCCTATGGTAGGCATCTCCACTTCAAGCAAAGGACCTTCTCCAAGTTTGTGAATACCTTCAACAACAACAACCATATGTGATGCCTCTTCTTAATCTGATGACATCTAACAATCATAAGATGGACTGCTGCTGCTGCTAAGTCACTTCAGTCGTGTCCAACTCTGTGTGACCCCACAGACGGCAGCCCACCAGGCTCCCCCGTCCCTAGGATTCTCCAGGCAAGAACACTGGAGTGGGTTGCCATTTCCTTCTCCAGTGCATGAAAGTGAAAACTGAAAGTGAAGTCGCTCAGTCATGTCCGACTCTTCATAAGATGGACTAGTGCAACACTTTGTACCTTATCTATGGACATAATGTGACTATTAACTTTGCTGATTGTTCTGTTTTTGCTGTTTGCTCCCTGAGTCTGTAACTGTGTAATGGGATTTGTTTCTAGCTGCCTGAAGGCTTTTAAGTTGCAAATGGTTGCTCAAACTCCTGCAACTGCAGCGACTTCCTGCAACTACTACTTGGGACCCCTGGATCACAGACCCTCAATATGAGAGTTAGCAAAATATGCTGATTCTCCAATTTAGGGATGACACTCCTTATCAGCTTGGAAGCAGGTATGTAATGAAAATGACGACCCTTTCCCTAAGCAAGATAATTCTCCTAAAAGAAAAGACAGGAAGGCTAGGGGTCCCCAAATGGAGGAAATAGGCTACAAGTGTCAGACACTTTTTATCTCTCTATTAAGTATCAGGAGGAAACAAACTACAGCTGTCATATTTTTTTCCCTTCTCTATACAAAATTAAAAGGGTTCTTTTAAAATTCTGTGTTGCCATGACAATAACTTGTTTCACATGAACTTAACTTTCCTCAAACTTTGAGCTAACTAAAGGGTATTACATATGGAAATATTTTTCTCAAGCTATGTTAATGAACTATGTATTTATTCTCCACTCTGTCTTTCTTCACATGGACATCACCAGATGGTCAATATGGAAATCAGGTTGATTATATTTTTTGCAGCCAAAGATGGAGAATCTCTATACAGTCAGCAAAATCAAGAGTGGGAGCTGATTGTGGCTCACATCATGAACTCCTTATTGCCAAATTCAGACTTACACTGAATAAAGTAGGGAAAACCGCTAGACCACTCAGGTATGACCTAAATCAAATCCCTTACAACTATACAGTGGAAGTAACAAATAGATTCAAGGGATTAAATCTGATAGACAGAGTGCCTGAAGAACTATGGACAGAGGTTCATTTCATTGTACAGGAGGCAGTGATCAAGACCTTCCCCAAGAAAAGGCAAAATTGTTGTCTGAGAAGGCCTTATAAATAGCTGTGGAAAGAACAGAAGTGAAAGGCAAAGGAGAAAAGTAAAGATATACTCATTTAGATGCAGAGTTCCAAAGAATAGCAAGGAGAGATAAGAAAGCCTTCCTCAGTGATCAGTGCAAAGAAATAGAGGAAAACAATAGAATGGGAAAGACTAGAGACCTCTGTAAGAAAATCAGAGATACCAAGGGAACATTTCTTGTAAAGATGAACACAATAAAGAAAAAAAATGGTATGGACTTAACAGAAGCAGAAGATATTAAGAAGAGGTGGCAAGAATACACAGAAGAACTATATAAAAAAGATCTCCAGACCCAGATAATCACAATGGTGTGATCACTCACCTAGAGCCAGACATCCTGTAATTCAAAGTCAAGGGGGCCTTAGGAAGCATCACTATGAACAAAGCTAGTGGAGGTGATGGAATTCCAGTTGAGCTATTTCAAATCCTAAAAGATGATGCTGTGAAAGCACTGCACTCAATATGTCAGCAAATCTGGACAACTCAGCAATGGCCACAGGACTGGAAAAGGTCAGTTTTCATTCCAATCCCAAAGAATGCTCAAACTACCGCACAATTGCACTCATCTCACACGCTGGCAAAGTAACACTCAAAATTCTCCAAGCTAGGCTTCAACAGTATGAGAAGTGTGAACTTAAGCTGCAGTTAGAAAAGGCATAGGAACTAGAGATCAAATTGGCAACATTCATCGGATCATCAAAAAAGCAAGAGAGTTCCAAAAAAACATCTACTTCTGCTTTACTGACTATGCCAAAGCGTTTGACTGTGTGGGTCTCAACAAACTCTGAAAAGATGAGAATACCAGACCAACTGACTTGCTTCTTGAGAAATCTGTATGCAGGTCAAGAAGCAACTGTTAGAACTGGGAATGGAACTACAGACTGGTTCCAAATCAGGAAAGGAGTATGTCAAGGCTGTGTATTGTCACCCTGCTTATTTAATTTACATGCAGAGTACATCATGAGAAATGATGGACTGGGTGAAGCACAAGCTGGAATCAAGCTTGCCAGGAGAAATATCAATAATCTCAGATATGCAGATAATCCCACCCTGATGGCAGAAATCTAAGAAGATCCAAAGAGCCTCTTGATGAAAGCAAAAGAAGAGAGTGAAAGAGTTGGCTTCAAACTCAACATTCAGAAAATTAACATCATGGCATCTGGTCCCATCACTTCATGGGAAATAGATGGGGAAACGGTGACAGACTGTTTTTGGGAGGGGCCCAAAATAACTGCAGATGGTGATTGCAGCCATGAAATTAAAAGACACTTGCTCCTTGGAAGAAAAGTTATGACCAACCTAGACAACTTATAAAAAACCAGAGCCATTACTTTGCCAACAAAGGTCCATCTAGTCAAAGCTATGTTTTTTCCAATAGTCATGTATGGATGTGAGAGTTGGACTATAAAGAAAGCTGAGCACCAAAGAATTGATGCTTTTAAACTATGCTGTTGGAGAAGACTCTTCAGAGTCCCTTGGACTGCAAAGAGATCTAGCCAGTCCATCCTAAAGGAAATTAGCCCTGAATATTCACTGGAAGAATTGATGCTGAAGCTAAAACTCCAATACTTTGGCCACCTGAAGTGAAGCACTGACTCATTTGAAAAGACCCTGAAGCTGGGAAAGATTGAAGGTAGGAGAAGAAGGGGACGACAGAGGATGAAATGGTTGGATGGCATCACTGACTCGATGGACATGAGTTTGAGTAAATTCCAGGAGTTGATCATGGACAGGGAGGCCTGGCGTGCCACAGTCCATTGGGTCGTAAAGAGTTGGACATGCCTGAGTGACTGAACTGAAGTGAACTGAAGTGTCTTTAAGTCAGTTCCTCCTAAGATTCAGAACCTATAATGGCTCAACAAATCAGTACATTTTACTCATACAATTGTTCTAATCTAAATTAGGAGAAGGAAATGGCAACCCACTCCAGTGTTCTTGCCTAGAGAATCCCATGGACAGAGGAGCCTGGTGGGAAGTCAGACACTTCTGAAGCGACTTAGCATGCATACATGCATGTAATCTACATTAATAAGACTATGTATTTCCTTGGAAACCTGCCTTTCTTCAAAATTCATGTCAATCCTTTTATGGCCCAGGCTGACTCACATTGTGCCAAGGTTCCTTCAAGGTGCAAGTTGTAGGTGAGGGGCCTGGTGGTGCTCTCTGAGTTTTGAGATATTTCCTTTTCTCTAATTAGCAGCCTGCTATTAGATAAATAATTTGCTGCTAAAGACTAGAAGGGGGGCACTCTTTCTATTCAATTTTGATGTCTAGGTCAGAAGTTTTGCTATCTCTTTTATACTTTAATAAAACTTTATCACAGAAAAACTGAGCGATTAAGCACCATCACCTGGCCTGGATTGAATTCCTCTCCTCCAGAAGGCCAAGAATCCTGGTGTCTTTTACGACTCAGCAACAGCATTTCACCACCATAGTGCCAGGGGAGCCACTGGCTACTAGACTGAGGCAGCCTTGGTATGTCAACCGATGCCAATATCTACCACAACCACAGGGCTCAGAGGCTGCTACTTCACTGCCAGGGTGGTGAACACCTGAGTGCCATCTGGTCTTTCTGGCTGGCTCCATCCTAGGAAATTATGCACCTGGCAAATTACAGACCCAAGGACCACAGGAGGGCCAAGGGGCATGTGCACACATCTCATTACTGCCAACAGGGCTGGTTCCTTGGCTGCTATTACTGCAATTCTTCAAGGCACCAAAGATACGCTTGTAGAGTCCTTTTTCTGGCAGCAGGCCACCAATGCCACAAAGGTCACCTAACACTGAGCCTCCCAGACACTAGCAATGCCCTCTCCTCTGTATCCAGCCTAGGGCAGCTCCAAAAGGATTACAGTATGTATCACTGGAAAAAATGAGAGCGCCTACAGCCTCAGGGGAGAAACCGTCCCAGGAAATCACACTGCACCTTTCCTCACCTGCACAACCACTCTGCTCTAGGCCTCAGGCCAATCGCAGGAGGAATGCAGGCCTAGGACCACAGCACAGTCCACGGCAGACTCTAAAACTCAAGGACTGTGAAAGCCTTGCAATACAGGAAATGCCAAGGGCAGAAACAAGGCCTATTGCCTTTCGCCCCTGCAACCATTCCCCTAGGTGCCTGCAACCGCTGCAGGTCCACAGGGCACCCGGGAATCTCACCGACCCAAGGGCCGCAATGGCGAGGGCCTCAGAGCTGACCTGGGGCTCTGATCAAAAACCACAGAAACTTTCGTGCTTCGGATTTCATATCACCACTACCCCAACGAGCACAACTAGCAGCATTAACGGGGAGGAAACACACCTTTTCGAGTGAAGAGCTCAAGAGCTCAGCCAGGATCTACTGTGACTCCTGCCACCACTGGACAAGCCGAATGCCTCTATGCTCCTCAGTGCCTTTACACGGACCTCGCATTCCAAGAGCCACTCCAACGTCTGTACACGGCCCACCCTCAGAAGGGAGCCTCGCAAATGGTGGTGACCTAGCTCCTCCATGTGTGTGTGTGACACAGTGGGAGATGCACTCACTGCTAACCAGTCCCGCCCTTAACTCCAAGGGAGGCAACGTGCTGGACCTCAGTTTCGGTGAGGAGACGGTAGTGAGTTCTCACTCATTTTGTTCAGATTTTCCAAGGAATGCATGTGAGGGTGTCATCATCGATCCGAGCACGTGCTGGCTCACTGCCCACCTCCACGGGGCAGGCAGGGCCACTCCCAGGAGGAGCCAGTGACTTTGGAGTCCCCCAACACCCAGGAGAACTCAGAGCCCCCAGGCTTCTCAGCAAAAGGAATGGTCCCTCCATACATACAGCCACTCAGGCAGTCTCAGGAAACCTGAAATCCATGACACGTCTTGGGGCAGGGGAAGGCGTACCGAGCTCGGTGATCCGAAAGCAGTGGCAGCAACCTGGGCCCGCCACACTTCTCGCCGGACTCCCTAGCACCTCGAGTCACCATCTCACGAGCGGGGCTCCATTTTCTGAGTGACGGACTCTCACACTTGGGAACTTCACCTGACAAGGGGACAGAAAGCACAGGCAAGCTTCAGATGTGTACCCAGCTTCTCGCTAAGCAATATTGATGCCCACAGTTCCCTGAGGGAAGGCCTTTTTTGCTTCCCAACTGTAGTATCCCTTATGTACGACTGGATACCTATGTGTTGGCACAAGTGAAGAAAGTTAGGTTCACGTGACTGTGGATGTCTGTCTGACTGAGTGTGCAAGCGTGGCGGGAGACTTGATGTGGGTCTGAGTACTCGTGTTCTAGCGTACCAAGAATGATGTGCTCTCAGGATTCTGGGTGCCTTTGGAACTCTTTCCGTATATTTCCGTGTCTCAGAGCCCCTGAGCAAAGGCCCTGGTGTCTGAACACACACATCTTCTCCATGGAGACCTGAACTCCCACGCTCCCACAAAACACCATGCAAAATTACACTGAGGGGTTGACATAGGCTCTGGGCTCCCGATCTACATGATCCATGGGGTCTGACCAAAGTACAGGAACCGGACCACCTAAGGCCCCCTTGCGGAGCATCTGTGTGAATGTCCCTTACCGTGATACTACCCCAGCTACTACTACAGCTCAGGTGTCCGTCCTTGCCACGAGTCCCACCTCCTCCCCGAACAGAGATACTTTCTGGAGAAGGCCTACAGTGTGGTTAACTTGGCCTTGGGCCAGATGCAGCCCACCATACGCTCGCAGAGCAGAAGAATACAGGGCATGCGCCTCTTCCTGTGCAATTAGTCCAGTCGGTCTCCGGGGCTCCGCCGGAAAGCGCAAGACAAGAGGCAGTCATCCTCAGGTACCAGGATCCAGGGGTCACTCCCACAGAAACGGGGCCCATTTCCTGGCCAGATTATGCTCAGATCCACAGCCTGCAGGGCCCTGGGTACCAACCACACCCTAGAGAAAGCTCCCTTAAAGCAAGACTTGGTCTAAATTGAACTCCTTCTGCCCCCAAGGGTGACTCACCCACATCAGAAGCCTCCAAGGGCTCTACTCACACAGGGCAATCAGCACTCAGCAAGACCCACAGGAAGAAGGTGGCTTTGATTACGGCAACACCGTGCCATCCTGCCTGGCAGCTTGTCCCCACCACGCAAGACCACCAAGCGCTCACAGATCACTAAGGCTGCTTCCAGGAAGACTCCAAATAAACAGGCAGGGGAAGACCTTGGATTTGCCAGGTTTCCCACCATCATGTCAGGGGAGCCAATGGCTACTACATTGAAGCAGCGTGGTATGCCAACCAATGCCGGATCTCTACCACAACCATGGTCTTCCAAGGTTGCTATGTCACTGCCAGGGTGGTGAACACCTGGGTGGGATCCGGGCTGTCTTGCTGGCCCCATTCTTCGGGAACTCATACACTTTGTAAATTCCAGTCCCAAGGGCTAAATGGGGGCACATACCTTATTACCACCCAGAGGGCTGGCTCCTAGGCCTAGTTATTGTAACTCTTCGAGGCACCAAAGATACAGTTTGAAAGACCTTTTACTGGCATCAGGCCACAAAGGTCACTATCACCGAGTCTCCCAACCACCAGCAATGCCCTGTCCTCTGCACCCAGCAACCAGCAGCTCCAAAAGGACCACAGTATGTATCACTGAAGACAGAACAACAGTGCCTGAATATCAGGGGACAGATTGTCCCAGGAAATCATACTACACCTATCTTCACCTGCACAACCATTCTGCTCTAGGCCTCTGGCCAACCCACGGGAGGAATGTATGGCTACGATCACCTCACAGTCCACAGTGTCCTGCAAGGCTCAACACTGTGACAGGAGTTGCAATACAGGAAGGAACTGCCAAGAACAGAAACTAGACCTATTTCCTTTTGCCCCTGCCAACGTTCCACTAGGTCCCTGCAACTGCTACAGTACACAGGCCACTCGGGAATCTCACCAACCCAAAGGGCTGCAATGGCGAGGGCCTCAGAGCTGACCTGGGGCTCTGATCAGAAACCACAGAAACTTTTGTGCTTCGGGTTTCATATCACCATTACCCCAACGAGCGCAACTAGCAGCATTAACGGGGAGGAAACACACCTTTTCGAGTGAAGAGCTCAAGAGCTCAGCCAGGATCTAATGTGACTCCTGCCACCACTGGACAAGCCGAATGCCTCTATGCTCCGCAGTGCCTTTACACGGACCTCGCATTCCAAGAGCCACTCCAATGTCTGTACACGGCCCACCCTCAGACGGGAGCCTCGCAAATGGTGGTGACCTAGCTCCTCCATGTGTGTGTGTGACACAGTGGGAGATGCACTCACTGCTAACCAGTCCCGCCCTTAACTCCAAGGGAGGCAACGTGCTGGACCTCAGTTTCGGTGAGGAGACGGTAGTGAGTTCTCACTCATTTTGTTCAGATTTTCCAAGGAATGCATGTGAGGGTGTCATCATCGATCCGAGCACGTGCTGGCTCACTGCCCACCTCCACGGGGCAGGCAGGGCCACTCCCAGGAGGAGCCAGTGACTTTGGAGTCCCCCAACACCCAGGAGAACTCAGAGCCCCCAGGCTTCTCAGCAAAAGGAATGGTCCCTCCATACATACAGCCACTCAGGCAGTCTCAGGAAACCTGAAATCCATGACACGTCTTGGGGCAGGGGAAGGCGTACCGAGCTCGGTGATCCGAAAGCAGTGGCAGCAACCTGGGCCCGCCACACTTCTCGCCGGACTCCCTAGCACCTCGAGTCACCATCTCACGAGCGGGGCTCCATTTTCTGAGTGACGGACTCTCACACTTGGGAACTTCACCTGACAAGGGGACAGAAAGCACAGGCAAGCTTCAGATGTGTACCCAGCTTCTCGCTAAGCAATATTGATGCCCACAGTTCCCTGAGGGAAGGCCTTTTTTGCTTCCCAACTGTAGTATCCCTTATGTACGACTGGATACCTATGTGTTGGCACAAGTGAAGAAAGTTAGGTTCACGTGACTGTGGATGTCTGTCTGACTGAGTGTGCAAGCGTGGCGGGAGACTTGATGTGGGTCTGAGTACTCGTGTTCTAGCGTACCAAGAATGATGTGCTCTCAGGATTCTGGGTGCCTTTGGAACTCTTTCCGTATATTTCCGTGTCTCAGAGCCCCTGAGCAAAGGCCCTGGTGTCTGAACACACACATCTTCTCCATGGAGACCTGAACTCCCACGCTCCCACAAAACACCATGCAAAATTACACTGAGGGGTTGACATAGGCTCTGGGCTCCCGATCTACATGATCCATGGGGTCTGACCAAAGTACAGGAACCGGACCACCTAAGGCCCCCTTGCGGAGCATCTGTGTGAATGTCCCTTACCGTGATACTACCCCAGCTACTACTACAGCTCAGGTGTCCGTCCTTGCCACGAGTCCCACCTCCTCCCCGAACAGAGATACTTTCTGGAGAAGGCCTACAGTGTGGTTAACTTGGCCTTGGGCCAGATGCAGCCCACCATACGCTCGCAGAGCAGAAGAATACAGGGCATGCGCCTCTTCCTGTGCAATTAGTCCAGTCGGTCTCCGGGGCTCCGCCGGAAAGCGCAAGACAAGAGGCAGTCATCCTCAGGTACCAGGATCCAGGGGTCACTCCCACAGAAACGGGGCCCATTTCCTGGCCAGATTATGCTCAGATCCACAGCCTGCAGGGCCCTGGGTACCAACCACACCCTAGAGAAAGCTCCCTTAAAGCAAGACTTGGTCTAAATTGAACTCCTTCTGCCCCCAAGGGTGACTCACCCACATCAGAAGCCTCCAAGGGCTCTACTCACACAGGGCAATCAGCACTCAGCAAGACCCACAGGAAGAAGGTGGCTTTGATTACGGCAACACCGTGCCATCCTGCCTGGCAGCTTGTCCCCACCACGCAAGACCACCAAGCGCTCACAGATCACTAAGGCTGCTTCCAGGAAGACTCCAAATAAACAGGCAGGGGAAGACCTTGGATTTGCCAGGTTTCCCACCATCATGTCAGGGGAGCCAATGGCTACTACATTGAAGCAGCGTGGTATGCCAACCAATGCCGGATCTCTACCACAACCATGGTCTTCCAAGGTTGCTATGTCACTGCCAGGGTGGTGAACACCTGGGTGGGATCCGGGCTGTCTTGCTGGCCCCATTCTTCGGGAACTCATACACTTTGTAAATTCCAGTCCCAAGGGCTAAATGGGGGCACATACCTTATTACCACCCAGAGGGCTGGCTCCTAGGCCTAGTTATTGTAACTCTTCGAGGCACCAAAGATACAGTTTGAAAGACCTTTTACTGGCATCAGGCCACAAAGGTCACTATCACCGAGTCTCCCAACCACCAGCAATGCCCTGTCCTCTGCACCCAGCAACCAGCAGCTCCAAAAGGACCACAGTATGTATCACTGAAGACAGAACAACAGTGCCTGAATATCAGGGGACAGATTGTCCCAGGAAATCATACTACACCTATCTTCACCTGCACAACCATTCTGCTCTAGGCCTCTGGCCAACCCACGGGAGGAATGTATGGCTACGATCACCTCACAGTCCACAGTGTCCTGCAAGGCTCAACACTGTGACAGGAGTTGCAATACAGGAAGGAACTGCCAAGAACAGAAACTAGACCTATTTCCTTTTGCCCCTGCCAACGTTCCACTAGGTCCCTGCAACTGCTACAGTACACAGGCCACTCGGGAATCTCACCAACCCAAAGGGCTGCAATGGCGAGGGCCTCAGAGCTGACCTGGGGCTCTGATCAGAAACCACAGAAACTTTTGTGCTTCGGGTTTCATATCACCATTACCCCAACGAGCGCAACTAGCAGCATTAACGGGGAGGAAACACACCTTTTCGAGTGAAGAGCTCAAGAGCTCAGCCAGGATCTAATGTGACTCCTGCCACCACTGGACAAGCCGAATGCCTCTATGCTCCGCAGTGCCTTTACACGGACCTCGCATTCCAAGAGCCACTCCAATGTCTGTACACGGCCCACCCTCAGACGGGAGCCTCGCAAATGGTGGTGACCTAGCTCCTCCATGTGTGTGTGTGACACAGTGGGAGATGCACTCACTGCTAACCAGTCCCGCCCTTAACTCCAAGGGAAGCAACGTGCTGGACCTCAGTTTCGGTGAGGAGACGGTAGTGAGTTCTCACTCATTTTGTTCAGATTTTCCAAGGAATGCATGTGAGGGTGTCATCATCGATCCGAGCACGTGCTGGCTCACTGCCCACCTCCACGGGGCAGGCAGGGCCACTCCCAGGAGGAGCCAGTGACTTTGGAGTCCCCCAACACCCAGGAGAACTCAGAGCCCCCAGGCTTCTCAGCAAAAGGAATGGTCCCTCCATACATACAGCCACTCAGGCAGTCTCAGGAAACCTGAAATCCATGACACGTCTTGGGGCAGGGGAAGGCGTACCGAGCTCGGTGATCCGAAAGCAGTGGCAGCAACCTGGGCCCGCCACACTTCTCGCCGGACTCCCTAGCACCTCGAGTCACCATCTCACGAGCGGGGCTCCATTTTCTGAGTGACGGACTCTCACACTTGGGAACTTCACCTGACAAGGGGACAGAAAGCACAGGCAAGCTTCAGATGTGTACCCAGCTTCTCGCTAAGCAATATTGATGCCCACAGTTCCCTGAGGGAAGGCCTTTTTTGCTTCCCAACTGTAGTATCCCTTATGTACGACTGGATACCTATGTGTTGGCACAAGTGAAGAAAGTTAGGTTCACGTGACTGTGGATGTCTGTCTGACTGAGTGTGCAAGCGTGGCGGGAGACTTGATGTGGGTCTGAGTACTCGTGTTCTAGCGTACCAAGAATGATGTGCTCTCAGGATTCTGGGTGCCTTTGGAACTCTTTCCGTATATTTCCGTGTCTCAGAGCCCCTGAGCAAAGGCCCTGGTGTCTGAACACACACATCTTCTCCATGGAGACCTGAACTCCCACGCTCCCACAAAACACCATGCAAAATTACACTGAGGGGTTGACATAGGCTCTGGGCTCCCGATCTACATGATCCATGGGGTCTGACCAAAGTACAGGAACCGGACCACCTAAGGCCCCCTTGCGGAGCATCTGTGTGAATGTCCCTTACCGTGATACTACCCCAGCTACTACTACAGCTCAGGTGTCCGTCCTTGCCACGAGTCCCACCTCCTCCCCGAACAGAGATACTTTCTGGAGAAGGCCTACAGTGTGGTTAACTTGGCCTTGGGCCAGATGCAGCCCACCATACGCTCGCAGAGCAGAAGAATACAGGGCATGCGCCTCTTCCTGTGCAATTAGTCCAGTCGGTCTCCGGGGCTCCGCCGGAAAGCGCAAGACAAGAGGCAGTCATCCTCAGGTACCAGGATCCAGGGGTCACTCCCACAGAAACGGGGCCCATTTCCTGGCCAGATTATGCTCAGATCCACAGCCTGCAGGGCCCTGGGTACCAACCACACCCTAGAGAAAGCTCCCTTAAAGCAAGACTTGGTCTAAATTGAACTCCTTCTGCCCCCAAGGGTGACTCACCCACATCAGAAGCCTCCAAGGGCTCTACTCACACAGGGCAATCAGCACTCAGCAAGACCCACAGGAAGAAGGTGGCTTTGATTACGGCAACACCGTGCCATCCTGCCTGGCAGCTTGTCCCCACCACGCAAGACCACCAAGCGCTCACAGATCACTAAGGCTGCTTCCAGGAAGACTCCAAATAAACAGGCAGGGGAAGACCTTGGATTTGCCAGGTTTCCCACCATCATGTCAGGGGAGCCAATGGCTACTACATTGAAGCAGCGTGGTATGCCAACCAATGCCGGATCTCTACCACAACCATGGTCTTCCAAGGTTGCTATGTCACTGCCAGGGTGGTGAACACCTGGGTGGGATCCGGGCTGTCTTGCTGGCCCCATTCTTCGGGAACTCATACACTTTGTAAATTCCAGTCCCAAGGGCTAAATGGGGGCACATACCTTATTACCACCCAGAGGGCTGGCTCCTAGGCCTAGTTATTGTAACTCTTCGAGGCACCAAAGATACAGTTTGAAAGACCTTTTACTGGCATCAGGCCACAAAGGTCACTATCACCGAGTCTCCCAACCACCAGCAATGCCCTGTCCTCTGCACCCAGCAACCAGCAGCTCCAAAAGGACCACAGTATGTATCACTGAAGACAGAACAACAGTGCCTGAATATCAGGGGACAGATTGTCCCAGGAAATCATACTACACCTATCTTCACCTGCACAACCATTCTGCTCTAGGCCTCTGGCCAACCCACGGGAGGAATGTATGGCTACGATCACCTCACAGTCCACAGTGTCCTGCAAGGCTCAACACTGTGACAGGAGTTGCAATACAGGAAGGAACTGCCAAGAACAGAAACTAGACCTATTTCCTTTTGCCCCTGCCAACGTTCCACTAGGTCCCTGCAACTGCTACAGTACACAGGCCACTCGGGAATCTCACCAACCCAAAGGGCTGCAATGGCGAGGGCCTCAGAGCTGACCTGGGGCTCTGATCAGAAACCACAGAAACTTTTGTGCTTCGGGTTTCATATCACCATTACCCCAACGAGCGCAACTAGCAGCATTAACGGGGAGGAAACACACCTTTTCGAGTGAAGAGCTCAAGAGCTCAGCCAGGATCTAATGTGACTCCTGCCACCACTGGACAAGCCGAATGCCTCTATGCTCCGCAGTGCCTTTACACGGACCTCGCATTCCAAGAGCCACTCCAATGTCTGTACACGGCCCACCCTCAGACGGGAGCCTCGCAAATGGTGGTGACCTAGCTCCTCCATGTGTGTGTGTGACACAGTGGGAGATGCACTCACTGCTAACCAGTCCCGCCCTTAACTCCAAGGGAAGCAACGTGCTGGACCTCAGTTTCGGTGAGGAGACGGTAGTGAGTTCTCACTCATTTTGTTCAGATTTTCCAAGGAATGCATGTGAGGGTGTCATCATCGATCCGAGCACGTGCTGGCTCACTGCCCACCTCCACGGGGCAGGCAGGGCCACTCCCAGGAGGAGCCAGTGACTTTGGAGTCCCCCAACACCCAGGAGAACTCAGAGCCCCCAGGCTTCTCAGCAAAAGGAATGGTCCCTCCATACATACAGCCACTCAGGCAGTCTCAGGAAACCTGAAATCCATGACACGTCTTGGGGCAGGGGAAGGCGTACCGAGCTCGGTGATCCGAAAGCAGTGGCAGCAACCTGGGCCCGCCACACTTCTCGCCGGACTCCCTAGCACCTCGAGTCACCATCTCACGAGCGGGGCTCCATTTTCTGAGTGACGGACTCTCACACTTGGGAACTTCACCTGACAAGGGGACAGAAAGCACAGGCAAGCTTCAGATGTGTACCCAGCTTCTCGCTAAGCAATATTGATGCCCACAGTTCCCTGAGGGAAGGCCTTTTTTGCTTCCCAACTGTAGTATCCCTTATGTACGACTGGATACCTATGTGTTGGCACAAGTGAAGAAAGTTAGGTTCACGTGACTGTGGATGTCTGTCTGACTGAGTGTGCAAGCGTGGCGGGAGACTTGATGTGGGTCTGAGTACTCGTGTTCTAGCGTACCAAGAATGATGTGCTCTCAGGATTCTGGGTGCCTTTGGAACTCTTTCCGTATATTTCCGTGTCTCAGAGCCCCTGAGCAAAGGCCCTGGTGTCTGAACACACACATCTTCTCCATGGAGACCTGAACTCCCACGCTCCCACAAAACACCATGCAAAATTACACTGAGGGGTTGACATAGGCTCTGGGCTCCCGATCTACATGATCCATGGGGTCTGACCAAAGTACAGGAACCGGACCACCTAAGGCCCCCTTGCGGAGCATCTGTGTGAATGTCCCTTACCGTGATACTACCCCAGCTACTACTACAGCTCAGGTGTCCGTCCTTGCCACGAGTCCCACCTCCTCCCCGAACAGAGATACTTTCTGGAGAAGGCCTACAGTGTGGTTAACTTGGCCTTGGGCCAGATGCAGCCCACCATACGCTCGCAGAGCAGAAGAATACAGGGCATGCGCCTCTTCCTGTGCAATTAGTCCAGTCGGTCTCCGGGGCTCCGCCGGAAAGCGCAAGACAAGAGGCAGTCATCCTCAGGTACCAGGATCCAGGGGTCACTCCCACAGAAACGGGGCCCATTTCCTGGCCAGATTATGCTCAGATCCACAGCCTGCAGGGCCCTGGGTACCAACCACACCCTAGAGAAAGCTCCCTTAAAGCAAGACTTGGTCTAAATTGAACTCCTTCTGCCCCCAAGGGTGACTCACCCACATCAGAAGCCTCCAAGGGCTCTACTCACACAGGGCAATCAGCACTCAGCAAGACCCACAGGAAGAAGGTGGCTTTGATTACGGCAACACCGTGCCATCCTGCCTGGCAGCTTGTCCCCACCACGCAAGACCACCAAGCGCTCACAGATCACTAAGGCTGCTTCCAGGAAGACTCCAAATAAACAGGCAGGGGAAGACCTTGGATTTGCCAGGTTTCCCACCATCATGTCAGGGGAGCCAATGGCTACTACATTGAAGCAGCGTGGTATGCCAACCAATGCCGGATCTCTACCACAACCATGGTCTTCCAAGGTTGCTATGTCACTGCCAGGGTGGTGAACACCTGGGTGGGATCCGGGCTGTCTTGCTGGCCCCATTCTTCGGGAACTCATACACTTTGTAAATTCCAGTCCCAAGGGCTAAATGGGGGCACATACCTTATTACCACCCAGAGGGCTGGCTCCTAGGCCTAGTTATTGTAACTCTTCGAGGCACCAAAGATACAGTTTGAAAGACCTTTTACTGGCATCAGGCCACAAAGGTCACTATCACCGAGTCTCCCAACCACCAGCAATGCCCTGTCCTCTGCACCCAGCAACCAGCAGCTCCAAAAGGACCACAGTATGTATCACTGAAGACAGAACAACAGTGCCTGAATATCAGGGGACAGATTGTCCCAGGAAATCATACTACACCTATCTTCACCTGCACAACCATTCTGCTCTAGGCCTCTGGCCAACCCACGGGAGGAATGTATGGCTACGATCACCTCACAGTCCACAGTGTCCTGCAAGGCTCAACACTGTGACAGGAGTTGCAATACAGGAAGGAACTGCCAAGAACAGAAACTAGACCTATTTCCTTTTGCCCCTGCCAACGTTCCACTAGGTCCCTGCAACTGCTACAGTACACAGGCCACTCGGGAATCTCACCAACCCAAAGGGCTGCAATGGCGAGGGCCTCAGAGCTGACCTGGGGCTCTGATCAGAAACCACAGAAACTTTTGTGCTTCGGGTTTCATATCACCATTACCCCAACGAGCGCAACTAGCAGCATTAACGGGGAGGAAACACACCTTTTCGAGTGAAGAGCTCAAGAGCTCAGCCAGGATCTAATGTGACTCCTGCCACCACTGGACAAGCCGAATGCCTCTATGCTCCGCAGTGCCTTTACACGGACCTCGCATTCCAAGAGCCACTCCAATGTCTGTACACGGCCCACCCTCAGACGGGAGCCTCGCAAATGGTGGTGACCTAGCTCCTCCATGTGTGTGTGTGACACAGTGGGAGATGCACTCACTGCTAACCAGTCCCGCCCTTAACTCCAAGGGAAGCAACGTGCTGGACCTCAGTTTCGGTGAGGAGACGGTAGTGAGTTCTCACTCATTTTGTTCAGATTTTCCAAGGAATGCATGTGAGGGTGTCATCATCGATCCGAGCACGTGCTGGCTCACTGCCCACCTCCACGGGGCAGGCAGGGCCACTCCCAGGAGGAGCCAGTGACTTTGGAGTCCCCCAACACCCAGGAGAACTCAGAGCCCCCAGGCTTCTCAGCAAAAGGAATGGTCCCTCCATACATACAGCCACTCAGGCAGTCTCAGGAAACCTGAAATCCATGACACGTCTTGGGGCAGGGGAAGGCGTACCGAGCTCGGTGATCCGAAAGCAGTGGCAGCAACCTGGGCCCGCCACACTTCTCGCCGGACTCCCTAGCACCTCGAGTCACCATCTCACGAGCGGGGCTCCATTTTCTGAGTGACGGACTCTCACACTTGGGAACTTCACCTGACAAGGGGACAGAAAGCACAGGCAAGCTTCAGATGTGTACCCAGCTTCTCGCTAAGCAATATTGATGCCCACAGTTCCCTGAGGGAAGGCCTTTTTTGCTTCCCAACTGTAGTATCCCTTATGTACGACTGGATACCTATGTGTTGGCACAAGTGAAGAAAGTTAGGTTCACGTGACTGTGGATGTCTGTCTGACTGAGTGTGCAAGCGTGGCGGGAGACTTGATGTGGGTCTGAGTACTCGTGTTCTAGCGTACCAAGAATGATGTGCTCTCAGGATTCTGGGTGCCTTTGGAACTCTTTCCGTATATTTCCGTGTCTCAGAGCCCCTGAGCAAAGGCCCTGGTGTCTGAACACACACATCTTCTCCATGGAGACCTGAACTCCCACGCTCCCACAAAACACCATGCAAAATTACACTGAGGGGTTGACATAGGCTCTGGGCTCCCGATCTACATGATCCATGGGGTCTGACCAAAGTACAGGAACCGGACCACCTAAGGCCCCCTTGCGGAGCATCTGTGTGAATGTCCCTTACCGTGATACTACCCCAGCTACTACTACAGCTCAGGTGTCCGTCCTTGCCACGAGTCCCACCTCCTCCCCGAACAGAGATACTTTCTGGAGAAGGCCTACAGTGTGGTTAACTTGGCCTTGGGCCAGATGCAGCCCACCATACGCTCGCAGAGCAGAAGAATACAGGGCATGCGCCTCTTCCTGTGCAATTAGTCCAGTCGGTCTCCGGGGCTCCGCCGGAAAGCGCAAGACAAGAGGCAGTCATCCTCAGGTACCAGGATCCAGGGGTCACTCCCACAGAAACGGGGCCCATTTCCTGGCCAGATTATGCTCAGATCCACAGCCTGCAGGGCCCTGGGTACCAACCACACCCTAGAGAAAGCTCCCTTAAAGCAAGACTTGGTCTAAATTGAACTCCTTCTGCCCCCAAGGGTGACTCACCCACATCAGAAGCCTCCAAGGGCTCTACTCACACAGGGCAATCAGCACTCAGCAAGACCCACAGGAAGAAGGTGGCTTTGATTACGGCAACACCGTGCCATCCTGCCTGGCAGCTTGTCCCCACCACGCAAGACCACCAAGCGCTCACAGATCACTAAGGCTGCTTCCAGGAAGACTCCAAATAAACAGGCAGGGGAAGACCTTGGATTTGCCAGGTTTCCCACCATCATGTCAGGGGAGCCAATGGCTACTACATTGAAGCAGCGTGGTATGCCAACCAATGCCGGATCTCTACCACAACCATGGTCTTCCAAGGTTGCTATGTCACTGCCAGGGTGGTGAACACCTGGGTGGGATCCGGGCTGTCTTGCTGGCCCCATTCTTCGGGAACTCATACACTTTGTAAATTCCAGTCCCAAGGGCTAAATGGGGGCACATACCTTATTACCACCCAGAGGGCTGGCTCCTAGGCCTAGTTATTGTAACTCTTCGAGGCACCAAAGATACAGTTTGAAAGACCTTTTACTGGCATCAGGCCACAAAGGTCACTATCACCGAGTCTCCCAACCACCAGCAATGCCCTGTCCTCTGCACCAGCAACCAGCAGCTCCAAAAGGACCACAGTATGTATCACTGAAGACAGAACAACAGTGCCTGAATATCAGGGGACAGATTGTCCCAGGAAATCATACTACACCTATCTTCACCTGCACAACCATTCTGCTCTAGGCCTCTGGCCAACCCACGGGAGGAATGTATGGCTACGATCACCTCACAGTCCACAGTGTCCTGCAAGGCTCAACACTGTGACAGGAGTTGCAATACAGGAAGGAACTGCCAAGAACAGAAACTAGACCTATTTCCTTTTGCCCCTGCCAACGTTCCACTAGGTCCCTGCAACTGCTACAGTACACAGGCCACTCGGGAATCTCACCAACCCAAAGGGCTGCAATGGCGAGGGCCTCAGAGCTGACCTGGGGCTCTGATCAGAAACCACAGAAACTTTTGTGCTTCGGGTTTCATATCACCATTACCCCAACGAGCGCAACTAGCAGCATTAACGGGAGGAAACACACCTTTTCGAGTGAAGAGCTCAAGAGCTCAGCCAGGATCTAATGTGACTCCTGCCACCACTGGACAAGCCGAATGCCTCTATGCTCCGCAGTGCCTTTACACGGACCTCGCATTCCAAGAGCCACTCCAATGTCTGTACACGGCCCACCCCTCAGACGGGAGCCTCGCAAATGGTGGTGACCTAGCTCCTCCATGTGTGTGTGTGACACAGTGGGAGATGCACTCACTGCTAACCAGTCCCGCCCTTAACTCCAAGGGAAGCAACGTGCTGGACCTCAGTTTCGGTGAGGAGACGGTAGTGAGTTCTCACTCATTTTGTTCAGATTTTCCAAGGAATGCATGTGAGGGTGTCATCATCGATCCGAGCACGTGCTGGCTCACTGCCCACCTCCACGGGGCAGGCAGGGCCACTCCCAGGAGGAGCCAGTGACTTTGGAGTCCCCCAACACCCAGGAGAACTCAGAGCCCCCAGGCTTCTCAGCAAAAGGAATGGTCCCTCCATACATACAGCCACTCAGGCAGTCTCAGGAAACCTGAAATCCATGACACGTCTTGGGGCAGGGGAAGGCGTACCGAGCTCGGTGATCCGAAAGCAGTGGCAGCAACCTGGGCCCGCCACACTTCTCGCCGGACTCCCTAGCACCTCGAGTCACCATCTCACGAGCGGGGCTCCATTTTCTGAGTGACGGACTCTCACACTTGGGAACTTCACCTGACAAGGGGACAGAAAGCACAGGCAAGCTTCAGATGTGTACCCAGCTTCTCGCTAAGCAATATTGATGCCCACAGTTCCCTGAGGGAAGGCCTTTTTTGCTTCCCAACTGTAGTATCCCTTATGTACGACTGGATACCTATGTGTTGGCACAAGTGAAGAAAGTTAGGTTCACGTGACTGTGGATGTCTGTCTGACTGAGTGTGCAAGCGTGGCGGGAGACTTGATGTGGGGTCTGAGTACTCGTGTTCTAGCGTACCAAGAATGATGTGCTCTCAGGATTCTGGGTGCCTTTGGAACTCTTTCCGTATATTTCCGTGTCTCAGAGCCCCTGAGCAAAGGCCCTGGTGTCTGAACACACACATCTTCTCCATGGAGACCTGAACTCCCACGCTCCCACAAAACACCATGCAAAATTACACTGAGGGGTTGACATAGGCTCTGGGCTCCCGATCTACATGATCCATGGGGTCTGACCAAAGTACAGGAACCGGACCACCTAAGGCCCCCTTGCGGAGCATCTGTGTGAATGTCCCTTACCGTGATACTACCCCAGCTACTACTACAGCTCAGGTGTCCGTCCTTGCCACGAGTCCCACCTCCTCCCCGACAGAGATACTTTCTGGAGAAGGCCTACAGTGTGGTTAACTTGGCCTTGGGCCAGATGCAGCCCACCATACGCTCGCAGAGCAGAAGAATACAGGGCATGCGCCTCTTCCTGTGCAATTAGTCCAGTCGGTCTCCGGGGCTCCGCCGGAAAGCGCAAGACAAGAGGCAGTCATCCTCAGGTACCAGGATCCAGGGGTCACTCCCACAGAAACGGGGCCCATTTCCTGGCCAGATTATGCTCAGATCCACAGCCTGCAGGGCCCTGGGTACCAACCACACCCTAGAGAAAGCTCCCTTAAAGCAAGACTTGGTCTAAATTGAACTCCTTCTGCCCCCAAGGGTGACTCACCCACATCAGAAGCCTCCAAGGGCTCTACTCACACAGGGCAATCAGCACTCAGCAAGACCCACAGGAAGAAGGTGGCTTTGATTACGGCAACACCGTGCCATCCTGCCTGGCAGCTTGTCCCCACCACGCAAGACCACCAAGCGCTCACAGATCACTAAGGCTGCTTCCAGGAAGACTCCAAATAAACAGGCAGGGGAAGACCTTGGATTTGCCAGGTTTCCCACCATCATGTCAGGGGAGCCAATGGCTACTACATTGAAGCAGCGTGGTATGCCAACCAATGCCGGATCTCTACCACAACCATGGTCTTCCAAGGTTGCTATGTCACTGCCAGGGTGGTGAACACCTGGGTGGGATCCGGGCTGTCTTGCTGGCCCCATTCTTCGGGAACTCATACACTTTGTAAATTCCAGTCCCAAGGGCTAAATGGGGGCACATACCTTATTACCACCCAGAGGCTGGCTCCTAGGCCTAGTTATTGTAACTCTTCGAGGCACCAAAGATACAGTTTGAAAGACCTTTTACTGGCATCAGGCCACAAAGGTCACTATCACCGAGTCTCCCAACCACCAGCAATGCCCTGTCCTCTGCACCCAGCAACCAGCAGCTCCAAAAGGACCACAGTATGTATCACTGAAGACAGAACAACAGTGCCTGAATATCAGGGGACAGATTGTCCCAGGAAATCATACTACACCTATCTTCACCTGCACAACCATTCTGCTCTAGGCCTCTGGCCAACCCACGGGAGGAATGTATGGCTACGATCACCTCACAGTCCACAGTGTCCTGCAGGCTCAACACTGTGACAGGAGTTGCAATACAGGAAGGAACTGCCAAGAACAGAAACTAGACCTATTTCCTTTTGCCCCTGCCAACGTTCCACTAGGTCCCTGCAACTGCTACAGTACACAGGCCACTCGGGAATCTCACCAACCCAAAGGGCTGCAATGGCGAGGGCCTCAGAGGCTGACCTGGGGCTCTGATCAGAAACCACAGAAACTTTTGTGCTTCGGGTTTCATATCACCATTACCCCAACGAGCGCAACTAGCAGCATTAACGGGGAGGAAACACACCTTTTCGAGTGAAGAGCTCAAGAGCTCAGCCAGGATCTAATGTGACTCCTGCCACCACTGGACAAGCCGAATGCCTCTATGCTCCGCAGTGCCTTTACACGGACCTCGCATTCCAAGAGCCACTCCAATGTCTGTACACGGCCCACCCTCAGACGGGAGCCTCGCAAATGGTGGTGACCTAGCTCCTCCATGTGTGTGTGTGACACAGTGGGAGATGCACTCACTGCTAACCAGTCCCGCCCTTAACTCCAAGGGAAGCAACGTGCTGGACCTCAGTTTCGGTGAGGAGACGGTAGTGAGTTCTCACTCATTTTGTTCAGATTTTCCAAGGAATGCATGTGAGGGTGTCATCATCGATCCGAGCACGTGCTGGCTCACTGCCCACCTCCACGGGGCAGGCAGGGCCACTCCCAGGAGGAGCCAGTGACTTTGGAGTCCCCCAACACCCAGGAGAACTCAGAGCCCCCAGGCTTCTCAGCAAAAGGAATGGTCCCTCCATACATACAGCCACTCAGGCAGTCTCAGGAAACCTGAAATCCATGACACGTCTTGGGGCAGGGGAAGGCGTACCGAGCTCGGTGATCCGAAAGCAGTGGCAGCAACCTGGGCCCGCCACACTTCTCGCCGGACTCCCTAGCACCTCGAGTCACCATCTCACGAGCGGGGCTCCATTTTCTGAGTGACGGACTCTCACACTTGGGAACTTCACCTGACAAGGGGACAGAAAGCACAGGCAAGCTTCAGATGTGTACCCAGCTTCTCGCTAAGCAATATTGATGCCCACAGTTCCCTGAGGGAAGGCCTTTTTTGCTTCCCAACTGTAGTATCCCTTATGTACGACTGGATACCTATGTGTTGGCACAAGTGAAGAAAGTTAGGTTCACGTGACTGTGGATGTCTGTCTGACTGAGTGTGCAAGCGTGGCGGGAGACTTGATGTGGGTCTGAGTACTCGTGTTCTAGCGTACCAAGAATGATGTGCTCTCAGGATTCTGGGTGCCTTTGGAACTCTTTCCGTATATTTCCGTGTCTCAGAGCCCCTGAGCAAAGGCCCTGGTGTCTGAACACACACATCTTCTCCATGGAGACCTGAACTCCCACGCTCCCACAAAACACCATGCAAAATTACACTGAGGGGTTGACATAGGCTCTGGGCTCCCGATCTACATGATCCATGGGGTCTGACCAAAGTACAGGAACCGGACCACCTAAGGCCCCTTGCGGAGCATCTGTGTGAATGTCCCTTACCGTGATACTACCCCAGCTACTACTACAGCTCAGGTGTCCGTCCTTGCCACGAGTCCCACCTCCTCCCCGAACAGAGATACTTTCTGGAGAAGGCCTACAGTGTGGTTAACTTGGCCTTGGGCCAGATGCAGCCCACCATACGCTCGCAGAGCAGAAGAATACAGGGCATGCGCCTCTTCCTGTGCAATTAGTCCAGTCGGTCTCCGGGGCTCCGCCGGAAAGCGCAAGACAAGAGGCAGTCATCCTCAGGTACCAGGATCCAGGGGTCACTCCCACAGAAACGGGGCCCATTTCCTGGCCAGATTATGCTCAGATCCACAGCCTGCAGGGCCCTGGGTACCAACCACACCCTAGAGAAAGCTCCCTTAAAGCAAGACTTGGTCTAAATTGAACTCCTTCTGCCCCCAAGGGTGACTCACCCACATCAGAAGCCTCCAAG